>NW_026991716.1:11795833-14711666 GCF_029215605.1 Mirounga angustirostris | reverse complement strand
ATTTCAGGAAGCCAGTAAGGTTTTTTAGAAAGCCTAGACACCTTACATAAATATATTTATATTACACTTTATAATTAGCACGTTCTTTCCTTGTGATCATCCCAGTAGCCTTTTCAAGATGGAGTTACTATTGTGACCATGTTAGAGAAGAGGGAACAGAGAACCAGAGCGCTCATGGCTTCCTGCCCGTCACGAGCTGATGCTCGTCCCTCTGGACTGTCCCTCTGGAGTCACCTCCACAGCCACTTTGGCTACTTCTGAGAGATGAACCTCTGAGAGGAGACTAGTTTGGTCAGCGAAATTCAGCTTCTTAATGTGATTAATAAATGTGGAAAGGACTCTTCAGAAAAATCTGGGCAAAAACCAACACCCACAGCAAACTGTCAATTCATTAAAAAGGGCAAGAGGAGATTATGTGGTGGAGAGTGTTTGGTTCGCATTAGGAAGTGTTGGGGACTTGGGTCACCTTCATCCTGCGTTTCTTCCCCTTGTAAAATGAATTTACCTCTCTTCCCTGAAGATGTTCCTGAGGTGCCTGAAATCCAGCTCCATCAGAGGTTGGTAAGCCTCGGCCCTCTGCCTGTTTTTGTAGGTTGAGAAGGTGTTGTTTGTTTTTACAATTTCAAAAGGCTGACCAAAATCAAAGGAAGACAGATATTTAGTGACATAGGCACTTAGGTGAAATCCAAACGTTGGTGTTTATAAATAAAGTTTTATTGGCACAGCCATGCACAGTCATTTATGTACTGACCATGGCGGCAGCTGCAGAGCTGAGTAGTTGCAACAGAGACCCGTAATGCCTTAAATACTTAGTTAGCTCCGACACCCATCAGTTTGCTGACTCAGCACCATATCTGAATTAGAATCCAGGGGGACCCTATCCTGTCGGTGACACTCACCTGAACTGCAGTTCTGGTCTCTCTCAGGGGCTACTTGATATCCTAGGGTGTCCAGAGGGACAAATTTAAAGTGAAGATCTACCTAAAAAAGAACAACTTGTGGGGATTGGGTCTGTGGATTATCTTTGCTCCCCATCCCCACCCTGACCTTTATGTGGGCTTCAGCCTGGCACATTTTACAAATGGACTGGATTTCAAATCCCACCTAAGAGCTCACCATCTTGACTCTCTGTTATTGTTTCAGCATGAACTTTAGAATAATCGCTTCTGCTCTTTTGGCACATGGAGATTTGCCTCCACAGTAATTATTTTGCAACCCACAAAAGTAATTATAAAATCAAATGATTATCTTCCAAACAAGCTGTAACCCCAGCCGTGGTTCTTGGAAGGGGAGGGGAGTTCCCATTCTTTAATTTTCATCTTTAGAGGTGTCACATTCTGCTCCCCTTGTCTCCCCCCACCTTACCTCCATTCTTGTGTTATTTCAAGTACAATAGCAATCTTTAATGAAGCAGCCTCTTCAAAACAATAGCCCTGCTCCAAGTTTATGAGTAGAAGGACAGAAGAGCAAGCAAGAAGAGGGAAAAGCAAAGCCTGATTTAATTCTTCGGGTAATGAGGGAAATAAAATTGCAAAAGGGAAAAAAAAAAAAAATTGCAAAAGGGAAGATCAGCCTACCAGACTACATTACTGGTTGGTTTGAGTTACTGGGAGCTGCATTATAGTGAGGCCTCCAGATTCTGAAGGTGTACTCAGTAAGGGTGGGCACAAAGGGAGGAATGAAATCTGCCCCGGAGTTAGCAACCATCCGTCTCTGACAGGCTGGGCACATACCAGAATTAGGTTATTTCTTGAGAGTCTTACAGTCTGTTTATGAGTGTTTGACATGAGCGACAGACACTGTACATAACATTTATATGTTTGGAAATTGGCACCTGTCTGATAAACTGAGCTACTTGCCTATAATGAAACAGATCTTAGTGACGGGGGACCATCACAGATTTGCTACACATTCAAGAATAGTCCTCGGGCGCCTGGGTGGCTCAGTCGTTAAGCGTCTGCCTTCGGCTCAGGTCATGATCCCGGGTTCCTGGGATCGAGCCCCGCGTCGGGCTCCCTGCTCAGCGGGGAGCCTGCTTCTCCCTCTGCCTCTCTCTCTGTCTCTTATGAATAAATAAATAAAATCTTAAAAAAAAAAAAAAAAGTCCTCTGCAAATTTCAGTAACTCACTAATTTGTAACTTTCTTTGCCAGCCCACTAAAAAAGTCAAACATGCCACAGCCGGGAACTCATCCCCCAAATGAACACCCAGTGAACCTTTTGGCTTGCCCAGAGCCCTAATGTTGTCACATCCCGAATAAATAGTGTGGTGCAGTTTCCTACCAGCCATGGTATGAATTATTCATGCACTATTAAGCAGCCTGTGGTCAGAACACCACAACCCAAAGTAAAACTGAATACAAAAGAAGAGATTTTAATATGTGCAGCTGAAAGAGCCCTTTGAGATGGAAATAGAAATGATGGGGGGGGGGCACCTGGGTGGCTCAGTCGCTTAAGTGTCCGACTCTTGGTTTCAGCTTAGGTCATGATCTCAGGGTCATAAGATCGAGCCCGCATCAGGCTCTGCACTCAGTGGGGAGTCTGCTTGAAGATTCTCTCTCTGCCTGTCCCCCCACTCTCGTGTGCTCGCTCGCTCTCAAATAAGTAAATCTTTAATAAAAAGAAAAAAAAAAAAGAAATGATGAGTTACTGGACCCCTCCCATCCTTGCCCAGGGTCTTTGAGATTGAATCATGATGTATATGTAGATTTCTTGTGATAGGACCATAGAAATAGCTTGGAATACCTGGTGCATGTAGTAATTTTTGGACTGCAGACCTGTGTTAACTTCAAATTTTTCTGAAAGGCGGAAGAGGGGAACATATAAAAAAAGGAACATCTGTATTCAAGAAATAAGGACACCAATGAGAAGAGAGATTCTTTGCAAGAAAACGTACAAGTATCTTGGAAGACCCCCATAGATAAGCCAGATGAGAGGGGGGTTGCTCTCCCTGCCCTCCCTTGGTGCCCTGGAATCCTAGAGATTTTTAGAACCACAGTTTAAATGTTGTTCTCTGCACATTTAGATGAGTTCTCTGCTCCATTTAGATGAGGTACAATGTATTGCAGAGTGAGTATTGCATTTCTAGAATTTAAACATCACATCCTAACAGCGTATTACACCTTAAAGTTTAATTCAGTGGAGATGAAACATCGACTAGAGCAGCTGTGATATAAATAAGGTATAATCAAATAGGTTATAAGGGGGCTGTGTGTGTGTGAGAGAGAGAGCGAGCGAGCGAGAGAGAAACATGCGCTGTAGATGCATACCCTACGGTAGAGTTAGCTTTGGGAAAATGTACAAATTGGCTGAAGAATTACATCATATATAACATTTTTAGATTCAAATCATTTCAGTAGGAATGTTTAATCTCACACCAACATTAATAGTGAACTCTTAAAAAAAAAAACAAAAAAAAACACAGCTGCTTAAAATGAGATCGGATCTGGTGCACAATCCCTTTCGCTCCCGTCTTCACATTGTCGATGGTCCTGAAACTCACCGCTGGATTTGTAAGCAAGTGATGAAGACCAAAGCAGAATGACATTTAGCATTTAAACCGTAAGTGTGACAGATGGGTCAGTGTTTGTTACTAGCTCAAAGTCCATAATTCACCATGAACAAAATGGCACAAATTTACTTTGAAAAACATCCCAGCCTAAATTACAGTAAGATTTAACTGGGAGGATTTCCACCATGATTTTGGAAAGCAGACACGGCTTATTTTTATTGCAAAATCCTAAGAGTGCAATTCCTGGCAGTGTTTACCATAGAGAAGGAATTAGCAGCCTCAAGGGGAGGGTTAGGAAAACAGAGAACCCTCTGGGAATCCGCTCCTACATCTCTGTTCCAATAGCCAGCAGAAACTGGCCTCAGACAAGTCGCTCAGGCCTGACCTCTCTTTCTCCTTGCGAAAGGGGGCGACGGATAGGAAGATGGCACTTGTTTTCACGGAGGGTCTTGAGGACATTCAGGAGGCATCTGGACCATTTTCAAAAATAGACACAGGGGTGTGTTTTGCTTTTAGATCCACGGTGCTAGCTTGCCTTACACATTCGGAAGGGAGGAAGGAGATGCGTTTCTCTTTTCCCTTCATCTCCTCCTCCCTGTTCCTTCGTGATGGTGGGCAGAAGAACAGAGGTCCAAATAGGCTGTATGACCTGTAGGACTGGGCCAATGACCGCTGTGTTATTTCAAGGTGAAAGAGCAGAGGGGTCCCCTGAGCGAGGTGAACAGATGGTGGCATTGTTGCAGCTACGCTGCTTCTGGCTGTGAGTGGCCCCCTTCCTCCCCTCCCCCCCCCCCCCCCCAGCCTCAGCCAAGCCAAGCCCTTCCCAGCCTGTGCAGGTCACTCTGAGGAGCAGTCTCCTGAAGGCTGAGTGAGAGACCGAGTACCATGCCCATGGCCAGCCCTCCTGCTCAAAAGACAAAGGCTGCAATATTCTCCAGCAAGGGATGGGCTGAGGTCCTCTGGGCAGTACAGATCCTCTTCAGAATTCATAGTCCTTGGCTCTTCAGCTATATCCGTAGAAACCACAGAGTTTTAAAAATGAACAACTCTGTCTATGACTTAGACACAAGGCGTTGGGGTGGATGAGAGAGCAGTCTGGAAATGGGTCACAAAATTGGGGGACTCTGAACCTCCACCTTTGGGTCTTGATTTGCTCCCATCCTTTGTTTCCTTCCTTTGCTTCCTTATGGATGTTCTGGGTCATAATCTGTTGGTTCCTCCCCAGCACAAAAGTTTAAATTCACCTTCCTGCTTGTGGGAAAACGATTTTTTTTTTTTTTTTTTTTTTTGCCTGGCGTTTAAATATGTTGAGGTCTGGACTGTTATAACCAGTCCAAGGTAATAAGGCAGAAAAGACACATTCTTCCATGCCATTTGGAAACATGGTCTGCCCAAATTCTGGGGTCTGTGCCCTTCCAGCAGAGACCAGCAGAAAGCACTCCCCTTCCTGCTAAAGACTTAAAGTTACGGGGGGCTGTGTCATGCTTCTCTGCTATTTCGTGTCCCAAAGCAGCTCTGATTACAGTGTGAGAAACTTTATAATTCAAGTTCTACAGTTCAATGTTGAGATGTTTGTCAACTTTAATGAGCTGTTTTCCAGAATGTGTTCGTGTAACACTCGCTCCTTTGGATGGTAATAGATGGTATGTGAAAAATTTCAAGATCAAACTAATTTGGAAAACCGAGCTAAAACAAAGTTAAGTAGCTTGTTTTAATCTCTGAGCCCGTGGTATGCCCATGCACATGGTGAAGGTTCACGGATGAAGTGTATCTACTCGTTTACCCAAATTTACCCAAATGATCAGTGTTTTTTGTTTCTGGGGGTGGGGAGAGCATCACAAGAGATGAATGCCCCAGAGGAAAAATAATGTGCTATTTCAGAATCCTCCCGTAGAAAATACCGTATCGATTGAATAGGTTTCCTACTTTGAGAGATACGGAATCCAACAGAACAATGAGGTTGGTTCATGAATATTTCCTTCCACCGGAAGCTATTAGCTCGAAACTTGACATACTAACCAAAAAGAAATGTGTTTGCTGAACATATTGATTCAGTGATTTTTCTGGCTAAAAGAGTTCTGAATGCAAATTAAATGATTCTATTGATTGTACCTGTGCATCAATCAGCCAGGCATCCGGGACTCCCCACTTCCCGAGTCAGGCTCTAGAACCATATGGTAGGGCTGGGGCTTCCAGAGACTTGTGGTCTCCATGTGTGGAATGTTTTAGGTCAGTGTAACTCAGCTGCAGGACTATTGACATTTTGGACTGGATGATTCTTCGTTGGAGGTGGAGGGCTATGTGCATCACAGAATAATCAGCGGCATCCCTGGTCTCTACCCACGAAATGCCAGCAGTCTTAAAAATGTACCTGAGATTGAAACAAACTGAGGGTTGCTGGAGTGGGGGGTGGGGTGGGAGGGATGGGGTGACTGGGTAATAGACACTGGGGAGGCTATGTGCTCTGGTAAGCGCTGTGAATTGTGCAAGACTGTTGAATCTCAGATCTGTACCTCTGAAACAAATAATGCAATATATGTTAAGAAAAAAAAAAAGGTGGCAGGAGGGGAAGAATGAAGGGGGGAAATCAGAGGGGTAGACGAACCATGAGAGACGATGGACTCTGAAAAACAAACTGAGGGTTCTAGAGGGGAGGGGGGTGGGAGGATGGGTTAGCCTGGTGATGTGTATTGAGGAGGGCACATTCTGCATGGAGCACTGGGTGTTATGCACAAACAATGAATCATAGAAAACTACATCTAAAACTAATGTGTGGGGATTAACATAAGAATTAAAAAATTTAAAAAAAAATGTACCTGAGATTTTATTTAATCAGGTAGGGTAAGGGGACAGACGCGAAGATAACTGCCTTTGAATGAAGAGTTTATTTCTTACAATCTGTAAGAGGTTGGCACACATGCATGCCAGTGTGCGGTTGGTCCGGAGGCAGAAAGACCAAGGGGAGAGCCTAGCTCAGAGCCTTTATTGTGTTTTTTTGCAGGAAAGGAATGTGCAAGTCAGGATAGGCAAGGTTGAGAAGGATGCCTGGGTGGTTCAGTCAGTTAAGTGTCTGCCTTCGGCTCAGGTTATGATCTCAGGGTCCTGGGAGCAGGGAGCCCGCTTCTCCCTCTCCCTCTGCCCCTCCTTCAGCTTGTGCTCGCTAGCTCTCTCAAAATCTTAAAAAAAAAAAAAAAAGGATAGGCAAGGTTGAGCAAGTGTAGGGTTGGACAGTCTGAGTCGTGTTGATTGGTTCAGAGCCGGTCTCTGTTGGTCAGACACCTGGCCCTGGTGTGATTTAGGACAGAGCAAATATTAACTTGGTGCATGAGAATTAGATAAAGGAGGTGTTTGGGGTATAAGCTTTGGATTGGTTGGTTTACATACGAGAGACATGGCATCAGGCAGGTTAATTACTATCTCTAGGAATTAGTTAGCCCTGGGAGGGGCAGTCTCTCTTGGATGCTCTCTATCAGAGCATCATAAAATACAAAAAAATAAAATAAAAAAACATGATTGATGCAGCTACCTCCCAGTTACAACAACCCAAAATGTCTCCAGACATTGCCAAACGTCCCCTGGCGGGGGGGTGGGGGGGGGCGCAAAATCACCCGTGGGGTTAGGAACCACTGATTAAGGAGCAAGGTGGGTATGCCAACCGTGAGTGATCTCACCAAAGCAAGAGAGCAATGTGGACTCCAGTCCCAGGAGAAGGCTTTGTGTGAAGATGCTGATTTGGATTGGCAGAAGTCCGGAAGGAAGAAGTCCTGGGTAGGGGGACTCACGTGACCTCGAACAAAGGGTTGGGGGGAGGAAGGCTAAGTTTACTGATGTTCGGATGCTAACAATGACATCTTATTCACTTACTTTATGCCAAGCCCTGTGCCAATGATGGGAATTGTGTACTTCATCTTCCCAAAAGATGAGTAGTATTTATCTCATCTTGACAGTAAAGGAAACTGAGACTCAGGGCTTAAGCAGTATGCCGGGTCACGCCGCTGGTATGGGTCGGTGTCAGGATCTGAAATCCGTCTCTGCGATCAGAAATAACATCAGGTAAGGCTATAAAGGATATTTAGTTGCAACCCGCAGCGTCTAGACTAAAGGTACGTGGTACCTAGAACGATGGCAGATTCCTCAGCAGGGGACCGGTATGATGGAGAGGGCGTCTCAGTTCATCCGGCTGCAGCCTGCGGTGGGCACAGGGGAGCTGGGGTGCTGTGGAGCTGGGCGAGACCAGGTAATACAGGTGTGATGATCCCTGCATGGCCAAGGGTGGTGACGGTAGGACTGGGGCAGAAGGGGGCGTCAGAGATGTTTCTAGACAACAGGAAATAAAGGCTGAAGAAATGAATAAAAGATTATACTTCAGTGGGTCTAAGACGAAAGCCGAGCAGAATGGGGATTTCCCCTCCTCCCCCACCAGAAGGGCCTAGGTGTGATAGAGAGGCAGCCCGGAGCGGGGGGGTAGGGGGGGTGTCTCAGAGTGTGGTAGAATCTGGGCTCACCTAAAGAGTTGAGTTTTAGTTCATTTCCATGCCTCGTTTTTAGTTTTCAGAATAGCACCTTCCTTTGACACTCCTCGGAGCCAGGCATGGCTCCGTTGCACTTGACATCTATGAACTCACTTATTATAGTGGCCTCTGAGTATGAAGGCTCAGGGAGATAGAGTAACTTGCCCCAAATCTGCCTCCAGAGCCATGCCCTTAAGTACCCAGCTGTGCAGCCTCTGGAGCGCGTTATTAATGCTCAGCTGCTGGGCACTTCTGACAACTTTCTCTCCTCTCGTTGCTGGGCACACTTACACACCTCTTGCCTTTCTCATCTATGGAATGAAGGGGCTGAGCCCGTAAATCCTTTTGGCTCTACCATTCTGCGTCTATGAATAATAATTCCACTAACTGAACAGACGAGCCATAATTCTGTTCCTTAATTCAACACGATGGAGACCTTTCTCTTAAAAAGAGAAATGGGTTTTCAAGTGGCTTCTCTTTGAGCCCTTGGGTGGCTTGGGAAAATGTACTCCTGGAATCCTAGCCCCTGAGCATCGTTGGCAGAAAGCCATTCTGCCGTGTGTGTACCTCAGTTTCCCCTGCTCACCTGTGAGCTCCTTGAGGGCAAGATTAGGTTTTATTCATTTTTGTATTCCTGGCACATAGCTTCTTCCCAGCAGAAAATCAATACTTGTTTTGTTTTTGCTTTTTAATGATTGCAGACTGTGAGGGAATCATATTTAGTAAGTTTCACTTGCGAAACATTACCATCATTCAGGGAAACTCTTCAAGGAAGAAAAGGAGAATACTTAGCCCTTAGCATGGCTACAAAAAATAGAGGCAGGGAGTCATGTGGGAAGGAAACGAAGCCTCTTAGCCAGGTTTTGTGAGGGCAAAGGACTTCCAAGGCCTGAATGTAAGGAGCACAAGGTCAAGTTGATGTTACTTCCTATCGAAGAGCTCAGACGGGCACTGGCCGACGTTCTCTGTAAAGGGCCAGATAGTAAACATTTTAGGCTTTCACCATATGGTCTCTGTTGCAACTAATCAGTTCTGCTGTTGTAGCTCAAAAGAAGCCATAAGCAATATATAAATGAAAAAGTATGGCAGTGTTCCCGTAAGATTTTATTTACAAAGATGGGCAGCCAGCCGGATTTGAACTAAGGGTCATAGTGTGCCAAGCCCTGATGTCGACTCTCAAGTGCGACAGAACAGGGCACGTATGCCGGCCACTTGCTACCCTGAGTGTGGCCTTCATCAGAGTAAGCCTCAGGTTCTCCGTCTATGAAATGGTGACTAACAGCATCCATACCCAGGGCTGGGGTGCGATTAAATGAGAGGACATAAGCATTTGGCACTGACCTTACCCTAAAATATAGCAAGCACACAATAAATGGTGGCTATTATTGTTATCATTTTTTTTAAGATTTTATTTTGTTTATTAGAGAGAGTGAAAGAGAGAGCACAAGAGGGGGTGATAGGGTCAGAGGGAGAAGCAGACTCCCCGCCGAGCAGGGAGCCCGATGCAGGACTCGATCCCGGGACTCCGGGATCATGACCTGAGCCGAAGGCAGTCGCTTAACCAACTGAGCCACCTAGGCGTCCCTACTATTATTATTATAATAAGTAGTGCCTATCTCCTCTTGCCTTTTTATCCTTCTTGCTTATCCTATCCTAATTAAATGAAGTCATATGTCAAATGTTTTATAATTAGTCCTCCTTTTCTGTCTTTACACTTCTTGAGTTTGAAAAAGGATAAGGAAAATATCTGTAGTTCCTACCAATTCGGATTATTGTAAGTATAAAATTGACATGCAGTAATTCACACAGTGTTTGGGAAATAGCACCGAGTCTATTGTAGCTAATAGGATAAGGAAGAAGTTTAAAAATGTAGGTTTGAAAAATGAAGAGTATAAGGAAAGTCACTAACGACTTAGAAATCTTGTGAAATTTCGGGCGCCTGGGTGGCTCAGTTGGTTAAGCGACTGCCTTCGGCTCAGGTCATGATCCTGGAGTCCCGGGATCGAGTCCCGCATCGGGCTCCCTGCTCGGCAGGGAGTCTGCTTCTCCCTCTGACCCTCCTCCCTCTCATGCTCTCTGTCTCTCATTCTCTCTCTCTCAAATAAATAAATAAAATCTTAAAAAAAAAAAAAAAGAAAAGAAATCTTGTGAAATTTCAATTGAATAGGAATTCTGATGGATTTTTTAGCATTCAGTGCCAAAACTACATGACTTAGGTTTTTGTTGTTTTTGTTTTTTGTTTTTTAACATGTGGAGTCCATTAATTGCTTGGCTGTGTTCATCAGTGATTTCCTAGAGTGGAATCCGTTGCTCATAAACTAGGAACTTTAAAACCAGTCAAGGCATTTGCTTTTCAGAATGATCTGTTTATATTCTAGCTGAAACAGGATAAATCACACATGCAAAACAGCTGTCTGTGGGTCGTGAAGAACAGACGGGGTTCTACTTATGGGGAACACTCATTATGAACAGTCGTTGGGCTGAGCCAATGATTATGCAGTAATATATACAAGAGGGGAAAGCGGAACTTACCCAACTGGGCCTGGCTTCTTTCAAGACCTGTGTTTTAAGGTTTAGAGAACAGGGTTTCTCAACCTTGCCACTACTAACATTCTGGGCCAGCTAATTCTTTTTTTTATTATTTATCATGTTATGTTAGTCATCATGCATTACATCATTAGTTTTTGATGTAGTGTTCCGTGATTCATTGTTTGCATATAACACCCAATGCTCCATGCAGAACGTGCCCTCTTTAATACCCATCACCAGGCTAACCCATCCCCCCACCCCCTCCCCTCTAAAACCTTCAGTTTGTTTCTCAGAGTCCATACTCTCTCATGGTTCGTCTCCCCCTCCTATTTCCCCCACTTCATTTTTCCCTTCCTACTATCTTCTTTTATTTATTTTTTAACATATAATGTATTATTTGTTTCAAGGTTACAGGTCTGTGATTCAACAGTCTTACACAATTCACAGTGCTCACCATAGCACATACTCTCCCCAATGTCCATCACCCAGCCACCCCATCCCTACCACCCCACCCCCCACTCCAGCAACCCTCAGTTTGTTTCCTGAGATTAAGAATTCTTCATGTCAGTGAGGTCATATGATAATGTCTTTCTCTGATTGACTTATTTTGCTTAGCATAATGCCCTCTAGTTCCATCCACGTCATTGCAAATGGCAAGATTTCGTGGGGGGTTTTTTGATGGCTGCGTAATATTCCATTGTAAATATATACCATATCTTCTTTATCCATTCATCTGTTGATGGACATCTTGGCTCTTTCCATAGTTTGGCTCTTGTGGACATTTGGGCCAGCTAATTCTTCATTGTGGGAGGTTGTCCTGTGTTCTGTAGGTGTGTAGCATCCTGACCTCTACCCACTAGATGTTAGGAACAACCCCCACCTGTCCCCAATGTGACAACCAAAAATATCTCCAGATTCTGCCAAATGTCTTCTCTTGGTTAAGAACCACTGGTGTAGGGCGCCTGGGTGGCTCAGTTGGTTAAGCGACTGCCTTCGGCTCAGGTCATGATCCTGGAGTCCCGGGATCGAGTCCCGCATCGGGCTCCCTGCTCAGCAGGGAGTCTGCTTCTCTCTCTGACCTTCCCCCCTCTCATGCTCTCTATCTCATTCTCTCTCTCTCAAATAAATAAATAAATAAAATCTTAAAAAAAAAAAAAAAAAAGGAACCACTGGTGTAGACTGATGATTCAGCAGTGCCTCGAGACCTCCTATTCCAACATTTCCAAGTAATGATAACTTATTCCTATGGAAACACGCATGCCACGTTTCTTAGGATCATCCTGATTTCAGATAGCCTCCCCCGCTGACCCAACACACATGCCTCAACTTGGATGGAAGCCCCCCCGCCCCAACAGGCTGATTTTCTTAAATTTGAAAATAGGGTGTGACTGTCCTTATACAGTGTTTGTCTTGTTTAGGCCCTAATGTTTGAATATGTTTATCGTGCCACCTTTCACTTTTGGTCTTTATGAATTTTGCTTAGACAAATAGTTGATGCACTTCATATTGGTTAACAAAGTTAAATGTCATTATATATCCTAAGAGTGATGTAAGTCCACCATTAGTTTAACTGAAAAAAATTTCATTTAAAACTGTAATAAAAGGCAGAGGAATACAATTTTTTGGTCTCCTCTGTTTCCCATACTGGTGCTAAGGTAAAGCTTTTTGGTGGCTTTCATGTGTT
Organism: Mirounga angustirostris; assembly: GCF_029215605.1. NCBI lineage: Eukaryota > Metazoa > Chordata > Mammalia > Carnivora > Phocidae > Mirounga > Mirounga angustirostris. Next base: position 14,699,432 of record NW_026991716.1, on the reverse strand, counting down.
CCATGACCATTGATTGGTTTAGTAATGTTTTAGTAATGTTACATTATATGGGACTCGGAGTGCATGAGGAGAGTACTTACCTGTTTACCGGGATACCTTTCCAGGTAAATTCTGGCACATCCGCTCTATTACCCAAAGCAGGTTCATTTATCTTTAGAATACCTTTTCTTTGTAAAATAAGGTTGATATTACTCGTGTCCTTAAAACAAGTACCTAAAATTACCAATTTTCTTGTTAACCCACTTTTGCCCAAAGAATACAATGGTAGCAAGAAAAAAAAAAAGATATCGAAGTTTACTTTTTAGTAGATCTTAAACCAGGCACTACATGGGAACGTGGCTGTACATTCAATCTGTAATAAGATAAGTTATAGGGGATCTTGAGAAAGGTGTCACTATTTAAATTGCATCTTGAAAAGATTTATGCTAGAATGTGTATATAGCTTTCTGTATCACTATTCTGAGACTTACAGAATTTACCAGTCTAATGAAATACCACATTTTCCACACTGGGGAGAGGAATTCGTGAATATACTATTTTACCTAATGCTATAGAATAATTACCCATGGAGAGATCTTTTCTGATATTATATAGCCTGAGAATAACTGCCAAACTATTCCTAGGCTATTCTGTATTTACCATTTATTAAGGAGATATATTTTACACTGAACAGTAATACCTTGAAAAGTAATTGTGGCCCATAGTATTGGATATTTTTGGAACGTTGGCTTTCCTGAGACATAATTACGTTAGCTCAACCTATGTGGTACTGAATCTGTGTATAGACAAGAATCTGCCTTTAGTTTCCCCCTGTTTTATAGCATTTGACTAAATGACAAAATAGCTCTTAATTTCAAGCTCCCACTCCTGGGGAGGTCATGGCCACACAGTAGAAGAGATCTTGTTTCTGTGTGTTGTTAAAATAGTATTTTCTAGGTTTTTCCTATTAGTGTGTACAGAATATCCCTTGTGCCTTGGATATTTGTGACATTTACTAACTCTGTTATGAATTTTTATACTGTTTGAGAATACAGAAGATGATATGAAATCGATACGTTCATTATTATATTGGAGTCTTGGTCAAAACTTCCAGTAAGAGCAAGTCTCTATTTTGTGAAACTTTTATTTCCTGAATGTCATGAAAATGAAGCTAGCTAACTTCTTCCTTTCCTTCTCTTTTCCTGCACTTTAATTTTTCTCTAGAATGCTACGGTTTTAATCATAACTTGCAACTACATTTGTAAGGAGAAAAATCTGGAGGACAACAGCTGATTAGCTAAAAGTTTCTGCACAATAGTTAGGAAGATAGCATTGGTGTATATTCTTGTTAGAGAAACAGCCTGTGGATCCATTGCTAAATGCACCTCCCCACCTTGAAACCCAAGCCAGATCCCCAAATTAGGAATAACACAAAATCTTCAAACTATTTAACCTTAGATTTTTCATGTCCGCAAAATCTTTACCATTGCTTTTTGGCAGGGAACTGATTTGGAGGAATGAAGTGAGGCTGTCCTTTCCTCTTTCTAGCTCCAGCTAAACTGCAGACATGTGACTATTTGAAGGTATTTCTCATTTTCAGGATGTAATAACTGCAAACGCTTGACCTATTCTAGGTTAGGACAGTAGTTAGGACAGCTGTTGTGAGGACAATACTATACAAAACCAATTATTGCCAGTTTTATAGACCAGTGGTCCTGTATGGCCCCGCTCTGTTAGAATGTACCATCACATCATTGATTCTTTCTGCAAACAGCCATCCCGAGCAGTTATCGGCAACAAGACAAAAACATTTTTTAAAGATCACAGGATAATGCTGTTTGTTTCCAGCTGTTTGTTGTAGTTGGTGGGCCTCAGAACCAGAGAGGCAAAGCATTATATGGTACTGGTTCGATCTGTCAGAACTCAGAAGCTTGATTCATGCCAATTTGACTACAGACATAAAAGTTGCTGCAACTTTTACAGGATGAATTGTTCTAGAAAAGAATTTCTTAATGCTATACAGAGCTGACTTGCCTTCTTCCTGTCCCACAGAGTGCCCTAAACAACGTGCTAGATTATGGTTTTTAATAAAATAGTCTACATACCTTATACTGAGTATAATAGAGCAAAACAGCACAAACTTGTCTTTAAGAAAATGGGAAAAATTGTTTTCTCTAGGTCTTGTCTGAACCATTAGATGATTGCATGTGTGTGTCCCACAATATTATACTTTTGAAGAGCAGGGACTCATCTTTGTCCACTTCATAAAGCTGCACACAGAGCAGATGTTTAGTCAATGTTTGTTGAATTCAATTCATGAAAGGTGGTTTGTTGGGGAAACTAATTTTTGTTAAAAGTCCTTAATATAGATTTTTTTCCCCCCTCCAAACCACTTCCCCTCATATTTTATCTTAAAAGTTCAGTTATTGCTCTCTTGGTGAACTGAGAAAGAGCTCAAAATGAACAGCTACCGTTTCTCCCCACGGTGGATATGGGGCCTCCAGATAATTTAAAAAAACAAAAAATTCCTTTTATTGGCTTTGGGGTTGTGGTTGTATCTGGGGGTGACACAGAAGACTTCCTTGTCAGACTTAAATTTTTTGACTGTGTCTTCTCCATTTGCACATAAGGATTCCCTTAACTTGGCTTGTCCTCTTGAGTTGAATCTTTCTCGAATCCATTCAATTCCATAGCTGCATCTAATTTTTAAATAAGCATCAAAGAGAACAGTTATATTTGCATGTAAGCTAATATAAATGGCAAAAATTTACTGTTCTGGGTAGCAAAAAGCCCAGGAAATAGATCAAGGAATTACGTTCAGTGTTTCTTGAATGATAGTTTGACAAATATCAAATGCTGTTAGAAAACCTATGAAAATATTGACTTCGTGGGGTCTAATTCCTTTCTGCTTAATGGATCTATACCAGATCTCAGGCAATTTCCATTTAAATACATGTCCCTAATGCCTTCAGAGTGTTCACAGGGTGTTTGCTTTGTGCACTGCATGAGGACATTGTGAATATATTTGAATTCCTCTTTGCCTTTTTAGTCAACTTAGCTATAAGATTAAAATCCAAATTATTTTCCCCAAGACAAAAAAATTAACTCTAGCTAGACCAGCCAGTGGGCTCTACTGTTTTTATTAATCTGTATAGTACTGGACATCCATTTTTCATGAATGCCATTTTCATGTGAATTAAGTCCTATAGAATAAAGATGGTTTTGGCATCCAGCTAAATTTGAGCTTACTTTGTTATCCACCGTCCTCTCATAAGGAGTCCCCTCATTTCCCCCTCCACTTTTTAGATGGGAGTTTATCTCCTTTCAGAATACAAATATTCCAGAAAAGTTGTAAGTGGTTATTTTTTTTTTTAAACCCAGAAAACCATTTTATTTTATTTTTTTTTTTTCAGAAAACCATTTTAGTGCACTGTTGTTTCTGTTTAATTCTTACAATTACACTTTAAAATGCAAGAAATTTGCTAGCTAAAAATTATAACTAGTGGACTATCAAGGTGATATTATGTTTTTAAAAAATTTTTATGAATTTATAGGAGCGCCTGGGTGGCTCAGTCGGTTAAGTGTCTGACTTTGGTCCAGATCATGGTCTCAGGATCCTGGGATTGGGCCCCATGCTCAGCGGGGAGCCTGCTTCTCCCTCTGCCTCTGCCCCTCCCCCCCGTTCGTGCTCACTCCTCTCAAATGAATAAATCTTTTAAAACATGATGAATTTATAATAATATTTGGTTCTTAACTATGGCCAGGAGCTGTATTAAGCACTTAAGTGCCTTATCTTATGTAATACAACAACTATATAAAGAAGATATTATTACTCTCCTTTTAAAAGTTATTTTTTTAATTCCCATTTTAAAGTGAGGAAACTTGCCTTAGGTCATGAGGCTCATGTCTACCCATTCCAAAACTGAGCTCTTAAATGCTGCATCACACATACCCCAGGGATAGCCTCTGGTAGGAGAGGTAACATTAAAAATTACCAGTAATTCCTTTATGCCCTGTATTTTCAACCACAGCTCCACTAAGTACCATTTGTAGATCTGTTAGATTTAAACACAAGTGAAATACTCACATTACAATAATGGCAACATGCTTTTCATAAAATAATAATAGCGACTATGCTACATACCATAATAAATGCTTTCACACATATTCATTCTTCAATAATATTCTTCACTCGTTCTTCATAACAATTTAAGAGATAAGTTTTATTTTCCCTATTGCGCAAAGGTAGATACTGCGGCTTTGCATATAGCTTATAGAAGGCAGAGGTGGGATTGAATTCAGCCCTCTCCCCTTACCCCAAATCAGAAAATAAAATTATAGAGATCATCATCTATGACTTTAGCGTACAAGTAGAACCTCTATTTATAGCTGACTTTCTTCTTCCAGATCCTATGCCTATGTTTAGACTGGTACATAGATAGGTAAGTAAACTTCTTTTAGAACAATCTAACTATTCTATACTATATATATATCGTGCTCTCGGGTCGTGAGATCAAGCCCCACATTGGGCTCCATGCTCAGTGGAGAGTCTGCTTGAAGATTCTCTCCCTCTGGCTCTCCCCCATGTGCGTGTGCTTGTGCGTATGCCCTCTCTCTCTCTCTCTCTTTCTAAAATAAATAAATAAATTTAAGAAAATAAAAGAATAGAAGTAGATGATGCAGACAACTGGTCTACCCTGAGGAGAGAAGTAGAGAGGGTTGGGAAATATTGAAGAATTAGTTTTGACCACTCTTGGCGAATGAATTGGATCTGGGGGAGGTGACGGAAGAGATGGTATCAAAAATAACTCATGGATTTCTGTGAGCATTTAAAAACTGACCTTGTCATTCCTAAAGAAGTGATCAGATTGGGGTGCCTGGGTGGCTCAGTTGGTTAAACGTCTGCCTTGGGCTCAGGTTATGATCCCGGCGTCCTGGGATCGAGCCCTGCATCGGGCTCCCTGCTCCGCGGGAAGCCTGCTTCTCCCTCTCCCACTCCCCCGGCTTGTGTTCCCTCTCTCGCTATCTCTCTCTCTATCAAAAAAAAAAAGTCTGCCTTTGGCTCAGGTCATGATCTCAGGGTCCTGGGATCCAGCCCCATGTTGGGCTCCCTGCTCAGCGAGGAGCCTGCTTATCTCCCTCCCTCTCCTACTGCCCCTCCCCTCCCTCCTCCCCCTGCTCATGCTCAAGCCTGCTCTCTCAAATAAATCTTAAAAAAAAAAAATCAGATTAAGGATGAAAATAATTCACTTTCAATAAAGTGAATTTGAGGTGCCTGTAAAATGTTAGAGATGAAGAGTAGTATTAATAACAGAATGGTTCAGACACCATTCAAAGTCTTTTCTTTATATGAACTAGTCATGTTTTCACCCAATGAGGCAGATGCTGTTGTTATCCCCATTTTACAGATGTAATAACTGAGACCCAGAGAAGTTAAGTAATTGGGCCAGAGTTAACACAGCTAGTAAGTTGTTGTATCAGTTAGAAGAGCCTTCTAGGCTAGAAGCTTACATTTAGAAGTACTCAGCTTATCCTTGTTCAAGCCACAGGAGTAAATGAAGTTTTCAAGGGAGAGCTAAGCTATGGGAAATTCCATGATTAAATCAAAGTCTGACAGACACACAAAAACTGTAGGGGAGAATGGAAAGAGGAAGAGGGGAAGAAAGTCTTCCTATAGGTTGGCTTAAAAAAAAAAATGTTAAATTTTAAAAAACAACAACAAAAACCATAAAATATTTTACTCCTTTACAAGCTAAGACACAGGTTATAAAAGGTCCTGAACTTCTGCCAGAGAGTGTGTGGAACATGGACCTGTTATGTCAGCACTTGAAGTTCTGCCACTTACAAACTGTAGTTTGTATAAACTTCTGCAAGTCACTTCTTTGCATTAGGATTAGGTTCAGCTGCATAAAACAAAATCGTAATAACTTAAACAAAATAGGCGTTTATTTCTCTCTCATGGAAAAATGCAGAGGCAGCCAGTTCAAACCTATCATGTGTGATGGCTTCATGAAATTCTTGAGGACCGAGGTGCCACCTAGCTTACTGCTCTTTCATTACTATGAGGTGACCCTTGTCCTCATAGTGGCTGCCAAGTTCTAGCCATCACAGCTTTGCTCTAGAAAACTGGGTGAAGAGGGGCACCTGGGTGGCTCAGTTGTTAAGCTTCTGCCTTCGGCTCAGGTCATGATCCCAGGGTCCTGGGATCGAGCCCCACATCGGGCTCCCTGCTTCATGGGAAGCCTGCCTCTCCCTCTCCCACTCCTCCTGCTTGTGTTCCCTCTCTCACTGTGTGTCTCTCTGTCAAATAAATAAATAATATCTAAAAAAAAAAAAAACAAAAAACAATGGGTGAAGGGAAAAGCAGATCAAAGAAATGACACATCCCTTCTCTTTAGCAGACGTGGCAGAAGTCACAAAACTTCAGCTTACAGCTCAGTGGTCAAAGGTTGGTAATATGGCCACATCTACCCTCAGAGGAGGCTAGGAAACAGTCTTTCAGCTGGGCAGAAAATCAAGAAGCTTTCACTAAAGAGAAGGGAAGAGTGAATATTGGCAGGCAACCAGCCGTCCCTGTCACTGTCAATTTGCTCCTTTGTAAAATAAGGATTAACATATTCGCTTTACCTCTCCTGCTGGTTTGTTGTAGGGATCAAATGATACAACTGGGCAAGTGCTTGATAAGTGATAAAACCCTCTTCAGATAGGTACCTGAGAATGGCCATTGACTCCTCTTGCACACAGTAGGCATTTGTATTTTGAATGAGAAAATCTTGGGTAAAGTTAAGATTTTCCACTAATCTATAGGTGCAAAAAAGCAGGAAATGTGAATTGGAGAGACAGGATATTTTTCTACAATTTTTGCCTTTCAATGACAAGGCTTGCCTTTGCTTTCAGCATCAATTTCAGAACAGCCAAGATTGATATTTGATTAGCTCTGCAGTAAAAATGTCCCATCAGTTTTGCCAAACTCGGGCACCGTCCAAGGAATGCAGGAGAATTATCTGTGGGGACAGCAGTCATGTCATTAACCCACCTGGTCCTTCCCCTTCTGACTTCTTGGTAACATAACGAGGGTTGCAGACCAGGGTCCCCTGGGAGGACTGCACTGAAGGGAATGGTTCTATTGTTCAGAAACGAGTTGTACTCATCAGTAAGAATTTGGATGCAAAGCGTAGGCCATGACTGTGCCTGGATATTCTCAAAGCAGATGAAGTTCTTTTCCCTGGTAATTCCTGACTATGCTAGATTTATTTTATCTGGGAATGTTAACATTCTTTTTACATTTTGAGTTTGCCTCCAGAAAGATGATGCTTTTGCCTTTTGCTTTTGCCTTTAATAATGACCTTTAAGATTGTTCTCTCACACCAAGCAAAGAATTTCTCTTACCTCTCATTATACGTGTGCTTTGTATGTTCCATATCAGTTTCCCATTCCTCTCCGAATGGAATAGTATTTGCTTTTGTGTGATACTTTGCATTTTAGGATTTTAAAGGGTAGAAGCTTCACCTTCTCCTTCCTCAACTCCCCTGTCCCATAACTCGAGTGGTACAATAAGTGTGTAACAAATGTTTGCAGGGTTAATGCACCATAACCTCATGTGCTCATGGGCCATGATACCTCCCAAAAGTGCCCAGAGGGACAGAGAGGAGGACAGAGGCCCGAACTTGACCCATTTCTTGTGACATCCCTGTTTTTCCTTTCCTTGACCTGAGGCCTTCTCATCTGGAAACTTTCGAAAGGGGACACTAGCACAATTAGAGCTAATTTAGTCGTGACAAGTTTTATTATGTCACCTCAAAGAAAAACTGGAAAGATGCTTTATAAATTAAATACTGAATTGCAAGTAAAACTGTAGGCCAACATTCTAACTCACTGTTTAACTTCAGCAACGCGGGGAGGTTTCCCAGTTGGAACCAGTGCTGTTCAGTTGGTTTCATGGGAGCTCTGGAGCATTTGATGGCCATTAGCTGTACTTTCTGAAGCCCTCCAGCTAAGACCCAGCAGCCTGCCTCCCTTCCACACTGCCGGACGAGGTGAACCAAGAGTACGTTCAGACAAAGCATAAGGAGATGTTTAATGAGAACACACTAAGTGCCAGTTATTAGCCTAGAGTTTTCATGTGTTAATATAAGGATTATACAATCAGAGAAGTAGATATGGTCCCTATTTTGCTGTTAAGGAAATGCCATTCCGAGATTAATGAATGAATGTGCCCATACCCACAGAGCTAATCAGTGATTGACGCTTAGACCTCAGTGTTCAGAGTTCAAATTCTAGGCTCTGAGGTCAGTATATTCAGTCATTTAAAATAAGAATTTAAAAATACACTCCTAAGTCGATGTGAATTCAGAACTTCTTAAGGGGAAAAATTGATGACTTTCCCTGCTGAGACCTCTTTTAGAAATTGAACATCTTTCATGCAGAAGAATAATGAAAGGTCCCCAAAGGAATTATTGACAGGACAAAAGGAATAGGATACTTACCTCTGAAAAAAGACTAATGGAACTCAATTTATGTGTTCTGAAACAAGGAAAATTATGAATTCCTCATGAAAACCTCAAAAAATACATCAGTTTCTTTTCTGAGTAATGGTTCAGACAGACCCAAGTTAGAGCTATGGATGGCAAATACACACGGAAATGATACACGCAAGGGAAAGAAAGCAAGACTGTTTTAGCAAGGACCCAATTCCTGTGAAAATATCGTCTCCAGGAGTACTGTTTAGATTTCACATAGTCGCTACGCAAATGACAAATGGCGCTGAAAAATTAGTCTGTGAACTAATGGGAGGTAAACGCGGAAACTTATGTCATCAGGGAAAGAAAATGAGAAATCTGAGCTTAAAAGGAAGTAGACTCAGGCAATGACTCTTCCATGGAATGTGAGGTCTTCACAAGGTGCTCTATCATTCCGTATTCAGTAGGTAACCCAGGGGCCATTATTAATAGATCTTGGAGTGAGCTCAAGTGAGGAAAAAGGCTGAGGAGTGTGTTAACCTTGACAATATCATGGGAGAAGAGACTGAGAAGAGCTGGATCAAAAAACTTATATGCTGCTTGGTCTTGTGCATCCTCAAGCCACCCATAAGGTTTGGGGTGTGAGGAATGACTGGCCCGTCTTTAGACTTAGGAGCCCTGGGCCACTTTAACTGCCTGTCTGAGTTGGTGCATTCTGAGCAAGTCCCCAGACTCCTCTGCATCTAATTTCCTGCATCTGTAGAAGGGATCAAAAAAGACACTGCCCCGGCATTTCAGAAATGATGCTGCATGGAATGCTGGTTTGTTTTGAGACCTCAATGGTGTCCCACCAGGGGACACCAACCAGCCATATTTGTGGTTAAATTAAGTTTGGGAACCAAAGGATTAAACAAAGTTTATAAGGTTTATTGCTGGCCTTCTCAGAGCCTTAAAAAGCTACAATGTGATGTGATCCTTTGAGAAGAGAACATGGTATGTTACCCATAATTGCAGAGCAACAACATTAGGAAATTTGATACCCTTCCTACATAATAGAAAAGTTACAGAGATCTAATGAGATAACAGATGGAAAAGCGCTTGGAAAGAGGGGCGCCTGGCTGGGTCAGTCGGTGGAATGTGTGACTCTTTATCTCTGGGTTGTGAGTTCGAGCCCTAGGTTGAGTGTAGAGATTACTTAATTTTAAAAACACCTGGAAAGAATAAAGCACTATATGAACATTAGACACGTTTAAAGACTTCAAATTCTTTGAGGGTTTTGGCACTGGCTAGCATCACTGAAGCGATCTTCCTCCTTAGCCGCCTGAAGGCTACGGATTTAATTGGGAAGAAGGGTGTAAGATTCTAGGCTTTGGTAGGATTGCCGTAGTATATTTTTTGAAGTGTAGTTCTTACACTGCTCACACCGAAATTACCTGGGCTGCTTATTAATGCATTCATGTTACTTGTTCAGATCTAAGATCGAGACCAGGGATCAGAAGTTTTAACAGATACTTGAGTTGATTCTTACCTGCACTGAAGCTTGAGATCTACCAGCCTGGAGGGTCTTGGCATATAGTTCAGAGCCTGCAAACTTCATGTAATCCTTTAGTGGTGAAGTGGTAAGGAACTTGACACCTTTCTGGGCAGGTGGTCTGCCTGGTACTAGAGGAGACCTTTTATTTTTAGATAACTTTTATTGAGTCTCTGGTCCATGCCCCCAAAGGGTGCGTTTAGTACATACCTGTTCATCCTTACAAGTCAGTATTATTCCTATGTTCTGGGAAAGCAAGCAGACAGGACTTCCCGAAAGTCACACAGTGAATTTGTTAGAGCCCTTAGGTTAGAAGCCAGAGAGAACCCAACCCACTTGGGCTTAAGTTAAAAAGAGAATATATTGGTTCATATGAGGAAAATGTCCAGTGTTAGAATGGTTTCAGGAAGGGCTGGATCCAGGTGCCCAAATGATGTAATGAGGTCTCAGTTTCACCTGAGCCATCCTTCCTTCAGTTCTTTTCTTCTCTGTTGTTTCACTTCTCAGACAGGCTCTCCCTTCAAGGTGGCAGGAATATTACCAGCAGCTTCATGCTACAGAACAAGGGTTGGCAAACTATGGCCACAAGGGCTGGCCGCCTGGTCTTGTAAATAAAACTGTATTGAACACAGCCATGCCCCTCTGTGTACATTTGTCTGTGGCTATTTTCATGCTGCAGGAAGAGTGGAATATTTGCAACAGAGCTGTATGGCCCATAAAGCCTAAAGTATTTAGGATTTGCCTTTACAGAAAAGGTTTGCTGACCCCTGCAGGAGAAGCCAGGTTTTGTTGAAAGTTGATTTTGAATCTGGGAGAGACACTATTTATTTATTTCTAGATGTTTTAAGATGAACAAAGAACCAGGGCGCCTGGGTGACTCAGTCAGTTAAGCGTCTGCCTTCAGCTCAGGTCGTGATCTCAGGTGCTGGGATCGAGCCTCAAGTCGGGCTCCCTACTCAGTGGGGAGTCTGCTTCTCCCTCTGCCCCTCCCCCTGCTCGTGCTTTCTCTCTCTCTCTCTCTCCCCCTCTCAAATAAATAAGTAAAATCTTAAAAAAAAAAAAAAAAGATGAACAAACCGCCTCCATTACTTAAAGATTGTTGCTTTGGATTAACACAAGGCTTGGGAGTTCATTTACAGTTTAAATAAACAAGTTCCATTCCCAACACAAATATATTCTATTGATTAAAAGAACAATAGAATGTTTGTAAGTTTTTGTAGTCATTACATGCTTTAGTGGTTGAAGGTTAGATTCCCAGAAGATGAAATGGGAGTTTTGTATTGAATGTCTTAGAAAGAACTTGGTTTATAACATCTATTATCTCAATAAATAAAACAACACAGACATGTATAAATTTAAGTTTATTTTTTTAAGGATTTTATTTATTTATTTGACAGAGAGAGAGAGAGACAGCGAGAGAGGGAACACAAGCAGGGAGACTGGGAGAGGGAGAGGCAGGCTCCCTGCTGAGCAGAGAGCCCGATGTGGGACTCGATCCCAGGACCCTGGGATCATGACCTGAGCCAAAGGCAGACGCTTAACGACTGAGCCACTCAGGCGCCCCTATAAATTTAAATTTAAAAAAGACATTGCCCCCACCTGTCTGGTCTGTTAGCAGTACAGTCTGTTCATTGGCTGCCTATGGTCATGGAATGCAAATATCCTCTCCGCACAGTGCTTAGAAAACATGAAGTATTTGACATAATAGGATTGTTTCCTCTCAAAGCATATGAAGCTACCATTGTGACTTAGAGATTCTTTTCATATTAACCAAGTCCGAGTGAATGTTTTTAAGTTTATGGCGTCTGCTTTGACCTGGCTTAGAGAGAGCCTGTCTCATTGACAATCCCAGTTGAAACAACATGTCTATTAATAGCCCCAGCCGAGTCCCGAATTGAGTCTCCCTGCTTGGCCAGGCTCAGTTGCTCGTCCCTGACCGAATGCCTGGGGGTGGGGGGGTGGGGGTGGAGAATGCAATGTTCTGATTGGCCCGCACTGGGTCACGTGCCCACCTCCTTGTGTCAGGAGTGAGGTCATCCTTTCCTGAACCACCTGGACTGGAAGTGGAGAAAGAAGTCTCCAGAGGAAAATCAGGAAGCTTTTGCCACCTGCTGGGAGGCCAAAAAAGAACTCAGACCCACCAATAGCCATTAAGTGGTCGTTCTGGATCTGAACCCACATCCTCCTGGCTTTAAAACTAACATTCTTTCCACTGTGTACAACGTATAGCGTTTGCTGAGTGAAGCGGATCTGACCCTATCCCAGGCCAGACTCTGGTCCGTGCTGAGTTCCTAATTGCAGCCCATGATGTGGGCGCAGAGTAGACAGGGTCCTTATGGTTGGTTCCCCATGTCCTACTGAGCGAGGGGGGGTCTCCTCCGGGGCACCTGCCCTCAGGTATGCATATACTTTATGACCTCTCAGGCTAAGGCAGATAACTGGTGTTTTCTCTTGCTGGAGTAGGATCCGTTTCTATTGGCATCTGTTTTGTATGTAGCCTTTTCAAAAAGAACCTCCTTTCCACGTTCCTCCCAGGAACCCTCCTGTAAATTCAGTCAGGAATACAGAGGTTGGAAAAACCAAGCTTTCCTAGAGTGGGCAGGTATTCTTGAAAATAGGGTTTCATTAATAGTAGGTGTTTCTTCTAAGCGTCCTGTCTTTCTGTTCCTCAGTTTCTCCTCCGTTTCCCCAAGCGTAAGATGGGGATGATGATAGCGCCACCTCGTGAGATTAATGTAGGATCGAAGAAGATACTACTTTAAGTCCTTGCTCAGTCCCTGGCACAGACTCAGTGACTAAAAAGGGGTAGATGTATCGTTGCTGTCCTTGTCCTCCTTGTCAATGACTAAGGAAACACCGTCCTGTTTAGAATCTCCCTTCCTGGCATCGGGAAACCGGACACCCTCTTAGCAGTGTGCAGAGCTCCATAGACCATGTTAGTCATTGAGCCTCTTTCTGATATGATGGCCTGCAGTTCCTGAACCAGTTCAGCTATTCCCTTTAATCTCTTTAAAAGTCAGTGCATCTTAGGGCCCTGGATTTAGGGACATTCTCGTATTCCTCTAGGATTTCAGTTACTGCTTTAAGAGAAGATTAACAGAAAGACTTGGGCCATCTTTGGTCCCATGGGATCCATGCATTCCCTCTCTCCCCTTCCTCCCCTTCCTGGCATGGTGTCCTTGGGTCCTTCTGCCAAGGTGCTTGTAAAGAATGGTCTCAGTCTGTTCACAGTGTTCACGGCAGCGGCGAGCCTGTGAGCGCATCGTTTGGGACCCGCTCCTGGCAGTGGGTGGAATTGCCTCTTACCAGGCAGAAATCTCTGGAGCCAGAAGAAAGGAGAAAGTTGGCCAAGTGCCTGAGCAAATAGGCTGAGAAGTATGGGCCCAGGTACACGCGGCCTCCCTCCCTTCTCCCACCATGTCCAGACCCAAAGAATGCATCACACCAGCACAGCCTTTATTGGTTCTTCCCTGGTGAAGAAGCCTCTTCTTGTAGCAACAAGACTGAGAAGCAGCTCTCTCAGCATAAACATTGCATGTCCCTGCAGAGGCATAGTGGCCAAGACTCAAATGTCATGATGGTGTCTGAGGGTTGTGTCCAGAGTGTGAGCGTGGTTTCCTGTGGGGTGTAATTGGTGGTTCCCAGGTAGAGAAGGCAGCCACCTGTGTGTCCAGAAAACTGAGGGACACAGAGCTCCTTCCCCCCTCCTCACCGGGGCCTGCAACACTCAAGCCAACTTTGGATTAAGACGGATGAACCCTTTTGTTAAATGCAGCTGTACTCCCATTAACACTGGGCTAGGCCAGTATCGGGTTCACATACTCATCATGTCTAATGAGCAGATTGGATCCATCTTTGACCAATGGTAAGGGATGGGGAAGAGGGTGGTGCTCAAAGATTGGAAGACTGGGTAAGGGCAGTGAAGGTCAAGGAAAGGGCAGAGCGAGAAGATGGGTGAGAATACCAGAGATCCTCATACTCAGAGGTGCTGACACCAGTGTGTTTTCCAGCAGCATATCTGTGTCTGACCGAACCCTTTAGTGACCCCATGGTCAATGGGGCCGTGTTGTTTTATCTCCCACCTTCTTCTAGGCTGGTATGTGTTCTCCAAACCAGGTAACTTTCTCTGTGCAAAAGAGCCTCCATGTGCCCCCATGGACACCTCCACTAAAGCCCACCCCTTGTCCCCACTGCCCCCTCCTCCCCATCTTCTTCCCACGCCTCAGCTCATGCACAGGGCAGGAGCTCCTGATTTTTAGAATAAAAATGTGTCCGTCCTTTTTTTTTTTTTTTAAACATACTTCATAATTAATACAGATCAGTCCTAGATTGGACAGAAGTTCTCCAAAGAGTTCTGGCCTCCCTGAGACAGTGTGGTGTAACTTCGGGAGTGAAAAGGGGAAGATACTGCCCTCTTACTCTGGAGGAATCCTACGAATCCTTCATATCCCTGCCATGAGGTACCTCGGTGAAACTGAAGGTGTCTCCCTAAAAGCGGGGAAGCCACAGGCGTGGGGAATGTCCTGCGTGGCTGGGTCCCTGTGCGCCAGCCTTCTGCAGCTATGGGAGAAGGTAACCACCCCAGCCGAAGGCAGACAGGCCCTGGGCGGGTGAGCGTCGTTAACTGAGCAGCGAACCTCACCTCCGCCCCGAACTTTGGCCACCACTCCTACGATGGTGAAATGTGGTGCAAACATAACCCCTTCTGATGCAATTGGAAGAAGTGAATGTTAGCAGATCCTGCTCCATAAGCCTTCTATTTCTGAGTTCACTTTGGGTTGAGAAGCAGGTATCCAATTTGTGAGAATCTCAGGTCCTCCAAAAATCTAAGGAGCACTTGCACCTGGAGAGATCTAGGGCATTGGGGAGTGGGTGGGGGGCAGATGTCTTGGCTTCTCTGTCTTCCGTTGATGACTGGGCCTCAGCACTGTGACTTCCTTTCTTCTCGGGGGAACGCGGACGACATTTTCTAGGACACCAAAGTTGGTTCTTCCTTTGGATAAGCCTTGAAGGCCAGGCCACCGTGAGAAATATAGTGGTAAGAGTGTAACTGAGGTGTCTGCCTGGTCCCCACTCCCATGGCACGCTCTGAGAGCCCACCAGAAGCAACCCCAGGCTGCTGGTAGGGCTGGGCTTCAGGGCACACGCAGACCCAGGTGCCTGGATTCTAGTCATTCAAATCCGGCCTCGGTGAAGTCTCTTCCCTCTTGCTTTTCTCAAGGGACAGGAAAATCACGTCCCAACCATTTCTCTCCCTCTGAGCAAAGTGAATCCCAGACCTGTCATGAAAGGAATCCCAGGCTGCCTCGTCGCTCGAAAAGCATTTACCTGGATGGAGGTGCTGGGAAGACCCCCAGATCTCCACTGGCCAGCCCCCCCCCCCCCCCCGCCGCCCCTTTCTCCTGCACATGTGTGAAGCATGTTGGCTGCCTGGGCTCCTACCTTTTGGTTCAGCATTCTGTCCCAGCAGTTGACACTCGAGCTGATTCGTGTCGAAGTGAGCAGTTTCTCCAGACACCTGTCTCCTCTCTCTGTCCCACGAGGAGGCCACCTTTGAGAGCAGTGGGCTTGGGCATAGCAGCCTTTTCATCGTCTGTTTCAAAAGAAGGTTCTTTTTATCAATGCACCTAGCCTGTATGCCCTTCCTGTCCCCTTGTCTTCATCCCGCTCTCCCCCATGCTCCTGCGAGGTTGGAGACCACTTTATTCTGAGCCCGGTTTTACTTTCTGTTGCTCTTCTTCCCATCCTTACTCTAGAGTGCCAATCCTCGCTCGTAAACCTTCCAATTTCATTATCTGGTGGTGAAGCAGCCAGGTTGGGAGTCAGCCCCTATTGCCAAATGAATTGGGGAAAAGCGTAATGGGGATGATTAAAATATAAATCAATTAGAGTAATCCAGTCTGCTCAATAATCTGTACTTAAGAGCTAAACAACTTGAATTTAATAATGTACTTATTAAAGATCCATTTAACTATGGGGTTATAATTATGCCTTTATAATGCTCTGTCAGCTTCCTGCCACTCTAGGTTTTTTCTAAGACGCTCCTAATTTCTTCTAATTATTTTAATGCGGTAATTTTGGAATGGTTTTATTCATTTTTTTAAGATGTGATCATGAAACAGCTTTTTGGTCCTGGTGGTGCATTTTTCTTAAGGTAGCTAGCGATACTGATTTTATACTTCTCAAGAGGTGTATGAATGAACTGAATCAGATGTCCCCATTCATTCACTTCTTAAACAAACTATTATTGGATGCCAACTGTGAGAGCAAACCCCAGTACCAATCCTGAATAACTCATATCTTTATTTTTTTTTTTTTTTGAGGGATTCAGCATATAATCTCTTTATCAAACCTTTAATAGAAGATGTTTCAGGTTGGCTCAACTTAGGTCTCATACTGGATACTTTTAAAATTTTTATCTTTTGTGTCTTAAGACTAGAGACTCAAAAGAAAGATGGAAATTCTCCCAACCACATGCAGATAGATACCCAGATATACCTGAACTTGTGCATGTATTTTCAGTGGTATGATGGCCCCCCAAAGCCTGTTGGGATCCGTAGGTCCCAGGATGGGACTGTTGCTGAGCAAGTCTTCCATTTTGGCTGCAGTGTGTGTTTAGAGAGGCACTAGCAGATAATTCTGGGCCGGCCACTCGGTTGGAGGTTCCTGGGGCCAAGATGGGAAGCCACTGAAAGCTACTGGGGAAGCCGGCTTTCTATCTCAAAATAGTATAAAATACAGGATTGAAGGCCAGAGACCGGGGTTTGAAATGGAGGTTTGGGGACTTGCAAAATCTGGACAAGCAACACTCAGGTTATAAACAGAAGTAAGAAATGGGAATCAGGTAATGAGTGTGAAAGAGAAAGCGATCTTGTGAAAATCAGATCACTAGACCGTCTTGACTTCCTTCCTGGACTCCAAACCCCCTTGGTTTTCCCATAGTTCTCACATCTGTCACGCCCCCCGTGGCAACTCAGCTACTGGGCATCATTGAAGAAGCACCTACTCAAAGCAACAGATACCATTTTTTTTTTTTTAAGATTTTATTTATTTGAGAGAGAGGGAGAGAGAGAGCACGAGCTGGGAGAGAGGGAGAGGGAGAAGCAGGCTCTCCTCTGAGCAGGGACCCCGATGCGGGTTTCGATCCCAGGACCCTGGGATCATGACCCGATCTGAAGGCAGACACTTAACCGACTGGGCCACCCAGGCGCTCCATGGATACCATTTAAAGAGAATAACTTCCAAATTCAGCATGGTTCCAGAGGCTGTTGGCTTGTTCCGTTCAGGTTCTTCTCCTTCCTCACTGGAGCTGGTTTTCTTCCCTTTTCTCCTCAGCCCCTCTGCAGCCCAAATTTACTCAAAGTGTCCTCAATGTGTACCTTCCTCCCATCAGCCCCCGGTCCCCCGCTGCTGCTTGATTACTCTCCCTGAGGCGGCCCCCATCTGATGTGTGATCCTTGTGATGGTGACCTGGTCCATCCAGACTTTGGGAATGAAGTCTTCCAGTAACCATAGTTCAGAATAGAGTCTTCCGGTGACTAACACCTACATATGTACTTTTGATCCCACCTCCTCCTCTCCTCCCTGAAGACTCAGCCTCCCTCCCCCTCCCCTGGCAGCTGAGCCCACCGTCCACATCCAGTCTCTCCTCCCGCATCCGGTCAGATTTCCCTTCAGTTGTTCTCTCCATCACCCTAAGACGTGAAATCCAAACTTCCAAAGATACTTTGCAGAAAAACTGCACTATTTGGCATGGAGCCACCTCCCATCCTCTTCTGCTGCTTCCTTTTCTAATCAAAGTCTTTTTTGAAAAAATGTAAAGTTTTGGGGCATCTGGGTGGCTCAATGGGTTAAGTGTCCGACTCTTGATCTCAGCTCAGGTCTTGATCTTGGGATTTTGAGTTCAAGCCCCATGTAGGGCTCTACATGGGGCATGGAACCTACTTAAAATAAAAAGTCTTCACTGTCTCCCCAGTCCTGAAACAAAAACTTCAGCCATCCCCACTTCCTTGTCTTCCCTCATGTTGATCTGGAAAGTTGCCAAGAGCCTGTGATTCTGCCACCTGGCTGGATCTCGGTGTTTCTCAGGTCCCTTCTAGCATGCCCTACCTGCATCCCAGTCCCTTCCCCTAAAGAGGATTGCAGTGGCCTCCTCATTACTCTCTGCCACCTGTGTCTTCCAGTTCAGGCTCCCATTGCTGTTACACTGCTAGTCCTAGGAATAAATCTAACTGTGCTTTCTCGATCACACTAATTAACATGAAGCCCGTCCCCCACCCAGACACTCTTGATCTCCTTCACTGTGTTCTACTTTTTCTTTCATTTTCCCCCAAAACACAGATCTTCTAACATAGCGTACAGTTGACTTAGTTGTAATGTGCCTTATCCACTCTGCCCCTTGCCCTCCCAGCCAAGGCTCCATGCATGAGTCAGTATTCTTAGCGGTTTTGTTACTGACATGATTTAAGCATCTGATACATAGTGAGCACTCGGTACATATTTGTTGCATGTCATAATGTCAGTGCCTATGTTCACATTCTTGTCCTTTCCCCTCTGCTTATAGAATAAAACCCAAATGCCTATAGAAACTTTCCAAAGCTTGCATGATGGAGCTCCAGACTCCTCCAGCCCCCGTCCCTCACCGTTGGCTCTCTGTCTCATGTAGCTTAAGTGATACTCAAGAGCTAATGGGTTTCTGGACATGCCATGTTCTTTCAGCCTTCTCCATTTCATTTGGTTCCATTCTCCTTCCAGGGGTCTACTTCTCTGTCTTCCCCATGTGGGGGGAACAGTTCCTCCTTTTTCAAAATCTGGCCAGAAAGTCCATCCCCTGTGGGACTCCAGTGCCCTGAAGGAGAATTAGTCTCTTTCTCCTGTTTGCTTCCTTTGAATTCTGTGTATTTGCTCCTGGTGTGCAGTGGAGACCCCCGTGTCTCCTCCCCTCGACTCTGTGCTCACTCAAGTCCAGATCTTTTGTGTGTCTGCCCCAGAAACGATCCCAGTGCCTGTTAGGGCATTGTGTTGTCACTTAATGCAAGGGTTGAAAAGAGGAGCTGCCATGTGTTGAACCATGTAGTCAAAGGTTTGAGGGCCATCACCACGCAACATGTCCAAATGGTTGCCGTCCTCACTCCCAGACCTGTACCTGTCCTGTGTTCCCTGTGTCCATCAGTGACACGAATCTGGGCATCAGGAACAATCTCCCCCCTCTCCCTCAGGTCACCCAACTAGGCCCTGTTGACTTTGCTCCCAGACATCTCCCAAATCCATCGACTTCCCTTCAGTCTTGTTTTTGGGAGCCTTTGCCAACCCGTCATCTCTGTCACCAAGCACACTACCTGGCACATGGTGGAGGTGCCATATATATATTTCTTGAATCCGTGAGTCTCTGAGTTAAAACAGTGTCAGGGGACAATAGGCAGACGACCAGACTGTGAGATTGAGCTTTTGAGGAACCTGTGTTGCAAGAGTCTGAGTGATTTCTCTGAAGATGGTGTTAGAAGCCCAAGAGAGTGCTTTCGGATCAGCACCACAATTCTAGGGGTAACCTGACCTTCTAGAACAGTGAATCTCTCTCACCCTCCTGATTTTGCCAAGGGGTTTCTTTTTCTAATTATTTCTGTCTTAAAAATTCAAATCCAATATATTTTCCTCACTGGGATATGTAAATTCTCATGTAAGTTGGAAAAGGGTTTGTTTCTTTACAAGTGATGAAAGATTGTGACCTCCAAGGAAGGATCCACTAGGCGTGATGAGTTTGAAGGTCTTCATGTCCTCACACATGAAGTGACTGGGATTTAGTCTAGATGTTTCCTCAAGTCACTTTCACCTCCCAACCTCTAAGAATAATATTGTTATTGCTAAAGCAAAATACCAAGAATGAGAAAACCTAGAGGAATGAAGGCAGTTGTAAAGTCTCATGAAGGGTGAGTGATTCTAAAATCAGGCTTGGGTGGAGACATTCCCTCTGCAGATCCGGGGGCTGCTTTGGGTCTGGGCAAAGCAGGAAGAGTTGTGGGTGGTGGAGGCATTGGCCTTGGAAATAGACCGTTGAGAAATGTTTTCTCCCTCCCTTTCTCAGCAGATGGTGTGATAGTGATTGCATCTGCCAAGTCTTATCTGAGAGATTGCTGGACCAATAGTTACAGACTGTCACTTGACTCTTCTGATGCCCTCTTCCTGCCTCACTGGGGAATCTTGATGTATCAAGAGGGTTCTGTTCTTCCTCAACCTCGTTGTCCTCCTTCTCAGGTCTAAGTCGAGGTGTTGGGTACATTTGGGGTGCTCCAGATGCATAGGGTTTGGCTGACTATCTCCAGACTTGAGAACACGTTGGGATGACTTCCATTCCAAAAGGCAAAAAAGAGAAACAGAACTTCAGTCATGTGGTTTCTGTTATCTGTAACCATGGAAAACGTTGGCCATCTGTGAGGATCCCATTTTAACACTTTTCTCTCTCTCTCTCTCTCTTTCCATCTCTTTCTCGGGGGGAAAACAAGCTGAGGAAGTGGAGAGACTCGCGGCCATGCGTTCAGACTCCCTTGTCCCAGGTACCCACACCCCTCCCATCCGGAGGAGAAGTAAGTTTGCTAACCTGGGGAGGATCTTCAAGCCTTGGAAGTGGAGAAAGAAGAAAAGTGAGAAATTCAAACACACATCTGCAGGTAAGATGATTGTTTCCCTCATTTCTCATTGGGAGTTGGTTGACTTCAACTCCGTATGTTAATTAGAATGTAATTATTGTAGACCATCTGAATCAAAGGGGGGAAACAATCAAGCCTGAGGATTGCTCTTGTGTTGAGTAAAAATCTTGGGTGCAATTGAAAATGGCTTTCAGATCCTGCGTGTTTCCTTATGTCTCAGGTTTTTTTGTTGTTGTGTTTTGATCCGCCACTTGTGTACAATCTGTAAATATCTGAGCTTAGAATTCCACCTTTTCTGGGGCGCCTGGGTGGCTCAGTCGTTAAGCGTCTGCCTTCGGCTCAGGTCATGATCCCAGGGTCCTGGGATCAAGCCCCGCATCGGGCTCCCTGCTCGGCGGGAAGCCTGCTTCTCCCTCTCCCACTCCCCCTGCTTGTGTTCCCTCTCTCGCTGTGTCTCTCTCTGTCAAATAAATAAATAAAATCTTTAAAAAAAAAAAAAAGAATTCCACCTTTTCTGTAATTGAATGCTTTTATTCCACCACTGACGACCCATTTCTTATTATTCAGCCCTTTTTTTCACTGTTGTGGTAAAAATCAATACACAGCAGAGAATAAGTTACATATGGTCTTTGGCAGATGAGAATAGGTTATTCCATGGAGGGAAAATCTTGAATGAACGATTGTTGGACATGGCAGGAAGACACAGGAGAATGAAAACCAAGCATCACTGTATCGGCAGGGACAACTCTATAGTTCATGGCTTTGTGGGCAGCAAAAGAATTGGAGGAAAGTCAGCCTAGCTGAGGGGTGAAGAGCCTAGACTGTGGAGTCAGTCTGTGTGGGTTCAAGCACCAGCTCTGATACTTGGTAGTTATATGACCTTGCTCAGTTTATTTATCTCTGTACCTCAGTTTTCTCATCTGTAGAATAGGGCTAAGAACCGTACTTTACATGACTTAAAATTATGAGTTTATGTGGCATGCTATGTGGATCTATTTTAAATGAGTAGGAGTGTGCAGAGGGAAGTGTATAAAGAAATAGGTCTGATTCAACCCCCACCCCCCACCCCGTCGGGTTTGAGAGAAGATGATGGAACAGCTATGCAGATGCTTTTTGTTTGTTTTGTTCTGATGTTGCTCATTAAATGCCCAGGTCATTCCAGGCCGACATTCCAGTCTTTCATCTGCTCCGTCCTCTTCATCCTCAAAAACTCAACCTGCCCACTCTCCTCCTGAGAATCATCACTTCTTCTGTTTCTTGGTCACCTTCCCCTCTTCCTCAACCCCTAATTAACCATGAAGTAGGAGATAGGGCTCCTGGTTGTACCTGAACTTGAGTCTGCAGATCTGGAAATTTTATTTTATTTTATTTTTTAAAAGATTTTATTTATTTGAGAGAGAGAGCGCGAGAGAGCTAGCACTAGTGGGGGGAGGGGACAAGCAGAGTCCCCGATGGGCACAGAGCCCCATGTGGGGCTCGATCCCAGGACCCTGGGATCATGACCTGAGCCAAAGGCAGACACTTAGCCAACTGAGCCACCCAGGCGCCCCAGGATCTGGGAATTTTAATGCTAATTGCTTTGGGGAATGAAAGAGAATAGCAAACATAGGAAAGTTGCAAAAAGCTTTGAAATCTGAAACAGTTCTCATGGACCTTGCCAGTTGATGTTTTCTGACTCTTCCTTTGATGGAAGCCCCAGTGTCATGTTGCTATAATCTGTTACTTCGTGAGATGAGAACAAACCTCCGAATTCCAGAAATCTCAAAACTGTCATCCCTGGGACTAAGTCCCTTCACCTTCTGCATTCTGCACCTTCAGGGTCATTGTACAGGTGTAATAAAACCTGTAGGCCTTTCATGCATTGCTAAACGCTGCTGAGAGATTGACATGCAAGCTAAACCCTAAATGGATGACTCCTCTGTGTCCCCCCACCCAGGGTAAAACTAGACCATTGCCTCTGGAGAAATCTTAAATATATCCTTTAGACAAAGTGAGGTGTAAGATACTTGAAGAATGGAAAAGGGAGTGTTCTGTAAACCCTGGAAAAAATAATAAAGTTTCAGGGCGCCTGGGTGGCTCAGTTGGTTGAGTCTTGGTTTCGGCTCAGGTCATGATATCAAGGTGGTGGGATTGAGCCCGTATTGGGCTCCCATGTTCAGCAGGGAGTCTGCTTGAGATTCTCTCCCTCTGCCCCTCACCCTACACTCACTCTCTCCCTCTCTCCCTCTCATAGATAAGTCTTTAAAAAAAAAAACAAAAAACACGAAGTTTCCTCAAGATCCTTTACAATGGTCTTCCTGACTCTGCTGTGGAAAATGGCTTATAATAACACAAACACTTATTTAACTAATGGCCCTTCATCAGCATGAATCCCTGAATGATGGTGTGGCAGATGCCTTTCCTCCTGGCAAATCAAAAGGTTTGTTGTGTCCGTTTGGCAAGACCTTAAGGTAAAGCTCGGATGCTTCTTGCCGACTTCTTCAAGATGTTGGAAAACTGGTCCTTTGACAAATGCAAATACAAGGACATCAGATGACTCGTGGATCATTAAAAGGTTGATCATTGTTTTCCTTTAAAACTCTTTGGGGGGAAAAAATTAAAACATATGATGGGCAAAGTTGCAGTTTGAATCATTCTTATCATTAACTATTCTTAGCAAGTTCTTGTGATCTCTCTGGCCTAACTGATTAATTTGGCAGTTGAATGTGACATTTGTATGTAGGTTTTGTTTTTTTTTTAAAGAGACATTTAGCTCCTGAAGTAGAAAATGTTGAGGGTATACTATGGAATATCCTTATGTCCAAATAGATGGAGGGGTACATGAACTGAGTGAAGCTATTTTAGTTTTTTTAAAAAGTCAGTGGTTTGCACTAGAGTATCCTTTGTGTTTAACTGGATTCAGAAATACTGTTCCTTATTTTTGGAGAAATTTACGGTGCCAGTTCTTAGCCCAAAGGAGAAAAAAAATGGTGGACAACATAAGGATGTTTAACATGATAAATTGTATATATATTCAAGTAAAACTTTGAAGCACAAACTTTCCTATGCATTGATAAGAGTTAAATATTACATATACAGGGCGCCTGGGTGGCTCAGTCGGTTAAGCGACTGCCTTGGGCTCAGGTCATGATCCTGGAGTCCCGGGATCGAGTCCCGCATCGGGCTCCCTGCTCGGCGAGGAGCCTGCTTCTCCCTCTAACCCTCCCCCCTCTCGTGTACTCTCTATCTCTCTCATTCTCGCTCTCTCAAATAAATAAATAAAATCTTTAAAAAAAAAAAAAAAAGACTTCGACATTTCTCAAAAAAAAAAAAAAGGAAAAAGAAAAAAGAAAGATATACAAATGTCCAACAAACCCATAAGTCATTAGGAAATGCAAGTTAAAACCACAGTGAGGGGGCGCCTGGGTGGCTCAGTCGGTTAAGCGACTGCCTTCGGCTCAGGTCATGATCCTGGAGTCCCAGGATCGAGTCCCGCATCGGGCTCCCTGCTCGGCGGGGAGTCTGCTTCTCCCTCTGACCCTCCCCCCTCTCATGTGCTCTCTCTCTCTCATTCTCTCTCTCAAATAAATAAATAAAAAAAATCTTAAAAAAAAAAACAAAAAAACACTGTTCCTCAGAACTCCTTTAGACAATGGTATCTTAAGATAAGACTATTAAAAAAAAAAAAAAAGAAAAAAAAATATTTAACCTTGGGCGCCTGGGTGGCTCAGTCGGTTAAGCGACTGCCTTCGGCTCAGGTCATGATCGTGGAGTCCCAGGATCGAGTCCCGCATCGGGCTCCCTGCTCGGCGGGGAGTCTGCTTCTCCCTCTGACCCTTCCCCCTCTCATGTGCTCTCTCTCATTCTCTCTCTCTCAAATAAATAAATAAAATCTTTAAAAAAAAAAAAAAGTTAAATATTACATATACAGGACGACTGATTGATTATGGGGTGGTTAACGGTTGGCCAGTTTTAGCTGGTATGCATGTATTTGTCTTATCTGTGTGTGTATATGTAATGCCCTTTCATATGTATAATGTCTGCAGTTTTAAATACAAAGACAAAGTGCATATATTCAATTATAGTATGCATTTGTATTTAAAATTGTACTTTTTTAAAAAACACATCAAAGGGCGTGGACGCAGTGCATCCTTGGCCTGTTTGTATTTCCACAGTGAGTTACACTTACAATGTGCCATCATTAGCTAATCCTGTAGTTTTCCTGTAACTCGAGTTATGGGACAGGTGCATCTGGGTATACCACGTCTTCAAAGATACGCCCAGAAATACTGCTTTGTAAGTTGCACAACGATAAGAAAACGACATTGGAAAGTTATAATCTCCACACTTCCCTCAATTCTGGCACCAACGGTTGTATGCATTTTTCAACACTCTGCCTACCCGTGCCTTGTGCTGCTCATACATCCTTCCTATTCCAGGCCGAAGGCCAGTGTCCTGACAAGGCCTTCAGCAGTAAGCCCCCGAGACTGAGCTCCAGATGGTGGCAAAAACCCTGGAGGAGAAAACAGCTGTGCATCATAGCCCTCGGGAAACACAGTAATGGCCAGAAGGTAAAATAACAGGTCCGCCGGGACATGATCCTTACATGCTTTGCAGTCTGTCCTCCGAGGCCGGGCCCGGGGACTGCAAAGAAGCTAGCCTGACACGCCCAGCTTCCTGCATGGGGTCAGCAGTGGGTGTCCACAGCGCACCCCCACAGCTGCTGGGAACAAAGACCAATGATAACATCCCCTCCAAAGTAGAGCAGGCAACGCCTCCCCCAAAATAGTCCCCTGCAACCGTCTTCTCCAAATTCCTTGAAAATGAGGACTGTATTTATAGAAAAATAGAACTGGCAGGAATAAACCATGAAGATGCCGCTGAGTTATGCTTTTATTTCCTCTTGACAGAAAATCAGAAGCGGTAGGGGGTTGGCCCTGGAGATCTGCCACGTGCCAACATTCCCTTTGTGCTTCTAAGCATTTCCGCATACCTAGCGCCGTGAGCAACGCGATATTTTTAAAAATTAAAAAAAAAAAAAAAAAACCCGCTACTGAATGCCTACCCATGCAGAAGCTGGACCCGCTCTGGAGATCTGTAACTGTGAGCAAAACCAGACCTTGTCAGTGACCCTGTGGCATGCTCAGTTTAGTGGGAGAGGCAGACAATCAAAACTCAAGAATACAGGTAGGATCACAATTGTGACAAAGGCAGTGAAGAAAATGTACTTGGGAAAATGAGAGGGACACTTGATGCAGTCTGAGGGATCAGAGAAGCAATCCTGAGGAAGAGAAGTTTGAACTGAGATCTAGTGGAGGAGTAAGCATTTAGAAAACGAGCACTCCAGGCCACAAAACAGCTTGTGTAAAGGCCCTGTGGTAGAAGAAATAGGGATGAACAGGCTGGGAAAGCTAGGAAGCCAGCAGCGAGAGAGTGGAGAGCTAGGAGTACAGTATCGGCTGAGGCTGGAGAGGTCACCAAAGGTGGGACCCTCGCTGGGCCTTCATCTTGCCCAGCAAATTAGACAAGGGTCTGAGTGGCTCCGGGAAGACCGGTTAGGCCATGTGCAGATTATGGTAACTTGGGCTAATATTTGCTAGTAGAAATGGATGGATTTGGGAGATGTTCTAAGGAGTAAGTGACAGGACTTAATGACCAGTTGGATTTAGGAGGGAGAGAGACAAGTTTCACGTTGGACGCTCTAGTGTTGGTTTAGGGTATATGGTGCGGCCTTTCCTGAGACAAGTGCTTTGGAAGAGTGGCAGGCTTGGAGGAGTGGGGGGAAGGGGTGAGAAGGTGGGGGAGAAATGATTTTCATTTTAGGTGTGGATTGGAGTTGATTTTGTGATACCCAAAGCTGGAAGTTGAATATCTGGGATGCAAAGAAGAGGTCTGGACTGGGTGCTTAAATCTTGGGTCTTTACATATCCACGTTAGAGTGATGACCATGTAGGAGCTGAGCTAGGGAACAAGTATCGAATGGAAAGAAAAGAGAGCCAAAGATTGCCTTAGAGACAAAGAAAGACTGTCATCATTAGTGACTGGATAGAGGAGGATAAACTTGGAAAGGAGATCGAAAGGCAGTGACTTTTTCTGACCAAGTTATTTCATTTAGTGTTACACACTCTAGCTCCATCTGTGTTGTTGCAAATGTCAAGACCTCATTCTTTTTTTTTTTTTTTTAAGATTTTATTTATTTGACAGAGAGAGACCCAGAGAGAGAGGGATCACAAGCAGGGGGAGGGGGGGAGGGAAGAGCAGGCTCCCCACGGAGCAGGGAGCCCGATGCGGGGCTCGATCCCAGGACCCTGGGATCATGACCTGAGCCAAAGGCAGATGCTTAACGACTGAGCCACCCAGGAGCCCCAAGACCTCATTCTTCTTATGGCTGAGTGATATCCATTGTACATATACCACATCTTCTTTATCCATTCATCTATGGATGGACACTTGGGCTGTTCCCATAGTTTGGCTATTGTAAATAATGCTGCAATAAACTTAGGGGCACATATATCCTTTCAAATTAGTGTTTTTGTTTTTTTTTGGGTAAGTACCCAGTAGTGGAATTGCAGGATCATAGGGTAGTTCTATTCTTAATTTTTCGAGGAACCTCCATACAGTTTTCCACAGTGGCTGCCCCAGTTTGCATTCCCACCAACAGTGCATAAGGGGTATTTTTTTTCCCACCTCTTCCCTAATATTTGTAACTTCTTGGGTGTTTTTTTTGTTTTTTGGGGTTTTTTTGCCACTCTGGCAGGTGTAAGGTGATGTCTCGTGGTTTTGATTTGCATTTCCCTGGTAATTAATGATGCTGAGCCTCTTTTCTTGTGTCTGTTAGCCATCTGTATGTCTTCTTTGGAAAAATGTATATTCAGGTCCTCTGCCCATTTTTTAATTGGTGGTTGCCAAAGGGGAAGGTGGGGGGGGATGGGTGAAATAGGTGAAGGGGATTAAGAGCACACTTACCATGATGAACTCTGAGAAATGTATAGAATTGTTGAATCATTACATTGTACACCTGAGAGTACTATAACACTGTGTTGTTAATTATATTTCAATTTTAAAAAAAGAAAAAAGGCAGTGGCTAGAGAGGTAGGAGGAAAACGGGAAGAATCTAGTGTGATAGGAGCCAGGAAGGGAAAATGTTTCAATGCGAGTATGATGAACCACGTTCAGTACCATGAAGAAGCCAAGTGCAATACAGAAAAACACCTGTTGACATTAGGGATTCTGATCTACTGGGGCTCACTGATGACTTAGCAAAAGCTATCCGGTGGATTATTGGGGGATCGATGCCAGATTAGCGTGGAGTGAGAAATTAGGAAACGGGGAAATAGGGATAAGCTTTTGGAGGAGTCTGGCTGTGAAGTGGGGAAAAGACGCAGGACGGGGTGGACGCTGGAGGAAAGGGACACGTGTCTCCAGGGGCTTGTGTGTGTGCTTTGATCGCAAGGGGCTGTCTGCCTGCCTTCTGATTTGTCGTTGTTATCGTATGATGAAAGTGACGTAAGTGTGACAGGCCAGTGTGAGGGATCCAGGAGAGAGGAAGAGTAGGAAGATCTAGGAGAGGAGAGAGGGGGTAAGGTGCTGAGAAGCTAGGGGTGGGTGGGATATAAGGCACAGACAGCAGGGCTCGTATCAGAAAGGGAATAAGACCTCCTGCGCTGAAATAACCAGGCAGCAAAGGGGCTGGGGGGGTGGGGAGGGGGTTGGGAATGACTCCATCTGACAGCTGAGCTTTTCCAGGTAATAAGTCAGCTCCTCTCTACATGGGGAGGGCAGGAGGGGGCCTGCACAGTCAAGCCGGTTTCAGATTGATGATTATGACCCTACATGGCACTTTTTCCAGTGACTTTGGCTGTCCCAGTACAACTCTGGATAAAGCAGCAGACAGTTGGGTCCTTCTGGCACCAGAATTTTGCCAGATGGATTAAAAAGTGGGGGGCGGGGGGAGCAGAGGAGATTAGGGCATTTGCATCCATTTACTGGGGCTGCTGTAACAAGTCACCACAAATTTAGTGGCTTAGAACCACGGAAATTTATTCCCTTACGGCTCTGAAATCAAGGGGTTGGAGGGTTGGTTCCTCCTTGATGCTGAGGCGGAGTGTGTTTCACACCTCGCTCCCAGCTCCTGGTGGCTGCTGGGCTATCCTTAGCATTCCTTGGCTTGTGGCTACATCACTCCAATCTCTGCCTTGGTCTTCAAGGCAGACCTTTCCCTTGTGTCTCTCTGTGTTACCAGTCTCCCTCTCCTTTCTCTTGTAAGGACAGCAGACATTGGATGTGGGGTCCACCCGATATCCAGGGTCATCTCATTCAGAGACCTTTAACTGAGTTATATCTGCAAGGACCTTATTTCCAAGTAAGGTCACACACACAGGTACGCAGTTAGGGCTTTGCAGGGATATGGTTTAATCCACTACAGTATTGACTTTAAATTGGATAAAAAAGGAAGGGTCCAGTGAATTGAGCACAATTAGAAAAGTCGATAGACTTGGGGTTCCAAAGGAGTCCAAGAATTTTATTTTATTTATTTATTTTTTTTAAAGATTTTATTTATTTATTTGAGACAGACAGAATGAGAGAGAGAGCACATGAGAGGGGGGAGGGTCAGAGGGAGAAGCAGGCTCCCCGCCGAGCAGGGAGCCCGATGCGGGACTCGATCCTGGGACTCCAGGATCATGACCTGAGCCGAAGGCAGTCGCTTAACCAACTGAGCCACCCAGGCGCCCGGAGTCCAAGAATTTTAAAACCATTGGTGGGACTGGTAGCCAGAAGCAAGCTAGAAGGGCAGGGAGCAGCACCTGGTACAGAGCTGCATCTTGAATTAGTGGTTTTCAAAGTAGAGACAAAGCACAAGCTACAACCATGGAAGTGAGTGGCTGAGGTAAAGGAATAAGTTAGGAAATTACTGAAAACCTGGTAAACAATCCCATCTGCCAAAAGACACACATACCTTATTTGCCAAATTGAGTGCCGATTTAATTTGCTATCTTCAATCAAGAAGCAAAAGGAACTTTTCTGCTTGGTTTTGAGCATTCAACTCATTTCTGAATTAACATTTTCCTGGAAAGAGTCTCTGTTTCCCGTTTCCAAATGGAGCTGTTTCCGTCCATCATACCTTTGAAGTACCGCAACCTAAGTGATTCATAGAATGTCAGAGGTCGCCTTTTAGATGTTCACTCCAGCTATTAGCGCATGCACCTATTGTACTGGTAGGATAAGGTGGCAGGTTTGAAATAGGACTCACTGATGGCCTGTTCCCCTGTGACACGACTGGAGACCCGTGAACCGTGGCATCGGTCTGTCTGTGTCAGCCCCACCAAACTGCCGGCAATAATGAAGGGCCAGACCTGAATACGCTGGGGGCCCCCCTCGTGTTCTTGACGGGGCCAGGAATAGCCTGTGGTGGTGTCTGTAGGCAGGACACATACAGGTGCTCTCATGAGCATGGAGCTCCACTCACTGAGCCCCTCTGCCCTTCTGCTGTAGCCTCTGCTCACCCCAAGTCTCCCAGCTTCTGCTGGGAGCCAACCCTGAGCCCCCTGGCCTGTGAGCTAACTACTTCATCTAGCTGCTGGCTGCCCCCTCCCTCAGGGCCACACTCTGCTTCCTTTATTTCGTGCATTGATTCACCCAGAGTCACTGATGACGTTAGCAACCACTCGTTTCCAGGAATCCCTTCCTGGGAAATCCGTGTCTCTGGAATTGTTGCTCTTCGAAAAATTGTTGCTCCTTGGATAAGGAAGACGGTCTAAATTAGATTCTGCCTTTGGACGTGGTGTGATGGGCTTCGGAGCCCTTCAGAAAGAACCCGTGGCTGATATCCAGGGTGGTTGGCTGGCATGCAAACCCCACATTGCCGGGTCCTTGCTACTAGGAATTCTTAGCATGTTCTGTGATAAGGGAAGTGCGTATGCACTTGGAGAGAGAGAGAGAGAAACCCTGAGGTTTTCATGGAGGCTCATATTGACATCCTTTTGTCATGCAGGATTGAAGATCACTGTTAATGCAATCATTGCCTCTATACCCAGCATAAGACCAGCTCTGCCCGGTGTGAAGGCCCTGGGGATCATCACTGGCACAGCTCTGGGGCTGAAGTTTGTATTGTTCCCACTCAGGCAGAGAGGTGAAATTGATCCATTGCAAACATGGACGCTCGTGACCGGGCACGTGTGCTCCTGAGGGATGGTGTGGGCCTTTGCACCCTAACTCTGGTGTTCCCTTGGAGTCCCCTTTTCAAACTAACAAAGTAATGTTTCTACTTGGGCAGAACTTAGGTGTTCAAACTTCTGTAAGCTAGAGAGTTCAGTAAGGACACCAGCTTGGCATGGCATGTTTGTTTATGCGGCCAGGCACCACCATTATCCCCAAAACTATAACAACAAGAATAGACAGGGCCCCTGCCTCCCAAAGGTTATGGTCTTGAGGGGAAAACAGATAAGAAAGCCAGCAATTATAGTAAAATATCTGTGATCCTAGAGGAGACACCCAGGGGCTCCACGAACTCAAATTAGACAAACCCAGCTGAGTTACAGGTTAGAAGGAAAGGTTCCCTAGAGAAATGGATGTTTAACCAAGGGGTTAGGCAATGAATATGAGGGAATCCTCTCTCCTGGTGGAAAGAACAGAGCGTAGGAGAGTCTGGAGAAGAGAGAAGGAGAGCTTGCCAATCCACGGCTTAAAAGGGAGGCTGTGGTTTCAGAAGGATTGTTGGGGGAGAAGCGGAATAGTAAGAGATGAGGATGAAGAGGTAGGCAAGGATCTGCTCATGATGAAGGGCCTTATGAGGTCTGTTACAGAGCCTGGATTTTATCCCAGTGCAGCATCCTATGGAAGCTGTCAGAGGACGTGCCTTTTAGAAAGATCATTTTTATAATGGGAAAAGTTTGGAGTGTGACCAAACATCATTTTCAAGTTTAGAATCTACTTCTGTGTATTTGTGGAATGAGCGAAAACTGTGATACAGTTAAGGGGACATCTCTTTGCTATCATGGAATCCAATGAGATATTGAGTATTCCTGTTGATTTCAGTCACAAGGAAACTGTTGGAAGGAAGTGGGTAGTTGATGATGATGCTGGGGAGAGATGACTAGAGCCCAGACTAAAATAGCGGCATTAGGCACTGAAGACCAAGAGATCTTTGGGAGACAGAATGAGCACAACTTGATTACAGATTGGTCGTGGAGGGTGAGAGAGTAAAGAACCACTGAGCAGTTAGATAGGTGGAGGTACCACTCACCCCATCAGGGACACTGAAGATGGGTG
Organism: Mirounga angustirostris; assembly: GCF_029215605.1. Lineage (NCBI taxonomy): Eukaryota > Metazoa > Chordata > Mammalia > Carnivora > Phocidae > Mirounga > Mirounga angustirostris. The sequence goes on along the minus strand of NW_026991716.1, from coordinate 14,667,573 downwards.
GGTTGGTAGGGGAAACGATTTATTTGGGGGTATGCTGCCTTTCATGTGTTTCTGAGACACGCCAGATTGAAGGATATTGGACGTAGAGAACTGGGATCAGGAGGGGTCTGGCTGGAAATGCAGATCTGGAAGTCATGAGTGCCTGTGGATTCATTTGAAGCTGTGGGATCGAAACTCCAAGAAGAAAATATGAAGCGGGAAGCAAAACAGGACTGCAGGAGCAACACCTTGAAGACCACTGACCTCTAAGCTATGCACACAGGACTGGAGCCTTTGGGGAGACCGACGAGACCCACTAGAGAGCTAGGGAAAAAAACCAGGTGGGACTGGTACTGTCACCTGCGCAGGACAGGAGAGAGTTCAGGAAAGGAGAAGGGGCTGCTCTGGCGGGTCCTGATGGGATGGTAAGGACTTGTGACATATCCCATGTGTTTAGTGACCATATGTCATTGGTGTCCTTGGGAGAACAGTTTCAGGGAAGCCTTCTGGCCGGGACTTAGGAAGCATATGGTGGAGGTATGAATGAGAGGAGGAGGAGGTAGACTTCTTTTAAGAGGTGTGGCCAGGAGGGAGAAAGAGAACTACATAGCAGTCACCAAAACGGGAAATGAGCTTGAGGGGGAGGTGTTTTTTAAGATTGATTGGATTATGTCAAGATGCAAAGTTTGCCTTAACGTGGCTTTCACATTCCAAGGGAAATAGAAACATCACAGTGACTGTGAAGCCAGATGAATATATTTCCACACATTTTTCAGGAATGACATTTCTTGTGACTAGGAAAAACAAACATGCAAATAATTGGAGACTATTTAGCATGTGTCTGATTTTAATAAGGAATCATCAAATCAAGCTGTCTAGCCTTCGGCATCTGGCTAGATCACACAATCTATGTGGGTAACTGGATCCTTCAGTTTCTTTTAAGAAACAAGCTGAGCATGGACATGCAAAGAATGTTCTTACCTGCATCTCCATCATGACCTTCAAAGGGAACACCTAGGGGTTGGAAGGCAAAGTAGACTTGATGGCCCAGTTTAAAAAAAAAAAAAAAATCTCTGATACAGACTAAAGACTCTGGAAATCAGCACCTTCCTGGGGCTAGGATGGTAAAGACGTCATTGTTTCCTCTCAAGGTGACCTTCGTCCATCACTCTTTTCTTATGTGTCAAGGCTATAAAATCCTTAACGACAGAGGAGACCCTGCCTTTTCCTCCTTGTCTCCTGGGATTGAGCAAACACCTGACACAGTGGGTGCCTAATAAGTTCATATGGAACTAAAAGCGAGGTGGCCAGCCAACTGTTTGAGCTCCTCTGTTTCCCAAGATCTGAAAGCGGAGAAGTGAGGGCATTTACTGAAGCACAGAACACAAGGTCCCCATGTTCGAGAGACTTTCCATCATTCATGATTGTTTTTCAGTTTGTCTGAATTGTATACAGGTCAGGTTCCAAGACATTGTGTGCTTAATTATGATTTAGTTATTTGGGCAGCAGTGTTTTAGGGGGTTATCTCTTGCTATGTAACAAAACACCCCCCAGCGTCGTAGTGACTTAAAGCAACAACTTGATGTCCTTCTGTGACCTGATGATAGCCTGAGCTCAGCTGGGTGGTTCTTCAGTCTTTCTCGGGATCTCCTATGTCAGCAGACACAGGGATTGGGGTCATCAGGAGGCTCAGCGGGATGCGGCGCAAGCTGGACCCCTCCTTTCTTCCTTGTATTCTCAGTGCCATTTCATGGGCTCTCTTCCTGTGGTCTCTCCAGCAGGAAAGCTCGGGGCCTCCAAGAATGCAATGATACAAGCTGCCAGGCCTTTTAAGACTCAGTCCAGAATTGGCCCAGTATCTCACTCATGGTTTTCTGTTGGTTAAAAGAAGTCGTGGGACCAGCCCAGACTCATTGTTGGGGCAGACTAAACAAGGGTGTGAATGCCAGGAGCATGGATCATTGGGTGCCGTCTAGGGAAGCCAGCTACACCATTGTTCAAGGTGTAACAAGGCTGCAGCTGCTGCTCATTCTCTTCTTCCCAGGTGGAATGTGCTTCACCAATTCTACATGGAGAACAATGGCGGCAGTCGCTCTTGTGTCTCCCGTGCGTGCGAAATACGCTTGACCCTTTCCATGCCTTGAGAACCTCATTGCACAGCAGACCTCCATGCTATTGTTAACTTAATTTGGCAGGTGGAGAACCCAAGGTCTGGAGGGGCTGGATAATTTCTAGTTAGAAATGGGAGACCAGGGCGCCTGGGTGGCTCAGTTGGTTAAGCGACTGCCTTCGGCTCAGGTCATGATCCTGGAGTCCCGGGATCGAGTCCCGCATCGGACTCCCTGCTCGGCAGGAAGCCTGCTTCTGCCTCTGACCCTCCCCCCTCTCATGTGCTCTCTCTCTCTCATTCTCTCTGTCTTAAATAAATAAATAAAATCTTTAAAAAAAAAAATGGCTCTATTACTATTTAAAAAAAAAAAGAAATGGGAGACCAGAAATTCGAACGTAGCCTGTAGTCTCGTCACCTATAAAGTGTTTCAGATCCGTGAGTGTGGGCACTCATGATTCAGATGCTTCCACACATGCAGTTCATCTACACTTCACAGTGATTCACTAGACCATTTTCCTTTTGTGACACATCCCTGCAAAGCCAACTTGTGAAGGAAGAGAACTCATCCATGAACACTGACCCTGGAAGTCACAGTCTGAGTCTCTCTCGAATGCCCTTCAAGGCAGCAGCTAACAGCTTACTCCTCTTCGTTTGTGTCCCACACTATCTAGTTCAATGCCATGTCTGTGGCATGTGCTTCCCGTTTGTTGAATGGCGAAGAAAGAGTAAACTGATATTGGCTTCAGACAGATGCTGTTCAAAACCACTGAGTTTGTATTTTCAGCGGAACATGACGTTTCTCAGCGAGGGCTTCTAGGAACAAATTGTGTGTATGTTAGGCAAGCAGACGGTGATCACACGGGCCTCTGGAGTCATTGCTAGATTGACAGCCAGACGTTTGCAGCACTAATTCTGAAGGGACACCAGCCTTACAGTGCCGATCATGAGATGTGTGCTTGGCCCACCGACTTCGATGACAAGCGGGAGTTGAGTGGGGCAGGTGGTACAGGACCAGGGTTGGGACACAGACCGTGCAGCCCACCTGCCATGTGACCTCAGGCAAGTTTTTTGTGCTGTGTGCTCAGTTCCCTCCCTAAAATAGGAATAAAACTGGTACCTCATAAAGTTGTGAGGATTGAAGAAGAATTTAGGGACGCCTAGGTGGCTCAGTTGGTTAAGCATCTGCCTTGGGCTCAGGTCATGATCCCAGGGTCCTGGGATCGAGGCCCACATCGGGCTCCCTGCTCAGTGGGGAGTCTGCTTCTCCCTCTGCCTGCCGCTCCCCCTGCTTGTGCTCACACACACACTCTCTCTCTAACAAATAAATAAGGTAAAATCTTAAAAAAAAAAAAAAGAATGTTGGAAAGCTCTTAAAACAGTACCTCATATGTAATGTTATATGTAATTTTTTATCTATCATGACTTTTTTTTTTTCCCCCTAGAAATGCATTAAAAAACAAGCATTGAAGACTAAGGAAACACTATTTCATAGTCTTTGGATAGGGTGTGTGTATAAAGTGACAATTCTGATCAGCTTCTCTAAGATTTAGGTCCTGGGCGTAGGAGCCTGCTTTCAGACACAGCGCAGAATTGCACAGAGCAGGAGCTTATCCCGTGTTTTCCTAGGTACCAACGAGTATTTCCTCCCCTCTATGAATTTACAATGAAGTGAACAAACACAATGGCCTCTGAGGAAATGCACCATCCTGTTTCTCCTCTGGCTACCTCATGGGCAAAAAAACATGTGTGATTTATAAAAAGGTGATCTTGGGCGGGGTGGAACAACGTGGGTGTAGTCTCCGTTGGAAAATCAGAGCTCTGGGGCCAGTCGGAATGCTGAAAAAATAGAGAAAGGGGTAAACAGGATGACCATATACTTTATTTTCCAAACCTGGCCATTTTTGACGATACCGTGGGAGGCCATCACTACCTAGACTGGGACAGTGAGCCTGACACAGGCGAAGCGGGGGGTGCGGTCACCCTGTACCACTCTGTACAAGACCGCCTAGCCATAAGCCACAGACTCGGAGGCCGGTTCTGTTCTACAAACAGAAAAGGAGTGCCAGTTAACTCGCGAGAGAAAATGGGACCGGGACTCCGAAGAACACGAAAAGGCACTCAATTGCCTGCCATTTCAGCTAAATGAATTCATGGTGGTTGAGTCCCATGGCATCTCTGACGAATTGCATGTCTCCGTTCCCAGCCCTCAACCTCTGTGTCTGCCTCCCCTCCCTCTCTTCACCTGCTGGATGTCTTGATCAGAAATTCTGTCCCAGTTTCTTCCACCGGCAATTCATTCTGTCGTCTTCAACACGTCCCTCACTCTCTGAGGTTCTGGACCGCGCCAGTCACCTGCTGGCATGCCAGGCCAGCAGACCCTGTGCATGTCCCCACCTCCAGGCCCTCCTGTCCCTGGCCTTTGGGTGCCGCCCCCCCTGTGCAGCTCCGTCTTCTTTCTTTCCTCCTCTTCCCTAGCTCTAGTTCTCCTCTCATTCTTTCCCTCCTCTTTTCTTCTGGGAGCACTCATTATCCTCTCTGAAGCTCAGCTGTCTCCTGAGTTCATTAAGTTTCCAGACGTTTGCTGGCTGCATCCGGCAGCACTGGACTCCGAACTCCACAGACCATAAGCAGAATTCCATTGAATTCAGAAATTCAAATCTGTAAAGATCTCCACCCCGAGGCCAGCCCTCTGCAGGACCTTCCCACAATCCCCCAAATAAGTATGCACACACCAAATGCCTCCTTTCTGCCCTCACAGGCTTCCCCTCCAAAAGCACCCTGACACTCAGAAAGGAATCCTCATTCCCTCTGGGAACACCTTAGAATCACGTCACAATTTTTTTTCTTTAACCAGTTCTGATTATAGACATGCCCTTTCCTTTCTCCACTACCATTTTAATATAGAAGTTCGCCTGGGTTTCCCCAGAGATCTTGGGCCTTTTCCCTTTGCTTCACTACAAACATCATCCTAATAACACTAGCACAACTAATAACAGTGGTAATCGCTGACTGTAATGAATGGACCATCAGTGGGCACTGAATGATAAATACCAAAGCAGGTGCAATGTAGTTCTTACTGCTTCTCCAGTCCTATGAGTCCGTTACTGCTAACATCTGTTTTGTAGATGAGGATAAGGAGGCTTAGGAAGGGTCAGTAACTTGCCCAGGATCACTCGGCTGGTTAATGGTGAAGCCCTAGAGGACTTGAATGCAAGCCTGTCTCACTTCAAAGTCTCCTGGGCTTTGCTCAGAAATATCACTGGCCCATGTGACTTGCAAGTCTAAAGAGTGAAAACGTTAAGATGTATGTATATCTAGGTTAGGTAGGTGTTAAACACACTTGAATTCAGAAAGCTGATCTCCGTAAGGAAACAAAATAATACTGGAAATAGGACTTGATGATTTCCATGAGTAATGCTGGCATTCCTGAGGCAAAGAAAAATACCTACGTGATGTATGTTAACTTGTCTCTTTAAAAAAATGGGTTCTTTGTTGGTTGATTGATTTTGTTGTTGTTGGTTCCCTTGTTGAGTTGTAAAAGTTACAGAGAAGATGTTAGACAATTAGAATTTGGGGCTTGTTTGAAAATATCAAGTAACCTTAATAGGAAAAACAGACCCACACATGAATCAAATGGTTTTTGAAGGTCAGTTTTAAAGGTCTTCCTCCTCCTTTTTGTTAGCCCAAGGGAGAGTGGGATCAGGGGCATTGTGTGAATAGGAAATGTGTGAGATATTAATGAAATCACATGGATGAAAGAAAGCGTTGTGTACCACGCACCTGCCTGGAGGGGCAGTCTGACCTGGAGAAAGGAGGATGTGGGTGCTAACCCCAAATGTCCGGGGGGGGCCTTCCCTCTAATCCCAGTGAGTTCTAATTAAGCAGTGTTGTGCAGGGTCTTTGTGGGAAGTCAGGGAGCAGTGCTCATGATGTTCAGACTCAGATACAATTTTGGCGTAGAAGACTGTTGTAATGTTTCGTCTATTTTTGTCCTCAAGCGAGTGTGAGTTTCTGAAGAGAGTAAATGTCTCCTCTATGGCATAGCAGCCTCTGTGTGTCCGCTGAAAAGCTCCTCCATTCCACATTGCTGCGCTTAAAATTCCCTGGCTTCTTGGGAGCCATGAGATGCTCTGAGATTGTAGGAAGCTGGTTGCTACCACTGCAAAGCGTTGTCAAAGAAGCCCATGAAAAGGGCTTTTAAATGCTTCTCGGCACACAGGAAGGGGTTGTTTAATGCAGTGGTTAGAGCACCATGCTAATTACATTTCCAGACGTTTCTGTGAAGATTGTATGAAGCAGCTGTGACCTGTAATACTCTACAACCTCATTTTGCAATACCATATCCCTATGTAGAAAAAAGTATATACAATTTATCCATCATAGCACAAAGCTATTTCATGCATGGACAACTGGAAAGATTCATTACCAGAAGATCTGCAATTACAATGAGGATAATTCTCACCAGCCTCATGAATGACTGAAACATCATTTGATAGATCTGGGTCAGGTAGATATTTACAGAGATTTTGGTAATCGTGTGCCTTCCCTCACGGCCACAGTCACATCGGTTTGTAGTGTTTCTGGAAGGACTGGTGGACTCTTGTGTGTTGAATTCTAATCATAGGTATATAACAAAATATCTCTAAACAAGTCACTTAACACATTCATCACAAACTGCATCCCTATATAAGGTAATTACTGTCAAAATTTTTTATTTAGACTCTAAATAGCAAACTCGAGAGAGATTTTTTAAATATAAATAATAGATCCCCTTCCAGTTTGGAAAGAGAAAATTCACCCTTCATCCTGACGCCGTTTCAAATTATGATCATTTATGTATATTTGCTTGCATTCTTTCGTAATCATTTCACGTAGATGAAAGCAAAACATTCGTATCATTTATCTCCCTCTTAATTTTTTAACGTAGTGGTGTGTTGTAGTAGAATTCTTGCTCCTAGTCAGCCAAGTCACCCGACTGTAACACATTCCCTTGGGTGCATGCGATTATAAATAACTGGCCCCTACCATCTGTGTATGTAGTGTTTCCATCTTACGTACTTTTTTCTTTAGGGTAGAGACGGATTCAGGGGCACACTGGGTGTGAATATTTTTTTTAGCCCTTGCTTTCCAGAAAGGTAGTGATGTGATGCGGGGAGTAATGACTTCACACTCTCGGGGTTGCAATAGAGAGACACGTGGAGTTAAGTTTTAAGTGCAGTCAGCGAGAAATCAAGCAGGTGGGGGGGGGCTCTTTCCTAGGATGTGCCAACATTGGACAGTCTGTTCAGAGTGGCCTCAGCAAAACCGTGACCATTGGCCTCCATTTGGACAGGTTTCTTCTGTTGTAGCTCATTTTCAACTCCTGGTGTGCATGTGGCAGCCCACATGTAGTCTAACACTTTCCCCATCGGAATACCTGAACTGTAACAAGAACTTTAGTAAGAGCCAGCTAGAAGATAGCTGGATATCGTTACCAGTATGAACAAGCAAAAACCACAGAAGATACATTATTTACAAATGGTCTCTGATAACAGGATTGACAAGAACAAAATGAAATACTTGAGGAAATAGTTGAATGTTTCATGATAGCTCTTTAGTTAAGGTGAATTATATGAAAATTGGAATTTCTTCAATTAGTAAATCTTTTTTTTTTTTTTTAAGATTTTATTTATTAGAGAGCGAGAGAGAGAGCACGAGTGGGGAGGAGAGGGAGAAGCAGGCTACCCACTGAGCAGGGAGCCCAATGCAGAACTCAATCCCAGGACCCTGGGACCATGACCCAATTCGAAGGCAAACACCCAACTGACTGAGCCAGCCAGGCTCCCCAAAAGTAACCAAAAAAGTTTTTTTAAAGATTTTATTTTAGAGCGCATGTGTGTGAGTGGGGTGGGGGGAGGGGGCGGCGGCAGAGGGAGGGTGAGAGAATGTCCAGCAGACTCTGTGCTGAGCAGGGAGCCCAGCGCAGGGCCCCGATCCCACAACCCTGAGATCATGACCTGAGCTGAAATCAGGACTCAGAGGCTCAACCGACTGAGCCACCCACCAAAATTTTAAATGCATTTACTCTTGACCTCGCAATTCATCAACCTAACAAAGGTTGGGAAGGCAGGGAAAGATGCTGCAAAGTTACAGACTTGAGGAAGGGCATGCCCAGAAGGAGTTGTAACTTTCCAGTAATTTAACCTACATGTATGTGTGCAGAATTACAGTAAGATGGATGTGCAAGGTTGTTCTTTACAGATTGTTTATAATATTAGAAAACTGGAAACAAGACAAAGGACATCAGTCAGGGCTAGTTACATAAATCATGGTCTTTCTACACAATGGAGTACAAATAGAGCCATAAAAAACACCAGGTAGATTTATATCTCCAGATATTGAGAGAACTTTAAGATGTACAGCTTTATTCATGCCTGTTTATTTCTTGACTTTGACTTCCCCCTTATTTTTTTATTAAAGATTTTATTTATTTATTTGAGAGAGAGCATGAGCAGGGGGTAAGAGCAGAGGGAGAGGGACAAGCAGGCTCTCTGCTGAGCGGGGAGCCCAATGCGGGGCTCGATCCAAGGACCCTGAGATCATGACCCGAGCTGAAGGCAGATGCTTAACCGACTGAGCCACCTAGGCGCCACCCCTTTATTTTTTGAAACAAAAATTGTATATATTTAAGGTATGCAACATGATGGTTTGATACATATGTAGTAAAATAATTACAGTCAATCCAATTAACATATCTGCCCACATAGTTACCATTTTATGTGTGTGATGAGAACACCTGAAATCTCTCTTAGCAAATTTCAAGTACTCAAAAACACAAAAGACAAAAAGTGTTATTAACTAAAGGACAGAACTGTATATACACCTGTTGGTTTCTGAGTTAAAAAAAATTTTTTTCGCAAAAATATGGAAGAAACATTTACGAGTGTAGTGGTTTTCAGGGAGTAGAAGCGGATAGCAGACAAAGGAGGGCTTGGCATTTCATCATATTCCTTTTTTTGTAGCTGAAGGGTTGCCATAGGTATGTGTTGTTTTATACAAAATAATCAGAAGGTACATTCTCACTGGATTATAGCCACACATGATGTTTGCCTATTTAATGCTAGTGTATCAACACATGTGTTATTTATGTGCCATTCACTCTTCCAGGCTCTTCACGTTTATTAACTCTCGTTAATCATCACAAACCCATATAATGCAGGAGCTATTTTATTCCCATTTTACAGATGGGGGAACAGAGGCACAGAGAGGGTAAGCAATTTGCCCCGAGGTCACACAGCTATAAAAAGGCAGAACCAAGATTTGAACTCTAGAAGCCTGGCACCCCAGCCCACTTGACCTTCGCTCGATATTTTGATATTTGCCCGCACCAAAACAGAAAGCTGTGCCTTAGAGTGAGGTGTTGGTAACAATCCATATACCATTACTTGTTACTGATTTGAAGTTCTTTTTGTCAGTCACTCAGTGGTTTTATTTAGTAACAGGCTCACATTGTTTCTGGCCTCTCCTCCAATAGGCACTTCTTTTTCAGATGCAGAAATTGTCCAGCCTTCATCTGTCCACAATGAGACCATTTACAAGAGATGGGAACTGGCTCTTAAAGCCGTTCTTTCTTCTTTTTTTATAAGCCTAGTTTTGCTTTCTGAACAGAAAATCGAGAATTCTCCTTTCCAGCCGTGCTGGGAGCCCAGTAGTGTCTGGCCAGGATCCATTCATATCTGTCTTCTACCCTCCCAAGCTGCAGGCTCCCAGCCTGGGCTGCCTGCCTGCCCCATAGCAGAGCACTTTGTAGCTCAAGGTCATATGCCAAGGGAGCTTTCTGCTCTCTGACTTCCCCACATCAAGCTTGGAAAACAAAATACCCTAAGTCAAGCTAGATCCGAGGCCAGGGTAATTATCTGAATACAGCTAAGAATTTCACTCTTTTCAGATTTATGTCATAGAAATAATAGTATTTGATCAGATAAACCTTCTTAGCAATGGAGTATTTGGGGGGGGAACCCTAAAGGAGCATCTTTTCTCTGTCTGATGCTACTTAGGGGCTCACAGTGCCCTGTTCTTTAGCTCAGGTTTCTCTGGCAAATTCTTTTGTTCAACACATACTTACCCGGGATCTCCGAAATGGCAGGCTCAGAACAATGAGAGCTAAATAAGACAGAGTCTGCCCACACTGAACACACACTAATGGAAGAAACCGAACTGGCAGCCAGTAATTACACGGCTCAGAGATAAGAGACCGTGAGGTATACACAGGGTGCTCTGGAAGCACATAAGGAGTGATGCCTTGAATGTCTTAATTTAGTCTGGATTGAGAATTACCGCACGGAGAAATGACCACAGGTCTCCGCTGGTAAATAACTGGGGCCCTCACCTGCACATGCGTGCAGAGAATGGTGGGGCTCCTAGAAAGACCAGCATTGGCAGCTGTGTGGGGACATCACGGCAGCTTCAGCCCATTGGGGTGTTCATGCCTTCGAGCGGTTCCATGTTCAGGCTTCACTAGCTTTGTGAGCATCGTGTTGTATTTACTAAATGTTAAGCACTGAGTTAGGCCCTTGGACACAGAGATGAAAAATACAGTCAGGGCGTCTGGGTGGCTCAGTCAGTGAAGCGGCCGACTCTTGATTTCAGCTCAGGTCGTGATCCTCAGGGTCGTGAGATCGAGCCCCATGTCGGGCTCCATGCTGGGCATGGAGCCTCTTTGAGATTCTCCCTCTCTCCTCTTCCTCTGCCCCACCCCACCTCTCTTTCCCACTCTCTTTAAAAAAGGGGGGGGGGAGAAAATGAAAGATACAGTTCCTCCCCCTGGAGACTTGAGTCTGGCCCAGCGGGGGCAGGAGCAGAGCTGAAGAGCAGAGAACACAAAGTATGGTTCTGAAGGGACTTTGGAATTCGCGTTCAAGGTCAGTAAGAGAGAAGAGGCAGGAAGGAATGCTGCAAAGCTATGGATTGAAGGAGAAGCATGTCCAAAAGAAATTACGAAAGAAACCTCAGTAGCCTAAGAGCAGATTCACAGAGATGTTCTGAGAGGTCGCGGAAGACTGCTCTGCCCTTCAGCTTCCACAGAAGTGTTTGTGAGAACAGTAGCAGATGAGAGTTATGGCAAGCCTCACATGCCAGGTACTATTCTAAATGCAGTTTGTGCACTTCCTTGTTTAATTTTCCCTGTAGACACACGGGGTTTTGCATCTGTGGAAACTGCCAGCGCAGGAAGTTCGGTCTGGTGCGTTGCCCTGCAGAGCCCCCAGTCTCAACCACAGCACCACATCTGTGGTCCTTCCAGCTGTGCAAGTTCGACAGACACGGTCAGGGGAGAGTCTCTTCCCCCCACAGAGCAAGTGGGACAAACAGAGGCACCAAGGTGGGAAATCAGAAGTGTGTTCTAGAAGTTCGGAGCATGGGTTAATAATAGGCAAGTGACGGGATATGAGGATTATTAGATTATGGAAAGTAGTAAAGAGTGCAGAGTTGGACTTTTCTTCCCTTGGAGACTTCTGAGCAAGGAGGTGACATAAACACAGCTGGCCTTTGGGTGACTCCCTGGCGGTTACGGATAGAACTGCCGGGAGCAGTAGAGATCCTGGCAGGGGGAGGCCAGTTAGAAGGCTCTTGTAACTGTCTAGGCAAGAGATAATTGGAGCCTGCAGGGGGTGTAGCTTCGGGAATGGAAAGGAGGAGACAGAGAGATGAGAGACATGGAGGAGGTAGAGGTGACAGGACACGGGAGATGAGATGTGGGGGTGAAGGAGAAACCAAAAATAACTCTGAGATGTTGAACCCGGGTGACTGATGACTGGTGGTGCTTTTTTAACAGGAGTGGGTAAGAATTGAATGTAGGAGATGAGAAGAGAGAAGACATTTGTTTTTGACAGAGTCCTCATGGCCAGAGAGGATCCAGAAAGTCCCCATCACGTGATGAAAGAGAGGCCATCTGCTGGGAGTGCAGGGCGCCCAGGCTGGGTTCTGTCATGTCTTGAGAGGGAACAGTCTTAACCCCATGAGTCAATTGTGTTGGTTTTCTCAGGCTGCCATAACAAAGTACCACAAACTGAGAAGCTTGAATACAAGATGTATCCCCTGGGAGTCTCGGAGATCAAGATATAGGCAGGGTGGGTTCCTTCTGAGGGCTTAGGGAGAATCTGTTTCATGCCTCTCTCCTAGCTTCCAGTGGTTTGCTGATAACCTTTTTCACCCCTTGGCTGGTAGATCCACCACCCCGATCTCTGCCTCATCTTCACACGTGGCGTTCTTCCTGTATGTGTATATGTGTCCAAATTCCCCATCTTGATAAGGACTCCAGTCACATTGGGCTAGATGTCCATCCTGCCTCTAACATGACCTCATCGTAATCGGAGTAATTACATCTTTAATGGCCTATTTCCGAATTAAGTCACATTCAGAGATGCTGGGAGTTAGGACTTCAGCATGTGAATTTGAGGGGGGTGGATATAATTCAACCCATAACAGTGAATGAGATGAAGGCCTTCTTGCTCTCAAAAGATAACCAGGTTTTTCTTCTCCTTAGGCATCTTCTAGAGGTTTGTGAGCAAGCCATTATTGGCCTAAAAGATTTTTTCAGGTCTGTAAGGGTTGAGGCCTGTTGACAACTCATTAATGGACTTGCAAACATTCCTACTTAGCAAAAGAATGCCAGTACCCTCTCCCAAACACCACACTCCAGAGAAAGTAGTTGCTTAGCTGGGAGCACATGGACCAATTGCTAGAGAACTCTCCCCGTGGGAATACCTGCTTGAGAGAAAGAACAGGTGCAGACCAGAGCCTGAGCTGAGAGTCCCCAGGATATTCAGGTGCAGATCGAGTCCCACATTCAGTACCCAACAGGGAGTGATCGGTGCCCATTTTGTCCTGCTTTGGACATCAAGCTTTGTCAATAAAAGTAGTTAATAATTTGTAACTCTGAATTTTTTCTTCTTGGAAAATTAATTCTATGAGCTTGTTGAAAAGAAAAACAATCCTCTGAAAATCTTTGTTAAAAGTGTCTGATTTTTTTCACATTCACCCTCATCCTCATAGGCTCATGGGCTGTTAACACCCAAGCAGGATCAGAGAAAAACACATCTAGATCAAGATGGGTAGTCCTTCTCCAGGAAAAGGAAATGCCAGCTCAGAGAGACCTGAGCCTTCTTTGTCAGATGGCTATAGGTTTGGGCACCCCAGAGATGGAGAGGCGCCCATGAATGAATCACAAAGAGTTGTGCCCTGGGTGTTTATAATTCAGATCCAATGCTTCCCTAAATCGCTCTTTGGTGGCTTTCCATTTCTGTGTGGGTATATTTACATTTACACCCCATTTATATGATTTGCCAGAGCTTGAGGCTGATAGCTTAAACTTTTCCCTTCACTTCCAATTTTCATTGCCCTCCCAATCTCTGTAGCCCTGAAAATGAGCTTTTCTGAGCTCCTCATTAATTTTTCACTCCTCTCCCTGCGGGAGATGCACAGATACACAGCACTAGGACTGCAGGCCAAAGAATGCTTGGCAAGCAACTGCTGCACCCAGCAATAGATTTCAGAAACCTACCTCCAGGGATTTTGACAAGTGAAATGCCCAGGGCCTGCTCGGACTGTCATTATGGGGTTCCCATTAGACCTTGAGAAAGTCGCACTGCATCCCAATATCAGGGTGTGCCGTGATTTGCTCCTTCTGTTTTTAATTGGGTGTTAAATTAAGAATAGCAGTGCAATACACTAGCAAGGTAGTAACCAGCTGTGTGACCACAGGTAAGGGTGTTCACCTCTCTGAGCCTTACCTTCTCATCTTTAAAATGTGAGGCTTAGACCAGACCATCTCCAAGAGTCTGTTACATTGAATAGTCCTCTCGTTTTGACAGCAGACAGGCATTCTTTTCAACAAGTGTAAAGAAAAGCCATTTATCAGGTTTCCCTCCGTGTCACTGTTTCTGTGGCCAAGAGCAGGATCTGTGTGTTGGAAGGCTAAAAAATTCACTCGCACCCAGCTTTAGATAAGAAACATGCCATGTAGAAAGATTCCCATTGGAACAGTTCCATCGTCAGCTCTCAGTCATGACATTAGAGGCTGTCTCTTGGCCTTCGCTGCCTTCCTTCTCATGTGACCCCCTACAGCCATCACTCCTGATTAGAAGATGAAATGCATTTCTTTAGGGACCTTTAAAAAAGTTATTTCAAGTGCTGGAGTTTTGGGTTCCTTAGGACAAGCATGGGCCGGAGACCTCTGTAATGAGCCCAGAGTCTCAGTGAGCATGAACTTGCTCAGCTGGGAAAATTAACCCTATTGAAATTTTTACCCAGCTGTCTTAATTGGAACTGGGGGTGTCTGCAGGGTCCACACAGATCAGGCTTTCAGGATGCTAAACTAAATCAGTGGTGCACATGATTTCCTCTGCAGAGTCCTCTAAAATGAGATACACTTTTGAATATATAGGTGGTCTTCCAAGAACTAATCATTCAAATGCTCAGTGAATAAAATAGGATAAAAGCTGGTGTTCGTCACCATGCACTACCTATATCTGATGTCTAGAAGCAATTATCTTGGGGATAAACTCTTTTGATCAGGAACCAGGACTGCTATCTGTGAAAGCTGAATTCCCTTATATTGTTCTTGAGGACAATAAACAATGTCCCAAAAAGGGAAATGTAAAAAACAAACCTGGTGGAAAAAAAAGAAAGAAGTGTTAGAGATTAAGTAGTACAATAATGTGAGAAATATCTCCACCTAAATTTTATGTCATCCTAGGTTAGAACTTTTTGTAAAAGAAAAAAGGTTTTAATGGCTTGCTTCCTTGACTAATAGAAAATGAGAAAAATTTTCAGGATGAGTTTAAAAATGAGAATATTTTAGAAAAAATACAGCAAGCATTTGGAGTACAGGCAATTTGTTGCATCAACAGGAACTCAGAAATGTGTTGAATAGCCAGTGGATTACCTCTTCATCTGAGCAGAGAGTAGTACAGAATGCAATATTTAAAACACCAGGTAAGAAAATCCTGAAAATATTACTCTTTTCATGTACCCAAAAGAGTGTCGGAAAATAAAACAAGGGGTTAGAGCAATAATTATTTTGAGTGAAGCTCTGAAAGTACTCAAGTCCTTGGCATAACCCCATTTTCTTTCCCAAATTGGATTCTGCCCCTAAACTGAGTCCCCAAGAGCTCTGTTTCTCATGCATAACGTGAAGGGTGCAGAACGGATGGTCTCCGAGGCCTCTGCCAACTCTAATATTCTTCTGTTTTAAATCAACACATATGGGAAAAACATGTCAAATTTTATTAAGTACGTTTTCAGCTGCATTCAGATGTAGTAACAGCTGAAATGATAGACACGATATTTACCCTTTCTGTTAGCAAAATCTCTCTCTTTGCATAACACCCTCGCCAAGCACTGCTCCAGGTTATAACTATTTGAAAAGGCTGTATGATGTTATCTGAAAACTAATTTATATAAGAAGCCGAAAAGAAATATGGTTTGCCCTTTTAAATGCTGTTGCAGTAGGGCTTCCCTTACTAGGAATTTAGGAATAGAAGAACAAATGGTGGCCTTTTTGTCATTGCTAGCTGTTCCCCTAGTTCGACTGACAATTCAGAGAATTGCAGGTAAGATCATTCTTGCAGTCCTTTTCTCATGAGCCAGAACAGGTGTTAATGCTTAAAGAGAAAGAATACTTATGAGCCAAGAAGGGACAGTCAGGTCTAGGCACAGACTTTGGGGAATAGCACTAACTTCCCTGTGTTGTGCATTCAACACTGTTCTTCCTCCTACCTCTGTTTATCCTAATGTTTGCATCCTTTTTCTTCTTCCCTTATGAGTCTGAGTCACTGATGGCTCTCAGAGGCATCACTTTGCTCAAAGTCATTACACTGGAGATGACTGGCCATGAAAATTATATCTTCAGAGCACTGAGGGGAAATACTACTAACCAACAATTTTGTGTTCTGGTGGAGGGGGAGGGGGGGAATGTTTTTAGCAATAAAAATCTAGAAGAGTTTACCATGAAGAGATGGTCCCGAAAAGAAATGGAAAAGAGTATCATTCAGGAGGAAGGAACTAGAACCCATAATAAAGGAGTACAGTGCAGAAAGCAATAATGAGCAAAGAAACCCACAAAGTTTTATAAATACTAATAAGTGCTGATTGTTTAAAAATAACATTATAAGCAGTTGGGGGGCTAACTAAATGAAGTCAGAACCAGTGTACTACATGCCAGCATACAAACTAGGAGAGGATGATCTGAGTAAGTTGTTCTAAACTCACTGTATTATTCTGGAGGTGGTAATTAGGAATTCCTTTTGAACTTTGTAAGTCAAGTAGGCATATTAAATATTTACGGCTAACCTCTAAAAGAATAGAAGTAAAATGGATAACTAAACCAGTGAAGAGGGAAAAGGAAGAAGAAAAGAAATCTCATCATCCTAAAAGAAAATCATAAGGAAAGAAGAAAGGAAAATCACGATAACTAGCACAGAAAAAGAGTAGAAATAAATCCAAATACATCAGTGATTACAATAAACATAAATGCTCTATATATTGCCAGTTAAAAGATTGAGGTTGCTAAAAAAATACATAACAAAAATCCAGGTGTAAGCTACTTATGAGATATACCTAAAACATAAGGATATAGAGAAGTTCAAAAGGGCATAAAAAGATACACCAACTAATATTGTTTTTAAAGATTTCACTTATTTATTTAGAGAGCACAAGCTGGGGGAGCAGCGGGCAGAGGGAGAGGAAGAAGCAGGCTCCCTGCTGAGCAAGGAGCCCGACACGGGGCTTGATCCCAGGACACCGGGATCATGACCCAAGCCAAAGGCAGATGCTCAACCAACTGATCCACCCAAGTACCCCCCAACCAGTATTTTTTTTAAAGAATGCCAGTTTATCTGCATTAATACCAGGCAAAATATATTTTTAAGTCAAGAAACATTTATAAACTTCATTTTGTATTGATAAAAGGAGCAGTTCATTGGGAAGCTGTAACAATTCAAAATATTTATCTAACTTGATAGTCTCAAAATATATACAGCAAAAATTGGCAGAATACAAAGATCAGTGAACAAATCAGTGTGTCTCAGTAATTGGTGAGGCAGACAAAAAAATAGTAAAGATATAGAAAACAAAAATACAGGGGCGCCTGGGTGGCTCAGTTGGTTAAGCGGCTGCCTTCGGCTCAGGTCACAATCCTGGAGTCCCGGGATCCAGTCCCGCATTGGGCTCCCTGCTCGGCAGGGAGTCCGCTTCTCCCTCTGACCCTCCTCCCTCTCATGCTCTCTGTCTCTCATTCTCTCTGTCTCAAATAAATAAATAAAATCTTTAAAAAAAAAAAAAAAAGCAAAAATACACAACAAGCTGTAAGACAGCCAAAGCTCATTATAAGTTCAGAAACTTAAGCATCTAAATAGTATATGGATTAAAGAATAAATCATACTAAGGGCCCTGGGTGGCTCATTGGTTAAGCAGCTGACTTTTGGTTTCAGCTCAGGTCATGACCTCGGGGTCGTGAGATTAATTCTTTTGTCAGGCAGCATGGAGCCTGCTTGTCCCTCTCCCGAAGGCAGCCGCTTAACTGACTGAGCCACCCAGGTGCCCCCAAAATACCTAAAAATTTTAAAAATCTAGCAGAATTGTTTAAAATAAAGACACAAGTTTAATAAAATACTAGAGAAGAATGTAGCTACAGATAGAGTGCAGTCTTTTTAATCAAAAGGAAAAACTGAACAATTTTTATAAAAACTTAAAAACCAAAGTTAAAAAAGACAGCTTCCCAGGAAATAATATGAGCGGCCGAAATGGATGCTAATAGAAAAACCTGAATAAATTATAACCAGTATCCAAATTAAATCAGGGAGTTTAGCAATCCTCTTTCTTTTCTAAATCTTTTTTTAATTGTGATATGACTTCTATGAAGTAAAATTCACCCTTTCTCATGTATTCTGAGTTTTGATCATTCTGCATAGGTTAACCCCACCACAATTTAAGATACAGATTTTTTTCTCTAAAAAATTCCCTCACGTCCTTTTGTAGACAACTCTTCCTCCCACCCCAACCCCAGTAACAGTTGATCTGTTTTCTATCCCTGTCCTTTTGTCTTTTCCAGAATGTTACATAAATGGAATTTAAAAGTTTATAGCCTTTTGAGAATGCATTTCAGATTCATCCATGTTATGGTGTTTATCAGTAATTCGTTCCTTTTTGTTGGGAGTAGTATGGGATTGTGTGGATATGCCAATTTATCCGTTGGACCAGTTGAATGGCTTTTGGGTTGTTTCTAAAAGTTTGGGGCAGTTATATGTAAACTTGTTTTCATTTCACCTGAGTTAATAACAGAGTGAGATTGCTGGGTCATGTGCTAAGGGTATGCTTACCCTTATAAGACATTGCCATGCTGTTTTCAATGTGATTGAATTTCTACTTGCTTTGTGCTCTCATTGGCACTTGGTATTGTCCATTTTTTTATTTTAGCCATTCTAATAAGTATGAGTGGTGTCTCATTGTGGTTTGAATTTGCATTTCCCTAATGATTAGGATGTTGAGCATCTGCTCATGTGCTAATGTGCTATTTTTATATCTTTGTTCATATCTTTTGACAATTTTTAAAAAAATTGCGTTTCTCTATTACTGAGTTTCAGACTGTGTCATATATTCTGGACAAATATTACATGTAGGAGTTTAAAATCACCCTTCTTAAAAATGAAAATGATAAGCCTAGGTGGTTATTTAGCCAAATTCTACCGTACTGTCAAGGAACAAATAATTCCAGGACACAGAAAATGAGAGAAAGCTCCCCCATTCTGTTGTATAACCACAATACCAAAAAGACATTATGAGAAAGGAAAATCTGTAGATCAACTTAACTTGCAAACATAGATTAAATATTATCGAACTAAACCCAGTAATTGGGGGGTGGGGAATCATATCCAAATGGGGTTTATCCATCCAAGAAGAAGTTAACATTAGAAAATGCATTAATGTAATTTACCATATGACCATATTAAGGAGAAAATCCTATACTTATCTCAAAAGAAGAAAAAGCATTTGATGAAATTTAACATCCATTCATGATATTAGAGAAAAATGCAACAAATTAGAAATGAAAGCAGACATCTTAATTACCTGGTAAGGTGTAGCTACAAAATGCACCATGTTGAATGGTGAAGCACTAGAAACATTCTTTCTGGAGGATAGCTAAAAGAGAAGAGTGTTCACATTTACTATTTCTATTTACCACCATCTAGAGGTCCTACCCAGAAGAATGAGATATAGTGATTTCTACATAGAGAATACAGGAGAATCCATGGAGAACTTAGAACTAATATGGAAGGGGGGCACCTGGTTGGCTCAGTCGGTAGACCATGCCACTCTTGATCTCAAGGTCATGAGTTTGAGCCCCACATTGGGCGTGGAACCTACTTTAAAAAACAAAAGCAAACTAGTATGTAAGGTTTGGCATGATGGTTGAATACAAGATTAACATGTATTAAAAAATCAATAGAAGCCATATGTAATAGCTAAAAGTAGTAAGAAAACATAACAGTAATTTGTAAGAATTTATTCTTGGCAGGCCAAAACAGCCACTCAGAACTATGACTGTAGTTTCTGTAGTTGATTCTCTGTTTCACTCCTAAAGGACTTGACTCCTTACATTGCCACTAGAAGAAATCTGATTCTCCCTATACCTTCCAGCTTCTTTACAAATACCTGTTCCCAGTGGTCTGTCTCCTGTGTGTGTATATATATGTATATATAGTGATCCATTTAATTTTATTCCCAAACCTTCCGCTATGTTTCTGGCAGTTACCTTTATCAACCACCCATTTACCATGTTTCCTTTTTGAGATCTGGAAAATTTGCCTCTACTCATGCTCTCCATGACCCTCTCTAAACGCAGGTCAAGTAGTCTTTGTTTTGGCCCCCATTTCAGTATGACATTTTTTTTCTCCCTAACCTTGCCCACCTTTGATTCTAAACTTCTTGAATATCAGAAAATTGTCCCCATCGTAATCCTGGAAAAGGCCTTGTAAGGTCAGCTTCAACATTTAAATGACTTTTACCTGCAGGAAAACAGAGGATATAGTGCAGTACACAATAAAATATTTTCTCACGTGCTCTCAAGAGCAGGGACAGCATGCTATTATTCAACTTTGTATCCTGTAACAGGGAGTCTTACAGAAGGAGGTGCCAATTATATTTTTTAATGGATTATACAAAACCTCAAAGGTCCAGGAAGCAGAGTGATTGGCTTTAGATCTTCCATGAGCAGTAGGAAGGTGCTCCTTCATTCCCTCTATCTCCTTTACCTTCTCTGTCATTGTGCAATCATAAAGCAAACTCCTATAGGTCTTCCACTAACATTCGTTGGACCTGGACAAAAGTACAAATACAGTCGCTCTCCCCTTAGCTTCCTCTTCCCACCGCAGGCCCATCCTCCACCACAAGGAACCTCTGGGGCATGAGTGTGGACACCCACCAGCCCACTACTCAAGCTCCATCTTCTGGAAGCTCTTGGCCATCTGGGCAAGAAATTCAGTGGTCCCAAGTACTCAGTGCCCAGAATGTGGTTTAAAAGTGGGTGCAGATGGGCGCCTGGGTGGCTCAGTTGGTTAAGCGACTGCCTTCGGCTCAGGTCATGATCCCGGAGTCCCTGGATCGAGTCCGGCATCGGGCTCCCTGCTCAGCGAGCAGCCTGCTTCCCCCTCTGACCCTCCCCCCTCTCATGTGCTCTCTCTCTCTCGTTCTCTCTGTCTCAAAAAAAAAAAAAAAAAAAAAAAATCTTAAAAAAAATAAATAAAAGTGGGTGCAGAATTCAGGGTGTCCCCTTGGCCCAGACATCTTACCCTAAATGTGGAGGGTCAGAGTGGGGGGTAGGGGTCCTCTTAGGTACCAGGCACAGGACAGGCTTTCTCTACTGCCTGTGCAACCAGGAATACATCAGCTCGTTTCCTGAAGAATTCTGACTCAACATACTATCATTTTTTAGGTGAAATCATAACATGTAAGAACTTAAAGAGACCTTTGAAATCATCTTATCCAAACTTTTTATTAACTGAGGAAACCAAAGCTATAGAAATGAACTGACTTGCCAGTGGTCGCGTGACAAGGTCAGCATTAGACAACTAATAGGAAACCAAGTCTCCAGAGTCCAGATAATCCTTCCCATTATCATTCTTCCTGCTCTGTATTCAGTGCCTGCCCTGGTAGTCCCCCAGTGCTTTGGCAGACTGTGTTGCTAGCTCTGTTGCTATTGACTAAAACTGGCAAATTGAAACGACAGTGGAGCGAACTCCTGCATGGAGGGCAGGGGAAAATGTATCCACCTGCTTTCAGCATCTACATAATTCCTAATTGCGGGAAAAAAAATTCCATGTGATGAATAGGATATGTCCTTTAGAATCAAGTGGACACCAGTGAGCTATCAGTTAGGCTGAAATGCCAGAAGCCAAGTAAATACAATGGAAAGGAATAGCATTGTGTTGTTGGCTTTTATTAAAGTTGTCCATTTTCATCCCTTCAAAGTTCCCTCCAGAGTAACATATCCAAGACAGCTATGCTGGATCCAACATGGCACCATAGATCAGCCATCTCTCAGCCTTGAATGCTGTAGCTGGAATTCACTGATTTTATTCTGAGAAGTGAAGTGAGAAGAAAAGGATGGAAAATAGCTCTTCTTTCATTTGTGTTATTCTTTCCATAAATATTTATTGAATGGTTGCTATATACTAAGTCCTGTGCTGAGTACTAGGACAGGAGGTGAACAAGGCACATATAGTCCCTGCTCTTGAATATTTTCCAGTCTCATGGGGCAGAATCATAGATCCTTGAGAGGGAAAAGCAGTGTGTGAAAGAGCTAAGCCAGAAATGTGGGGAGCCCTAATAGTGCAGAAAGCAAAAAGGAATGCTACCTGTTAGCAAGCCATGGTGGAGATGCTAGGTTCTTTGCTGCTGAGGGGATGAGGAATAATGTTTTTCATCTTCGTAGAGAACAAAATGAACAGCCTGGGGGGATTCAGGTGGGGGAGTAACATTTACATATTTTAAAAGCTTTTAGGATAGGAAATAGACACCTAGAGGAGATTATGGAATATTCTTATCCGATCATCTTTAAAGAAGACCCCCTGGCGTAGAGTAGCTTAGCCATGATCTTGTTTGTGTCTGGGAATGATGAATTGGGGAACCCCTTGGGGTCACTGCAAGTTCCATTTTCCTTTATATGGTTGGCAGAGTGCCTAGTGATGTTGGGCAATATGTATCTAATCTGTTTTTTAGGAACTGGCACTACAGTGTTTAAAACTGATGTTAGGTTTCGTGAACTATGGGTGAGATATAAGTAAGTCAAAAGCACCTAGTTTTTATTGCACTTTTTTAGTGGATTAATATTGAATTACAAAGAAGAGGCATCTTCTGAGCCAGCCATGTCATTTTATTTTTATTGTTTTTGCAACAACTTTATTTTTTTTATTTTTTATTTTTAACTAGTTGTCAGCATTTTCTTTATTTAAAAATTTTTATACATGCATAGCTGATATATAATGTTAACATTAGTTTCAGGTATAAGACATAGTGATTTAACAACTGTGTTATGTTTGCTATGCTCACCGCCAAGTGTAGCTACCATCTGTTATCATACATTATTATAATACTATCCTCTATATTTCCTATGCTGTACTTTTTATTCCCCAATTTATTCACTCCATAACTGGAAGCCTGTATCTCCTACTCCCCTTCACCCATTTTGCCCATCCTCCCACCCCCCTTCCCTCTGACAATCATCAGTTTGTTGTTTGCATATAGGTCTGATTTTGTTCTTGATTCATTTGTTTTGTTTTGTTTTTTGAGATTCCATATGAGTGAAATCATAAAGCTTTGATCTTTCCCCGTCTGACTTATTTCACTTAGCATAATACCTTCTAGGTCCATCCCTCTTACCGCAAATGGCACGATCTCTTCCTTCTTTATGGCTGTGTAATATTCCTGTGTGTGTGGGGGTGTGATATATATGCACACCACATCCTCCTCATCCATTCATCTATTGATGAAACAATAAAAATAACAACCTAGGTTGTTTCCATATCTTAGCTATTGTAAATAATACTACAGTAAACCTAGAGGTACACATATCTTTTGAAATTAATGCTTTCATTTTCTTTGGGTAAATACCCAGTAGTGGAATTATTGGCCCATATGGTATTTCTGTTTCTCAATTTCTTGAGGTACCACCATACTGTTTTCCACAATGGCTGCACCAATTTAAATTCCTACCAGCGGTGCATGAGGGTTCTTTTTTCTCCACATCATTGCCAACACTTGTTATTTCTTGTTTCTTTTTTTTTTTTTATTTTAGCCATTCTGACAGGTGTGCAGTGATACCTCATTGTGGTTTTGATTTGCATTTCCCTAATGATGAGTGATGGTGAACATATTTTCATGTGTCCGTTGACCACCTGTATGTCTTCTTTGGAAAAACGCCTATTCAAGTCCTCTGCCTATTTTTCAATCAGATTATTTTTCCTGTATTAGGTTGTATAAGTTCTTTATATATTTTGGATATTTACCCCTTATTGGATATGTCATTTGCAAATATTCTCTTCCATTTAGTAGGTTGCTTTTCCATTTTGTTTATGGCTTCCTTCACTGTGCAGAAGCTTTTTATTTTGGTATAGTCCCAGTGGTTTGGTTTGGCTTTTGTTTCTCTTGCCTTGGGAGACAGATCTAGAAAAATGTTGTTAAGGCCAATATCAGAGGGATTACTGCCTGTGTTCTCTTCTAGATTTTTATGGTTTCCGGTTTCACTTTTAGGTCTTTAATCAATTTTGAGCTTCTTTTTGTAAATGCTTTAGAAGGTGGTCCAGTTTCATTCATACATTGAAATCCTAACCCCCAGTGTGACTGAATTTGGAGGTGAGGCCTCTGAGAAGCAGTTAAGGATAAACAAGGTCATAAAGGAGAGGCCCTAACCTAAGGGGAGGGGTGTCCTTGTAAGAAGAGGCACCAGAGAGCTTGCTTGCCTTGTCTCTCTGCACAAAAAGAAGAGGTCATGGGAGCACACAGCAAGAAGGCAGCCACCTGTAAACCCAGAGAAATCTCAGAATGAAACCTACCTTGCCGGCACCTACGCAGTACCTAAGACCCTCCCCATTTCCAACATCACTTATAAGAGAGGAAGCACAGTGGAGAATGTGGCACCATTAATGGCCTATTAATTTGTAAGATAAACTAAAAACAGAACATACTCTTAGTGTGAGTGATTTAAATTATGTGTCAGTGGTAGTCTTCATCGCCATCACTGACACTGGCTCACTTTTGGTGATGCTCTGTTGGTCTTCGGGATGCAGGTAAAACAGGCATGGTCTCTCCCTTTTAGGATTTTTTGTTGTTGTCGACTTCAGTCATGTAACAAAGAAAAATGTTGTGGGATCCCCACAATATCCTAACTTTACTTCGTACTAGGGAGACTGAACAAATAAACCTACCCACAAGGGGAAGATGAAGGTGAAGTGGGAGAAGGAATATGACCTTGAACTTAATGTAGAAATATAATTGACACCTTTAACAACGAAAGTGGATTGCTTTGAAGTTTTCTGTTAGATCAAAGACTCATAAAACTAACAGGATAAATTATCAAGAGGGAGAATTGGGTTTTGATCCATTGGCTTGTCACATGTCATGTCTACGTGTTAGGTCACGTAAGTATAAGAAGTCAAGCAGATAGGAACAGTTGCAGTTTTTGAAACCCAGAAGGTAGAAGGGAGGTAGGTCTCTCTTGATCTGTGTGTCATTTCTTTTAACTGTGTGCTTTCCAATTACTAGCGTCTGAAATAATCACAACTAGGGGATGACATGCTTTTCTTCTGTGCTCCCTAGCTTTTTAAACCTCATCCCCACAAATGATGTTAACTTCTGAGATTTTATGCCACTCCACAGCCAGCCGGTGTATTCAGGCACCCGATGGAGGTTAAAATGAGTCTTTCCAACCCACGCCTTTCTTTTTTCTCTCTTTTCAACCAACGTGCTTTCCTGGATCGAAATCAAATTGATAAGGAAGTAAATTTGACCATTTCTTTTCCACTCCCCGGTACGAATTCGTTGATCCTAAGAGCAAACAAGTGATTGGCTCATTTACAGGACTCTCTAAAGGTAAAAGAGAAATTCTTCCCCTGATTAGAGATTAAACTAATGCTTCAGATCCTTCAGACACATAGGCTAATTAGAAGTAGTTGGACAGCCTTTAGAGGGCAGATGGAGCCTTGGGAGGGAAAGCCCCTAACATTCACTCTGTAAACTTGAGAAAAGCATACTGGAGAATCTTCTTGAGGAAAGCGAATCAAGTCTTGGTGACACTGTGGGTGCAGATTAGTATTAGTAATAAGACCTGCAAAGCTGTGAACATTAAAAAAGGTGTACCTTGTAGGAAAGAAAGCAAGTGAAAGCCTGCAGCTGTGACAAAATCCAGGGAGTTGATGCTTGTGTGGAAATTCTTAGCTTTTTTGTTTTTTCTAAAATATTTTGATTTAGGTATAAGTGAGGATTGCAACCGTTTTGTTTATTAAGCAAAGCTTTTGTGAGTATTGCTTTTAGGGAAGGTCTCTCTATGAAGAGGTGCCAGGAAAAATAAATAAAGATTGGATCTATTCTATGAATAGTTTCTAGAAGCACGTAGCTTCTCCTGCCTGTAGCTTCTCCTGCCTGTCACGCATGACCACTGGAATGCTGAGAAGGTGTTATATTGTATCTGCACTCAAAAGGAAAAACAAAGGTAGTGTAGAAAGGCAGGATAGCACAAGTTTTAGATGGCTGGGGGAGAACTCATCTGATATTTAAAAAAAAAAAAGGGGGGGGGCGCCTGGGTGGCTCAGTCGCTGGGCGTCTGCCTTCGGCTCAGGTCATGATCCCAGGGTCCTGGGATCGAGCCCCACGTTGGGCTCCCTCCTCAACGGGGAGTCTGCTTCTCCCTCCCACTCCCCCTGCTTGTTCCCTCTTAAAAAAAAAAAAGGCTCGGGCTCTTCACTGTTAAGCATTCATAAGGTAGAAGGAAAAGAATTAGAAACTGAATTTCCCATAAATGCAAACTTAGATGTCAGACATACAGCATTTTTCCAGAACTAAGTTAACCCCTTGCAACCTACATGGTTGCAAATCGGGTCTGTTTGAGCTCTGCTTGTATTCTAGATAAGGAATGGTGTTTATAAATCTCCAAATGGTCTACTGGATGGTAACTTTATATGTTTTCCATGGAGACTGGAAAGCATTAAACCAATTAAAGATGGATTTATTTCCAAGAAAGCATTATCCGTGTTGATGGAAATCAATCTCTACCTTGCCCTCCCTAATTCCTTCTTCGATTCTCTCATCCTCCTCCCTCAGCTGCCCCCAGCAATGGTACAAAGGTGATTGTACTCTAAAATAATTGGGTGTAATTTATTGTTATTTTTACACTTTATCGTGAGTTATTTGTAGTAATATCCCGCGATTTGATTTTCTTGGTTGTTAGAGCAGAGGAAAGCTCTTTTGCTTTTGAGCTTTAAGAAACCACGCACCTTGCTACCAGGAAACTGGGTTAAAGCTGAAGAATGCCCCTTTTGCCCTGGCTGACTGGCTGGTGGGCCCTGAGGAGTTCAGAAACCAGATTCACCTCCCAACCGTGGCGGATTGCCATACTGAAAACGTCATAAACCCAGCAGCCCCAACTGGGGCCTCAGTTCTGTTCTAGCAGTCCTACTCGGCTTCTCCAGAATGTTCACGTCCCCACTGTCCTCAGTAATTCTACTTTTCTCCAGCATCTCAGTACTGCTGCGCTGGAGGAAGTCCCTCTACCTTCTAAAGATCTGTCTGGACCCTACTTTCCCACCTAGATAGAACGTCATATCACCTCCTTTCTCTCCTAAGGTTCCGTTTTCACTTGTTACGAGCTCTTGCCCCTACTCTAAGATGCTGTAGGGCCTACCATGTTCAAAAGCTCTGCCTTGACCCTGTTGCTCTGGGTGCTATCCTTTTTCTCTCCTGGCCGAGCTTCTCACCTTGCTCCTGGCTTTACTGCAACTGCTCCTTGGAGGTCCCATCCCTTCACATGACTACTTCCAGTTTTACTTTCCCTTAACATCCCAAGGACTTTTCCCCAGTGGACCGGTTCCTCTTCTGCATAAGGGATGTGGTCTGGAGTGTTGGGGTCCAGAGCCGACGGCCAAGAAAGAGTTCTTGAGATGTCTTTGGTGTAAAAAGGTGGTTTTATGAAAGCAGGGGGACAGGACCCATGGGCAGAAATTGCTGCACTGGGGTCATGAGGAGTGGCTAATTGTATAAGATTTTCTATCCTGTGGAGGGGAGGGTGATGTCAGGGTTCCAGGAAATTTAATCTATAGGTTTCTGGAAGTTTGGCTATTGATAAAATTGCTTTTTTCCTTGTAAATCATTAAGACAGTTGTAAACTGATAGAGACTCATGTCCTGCATGACTATGATCTCTAGCAGTTAACCATTTGCTTTTCCTCCAGCAAAGCATTAATGTTAAGACAATTGGGCATTCCTGGAGGAATGTCACTCTGCTGTCTCAAGGACTTGTCAGTGGGCTGTAAGTTTTAAGAAAGTTTAATTTCTCCATCTGCCTTTGTTTCTGACATCATAAGGACCAGTCCCTCTTTGCTTGGCTTCGGTTTCATGCATTCTCCTGCTTTTCCTCATCTCTCCCCAGTGCCTAACTGTTATAGTCCATACAGCTTTGATCCTGACTCCTTCTCCTCTATACCCCGTCTCTAGAACATTTTCATCCTGGACGTGGCTCCATGTATCACCTACATGCTGAGTTTAAACAACCCAAGTTTAGATTTCCATCCATTTCCATCCTGATTTTCTCCTAAGGTCCAGACTCACACTTGATATCTCCAGTCTGTCTTACAAGGACCTTAAATTCAAAATGGTCAAAATCAGGCTCATCATCTACCTCCCCAAACCCCATCCTTCTCCTGTGCTTCCTTCCTCCATCCTCGCTCTTATTTAAGGTAAACACAGCAGTGATTCTGAGCACAAAACTGTCTACCACATTCAGTCTGTCTTGCAATCCTATTTATTTGTTGGACATGTTCACTTGTCTCTAGTTCCCATGACTCCTTCCTAGGCCCACCTCCACGGTCTCTTGTCAGGACTATGGCAAAACCCTCCTCTGGTCTCCTTACATCCACTTTGGCACCCTGCAGTCAGTTCTCTGCCCTGTCGCAACAGCCAGCGTGGTCATATTCCCCCTTTAAAACATTTGCATAGCTTCCAGCATGCTTATAAAGTTCAGAATCCTTGACACAGTCTACAGGGCCCTGCTTGAGCTAGCGCTGCCTGCAAGCCTCCCGCAATCCCAACCACCCTCCCCCGGTACATTTGCTCCAGCCACACGGCCTCTCCTAGGCTCATAGTTCCCACTCCGTGGCTCTGGTGCGTGTCCTCCCGCTCTTCAACTCTTATCCCTTCAGACTTGTCCAGAAGTCACTTGCTCGGATATCCTCCAGTTTAAATCAGGCACTGCTGCCACAGTCATTCATCATGCCTTTGTGTTTCCATAGAACTTCTCTCAATCCATAGTCCTGCATCTCTTCTTCTGATGATCAGACATCTGTCACCCACAGCCAACTGCCAGCTAGGGGCCCTCTGTGCTGTCCTAACTGCTCCTGGCACATGCGAGGTGCCCAGTGTTCATTGGTGAATGAATCTGTGAGTGACAGATAAATAGAAACATCCTCGGGGCTTTGATGCTCAGACTGGCTTCTTCAGTGCTGCTGGTGACAGGACAGGCCCTGTTCCCTGGTGTGCAACTGCTTCTGGAGTGTAGCAGACATAGTGTTCTTGCTTCCCATCAAAAAATCACTCCTAATGGCGATGTTCTGTGTATATGTATGTGAACCCTTTTACCTTCTGCGTCTGAAGAGTGTTTAAGAATTTCTAAGTAGACATGAAAGGTAACTCCTCTGCTAAACTCCAAACATAGTTGTATTGACCTAGTAAGATGGCATTAGCTTGGAATGTTTCAACAAGAGCGATTCATGCTTGAACACATCTTTTCAGTTTATGCTTTACCACAATAGTTTATAGTTGCCTTTTTTTTTTTTTTAATTTGGGAAGAGAAACAAAATACACATTTGAGAGTTAATCTCTACCCCACTGAAAGTCCTCTATAATTTCTAAGTGCTGTGGATCATGGTCAATCAGGAAGGGTGGCTTGCTGATTTAGCGTCACAATCAGAGTTAGTGTTACTCTGCTCGACTGCATAACAGTCAATAATATTCACACACACAAACATGGACTGTGCTGTGAAACCCTCGTGGTGAAGGAAGGAATGACAGAAATAAAATTGAGGAAAGGAAGTTATATGCTATCACAAAAGACTGAAGCCTCAAGCCATACTGTTGTACTGAGGCCACTCACCAGCAGAAAGTTTCATTTTCTCTTGATTAGCTAAGGAATGTTGTGAAAACTTCCGTTCAATTCTTCTTTCCACCTGTCTCACGTTAATACAAGCGTTTGAGTCAAGGTACATCTTGAAACCTCTGAACAATCACATACAAATTCGCAGGCTCTCAGAATACAATATTTTTTTCCCGGATTTGCAGAAGAGAATTACTAGACTCCCCTGAAGACCTGGCCAACTGTTTAATTCCCCACACTGGAATCTGATCAGTTGTCTGCCTGTGGTAGATTTGTCGCAAAACTACGGACATATACCATTCTGTAAATGACTGAAGAAAAAAATGCTTCTTTGAGCTTCCGCCAACCGACCTCCAAAATTCTGTGTCGCTATGCACACTTATGCGTGTTATGTTTATTCATTTATTCCTCTTCTCCCCTTTAATGGCACTCTTGATATTCCTATTTCCCACATTCTTAAATCCCAAATTGTGAACCGGCTAGTTGGTTGGTATTTTAATATAATTGCTTTCACCAACTTGTGAGATAATCAGCTTCAGGAAACCCTCCATGGAAATGAACTAATCAATCGACAAGCACTTACTGTGTAACTATGAGCTGTAAGGAAGGATTCTCTAGAAGATGAAAAGATTGATGCCTGAGCCCTGTTCATACCTCCCCAGGTTCTTGGTGAGGCTCAGGTAATTGGGATAAAGGAAAGGGCAGGACAAGAGGTGAAGAGATGTCCCAGATTGCAAGTGTTAATGACTTGAGTTTATTTCTCCTGGTTCTTCTCTTGTATATCAGAATCTTTTGAAGATCTTGTTAAAACTCATGTTCCTACCCACCACCCCCCCAAACAACCCTCCAGAGATTCCGACTCAGTAAATCCTAGATAGGGCCCATCCATTTTCATTTTTAGAAGCTTCCTAGTGATGCAGCTGCTTAGCAGCCTGACCACACTGAGTAGAACTGGTTGAGCTGGTTTAGCCCAGCCAGCCAAAAGCGGGAACTGGTTTAGCCTAACCAGCTAACAGTGGGAACAGGTTCAGCCTAGCCAGCTAACAGTGGGAACTGGGTTAGCCCAGCCAACAGTGGGAAGAGCTGACCCATAATTTCCCTTACCCCACCCACTCTTTTGCCACTTTTGCAATAAACCTGTGTTAAGAACTAAGACGTGACAGCAGAACCTTTAGTCATGTAACCCACGGCATCAAAATATGATGGGCACGGAACTCAAGACACCATATTCAGTGGTGACCATATGTCCACCATGGGTGCAGGTAGCACTTAGGCTGACCGGGGCAGAAACTTGTAGAAGCTACATTGTGTCTCCAGACTCCCAGAATCTGAAGAGGTAGGAAAGGACAAGACATCTCTGAAGAGATAAAGAAACTTAACTTTTTCCGTAAGAATGCCAATCACCAGCTCAGGGGTACAGCTCTGGGATGCTGCATGAAATCAACAAAGAGCCCCCCCACCCCACCCCCGTCCTCGGAGGAGCCTCCTTGGGTAAAGTCTGATGCTTGGAACGCTGGGTTTCACTGGGGTCTTCTCGCTGCCCTTGGGTAAACACCCCACCAGGTTTCCAAGAGGTCCTGTCCTGCTGGATACCCACTCTCTCGATATCCCGGAGAGCCTCTGAAAAGCCTTTTTCCACCAGCAAGAACGTGCTTGTCAGAATTTGGCTAACTGGAAAAACATTTGTATTGCTCATTGACCCAGAGTTGCACCTCTGCAATTAGAATCGCACTTTGCTTTGTTTTCCCTGAGGGGAAAGCAGTTGCCAAGTATTTAACAATCAGCATCTAACAAGCCCCATGGAAGGAGCAATCGATTGGGCTGGAGGAGAAACAATACAATTAAGTTTCAGACTAATCATCAGAGTTCAACTTTGACCCAATTGTTCCAGAGATTCATTAAAACCCCTCTGCTTGGCTTGGAGTAAGGGAGTTTCTGGGTGCATTGGAGAGGGTCATTGGCAATGTGGGGAAAAAAAAAAAAACATGGTTCAGCAATTTGGAATATTTTCTTACTCTCAAGGGATCAAAACCAAAAATGAACAAACACTGTAAATCTCCACAGTAGGTTCTGTAATTAGAAATGAAAGGCAGGGAGAATTTTCGTATTTAACAGCATAGCCT
Organism: Mirounga angustirostris; assembly: GCF_029215605.1. Classification (NCBI taxonomy): domain Eukaryota; kingdom Metazoa; phylum Chordata; class Mammalia; order Carnivora; family Phocidae; genus Mirounga; species Mirounga angustirostris. The sequence goes on along the minus strand of NW_026991716.1, from coordinate 14,635,971 downwards.
GTTCACTTACAACCATTACACTATAAATTGTGTATTTTTTGTTGGGGGCGGGTGTGTGTGTGTGTTTGGCTTGGGAACATTGTGCAGAACTTACATCTGTTGTAGGTGCCTAGCTACCCTGCATGCAACCTCAAGGATGTGTAGGATTGCGCTGGGAGAAAAAAAACCTGTTTCTATGTATATCTGCTTTTAGCAGCAAAATCTGTTCTTATTTTGAAAAGCTCGCAAAACATCCTGGGGTAATAGCAGTGTAGACTGTGATGAAAATGTAATTGATCTTGCATTATGCATTATTCATATGCAAATCATGCCTTTTAAAATAATCTCTACCGTTACAGATGGACAGACAGCCTCTGCCTCCTTTATAGCCAGTCAACCTCTAACCAAGCAGGTCACTTCTTAAAGGAGCTTATGACCTTTACCTCATTCTTTGCAGTGTAAGACAGTCCGAACTGCTATTTTATTTCTTCTCCGAGAGTCTCAAGCCTGGCTAGGCTCAGATGTGATTGGAATTCGTTTTATGACACCATCAAAACAAAAAAGATACATTTCTACTTACTTCCACTTGTTAAGGTTTGTCGCAAATATGACTTGGAAACATTCTAAATAAATTACTTTGCCCTGTTGGAAAAAGTGCCATGTTGTTAATTTTATTGCTTTTCTGCCAAGCATGTTAGTGTTAAGCAGTAGATATAATTGGAGGAATATTATAAATTAGACAAGACTGCTGTTGAACACAAAATCTATACCAGCTTTAGATAGGAAAACATCTGCATTGTTTTCCAAGGAAAAACGGGAGAGTTGCACTAAGCCCTAGCAGTGGTTTGTTAATTGTTGTGAGAATTTGCAAATATTTTCCACAGTGTTGGAATGGTGACTATATTACTTTTACAATAAGAAATCATGGTACAGGGCGCCTGGGTGGCTCAGTTGGTTAAGTGACTGCCTTCGGCTGAGGTCATGGTCCTGGAGTCCCTGGATCGAGTCCCGCCCGCATCGGGCTCCCTGCTCGGCAGGGAGTCTGCTTCTCCCTCTGACCCTCCCCCCTCTCATGTGCTCTCTCTCATTCTCTCTCTCTCTCAAATAAATAAATAAAATCTTTAAAAAAAAAAAAAGAAATCATAGTACAGTAGCAGATGTGACCATTTGTAGGATTACTTTGGCAACATCCCAGAACCTGCAGTAACTTCTTGAAATGAACTTCTCTTCTCTCTGAAATGATACATTTTTTAAAAATGTAAACATGTTAACATGGGGTAGAAATATTTTTTTGCTTTGAACTTTTAAATCTGAACTGATTGTAGACTTACAGAAAAGTTGCAAATGTAGCACAGAGCGATTTCAGACCCTGTACCTTGTTTCTGCAATGTCGGCATCTTACACAATCAGAGTACTTGATCCGCGGCAGGATATTAACATTGGTACCACATTATCAACTAAACTATAGACTTTATTCACATTTCACCTATTTTTCCATTTTTTTTTTCTTTTCTGGATCCCATCTAGAACCTCAAGTTGAGTTTTGTAAACATTTCTCTTTAGTCCCCTGTAGTCTGTAACAGTTCATTGATCTCTTTCATAAAAATGTTTCTTAAAGCAAATTTTTTGTGTATTTGGTGAAATGTGCTAAGGTCATGTGTGTGTTTTGGGGGGTGGGATGGCAGTTGAATGGGAGGCTCCTGAAATGCTTGTTTGCTTGAAGAAAAATTTCATGGAGGCCTTTCCAATACATTAATAATCTATGACAACTTAGTCTTATTCAGTAAGCTTTATTCATATTAATAGAAAAAAAATCCACACAGATTTGCTTAAAAACAAAGGCTGAATTTTAATTTTAAAATCTAATGTTTTAAAAATAGCTGGGGTTTTATTCCATTCATTTTTATAAAACTCTCAGTTGATGTAGAGTTTTCATTCTAATTGTTATCTAAGAGATCTTATTGAATATGAGACGCAAATTTATAATTAACATAAGTATTATTTGTACTTTGTAGATTCTTTCAACTTCATAAATAATTCCGTTCCTTATATATCCTCTCCAGGAAAGATCTTATCTTTTTCTTTTTTCCCTTCACTATTTAAAAAAAAAAAAGCATTGGCTAAGCAGGATAAATTGCAGCCGGAATCTTGCCTAGATTCTACAGATACCAAGTTAGTGTGATTCAAATTAATAAATTGTACGAGAAACTTAACGTTGTCACCAAAATATTTTGGAAGCAGCTGAACTATTTATAAACTGTTCTCAGTACCTTGGCCCTCCTGGGTAAAAAAGGGAAGGAATCCTCCGTACTTCACCTCTCTTTACAAATGACTATTGAATGGAGCTATATACACATGCCACAGCTCCACAAATGTTTTTTTTTTTCCTTCTCTCCTATTTCAGCTCTGCTCTGTTTCAACTGTTCTGTATTTCACTTCTGACACTAATCCCTCAGAGTGAGCTCAGACCCCACAAGTGAAAGGTCACAGTCCACAAGACCGCCCCAGCCTCAGATGCCTGCAAAAAGGATCACCTGCAGTTTTCACTGAATCCCTCCAATTCACTGAATCCCTCCAAACCCCCGGCTTCCCATTTCCAGTTGAATAGTTTTTGGAAAGACACACAGAACTCTGGAAAGCACTTATACTTACAACTACAGTTTTATTATAAAGGACACAGATCATGAGCTGCCACATGAATGAAGAGCATAGGGTGGGGTCTGGGCAGGGTCCTGAACATGGAGCTCGTTCACCCTCTCCTCTTGGAATCAGGGCATGTCACCCTCCCAACGACACATCAGTGTGTTCACCAACCAGAAAGCTCCGCTGAAGGGCATTTTTATTAGGGTTTCATTATGACTGGACATTGACCACTGGATTGAACTCAGTTAGCCCTCTCTTCCCTCCCCAGAAGTAGGAAGGTCATGCTGATATCAGGTAGCTCAAAGCCCCAACCGTCTCATCACATGGTCTTTCCAGCCTGACCACCCTGAAATTATCTGGAGACCCACAGTGAGTTACCTCATTAGCATAAACTATCCAGGCCAGCCAGGAATAACAAAGACATGCCTGTGACTCAGGAAATTGCAAGGATACAGTCTTTCCCTCAGGACAAAGGCCAAATTCTTTGGGTGTTTTTCTTCTTTAATTTTTTTTTCTTTCTGATAGTAAAAAACAGGATATTGCATACTGTTTGGAAAATAGAAAAAGTATTAGGAGGGAAATAAAAAGCATACATAATCCTACACAGTGATAACACTACTATAAATATTCTGGCATAATGGTTTTAGCAGTATTTTTGCTCTGCATTTTAAAGAATGAAGCATAGTTGATAGATTATTTTCGTAATTTGTTAAATTTATCTCTAAATATTTGATGTTGGGATGCTGATGTATATAGTATTTTTTTTTTAGTTTATTTGACAGAGAGAGACTCAGCGAGAGAGGGAACACAAGCAGGGGGAGTGGGAGAGGGAGAAGCAGGCTTCCCACCTAGCAGGGAGCCCGATGTGGGGCTCGATCCCAGGACCCTGGGATCATGACCTGAGCCGAAGGTAGCCGCTTAACTGACTGAGCCACCCAGGCGCCCCTGTTGTATATAGTATTTTAAAAAACTTCATCCCCCAACTAATTTTTTGTAGAAATATAGAAATGTAGTTAATTTCTGTATATTGACATTGTCCTTAGAATTTTCCAAATATGTGATCATGTTGCCTGCATATAAAGTTTTACTTCTTTCTTTCCAACCTGCATTTCTTCTTTTCTTTCCTTTCCTTTCCTTTTTCCCTTTTCCCTTTCCTTGTGCTGTCCTGTCCAGCTTCATTGTGCTGGCCACCGAGGATATTTTTAAAAACATTTTATAATATAGTACAGTGTTAAATAGAAATAGTGGGAGGTGTATGTCTTTCCCCTGGATTCCTGATCTCAGGGTAAATGTGTCCAGGCTCTCTATTAAGTATGATGTTAACTGTAGGTCATTCACAGATGCCCTTCTATTAAGGAAATTTCCTTCAATTCCTAGTTTTCTATGAGTTTTTTTAAATCATAAATGGATGTTGCATATTTTTAAACATTTTTTCACCTTTTAAGATGATTATTTTTTCCTTTATTCTGTTAGTGTGATGGAAGACAGTTGAATCACTTTTGAATGTTATACCAACCTTGCATTTTCTGGGATAAATATCATTTGGTCATGCTGTATTATACCTTTTATATGTATATATTGCTGGACTTCTTAAGGATTTTCATGTCTATGTTCATGGGAGATACTGGTCTGTAATTTTTCTGTAATGTCTTTGGCTTTCCCATCAGGGTCAAACTGAACTTAGGAGCTTAGGAGAAGTATCCTTCCCTTCTATGTTGTGAATGAGTCTGTGTAAAATTTTTATTATTTCTTCTATAAATGTTTTATGGAATTCAGCAGTGAGCCATTTGAACCTGGAGTTTTCTTTGTAGAACAGGTTTCAATTTCAAATTCAGTATCTTTAATAGATATAGGACTATTTTCATTTTCCCTTTCTTCTGGTATCATTTATAATGATTTATCTTTCAGGCAATCTATTATTTCATATAAGTTGTTGAATTATTGACCTAAAGTTTTTCACAATGTTTGCTTGTAATCCTTTTTAGTGTCTATTGTGTCTGTAGTGATGTCCCTTAGTTTTACTTTCATTCCTGATATTTGCAATTTAAAAAATTCTTGATTGGTTTTGCTAGGGGGTTATCAATTGTACTGATCTTTTCAAAAATCAACTTTTAATTTTACTGATTTTTGCCTCATTTTTGCTCATGTTCTTTCTCACTGATCTCCAGTCGTTATAATTTCCTTTCCTATACTTTTGTTCCATTCAGTTTTGCTTCTCCAGTGCCTTTAAAGTGGGAAGCTTCTATCATTGATTTTTTTCCCCTAGAATATAAGCATTTAAAGTTTTGAGTTTTCCTTTAAAGACTTTTTCAGCTATATCCCACAGACTTCATAAGCTATATTTTCAATATAATCCAGTTCCAAGTATTATCTAATATTTCTTATGATTTCTTTTTGAACCCATCTGTTACGTATACTGGTATTGTCTACTTTTGTAATACATAACTATTTAAAAAATATTTTTGTTTTTGACTTCTGATTTAATATCACTATAGTCACAGAACATATTCAGAATGATTTTAACTGTTTTACATTTATCAAGACTTATTTTATAGTCCAGCATATAGAATATCTGGGTCAATGTTTTTGTTTTTGTTTTTAAGATTTTATTTATTCATTTGAGAGAGAGAGAGAGAAAGAGACAGCAGGAGCAGGAGGGGGACAGGCAGAGGGAGAAGCAGACTCCCCACTGAGCCAGGAGCCTGACATGGGGCTCAAGCCCAGGACCTGGAGATAATGACCTGAGCTGAAGGCAGAAGCTTAACCACCTGAGCCACCCAGATGCCCCTCTGGGCCAATGTTTTATGTGCCCTGAAAAGAAGTATATTTTGCAGTTTGGGGTAAAGTATCCTATAAATGGCATGTAGGTCAAGCTGGTTGGTAGTGTTGTTCAAATTTTGTGTACTGTTATTATGTTTTCTTTACTTTTCTAGCAAATACTGCAAAAGGAACATTAAAATTTCCAAGTAAAATTATGAATTTGTCTATTTCTCCTTTCTATACTGTCAGTTTTTAATGAATGTATTTTGGAACTCTGTTGTTTAGGATTGTTATATAGCTCTTCTGCAAAAATTGACCTATTTCATAATGTAATGGCATTCTTTATATCTGGCACTATTCCTTGACATGAAGGTTATTTTGCCTGAAGCTAATGTAGCTATTCTAGCTTCCAAGCATTAGTGTCTGAATAGTTTATCTTTCTTCTGTCCTTTCACTTATAGCCAATCTGTATGTATGTGTGCATGTATGTATATATGTATGTATTTACTATGTATCTTTTTAACATGTAATGGGTTTTATTAAGCAATTCATGAATTGGGCAGCATCCCATCTAGCAAGTAGAGAAATGCTCTCTGTGTCTTTATATTTAAAGTGTGCTTTGTTTGTAGTAGATAGCATATAGTGGGTCCCTGCATTTTAGGGTATTTTTTCATGTAATATCAATGTGGTTGTATTTAATCTACATTCTTGCTACTTGTTTCCCACTTGTCCCATCTGTTCTTTGTTCCATTTTCCTACATTTCGTGTCTTCTTTTGGACTAATTGTTTAATCATTTGCTTATTAGCCATATTCCCTCGTTTTACATTTGATTCTTTTAATTGCTCTGGGATTTACTATATTCATGTTTATTTTTTCACAGTCTATCTTTACTTAATATGGTACCACTTTATATATAATGTAAGAAACTTTACACAACAAACTTTCATTTCCCTCCTCAGTCCTTGTGCTACTCTTAAAATATATTTTATTTCTATATACAGTATAAGCCTCACAATGCATTTTTATTACTTTTTTATAGTTACCTTTTAAATAAATTAAACACTGAGAATAAGAAGTTTTTCCACTTTGATACTCTTTATTCTTTTGTGTAAATCTCAGTTTTAGCTGATAAAATTTTCTTTGGCCTAAAAAAACTGCCTTAAAATCATCTCCAGGCTTACTGGAGATGAATTTGCACAGCTTTTATTTATCTGAAAATTTCTTTATTTTACCTTCAATTTTCTGGGGATATTTTCTCTGGGCATAGAATAATAGGTGATGGGGGCGCCTGGGTGGCTCAGTTGGTTAAGCGACTGCCTTCGGCTCAGGTCATGATCCTGGAGTCCCCGGATTGAGTCCCGCATCAGGCTCCCTGCTCAGCAGGGAGTCTGCTTCTCCCTCTCCCACTCCCCCCGTCTTGTGCTCTCTCTCTCTCTCAAATAAATAAATAAAATCTTAAAAAAAAAAAAAAGAATAATAGGTGATGGGTTTATTTTTCCTTTTGCAATTTAAAGATATTATTCCATTGTCTTCTAGATTGCCTTATTTCTGATGAGAAGTCAGATATAATATTTTTGTTCACCTTTATGTAATATGTCTTTTTGATTGGTTACTTTTTTAAAGAATTTCTTTTTATCATTAGAATAATTGATTATGGTGTGTCTTGGTGTCACTTTTTAAATATTTATCTTGCTTGAAGTTTATTAAGCTTTTTGGATCTGTGGTTTTATTCATTAATAGTTTTTTTTTTTTTAATCAAATTTGGAAGAATTTAACAATTATTTTTACAAAAATGTTCTGTACCTTCCCCTCACACCTATCTTTTGGAAGTCAACTTACATGTGTATTAGGGCATTTCATATTATTCCATAGTATTCCTAGGCTCTGCTCATTTTTTTTCCAGCCGTTTTTCTTCTAGTTTTTCAGTTTGGATAGTTTCTATTCCTGTGTCTTCAAGTTCACTATTCTTTTCTTCTGCATTGTCTGATCTCCTGTTAATCCCATACAGTGAAACTTTTAATTCAGATATAGTATTTTTCAGCTTTACAGGTCTTTGTTAGTTCTTTCTTGTATCTTAAATTTTTCTCAATTTCTCTAATGTGTATGTTCACTTTTCAATTCTTGGCCATAAATAAAATATTTTTTTAAGTCCTTGTTTGCAAATTCCATTATCTCTATTATTCCTGGATCTATTTCTATTGATTGGTTTTCCTCCTAGTTATAGTTTACAGTTCCCTTTTTCATTTGCCTAGTAGTTTTTGATTGAATACAGACCACTATGGTGTGATGTTGTTGACTGGATTTTGTTTTATACTATCGTAGAGTATTGAGTTTTGTTCTAGCTAGCAATTGCTATTTGCATGATCCTTCCAAAGGTTGCTTTTTGAGTTTGTTTTGAGTGGGTCCAGAGTAGTTCTCTTTTAGGGTAAGTGTAGCCCTTCTACTAAGGCCCTCTGGGGTCTATACAGAATGCTGCAGGTGTTCAGTGAATTTTCTCTATTCTTAACAGTCAGACTTTGAATGGGTCCAGCTTTCTGTAGTCTTTCTTTCCCTGGAAGTTGTAGTTTGCTCAAAAGCTTCGAATCTTAACTAAAAACTCAAAAGGATTTCTGTTCTCATATCGCAACTGCCTCAGCCTCCCTGGTTGCCTCCAGTCTGTCTCTTTAGTCCAACAGGACCACTAAGCTCTACTTGAAACCCACATCTCTGTACCACAGTCTGGAAAGTGCCTTCAGACAGAAATCTGGGGAGATCATAGTGCTCATTTCATTTGTTTTTCTTTTCTCATAGATCACAGTCATGTCCTGCTTGTCTGGACTGTCCAAAAACAGTTCTTTTCTAAGTTTTACCCTCATTCTTAGTTTTTTACAGTCAAAGGCAAATCTGGTTACTCTGTCATAGCTGGAAACTGAAATTCTGCCCTTCCTACAAAGTTCTGTACCATATTTTTTTCTTTTGCTGTCTCTTAATCTTTTAAGTGTTTTCCATGCTCTTTAGAAATTCTCCTTTAAATGACTGGAGAACAGTCCTTTGAATAGATATACCATCATTTGCATAAGAATCCCCCATAATTTACATAAGCACATAGACCCCAGTTGTGCATTCATATTAATGTACTTTTTTAAAAATTATTTCTATAGGATAAAATGAAATTACTGTGTCAGAAGAAATAGACAATTGCATGGCTCTTTGCACAAATTACCAAGTTGCTATCCAGAAAGATTATTTTAGTTTAAACCCAGAAAACACTATATGAAAGTGTGCATATCTCCATGACCTTGCTAGTACTGGATATTAAAATATTTTTTAAATATTCAATTTAAGTAAAAATTGATACCTTATTGTTGGAATATCATTTATCTAGAGGTTCATTTATTTCATTATTGCTGCACTTGAATTTGTATAACATCTATCGGCTGTTCACATTTGTTTACTGAAAACCTATTAAACTATGTCTATATTTTAATATATCAATAGTGGAGGAGTTCTTATAATGGGAACAGTCATTCCCTGTCCCATACCTCATCATGCCAGTTTCACCGCTCAAAGAAACCAAGTTTTAACTCTAGATTTCTAACTTAGATCTTATAGTGCTATTACTTTAGTTACTAAATTTAGTATTTACTCTTTACTTCCTGTTTTAGGTTAGACTCTTAATCTTCTACCTTCCTTCCCCCATCCTTCCAGTATACTTACGTAGTTAAATCGGTGAACAGTATTTACGTTTGCAGGTCTGTGTAATGATGTACTCTGCAGAGGTGTTAGTGTGTTATTACAATTCTCATTCTTGCAGAGCTTCTTTTCTCTTCCTAAAGTGTTGTTCTGTTATTTTTTTCTCCCTGTAATATCGTCCTTAAAACAATTTTATTTTTTAGCTCTGGCATGTTTATATTTATTGAGTACCCTCATTTGTTGTGAGACTGCCTTCTTTTCACCTTTCTGGGTTTTTTTAAAGATTTTATTTATTTGACAGCAGGAGAGAGAGTGAGAGAAAGCTCAAGCAGGGGGAGCAGCCAAAGGAGAGGGAGAAGCAGACTCCCCACTGAGCAGGGAGCCCAATGTGGGGCTCTATCCCAGGACCCTGGGGTCATGACTGAAGCTGAAGGCGGATGCCTAAGCGACTGAGCCACCCAGGCGCCCCTCAACCTTCCTGTTTTAAGTATGGGATGTTTACTGTCTAGATCAGCATTTTTTTTCACCAGGAGACTTTAGTTCTCTGCCTGCATCTCATTGTTTTCTGGATTCCACACCTTAACTCTGTTTTTCTATAGCTTTGCTGCAGCACATTCTAATGTAATGAACATCACATTTTTCATTATGTGTTCAAATGTGTTCACATCACACACTTCATTAAACATGGAATTCCAAGTTCAAATTAATTTTTAGGAAAATTTGAGGATATTATTATTTTGTAGCATTGAATAGTTTTAAGAGTTTGAATGCATTCTGATTTTTATGCTTTTGGGTATGAACTTTAATTCTTTGGAATATCTGGTGGTAGTGTCCTTATCATTGATGTTCTAGAATCTCCTGATTGTGCACCTTGAGATTCTAGAATCTCCTGATTGTGCACCTTGAGATTCTAGAATCTCCTGATTGTGCACCTTGACATTCATTGTGCATGGTATCCCCTTGACATTTTCAATCTAAAGACCCTTTTCTTTCAGCTCTGGGAACTTTATTTCTTTTAAAACTCTACTCCCTTTGACTTTCTTTGTTCTCTCATTCTAGAAATTTTGTCGGTCAGTTGTTAGATTTCACTGAGGGATTCTCTCTCTTTATTCTCTTATTTTCCATCTTTTGTCTTTTGTTTCTAATGTCTGGGATATTTCTTTGACTTTGTATTTTAACTAGTACACATATGACCTCATTTGTTTTGGTAATCATTTTTTATTTCCAAGAGATTTTTCTTGTTTTCTATTTCTTTTTCATAGCATGGGGTTCATCTTTACTCGAAGGACATTTTATGGTATTCTTTCTTGTTGGTCTTTGTATTATCTGTTTCTCCTAAGACCAATTTTTTATTTTTTATTTATTTGTCATGGTATCCCCCTTTCATATCGGAGTTTTCCCCCTCATATTCCAAGTGGCCACTGGCTGTGAATTTATATTTAGGAGTGAGGCCTTGAGACTTCCACTTGCAACTGTATTTTGGACTAGATTCTCTGAGGGGCTCTTTTGCAAAAAAATACAAAAAACCAATTAGATCTTAGACGAGTCCTATTATAATGCATGCTGAGTTTTCAGGAAGTGACAAAAATTTTTGAGTTTCCCCTCCCTCCATAAAAACCGCTGCAATCAAAATTAAAAACTAAAAAGCCTTATGCTAACACCTGGGCAGAATCTGTTGAGCAGAATGAAAAAATTGAAGTTATCATGAAAGAAAATACTGATCAAAGGCAGCAACAAAAAGATATATTTAAAAATTTCTGTTAAGAGGCGCCCATGGGTGGCTCAGTAGTTTTAAGCGTCCAACTCTTGGTTTCAGCTCAGGTCATGATCTCAGGGTGGTGAGATCGAGCCCCATGTCAGGCTCCGCACTCAATGCAGTCTGTTTGAAATTCTCTCTGTCACTCTCCCTGCTCATGCTCACTTGCCCTCTCTCTAAAATAAATAAATAAAATCTTTAAAAATAAAAATTTCTGTTACATGTGAAACTTACAAATGTATGTTTAAATAGCTCATGGGCAAAAGAATACATTATAATGGAAATTTAAAATACCTAGAACAAAAAATAAACACTACATATTAAAACATTTGGAATGCAGGGAAGTTCACAGCCTTAAGTGTTCATAGAGAAGAGAACAGAAATTAAAATAACCAGTTTAAGCAACTAAGCAAAAGAACAACAGAATAAATCCAAAGAAAGTAGAAGGAAGGAAATTCCAAAGATACAGAGACAGAGGTTAATAAAATAGAAAAGTTAATAATATAGGGGATCAACAAATAGAATCACCAGATGAGGAGAAAAAGTGCATAAATGAAATGAATAAGGGGTAAAGTTTAAAAAAGGTAATGAGAATACAGTACACACCTTTATGTAGATAAGCGCTAAAGTGTAGATGAAATAAACTTAGAAAAAAATAACAAAACTGATCTAAGAAAAAAAGCATGAATAAATCTATAACCATTAAATAAGATGAATTGATAAAAATCTTTCCACAAAGAATGCATCAAAGGTTTTAAAGCAAGTTTTACCAGACTTTAAGAAACAGATTATTATAAACCTTCCTTTTTCTTCAAGAGAAAGGAAAAAGGAGGGATGCATACTACCTCATTCTGCTGGACTCAGTTCACAGGATAAAATACTTGCGATCGTTCCAATAGACACAGAAAAATTAGGGCATAAAATTTAACATCTACTCATGATTGACAACAAGAAAAACACTAGAAAGGAAGCTTCCTTACATTAATAAAATATACTGACAGCAACAAAAACAAAACCAAATAAACAGGAGTAAACATCATATTTATTTATTTATTTTTAGTAAGCATCATTTTTAATTCTGAAATGTTAAAAAGCATTTAAAATCAGGAACAAGAATGCCCACTATTCAGGTTTTTATTTCATCATCTCACCAGGGGCCCCAGGCAATGCAGTAAGTCAAGAAAATTATGTTAAAATTATGAGATTGGTAGGGTGTCTTGGTGGACCAGTTGGTTAAGCCTCCGACTCTTGGTTTCGGCTCGGGTCCTGATCCCGGTGTCCTAAGATGGAGCCCCACCTGACGTGCTCTGTGCTCAGCATAGAGTCTGCTTAAGATGCTCTCTCTTTCTCCCTCTGCCCCCCTACTCCTGCTCTCTCTCTCGCGCTCTCAAATAAATAAATCTTTAAAAAAAAAAATAAGATTGGAAGGGAAGAAACAAACTGTCATAGTTTGCAGATTATATGAATTTAGGTAAATACACAGCTCTCAGACTAGTTATTAGAAATAATGCGAGTATCGACCAGGATAAGCTATAAATAACCACGTTCCAACTGGATAAAAAGCAATAAAACTGTATTGATTTTGGAAAAACAAAAATACTAAGAAAATCCAAAAAGGAAACTAAAAGATCTGCAAAAACATTTTGCTCGCAGCCATGCACGGCACAGATTTCTGATCCTACAAGCAGCTGAGTGCTCGGCCCAAGTTGCTGGTACCCTTCAGGCTTGGCTTCTGTGCCCCCCAGTTCCCAGAAGCTGGGTTGCCCTGATGGCTTCACTTTCTCCCTCTTCCCTCTGCCAGGGGCTATTTTAATTGCTCCCATGTATTGGCTCAAGAACAGAAAAACTACAGTTATTTTCTTTCCAAAAGCTCTGTGTTCCCTTGAGTCCTCTCTGAGTTCTTGAAGTCTCTAGAGTGGAGAAGGCATTGAGTCTGAGTTCATCCCTAGAACTGTTATTGGTCCATCCACAGAACTAATTGCTTGGTCTTTTCAGATACAGGTGCTCCTTTCCGACCTGATCTGGGGCATCTAGTTAAATCTGCCCCCAGCCCCTGGGAAATGTTATTCTATTAGAGGATGAGAGTATCTAGATACCAGAAGTATTAAGAAACAGCAGGAGGATGTTTCATCACATGATAAAGTGAATTTTAGAATCAGTATTCAACAGGTTTAGAGTTCAGAGTCTCATTTCTCTCGCTGAGTGGTTTCCAAATGGGGCATTTTTGCCCCCAGGGTCCGTTTGACAATGTCAGGAGGCACTGTTGGTTGTCGCAACGTGAGGTGGTGGTGGTGGTGGGCAGAGGTGTTCCTGGTTTCTGGTGGGGAGAGGCCAAGGAACTTGCTAAACATCCTAGAATATACAGGACAGCCCCCAGAGCAAAGAATGGCCTGGCTCAAATTATCAGTAGTGTTGAGGTTGAAAAACCCTGCTCTAAATCAAAAACTCATGCAAAAGTTATGAATCTAAACCATCATCACAATAATAATAATTAGCATTTATTGAGCACTTAGGATATCCCAGATGGGGTGCTAGATAAATTGCATATATATTCTCATGGAACCCTCATAGCTTTTCCTGTGAGGAAGGTACTATTTTTGTACTTACTTTATATATGAAAAAACTGAGCTTAGGGAGGTTAAAAAAAAAAAAAATACATAAGATTACTCAGTGACCAAGGAATAAAGCTAGAATTCAAACTGTTCTATCTGACTCCAGGGCCAAACCTTGCAACTAAGCTAAACTGCCTCCAGGTAGGGCCAGTGCCCTCATCTTATAGATGAGAGACTATGGGACTTGATGTAGACTTGTCCCTTTCAGTCCTTGTAGTTCAGTGCTCTAATGGTGTGGGACAGGTTTGGCCCAGATTGTTTTTATACTACCAGAGCTATTTGGTTGAAAACCTAGATCTCCCTTCAATTGTCTTACCACTACTTGACCCAACATAAAATGACCTCCCTAAAACCATACAGCTGGTTGACGGTAGAACTGACGGCTGCCGCCCACCCCATCACATACACTCACAGGTATCAGGCTTTATGGCACTTGATTCTTACCCCCCCACACACACAAAAGGAACCCCTTTTGAAGCTGCACCTTCTCCCTTCTATCCATGTCTTAGTTTGGGTTAGCCTGAAAGCAGAGCCTGAGACAAGGATTTGGGTGCAGGTAGTTTATTTGGGAGGTGACCTCAGGAAACAGGAATGAGGCAGAGTAAGTCAGGGAGGAAGAAAAGCCAATACAAGGTGTGTTATTCAGGTTGCCACTGTGAGCATTGGGAGCTCCCGTCCCTGTTGCATTAAATCCATGCCTTTCTGAGCTGCCCTTGCACTTGGGCTGAGCACTTGGGCAGGTAATTGGAAAATGCAGATGCACGCTGCTTGCCTGAGAAGGGGTGATTTCAGTGAAATTGGGTTTAGCTCACATGGAACTGTCCTCTGCAGGTATAACTGAATTCAGAGTTAGGCCTAAGGGATATGACCCACTACCAGTGAAGGCTTCAACAAGTGCAGTGGCAAAACAGCAGGTGCATAGTGACTTTTCAGCTAAGTTTGAATATCCTCTGCTTCACAGAAATAGGAGATTTGCTGGGGTAACATGGAGCTGTCGGGGTATGTGATCCAATGGCCCCCATATGGTGGATGTGCTGTAGCCCGACCTTCTTTGTGACACATGAGCTCTCTACTTTTTCCTTTCAAAATGGTGCTCGAATTACCTGTTGTTGTTGTTTTTTAAATCAAAGTTCTGGAAAATAAAATCAACAAGAGGTAATCCTTAAGGCTCCAGTTCCTCATTGCTATTCTCGAGGAAGCTACTCTTGAGGATAACGTTTAACTAGATTGAAATTGGAGAGATGTGCAGTAAATTAGTCCACTTTTACAAATCCAGCATGCTGTGGAGTCTGGCGGCTGCATTCAGAATGACAAGTGCAAGCTGGTTATACCCCAAGACAGGCCAAGAGGGAGAGGCATCACATACAAGTGCAGTTATGAAATGAGAGTCATGTGACATAAGGAAACAAGACTCCTCGAGTGTACCTTTTTTTTTTTTTTCCCCTTAAAAATACAGTAGCCAACATTCATGGAGCACTTTACCACGCATTAAGTCTTCTAAGGCCAACTTGAAAAAATACTGAAGTATTTTAGAAGACGGAACGGTGTTTACTTTTAGGGAGAAAGGAGGGAATTGGGATGGGGAGAGCCAAGTGAAAGTCTCTGGAACTAGCAGGGTTCTCCTTCGGATTTCCAAGGGGTGGTTACAGAGTAGGGCTCTGTCTATACTTTTTTGTAAGTATGTTTTTGTAGTTCAAAGAAGGTGAAAATATTGATGCTTTGTTGAACTGGAACTTCTGAGGAGGAGGGAACCATGAGAGACGTTTCAGCCTGCTCTTTGCATTATCTCCTTTCATCCCTGTGACAGCCGATTGAGTAGATGACAAGTGTATTATCCCCATTGTCAGAGGAGGAAACTGAAGCAGACAGAGGTTAAATGACCTGCCCCAGGTCACACTTCTGGCGGGTGGCAAGTTTTGTTACTTAGATCTGATGCTTTCGCTTTTCGGAGTGTCATAGCTGGCCCGCGGAAGGCAAGTGCTCGACAACCACTAGGTTTATTCAAAACTGGAGCTAGCCTGCACTGGCTCAGGTATTCACTGACTGGGCCTTGGACCCTCAGAACCTTGAATCTCAACGTGACAAGGCACAGTATCCCATAGGAGGAAGTTGGCCGCCATGTTGTTTCAGAGCAGCTGATATTTTTCTCTAGAAACCTTCCACTTTACTCAGTCTCTTGGATTTTTCTTTTAAATTAAAAGGCACCAATCATAGTGGTAAAGACAAGTGTTTCATGAAGGGGAAGTATACGCAAAAGGACCTCCAAAGGCTGAAGGTGCTGGAAGACTGGAGGAAAAGGGCCGCAAGTCCAACTCCTTGAGAAATGGTTTATTAAGGCCATTTTGAAGGGGGCTTGGGGACCTCAAGACTGAATAGATATCCCCAACCCCACTTCCCCTAAGACCTGCTTTTATGGCCCTAGAGGCTGGGAGTACAGGCTGAGGGACCTCTGGGGAGGAGAATGTTTGAGAATAGGTGGGTGTCAGTCATATCTCCAGGGCAGATCAAGGAGGTTATGCCTAGAGGGTGTGCTTAAGGCTGTGGTTTAACCAAGGGAAAGAATGGGGGAGGGAGGTGCTGTGTTCTAGAAGGCTTCAGTCATAGAGAAGTCATTGTGGTGGAATGGTCCAAGATAGCCTTAGTCTGGTTCACACTTATTCTAGCGTCTGCACGCTTGACCCCATCAAGGTGCCATGTTTAATGCATTTTGAGGTTTGATTCCAGTTGACCTTCTTTTCATCTTATGTCAGGTCTGGTCTTTTTTTTGAAACTTGGGCTCTTCCTCAGTACTGATGTCATGTTGGGTGTGTTTGGGGAATGGACGTCTATGAATAATCTTGGAAGACTGTTAATAGAGGGTAGTAAATACCAAAATACATCCTTAGCTCTTAAAAGGCCACAATTTGAATCCCAGCCAACATCTGACATGTTCTCCTCAACCAAGCAAGTATTTATTTGGCATCTGTTTTGTGATCAGTTAGCATATGTCGTAACTTGCGCTCTTTGGTCAGAAGGATGGGATATATTTGAATGTGTGGGTATTTGAAATCCTACCGAGCTAGGCCTTTGAATCGGTGTGTAACATAATTTTCCATAATTTACCGTGTAAGCTTAGCCCACGTATCTCCTAACACTTTCTTTTTCCTTTAGGTTCAGTAGTGATTGTAGCGCTGTATCCTTCTGTTATCTTCTGGGTATTGTAATCTTTTTTTAACCACCTTCTTTTCTTTTTTATTCACCCTCATGGCACCTAGCACAGAAATCTGCACCTGGTAAGCACTCAACAGATGTCTCAGATAAATTAATGCACACCGTAGCCTCTGTGTTCAACTCTTGATTTTTATGAGCATAAGGATAATTTTAAATATTCATGTTGTATGTAAAATCTGCTGTTAGTCTCTTCCTTAAACCAACGTGTAGTCCTCAGGGCTGGTCCTAGAAGCTAGATGGAATCAAACAAAAAATTCAATATTCAGTCCGTTTCTACCCATGCATTAAAACTTTACAGAAATATTTCAGACTTTTCGAAAAGGAAGAAGGAAAGTGAACTAAATGTATTGATAAATTTTCTGTCTTATCCATTTTTACTGCCCAGAAGCATCTAGGCTGTGTGGGTGTGCATGAAGAATTATACATGCCCCCAATGATGCTCAGGTGCTGTGGTTCCCCTCCCGTGTTTCAGAAAGGCCAGAATAGAGGCTTTGGTTTTGGAGAAGCAAAGTGATCAAGAAGCCACTTGCCCTGAGATTTTTACCCAAGTCCTGATGGTCTATTAAATAGTATCCTTTTCCTATTGCTCCATGAGGTCACTTTTCTGATGCATGCCCTAAGATCCCTTCAAAGAAAGGCAGTATGGTACAAGGGAAAGAGCCCACCACCCCTGGAGCTAGAACCACTGGGGTTTGTTACCTCTGCCCAACCACATTTTAGACTCACTGTTTTAAAGATTTATTTATGTATTAGAGCATAAGAGCACGAGAGAGAACATAAGAGCAGGGGCAGAGGAAGAATGAAAGAGAGAATCTTAAGCATGATCCACGCCCAGCATGGAGCCCAAGGCGGGGCTCCATCCCAGGACCCTGAGATCATGACCTGAGCCGAAATCAAGAGTCAGACATTCACCCGACTGAGCCGCCCGGTCGCCCCTAGACTCATTCTTTTGATACCGTTCCTACAGTGCTGAAACTTAGTTGCTTCATCTGTAAAATGGTAACCAGAGTATTTATAATGCTAGGTCATGGTGAGGGTACCTAGCCTCCATGATAGGCCTTGAACAAACATTTCTTCTCCCCTTTTTGAAGAGTTTTTAAGAAACCTCTCTGCCTTCTGTTTTCAAGCTTTCTCTCTTCTTACCTAATTCCTAAGGAACAGAGTATTTTAACATCACTTCTTTTTTTGCCCCAAGCGTATTTTTCAGATAGTAGAAGATAGAAAATAAGGCTTGTGCATGAGGAGGAAAGCATCTCTTCCAGAGAAGTTCCAGTGTTACGTGATGTGTTTGTGAAAACCCATGAGATTAATTTAGGCTTGTAACATTTGTTGCCGGGGCGGGGGGGGGGGGGGGCGCCTGGGTAGCTCAGTCCGTTTAGCATCTGCCTTGGGCTCAGGTCATGATCTCAGGGTCCTGGGATGGAGCCCTGCTTTGGGCTCCCTGCTCAGTGGGAAGCCAGCTTCTCCCTTTCCCTTTGCCCCTCCCCCCTTCTTGTGCACACACACTCTCTCTCACATAAATAAAATCTTTAGGGGAAAAAGAAGATTACCAATTTCATGATAATCAGTCACTTAGAACACTGCAGTCCTGCTCATGTGGAGCTTTTCAGTGCTAAAATGAAGGTTCCCCAAGTTGGAGGAAGTTGATGCTGTGTGAGGCACAGGGACTGGCTCCCTGTCCCCCACTCCCATGTCCCTGGGTGCAGGACAGGCACTGGAGGAAGAGGCCCCAGTCCCCAGCCCAGCCCCTACAGCACGTGGCTGCTTACATTTCCGTCCCTGCTTCCTTCCAAGGAGAAGGTTCCCACCCCGAGTGTGCTGAAGCATCCAACCTCTTGATCTCAAACACCACACCTTGAGCTACAGGAACACTTCCAGCAGATGGAGGAGGTTTCCGTGAAAACTTGGCACTTTTCTTTTCTCCTGCTCACTATTGCTCGAGTCACCTCTGAGGGATCTAAACTTGTAGAGAGAAACCCAAGCGGTAAGAAAGGGTGCCAGAGGGTTCCCACTGCGTGGAGGCCTCCGAGCCAAACCTCAGCCCTGTTTGACTGTGGACTTGCCCACTGAAGATGCTCCCTATCGGAAAGGTCACATCCACACGTCCACTTGCGCTGCGAAATACCTGGTGGAGGGGCCCGTGGTCGCGTGGCCCATCTCTCATCTCAACTTCTGGTTCGTCTTGAGTTTGCAACTGCCTTTCTCCCCTTCCCCCTGGGGAGAACGCTTGCCTTGGGCAGTGTCTCCAGGGTACAAATCTTTTATGAATTGTTTCCATATAGAAAGAGTAAATGCAGAAATGTAATCGAGGGCTTCCTCCAGCTCTGCAGTTGTTTCCTAAACTAACCTCCTCTTCTCACCTCACTCCTTTCCTCCCTTCCTAAAAGGAAAACAATCCGTTTAAACGAACTAGGAAAAGCAAAGACTCAGCAAACTTGAACCACGAGGCGCCCCACCTCCGCGTCACAAGCCCACCCTGCTGCGGTCCGACGTATGGGCATGGAGAGTTAATAGGAAAATGATGACCTTGAAGGAACTCTGTGCAGTCGCAGGAAGGTCTGCCTACCGAAGCGTGGTGCTGGCCTGCTTCTGTCCTCGTGGTGGTGGTGGGGGGGGGGGGGGATTGGCACCAGACCAGGGGCGGGGTAGCAATTGTTAGGAGGCACGAGGGAGGGGGCCTTGGTTTTCTTTCTTCCTGCAAGCCACGGAGCACAGGACCTTGTTTCTTCTGCTGTAGACTGCTGTGTTCATCTCGGTCATTTAATTCTCCGGCACCAGGAGGGTGATCTGGCCGAGGACGCGCCACCCTCCTTCCCTTCCCACCACCACCCAGTTATGTGTTGGGAAAACCAGGGTTTGAGGAAAGACAAGGCATTTCCCCTAAGGACTCACGCAGCCCTTGTCCCTGATGTCATTGTATTATTTTTATTTATTTTTAAGATTTTATCTAGGACAGAGACCGTGAGAGAGGGAACACAAGCAGGGGGAGTGGGAGAGGGAGAAACAGGCTTCCTGCGGAGCAGGGATCCTGATGCGGGGCTCGATCCCAGGAGCCCGGGATCATGACTGGAGCCAAAGACAGACGCTTAACGACTGAGCCACCCAGGTGGCCCATTTTAAAGTTACCTGTTTGTCTCTTTTGGGGAAAACTTAGCCAGCATTGTAGCATTGTTGTCACCCTGCCCCTCCACATTTTTATAATGCAGATAACTGGCCAGCAGTTGAACAGCGCAAGAAAGACCGAGTGCTTTCTAAAGAGTGTAGGTCTGGGGTAGAGACAGGCTTGCGGCTGATGGCAGCACAAGGCGGGACCAGATAAGTGTGTAAGGCAGGCAGGGTGCTCAGAGGGCGGGGGGAGGGTGGTGGTGCCTGAGGCCTTGGGCAGCCCCCCGAAAGAACTTCTACTAGTTCGAGGTGGCTGTTTTCCTGGCGGGGGAAGCAGAGGAGCCCGGGGTGCTGGCGGGGGGGCCGGCAGGAGAGATGATGTAGCACCTAGTGGTTGGGGCACCAGCTCCAGAGCCAGCCCCCCGTTCTGTCACTTAATAGCTGGGTGATCTGGGGAAGGTGACTTAATCACTCGGCGCTTCTGTTTTCTCCGTAAAATGGAAATCGTCGTACCTCCTTCACAGGATGGATTCTTGTGTAGAAAGCTCTATCATAGATGATATACCTTACATTATTGATCATATAGCATGTAATCATTAGGTAAGAATATACTACGTATAGATAACAGTTGTATAATGGAACTGTAATTTAGATTCTAATATAGCTGTTAGCTATTATAATAGCTATTATAATATAATTTGAGGCTGGTGGCATGGGGCCTAATATGCCAATTTAGTGAGTGACAGTCAATTCATTTGATAAACACTGGGGAGACTCAACAGGGGCTCAGGGTATATTTTACGTGATCCGACATGTTTTCTAGAAAATAACTCTGGCAGCAGTGTGGGGGATGGGTGGGTATAGGTGAGGCCAGCTGCAGGGAGAGACTGCACCTGCCTCTTTCCATCAGGACGGAGTGCCAAAAGGACCATCACCAGGGCCGTGTAAGAAGTGACGGAGATCATATAAACCAGATTTCACAGGAAATTGATGAGGGAAGCAGGAGGAGAGCGTGCGTTCAGATGTCTGTCATGCAATATGAAGCCCAGGACTCCTGTGGGCTTTAAATGCATGGATTTACATGCGTGTGTGTGTGTGTGTGTATGTCCACATGCAGAGTCTCATAAAAAGACTCACAGGCAGTATGGCAGGCCACGTGTTCATGGTGTGCTTGCTCATTTACCCCCAGGAGATACAGAAGCAATCTGTTCCTCAGCCCTGCGCCCACCCGTCTTCCCTGAGGATTCATCACCGTGTTGGAATATTTGCCAGTACTTTCTAAACAGTGGACAATCTGATAACAAAATCCCTTTCAAAAAAATCACTTTTAAGAGTTTCAGTACAGAAGGATTTTCTTTTTTACATCTAGGTGTCTTGTGTTTTCACGGGTTTTTAATTAGGATTACTGATTAAACCCCCCAGTACATCTTCAGCTCATATATATAATTAGATGAAGTAGAATAACTCCCCTGAAATAAGGGGAGGATGTGAGGAGCTTCCTCCACACCTGATGGGAGATGAGCTTTGTAACGGTCATAGAACTGAAGCTTTAAAAATACGTGTGCACACGGCCCTGGCTTGCAGGTTAGGACATCCTTACGATGTCAAACTACCTATATATTGTTCTACCCAAATACAGGACTTTTACTCTAGAGATGTGCTAAACTTGTTTATCAGAGTTGTATAAGAATTACAGTGACCGGGGGCGCCTGGATGGCTCAGTGGGTTAAGCGACTGCCTTCAGCTCAGGTCAGGATCCTGGAGTCCCGGGATCAAGTCCCACATGGGGCTCTGCGCTCAGTGAGGAGCCTGCTTCTCCCTCTCCCTCTGCCCCTCCCCACTCATATTCTCTCTGCCCCTCTCTCAAATAAATAAATAAAATCTTAAAAAGAAAGAATTACAGTGACAGTTATTGAAAGTAGGGGATGAGCAGGTAAGGACTCCATTGTACTGATCTATTTTTAAATACTTAAAATCTTCCCTATTCTGTCATTTTTTAAGGAGAATTAAACTTTCGGAAATGGGAAAATACTGTTGAGAACTGTTGCCTAGAAGGTATGTGGTGTGATTTTAGGGCCACTGGACCGCTGATCCACCACTAGATCAACTCCATCAGTTAAGGTCATTGCCTTCAGTCTTTTTAAAAATGAACAAGGCCACTGGACAGTAGCTTATACTGGATGTCTCTGGTGTGTGTCATTTTGCTTAATTAGAAGCCTTCTTGGGCGCCTGGGTGGCTCAGTCGGTTGAGCGACTGCCTTCGGCTCAGGTCATGATCCTGGAGTCCCTGGATCGAGTCCCGCATTGGGCTCCCTGCTCGGCAAGGAGTCTGCTTCTCCCTCTGACCCTCCTCCCTCTCATGCTCTCTGTCTCTCATTCTCTCTCTCGCAAATAAATAAATAAAATCTTTAAAAAAAAAAAAAAAAAAAGAAGCCTTCTTAAAAGCCAGAGGCAAAGTTTGGGCCTCTGAGGAAAAGGTTCATGGGATGAATTTTGAAGAAGTAACATTAAAGGAAGATGAAGAAATTTGCAAACTTCCCACGGAGTGTGGCTCCCGGAACTTGGAAGGAGGAAAGGCTCCTGAAAATGTGAAAGAATAATTTAGATGCTGAAGACAAACATTTCTTCTTTAATTTCCCCTAAAGCCAGGTCAGCCTGGATGCAGCTCCCCGGGTGTGGGTAATGGTTTACAAGAGAATTTTATTGCTTTTTTCCTCTCGGAGTGGCCAGGTTACCACTGTGCTCCCATGGGAACACTGGATCCTTTTAAAATAGGAACGTTTTAAAGATGTCAAGAGAATCCAAATCTGCATATTTTTACTATTGGAAGAATAGTGAGTACTGAGTGGGGTTGTCACAGGAATATAAATGAAGGGCAAGAAGAAGAAGAAAAGCGAAGCTTAACAGATTGGCCCTTTCTCTCACCCAGGTGCCAAGTGTTAAACGTGGAAAGGCTGATCATGAGTGTGTGTCTCTTAAAATGAGAATTGGAAGGGCCCTTAAATTTAGATCCTATAGGGCGCCTGGGTGGCTCAGTTGGTTAAGCGACTGCCTTCGGCTCAGGTCATGATCCTGGAGTCCCTGGATCGAGTCCCGCATGGGGCTCCCTGCTCGGTGGGGGGTCTGCTTCTCCCTCTGACCCTCCCCCCTCTCATGTGCTTTCTCTCTCTCTCATTCTCTGTCAAATAATAAATAAAATCTTTATAAAAAAATAATAAATAAATAAAGTTTCATTGGGCGCCTGGGTGGCTCAGTCGGTTAAGCGACTGCCTTCGGCTCAGGTCATGATCCTGGAGTCCCGGGATCGAGTCCTGCATCGGGCTCCCTGCTCGGCGGGGAGTCTCCTTCTCCCTCTGACCCTCCCCCCTCTCATGTGCTTTCTCTCTCTCTCATTCTCTGTCAAATAATAAATAAAATCTTTATAAAAAAATAATAAATAAATAAAGTTTCATTGGGCGCCTGGGTGGCTCAGTCGGTTAAGCGACTGCCTTCTGCTCAGGTCATGATCCTGGAGTCCCTGGATCGAGTCCTGCATTGGGCTCCCTGCTCGGTGGGGAGTCTCCTTCTCCCTCTGACCCTCCCCCCTCTCATGTGCTTTCTCTCTCTCTCATTCTCTGTCAAATAATAAATAAAATCTTTATAAAAAAATAATAAATAAAGTTTCATTGGGCGCCTGTGTGGCTCAGTTGGTTAAGCGACTGCCTTCGGCTCAGGTCGTGATCCTGGAGTCCCGGGATCGAGTCCCGCATCGGGCTCCCTGCTCGGCACGGAGTCTGCTTCTCCCTCTGACCCTCCTCCCTCTCATGCTCTCTGTCTCTCATTCTCTCTGTCTCAAATAAATAAATAAAATCTTTAAAAAAAAAAAATTTAGATCCTATAGCCAGCTCTGCTGGGGGTGAAAATGAAAGTCATTAATATCTTCCATCAAATTGTCAGACATCTGTCCCTCTTGGTGATTTGAGGGGAGATGGGGACACGTGGGATGTTCTGTTGTTGTTAATCTCTGAAATTTTGACCAGAGTCTCAGTGTCCATAACCATAACCTCTAAAACAGATAAAATAACACCAAGTTGAAGTAAAAAAAAAAAACGGTTTTGAGTTCTGTGCTGCAAATGCCAGCCCCGTCACATCCATTTTATTACCTGTGGCCCCAGCCAGGGAGAGGGCACTCACATTAGGACCGTCACCGTAATGGCTGGTCTGAAGGCAGGGGCAAGGGAGCTCACACAGTCCTGAGAGATTCTCGTTCACATTCCTGGTTTGCAGATGAAGGAAGTGAATTCCGACCTGAGGTAAGATAGCCCAAGTCTCAGAGGGGCAAGAGAGTTCATCCGGGGTTCAGGAGGGGGACAGGTCCTTCTGTATTCACATGACCCAAGGAGACCGAATGCCCCCAGTATCCAAAAGGCCGAGTCAGACCCTCATCAGAAAGATCCAAGGGGTCTGGGGGTCTCGACCCACTGAGAGAGAGCTGGCCCATAAGCAGTGATCCATCCCCTGTGCAGGTCTCCCTCTCCCCAGCGTTTTAACCAGAAGCATACCACTGGGACCTCGAGGTGTGGATGCCAGGGCTGGGCTACATCTCCAACTAACTTGGAAGAACCACAGAGCACGACTTCCCATACCATGGTGTTCCCTGACCGGTGGTGTTTCCTGGGGTTCCAGTCATTAAAAGCAGTTGTAATATCTGTTTCCATTTATTTTCTTAATCCATGAAATAATTACATAAGTGTGTTCCCTATAAAATGAAACCATTTGAGAGCATTCAAGCATGCATGTGCAGGCTCATTATGACTCAGTCACTTGATAAGTTTATAGTTTACCTTGCGTACCTGTGGGCATTGTGGCTATTAAGACAGTTCAAAAGTGATTTTATTCTGAGTCAAATATGTCTCCTTTATATCTATGAAGGCCTTTTGATTAATGACAAGAAATTGTATCGGTCAGCTTGGGTGGCTGTAATAAAGTACCACAGACTGGGTGGCTTAAACAACAGAAATTTATCTTCTCACCATTCTGGAGGCTAGAGGCCCAAGATTAGGGTCCCAGCACGGTTGTGTTCTAGTGAGGACTCCCTTCCTAACTTGTAAATGGCCCCCTTCTTGGTGTGTCCTCACATGGTAGAGAGAAAGACAGAAAGCTCTGGGTGCCTCTTCTTTTATATATTTTTTTAATGTTATTTTAGAGAGAGAGAAGGAGTGCAAGTGGTGGGGAGGGGCAGAGAGAGGGAGAGAGAATTTCAGGAGTGATATATTTCTTCCCCTATTGGAGGGAGATAGAAAATAAAGTCCTAGGAGTAGCTATTATGTTATTTTTCAGTGGGCTTCTTCCACTGAAGGTAACATTCAAAAATGACTGAAAGGTAAACTAGAACAACCTCAAAAAGCTGCTGGCCTTGAAAACAAGACAAAATCAAGTTAAGAATGAAGGGAGCCTGGGCGGCTCAGTCGGTTAGGTGTCTGACTCTTGACCTCGGCTCAGGTCTTGATTTCAAAGTCATGAGTTCAAACCCTGTGTTGGGCCGCATGCTGGGTGTGGAGCCTACTTGAAAAAAAAAAATTTAATAATATTTAAAAGCACTTCTCTTATTCAAATAAGATTTCCTTCTTGGGATTTAGACCAGCAAATAATCATGTAAGAAGAAAGAAAGACATAAAAGTAGATCAAAAGATAGGACTGAATTAGCTGTATGTGAGAGAGAGCGAGAGAATGTGAATTAGAAATTAAGTTTACTAATTTGTGAAAATACTTTATTGCATTTGTGTTTAAGAAACAATAAACATCAGGGTAACTGGAATCTAATAAAGTATTAAATACTAAATGTTCTGGAGGGGAAGGAAAACAGACAAAGGGAGGGTGGGAATGAAGGAGAAAGAGTTTAGCTACTTAGCTCTGTAAATGTCCAAGAAAGAAAGTAACCACAGATGCCCATAAAATACTACTTGCTGGGCCACCTGCGTGGCTCAGTCTGTTAAGCATCTGACTCTTGATTTTGACTCAGGTCATGATATCAGGTTTGTGGGATCAAGCTCAGTGGGGAGTCTGAGGATTCTCTTTCTCTCTCTCTCGCTCTGCCCCTTCCCCCATGTTCATACACTCCTCTCTCTCTCTCTCAAATAAATCTTTAAAAATTTTACCGCTCGCTAATGGAAGCTTGTTGAATGCTAGACAGACCTCTTCAAGTTAAGAGAATGGGTGACTGGTTTATACCAAGAGATTGAGGGCCTCCCATTACAGATTGGAATGGCCTTGAACAATCCTCTTAGCCCTGGAATCAAGAAGTGTGACCCATCACGGTATCCAAGCTCAATGTCCACCATGCATTGAGTGTCCACCTGTGCTCATTTAAACATTACAACCATCCTGTGTGTCAAACATTGTTATTTCTAATCTACAAATAAGAAAACTGAGGCTGGGAGAGGCTCAGGAACTTGTCCAAGGTCACACAGCTAGTAAAGGCGGAAATGGAATTTTAGGTCAGGTCTGTCAGACTCCAGACTCTCTGCTTTTAACCAAATGTCAAAGCGTCACCATACCTACCAACCCATTTTTGGGGATGGCCATTTCATTCACTGGAGGTATGCTTCAATATTCTTATTTGACCTTTCTATCTGTAGTAGGTGCTATCACAGGGGAATAAAATAATGTATTTTTACAGTATACTGGAAGAGTTCCTCCCACTATTTCTAAAGAATCCTATGGAAGATGGCTATAGACATAAATTGTCTGATAGGAAGTTTTTTCAATTTTGACTACCTAGAGAAACTTTATTAGCCATTGGTTAATTCCTTCTTGCTCCCCAATATAACATCCATATGAAATGCCTATCAGGTTATTTTGGGGAAATAAGGAAATTGGAAGAAAGTGCAGATGTTAGTGTGTATCTGACCTTTCTGAGATTGATTCTTGGCGTGGTTGGAAGTATCCTAGAGTTTTGCTTTTGGTCTTAGTTCCAAAGTGTTAACCTTGAGCACATACATCATTGGGACCTCTCAGCCTCTGTTTCTTAGAAGGTTGGAATAGAAACGTTTGTCTTCTTGTCCATTTCACAAAATAATTGATCCCGTAGTTCTTTGGTGTTTACCATATAGATGTGTACATTATACATATAACTTACAGAAAGAATTTAAAATGACTTACATGTATGAAAATATAAACACAAACGTATCTCTGATCTATCATGTATAGATGATTCATTATACTTGAATGGCCTGACATTGTTTTTCTATGCCAGACTTGGCCTCATCTTTGCACTGAGTGATCTGTATAAATTATGGCTGGCTTATTTGGGGCCATGTGTGCATTCTTTTATGTTTGACCAAAGAAAACATTACTCAGAGACTCTTACTCCCTCACTGTCTAAATGGTAGAGGCCTTTAGCTGACAGCTACCGAAAATTTTAACTGCCACTGGCCTTCAGTAATCTAGATTTAGATGAACCCCGGCTTGATGGGCATTATGTTGGGGAATTAGAACTGTCTTCTGGCTTCCTCACTTCAAAAGTTATTCTGAACTTTGAAAATACATGTTAGGTGTTGAAGTGCTTAGACAACAGGAACATCGATACACCTTTATTAAATTGTTAATTTCTTTGATATTTTTAATCAGGCACCAAGCACACAGGGTTATCGCTCTAGGTAATCATGTCTCTGTGACTGATGTCTCTGTGACTTACATTATCATGGAAATATCATAATGCTTCATTAAGCATTAGGAAATTAGGTGTTCTCTATGAGTGATTTTACCAAAAGATTACCTCTTTTGAATGCCTTAAAGGATTTTTTTTTTTTTAAGATTTTATTTATTTATTTGACAGAGAGATAGCGAGAGAGGGAACACAAGCAAGGGGAGTGGGAGAGGGAGAAGCAGGCTTCCTGCGGAGCAGGGAGCCCGATGCAGGGCTCCATCCCAGGGTCCTGGGATCATGACCTGAGCCGAAGGCAGACGCTTAACGACTGAGCCACCCAGGCGCCCCGCCTTAAAGGATTTTTAAAATCCATCTCAATAGATGTCTCTTGAAAATCTGTGCTTTCCCATTTCTCCTTAGAGTAAAGTAAACCTAATTTTATGTTTTCTTGATGCTTCAGGGTTCTTATTAAAACTTTTTTTTTTTTTTTTTTTTTTTTACTATTGCCATGCACCGAATGATGCGGCTCACGGGCTAATGAAGGGTGTAGGATGATTTAGCCTGTTGTCTTTAAAAATCCCCTCCCCTGTCTCCATTTCTGGAAGCTTACTACTTCTACCAGCCTGCCTCTTGCTTTGTGATTTATGTTTCTAATCTGGAATGGGCTAGGAAACCACACTACCAAAACCCATTTAAATTGTAACTACAATTAAAGTAAACTAGCTAGGTGTGGGAGTTTGGGGAGCTCTCAAAATGATTAACTGCATGAGTTTTAATGCGTGGATTTGTGCCATGCATTCTGCCGGCTGCATTGCTGTTTTGGCTTCTTGCTAGCTAGCTAGCAACTTGAACTGCAGCTTAGAGAAGGGAATGCTGTAGTGACTTCAAGCTCTGGAGAGTATTTTACAGTAATTCCTGGAGTCCTATGGAGGACAGCAATGGTTGACTGTATTTCAAGTCATTAGTAAAAGTGAAATCCCTCTAATTTTAAATACATCAACATAAAGAACAATTATTAACTGAGCTTCAGAATCCTACTGTCATCGGATCCTCTGCTATTCCAGTGGTTTCTTTGAATTGGGGGGGAAAATGACGCCGATATGGAAGACTTCATCATCCTCAGCTTCAGCTCATGATTGGAAGGACTTTTCTTTTTCTCGCATATTTTTGTTAAGCAACCCTGAGCTCAACTCCGTTAAGGCAAATTAAAATTTTAACTGAACCTTCTCATTAACCGGTAATGGGAGGCTTGAAAGGGGTTTAATGACCTCATTAGAAAATTCATGCAACCTGTACTTCAGACAGGTGCATTTTAAAATAACCTTTCAGGTTCATTCTAAATTAAGAGAGCCTGGTATATGTCTGTCTGCACGCCCTCCTCCCCCACGCTATCTAAAAGTACAACATTCTCGTGAAACCTTTTGTAAGCTGGAATGGCATAAAGCTAAGTAGTTACAGTTGACCCTTGAACAGCAGGGGGTGAGGGGCACTGACCATCCACCACACATGCCGTCAAAAATCCATATATAACTTCCAACTCCCCAAAAACTTAACCACCAATAGCCTACTGTTGACCAGGAGCCCTACCCGTAAAATGAAGTCAATTAACACATATATTGTATGCTATATATATTATAAACTGTATTCTTACAATGAAGTAAGCTAGAAAAAAATGTGATTGGGAAAATCCTAAGGAAAATACATTTATAGTGCTGTACTATGAGTAGACCCATGAAGTTCAAACCCATGTTATTCAAGGGTCAACTCTACCATTAATTTATATATTAACATTTTGGAGCATTCCTGGACCCCCAAAATAACCTCCTTAGGCTTTTATGATACCTTGGGACCCACCTTGCTAACAGAACACAAAATGAACGCAGTACAAAGACACGTGGTTCAAAACTGGAGGCTTGATGCTGAGATGCTGGGTGTAGTTCCTGGGGAAGGCGCTTGGTGGCGCCACTCTCGCTGCTCAAGGTGCTCTCTGCCTCTCTTAACAGCTCACTGCAAAACCTTCTAAACGTTATTTTCGCTTTTGGCCTTTTTTTTTTTTTTTTTTTTTTTTGTAAAAGTGAAAATTATCTTTGGGTTTCTCTCAGTTAACAAAAACAGATACTAACGTAGGTCTTTCCTAAAAGCGAAGCGGCATAATGCGAAGTTTCAAAAAGCGAGGGATACCTATATGCTTTAAATGAAGCCAGTCCTATAAAATTCCCATCTCAAATTTGTAAGCTGAGACTTGGATTTTTTTTAAATACTTATTTCCTTTACAGATCTCTTTCTTCAGGGTCTTGGTAGTGTAATGAAAACAAAAATTCTCTATCTCTGAATAAGTCAGTGTTTATAAAGGCAGTGTTCATAAATAGAGCATCCATATCAGTTTGGAGTGTGTCATTGCCTTATTTGGAAAATTAAAATGCCTTTCCTCAGCTATGCAAATTAAGAAATGACAGTAACTTTGAAATGAACATGTAATAAGGTAAAAGATTATGCGTGACATAGTAAATCCCACAAACAGTGGTTACACAACTTTGGGTGACATAGAGTACCTATAGGAGACAGGATAGTAGTACTCCTTATATATAGTGCTCAGAATATCTAGAATTTGTCAAAGCCCAGTTTCAGGCACCTTTGTTTTCTCCCTTCTAACTTCTGAAGATTTCCCTCCAGCCTCATCACCTCGGTTGTCTCTAAGGCTCAGTGATTTCTCTTCTGTTGCTTCCCATTTAATTTCAATTCCCTAGGAAGACCCTCCCCTCCATTGGTTGTGTACTGAACTCTGTTGTCTGTTTCTGATTTCTTGTCAGTTCTCCGATTATATTATATATATTTGGTTGACCGTCAACGTTTTCATTTGGATACCCCAACTCATTCAAAAGGTAATGCCACCTCCTTTGTCTCACCCCCAACCCAAAGCAGACACTTTCCCACCCAGCCTTACCATCATGATGGGACCATCACTCAAGTTCAGTGCGGAAAAGGATTTAATTTGGGAAATTAGGTGCTTTTATCACTAGAAGGATGAAAAAGTAACAAAGTCATCTGAATACATACCGGTGGGTACGTAATCAGAGTCAGGTCGGTACACAGCAGAAACTCAGATACAGGGTTGAAGATTCAAGTGCATGACTGCAATCCCTAGGAAAAATTCTCGGGGCAGGGGCGGGGGCGGGGTGGGGGAGTGGGAATCCATGGCAGAAGTGAAAGAAACAGGAGAATCTTAGTCACTATGAATAGAGGGTTCTCAAGGATAAAATTGAGAAAAGGACCAAGTTACTATAACTGGGGTTCCATCATCAGAATATTCAAGCATTAGCCCTGATTTTTAATACCAGATTAAGGACGTATTCTCCACTCTACCCCCCAAGCCTCACTGTGTGCCTAGAACATAGGATGTGCTAAAACCAAAACAAATAGAAGAAAGAATGAATGAAATCCACAGATGAAATATTCAAAATTTACTCATTGACCTGAAGCAGCGGACAGTTGAGTTCTGGTTGTCCTTCCTGGATCCTGTGAAATCCTATACTGAAGACGGAGGACACAGGAACCCTGGCAGAATCTGCCTGCAGTGGGGACGAGTCTTCCATTGAGATAGAGCCCATCTAGTGAGATCTGTCCCTGGTATTTCTCTGAAACTAACTTTAGTCACAAGAGATGTAGATGCTACGTTTAAGTTCTAGAACTCTCAGTGAGTCAAGAGCAAGGCTTATTTTAAAAATTTCTTCAGTTAGGCAACCCTACTGGGTCCCCTCCCTCTTCGGGAGCTTTGCACTATCACTTTACTCTTGCTCAATAAACTTTGCTTTGCTGTCCACCACTAAAAACAAAAACTTCAGTTAGCATTTCCCCATTTCATAACCTATTCAAATTTTTGAGAAATTTTACCTTCATTTAATTTGATAATGTGTGGCATTCTGCTTTAAAAAAATAATAATTTAAATAATTTAAAAGTCTCCTCAGCTTGTTACACATGTTGGGTCAACCTGTTAAATAGTTTTAAGGATTTATTTCAGTGATTTGACTGAATGTGAAATGCAAAATCCTCTCATGTTATTTTAATAATATAGAAAAGAGCTTTCACAAAGCCAGTTTAGAAATAGAAGCTTGAACTCAGATGTCATTCAAAATTTGACCTTCATGATATTTCCTAATCTTTTTTTTTTCCAAATCCTTTCCAAGAACCATTTTAAGTAAAATAGTGTATTAGATACCAACCCGCTCAGGAAAAGAAATTCAAATAGTCCCTTGCCACATGACTGAAATAGACATGAAACTTTGAAGACTGACCCACATCCCAGGCATCCGGTTTTTCTATGAGATACTCATGTACTAACCCTATAACTCAGAAAGGGTTACAATAACTTGGTGGGGAGGTGGGGGTTGTTGAGACCTTAGCTCCAGTTCTGATTAACTAGAGGAACTTTTTGGCTCCTGTGATCACAGAGCTGAGCTCTGCCTTCCCAGCCCAAGTCCCACCTGGCTACACCTGCCAGGTGACTCCTCCCTGCTCTCTCTCCCATCACTTGATTCTCAGCTAATCAGCCATCTCCAGAGACCCATGGCCTCATGTCCTCATGTAGACCAAGGTCTCCACCACCTCTGCATCCTACACATGGTATATACTTAGCATATGTTTATTCATGATGCTGTGGTCAGTGATGCAGTGACAACTATATTTATTTTATTATGGGATAGTAACTATCTTTGGGAAGCACTAGAGGGAAATTAATTAGCAGTTAAAACTGCTGAGTTAATCAGTGGACAATCTTTTGTGCCTAGGATGTCCAAGCTTAAACCTGGAAACCTGAAACACTAGATTTTGGTTTGATTTTGTTCAGTTCTGGGGTTTTTTTGTTTGTTTGTTTTTGTTTTTTCAGTAAATATGCAAGATAAGTAAATTTTCAAAGTGTATCTAGAAATTAAGTTAATGGAATGGGCCTGCTACCTAAAGCTAGTCAGCATCTTACCTATAAAAATATTTAGTATTTGGTGACCAAGTTAATGAATGACGAAAGGAGTGAACTAGCTTTGGACACACGTATATCAGAAATTTTGACATAAAATGGTACTTTTGAGAGTTGCCTCACTGGTAAATTTAAACTGCTTGGATTAAGTCATCTGTATACCTTCTCTCATCCTCTTCTGTCCAAAATAAAAATAAAGTAACGCTCAGGTTTCTATATTCATTAATTCCTATGGTTTGCGTCATTACTACTTACATTGTACGAAGGGCCCCATGCCCTTGTGGATTGGGAATAGGAGTGGGTGAATCTGTTTCTGTTACCTTTCACCTAGGCTAAGAGATTTCTCTCTCTAGAAACTGAAACGCAGAGGACAGACCCTGGGTGGTAGGAGAGGAAATATGTCTCTTGGTCTCACCTGTGAAGCATTAGTCAGAGTCTGCTGGGCCTCCTGGGATTGAAAAAGGTGGCCTGCTAAGGAAAATAAGAGAGTTTCATCTTTCACAGGGTCTGAGCCTTAAAGATGGAGCAGTGTCCCCTGAAAGTAACATGGAGCAGTAATGGCTGTCAAAAAGAAACAAAGCTGGACACCAAGAGAGTAAGACAGATTTTAGTATTTGCTAGTGCTGTAGAGGAGAGACCCCAGTGTATCCTGAGCTCATCTCTATGGAAACGAAAGGCCGGAGGCCTTTTAAACCCTGGGATGTGCTGAAGGAAAAGTAACAAAGGGCCCTGTGGGATGTGAGTAGGCCATCTGTGTCGGCTGACTGGGTCTTAATGAAGTTAGACTCCTTCCCTCCACAGAGAATGGGAGACAGAGGCTCTGTCTCTCTCCCCCCTTTTTTTTTTTTTTTTTTTTAGAGAGAGTGTGACTGAGGTAGGGGGAGGGGCAGGGGGGAGGGAGAGAGAATCTTAAGCAGGCTCCACGCCCAGTGCGGAGCCTGATCCGGGACTCGATCTCACGACCCTGAGATCATGACCTGAGCTGAAACCAAGAGTTTGACACTTAACCGACTGAACCACCCAGGGGCCCCAGAGGCTCTGTCTTTGTTGATGCTTACATTTCAAAGGAATAACTTCCTTGAGAAAGACACTTAGGTTGTAAGATGTACATATACATCTCCAAGGGACAGAGAAAGGATTTTCTATTTTAAGTTTTCTGAAGTAAATAAGAAAAGAGAGCTCAGGGCTTTCTGTCAGATGTCGGCCAAAGCAAACAGTAAGTTCCTTTGGCAGCCTTGAGGTTTCTCAGGCTCCTGAAAATGGGGCTAGAATCATCACCATCCTAGGAACATGGCCTTGAGCTCCTAGAGAGTATGCTAGTGTTTCCTCAAGTCTCCTGTGGATCATTTGTTTGAAAATTGAGTTCTTGTAGACGAAGACTGAAGCCTAGTCAAGAAGAGGGCTCAGAGGCACCTGAGTAGAGTTTAGTCAAGGAGAGTCTTTGTCCCCGCTTTGGGAGAAACTTCAAAGGGAAAACAAGATGGATGTCAGAGGCACATTCACACAGCCATCCCCTGAGAAGGAGCACTTCCTTCTGTGGTTACCTTGGGGCCTCCAGTTATGTTAATAAGGAAAAGGTCATTTCCTTAGATGACAACAGAATTTGCTAAGTGACTTGTGACTAAGGGTGCAATTTCTTCCTGAGATTTTCTTCTTCATAAAGTCAAACATTAGCTTTTAAGGCAGTTAGGATTTTAAGGTTATGGTGATTTTCACCTCTCATAAGCTTTGTTAGATCAAGGATCAAAAGCGTGAACATGACATGGGCCATTAAATGCATTTTTTTACATGAAGGCCACAATTTTATACTTAGTTTTAAAAGAAATCATGTCCAGAGGATTTACTTTGCTACTTGTCTTTCTTTTTCTTTTTTACTTTTTTTTCCTTGTCACTGAAGTTGAAGGTTTTTCCTCCTCCTCTAACTTGTGAGAAAACTCTAATTTTTTTAAAGATTTTTTAAAAGATTTTGTTTATTTATTTTAGAAAAAGGGAGGGAGAGAGTGAGTGAGCAGGGGACAAGCAGAGGGAGAGGGAATCTCAAGCAGACTCTGTGCTGAGCATGGCGTCCGACATGGGGCTCAATTCCAGGACCATGAGATCATGACCTGAGCCGAAATCAAGAGTCAGCCACCCAACTGACTGAGCCACCCAAGCACCCTGAAAACTCTGATTTTTAAAGTTCTTTCCCTTGGGTTTTCTACAACAGGGGTCAGCAAATTCTGACATACAGGCCAAATCCATCTCCCAGCCTGTTTTGCAAATAAAGTTTTATTGGAACACGGTCCTACTCCTTCATTTGCCCACTATCTGTAGCTACTGTCTAGAGTTGAGCAGTTTCCTCAGAGACCATGGCTCTTTATCCCCTTGCAGAAAAAGTTTTCTCTATGTATTCACAAACGAATTCTTTTTTCCATTATAAATATATTTTTGATCTACTTGAAACATGGAGCTGGAAGGCTTACAGAATCCAGGCTGATACTTTTGGACTCAGTACTTTTGGATACTGTATATCCCCTCAACTTCCCAAATTTTCATTTGAGAGATTCAACTTGAATGCACATCCTTGTTTCAAGTCCCAGCAAAGCTTCAAGAAAGAGACCAAGTGCATACCAGGCAGCCAGGTTTCCTCAAAAACTAGGAACTTTGGCTTGCATAGAAACTTTCACACACACTGGAGGGAGATGCACCTATTCTCTGTGAAGTTGCAGTCCTTCCTTAATTGTGGAGAAATGTATGGGTAAGTGTCTATTTTGAAAATAAAATAAAAATAATAACAAAACCTTCTTTCTCTGAAAAATAGTAGAACCCTTCCTCTTATTCAGCCTTTCCATAAAATTCATCCCCAGTGTTCCTCTATAGAGAAATCAAGTCTTATAATCCCAAAGGGTCAAAGGAGGTCTTGAATTTGTGATAGGATTTCTGGGACGTTAGCTGAAGAATCAGCAACTTTTAGAAGCATTTAAGCTCATAGCCAAATATCCTACCTCTAGATTCTCACAATTTCCTTCTCTGAGTTTTGACATCTTAAAACCAAGCTCATCACCTCACACCCATTAGGATGGCTATTACCAAAAAAAGAGAAAAAGGAGAACAAGAACCCAGAAACTAGTAAGTGTTGAAAGAATCTGGAGAAATTGGAACTCTTGTGTATTGTTGGTGAGAATGTAAAATGATGCTGCCACTGTGGGAAACAGGACAGCTATTGCTCAAAAAATTAGAAGTAAAATTACCATATGATGCAGGAATGACCCTTCTGATATATATCCAGAAGAACTGAAGCAAGACCTCAAAGAGATACTTGTGCTCCCATGTTCATAGCAGTATTGTTCATAATAGCCAAGAGGTGGAAGTAACCTAAGTGTCCAAGTGAAGAAAATGTGGTATAAACATACAATGGAATATTATTCAGCCTTAAAAAGGGAGGAAACTTTGTCACATCCTACAAGATAGATGAACCTTGTTGCCATCATTCTAAGTAAAATAAGTCAGTCCCCGGTGGCTCAGATGGTTAAACGTCTGCCTTCAGCTCAGGTCATGATCCCAGGGTCCTGGGATAGAGCCCCGCATTGGGCTCCCTGCTCAGTGGGGAGCCTGCTTCTCCCTCTCCCACTCCCCCTGCTTGTGTTCCCTCTCTTGCTGTGTCTCTCTCTGTCAAATAAAATTAAAAAAAAAGTCAGTCCCCCAAAAGATAAATACTATATGATTCCACTTAGAATGAAATACCCAGAGCAGTCAGATTCATAGAGAGACTAGAATGGTGACTGCCAGGGGCTGGGGGCAGAGAGGAATGGGGAGTTGTTTACCAGGCGTAGAATTTTAGTTGTACAAAATGAAAAAGTTCCTGAGATCTGTTGCACAACAATGTGAATTTACTTAAGGCTACTGAATTGTATGCTTAGGAGTTGCAAAGATGCTAGATATTCTTTTATGTGTTAATCTACTGCTGTTTTTAATAACACTAGGCTGATGGCATCACTGAGCTCAGAGCTTTGACACAGTGCATGACAGAGTCCAGACAGTTTCTATTTAGAGTCTGTCTTCATGGTTTCGCAGCAATTCGTTTATTTAGCTAGCTCTGTCAGGTGACAGGGTATTTTAATAAGGGAAACAAATCAAATGGAGTTGACTGATCTGTTCTTATCACTTGTTCTTGTAATATTGCGTGGGTACATCCTTGGGCACGATTTTCTATTAACCTGATGACGAGGCCAGCACAGCCTCTTTTATGGGGTTGCCAGGAAGGAAGGAAATGGGTTGATGATGGACATTTGCCTTTGTAACGCCCCTGAGATCGGCTGTGCTCCCCTCAGCACCCCAACCATGCTTCATCCCCTCACTCATTCACGCTAGGATGATACCAAGAGTCAGAATTGCTGCCTCAGCCTAGACCTTTGCTCACATCAGCCCATCCCTGGGACTCGATCCCTAACATTGGGCAACTGACAGACAGGATTATGGAGTAAAGTTCTATTTGTGATGTCCTGAACAATCCATCTCAAGCAAATGAAAGAAACTGAATTCTGCCGTTTTAATTCGTGAATTAAGGATTGAACATTTGTCAGTTTCCACTGTGCATGCTACAGTTATTTGAAAAGAAGTGCAGAAATATCCATCAGAAACAAAACTCACAAGTTGCAGTCACAAAAGACGAGCAGAGAGGCTGAGCATTCATTTAAGGGAGCAACGTGCCGCCTGCCATATCTCCCTGCCTTGTCATAACAGTGAGGACTGATGGCATTCCGTAGGAATGAGCAGCGCCTCGAGGAGAGCTTTGAGTAGCACTCTGCTTCCAGACCTTTCTTTTCTATTGCATATGTTATGAGATTTCGCCTTCTTTTTGTGGTGGTTGTGTTTTTCAATTTTTCCAATTGCTGTTAGGGTAAGTGTTTGACTTACAACTAATTGCTATTTAAATATTCTGGGATTTTTTTTTTTTCCAAGGATATTATCCAGGCCCCAACAGTTGATTTCCCCCTGCCCAGTACAGATTAACAATTCACATCAACTCTGAAAATAATGGATATTTTGCCATATTGGTTTTTTCTTTAAAGATTTTATTTATTTGCCAGAGAGAGAGAGAGCACAAGCAGGGGGAGAGGCAGAGGGAGAAGCAGGCTTCCCGCAGAGCAGGGAGCCCGATGCGGGGCTCGATCCCAGGACCCTGGGACCATGACCTGAGCCGAAGGCAGACGCTTAACCGACTGAGCCACCCAGGCGCCCCTCACCATATTGTTTTTATCATTAGTTGGCAAATGCATGAAGTACAGTCAAACCCAGTCCCTCTTTTCTGGGTGAAGCATCTTACTTATCATGCAAGAGAAGATTGAGACAGAAATGAAAAAAAATGTTTTGTCTGCAGAATAGGAAGGGACGTTCTTAAATTGCTTGGAACTTTTTCTTCGATTTGGAAGGTTTTGTTATTTAATTACAAGCAGTTATTATGCATTTCTTCTTCATGAACATTTCCGTTCTGCTTTGGTGTAAAAGTCTCCATATAACTATTTCAATATGCACATCAAAATCCATAGCATAGGGCGCCTGGGTGGCTCAGACGGTTAAGCGTCTGCCTTCGGCTCAGGTCATGATCCCAGGATCCTGGGATCGAGTCCCGCATCAGGCTCCCTGCTCCTTGGGAGCCTGCTTCTCCCTCTGCCTCTCTCTCTCTCTCTCTGTCTCTCATGAATGAATAAATAAAATCTTAAAAAAAAAAAAAATCCATGGCATATCTGCACATTCTTTCCTCTATAATGCTTTCCACCTGAAGTGACTGATGGTACGCACCTTCGTAAACCTTCGTATACATATAAGAATGTGAAATTATAAACTGAAGCGTGACTGTATTTCCTCCGGCCAGGTTAAGTTTTTCTGGAAGGAGAATGTGGTAATAGTGACAGTCACATGGTTTATGAGTTTTATGCATAGGGGCACTGTGCTTGGTCGTGAAACCTCATTCAATAAGTAAATAATGGCTGAATTTAATAAAATGATTTAAGAAATGATAATTTTTACAAGCTACAAAATTCTGTCTGGGAAATAGCAAAAATTGTGTCTTTCGTTCTTTTGTCTATCCACAGTGGCCCATCTATACAGGTTTGTTCATTCATAGACAGGCTGGACAAGTTGTGAGAGGTATTCCTTGTTCTTAAAGACACGGATAGGATCGTGTAACGGTTAAGTGTTCACACGCTGGAATCACATGGCTTGGGTTCAAATCCATCTGTGCACTTTGGGCAAGTTACTGAACATTTTCCTTTTCTGCAAAATAGAGATAGTGGTACCAACCTTGTAGAGCTGTGTTGAGATTTATATAAAGTATTACATAGAAAACCAGTAAAGTAGCTCCTAATGCATAGTTTTTTTAAAATTTTATTTTATTATGTTAGTCACCATACAGTACATCATTAGTTTTTGATGTAGTGTTCCATGATGCATTGTTTTCGTGTATCACCCAGTGCTCCATGCAGTACGTGCCCTCCTTAATCCCCATCACCGGGCTAACCCATCCCCCTACCCCCTCCCCTCTAAGAACCCTCAGTTTGTTTCTCGGAGTTTATAGTCTCTCATGGTTCATCTCCCTCTCCGATTCCCCCCCTTCCTTTTTCCCTTCCTTCTCCTAGTGTCCTCCATGCTATTCTTTATGTTCCACAAATAAGTGAAACCATACGATAATTGACTTTCTCTGCTTGACTTATTTCACTTAGCATAATCTCCTCCAGTCCCATCCATGTTGATGTAAAAGTTGGGTATTCATCTTTTCTGATGGCTGAGTAATATTCCATTGTATATATGGACCACATCTTCTTTATCCATTCATCTGTTGAGGGGCATAGTTAAGTGTTACCATGGCAATGTAAGGGAGAAACGGGGTCTTTGCTGAAAATGTCCCTTTCAGGCAATGTATCTTTCTGAGTAGATGTCTGACATAACTATGCATAGGTATAATTTTTTTAAAGATTTAGAGAGAGAGTGCAAGTGGGGGGAGGGGCAGAAGGAGATGGAGAGAGAGAGAGAATCCCAAGCAGACTCCCTGCTGAGTGTGGAGCCCAACGTGGGGCTCCATCTCACCCCCCTGAGATCATGACCTGAGCCAAAATCAAGAGTCAGATGTTTAACCCACTGAGCCACCCAGGCATCCCTGCATAGGTATAATTTTTTTAAATTTTTGCTCCAAATTTTAGCTGACTTTCGTTCTGACAGTAGGTAATAAGGACAGATAAAAACTCTCCATCTAATGGTGCTGTCTTTCTCTGATTTATAAAGTGTCAGAGAAGTAAGATCTTAAAGCCTAAATGTCTTTTAAAGACTTCATTCAGCAGTGTTGATCTGACCATGGGTAGAAAAACAAGCAGCGAAGCAGGCAAACTGATTTCCATTAAGTTGGCACCACAAAGCACTTTGAACAAGGGCCCTATTATCTCGTAGGTAACAGGTGGTAGCTGGGGTATTAAGCTGTTCTGGGCAGGAATTCAGATTTCCATTCTTCAATGCCTTGGGCAGTACACTTCTATCATAAAGTGATCAATAATAATTAGGTGTCTGGAATGAAATACAGTACGGTATTATGCTTCCTACATCTGGAAGGAGAAACTCACTTAACTAGCTTTAAATCAGTGCATTCTCTTTTTATTCCCGGGGGACAGTGTTTGAGGCAACAGAGAACACAATAGAAATGTGAATTGTGGCTTGGTGCACAATCACACAAAAAATTAGGTGTTATGACACACTTTGCTACAAGTAATAGAAGCAAGGCCCCCCCCCCAAAAAAAAGAAGCAAGCCCCAAAGCATCGAGCCTTTATTTCTGACATAAACACTTTCATCACATTTCATTCTCTATGACTGGAGGGCCACCTGTTTCATATTTAATAAAAATAGCTGTCACAATAGGTGATCTATAGGTGAGGGGACAAAGCGAAGGTTGTCAGTGGGGCTTAATGTAAAGTATTTTTCAGATCTTATAGTTTATTAAATCATGTTCTAGCATGTTCCCGTCCCAGGGGGCCAATAAATGGACAAGGAATTATTTCTTTTGTGTCTCGTCGGTCTCAGAAGAGAAAACTGATACTTATTCTGTTAGAATTTGAATTGAAGTTTTCCTGTGCACATTGGGGCTTAAAGAGCCAGACCATGGAAAATTTCCTCCGTGCACTCCCAAGAGTGCTGAGCCTGATCCCCGCAAAATTACTTCCCCTAAGTGGCTTCTTCCTTGTCACTCCGGGGTTTGGACGGCAAGAGCCCCGCATCCTGCTTTCAAAATGCAGAATCCTTGTTGCTGCAAAATTACCTAAAGCTTTCCGCCCCCACAACTACCAGTCCCTGCCCTGCTGCCTAGAGACTTGCAAGCATCAAAGCAGCTCTTCCACACTCTTGCCTGACCTATTTGAAGAAATGACCAGGAAAAGAAGTACAGCTTTTATTGCCTTACAATCACCCTTTCTTTCATTAACCGGAGATTGTCTATTGGCCAACTGCATAATTTTATTATCTGGTGGCTGAGTTTTTTATTCCCCTTCAGAGACCACTGGAGCAGTACAAAAGGAAGCAGAGTTAGTGAGAATGTCCTTTTAATGTTTTTATTTTGGAAAATAAAATACGTTGGGAAAAAATGCATCAAGCATCGATGTGCAGTTTAACAGGTGGTTATAAAGCAGACGCCATATAATCACTGCCCACGTCAGGAAAATTACCAACAGCCCCTGGAAGCCCCTTGATGTGCCTTTCTTTTAAGATTTTATTTATTTATTGGGGCGCCTGGGTGGCTCAGTTGGTTAAGCGACTGCCTTCGGCTCAGGTCATGATCCTGGAGTCCCTGGATCGAGTCCCGCATCGGGCTCCCTGCTCGGCGGGGGATCTGCTTCTCCCTCTGACCCTCCCCCCTCTCATGTGCTCTCTCTCATTCTCAAATAAATAAATAAAATCTTTAAAAAAAAAAAAGATTTTATTTATTTATTGAGGGGGAGGCAGAGGGAGCGGGAGAGAGAGAATGCCAAGCAGACTCCATGCCCAGCAGGGAGCCCAATGCGGGGTTCGATCTCATGACCCTGAGATCATGACCTGAGCTGAAAAGAAGAGGAGGACGCTCAGCAGACTGAGCCACCCAGGCGCCCCTTGATATGCCTTTCTGATTGCAGTCCTCCTCCCCACCAAAGGTACACACTGACTTGATTTTTATTGTGATTATATCCTTGCTCGTATTTGTAGTTTTCAAGGTTGGAGATGTTTCTCTAAAGCATACATTTAGTTTTGCTAATTTTTGAACTTTATGTAAATGGAATCACGGTGTAAGTGTTTTGTCTTGCTCTTTTTACTCAACATTACTTGTAAGATTCATTCATTTTGTGTGTTTTTATTTTGAATATTTTCAAATGTAAGAGAAATTGAGAGAATTATATACCAGTATTATAATATAATTGCTTGATTGCCACCTAATAGTTACAGAGATTTGGCCTTATTTGTTGCTTTTTTTTTTTTTTCCCCTCTTGAAATGTTTTAAAGTTAATTACAGACATTTTTTTTTTAAAGGGATGCATAGGGAGGGGCAGAGGGAGAGAGACAATCTTAGGCAGGCTCCACACCCCCTACGGAGCCCAACGCAGGGCTCGATCTGACAACCCTGAGATCATGACCTGAGCCAAAATCAAGAGTCGGACACTTGGGACGCCTGGGTGGCTCAGCGTTAAGCATCTGCCTTCAGCTCAGGTCGTGATCCCAGGGTCCTGAGATCGAGCCCCGCATTGGGCTCCCTGCTTGGCGGGAAGCCTGCTTCTCCCTCTCCCACTCCCCCTGCTTGTGTTCCCTCTCTCGCTGTCTATCTCTCTGTCAAATAAATAAAATCCTTAAAAAAAAAAAAAAAAAAAAAAGAGTCGGACGCTTAACCGACTGAACCACCCAGGCACCCCAATTACATTTCTAATCATGCATCTCTAAAAAATAAGGGAAATGTCCTATATAACCGCAAGACCCTTATCCTATATAGCAAAACTAGTAATAATTCCCTGATATCATCTAATACCCAGTCCATATTCGTGCATTTCCAGCTGACCCCAAAACACTTTTCTAGCTGGTTTGTTCAAACCAGGATCCAATCAAGATCCATAAAGAGTTTCTGAAGTAGTTTTAACCATACAACTTGCAGCTGATAATGAGTCTGTGATCCTGCCTTTTCCCCCATACACTTAATCAATGGTTAGAGCTCTCGTGGGACCCGGCTGCGGGCACTTCACCCACAGGAACGAGGAAAATGAATCACCTCATCTCTGCTAATGACAGGGTCCTACTCTCCTGCTCTGTGACTCCAGAGGAAATTGCACTGTCTGAATTCCTGTCAGAAAGAAGCACCTGATATCAGTTATGTCAAAACCAAAAATGTTATTTGGGGCAGATACTCTGTGGTACTGGTCTGCTCAAGGTTAAACAAGTCTAGTTATACTTCTCGGGGGAATACATGGGGGGCCACCCATCCAGGGAGCTCACTGGAACACAGCTCCAATCTCTGTCAGCTTCAGTTCTGACCAGGACCCCTGGGAGGACAGGTGGATGGATGGCTGGTCCCTTCGCTTGATTAGGATCTTCCTGGTCAGCCATGTCTTGCTCACTTGGTATTGCAAGACTTTGGGTTTTGGGTTGTGTTTGATTCCTTTGCCAGAAAGCTCTTTCTGAAGGAGCTTGGCCCTCTCTGACCCTGCTAAGGTAAGACAGGCTGACCTCCCTGTTTCCTTTTTATGGAAGAACACCACATTTGTTCCCTGTGATCTAGTATCTATTTAGATCAGCATTTCCCAGAAGATTTTCCTCTGAATGAAAGTCCCATAGTACTCCATAAAAGGATCATATTGTCAAATGAATTTGGGAGAAACACCGGATTCAACAGAGTTCAGCTGGTTTCTTTACTGTATGTCCTTTTGTGCTAATGAACACTGTGCTTCTCCAGGGATTCATGGCGTTTCCCCCAATTATTGTCCTCACAACCTTTTCCTCAGAGCATCTCTGGAGGTTACCGTTCTGCAGAGCAGACTTTAGAAAGTGCTGATTTGGAGGACTTGGATAGAATCACAAGCAACAGTAAACAAGCGTCTCCTCTACCTCATGGGTCATGAAGACTTTATCCAAGCTAACTATGTAGCAGTACATGAGAACAGGGGCTGGGTTACCATGTTGAAGATGAGGAACTTTGTTTATGCACACCCTTCTGTTCATACTGGAGCCATGGGGGAATCAGGATCTGCGCATGTTACAAGGACAGTTACACCTTAAATTCTATCTTACAGATGGAATTTCCACATGGTTTAGAGTTTTAAAGGGAAAAAATTCTGTACTGGTCAGCCTCTCTGATTTTGAGGATCACTTGACCTTAATTGCTAAATATTTTTTGAAGATTTTTTAAAAAAATTATTTATTTTAGAGAGTGTGGGGTGGGGGGAGAACAGACAGGAAAGGAGAGGGAGGAGGAAAGAATCTCAAGCAAACTCCATGCCAAGCACAGAGCCTAGTACAGGGCTCGACCTCACAACCCCTGAGATCATGACCTGAGCCAAAATCAAGAGTTGGACGATTAACTGACTGAGCCATCCAGGCGCCCCGCCAAATACTTTTTTTTAATTTCATTTTGCATTAGTAATTTAATAAGCTTTCTTCAGGCGATCAAGTAATCAAACCTTCTTGCCTCGTTATCCCACATCTGGCAAAATGTTTGGATATTCCTAGGACTCGAACGTCTTTGTTAGTAAAAGGTACAGTATCTGGTGTTCATACCAATTGCTTCTAGACTAATATGACTTCTTGAATATGTTGGTCATACCATTCTGTCTGAAACTAGACATTTAGAGGTGCATTCACTTCTACTTTCCCTTCTTTTTCAATATAGCATTTAGATAGACAACCTTGTCGCTTTGCTCATTAATTTCCTTACAAAGTAACCGATCAGCTGGCATTTGCCATCTGGTTTTTCAAAATGGAAGATCTCCAGGTTTATCCTACTTCCTCCTTGTCTTTCTTGCCTTTTATATATTGTACATATCAATTTAATTTTGAAACTGTCTCTTCATCTTTAAAAAAATGAAAGCATTTCATGTGGAGATAGTGTGAACGTGGATTGATTATTTTGTGCTGGGTTTCCTAGGCTATAGTTGTATTCGATTAATAATCCTCATTGTTCATAAGTCAGATGGGAAGCAGAGGTATGTTCTAGGCACTCGAGGTTCATTCTGTTTGTCACTCGTAGATTTCTAGACCAAATTCACGCTCTCTGGGGTTATAAAACTTCGAAGGGATGAAAGCCACCAATTTTACGTACAAGTTGACTATTTTAACAACCGAAAGTGTAAGACTCTGCAGTAAGCTACCACACATTTCATTACTGCTCAGTTGTTTTTCCCGCTTCAAATATCCAGCTCCTCCAGAATGTAATTTAAAGGCAGCTGAGCAAAGAATTCAACAAAGATGGATTATCCTAGAGTATGAGCTGAACAAGTCCCTGCATTGGTACTCTGAGTAGAACCAAATAACTCATTCTAGCA
This sequence comes from Mirounga angustirostris, assembly GCF_029215605.1. Classification (NCBI taxonomy): domain Eukaryota; kingdom Metazoa; phylum Chordata; class Mammalia; order Carnivora; family Phocidae; genus Mirounga; species Mirounga angustirostris. Next base: position 14,591,123 of record NW_026991716.1, on the reverse strand, counting down.
TCAATATTGCTTCCCCCACCACTGGCCCTGTTTCCTCATTTTTTTTTAAATAAAAAAACAGTACTTAAAAGTTATGAAACATACGGGGTTTTTTCTTCCATCAGTACTGGGAGCATATAAAAAATGCATTGCCCATGGGGCACCTGGGTGGCTCAGTTGGTTAAGCACCCGACTCTAAGTTTCTGCTCAGGTCATGATCTCAAGGTCATGAGATTGAGCCCTGTGTCAGGCTCCACACTCAGCGGAGCATCTGCTTGAGATTCTCTTTCTCCCTCTTCCTCTGCCCCTCCCTCCCACTCTCTTCTCTCTCTCTCTCTCTAAAATAAATAAATCTTAAAAAGAATGCACTATATAAATTAAAAAAATTTTAAAAAGAATGCACTACCAGAAATTGTACATCTAGTGACATATTCTAGAAAAATTCTCCCACCTGTTCACGTGCATGCCAGAAAAATTATATTTACAGTATGAATGTTTGCCCCAAATTTGAAACAACTTGTTTCCTTCAGTTGCAGATGGGTGAATAAATTAGGACACTTCTGCCCCATGTAATGGTATATAGTATTCAGAGAGTGTGAGACACTTCTGTATGTGCTGATGGGGAGAATTCTAAAGCATATTGATCAATGAGAGGAAAGAAAGAGTTATAAAATAATATGAGCAGAATGATCCCATTTATGTTTTTAAAAACTGCATTTATACGTAGTGGGGAGGGTGAGTGGAAAGGAGGGAGCAAAGGTGGGGGAAGAAGAGAACGAGTGAAACAGAAGGAAAATATCAAAGGAGAGCAGTAGTGAGATTTGGGAGTTGTGTCCAGGGAAGGAAGGGCAGTGTAAAAAGGATTTTCTTTTCACTATATTTCTTGAATTATTTACAGGGAAATATTTTCATCAATTTTTATAAATGAAATAAAAGCATATGTGTGTGCACATGCACAATAAATAAAAAGAGAATGTGCCAGTTATTTTAAAGATTTATTTTAGAGAGAGAGGGAGCAGAGGGAGGAGGAGGGAGAGGGAAGGAGAGAGAATCTCAAGCAGACTCTGCTGAGCGCAGAGCTCAACTCGGGGCTCGTCAATCTCACGACCCTAAGATTATGACCTGAGCAGAAATCAAGTCATACTGAGCCACCCGGGTGCCCCAAGAATGTGCCAGTTATTTTTAACAAATTCAATCCAGGCATTCACTAGGGAGAGCAGTCTGCCCAAGAGGTCTGTTTTAAGTTCATGGATGTCAGAGAAGCATGGGATTCCTTGGCTTAGCACAAACCTGTGCGGATGGGGAGGCTGGGAGAACACTGGAGGGGAGATGCTGGGGACCTGGCTTCTGGTAACTGTGGCGTAGACTGCAGGGCTGGCTCAGAAGAGCTCCCAGAAGCACTTAGACGGGAACCACTCCATTCGGTCTGGTCTCCGGACTTTAGTGGAATTTACTCCCAGGAATCAGTTCTTCACTAAACTCTGCCTTTCTAAAGCATTTGCTCACATGGAAACAGACTTCAGAACAAGAGGTTGGAACATAAAGCTATGGGAAATACCCCTAGTTTTTCCTTTGCTGACAAACCACTGCAAGGATAGGTGTGTTTTAAGATGTTGGTCTTGCTATTATTTAGGTATGGTGAGGCCAACTGATCAGGAGATGCCTGCCATTAAAAAGATGGTTTGGAAGTAGGGATCCGAAAGGGTACGTGCACCCTGATGTTTATAGCAGCAATGTTCACAATAGCCAAACTGTGGAAAGAGCCAAGATGTCCATCGACAGATGAATGGATAAAGGAGATGTGGTATATATATACAATGGAATATTATGCAGCCATCAAAAGGAATGAGATCTTGCCATTTGCAACGACGTGGATGGAACTGGAGGGTATTATGTTGAGTGAAATAAGTCAAACAGAGAAAGACATGTATCATATGATCTCACTGATATGAGGAATTCTTAATCTCAGGGAACAAACTGAGGGTTGCTGGAGTGGGGGGTGGGGTGGGAGGGATGGGGTGACTGGGTGATAGACACTGGGGAGGGTATGTGCTCTGGTAAGCGCTGTGAATTGTGCAAGACTGTTGAATCTCAGATCTGTACCTCTGAAACAAATAATGCAATATATGTTAAGAAAAAAAAAAAAGAAGAAGAAGAAGAAGGTAGCAGGAGGGGAAGAATGAAGCGGGGGAAATCGGAGGGGTAGACGAACCATGAGAGACGATGGACTCTGAAAAACAAACAGGGTTCTAGAGGGGAGGGGGGTGGGAGGATGGGTTGGCCTGGTGGTGGGTATTGATTGAGGAGGGCACATTCTGCATGGAGCACTGGGTGTTGTGCACAAACAATGAATCATGGAACACTTCATCTAAAACTAATGATGTAATGTATGGGGATTAACATAAGAATAAAAAAAAAAGATGGTTTGGGGATGGCTTGGGTGACTCAGTGGGTTAAGTGTCTGACTCTTGGTTTCAGCTCAGGTCATGATCTCAGGGTCCTGGGATCGAGCCCCATGTCGAGTTCCCCGCTCAGCACAGAGTCTGCTTGTCCTTCTCCCTCCCCCTTGTTCCTGTCTCCACTTGTGCTCTGTCTCTCCTCTCTCTCTCTCTCTCAAATAAATAAATAAAATCTTAAAAAATTTTTAAAAAGGGGCGCCTGAGTGGCTCAGTTGGTTAAGCGACTACCTTCGGCTCAGGTCATGATCCTGGAGTCCCTGGATCGAGTCCCGCATCGGGCTCCCTGCTCGGCAGGGAGTCTGCTTCTCCCTCTGACCCTCCTGACCCTCCCCCCTCTCATGCTCTCTCTCTGTCTCTCTCTCTCAAATAAAAAAAAAAAAAAAAATCTTAAAAAAAAAGAAAAAAGGGGGGGCGGAGCAAGATGGCGGAGGAGTAGGAGACCTGGATTTCGTCTCCTCTCAGGAATTCAGCTGGATAGGGATCAAACCATTCTGAACACCTACAAACTCAACAGGAGATCGAAGAAAAGAAGAGCAACAACTCTCTCATCAGAAAAGCGACCACCTTCTGGAAGGTAGGACGGGCGGAGAAGTGAATCCGCGGCGATATTCGGGAGGATAGACGGCGGGGGAGGGGCCTCCGTCGGCCGCTTCTGGCAAGTGATAGAGCCGCAGAGCACAAAATTGGAACTTCTAGAAGTCTGCTCCACTGAGGGACGTCACTCTGGTGGCTAAGCGGGGGGTGGAACCCTCCGGGACAGTGTGGTCTCAGGACCCTCGGGGTCACAGAAAGACCGGGGGTGCCTGAGGGCGGCAGAGCTCCCAGGTAACGGAGCAGGGAAGCTGGCTGCAGAGGCAGAGCCCAGGCGCGGGCTCTCAGCTCGGGGTGGCCATAAACCGGGATCCGCGGCCCAGTCGGGCCCCTGCTCCTCCAGCAGGGACCCAACAAGCGGCAGATCCGGGGAGACTCCCCTTCCTCCCCCGGGAGGAGCCGCGCGGGAAAACACCGCAGGGATCTGCTGGGTTTGGAGACTCCACCCGGGGTCGGGTGCCAGAGATAGAAACGCGCGGTCACAGGCCGGGTGAGCACGGAGAGCGGCCGGAGACCGGGGAGACGGGAGTGACTGACGGCTTTTCTCTGGGGGCTCACTGAGGAACGGGGCCCCGAGTTCTAGGCTCCTCCGGGTCGGAGATTGGGAGGCCGCCATTTTCACTCTCCGCCTCCAGAGCTGTACGGGAAGCTCGCAGGGAACAAAAGCCCCGGAGAGCAAACCCGAGCAGATAACTTAGCCGGGAGGGGGCGAGGGCGGGGCAATTCCGCCTCCGGCAGAGACATTTGGAAACCACGGCAACAGGCCCCTCCCCAGAAGATCAGCGAGAACAGCCGGCCAAGACCAAGTTCACCGATCAATGAGAACGGCAGAACTCCAGCGCTAAGGGACTACTGCACATAGAATTCATGGCTTTTTTACCATGATTCCTTAGTCTTTTAAAGTTATTTTTTTTTTAACTTTTTGTCTTTTTCTTTTTGAATTTTTCTTTTTCCCTCTTTCAAACAACATCTTATCAATCCCCTTTTTTTAAAAAAAAACATTTTTATTTTTCATTTTTAGAGTCATATTCTATCCCTTCATAGTAGTTACCCATATTTTTGGCTTATATATATAAGTTGTTCTCTCTTTAAAATTTTGAGATAGTTTCTTCTAACAGATTAAAATATACCCTAAATCTCTAGTATATGGTGTTCTCTATTCCCCTGCCTGATCACATCCTCTCCCTTTTTTTTTCTTTTTCTTTTTTCTTTTTTTAAATCCTCTTTCTTTTTTGAAACAACTTCTTATCAATTCCTTTTATAAAATTTTTTATAATTTCCATTTTTACAGTCATTTTCCATCCCTTCATCGTATCAACCCTTATTTTTGTACATATATAAGTTTTTCTTTCTTTAAAATTTTGGGAGACACTTTCTTCTAAAAGACCAAAACACACCCCAAATCTAGTGTGTGGCACTGATCTATATACCATATAGATCATATTTGATCACATTCTGGTTTTTCTTTTGTTGTTGTTGTTTTGTTTTGTTTGTTGTTGTTTTTATCTTTATCTTTTTCTTTTTTTTTCTTTTTCTTTTTTCTCTCTTTCCCCTTCTTATCCCACTGCTTCAGGTCTTTTCTGATTTGTTTAGAGTATATTTTCTGGGGACGTGGTTACTCTGCTAGCATTTTGTTCTCTCATTAATCTATTCTCCTCTGCACAAAATGACGAGACGAAAAAAATCACCTCAACAAAAAGAACAAGAGGCAGTACCGACTGCCAGGGACCTACTCAATATGGACATTAGTACGATGTCAGATCTAGAGTTCAGAATCATCACTTTAAAGATACTAGCTGGGCTTGAAAAAAATATGGAAGTTATTAGAGAAACGCTTTCTGGAGAAGTAAAAGAGCTAAAATCCAACCAAGTAGAAATCAAAAAGGCTATTAATGAGGTGCAATCAAAAATGGGGGCGCTAACTGCTAGAATAAATGAGGCAGAAGAGAGAATCAGTAATATAGAAGATGAAATGCTGGAAAATAAAGAAGCTGAGAAAAAGAGAGATAAACAACTACTGGATCATGAGGGCAGAATTCGAGAGATAAGTGATACCATAAGACGAAACAACATTAGAATAATTGGGATCCCAGAAGAAGAAGAAAGAGAGAGGGGGGCAGAAGGTATAATGGAGCAAATTATAGCAGAGAACTTCCCTAATTTGGGGAAAGAAACAGGCATGAAAATCCAGGAAGCACAGAGAACCCCTCTCAAAATCAATAAAAATAGGTCAACACCCCGACATCTAATAGTAAAACTTACGAGTCTCATAGACAAAGAGAAAATCCTGAAAGCAGCTCGGGAGAAGAGATATGTAACCTACAATGGTAGAAACATTAGATTGGCAACAGACCTATCCACAGAGACCTGGCAGGCCAGAAAGGACTGGCAGGATATATTCAGCACTAAATGAGAAAAATATGCAGCCAAGAATACTCTATCCAGCTAGGCTGTCATTGAAAATTGAAGGAGAGATAAAAAGCTTCCAGGACAAACAAAAACTAAAGGAATTTGCAAACACAAAACCAGCCCTACAAGAAATATTGAAAGGGGTCCTCTAAGCAAAGAGAGACCCTAAAAGCAACATAGACCAGAAAGGAACACAGACAATATACGGTAACAGTCACCTTACAGGCAATACAATGGCACTAAATTCCTATCTTTCAATAGTTACCTTGAATGTAAATGGGCTAAATGCCCCAATCAAAAGACACAGGCTAACAGACTGGATTAAAAAACAAGATCCATCTATATGCTGTCTGCAAGAGACTCATTTTAGACCCAAAGACACCCCCAGATTGAAAGTGAGGGGGTGGAAAACCATTTACCATGCTAATGGACACCAAAAGAAAGCTGGGGTGGCAATCCTTATATCAGACAAATTAGATTTTAAACCAAAGACTGTAATAAGAGATGAGGAAGGACACTATATCATACTTAAAGGATCTATCCAACAAGAAGATCTAACAATTGTAAATATCTATGCCCCTAACATGGGAGCAGCCAATTATATAAGGCAATTAATAACAAAAGCAAAGAAACACATCAACAACAATACAATAATAGTGGGGGACTTTAACATCCCCCTCACTGAAATGGACAGATCATCTAAGCAAAAGATCAACAAGGAAATAAAGACTTTAAATGACACACTGGACCAAATGGACTTCACAGACATATTCAGAACATTCCACCCCAAAGCAACGGAATACACATTCTTCTCTACTGCCCATGGAACATTCTCCAGAATCGACCACATCCTAGGTCATAAATCAGGTCTCAACCAGTACCAAAAGATTGGGATCATTCCCTGCCTATTTTCAGACCACAATGCTTTGAAACTAGAACTCAATCCCAAGAGGAAAGTCGGAAAGAACTCAAATACATGGAGGCTAAAGAACATCCTACTGAAGAATGAATGGGTCAACCAGGAAATTAAAGAAGAATTAAAAAAATACATGGAAACCAATGAAAATGAAAACACAACTGTTCAAAATCTTTGGGATGCAGCAAAGGCAGTCCTAAGAGGAAAGTATATAGCAATACAAGCCTTTCTCAAGAAACAAGAAAGGTCTCAAGTACACAACCTAACCCTACACCTAAAGGAGCTGGAGAAAGAACAGCAAATAAAGCCTAAACCCAGCAGGAGAAGAGAAATCATAAAGATCAGAGCAGAAATCAATGAAATAGAAACTAAAAGAACAGTAGAACAGATCAACGAAACTAGGAGCTGGTTCTTTGAAAGAATTAACAAGATTGATAAACCCCTGGCCAGACTTATCAAAAAGAGAAGAGAAATGACCCAAATCAACAAAATCATGAATGAAAGAGGAGAGATCACAACCAACACCAAAGAAATACAAACAATTATAAGAACATATTATGAGCAACTCTATGCCAGCAAATTAGATAACCTGGAAGAGATGGATGCATTCCTAGAGATGTATCAACTACCAAAACTGAACCAGGATGAAATAGAAAACCTGAACAGACCTATAACCACTAAGGAAATTGAAGCAGTCATCAAAAATCTCCCAAAAAACAAAAGCCCAGGGCCAGATGGCTTCCCAGGGGAATTCTACCAAACATTTCAAGAAGAATTAATACCTATTCTTCTGAAACTGTTCCAAAAAATCGAAATGGAAGGAAAACTTCCAAACTCATTTTATGAGGCCAGCATTACCTTGATCCCCAAACCAGACAAAGACCCCATCAAAAAGGAGAATTACAGACCAATATCCCTGATGAACATGGATGCAAAAATTCTCACCAAAATACTAGCCAATAGGATCCAACAGTACATTAAAAGGATTATTCACCATGACCAAGTGGGATTTATCCCTGGGCTGCAAGGTTGGTTCAACATCCGCAAATCAATCAATGTGATACAGTACATTAACAAAGGAAAGAACAAGAATCATATGATCCTCTCAATAGATGCAGAAAAAGCTTTTGACAAAGTACAGCATCCTTTCTTGATTAAAACTCTTCAGAGTATAGGGATAGAGGGTACGTACCTCAATATCATAAAAGCCATCTATGAAAAACCTACAGCAAATATTATTCTCAATGGGGAAAAACTGAGAGCTTTCCCCCTAAGGTCAGGAACACGGCAGGGATGTCCACTATCACCACTGCTATTCAACATAGTATTGGAAGTCCTAGCCACAGCAATCAGACAACAAAAAGAAATCAAAGGCATCCAAATTGGCAAAGAAGAAGTCAAACTCTCACTCTTTGCAGATGATATGATACTTTATGTGGAAAACCCAAAAGACTCCACCCCAAAACTGCTAGAACTCATACAGGAATTCAGTAAAGTGGCAGGATATAAAATCAATGCACAGAAGTCAGTGGCATTCCTATACACCAACAACAAGACAGAAGAAAGAGAAATTAAGGAGTCGATCCCATTTACAATTGCACCCAAAACCATAAGATACCTAGGAATAAATCTAACCAAAGAGACAAAGGATCTGTACTCAGAAAACTATAAAATACTCATGAAAGAAATTGAGGAAGACACAAAGAAATGGAAAAACGTTCCATGCTCATGGATTGGAAGAACAAATACTGTGAAGATGTCAATGCTACCTAGAGCAATCTACACATTCAATGCAATCCCCATCAAAATACCATCCACTTTTTTCAAAGAAATGGAACAAATAATCCTAAAATTTGTATGGAACCAGAAAAGACCCCGCATAGCCAGAGGAATATTGAAAAAGAAAAGCAAAGCCGGTGGCATCACAATTCCGGACTTCAAGCTCTATTACAAAGCTGTCATCATCAAGACAGCATGGTACTGGCACAAAAACAGACACATAGATCAATGGAACAGAATAGAGAGCCCAGAAATGGACCCTCAACTCTATGGTCAACTAATCTTCGACAAAGCAGGAAAGAATGTCCAATGGAACAAAGACAGTCTCTTCAACAAATGGTGTTGGGAAAATTGGATAGACACATGCAGAAGAATGAAACTGGACCACTTCCTTACACCACACACAAAAATAGACTCCAAATGGTTGAAAGACCTCAATGTGAGACAGGAGTCCATCAAAATCCTAAAGGAGAACACAGGCAACAACCTCTTTGACCTCAGCTGAAGCAACTTCTTCCTAGAAACATCGCCAAAGGCAAGGGAAGCAAGGGCAAAAATGAACTATTGGGACTTCATCAAGATAAAAAGCTTTTGCAAAGCAAAGGAAACAGTCAACAAAACCAAAAGACAACCGACAGAATGGGAGAAGATATTTGCAAATGACATATCAGATAAAGGGCTAGTATCCAAAATCTATAAAGAACTCATCAAACTCAACACCCAAAGAACAAAGAATCCAATTAAGAAATGGGCAGAAGACATGAACAGACATTTTTCCAAAGAAGACATCCAAATGGCCAACAGACACATGAAAAAGTGCTCAATATCACTCGGCATCAGGGAAATCCAAATCAAAACCTCAATGAGATATCACCTCACACCAGTCAGAATGGCTAAAATTAACAAGTCAGGAAACGACAGATGTTGGCGGGGATGCGGAGAAAGGGGAACCCTCCTACACTGTTGGTGGGAATGCAAACTGGTGCAGCCACTCTGGAAAACTGTATGGAGGTTCCTCAAAAAGTTGAAAATAGAGCTACCATATGATCCAGCAATTGCACTACTGGGTATTTACCCCAAAGATACAAAAGTAGGGATCCGAAGGGGTACGTGCACCCCGATGTTTATAGCAGCACTGTCCACAATAGCCAAACTGTGGAAAGAGCCAAGATGTCCATCGACAGATGAATGGATAAAGAAGATGTGGTATATATATACAATGGAATATTATGCAGCCATCAAAAGGAATGAGATCTTGCCATTTGCAACGACGTGGATGGAACTGGAGGGTATTATGTTGAGTGAAATAAGTCAAACAGAGAAAGACATGTATCATATGATCTCACTGATATGAGGAATTCTTAATCGCAGGAAACAAACTGAGTGTTGTTGGAGTGGGGGGTGGGATGGGAGGGATGGGGGGACTGGGTGATAGACAATGGGGAGTGTATGTGCTCTGGTAAGCGCTGTGAATTGTGCAAGACTGTTGAATCTCAGATCTGTACCTCTGAAACAAATAATGCAATATATGTTAAGAAAAAAAAAAAAGAAGAAGAAGAAGAAGGTAGCGGGAGGGGAAGAATGAAGTGGGGGAAATCGGAGGGGTAGACGAACCATGAGAGATGATGGACTCTGAAAAACAAACAGGGTTCTAGAGGGGAGGGGGGTGGGAGGATGGGTTAGCCTGGTGGTGGGTATTTAGGAGGGCACATTCTGCATGGAGCACTGGGTGTTATGCACAAACAATGAATCATGGAACACTTCATCTAAAACTAATGTTGTAATGTAAGGGGATTAACATAAGAATAAAAAAAAATTAAAAAAAAAAAATTTTTTTTAAAAGATGGTTTGTTACACTCACAGAGTCCAAGAGAAAGGGTCATGCCATGCCATGGAGGACCATGTGGGGAAGCATCGGGGTTGATCAGGAGGCAGAGAGAGTGGGAGGGAAATGTGGAAACTGCGGGCAAGAGCCTTTAGTGTGTTCCCCGCAGGAAAGAATGGACAGGGTAAGCAAGCTTGTCTGGCTGGTTTGAATCATTTCAGCAGGCTCTGGGGCATAGGGACTATTTCCAGTTGTCTGGCCCCTAGACCTGTGCAGACGAGGGCCGGTGGATAGTGGCCTATAGCGTATGAGCTCCATGAAGGAGGTGGCTGGGGGTAAGGGCCCTGGGTCAGGTGGTTTGCACATGAAAGGTATGTTCACAGGCTGTTCAGGCACTGTCTGTGGGATTTGGCTAGCCCTGGGAGAGGCAGCCTCACCGGACTAGCAAGACCCCCAAGAGTTACCTGAAACTAATGTAACATTGTATGTAAATTTAAATTAAATTTAAATTAAAAAAAATACAGAAAGTAAAAAGACAAGATTAATAGTGATAGAGATGCAAGAATAATCGCGCATCTCAAGGTTTTCTGTGTGGCTTTTATATTAAGGCTGAGTTTGATGGCAAGCTTTGGAAGTCTTCCTTGGGCATCCTAACCTTTGACTATGATTTCGGGCAGGGGGGCGTTTGGGGGTTATTTTTGGTACAGTAATTGAGAAATCTCTCTCCTATTCATTGCAAGCAAGAGAGGTACGGGAAGTTTCTTTTTGTGTATTTGGATCTACTCAACTAATGCTTTGTCGGTCTATAAAAGCAAATCAGTAATTTTTCCCCTTTTTCCTCTTCAGGCTGCCTCTTACGTTGGGCATAGAATTTTAGACCAGATGTCCCTGCAGTAGACTTCTGCACAATTGATGGCTTATGCGATTTTGTTTTTGATGTTTCGCTTGCCACAGGACCACCTCGAAAGCCTATTACAGTGTTCTGCATTTACTGCAGCCTGGAAAATTGGTTCTTTTCTAAAGATCCACTATCTGAGCTGTATTTTCATTCTGGGGGGGAATTAGGTTCCTGCTTTTTCTATTTCGGTTCTACTGTTTAGAGATTTAGCAAAATGTTTTCAGAAATTTACCTTTATATACTAAATTCCTCACCCTTTGATTTTAACATTGTCCTCTTATTTACTGTGGCCTAACGTTTATTTAATTGTCTGTTTAGATGTACTGTTTTTGTTTTTAACTGATGTTTTTGCCATTATGGGAATTTTCTCTCATGGTCACTTTTTTTCATGTCTTAACAACTTTATGGAAGTATCACTTATGTACCATACAATTAACTCATTGAAGGCATATAACTCAGTGATTCCGGTAAATTTAAAGAGTTGTACAGCTGTCACCATGGACCAGTTTTATAACCAAAATGCTTACTCCAGAACATTCCCATGTGTGATCTCTCAGATTTCTTACTGCCCTGTGCCTTAATAACTCAATAACATTTGAGTAATCTTTGTGTTTTATATTTTCTTGTTTTAAAATAAACCCTTACTGACTTTATCTTTCTTTAATATAAAAATACTACTTTGGGGGGCACCTGGGTGGCTCAGTCATTAAGCGTCTGCCTTTGGCTCAGGTCGTGATCCCAGGGTCCTGGGATCAAGCCCCACATCGGGCTCCCTGCTCCGCGGGAAGCCTGCTTCTCCCTCTCCCACTCCCCCTGCTTGTGTGCCCTCTCTCGCTGTGTCTCTCTGTCAAATAAATAGAATCTTTGAATATATATATATATATACACACACACACATACATACACATACACACACACATATATATATTACTTTTTTCTTTTAGAGAGAGAGAATGAGTGAGAGCAGTGGGGAGGGGCAGAGGGAGAGAATCTTAAGCAGGCTCCACACCCAGCTCAGAGCCTGAGGCAGGGCTCAATCTCAGGACCCTGAGATTATGACCTGAACAGAAATCAAGAGTCAGATGCTCAACCAACTGAGCCACCCAGGCGCCCCTAAAAATATTACTTTTTACCACACATCTAACAAGACCGTTTTTCAGTTTTCTTTTTTTTAAAGAGATGGATGACTTTGTACTGTTAATTTCCATTTCCTGTGTCCCAAAGGCCAAGCATTGCCTAGTGAATCAGCTCACAGTCATGCCTTGGATCTCACTTAATCTGATTTATTCCTGCTATCCTTTGGGCAGGTGTGGTACCCGTTACACCTTCTCTCTTCCCCGATGTGTTGATTTTCTTCCTCTGACTTTAACTTTTTGTCATTTCTTCTCTGTTTTTCTTTTTTCCATCTTTCTTCTACCCAAAGCCAAAGTTGTTGAAGAAGGCAGATCGGACCTCGTCTTGGTCAGTGAACAGAAAACCATTATGTTTTCTTTCCCCCACATCAAACCTTCCCCTGCCCCATGTTTTGTAGTTGAGTAGTAGACCAGGTCAGAGGATCTCAGTCGTCCTTCTGTACCAGACAGCCCACTTAATTTTACTTCCCAGAGCAGTGGTGAGCTTGTCTTTGCCTGTAGTTAAACTTAGCTCTGACTTTGGAAGGGCTGCTAAAAATAAGACTGGAAGAGAGGCATCACATATATCTTGTTAAAAGAATAAGTAAAGAGTGCCCCAGAAGAAAGACTCTTCTAAGAATAAAGTACAATTATGCCATTTTACCATGACCTACAGCCCCAAATAAACTAATAATAAAATCACCTTCCATTTTTAGAGTCTTGTACATTAGATTATATTTAGAGCCTGTACACATCATAAGGATCTTCACAATGTGCTATGGAAGAAAAAAACAGATGTTAATATCTCTTTCTGCTCTGCCACTTGCTATTTGACTCTGAGCAAGTCAGGTTTGCAGGGTCTCCGGTACCTCTGAGAAATGGGAATGATACTACTTCACAGGATGTGGTGAGGATTAAGTTAAATAACATCACATGCCACCCTTCTCAAAATGATCTGTGTATCCTCCCATGGACGCAGGGTTCTGTGCTAGGAAATGGACAAAGCCAAAGGAAAAAGAAACCATCTCTTCCCAGAATGTCAATTAAATTTGGAAATTGGTTGGAGGGTGGGTATTTTCTTATTTAAATAAGAGCAGATAGATCTATTATGTGAGCTCCACCTTAGTTCTTTTTTTTAAAATTTTATTTTATTATGTTAGTCACCATACATTACATCATTAGTTTTTGATGTAGTGTTCCATGATTCACTGTTTTCGTATAACACCCAATGCTCCATGTAGTACGTGCCCTCTTTAATACCCATCACCAGGCTAACCCATCCTCCCACCCCCCTCCCCTCTAAAACCCTTAGTCTGTTTCTCAGAGTCCGTAGTCTCTCATGGTTCGTCTCCCCCTCCGATTCCCCCCCTTCCTTTTTCCCTTCCTTCTCCTAATGTCCTCCATGCTATTCCTTATGTTCCACAAATAAGTGAAACCATATGATAATTGACGTTCTCTGCTTGACTTATTTCACTTAGCATAATCTCCTCCAGTCCCATCCATGTTGATGTAAAAGTTGGATATTCATCCTTTCTGATGGCCGAGTAATATTCCATTGTATATATGGACCACATCTTCTTTATCCATTTATCTGTTGAAGGGCATCTTGGCTCTTTCCACAGTTTGGCTATTGAGAATATTGCTACTATGAACGTTGGGGTGCATATGGCCCTTCTTTTCACTACATCTATGTCTTTGGGGTAAATACCCAGTAGTGCAATTGCTGGGTCATAGGGTAGCTCTATTTTTATTTTTCTGAGGCACCTCCACACTGTTTTCCAAAGTGGCTATACCAACTTGCATCCCCCCCAACAGTGTAAGAGGGTTCCCCTTTCTCCACAACCTCTCCAACATTTGTTGTTTCTTGCCTTGCCAATTTTTGCCATTCTAACTGGTAAGGTGGTATCTCAGTGTGGTTTTGATTTGAATTTCCCTGATGGCTAATGATGATGAACATTTTTTCATGTGTCTGTTAGCCATTTGTATGTCTTCTTTGGAGAAGTGTCTGTTCATGTCTTCTGCCCACTTTTTGACTTGATTATTTGTTTTTTGGGTGTTGAGTTTGAGAAGTTCTTTATAGATCTTGGATACCAGCCCTTTATCTGTAGTGTCATTTGCAAATGATATCTCCTCTTAAGCATAGCTAAAACTGGGCTCGCCATCTTCCCTACAAACCTGATTCTCAACCCACATCCCCCACAGAGTCATCAACACCACCATCCATTCAGCTATGCAAGTCAGGAACCAAGCAGTTGCACTTGACTCCTCTCTTTCCTTCACATCCTTAACTTGACACCATGGCAACCTTGCCACCTTCCCATGACTTGAATGCATCCTTTGCCTGTGTCTCCATCACCAGCATCTGGGTCCAAGCGACCATCATTTCTTGCCTAGACTAGGGAATCCCCTAGAACTGGCCTTCCTCCAATCCATTCTCCATGGTGAAGTGGGCTTTGATCTCTGATGGTTTATTCCCACTGCCCTTAGAATAACGTGGTCCATGAGGTCCTGCATGGCCCAGCCCCCCCAGCCCTCTGGCCACATCTCGAGTCCTTCTCCATCTGGTGCTGGTGGCTGCAGTAACATTGGGTGCTCTCTCTTCGCCAACGGCACCATGATTCCTCCATCAGGAGCCATTGCCCAGCTTGTGTCTGGAGTATCTCCCTCAGCCCCTCCCTGACTGTCCTTGCCAGGATAATAGGTCTTCCAAACTCCGCTTGTGGGTCTTTTCCTCAGAAAAGCCTTTCCTCATGACCCAGTAGGGGAAGTTATTGATCATATGTCTGGTAGAATGTGTTCCTTTGTTTTAACGGGACTTACCTCGATTTGTAATCACACACTAGCTAATACTATTTGATGACCATCTGAACCACACATTAGTCTGTCAACTCTGCAAGGGTAGGGACTGTCCCTTCGATCACCAGCCCCTAGAGGAGTGCCTTTTGCCATGGGCAGGGAATCTGTCACTGTTGGATGAGCGCAGGGAGCCCGCGGAGGTCTGCATGGCTCAGTGGTTGGCTTGGGAGCACCCATGTTCTACTGAAACTTGCCATCTCAGACAACCAAGCCCATGGCTTTGCCCACCTTTCTGCAGATTCTTCCTTCAGTGCTGGGCACCAGGTCCTTCCACTTCTGTCTGTGGCTTTGAAAAGCCCCTGAGAAACCTCATTTTGATTAAGGGAAATCTACTCAGTTTGTGGTTCAATACAGGATTGGCGAAGCACCTCTTTATGCATGCTTTCTGGGTGGCTTAATGCCACCCACAAGATCTGTTGACAGAGTCTTTGCTTTAAAACCCCTGCTTTACCTTGCCTGTCCAGTCTTTTCCCACTGTGCCACTAAGCAAATCTTTGCTTAAAAGTGTTACAGGATTTTTGCCCCCTTAGTGCCGAGGTTTTTGGTCATGCCGCTTGGAAGAATGAAGAGGTAGACCAGACAAAGAGTGGTGGGCAGCAAAGCAAAGTTTATTGAACAAGAGTATAAAGCTCCTGAAGAGGGAGGGGGGCTCGAGTGGGTTGCCCTCTGAGTTTATAAGTTTAGGGGATTTTATGAGCTCTTTTGCTGAACTTTCTTAGGCAATCAGGTTGTGCCGAGTTGTGCCAATCAGGGCTTTGGTCACGTATCTGTCTACCTATTAGGTTAATGTCTCTGAGCTGATCGTCTTTTTTTTTTTTTTTTTTTTAAGATTTTTTATTTATTTATCTGAGAGAGAGAATGGGAGACAGAGAGCATGAGAGGGGGAGGATCAGAGGGAGAAGCAGACTCCCTGCCGAGCAGGGAGCCCGATGCGGGACTCGATCCCGGGACTCCAGGATCATGACCTGAGCCGAAGGCAGTTGCTTAACCAACTGAGCCACCCAGGCGCCCCAACTGATCGTCTTTTTTTGCTGACATCCAGGTGCTTAGGTCTTAGCTGCTCCTTGCCCATAATATTGACAAATGCTTTGTGGTTAATTGTCTTCTTTTAGGACGTTTTGCAAAGTCATTTCTGCAAAGGCCACAAAGCAGAATACTAGTGTGGTCCTGTCTGAGCTGCACATCAGGATGTTAGTGCTGTTTTATTTTAGCTATCCTGACTCCATATTTTCTTGTTGGGGACCCTGGCCCTGACTACCGAACTGCCCAACTCACTCCTAACAGAAGCAGACAGAACTTTCTAACCTAAGAATGCAGTTCTCTCTGCATGCAGTTCTCTCTTCCTTCTCTGGGTGGTCCTCTTCTGCACAGAGGACATCCTTCTGCCCTCCTGCGCCCACGTCATGTTATTTGGTATGAGTCATAAAACTCCAACAACCCCCCCCCCAAACAAGCACCATTCCAGTGATTTCTACACCCACCTTTATGACTTGACCTCCGTACAACCCTCCTGACCTCACTTCTGTGGGTATATATATGTGTCCATTTTACTATTAATATGTTCTCAGGAAGTTTTATGGGAGTGCAGCCTAACCTCATATTTATTTTGCTGCCTTACGCCACTTAATTCGTTATAAGTTAAGGGAGAGTTAGAATATTTTAAAAATAGTAAGTCCCAAAAACATATAGAAGGTGATTTTCAACCTTGAAATGACTGAGAATAATCCAGAGGCTTTTCATGACAACGCAGATGTCCAGGTCCCACCCTGGACCTATTAAATCAGAGAAGCTGGGGCTGAGGCATGAGTGTTTTCTCAGACTGGCAAAGTGACTTGACCGAGGTCACTCGGCTAGTAGGTAAAAGAATCCTAGTCCCTGTTTCCTTGCTTGCTTTCTAGTGCCTACTTGTATTCTTTGGACTAAAGTCTCCTGAGCTCTATGTGTGCGTAATTAATCTGTGTCTGAATTTGTCTGCATAAAAGTTTCTTTATTTTATAACTGGCTTCCCCACTCCCTGCGGAATAACTGTATCCAAAGGATGTGGAGATTCTCAAGCTGACAAAAGCAACCAAAATAATCTCTCCCCTCCTCCACTCAGTGTTCATGTAGAAACAAATATCCGCCGCTGGGGTGGCTCACTCACTTCCATGGGCTCTGCTGACTTCCCCCACGTTACCTCCATCCACAGGCCTGCCCTCAGAGAGAACTGCATTCTTAGGTTAGAAAGTTCTGTCTGCTTCTGTTAGGAGTGAGTTGGGCAGTTCGGTAGTCAGGGCCAGGGTCCCCAACAAGAAAATTATTAATTTGCATTAATAAAATGTAACTTATAGAAGCTTTCCCATGTTACTTTTTAATACATGTTAACATATGATTCCTTTGAAAAACTTCTTTGTTACTGACTCACACCTGCTTCTCTGTGTTTTGCTTGTAGCCCTGGAAAGGAAAATATCAATGAGGCAAAGCAGAGAGGAGCTGATAAAACGAGGGGTCTTGAAGGAAATCTATGATAAAGGTAAGGGGGACTGGTCCCCTCCACGAGGCCCGGAAAGCCGTGCGTAGAATGTGTGTGCATATTTCTCGAGTTGGATTCCGTTTTCTGCATCGCTTTATCAGGAGTTGAACCTTTAAAACTCCAGACAGTTTTGGAGAGAAAAGAGAATTTTTCAGACCACGCCAGAGCTCTTGGTGTCGTATTAGAGGAGAGAAATCAAGCTCCTTTATCCTCAGCATTGGAATCACACCACCGGGTGCCGAGCGGAATGACGTGGGGGCAGGAATGATGCGGGTCCTGGTCGGGAGCCTGTTCGTGTTTGAATGCACACAGCTGGAGTGAAGTTAATTGCTGAGGCTCCCTCGGGCACTGGGGGTTCCCAAGACAAAGGTTAAAAATCTACAGGCATCTAGAACCTCCTTAACAGATTTTTTACTGGCCTTCTGTCTCCCTGCAATAGAAGAAGTCAAAGTGGAGAAAATTATAAAAAATAACTGTACACATAAGATATTTCAAATGATAACATTGACAGGGATGCTGCAGATGCTTTGTGAAAGTGTCCACGAGGGTTTGCCGACGAGTACTGTGTCTTTTGCTTATTGAGTGACTCTTTAAATACACATGTATGCAGGGGTTTAAATGGTATATTAAGTATTCTTTGTTTCTATTTTTTAAGAACTCTGATGTTTTTTTATTTTTACTGTTATGTTAATCACCATACATTATATCATTAGTTTTTGATGTAGTGTTCCATGGTTCATTGTTTGTGCATAACACCCAGTGCTCCATGTAGAACGTGCCCTCTTTAATACCCATCACCAGGCTAACCCATCCTCCCACCCCCCTCCCCTCTAGAACCCTCAGTTGGTTTTTCAGAGCCCATCGTCTCTCATGGTTCGTCTCCCCCTCCGATTTCCCCCCCTTCATTCTCCCCTCCTGCTCTCTTCCTCTTTTTTATTTTTTTCTTAACATATATTGCATTATTTGTTTCAGAGGTGCAGATCTGTGACTCAACAGTCTTGCACAATTCACAGCACTCACCATAGCACATACCCTCCCCAGTGTCTATTACCCAGCCCCCCCATCCCTCCCACCCCCCACCACTCCAGCAACCCTCAGTTTGTTTCCTGAGATTAAGAATTCCTCATATCAGTGAGGTCATATGATACATGTCTTTCTCTGATTGACTTATTTCACTCAGCATAACATCCTCCAGTTCCATGCATGTCGTTGCAAATGGCAAGATCTCATTCCTTTTGATGGCTGCACAATATTCCATTGTATATATATACCACCTCTTCTTTATCCATTCATCTGTCGATGGACATCTTGGCTCTTTCCACAGTTTGGCTATTGTGGACAGTGCTGCTATAAACATCGGGGTGCACGTACCCCTTCGGATCCCTACATTTATATCTATGGGGTAAATACCCAGTAGTGCAATGGCTGGATTGTATGATAGCTCTATTTTCAACTTTTTGAGGAACCTCCATACTGTTTTCCAGAGTGGCTGCACCAGCTTGCATTCCCACCAACAGTGTAGGAGGGTTCCCCTTTCTCCGCATCCCCGCCAACATCTGTCGTTTCCTGACTTGTTAATTTTAGCCATTCTGACTGGTGTGAGGTGGTATCTCATTGAGGTTTTGATTTGGATTTCCCTGATGCCGAGTGATGTTGAGCACTTTTTCGTGTGTCTGTTGGCCATTTGGATGTCTTCCTTGGAAAAATGTCTGTTCATGTCTTCTGCCCATTTCTTGATTGGATTCTTTGTTCTTTGGGTGTTGAGTTTGATGAGTTCTTTATAGATTTTGGATACTAGCCCTTTATCTGATATGTCATTTGCAAATATCTTCTCCCATTCTGTCGGTTGTCTTTTGGTTTTGTTGACTGTTTCTTTTGCTGTACAAAAGCTTTTTATCTTGATGAAGTCCCAATTGTTCATTTTTGCCCTCGCTTCCCTGGCCTTTGGTGATGTTTCTAAGGAAGAAGTTGCTTCGGCTGAGGGCAAAGAGGTTGCTGCCTGTGTTCTCCTTTAGGATTTTGATGGACTCCTGTCTCGCATTGAGGTCTTTCAACCATTTTGAGTCTATTTTTGTGTGTGGTGTAAGGAAATGGTCCAGTTTCATTCTTCTGCATGTGGCTGTCCAATTTTCCCAACACCATTTGTTGAAGAGACTGTCTTTTTTCCATTGGACATTCTTTCTTGCTTTGTCAAAGATTAGTTGACCATAGAGTTGAGGGTCCATTTCTGGGCTCTCTATTCTGTTCCATTGATCTATGTGTCTGTTTTTGTGCCAGTACCATACTGTCTTGATGATGACAGCTTTGTAATAGAGCTGGAAGTCCGGAATTGTGATGCCGCCAGCTTTGCTTTTCTTTTTCAACATTCCTCTGGCTATTTGGGGTCTTTTCTGGTTCCATACAAATTTTAGGATTATTTGTTCCATTTCTTTGAAAAAAGTGGATGCTATTTTGATGGGGATTGCATTGAATGTGTAGATTGCTCTAGGTAGCATTGACATCTTCACAGTATTTGTTCTTCCAATCCGTGAGCATGGAACGTTTTTCCATTTCTTTGTGTCTTCCTCAATTTCTTTCATGAGTATTTTATACTTTTCTGAGTACAGATCCTTTGCCTCTTTGGTTAGATTTATGCCTAGGTATCTTATGGTTTTGGGTATAATTGTAAATGGAATCGACTCCTTAATTTCTCTTTCTTCTGTCTTGTTGGTGTATAGGAATGCCACTGATTTCTGTGCATTGATTTTATATCCTGCCACTTTACTGAATTCCTGTATGAGTTCTAGCAGTTTTGGGGTGGAGTCTTTTGGGTTTTCCACATAAAGTATCCTGTCATCTGCAAAGAGTGAGAGTTTGACAACTTCTTTGCCGATTTGGATGCCTTTTATTTCTTTTTGTTGTCTGATTGCTGTGGCTAGGACTTCTAATACTATGTTGAAGAGCAGTGGTGATAGTGGATATCCCTGCCGTGTTCCTGACCTTAGGGGGAAAGCTCTCAGTTTTTCCCCCTTGAAAATGATATTTGCTGTAGGTTTTTCATAGATGGCTTTTATGATATTGAGGTATGTACCCTCTATGCCTATACTCTGAAGAGTTTTGATCAAGAAAGGATGCTGTACTTTGTCAAATGCTTTTTCTGCATCTATTGAGAGGATTATATGATTCTTGTTCTTTCTTTTGTTAATGTATTGTATCACGTTGATTGATTTGAGGATGTTGAACCAACCTTGCAGCCCAGGGATAAATCCCACTTGGTTGTGGTGAATCATCCTTTTAATGTACTGTTGGACCCTATTGGCTATTATTTTGGTGAGAATTTTTGCATCCATATTCATCAAGGATATTGGTCTGTAGTTCTCCTTTTTGATGGGGTCTTTGTCTGGTTTGGGGATCAAGGTAATGGTGGCCTCATAAAACGAGTTTGGAAGTTTTCCTTCCATTTCTATTTTTTGGAACAGTTTCAGAAGAGTAGGTATTAATTCTTCTTGAAATGTTTGGTAGAATTCCCCTGGGAAGCCATCTGGCCCTGGGCTTTTGTTTTTTGGGAGATTTTTGATGACTGCTTCAATTTCCTTAGTGGTTATAGGTCTGTTCAGGTTTTCTATTTCATACTGGTTCAGTTTTGGTAGTTGATACATCTCTAGGAATGCATCCATTTCTTCCAGGTTATCTAATTTGCTGGCATAGAGTTGCTCATAATATGTTCTTATAATTGTTCGTATTTCTTTGGTGTTGGTTGTGATCTCTCCTCTTTCATTCATGATTTTGTTGATTTGGGTCATTTCTCTTTTCTTTTTGATAAGTCTGGCCAGGGGTTTATCAATCTTGTTAATTCTTTCAAAGAACCAGCTCCTAGTTTCGTTGATCTGTTCTACTGTTCTTTTGGTTTCTATTTCATTGATTTCTGCTCTGATCTTTATTATTTCTCTTCTCCTGCTGGGTTTAGGCTTTATTTGCTGTTCTTTGTCCAGCTCCTTTAGGTGTAGGGTTAGGTTGTGTACTTGAGACCCCTTTCTTGTTTCTTGAGAAAGGCTTGTATTGCTCTATACTTTCCTCTTAGGACTGCCTTTGCTGCATCTCAAAGATTTTGAACAGTTGTGTTTTCATTTTCATTGGTTTCCATGAATTTTTTTAATTCTTCTTTAATTTTCTGGTTGACCCATTCATTCTTTAGTAGGATGCTCTTTAGCCTCCATGTATTTGAGTTCTTTCCAACTTTCCTCTTGTGACTGAGTTCTAGTTTCAAAACATTGTGGTCTGAAAATAGGCAGGGAATGATCCCAATCTTTTGGTACCAGTTGAGACCTGATTTATGACCTAGGATGTGATCGATTCTGGAGAATGTTCCATGGGCACTAGAGAAGAATGTGTCTTCCATTGCTTTGGGATGGAATGTTCTGAATGTGTCTGTGAAGTCCATTTGGTCCAGTGTGTCATTTAAAGTCTTTATTTCCTTGTTGATCTTTTGCTTAGATGATCTGTCCATTTCAGTGAGGGGCGTGTTAAAGTCCGCCACTATTATTATATTGTTGTCAATGTGTTTCTTTGCTTTTGTTATTAATTGCCTTATATAAGTGGCTGCTCCCATGTTAGGGACATAGATATTTACAATTGTTAGATCTTCTTGTTGGATAGACCCTTTAAGTAGGATATAGTGTCCTTCCTCATCTCTTATTACAGTCTTTGGTTTAAAATCTAATTTGTCTGATATAAGGATTGCCACCCCAGCTTTCTTTTGGTGTCCATTAGCATGGTAAATGGTTTTCCACCCCCTCACTTTCAATCTGGGGGTGTCTTTGGTTCTAAAATGAGTCTCTTGCAGACAGCATATCGATGGGTCTTGTTTTTTGTTTTTTAATCCAATCTGATAGCCTGTGTCTTTTGATTGGGGCATTTAGCCCATTTACATTCAGGGTAACTATTAAAAGATAGGAATTTAGTGCCATTGTATTGCCTGTAAGGTGACTGTTACCGTATATTGTCTGTGTTCCTTTCTGGTCTATCTTGCTTTTAGGCTCTCTCTTTGCCTAGAGGACCCCTTTCAATATTTCTTGTAGGGCTGGTTTCATGTTTGCAAATTCCTTTAGTTTTTGTTTGTCCTGGAAGCTTTTTATCTCTCCTTCTATTTTCAGTGACAGCCTAGCTGGATATAGTATTCTTGGCTGCATATTTTTCTCATTTAGTGCTCTGAATATATCCTGCCAGTCCTTTCTGGCCTGCCAGGTCTCTGTGGATAGGTCTGTTGCCAGTCTAATGTTTCTACCATTGTAGGTTACATATCTCTTCTCCCGAGCTGCTTTCAGGATTTTCTCTTTGTCTCTGAGACTCATAAGTTTTACTATTAGATGTCGGGGTGTTGACCTATTTTTATTGATTTTGAGAGGGGTTCTTTGTGCTCCCTGGATTTTGATGCCTGTTTCCTTCCCCAAATTAGGGAAGTTCTCTGCTATAATTTGCTCCAGTATACCTTCTGCCCCTCTCTCTCTTTCTTCTTCTTCTGGGATCCCAATTATTCTAATGTTTCGTCTTATGGTATCGCTTATCTCTTGAATTCTGCCCTCGTGATCCAGTAGTTGTTTATCTCTCTTTTTCTCAGCTTCTTTATTTTCCATCATTTGGTCTTATATATCACTGATTCTCTCTTCTGCCTCATTTATCCTAG
Source organism: Mirounga angustirostris (assembly GCF_029215605.1). Taxonomy (NCBI): domain Eukaryota; kingdom Metazoa; phylum Chordata; class Mammalia; order Carnivora; family Phocidae; genus Mirounga; species Mirounga angustirostris. Next base: position 14,568,125 of record NW_026991716.1, on the reverse strand, counting down.
CAGTTAGCGCCCCCATTTTTTATTGCACCTCATTAATAGCCTTTTTGATTTTGACTTGGTTAGATTTTAGTTCTTTTATTTCTCCAGACAGCGTTTCTCTAATAACTTCCATGCTTTTTTCAAGCCCAGCTAATATCTTTAAAGTGATGATTCTGAACTCTAGATCCAACATCGTACTAATGTCCGTATTGAGTAGGTCCCTGGCAGTCGGTACTACCTCTTGTTCTTTTTGTTGAGGTGATTTTTTCGGTCTTGTCATTTTGTCCAGAGGAGAATAGATTAATGAGAGAACAAAATGCTAGCAGGGTAACAACGTCCCCAGAAAATATACTCTAAACAAATCAGAAAAGACCTGAAGCAGTGGGAAAAGAAAGGAAAGAGAGAAAAAAGAAAAAAAAAGAAAAAGATAAAAACAAACAAAAACAGAACAAAAGAAAACAAAAAAAACAGAATATGATCAAATATGACCAGGCTGGTGCATAGATCAGTGCCACACACTAGATTTTGGGTGTATTTTGATCTGTTAGAAGGAAGTGCCTCCCAAAATTTTAAAGAAAGAAAAACTTATATATGTACAAAAATAAGGGTTGATATGATGAAAGGATGGAATATGACTGTAAAGATAAAAATTATAAAGATTTATTTATTTATTTATTTATTTGAGAGAGAGAGAATGAGAGACAGAGAGCATGAGAGGGAGGAGGGTCAGAGGGAGAAGCAGACTCCCTGCCGAGCAGGGAGCCCGAAGCGGGACTCGATCCTGGGACTCCAGGATCATGACCTGAGCTGAAGACAGTTGCTTAACCAACTGAGCCACCCAGGCACCCAAGATGAAAATTATAAAAAATTTTATAAAAGGAATTGATAAGTTGTTTGAAAAAAGAAAAGAGGATTAAAAAAAAAAAGAATGTGATCAGGCAGGAGAGTAGAACAAAACCATACACTAGAGATTTAGGGTGTATTTTGATCTGTTAGAAGAAACTATCTCAAAATTTTAAAGAGAGAACAACTTATATATATATGCCAAAAATAAGGGTAACTACTATGAACGGATAGAATATGACTCTAAAAATGAAAAATAAAAATGTTTTTTAAAAAAGGGATTGATAAATGTTGGTTGAAAAAGGGAAAAAGAAAAATTCAAAAGGAAAAAAAAAAAACAGTTAAAAAAAATTAACTTTGAAAGACCTTTAGTCTTTCATGGTAAAAAAGCCATGATTTCTACGTGCAGTATTCCCCTAGCGCTGGAGTTCTGCCGTTCTCATTGATCGGTAAACTTGGTCTTGGCGGGCTGTTCTCGCTGGTCTTCTGGGGAGGGGCCTGTTGCCGTGGTTTCCAAATGTCTCTGCCGGAGGCGGAATTGCCCCGCCCTTGCCCCCTCCCGGCTGAGTCATCTGCTCGGGTTTGCTCTCCGGGGCTTTTGTTCCCTGCGAGCTTCCCGTACAGCTTTGGAGGCAGAGAGTGAAAATGGCGGCCTCCCAATCTCCGCCCCGGAGGAGCCGAGAACTCGGGGACCCGCTCCTCAGTGAGCCCCCAGAGAAAAGCCGTCAGTCACTCCCGTCTCCCTGGTCTCCGGCCGCTCTCCGTGCTCACCCGGCCTGTGACCGCGCGTTTCTATCTCTGGCACCCGACCCCGGGTGGAGTCTCCAAACCCAGCAGATCCCTGCGGTGTTTTCCCGCGCGGCTCCTCCCGGGGGAGGAAGGGGAGTCTCCCCGGATCTGCCGCTTGTTGGGTCCCTGCTGGAGGAGCAGGGGCCCGACTGTGCCGCGGATCCCGGTTTATGGCCACCCCGAGCTGAGAGCCCGTGCCTGGGCTCCGCCTCTGCAGCCGGTTTCCCTGCTCCGATACCTGGGAGCTCTGCCGCACTCAGGCACCCCCGGTCTTTCTGTGACCCCGAGGGTCCCGAGACCACACTGTCCCGGAGGGTTCCACCCCCCGTTTAGCCACCAGAGTGACGTCCCTCGGCGGAGCCGACTTTTAAAAGTTCCGATTTTGTGCTCCGCGGCTCTATCACTTGACAGAAGCGGCCGAGGGAGGCCCCTCCCCCGCCGTCTATCCTCCCGAATATCGCCTCGGATTCACTTCTCCGCACGTCCTACCTTCCAGAAAGTGGTCGCTTTTCTGATGAGAGAGTTGTTGCTCTTCTTTTCTTCGATCTCCTGTTGGGTTTGTAGGTGTTCAGAATGGTTTGATCCCTATCCAGCTGAATTCCTGAGCGGAGACGAAATCCAGGTCTCTTACTCAAGAGCTTTGATGTTTTAAATTAGGCTTTCTCTCCTTCCCCTCACTCCTTCTCTCCCCTCAGCTGCCCCTGCCCCCTTCCTCCCCTCTCCTCTCCTCCCCCCTCCTCCCCCTCACCTCTTCCTCCCCTCCTCCTCTTCTTCCTTCCTCCCCTCTCCTTCCCTCTCTTCCCCATCCGCCCCCCTCTCCCCTCCTCTCCTCCCTTCCCTCTTTCCCTTCCACTCTCTGTGTTAAGGTTCTCTATGAAATGACAAACTCTCACCTTCCATCTTGCCGCAGTCAGCACCAGTAATTGTCTGTTTCAAGTCTTACTCTTGTTTGAAGCTGGTGTTATTTGGTGGGCCAGATGATTAAAACACATATTCTACTGTAAAGAGTCATCAGGACAGTTCAGGCAACCCTGCCATTCTTGCTGACCGTGTTTCTGTGAGTCTTCCGCAGGCCCGGCTTGTAGTCTGATATAAAAAGGTGGGTCGTGTTTCTTACTTCAACACACGCCTCTGACTCCGCCGTTGTCAACGACTTGGTCCTTACGCCTTGGGCATGTGTCACGTCATCCGCTCCCGTCACGTGGGCATTCCTGGTGGCACTCCTCAAGTACTCTTTCTTGGTACAGATGGCCACCCCAGGTAGGAAGGGGCTCTGCCCTGTCCTACGTGGTAGGGGTGCTGGGGGTACGGGGTGAAGTGGTGCTATTTCAGACTACCTTGTAGAACTAGCAGAGCCTCCTGGGGCCAGGAAATCCCTTTTGTGAGCCACTTTATCCTTCTCCTCCTGGGTAAGGCCTTTACCAAAATACCGGTCTTTGGTTGATTAAGCTCTCCAGGGAAGAGGAATCCACAACAGCGTCACGTTTCTCCAGTGTCTTTTCTGTCCAAGCCCCAGACCTCCCCTGCATGGACCTGAAGTCTTCCTGCTTCCTCCTTAGCACTCTGCAGCAGATCCGACTGCATAATAAGCATCCACTTGCTTAGATAAACACTCGCATCGCATTTAAAGCCCACTCAGATCCAATGAAACGATCCCTTTCCCTCCCTCCTGTCTTCTTGCAACCTTTATAGCTCTTACTGTACACCTTCTGGAACATTCTAGAGAATACATTTGACTGTAGCATTTCTTATTCCCATCCCATCTCATAACTGGGTTAAGGAAAGTATTGCCCTAGTAACTCCTGACTTAACCAGAGAAGTCATAGGTTATTAGAGCAAAAGCCTCATTTTCTAGAGACAGAAATGGGGGGCATTGAGGTAAGGGCCTGCTGGCAATTCCCAGCTGCTTTATTGTGTGTGCTCAGTAACTGGCTGGGGATGGAGGGACCCGTTTAGCCTCCACTTGTCACCACCCCTTCCTGACTTGTCTTTTCGCTGTCACTGTCTCTACTTTTCTGTTCTGTTGTCAGCCGCCTTTCCTTACTAGCGTGTCCCCTCCAGGAGAACACGGCCCTCAGAGCTTCCTGCCTGGTCCCCCCAGCCTCACACAATGCTTGAGATCGATAGGGCTCGCAAAAATGTTTCTTGTTTGGATGATGGGAAGAGGAGAAGAGAGGACCTAAAATCAGAAATCCATTGCACAGAGTACACGCAGAACTTTGTATTTGCTATGGGTTTTTCTGATAAAAAGCATGCATTTGAGAGGCACCTGGGGGGCTCAGTCAGTTAAGCGTCCGACCCTTGGTTTTGGCTCAGGTTATGGTCTCGGGGTCCTGGGATCGAGCTCTACGTTGGGCTCCGTGCTCAACAGGGAGTCTGCTTGAGAGTCTCTTCCTCCCTCCTTCTCCCTCTACTCCTGCCCCACTCATGTACTCTCACTCACTCTCTAAAAAAAAAAAAAAAAAGCATCCATTTGTATCACTGTGGATATTATTAATCATGTTACCTTATATGAGCTGTTAGGAACATGGGCCCTGGCATCCGATTGCTTGGGTTCAATTCCAGTTCCACTACTAACTAGCTGTGCAACTTTAGTCAAGTTGCTTACCTTCTCTGTGCTTCCTTTTCTTTACTGGAAAGTGTGGATAATGTCGTAATGAGGTTTACACGGGATAACACATGGACGTGAGTTTGCCAGGGCTGCCGTAACAGAACAGAAATATCCTTCCTCACTGTTCTGGAGGCTGGGAATCCGAGATCATGATGTCTGCACGACTGATTTCTGGTGAAGTCTCTCTGCTTGGCTTGCAGATGGCTGCCTTCTCGCTGTGTCCGCCCGTGCCCTTCCCTCAGTGGACACACACTCCTGGTGTCCTTTTCTCTTTCTAGAAGGACATCAGCCCTATTGGATCAGGGCCCCACCCTTATGACTCATTGAACCTTAATTATCTCCTTCAAGTCCCTTCCTCCAAATACAGTCACACTGGGGGTGTGGGATTCAACAGAGGAATTTGGGAGGTGGGAAGGATACAGCTCAGTTCTTAACAACATGTCACATAGAATAGTAGCTGTCACCCCATAAATTCTCAAGAGGTGGCAACACCCCATTATTAGTAGTCATCCTCACCCTTTACAGGTGTCGAGACCCTCTTCATGCCTCACCCTCAGTCAGCAGGTGCAAGGGTTCAGAAGGAACATCACTTGCCCCCTTTTATCTGAGGTACGAGGATCTGCGACCCCCTCTTAGCCAAGTGGGGGGGCTGACGCGAGCCACCCCACCCCCAGCCTGATTCAGTTTCCCCTCCTACACCTCTGCTTAGGTTTTCCTGTCCCCTCCACCCCTTTCTAGGACATCAGTCCTCTTGCTATAGCTGGGATTCTGGTGGGTAAAACACCTAAAACTCTGTTGCCACAACCTGAGTCAACAGCAAGCGGCAAAGGGACTTTTTCATCGTTTTCCAAGTTGCGTGTTTCCAAGAGAAATTTCAGAGATCTGGAGCAGTCATGCCCTATTGTCTGGCTGGTAATTCCTCATTCTGTGCTTCCTCCTGCATTAACACACACGACTCCAGGCGCATCAGCCTGCCAACGTGCTGGAAAGCGGTTTACCCTTGATAGGCGGCTTTCCTCCTCCAGCTTCTTTACGTGATCGATTTTGCTTACTAATACCTCACTTGTTCATAGAAAGGATAAAGGTAAACGGTAGGGAGGCGAGCTTTATCAACATTTGGGCAGGGTGAATTTTACTACTCTGACAGTTCTCCTCAAAATTCTTTATATTTTTCTTAGCAGGTTACAAAGCCCAAACTGGGACATACATTCAAATCAGGCAAAATGAGAGTTTGGGTGGAAGAGGGAAAAAAAGTGTCTATAGCAACGAGGTCAGGAATCCTTCATTTAACAAAATGTGTTAGAAGTAAGGAGCACAAGGCCACTCAGTAGCTTGTGGGTTTTTTTTTTTTTCTTTTTTATTGATTTCCATATAGAATCACATAATTTAAGAATCCAGAAGGGACTTTAGATAAAAGTTTTAAAATCCGAGAAAACGGTTTATTCTCTGGGTATATTGAGACTATGTGAGAATGCAGGCCACTTTGAAGATTCTGTAAAAAGAAAATTTTTCATTGTTAGTCATGATGTAGTAGGGACATGAAATCATAAATTCTTTTAGTCCCATTTTCCAAAATTTCCACAATGTGGATACATCAGGTTCAGGAAGAACACAAGGTAAACACTGAGAGGGGCCCTCATCATTCTAAACTGTAAAAATGTTAAAACCAACTAGTGGTGGAAAATAATCTGTAATGTGATAGCTTATTTTTTAACTGTTCATTTCCCAACCTTGTTGCCTGTGTGTTTGAATCAGAATGTAAGGGTTCTCTTAGACTCACATTCGTTTCTTCATTCAACAAATTGGTACCGAGTGCCCCCTCTGTGCCTGGTGGTCCCCTACGTGTTGAGGTACAGGGATAACCAAAAGAGCAAAATCCTCACCTTCTCAGAGCTTCTATTCTACTAAGGGAAATAGGAAATAATTAAATAAGCATGTGATATGTTGTCAAGGAGTGATAAGCCCTATGAAGAAAAACAAAGCAGCGGGGTCAAAAAATAAAATCATTAAGTGGAGCCATGGTTTTAGATAAATGCAATCATGCAGAACTTCTGGAGGAGGTGATACTTACATAGAGAAATTAAATGATCCGTGCCTGAAATGGGGGCATGGATCCTACCACTTACTTCCAAAAACACTTTGACTCATTTTGTTCCTTTTAAATTCAAGCCTCTATACTGCATTTGCCTCTCTCTCTCTCAGTTCTCTGTAAATCAGAGCACATCCCCCCGCCCCCCGGCTCAGAGTCTGCAGTGGCTCCCCATTTCACTAGGAGATACTCCAAGCTCCTGCAACAGCCTACAAAGCCCTCTGTGATTTGCCCTCCAGCCCCTAAGTTTGCTTCGACTGTCTGGCCATACCTTCTCATAACTTCTGCTTTAAAAAAAAAAAAAGATTTATTAGAGAGAGCGTGTGCACAAGCAGGGGGAGGAGCAGAGGGAGGGGGAGAAGCAGGCTTCCCGCTAAGCAGGGAGCCTGATGCGGGGCTTGATCCCAGGACCCCGGGATCATGACCTGAGCCAAAGGCAGCTTAACTGACTGAGCCACCCAGGTACCCCTCGTAACTTCCTCTTCGTGACACTCCAGCCCTGCTTTGGCCACTCCCTCTCCTGGAATCCTCTTCCTCCAGATGTCCATCCACATAACTCACTCTCTTTTTTTTTCTCAGAGGTCACCTTCTGGATAAAGCTTACCCTGCAACAACCAGATTTGACATTGCCGCTCCTTCTCTACGTCCTTCATCCCCTCCCCCTGCTCTGTTTTCTTTCCTTTTTTAGGTTCTGTCTCTTACCACCTTCAAACAGGCTCTATAAATTCCTTATTTATTGTGTAACCCTTTCTCTCACCCATCTCTCCTCACTGAAATGGAATCTCCACCACCTGGGGTGGGATCTTGGTCTGGGTTGTTCACAGATAGAGCCCGAGAGCCTCCAGCAGGGCCTGGGACATAGTCGATGTGCAGTAAATGTTTAATGAAAGAAGTACGTGTGCAAACCAGAGGCTGTCTCTGCCCGTTCACACCCCTTGGTTTATTCACTTGTGTTGGTGAACTTCCTAATTCTCGGCTATCCCTTGTTTATTCAGCTTTATGGTCCGTGAAACTTCATTGCCAGTTACTTAAATAGGCAATATCATTATTATGTGTATGTTTACGGAGATGGATGCTACATACTCTACTTTTCAAGTAGTGGCTTTTAAGTGTTAAGGAGAAAAATATCCTGAAAACAGTGCATGGTTTGGCCATTAGCAAAATAGTGATAATATTTCTCAGACTTAGCAAGAATCTCAACAGGTCACCTGGCGAAGCTAGTGTTATTTGTCCACTGTAGAGATTAAGTGGTGGAAGCCCAGCAAGGTCATTGCCTTGTCAATGGGTACACGGCCGCCTGTGAGAGTATAGATGCTTAAAACCGCTGCTAAGCCGGTATGTCCTCCATTTGGAATTTATGGGAACACGGGAAAACTTTGTAATATGTTGCCCGTTGGTAGTCAGAGGATCTTAGTAAGTATGGCTATTAGTGTTGTTGCAAGTAATCTCTACAAATAAACATAATGCTGGATTTGAAGAATATCAGGGTTAACAGTGGCGATTGTGCTGGATTTTACTAGAAAACCTCAGTTCTCCTCCAGGGTCACCTGGTCCATAAAGGATGGACGTGTTTAATTCACGTGGATATCAGGGATCAGGAGGGCAAGAGAGGGAATGGAGGCCATCTCTCAGCTGTGGGATGATACCACATCGCCCCTGCCTGGAACTCATGTCCACACCCTAAAGGGGAGCTAGAACGTGCAAGAATTGTAGCTGGGGCCCGGCAGCTCTCCCAGGAGTCTCCAGGGTAGTCCACTGAGACCCCGGGAAGGAGAGAGCCCACCAGGGAGGGAAGGAGAGCTGGGGGCATGTCAGAATAGAACTGACTGGATGCTGGTGAGCAACCTCCTTTCCACTGTGTGCTGGGAGTTAGAGATAACATTTCCCGACAAATAGTAAAGTGCACTAAGGTGTGCTTTTTGCCTTAATTGAGTGAGAGCAACATTTTGGAAGGTGTTATTTTTAATTATGAGCACAAACGGAAGCTCCCTGAAATGGACAACTCTTTTATGCACAAGGCTGCATTTTCCCTTCTCTGGAATTCAAGAGAAGGGGAAAGAAGCCTGATATTTAAATTAAAAGGTCATCATATTTTAAAAATTAAAATAAAAATTCTCCAATGTATCAGAGGAGATGAACGTAGTAGGCTCAGGCCTTCTTAAGTCCCGTTGTTTATCTGGTACCCCAGGTGCATAGACTTTTCAAGTCGGAGTTTGTGGGAAATGCTTTCACAGCTTTTACCAGGCATGATTACTTTGTCACATTTTTTGCTGTTTCTGATGCCTTACCTAGAAATGGCATCTTCTGAAAGCTGTGGTATAGAGTAGCTGTGTGGAAATAAAAAGAGTGTTTATCTTCAGCATCAGCAACATGTAATCCCTGGTGAAGCACCTCAGAGCTTAGTACAGTGCATTGCCCTAGTGGGGTAGTTGGAAAGTGCCTTAAACAATAAAGAGAATAAACAGAAGTTGTGATCAAAGTCTCTTAAGCTATATCGTTCTTTAAACAAAAAAACAAAAATCACAGTCCCAAGCCAAACAATGACTGAAATTATTGTTATAGCCATGAGCAAGCATCCCCAGTCAATTTACACATCACTTTCGTATTTGTTGAATACCTGTTATGTTGTGGGTGTGATCCTGGGCACCGGGAGTACTAAGGAGGGACAAGCCAGGTTTTCCTGGCTAATGGATCCCGCAGTCCTGGGACTAGGGTTCAGGAACTCCGCAGTTATGACAGGGAAAGTACGGGATATGCAGGGGCACATGAAAGCATCACCCACCCAGGTCTGGGGACTTAGGGAAGGCATCCTGGAAGGAGTGGTGTCACAGAGGAAACCTGACATGTGTTGAGAATTATCCCAGAGAAGCTGGACAGGTAGCGGGAATGTCACAAGGGGAAGGACTAGCCCACATGGAGGCACCAAGTTGGGGAAAGGGGAGGGAGAGAGTGTGTGTTCAGTGGGTCTGTAAGGTGAGGGGGTGTTGGGGCGGATCATACAGGCAGGAAAACTGTACTCGTTGTTTATTCTTTATCCTGAGAGCAGTGAGGGGCTTTGGAAGGGTTTTCCGCATGATCAGATTTGCAGCCTCATTGCTCTGCCTACGGAGAAGAACATGGAAGGAGGCTAAGACATGAGTCAGGGTGTCCAGCTAGTGACCATTGCTGGGATTCAGTGACATGATGGGGGGTAGCAGGAATCGGAGCGGGGAGGACTGGGGAGAGGACAGACTGGAGAATTTGAGGAGATGGAGTCAAGAGGGCCTTGTGACTGTGAGATTTGGGGAAGAGAAAGGGAGGGTGTAGACATGGCTGATACTCAGGATTCTGGCTTGGGCAACTGGGTGGCAGATACTGGGACCATTCACTGAGCTGGGGACCCAAAACAGGCAAGCTGAGGGCATAAAACATTGCCATGGTTTGACCACACTGAGTTTGAGATGTCTACGCAGACCACTAAATATACAGATCTGAAGCTCAAGAGAGAGTTGGAAATGCAGGTTTGGAAGAGTTGTTGTATAAATGGTCATTAAGTCACACAAGTTGATGATAGTTCTCAGAGAAGATATAGAATGAGAACATAAATGGTCCTGATAGAAAACCCCATGGAACCCCAACATTAAATGTTCTGGGAGTAAAGCAGAAATGGTCTTATAATAAGAAAAAACCCTCAAAGACTGAGAAGTGGACAGAAAAATAGGAGGTAAACTGTAAATGTGCATCAGAATGGAAGCCAAGATGAGGGGCAGTACTTTGGGGGAAAAAAAGTACTCTAAAGTGTCAAATATAGACACGTCACATAAGATATGGACCAAGAAGTGCCCTTTGGATTATTTGTATGATGCTTAATTGTAGGCTTTTAAGTTACCTGTGAAGCCAATGTGTGATCAGCAGGGTATAAGTTAAAAGAGTTCTGGTTTCAGGTCACAAAGACTTAACTCGAGGGGGAAGCAATAAGCAAATTTAGACCAATGATCTTTTGTGTTTTGTCCTATCCAAATGCCTCAAGCAATGCTTGGCATTTCTCAGTGCTTATTTAATATTTATTGCCTGCATGAGTGGCTGAGTGAATGAATGACCCTCACATAATAAAGGCTCGTGGTAGGACAGCTCCAGGGTTGGTTAATTCATCCGTTCACTAACATGGCTAAGGGATGCCATCATCGGGCTCCAACCCTTCATGGTAACAAGATGGCTGCAGGAATCCCAGCATCACGTGCAGACACCATATCCAGAGGAAAGAGAGAGGACTATCTCTTCTTGGTATCTTTTGCCCTAGTTTTGACAGATGTTTCCATAAACCAAAGTATTACAGTCAACTCCCATGGGCTACTGCCTAGTAGGAGTTATCCTTGGAAGACCCATCACCATACCACCCTTTCCAACTGCCAGTCCAGGCAGGGCAGGCTACCGTGGGTATGGTGGGCATCACGGCCGCCAACCCACATGGCCCCAGCCTACTGATGCGTGATCAGTCTGTAGTCGTTAGTCTGCACTGACGTTTGCAATGCCAAGGCCAGCCAAACGTTGGAAGACTAGTAGCTAGAAGAAGGAAAGCTGATCATACTTAGAAGGCCCTTCCTGACTTGCCGAGGACTTGCGTAGATTTAGACAGGAAAGCAGGGCGTTCAACTTCAACCCCCACGTAAACATCTGTAAAACAGTAGCACTCCGCTAGGAGCTCCACGCCCAGGATTCTGGTCCCAGCCCTCTCGTCTTCTGTGTATACAACTCACAGAGCTTCTCAGCTCTCGGGACTCTGCTTTCAGAGTGAACGCAACCACAGGACCCTGACTGCTCCTGCCAGCGAAGCCATGCTTTCCCTCATTCCTCTCTCCCTGTGCCCGGTCCTTGGCCTGCTTGATTGAAGGCCATCAGTTACCAACCAGGGGGTCCTCCTAGTGTCTCAGGGAATACCCACAGGGTGGCATACTCTTCAACTCCATCCTGCCCTTGCTTGTCCCCTTATGGGGCCATTGGAGGATCCAAGGACGGAGTCCAGGTTGGCCTTTTCAGCCCTTGCCTGCCCAGAGTAAGTACTCAGTAAATGCTCACAGTGCTCTCCACCAGACCTGTATTGCTCTTCTGCTCTTCTGCTCTTCTTAGATGCCTGCCTTCCCTTGCTTGCCTCCCCTTCCTGGTTCCCCTTCCCGTGAGCCTCGATTCTCCCTAGTGGCCCCCAGGAGAGCTGCAGTTGCAGCATGAGGCCTCAGGACTTCTCTGCAGGTGTGCCCACCTCCGTAACCCTTTGCTGCTTCCATCCGCATGCACCCCGGAGCACGTCTTCGCTCCCCAGCCCTCTCTTAATTCTTCAGCTGGAAATATTATCCGCTAAACTGCCCTCTTACTGTGATGTGGGCCAGGTTAGCCGCACCCTTTCAGCCTCCCAGTTCCAGCAATGCGTTCCCTTTTTCATATTCATCAGGGCCATGATTGTGATTTTTAAGTCTGTCGTGAGCAGTGACGTCCAGTAGAATTTTCGGCCGTTACAGAAATGTTCTGGCATCATCTGTGCTGGCCGCCCCAGCAGCCTCTAGCTAGCCTCACGTGGTTGTTGAGCGCCTCAGGTGTGGCTAGTGTGACTGAGGGGGTCTGCATCTTAAATTTTATTTAGTTTTAACTAGGAATAGCTGCCTGTGGCTAGTGGGTGCCCTATATTGGGGAACCCAGCTAGAGAAACAGAGTTGCTTACCCCTGTCTGGAAATGGCCAGCCCCTGTCACTTCCCTCCCCCACTCTAGCCATTGAGCACTTTTTTTTAATCTTGGATTCCAGTTGCAGCTGGGCTACCCTAATAACTGTGCAAGGCCCCTTGCACAACGCTGCAGTGTGATTCTGTTGGGAGTCACATGATCGCATAATAGCATAGAGGAGAAGCTGTGACATCCCATTCGTTCCATATTCAGTCCCCGCCCCAGTTGCATTTTTGATATCAAAATGCCTAGGAATAGCAAGATGGTGAATCCTCTTCCAGCTACAAACCTTAGAGCCAGAGTTGTTGCTTGGAAATCATGGTCAGAGCCTTCATACTTCATCAGGATAGATGATGTAAGAGCCATTGGCCTTTGGTGTGGAGATGGGGGACAGGCAGAGCTGTCCCCAGTACAGATGAAAGACAGCTCTGGGAGGGAGACACCACCATGTGACACAATGAGGAGTTTGCAGTCCCTGCAAGCAGCTGAGAATCCACGTGAGCTATGGTGTATTTACCATGAGGTCCAGTAGAGGCGGGAAATGCTGATAAATCCAGCAGAAAACAGCGGCATGCAAGTGCAACCGAAACAAGCTCCCCAAGGTCAATGTCATTTTTGTGACAGGAAGTCCTTGCACCTCACATATTTAATGGCTTAGGCAAAGGCCTCTTATTAATTTCAAAATAGGAAATGAAATCCAGAACAGTAGCAACGCTAAAAAAGGCGAGGTGATTCTCTGAGCACAAAAACATGTACCACTCCATTCTGTGTAAGAAATCGTCCCGAGTATCGCAGCATCAATTAAATTCTGATATTGAACTACATCTTGTACAGATTTTCAAGGCAGTAGGTTCAAAAGGACCCTGAGTTACAAAGATGCTTATGTCAGACAGACAGATGGCTCTTGCACAGTCATTCCTCTGTATCAGCTGGTCAGAATAATCCAAAGACTTGTAGCTGCAAATCAAATGGAAGATTCTCTAACTTGTAGGTTCCTAACATACAGGTTCCCTGATCCTACAGAATCCTCTAGTGTCTGCCTCAAATCCTGGTGATACACAGAGACCGACAAACACACTCACAATGACTTTTCCACAGTGGAAAAGAAAGCCCACCAGAAAAGAGAGAGAGAGTGTGTGTGTATTGGGGGGGGGTTTTTTGTTTTGCTTTTGCAAAGATATTCAGTTCAAGTCTTTCTAAATACTCAGGAATCAGATGCATTCATTCGCAAACAGGCAATGTTTGAGAGGCATGTATTGCTTTCTGTGCATGTTTAAAATTCTACAAAATGTTATCTGTAGCACCATTTTAGTTTAATTACATCCATTCCCTGAACTCAGGCAAATTGAAGAAAATATCTCCCACGAAAGTTGACACATGCCAGGGAGCCATTTCCAACTTCTTAGGTTTAAAGCTTTTAACCTTTCAGTAAAATCCTTAGATAAATTCTTTCTTAGCTAACTGTTGCTCCGCAAATCATTTGGCTATGAGAGCCTCTAGGAGCTTTGATTACAATGATTTAAAAGGTGGTCGGGATTAATGGGAGCTTTACCAAAGTTCTGTATATTGTGGCTCAATTGACACCTTTGTGGATTTCAAAACAGCGACTCTGCCGCCTTCAGGGGTGGGTTTTTTCCTGCTCTAGTGGAAAAAGTCTATTAGTTTCCAGAAAAAAGAAGTCAATGAAGTCTTTACTTCGTGCCTTTACTAATATTAGAACCACCACTACGAGAGGAACACTTTCTTGGGAGAACACCTTCCACTTTAACTCATCATCCACCCGGTGGAGGTGCCCTTTTTTGGTCAAAGAGCATGTCTGGGAAGCTAAAATGAGAACATGGAATGGGCTGAATAGTGGCTCTTGTCTCAAAGGGAAACACGAGTTAGCAAATGCTTGCAGTAGGCTCTCCTTACGGATCTTCACAAAGCTAATGGTCTGCTTTCACATAGGTGGATTCACTTTTTGGGTTTGCTTTAATGATAGCCATTGAGGATCACCAGTAACTGAAAATGTGTTTGAATTTTTCACCAGCGTGCCTGCGTAGATTCTACACATTTGCATTAGCAACAAAGATGCAGTTTAATGCTGCTCAGGTTTCCGGTGTAAGATTGACACATGATGCTTCACTTAGGTAGTCGATGTTCTGTAGGATGGGAACATAAATGTAGCCAGGATTTCATGATGTCATTCACTCTTCTCTGTTGCAAGGACTTAACAGTAGCAGAATTTGGGTTTTAACTCTGTCATTTACGTGTCTTACTTATAAAGGATTGCTATACTGTTCTTTCCCCATCCTTGAGGAAGTAAAATCTCAAAATAAGTCATTTTAAATGAGATCACATACTCTCACCACTTACTAGCTCATTACCTACCAATTATATGACTTTACGTAAGTTATTTAAACCATCTGGTGTTCACTTTCCTTTCTACAGGGAGGGGAATCTTGGTACCAACCCCACAGAACTGTTTTATGTATATATTAAATGAACAAGTACCTGGCTCATAATAAATTCCCAACATGTTGTTTAAGGGGTTGTTACTATTAGATAGAGAATGTCCAGCATTGTACTTGGCATTCCAAAATGCTTAAAAATATTTCTTTGACCATCCCTTTCACTGTCCCATTTTTTCTCCCTGTCTTTCTACTGTATATAATAGAGAGGCTTTGTGGGTAGAACACAGGCTTCTAGCTCTATGCTAAAACTTAACAGTTTTTTTTAATAAAAATATAACACTTTATTGGCAAACAATAAACCTGAACTCCATTAATATATTTCCCAGTTCTTGTGATAGACCCAAAGAGAGCAAGTCAGACAAGAAAAAGAAAGTCTAAATGAAACATGATTTGCTGTTTTAGCTTCTCTGTTATTTAGACTTATTTGTAAGTTTGGGGGGGTACTTATTCTCATTTCTTCCCACTGTCCTACACATAGCACTTTGATCTGGAAGGAAGTTGGGCATTATCCAACACAGCCCTTTTTTGTTTTCAAGGGACAGAAACTGAAGTCTCAAAAGTTCAGTGACTTGTTGCAAGCCAATGATGGCAAAAATAAGAACAAGGCTCTCCCCGTGCTGAGAGCCTGGGTTCTTTCCATCATACCTGCTGCTTCTCTCTTCCCACACAGCCCTCCCGAGAATGAGTTAGGGGTGCTCACCAGCACTCTTCTGTTCGAGGACACACGGAGAACATGGTTTATAACACCATCCTGTCTGTCACCTTCCATTTCTTTTTACCTGAGATAGAAGAAGCATTCTCTTCTCCTGAGGCTCCAGATGCCTAAGGATTTGAAGGGTCCAATATTAGTGCTCTTGGTAAAGGCTAGTCTGGAGGAAGCCATTGACAATGACTCGTGCCCTCCCCCCAAGCTGGACCTCACGTCAGCCCCCCAAGAAGAAAGTCTGGGCTAAGGTGAGGAGGAGAAATGCAGAGTTCACTCCAGCACTCACCATTTGGATAGATCCGCTCTACCCCGTGGAGAAACAGGGACCTAACGATGAGGTCACTGCAGAGAAGGATAAGAAGCCAGGCCAAAAAAAAAAAAAAATGAGGACTTAGGGAAAATCAGTGCCTCCTTAAGAAACCAGAGGAGTGGGGAAGGGGTTTTCCCTCCAAAGAAAACTATTATTTTTTCATTTAATGTAACAAAGCGGCATGCAATTTTTACATTGTTTTGTTTGTTTGTTTTACAAATGTAGTAGCCTCTTTACAGGAAAAAAGTTTTAATGATCATTAAACTCCACTTCTATCTTGCCAAATTTACTTAGGAACTTAGTCAGCTGCACGCATATTTCATTTTGATGTGATCCCGATCCACAGGTACACATGGTTCTCCATTCTGCTTTTGTACTTGACATTATTTCAGATACATTTTTTAATGTCTGGGCACCACCCACATGGTCACTTCATTTGCATTTCTTTCATTCCCAGCAAGTCTCTGCATTTCCCAAGAGGCACCTGGGACGCTTGACTTTTATTTGTGCACATACTCTCCATACTTGGAATAGTCCGTCTTCTATTAGCTGTGTTTGCTCCTGTCTCCCCAGGACACTGCTCTTTTTACGTTTGGCATACAGCATTTTATTTTGCAAATTAAAAATCAAAAAGTTTTGTGAGTAAGCCAAAAACTCTCCATCTGGCTTCCCTCTTATGCAGTCTGAATAAATAAATATGTGTGTGCACACTTACTTATACTATGTATTCTAGTTTTAAAGTTTTACTTTTTTTTTGGTCCATGTGAAATGTATTGCCATAATGGTTCAATGTATAGATGTGAAGCAATACTTTATACTCAAAGTCAACTATTACTTATTTAACTAAAGATGTCTTATCCAACTAGAAATGCATTTTTAAACATAGGTTTTTATATAATCCATATGCATATCCTAGAAAATCAGATTTGGGGGGAGAGCTTAAGTTTATATTAAAGTATTTTTTTAGGGGCACCTGGGTGGCTCAGTCGGTTAAGCATCTGCCTTCAGCTCAGGTCATGATCCCAGGGTCCTGGGACCAAGCCCCACGTTGGGCTCCCTGCTCAGTGGGAATTCTGCTTCTCCCTCTCCCTCTGCTGCTCCCCCTGCTTGTGCTCTCTCTCTCTCTCTCTCTCTCTCTCTCAAATAAATAAATAAAATCTTTTAAAAAATAAAATATTTTTTCAGAATTAAAATTGATACTTTCTTGTCTTCAACTTCAAAGCGCCATGAACCATGAGCCCTCTCAGAACAAAATATCTTTTATGTGATTTTTAATGTTATTTAACGTAAATGTTGTTCCGTGGCTATCTGTGAAAACCTAAAAGAATTCCTATTGCCCATTCTCCATGTGACCTTCATGTTTAAAAAAACAACTAGAGGGGGAGGGGGGTGGGGGGATGGGTTAGCCCGGTGATGGGTATTAAGGAGGGCACGTACTTCATGGAGCACTGGGTGTTACACAAAAACAATGAATCATGGAACACTGCATCAAAAACTGATGATGTATGGTGACTAACATAACATAATAAAATAAAATTTAAAAAAAAACTTGAGTTAAGCTTAAGCTTTGAGAAAATTTCATTGATCAGAAGGTGTCAGTCACCCTAAAACCAGAGAGTATTCCTAAAGCAAAACAATAATCGAGGAAAATTAAAACAAAAAAAACCCCTTGAATATAGACACAAAGGTGACATCTGGTTCTAGGTGGATGGATATAACTCCTACATAAACCAAACCAAAACAAAACATTTTTTAATGTATCTTTTGAGCCAGTTCTCTGGATCACAACTGTTACGTAAATCATACTTTCAGAACATTAAAGAAAATTCCATGCGAGACAAAATCCCCCTCAAATACGTGGTCTCCTGTGCAGAGCGCAAGTCTTGTATCTTACTTCAGCTCTTATTTCTCTTCATCAGCGTCTCAGGGTTTTCTTCCCACTCTCGCTTCTTTTTCCACCTCTCACACTAATTCCTCCGGGTGTCTGTGTTTCTGCATTTCTTCATCTGTGTTGTCTTTGTCCTCCCTTAGCACTTGGCGCCGTGCCTGGTTTGTGGGAGGGGAGGCAGGATGGGCTGTGGTAAAGCTCCAGGGCTCAGGGGACAGCAGACCAGGCAGGGGTTTCTACATGTATCAGAAGGTGCTGAAAGCAAACGTCTGCCTTACTCACAAGGTCGTTGTGAGAGCTTGAGGCTTCTGGGTTGTGATGCGTGTTGTTAATTACAGGCTCTTGACAGATGTTTGCCAGTTGAATGAATTAATTCACCGTCACCTTTCCCTTCACTCTCCTTGATTTGGTTGTTAACCTGCCTCTACCAACATCTTCATTTCTTACATCTCACGAAGAGAAGGCTGGTACAATTTCTATGACCAGTTCTATAGCTTAGATCCATTGCTTTCTGTGTCTCGTTTAAAATTCACAACCTTGACTTACACTCACTTCCACATCATGTTCTCTTGTCACTTCTGTGACCTGGTTTTACCTTGTTAAATATGTCTGCAGCTGGCTCACATTTTTAATTTTCCACTCTCCCCTCCGGCTCTCCCCAGTCCCATATTCCTTTGTGACAAGTTCATATTCACGATCCCTGGTTAGACAAATGCAACCTCCTGTTTTCTTGTCCTCTTTGAGGTTTAATCCAACTGTCTCTGTTCTGTGTTAGCCCCATAAATGGCATTTCCTGCTCCAGACCTCATCATGATAAGGCACTGTTGCCGTCCCAGTTTCTCTTGCATCTCTGATTCCTAACCTCCAAGCCAGTGGGTCTCAAAGTATGGTATTCTGAGCAGCCAAAGCAGCTCCAGCATCCCCCAAGAACTTGCTAGCCATGCATATTCTCTGTCCCACCCCAAAACTACTGGTGCAGAAACTCTGGGGGTGGAACCCAGCCCCACTCCAAGGAATTGCGATGCCCACTGAAGCCGGAGAAGCATCGTCTCAACCCCTCTGGTCTCAAGAGCCTTCCCCCTTCTTCCTGTTCCCACTACTCATTCCTTCTACTGGTAGTTGTTGTATGCTATTTTGGAAACCATTATTACAGCATTTTAGAAGATCATGTAAAACATCAAAATAAGTTCTAATACTATATAGGGTAATATTATTTTTAATATTATTTTTAATATTAGTATAAAGAGCAAACTCTTTCTCATCCCCCATAACAAGAGACAGTGATGATCTTGATAGATGAAGGTACAAATAATCCATGAGACTCCTCTTCATCGGGAGGGTTAGGTTCTTTCTAAAAAAGAAAAAGTTTTTCTAGTAACGCAAATTAAAATGCCAATAAAAACCGTGCTTGTAAATAGAAAGGACACTGAGAGTTACATACTCTTCAAATTAATAGAATTTGGAATTACCAAACATTAGGAATTCCCAGCTGATTGCTTAGCATGATGATGAGTAAATGGGGTCAGTTATATTACTATTTCTACTTTTGTGTATGTTTGAAAAGGTCACAAGAGGAATTTTAAAATAGCTGTTACTTAACAGTGGCAACATCATTGTAGCCCCATATTAAATGAATCCAAATCAGATGGTCTTCACTTTTGTCACTACCATTCTTGGTCATAAATGATATTAACAATGGATTTGTCATACTTGTTGAATGGTTTCAATTTATTTCTGCTAGATTGAGATATATATATTTGTGTATATATAGATATATATAGATACAGATACAGATATATATACATACATACACACATATATATGTAGGTAGGTAGATAAAACATGGTTATGAAGGTCAATATTGAAGAAATGACCAAAAGCTATGAAATTCATGTGATCTGTCCATAGATCAGATGTATGTATCAGATGCTATGTAAATAGAGAAACCCTTCACAAAACAATTTTAAAAGATTCAAGTATCTGTCACTTAGATATTAAAATATTAATACACAGAAGTTTTGTCTATTGGAATTTCTCCTAAAAGGGGAGAATTCTAATTGCAGAAAAAGCTTTATGCAGGGAAGGGATTGGCAGAGCCTCCTGTTTCATTATATCATAAAACATGGGAAACCCCATTATGATCAGCCATAGGAAGATAGCTAAATAAAATTCAGTTTATTCATCCAATATAATCATTAAGATTATAATTATGCAAATTATAATGTTTATAATAGTAAAAAAAAAAAAAGGCATTAAATCCAATGTGTAGTAAGATCACAACCATGAAAAATATGTACCGAGGGGCGCCTGGGTGGCTCAGTCGTTAAGCATCTGCCTTCGGCTCAGGTCATGATCCCGGGGTCCTGGGATCGAGCCCCACATCAGGCTCCCTGCTCCGTGGGAAGCCTGCTTCTCCCTCTCCCACTCCCCCTGCTTGTGTTCCCTCTCTCGCTGTGTGTCTCTCTGTCAAATAAATAAATAAAATCTTAAAAAATATATATGTACCAATAAATAAATTGTTCCTGTTAGGTTGTCTTACTCTTTTTTCTTCATTTTTATCTTTTTGGTGGAAATGTATTTTTAGAAATTATGACCGTGGAATTACCAAGACTGTTTCCTCTCCAAAGCGGTTTGGGTCTTTGCAACTTAGCAAAGGTACATTTAATCTATGCGGAGCTAAATTTTTTGAGAGTCTCTATGTCCCTAGGACTGCTTCTTCAATATTAGCAAAGCCTCCAGCACTAAGCCAGCCGCCTTGATGAAACCGAGATTCATAGAGTCTAAAGGAATCCAACTACAGTTGTATCTTTTCCCTAGCACTGCTTCTAGGGTACTTTTTTTTTTTTTTTAAGATTTTATTTATTTATTTGACAGATAGAGACATAGCAAGAGAAGGAACACAAGCAGGGGGAATGGGAGAGGGAGAAGCAGGTTTCCTGCTGATCAGGGAGCCCGATGCGGGGCTCGATCCCAGGACCCTGGGACCATGACCTGAGCCGAAAGCAGACTCTTAATGACCGAGCCACCCAGGTGCCCCTTCTGGGGTACTTCTTACCTGCCCAAAAGTACAGCAGTCATTTGATTCTATCATTGCCCCAAAGAAGCAGAACTTGGCAGCGGCCCCGAAACACCCCCTCCTCCTCGGGTTGTCTTAACCGAGACTTTTATTACACTGGGAACATCAAAAATCAAAGTGGTTTCCTGGAGATGTGTTAAACTGAATGACAGCAGCATCATTATTCCACCAACTGGGAACATGAGACGGTGCTACTTTCCACAGCATCAGTGTGAACATGCTAAATTCAAATGTGTTAAGGGGACCGGGGACCGTCCCCGACAGGACGGCAATGCAGGAACGCACCCCCGAGGCCCTTCCCTCCTGAAGACTCCCGGTTTGGCTGAGTACTTAGAGTCCACACTGCGCTTCTTCTCTTATCAACAGGGAGTAGTAATCATTTTGTAATTATCGTTATACTAACTGCCGAGCCATTCCGGGCATACAGAAAGGCCAAATGAAGAAAATGGGGAGAAAGCCACAATCTTAAAGTGGGTCAGTGCTTTCTGTCGTCTGCCTCAGATGATTTTTTTGCATATCTATTCTATTTTTTTTTCCGTGTTTATACAAGATTCAGGTGAAATAGCCTATGTCCTTGAACCCTATGCTGTCGAAAGCCTGTCGGTTTGTAGATGACTCTGTTGAACGTGTTTCATCAGGCCAGTTCTAACTGGGGAGGGAGGGGGCTGGAGGAGCATCCTTATACCACCACATATTGTTGTGTATAAAATTAAAGCCTTGGGGGGCGCCTGGGTGGCTCAGATGGTTAAGCATCTGCCTTCAGCTCAGGTCATGATCCCAGGGTCCTGGGATCGAGTCCCGCATCGGGCTCTCTGCTCCTTGGGAGCCTGCTTCTCCCTCTGTCTCTCTCTCTCTCTGTCTCTCATGAATAAATAAATAAAAATCTTTAAAAAATAAATAAATAAATAAACAAGTAAATAAATAAATAAATTAATTAATTAAATTAAAGCCTTGGGAGGAGCATCACACAAGAAAAGGATTATTTATACAAGATCCACCTTGGAGTTGTGTCACTGTTTCATTTCTACAAGTAAATCCTCTTCCAGTTTTAAGGCAGGTAATTGCTTTGCTGGTTTCTGTTTCTGACTAAGCATAACTTAGGAGTCTTTCATCTGGATATTTATTCATCTTACTGGAACAGCTTTCCGTCCTCTTTAAAAATTAATTTGATTTTAATGCCTCTTTATTTAGGACTCCCCTGGGCTAGGATGAAATCACACTGGGGGAATTTTGATTTGACAAATGGCCATTGTGTGGGAGCCTTTGATCGTCTCCTGTGGTGTTAACTAGCTGCTGGCCCCTTGCTTTGAGGAGCTTTAAGCAAGATCAAAGTCAGCTCCCCGCAAGGGCATGACCCCTGGTGGACACTGGGAGAATTCTGGCACTTACTTCCAGGATCCTTAGGATGCTGCGGCCCTCAGCTGTGGCCTGAAGCCCCCTTTGAGTGGTCAGTACTCATTCCCTCAGAAGGTTTGCAGGTGGGACCTTCCCAGCAGCCAGTGAGGAGTGGTCCCTGTTGTCAGGAGGGAAGCCTGGGGGAGCTTCGAGCTCCTAAACGTTTATCTGCCTGGAGAAATTGGATGCTGGCGGGAGTAAAGACAAAAGAGGATGCATTTTTCCTAGAGCCTTAGAGAACCATGCATCTGGTGTTTGTTGAGTGGCATGAAGCCCTTGGCTCCCTAAAGTAGGCATTCCTAATCCTGGTTTTCCAATCCTTGAGGCCTGCTCAGTTTTTCCAGGTTTTCCAAAATTGGGAAGAAAAGTTAATTTTAATTCACTTTCATTAAAAAAAAAATACATACAAAATATGGTAGTTATGATTAGAAAGATGGAAACAGGCAATTTGCTAGAGGTCACTGAAAATTGCTACCCTCATAGTCTGATGCCATATGTCTAAAAATAAAATAAGTATCTGAAAAGCAAAAGAACAAGTGTAGATTTTACAGATTGACCTTGATAAAGATTGTTCAAAAACATTTAGATTCAATTAGCCGACGATAACTGTCACCCTTCCCTGGAAGGCGGGCATTGTCTAACTGTGCCATCTCCTTCTCGCTCCCACAGATGGGGAGCTCTCCATATCGAATGAAGATGATTCGCTGGAAAACGGACAGTCCCTGAGTTCCAGCCAGCTGTCTCTGCCAGCCCTGTCCGAAATGGAGCCGGTTCCCATGCCCAGGGATCCCTGCTCATACGAGGTGCTCCAACCTTCAGACATCATGGATGGGACAGGTAATTCCCCTGGTTGACTTGCATGTGGCATTTGGGACCTGTAGCCTGGCTGGACTTGGAGTTCTGTTTTGCACCACCCCAAGCCTAAGAATCTCCTGGAAATGGGGACGAAACTGCCCAATCAGTACATATTTACACTTACTGTTCTGTAGTTTTTCAAAAACATTTTTTGGAATCTTAATGTCTTTAAAGAAGAAGGCCCTGTTTTTGTACTGTTGGGGATTTAAAATGTCATTGGTTTTTGTTTTTTGTTTTTTTCCCTAGCACTCGTTTCTACTAAGCTCAAGCTAAGGAATCCTACGCTTCTTCTAAAGGATACCTATCTAATTCACGTGTTTGTAAAACCCTGGCATGGCCTTTAAGCCCAGTCTCCATATACCAGCTAATGGTTGCATCAGTTTAGCAAATTGTATCCATTTACTGTACACAAAGGATGTGTTCATTGGCTATTAAATTGTATACAATTTACTGGCTAACTCGTATGCAGCTGACAGGTGATATTTGGTACCATTGGACCATCGCTACTTCTTTGGTCCAAAGCCCTCTGAATGGTCAGTACTCACTCCCTCAGAAGGTGGGATCCTCCCAACAGCCAGTGAGGAGTGGTCCCTGTTGTCAAGAGGCGAGCCTTGGTGGGGTGGAGGGGGAGGGACCTCCCGGAATCTCCAGAGTGTGGGGAGAAAGACCACATCCTTTTTCCACACCGTATGCAAAGTCTGCATCAGCAGGGCTCAGGTGGGAAGACGGGAGAGCTGGGGTCACAGAGTCAATTCCATGCTCCACTTTGGGACCTGATGATAACGGCATCCCTTGGGAGAGGGGGAGAGCTGAGCGCTCATGAGGGCCTTGGTGCTACAGGGGACATGGCAACCCGGATTAGGGAGGAAGAGGAGGTCAGGGGAGAGTCACTGGAGTCATGCCAATCAGCAGCGATGAGAAGCAGGATACTATGCACCTGAGCTACATTCCCCCCCAGGCTGAGCAGGTTTTGCCAACTTAAAGCAGTGAATTGTGTTTCTCATCCAGCCTTTCTTGTGACATTGGAATCACACAGATTTGACCCTTGGAGGGATATCTGTCATCCCAGTGAACTCAGAGTTTCAGTCTTATTGGCCAGGCTGCCCCCGCCCCTCGCCCCAGGACAGCTCTTAACTGGAGCCAGTCGGGGTCTCCCATGGCCGAAAGGTAGAGCCAGACCCAATGCCGAACAAAGAGAAATGGGGGAAATCAAACAGAAAATCATCATTCCGGCAACTGAGAGGAGAGAGGAAGCGGGGAGACAGGAAGACGTTGTCTTGGTGCATCCTTTGTCTGGTCAGAGTTTATAGGAGCCCCTACAACTGCTTGGCTGGCCCCAGAACCTGGACGAGCAGCCACTCCGGGCATGTGGGGATGCCCGGCCTGCTGTCAGCCTCTAGACTGCTTCATTGCTTCATGTCCCGGACCCGGGGAGACCCAGTGGGCAAAAACAAGGCCCCAGAATCTCCTCTGTCTTCCACTCGACAAAGGGCAAACAGGCCCAAGGGAAGATGCCAGCATTTGGTGCTGGTTTGGTTCAGAAGGGGCACTTTGTCCCTGACCCACTGCACCTGCCGTCCGTGGATTGTTGCCGTGGCCCCATGAGTCACGTTTAGAGCACTCACAGAAGGTGTAGTGTAAATGCCAAGTTGAAGTGGTGAAGCTTGGGATAGTTTGGAGAAAATGTCCTCTTCCTTTTTCCCCCCTCTTTCCCCCCCTCCACCTCTCCCTTACTGCCTCAACCTCCCTGATGTGTCCCTCCACTCCCTCGCCCCCGCTTTATTGGATTTCTAGCAGCCTCTCTTTAACTCTCCCCACATTCACGACGGCCTGGAACAGTCGGTGCTCCACTCTGTTGCTAACCCACACCCCCGGTCCTGTGTGCTCCTGCCGGCCCCACCTGCACTGCGTTTGTGTAATGTCTCCTGTGTGTCGTGTGGTTGTCCCCTCAGTGTCTGAAGAGAGTCCCTCTGCCAGTGAGTCTGGAGTCCTCCTGTCCCAAGATCCTTCAGCCAAACCAGTCCTGCTACTGCCCCCCAAAAAACCTGCTGCTTTCTCTGGAGACCATGAGGAGACCCCAGTGAAGCAGCTGTCCCTTCTCAAGCAACCCCCCGCCCTGCCTCCCAAACCCACTGCCAGGATTGCCAACCACTTAACAGGTGAGTCAAGATGTCTTCCGGGGACGTGCAGCCCTGCCTTCCCTTCAAGGGATAATCTCTTATTCTCTTTCTTTTTATCTGAGCCCTGTTGCACCTCTCCGGTGAGGTTGCTCTGTGGGACGTTTGGGTGTTTCCATGTGCGTCTTGGTACACGCAATCGTGATCTGGGTTTGTGTGTTTTTGTCAAGAAGCATTCGAAATGCACCCACCAGCCATATGCCAAGAGCCCCTGTCATGTGTATCTGTAAATATGTACATTGGTATTTGTGTGACTGACTCACGATGATTTGCCCATCGAGGTGAATTAGGTTCAATGTCAAAATCTTTGCAAAGATGAAGAGTCGTACCTTGTTCCCTTTGTAATGAGTTTGCCAAAGCTTTAAAGCTTTTGTCTTTAAATTATTGATCTGAAGCCCGGCGTATTTCCTCTATTAAAATTCATGTCTGTGCTGTTTGTTCTGCTAAAAAAAAAAAAAAAAAAAAGTAGAGACAATCTGCAAAGTATTGTGTATTGTGGGAAATACTTTTAAAAGACGAGTTAAGTTTTGTCCTAAAATGATTTTTACGTTTTCGTGTTGAAAGTGTTAGTGAACGTACCCACTGCTATTAAATTGGGCACCTAATGAAGTTGTACTTCACTGCCCATAAATCAGACACTACTTTCTGATTTAACGTTGGGGTTTAATTAAAGAGTAAAGATTTCAGGGGGTTGTTTCTCTAACCTTGAGAGCCATTCCATCTGATCAGCTGCCTTTTTATAGTGCACTTGATATTTTCGTAGTTTCTAATTGATCTCTGTACATTTTTGTGAGACGTGATGAGGATAGAGGTAAGGCAGAATATTTGCCTCTTTTATAGTAGAAAAGCTGAAGTTTAAGAAAAATGAGTGCCATTATCAGGCCTAGCAGGAACTCTGCAGCGGGGGCACGCTTAGACCTCATGCTTCCTAATTCCTCACCCAGGGAATGTTGTCTCTGCGATAGGAGGGTGTCTCCCACGTGGTGCTGAGTTTCATTCGAGTCCAGCTTAAACACAAGATTGAGTCAAACGGCTCTATCCACGTGTGTGTCCATCCAAGCCAGATGTTTGTGGTTTGAAAGAGCACATTTCCATCTAAAGGAACCGTTCAACACGTTAATAACACTTCAGTCCAGTGCCCCAAAATGTAAATGCATAGAAAAGCACAAAGGAGAAAATGCCCTCATAAACTTGCCTCTAAGAGAGAACCATTGTCTGTTTTATCTGTCTGTCTAATGAAAGTCAAATGCCTGCTATACATAGTCTCTTATCAGCAGCTTTTTGCACGCAGTGCTATCTTGTGGACTGATTCTCCTGTTCATAAATACTCCCCAACATGCTTTTGTTAGCTGCCTGGTGTGGAGTAGGATTTACGTGTTTGGCCCCTTGTGGACTCTCCCATCTCCTGTTGTAAAAATCACCACAGTGAACATCCTCAGCGGCATACGTTGATTTATAAGCATCGGCGTTTCTCCTAATTTCATTCTAGGTTAGAGTTGCTTATTCTAATTCTAGAAATCAATTCTATACCTTTGAAGAGCTGTAGGCTTTTGAAGGCTTTGATGCCAAATTTCCCTGAAGATTAAATATTGCGAAATAAACTCCTGTACGTAGTTCATATTTATTCGTCACACAGGTGCTAGGTATCAAAGTGGATGCAAATGACAGTTTAATGTATAAATTTTACATGTATATATTTTGTATGTTATCTATATGATATGTACACATAATGCAGTACCAAAATACTTTCCGGGGTATCAGTTGGATTTCCATGCAATCCGATAAAAGGGCATGGAAGGGCTGAAGCCTGAGCTGTCCCTTCAAGCATAAAGGGCATTTATAGAGAATGAGGGGAGAACATTCCAGGAGAGAAGGCCCCGCTCAGAGGCCCAGAGATGGCATTGTTTTGGGTCCATGACCAGTGGCCGAGCTGGGGCAGAGGGTCCGTCTCAGGGTGTATTGAGAAAGGGTTCACTAGGTAAGGCGTATGAGGATTTAGATTCTGTTCCCGTGACAGCAGAGAAGCTTTGGAGGTGTCTGAGCAGGGGAGTAATGTGATGAAAACTAGCCTTTCAAAGATTTTCCTGGGTCACTGTGTAGAATGAACAGAAAGAGACGGTGGAAGGCCTAAAAAAGGCTAGCCCTATGCCTCGTTCTCCAGAATCACTAGTTGAATTAAATGGAATAATTTGAACCAGGGAGGCTATGGGGAGAGCTACTCCTGTATCTGAAATATGAGCTCACAAGCATCTGGCCAATCACAGCAGGAGGAGAGAGAACAGAAAAATAGAAAAGACATTTTAAAAGAAGAATCGACAGAATTTCTTAGCCAACAACATCCCCTAGTTTATCTAGTTATCTAATTGATGAAGGCACACTTCATTCCCATCTTCAGCTGTGAGCCATGAACTTGGGCAGCCTGATATCCGCAGGACTCTTGATACATGAGAGACTGAGGCTATCTTAATTAGCCCAATCTCTGGCTTCCCCCGTCCTTTTCCAAGGAGAGTGGACTTATCTACTCTCTATAAACCTCACCTCTAGATAGCTTGGATCAGATGGATAAAAATACATAAGAGCTAATAATCCTTACCATGCTGTAGTATCTGATAGCCTCTGAAATAGGAGGAAGACAAGATAGGTGGAGCTATCTGTGGGCTGCAAGCCTGGTGCTGTCCTTTTGGGTTTAAACTCAATTAGACATGCTTAATTTTTGTAAGTGAACAATCAGTCATAATGAATCTGCATCACCGTGAGGCAGCTACATTAACCCTGTTCTGTTACTAATTACTCTGGAGACATCTGGGCTCTGTCAGAAGAAATTAATAAACTAAGAATTCTAGAACTCTAAATTGAGACTTCTAAGTTGTAGCATGCTCTCTCTCCCTGTCGGCTGTCCTGTTGACATTTTTGAAAGGGAACACAGACAATTTGAAAGACACCAGGCATGATTAATAGAGAGTGACAGCAGTTAATGGTCCGGTAGGATCCTAGAGAAAGCGTGAGCCTGACCTGGGGTCACTTCCAAGCATATGATCAGGAAAAGACAAGCAGAAATATCTCTGCTTCAGCATGTGCTTCCCCTTTATCAGGAAAACCGTTAGGAACTTGGAGACTGTGACGAATTTGCTCTTTTCGCCAGCAAGTAGAGAGAAGCCTACTTGCTCTCCCAGACGATCTTCTTCCCTTGTCATCATCCTGGTCTCCAACTGCATGTAATAGAGGAGCATCAAATTCCATCCCTTCCATTCTGGAAGTACGGTGCATAGCAGAGCTGGTTGCATAATGCAGATGGTTGAGGTGAATGACTCTCAAAATCCGTCTTTCTTGGGATGATGGTGGACCCCAGAGGAAAAGGGTTGATTGAAGTGGGGCGGGGGGGTGGGGGAGAAACCACTCTCTCCTATCTTTCTAAGTCTTCATCAGTCACCTCTCCAGCCATCCTGGCTCTAGGAGTCCGATATGACACGCTGCATGAATAATCCATGGCTCTGCATACGGTACCTGTGATTAGGGGCCCCGTAGGTGCCATTTGAATGAAGGATAATCAGCTCCCATGAGAGCTGGACTTCACAGTCTGCCGTTCACACTTGGGTAATAACGACGGCAGCTGCCCTTTTTTGAGAACTTTACAGCATATCGTTTAGTCCTATGGAGTCCATGCTATTATTGTTATTCTCTCTTCCCTAGAGGAGGAAAAGGAAATTCTTTGGATGAGTTAAATAACTCGGTCAGTGGTTACAGAGTGTAAGTGCAGAGATGGACCCACTTTGTTTTACTCCAGAGTTCTTACTCATAACCATTAGTTTCTACCATCCTCACTAAGATATCTCTTCTTAAAATTTTAAACAATGGAATCATGAGCTTTCTTTGGATTTTTTTGGCCTTGTGTGTTCAGTCTGTTTTTAGAAAATTGGCTTCTCAGGACACCTGGGTGGCTTAGTCGGTTAAGCATCCAACTCTTGGTTTTGGCTCAGGTCATGACCCTGACCCATGACCTTCAGATCAAGCCCCGTGTTAGGCTCCGTGCAGAACGTGGAGCCTGCTTAAGATTCTTTCTCACTCTCCCTCTGGTCCTTCAACACCCCCCCCACAACTGCTTGCACTCTTTCTCTCCCTCTCTCTCTCTCAAAAATAAATACATAAATTGATTGAGTGATTAAATTTTAAAAAAGGAAATTGGCTTCTTTATTTGCATAAAGTATATCCAGTCTTTCAAAAATAAATTATCTCAAGGCACTTGATTATGAAGAGGAGGACTTGAATGCGGTTGGGTTGGGTTTGGAAGAACATGCTAGAAATAGTCTGTAAGAATCAAGAACAGGGCAAATCATGTGGGAAGCATTTGGCCACAGAGACTAGCAGTTCAGCAAAGAAAAGGAAGTGTTGGGGTCTCTGGGTGGCCCAGTCGGTTAAGCGTCCAGCTCTTGACTTGGGCTCAGGTCATGATCTTAGAGTTGGGAGATCGAGTCCCGAGTCGTTGTGGAGCCTGCTTGAGATGCTGTCTCTCCCTCTCCCTTTGCCCCTCTCCTGCTTATTCTCCCTCTCTCTTATTCTCTCTAAAATAAATAAATCTTTAAAGGAAGGATGAAAAGAAAAGGAAGTGTTGCTGATCCTTTAAAAATAAGTCCTTCTGCTAATGTGAACCTGCCCAGGGTTTCTTTGTCTGTAGACCCTGAAATACAAGGAACTTGTGTTGGTCGATAGCTAGTTTCAACATTCCAAAGTTTTTACAACTGCAGACTTACCTGGCAAATGGCATCCATGCCCTCTGGTACGTCTCAACCTCACGTGTCTAATGAGAATCTTCTAAACAGAGCTCGTCACACCAAAACCAACATTCCTGTTTATACTGTCTCTTGAGTTTTGTGGACACTGTCCACGGCATACTCTTCTGTAGTGACATTCTGATCTGTGATCTCATTGTTCCTTTCCGGGTCTCTTACTGTGTGTCCCCATTTCTCTCCAGTATCCTCCCCACCTTCCTTGTTCTCCTCCTTCAGCCTCCTCTCCAATCCTACAAAATCATCTACTTTTGCCTCTATCCTTGCATTCTACTCGGAAAGTACAAGAAAACTGGTAACTGGACCACGGTGACCTTGGACCTCATCTCTGCCTTTAAATGGAAAACACGACCTACAACCCAGAGGCCTCAGAAAGAGGTTTAAGGTTCATAGTCTCTGGGTAACTGATACCTTGAAGGAATGGGAAATATACCCAAATTTACTCTTTATCCTCAATTTTCTGTATTTTTCCAGTCTTAATTTCCTTTTCTTAAGATGCAGAAATTCTTTCTTGGTGCATGGGAGAACTTTCTCTTAAAACATTTTTTAAAGGGTCCTCTCTCCTCTCACCTCTGTGACCAGCATGAAGACGACAACAAAATACCTTTCTTTTTTTGTGGCACTTTGTTAGGTTGGAGATGGAATTCACTTGGCACTTTTTTTTTTTTTATTGTGGTAAAAACATAACATAAAATGTACCTTCTCAACAGTTTGTAAGTGTGCCATTCAGTAACGGTAACTAGATTGACGTCTGTTAAGCAACAGATTTCCAGAACTTTTTCATCTTGCAAAATTGAAGCTCTGTACCTGTTAAATGACTCCCCTTTTCCTTTCCTCCCCGCTTCGCCCCTGATAACCACCACTTTACTTCTTGCTGCTAGGATTTGAGGCATCTCAGATACATGCAATCTATAGTTATTTGTCTTTTTATCAGAAGCTTACTTCATTTTGCATAATCCCTCAAGGTCCATCCATGCTGTAGCTGTGATCGGATTTCCTTCCTTTCTAAGGCTGGATGGCACTTCCATTTTGAGGGCCCACCCTGTGCAAGGTGCTCCGCCAGCCTTGGTATAATTTATAAGCAGTGTTGCCTCATCGGCTCTAGGGGTTGTAGACAGTTATAAGCTACAGCAAATGCTTCACATGAAGATGTATAAACATGGTTCTCAAGAAATACCAATAGCAGGAGACCGAATCCTTTTGAAAGAGTCAGAAAAAAACATCGTAAAGGAGGATGTGTTTAAAACTTAAAGATGAGTCACATTTTGAAGGTCATGGAGGGGAAAGGAGGTCATTGTGACTTGGGAGGCAGAGTTCACAGAGGCACCTGCGTGAGAGGCACAGTATGTTCAAGAACTAGCCAACAGCCCAGCGTGGCTGGCTTCATGGAGGGAGGTAATCCAAGATCAGGCCAGAAGTGGGTTGAAGGGAAACTGTCGAAAGCCTCGCATGCCATGATGAAGGATTTGACTTTAGAGGAGGAGTGGGCATGTTTTGTGGACATTTAGCAGCAGTTGCTTGATTTCAACCCAGCTTGTCTCCTTGATGCTCTTGTGGATCCAATGGGCAATAATGCTGGGGGCTGGAGGTGTAACTGAAAATATAAAGGAAACTGGGGCATGGCCATTGTCAACTGGATATTGCAAAGGGCACCAAGCTGCTGCCCTTCATTCTTCTCTTGGACATCGTGTTAATATCCCAGGGTCAGTTTCCTGAGAGTGGGGATGGAGTCGGCCTTGGTCCTTGCTGTGTCCTCAGCTAGCACTGAGGAGCCCCAGAACAGGAGGGCTTGCGAGAGAGAGAGAGAACCTCCTGTGGCGGAGGCATTGAAGGAGGTGCTGGATGATCATTTGCCCATGAGTTCGTAGCAGGATCCTTGTTCTCGGGTTCTGAGTTGTGCCGTAAACAAAATCAGATCCTCATGCTTCTGTAGAGCTTGAAGGAGCCCCGATACCTGATGGAAAGCAGTCCCTTATTAGAGTAGCAGACAGAACATGACAGTCATGCATCAGTCAAACTTGTGGTCCAGACTGAGGTGTCAGAGTGCATGCTGGGATTGTCAAGGGAAAATGGCAATGCCCTTGTAATGCGCCAGGTGCAGGTGGTTAGACCAACCACCGCCCTCACTGTAAATGCAGGAGCTAGGAGTGCGTCCTTCAACAATGAATAAGTATTATGCATCGGGTAGATGCAAGGTTGAAGATGAATTGCGGCCATCCTTTTTTTCTGTTTATAATATCTAAGGATCTGGCTTGAACTTACTCGCACCTTCACCCTGAATGTTCTACCTCTTTATAGCTCCATAAGGTCTATGTAGTATTTTTTTTTTTACAATTTTATTTATTTGAGAAAGAGACAGAGACCGAGCATGAGCAGGGGAGAGGGGCAGAGGCAGAGGGAGAAGCAGACTCCCTGCTGAGCAAGGAACCCAACTCAGGACTCAGTCCTAGGACCCTGGGATCATGACCTGAGCCGAAGGCAGACGCTTAACTGCCTAAGCCACCCAGGCGCCCCAATGTAGTATTTCATTTCATACCATCTAAATTTACTTTCGGACATCCTCGATCTGTTCGTTGGTTCCAGTGTTCTGAGATCAGATGAGCATGTTCATGCTTCCCTTCATGACTTCGTGACTTTGATCTGACTCTCCCAGCCTTCTCCTGCATAGTCACAAATAGCTGTCCTCCCGGTGGTCACTGTTGGGTCCATGCTTCTTGCTGTTGTCCATCTCTAGAACCTTCTTCCTGTCCTTTGTACCTGTCTTGCAGAAGCCTCAGTTTCCATAGCTTAGTTATCAGTTGAATACTGCTCTCCTCCCCCGGTCTCCCTGGGAGCAATAGCACTCATCCTCATCACTGCAAAATCAAACCATATAATGGGCTTTTGTGCAGATGATTTGTAATCTAACAAAATGCTGATCTCAACAGGCATTTGTTGTCATGATATAGGGATATCTAGAGTTGGCACTCTTTAAGAGCAGTTTTCTGACAATGAATAATATGTAATTTTACTTCAAAAAAAAAAAAAAAAAACACCAAATTTCATGCCCTACGAAGATGATGGGTGACCCAGCTGTTACCCCCACCCACTGCCCAGCATCTCCATACCCGTGAGGCATGTTCTTCCCTCCTTGTTGTCATCTGCCCAGATGGTCTTTGGAAGGGGTAAATTAAAACATTTTGTTGTGGAAAGTGACTCAGAAACAAAGTCAGGTGCTGGTGACGTGTGCTATCATGACCCTCAATTTTAGGATTCTGGAAGATCTCAGGACATGTTTGCCACAAACGTCAGGTAGTTGTTGGTTTCCATGTGCCAGCCTGGCTTGGGAGAGAAAGCCAGGCTTACGGCACGTAACACAAGTCACTTGTTTGTTACTTGTTTCCCTCCACACCATCCCTCTTAACTCAAGGGCTTGGTCAGCACATGTAGCCTTTCCAGGCATCGGACCAACGAACTTAGAATCCCTGGGATGGTCTGAAGGAATGGACGGAACTCGTGTGAGCATCTTCGTTTGCAGCCAGGGGGAATCTGATTCCGGGCTTTGGTGACTCTGGACGCTCCTTTTAAGTTCTAAGTACACTTCGTAGAGTCTCTTTATGTTCTTGGGTTGAGGGCCTGTATCTATAAAAGGAGATCAGAGACTCTAACCCACCGAAACCAGGTTGGCAAATGGCTGAGAAATTGTTGCAACACCCTTGTTCATTAAGACAGTAAGTGCTGTTCTCATTGACAAGTGCCCGGATGCATCCTCAGATATAAATGGGCTTCGGCAGCAGGTGTTAGTAAAAAAAAAAGAGAGACTAGGGGCGCCTGGGTGGCTCAGTTGCTTAAGCGACTGCCTTCGGCTCGGGTCATGATTTCAGGGTCCTGGGATCGAGCCCCGCATCGGGCTCCCTGCTCCACGGGAAGCCTGCTTCTCCTTCTTCCACACCCCCTGCTTGTGTTCCCTCTCTCGCTGTCTCTCTCTCTGTGTCAATTAAATAAATAAATAAAATCTTTAAAAAAAAAAAAAGAGACTACACTTGATCTTAGCCAAAAGGCCGAGAAGAGAGGGGGGTGGGAGGATGGGTTAGCCTGGTGGTGGGTATTGATTGAGGAGGGCACGTTCTGCATGGAGCACTGGGTGTTATATGCAAACAATGAATCACGGAACACTGCATCAAAAACTAATGATGCATGGTGATTAACATAACAATAAAAAATTTTTTAAAAAGAGAGAGAGAAGAGAGGCTAGAGGTGTGTGTCATTAGCCCAGACTGGTTCTGTTAGAGACCGCGGTCCTGTGGCACAAGAATGGACTAGAGAAGTAATCTGGAGTTTTCCTTTCCTTGTCTGAAGTCATAAGCCAGAGCTGTGTCATGTTTGGAAATAACAGCCTTCTTGGGTTTTATGGCTCTGTGACACTCACAGTTTGAGTTTATTCTCCTTGTTCTCTGGAACTCCATCAACATAGACAGTTTTATGAATATAACTGCATCTCGATCAGTCTGGCTGCCGAGGGACTAATGCATTTCTGAGTCAGCAAGCAGAAAGCTTTGTGTTTGCCCCCGCAGGACCAGCCACTGCCATCATTGGAGATGAAGGAGTTAGAGTGTGTCCTCCAACAGTCCATAAATACCATGCATCCCATAGATGCAACGTTCTTTTATTCAGCGAGGTGCTGTTGAGGCAAAGGAGACTTTTTCATCCCTGGATTTTTAGAGGTAGAGTCTGAGTCCCAAAAAAGGT
Source organism: Mirounga angustirostris (assembly GCF_029215605.1). Lineage (NCBI taxonomy): Eukaryota > Metazoa > Chordata > Mammalia > Carnivora > Phocidae > Mirounga > Mirounga angustirostris. The sequence goes on along the minus strand of NW_026991716.1, from coordinate 14,533,747 downwards.
TAGCTATCTTTCCCAAGCCATGGAACAGCAGAGAATCTAGGTTCTGTCACTCCCAGTTCTGTGTTCTTTTCCACTAGCCCTCAATGCTGATGCAGGGCACCATGCATTAGAACAACACCCTGAAACCTGGAAGGCCTCACCTTTTTCTCTTCCTGCAGTGCTTTGCTGCAAGCAGGGAAGCCTGCTGAGACCGTCCTTTGGAAGCTCTCTTTCCTGTTACTGCATTCACTTTCAGCCAGTTTTTCACCTCCCTACTTAGAACCGCCACATATTAACCCACCAACACTCCCAGTCCCTGTCTTGGCTTCTTGCGTCCCACCCCAGACAGGAAGCAGCAGGCTAGGGGACGCTCACAGGGACCTCAAGAGTCCCGTGAGTAACCGGCCAGAGGAATGCCATGCTCGGCAGATTACAAAGCATGTCCACATCCTCTAGTCTGACCCTCACGACAACCTGTGGCAGAGGCAGGGAATATATTATTTTTTCAGGATCAGTGAAGACTACATTTGTTGAGCTCCTTTGACATATCAAGGAATCAAGGACTAGACTGGAGGGATTTTATACTCAGGCCCTCCACTGACCTGTTCAGGGACTTTGTAAAACTATAAAAATGTGCCCTTTGGAAGAATGAGTCACAGAAAGCTGCCCCTTCCTCTGGGATGACTCAGGCCCATGCCAGCACAGACCTCAGACTGGATTTCAGCCTGCTGGTCCCCATGGAGAAGCTGTGTAGACATTAATCCCTGTACTTCTCATAACAGACCTATGAAGTGGGTTATACTCCCTTTCTACAGATGAGCAAACTGAGGCTCAGGAAGGCTAATGTCTTAGGCAAAGTGACAGAGCTTCTTGGTCTTGGAACTGGTATTAAACTCCAGCTCTTCTGAGATCTAACCCAATGGTGATTTCACAGGCCTGAACTTGCAGTAGAATAGCCCCCCACAGGCCCTGCTCAGCCCTGAGAGAGCAAGCACCGGAGCTGAATCTCCTCCAGAAGGCCCTGGGCACTTGTCCTCTTCACAGAGGAGCGGCCCTGAGGGGATAGCTTCTCAGCGTGGATTGTGCAGGGCTCCCTGGGGTCTTTGTCAAGATGCACATTCTCATTCAGAAGGCCCGGGCTGGGCCCTGAGACTCTGCATTTCTGACACGCTCCCAGGAGGCTCTGCTACTGCCAGTCCTCGGACCACACTTTGATTAGCAGAGCCTTAGGGTAGGAAAAGTGGTCGTTAAGTTCTACCTCTTCCCACGGCTCTCAAGACACCATGAGAAAGAAAACCAGCAGATGTTTATGAAGCCTGCTATGTGCTGGGCCCAGCTCCTTGTTGGCGACCACGAGGGGAAGAGCCGCACCCAATGTCATAAAATTAATGCATCACTTACACCTACTGCGAATAAAAATCGGCAGCAAGTCAAGAAAAATGAAATGGATTAAATTGACTGTATGTGAGATGCTGTGACAAAGGGAAATACGGGGCCCGTGAGAGCCTAGTGGTGTCACCTTCCCCCTGGGGAGGCTGGATGACCTTCCTAAGGAAGTCATTCCCATCATCATGGGATGATGAAAATGACAGCAACCAGGAACAGAACTACTGTTTATTAACGGAGTGCCAGGCCCAATGCACTTTGCACAGTGAATGCACTTTATCTTACGTGATTTGTGCAATAGGCCTATGACATCTTCATCCCCATTTCACAGATTGGAAAACAGAACATAAAAGAGATCAAGCAGTTGCTGTTGCTCTCAGAGCTGAATGAGTGTGCGATTTTATGGTTTATCTTCTGTGTTTAGTATGACAAACTCTGGTAATGATCTTGTGCTGCTTAATCCGGTAATAACTCGGGGCACTTTCCCAGTGTGGTCTCTACTGAGGTCAGAGTGATCTGGGAGCTTCTCTACGAAGCAGACTCCCAGACCCCTGCTGTAAACCTACTGAATCTGAGTCTCTGAGACTGAGGCTCAGGAATTCGCCTCTCCAAACCTTCCCTGTGAGGTTGGTTGAAATCACTGCCATAAGAATTTGGCATCTTGGAGAGAAATGGTGGGGTCATGCAGTCCATTCCCAATCCATTCATCTCAGTCTGTCCTTGTTACAAAAATGTCAGTGCCTCATTAAGCAGAAATGAGTATTTTGTATATGTTTCCTTTATTGTTTAATACACGCATACAGTACACATAGGACATATGAAAATCAGTAAGAAGGAAACGAGGAATCTGATGTACTGAATCAAGTCAGTAGGAAAAGCTAAACATCTGATTAAGTATTTATTGCTTGAGACAAAATTTTGAAGAAAGGCTCTTTAGGCAAACTTGTCTGAAATGTACTTAAAGTATTCTAAAGCAAATAAAACAGAAAAAATTCACCCACAAGGATTTAAGAAATCTTTTCATCCACAAAGTGCTCATCCACAAAGTGCTCATCCATAAGTGATTTTTGTAAATATAAAATTAAATTGGAAGTGCCATTAGACAAATTGGTTTTAAGACAAGTCCCTTAATTGCAAATGTTAGATTTAGACAAAGCTAATCATTAGGTGAATAGATCTTAGACAGTGTAGCTTTCAGTACATTGGTTTCCTGCAAATTAGTCTTGTACTTTTTATATGTGGGGGGCATAGAAATAGAACCTGGAGACCATGCCGCTGACCACTCAGGGTGGATGTTGGCCCAGGGGCTGGATGGAACCGATGCATCATATCTCTGCCTTGGGCAGCATTGTAGTCCAAGCAGGTTAGCACTCCCAAATCAGTGATTCTCCCTGATTCTTTCCTCTTCCTCCCTGAATATGGTGAGCACCTGGGAAGCATTTAAAATCCAAACACCTGGCCCCGAGACTCTCATTCAGTAGGTCAGAGGTGAAGGCCAGGAATACAAACTTCTAGCCAAGCATCAGGGGACTGTCACAGGTTGTCCAAGAACTCTGCTTAAGAATTAGTGCTCTTGGGATGCCTGGGTGGCTCAGTCAGGTGAGCATCTGACTGTGGATTTCAGCACAGGTCTTAATCTCAGGGTCGTGAGTTCAAGCCCCGCATCACTGGGCTCTGGGCTAGGTGTGGCATCTACTTAAAAAAAAGAAGAAGAAGTAATTAGTGCTCTTTTTTGTTTTGTTTTCAGAGAAAAGGACAAGAGTAAGAGGTTGAGTGGTTTTCAAACGTGGCTTTTAAAAGACGCAAACCTTGGCACCCACCCCCTAATCCCACTAGAATCCCTGGGAGGGGGTGGGAGGGTCTGCATCAGTCTGAGCCTAACGCACCCTCAGGGTTGAGAACCATGAGGCTGCAGGAGTCTGGGCTTCGCTGTGCTCCACTCTGGGCACCCTGTGGAGAGAGCATAAGCACACATGGGAGGAGCCATCCCAATGCAGTTGGCCTTAACCGGGAGCAGGAAAGCCTGCAAGGTGGGGAGTTGGGTCTTTAGTTGTGCTTTGAAGGGTGAATGCAATTTTGATCATCGGGCAGGGAGGGTGTTTCAGGGGGCAGGTGTGACAAAGGCCCTGAGAGAGGATGATCATGGTTACTGGGAAACCCAGTGGGGAAGCTGGCCTGCCCAGAGAGACCAGAGCGGCCAGGGAGATGCAGGGCAGGAGGCACCTGCTGGCGCTGGGCAGGGCTGGATGGCCCATAGCAGTGACTGGGGCAGGGAGTCGTGGGGGGACCTCCAGCGTGACGTGTGCTAGAGGAAGATGTCTGGTACGGGGCGCAGATGTGTTAGAAGGGTGGACCCTGTTACCCACCCTACAAGACGAGATGAGGTCCCAGACCTGTCAAGGGGGCAGAGAACACAGAAGTTTGCAAAGGACAAAGATAAAGCGATAGAAACTCAGAATGGCAGACGGTGTATAAAGGGCTCCAGATCTGTTATGAGCAATGACTTGGTATTAAGATATCATGAAGATATAAAAATAGACACTTGAAAGTTACTAAAGATCTGGGCTGCCTAGGCCCGCTCCCTTGTCTACCATGTTGGAGAAAGATGGGGATTACAGAGCCAATTCACTGAAAGCCAGTAATTCCATTTAACCTTTTCCCCATTTTCCTCCCTTTTTACCAAATCTGCTGAGCTAAAAAATTATTTTAAGTAATTCATCTTCATTTCCTACTCCTATTTAATTGATGACCGTGGGTAGTGAAACAACCAGAAAAGAAACACAGGCAGGAAAAGAGAAAGGGGTCCTCCAGGACCCCAGCATCTCTTTTCTCAAGCAATGAGAGTAACCATGTCCACTAATTTGACCATTACCTCCTTGCCTGTTCCGATAGAATTTTCTGGCATCCCCTCGGCCATTTTCCTAGTGAAGAAGCCAAGTAAGCTCTGCTGAAGTGGTAGCAGGAAGCACGGTGGTCGAGTATGTGCAGGAAGGGGTAGCTTAGCAAGGTGGTAGAACCCAAGGTAATCACCATTCCTTCCCAGAGAGATGATTCCATGCTGCCCTCCTGCTCAAGCGAGTGAGCGCCTGCCTGCCTTAGATAGACACCTAGAATACAAAGGAAGGAATAACGGGTAAAGGTTCTTGGATAGAAACCCTTAACACATCCAGACACACTGCATTTACTAGAGTTGTGCAAAGCCTTCCAAGAGCCAAGGGAGTGGACGCTTCAGTAGCAGGAACTGGACACGGGGTGAGTTTCTGCCTCTCAGCCACTTTGGAATGAGCACCATTGGTCACGCACCTGAACGTGGTTAGGTTACTTTGTGTCGTGTGCATGGGGGATGGTGACAAACGGGATGAGCCTTTGTGGAGGAACATGAGGGAGCCCTGTGGTTACGACCAGTTGGCATTTTGGCCTTGGGGAGCAAGCTTATCAGGTCCCCTGGAAGTATGAAGCTTCCCTGTATCTCAGCTGTAGGATCCACTGTTTAGTGTCCATACACCCCTGGCTACATGGTCCTAAAATTGTTTTTCATTTTATGCTCATGTACCTCCCCTCCCCCTCCCGGAGAGTATCTATTTCTGGGGGAAGAAGGTGCGAATTCATCCCACTGCAGAGCATCAGAACGTCAGCTCATTGTCTAAACATGTTGTGAGCCTCTTGCTGTGTGCGCTGGGCACTGTACAAGATGCTAAGGAGAGAGTGACACATTATTCGAGGTCCTGGTTCTCCAGCAGAGGGGACAGCTGTGTAAACAGGAAGCGCCATTCGGTGTCCTCAGAGCCCAGTGGCATCGTCTGCAAAAGCGAGATGATAATGTGTGTACATCACAGGCTTGCTGTGAGGATTAAAGTGAAAAGCACTTGGTATCTGGCACGGGGCAAGGGGCGGCTAGAGTTCTTTCCCCCTTCACTGTGGTCACCATTGCTGTGGGCGCGGACCCGCCTCACGCCCACAGGAGGTCCACTGGGTTCGGAATGGAAGGAGTGCTGTAATGACCCAGGAAGGCTTCTCGGGGGAGGTAATTTTTGAATTGGTTCTTGAAGGGAGAGGAGGAATGGACCCGGAAGACAAAACAGAGAGGAATATTCCAAACTGAGGAGGGAATGTGGCAGAGGCCCAGGGGTGTGCAAACATCAGGTAGTCTGGGGAACACGGAAGTTCTGGAGGGAAGGAGAGGCCTGGCCTGTGCACCTCGGGTTTCTCTGTGAGGTAGGAGCTGCTGAGGGAGGGGGGCCTTGAGACCAGGGAGGACCACGACAGCCCATGTGGAGAATGTGAGGGACAAAGGCCCCCCCCACCGTGGGATTTAGGGGAGGGTGGAGACTGAATTTGTGGGCCAGCAAATAAGGAAAACCCACAGGAGAAAAGCAGTAGGTGTCGTAGGAGACTCCCATCTAAGGCTTTTCAGATACGATAGGAGAGGCCATTTCTCATAGGGGAACCAGAGCAGACTTCAGGAGGTAAAGTGTGGGCATAGAGAGATGAGCTGAACAGCACACAGACCTTGGGAGGCTTGGATGACGCGTCAGGAAGGTGGGCTTTATTTCTAGGCCATTGGTGGGGTTTAAACGAAGGTGTGACAGCAGATTGGTGCCCTCGGGATGTCACTTCGGTAGAACTGTGGGGAAATTAAACTGACGAAGGCCACACTCAGAGTAGACAGACAGATGGAGAAAAATCTAAGGCCTCTAGGAGCAAGCCGCAGAAGCCTGCGGTCCTCCTGATGTGGATACCAGGTGTGAAGTCGAGAGCGCTCTAACGCCTCCCCCGCCGGGCCTTTCCCGGCCGAGCTTCTCCCAGGCCAGCCTGCAGCCCACAAGACTCAACCCTGCCCCCCACCCATGCTAGATCATCTCCAGGAATTTGCAAGGTTGTCCCAAAGGTGGCCTGAGGGCTGGTCTGCCCTGCAGCTCCCCTGAGTTTGGGGCGTCTCTGGGAAGCTTCAAAACCACTCTCCTGGAACCGAGAGGTGCTGGGTGTGTGCGGGTTCCACCAAGGCCCAGGAGTACCTGTTGGAGCGTCCCTACAGGTCAAATAACCCAACTCCGGATGCCACGTGAGTGGGCCAACCAGCCCCGCCACCGAGCTCAGACCTCATGGAGGTCAAGTGTGGACAGGAAGAGATGAGCTGCACAGCACCCAGACCGTGGAAACCTGGCCTCCGCGTGGGGCACCTGAGCTCTGTGACAGTGAATCCATGAAAGCATCATGCCCAGGTTACAGAGGAGGGCGTTAAGGTTAGCAGCAGCGATGTTACTTGTGGAGGGACATGCTGTCCGTGGACTTGAACCTAGGACTGGCTTCTAGTCCCGTGCCTGTTAGAAAGTGCCAACTGAAAGGATATTTTCACATGACAGTGGCAAAATTGTAGACATCATGGCGGATCCTAGGAAGGGTCTCTTTGAAGTTCCATGGGTTTCCAGGAACCAAAGAATGCGCTGCGTTCGTCCCCCCTTCCTGCTGCCGGTGAGCCTTACTTAGCCTGAGAGCTGCGTGACAGACGTCGCCAGTGCCTGGGTCCCCGAGGGCCCTTGATGTGGCCAGCCCACTTTGGGCAGGAACCAAGAGTTGGTGGGTGCTTGTTGAGGGGCATTCGCCCTGCTGGTGCATTTTATCTCAGAGCCCACGGCAGGGCCCACGGTCCCAGGGTGGGCACACATGTGAGGGTCTAGGTTTCTTCCCGTGCCCCCAGACTCACAGCTGCCTCTCGCCCTCCTTGTGCTGCAGATCCTGGCGGCCCTGTGAAATTGCCTTGTCTGCCCGTCAAACTGTCGCCTCCACTACCTCCAAAGAAAGTCATGATCTGCATGCCTGTCGGGGGGCCAGACCTCTCCCTGGCATCCTACGCGGCCCAGAAGAGCGGCCCGCAGAGTGGGGCCCAGCACCACCACACGGTCCTGCCGTCCCAGATCCAACACCAGCTGCAGTACGGCAGTCTCGGCCCGCACCTCCCCTCCACCACCGGCTCCCTCCCCATGCATCCCTCTGGCTGCAGGATGATCGAGGAGCTGAACAAAACGCTGGCCATGACCATGCAGAGGCTGGAAAGGTAATTGGTGGGGGAAGGGGAGGGAGGGCTGGGGGGGGGGTCTTGGCTCGGTGGGGCGAGGGGGGTGCGGGGGCTGCTTGGGGATCTGACCATGACTCAGAGGTGTAAAGACCAGGGTAAGGGCTCATCCTCTCTGGGGGAAAATTTGGAAGTAAAATGAGACCCAAAACTCAATGTCAAGGAAAGTGTGGAAGAAAAAAAAGATAGTGTTGCCAATTGCCAAACTATAGAACAATCATATTTATCAGAAAGAAAAAGTAACATCTCTGTATACACACACATACTCTATAAATAGCATAATATGTATAAATATATAAGTAATATACAAATATACTAGTATGTGTAAATATATTAATATACTTAATATAGATTTTAAATATAAATATTTAATATAAGTTAAATACTTACTATAAATATATTAATATATGTATTTACATGTAAGTATATCTAAATACATAAATATATATAAAGAATAATATATATGTGTTATATAACACACATGCTTCTATAAATCTTAACATTTTTTGAAAGCATATATATATGATTATTAATAGTGGTTACCCCTCAGGTGGGGAGACGGGAGAGAAATTCTTTTACTTTTATATTCCATATCTTTCTGTACTGCTACTTTTTTACTTTGTGTGTATTGTTTTTATGATAGAAAAAGACAGGGACGCCTGGGTGACTCAGTCGGTTGAGCGTCCAACACTTGATCTTGGCTCAGGTCATGATCTCAGGGTCGTGAGATCGAGCCCCGTGTAGGACCTGAAGGACTCGTTCTGAATTGTTCGTGCTGTGTGTGTGTGTGTGTGCGCGCGCGTGTGCGTGCAAATACCACCCCACTTCTCCCAGATTTCCCAACATGATTCCAAGGCATGTTGCTTGCCCTAATTCCCTAGCACAAGAAGAAGAAAGTGTTGCAATCCGCTGGGCAGGATGTGTCTGAGCTTGGGACCCTGAGTGCCTGTCCCGGAGTAGTGACAGCTATTAGCTGGGTCCTGGCGATGGGAAAATTGCAGTCTAGAGGGCCTGCTGGTCACCGGGCAGAGAGCCAGAGGCAAGATGGACACAGTCAGGAGCTTTCTGTGATAGTTTCCAGACTCGCCGCCAAGTATTCTGTGTTTGGGCTATACGTGATTCCAAGGGGAAGTAGTTGTTGCTAGGACTTCTGACTCGATTGCCAACTAATATCCACCCTTGCTGGAAAAAAGATTTCTTTGGCCCCTTGGCATCCTTTTCAACTACTGTTATTGTTAATAAAGAAAGTAGTCGTTTTCAATTTGGATGGCACTTTTTAGTCTTTGATATATCTTTATTATCATCTTAATCTTCACATGACCTAGGGAGACTGAGTAAGTAGAGAAACTAAGGAAGGCTAAGTAAGTTCCCCAATGCCAATTTCTCAAGAGTGGTCAGCAAACTGCTTGTTGCCCATCGGTAATCGTATAGATACAGAAACGGAGGCCAAGTTTTAAGATGCTTTTATAACGATTTGACAGAATGATTTTATGTCTGTTGAATCTGATAATAAAAAAGGGTTTCGGTTTTTATAGATTTTTTATTATATTTTACAAAAGCATCAGTTTGTGACAGATTGAAAATTAAAATAGATAAACATACCGACGAAACTAGCCAACAAAACAGGTCCTTCCTCATAGACGTTTTGAAAAGCACCATCCTAGGTAGTAAGTCAAGGGGCACGTTCTCAAGCCTGGGTTTTCCTACTGCAAATCCAGAACTCTCCCTATAATAGTACAGCTGTTTGGGCGCCTGGGTGGCTCAGTTGGTTAAGCGACTGCCTTCGGCTCAGGTCATGATCCTGGAGTCCCGGGATCCAGTCCCGCATCGGGCTCCCTGCTCAGCAGGGAGTCTGCTTCTCTCTCTGACCCTCCCCCCTCTCATGCTCTCTCTCTATCTCATTCTCTCTCTCAAATAAATAAATAAAATCTTTAAAAAAAAATAGTACAGCTGTTTTCCTGAAAACAGCTAACAGTCAACATAATTTCCGATCTCCACACCTACTGTATGCCCAGTAAGCCTTTGTATCTCGCAGGAGCTTTAATCAATTGAAAAAGATACTCAAGAGATCATGGTAGTTGCTAAATCTGTTTCTACTGAAATATGCCATTTTCAAAGGTTCAGTGGGAAGTGTTAACCAACAAGGGACACGCCGTTTTTCGGTTCAGTAATTTCTGTGTGTATTTGTAGAATATTTCAGTTTCATGTAGACCAGTGGGTAGGTCTGTTGGACCTAAACCAGGTCATTTCTTTCCTGAAATGAATCAAAGAGAACAGATGATATTATGGGAAGAGGGGGCAGGAAGGGCAACAGCATGATGTTGGCTGCTGGGCCGAGGCAATCCCCTGTGCTTTGTACCCCCCTCGGGCTCTCATTACCTCCTGTCTCCCTCCCTTCCCGCCTTAGGTCAAGGTCACAGGGTTGTTCAGATAGACCAGCCAGGACGTAGGGCATTAACGTGTGCCTCACTCTAACAAGATCACCCTCCAGAGAAAGAGAGGCCTTCTTCCCAAACAAACAAAGATGGAGAGATTTTTCTGAGCGTCCCCATCTGGGTCTTCCAGAAGTCCTGGGTGGATCCGAAGCAACGTTGTCACAGGCCGCCTCCCATTAGTGCGGGATCTGCCACCATCTCTGGTGATGCTGCCCTCCTTTTAACTGCCTACAAATGCTCCCGGTTGCCTGTCAACATGATTTCATCCTTGTTCTGACCAAGCTGAACACGGAAAGAAAGAATCATTTCTCTCTTCCCCTGGCAATTTCCAGTGACCCCAAAAAACATGGCAAGCAGGAAGAAACATTCCCGAGCACTTGAGCATGCCAGCCGCAAAGCCCCCAGGGTCTCATGGAATGTCACCTGTCCGGCCTGGGTGCATTCCTGTGGTCGGCTCCTGGTGAAACCCTGTAAGTCATGTGAAAATCAGATGAGGAATTAAGGAGCATTAATGCCGGACTTTGGGCCATAAATCTGAGTAAATAGCCCTGTTGTCATTGGAAGGGACCATGGAGAACATCCAGGCAGCCAGTCCAATGCCAGCTGCAGCATGCCTGACCATTTGTCTTCCACTCCCTGCGAGGACAGGAGCCTCCCAAGGGCCCCAGAGAGCCCACCCCGTTGTCAAGAAGGTTTGATTACTACGGAGTTTCTTATATTAGGTTACAGGTTTTACTTCTCCTAACTTAGACCCCCTCAGTTCTATTTCTAGTCTTCCTTTCCTGTGAAAAGTTTCCAAATCTTTGAAGGTCGCTGCCAGTGACTTTATTAAGGGCTTCTCTCTTCCACACCAATAATCCCAGGTTCGTTATAATAACCATTTATTGAGATGGTTTGTAGACCTCTTACCATCTTGCTTGTAGTTCTCCGAAGAATACTGTTCTGATTTGTGTGAACAAGTTCTTTTTTTTTTTTTTCTTAATTTAAATTTTACTTAGTTAACATACAGTGCAATGTTGGTTTCTGGAGTAGAATTCAGTGATTCATCACTTACGTACAACACCCAGTGCTCATCGCAACAAGTGTCCTCTTCCATCCGCATCATCCATCTAGCCCATCCCCCCACCCACCTCCCCTCCCTCCATCAACCCTCCATTTGTTCTCCATCGTTACAAGTCTCCTATGGTTTGTTTTCCTCTCTTCTTTTCCCCTACCCCTTACCATATGTTCATCTGTTTTCTTTTTTAAATTCCACACGTGAGTGAGATCATAAGGTATTTGTCTTTCTCTGGCTGACTTATTTCACTTAGCATAATACTCTCTAGCTCCATCCACGTTGTTGCATATGGCAAGATGGCAATCTTTTGATGGCTAAGTAATATTCCACTGTATATACACACCACATCTTCTGTATCCATTCATCAGTTGATGGACATCTGGGCTCTCTCCATAGTTTGGCTATTGTTGATAATGCTGCTGTAGATATGAACAAGTTCTTAATCATTCATTACTCTAACCTGAACTTCCTCGATGATGCAAAGATGTGACATGTAGTTGGGTATTTACAGCATTGGCTCACCAGATTTGGGGGAGGGGTGCAGGAGGAGGGAACTAGAGACAAAGTTGAAGCAAACTTGAAGAGCGCCATATTTATGGCAGGGCAGCCAAGCTAGAGGGGGCCCCGCATCACGGGGTTCCACGGTCTAACTGCTGGGATGTCAGCCTCACTTCTTTTTGCCTTCGATTCCTCATCTGTAAACCAGGGGTAATAACACCACCCCCAACCTCGTTAGAGTTGTTTGTGAAGAACAAGTGACTTCTTCCATCCAAATTCATCATCCTGTTGCATGGCATGCAGTGAAAGTGTCCAAGAAACAGTGGTGAATGTTACACCAAATTACATAAAAATTCACCTTCAGTGTCCCTGAAAGGCACATTACAAATAGGTTTGATCTAATCTTATTGGAGATTTTGTGTCAGTTTCCTGAAATGACATGGTCTTCACTTGTTTCCTTCCTTGATGATTCATGTCTTTTTTGAAAGTGACATTTTCTCATTTCAGGTATCATGCAATTTTTAAGATCCGCAGTAAGGTCAGTGATCTAATTGACATAAATCTTGGAATTCAGACTTAAAATCCTAATCAGCCACTAATTTTCTTTCTCATCTTAATTCACTTCATCAGTTCCCTGTGCTCTGACTTCCCTGTTGGTAAAATGAAGATAGGATCTGTATCCTTGTTGACCCTGAAGGAATTTGGGGAAGATTCTTAAGGGAATACACTTTAAAGAAGTTCCTTCTTAATTAAGGAAAAGGGAAATTTGTCCTTCCAATTGCTCAGGCCAGAAATCTTGGGGTCATTCTTGACACCCTTCTTTTTCTCGTACCTTATGTCTGAGGCGTTGGCAGATCCTGTTAGGTCTACATTGAGAATATCTCTTAGATGAGCCACTTCCCACCCAGTGGTCTGACCTCCATTGTCCCTGCTGCCTGGTCTCCTGCCTCCACTCCTGCCCTTCAGTCAAACAGACAACATGTCACAGAAATTGGGTCTTGATTGCATTAGTCTGCTAGGGCGGCCATAACAAAGTACCACAGACTGGGTGGCTTAAACAACAGGAATTTATGTTCTCATAGCTCTGGAGGCTAGAAATCCAAGATCCAAGTGTCCACAGGGTTGGTTTCCCCTGAGGCCTCTCTCCTTGGCTCACGGATGGCCACCTTCTCCCTGGGTCCTCACGTGGTCTTCCCTCTGTGTGCGTCTGGGTCCTAATCTGCTCTTATAAGATCACCAGTCATTTGGTTAGAACACCATCCCCACCCCAATGATGTCATCTTGCTCAGTCGCTCCTTTAAAAACAGTCTCCAGATGCAGTCCCATTCTGAGGTACTGGGATTAGGATTTAAACACATGAATTTTGAGGGGGACACAATAACCCATAATAATGACTGTGCCCAAAATGTTTCTTTGGCCTTCCAGCACACTTACGAGTGAAAAGCAAAGAAGGCCAGCATGGCGTGGACCCCTGTCATCTCCCTGTCTCATTCCCCGCACCACCCACCATCACCCACCACAAAGGCTCTCTCGCTGTTCTCACAGCCTTGGGCTGCCAGGTGCCCTTGGACAAAGGGCCTTTGTGCTGACTATTCCCTCACTCTAGACTGCTCTTCCCTCACATATCCTCAGGGCTCTGTCCCTCACCTTCTTTGGGTCTGTACTCAATTGTCACCTCCTCAGTGAGGCCCTCCCTGATCTCCCTACTTAACATTACAACCCTCCTCCCAGCACAGTGTATTCTCCAGCCCCCCTTTATTCCTTTTGTAGCTTTTTTCCCCATCTAACATCCTATATTGCTGGCTTATTATTTTGCTTATTGCTCTTCTCCCCTAATAGGATATACCGTCCGCAAAGGTGAGAACTGTTTTGTTCCGGCTTGTGTCCTGAACGCCTAGAATAGGACCTGGCTTATAGTCACTATAGGTACTTAATAAATGTTGGAGTGAATAAACAAATGGATGGATGGATGGATGGATGGATATAGAGTCCTTGGTAGCCACTATGGTTAGATTATTACTCTGTTCCCTGCTGATGGACGTTTAGAGTGTTCCTGATGTTCTTTGTCACTGTTGAGCTTTGAGTTCTCACAAAACACTCGTTATGTAAATATTAAGTGATGGTGGTGAGAATATGTCTTTAACCTTTTGTATTTTTCTCATGATCCTAAAATTTGGAACGCTCCCTGTCTGGAATGCACTCTCCTCTCCTCTCCACCACCCACTCCACCTTGTTTTGCAAAGCAAAATTCTGCTTATTTTTCAAGAAATACCATGTCCTCCTTGACCCCTTCTCAGATGCCCAGAGGGAGCTCTGCCTCCTTCTGGACTGCGTCTCTCAGCACACACCACCTCATGTTGTGTGTTTGTCTGTATATTCTCTCTTAAATATGGGCAGGGACCAGCCTCGTCTTCCCTCTCAACTTCCCAGTCCATCACTGGGACCTGTCATGTAGCAAGTACTCAGCAAACATTTAGTAAATGAATTAAGTTCTTCTGATCTTTGAATAGAAAGGTATTTTCATCTGATGTTTAATGTTTTCTTAGAAATTCCCTTAATTATAGAAAGAAGCTTTACTTGTGGGTATACTCCCCATCCCGTTGTTGAGCTGTTGTTGAACTGTGTGAATTTTGTTTTTGTAGATATTAGAAACAAAGTAAAAGTGTCTTCCTTTAAAGTTGCACATAGGGCTTTGCTTGTCACATTGAGTAATATCAGACTTGAGTTCAAGATACTGTAATGTTGATGATGAACTTGACCCACTGAAGTTCCTTGTCCCTTCATTTAATTCTCTTGTACCATATTCGTTGTATATGATAAAACAACCATATTCGTTGTATATGATAAAATTGTGATCATCCATGGCTCTTCTAGCAAACTGTTGAGGTGTAGAGTTTCATATTGGATCGTCCAACTGTCTTCAGTATCCTCCAACTAAGACTAAAACTTAACTTCCAGGATTTTAGGAATTTATAGAGATCTGAAAAATAGGCACAAGCGGATGAAAGGTGGATGAAAGGGCATCCTGACAGATTAGAGGAAGGGGAGTGTATTAGTGTGGGAGGAGTAATTGAAATCTCTGGGTTGAAACTAAAAAAAAAAAAAACAAAAAATTCACATGTTTTCAGTCCTATGTATGTCAATAATTATGTCCTTAATACTGTTTTATTTTCATCCATTGGGTTTGGTTTAGGAAATTTTAAGAACTATACATTTAGTTCTAGAGAGATGTGTTTGCTTACTACCTATGGGTGTTAAAGTGGACAAATAAATACATCGCTACTAAATTCAGTTTTCCTCTACCTTTTCCTACCCCCAGAATCCCTCAACAGCTAGAACAGGAAAGCTCTAACATTTAAAAAGGAAGGTACCTGTGTTTCCTTAGCATCCATAAGATCAGTCCACAATTTTTTATTGAGTACCTTTTCTGGACCAGGCTCTGTGCTTGACCCTGCAGATACAGCAGTGAACCAGGTATGGATGGTTGCTGGCCCCAGCGGGGTGCAGAGTCTGCTGGAAGCATAAACTGGGTGAGTCAGGAAGGGAGGACGGCATACAGCAGGGGGTCAGCTTAGTAGGTGGGATTCAGGGTGGGCTTTTCTGGAGAGCTGCATTTCAACTGAAATCCAAAAGATAGGAATGACCAGATAAAGAGGGAGAAAGGAAATGAGAGAACATTCTAGGCAGATGAGAGGAAGGAGTGATAGATTGTCTCCAAATGGGTGGTGAGATTTTTATGAAAAGGCAGGAAGTTGGCAGTTATTCCCCGAGTCTGTAGAGGACCAATCATTGAGAATAAGAGAAATAACAGAAGATTGTAATCTGACCTGAGGAAGGACCCAGGAACCGCTGGAGAGGGTACTGGAGGTCTTCAAGAAGGATAGGCTAGGGGCACCTGGGTGGCTCAGTCGTTAAGCGTCTGCCTTCGGTTCAGGTCATGGTCCCAGGGTCCTGGAATCAAGCCCCACATCAAACTCCCTGCTCAGCGGGAAGCCTGCTTCTCCCTCTCCCACTCACCCTGCTTGTGTTCCCTCTCACACTGTGTCTCTCTCTGTCAAACAAATAAAAAAAATCTTAAAAAAAAAAAAAAGGATAGGCTAACAGCTGTCTCAGATGCTTTACTCATGTATTTCATAAAGGAAAATCTAACAGGGGAGATCATTTATTCAGGACCTGTCCAACTCTGTAACCTTGTGTGAGATAGATTGAAGTAGGTTTTTAACTCGACTGTGAATGTTTCTAGAAATAGAATGATTTTTTACCTCTTCCAGGATATTAGTTGTGCATCTGTGTTAACAAGTCCAGACCAGTGATGGTCAACCAGATGCAGGAAGGGTTCCAAAACCATCTTGAACTCTTCGTAATGTTTACTGAATACTGCATGCCAAGTATTGTGGTATACACACAATTAATAACATCTGTGATCTTTCTTTTAAAATAATAATTTTTTAAAGATGTATTTATTTTAGAGAGAGAGTTGGAGCAGAGGGAGGGGCAGAGGGGGAGAGAGAGAGAGAGAGAGAGGGAGAGAGGGAAGCAGACTCCACACAGTGCATGGAGCCCAACGCAGGGCTCGATCCTACAACCCCGAGATCATGACCTGAGCCAAAATCAAGAGTCGGGTGGGCAATCAACCGAACCACCCAGGCACCTCTGAAATAATACTGATAAGTTTAGGTATGTGAATAGTTTATTTTGTTTGCTTATAATATCCCCATTTTTATATTTACACATTAGCTGGGGATTAAATTTCTACCTGTCAGGAATTCCTGAAAAAGGAATAATTTCAACTTTGGACAGAAGAAATTGAAAACAGTAGCCCTTCTCCCCCGCCCCGCCCAGATTCCTTCAATCCCTCAAATCCTATTATTCCATAATTACTTTTAGACCTACTAAAGAGCACATTTCATTTATAATCCTAGTATAAATACATTCCATGGTGACAACTACTTTTTCTTCATGTGGCCTCCCCGGTCACAGGAAATTCTAAAGAATAATTCTTGGTCATGAATTAGATGATTTCCAAGGTTTCTTGTAGCCATAACAGTCTAATTACTGCGTTGGCTTGTGCTAAGAATGCTTCCATCTGCAAATCAGAGTGTTCTGTGATGATAAGCAAACACACATTGGTGGCCTGGCAAGAATGAAACCAAAAACCTAAATGCCATTTGCTTGTGAAGTAGCATTTGTTCGAAGAAGTTCAGGGTTTTGTTCATCATCTGTGAAACTGCATACATATTTAAATGAAATGCATTTCCAGGGAAGGATTCTCTTTCTTGTATCAATGACCATTTGTCCCTGACCTCTTGAGGCCAGAACTGGCAACTTCTTACTTTAGGTTATTTCTTTGATTGTGAGGTTTATCTGTAAGTGGCTGCACGTCGATATTGTTTTATAATGTAACTGTGATTCCCAGGGGCATGATGTGATTTCAGTGCAAGGTGATGTCACTGTGAGCAGGACGAATCCTCTCCTGCAAGGTGATGAGCAAACTGCTTGGGGCGGGAGGGTGCAGGTTAAAATGAGACTGTATAAACCACTAACATCTTTTGAAGTCTTAAGAGGATAAAAAAGGAAGTATATTTTCAAAAGAGGGAGACTCTGTTCCTGATTTCCTATGTGCATCAGTAGAAAATCTGCTCTTGCCCATTGCGTGACTGTTGATTCTTTGATCTTCTCAGAAACCATTGTCCAGAAAGATTCTTCAGGCCAAAAGCAACCAAAAAGCTGAAGGAAGTGTTTTTAATAAATTCGTGGATAATATCCATAATGACTGGTTTATGATGAATGGTCATTGCTTAAGTGCATCCCTAGTTAAAACACTGACATTTACAAAGCACAGTGCACCAGCATTATCTCTGAGAAAACCTATGACGTGGGCAGATAGGTGTCTCCATTTAACCGATGAGAAGCCAAACCAAGATGTACAGCTAGTGAGTAACCCAGCTGGGTCTCAAACATACGCCTCCCCTCCGTGCATCCTGCCCTCCCGGCGCCACCATCCAGCCAAGCATGACTCAGGACCCCCGCTGATGTGTGCGGATGGAGTTCTGCTAGAAAGCCACCACTGCTTGGCTCCTCCATCAGAACTGGAGAGTGCTTGGGAGGGATGGGCTGTTGGTCAGACTCTGTGCGTCTTATGGTTTTATTTCTCCCATCCCAACCCCAGACAGGATTTCAGAAACGTGGGGCCCTGGTCCTTGGAAAGGGCAGAGGAAGGGATTGTGAATGAATTAATTTAAATTCATCACCACTCCGGGAAAAAAAAAGAAGCTCCAAACACATTCTCGACTGAGGACGGCTCAGTGCCCTGGTCTATATATAGGATGACATAGTTTCCTGCTGACTAGAGTCCAAGAAAAAAACAAAAGCTCTAATGTTGAGTTTCTTATCTTAGAAGGCCATGATAAAACACACAATGCGTGCCTGCTTGCCTAAAATGAAGCTGATTAACTGTTTTCTTGGATTTCGGTGGTTATTTCTGTCATTCTTCAACCTCAGGCCCTGCAATTCGTAGCATAATTTCTTACACATTTTTGGTCTCCAAGAAGAAAATTGTTCTCCCTCCCCTCTGAAAGCTCTCTCTATAACTCACGCACACCACATTACAAAAGCTGTTCCTTTGGAAGTTTCATTTCATTTTCAGTGTTATATTTGTAGATAATAAATTTCCTCTGTCCTTTGAGGAAATTAATGTCTTTTTAAGAAATTTAACAAGCACTGCATCTGAAATCCAATGCCAGAAAGCAGTATCTCTTTATTACACATTTTTCTTTAGAAAGAATGATAAAATGGTTCTCAAGTTTTTTCAAGGAAGATTAGGATTTAAAATAGACAGTGATTTTTAATTTCAAAATCTGTCCCCGATTTCCTAAAAGGGTATCGGAGGGGTTTGATAACCTGTAATCCCCCGCCCATGGATGAGGCCCAGGGCCCTGCCATGCCTCCCTGCCATGACTGTTACCATCTGACAGAGATAGAGAGGTGATATAAAGCTCTCTTGAAAAGAGACCAACTGTTGTCATGACCCGGAATTGTTGTAGATGTTTTGGCATTCATTTCTCTATGAATTATTAAAAGTAAACTGCCTCTCCCTCACCAGTAGGAAACATGATAGGCTATAAGATAGTCTTAACTTTCAAAGTCGAGGGATTCCTTAGAAACATACAACTATTTCAATGGTAGAAAAATGGCAGAGGGGAGGGGGATGGTAGGAAAATGGTGGAGGGGAGGTGGATGGTAGGAAAATGGCAGAGGGAAGGGGGATGGAAATCTGAGGGGTGCCTTTGTGTTCCCAATCTATGTGTCTCCTACTTGACTTAGTAGAGCCAAAAAGGAGAGTTGAATTTTCCAAAAATAAGACTTGCTAAATGTTTTTCTTGATGGAGACAGGACTGAGGGAGCAAATGAAGCTTTTCACTTCCGTGACATGTCATGGGGACATAATGAAGGAAAAGAGAGTTTAGAATATATGCTTTTGCAGATTTAGGACTGCCCTTTTACTCTCAAGCTTTCAGAATTTTTCTGTTTTTACTGTGTCTGTTGTAAGTAGTAGGCGTCCTGTTAAAACAGGTAAATTTTTCTTTGTTCTTCCCTGGTGGTTCTTTTTTTTTTTTTTTTTTTTTTTTTTTCACGAAGGAAGATGTCATTTTTGGTCAATGAGGACAAAACAGAGCCCACATCCTTGTGGGCTTACCTTTTAGGGAAGGAGACCCATGAATATGTAATGCGCTGTGAAGTAGGGACTGGGCACTGAAGAAAAATAAGGGAAACAGGAAGAGTTGATGGTGAGGCCTTTCTATCCTCAATGAAATAGGTTATTAATGTGGCCACAATAAACCCATGTGGTCCCCCTTTTTAGTGACAACACTCCATGATCCATGGTTGGATTATTCAGCCTACTAATTATTGTCTCCCCTCTCTTGTACCCTATTCTGTCTGCACACCTACTCACCTTCAGCCCTGTGCTACTCACGTTAAAACTCTTATGCTGCCTGAGTCTAGAATTCAAACCTGCCTCTCTGTTCCATAGTAGCCTCTAACCTTGGGGCTCTTCAGAGCAAAGTTCATAGCAAAAGAGCAGTTGGGTTCTGTGAGCATCTGTTGTCCTTGCTTTGTGCCAACTGCAATTCCTAGTCAGCACGTACACGTACCAGAAAATCCTAGGCATCAAGGCTTCTCTGGGAGAAGACAGCAGGGTTCGTGGGAAGAACACAGGCTCTGGAGAAGACCCAAAGTTACATACCTGCTGTGATCACAACCACGTGATCACTTCCCTCATTTTCTCGGAAACATAATGCCCTCATCCATAAAATCGAGATAATAGCAGTATTCTTCCTTACTTCACAAGAGTCAATGAGAACATTTACAAAGCACTTGTATAGGACCCTTAAAGGACCATATGTGTTAGCTATTGCAGTTGTTTTGAAAGATCCCTGCTCCTTCATCCTGAGTGGTGGAGCCCCTGGTATATTTAATTAGTAGAATGGAAATACTCCAAAATGGCACAGCTGTCCGACGTCTTGTGAATATCATGGAATGCTCATCCATATGACATTTGTTGGGAAAATTACATCATTTGGAGCTAGGTAGATGGAGAACAGAATCTCCTCTTTCTTCCACCCCTGAAGAATAATTTAGGGCCTTTGGTGTTTGTTTAAATTCGTTATAGAATGTGCAATAAAAAGAAACTTTCTAGATTCCATCTAGCCCAACTACCTTACCTTACAAGATGGCCTAACTCTGGGCAGTCTTAATGGAAGTAGCCTGACAGGCTGTGAGTGTAGAATTGGAAAATGTAATGACCTTAAGATCTCTCTTTCACCTGTTCTGTGTTCCTGTAGTCCTGAAATGGAAGGCACAGTGGGTACGATGGCACCCTTCCTTGCGGAGATCTCTGTGCCTTATCTCTTTGGATTATTTTCTTAGGGGAAAAAAGCTCTCGGTCATGATTTCCAAAACCTTAATTCTCCTTTTGCAAGGATATTTTCCCTACAACAACAAGACTCTAAAGTTCGCAGGGATGGTTATTTTAGTGAATTAAATGATGGGAAAACACGGGGTGGCCTAGTCTGATTCCAGGGGACTTCAGTTCAAATATTTGACTGACTTTTCCATCCGTTCCAAAACCATGCACAAAAATGGGGCTCAGAGGGCGCCTGGGTGGCTCAGATGGTTAAGTGTCTGCCTTCAGCTCAGGTCATGATCCCAGGGTCTTGGGATTGAGTCCCGCATCGGGCTCCCTGTTCAGCGGGGAGCCTGCTTCTCCCTCTGCCTCTCTCTCTCTCTCTCTGTCTCTCATGAATAAATAAATAAAGTAAAAAATCTTAAAAAAAAAAAATGGGGCTGAGAGATGGAGATCACAGATAATCAGCCTCTGTCTGTGACGCTCGAGGTCCGTGGGGCAGGGGGGAGGTACTCAGACACGTAATCGTAACATAATGGGACAGATGCTGTAGCAGAGCTAGGAGCAGAGCCTGGAAGCACAGAGAAGGGCCTGGTGTCCACTGGAAAAATCAGACGATTTTGCTTGGAAGAACTGGCGTTTGAGCTACCCCTGAAGGGCGGGGGAATGCCCCAGGCCAAACTCTGAGGGGATAGTTCAGAGCCTGAGCGATGGCAGGAGCAGAGGGAAGAGGCAAGAAGTTTCGAAGTGTGCTTGGGAAGCAGCGAGTGGCCTCGTGTGGTTGGAACGCTGGGTAGACGGTGAAGAATGGGAACAGATAAGGTTGGAAGGGAGCGTGGAGCCACCTCGTGAGGCGCCCCCTAGTTCATGCCAGAGGTGCTGGAGTTCATCAAGGTGACAGTGAGATCCTTCAGAGGTCTTAATTGGGAGAATGACATGATCAGATCTGTTTGACAGACCTAGAGAGGGTGGGGAGGGGAAGGCCCTGGAAGAAGACAAAGTTCAAAGTCATAGCAGGGATTCCGCTTCTGCGTAGACAGTGGTATTGTGACATCAGTCAGGGATAAGATTCTGCAGTCCTCCTGTCTGAGTCCAGTAATGTCTGCAGCGCTCCAGCAGTGACCTTGGCCGTGTGCCTCGCTTTTCCTCTCTGAAACAGGGGGATAACAGTAGTACCTATCCAAAAGGGTGGTTGTGAGGCTTACGTGAACCAATGCATGGCACAGGGTGAGCATTTAAAATGTCAACTTTTGTCCTCTTTGCTTGCAGTAATGCAGTAAGAGTAAAGGCAGGCTCCATCCAGGAGACTCGGATGAGAGGCTTTAAGTTTACCTGCAGTGTTCCTTCCCAGTCAGCTACTGGGGAGAGGAACAGTGAACACAAACCATAGGCAACGAGATCCGTTTGAATTCCAAGCAAACCCAGCGCTTCATCCCGAGGAGTTTTTATGTGAATGGTCTAGAATGGATCTTACTGCGTGAGTCAGCTTTTCCTCAGCAAGTGTGACAGGTACTCTGGAGGGCATGGTGACTTAGGCCACCAGAGTGTCTTTTTGTAAATCACTGGCCTGGGCAACATGGTGAGAAAAGCTGGCTCACTCAAGAGTGTGCTTGGAGCTCTGGCATTAGTGCTCCTCAGGACTGGAGCGGGGGTGCAGAGAATTTATTTGGTGGGAGTCTAACAGCATCAGTGGGATGGTTCCACCCCGCGAGGATCAGCCTGGAACATAGCAAGTCAGGAACTCAGGAGAAAGGATCTGGACGGTTCCTAATTATCCAGAGAATGCTGCAGCTTCCTGATAGTCAATGACGAGGTTGCTTTGGAAGAGACTCACATGGTACAACTCGGAGGAAGCAGCACATAGCAAAGCTGCTGTGGATATTCTAGGCCAGTGGCTCCCAAAGGAGCAGTTTTGCCCCCACAGGACATTTGGCGACGTCTGGTGATATTTTCGGTCGCCGCATCTGGAGGAGATTCTGCTGGTATCTTGTGGGTAGAGCCCAGGGATGCTTGCTGAACACCCTACAATGCATAGGACCAGACCCTCACCCCAAAGAACCATCTAGCCCAAATGTTAATCATGCCAAGGTGGACAAAATCTGGTCTAGGCCATTATTTAACCAAAGTGTGATATATGCATTTATTGGTAGTACATTAGTTGAGTGTAGGACAACTTTCTATAAAAGTTTTAATAGTCATATTTATTTTAACATAAGTTATAAACACATAATAATTAGCACATAAAACCTATGATTACAAAGGTAGGGCTTAAGATGAGGCTACAATGGTGTTTGTTCTTTTAAACATTGACTTAAAGATACAAAGTGAAAATAGTATAAATGGACTTCAACTATGGCACACACACACAAAAATGAGTGTGGGTATGATCGAGGTTAGGAAATATTGGTTTAAGCCAGAGGTCAGAAAACTCTTGTTTTTCCATTGACTGTATTCCCCATGCCGTACCTTCAGCCCCGTGACTTCTTCATTCCATAACTGAAAGCCTGTATCTCCCTCTCCCCTTTGTCCATTTGTCCAGCCCCCCCATGCCCTCTAGCAGCCATCAGTGTGTCCTCTGTATTCATGGGTTTGTTTCCTTTTCTGTTGGCTGCTTCATTTTGGTTTTTAGATTTCCCGTATAGGTGAAATCATGTGGGTATTTGTCTTTCTCCATTTGACTTATTTCACTTAGCCTAATACCCTCTAGGTCCATCCATGTTGTTGCAAATGGCAAAAAATCTCATTCTTTTTGATGGTCACGCCATATTCCATTGCATCTATATACCACATCCTCTTTATCCATTCATCTATCCGTGGGCACCTGGGTTGCTTCCCTATCTTGGCTAGTGTAAATAATGCTGCAATAGACATAGAGGTGCATGTATCTTTTCAAAATAGTATTTCCATCTTCTTCTGATAAGTACCCAATAGTGGAATTACTGGACTGTAGGTAATTCTTTTTTTAATTTTTTGAGGCGCCTCCATATTGTTTTCCACAGTGGTTGTTCCAGCTTGCATTCCCACCAACGGTGCACAAGGGTTCCTTTTTTCTCCACATCCTCACCAACGCTTTTTTTTTTTTTTTTTGTCATTGTCTTTTTGATACTAGCCACTCTGACAGGTGTAGGGTGACATCATTGTGGTTTTGACTTGCATTTCTCTGATGATGAGTGATGCTGAGCATCTTTTCATGTGTCTCTTGGCCATCTGGATGTCATCTTTGGAGAAATGTCTGTTCAGGTCCTCTGCCTATATTTTAATTGGATTGTTTGGTTTTTCGGCATTGAGTTGTATAAGTTCTTTATATATTTTGGATATTAACACCTTATTGGATACATCATTTGCATATATCTTCTCCCATTCAGTCAGTTGCCTTTTTGTTTTACTGATGGTTTCCTTTGCTGTGCAGAAGCTTTTTTTCTGGTGTAGTCCCAGGAGTTTAATTTTGCTCTTGTTTCTGCTGCCTTAAGAGGCATAGCTAGGAAAATGTTGCTAAGGCCAAAGAGAGTCCTGCCTGTGTTCTCTTCTGGGGTTTTTTATGATTTCAGGTCTCACAGCTAGGTCCTTAATCCATTTTGAGTTTATGTTTGTGCACAGTGTTAAGAAAATGGTCCAGTTCCATTCTTTTGCAGGTAGCTGTCCAGTTTTCCCAGCAGTGTTGATTAAAGAGATGGTCTTTTCCCCATTGTATATTCTTGCCTCCTTTGTTGTAGATTAAGTGACCATATAAGCGTGGGTTTATTTCTGGGCTCCCTGTCCTGTTCTGTGGATCTGTGTGTCTGTTTTTGTGCCAGTACCCTCAGCCTTGTAGTATATCTTGAAATCTGGGATTATGATACCTCCAGCCAAGGTTCCATACAAATTTCAGAAAACATTTTCTGATAGTTGAGATAGTGAAGATTTGAGGCTCTGTTGCAACTACTCAACTCTGGCATTTTGGAGCAAAAGAGGCCAAGACAGTCAACATGAGGAGGTCGTCCGATGAGTCAACAGAGGAATCATCAGATGAGTCCCTTCACCATCCTGACCATTACAGTGCAGTGTCTAAATGAATCCTTTAAACTCAGTGCCCAAGGGCAGCCTGACTGTGGCAAGGTAGAACACTATTACCTGTCCTGGTTATAGTAAGATTTAAAATACTTACATAAAGTAATAATGCTCTCTTCTACACATTTCCTCCACCTTACATGTGTACAGTTGGGTTTGTGATTAATCCAAGTACACAGTCTTACCAGTACCGCTATCCAATTTTTAGGTATAGCATATATTGAAACAGGATGAGTTCAAATTCCAGCGCCCTTCTTTACTACCTGTGTCCTCACAGGCCTGTTCATTACCTTCCCAGAGTCTCAATTTCCTGCTTAATAAAATGAGGATAATGACATTTCTCCTGCAGAGTTGTCATAAAGATGAAATGAGATACCAGATATGGAAGTTTCTAGAACAGGGGACAACACAGTCAAGAAATGTTCCTTTTTTTCACTCTCCATGCCTTCTCTGTCTCAGTTCTTCCATATATTTGATGAGGATGCCCTTTTTGTCATTAAGCCATTGATGAAAGTGCCGGCCAAGTTAGGGGCACCCACAACCCTGAAGAACATACACCACGAGTACCTCCCTGAATATTTAAAAAAAAAAAAATTCTTAATACTCTGTGAAAATGATTTGCCAGCCCCTTAGAAAAGCACCTAAATCTCGGTGGTTCCAGCCCATATTCACTCAGCAAAAATAATAAAAGATGATTGTCTGCTTTGTGTCAGGAACAGGGGTAGACACCTGCTACAAACATGAGTGAGACAGGGTCCCTGCCCCTCCAGGAGACTCCAGCTTGGTTGCGGACGGGAGGTAGCAAGCAAACAGATGTTCACAGTGTTCACAACGGTGGAGTCTCTGGAGAATGTAGGCAAAGCATCCCCTGGGACAGAGTATTAGCAGATAAATAGAAATCAGCACAGGGAAGGTGGGAGGGGAGCACATTCCAGGCCAAGAGCATATAATGCCTTGTTGCATGTGACCGAGGGGTAAGTTGTATGGGGACAGGGCTGGGTAGGTGGGGAGCGAGGGTGGGTTTAATAATATGGGTCAGATTGTGCAGGGGATCATGCGTCCTGCTGTGTTGGAACGGTTGCTTCTAGGCTGATGGTTTTCACTTCTCTTTAACAGTGAGACCTTTCACTGAGAGCAAATCTGCTAAGTGACAACTCCATTAGAGAAAACCAGCCTTACTAGGACTGATACTCAGCAATGTGTTCCCTTTTCTGCCTACAGCCACCAGGGCTGGAGGCCAAATGTAATCAGGTGCTATGTTTATGTCGATTTAGTTCTTGGCCTTGACTAGTACAGCTCGTAAGGTGGTAACGGGGTTTCCCATTTGTGTCACTCTTGGAGCACTAGTTTTGTGGACCGGGCAGGCATTCGGGGTTCTAACGGACGAAGCAATGAGATCTGGGTTTTTTTAGCAAGTTGCCCTGACAACAGTGTGAATAGTCCGAAGCCAAGAGTGTCTAGAATCCCCTTGGAAGGTCTCTTCTGTCAATAACAGGAGAGGGCCTCATTTATGGGCACGCCCAAGGGCCACCTCACTGCTATAAAGGTAGTTTTACCCAGTTTCATCCAAGGAGATGGGTGCTCAGAGAGGTTACATCATTAGCCCAACGTAAAGATTTGATAGTAAGTGGTCTGTGTCTTGACTCCTCAGACCGAGGTCCCATAATAACCTTTCCAGCCTCCACTCAGCTGACTCTTCTCTCCTTTGTCTTTTCTTGCTGTCCCTTGGCTCCCCAGTTACTCGTATGGGATTATCAGGGTATTTGTCTTCCACCCAGCACCTTTCCTGACATATAGTCAGCAGCCGGTGGATATTTATGAATCAGACCCTTTTGGTGGATTCACCTCACTTCCTGGGAAACACCTTTTTTATCCTTGTGGCAAATTAGACATTCTCTCAGCTGCTAGATTCATACTTGAGGCAGAGGACCTGCTTGGCCAGGCGAGGTCTTCAGATGTGTCTGTGGTGCCCCCAACACACTCGCTAATCACTGTGACCGGACCCTCTTTCACAAGGCTGGTGGTCTGATCGCTCGCACCTGCCACCGCAGCTGGGGGGGGGGCTTATGATCCTGTCCTACTCAAGGCCTCGCTTTTCCCTTGTATCTATGAAGGAGGAGAAACCACAAGCTCCTGTTTATCACAGCCAGATGTGAAGCTGAGTTTCTTACCTTTCTTTGTGTAGTATTTCTCCTTTCTCTGTCCTCTTGAGACAGTGTGGAACCTTCTAGCTTAAGGAATTCTTGTGCTTTCTCATTTCTAATTTTTTTTGGCCTCCGAAGATTCTTCCCCCACCACACCGGCATTTCTCTGGGCTGCTTTTCACACCTTGCTCCTACCTGTCCTATCCCCGGTTCTGTGGCTTTGTCAGAACCTTTGTTAATTAAACCATCAGTGACGGAGGGGAGCAGGCAGGGGTGGGGCAAACATGGGCCGGCCGTGCAGTTAGGTTTTTGCCTCTTCTGGGTCTACTTTCCTTAATTCTCAGTGTGGAAATCTGGGCGCAGCTGGGAGGCAGTGCGCGCCTTGCAGAAGAAAGGGAGACACGGCGGGCGGGGTAGTAAACCCCTATTAGCCACCTGTCCTGTGTGCCGCCCTTCATTCGCTCACCTGCCTGCTCTCATTGCCCCTGGCACTCCATCAGGTGGGAAATGGACTCCTCACACTGCTAACGGTTAATAAGATGCTCTGCTTTTGTAACTCTGTTTTAATCTTGCTCAGCCATCGAAGGGTTTTTAAGTTGATTGAGTTCATTGCTTTGAACACCATAGCCCATCTCGTAATGTGTTAACTAGATTTTCCATCCGTGTCACCGCAGAGTTATGTGCAAAACACACAGAGAAAAACAGCTCTTTGGAAACAATGGAAGGAAGAAAGTTAATTGAATTTCAATTAGACGTGGCAATAATTTAAAGTATAATGAATGTTTCAAAGGAGACCATCATGCACTCCTATGTCACGAAGAAAGTTTTTCTTTTGGATAAGATATGCTAATGCAAAATTTATTGATACATAATTTAGCCTAACCTCACCCTCCCCTTCCTTGTGAATGTCAGACACTTTTGGATGGTAAAATGCATCGAGTCACCTATGCTTAGAAATTCCATAAATGAAAGATGTAAATGCCACTTCCAGTTAACCTGAAGAAGAATTATAAAATTTCACTCTTTCCTGGCTCCATTTTTCTTGTTGGACTTCATTCAGAGCCTGTCATAGAAAGAATTCTAAATTGCTAGAAGAGGCCTAGGAGAGACTGTGTTTTTTTAAAAAAAATAACGATTTTTCTTTATTTTTGATGCTCTCTCTCCCTCCTAATTTCCCTATAGTGAATTTATACGGCTTTTAGAATGAAGCAAAGCATTTTTAACTAAGATACATATATTTTTTTTTAATCTGAGTTGGTTCACCTTAGGAGGTAAAACCAAGAATGTCATCAACATTGCCTTCTGGAAAATTAACCTACAAAAAAACTAGACTGACATTACCTGTGGCTGCTGAGAGTCTGACAGGGTCCTTGGGAGAGAAATCCCTCCAACTTACCATGACCCCATCCACCACGATGGTCATTCATGTGTCTCCAGCCTTATGGTCCCACCTCTGCTCTTCCTCTGCATCTCCTTCCATGACATTTCAAACAGTCTCTCCCACACCCAGCCCCTACCAGCCATGCTGTGTAGTTTTGAAGCTAGAAACTCAGGCATTATCTCTTTCTTTCCTGGATCCCTAGCTTTACCCTCCAATTAATGCTCTTACTCCTCCTATGAAACACATGGGTTGCAAATGAACCTTCCTTTGACACTTGGAAATGTTATCTTAACCATAAATATTTCTGGAATTCAAATTCTTTTTTAAAAAAATTCTGCGTCTGGGGTGCCTGGGTTGCTCAGTCGTTAGGCATCTGCCTTCGGCTCAGGTCATGATCCCAGGGTGCTGGGATCGAGCTCCGCATCGGGCTCCCTGCTCAGCGGGAAGCCTGCTTCTCCCTCTCCCTCTCCCCCTGCTGTGTTCCCTCTCTCACTGTGTCTCTCTCTGTCAAATAAATAAATAAAATATATTTTTTTTAAATTCTGTGTTTTTGTGACAAATGCACCAGAGCCTCCCCCACACAAAAAAATTACCATCATAACCATTTTCAAGTGTACAGTTGAGGGGCATTGAGTATGTCCACCTGGATGTGTAAACCTTACCCCCATCCATCCCTCAGGAAACTCTGTTGCCCTAAAATGTTTTGCTGTGAGGTAAGAAAGGAGACATGAATAGCCCGGTAGACCCTTTGTCTCCTAGGATGGGACAGATGAGTCTTAAAAAGATGCTGATGCATTTATGTGACGTGTTGGCCGGAATTAACGCCCTCTCTCCTCTCCTTCTTCCAACAGCTCTGAGCAGCGGGTCCCCTGTTCCACTTCTTACCACAGCTCTGGTTTGCACTCCGGTGACGGTGTCACCAAAGCGGGACCTCTGGGCCTTCCGGAAATAAGACAAGTGCCAACTGTTGTGATTGAATGTGATGACAATAAAGAAAATGTGCCTCACGAATCAGACTATGAAGACTCTTCTTGCCTGTACACGAGAGAGGAGGAGGAAGAGGAGGATGAAGACGATGACAGCGCGCTATACACCAGTGTGTATCGCGGGGTGTCGCTGAGGGTGGGGCTCGGGGGGTAGGAGGGCTGCCCCAGCTGCCCCCCACTCTGGCT
Source organism: Mirounga angustirostris (assembly GCF_029215605.1). Classification (NCBI taxonomy): domain Eukaryota; kingdom Metazoa; phylum Chordata; class Mammalia; order Carnivora; family Phocidae; genus Mirounga; species Mirounga angustirostris. Next base: position 14,504,670 of record NW_026991716.1, on the reverse strand, counting down.
GCCAATCCGGGTGCAGGTGTCCACTGGCCCGGGGTCACAGGGCAGCTCAGTTAGCAAGATAAAAGGGTAAATGTCCTCCAGACACCCCCATAGCTCCAAAAATGGCAACATCATGCCTCCATTTCTCATCTCTTAGATGGATTTTTCTGTCTTTGATTCCTTTCCTTGGACCCAACCCCCTTCCTCAAAAAAAAAAAGAGAGGGGGGACCCTAAAATTCCGTTGCAGTCCACAGAATGCTCAGAAATACTAGCCGTTGTGTATGCAACAAATTCATTTTTAAGCCCACCTCTACAACTCTAGAAGGCTTGAATTTAAATTTCTTACTTAAGGCCTTTACGTGTGCAAAGAAGCAATGAAAAAGCAAAGTTCAGAATCTGGTGTTCTGGCCATAAATAGTAAATTTCAGTTAAGTGAGTACAGGCTGATTATTTGGTCAACTTTTTTAAGATTTTATTTATTTATTCAGAGAGTGTGTGTGAGTGGGGGAGCAGCAGAGGGCAAGAGCGTCTTAAACAGACTCCATGCTGAGCTTGGAGCCCGACGTGGGACTCGATTCCACGACCCTGAGATCATGACCTGAGCCGAAACCAAGAGTCGGACGCTTAACTGACTGAGCCCCCCAAGCGCCCCTATTTGGTCAACTTTTTAATGAATTTACATAATAGCAGCCTTCTACTGAATATATACTGTGTGCCTGACAATGTGCTAAGATTTTATTCTGTTCCGTGCATCTTAAAACACCCGCTGACATGGGTGCTCTGGCCCCGTTTTGCAAATAAGGGAAAATGTGGAGAGGGCCGGGGCTCGCCCAGAGCCTCCCATCTAAGAGCACGGGGACTTGAAGCTGGCTAGGTCTCCTCCCAAGGCCCTTGTTCTAAAACCAGTGGAGGCAGAAAGAAGACCAGCACTACTAAATAAAATCCAAAGGAATCCCCCCCACCATGTACTGCTTCCCAGTCTCTCCCCCATTTCACATGCACCAGGCTTCAGGCAGCTAAACTGGAGAGCTGGGAAGAGGCCTGGCGAGCGAGCCAAGAGATGATCAAAATAATGTCCAGGAGAGAGAGAACCACAGAGGGGCCACCAGAGCCCAAGGGACCCATGAGTGGGAGCAGCGCCCAGCTTCTGCTCCCCGTTTCCTCCCCTGAGAATTGAGGCGTTTCCCAGCCTTGGCAGCACTGACATTCAGGGCAGAGAATTCTTCGTTGTGGGGGCTGCCCCGTGCATTACAGGATACTCAGCAGCACCCCTGGCCTCTGCCCACCAGATGCCAGGAACACCCTTCTCCCCCTGCCGCCCCCCAGTTTTGACAAGCAAAAGGCGTCTCTGGACTTTGCCAAGTGTGTCCTTGGTGGGGGACAGGAGGTGCAAAAGTACCCCCGGTTGAGAACCGTAGGCTTATTCTAGGAAGCCCTGCCCTCTGCTCAATCCCAGAATGTTGCCTGTTTCAGTGACCTCGCTTCCACTCCAGCCCCAAACACACCCCACTTTGCCCAACTATACTTCCCTTCGCGCGCCCCCGGTTCTACTCCAGCTGGTCTCTCATCTCCTGTGATCGCCTGGCTCACCCGTCCTCTCTGAGCTTCCCCCCTGCAGATGGCCTCCAGCCGCTACCTGTTTTGGGTGACACCTGTCCCGCGGGCACCAACCCTCCTCCTCTCTGAAGCTCCCCGTAGCTCCCCGAGGCCTCTGGCCACTCTGTGCCTTGCGTTCTGTCGCGCTCCACAGCCTGGCCGGCCCTCCTTTGTGATGTTGTCTGCCTGCTGGGGTTCCTGGGGAGCAGAGATCCAATCACAGTCTCCCTGCGTGCCCCTCACATGCACAAGACAGCGCTAGGTATAGAGAACATGTTGGTCGCAGAAACTCTATCAATGAACGCTCTGAGTAAGGCCTTAGCCAGCCCCAGGGGTTAGGCCCACTGTGTCTGTCTGCCTGCCTTTCACCTCGTGGCCCACCCCTGGCCGCATGGAGCCCGGGCAGCTTGGGGGCAGCGTTAAGGACTTGTTTCTCCCTCCCGCAGCCTCCCTGGCCATGAAGGTGTGCAGGAAGGACTCCTTAGCCATCAAACTCAGCAACAGGCCCTCCAAGCGGGAGCTCGAAGAAAAGAACATCCTTCCCAGGCAGACGGATGAAGAGAGACTGGAGCTGAGGCAGCAGATCGGCACCAAGCTCACCAGGTAGGACAGCCCGACGGGCCATTCTTCGGACTCGAGTAGAAGGCGGTCTCCATCCCCAATCCGTCCCGGGTGTCTCTGGAAGAGCTTCCTGCGGGGAAAGTCCGTGGGAAGCATTCTAGTCTTCCCCAGCTTTGCTGTTATGGTCCCTTCCCATTCATTCAGCCACGTGTTGGAACTTTTACCTGAATAAAGGCTCAGGGAGAAGCTGAAGGGCAGATTTCCAGGGAGAATAACCACCTTAGAAAAACCACCACCGTCCAGTAGCTGGGACGATCTGCGTCCACTGGCGTTGGGTTTGGTGAAGCTCAGTGCCATCAGATAAGCACATTTTCTGCCGTTCTGCGCAACTGGATGAGGCCAGGGGTGGATCATGCCTTGTCACTAGCTTGTGAGCCTTCCTGAGTGGTTGCGTCTGAGTACAGATAGTATGGACATGCTTGTGGCACTGTGTTATATTAATATATTAAACCCCTACATACCATGTTTAGAACCTGGGGCACATGTGTGTGGTATCAGCTGACGTTCGCGGGGCGCTTATTGTCTGCCATTCTTCTAAACATTTTACGTGTATTAAATCATTTCCTCTTTGAGCCTCCCTGTGAAATGTGTGCCCATTTCACAGAGGAGGACAGCGGACACCGAAACCTGTGGTTACCTGCAGCATGCTGCGCACAATGGCTCCAGAGCGCCCCCTCTTGACCAAGTGTATTACGCCCACCCCGCCCCCCATTCTAACCGCTGTTGCAGGGAGCCCTTCCTTTGTACCAGGCATTGTGGCAAGGCTCTGAGCTGCCCTCTGCCTCTTCCTAGCGGGATAGCCTCGAGTAAGTCACTTGTTCTGTCTGCCTATGTTTCCGCGTTTGTAAAATGGGAGTCGTAAGGATTCCAAAACGTAAGTAAAGCATTTAAACCCGTTCCTGGCCCATGGTGAACACTCTGGTACCCTCCCAGCAACCCCGTCCAGTAGCTTTCCTTATCTTCACAAGTGCAGGTGAGGAACGTGGTGCCTAGAGAGCTTCCAGAGGTGTAGACTTCATCCAGCAGAGTACTGGTGTCCTCCCCTCCCGCCTGACTTAGTTCCTCACCTAAGGGCCCCTTTCTGTCTCACGGTTAACTTGGTTCCGTCCTGGAGGATGCTGTTTTAATGGTACCAGGCTGCGTAAATTGTTCAGCACAGATGGATGATTTGGTCTTGTGTCACTCAGACTTCAGAGCCTTAGAATGGAGATAATCTAACCACCTGCATGTGCACATACACTCTCACACGCTCATTGAATGTGGTAACATGTCCGCACTGTAGTGATCCAGATCGCTCTTCATACTGTGGTGACAGCTACTTACCGCGTCCTGGGGAGCCTGCCCCATTGTTGGATTGTTACACATCCTTCCTTCTATGGAACAAAAATCTCTGTCCGTGCAACTCTTCCCCCCGGTCCCATCCTCTTCCTTCAGTGACTACTCAGAGCCTCATCCCTGTTATCATCCTTCTTGGAGACAGTGATACTCCTCTCCCAGGATATAACCAGATCTTCTTTCTGGGCATGGGATGGGTGGATATAGCTTTGGGCAGCTTCCTGAACCCGCTTGTTCAGTTTTATACCTAATACAAAAAGGGCTGTCTTTTAGGGGGCTGGGGAAAAAAAGGAGCAGTTCCTTGACCCAAGCCCATCTTTTCAAATGCAGCTCCCCCCACCCTGAGAGTGGGCACCCTTTATCATGGTTCTCTCCCCTTCATTCCTGCTTTCCCAGCTTTGCTACAGAACAAGCAGAGCCCCAGGTGTGTGAGGGCAAAATGGAAGAATTCTCTGTGGGGAGTGAGGTGAGGGAGATGCCAGCGCATCTGCGGCCCCAGGGTGGCATCGTCCATGGGGAGAGAGAGAGAAAGACAGGACATGTAGAAAGCAGACCTGCACTGGGCTCTCTGCTTATCTGTTGTAGAGCAGTTCTACCTGGAGGTAACTGACAAAACGGGCCATTGATGTCCCAGAACAGACTCCTGAAAGGGAGACGGTGCCCAGCTTCTCACGCCTGAACCCACGTTCCAGTACCGCCCCCATGACAGGCTGGCGATGGTGGGGATGAGACCACAGGTGGGAAGAGACACAGACCATTCACGTGCTAGAGGAAGCTCTCCTCAACTGAAGCCTCATCCCAACCCTTCCTCCTCTAAGGACACTTAACTCTGCTTGGAATTCCTAACACCCACTGAAGGTTACCGTTCCCAGCTCTCTCTCACCCTGGTCGTGGCCTGGGGGAGAAAGAGGGGAGTCGGGATGGTCATGTTGGAAGGATTCAAGGCGTTGAGCTGGCCTTTGTCCTTGCTCCGGATTCACCTCGTCTTTGTTCACTCTTCCAGCTAGGGAGTTTGTTTCCTTGTGGCCAGACCCTGGGCATCTCCAGCCAGACTGTAAAAAGTGGGCCTAAAAGAGAGGACGTCGGGAGTGTTCAGTGGGTTGACCAGATAGTGCAGAATCCAGCAAATCAGGTGAACAGGCCAAATCCGCGTCTCCCAGTCTTCTTTGAGAGAGTGCAGCTGCTGATTCTCACCCAAGGAGTTTTCAGGACCATTTCCTTTGGGGTGAGAACCCAGCTCTGTGCTTCCAGCCACTCACTCATCATCCTGACGCCAGGGCCAAACGAAGGGGAAATCTGAGAAGCAGAAGGTGACAGGCAGTGGCAGAACTCATCACAGGACAGGAGCCTTGGCTTCCGGTTCTGGTTCTGCAGTTTCCTGAGCAGGCATCTGTCCTGGGCCTTCACTTCCTAACCCGAGGAGATTAGATTATGTCATCTGATGACCTAGCACCATCTGTGAGTTTTATTACCGAAAAAGTAACTAATAGAACGTAGGAACCTGCATTAGAGTTAGAAGCTACGGGGCTGTGGCATTCTTTGGCTCTTGGAGAGTCGTATCATCGTGCTGGAAATCTTACATGCTTTGAAAAGCACGTAGCCAAGTCTGCAATGCTCCAGGAGTGACAAGTAAGACACAAAACATAATTTTAGCCTGGTAGTTTTAATAGCATAAAAAACAAACAAACAATGCAACATTCCAAGAATAATCCCAACTTGGAGGCGGGAAGCAGAAGCACCAAGAAAACAACGTCAAGCATTAAGGCAGAGTTTCTCCATAAGAATGCACAAACATCATGTTTTGACAGTAAATAACTGTTTCAGTCAGTTGCCATTTGAGAAATGCGGGCCACCCTTGAGACATGAACATGGTCGACTGGGTGCACATTGCTCTGCGCCTTATGTATACAGACTCAGGATGGGTGCAGAGAACCAAGGGGGTGAGCAAGCCCACACACTGCGGGGTGGTGGGTGGGGGGTAAAGGTAGCAGAACATCTGTTTAAATTTATTTTGTATCATTCTTTTTAAGCTGAGTGCTCGCGTTTGTTTATAATACGCACGGTGTATGAACACAATGGTACTACTATGTAGTTAAAGGGCAAAATGGGGGGGGCCTGCCTAGATTTTCTTGATGGACTTCTCAAAAAGCGTGGAGTCCACAGATAGGTGAGGAGGACTTGTCATCTCTAGTGACCTCTGGTCCGTGGAAGTGTGCAAGCTCAGGGCAGTCTCTCACCTCCCCGCGCCCCCGGAGCCCTACCCGAGTGCAAGACCCCACTGTTTTCTCTCTGGGTCTCCTCTCGGGGCCCTGCAGCCTGAACCCTAGGAGCAGTCAGCCTGATCTGCCTTCTGGCCCTTCTCCACTTTGCAGCCCGGGGTGCCGACTGGCCCACGAAGTGAAATTCTCCCCAGAGGCTGGAGCATAGGGCCCCTGGGAATGGGGCTCTCAGGGACCAGAGAGAAGCCTGATGCCCCCAAACATGGGCTGTTGTCTCTGAGATATCCTTTAGAAAGTGAGTCGTCCTGTAAGCCACCAGGACTGCTTGTTTTATTTTTATTTATTTATTTATTTATTTATTTATTTATTTTAAGATTTTATTTATTTATTTGAGACAGAGAGAATGAGAGAGAGAGAGCACATGAGAGGGGGGAGGGTCAGAGGCAGAAGCAGACTCCCCGCCGAGCAGGGAGCCCGATGCGGGACTCGATCCCGGGACTCCGGGATCATGACCTGAGCCGAAGGCAATCGCTTAACCAACTGAGCCACCCAGGCGCCCCAGGACTGCTTGTTTTAAAAGGAAGGAGCTGAGACTCTGGAACGTGGCCAGTGCACTTAGTCCTTTCCTTGGGGAGCAACCAGCTTTCTAGACCTAGCCAGCTCAGTCCTCTCCCACTGAGACCCTCTCCTCCATGCCCTCCAGTGCCCTCCAGAATGTTTAGATCAGACAGCAGGAGGAGAAGCCTGGGAAAGCAAATCAAATGGAAGCGCCCCCCCCGTGTATGTGGGAGTGTGTAATCTGAAGCACGCACGGGCATGTAAGTGAGGGTTGAGGCTGTCTGCTTCCCTGACACACTCATTCCCTGAATATACCTCTTCTCGCTTTCAGTATCAGCCTTCCACCCCGGGGACGGGGAAGGGCTTTTATCTTTTGTGCAGTCATGGTTGACCAGACTTTCTCAGCACCACCCCCGCTGGATCAGGCACACCCGAACTTGTAATTGGAAACATCTCTATGGGGAAGCTCTCGGAAGCCTTGCTCAGTTTGGGGAAGGATGTTTTTCCTTGTGGTGTCCTCTCTGGACCAGATGTATCCAGTGATTCGGGCTACTCGCCCATGATTCCACCCGACGATCAAAGGCAGATACTTAATTTAAGCTACTTGGAGTATTGGTTCCTAGGGTGGCCATAATAGCAAACCAGAGACTGACCGACTTAAACTAGAGAACCTGATCGTCTCCCAGTTCTGGCAGCTAGACGTCAAGACCAAGGTGTCGGCAGGGTTGGTTCCTTCTGGGGGCTGTGAACGGCTGTGTGTGCCATGCCTCTCCCCTGGCTTCTGGCCATTTGCTGGCAGTCCTTGGCTTTGTAGATGCATCACCCTGATCTGCATCTTCATCTCTGCTTCTCCCTGTGAGCGTGTCTCTGTGTCAAAATTCCCCGTTTGCATAAGGAGACCGGTCATATTGGTGAGGGCCCACCCATAAGAGTCTTGTTTAAACTTGGTTAGCTCTATAAAGACCCTGTCTCTGTATAAGGTCACATTTTGAGGTCCTGGGATTAGGACTTCAACATATGAATTTTGGGGAGATATGATTCAACCCATAACATTTGGGGAGGTGCAAAGTGGGTCTAACTAGGAAAGGGGCCACAACCCCCAATGCATGCCAGGGCCAACCAGATAGTGAACATAAGTGAAACAGGCATGTCTAAGATTGTGAACAGAGAGTGTTGGGAATGGGGGCAACATGGGAAGTTCACCCCTTATCTAAAAGCACTGGTACTATTCAGCTCCAGCCCCTGTTGTTTTGCAGAAATGAAGGACTAGTTTTTCAGATCTTCTGAAAAAAGTCTGACATTAAAAAAAAAAAAAAAAAGTTCCAATTTTTAAAAACATGGTACAGAGCAAACAATATATTTATGGACTAAATTCAGCCCAAGGACCACATCTCAGCCTGGGCACTTGGTTTTGATCTCTGACCTGGAAATTGTCATTTTTCTTCTGTGGACCATAGTCATACATTCTCGGGGGAGTGCACTACACATTTTTCCCAAGATTTTGAGAAAGGAGTATTACTGGATGTTGTAAACATGAATGTGAGGGGCACTTGAGTGGCTCAGTCGGTTAAACATCTGCCTTCAGCTCAGGTCATGATCTCAGCGTCCTGGGATGGAGTCTCCTCATCAGGCTCTGTGCTCAGCAGGGAGTCTGCTTCTCCCTCTACCCCTCCCCCCTGCTCGTGCGTGTGCTCGCTCGTGCTATCTCGCAAATGAATAAGTAAAATCTTAAAATATATTTATATAAATGTGAGAATGTTGCATGTCTATATCTGTAGCAATTTGGAAGTAACATCTTATAAAATCCAAATTCATTTGAGTGTAGTTATTTATGTGGATTGATCATTAAAGCAATCTACCAACTCTACCACGTTCCTAAAAAGAGCACGTGGTCCAGCCTTCTTTGTCTCAGGAATTCAAACAGATGACTGCAGAAGGACACGTGAATTTGGATGGAGACCTACCTGTAGCTGCTGCTTCTCTTCAGTGCCCATGAGTCTGGGAATCAGAAGGATCTCAGGTTAAAGCACCTGCTGGTTGTTGATAGTTTGAACGTACACTTCAGACGTGAAAACCAGCGCTAAGCGCAACATCCAGATCAGAAGTAGGACCCTCCTTTGATTAGTACAAAAAATCCCTCCTCTCCTCCTCACCAGGGATAGTTCCCATCACTTAGCTGTCCTTGTGGTGGCAGGAGGTGGTGAACCAGATGGGGCCACTGGGAAATGTTAGTGCTGCCCAGCCCCCTAGAACCTAGTATGTGATTCTCTCTTATTTAGAATGTCGTAACGTGGTAGAGAGAAAGAGTGTGCTAAACCCGTATTTTAGGCTGCCAGGGGTGGTTCACAACTAAAGTCACTATAAGCAGAATATAAAGTCCTATGTACAGAGGATTGGGTCCTGCTCAAGGCAGAAAATTGAAATCCATTTTTTATGCTCACGGCAGAGGCGATAAAAGACAGTAATTCTGACTTCTGACTGTAGCTTGCACATGGCTTATGGTTTGGGAAAATCGCTACTGGGAGTCTAACGCACCAGAGCCTCCTTCCAAGGTGGCACATGAGATCTCCCCCCCGGCTCCCCCCACCAAAATCTAAGGACCGATGCTAAGTGTGAGCTACCATCTCTCCAGGCCGGGTGATTTCTGCTACTGCAAAAGCACATCCCAAAAATAAGGATAACACTCAAAGGTCTATAAATTCAGTTCAACTTTGACCTCCTAGCCCTGGACGCAAGCCGCTGCGAGTCACCACGTGAATAAAAGATGGAGGGAAACAGACCTGAGAGCAGTTCAGGAGGAGCTTCGTTGTGCACCTGGCCCTTGCAGCCAGCTCCATCATGGTCATCCCCAGCATCTTGGCCGCGGCGGTGGGGGGGGTCCTGGCACGGAGCCCAGGCCGCGGGGACCTGGGAGGGAGGGAAAGAGGGTGCTGCGTCCCATCCACAAAGCCCGGCTGGGCGTGGCTCAGGCTGGTGGGCTTTCTCTGCGCATTCCAAGACCACCCCTAAACCAAACTGAATTGGGGTATGAGTCACCACACTGACACTGAGTGGACGTGGTTCTTTGTGCAGCATCTGAATAGCAAACGCGTAGACCCGTCCAGGCGCTCAGATGCCTGACAATCTCCCATTAACTCGCTGTACAAGTTAGAAAGCCCTTTTTAAAAGCCCTTCTTCAGAAAGGCTGACATCTCATGAAAGGTGCTGAGTCGAGTGGAGGCTACAGTACTGTGTGTCTGATAGAAAGGGGCAACCACACATTTTTTGCTTTTTGTTGTTAGTGAAAGCTGCGAAGGCTGTCCTGGGGAGATTTGACGGAGGCGTCTTGGGAGAAGGTGGAATAAAACTGCAGGAGCACCAGGGTGGAGGTTGGGGCCTTGGGGCTTGAGCCACGCCCATCACGGACCTTGCACTGACCTGTCAGAGCAGAGCCTTGCAGAAACTCAGGAGCCTCTTGCTCTCCTGCCCCTACCTCCAGTTTTAAGAAATGCAGTGAACCACACTGAGATACCACCTTATACCAGTTAGAATGGCAAAAATCGACAAGGCAAGAAACAAGTGTTGGCGAGGATATGGAGAAAGGGGAACCCTCTACACTGTTGGTGGGAATGCAGGATGGTGCAGTCACTCTGGAAAACAGTGTGGAGGTTCCTTAAGGAGTTAAAAAGAGAGCTCCCCTATGACCCAGCAATTGCACTACTGGGTATTTACCCCAAAGACACAAACGTAATGCAAAGTAGGGCCATATGCACCCCAGTGTTCATAGCAGTAATATCCACAATAGCCAAACTGTGGAAGGAGCTGAGATGCCCTATAATAGACGAATGGATAAAGAAGAGGTGGTCCATATACACAACAGAATATTACTCAGCCATCAGAAATGATGAATACCCAACTTTTGCATCAACGTGGATGGAACTGGAGGAGGTTATGCTAGGTGAAGTAAGTCAAGCAGAGAAAGTCAATTATCATATGGTTTCACTTATTTGTGGAACATAAGGAATAGCATGGAGGACATTAGGAGAAGGAAGGGAAAAATGAAGGGGGGAAATCGGAGGGGGAGACGAACCATGAAAGACTATGAACTCTGAGAAACAAACTGAGGGTTTTAGAGGGGAAGGGGGTGGGGGGATGGGTTAGCCCGGTGATGGGTATTAAGGAGGGCACCTACTGCATGGAGCACTGGGTGTTTTACGAAAACAAGCGTGGAACACTACATCAAAAACTGATGATGTAATGTATGGTGACTAACATTACATAATAATAATAAAAAAAGAAAGAAAGAAATGCAGTGAAGACAGAGTTCTTGACATCTTGTTACCCAGACGGAGTTGCGGAGCCCTGACCATGGGCGCGTGCGAGTTCAGGAGAGGAGTCTCAGTTTGCAAGCCTTGCGCGGGATGTCAGGGAAGAAAGACACATCTTGTCAGGCGCTTTCAGTGCTTTCTGTGTGTGACTCACAGCTGTCCCGGCTTCCCGTGCGTTTTTCAGTGATAAGAGTAAGTGGGAGGGACAAAAGAGCTGCCTTCTACTCTGCAAAAACAGAATCCATCTATGTTTAAAACTTGTAAAGGTTTAAAAAGGAAAAAAGTGGCCGTCCCTGGGGGTGAGGGAGTCTTGTTTTGTTTTCTATTCCATAGCTTTTTTTGAACAACTACTTAGGCCAGCAGATTTCAAAATCTGGGGTGCTGGGCTGGGGAGGGGGCCATTGTATTCCCCTACAGAGGAAGCAGAGAACGCGCTAATCTTCTAAGCTGCTGTACGTTGGGCTACGTTTTAAGTAGTTAAAAGCCCTTTTAGTTCTCCACCTATTCTTGTCCTGATCGTTATTGGGGTAATCGGCAAGGATCATTCGGGTTTATTGTTCATCTTAGCAGGTGGCCGAAAGAAAGGCCCTGTTCCTTGGAATATTTGGCTAAGTAAGAGAAGAATCAGCCTGTCTCCATGGAGAGGCAACCATGCAGGGCCATGGTCCCTGACAACATCATCTAAGACTCCAGAGACCTTTCTGTGGATGACATGCTTCCCCATCGGCACCTCGGCCAATCCTCTTCACCTCCACCCTGCGAGGCAGCTGTTGGGATCCCTTCTTGTAGGTGAAGAAGCTGAGCTACTAATCCTAGGGACAATAAGGAGCAAAGCGAAACACACCTCCCCAATCCCAGACTTCCCTATCTGAAGCAGAGATGCTGAGAAAGATATTTCGTTTGGTTTCGTTTTTATGTTGAACAGAATTTCCATCCCAAGGGCCCCGCGGTTGGGCAGGGATTGTGTGGGGTGGTGGCGGAGTTCTAGACCGGGGGCGCCATCCTGTGTGTGCCCACGTCCTCCAGAGGTAAGCCGTGGAAGGAAGTGGGGATAGGTTTTCTTCCATCTTGGACCTAACTGGGCTTTTTCTTGCATTTCAGTAACACTGTTCACAGTAAGTAGGAAGAGCTGAAACACCTGATGCTGAGGTTTGAGTCTAGAGACGCTCCTGTCTGATTGAATGTGGGAAACCACCGGTGGGGTGGCTCCCACGGTGTGGTCCGTGGGTCAGTGGCATTAGCATCACCTGAGAACTTGCTGAAATGCATATTTCCAGGCCCCACCAAGACTCTGAATCAGAAATTCTGAGGATGGGACCCAGAAATCTGCGTTGTAACAAGCATGAGTCTGATGTACCCTGATGTTTGAGAAGCAGGGGTCTAGTAGACAGAGCAATCCAGCCTGTGAAGCCTATGAACCTTAGATTGGAAGCTCCATCCTCCATTTACTGGTGGGTTCCTGTCCAGCCTCAGTTTCCACATCTGTCAGATGGACCTCCCACCCAACGTCATCAAGAGCTCTAAATGAGTAATTCTCCCAGTTGTAGTAGATAGTGAACACTGGTTTCTTCCTTCTCACTGTGAATTTGAATGTTACATTACACTAGACTCTTACTACTCAAAATAACTAAGGCTATTCACCCTAATAGGTAAATCCTAAATCCAAGTGGCTTGACAGTAAAGGTTTATTTTTCACTGAAGGAAAGCCTAATGTGGATCAGATGGCCTCTCCGTCATATAGCCTTCACACACTTCTAGAACACACAGCTCCAACATCTCTATAGCAAGGGAAGAGGGGATAGAGGAGATACACACATCGCTTCTGCTCATGACCCACCAACCAGAACTAGGCTCCTGACCCCAATCCAGCTGCAGAAGAGGCTGGAGAAGGAAAAGGAGCTTTCGGAATATTTGATGAGCACAAAGTGTCTTAGCCACAACTCCATGAAGCCAGCGTTTGTCACAGGTCTTCTGTATTTGATGGTTGTTCTGGTCATGACCCCAGTCATATAAAAGGGACAATCATATCTGAAACAGACATGATTAAAAGACTTTTCAGAAATTGTGGTATATACATTCAATGGAATATTGTTTGGCCTTTAAAAAAAAAAAAAAAAAAAGGAAATCCTTCCATTTACAACAACAAAGATGAACCTGGAAGACGTTATGCCAAGTGAAATAAGCCGGACATGGCAAGACAAATACTGCATGAACTCACTTGCATGTGGAATCTCTCTCTCGTTTTTTTTTTTTTTAAGAGAGAGAGAGAGCCTGAGCAGGGGGTGGGGGGCAGAGGGGGAGGAAGAGAGGGAATCTTAAGCAGACTCCACACCCAGTGCGAAGCCCTATGCGGGGCTCAATCTCACGACCCCAAGATCATGACCTGAGCCAAAATCAAGAGTAGGATGCTCGACCAACCGAGCCACCCAGGGGCCCCACTTGAATGTCAAATCTTAAAAATCAAAAACAATCGAACTCCGAATGACAGAGAGTGACAGAGAGTAGAATGGCAATTACCAGAAGCTGGGGAGTGCAGGGCATAGGAGAGGAATTGCTCAAATGGCACAAACTTTCAGTCCTAAGACGAGTTAAGTTCTGGAGACATAATGAACGGCATGGTGACCAGAGTTAATAGTAACACATTGTGTACTATAATGTCCCCAGAGAGTAGATCTTAATGTTCTCAGCACACACCAAAAAAATGGTACCTTGTGACCCACGTGATGGACGTGTTAGTTTGATTGAGACCATCCTTTCACAAGGTATACATATATCAAAACATCATGTTGTACATTTTAAGTATGTACGGTTTTCATCTGTCCGAAATAAAAAAGAAGGAAGGAGGCAGCCTGAGGGGAGCGCACCACGTGATTGTCTGACGCTCTGTGGTGGGCGAGTATCACTATGTGCTCCTGATCTGCATCAGTCAGTGATTTGCTCCAGAGGTCCAGTTTAGTAAAGCAACTCACAGAAATCAGAATAATTGCAATTAGAGGGAAAAAGACCTCAAGTAAACACTGCTTCCATTTAAAGAAAAAAAAAAAAAACTGACTTAAGTATGAATGGGAGATCCCAGAAGGGCACAGTGGACCTTGAGCTGAATGAGTTTGTTTTCTGTGGGTAGAAGGTTAACTTTACAGAGTCATAAGTCACTAAAGGAGACCATGGAACCTCAGCTCCAACAGATTGGTTCTGTTGTGAAGTATTGACTAAGCGCCTACTGTGTGCATGGCTCTGTACTAAGTGTCGCTTAAAATGTAGCTGGATAGGGATGCCTGGGTGGCTCAGTGGGTTCAGTGTCTGCCTTCGGCTCAGGTCATGATCCCAGGGTCCTGGGATCCAGTCCCACGTTGGGCTCCCTGCTCAATGGGGAGCCTGCTTCTCCCCCTCCCACTGCTGCTCCCCCTGCTTGTGCACTCACTCTCTCCCTAAAAAATAAGTAAAATCTTTTTTAAAAGGTAGCTGGGTAATCATCCCTCTACAAGAAATAAGACAAGCTAGTCAAGGCATACTCACTGTTTGCTGGTTTACTCTGGGAAAGAGATGCTAAGGGCAAGTTCTGTGGGGAAAGGGCGGGTCCTTCTGGAAAGGGTGGGTCCACATTTTTTTTTTTATCGGTGTGAATTTCTTTGAGACGATTTATCTTCCCTTTTTTTTTTTTCCTTTAAAATATTCCCAAAAGGGACGCCTGGGTGGCTCAGTCGGTTAAGCGTCTGCCTTCAGCTCAGGTCATGATCCCAGGGTCCTGGGATCGAGTCCCGCATCGGGCTCCCTGCTCCGCGGGGAGCCTGCTTCTCCCTCTGCCTCTGCCTCTCTCTCTCTCTATCTCTCATGAATAAATAAATAAAATCTTTAAAATAAAATAAAATAAAATAAAATAAAATAAAATATTCCCAAAAGATTGGGGGTGGGCAGGGATAATGTAGACATTGAATCATCCAAACATTTGATTCAGAGTCCTTTTCTCCAAAACCAGCACATTAACGTAACAACTTGAACTCGAGTTGTCAGGGCACTTGTCCTGCGATACATTCTTTTTCTCACCTTCAGTCTTTGATCCCCTTACAAACTGAAACAGATAAGGTTGTGTCATTTCTATCATACCGTTATCCAGGAAAAGATCTCTCAGAGCCATTTGTGAACTTACCGGGAGGCAATAAATAAACAGAGTTAAATCATCTTGAGAAGCACTCAAAGTATCTTTCAGTCTTCGGTTGAAAGAGAATGGTGTTGCATGGAATTCTACCTCAAAATATGGCCTAATGCTTCCAAATTGGCTCACTCATTTTTTTTTTCTTTCACTATGGGCTTTGTGGCTATATCTTGAGCCTCTGTGTGAGTTTCTTCACCTACTTTGCAGTGGCAACTTCTGGATCTGAAAAAGTAGTAGAATTAAAGCACTTTAGTGCCCCTGAGGACACTCCTATCACTGCCTAGAACACCTGTAATTTTATAGATAAGGAAACTGAGCTCAGCGCTAAAAAATTAACACGCCTGCAACTAATATTACACTGCATGTGACTAACTGGCATTCAAATAAAAACTGTAAAAAAAATTCATCTCCCTCAAGAAAGGGAGAAATGTATTTACTTCTCACTGGAAGCCACAGGCCAGTGATTTGATTCAAAGCCTGACAAGTCATATTCTTCGTTACTTTTCTCCATTCATGCCTGAAAGAAAAAGGCCTTAAAACAGAGGTTTTGCATGGGGCGCCTGGGTGGCTCAGATGGTTAAGCGACTGCCTTCGGCTCAGGTCATGATCTCAGGGTCCTGGGATCGAGTCCCGCATCGGGCTTCCTGCTCCTTGGGAGCCTGCTTCTCCCTCTGCCTCTCTCTCTCTCTCTCTCTCTCTCTCTCTCTGTCTCTCATGAATAAATAAATAAAAAATCTTAAAAAAAAAAAAAACAACAGAGGTTTTGCATTAAGTCTTTGAGGAACATTTTCAGTAATCAGAAGGCCCGTGGGAAAGGAAACTTGCCTTCTGGCATAGGTGGGTTCCTTCGTGGGCATGGTGTCCTCCTTGATCCTGCTTAGCGAGCCGAACATTTAAATCAAATGCCTGAGCAAGAGCCGTTTGTCCATCTTACTAGTTCATATGTGATCAAATCTCATCAATAATTTTGCAGACTTGAGCAGGGACTTCGGAAGATTCGTTGGCTGGCGCCTGGGTTTGGGGTTTGCCCATTCTAGGAGTTGTTAGCATTCAAAGGAATGAAGCTCTCATTGTTTTCCCTTAAGATTAACTTGTTCCTGGGCGCCTGGGTGGCTCAGTTGGTTAAGCGACTGCCTTCGGCTCAGGTCATGATCCTGGAGTCCCTGGATCGAGTCCCGCATCAGGCTCCCTGCTCGGCCGGCAGTCTGCTTCTCCCTCTGACCCTCCCCCCTCTCATGTACTCTCTCTCATTCTCTCTCTCTCAAATAAATAAATAAAATCTTTAAAAAAAAAATTATAAAAGATTAACTTGTTCCTTGTTTCAGTGGTGAAGTTGGCATTTCCAGTCTCCAGAATAATTTCCATGGTATGTCGTGTTCTTTCTCCCTCGCCCACCAAAACTGGCTTCGGGTTTGATTATATGTGATTTTTCTGCAGCTCCTATAGAGAGGGGACACAACACAGCCCTGAAAACTTAAATAGCAGCATTGGATTACAGTCGAGAAGTGTGTGATGGCGGTTGTTTTTCCTTGCCCCGCACATCTTTGCTTACTGGCAAAATACCTCTCAGATCGCATGCAAAATGCTAATAAGCGTAATCCATTTTATTTAGCTTCATTATGTTCGTTTCACAATGCGAAGATTTTTATAATAGCCTCGAAAATTGCATACATGCTCACTAAATAGAATATAAACGGGAAAAATTATCCAAAGATACAAACCCTGGAAAATCGCTTTTCCCTCTGATTCTAAAGGCAATTCCTTTGAAATATAAGTGAAATACGCTTCTATTTTAGGAAGTGGAATCATGAAGATTTTATGTTCTTTGCCCATCGAATCATTAAAACAATCGTTCTTCAAAACGGGAAGCCTTGTTGGTTCCTTTGGAAAAAAAGAAAGTAGGCAGACAGATAAATAGTAGTGCATGCTGACGGTAATCAGTATGTTGCAAAGAGTTTTAACTGCCTGAAATCCAACGCTCTTTTTGACTTATGATTTTCCTCGTTTTGTTCATGGTCATATCGTCACTCACCAAACTCCCTCTTAAAAGACACTAAGCTAGATGATTGCATCTTCCTGTGTGGTAATGGACAGTGAAGGAGTTGCCCTCCTGAATTTACTGAACCAATGTACCTGCCACCTACATGTTCCATCCCAAGAAGCAACCCATGTCCCACGCAAGGGGAGCCCTCCGCACACCCTCCTTATGTGACATGGTGCCACCTTTGTACTCAAGGAGGCTGAGTGGACAGCTTCTGCTCAGAGCCTGCTCTGTGGGTTCAGCACGTCCCTGGAGCACCTTCCCTGCCCACCCCCGGCTCTCACTGTCTCTCTGTGCGCTGTCACTTTGCCCTCTTTCTTCACAGTCTTTAATGAACAGAGTTGTTTGGGACCACGGCCTGTGAAATCTGATTCTCACCCTGCAGTCAGCAAGCGGTGCAACCAGGATATGCTCAGGCGTTTTCCACCAAGGAGCTGTAAATCCATACGGCTTAGTCCAGGCGAAAACAAAATAAGCCTATTCTTTTTTTTTTTTTTAAGCCTATGTAATCTCAGATTCAGACTACTTAAGAAATTAGTGGAAAATTGTCAGAATTTTACATCATAGGTTACATGATAGCTGCTTAATGATTTATTAATAGTAGAATGTCAAGGTACGTGGGGCGCCTGGGTGGCTCAGTTGGTTAGGCATCCGACTCTTGACCCCGTGTTGGGTTCTGTGCCCAGTGGGGAGTCTGCTTGAAATTCTGTCTCCTTCTCTCTCTGCCCCTCCTCCCACTTGTGCTTGCTTTCTCTCTCTCAAATAACTAAATAAAATCTTTGAGAAAAAACAAAAAGAATACCAAGGTATGTGTAAAACTATACAGAACATTTTCTTTAAACACTAATCATTTCCATAAAAGTTTTCAAACAGCCTATTTGACAGTGAACTTGATTCAGAAGGACATTCTGATCTCCTTTATGTACATCACAGTCGTCCTCCTATTGAGCTGGTGACAGAGCCCGAAGGCCATGGACACTGTAAGGAGAAAGCAGTCTTCTTGCAAGGATGTCAGCGAATAGGTGGGGCAAACAGTCCTGTTAAGGGAAGTGTGCCTTTAGCTGCCACAAGTGGGAGAACTCACAGCCACGCCGCTCTGATCCGACTGTGGAGCCACCAAGACTGACCCCCATGTGGGCCAGAGCTTGAGGAGGGGCCAGGAGTCTGGAAACCACAATGGAGGAGGAGAGCTTAGGATGGAGACAGTACAAAACGCCGGGCAGTTGTCCACGTAATGTGCCACGTAAGGAGATGCGATGCATGGAAGGCGTGACATCTTTGGGGTATTTGATTTTTTAAAGATTTATTTATTTATTTGAGAGCCCCTGATGTGGGGCTCGATCCCATGACCGTAAGAGCACAACCCGAGCCAAAACCAAGAGTCGGAGGCTCAACTGACTGCGCCCCGCCAGGCACCCCCAGAGACTGTATTGTGGTGATGGTGGTGATGGTGGTGGTGGTGGTGAGGAAGACAAGAGGGTCGTGCTCAGGTTCTCAGGCTGATGTGTTGGGGGACCAGCCTTCCTACGGGGTCAAGGACTACATAGCACGTGACTCAAGCCCCCCCCTTTCATTTTGAACCAAAATAACTCGCGTCCGTTGAGCAAGCTGCACAGGTCCTGCAGTTCCCCGCGGTTGGTTGATCTTCCAGGACACAGTTTTTAGGCTCGGGTAATACCCCCTGGCAGGGGCCGCCAATTGCAGCCCGGGGGCCAAAGCCCGCCTGTTGGAACATCAGCCCTGGGGGATCACGGAGGCTACTTGCAGGGGATAGTGACAGAGACCACACGGTCCCCCATGCCTGACGAATTTACTGCTTGGCCCTTTGGAGAAGAAGGAGATGACACGTTTAAGGGCCTAGACCGAGGACCTGTAGAGAGGGTGGCCTTGCCTGTCACAGTATTGATGCTGGATCCATGTAGGAAGTGCGTAAGCTTAACACATCCCCATCACAGGGAGAAATTCTGTTTATCTTCACACAAAGAGGTTTTTCCAAGTGCTAATTTCTCTAATCGGAATAATTACACTTGCTTTTACTTATTAGTCCAAATGTGAAGCACCGTATTGTTTTTACAAATCATACTGGGCATACGGTCCATTCTTTTAAATTGGATTTATTACCTGAGCAAGTAGGAAAGCTGTTTTCAAGGACAGCCAGGTACCATCAGAAGCAGCATAGCTGAGCTGTTGGCCGGCAGAGGAGGGACCGGCTGTACAGGCAGATGAAAGAGGGGATCCATTTTTTTTTTTAAGATTTTATTTATTTATGGGGCGCCTGGGTGGCTCAGTCATTAAGCGTCTGCCTTCGGCTCAGGTCATGATCCCAGGGTCCTGGGATCGAGCCCCACATCAGGCTCCTCGCTCCGCAGGAAGCCTGCTTCTCCCTCTCCCGCTCCCCCTGCTTGTGTTCCCTCTCTCGCTGTGTCTCTCTCTGTCAAATAAATAAATAAAATCTTTAAAAATAAAAGGATTTTATTTATCTGACAGAGAGAATGTGCACAAGCAGGGGGGGCTGCAGAGGGAAAGGGAGAAGCTGACTCCCTGCTGAGTAAAGAGCCCGACACGGGGCCCGATCCCAGGACCCTGGGATCATGACCTGAGCCAAAGGCAGACGCCTAACCGACTGAGCCACCCAGGCGCCCCAAGAGGGAATCCATTTAGCAGAAGATGTGTTGTCCTCAAGAAGGAAGGCCACGCGCCATGGCAGGCAGGTCCAGCTGGGAAAGGAGTATCAGCGGGAATGATGAGCATCGTCTTGTTTTCGCCACTGGAGCTGGATTCAGGCCCCAGGACCAGGGATGAAAGTGCGAGGAAGAGGGACACAAGGAGGCAAAGTCCAACACTGATGCGTGATTCCTGGAGTGCAGGGCAGGCCTGAGCCCAAAGCTGTAACCGCAGGTGACACCTAAACCGAGCTTCACACAGATGGGAGGAGAGGTTGTGGTGGCCATTCCAGCAAGTTGCAGAACCACACATGTGTGGGATGTGTGTAAAACTGAGGTGACCAGAGCCTGCCAGAACCTCTGTACAACCCTTACTGCATGAGGAGAATGTGCACATTACACACAAACTCTCTCTCTCTCTCTCGGAGAGCCTGTCTCCTGACTGAGAAGCAAGGTGCTGAGAAGGGCCCAGTGCTTTGCTCTGGTTGATGGTTTCCCATCCCTTTCCTGCCGTGAATGCCCAGAGGGAGGCCTTCCAGGGCTCTGAGAGGCCGAGCGTCCCCCCGTGGGTGGGGTTCTGCCTTCAGACAAGCTCAGCCTCACAGTTTCCTCTGGTTAAAGACATGCGGTCATGGGGCGCCTGGGTGACTCAGTCGGTTAAGCGTCAGACTCTGGATTTTGGCTCAGGTCATGATCTCAGGATCATGAAATCGAGCCCCACGTCACCTCCACACGGAGTGTGGAGTCTACTTGAGATTCTGTCTGTCCCTCTCCTTCTGCCCTGCCCCCATTAAAAAAAAAGGACCTGGCGGCCAGCCTACTCTCCTGGGGGAGGAGACTGCTCCTGAAGGAATGTTCCACAATCAGCCATTTCCCTCAGGATGGAGGGGGGTGTTTCTCTGACACCTCGGGAGTTGGTGTTGCTGATGGTCCTGAGAAGGACGGTACAGTCATGGCCCAGGGCCGCTTATGGAGTCTGCCCAGTTTCCCTGGGCTCCTGTGGAGTGTTGCAGCCCTGAGATGCCGCCTGCCCAGGCACTGGGACCACGCTCCCCTGTGACTCCCCTCCGGGCTCACACATCGAGTGCACGTGTAGGAGAGTGAGGGGTTGTGTGTGATGTAGGTGCTATGGTAGCTCGTGTGACCGGACGTCAGGACATAAGGAGAGAAGAGCCTAAGGGAGGGAAGAACTTAGACTCCCATCCACCAAGCTGGGAGCTGAGAGTCCCTTGGTAGATACGTGCTATGAGCTCAGTCAGTCTGGGGGAATATATTTAAGGGAAGACAGTCTCTTCTCGCAAGGACTCGCCCAAAGCATTGGGTAGATAAGGCCAAGAAAGTAGAGAGAGATCATTTCTGTTCGTTTCCTCTATAATCGAGGCAAAATCTATTGGAAGTGTCCATATCACTACATTTTCCCATTCTTATTCCTCTGTCCCTTTCCCATATAAATAGATCCTTTCCCAGACAGATAAACCCATTCCATTCATCTTTCCTGATCCAATTAAAAAGATTTCCAAAGAATGCAAAACTGCAAATCCAGACTGGTTAGACATTCCTAAAGTGCACCATGCTGCTAGAAAGAAAAAGTATGTGTGGGGAGGGGGTTGGGTTGGGGGGGGGTCTGGTCTTTTTTGGTACATCACATATATAAAAAGAGATTCTGTGAAAGATTATCATGTCATAGGAAAGCACTTAGAGTTTAATGAGAGTAACTACATTCAGTATCCCTCCTTTGGGTTGCAGGACTATTAGTTTAAATATGAAGGTTTACAGGGCACCCGAGTGGCTCAGTCAGTTAAGCATCCAACTCTATTTCAGCTCAGGTCATGATCTCAGGGTCATAGGATCAAGCCCTGTGTCAGGCTCCGTGCTCAGTGGGGAGTCTGCTTGGTTCTCTCCCCCTCTCCCTCTACCCCTCCCCTTGCTCATGCACACTTCTTCTCTCTCTCAAATAAATAAATATTTTTTTAAATGAAGCTTTACATTTACAATTGAGGAGTGATGGTTCAGGAAGGAGTAGGGGGGTGTGGGACTTTTCATAAAGGAGGACTGTAGGAAACTTGGCAAAATAATGTGACCAAAACCCCCTCCACACGGGCATCTGAGACTCTCTGGGGGTTTTGTATGTTCCTCTCTGGGTTTCTAAACAGCATGGGATCTCATCTGAACCTGAGTTATTGTTTCTAGAAATAGGAGCTTGTGGGAGGCAGTGAGAGGACATTGGCCAGAAACCCATTGAGGAAGGAGGGGGAAGGAGGCTAGGGATTCCTGTCTCCTGTCTTCCAGCCTCTGCCTCCTCTTGTACCCTCAGAACTCTTCTTGGGGGGCGCTGATGGCCCTGAGAGATTGGCCCGTTGGGGGTGAATATGAGAAAAGCACGAGCTGCACATATTCTACAGCTCCTAGGAGGAGTCCCGGTGGGAGGGGGCAACCCGGGGCCTACACCCAACTCTTCATCCCTTGCCTTGCTTCAGAAAGTAGTCACGGGTTGTGTATGTTGTTTATTGAGGCCCAACAAAGCAGAGGCATCGGGGAAATCTGGAACCATAATATTTTTTCAATGAGTGGATGAATGAGTGGGTAAATAAAGTAAGTATATAGTCTTATGCCATTTTCATGTTGTCTGGGCTGTGCACGTCGACCTCCCCGTGATTCCGTCCATGACAGTCACTCAGCAGTGACACCCAGAGCTTCCTCTCTTCGTTGGAATCACTCTGTCCTTGCCTTGATGGTCTGTGTCCATCAAAAGCAATACTCTTTCTTTCTTAAGGGTACCTGTTTATCTACTTGAGGTCCGAGACTTTTTTCGAGTTACCAAAAATAAAATTTCACGCCTTCTACTTACTTTTAAAAGGGATTTTTCTCTCATTCTCATTCGGGCCTCTCAGAGCTCCTGGGAGGCATGCGGGCTAGCTTGTGGTTACAGCCACCTGTCAGACGGTGGGACTCAGAGCGGAGATACAGCGGCATAATGCGCCCAAGCGACCTTCTGGTTAATGGTGGAGGCAGGCCCTGGACCCCAGTCCGTTTTCTCCTCTCTGGGCTCTTTCCCATGCTTAGAACCAGGCTATTTGTTAATAGCTTGAGGGGAAGTTGAAAACTATTAACTGAAATTCCTGGAAAGAGTTGGGTATGTGGATCAATAATTTTAAGAGTTGCTCTGCCTTCTTGGCAGAGAGAAAGGGTAGCAGGGCAGAGTCCTGAGGTATAAAAGCAAAACTGCTGTTCATTCTTCCCAGAGGAACGTCTTCAGCGGCCGGCCACCGTGGTGTAGGGCCCAGAGTTCTGGCCGTCCCCGAGGGCACAACTCCTGGGTTGGAGTATTATTCATTGATTGAATCATGGAAAATCTGTGGAGCCCCTCCTGTGTGCCAGGTGCCATCCCGAGTCTAGAAACACAGAGATAAATAAGACGTAATTTGCCTGTGAAGGGTTCCTGGTCTAGTTGAGAAGGTGGTCATGCCAGTGGGTAATATGGGTGTCGGGGGTGAGGCCATGATCAAGACGGGGGAGCCCAGCAGGGGGAGCTCCTAGCTCTGCCCTCTGCCCGTTCTGAGCACCGGGATTCTAGGCAGTCTGTCTGCGGAGACGGGCACCCAGAGGGTCCCTCGCTCTGTCACACGGGCACGGAAGGCTGAGGCGTGGGGAGAAGGCCGGCTCCTCTGCGGCCCCCGCCTGTCAGGTGGCGGACCCGGGCTCGGTACGGATGGTGCTGCTTCTGGACAGGGCCCCAGGACAGGGCACCTCTGGGGCTCTCCCCAGGCGTGCCACCTGCCAGGAGCAGGTGCTAAGGGTGTGGAAGGAGGCGTGAGCATGCTGAAAACCAGAGGAGAAGGAGCTTCGAGAAGTCTCTGTTAGTCAAAGGTGCCACACGGTAGAGAAAGGTCAGGGAAAATGAGGGCTTAATAAAAGCCACTGGATTTGGCCGTTAATCCTCAGTGACCTTGACACTGACCTGATTCGGGAGAGTAAGGTTCCCGCACCTCGTCACTGTTGTCGCATGGCCCGGCCAGTCCTGTGTTGTGAGGGACAGGCGTGTGCAGGGTGGGACGTTGAGCTAGACGCCAGAAGCAGCCTCCCCAGTCCTGACAACCACGAATGTCTGTAGACCTTGCCAGAGGTCCCCTGGGGGCAGAACTGTCCAGCGGAGAACCAGGGCAGTAGAATGGTGTGGACAGAAGCCAGGGTTGCGATGGTTTACTGAGACCTCACGCCTGAACCCCTCTTTGGAGAGGTCGGGCAGCCAAGAGCAGGCTGGAGGTGGAGATTCACTGAGGGACAGGGGAGTGGAGGAGGAGGGTGGTTTGTTTTGTTTCTGACAGAGAACACATGTGCTTGCCCTAGGGAAAGAACTAGAAGAGAGGGAAAGGGCAAAGACGAGGGATAGTCATGGGGCAACGTGCATTTAATGATTTCACAAACATGGAGCAACTCCAGTTCCCAGACTCGGTGCTAGGTGCTGCAGATGAGGGGGTCGGTCCCTTGTTCAAAAAGGACTGAAAATTTCAAAATGGCAGCAGAGCCTTGGAGCCCAAGCGCGGGGGCCCTTCTAAGTGGGGTCCCTGTGTGGCCGCCCAGGTCTGTGCTCATGAGGTGACCCTGGTGGACAGGGGACCAGGTGGCCCCATGTCACAGAGCCCAAGCCCCGGGGTCTAGTGGACAGGCTGGGCCGTAACAAGAAGGACAAGCACCAGCATACGGGGGATACGGGACTGTTGTCACACATGGTGGGGGCACCTTCACCAAAATGTTAGTGCCCACAGGGAGTGATGTTTAAGGTTGAAGCTGTGAGTTTGAGGATTACCACCAGACAAAGAGAACGAGAGAGAGAATGCGTCGCTATAAAGAAAGGCATGTGAATCTAGAAGAAACGAAGAAGACGCAGTTACATCTAAAGGACGGGGTGGGCTGGGAGGATTCTTGGCAAGCGTGCAGATCACAAGGACTCTTCTAGGACCCTGGGTGTTTGACTCCCTCCTGCAGGCTCTGGGTGGGCGTGCGTAGTTTTCAAGCAGGGAGTGGTGTGATCAGGTTTGCCCTTAGAAAGACCATCCCATCTGGGGTGGAGGAGGACCCGAGTGGGATGGGCTGCAGCAGCCCGGGGAGAGGCTCCGGCTGTGGTGGGCTGGAATGAGCTGGAATGGACATGGTTTGGACCTGGCGGTGGATTGGCTGTTGAGGGTCAAGCCCACCAAGGACAGTTCCCAGTTTCCTGGCTTGGGCAGCTCACGGGGATGCAAAACTGTCAGGACAGGAGGGGAAGATGGATGAATTCATTTAGGACCTTCTGAGTTTGACAGCCTGTAGGAGTATAAACTGGAAAGGCGGTCTGGAACTCAAAACTATAACTGGAGGTATAGATTTTGGAGTCACCGGGCTATAGATGTGAACTGAAGTCACGACTGTGGATAAAATCTTCCCAGGAGCGTGTATGGCATCGGGACGAGTAGGATCTGGGCTAAATAATTACTAAAAGCACCTGTTTTGGGGATGCCTGGGTGGCTCAGTCGTTAAGCGTCTGCCTTCAGCTCAGGTCATGGTCCCAGGATCCTGCGATCGAGCCCCGCATCGGGCTCCCTGCTCCGCGGGGAGCCTGCTTCTCCCTCTGCAACTCCCCCTCCTTGTGTGCTCGCTGTCTCTCTGACAAATAAATAAATAAAATATTTTTAAAAGTAAAAAGCACCTTTTAGTTCTCCGTGGCCTCCTAACACCTGGCGATGTAGCAGTGACCAAGGCCACACACAAACGCATGCAACCGACACGTTCTCCAGAACGATTCCAAAGGAAGGGTCGTAACTCAGCGCGTCTCCCCTCCCTGCGGCCCCACCAGGCCCATCTGCACCCTTTCCCATCCAGAGCGGCAGTCGGGAAACCGTCTCCTCCTGCCTTAGGAGAGAGGACGAGTCCTTCCCGTTTTCTCTTCCCCTCTGGAAGGGCCGTTCCCTCCCCCTGGGGCTGAGATGCAGAAGACCGACGTCAATTCTGCTTTGCTTTCTCCTGAAATGCAGATACAGCTTTCAGAGATCCAAACCTTAAAATCAGGGCCCTCCAAACAATATGCAGTTGCAAAGGCTAATGAAAGCCGTGACCTTGCAGTTCTGACACCAGCAGAAGGCTCATTAGCTCCTTGCGGCAGAATGAATCCTCCTCGTCAGCATCAGGAGTCAGGCCAGACCTTCAGCGGTTTTTTGTCACGTCTCTGGGGAGACAGCCTCCCTGCTCTGCGTGTTGCCTAAAGCATCTTGCCACCACATTCTCTCACGGTCTCCTTTCTCCTTTTTCCGAGGCCAAAGCCGAAGTACTGTTTGCTTCTGGCCTGTTTGTCTGTCATGGTCCTTGCTTGGAAAAAGAAAAGCCTTAGTTTATGTGGTTGTTTCTTGCAGTCACCAGCATAGAGTTGTTCAAACTGACACTACAGAACATCCGTTTCTAAATTCTGCAAGAACCTGGAAGGCTCCTAGGTGGCGATTGATGGCGCATGGCATTTAAACAGGAGCTCGGTGATTTTTCAGTTTGCAGCCAGTGCAGATCATTTAGCGGTGGTCATGTAAAGAAGAAACCGTTTGAAGAGTGACAACAATTTTGCATCTCAGAGATACCTAATAAACCAGGGCCACATATATACCAGCAAAGCTATTTGAATAGATCACTTGAGAACACATTAAAACTCCTACTTTGGGATCATTCATTTTACAGAAAAGTTTAACTCCCAAAAATGTTGCCTTTATCATATAGCATATAAATGGTCATGTCTACATACAGAGTCAGGAAGCACTTTTTACATTTAATGTGAGTTTAAGTCGGATACAGTGACTTAAACGTACCGTCAAGACAGGGGTAAAAGATACAATACACTCAGAAAGCACCTCTGTCTTTATTCTTGGAGTTATCTGCTCTCTGGGATTATTCATAAAACTGCCCACTTCATTAATACAGTAATGTGCTCTGCTATCTGGCTTTCCAGTGACCAGTGTTTCTGTACAAGTAGATCTGGAAAGAAGCCTTTACTTGGACCATGTCAGGCTGCTCTGGGTCCTTCCCTAAGAAGCTAGCCACGAGAATTCTGACGCTAGAGCTTTATCCCTTTAGTTTATGAATTTGCCTCCGTCTGAAGACCAGCCTGTCAAGGAAAGGTATTATTTTAAGCTGATAGAAGTCATCCTTGTGATAAACCAACTTCCGTGTGTTATAGTAACTGCAAGCCATCAGTTGGGAGCTCTTCATTAATTCCAGTACCAAATCTAACACATACCATCCTGCTTCCCCTGTCACGGTCAAGAGCCATCCCTCCTCCTGCTTTTGAGGAGGGAGGCCTCTCTGTCCCTGGACCCCAACCCCTCCTGCCTCCTCGGGACTCCTGCACCATCAGCTGAGCCTCCTCCCTCCTTACGTAGTTTCCTGCCACCACCACCTCATCCGGATTCTTTTTTTTTTTTTTAAAGATTTTATTTATTTATTTGACAGAGAGCACAAGTAGGCAGAGAGGCAGGCAGAGGGAGAGGGAGAAGCAGACTCGCCGCTGAGCAGGGAGCCCGACACGGGGCTCGATCCCAGGACTCCAGGATCATGACCTGAGCCGAAGGCAGCCGCTTAACCGACTGAGCCACCCAGGCGCCCCCCTCATCCGGATTCTTTCCATTAAACGCGCCCAGTCTTCTCCCAGTAAAAAGTATAAACTTCGCCAGAGCCCCCTTCACCCGCAACTCTCTCATCCAGCCAAGCTTCGGGAAGAATCGTGCATACTTGTCTATTTTCTCACCTCTGTTCTCAATTCGCTCCTGCCTGGCTTCCCTTCCCTGCTCGCCCTGGCAGAGCTCTAGGCGAGATTGCTGCAAGCCCAGCTGGTGTTGATCCCCGTGGGCCGTTTGCGAGGCTCGCCTGACCTCTCGGCAGCACTCAGCACCCTGGGCCGGTCATGCCCATCTTCCCACCTCGCTTCCGGGATGCGACGTGCTGGGTGTTGTCCTGCCCTCTCGCCTCGTGGGCCACGCAGCCTGGCCCCTGCCTGTTCCCCACCTTCCTTCCTCCCCTCGCTGTCTCCACTCCAGCACCGTGGCTCCGTCCGTCTGTCCTTCCCATCGGGACACCGCGTCCCTTCCCCTGGGACCCCTCTCCTGACATAATTTGGTCAGAATCCATGCCCAGGTGCCTCCCGTTGGCAGCCTGTTACTACGGTTACATCTCATACTTGCTTCCCTGACTACCTGATCAGTGACTGCCTCCCCCAGAGGCAGGACCTTGATCCGTTCTTTTACTCATCCAAGTGCCCAACCCAGAACCCGGCCCGGAGCTGGCCTTCACCCAGTAATTTGTAAAATGAACAAACGCATTTATTTAAATATTTTAGTATGTATTTTATTTACTTATTTTCCTATCCCCACCCCCACCCCCACCCCTGCTCACGCTCCATAAATGAATTCACATTTGGATGTGGCCGAGTACATAGCCGCTGTTTCTAAGAACCATGCCTGCACGAGACAGGGATGACGTCAGCCTTAGCCATTAAATTACTAGTTATTATTTGCAGTGGAGTCCAATACCTTGTCCACGGAAAGTAGGTTCAGAGCGGAGCCAGAACTAGAACCCAGATTCCCTAACTCCTGAGCTGTTTGTGCTTTGTCATCATGATGCCAGAGTATGATTTTCCTACCCTATCTCATTTTCAAAACCAAAACACCTCACTACTGTACGTGTCCTTGGGGAGGGCTTAGCTCCGTTTGATCGCTGTGGTTGGCCTCGATGTTCTCAGACCCTTTTAGGAGAAATGAAACATAAACAGGGGGCCTCACTCGAAAGCATGTGTCTTTAAATCTAAGGTTGCCCAGCAGACAGAATTTGCTGTGCATGTAGTTCAGTCTCTCATCCTTTTGTCCCCGCCAAATGTGACCCATGAGAAAAAACAACGAAAAAGCCAGCACAGAACCAGGCAACGGGTCTGGCGACAGAATCAGTGGGCTTCTCAGCACAAGCCAGTGGGGGAACGTTCTGCAGACGCTTCTGGGCATAAGACTTCTGGGATGCAAGCTCCACCTTGAATCAGGAGCTTATTCAAAACCTACTGACCTACAGCCCTAGCGGCATCCAGAGCCTGGGTTCCACCAAGGGGTCCCTTGAAGCTGACTGCCCATCCCTACAAACGAAGCGAGGATTCTGGGGGAAGATAAATGGAAAAGTGGGGCAGAGCCTCCACGCAGCTCATTCTGAGCAGAGTCCGCATTCCAGACCAATGACACAGTTTCCTCCCGAGGTCTGAGAGTGCTATTTTAGGAAAGACTTCGAGACTCTGGAGTCCCAATTTAGAGTCTCCAATATTGCAAATTTCCAAATATACAGCGGGCCCTGGTCGATGGGAAGAAATAGTGTCTTCATGGGACATTTGGAAGAACAAATGACTAACGAACACGACAGTGGGCTTATAAACTGAACAACACTTCGGAATACAATTTCCAGCCGTTTCCAAGGTGCTGTAGATTTTACCGACTGGTATCTGAACGGAAATCCTTCCGTGCCCTCCCTAGAGCATCAATGGTGATGCCATTGGGGGTCTCTCAGAATCCAGGGCAATGAGGAGAATTGCAGGTGACAAGAAGCGTTCAATGTCAACTCTTTGCACTCAGTAACTCCATGCACTTTCTGTTTTCACTCCGGGTCTCTCCTGAGATCCCACGGTGTAAACGCCTTGCCACCTGGAGACACAGGTGCCGATACCCGGGGAGGAAGCACAACCTGTACTCCTGGGGGAGCGCCCCTTAGGTCCCAGTGCAGGCCGCCGAGCAGCCCGCGACTCCTTCCGCAACTTTCTCCTCTCGCACATGCCTCTTCCCATGGTGTGGAGCAGGATGCTCAACTTTGCAGGGTCGTTAAATAATTGCCAGGAGCTTCAAAATACAAAAACGTCTCTGTGAATACGGGGCCCCACTGTTTGTGTTGCTCATCCCTGGTGCTTTATCCGCCCACACCAGCTTGCACTTGTCCTCCGCAGGGCCCTTCCCAGTCTCCGGTGACTTCTGCTGGGACGCGGGGCCACCATCATCCGTCCCCGCCCCCCCCCCACACTGTTGCATCACAACCAGTTGACGCCCCTGCTGCCATGTCGCACTGGGTAGGGCCCCATGACGTGCCAGGGTAGGAGAGACATTGCAGTTCCTGCTCCTTTGTCCTCCCCGTCTAAGGCGGCTCTGGTGGGGGTGGGTGGGGACAAGAAGAAGAGCATCTATTGTTCTTCGCAGACAGGACACGCTGTCTTGTGTCTCCCCGGGGCCATGAGCCTCTTTCTGTCCTAACTGGATCTGCACAAACATGGCAAGAAGCGAGCTCTCACCCTGGGGGGCGGGTAGAGGCCACTGTCCCGAAGCGAGGAGGCCGCATGAAAGAATGGGGCCTCTGTGACGAGAAGCGTCCACTGGCCCAGAGGCCCCGGCGGAGCAGGGCTGGGGAGGGGCGGAGGACGGGAGGAAGGAGGAGGGTCAGCTTGGCGTGACATGACGCAGGGTGCCTTTCCTGGGGTTGAAATTGAGGAACTGAGGAGGCGGTGGTGGTCAGAGCCCGTCTCGCACGGCACAGGATGGGGCAGGAGCTGCAGCCTCTCGCTCCGCCTCATGCACCTGCAAGGGCCGGGGAGATTAATGACCCAAGGAGGCTATGACGCGGTCCAAAAACGTTTCCTGGATCTTTTCCGCAGGCGGCTGAGCCAGAGGCCGACGGCGGAGGAGCTGGAGCAGAGGAATATTCTAAAACGTAAGTGACTCCGCCCGCGGCCGTGTGCCGGCTTTGGCTCTTGTTCAGTGTGTGGGCCACAAGCCTGTGTGGAAATGACGGGTGGTCGACGCTCCATCCTGGCGTGTTAGAACATCCCAGGCAGCCTCCCCGGCAGAGGAGGCAAACCCGAGTCCGCTCGGCTCGTTGGACGCTCGCAGACGGCGAGAACCACCTTCCCCTTGGTGGGCGGTGAAGCCAGAGAAGGTGTACAGCTGGGGCCAGGGACTCACTCAAATGATTCCAAGCAGCACTCGGGTCACTGTCAAACCGAAACTGACTTAGAAACCACAGATTCTGTCTCGATGGCCGAAAGGCGGACGGCCGTTTGCAGACTGGGGCTGGAAACCGTGACTTTTCACGGCAGCTGCATGCTGTTGATAAAGCCCCCGCCCTGCCTTCGAAAATTAGATGTAAAGTCTAGGAGAGCACTTCCAAGTGAGGATGCTTCACGTCCACCTCTCGGGACTCCTGCCACCAGCCCAAGGCAGGCTGGCCGAAGACGCTCTCTCTGCCAAGAGAGACTCACCGGGCCCCTTGTGTGTTTGGTTCAGGACGCAGAGATACTTGAATAGAGAGAGGGAATCCCCTTGGATTCCCTACTACAAGAAACAAGCATCTCAGGGACACCAGGATTCCTCCGCGTGGTGGGAGATATTAAATAATTTAGAAAACGAAACCTCCCTGCCCACGTCTGCCCCATCATCATTACGACTCTCACCAACACTCTCCCCGAGATGGTCAACAAATAGTATTTTTAGTTTAATTCATGACCCTTCCTCCCCCCCCACATCCGCTTCTAAGTTCTCCCTAGGAAAGAGAGACACATGCCATGCGGAGTTTCCTAGGAATGCCAGGCCATGTGCATGCGTGCGTGTGTGCACGCACAAACACACGCACGCATGCACACACAAACACACAAACACACACGCACACGCGATCACATGAAGCCTCAGTCTGAGTGGCTGGATATTTCCACTTAGACCAAACTAAAAGGTTCTTGATCTTCCTTTTCTTCTTCTCCCCACTGTGGTCTTGGTCGGTTTTGAATGGCTTGCTGAGCGTGGGCCGTTGAATTTCCCCTGGGGAGGGCTGTGGGGAGGGGGGTGGCCCGCAACCCCGGGCCTCCGTCCACCTCCTGCCTCTCTGCTCCGGGCCGGCTGCCTCCCCTCCCCAGCTCTCAGCGGGCATGATTTTCAAGACTGGCCTTCCTGTGTTGGCTGCACCTCACGTAATTCCTAGGTCTCTAGGAATGTGTGTATATTTTTTTTTTCCAACCACGAGGTGCCCTTAGCAGTTTCAAAGCTTCATATGCTATAAAAGGAATGAGAACT
Organism: Mirounga angustirostris; assembly: GCF_029215605.1. NCBI lineage: Eukaryota > Metazoa > Chordata > Mammalia > Carnivora > Phocidae > Mirounga > Mirounga angustirostris. Next base: position 14,473,105 of record NW_026991716.1, on the reverse strand, counting down.
TTTTCAGGTGATTTCCACGGTCGGGGAAGCATTTGGCCTCCTTTTCTGCCCCAATCTGATACCTGATCCATTATAACCTTTCCGTTGTTGGAAAGAAAAACAGGTGTCCGTTTATTCTGGAAGTGGGAAATTGGGCAAACATGCTTCCTTCCCCCTCTGCCTCTTCACCCACACACTCCCCCAACACGGATCTGTTGTTTTCTGGAGGAATCTCGCTACAGTGTTTGGTGGCCCCCAACCTGCTCCCAAAGGGGCTGCCACTCTCTGTGGGACTGTTCAAGTTGCAGAAAATAGTGTTTCTCTCAGCAAGGGCTCGGGTTTGGGAACGAGGAGGTCCAGCTCCCGCCTGCTGCGTGCCCAGCTCCCTGGGAGACCACGGGCGGGGCCCTCACGGTGGGTTTTTCTTGCCATCTGGAAAGAGACCCAGATCTCAGAGGCGGTTTCATGAAGCCTCTGGAAAAGACACACTAGGCGGTCTAGGAAGCCTGAGGGGCTTAGGTTCAGGCGACCCAAGCGGTGACATTAAAACATTGTTCCCAGGGTCCCCTTTGGTTCTAGTCCCTCTTCCTTCTTATCCCGTTCAAATGGCCAAATGAAAGAACTGCCTGACCAAGTTCAAACAGGCTGATCGTTTCAGTTTTGAAACTTTTCAGAAATGAACGTCTATTTTCCTATTTCCGTGAACTCTTCTTTTTTTCCCTGCGTTCTGGAACTTAGTTTTCCTAAGAATTTTTTTTTTTTTCCCCATCTCCCTTCTGTGGAACAAGAAACTTTTCATGATATGAGAAAACACCCTCACGCAAATTATGCCGAGCCTGGCCCTCTGGGCCTTCGGTCCCTGGGGGAACCATCTGTGTGAGGGTGCCCGGCTCCACGGGGTGGGGGGGGGCTGGGGGCGCCTGGAGGGTCTGCGGAGCCTTCCAGCCCCACCCTGCCGGCCCCCGGGGCCAGCGCTGGCTTTGTCCAGCAGCCAATGAGACACTGGGCACATTTGAGCACATAATGAGCACACTCTGACCGTGGCAGCACGTGATGACATCACGGCCCTCTCCTGGCCTCTCTTCCCAGTTGCCGAATGGGGTTGTCTTGGTACCCTCAGCCCGAGAATTCATGGCCCTGGGTTTGTAAATGGCTTTGAACTAAAGGTATAGATTCCAGAGGCGGTCGCGTGTGGCCCCCGTCCCTCAGGGGGACCCTCGAAACACACACGGGAGAGGACAGCTCCGTGCGGGGTCATGGCTCGGAGGGGGCTTGTGGGATGAGGCTCCGACCAGGAAAGAGGAGGAGGGGCCGCGGGGAGGGGGGGCCACTTATCCTAGCAAGCAAAAAAGCTGGGCTGGCTGGCTGCCGAATTAGCCGCGTAGCGTTGTGGCGTTTGACGAGCCACTTCACTCCCTCGGCTTTTCCACCCTCATTTACATTTAGATGTGGCGGTCCCTTGGGCCCCCCGTGGCCCTACTATCCTGTGAGCCTTTACGTTTAACCAAGAGTCCTGGATCCGCCCCCTGGGTCATCACTCTCCAGACTGTCATCCCCCTGGCCCCCCTGCAGACAGCACCTGTTTGCGGTCTCCCTTCTTCTTGCTTTCTGCCTCCCAATTTATCTCGGATCGATTGGTTCATACTAAGATGTTAATGGCTGGCTAGTTTGGGGAGTTTTTATCCAAGAGAAACTTGCATTTTTAAAGGGAACTCTGGGAGGGAGATAAGATCTTTACGTCCAGAGGAAGGAGCTCTCTCTCTTATTTGGGGGTGGGGGCCCTGGGGGGCATGCTGCACTGGGGTCCTCTGGTGACTCTGAACAAGGTCCTGAACGCCCCCCCCCCCCAGCAGTCACAGCGGTCAAACTGTGCCCCTGGGGATGTGGCTCGGCTCTAACCTGCCACTGTCCCTCCCAGTGGGAAGTGTGGCCCCCTTCAGCGTGCGTGGCCTCGGGCTGTGGTGGCTGCTGCCGGCTGGCAAGGAGGAGCTGGGTGGGACCCGCTTCTGTGCACAGGGGCTTCCCTCTTTTAAAGACCCGCCCTATCCTGAGCCGACTGAATTGCAAGGGTGCGCTGCTTTGATGAGTTATGAAACAAAATTCAACAACAGGGATTTCAAAATGACAGAACAAGTGCCCAGGAGACCACCCTGAAGGAGATTGCTTTCACTAATGCCCTTCTCAAGTCGGGGGGCGAGAAGCAGAGGCCCCCTCTGACACAGTTTGATAGACAATCTTAGGCTTAGACCCGTGCCTCCGTCCTGAGCCCAGGAGGAAAGTGGCGTGCCCACGGTCACCCACTTTGCTTACAAGGAGAAATAAGCCCGCGCTCTCTGCCCTCCATATCTCTGCTCCATTCCCCAGACCCTCTTACCTGCGGCTCTTTAAACATCTGATGAGTAAGTCAGCCCACACACTAAGCTGAGAACGTTTAGACTCCGAAGTCTTCTCTCCTGAGACACTCCTTAAAAAGTCTAAATGCAGGCAATTGTGTCCCACACTCTGGCCTCCCACCTGCTCTGTGGACTTCTTGGAAGATTCAAAGAATTAATGGAATCAGGGCTTGCGAAAGGTGAGCGTTTTGGAATTCCTCCGTGCAGCGGGGCTGCGTTTGGCGTTAGCCGTGCCCTTATTTCGTTTCCGCAGCACGTGGCCGGCACCCCCGCGGGCCAGCCTCCTTTCCTGTCCCCACAGAGCACCAGGCACGAGGCCACATCACAGTGAGCCCCCGTCAGTCGCTGGGAGGCCCGAGGCAGAGCTGAGCGGGCACAGGTCTTGTCCCAAGCAGGGAGCCTCACCTCTCCCCCGATGCCCGCCTCCGGGCCAGCAGCAGCCCCACGCGTGTAGGACCTCCCTCCTTGCCGCGAAGCCACACTTCTCAGCCCAGCATTTCTGCCTGGAGACCTGAAACCCCCATGTGGCATAAAGAAAGCGAAGGGAGAAGGCCAGCCAGCTCACCACCCGTTTGAAACCGTTCGGGCAGTTGGGAGAGCATCCCACCCACAGGCAGGCCGGAGGGTGGCCAGGGCAGAAGACAGGAGCTCGCCCCCCCCCTTTCTCAAGTGGTGAGGGGCTCGGCCTAGAGCCTGCAGACGTTCAGAGGATACACCCAGAATCAAAAGCATCTTCACTGTTTCCTGCAGCTCGGAATGAACAGGAGGAACAAGAGGAGAAGAGAGAGATCAAGAGGAGGTTAACTCGAAAGGTGAGTGGCTTCTCCAGGTGGGAGCTGGGACAGGAGGTGGGGGGGAGGCGCCGGGCAGCTCTCTCAGTGGTCCTGCTCCTCAGGCGTGAGAGCGAGCGGCTCTGGGCTCAGCAGGACTTCTCCTGGGGACGGTGGCTGGCTCAGTATCATGACCCGCAGGCCTTCTGGCTGGTGACATTCTGTCGCCTGATTTTGTGACACACACCCATTCCCCAAGGAACTTGATGGCAGGTGCATTATATTTTCAATCACAGTGAACATTTTGTTTTTTTAAAAAATTCACCAGATTCACTAAAAATTCACCTCACCAAGCTTTGGAAATTCATTGCCAAAATCAATAGTTCAAATGTAACACCGTTCTGGGCTGTGACCCTGAGAGTTCCCCTTGCGTCCTCTGATATTATTCCCTACCTATTAACTGAGAACGAACGGACTGTATTATGCCAAATCCAATTTGAATTACTGATTAGGAAAATGCCAAAAGTACTGATAAATTTACTGAAGGTGTTTGAAAAGCACTTAAAGTCATACAGCTGGAATTTTTATGTATTTTAACCCCAAAAATCGACGGCTTGGCAGCACAAAGTAGACCCAAATGGACCTAATTCTATATGAGTGGCCTAATAACAGACTCTTATTTGAGGCTATTCTTGGATGACGATGACAAGTTTAATTAATTGATAGTACACAAGAAATACTATATTCTGTCTGACTAAAGTGTTTTTAATCAGCTTCCTACAGGGACCATCTTGAGGGAAAGATACTCAAATCTTAGAGACGGTGAAGAGACCCATTAAAATTAATTTTTAAAGGTTTATTAATGGATTTTTTTCTCCCTAGAAATATTATATAAAGGAAGAAATTCAGAGATCCTAAAACCCCATACCAATTATTAGGGTGATGATTTGTGTCTCTTGGACCTTCTCTCCTCGGAGCATCCCAGGCATCTGGTGACAAGCCAAATGTCACCCCAACTATAAGGAGGAGGATAAGCAGGTGCCTGCAGGGCCAGATGACGGGCTGGCGTCCCCCTGGTGGGGACCTCCCAAACGACAGCTAAGTGACCTCACTTCATCCGGGTGCCCCCACCCAAGTCACGGTTTGATCCTCCAAGTCCCTCTGAGCACCCGGTCTTTGGGCACAGGGCATCCCCCTCTTCCCGAGCCTGAGTAGTGAAGGGGCCTGAGGAAGATGCACTAGCTTGTTTTAAGTGTGTCCTTGAAATGAGGAGGCTGGTGATAACCCGTCCTTCCTGATACAGAAAGGTCTAGACATTCAGGAAAAAAACCTAAATCAAATTTTCATCACGTTCATTGGGGTTGATTGCTGGGCCCAGAAATTCTCCCAAACTTGAGGGGTTTCTTGCTAAAAACTCGTAATAGGAAAATACTGAAGCATACGTTTCCTTCTTACAGAAACCCAGCTAACGGCATCAGTTGGCAGCAGGGCAAAGGAAAGGAGTTCCCTGCCCACCCACATCCCCGAGGGTGGCGTCCGCTGGGGATGGGGACCCCCAGGTAGCCCCTCATTTTGGCAGGGGCTCCAGGACAGGAGTACTGGCTCCTCTTCCCTCCCGGCAGGAAAGCTGCCTGAGAATTTCACCTGCCCTCCCCGGGACAGGCTTGGGGAATGGAGAAAAAGGGGTTTAAGGGAAGGAAGAACTGTTTTTAAGAGAAAAGCTGAAAGGAGCTTTCACCTCTGTTTTTGCCGACGGAGATGGGAGCCTGCCAGCAAGTGGGGATTCTGTGGGGCCTGCAGGCCCTGGGCAGGTTCATTCCCCCTGGAGCCTTGAGCACAGCAGGACCAGATGCCAGTGGTGGTTTTCAGTTACCCGCAGCCCGAGGATTTCCTCAGTATGGTTCCATTTAACGTTAAGGTACCAGTGAGAAAAATGAACCCCAGGAGCTGATGCTCACAGCAACAGACCAGTCTTTTTCTTCAGCCAAATTGAGACTAACCCCAAAATGACATGCTCCCCCTTTCAAAAAAAAAACAAAAAATGCTAGCTAGCTCCATGGATGGATGGCAAGAAGGAAGGAGGGAGGGAAAGACGGAGGGGAGGCAGGGACATGCACTTGGGTCAAGTTGTATTAATAGTGGGATTTGGGTCTCAAGGAATTTACTCTTCAGTATCTGGTAGCAAGTGGTATTTCTGCCAGAGATTAAAACGTAAGGCCACTAACCCCTTCTGCCAGCCCACCATCCCCAGAAACCGGACTTTGGCCACAAAGATGATTTCCTCACCCTCTGAGGAGGGACCCCAGGTTCATGTGCCCCAAGAGCTCCATCACCCACCAGCCAGAGGCCCCTCTGGGCACCAAGGAGCCAGGGGCACGAGCCCGTGCCCACAGGGGAGCTTCCCGAAGTTGGTGCCCTCCTCACTCCCTCCCTCGGAGCGCTTGGGTGCAGCGCCCTATTGATTTGGAGAGATGCTGTCTAGAGTCTCCATGGGATTCAGGCATGAAAAATAGTCCCTGACCTTTAGATCTAACATTTCGTTTCCTGTTCCCTCCGGACTCTCTGCCGTCAAGTCTTTTAGTAAAATATCCAGATCATGATTTCTAGAAATAATCACTAGAAATTCCCCGCTTAGCCTTGTTCTGGTCGTGGTGCACTTAGAAATTAAGTTTGTCCAGCACCCCGCAGTAAATCTTGCCAGTCCTAAGAAATACAAGGGATTTCGAGTGGGAGTCCTTATGTGGTGGGGAGAATGTGGAAACAGTGTTTGTATTGCTTTCATGACAGCGCAAAAGCTCCCTGAAGTCGCATTTTAGAGAACAGGTTTTCGAGGCAGGACAGGCTGCCACTCTCATGCACAGCAGCCCATAAAGCCTGGGGGACCTGTGCTTTCTGGCGACAGGCCCGCACTGCTTCTGGAAGGCCCGGTCCCGGGGAAGCCAGGGTGGCCTCAGCACAGACTGGAAGCACTTTGACGGGGAGCTACCCGTTGTCCAGGCGAGTAGGCTCTGCTCTTACCTGGAGCCTCGCAGTCCCGGCTCCATTCTGCCCATTACCACCGGGCAGTCCTCTGACCGGCCATGTCTGCCGTGGGCCAGCTAGCAGCAAGCCGGGGCCCTCCGAGCAGCCAGGAAACAGAGTCAGAACAGCCGGGTGCTTCGGATTCGTGTGTGTGTGTGTGTGTGTGTGTGTTGGGGGGGGTGGTTTATAGGCCTTTGCCGTAAGATTGTATCTGACTGCATTTTCTATTAATAGAAGTAAATAAGGTCCCAGGCTTAGAGGAAAAATTGCTTTTAAATAACATCAGTTAAACCTCAATGGACAGCCTCCTGATGAAAGAGTGACGGTGTTGCTCCAGAAGAAGTCAACTTCGTGGCAGGAAATGCTAATAAAAACGACAGCCTTGTGCTGTTCAAGTACAAAGGAAGGGTGCTGGTGACTAGAACTAGGATGGGGAGGCGGTGAAGTCACTATGAACTCACCCCTCCCCGCAGACCCATCCCCCACCCCCCGCCCCGCTTCCCTGGCACAAACTCAGCCTCGCTCTGCAAGTGTGGACTGGCTTTTCCTTTGAACTTCTTGAGGAGCAGCGTCCCCTCGGACCTCCTAGATCATTGCTGTACCCCTGAATTTGCATGTTTGCATATACACCTTTGTGTCTAAAACACCCCCCCCGACACACACACACACACACACACACGTGTAAGATGATTTACAAGCCCATCCTGCAGAGTGCACTCATTCTGACACATGGTTGTGGACTTACAAAACCGAGATGAGACACCGGCACGGTGTACGGGGCCGGTCACCCGCTGGGACGAGGGGCACAGGTGTGGGAAGACCCGCACCCGCGGAGTACGAGCTGCTTGTGAGGAGGCGCTGCCGTGTCGGTAAGGAAGAGACAGCCCGGCTGTCTGTCCGGATAAGCCGGTAGCGAGTTCCGGGGATGACAAAGCTCTGCGTCTCTCGGCAGAAGGCGCAGCCCAGGCGTCTGAAGCCCTGGCTCCCCAGCCGGGCCGCGGCCTGCACTCGCTGTGGGATGTGTTGGCGGCCTCTCATCTTGCCCTGTACGTGCGCAAACCGACCAGGCCGCCTGAACTTCTCTGGCTGATGGTCCGTCTCTCTCCTTCTCTGCAGCTCAGCCAAAGACCCACGGTGGAAGAACTTAGAGAAAGAAAGATCCTCATCCGTTTCAGCGACTACGTGGAGGTGGCTGACGCTCAGGACTACGACCGCAGGGCCGACAAGCCGTGGACCCGCCTCACCGCCGCCGACAAAGTAAGCGGGGGGGGGGGGGGGGGGGGGGGGGGGGGCTCATACCTCAGTTTGGAGCCAGTAGCCAGAGCAGCATCAAAGCTGTGGTCGCAGTGTCCCTAAGGGGGTGCTGGGTGGCCGGGGCCTGCCTGCCCAGGGCGCTGCTTGCCCCACTCCCTCCCCCGGGGCTCACTGAACTGGCTCTGCGCTGCCGTAGAGAGGGCACAAGACAGTCACGTAATATCATGCAACGTGCGGCAGGAGGAAAGGCGGCGAGGGAGGCTGGGCCCAGAGGAACACAAGAGCGCCCGGGTGGGCACAGAACGGTTCACGAGTGCTAGGCTCCGCGCTCCGCGCAGACTTCCAGGGAAGAGGACGCTGTCCTCAGCACCCAGGAGGAGTCACCCAACCCAAAAGAGACTGCGGGTATCATAACCTAATAGGAAAAACGGGACAGAGATCACAGAGACTGCAAAACCTGCCTCCCTTCACTAACCCCTCATCCATTTGGAAAACGAAGAATAATCGGAAGTTGAGTTCATTTTATAGGAAATGAGGCAAAAGATGGGAGGCAAAGATGCACCATTCTGGGGCATCTGGGTGGCTCGGTTGGTTGGGCATCTGATTCTTGATCTCAGCTCAAGTCTTGATCTCAGGGTCATGGGTTCAGGCCCCGCATGGGCTCCCCGCTGGGAGAGAGACCTCATTCTTACGTGTCCACCGGACCATGTATCAAAATAACCTCTGCTTCGTAATCCTTTGTGACTCTAGTCCAGTCATCATGAGGGAATGGGAGAGCTTTAAAAAAAAAAGTCTAATGACTACACCCAGTGTGCAAGTGACATTGGGGAGACACTGGGGGCCTTCTCTTGAAGAGGCCTGCCTTCGCCCCACGAGTTCCCAGGGCCAGTGGCTTTCTTAGAAGAACCACTTTTATAAGTGGCAAGGTCCTCTGCAGCGACACTCTGGCCCGACCAATCGCAGGGAGCATGAACACAGGGAAGCTGCTACACGTGGGGGGAAGGATGGGGTCGGAGGCCGACCGATGTTCCCGAAGTGCTTGCCACAGTGTGGGTCCACCACACAGGCCCTGATGAGTGGAAGCCTCTGCCCTCCTTTTAAACATAGCACTCCTCTCTTCCCTGTGCAGGCGTCTGTGGGGAGTGATCTTGGGAATGGTCCCAGCAGCCGCTAGGCGCGCGCGGACACACACATGCACACGCGCACACACCCGGCAGTTAGGTCGCATAAACGGGGCCTTGGCCCTCTTGTTCCCGGGCAGGCTGCAGTGCGCTGAGCTGAAGCCGAGGGAAGGTACAGTGTGTCCGCACACGCACGTGCTCAAGTTGTGCATAGCAGCAGGGAGGGAACTCTAGTTCCGCACAGGCTGCCCCGCAGGAGGAACAGGAAGTGGTAACTGAGGCTGGTAAACAGGCACACTGGGCGCCTGCCTTCTCTGGGGGGGGTGGGGGGGGGGGCGCTGGTCCCACCTAAAGAATTTCAGCCCCCGGGGAAGAAGCGAGGCTGCCCCCAAGCCAGACCTCTGTCCCACTGGCCCCTCTGCAGTCCTGCAGCGTGCTGCCTGGCCCTCCCCTGGGCCGCAGCTCCCCTCTGTGGCCAGTGCTGGAAGGAGGAGGCCGTTCCCACTCAGCCCATGTCCTTGATGATGACCTAGATCACCTCAGAGTCAACAGAGCTGTAAATGAGTGAGGTCTTTATAAATCAAAGGGGGGCACTCACCCTTAATTCCCTTAATTTGGTTGAGGAGTTTGACCCACACCTTCTAGAAGGCTCCATCTTGAGGCATCACCATGCTTGTGGCGAGCTCAGGTCATTTACCTAAGGGAGATGAAGGCAGCGCTCCGTGAAGACAGGAAGACGAGGACACTTCGGACAGTTCACCAGCTCTAGCCATTTGCATTTACATTTAGCAGGATGAGGATTCGTAGTAGGTGCTGGGTGATTTTTCTTTTTCCCCTCCCAGTGAAAGAGTTCATTTTCCGTACTTTGGCATCTGGCTTCGTCAAAGCAAATGGAAATAAAAGGCGAACTCCTTTCCCTCTTCCGCATACTCACGGGCTTCTGTTCATTCCAGGCTGCCATTCGAAAGGAGCTCAATGAATTTAAAAGCACCGAAATGGAAGTTCATGAATTGAGTAGACATTTAACAAGGTTAGTGTATCGAGGGGTTCTTTTCCCTCCCCCACCCCTCACACTGTAATATTTGCTTCCAGGAACTCTCCCATCTGCCGCCGGGTCGCAGGTGGTGTGGCAGGTGTGGGGGGGGGGTGGAGAAGGTGAAGGGTCAGTGTGAAGTTCCCCTGCGGGGAAGGAGCATCACAGCCCAGGCTAAGTGGGACCTTCTGAAAGCCTAGTTTTTAAATTATCCAAACGAAAGTTCTGATTAGTGCCAGACCACCAATAACACCAGAGTGGGTTTTTATGGAAACTTAGGCTGAGAAGAAAAGAGCCTTGATGAGACTGAAGCACAGAGAGATTTAAGGGGCTGATAGAAGGTCATATGGCTAGCTAGCGACAGAGTCATCAACTCAATTCTTAGGACTCGTACTAAACGGTGACCATTTTAGAGAAACAGGACGTACCAGCTCTGTAGTGCTTGGACTCGGAGACACAGGCTGGGAGCTCTACCTGGCTGCAGAGTCCAGGCTGAGAGCCAGCAGGGCCATCCAGTGGGGCCCCCAGGAGCTCCAGAGTAAACCGCTCCAGAATCAAAGGTGAACCCCGTGGGGCTCAAGGACTGGAGGAGAGCTGTCGGCATGTGCCTTTGGGTGGGGGTTTAACCACATTCAGCCCGGCACTTGTCAGCAACGGGGCATGTGAGGACAGAAAGCTCGGACTGGGGAATCTGGCTCCTTTAATAGCCCCTCGGTCCTGATGTAATTATTTGTTTTCCTAGGTTTCACCGACCTTAACAGTCAAATTCCTCTTGAGTGCTATGCTGTCTTCAAAACATAAATTTATAAGAACCATAAGTGCTGGTATTTATTCACTTCCCCATTATGATGTAAATCTTCTGAACTGCCTTTTTTTAAAAAAGAAGAAGAAGAAAAATAAAAGGAAACGTGATCAGGATTCTCTTTGCGAAAATACGGGGGTCACCGCTCGGCGGTCAGAACCACTGGCACCACGCGGATACCGAGGACACCGGTGGGTCGGACGGAAGACTCCCTGGCGCTCGGAGCAGGCCCCGGCCTCTCCAGCCAGGCCCAGCAGGCCAACCTCCTTTAGGCTCATTTAGGCCCCAGCGAACCTCTTCCCCTAAAGTGTGTGTCACCTGGGTCCAAAGAAAGCCGAGGCTGTGGGTTTGGCCTGGAACGGACTGCAAAGCAAATGGTCGGGTGGGCCTTCTAGACTTGACCAGACACACTGGCTGTAGGTGTCCGGCCCAGAGGAGGATGCTGAGAGGGAGCCCTATCCGCGGTTGCCCCTGTCCTTTCTCCCCCTTCAGCCGTCATCCATGCAGTGAACAAAAGGGAAGATGCTTTTCTCGGGGAGTCTGTGGTTGACTGTTGGTCCCAAGGGTGTGTAGGCTCCAGGTGTGGAAGGCGGGCGCAGAGCCCCTAGCCTGTCCCTGCAGACTGAGCTGAGCTGCCTTCTAGGGAGCTCCGGTTTAGAAGGGGAAAGCAGTCATCTGCTCAGTTCAAGTGAACGGACCCAGCTGTGTCACAAAAGCCAAATGTCACGGGTGATCTTAGGCACACGGCCACCGCCGTGGTATTCCTATGGTATTCGTGCGTCTGAGTGTGAGGACCCTGGTGAGGACAGAAAGGCTGGGGTAAGAAACTGCTTGGCTGGTGTTCTTCGTTTTTCTCTGCGCACCCTGGGGCCGGTGACTGTGTGGCCTGGAAGTTAACAAACGGCCTCTGAGTATAGGACCCATGCATGCAAGCTAGAGCCCAGTCCCGAAAGACTGTCCAGCCACCGATGGACGGGCACTCCAGACCACTTGATGGCCTTCTAGTCTCCTGTCTTTGCACTGAAGAGTTTCTGTGGGGGAGCTCCAGGGTTTGGCACAGGCCAGAATCGTGCAGACACCAGCTACGCCTGCCCACGCCGTACCTTCCCGCTCCTGTTTGGAGAGACTCCTTCCTCTCCCTCATGGTGCTGGCAAGCCTGGCTGGGGAGGTCTCTCTCTCTGTCCCATTCCCTTGGGACCACAGGAAGGCAGTGCTCTTTTGACAGAGGGACACCAAGGATAGGACATGCAGTGAGAGGGAGGACAGCCCCCAAACCCTGACAACGATCTTAATGAGGCCCGTCGCAGCTGCTTCTGTTTTCGTTCCTAACAGACCTCGGAGGGCCCTCAGCCCCACAGCTCTGCCTGGCCTTCTGGAGCGGTCGCCCAGTTAGCGCCGTCTCTCCAGGCAGTGGCGCGCTCCCCTCCACACGTGCCCGAGAGTTCGATGCCATCTGGCATAGCACAGAGTGAGCCAGTGCCCAGCCCCAGCCGTGTGGGAAGCGTTACTCTGGGGACGCACACCCAGCGAGGAGCCATTTCATTTCCGGCCGGCACTGAGCCAGGAGCCGGGCCTGTTTTGGGGGGAGCTCAGGGCCGTCCTGGAGGTGGTGCCCACTCACCGTCGCCAAGCCGTCGTCCGCTCTCCTCATCCCCCCCGGAGTGAGCGCGCCACTGCCTGGCCCGAGGAGGGGCACCACCGCTAGATCCTTTTCTCTGAATGTTGAGTCTGGATAGTTAACTGCCGCGGGAGGGTACTGTTCAGGGAAAACGTGGTCGGGACTTCAGTGTGGCTGTAAACACAGTCTTCCCGAAAGGCTTACTGACGTTTGAATGTGCAAATGGTATGACGAAAGAGGTCGGGCTCTTTCGTTTGACTTCTCTGCGGCAGGCAGGTGTTCCAGGCAGGGTGCCTGCCCGGCCAGGGCTCGAGGCCGAGCTTCCTGTAATCCCAGCTGGCCTCGTGCGGCTCCCAGGGCCCTGGCGTGATGGGCAGGCCTTCCCCGGGCCCAGGAGCGAGGCCTAAGGGAGCTCCTTCCCGGGCCTGGACTCCTCCTTCGAAGGCCAGTGGCTTCTCTGCTGGCTTCGGTTCTTGGGCCTCCGAGGCCCCGGGAACGTGACGCCCAAATCGATTTCCCTGCAGACAGCCGGCAACCCAGGGATCTTGCCTGAAGTGCCCTGTTGTCGCAGTCCACTTTGAGCACGGAGGACAGGGAACACAATCTCCACTTCAATTCCTGCAGAGCACCCTTCTTGAGAAGTCAGTTGCAGGAATTAGGGGTGAACCTTCCATGCCCCTGAGATCTCACCCACCATCAAGGTGGGCTACTTCAAGCCCAGTGTAGGGGGCTCAGCAACCTCAGTGGACCACAGGATGGGGGTCTCTGCTGTCTCTTTCCTTCTGTGAAATCTTGAGGTCTTGATAAAAATCTATCCAAATTTCTTTCTTTTTTGCTGTATTCTTAGGACAACTGGAAGATGTTACAAAGAAAGGTGAGATGGGCTAGGTGGTTTAAAATGCATCCCTTTTCTGAAAAAGCTGCAGTTCTCAAAGGTCTTGTGCAGATACATTCCCAGTGGAGCCTTTTGTCATTTGGATTAGCGTGAGAGGAAAAACGTGAAATTTCTCAAATCGAACGGTTTCCCTCTCGAAATCAGACATTGCCCCACCCTGCCCCCCACCATCTCTGACGGAAGGGACTGCCATCGGCCTACTTGCTCTTTCAAAATTGCTGATCTATTCCTCTCCAAAGGCCCTCAAAGCCCTGTAAAACTTTTAAAACTTTAGCCTTTATGTCAAATTAGAGAAACCAAACAATGTGATGGTAGATGTGATAAAAACCTGAGTTTATTTTTCTCCCGCTTATGAACATGTATTTATATTTGCCGAATGAATATCGTGGTGTGAGCTTCGATGAATGGGATGTCAGGCTTTCCCTGTGCACAGCGGTGGGTGGAGGTCACCTTAAATGACTTTTTCTTCCCATCTGTCTGTTAATCCCCAAACCAGTTGCTTTTTCCAGTTGCTTCCCGGGTGTCTGTACATAGTTTGTCTTTGTATAGGAGCGCGCTCCTGTGTTCTAATTTAACAGATGATGGCTGTATGAGGAAGACAATGTAAATAGAATACAAATTAAACTGGATCTCTATGGCCTAGGTTTTGTACATACAGAAACTGCATGGTATTTAAATTATTGTTTGTCTCTGATGATGTATGCAGTTTCTTTAAAAACAAACCAAAAAAAAAAAGTCTAAAAAAAAAAAAAACATTTCCTTGACTCGTGTTTTATCAACCGCTGAAAACAGTTTGGCTGAGGACAGGGTTTGGGAGGAGGGCAGGTCAGTTCATCAGCAAACAGAGTTATGGAGACGGAAAACCACCTCATGTATCGGGTATTACTGGGGGCGGGGGGGTGGTGGCTGCACATAAATTAGCTTCCTAGGACTTTCAAAGATGTAGCCCAAATGTCCGTCCTTGAATAATCTGGGAATAAGGAATATAACATGTAAAATCCCTCAGAGTCATCTCTCTAGTATCAGATACCAGACAGCTCTATAGAGCAGCAATGGGGTGTCACTGCCCCAAAGCAAAAGCCCCAAACAACTTTGCTTTTGGGTACTTACCTCTGTCTCCAGGAGAAGTCTTGAGTATTTGCCCTGTAAAGCTAAGAGCTTTATCACTTAACTTTCTGGTCCTAACTAACTTGTCTTTTCAAAGGTTCTGGGGGAAGCAAGAGGGCCTTCAGTGCTTGCTGGCTGCATTTGAGGTGGGTGAAGTTACTGGACATCGTATGCTGGGCCCAGCAGTGGAAGCAGGTGGCTCTGAGGAAGAGGAGCCGACCACGGTCCTGCCCCCCTGCACCGTTCCTAGGAATCACGGTGGAGGTCTTAAAGCGCAGACGCCAACTCAGGAAGTCTGGGTGGGCCAGAGATTTCTGCATTTCTAGCTAGCTCTCCGGACGTGCTGATGGTGCTGGTCCAGGAATCCTGCTGCTGAGTAGCAAGGGCGTGGAAGAACGAAGGGAGCTGCTTGGCCTTCACCTGGGAGTCTCCAGCGGCCACATGCTCTGCTTATTTCTGTGCTGAGCCCCAACTGCGAACCCCCGCTGGATGTTAGCCTTCTGCAGCACGGCGTCGGGGTGCACACGCTCTCCCCTGTGCTGGCGGACGGGTTCCTGGAACAGGAGTGGTGACAGCAGAGAGGGCCAGCGGTGACAGAAAGGTTTTCAGGTTTCAGGCTGAGAGCTTTGCCCCCCATTCTGCCCTCTGCTCACCTCCAGAGCGCTCTGACTTCAATACGTCTCATCGGCAGAACAGGACTACAGTTAACCAAGGGAGTGAAAGACCTCTAAAGACAAGCTTTGGTAGCACCACCAGTGGGCTCTGCCCTGCAAGAGGGAAGGAAGCTGACCATCGTCCTGAGGGAGCCCTTTCTGAAGTAAACAAAGGTTATGGCTACACATTCCCAGTAGGTGGAGGCGGCCGGTGTGTCCATCCATTAGATCTGGTTTGTCATCCTAGGACAGACAAGTGGTGGCCGTGTCACAACACGTAACTGAGCAATTTGGCCGAGTCACTTGCTTCTCTGGGCCTCAACTTTCTCATCTGGCAAATGGGAACACAGATATCCTGTGCTATCCGTTAGGGCATCAGCTTTCTAGGACTTGGGCTTATCTGAATTTTAAGACACTAAGCCCTTAGGAAAGAGTAAGCTTTAGAGAAGTCCTGCCAGGGCAGTCTCTTGGAGAACAGTTTGGATTCCTCTCCTTCAGACCATCCGCAGGTCTGACATGCATGCCTGCCACCCCTCCTTGCCTTCGGTTGGCCTCTTGCAGGGCTCGTTGGCGGTGGGAGCTGCCTCCTCTCCCTGCCTTCGTGGGGGCTCATCCTGAAGCTGCTAAGCTATCTACCCTATGCTGTCCTGCCTCTCCTTCCTCTGGGCAAAGCACCCTGGGGGGGGGGGGGCGGGGAGGGAGCTTGTGGACCTTGAGCAGTGATGCTTAAGCACAGCCTGTTGTCTGTTCTCTACAACACCTCAACTCTGGGGGTGCATCAGTGATGTGCTTACACCTGATCATTAATCGAAAGGACAGGTTTGACACCAGAAACACTCCCTAGCTGGCTCTCTACAGGTCCTTAGCCCTCCCCTGGCCTCAGATGAACCACATATCTGTAGCTACAGCTCAGATCTATCCTGAGCTCCTGGCCTGGGTTTCCAAATGTCACAAAGCAGCAGTGCGGCATAGATGTTAGGAACATACGATGCTGCTGTAGCAGGACACCCTGGGACCTCCTGGCCCACCAGGTCACACCCTCTATGGAGCCCCCCAGTGGACCCCCCGGGCTGCACCTGCCTTGGCTAGGGCACCCCGCCTTGCAAAGCACTCTGAGACCCTTCAGACTACAGCCCACTGCAGCTCCAGCTGCTCGCCAGGGCACCCTTGACATGGAGCACCCCAGCACCCCCTGGTCTGTGCCCACCTTGGCTCCAGCTGTCCTGTCAGGGTGTCCCCTGCATGGAACACCATGGGACACCCCAGCTCATGCCCACTTCAGCTCAGGCCATTCCACCAGGGCAGCTCAAGCACTGTCCTGGGAACCCGCCCCCACCCCCGCCAGCCCATGCCAACCACAGCTCTAGCCTGCCCAAGTCAGCAGGCGCGCACACACACACACACAGTCTACACAGGGGATGACCATACACAAAACCATTCCTTCAAATTTAGGAGAAGTAGCTGCTCCCCCCCTAATTCATATAAACAAAGCCAAGCAAAATGAGAAGACAGCTGTTCCTCTAAGATCAGGAACAAGACAAGGATGCCCACTCTCACCACTTTTATTCAACACAGTACTAGAAGTCCTAGCCATAGCAGACAAGAAATGAAAGGTATCCAAATAAGCATAACAATAAAGTCATCAATCACAGGAGAGCAAGAGAAGCAGAGAAGAACTACAAAAACATCCAGAAAACAACAAAATAGCAATAAATACATACCTATAAATAATTACTTTAAATGTAAATGGTCTACATGCTCCAATGAAGACACAGAATGGCAGAATGGATGAAAACAACAAGACCAATCTATATGCTGCCTACACGAGACAACAGATCTAAAGACACACACAGACTGAAAGCAAAGGAACAGAAAAAGACATTCCACATAAATGGAAGCAGGGGAGGGGAGGGGAAGGCAGGTAGCAATACTTCTATAAGACAAAATAGACTTTAAAACAAAGACTGTAATGAGACAAAGAAGGGCATAATATAACGATAAAAGGATCAATCCAGAAAGAGGATATATAACAATTGTGAACATCTATGTACCCAACACTGGAGCACCTAAATACATAAAGCAAGTATTAACAAACAAAGAAATGGACAGTAATGCAATAATAGTAGAGGACTTTAACACCTCACTGACACTGATGGATAGATCATCCAGGTAGAAAATCAATAAGGGAAGAGTGTCTTTGAACAACACATGAGACCAGACTTAACAGATATATACAGAACATTCCATCCAAAACCAACAAAATACATATTTTTTTCAAATGTGCATGGAACATTCTCCAGGACGGATTACATGGTAGGTCACAAAACAAGTCCCAATAAATTTAAGAAGACTGAAATCATATCATGCATCTTTTCCAACCACAGCAGTATGCAACTAGAAATTGATTACCAAAAAAAACTGGAAAAACACAAACATGGAGGCCAAACAACATGCTACTAAATAACCAATGGGTCAATGAAGAAAGAGGAAATAAAATACATGGAGACAAATGAAAACAACAGTCCACATCTTTGGGATGCAGTGAAAGCAGATCTAAGAGGGAAATTTATAGCAATATAGGCTTACCTCAAGAAACAAGAAAAATCTTCATCTAACCTTACACCTAAAGGAACTAGAAAAAAAACAAAACTCAAAGTTGGAAGAAAGGAAATAAGATCAGAGCAGAAATAAAGACTAAAAAAATAGAAAAGATCAAGGAGATCAAGAGCTGGTTCTTTGGAAAGATAAAATTGATAAACCTTTAGCCAGACACATCAAGAAAAAGAGAGAGGACCCAAATAAATCAGAAATGAAAAGAGAACACCCGACACTACACAAATACAAAGGTTTATAAGAGACTACTACAAAACATGATACTCCAACAAACTGGACAAGCTAGAAGAAATGGATAAATTTCTAGAAATATACAATCTTCCAAAACCAAATCAGGAAGAAATAGGAAATCTTAATAGAACAATTACTGGTAACAAAATTAAACTGTACTCAAAAAACTTCAAACAAAGCCCGGGACCAGATGGATTCACAAGTGAATTCTACAAAACATTTAAAGAATTAACATCTATTCTCTATTCGGAAAAAACAGAAGAGGAAGGAGGGGCACATTGGGTGACTCAGTCAGTTAAGCATCTGACTCTCGATCTCAGCTCAGGTCTTGATCTCAGGGTCATGAGTTTAAGCCCCATGTTGGGCTCCATGCTGGGCATGGAGCTTACTTAAAAAAGGGAAAAAAAAAAAAAAAAAAACAGAAGAGGAAGGAAAGCTTCCAAATACATTCTACAAGGCCAGGATCACCCTGATACCAAAACCAAAGACACTGTTTAAAAAACAAAACTATAGGCCAATTTCCCTGATGAACACAGATGCAAAAATCCTAAACAAAATATTAGCAAACCACATTCAGCAATACATGAAAAAAATCATTCACCATGATCAAGTGGGATTTATTCGGGGGATAGGAGCATGGCTTAATATTTGTAAGTCAGTCAATATGATACACCACATTAACAAAATAAAGGATAAAAATTACATGATCATCTCAATAGATGTAGAAAAAACATCTGACAAAATTCAACATCCATTCATGATAAAAACTCTAAACAAAGTGCATTCATTTAGAGAGAACATACTTCAATACAATAAAAGTCATATATGACAAACCCACAGCTAACATCATACACAATGGTGAAAAACAGCTTTTCCTCTAAGATCAGGAACGAGACAAGGATGCCCACTCTCACCACTTTTATTCAACACAGTACTAGAAGTCCTAGCCATAGCCAACAAGAAATAAAAGGTATCCAAATTAGCAAGGAAGAAATAAAACTGTCACTATTTGCAGATTATATACTATACACAGAAAACCCTAAAGACTCTACCAAAAACTATTAGAAATAATAATTCAGTAAAATTGCAGGATACAAAATTAATATACAGAAATTTGTTGTCTTTCTATATACACTAATAATGAAGTGGCAGAAATTTAAAATTCCACTGGGGTACCTGGGTGGCTCAGTTAAGTGTCTGACTCTTGATTTCAGCTCAGGTCATGATTTCAGGGTCATGGGTTTGAGCCCCGCATCAGCCTTCACTCTCAGTGTGGAGTCTGCTCCAGATTCTCTCTCTCCCTCTGCCCCTCTGCTTATGCTCGCTAATGCTCTCTCTCTTTAATAAATGGTGCTGGGAAAAGTAGACATCTGCAAAACAATGAAACTAGATCACTTATACACCATACACAAAAACTCAAAATGGATTAAAGACCTAAATGCAAGGCCTGAAACCATAAAACTCCTAGGAGAAAACACAGGCAGTAATCTCTGACATCAGCCTAGCAACATTTTCATAGATGGTCGTCTTGGGCAAAGGAAACAAAAGCAAACATAAACTATTGGGACTGTACCAAAATATGAAGTTTTTGCAGAGCAAAGAAACGTCAACAAAAGAAAAGCAACCTACTGAATGGGAGAAGATACGAGCAAATGATAAACCCAATAAGGGGTTGATATCCAAAATATATAAAGAACTTACATAACACCAAAAAGATCTTACTAAAAAATAAGCAGAGAAGGGGCGCCTGGGTGGCTCAGTCATTAAGCGTCTGCCTTTGGCTCAGGTCATGATCCCGGGGTCCTGGGATTGAGCCCCGCATGAGGCTCCCTGCTCTGCGGGAAGCCTGCTTCTCCCTCTCCCACACCCCCTGCTTGTGTTCCCTCTCTCGCTGTCTCTCTCTCTGTCAAATAAATAAATAAATAAATCTTTAAAAAAATAAAAATAAGCGGGGGGGGTGGTGCCTGGGTGGCTTTGTCGGTTAAGCATCCAGCTCTTGATTTCAGCTCAGGTCATGATCTTAGGGTCCTGGGATACAGCACCATGTCAGACTCCCTGCTCAGTATGGAGTCTGCTTGAGATTCTCTCTCTCCCTCTCCCTCTGCCCCTCCCCCCACTTGCTCTCTAATAAATCAATCTTAAAAAAAAAAAAACAACAAGCAAAGGATCTGAATAGACATTTTTCCAAAGAAGACATCAAATGTCCAACAGACACATGAGAAAATGCTCAACATCATTAATCATCAGGAAACAGAAATCAAAACCACAATGAGCTATATCACCTCACACTTGTCAGAATGGCTAATATCAAAAACACAAGAAACAAGTGTTGGTGATGTGGAGAAAACGGAACCCTCATGCATTGTTGGTGGGAATGTAAACTGGTGCAGCCACTGTGGAAAACGTATGGGGGCTTCTCAAAACTTAAAAAAAAAAATAGAACTACTGTATGATCCAGTAATTCCACTACTGGGTGGAAATGAAAACACTAGTTCCAAAAGATCCACGCACACCTGTGTTTATTGCAGCATTTACAATAGCCAAGGTATGGAAGCAACCCAAGTGTCCACTGCTAGATGACTGGATAAGGAAAATGTGGTGTGTATATATATATACAGTGGAATATTAACCATAAAAAAGAATGAGATCTTGCCATTTGCAACAATATGGATGGCCCCAGAGAGTATTATGCTAAGTGAAGTAAGTCTGATGGAGAAAGACAAACACCGTATGATTTCACTTACATGTGGAATCTAAAAAACAAAACAAACGGACAAAAGCAGAAACAGACCCATAAATACAGAGAACACACTGATGTTTGCCAGAGGGCACGGGGGAATGGGCAAATAGGTGAAGGGGAGTGGGGGGCATAAGCTTCCAGTTATGGAATGAGTAAGTCACCGGATGAAAGGTACAGCACGGGGAATACAGTCAATGGTACTATGATGGTGTGTATGGGGACAGGTCGGGAGCTACACCAGTGGTGAGCACAGCAAAACATACAGACTTATCCAGTCACTATGTTGTACACCTGAAACTAACGCAACATTCAGTAAAAAAGAAAGGAGAAACAAACAACATGGTTCGGAGCCCAGAAGCTCGGGGGTCCAACTGTGGCGCTACCTGTTCCTAGCTGTGTCAGGCAAGTTACTTACACTGTGCTGGGCAAGTTACACTGTGCCTCAGCTTTCCCATCTGTAAAATGGACATAAAGGCCCCTATTTTATAGGGCTCTTAGGAGGGTTAAATAAAACACGTGTAAGGTGCTTAGAACACTGCCTGACATATAGTCAGGTCTTACCAAATGTAGCTGGCATGCTTGACACAGGTCTCACAGCCCCACAAACTCAGTTAAGTCCCAGACTTTTGTTTTCATATTTTCAAACCCTGCCCCTCTGCCCCAATCCTGCTTCTCCCCTTCCTTCCTTTTCCAGTGAATGTCATCACCCAGAAGTCACTTTCTCTTTTCCACTTCCAGCTGATCATCAATACCTGCCAATTAGTTCTAGATGCTACTCCACTGCTCTTTAATTAAGGCCCTCACCTCTTGCCTGGATGATCACAGTCATGCTCTCCTTGCCTGTACCTCTTCTGGTCCGAAGTCCTCTATCCAAACACAGACCTGCTCGCACCCCATCCCTCTCCTGCCTGACGTCTGCCGGCCCCCCTGCCCTACTGGTGAGATCCCAATCTCCATTGCACTGGCCTCCGTGCTGGTGTGGCCCACCTCCTGCCGAGAGGCCCCAGAGCAGGGCCCTGGGGCGAGTGTGGCCCTGGAGCCCAGCAAGGGGGCTGGTGATGGCACCATGTTGCGGTGATCACCTCAGGGACAACAAAGGGGCTTTGGGGACTGAGCACCTAAGCTTCCTTGAACGGAGTCCATGAAAGGCCTCGCTTGGGTGACCCTGGACTCTAGTGAGGAGCCAGAGCACTCATGCGTGCAAAAACAAAATAGTATGAACAGAGAGTTGTGCTCTGTGGTACCTGACATGTGGCCCCCAACTTCTAACAGAGGCTGTGTGAGCACTTCATTCCTGTTAATACCACCACGCGCAGCTCCCAGATAGGACACGCTGACTACATACTGGGGGCTGTGCTACGCCATTGTCATGGAGGATTTTATTTATTCCTTACAACCCCTGACAGCTTCCAAACTGGGTCTGGCTCTAAAGCCTCGCTCTTAACCTCGCGACTGGGTCAACGCACGCACTGCTTCCCCGCCGCTCTCTCGGACTCCTTTGCTCAGCTGCCGTCCATTTCTCCCACTGGCCTGTCTTAAGTGATCATGTCATCTTCTGACACCGAGGACCACGGATCAGGAAAGACACCCAGGTCTCTCCACGCCCTCCAGGTAGCGCCCGGCCCGTCTGCGGCTCCCGCCCGCGGCGCCTTACCCCACCAACCGGGAGCCAGTCGGCCCGTATTTATGACTTCCTGCAAGGGAACTCAGGTTGCGCCAGGCGCTGGCACGGCTCGGTCCCACCTGGGGCTGTGGCGAAGGCAGGAAGAGAACAGTACACTGCCTAAAGCCAGAGAGGAAGAACACGTCTGACACTGAATCAGTCGTGGGCACACCACCAGTCCCTTTCCCAAATGCTATGATTTGGTAAAAGGGGGTTCTGCTCATTATGTGCAATCAAAAAAAAAAAAAATCCTCATTTCAACATAAGAGGCCATGATCTTCCAGATTTCCATGGGGCAACACCCCTGATGAAGGCAAAGAGCCTTTTTTAAAGTGAATTAATGAATTTGTTTGCAGAAGAGACAGGAAGAATAAACCACGAAAGCACAATTTAACGGATTCATCTAAGCTTGGACAAACCAGTTAAGATGCATGCTATACTGAGCTGGAATTCCACACGCGGTTTTCTCTTCTCCTCCGGCAGCAGATCAAGACTGTACCTTGTCATCTTGGAGGCTCTGTGTCTCCTGCATGGTGACATCATGGCCGTTGTTGTTCCTTTAGTAAAAAAAAAGAAAAACAAAAAACAAAAAGGAGAAGACAGACTGGGAGGGAGGGAGGAAGATTCAGTCTGTTCCTTAATCACCAACACGGAGTGGGATGGTTGCCACTGACACCTCGTTCAAGGGGGGTTTTGAGGGTCCACGGGAGGCTAGGTCTTTACAAAGCCCATGATTTCACAGACCCCTCCCAGAAGAGGGCATGCGAGTTTCTTCAGCTAAGCAAGTAAAAATACTTCACACGTCGGTGAAGCCTATTATCTCAGAAAGTCTCCCCCATGAAGAGAATCAGGGTAAAGAGCATTTATCCCAGCATCCCAGTCGGCAATGCGTGTGCAAGAGCTGGGGCTTTTCGCCTTCACACCTGAGCCTCCCAGAAGGAGAGCCCCAGCCAAGACACCGGCTCTCCAAGGCCCTGTGGTTAAAACGGCAAAACTATCACCAGCCGGGAAATTGACCTTATTCACATTCTGTGCTGCCTTGTTGTTGGGGGCGAGGGGGGGGGGATTTTCCAAGCTACCACTAAAATGCTCATGGTCATCCCCAGCAGCCCCCAGGCTCACCCCGGTGCAGAACACCCACCCACCCGTGGCACAAGAGCCTCTTGCTGCCAGTTAACTCTCTTGGGTTTTCCTCGATCCGCTCTCACAGACTCAGTTACCACAGCCCCAAAGCAGGCAAGATAAAGCCCTATGCTGTCCTCCCTTCTTCCTAGAAAAGCACCCGCGTTCCCCACGCTTGTGTGGAGGTGGACAGCTGCTTCTGAGGAAGGGAACTTGGGGCTGTCGCTGTGTACTGCATACCCTCTTGCCCCGCTGCCTTCTACCCCAACACATGTCCCTCTTCCATTCAAAACCCCAGTTACAGGGGTGCCTGGCTGGCTCAGTCACTAGAGCTTGTGACTCTTGATCTCGGGGTCTGAGTTCAAGCTCCATGTTGGGTGTAGAGATGACTTAGGTAAAACTTTAAAAAAGGGGGGGGGGGCGCCTGGGTGGCTCAGTCGGTAGGGCGACTGCCTTCGGCTCAGGTCATGATCCTGGAGTCCCGGGATCGAGTCCCGCATCGGGCTCCCTGCTCGGCGGGGAGTCTGCTTCTCCCTCTGACCCTCCTCCCTCTCATGCTCTCTGTCTCTCATTCTCTCTCTCTCAAATAAATAAATCTTAAAAAATAAAAATAAAAAAAGGGGGATTTTAAAGTACATACAGTACTGGTTAACTTGGGTCTTGCCTGAACAAGGAAACTTACCTATGTGTAATGTGTTTACTCGGACAAACCTATTTCAATTATATCACAACTGAAAATCTAGGAACAGACCACAATAAGGAAATGTGGGCATCTTTCAGACCACCTAGCAGCTGGTCAGAAAAACGGAGCCCCACGGGGCCGAGCAGTGAGCAGTTCCTATTTCAGGCCTCTGCCATTCACCTCCCCGCGCCCCCCCCCCAGCACCCCCAGGCTGGGAGATAAGCACGCTTCTTGATAGTTTTAGTTCATCGTAAAGACATGGTTTTGCCCTCCAGGAACCAGCTAGCTCTGCATGAGTGAATACAGTGCAGGTGCAGAACATAAGTCACTGAAGTGGGAAAGAGGGGAAGGACAGAGAGAGATGGCTTTGGGTTTGGACGGCTGTGGAGAGAAATTTGAAGCCAAAAAGAAAAGGTCTTTGATTTGGACAGAAAAGGTGTGGGCCGTTCTGCTGTGCTGGAAAATATTTCACCGTAGGCTCCTGTCAACAGGAGAGCACAGACCCTGATGGGTGACCCCTGGTCCATCCCAATGGCTTGGCACAAGAAGCCGGGTAGCAGCATCTGCGTTTCAACAGCAACCCGACGAGGGGAATGGAGATGCTGCCTGAGCCTCCTCCCAGGCCTCCACTCAGAGCTCGCGAGACGGTGCAGGGAAGACGCAGGGCACGTTTCTCAAGGCCCAGTGGAGCACAGTTTGGGTCCCACCCCTTCCTCGGAACAAAATCACCCTCACAGGGGCCCTCAGTCCAACCCCTTCTGGTTAGGGCACAGGCAGCAGAGCTCTGCTGCCCGTGGCACACCCCGGTGGGCAACCCTAAAGGAAGCCCTGGATGGTGTACCCCTGGCTCCACCTAAGCTTCAGCCCTGCATCCCCTCCCTGCTCACATCGGCACTGGTCACTGCTGCCAGGTTGACCGTCGTGTCCTCACACCATCATCCTGAGACCATCTCAACACCAGCTGCCATGAGTTCTGCACCCCAGCACTGCGTGGGACCCTTTCAGCTCCCATCCCCATTTTACAGGCAAGGAGACTGCTGCTTAAAAGGACTAGGATCACGCAGCTAGGGAATGGCAGAGCCTAGCTGGGAACCCCGGGCTTCTAGCTCTCAACCCAGTTCCCATGCCCCTACACTGACCAGCGAATGCCACAGAGGGCGCTCAGAAAGATGTCTAGGACACCTATTCAAACCTGTGTCTACGCTGCTGAACTGCATCTGCTCTGATAGCATCAGCACTGCGTTCAGCAGCCTTCACATAGCAGGAAACCCAAACAGTGGCCAAAACAACTGTTTCTGTAAAGGAAGTCTGGAGCTAAGCAAGGAAAAGCTGTGACATCATCAGTGTGCCGCAACTCCATTTTTCTGCCCCACCATCCTTATCATGTGGTTTCCATCCTCATGGTTGCCTCATGTCCCAAGATGGCTGCTGGAGTCCCAGGCATTATGTATGTGTTCCAGGCAGGAAGTTAAGAGGAATGTTTACCTACCCACTGAGTAAATTCTCTTTAAAGACCTTTTCTTAAAGTCCTACCTAATGACCTTGCCTTCCATCTTATTGGCCACCCCTTTGCCCAAGAGGTTGGTAAATAAAGTTTTATTAATACACTCCCACCTCAAATAAAACTGAGGTCTGGTTAGTAAGGAAGGAAAGAATGAATATGGCTGGTTAGCTGCCACAGAAGTATCCTTGGTAATGAGCTGACTTGTGATAAGATTATAGTGAAAGCACTTCCAGTGACCCAGGGGAGAGAGAACAATTAATTCATAGAGAACATCTGCGTCTCAATACTGAGATTGAATTCAGGTTCTGATGAATTGCTTTATAAACTTCCAGCAATATCCCCACCATCACCTAGAAATGAAGTCAGACTAATTATTAATTACAAAATAAAACAGTGCAGGCAGGTGGCATTGTCTGCAGCGTATTTCTTTGGCAGTCAGGGTGAAGCCCTGTACTAGATGAAATCCATGTTCCCTAAATCCTTGCGACTCAAACTGTGGTCCCCAAGGACCAGAAGCATTGGCATCACCAGGGAGCATATGAGAAATTCAGAACTTCAGCCCCCTACCCCAGAACTAAACCAGAATCTGCATTTTAACAAGGGCGCCAGGGGATTCCCATGCACATTAAAGTTTAAGAAGCCTCGTTCAAAAGGCATGATTTAAAGAACCTCTAATGGGTCCATAATCTCCTAAAAGCCTCATCTCAGGAAGCAGCCTCCTCTAAGACTTTTCATCTTTAGGAAGACTGAAAATTACAAGGCCACCTCCCTGAGAAAAACATACATTTAAACCATTATCACTTGTGATACAATAATACCTAATGTTTATTGAGAGCTTAGTCTGTGCCAGGCACTGATCTGAGGGCCGTGCAGATCTTTCTGCCTTTAATCCTAACAATTCTGTGCGGTGGCTACTATTACCATCACTGTTCCCATTTTACTGATGAAGACTGAGTGCCACGTTACCCAGCCAGAAAGCATCAGCAGGGGCACAGGTGGACAATGTTTTATCCAGGTGAAGGGATCTTAAGCGTCGGAGAACAGACAGGGGCAGTGTTTCAGGATGAGGCGGTAGCTTGGTGAAGTACACTCCAGCCAGGAGGCTGCTAGGCTACCTGCGGTGACCTCGTATAGCCCCTGGAGCCCTGGAACCTCACCTCTCTTACCTGCGTCCCAGGGGAGGAGGGGGGCGGTGTGGAGCCAGACGGCTTGCAAGCTCTCATCCAGCTCCCACATTCCTCAGGTCTAGGTGTGCCTGCCCTGTGATCTTGAAATCAGTTGGCCCTAGCGGCCGCAAACCCCCACTAACTTTCTGCAGCTTCACCCAACTGCCGCCACGTCTGGCCGCAGCCCAGCTCCGTCCAGAGACCCAGATGTGGGACACCCCAGGGGGACTGGGCCCCCTCCCAAGCAGTCAGAGGCAAATAAACACAGCTGCTGCCAGCCACCCTCACTCAGCGCTCCCACTCGACTCAGGTCGGGGGAAGGGGCTGGGTGAAGCCGATTTTCTGCACAGTTCCAGAATAAATCAGACTTGATACGCAATGTCCACAAACTCCTAGCCAAAGGAGACAGGGTTTGCCAAAGCTCCTAATGGGGTATTCCCACTCTGCCCACCCCATCTGAAAGGGCTGGCTGTCCCACCCTTCAACTGGTTGACAGAAGCCGGAAATAAGGGGTGAAGGAAAAGCCACTCAGACTTAGTTCAAGGCAGAAAGCGCCTGGTGCCCCTCCTGGCACCTTTGCAGGGTACATATCCAGCTAACAGATTTGCTAAATGGAGTGGAAAGCTTTTCAGAATGTCCTCTCAGTTCAGAGTGGACCCCATAACAACATCCCTCCCTCACCACCCCGACACGGCCAGAAGCCATGCGTCTGCCGTAGGAGCCCTCCATTGCCACGGCTAGGGCCGACCGGTCTACGGCCAGCACCGGAGCCCAGCTGGACCACAGCCTCTCTCTCTCAGTCTGACAAACTGGAACCGAGAGACCGTCTCCAGAGGCTGGACCCATGACAAATCAGCTGAGGATCTTAGAGTGAGGCATCTTCTACCCGAGCAATCTGCACAGCTGGGAGAGAGAACACAGCAGACACACAGCGTAGGTCAGAGTCCAAGAGCCCAGGCTCTCGTTAGTCCCGTCCCAGAGCTAGCCAGTCCTGAGCCCCCTGGGTCCTGAGCCTCACCCTGTATCCTAGAATAAAGGTCTCCTGTAGGTAAGCTAGCTCCAGACAATTCCATTACTTGTCACCACGGAAGTCTTAACACTGAGGCGGGCATGCATGGTACTCAGACTCATGTCCATGGCGAGACGAAGCCGGCTGAGATGTGCTTTGGCTCTGAGGGAAAGAAAAGAGAATGAGACACATCTCTACCCTCAAGGAGCTCATGGGCTAGTGTGGGACCTCAGCCAACGTATTAAATGTGGTGAAAAGAACACAGAGTACTGGGAAGGAAACAAGCCTGAGGCAACAGGAAAGGGACAGACAGCCAGGAGAGCTTCCTGGAGGAGGGGCTGCTTGAGCTGAACTTCAGAGATGGAGGGGGGAGAGGACGTTCCTGGCAAAGATGAGCACAAGCCCAGAGAAGGGTGGGCTGGCACAGTTTGGGGGAGAAAACCTGCATGAGGAGCTGTACTAGATGAGGCGGGAAGCAAGGAAAGGGAACAAGACACAGGCCTCCAGAGGCTTGCAATTTAGAGGAAAACCACATGGAAAGTTTAGAAGAAGTCCAAGACCAGCAGACAAGAGCCTTCCAAGCAGTTATCACGAAATGAGTGGTAGCTGCAGCAGGATAGAGGCTGAGAGGAAGGAGAACCCCCTTTCAGCTCGGCAGTTCAGGCAGAGGGAGTCAGGCCTCGAAGCGCAGTGCTGATTCAAACAGGCAGCGCCTGGCTGCCTGGCTGCGTCCTTGCGAACAATGCTACCAAAAACGCTCGATGTTATAGAGAGCTCCAGATTTCCTAAACCGCTTTCTCATTCGCCAGCACTCTGCGGGGTAAGGAATGTAACAGAATCGCCGCTGTTTGATGGTAGGGAAGCAAACACAGACTGAGTGAGCCCCCCAGGGTCACGGACTAGTGAGTGGGGCAAAAGCTCAGGCCCTCCCCCCGCACCCCAACCCTCCCCACAAACCAGGGAACAAGCAGCACACATGTCAGAGTAATCCTAACCCTGCTCTGAAGCTCCTGGGCCAACCCACGTTACCTTCTCCTTTGTGGGCAGCTCAGAGGAGTTGAGAGGTACCCTTTAAGACGGAGAGAACACAGTACGTCCTTGTTTAATTTAGCATTTGTCTTCCCCACATGACTGCAAGCTCTAAGAGGGCAGCCACCATAGGACTTGTTCAGCATTAAGCTCAGTACCTGGTCCATAATTAGGAGTGTGTTCAAGCTGATTTCACGACGGAATGAGAATGACTAAGAGAGCGAATGAACCAAACAGAAAGGAAGAGGAGGAATGGGAGGCGGGGGACAGAGGCTCCCCACGGCGGTGAGCGCAGCCTTCTCACGTGTGGAAGTGAGCGGTCCAAAGCTCTCCTCCTCCTTGCTGCCTCCCTTCCAAACCTTCAGGGCATCAGTGCAGAGGGCAGGCAGGGGTGGGAGAAGAGAGATGCCAAAACTACAAACGGCAGGGTACTCTTTGCTAACTCTGCAGGAACAGGAGGGTCAGAGGCTAGTGTGCGTGTGGTCCCCGGTGAGACTGTGCACAAGTTCTTGGTAAAAGACACAGTCGTACCTACGTTTTAGGTGTGATCTTGAGGTCTGAACACTAAGCACCTACTGTGATGTTCTATTTGGAGTTCTGCTCAGTCAGGACAAGTTTCTGGAAGGATCTTTCCCATGTTCTTCTTGGATCACATTCTCCAGCCTCCCCCTGTGGTTGCCCTACAGTAAAACCCACTCCCAGGAGGGAGGTGAGGCACTGTCACCTCACCTGGCAACTAACTGTCCACTTACTTTTTAGCCTCCACAACAAAAGGCTGAAAAGAAACCAAAAAAGACAGGGAAGAACCAGTCAGGAAAGCAGTAAAAAGGACGGCCCCCCCCACCCCATCCTGTGGTCCTCCAGGAAAATTCCGAGCTCCCTCCTGTTCTCATCACCCCTCTTCCTACACAGCCCCTCCCTCCCAAACTGGTGCCAACACTGGGTAAGCAACAGCTGACCTAGAGAGGTGTGGCTGGTGCCAAGAACCACAAGCAGTTTCATTTGGCACGGAGTCTAAAGGAGAAATAGCTCTTTGTTTCATCCACCAGAGAGAACACCACCAACTCCTGCTACAAAAATTCTCAGTCCCCTCTCTGTCAAGGCAGGGAGACATGTCCTCTGGCCCTTCCAAACCCAGACCATCCAGCTGAAGGCAAAAGCTGCTTATCCTACGTGACCTCCGGCAGATGTGGATGGCAGAGCCAGCCACCGTGCCAGCTACCCAGCCCCCCCCCCAAAGGCTGCCCCTGGCTGAAGTCTGGACTCGTCTCCTGCTTGAAATCTCACACGACCAGGAAAGAGGCTCTATTTTTACCCTCCTCACCCTCACAGACTTCCCTCCAGAGTCTTCACTCTTAGGGAGAAAAATAAATAAATCCCCATACTGAGGAAGTGATGACCACACGACAGGGAATGGGTCAGAGCCAAGGGAGGATCCTTAAGTAATTCAAGACAGGGCAGGCATACGCCTCACACTCACAGCCAGAGAGGATGGAGGCCTTCAGGGCTCTTCCTCCACATCGTGGGATTTGAGGCCTGCCCCATGATTTTCAGGCAAACTTTCCATTAACCAAAAAAAGCACTTCATTCTAATGAACCCTGACCCATTTGCTGAAGTAACCTCAGGCACATCCCCACAAGCCTGTGTGCACGCAATCCGTCCATCTGTTATGAGGCAGAAGCCACACACATCTCAACCTTCCCAGGCTCTCAGTAGCTCCTAAGCGAGCAGATTTGGAGCTTTTTCATCATGTTTATGAACACACTGTAAAAAATGAATGAAAGAATGAATGAATGAATGAGCTAATGTTTAAAAAAAAGACAACACTGTGCCTGGGAAGGACTAAAACTAAATTTAGTAATGTTAAATCCTAGTTTTCCAAGGGAGAGGGAGAGCCCCACAGATTAGCCCTAACAGTTTCAGCTGTAACAAAAACCCTGGGGCTGTAACACCGAGGGGAAATTCTGCAGTATCCTGACAAAATGTTTTGAATCATGGGACTATGGGGGTATTTTCATCAGGAGCTGTGCTTCTCACCAAAGGCAGTGGGCAGAAACAATTTCAAAACACTGCGGCTCTCAGCAAAACAAAATTCTGATATCAAAATGAAATTGGATCCTCACCTATTCTGCTACTGTCCTCATAGGGGTCCTTAAAAAACCCTTCTGCTGAGATGGAGCTATTTGGTTGTCTAAGAAAACTCTTGATGGTGTCACACGACTCACTTTAAGAGAAAATCCCCACCCGAGTCCTTCACCAGAAAGGTCTGACCAACCTGGGTTTGGCAGAATACTTCTGTTCCAATCCCTTCGTAGGACAGTAAGAGTCTTCCCTTCAGCTCCTCTGCACCCTCCCCAAAGTTGTGAAGAGGCATGTGTCAGCCCCCTAGGCTTCCTCCTGCCCAAGCATCCCAGGTGCCCCCTGCCCCCCTCTGCCTCCCACACTCGCTCTATGACATGCCAGTCTTCTCCCAGAATTCAGGAGTAAGCACGAGCACATTCCTTGAAACTATCCTCTTGTTGAGAGGTTGCTAATTCTTCCTTTCCTCTTTCTCTGGAGTTGAGATTTACTATTACTTGACTTTATAATCTGTATTTTACTAAAAAGCTGTACTGATGATACATAGCTCATAAATTAAATAGAAGTAAAATTATTTTTGTTTTAGGACTTCTCTGTGAATTTCCCATATCCCCCAAGATCACCAAACACCAGACAACTGGAGCAGGAATTCCTTATGTGTTTTCTGTCTCCAACTGGCTGCAAAGTCCTTCAGGGGCAGAGCCAATCACTGAATAAATGTAAAGCAGTTAACTGTAGACAGTATTTTGCCTTAAGTTTCCTTCTGGGTGTAT
Source organism: Mirounga angustirostris (assembly GCF_029215605.1). Classification (NCBI taxonomy): domain Eukaryota; kingdom Metazoa; phylum Chordata; class Mammalia; order Carnivora; family Phocidae; genus Mirounga; species Mirounga angustirostris. The sequence continues at coordinate 14,441,846 of NW_026991716.1, read as the reverse complement.
TTTTTTGTTTTAAAAATGAAATACTCTTGGGTATGTTACTATACGGAAGTACCAGCTGGCTGCAATGATTCCGTTCACTCTGACTTCTTCGTCAGCAGTTATTCTACACATTAGGGAGGGAAGGAATTCTCCAAATTCTAGCTGCATAATTTCATGGTCTTCCTCCTCTTCTGGGTGTGGGGTAGGGTAGAGAACCAACTCACCACTCAGGCTCCTGCAGGTCCGACAGCTGAATCAGTCTTGAACAAAGGGCCTCCTATCAATCACCGGTCTCAAAGCCTACAACTGTCCAATCAACAGTAACCATTATGTGGCACAACAGGGCCCAGGGGCATTAGCTATTAACCTTAGCCTGCCATTTCTCCCATTCCAATGCTGGGTGGCAGAGTGCTCCCTAGAGCCCACCCAACGTTTAATGACCCATCAGGAAAAAGCATGACAGGGGCGCCTGGGTGGCTCAGTTGTTAAGCGTCTGCCTTAGGCTCAGGTCATGATCCCAGGGTCCTGGGATTGAGCCCCGCATCGGGCACCCCGCTCTGCGGGAGGCCTGCTTCTCCCTCTTCCACTCCCCCTGCTTGTGTTCCCTCTCTTGCTGCGTCTCTGTCAAATAAATAAATAAAATCTTAAAAAAAAAAAAAAAGGAAAAAGCATGACATCCACAAGTATTCTCTCTCCTGGTAGGTAAATTTAGAATATTTTGTTCCATAACTTTCATTCCGGCTGACACAGAGGAAAAAAAAAATGTAAGGCTTTTATTGAAACCTATGTGGCAAGACAAAGCCTCAGAAAGCAGACCGCTTAGATTTAAACAAGTACCGCATCAACGAGAGCCGAATCGGAGTTGTCCGCAAAAGGAAGTTGTTCTTTATTCCAGAAATAGCTTTAGAAAGTAACGAGCGTGGTGCTAATTAGAGAGGAGCAGGGCAGGCTTGCCTATCAAAGCACCCACCCTTCCTGGCTGATGCTTGGAAAACAGGGAGGTATTTCTGAATAACCCTTTTAAATGCTATTCGGAGTTGAGCTTTGTACTTCTGTGTAACCACAAGTTGCTGCTCCTAACAGTGTCACCAGGTATCTTAAATAATTGTCCTGGGGAAAAGTGACGCTTTGAGCACCAAAGCAAGAACGGGATTTTCAGTGAGTGCAGTGGGCGGCGGCCTGGTAGGCCGAGGGCGCAGGGAGCCGTCAGGCTGAGTGCACTGGGGTCCCGCAGTGCTTGTGCCACAAATCGATGGCCTTGCTCACAATCGCGTCCGAGCTGTCCCGGGGAATCTGTGGACAAGCAAACCAGTCGTTGTGAAACTTCAGTGTGTATAACATTCTCGTCTCCCTCATTCGCCGCACCACAGCACTTACATCCCCATCCGCCCCCCCGGCCCCCCCAAAGGTTCTCACAACTTTTCAGAAGCAATCATGTGAAAGGCTGCGGCCAGGGTCTTTGGTTCACAGGCCACCGGAGGACAGGCTGAAGAGCTCCGCTCAGACTACCCGGCTTTCAAGCCTGCACTGCCCACTGTGTGCCCCCCGGCAGGCTACCTGAGTTCAGATCCCACCTCTAAAAGGGGGCAAATGACAGCCTCTCTTCCTAGGGCCATTTAGGATTATGTGCGAGACTCGGTGAAAAATACTTAGCATGGGCCCTGGCACTGTCAGCCACTAACAGGATGCTGAGGACTCCTGTACTCACCACGCCTTCACGTGGTGCTATTTACTGAGCCGCTATTCAAATGTTAATAGCGGCCAAGTAAAAAAAAGAATAGATTCTGGGTCCAGTGAAATTCATCCCGGCATAAATCTCCTCCAAGTCTCACCTGGTTAAGGGTATTCTAAGATACACAGACATTCATTTAGACCTTTCCCTACATGTACTAAGTATATACTTAAGCACATGATCAAACCCAGCTGGGATTCCGCCAGATAGTAACAGCAATGAAAGGGCTTACAAAAACCCCCACAACATCAGGCTTCCTTTTCCACTAAGAAGGACTACTCGACCTCGCATGACAGATCTCACTCACCTCTTCCTTTTCTCAACAAGCTTCCTGGTGGTCACATCAGGCGGTAAGACTCTGGTCTTCATGCACACACTCACGACAACAGTCTCACTCCTCAGACCATCATCCCCCAAAGAGAGGATGCAAACTATAACCCACAGATCAATTTTAAGCTGAATTTTTCCACGGGGAAAAAGTGTTTCTTATAAGGTAAAAATATCAGAGAAAGAATGTAATGCAATAGGAAAATCTGGCTTGCTAAATGGACTTCCTTTCTAGATTCAAAATCAAATTTTAAAAAAAAGCACACTTACATTTTCCAGAAACTTTGTTATCTTCTCTGCACTGTTCAGAGCCATTACTTTTATTTTAAAGGTTAATAAAATTTCCACAGCTACAAAAACTAGGATCTTACAGGATCCACTTACAACTTTATCCCAAACCCTATAAAAAAATCAAGTGATATAATAAAATTATGAGTTTGAAATTTATGTTTAAACATCTCAAATTACAAAATTAAATCAAATTACCCCTTTTAAGTATAAACTTCAGAGAAAAGCAGTAATGAAATAATCATCAGAAAAGCAAAAACACAACAAATCAGCCATTTTGAAACATATTTCACACACAATCAGCACTGGAAGGGAAAAAGGAATGATCACTAAAAAGTACTTGCTCTGTAAGAGATCCACCAGACACCCATTCCCTAAGGTTTTGAACCTGACATTTAAGGGAAGGAAAGTCTTAAACCAAAGTTTGGATTTTATTAATATTGTGTAATGCTAATCTAATAATTAAATACTAAGGAATAACAAAAGCAGTATATGAAATGAGATCAATGCAATTTCATTTTCTAGTGGTTCAAATTCCTAAAACTTCTCCAAGAGCTTAAGGAGCTAGGGGGCACCTGGGTGGCTCAGTGGGTTAAGCATCTAACTTTGGCTCAGGTCACGATCGCAGGGTCCTGGGATCGAGTCCTGCATTGGGCTCCCTGCTCAGCAGAGAGCCTGCTTCTCCCCTCTCCGCCCCCTGCCTGTGCTCTCTCTCGCTATCTCGCTCTCTAATAAATATAATTTTTTTAAAAAGAGCTTAAGGGGCTAGTTATTGATCTGCGACCACTCTAGAAAAACTATTCTGATAATTCCTATACCTCTTAAAGTTGGTGTTACACTCTATGTGCTTAGTCATATACTGTCTTGTGATGTTCTCTGCATGTCACCTTTCTTCCCAACTACCTCATACAGTCTTGGGGAGGGGACAGGACTCTGAAATGCCAGCAACACATGTCTGAAGCAAATGAAAGCTGAGTGTGAGTCTCTGATCTCTGCCCACCTTCAGCCACTTTAAAGATGTCACGATGGAACTAAGAAATAGGAAGATTTCCTCCAGATCAGGATCTCCCACATTTCTGGACAAGAAAAGCCTAGACCTATATAAGCTCCCGGAGATGGTTTCAGATGTGAATAGTGTACAGCATCCAACAGACTGAGGCCTTCAAGTTTTCTAATTGTATATTCTAATATTTCTACCATTAATTTGTATTCATGTGAGGTTAACGTTACTAATGTTCCAGCATTTCTAACTGTATAAATAATAAGTAGAATCAAGTTGCTCTGTTGCCTGCCAGAGAAGTTAGCTTCAAATTATGGTATTGTCCTAAAGCAAATTCATACTCTGAAGGACGATCACACTTGAAAAACCAGGATGCTCCTCGGCCTTCAGGCCTTGACCATCTCTGAAAGCGATACTTGCCTCTGTAAACTGGATTCAGGCAAGCACCCTGCGAAGCACCTCTTGAACCAGAGATCATAAGGAAGTCTGGACAGCGCGGAACACGTCTTCAGATGACTCAGCAAACGGCTATCTTCCAGATTCAAGTATTGTTCAAAAGCCTTTGGCTGATGATTAAACAGGAAGGGAGATTACTCATTTCCTGTGACGTAACATTACCCGATCTTACAGCCTGTGATGAATAAGATGAATTGAATGTACATGCTGAATGCAAGTAAGTGCTAGAAAACAAAACTTAAGACTCACCCAAGTCATGGGTGACGCAAAGTTCCCAGGTCAGCCCTAACCAGAGCAACCAGCAATGTGGGACTAAGGGGTTTTCCAGGACGGGACCAGGCAAAACAAAACAGTTGTTCCCCGTAATGTGCCCCAACAGCACTAACAAGGTTCCACAGCCAAAGGCAAAAGTCAACTGTTTGGGGGAACTAAGAAAGGCCCATGACGCTCCCAGGTGCCCTAGAGCCATCAATGATATACTCAGGAAAAAGGGAGAAGGGGAAAGGGTAAGATCAAAGAAACAGAGTGGGACCAAAATGGGGAGAGGGGGTTCAGAAGAATGAGACAAAAAGAGCTGGACGTGAAAAGGGCCCACCGGTCCTAGACCACACCTCTGCCAAGCACTACTGTGCACCACGCCAAAGAGACCCCTACAACAGAGACATCCAGAGGAGACACTCTGTACCCCGCTTGCAGGAGAATTCTCAGGAGGCAGAGAAATAACGTGGGGGGAACAAAGCAACTGGATTCCATCTGGTAGCCTCTCCCATGAAAGGTTAAGCAGCAGTCAACCCTAGGAGCCTGGGCGAGCTAACAAAGCCGGCTCCCAGACCAGCCAAATCCACCTGGCAAGCTGCTGTATTTAGGGTCCACTGGCCAAGAATGGCACTTGGGGGTCAAACCCTGAAGTCTGTATTCCTTATCCAGAAAAACACGACGACATCCCATATCACCTAAGCAAATGCAAATGTTTATTTTACTAAATATCTGCATCTCGCCCAAAGAGCTAATTCATAACCCTTACAATGTTTGCTAGAGCCAAACCCTATGCTACATACAGGGAATAGAGTAAATGACATAATGACATAATGTCCCTGCCTTCAGGGAGCGTACAATCTGCTTGAGACAAACATATAGGGGCGCCTGGGTGGCTCAGTCATTAAGCGTCTGCCTTCGGCTCAGGTCATGACCTCAGGGTCCTGGGATCGAGCCCCACATCGGGCTCCCTGCTCAGTGGGAAGTTTGCTTCTCCCTCTCCCACTCCTCCCTGCTTGTGTTCCTGCTCTGTCTCTCTGTCAAATAAATAAATAAAATCTTAAAAAAAGAGAGAGAGACAAACATGTAATAAAGCTATCATGGGGTAAGCACAGGATGCTGGACACATCGAGGTGGGAATCCAAACCCAGGCTTTACAAGTCACCTTTTCCCAGAGAGGTGACATCTGAGCTGGCTTACAAAGAATGACGGGAACTAACCAGGCAAAGAGAGGCCCACATATTAGTATCGGGCCCAGTTTTCTCCTCTTTCAGGGGATCTCTAATTTTTTCTGTTTAACCAAATTCCTAGACCTTCTCAAGAACACTACACACAGCTCCCCCAAACAGGAGTCTTCTCCAAAGTACAAGTTGTCAAAGGGCTCTTGTCCTCACCTTTCACCTCTAAAACCCTCTCTAGAATTTTGGGTAGTTCTGCCAATGGAATGTTTTTTCACAAACTGACATGGGTGAACACACACATACACATATTTATATATTATGTCTCATAGCAAAGAAAATCTCATCCAAAAGTCAGTACAAATAACAAATAAGATACAGATGAGTGAAAATTTTGAACTATTTATTGCCTCTTCCCTTACCATACTGTAAACTCAGTGAGGGCAGGGACTATATCTACTCTGTTCACTGCTAGTTCTCCAGTACCTAGAACACTACTCAGCATAGTAAGCACTCAATATATAATCATTGAGTATCATGAATTAAATGAAATGTTAATCAACATCTTGATAATCACTCAATGTACGTCTTCCTGCCAGTCTTAAATTTTTCTAAATCTTTTTTCCTAATATGTTCATTATAAGAAATCTCAAAAATACAGTAAAGAATAAAGAAGGATATAAAGATCCCTTAAACTCACACTACCCAAAGATAACTACTGGTAATATATAGGTTGTATAGCACCCAATTGTTTTCCGGTATACATTACACACACTTTTATTAGTTGGCCTCATACTGAATACACAATTTAGTATCTTACTCTTTGCACTCAACATATTGTGGGCATTTTCCCAGGTTAATAAACAATCTTAAAGGGTGAATATCCCTAAATAAAGAGAGCTTCTAAAAACAGAGAAGAAAAAGCCAAAATCTCCAAAGAAAAAAATGCAAATGACCCTCACCCATAAGAAAGATGCTCAACCTTGGTATTTAAAACAACAACAACAACAACAACAACAACAAACAAAACTACACTAAGGTATCATCTCTAGTAATCACACGACTGGGTATTTAGCCAACCAAAAAATATAAAAACACTAATTCAAGGAGATACATGCACCCCAATGTTTACTACAGCATTATCTACAATAACCCAAACTATGGAAACAGCCCAAGTGTTCACCAACAGATGAATGGATAAAGAAGATGTGGAATATATACACAATGGAATATTACTCAGCCATAAAAAAAGAATGAAATCTTGCCATTTGCAATGACGTGGATGGAGCTAGAGGGTATGATGTTAAGTGAAATAAGTCAAAGAAAGGCCAATACCATATGATCTCAGTCATATGTGGAATTTAAGAAACAAAACAGATGTGGGGCGCCTGGGTGGCTCAGCTGGTTAAGTGTGTGCCTTTGGCTCAGGTCATGATCCCAGGGTCCTGGAATCGAGCCCCACATCGGGCTCTCTGCTCAATGGGCAGCCTGCTTCTCCCTCTGCAGCTTCCCCTGCTTGTGCTCTCCATCAAATAAATAAATAAAATCTTAAAAAAAAAAAGAACCAAAACAGATGAACATAGGGGAAAGGAAAAAGAGAGGGAGGCAAACCAAGAAACAGAATCTTAACTCCAGAGAACTAATAGTTCCCAGAGGGGAGGTGGTGGGTGGGTGAAATAGGCAATAGAGATTAAGAGTACACTTAACATGAGGAGACTGAGTAACATACAGAATTGTTGAATCACTATACTGTACACCTGAAACTAATACAACACTGTATGTGAACTATACTAGAATTAAAATTTTTAAAAATCAATGAAAAGGGGCGCCTGGGTGGCTCAGTTGGTTAAGCGACTGCCTTCAGCTCAGGTCATGATCCTGGAGTCCCGGGATCGAGTCCCGCATTGGGCTCCCTGCTCAGCGGGGAGTCTGCTTCTCCCTCTGGCCCTCCCCTCTCTCATGCTCTATCTCATTCTCTCTCTCAAATAAATAAATAAAATCTTAAAAAAAAAAAAAATCAATGAAAAAACTTTCACCCTTAAAAAAAAAGCCATACTGAGGTATCATCTATCTCTCACCTATCTGACTGGCAAAAATGACACACCATGTTGGCAAGGGATACTGTAGGGAAACACATTCATTCTCATTCACTGGTCATGAGGATGAGGTCTATGAAGGAGAATTTGGAACTATCTAGCAAAATAACATATGCCCTTACCCTTTGATCCAGTCAACCTATTTCTAGGAAACATATCCCCCAAATATACTGGTAAATAAATGAAAAGGTATATGCACAAAACTATTTATCCGTAACACCGCATATAACAACAAAAGACTAGAAACATCCTAAGTGGCCAAAAGAGGACAGGTCAGATAAACCAAAGTATATACACAGAGTGGAGTAGAAAGAGTGGAAAGTAGAAAGAGTGGAAAGAGATTAACCAGAGAGGCCGGCCAGGTCACACAATGAAGCTGTGAAAAGGAATAAGGAATGTCTCTATATACAGCTGACCCTTGAACAACATGAGTTTGAACTACGTGGGTCCACTGATATGTAAATGTGTTTTAATAAATGCACATGCACATTATAAATGTATATTTTCTTCCTTATGATTTTCTTAATAACATTTTTTCTCTAGGTTCCTTTATTGTAAGAATAGAGTCTATAATACATGTAACATACAAAATATGTAATATGTGTTAATAGACTGTTCACGTTCTTGGTAAGGCTTCCAGTCAACAGTAGGCTACAGTAGTTAAGTTTCTAGGGAGTCAAAAGTTATACATGATTTTCAACTGTGTGGGGGCTTAGCATCCCTAACTTCAGCATTGTTCAAGGGCCAACTGTATTACTTATGGCATGATTTCTAGCATATATCAGGTGAAAACAGCAGGGTAGAGGAAAATGTGTATCACGTGCTACTACTAAATCTAAGAAAGATAGTGAATATACATATGTATATACACTTTTTTTTTTAGTGGAAAGAGATAATATTTACATTGCCTGAAAGTTTTAGTATACAGCAAATGGTAGATGAGATTATATTTTACTGCTAAACTTTTAGGTTATTTCCAGTATTTCCATGACCCTCAAATTCTTACTTTATAAAGAAAAGAAAACGTACCTCATCAACAGAAGGCAAAACCTGACCAAAAAAAAAGACTTAACCACTCTGAGAGGAATTTATATTGAACTTAGGAAGAGGCTGTTAATAGTGTTTATTTAAAAAACAAAATAAACAAAATAACCTCTCTTTAGGATAGCTTTTAAAAAGCAGAGCAATGGCAATGAAAGTTAGTTCACTTACTTTACTGATTAAACACATTTAAGCCTGAGATGGCTTAAGGACGGTCTGCTCTGGAAAGAGATTAACCAGAGAGGCCGGGCAGGTCACACACTGAGGTTGGATTCTATTTTCCTTGCCAAAGACAGGCCTCGTCAAAGAGCAACATTTCCTAAAGCTTCGTAAGGAGAGGAGACGCTGTGATGTAACCCTATCAATCAGAATATTATGACATAATAACTGTGTCATCACCAGATAGAGTCTCATCTTCTTGTCATGTCAAAAACCCATCACTGCCCATCACATATACATTTCCCTAGGATGATAAAACAAGCTATGCTTTGTGATAACCAAATTTAGTTGGTAAAACCACAAAAATTTGAAAATGAGAGACAAGATTATAAAAAATCTACTTTAACAAGAAGCTAGGAAGAAGAGATCCACTAACCATAGTAATAAAAATTTTATGGGAAACTGAGCACAGCTTAAAGAGAAAAGATCACGTAAATCAGTAAGTCAAATAGCAACACAAAGGATATTTAACTTTTCTTACACATTCTGAAGAACTTGAAAAAAAAACTTCGTAACTATTTAAAACTATGTGCTAAGTACTATAATGTACATATGAAAACAAATCTCTTTTTTGAAGATGAAATTAAGGTTTAGTGGGCATTTAGTATCTTGCTGATTCAAAACTCATTTCTAAAAAGAAACTGGAGTTCAAGCAAAGCCAAGGCACTTTTGAAACAGAACAACAACATGAAGGAAGTTTCCCTACCAGCTACCAAAACATACGAGGGAGCTATATTGAATAAATCATATGGTATTGGCCGAGGAACAGACAAATAGCTTGATGGGGGAAAAAACCCAGAAAGAGATACAAAAACATACAGAAATCTAGTATATGATAAAGGTGGCATTTCAAATCTGTGAAAAAAAGAATGAACCGACAGATAGCATTAAGTGGTAGGTAGTTCTACTGCTTACTAACTGTGTGACCTTGGGCAAGTTACTTAACTGCTCTGTGCTTCAGTTTCCTCATCTATAAAAACAGAGAGGTGTGCTAAAATTAAGTTTTCATGAACAAAGTAAACTGCCTGGCATGAAGCACGAGCTTAACAACTATCAAACCGAAAGGGGAAGAGGAGGCTGACTGAAGGTTTACTGTTAACAACAAAGAAACAAGGTCAAACCTGTGTTGATAACCAATCACAAACACAAATCCCTCACAAATTAAAGGACTCAATTTTAAAATGTTTCAATATAGAGGCACCTGGGTGACTCAGTCAGTTAAGCCTTTGACTCTTGATTTCAGCTCAGGTCATTATCTCAATGGTCATGAGATTGAGCTCAGCATCGGGCTCCATGCTGGGCACTGGAGCCTGCTTAAGATGCTCTCTCTCCCTCTGCCCCTCCCACCCCACCCCCACTCCTGCTTGCTTGAGCGCACTCTCTCCCTCTAAAAAAATATTAAAATATTTAAATATTTTTTAAAAGTTAAAGTTTTTTAAAAATCTGTTTTTTAATCTTGGAGTTAGAAAGGGTTTCCTAAATAAGATACAAAAAGCAAAATACTGACATACCCGATTATATCAAAACTTTAAAAATCTCTATACGACAGGGAGAAAAGATTGTGAACATATGTAACGCAGGATTAATATCCTGACTATATCAATAACTCTTACAAATAAAAAAGAAAGTTGCAAACAAAATAGAGAGGTGGACAAATACAAATGACCAATAAGCATATGCAAAGCTGCTCAGCTTCACCAGAAAATGAGAATATGTAAATTAAAATGAGATACCATTTTCACTATCAGATTAACAAAAATTTAAGAAACTGATACTATCAGGTATTGGCAATGGAGTGGAAAACAGAAAATCTTATCTGCTGGGGGAAGCAAAATCGGTATGCCTTCCGGGTGAGCAGCCTGGCAATTAAAAACTTTGAGTACATTTCTCTTTCAACCTAGCAATCCCCTTACAGGGACCTGTCCTACAGAAACACTCACATATGTAGAAAGGCTCATGTAGAAGGGCATGCGGACTGTCAACATGGAACTGTTATATTAAAACACGGCAAAATTCTTAACACGAAATAATATGAACACATTTTTAAGAGAAAAAAAAGTGGTTCTAAATGAGTAGCTCTCAACCCTAGCCACACTTCAGAATCACCTGAAGCTTTTAAAAAAAGATAGAATTCTGGGCCCCACCCACCCCCAGAGATTCTGACTTAATGGGTCTGGGTGGAGGAAAGGCACTGATAATTTTTTAAAAGCTCCCAGGTGGTTCTAATAGGAAGTCAGGGCTGAACACTACTGATCTGCACTGACTTGGAAAGCGCTCCAAGACGTCAAGTTTAAAAAAAAATTGTAGAGGGGCGCCCGGGTGGCTCAGCCGTTAAGCATCTGCCTTCGGCTCAGGTCATGATCCCAGGGTCCTGGAATCGAGCCCCACATCGGGCTCCCTGCTCAGCGGGAAGCCTGCTTCTCCCTCTCCCTCTCCCCCTGCTGTGTTCCCTCTCTCACTGTGTCTCTGTCAAATAAATAAAATCTTTAAAAAAAAAAAATTGTAGAGCCATTTGAACAATATCATAATATTTACGTGTTTTGAAGTTATATATATAAAAAATAAATCATTATATGCATGTGTGTGCGCATAGATGGGCGTGTGTACATATGTATATATACGTGGATGTGGATGGATTCCATCCAACCTAATGTACATAAAACAGTCTAGGATATACACCCAGCTAATGACAGTGTTTACTTCTTAGAAAGTGGGGGATGAGGACGTACAGATATATACGAATACTGGATTCATCCAGATTAATACTTCAAGAATATACTTGTGTTATCAAAAATAAAGAATTCGTTAAACATAAACTAGCAAAATGCTACAGAATTTACTTCAATACTAAATAAGAAAGGCTAATTAAATCATAGTATAATCTGGATCTCTTGATTTAATTAAGCAAGTAACATTATGCTTCCATCGCCATGCTTGTTTTCACTGAAATCAACTAAGTGGATTAAATTTTAAAATTCTGAAAATCAAATTTACATAACTGAAATCTATAAAACACCCTTGTAACAGTGCTCTACAAAGCTAAAGGGTCTTCTCGCCAACTGCCCTGATGACTGCAGTTAGCACAGGGATCCTCAGGGCTCCATCGACTTCCATCAGCGCCCCTCATCTGGCCCTGAAACCACGATCTCGGTTACTGCTTTCAACAGAATTTCCAAATGAAACAACTCAATGATTTAAGAAAAGAGACATTCATTTTTAAAGGAGAGAAACAAAGGGAAAAGACTAGAAAAACAGGATGGGAAAGAACCCCCACTGGCTTATGCGGAGGGAGCAAGTGTGGTGCCACTCTCTGGACTCCCGAGTGAGCGCACCGCAGCCGGCCAGGAGGCTGCCCCGCTCAGGGCCATTCACCTCTCCTTCCTCACTAACAGAATCCTAGCTTAACAGATCACGACGGTGGCTGGCTAAAACCAAACCAAACCACATTTCCCAGCCTCTGCTGCAGACAGAGGCGGCCAGGTGCCATAGTCCTGCCACTAAAAGATATGAGGAAGGAGAGTCTGGCCAAGGGAGACAGACTGGACTGGCTGCTCCTTCTACTCCTTCACTTTTGACTTCACCCTTCCTTCCTACCTGCCTAGAACACAGAGGTCGCGGCTGTCGCTCCAGCATCCAGCTGTGAGCAGGAGAGGGAGGATCACCCCTAACAATGCTGGACCGAGAGGGCAGGAGCCCAGGGCCCCGCAGATATGGTGGCATTCTGGCAGCAGCTCTGGCCTGCCTCACCTCTAGACTTCTGGTTATGTGAGAGGAAAAAATAAAGCTTCAGGTAGTTGGGCTTTCCGCTATATGCAGCCAAATTCAAACCTTAACTCATCCAGAGAGGCAATTCTAGATAAAGCCAGTAGATCCTAGACCAGGATAAGGAACAGAAAAGAGCAGGGGTTGCCAACTACAGCGTGCGGCAGGCCAAATCCAGCCTCGACCGTTCTTTCATGCACTGTCAATGGCCGCTTGGGTGCAACAGGAGCTGAGCTGAGTGTTGGCAAGAGAGACACAGAGACACAGAGACCATCTGGCCCACCACCCTGGAAATATTTACTACTTGATCTTTTACGGAAAACATCTGTTGGCTCCTACTATAGAGGGTCCGCTCATAATTGTAGCAGCACGAGGAAGTAAGGCTATTTCCCCAGTACCACTGCTCACCCCTACCCCCGCAAGAGCCAAAAAAGCACCCCTTACCAGCTGGGGTAAAAACTCCCGGTACTTATTATTTAATTGGTTCACAAAGCATCGGATGATCCAGTAACAGTCGACACTATCCTCTACCATCTCTTCCACGGCTTTGGCAATGGCAAGAAATACTTCATCTTCTGGCTCCTGAAAGATTAATAATAAATCCCTGGTAAAGGGAGGGAGCCAGCGGAAGAGAGGAATACAGATTTCTCTCATAAAAATGAAACCTTACCCCCTAACTTTTGAAGAGGCTGCATTAATAAATCAAAGTGCAACCAAAAAGCACACAGTCCACCACTAAAGAGAAGACCAGGGCAGAGATATGAGCAGGTAACCAAAGAAATCTATTATGTATCAGTGGTGCTTACGACTGTCCAGGTTTCGGACTGAGCACTCAGAGATTTTTCTACCTTTTAACATTTAAGGTCATCAAAGAAAACATAAATCATAAGCAAAGTGCTAACTCTCTCCACCCAAAAGTATTCCCAGGGCTAGAAGAGAATTTCTTTCAAAAGTATGTGATAAACACCACAAATAACTGGAGACGTTTGTTAATACAGTAATTTGCAAAAGTTCAAGGACTCCAAAAGGACTAATAAAGCATCTTCTTAAAAAAAATAAAGCATTTTCTTTATTTCAAAGCATTCATACATATCTTTAGAATTTTGTCCTAAGCACCTAATAAGTTAAAATGTCCCTAGAATCATAATTTTAGGAATCAGAAGAACGGCATTTCTCAAACCTTGTGTCAATACTCAGAATATGAATATAAACCTTCAAGTAAATTTCAACAAAGTAATCTTATAAAAACTAGAAACTCCTGAAAATCTATTCTGTTTTCAAACACCATATCTCACACAAAATTACATTTTCAGGAGCACCTAGGTGGCTCCCTCAGTTAAGCACCCAACTCTTGATTTCGGCTCAGGTCATGATCTCAGGGTCACAGGATCGAGTCCCACATCGGGTGTGGAGCCTGCTTGGGATTCTCTCCCTCTGCCCCTCCCCCAGCTCATGCACATGTGCACATGCACACATGCTCTCTCTTTAAAAAAAAAAAAATTATTTTCATCTAGGATTTAACAGCCAAAGGACTTTAGTGTAAAAAAAGAAACTAAAAAGTATCTCTCAAATCCCTTAAAAGCCCCAAGTTAAATCAAAATTCCTAATTTAAAAAAGCATTTCATTTTAGGCCTCCTTTCAACTTCTTAATATTCTATAAAATGGCCAAGAGTAACAGAATCACAGTAGGAAACAAACTGAGGGTTGCTGGAGGGGAGGGGAGCCAGGGGATGGGGTAATTGGGTACTGGCTATTAAAGGAGGGCATTTGATGTAATGAGCACTGGGTGTTATATGCAACTGATAAATCACTGAATTCTACCCCTGAAGCCAATAATACATTTGATGTTAATTAAATTAAATTCAAATAAAAATAAAAAAAAGTAACAATCACAAAAAATAAATTTTTCTAAACATTAATTAACGTATCAGAGGATGAGAGAGAAGGAAGAAAAGGGAAAGACAGTCTCCTTTCTCGGACTCCCACCCCTTACTGGGCACTGTGCTGGGTGCTCCTGAACGTGGCATCTCACTGGCTCTAGGAGAGTCTGAGGGGTAGGGAAGAGGACCAATGTCCTTGAGTATGTTCCCAGCCCTGTGTCGAGTGCTGTCACACCCTCTAGTACATGGTAACACGAATGAGGCAGAGTGGGGCTTGATGACTGGGGAGATGTGCGGTGGCAGAGCCAAAACCAACACCTTGATGGTGTGTCTGCCCAAGACTACCAGCGAAGGTGTCTGGGCTTGGAGTACGGGCAAGCTAAGGAGGGATGAGGTGAAAACCATAACCTATCATTTAGATTTCTTGAACTAATAGATAATCTAACCTGATTTAATACATAATTTAAGAACTTGCAGAGTACTACCAACTTTGCTCTGCCAGAGATAAGCAAAATTTACAGAAGTTTGTTAAGATGGGGCGCCTGGATGGCTCAGTCATTAAGTGTCTGCCTTTGGCTCAGGTCATGATACCAGGATCCTAGGATCAAGCCCCGTATTGGGCTCCCTGCTCAGCGGGAAGCCTGCTACTCCCTCTCCCACTCCCCCTGCTTGTGTTCCTACTCTCACTCTGTCAGATAAATAAATAAAATCTTAAAAAAAAAAAAGGTTTGTTAAGACTTCCAATTATTTTCAGGGCCATTCTCTCTTGATAAACTTAATACAAGTGGACAACCTCAGGTCTGTCCATGGGAGCCACATCATTCACTTCAAAAGAAAGAACAAGTCAAAACTCAAAGTGCTATGTGGGTAGGTTGCAAACTGCAATAAAAAAATAAGTTTCGGGGTGCATGGGTAGCTCAGTCGGTTAAGCATCTGCCTTCGGCTCAGGTCATGATCCGGGGTCCTGGGATCGAGCCCCACATTGGGCTCCCTGCTGAGTGGGGAGTCTGCTTCTCCTTCTGCCTGCCCCCTCAGCTCATTCTCTCTCTAAGTCTTTTTTTTTTTTTTTTTAAGATTTTTATTTATTTATTTGACAGAGAGAGACACAGTGAGAGAGGGAACACAAGCAGGGGGGGGTGGGAGAGGGAGAAGCAGGCTTCCCACGAGCAGGGTGCCCGATGCGGGGCTCGATCCCAGGACCCCGGGATCATGACCTGAGCCGAAGGCAGACGCTTAACAACTGAGCCACCCAGGCGCCCCTCTCTCAAAGTCTTTTTAAAAAAAAAAGTTTTATAGAATAGCACAGCTTGCAGGCAAATCCTGATTTTGAGCAATCACTGTTTTAGCCACACACACAAAAAGTTAAAATGCCTAAAATGAACTTCCAATTGCATTAAAATAAGCCAAAGCCAAGAGCTATAATCATTCCTTTACCTGAACTTTCCCTCTTTCCCCTTTATGAACAACAAGCAGTCCAAGCAACTGGAGTTAAAGGTTTGTCAAAGACGGAAGTTTAAAAACAGGCTGGGGCCTGTGGGGCTGAGGCCGAGGAGGGTCAAAGTGAAGGAGGGCGAGGGCCAAGAGGTAGCTGGCACTACCGCTTCCAACCAGAGGAATGAGCAAAGAAGTAACTGTACTAAGGGGAGGCTTTTCATATTTGCCCCTGTCAGACAGGAAGCTGCACACACAGAAGGGTGAAGGCAAGAAGAACTGGTGGTGCTGGGCTGGGATCAGAGGCGTCAGCGTGAACTGAGCCTTTTTCACATTCAGAGATAAAGAGACATATAAACATACACAGGTGTGTGTATGTGTGTACGGGACTTTATGTATTTATAGAACGTATATGTATTTCCTAGCTCTGCCGACTGACAGGCCCTAGAAGCAACATCACGCCGGAAACAACAAGCACATCTAGTGCTCCCTTCTTAGTTTCTAAATACCACACACTGTTCAAAACAGAAATGGCTGATTTTAGGACTGGGGTAGAAAAAGTACAAGAGGGGCTTGGAGTATCTTTATGTGCCAGAAAGTAAGGAAATGCTCAATGATGGAACTTGTCATAAAGACACAGAGGAGAGCCACTGAATGTTTCTAAAGTGGGGCGCCTGGGTGGCTCAGTCAGTTAAGCATCTGCCTTTGGCTCAGGTCATGGTCCCAGGGTCCTGGGATCGAGTCCCGCATGGGGCTCCCTGCTCAGCGGGGAGCCTGCTTCTCCCTCTACCTCCTGCTCCCCCTGCTTGTGTGTGCGAGCTCTCTCAAATAAAATCTTAAAAAAAAAAAAAAAAAAGTTTCTAAGGCAAAATATGATGCAAAGGCCAGCAAGACAGGACAGTCCAGAGTTGAACCAAGCATCAAGCATCAAACTAAAGTACCACTAACCAGTGGAAAGGAGGGACTTCGAGGCAACTTCCCAGACTCCAGCTGATACATGCGGAGATAGACTTCAACCTGAGGTGTGGCATCGCTGACAAAGCGAACAACTTCCAGGGCATGAAGGACATCACAGTACTGCTCCTTGTGATACATCATCACCTGGGCATGGGATTCGTGGTGCGGAGGCAGGATCCCTATACAGAGACCAAGAGGAAAAAAAGAATGGGCAAAATACGGAGACATAGACCCAGATCCCTCTATTACAGAGAACCAAGTGAGAAGCTGCGGCACGATTAGACCGGAATCACACACGTATTTAGTTACCACACAGATTCTGTTTTACAAATTCTCTCTATAAAACAGTCTTAAATTTTAAGTACTATCAGTATTTGAAGGCCAACTGCATCAATGATATTTAAGAGAAATATGATAAGGGCATCATAAAGCCCCTGAATAAGTGTGCCACCTAAACAACATAATAACCACATCAATTATCATAATGATTTCATTCAATTTATGACTGTCGGCCTAGGGCTCCCCCCAGCTCCTACAGACGTATCTCCAGGTTTTGCACTTGGTCCCTGCTATGGACTGAATTGTTTCCCCCCAAAATTCATATCCTAAAGCCCAACCCCAATGTACCTATAAGTGGAGATAGGACTAATAAGGAGTGATTAAGGTTAAATGAGGTTGTAATCCAACAAAGCTGGTGCCCTTCTAAGAAAAGGAAGCCATCCCAGAGTTTGCCGTCTCTCTCTACCACGTGGGGACAGAGTGGGAAGGTGAGCATCTACACGCCAAGAAGGGAGGCCTACAGCACCAACAACCAAACCAGCCAACACCTTGATCCCGGACTTCTCAGCCTCCAGAACCGTGAGGATATAAACCGTTGTTTAAGCTGCCCGGTCCATGGTATTTAGTGAAGGCTGCCCGAGCTAACAATACAGGCCTCTCATCTCAGAGCCACCAACAACTCATCAAATCCTTCTCTTCCCCAACAGGCAAACTTGCTCACAAAGTGGCCTAGCTTCAGGACCACAGAAATCTTTAATTTTCGCTGATGAGGCCACCTTACATTACATTTTGATGCCATTTTATGCTCATTAACCCCTTTAGACATGTCTACCTGTGAGGCTTTGGGGCAAAAACCTATCTTTTTTTTTTCTTTTACAAATGGCATGGAAAAAGCCTAGTGGAAAGAGCACTGGACAGGCTTTCAGTCTAGTCCCAGGTCTGATAACACCAGGACTCTCACAAATCTCTCTCTCTGGAAATTTGTTTCCTCAGCTGTCAGAGGTGGGAAATAGGATGGATAAGCATCTCACCAAACGTTCTTTGTACAACTAGCCCCAAAAGTCCACATGAGAACACATGTACCAAGGGTCAAATAGATTTACAAAACGGTGATAATGAATTTTCAAGGCTCTAAATTCTGATATTAAAAAAAAAAAACATCTTAGGGGTGCCTGGGTGGCTCATTCGGTTGAACGTCCGACTCTTGATTTCTGCTCAGGTCATGATCTCAGGGTCCTGGGATTGAGCCCCACATCAGGCTCTATGTTCAGCGCAGAGTCTAGTTGGAATACTCACTCTCCCTCCCTCCTTCCCCCTGCACGCTCTCTCTCTCAAATGAATAAATAAAATCTTGAAAACCTTATTTATTCCACCCTCATTAAATTTAACAAGACCATATAGGAACATGGATTCTGGAGTCAAAGTTCCTGGGTTTGAACTCTAGCTCTAAAATTAACTGGCTGGATGACAGTCAGCGACTTAGTTTTCCTATGCCTTAGCTTCTCCATCTGAAAAATGAGACTAATAATACCTATCTCAGAGTTATTGTAATGATTAAAGAATAAATATACATAAAGTGCCTAGGAAGTATACAGCACGTACTAAGCTAGTGTAAGTGTTAGCTATACATTTGACTAAGGATCACTCTTTGGTATAAAAAAACACAGATCCAGTATTCTAAAGAATATTCTGGGAAACAAAAGTTGGATGAGCTCGAAAGACTTTAGCTAACGCGATGCCATGTTAACATTAGAACCTAACTCAGCTAAATGTTCTTTGTCCCGACATAAAGCTTTACCTACCTTAGCTTTGGGGTTCTATGTCAGGCTTCTGGAAAAGTCAAGGGAATACACTAAAATGTCCTCCAAATCTGGGCTAATAAAGACTAAACAGCTGTAATTCAACCTTCTTCATACTACCAGGGGCAGCACAGTGCTTCCCATGTGAAGCCTCAAACTAAGAGCTAGTTCTAAAAAGCTTCTTTCCGGTATTTACCGAAATCTATCAGGAAGCAGGCCTGACGAGGTCCCTGAGTAATCAACACCTGTGCTTGGAAGCGTTAGCTTGTCCCCTACACAGCATGGCAGTTCCAAATCTCCAGCATCTTTACCACAAAACAACAAGAAAGACTTACCTGATAAAGACAAGTGGGAAAAACAGAGGTGATGAACGAGTCTTGGCACTCACGAAGTGTCACAGAGTACCACGAATCCACTGGTATTAACTCATAAGACACATAGTATTTCCCAACAGAAATAGTATCAGCATTACTGCCTAAAAGACATCCCTGGAAGGCTTTTTTTTGATGGCTACCGGAAACACCAAGATTGAAGAAAAAAATGCTCAGGGAAAAACTACAATAGTTGATACTTGCTCTCTAGACGTTACCTGGATGGTGGCCCACCAGAAACCCAAGTGCACAAAGACTGCCAGGACGTACAACAAAAAAAGGCATCATACAGTGCTTTCTAGGATGGGTTGTATTCCCCCTCTGCCTCCACATTACATAATCAGACTTAGGACTGCAGATTTCTCAAGTCCTGAAAACACAGTACATTTTGGAAAGAAAATGGGCTCTACCAACCTAAGCTCAAATCCTAGCTCAGCCACTTACAGACTCCAGGCCTTAGGTTAAGTGATTTAGCCTGCGGTTTTTGTCCCCATCTGTAAAACCGGGATATTAATACCTACCTCACTGGAGAATTCTGGGCTTACTCTCATTTTTTTTTTAAAGAAAGAAAGAAAAGGAGAATGGTAATGGATGGATGTTATATGCATCAGCAGGCTCAGCAGTCATAGAAAAAAAAATCTCGGCTCAGATGGGATGCTGCCAGTCACTTGTGGAACCTAATACACTTTTTCTTCCACAGAAACTGAGCAGGTTCCTTTCTCCTTCTCCTTCAGCCACTCATCACTGAAATGTACCAATTTGTGCTTTTAGGAAGTAAAAACTCTTCCTTTTTTTTTTTTAAGATTTTATTTATTTATTTGACAGAGAGAGAGAGAAAGCACAAGTAGGCAGAGAGGCAGGCAGAGGGAGAGGGAGAAGCAGGCTCTCCACTGAGCAGGGAGCCCGATGCGGGGCTCAATCCCAGGACTCCGGGATCACGACCCGAGCTGAAGGCAGCTGCTCAACCGACTGAGCCACCCAGGCGCCCCAAAACTCTTCCATTTCTTTCTGAGAGAGCACTCATCAGGAAGTTAGAACTCTGCAGCTGGGAATCACAGAGGTAACAAATTGAGAGCTACGACCTCAGAGTTAGTTTAGCTCAATAGCCTCATTTTACAGGTGCAAAAACTGAGGCCTAGCAGGGTCTTCCTCAGGGTTATCCAGGTGATGGTAAAGCCCAGACCACTTCTTTCTCCAATACGATGCTCTTCCCACGCCCAGTTTCAGGAACACACATTACTTTCTCTTCTGTCATGACTAAACTGACACTCTTAAGAGTCATATGTAATGTACTGCTACTGAAGTCACCTTCTTAAACAAACGCTTTCACGGTGAGCAGTAATTCAGTCTCCTGAGTAGACCCGATATGCAGTAAAGGGCCTAAAAAAATCCTTTTTCTGACTGATAAGATGACGAATATCCCCTCATTCAACACTTTTGAAGATAAACCTTCCAACCGTTGGGTCTCATACCTAGAAGCACCTTCCACACCAGCGCACGGTACATGGACGGGAGAGGGAATCTCTGACTAAAAGTACAAAGTTTCTCAATATCTAGAGGAAGGAAGAAAAAAAAAAAAAAACCAGTTAGAAGCTTTTTACGCTGATCATGTGAAAGCGCATTTCATTTTTAAAAAATTAAAGTAGAGTAACATTTCTTCAGAAGAATTCTACTCCCGTCAGTAAATCTAGGAAAGGCAATGCTGGTCTGATTTCTAGCCCAGGTGTTCCATCAACTAGCTGTTTAAAAACAATCAGTGCCTCATGGCACAGGTGATGCATTTTGCATATAGTACCACATTCCCTACAACATAGCAGTAGGTACTGTCTATAGGATTTATTTCATTTAATCCATACTGCAAGCTTGTTGGGTGCAGCAATTGGGGTGCGTGGGTGGCTCAGCCGGTTAAGCGTCCAATTCTTTATTTTAGCTTAGGTTGGGATCTCAGTGTTGTGGGATCAAGCCCTGCATCGGGCTCCCTGCTCAGCGGGCATCTCCCTCTCCCTCTCCCCCTCCTCCTCACTCATGCTCTCTCTCTCAAATAAATAAAGATTTCTCTTTTTTTAAAAAAAATGCAGAAACTGAAGCTCCAAGTAATTAAATGACTTGATTAAGTTAGTACAGCTAGTGAGTGGCATGGTCAGCCCTCAAATCTCTACATTTTCCAATAAACCACACTCAACTGTCCTGGACCTCAAATCCCCCTACTTGTCAAATAAGAGTAATTCCAGACAGGGCGCCTGGGTGGCTCAGTTGGTTAAGCGACTACCTTCGGCTCAGGTCATGATCCTGGAGTCCCGGGATCGAGTCCCGCATCGGGTCCCTGCTCAGCAGGGAGCCTGCTTCTCCCTCTGACCCTCCCCACTCTCATGCTCTATCTCATTCTCTCTCTCAAATAAGTAAATAAAATCTTTAAAAAAAAAAAAAGAATAATTCCAGACATAGTTAAAAAACACAGACTGTCTAGTGAGGATCAAAGATCAGGTGGGAAATGGTTTTGAAATTTTTTTTTTTTAATTTTATTTATTTATTCATGAGAGACAGAGAGAGAGAGAGAGAGGCAGAGGGAGAAGCAGGCTCCCAAGGAGCAGGGAGCCTGATGTGGGACTTGATCCCAGGACCCTGGGATCATGACCTGAGCCGAAGGCAGACGCTTAACCATCTGAGCCACCCAGGCGCCCCTGGTTTTGAAATTTTAAAAGCATTCTACACATATAAAGAACTATTCTTCCCTATGGTTCAGTTTATTTTATTCTAATCAAAAGAACAGACCTTATTACTACAAAGAAACTAAAATATCAAGGCATAATGTAGTCTCAGTATTTCTACAGAAGAAAAATCATGGCCAAGAGTTACTGTGAATTTACCCAAAAGCTAGTAACACCTCTGAAAACTGAGAAAAGGAAATATATGGGAAACATGAGAAAAAACATCACTGACTTCTTGAGACCTTGCAAAGACATCTGACTTGGCCTTGGCAAAATATTAACTTGAAAAATCCATAACTTCTCCCAAAATACACTGTTCACCTGTCATCCTATCACTAAAAAAATACAGCAGGTAACAAATACTTCTGAATGTCTTTTAAGATAGCATTTCTTTCAGGACAGCTGGGATGATTAAAACCCAATAACTTTAATTTAGCTTGTAAAACTCACCCAGTCGGTCATCTTTTAGGAGAATTTCCAATGATTTCTTTTCTTCAACTCCACGAAACCCCACTTTCTCATAATATACTGAACGGAAGTTTCTCTGAGAGTCCTCAGTCATGTTTCATTCTTGGAGGAGAGAGAAAGAGCAGGAAGGGGGAAAGAGTGTGCTTAAAAACAAAGAATGAAGAATTGGGAATTTTTCCAATGATTTTCTGCAACTTCCCCCAAGAATTCGATATTCTAAAATAAGCTGGCTGCCCTTGCGTAGGACTCAACATTAAGTATCTCCTTTTAAACAACTAACACCACCTCACTTATGTTCCTTGGCCTAAAACCAAGACATAAAACTAAAGTCCTCTGAGCTGCTAAAACAGATTTTGCAAGGTGCAGGCACTAGGGTTCCTACTTAGGGGAGTTCCTAGTCATTGCACACGTTCAAAGAAAAAAATTAGTGAAATATGAAGATACAAGATGTCATGCAAAAGGGGTTACCAAACCGTATCCACTAGGATTCCTTTCGTTCTATAAATACTATGCATTTAAAAAATTAGACTATATTATAAAATATTGGCAATGAGTTATCTTTAGGTAAGTAGGATTCCGGGTGATTTAAATCTTTCTTTTGCTTAGCCATATTTTTGAATGGACATTTTGTAAAATGAAAAACGAAGCTGTAAAGTAAAAAGCCACAAGTTTGCAATTACCAAAATTCAGAGCCCACCACAGATTAACAGCACTAAATCGTAAACCAGAAGAGGGGCAGGAGCCTAGCCTGTTGACAAGTGATGCCACAAAGCTGGGGACAGAAGAACGACTCAAAATCTGGCATCAGAATTCAAAAAGTTCAGTGGTCTCGGGTTCTTTCACAATAAACGTTCATAAGACTGACAGCCAGTCATCGGGAAAAGGTCAAATTGGGTTGGCATTTTAAGAATAAAATGGATGTAACACATTTTTCAGGAAGTACTGGCACTGCCTGGCCCAAATGCTTAAAACGTCGATGCAAAAGAAAAAAATACATATATACATAAACATATGTTTTAGAAACCTGAGGTTTTAGAAATCCTGAGAAGTTTCAGACAGCCACGGTCTTATTGAAAAGATACGCTCTGAGCCCCTTCAGTCACAGGAAAGAGGGGGAATCGTTTAAAATGAGAAATTCTAAAGGGTTCTGAGCTTTGGGGACCAATTTAAAAAAAAATTCCAAAGCACTAAAACGCTCAATGAGTTCGGGGATTCGTTTAAAAACAGCATCCAAACAGCTGCAGGGTGATGCGGTGCCCGTGGCCTAAAAACGCCATTCTCGGATTGCACTACAGCAGCAAACAAGTCCTGGAGGAAATACGGTAAAGTGACACTCCGGCCCCTGAGCGTCCACTTCAGGAAATGCAAACACACCCCGGTCCGAGACCCCGGGTCCCGTTCTCCCTATTATGCTTCACCTCTAGTAGTGGAAACCACACCCGGGTGGAGACTAAGTGGTCCGGGGGAGGCAGCGGAAACCAGGCCCAGCGCGCTGACCGGCCGGCGGGCGACGTTAGGCCGCCGAGGACACGGACGCGCCCCTCGGGGGAGGGAGGAGGCCACACACCTGCACCGGGGAAGCCAGCGACCCGCCGCCGCCGCCGCCGCCGCCGCCGCCGCCGTCGCCGGACGTGACGTCAGCACCGGCCCGAAGGGCGGTGCCGAGAGTGCGCATGCGTACAGAGCATGCGCAGAAGCTCCATTCCCGCTCAGACACCCGGACGCTTGAAAGAGCAGAAAGGGTCTGGGGTGCTAGGCTCAGGCTGCCTCCTTTTTTTTTTTTTTTTTTTAAGATTTTTATTTTATTTATTTGAGACAGAGAGAATGAGAAAGAGAGAGCACATGAGAGGGGGGAGGGTCAGAGGCAGAAGCAGGCTCCCTGCCAAGCAGGGAGCCCGATGCGGGACTCGATCCCGGGACTCCAGGATCATGACCTGAGCCGAAGGCAGCTGCTTAACCAACTGAGCCACCCAGGCGCCCCTCAGGCTGCCTCCTACCGCGGCGCCAGCCCCCGGCATCCGTCCTGTCTCCCCCCGCCCACACCTGGTCCGGAGAATCTCGCTACCCCCTTGTCCCCTCTGTGCTGGGCGGCTAGTGTTTGGGATGCTCTCTCCTCCGGGGCTGTAAGGTCCCCGCCTGCGGGAGACCTTGGAGCCTGGGGGGATGCTCCCCAACCTGTCTGCAATAGAAGACTCCTGTTTAGGGGCGCCTGGGTGGCTCAGTTGGTTAAGCAACTGCCTTCGGCTCAGGTCATAATCCTAGAGTCCCGGGATCGAGTCCCGCATCGGGCTCCCTGCTCAGCGGGGGGTCTGCTTCTCCCTCTGACCCTCCCCCCTCTCATGCTCGTTCTATCTCATTCTCTCTCTCAAATAAATAAATAAAATCTTGAAAAAAAAAAAAAGAAGAAGACTCCTGTTTAGATTCTTTATTCCCCTTTTATTCTTCCAGTATGTGGAAACAAGTGAAGACCAACCACATGAAAAATGCAAAGGCAATTTATTCAGAACTTGCTATGCAGGAGAGCCACCACCCGTTGAGTTTTGGCAGAAAAATCAAAGGCAGACAGAGGAGTGGGAACGGTTGATAGAGGAAAAAGGCAATGCTTCAGGCGTGCCCTCGTTGAAGGCTATTGGCGTGGGAAAGCTGTAGGGAGACTAATTAGAAGTGGGGCATCCTGGGGCGCCTGGGTGGCTCAGTCGTTAAGCGTCTGCCTTCGGCTCAGGTCATGATCCCAGGGTCCTGGGATCGAGCCCCGCATCGGGCTCCCTGCTCTGCGGGAAGCCTGCTTCTCCCTCTCACACTCCCCCTGCTTGTGTTCCCTCTCTCGCTGTGTCTCTCTCTGTCAAATAAATAAATAAAATCTTAAAAAAAAAAAAAGAAGTGGGGCATCCTGTGTGATCCTAGCCATCGTCAGTTAGCCATGTGTGGCTTTCTCTGGTTGATCCTGAGTTGGGACAAAAATTAGGAAAGCTGTCAGTTATTAATCAAGTCCTGGCCATTCGGGGCCAATTGTTACAGTCGTTTATTAACTTCCTGGGTTGTTTCTAAAGCTAGCAATCTGGCTTCCTGCAAGTCTGACTTAAAATAGGCAGGCTTCCTAAGCTGATTTATTATAGATAAGGCATCGGTTTTCTAGCGAGGTTACTGCAGGTTGTGGGTCAGAGTTCTATTTGTATATATGGTTGGACCACTGTATATTCAGATTAAACACTATAAAAGTAAATTATGAAAAATTAAGTTTAAAAACAAGATATACTAAATACAAGCCCCAATCTATTCGATTTAGCAGACATAAAACTACTCTGTAAAATGGCTAGTAAAGTTTACAAACATTTTCAAATTCTCTGCTTACCTTGTCACAGACCAGCACTGGGGGTCCTGGGGACATCCCCTCTGAGCAGCACTGTCTGGGTGGGTTTTTAAACCAGCACAGCTTGAGAGGAACCCCCTAGAGAAAAGTCATTTCAGCGATGGATGCTGCCGCTTTAAAAACCCAAATGTGTACAGAACAGACCACACAAAGGCCAAGCTCTAGAGGGAAACTTTGGAATCAGTGGTACAGAAGTCAGTTCAGTTACAGTGTCAGGAAGTTTGGGGTGTAATAGCTAGATAGAACTTTAAGAGAAGCTAGTGTGGTTGAACTCAAACACTTATGGACCTCCCAACCCCCCTATCATCACCATCTTTCGTTCCTCAGAACTGGGGTACTAAGCCTTGTTTAGGCAATGTTTCTTCACATTGGGAGGGATTCTTCAAGTTATAGCTTTCAAGAATTCCATTTGCTTCATTTACTTCATTTAAAACTTGGTCCAGTCACTAATATTTACAATTTCCTTTTTAAAAAATCTTTGAAATAGAGCTAATCACGGTGACAATATTACAGGTATTGGAAGGCTTAAATGAGAAAGTGTAAACTGCTTGGCACAGTGCTATGGTGCAGTGAGGATATATGTGAGTCAGCTGCCAATAGCTTAAGGCTTCCTCAGAGTAAAAACCAAAATTTCTTTGTTATGTGCTGCCTTCTTACCTCAACCTCATCTACTATCAGGGACCCTCTTGTCTTAGGACCTTCTCATGTTTATTCTCTCTGCCTGATATGCTATTTCCCCAGATAGCCACATGACCAGTTCCCTCACCTTAATTTTGGTCATATATTTCCTCCCCTAACCACCCTACCGAAGAAAATTGCAGACTCATTGCCTGAGTCCCAATCTCCTCCCACACTCTACTTTTCCTTTCTTCCCGCGGCACTGATCACCTCACACACTATATAATCCACATCTTTTCATTGTTACTGAGTCTATCCTCCCACCAGAATGTCAATTCCGCAAGGTCAGGAAACTTTGCTTTGTTGCATCCCCAGTTGAT
The DNA here is from genome assembly GCF_029215605.1 of Mirounga angustirostris. Taxonomy (NCBI): domain Eukaryota; kingdom Metazoa; phylum Chordata; class Mammalia; order Carnivora; family Phocidae; genus Mirounga; species Mirounga angustirostris. The sequence continues at coordinate 14,415,252 of NW_026991716.1, read as the reverse complement.
GGGATAGTACTTGACATAGTAAGTGCTCAATTCAGACTTGCTGAGTGAATGAAAAGAGATCCCACACACTGTGAATGGACAGCCATTCTTTCCTTCTTAACATTGTATGTTTGGGCTGTGAGGTGTCAGAAGGCATTATTAGTCATCAGACGCCTGCCACAACACAGAACATAGAGTGAAGGAGGCAAGTGTGATGTTGTGATTCATAAGAAATACATATTTGGTCTTCATCCCTGTTTCTGGCTCACAGCTCCTAAAACCCTTGAAATGTCCTAGGTGTTGAGAGTGATAAAGATATCTTGTGTTATGTTAATGAGGTGACTATTGGACTACACCTGAGGATGGGGGCTGGTTGCCTGGAGAACCAACCAGGTCATTAAAGGGTTGGAACTTTGGTCCTGCCCCTTGACCTCCAGGAAGGTGAGAGAGGCTGGAGGTGTAATCAGTCCTCAGTGGCCAATGATTTAATTAATCATGCCGGTATAATGAGGCCTCCATTAAAACCTCTAAGAGGAAGGGGTTAGCCGGCAATAAAATTTTCATGGAATTTAATTGAAATGTGAATTTTATTTTTTTTAAAGATTTTATTTATTTATTTGAGAGACAGACACAGAGATAGAGAGAGAGAGCACGAGCGGGGAGGAGAGGGAGAAGCAGACTTCCCGCTGAGCAGAGAGCCCGACCGAAGTGGGGGCTTGATCCCAGGACTCTGGGATCATGACCTGAGCCAAAAGCAGACACTTAACCAACTGAGCCACCCAGGAACCCCTGAAATACGAATTTTAAGTCACAGATGCACTTCATTTTGAATGTGTACCTTGCTGCCCATTTATGGCCAGCATCACTCCTTACTGCCTTGTAACCTGACTGCCCTCTGGTGGTTAACTGTTCTTACTAAATTACGGGAATAATTGCACAGCGAGGCAATCGAATCTCAAGGTTGAAAGGGATTCAAAGTCAGCCAGTCCCATTAAATGTGGTGCAGAGAGCTAGACTTCAGGGTATGAAGACAGAAGAATATGTATAGGAATGCCATCATAGCTTTCAAATTTTAAGTTCACTTTCGGCATGAGAGTAGCTACCAAATACATCAACCTCAACCCCTTCCCCTCCTTTTTCAAGTAATAAAGAAATGGAGACCCAGTGAGGTTACAGTTCTAAGGCAACTGTCTTCATTTTGAATAGCAATCAAAATTAACATCCTAAAAATCCATTACAGCATGATCGGTGACAATATAAATTCGGGTAATTGATGTATCAGATCATATCTCTAAAACATCTGAAGAGAAACAAATCTGGATGTTTCTGGAGGTTCATTTTTCTCCTTCATATTGGTCATTTGGCAGAGAAGTGGCTCAGCAGACCTGAGCTGGCTCAGTCAAATAAGCAGATACCAGATGTGGGATTCTGGAGGCTCCCCTTTTCTGACCAATCATAGCAGTTCTATACTTCATCCCACTCTGACCCATCACTGTAAAAGATATGTAAAAAATTAAGGACAGAGAGGCCCTCTTGATTGGAAAGTTGGCCACAGTGTATAGAGACCCTCTATGCCTGGCCTGAGCTCTGGGATAATTAGATTTGAGGGATCCCATGGACTTGACTACTTTCTACTAGTAAGTTTTTTCTCTAATAAACCCTATTTTATACCTTTATAATTTAACACTACTGCTGTTTTCATGACCCTTTTTCATGATGCATAACAATATATGGATGTGTCCTCTTAGAGGAGACATTAGTTAACCTGTCAAAACCGGGAACATATGTGTTACATAGATGTGATTACAGACTTCAGTACTGTCCCTAGGGTTAGACCCATAGGTTACCTAATGCTTAAGGAGTCATTCAATAAATAATAAATCCATTAACCACTGATAATCATTTGGCCTTGGCTCTGTCTGGTATTTTCCATAAATCTTTGACCCTTCCAGTGTCAAGATGGCATGGAACGTCAGTCAGCAAGGTTAAAATGAAAACTTCATTTTCAGTGAAACTAGAAAAAAATATATAAAAGAAGTGAAGAAATTTCCAAAGCAGTGGAGATTAAGCAGGGCTCATGTAAGAGAAAGAATCTGTGAGTTCTGGGTCAGTTTCAGTTGATGGATTTCTTCTTCTCATAATGGGTAATGTTTTCTTCTTTCTCTGCATGCCTGGTAACTTTTCACTGGATGCCAGACTTTCACCTTTTTGGGTGCTGAATATAGTTGTATCCCCTAAATATTCTTGTGCTTTGTTCTAGAATGCAGTTCTGTTATTTGGAAAGTTTGATGCTTTTGGGGTTTGCTTTCAGGCTTTGCTAGGTGGACCCAGAGGCGTGTTTATCCTGGGGCTAATTATTTCCCACTTCTTTTTTTAAAAATTTTTTTTAAAGATTTTATTTATTTATTTGAGAGAGAGAGGATGAGAGAGAGCACATGAGAGGGGGGAGGGTCAGAGGGAGAAGCAGACTCCCCGCCGAGCAGGGAGCCTGATGCGGGACTCGATCCCGGGACTCCAGGATCATGACCTGAGCCGAAGGCAGTCGCCTAATGAACTGAGCCACCCAGGCGCCCTAAATTTTTTATTACTGTGTTCAATTAGCCAACATGAAGTACATCATTAGTTTTTGATGTAGTGTTCAAGGATTCATTAGTTGCATTTTACACCCAGTGCTCATCACCACTTCTCACTTCTGAGTCTCTACCTGATGCTCCATGAATTATGCGGCTTCCCAGTCTGGCTGGTGGGAAAAGGCACTAATTCTCCCCAACCCAGTGTATACTGTCCTCTCTAATTTTTTTGGATGATTCTTTCCCCGGCCTCAGGTTGTCTCCTTTCACACCTGCAATGATCAGCACTCTCCTGGAAACTTGAAGGGGATCCTGGGTAGATCTCTGGAGCTTGCTGTCTTTGGTGCTTTCTTTTCCAATACTCTGTCCTGTCAATTTGAGCCACCTTGCTTTCCCCAGTCTCTCAGCCCTGTATCCCCAAATCAAAGAGTCCACCAGGCTCTACCTGGGCTCCCCCTCACTGTGCCACAGCTTGGGAACTCTCTCAAGGCAGTAAGCTGGGGTAATATCATAGGTCATACCTCATTTGTTTACCCCCTTTTGTGGAATCACTGTCCCTTGTTGCCTGATACCCAAGATCTTGAAAACTACTGTTTCATATATTTTGTCCAGTTTTTTGTTGTTGTTTCAAGTGAGAGATGCATCTGTCCTTGTTATGCTGCATCTTGATTAAAAGCAGACATCCAGGGGCTCCTGGGTGGCTCAGTCGCTTAAGCATCCGACTCATGATCTCAGCTCAGGTCTGATCTCAGGGTCGTGAGTTCAAGCCCCACACTGGGCTCCACACTGGGTGTGATATCTCCACACTAAAAAATTTTTTAAAAATTTAAAAAGCAGAGGTCCAATAATTATTTTTAATGTTATCATTTTCTTTATTAATTCCACACATTTCAACAAAACATTTGGTCAGGAAAAAAAAAATGATAAGAAGAAATTTACCCAAGTAACAACACATTTCATAAGGGAAACCTGAGTGGTAAGTAAGAAATTCCATAGAAGTTGCAGCAGTGCTTCCTGGAATGGACAGAGAAGACACTGTGGAAGGAACAGCATTTGAGATGAGGAATAAAGACTTGGTAGAAAAAAGGGGTATTTTTTTTTTTTAAAGATTTTATTTATTTATTCATGAGAGAGAGAGAGAGGCAGAGCGAGAAGCAGGCTCCCAAGGAGCAGGGAGCCCGATGCGGGACTCGATCCCAGGACCCTGAGATCATGACCTGAGCCGAAGGCAGACGCTTAACCATCTGAGCCACCCAGGCGCCCAAAAAGGGGTATTTTTGACAGGAGATATGGCACCCACTGAACCACAAAGGAAATGATGAGGTGTATTTGGAGAATGGGAGTCAGCCTGTGGCCGCTGTGTGGGTGTCACGAGAGATAAGGCTGGAAAGAAGGTCAGATGTGGAAGGCCAAAGGCACTTGGACCAAGAACCCTCAGGGAAGCAGGGACTCAGATCAGAGGGAAGCCTTAGAACAGTGGATCTCAAAGACCTGTGAAGGGGAGGCACCTGGAGGCAAGAGGGCCTCTCTGGAGGCACTAAAAGCCATTGCAAAGGGAAGGAGAGATGGGTGTGGACAGCTGAAAGGATATGAGAAGTCATAGCTAACTTGGGACTCAAATCGGGACATCTGGGAAATGGTGGCATGAAAAACCAACATGAGGAAGTCAGCAAGGAGCAGGTTTGAGAACTGGCCCTGTTCAATCACGAGCTAGCTAAGCGGGAGATAACCAAGATCAGCATTTGATGACAATGTCCAGGTGCAGTTATCGATGGTACACCCATGAAACAGTGCAAAGCTAGGATGTTACAGGCACTTTAAAATGAATTCTTGGGTAGTCAATCAAATCCTGAACAAAGTACCTATTGATAATTCCCTCCATGTGGGGTTAGATGTTGCGCCGGTTTCCAGCCGTAGAAACTCCGCTTGGTATAATTCTCAACAACAACAGCAGAGGGCAGCAAGTGTAGGTGGTTGGGATATTCCTCACAAGGCGCTCAGAGGACTTGGGATTCTGCCTTCACCAATAGAAGGTGTTTCTAGCTGCTGGGGAAGAGAAGGCTGGCCCCAGTTTGCCAGGTAAACCACAGATCCATCTTCTTACAGATGGAAATGCTGAGCAAGGCAATAGGGACCTCTTTATTCCCTCAAGTGAAAAGAATAACAACTAAATTTATTGAGTGCCTACTATTTGAAGAGCTATGTGTATAGGATGCCATTTAATTATCTTAACAACCTGAAGAAGTTGGTATTATTATTACCATCTACATTTTATAGGAAATGAGTTCAAGTGGATACAACCCGTAAATGATTGATATCTGGTTCCAGAGTGCACATACTTAAACATTACATTGTATTAACTCTCCAGGAAGTGGTATTGCTATTGGGGGGGGGGGGGGTGTCTGTGTATGCTTTTTGGTGCATAGAGAGTTTTTGTTAGTTTGTCTACATTTAGGGTTGATGGAGACCTTGTAGGTTTTCTCATCTTTTCTTTTAAACCAAGACACTATAAGGCAGAAACAAGATACTTCAGTTTGTGGCAGCAAAGCCACTTAAAATGTGGTCTCCTGACTAGTGCTGGTCCCTGAACTATTTGTTAATGGGTCTGCAACAAGGTAAGTACAGAAATTCAGAGCAAGCATTTAGACACTCTTGTAGCAACTTGGCAGTAATTTTAACGCCTGTTGAATCTAATAATAAAAATGGGGGGCTCGTATTTTGTATGTCTTTTATTTCATTTTTCTAGGAATTCATATTTATTATTTTTGAGAAAAAGTTAAGTCCACAACAGATTGGAATTTTTATTTTTAGAAAGCTGCTTCTAGGGCACCTGGGGGGCTCAGTCATCAGTTAAGCATCTGACTCTTGATTTTGGCTCAGGTCATGATCTCAGGGTTGTGAGATGGAGCAAGCCCTACATTGGGCTCTGTGCTGGACGTGCAACCTGCTTGAGATTCTCTCTCTCCCTCTCCTTCTGCCCTTCCCCACCCCAAAAAATAAAAATTAAAAAAAGCTGGTTCTCCACCACAAGATTGCTTGACAGCACTTCAGTAGAGTTTATAGCACAGACAGAAAAGTCTAGAGAGTCTTAGATAGGTTCCTTTTACAGGGGAAATGAGCAGCCAGCACAGGTATTAAAACATGGAGGCACCACTCCTCTAAATCCCCCAATAGTTCCACTGATGGTCATGATTAAAATAGAGTGAAGGGGGGGCACCTGGGTGACTCAGTCGGTTAAGCGTCTGCCTTTGGCTCAGGTCATGATCCCACGGTCCTGGGATCGAGCCCCACGTCGGGCTCCCTGCTCAGCAGGGAGCCTGCTTCTCCCTCTCCTTCAGCCCCTCCCCCTGCTCATGCTTGTGGACGCTCTCATTTTCTCTCTCTCCCGTCTCTCTCTGAAATAAATTTAAAAAAAGAGTGAAGGGGGAGAAAGTTGAAGGGGAGGAGGAAAAGGAATACGGAGAGAAAGCAGAAGGAAAAATCTTGATAAAGCTTCAAGAACAGGGTCCTCTTCCCTTCTTGGCCAAATCACTGCAATGAGAACAGGAAAAGCACATTATGAAGAAACAGATGGAGTATGAAATAATTTTTTAAAACCCTGTTCCTAGGTAGTGCCGAAGCACATACATTTGATACAGCAAAGGATTCTGAGAGCCATGTAACCAACCAGGCTTCCACCTTGATTCATTTCTAGTCACTTACCTTTAAAAACACACACACACACACACAAAAAAACCAACCCTGATTTTCAGTTGAAAGATGAGCCTCCCTCCAGCTTTGGCATCAAAAAGTTGCGATTCAGGAATGCAGAAGAAAAAGTTTTAGAAGTGCCATTTCTCAGAGAAAAACAAAAAGAGAACTTGCCAAGGCATAAGTAAAATTTAAAAATAGGAGTGGAGTTTGTGAGGGTAAAGGAGGAAAAAAATGAACTGTTCTTGGTTCAGTGGCAAGTGTTTTCCTTCTCTGAGGCAATAAAAGGGGAGACGCTTAGCAATGTCTTGATTCAGGAGTACCAGCTTAGCAGCTCACAAACAGAGCAGACATCCACCAGTGTTGTTATATGATTTGCCAGGAAGTGTTTCCAGCCCCCCCCCCCCCCCCTGCAAATCTTCCCTCCCCTGCTGCTACTCTAAATTTTTTTCAGATTTTTTTCTTAATTAATGTCTACACCCATTGTAGGGCTTGAACTCACAACCTCCAAATCAAGAGTCGCTCGCTCCTCCCACAGGGCCCGGCAGGTGATCCCTGCTCTGCATTTATTTATTTATTTATTTTTAAAGATTTTATTTATTTATTTGGCAGAGAGAGAGGCAGGGAGAGAGGAAATACAAGCAAGGGGAGCAGCAGAGGGAGAAGCAGGCCTCCCGTGGAGCAGGGAGCCTGATGCGGGGCTCGATCCCAGGACCCTGGGATCATAACCTGAGCTGAAGGCAGACGCTTAACGACTGAGCCACCCAGGCGCCACCCCTGCTCTGCATTTAAATGCCATTCTTTGACTTAAGATTCTGCCTATTATTAGAAAGCCAGGAGCCCTGGAAGGATCAATACATGCAACCATATTAATCATTTGTATCTGGGTATGTTGAGTTTATCAGACCCATCCAGAGAGCGGGATTTGAAAGAAGAGTTAGGTGGGGTCTGGGGGTGTTGCAAGCATTCATTCTTCTTTAGCAAACACTTGGAATCACCACTATGCGCCAAGCACTAGGAACACATGTCCCTACCCTCAAGGAGCGTACCGTCTCCTGAAAGAGACACAAATGAACCCAGAAAATCACACAGATATGGGATGCTTTAACGCATACACGAGGTGGTGTAGGAGGGTCAGAGGAGAATGTATTCACCCTGGGACTGAGGGGCAGGGAGGTAGCAGTAGTCAGAGAGGTTAATGGGGAGGTGGTTGGATCATACTGGTGACAGAGAACTTGGGTCTTTGAGTGAAGTGGGGAGCTGTCAGCAGAGGAGTGACCTGATCTGACTCATATTTTATTAAAAACAACAACAACAACAACAACAGGAGTGCCTGGGTGGCTCAGTCGGTTAAGCGTCTGCCTTTGGCTCAGATCATGATCCCAGAGTCCCAGGATCGAGCCCTGGATTCGGATTTGGGCTCCCCGCTCAGTGGGGAGTCTGCTTCTCCCTCTGCCCCTCCCCCACTCGTACTCACGTGTGTGTGTGTGTCTCTCTCGCTCGCTCGCTCAAATAAATGAAATCTTAAAAACACATACACATTTGCTACTATGTTGAGAATAGACTTCAGAGGCGCATATGGGTAGAAACAGGGATACCTGTTAAGAGCCATTGCATAAATTCAAGCAAGTGGGGGCGCCTGGGTGGCTCAGATGGTTAAGCGTCTGCCTTTGGCTCAGGTCATGATCCCAGGGTCCTGGGATCGAGCCCCGCATCGGGCTCCCTGCTCAGTGGGAAGCCTCCCTCTCCCTCTGCTTCTCCCCCTGCTCATGCTCTCTCTCTCTCTCTATCTCTGTGTCTCAAATGAATTAAAAAAAAAAAAATTCAAGCAAGGGATTGTATGAACCCTGTGTTTGGCTCCAATAAATTTGATGTTTTAACGTCTTCCCTACATGTATGTGGCAGACACACCTCATTCTGGACAACCTGTGCAATCACCCTGGACAAGCAACTTAATTTCTGTTTTACCTATAAAGAGCGATCTTGATAATTATTGTACTTATACCTATAAAGGTGTCGTGAGGATCAAATGAGTTAAACTAAATAGAGTATTTGGAAGAGTAGCTGATACACATAAATAAATTGTGAGCATATATAATATTAGTCAATGTTTTTAATGTTCCTTTCCCCTCACTTTCCTTTTTTAAATTGTCTTATTTGGATTAAGGAAAGGAGGATATGTCCATTTCCAGATAAGGAGAGTTGAAGTTGGGTCTTTAGAAAGTGACCTAAATCAAAAGTCAAGTGTAGCAGCAGATGAGAACTTGGAAGTTAGTTCTAGGTGGGTCAGCGTGGAGAAACCTCCTGTAGGGATGTCATAGGGCCATCAGAAACAAGACTGAATTTCTCAGCCTTGCCCGCAGGTAGGTGTGGCCATGAGACTAAGTCCTGGGCCAAAGGAGGTGACAGGGACAGTAAGTGTGAAACTTTGGATCATGTCCTTAAAGAGAAGGGATATGTTCCCTATTTCCTTTTTCCTGCTGGCTGGAATGCAGACACAGGGGTGACCCATCTAGAACCATCCAGACAAAATCAATTTCCTAGGAAAGACAGAGCAACCAGATAAAGAAGCCAGAGCCCTGACAACTTAGCAGAGAACACCCACCACTCCAGCTTTAGCTGTTATGAGAGAGAAAAATACGCTTATCTTGGTTAAGCCTCTGTTGTTTTAGACTCTGTTCTATGCAACCAAACATATTCAAATGAATACAGACTTCCAGAAAAATATGCCCTCAAGACCACTGCTTTGAATTGCCATAAGACCAGTTAGGGGGTGCCTAGGTGGCTCAGTTAGTTAAGCCATAGACTCTTGATCTCGACTCAGGTCATGGTCTCAGGGTCCTGAGATCAAGGTCCACATCAGTCTTCTCGCTCAACAGGGAGTCTGCTTGAGATTCTCTCTCTCATTCTCCTTCTGTTCTTTCCCCCCTTCTCTCTCTAAAATAAATCTTAAAAAAAAAATCAATTAGAACAGAGATGTGAACATACACAAAGGTGCCACCTTCACATCTGTAAGAAAGTACAGCTGCAGAGAGGGGACTGGATGGAGCTCTTTGTCAGCTAAGAAAAATAGGCTTGGCAAGGTCTACCCCCTTCCCCCAATCCTGAATGCTTTTAGCCACGGCATCCTGTTAGGTGATTCTGAACCTAGTCCTCTCTCCGTCTCCGTGAAGCCTTTCCTCTCTTAGGTATTCCACCCTGATCCAAGCCATTTTGCCATCACCCCACCTCCAAAATGCCTGAAATGCCATCTAATCTCTCAGCTCTTACACTTCACCCAGTTTCCCTAAATTTCAAATCAGAGGCAACTCAACTCTGGTCTCTCAAAGGACTCTCTCAACACACCCCTCCTCTATGTCCTCACACTCTCCCAGATTGGATTCTCCTGATGTGTGGTTCCCAGGAGAACCCTAAAGGCAGCTTACTCAATGTAAGTTTACCTTTTCTCCCTCTTCCCACAGACATTTATTAAGCTCTTTTTCTTTGCCGGGGGTCATACTGGGGACCAGCCTATACAACTGGCCCCAGCCGGAACAAGAATGAAGTCCAACTGGCCCGAGCCGGAACAAGAATGAAGTCCAGCTGTCATGTAGCCTAGGTGTTTGGAAGCTCACTTCTGTACGTAGGGTCTAAGACAGCAGGTGTGATGCAGGGAAGGGGAAGGGTGTACGTGAGAACTTTTCTGCATGGGATTGGAGTAGGATTTCAACACAATCTGAAGAATTAAAGTCTAATTTTAAACAGGTGGGTGATAGGTAGCCATAAAGGAAAGCTAACTTAGGATTTAGGACATTTCCAGAAATTGACACGCTAGTACACCTTACCATTATCTTTTTTATAAAATAAATTGCATTGCAGATCGGGGCTCAAAGTAATGTTCTATTGGTTTATCAAGCAAGTCCAATGGGAAGCCAGAGGGATCTGATTTTTTTTTTTTTTAAGATTTTATTTATTTGACAGAGAGAGAGAGAGAGAGAGCAGAAGTAGGGGGAGCTGCAGAGAGAGAGGGAGAAGCAGGCTCCCCACTGAGCAGGGAGCCCAACATTGGGCTGGATCCCAGGACCCTGAGATCATGACCTGAGCCGAAGACAGACGCCCACCCAGGCGCCCGGGGATCTGATTATTTTTATCAAACAATACAGAGCCACATTTTGCCAGCTACAGATTGCAAGAGGCCCTCTTTGCTTTCGATCACTGGAACGCTTTCTCCTTGATTGTGGTCTTTCAAATGCTGCATGGAGTTGTGTGTGTCGGGCCCAGTGCCAGATCAATGGGAGATTCTTAACACTGATTAGATGAGGGAAGGTATAAGATAAAGGTAGGAGTGCGTCAGACATCGCTGGCATTTCACAGTGTAATCTGCCCTCTGTACAGATATTGGTTTGGCTACTACATCTGTCATTTGCTGTCTGCGTCACCCTTGGCAAAGTTGCTTATGAGCGTGGGATATGCAAGAGGGATAACAATAGCGAGGACGGTTGTTAAGGATTAAATGAAGGAACTCTCGCACTTGCCACGCTTCCCTGGCTGAACAGAGCTCTACCTTTCTGCCAAATACCCACAGACAAAGCTCTTGCCCGGCTTCCTCTGCTTCCTTCTAAATTCATCTAGCCAATCACTATAAAGAGAGCTACCCTCTGCACCTATGCACCGCCCGCGGGGCCACGCCTCCCTGCGGGGCCACGCCTCCCTGCGGGGCCACGCCTCCCTGCGGGGCCACGCCCACTTCTATACAAGTCCTGCTTCCACCCTAGCAGCCCTCAGTGCGCCACCTGCTGGTGTTTTAGCAGCTGTCTGGAGTCCCTCAGCCACCAATCAGCAGCCGGCAGGGCCCTCCTGCCCCTACCCTCTGAGATTGTCTTCCCTCAGTCCCTCCCACATAGGCCAATCAGTGCGAGGCAAGCGCCCCCAAAACTTTGTAAGAAAGCGGTGGCGGGGGTGGCGGGAACACAGAGCAACCATGCCCACCTCTCTGCCCTCCCTAAACCCACTCCTTTTTTTTTTTTTTTAAAGATTTTATTTATTTATTTGACAGAGAGACACAGCGAGAGAGGGAACACAAGCAGGGGGAGTGGGAGAGGGAGAAGCAGGCTTCCCACGGAGCAGGGAGTCTGATGCGGAGCTGGATCCCAGGACCCTGGGATCATGACCTGAGCCGAAGGCAGATGCTTAACGACTGAGCCACCCAGGCGCCCCAACCCACTCCTTTTTAAACGGGTGCCATATTGAAAAGGATCTGGTCAATCAAGTATGGTTCAGGCAAAATCAATAAGCTGCTTTCTTGAGGGGTATTTGTACTTTCGCACGGATACATCACTAACCACCAGTAGGGGAAAGTTTCAGGTATAAACAACAGGACGGAAGAGAGGAATTTGGGCCTCAAGCAGTCCCAGGACCCTCCAATCATACCAGCTGGACCAGTTTATTTCACTGGAAGGCAAGTTCTATGCATAGTGGAATTGTACAACGAGCTTGTTGCCTAAGTAACCTCGCAAAGCTGTCTTATGACGCACATATTATAAAACCAAAAGGTCGAAGTTGTCTTGGAGGCTACTCTGTCTCATTAGGGTTTAATAATAGAAGTTAGTCATCCTCCCAATTAGAAGCAAGATTGGTTCAAAGACCCAACCGAACACTTGAACAGCACACAAAAATCCCTTCAGTCATAAAGGCAGGAGGCAGTCCAAGAATTAGTGTGTGTGGTCTGCACACCTAAATGCTTACCTGTGTCCCTGAGAATTTCTAGGTGGCACGATGGGACTGAAGACCGGGCCTCCGGAGGGCTAGTCCCAGCAGCAGCAAGGGGAGAAAACGAGAAAGAGAATAAAAGGCACCTGTCTAGATCCCAACACCAAAGAAAAAGCCCAGCTCTCATTTGTAGGCAGCTGCCCTGAATCTCTCCAATTCAAGCTGAGAAAGGGCTGGGGTTTCTGCAGCTTCGCAGCTCACTGGCTGTGGGAGGTCCCTTTCCTGTGCATCTCCTCTGGGAGAGGGATGTTCTCTATTACAGAAAAGGGGTGAGCAGTGGGCATCTGAACTGAAGGTGGGACACCAGTGTTTGCCCAGTATCCAGATCTGTGCTGTGCCTGTGGTGACCCAGGCCCCAGCTGGGAAGTTCCCAGTTCCTTCCATTTTCAGTTTTTCTTTTTGAAGGAATTCCTAGACATTGCAGGTTTACTGGACTATTTACACAGTATTATTGATACAATGTCACTTGGAAACAATTTACTGTCTTCCCACAGTCTTCTAATCTTATTAAGTGTTTAGAAGGCACAGTGTGGTGGGGGGGGTGGAATACCAAACTATTTTGTTTTCTGGGAAGAAGAGAGTGACCATTCTAAATAAATAAATAAATAAATAAATAAATAAATAAATAAATAAATAAATAAATAAATAAATAAAATATTTTAATTAAGTGTCTGGCTAAGGAAATAATAAGTATAAATATTTTAATTAAGTGTCTGGCTAAGGAAACACCTGACCTATTCCCTCTATTCCCTTTCTCCATCCTGACCCATTCTACTTGTTTTTCACACAGACGAGCTCCTCGGAGATTAATCCCAGGCTGATTGTTGTACATTTTTTGCAGAGCCAGGAAAAAAAAAAAAAAAAAAAAAAAAAAAGCTAAAAGGAGGAGTTAGGAAGAAAGGCGGGTAGCTGGCTAAAAGCAAAAGGACTCAGATAGATGCCCGTGAATATGGGGGAGCGGGGTTGAACGTGAAAGCAGCCTGTTCTCCAGATAGACTGGTGAGTGCCTAGTGGAATCTCTTAGGGCAGAATAAGAATACAAACCACTGTAGCGGCTTCCTTTGGGGCATCTCTTTGCCTGAGTCCCAACTTCTTTTGGGCTCCACTCATATTTGTCAACCCTGGAAAAACACAAAATTGACCAGCTCACAATATTCTTGCCCATCCTAGAGAGAGTCAAATCAATATTAGCAATTCTAAGCCAAAGACCAGTTCTGACCTTTTAAAAGCCCTTAGAATCTGAAATGTACTTTTCTGCTAGGAAAGACTTCAGCTGGCTTATCTGACCTGAAGAAAGGAAGGAATTATTAACGCAATTTCTGTTTGGGGGTGAGGCAGCTGAAGCGTAGAACATCAGAGGAATTCATTTTGCCGAAGCCCCTAACCCAGTACTAGGGGTGGAGAGTTAGAGTCCAAGCTCCCGCCTTTGGCAGGGTTCTGTCTTATATCCTGTTGTCTCCCTGGCTGGTGCATTACAAGCAGTAATACCAGCTGGACCAGTTTATTTCCTTCTGTGCTGGGAAGAGGCGGTGGGGAAGAAACAGGTGGTTCCTCGTGAGGCTGCGAAGTCTGCAAAGAGAACACCACCACCAGTGGTTCTTGAACCCGGCAGTCCGTTAGAACCACGTGAAGAGCTGTGATTGCGCCCCCTGGCGGATGAGTCCAATCAGAGCCTCTAGGGGTTGGAGCTAGGGCCTCCCTAGTTTGTGCAAGCTCCCAGGTGAGGCTGAGAGGCGCTCTTCTGGAACCCTGACTCTTCGTGGGGGGACAGATGGAAGTCAGAGACTTGCCTGGAGCCAGGCCCGCACTCACACTCACCTGGAGGGCTCCCTGGGCGCAGCCCCCGGGGTTTCTGAAGCGCGGGCCTGGGGTGGGGCTGAGGATTCGTATTTCTGCGGAGCGAAGGACGCCGCTCTGACAACCGCAGACCTAGAGAGGCAACTTTTCCAAACTACGCTTGCCTGTCCCGCGCCTGAGCCGTCTGTCTGTCGTACCCCCTGGAGAGGGCTTGGGGTGCACAGCTGGGCAAGAGGCTAGTTCTGATTCAGAATCTGGGTAAAAAGGATTACAGAGCACATAACCCCTGTTGTAGTTGTGCTATTTCTCAGGTGTCCCGGAGCCGGAAAAGGTTGCCAGCTAGCAACCCAGAATATAAAAACCGGAAGTGAAAGTTGATCATATTTTCTTTTCTTAGCTGCAAGTAAAGTCTCTTGATTTTCCGCAAACCGCTCTAAAAAGGCTACCAAATGGTCTATTAGCAGGCCTTATGGCAAGCCAGCAGCCCAGGGCAAGGAAAGCAGCATGCCAGGAGATCTGGGCCCTTTTGACCTCCGTGGGGCTTGCCCTGACTCCTTGCCTTCGCCTTATAGGGTAATTGCACAGAATGAGGTCTGAGAACATGCTGCGCTCAGAGGAAAAGCAGCAGGGAAATGAAAACACAAAGGCTGTGGCAGCTCCATTGTTCTCCGAATGTAGCCACCAGTCTCTGCCGCTCCCGGGCTTCTGTGTCTTCAAGACGAACTGTGTGCCTGAGCGAGGCTAGTCCACAGTGGAAGGAATGGTGGGTGAGTCGGTCATCCGCCCTCCAGTAGAGGGGGCGGTGGAACAGAATTCCAGGATGCACAGACCTCGAGCCTCGGAAATGCAGGGGCAGTGGGCCACGTGATGATGCAGGAAAGACGTTAGCGTTGGAAGCCTACGGCCAAGAAGGCATTTTTGAGACATCTTTGGTGCAAAAAGGTGGCTTTATGAAAGCACCAGGACAGGACCCGTGGGCAGAAATTGGTGCACTGGGGTCATGAGGAGTGGCCCATTATATACTTTCAAGGTGGGAGGGGATTCAGGAGAGTGTATATCTCTATGGAATTTTGGAAGCAAGGTTTCCAGGACCTTGAGGGGGCTAGCTGTTGTTGGGAAAAGGTCATTTATTACGGTCTGATAAAACCTTAGTCATGAGGGGCGCCTGGGTGGCTCAGTTGGTTAAGTGTCTGCCTTTGGCTCAGGTCATGATCCCAGGGTCCTGGGATGGAGTCCCACATCGGGCTCCCTGCTCCACGGGAAGCCTGCTTCTCCCTCTCCCTCTGCTGCTCCCCCAGCTTGTGCTCTCTCTCTCTGTCAAATAAATAAATAAAATCTTAAAAAAAGGGGGGGGGGGGCGGCGCCTGGGTGGCTCAGTTGGTTAAGCGACTGCCTTCGGCTCAGGTCAAGATCCTGGAGTCCCTGGATTGAGTCCCACATCGGGCTCCCTGCTCGGCGGGGAGTCTGCTTCTCCCTCTGACCCTCCTCTCTCTCATGCTATCTGTCTCTCATTCTCTCTGTCTCAAATAAATAAATAAAATCTTAAAAAAAAAAAAAAAACCTTAGTCATGAGATCCTTCTGATGCATATTGGTGGGTCATCTGCTTGGGGGATGATTGCCAACATATATCTTGGGGGAGGGGGTAGAGAGAAAGGAAGTTTCCAAAGGAACTTTAATATGTTATAGTAGACTTACAGGATCCTGGGGGTCGGGCTAAGATTGCCTTTTGCCCTTAAGCAAAGTATTAACATCGAGGCAGCTGAGTCCCTAGAGGAAGGTCACTCTGCCTGTTCCAAGGACTTGTCAATGGGCTGTAAGTAGTAAGAACATTTAATTTTTCTTTTGCCTTTATTTTCCACATCACGTGATGAGCCATTCCAGGGAAGTGGCTATTAATTACCATGTAAGGAGAAAACCAAAAAGAATCTCCAGTGAATTTGTAAGTTCAGGGCCATGCCTCACCAAACCAAACATCCCTTCCATGAAATGTTGATGTATGCCGTGGCAGGGCATAACTTAACACTCTAGGGAGTGACAAAACGTTGGGGAAATTCTAATCGCCAACAGAATCACCTCCTTGTGCGGGACCTTACTGATGGGATTTGGACAAACCCGCGGAGCCAATCTACTCAAATATGGGAGATAGTGAGACTTTTAAGCCTGAGATTTTGGGGCGCCTGGGTGGCTCAGTTGGTTAAGTGTCTACCTCCAGCCCGGGGTCCTGGGATCGAGTCCTGCATTGGGCTCCTTGCTCAGTGGGAAGTCTGCTTCTCCCTCTGCCTCTGCAACTCCTCCTCCTTGTGCGCTCGCACTCTCTCTGTCAAATAAATAAATGAAATCTTTAAAAAATATTAATAAATAAACCTGAGATCTTAAGTGATTCCTTAGCAGGGAGAGACAAGAATTCGGGTACCACAGTCACTGCCAGGTCACTAAGGCCCCTTTGGCAAGTGTTTGAGTCGGTGCCCTGAGTCAGTCTGTGGCCAAGGCAATACTTGTCCTTGACTTCTCTATGTGGCGTAGACGAACTGAGGCTCCGGGGCAATCTGTCAGGCTGGGGTTGAAGGTCTCACGATGCTGACTCTGGACCAGCTTTTGGTCCCGATGCTCTGACCTGCTCCAGAGTCCGTGGATCCATGGAGGTGCGTTAAACCATATAGGTACACCCCCTGGTGTGGAATTTCAGGGGATTTAACTTACCTGAGACTGTCACTTGTGCAAGCCCTTTAGCTGGGTCAAGGACACCAACACGCCTGGTTAAAGAAAGCACAAGGAGGGGCGCCTGGGTGGCTCAGTCATTAAGCGTCTGCCTTCAGGTCAGGATCCCAGGGTCCTGGGATCGAGCCCCACATCAGGCTCCCTGCTCGGCGGGAAGCCTGCTTCTCCCTCTCCCACTCCCCCTGCTTGTGTTCCCTCTCTCGCTGTGTCTCTCTCTCTGTCGAAAGAAAGAAAGAAAGAAAGAAAGAAAGAAAGAAAGAAAGAAAGAAAGAAAGAAGAAAGAAAGAAAGAAAGAAGAAAGAAAGAGAAAGAAAAAAGAAAGAAAGAAAGAAAGAAAGAAAGAAAGAAAGAAAGAAAGAAAGAAAGAAAGAAAGAAAGAAAGAAAGAAAGAAAGGAAAAGAAAGCACAAGGAGGCTTCAGCACAGACTTTTGGGGTTGTTTTGTGATGGAACTTGAATTGTTTCACAAGCCCTGGCCTAATTTCTGCAAAGCTTTCAACACTGAGGATGAAAGGCATTCCAGAGCTGAAAAGGATTCTATCCTCTGGAGTGCGAGGACGAGGACTGCACTGGTAAGACCAGCTCTGGGCTGACTTCTGACAGGCTTAGGAGAGACGCTTTCGTGCCACTTAACGTGCGTGCTATGCTAACAGCCACCCCCAGAAGGGATATCATCTTTTTCCAGAAAGAAATACAGATCGTCATTTTGCTTTTAGGTTCTCCAGAATGAAAGGGCCTGAACGGTGGCAAGGGGCAAATGAGAGTAGGTGTCCCCAAAATGTCAGGCTGGCAGACCTGATCGGGGAAGAGAGGGGGAGGGGGAAGGGGGAGCTGGTGTTGCAGCTCTGTTACCTGGGGAACTTAAAAAAAAATTTTCTTGGGCGCCTGGGTGGCTCAGTTGGTTAAGCGACTGCATTCGGCTCAGGTCATGATCCTGGAGTCCCTGGATCGAGTCCCACATCGGGCTCCCTGCTCGACCGGGAGTCTGCTTTGTCCTCTGACCCTATCCCCTCTCATGTGTTCTCTCTCATTCTCTCTCTCTAAATAAATAAATAAAAATCTTTAAAAAAAATTTTTCTTTTTAATTTTGGTAAAATATCCAAAACATAAAATATACCAATGTAACCACGCTTAAGTATATAGTTCAGTGGCACTCGGTGTGTTCACGCTATTGAACAAACCATCACCACCATCTGTCTCCTGTTTTAAAATTTTTTAATTAGAATTTTAATGTAGATTTCTTTTCATAAAGCCATTACAAAGAATGAGGTCAATCTCCTATGCTGAGGTGGAAAGATGTTAAAAATACATTTTAAGAGAAAGAGCCAGACACAGCAGTGTGTACGGCATATGTAAGGTTTGTGGGGACACTCGGGTAACTTCAGGGAGATAATAGAGATTGCGGGGGCTACCTCAGATCATGGTGATGGCCTGGTGGGCATGGTCTTTGGAAGCTGAGGAGGAGTGAGAGACCTGTATTTGCAAAAAAAAAAAAAGAGAGAAAGGCTAAACGGCAGATTCCTAAGTAGAGAGTGTGTCCCAGGGGCCCAGGAGGGAAATGGGAAACAGGGTAAAATGGCAGATGTTTGAATCCTCAAAGACTTCAGGTTTGGGGGAGTTGCAAATAGGAAGAGCAACAAGAAAGGAGGGTGGGATCCAAGATACACTTGGGGTCTGGTGCTCATTTAACACAGTGGTTGGTACTGAAGATTCCCCAGCGAATGCCAACAGTTGGATAGCTCCGAACAGCTCTAGAAGCGAATCAGCCAGACTTTTTAAGGTTCCTGTAAGAACTCCTCCTTCATTCCTTCTTGTCTGCTATCCTCCTCCTCCTCCTCAGCCAAGCTGTTCTCAGAGCACAGATCAGGCCTGCCAGCCGCAGAGGAACCGAATTTCAGATACCTCACCGAACAGTTCCTTGTCTCCTGAACCTTCCATGTCTTAGGTGCATAGCTCTGGTCTTTCATCTGTTTTCCCCACCGTCTGCTTCCACCCTGGGCATGAACTACCTACTCTGCTCCTGACCTCCATTCTCCCAGCTGCCCCCCATTACTCCCAGCTTCTCTTCTTTTCTCTCCCCACTTCTTCCCTCCCATTTGCTTCCTCAGTGATCCACAGAGTGGCCTTCCCAGCCAGATTGATACACAGCTGTTCTCTCCAGACCAGCACTCTCTTCCATTTCCTGGCAGCAACCTGAATGTCCAGTCCAGACTCAGCCAGGCATATTGAGGAATGCCTGATTGACTGCTCCAGGCTCGGCTGTTAGCTCCCAAGTCCCAGACAAGCAGCCTCAGAAGGCTTAGAGGGACAGGCGGAGCCATGGTCTTATTCCCCCCGCCCAACCCTTGTTGTTTCACTGGCTGTCATGCGTTCCTGGTCCTGGAGTTTGAGGAGTCTAGAGTGATTGCTCATTCTGAAGGCAGCCTCAGACAGCCCTGGTCTGACTTCCAATTTAGGCCCCTCGGTGCTAAAAGGGCGTTAGTGCCTTGGAGTTCAAGACTGAGGACTGCCTAGCACCCTGTGGGCTGTGGACATGGTCTTCACATCAGCCACACAAGGCCCTTTTAGGGTCCCTCCTTCCTGATGGCCAAGGATGAAAGAGTCAGAGACCATGGGGCATGCATACATCTATGATCCAGATGGCAATTATGGGCCTGAGCCCCATCAGTGTACCAATCGTTGACCAAGAAATGAATTAATCTAGAACTGCCCAAGAAGGGGTCCTAAAAATTATTTAGTCTTTCATTTTTACGCATGGCTAAAGAGAGAGGGTTTGTCTTGATACAAGATGATCAGAACCTGTGTATAAGCAGGAGAGGAAGGTGTTCCCATAATTAGGATGACATTTTAGAGGAAGTCCAACAACCAACTTAGATATGGGGAGCCTGTCTCGTAGAGCTGTAGTTGGCCCCCAGCTACACTACAGAGCTGTTCAAGTCCTCTCTCAGCAATTTCGCCAGC
Source organism: Mirounga angustirostris (assembly GCF_029215605.1). Classification (NCBI taxonomy): domain Eukaryota; kingdom Metazoa; phylum Chordata; class Mammalia; order Carnivora; family Phocidae; genus Mirounga; species Mirounga angustirostris. The sequence continues at coordinate 14,395,789 of NW_026991716.1, read as the reverse complement.
AGCTGGAGATGCCGAAATCAGAATCAGAGGAAGCCTGAACTTGAATGAACAAGGCAAAGGGTTTTGAATATATTGTATCCACTTTTTTGTACAAGTTTTGGCCTAAGTAGACTGTAACTCTATCTGAATGTGACTTGGCCCAAACTCTCTGAAGTGACGTCTTTTTCATCATTGTCTAGGGTGGCCTTCCGGGGGGGGGGGGGGAGGGGAGAAATGCTGCCAAGTGCACCTGCCTAGGAATATCTAGGCAGAGGGATATTTTCTGCTTTGGCAAGGTTAGGGTAGATGTGGGTTAACACAGCGGAGCCTACTACGTAGAGTGAGGCGAAATGATTTTTTTCCCATTTCTATACAGAATTCTGCATTCTTTGTATATAGGTGTGATTCATTCTCGTAACAATTGTTGCAGTCATTTTTTCAGACTGAACCACCCAGGCTTGTCACAACATGTGCTAAAAATGCACAAGATAAAAGAAGCAAGAGAGAAAAGAAACGGGAAAACAGCTGTATGCATCAGTGTGTGGTGGCGGGCGTGGGAGAGGTGGATGGGCACAGGTGGACACACAGGTTTCTCTTCCTTTGACCAGCGAGCAACCGGAAGGACTTGCAATACGATTGCATCTGTTCTTTTAAAGCAACAATAAAGAGACTCTGAAAGTGCTGCTAATCATATCCTGTGATTTCGTAGGAGGCAGTATGATCCCTGGTTGACAAAACAAGAAATGGGCTTGAATGGAAAGAAACCAACAGCACAGCAAGATTCCAAATCTGGGAAGGCACAAATGGCTCGAGTTGCAAATGTACGTAAGTGCTAAGACTAGTGCAGTCTCCCATCAGGGCCGGTTGTCGGGGCACTCTGGCACTCAGAGGACTGGACCCCGTCACAACCATACCTTATATTGGGGCAGATGGCACCTTCAGCTTTGACAAAGCACTCACCCTTATTGCCTTCTTCGGAACAGCTCCTAGATGGACTACAGTGTCATAAGATGTGAGTGTTACATGTGCACTGTAATAATCCATGTAGATGCAGGGCCTTGCTTTATTGTCTGAATAGACAGACTGCACTCTGAATTCATTAATGTCAGGACGAGCTCACGAAGGAGTGAATTACGAGAATGTAGCTCTGTACCATTATGTCTAATTCTTAACCGTTTTTGAGATGGGAAAGTACGGACCAGAAGAACTACCTATGTGCAGAGAGGTGGAAAGACAGCAGAGGATGGAAAGGCCAGCCCATCCATGAGGAATCTCACATCACGCAAATTTGAAATTTGGCTGAGCTCGGTCCAAGACAGTGGCCCTTTAGAGGCTGCTGACAAGGAAATCAGCAAAGATGCTCTTGTCAACACTTAGGTGAGCTTGTTAGAGTATATTTGAGAGCTCGATGTGAGATATTAGGTTAAGGTATTAAAATAAAAGAGAATTCTAAAATTTGCTCCCCCATTCTAAAGTCTATACTGTCATCTTGTTGTCTGGACTAAGCTTTCACACACAACCCCTCTCCAGTCATGTGGCCTCTCCCCTCCATTTCCACATTTCCAAAATGAGGTTTTGAACCGGATTGTTCTAAAGAGCTCCAGCTCATCTAACATTTGGTGAATCTTCAGGACCGTCGATCCCACTGTTCAGCTTCATGGATGCTGACACATGAACAGCCTCCCCCCTCCCCACACACACCCCAGATGTCATCATTCCCATCCACATTCTTGCTTCGGATCCCACAGATTGGCCAGGTACCGAACTCATGAGCTACAGAACTTGGGTCCAATAAACAGGCAAAGAGCTGCAATTGTATCTTCTCTTCAATCTTTATTTGCTACTTTCATTTCTTTATCCCACCAAGGCAAATTGGAGAGGGCAGCAAAAGGCCACGTGTAAGGGGGCGCAGGCCAGCTGGCTGAGCAATGCTAAACACGGTCCCCTGAGCATTGCAGAGGTAACAGCGGGTCTGGAGCTCAGACTGCATGGCCCAGGAGCCCAGCAGGGAAGGTCACCTCCCACAGTAGGTTTGGCCTTAAAAACACTAAAAACAGTTGCATTCATTGTCCTTTTTTTCTTTTCTTTTTTTTTTGCTTTAATAATAATAAAAAAAAAAAGAAAACCAAAACCTTCTATAATTTATAAGCTATTTTTTTGCTATCTACATTATATATAAAATATAGACTCTGTTTACTTTATAACACACATCTTTTTCCCTTGATAAATAACTCTTTAAAATATCTAGTATACATGCCTTGACTTTTTATATATAAGTTTGGTTTTATACATATACGTACAGATATATACTCATGTTCGTAAAACACAATAAATACATACTTGACAATGACAATCAAACAAATGTAATTTTGGTTAAAAAAAAAAAAAGAAGAAGAAGAAGAAGAAGAAGAAGAGGAACGATAAAAGCACCAGGCAGCCAACAGAAAGCCATAATCACTAGAAACTTCTCCCTCCCCTGGGCAAGGCACGGGGCACAATGCTAAGTATGTTTAGATATGTCTGGATGCCTGAAGGAGAAGGAGGGGAGGAAAGTAGCTGGTCAGGTCACTTGCTTTTGTTTTGTTGCTTAACCTGGGACTGGAGTAGAATCACAAGGAAGTCATGATGTTCGTAAGGAGAAGTCATGGGGCTCATTCAGCCACTCAGCCCTTGTGACGGCTGCAGGGGACAGCAGAGATGGGGACGGGGAATGAGAGAAGCAGCATGATGCTAGGGTTCTTCTGCAGGACCTGCCCACACTGGCCCAGGCGAGCTTGTGATGCTGCACTAAGCGTAGAGCTATTGCGACGACACGGTCTTGTTATTACTCTACTCACTGCTGGTTTAAACAAAAAAGAGCACAACAGATTCGAGAGTATTCAGTAGTGTAACACTTCAGTAGCCTGACTGAGAGCTAGACGCTTCGGCGGCCCTCGCAAGGGCTCCAGCCAATAGGGCCTGGGACATGGGGAAGAGAAAGGCCAGTCGGCCACCGGCTTCCACAGCTAATGGATGTGGTCACTCAGATACGAGAGCAGCCTCACCTCCAGACTCTGAGGGGCCAACGAACCCATCAACTCTGACAGCAGCATGGGAGGCCCTCACTCCTCTTGTGGGAGGTCCTGGGAGCCTGACTCAGTCAGGGTTGTCCCCTGGGACTCAGAGGCCTGCCATCAGCCCGCTTCTCCGCCTAGGATGGGGCAGGGCAGGTGGGGCGTGCCGGCCGCTGGTCAGGACTCACTCCACGCTGCAGACACAACCAGTTCTCCTGCCATTGCCCTCCTCCCTGTCCCCAAAAGAAACCTGAAATGCGGGGCTCTGATAGTTTCTTTTTAATGAGCTCCCCAATGTCATGGCCTCTGCCCTGGAAACTTCGGGGCTTTGATGGCCCAAGAAAGGAGGCAGCAGGTGGAGCAGGCATCATAAGGCAGCCAAGGCCTGGATCTGTGTCTCGGAGAGGAATAGGAATGGGCATGGGCGGGGGGCGAGGGGGGGGGTTGGTGATCTTAGCAGAGCTAGCCTCAGGAAATCCCAAAAATGGACATCGAAACTTGTGTCCCCCATCCTTGCCAAATACAATACAAACCACAGATAACTGTTCACATGACAATCACATTGGGAAATTTAAAACAGCTAGTTTCTGGGGCGCCTGGGTGGCTCAGTCGTTAAGCGTCTGCCTTCGGCTCAGGTCATGATCCCAGGGTCCTGGGATCGAGCTCCGCATCAGCCTCCCTGCTTCGCGGGAAGCCTGCTTCTCCCTCTCCTACTCCTCCTGCTTGTGTTCTCTCTCTCGCTGTCTCTCTCTGTGTCAAATAAATAAATAAGAAATCTTTAAAAAAAAAAAAACCAACCAGCTAGTTTCTGAGTACATTGGAGACATAATTGAGTTGCTAAAAAATGGATTCAGCCGCAGTAGCTCAGGGAATACAGTCGGTTGCAGGTCTGAGTCCTAATCTCGGCTCCTCCACCAACTAGCCATGGGACCTCAGACAGGTCACTGCACCTCTCCGCCTCCCTGTCCCCAACTGAGGGCTCTGAAGGTGCCGTGTGTGGCAAAGTGGGACTTGAAACGTGGGGCTTCTAGTCCCGGTTCTACCCCTGAGAAGCAGTGTGACCTCTGCCATCACTTAACCTCTCTGGGATATAAAATAAAGGATGTGAAGACACTGGGCTCTGGAGTCCCTTCGGATGCCACCAGAGCTGCTTTCTCCCCAGGATGTCTCCCCAGCATGCTGAAATCTAACCCCCATATCCACCAGAAGAAAAACAATGCCACCCGACACCTACTTTATGACCCAGCTCAAATTCAACAGTTGGGCTAGGAGAGGAGATGAGGAGAGTTGAGAGTGTAGAGGTATGAATAAAATGCACAGGTAAATCGGAGTCACAAACAAATGAACTCTAAAAGCCCCACTCCCTGAGAAGACATTTTCCTATTATTGGACCACCCAGAGCAAAATCCAAGGCCACCTATAACAGTGGGCCAATAGCGTCTTGAAAAGTCCCAACTCTGTGGTTTGCCGCATCACCTCCGATCAGAATCAACTTAGGAAGTCGGTTTTAAAAGAAGCGGAGTGCCATTTCCATTTTGGAAGGGGAAGAAAAATCAACTGCTTCTATTTGCAGTTCTATAAGGAACCTTCTGGCACACCATCAAATGTGGGATCCTGCTCAACAGGAGGGTGCAGACAGCAGTTGGGGAGAGGCCCATGCAGGTCACATTGAGCATGAGACACGGGAGGCTCCACGGGATGCGAGAGGGCCCCCTCAGTGCTCAACAAGGAGTGCCCTCCTTCCTGGCAAGAACAGCAGGGGTACAGATCTTTCTTCTCGGGAGGCCACGTGGTTTGGAGAAGAAAAGTTTTGGATTCAGGGGACTCCACTTCTGCTTAATAGTTGTGTGACTTTGGGCAAGCTACTCTTCCTGTAAAGGCCTTGATTTTCTCATGTGTGTCATGGGAAGAACAATACCTAATACCACAGGGTCATTGGGGGGATTCAGTGACATAATTTACCTAAAATACCCTGCACACAGTGGATGATCAAGAAATGTTGGCACACAGAGAGTACTTGGGTGGCTCTCTGTCAATGGGGAAGGGGTCCGGGAGAAGTTTGTCTTAGAGTGAAGTCAGCCAAGACTGCCCCTAGAGAGCCCAGATACACCTGACCCACAGATACTTGCCACCAGGGAGGTAGGGAGCATATGTGGTACCCTGCACCATGTCTCCCATTGAGAGGAGAAATCATGCAAGAGCAGACAGTGGTCATGGACTCAAGAAAACTCAAGAGAATCCAAACTTTCCAAGTAAGCCCAGAGCATTCCAAACACGTGCGAATACCAGGTAAGAACCACTGACCTCCAACCTCTCTCAACCAGTAGCATGAGCAGCCAGGAGCATGAGCCCAAATTTCCAGGACCAGAGGCATCCACACAACGATGGGCACAAATCAAGCAACAGAGACTAAATGTGAAGACCCTAAAATGGTGCCTCCCTTACACGGGGTCTTTGAAACACCGTAACCAGAGCGGAAAGAGGCTGGATTGCTGCTAGGGCCTCGTCCTGGGTCACAGTCGCCCAATGGTACCCAGCCCCCTGAGCACCCTAAGAGGTGCTGGGGTTTGCCCCAAGGAGGCTTTGTCAAAAGCCTGACATCTCAGCTCCCCATTACGGCTCTCAATCAAGGCTTTGCAAGTGGTAGTCCAGGGGCGAAAAGGAGCACTAAAGAAGTATCTTAAACTCATTTCCTATAATTTTTGTATTTACAAATGAACTACTTAGGTCTTTTCTTCCTCTCCTTCCTGCATCTACCTACTACATGCATTTCAGTAGATAAAGTTTGAGTCCTTACTAAAATATTTTTCATGCTTCTTTTCAAGAATATATCTTTTCTTTCTATATACCCTAGCCCCAAATGAGAATTTTTTGTTTTAGACACTGAATATTTATCACAGAACTCAGAGGCCTTTGGAAGAAAAAAAAAAACACAAAAACTTCCCAAGTCTTTTGGTTAAGTACAGAAACATAAAACTGAAACCCCTGGAATAGCCCTACTTAGATTATAAACGACTTAGGAAAATGAGACCCATAGCATCATCTAGTTTCCTCTCCCTTCATCCTTAATCACAACCTTTTGGGCTAGATAGGGAAAAAAAAAAAATCTTTCCACTCAGTGTCTACAAAAGTTATTTATCCAGAGGGCGATTTAGGAGAACCTGACCCCAAACAGTCCACCGCACAGCCCTCTGCTCAAACTATTACTGGGACTCGTTCCTTCTACTAAATGTCTAGTTTTGAATTGACAGCTACAAAAGCCGGCATGCTCATTATGAAGTCATGATGTCAGGGACCATCATGTACCCCGGAGAGTGTCAGCTGACTAACCTAGCCAGGTTGCAACGGGGCCCCAGGAAGTAGGGTGACTCTTTCCGGGAAGGCAATCCTTCTTCCTCTGTGCTAGAAAATGACCAACATTCCCGTGGGGTTTGGACATGCCCACCCTGCACCCACGGGCAGCTTGGGGTGACACAGGGTATCAACCCTAGAAGGAGGATGGAGGATAAAACGGACTATTCTGTTCATTTCAGATTCTGCCTCCTCAGAGCCTGGGATCCTGGCGGGGCAGGGGAGGGGGGGCAGACTCACGGCCTGTTGATTCTACCACCAGTCACCTGAAGAGATGTCTACACCTCAGTTGCGTGCCAGAGACAACTTTTGGATTTCTGTGACCTGTAAAGAAAAGCCATGTAGATTTACAAGCAATGGTCTCTGCATCCAAGCCTGACAAATGTCGAAATGGGGATGAAGGATTAAGAAAAGGTTAATCCCCCGTTTTCAAAATGTTTGACTTGGTGTTTCTTTCGAGAAAGGTCTGAATTTTTAAGAACTGTTTCAGTGACATTAGGTGGTGGTGAACACTGACCAACCCTTATTTGTGCATGCGTGTGTGTGTGTGTGTGTGTGTGTGTGTCTTCCACTGTTCCCTTGGAAACTACCTGCTCCAAGACTGCAGTCTACCATCTCCAGTAAAAGCTCTGGAAGCAGAGGGTGACAAGACAAGAGAGACAAGAGACCAAGGAAAGGAAGAATACATTTTTCTCCAACATTAACCTTCTCAACCCTACATGAAGATAAACCACTGAGGGCTCTAAAACCCCATATTAGAAACACTGACCATTATGTTCCTGGTTGTCCTTTTGTTTAATACCTATTCAAAAACTGGCAGGTGTCAGCATCTTAAAAGCAAAGGTCAAAGCTAAGGAAAAGAGCCTTGACCTTTTTTTTTTTTTTTTTAAGGGAAGATTCTTATCTGCGTGGAACTGAAGGCTTCCCTTTTACAACCACTAAGCTGGGTGAATCTCTTAAAAGTCCTTTACCAGCTTGGTAGGAGACATGGGGTCGGAGCCCAAAGCCCATCCAGGGCCCCGCCCCTCCCCCTGCAACACTGGGGGGCCCCAGCAAGTGAGCCTGTGGTCACACCCACTCCTGCTGTGCCTTTGACCCTGCCGGAGGGAGAGCCACGTAAAAGGACACTTCAGTAGCAAAATCCCCTACACTCAGTTCCACCCCACCCGAAGTAGTAGTATAAGGTGGCTCCTTGCAATTTTTTAATGGCTGACAAACCCAAAGGGCTAGTGGATTCTCTGCCTCGTCTGTCTCCAGGCCCCGTGTGCTCTGGTGCTCTCCTTCTGCCTTACTTGCTGTTCCTGGCCCTCCCTTACTCCATCTCAGGCCGGGCGAGGGGCAATGAACCAATTGGGAAGACACTCCTTCCTGCTTCCTGTGAGGAACACCAATCCATCAAGATCGCTGTGCACTTTGCTACCAAGTGCTCTTTCCTCCAGACATTTTAAGTGGCTTCCCGGAATCTGAACGTTCTCGTGAGCCCACTGCACCCCTACTTCTCAGACTAACAGGCTTCTGCGGACAGATGTGCCTTCTCCTGCTAGGAGCGGGTGCAGCGGGGGCGGGGCGGGCCGGGGTTGGGGAGCCGGCACCCACTGAGCTTGCCCACGACGGCAGGAGCACGTGGCTTGCCAAGGAGGCCAAGGTGAAGGGGGTGGATGAGGTGAGGAGGAAAGCGCGCCCTCTCTGCTTCTCGTGGTAAGGGGCAACCGAAGCTGCTAAGCCTCTCTCCTTCATGCAAATGGCCGGCAGGCATGATGTCAGGAATGGCAGGCGCCCCCTGCCCCCCCCGCCCCCCAGTACTCCCAGGCCTTTACTAGCTCGGCCTGCCCACAGTCTTCCTCGGTGCCCCTCAGCCGGGCTGGGGTTCATGTCCTCAGATGCCACTTTCTCTCACTGCCCCCTCTCCACCTTCCCGCCCTGCACGCCTCCAGGCCGCCTCTGCCCGCCCCCCCTCCCCCGCCTTCTCCGCCTCTCCGGGCTCCACGCCGAGCACCTGCGTCCCCGCAGGTCCCCAGGCCTGCGCTAACAGTGCAGGGACATCCTGCTGCGTCGCATGGCCTCGCTGATCAGGTAGGCGGGGCTCAGCTCGGGCTCCTCGGTCATGATGGCAATGTTCTGCCACTCGCCCGTCTGGCTGGACCTCTTGATGGTGTCCACCACGCACAGCGCGTACAGGCAGTCATCGAAGGTGGCGGCCATGGTGAGCGGCCGCCCGTCCCACGTGCGCCGGTCGTCCTGGTCCTGGAAGGCCTGGCGCACGGCCTGCATCATCTTGATGGTGCCGCGCAGGTAGGGCGACGGGATGTCGCTGAAGGCCTTCTCGGGCAGCAGGGAGTTGCTGACGGGCGTGGCGTCCTGCAGCAGCAGCTCCTGCTGCGGGGCCCCGTTGCGCTGCCCGTACAGGTCCGTGCCCACCGCCAGCAGGCGCCCGGCCGAGCCCACCACGGTCACGTCCTGCTTGAAGTCGCCGGGCACGTTGAAGTTGAGGGTGACGGTGCAGCACACCCCGCCCTCCAGCACCATCTGGAAGGTGCAGAAGTCGTCGCTGGTGATCTGGCGGATGCCCTTGATGTGGTCGGTCTGCTTCACAAAGGTCTTGAGCAGCCCGTGCACCTTGACGGCCTTCTGGCCGCTGAGGAAGGTGAGCAGGTCGATGATGTAGGTGCCCACCGAGTGCAGGCCGCCGCCGCCCATCAGGTCGTCGCAGCTCCAGTTGTACTTCTTGCCCAGCAGGCTGCCGCCGTGCACCTGCACCTCGCACACCAGCAGCTCGCCCACGTAGCCCTCCTCGATGAGCTGCTTCATGCGCACGAAGGCCGGCAGGAAGCGCAGCACGTTGCCCATGATGCTCATGAGCTTGGGGTAGTAGTGGGCGGCCGACATCATGCGGAAGGCGTCCAGCGGGGTGGCCGTGCGGTCGCAGATGACGTTCTTGCCGATGCCTGCGGGCGGGGGGGGGGGGGGAGGGGAGGAGGAGGAAAGACAGCCGTGAGGGCGCGGGCGTGCGCAGCGGTAGGGGGCGCTGTGGCCCGCACACGCTAATTCTCGGGGCGGACCAGACCCGATCTGAGAGTCCCCCCGACAACCGAAGGTGTTTGGTGGCCCCGGTTACTTATGCAAAGGTTACCTAATCCCTATTATATTTGTACTATAACCCATTTGTAATTATTTGAATATTTAAGTGCAATGGGTCAAGTATTAAACCACGGATTCAAATATTGACTCCTTTTAAAATATTTAAATAGCCTATAGTTTGGAGAGGTTTTTAAATATTTGCCAGTATGTAATATAAAACGCTTCATTTCATGTTTCGTGTCTCTAAGTCTATAACACTTTATACACAAGTATATTTTACTTGTAAAATACTGATAAATTTAACATTTAAATATAAAATATAAGTCCTATTGAAGTATACAGTATCATCTTTTTACATATAAAATGTTTTATTAAAATTATCGTCCATAGGGCGCCTGCGTGGCTCAGTTGGTTGAGCGACTGCCTTCGGCTCAGGTCACGATCCTGGAGTCCCTGGATCGAGTCCCGCATCGGGCTCCCTGCTCGGCGGGGGGGTCTGCTTCTCCCTCTGACCCTCCCCCCTCTCATGTGCTCGCTCTCTCTCTCATTCTCTCTGTCTCAAATAAATAAATAAAATCTTTACAAAAAAAAATTATCTTCCATATGAGATGTTTTGTATGTAAAACATAATGTATTAAAGATGTATTATTAGAAATATCATATGTAGGGGAACCTGGGTGGCTCAGATGGTTAAGCATCTGCCTTCCGCTCGGGTCATGATCCCGGGGTCCTGGGATCGAGTCCCGCATCAGGCTTCCCGCTCCTTGGGAGCCTGCTTCTCCCTCTGTTTCTCTCTGTCTCTCATGAATAAATAAATAAAATCTTTAAAAAAAAAAAAAAAGAAATATCATATGTAGGGAAGAGAGGAGTGCCTCTGTCTGGATAGAACCAGAATATGTAAGCTTAAGCTATAGCCAAGGCAAGTCTGATTAAATACGAGGAAGAATTTCTTAATGATATCCTCTGGAGGTCTAAGCTTTTAGCTCTCTCCCCTACAACCGCAAACAAAGGATCATATTTGGAGTGTTATCCTGCTTGTTTATTTTGCATTACGGATTAGGGCCGGCAGTGGTCAGAGATATGTTTGCTTACTGTTTTCCCGCTCTTGACAGAAAGAGTGGGTATTCCCTGTGTCTTAGGGGTGGGCAGTGGCTGGCTCCTCCCAGACCTCCATCTGGCTCATGGTGGGGTTTGGCGCTTTTGGCCAATGCAGCTGAGGCCAACTAACAATTAGGCTTATGTGATGACTATACTGGGTGCATAAATTACAGGTAGATTCAAGCCCTTTGGGAGACTAAGTGATTCTGGGTCTGGAGAAAACAAAGGATCAAAGGAAATAAGAGTGACAGGGAATGAGAGAGGGATTTATTCTGTAGAAGCCAAGAGTGAGGGAAGAAAAACAACTCAGCTGAACCTGTAGAGACAGCCAACTGGAACTTAATAATAATGATAATGATAACAATAATAATAATTAATAATAATAGAATTACACAGATTTTGTTAGTACACCAGATTAAAGGTTGCTAGGTGGAAAGACTTGGGGAGCTTCTGAGTCAGGGCACGTGTCTGCCTATGGCTGGTCTCTCTTGTCTAGTCATGCTCTGCACATTGACCCTCTACTGGGGACCTGTCCACTCCAGCCACAGATGGGGGGATACCCCAGGGAAAGGGAGCAACGAGACACGCACTCCCATCCCAGTTGTCCTGACTGTGGGCATTCAACTTGACAGCACCCATGAAATCTCACAACAAGCTGAGCTGAGATAGGGTTCTGTGGGGGTCCTGCAACTGTGGGTGTCTGTCCAGTGGAAATGCCTGGACAAGGCCACGGTCTAGCCCGTGACTCTCATCTTCCCAGTGGAAGAACTAGCCAAACAATAGATGTGGTCAGAACAGATTTTGGAAAATAAATACGATCGATGGCTGTCAATTTCCACACACGCATTTAATTCTGGCCCTGAATGAAAGGCCTGGAAGCCACACGATGACCACATCTCCTTGCCTTTTCCACGTTGGCAGAGCTGACTGGCTTTTCTGATGACCATGAATGATCAGTAAGAAGCTCCTTTAACTCTTAGCAACCAGTTGAGGACTAAGGCTCTGGGAGAGGGACAAGGAAACATTGGTTTGTATTATCAAATGTGCCATGCGCTTGCAAAACATAATGTTCTGATAATGCGATCCTGTTGGCATTAGGCTCATGTAACACCCGCTCGCGCAGGCAGGAGCAGATTTATATGTAAACGGATTGGTAGGTCACTGCAGGGACAGGTGACTAATGCTGCCAAAATCTGCCTCACACCTGCTGGGTAGGGGATGTAGCCTCTCCTATAGCCTACCTCAAGGTCCCCCCCAAACCAGGACCCTGCCTATCATCTTAGTATACTCTTTCTGTCATCTTAATGGCACATGAGAAGTTTCTTATTTTTCTATTACACTCCCTATTTTTTTAAAGATTTTATTTATTTATTTGAGTGTGTGCGTGCGCGCGCGCGCGCGAGAGAGAGAAAGAGAGAGAGAGAGAGAGAGAGAGAGAGCACAAGTTGGGGGAAGGGCAGAGGGACAAGCACATTCCCCGGTGAGCGCAGAGCCCGAGGTGGGGCTCCATCCCGGGACCCTGAGATCAGGACCTGAGCCGAAATCCAAGGCTTACCCGACTGAGGCACCCACATGCCTTATTTTTCTATCATAAAAAAAACTATAAAATAGCAAAAGAAAAAATAGGGAAAATTAATTGACTTCCCATCCACACACCCAAAACCATCACTAAATAGGGAATTCCTTGCAGCTGTATAGATGAAAAGACTCTGTTGAAAGCTCCTTCTCCAGAAAATGCAATATGAATACACACAAAAACCCCTCTCCCGTTCTGAAACTCATGCCTGGCTCCCCCAGCGTTCTGAGATCAAGTATCTCTTCCATTAGGCTCTTTATGCGTGTTGTGGTTCTGCACTACACGATAAAGTCCTCAAAGACCAAGACTCGCTCTCATTTCTTAAGCCTCCGCTGTGCCCACAGCACCCAGTGGATGTTGGTGCTCGGCCCCACCTCACGGCCCGCGCTCCTTAGCAATATCCACACTTCCCAGATGGGTCTCGGCAACATCTTAACTCGCGATACCTACAGAGCACAAAGGACACTTCTAGGAATCTACCAGGAAGAAACAATCTAAGATGTAAGCACGGCGTGTTGCCCGAAGAGGCTTCTCACTGAATTATTCATTAAAGCAAAAAGCTAGGAACAATGCAAATGCCCAATGATAGAAGAATGGGTATGGAAGCTGTAGTGTTGCCATATAATGGAATAATTGTGAAGCCAAGGAACATGATGCTAATGAAGACTTTTTAATGGCAGGCGAGATGATTATGATGTCATGTTAAGTGAAAAAGGGCTCCATTCATAGACATACTATGATCTCAACTCTCTCTTAAAAATACAAAAGAAGAAGAGAAAATCTGGAAGGGAACACCTCAAAATGTTTACAGTGGTTAATTCTTTAGTAGGATTATGACTGATTTGTATTTTCTTCACTATGTTTTTCTGTGTTTTCTAAGTTTCTCCTTTTATGGTCAGAAAAAATGTTCACTTTTCTTTTTTCTTCTGAAGACTGTATTTATTTATTTGAGAGAGAGCGAGAGAGAGAGCACGTGCAGGGGGAAGGGGCAGAGGGAGAGGGACAAGCAGACTTTGCACCGAGCGGGGAGCCCGACGCGGGGCTGGATCCCAGGACCCCAAGATCACGACCCCCGCCGAAGTCAGACTCTTGAATGACCGAGCCACCCCAGGCGCCCCTGAGCTTTTCTGTTTTAAACCCAAAGGAGACACAAAGACCTTTGAAGGATGGTGCTCACGTGATGGCAGAGGGCCCTCCAAGGTCTGGGGTGGGCAGGCAGGTGCGAGAGCCAGCGGACCTGTCCCAGCGCCCGTGCCCCAGCGGGCTGGTGAGAGCGCCACTGACCCTCAATGGCTTCAGAGGCTCAGGCTACATTGCTAGGTCTCCTGGCTCCAATTCCTCAGGACCTCTTTATGATTCTGATGAAAGCTATGGACTCTGTTCAGAAGATGCAATTCAAACATACGCACAAAACGATACCCACACCCCAAGATTGGGTACAGTTCCCTCAGGTTCCAAGGAGCAGGCATCTCCATCATAAATTGTACAGTAACTTCTTCTTTTTAAAGTATGTATTATGTATTTTTGTTTTTTTAGTAGGCTCTATGCCCAACATGGGGCTTGAACTCACAACCCCCAGATCAAGAGTCGCATGCTCTACCAAGTGAGCCAGGTGCCCCTGTACAATAACTTCTTGAAGGCTTTATGACATATTGTTAAAAACAAGATAGCTTCCAGTTTTAAAAGAAACCCAAAATGCAGAGCTAGCAGGCCCTGATTTGTAAAGCAAATCCCTTTTCTCTCTGCTCTGGACACTCTTACCTCAACCCCACCCCTTGGTGGGGCTTCCACAAAGCACCCTGTGGAGCCCCCCCAAAATCCTCAGGTCCTCTTTCCCAGCTTCTCCCCACCAAAATGCCTAGAACCTGAAGCTCCAAGGTCCTTAGCAGTTTACAAAGAACAAAGGGCTTAGGGCTAAAGAAATATAATTCTATTTTTTGTTGTTTACTTGGTTTTTCTGATTTTTGTTTTATGTCAGCTTTACTGAGGTATAATTAACATATAAAATTGTGAGATCTTTATTTTTTTATTTTTAAAAAAGATTTTATTTATTTATTTTAGGGGTGGAGGGGCAGAGGGAGAGAGAGAATCTCAAGCAGACTCCCCGATGAGCGCAGAGCCTGACATGGGGCTCCATCTCACGACCCTGAGATCATGACCTGAGCCAAAACCAAGAGTTGGGCGCTTAACCAATTGAGCCAACCAGGCGCCCCTAAAATGGTAAGATATTTAAAGTGTACACCGTGGTTATTTGATATACATATGCACTGTGAAAGTATTTCCACCATCTGTTTAATTAACCTCTCATGATTATCTTTTTGTGTGTGCAAGAGAACATTTAGATTCTACCCTCTTAGCAAATTTCAATTATACGATACAATGTTATCAGTTATAAACACCATGTTTACATAAGATCCTCGGACCTTGTTCATCTTACAGCTGAAAGTTTGTACTTAAAGGAATACAATTCAAATTGTAGGCTTCCAGTCATCAGACACTCACTCTGTGTGTGTATGTGTGTGTGTGTGTGTAGGGGTGCACGCAGGTGTGTGTTTGTAAGTACATGAGTGTGGCACAGAGCATCCCCTCACTCCTAAAATCACATGCAATATAAAGGGAACTTACATTTTCTGGGTATAGGGTTGACACACCCAACAATCCTGGGTGCATCAGGTGCCATGGAATATATGCTGGGATTTCTTCCAAAGAAAGCAGATAAATACCTGCCTTCCAAATCTCCCCTTTCAGCCTGGGCTTTGGTCTCGCTCTCCAGAAGATACCATGGCTCTTTGGTGTCTTTGTCATTTTCAGGTGTCTTAACACAATGCTTTTCTTGCTACCCCTGAGAAAGTGCTAGAAAAGGCTCTTTAGAGAAAAGCCCTTCTCTCTTTTGTGCTGAAAAGGAAATAACAAGTGAGGACCAAATCCTGTACTCCTCCCTAAGGACACGACTTCGATAGGAAGGTAAACAGATACCGTCAGGGCGACAGGAGCTGAAAGTCTCTGTTTCTCAGGGAGAGAAACTGGGGGAGAGACTGAAGGCCCTTTTCCCTGCCTGGCCCCAAACAGCCATGGCCGATTCCTAATGGGAAACCACGAGGGGAAGAATATGACCCTGGTCTCTGCTCTGCAGACCCTAAGAGGAGAGTGTGTGTTTTCTCACTCTTGGGGGGGCTTTACCAAAAGGCCAAACATGCTCCCTTAGGAGTTTATACTCTCCTGTGGCAAGATGTGGTGTCCTCCTTCTAAAGCAAAAGATCCACAGCTTTGGCACCCCATACCATTTTAAAGAGAATCATGCCGCAGAGGATCAAGATAATCGACGACTTGAAACATATGGATTCAATTTCACTCCTAGTAAACAGGCCGTGCAAAATGGAAAGCAGAAAAAAGTGCTACGCGACTGAGAAGGAAAGAGTGTTTTGTGTTTTGCCAAGCCCCAAACGTCTCCCAGGCTCCGGAGAGTTTCAGTTAGGCCCACTGGTGCTCACAGTGATGCAGAGGAAGAGGAAGAGCTTTCTGGGCATTTGGGGACTATGGTGGATGCGGTCACCCTGCTGCTTCCTCCCCTCTCCCGGGAGGTGATCTGAGATTACACCATCAACCCCCTGCTTAGCTCTCTCCACTGAGGGATCTGCTCCTGCACCCAGAAATGGATGCCTTGGAATCCTGCCACATTTGTCAAGGCAGAGCACTGCAGGGACTCTGGGTGGGTGGCAGAGAACACATCAGGACTGGCCTGGCGTGTGGGGAAGGTTTCACAGCCCGCCTCCGTTGTAGACCACCTATCCTTTTGCATGAAGACCAAGAGCCTAAGCTGGGTCTTTTGGGGATCGAGAGGAGCTGAATACATCACCCCAGAATGTACCGCTTTGACATGTGGATTATTTCGAGACTGAAAACAATCAGGAATCAGGACTGAGCAGACTCAAGAAGAGCTTTTTACCTCCCCCTTAACTGCCTAAAAGAATTTAGCTAGAGGGGCTGTACCAGGAAGAGAGAGCTATTGCCAGAGATAACTTTTTATATCAGAAAGAGTTATCTGCATGGCCTGGGGGACATTTGTTTATCAAACATTTGTCCTCTTTCATCTTTCTGTGAAATGTCTTCGTCCTCCCTTTGAAGCCTCAGACCCCTGCGTCCTCTTCTCCTTAGCTTGGTTATGATCTCTAAGTCTCAGTGACCTGCCTGCCAGGGAGTCTCATGTTTCCAAAGGGGCTCCTGTATGTAAGAAACTTGCTTTTCTCCCATTACTCTGTCTTATGTCCACTTAATTTTTAGCCAACCAAAAAACTTAGAAGGGAAGACGGGAAACGTTGTCTACCCCTACAGCACCTTTGGGTTGGGACCAACTTTATTTTTTAAGTGAGAACCCCTGGTCAGCAAATAAAGTAAGCGCTCCCTTGTCCACAAAATCGTGGGACTAAGACCTCACCTCTATCACGGAGCTGAAGCAGGGGAAAAATGAGATCAACAGGAAAACTCTGGAGGGTGAAAGTGCAATGTGCAAGACCGCATGCCTGCTCTTTGTCAGAAGCTTTTAAACGAAATAATTCCAGAAGGAGCTTTACTGCCCTCCTGAGATCTCCCATGGGGAAATGGGAAACTGGCTCCCTCCGCAGCCTGCTGAGTGTGTTCTCCATAACGAGCCACAGTATCCACAGCCCTCACGGGGGGGTTAGTGCTGCAGGGAAGGAATTTCCCACCCGCAGACCCTAAGCCACCTTCAGGCAGCTGCGCCCCCCATCCTCCAAGCTCAAGGTCTCCTAGCCAGGGCTGGGTACCCGCCCATATCTCTTTCCAGGGACCAGAGCTTTTGCAGGCGGCTGATGTTCCCTCCAGATGAGCCCCTGAAGGAGCAGGGGCAAGGGATTTCCCACTGACACCTCGAGGGAGAGAGATGTGCTGTCTGCTAACCCAAAGAGCAGCTACCCTTTCCTGCCCGTGATCAAGTAGGTTCTCCCCTGGACACCTGGGGTACAGCTGCGACCCGGCCACCCAGAGACCAGAGCCATCCCCCAGCATAATCAGCCTGAAACTTCAAAGCATGTCTCTCTGCCAGCACATTGCCAATTACACACTACTCCCTTATCTAATCGATGGTGGAAATCTATGAGGCCAAAGCTACTTTCCCACCAGTTCTTCCCAATTACTCCACTTGTGTTGATAGCTCCTTATCTTCCGAAAGCCCAAATGGCTGCCTGTCCTACAGGCTGGCTTGCGGCCGTCCTGGCAGATTGGCAGAATCCCCACAAGAAGTCCCATCAGAGACAGCCTCCTAGTTTTCCCTGCCATTCACAGAAGGTAGAGAAGACTTCTCTGCCATTCAGGCAGGGAACTCATTATCTTCACTTATACTCCATTCTGTCAGCGTTTCTGTGCTAGGGACTGGGACTGAAAAATGAGTAAGATAGATGAATAGGAGCTCTCAGTCTAGTAGAGAAGACCAACCAGAAATGAGGGATTACAGTATCTTATAGATTATAGGATCTAACAGAGGGATAAGCAGTGAGAGCAGAGAGAAGGGCTGCCCAACTGATTGGGGCGTGGTAGAAAGCTCTGCTGGAGAGGTGATATTTGAGCAGGGTTCGGAGGTATGTGTAAGAGTTTACCTGAGGGGCGCCTGGGTGGTTTGATCAGTCCAGTCTCCCGACTTTTGATTTCAGCTCAGGCCATGATCTCAGGGTCGTAAGATCGAGCCCCGTGTCAGGTTCCGTGCTCAGTGCAGAGTTTGCTTCTCTCGCTCTCCCTCAGACCCTCCCCCCTACTTGCACACACACTCTCTTTCTCAAATAAATAAATTTTAAAAAAAGAGTTTAACTGAATGAATATTCAGAAGCTTCGGGTCCCATTTAGAAAATGGTTGAAAACAACAGTGTTTAACCTAGCATCTGAGAAACCATTAAAATTGGAAATGGTATGTATATATCCTGATGTTTTCATTAGAGTCTTAAAAGATTTTATGATTCAAAGGAGATCAAGCAGAACTGGAGTGCCGAGCGAAAGCAACAAGGAAGGCAGAGTAAAGACAAATCTCTGGTTTTAAGGGAACTAAATATCTGAACACACAGGGCTACTTGTAACCGTTCCTTCCCCTCTCCCTGTGGGTTTCACTCACCCCCTGCAACACTGCATTTAGTCCAGCTTCGTCTCAGCTCCGGCTCGTCCTTCCTTTATTCCCTAGGGGTTGGCATCCCCTCCCTCTCCGCCCTCCCGCCCACCCCCCATACACACGTGCTTTTTTTAAGCTGAGAATGTTTCTTTCAGCACCAGCAGGGATGACTTGTCTAAACCCCACTCTGTGCCCTCTGGCCCTTCTTCCATATAAATTGGGAGGAGAGCCCCTTTGGAGAAATCCCTCATCTTCAATCCCCATGGGAGTTTCTGACAAACGACTTCCCAACTCAAACTACTAATCTGATCTGTTCGCAATAATAATGACATACTTTAAATCTTTTTTTTTTTTGAGAGAGAGAGAGAGAGTGCGCATGAGTGGGGGGAGGGGCAGAGGGAGAGAATCTCCAGCAAACTCCCCGCTGAGTGCAGAGCAGGATGCGCGGCTTGATCTCACAACCCTGAGATCATGACCTGAGCCAAAATCAAGGGTCGCTTAACCGACTGAGCCACGAGGCACCCCAAATAGCACCAAAACCGTCTACTGAAGAGGCTTGTGCCAGAAGAGGCTGAGCATTTTACATATGCTTCCATTTTTGTGTACACAACCCCATGAGGGGGGTACTAATATCGTCCCCATCTCACAGATGTGGAAACTGAGGCTCGAAGAGGGGTAACAACTTGGGCAAGTTGACTGGTAGAGCTGGGATTTGAACCCAGATTGCCAGGCTTCAGAGTAAACCTGGTCTTCACTTTTACACTCCTACTGCCTTCTGAACATCCTTGTCCTAGGGCCGGCTCTGCCGTTCTTCTCTCTGAACTGTATACAACACCCAGAGTTGACATCCACCTCCCTGATGCGTGCTCCCCATGCCGCCGGGCAACACGTGCTCCAGGGAGGGCTTAAGGAGGGCTCGGGGGAGAACCGTGCAGCTGACCATGGTGAGCATCCAACACCGGGGCGCTGGGGGTGCCCACTGCCCCACTGGATGACAGCCAAAAGCCCCAGAGCACCATGATTAAGTTTCCATTCTAATTTCAAACTTGACATGGAAATGGGTCAAGGGTGACCCACCTTCGGTTGCCCCTGTCAAGGCCCCTGATGCCGTCGGTGGGCTCCGAAAGAGGTGAACGGACCAGAGACAAGAAATCAGCACAGCTAATACGGATGGGACTGGATACTGACCTGAATTAAACGTTCGAGTGCTTTTCTACATCCAACCAGCCCTAAGAGGCCAGCCTCTATCGCACCAATGCTTTTTACGGGTTCCCATCCCCCACCAGCCCCACTCAGGACTGTTGTCTGAAGCCTCCTTTTGCAGAGGAATCCCAACAAGGAGTTGGATTTTCTCAGATTGTTTTGTGTGCAATACATTATAGAATCACTGAGCCCATAACTGAGCAGGGATATCCAGAGCAGGGACAACGCTCCTGAAACACGTTTCATTTTTGGCTTTCCTACTGGGAAATCCCACACATCTGCATCACTGTTGGCCTGTATGTGTTGAGAGTGAACATAATGTTGGGAAGTCACTAGCCAGCCCCGCCCAGCCTGCGCATTCCCCAGGAGAGAAAAGCTGGCCACTCCTAGCCCAGGGGACACAGCAGGTGGGTGGGCAGAAGCCAGAGACCTTCTAGGCTAGTGGCATGCTTCCCAGCAGGTTGGCCTGAGGCAGCCCTTCCCTGCCTGTGGTGGCACTTACAGACCCCAGTGAGGGGCACGAGGCAGTGAGAGGGCCCATGGGAGAACAGAGGCCTGGGGTTGGGTGTAGTGGCTGCAGTCGCCAGGGACTTGGGGACAGAGGAAAAGAGCCAGGCTGTGGGCTCGCCTGTGGAGTCCTGCCTACGCTGGTCCCAAGTAGCCAAATGACACCCACTGCATCTTAGTGGTCACTATTCTGGGCAGTGGCCTGGGACCGCCCCTCTCGAGTCTGCACCGCTATTCCACCCCTGACCAAGCCAGAATTCAGAGGACGCCACCTGGATGCAGGTGGTGCACATAGGCCACGCTTTCCCCACGGAAGCAGCCACCGTCTGCAGGCAGGAGGACACAGGGCAGAATGTTGGGCAACTGGGTCACCAGAGTCTTCAAAAGAGACTGAGCTGCTTAAACTGTAAATGACTGGGTTGGGTGAGTTGACTGGATTGCACTATAATTCCATTCTCTGCCCACGCATCTAGCAGGATGGGGGCCTAGAAGGGTATCGAAGTGGAGTGTGAATTTTCTTCACAGATCCAAGAGGGTGGGAAGCCCCATATTATCTCCCAAAGCCCCTCCACTGTCCTCTCCAAAACCTCAGTACTGAATTATCAATTTGTGAGTCAATGCTTTCCAGAGAAACATAGACTAACCTCACTGTGCATACAGTATGCGAGACAAGAGACTTTAGGGACGCCCGGGCGGCTCAGTCAGTTAAGCATCTGCCTTCAGCTCAGGTCATGATCCCAGGATGCTGGGATCGAGCCCCACATTGGGCTCCCTGTTCGGTGGGAAGTCTGCTTCTCCCTCTCCCACTGCAGCTCCCCCTGCTTGTGCTCACTCTGTCAAATAAATAAATAAAATTTAAAAAAAAGACAGTAGACTTTAGGCAACTTCTCAAACAAACCAAAGAGGAAACTCTCCATTCAAGACAAAGTCTCTAGTGAAGGGATCACAGCTACCCTTACCCAGTGATGTGTGTGTGTGTGTTTTTAAATCAGGATATTTCACACAGCCTAAGTTTTTGGCTTCTCTTAAACAACAGAAAGGTCCAGAAACACTGGGTTTCTTCCCCCCAGAGCCTCCTGCATGACAACAATCAGTTGGAGCAGAATAGTGGCTTCCATAGTTGGTCAGTGCTGGCATCTCTAGTAGACCCCAGTCCCCCCCAGTCTCTGGTGAACAGCTGTGTTCGTTTTCTATTTGCTGCCATAACAAACTACCAGGAACGGAGCAGGTGAACCCAACACCCACTCATGATCCTTCAGTGCTCTGGATCAGAAGTCAGGCAGGCTCCGCTGGGTCTCTGCTTAGGGTTTCCCAAAGCCACCCTGGGGAAGAATGTGCTTCCAAGTTCACAAGGTTGCCGGCCGAGTTCAGGACTTTGGAGCTAAGGGCCTGAGGTTCTCTGCTGGTTTCCTCGTGGCTGTTCACCTTCAAGAAGGGCCTGCATTCCTCAGGTGCCGTGCTACATTCAGGCCGGTGATGGTAGATGCAAGTCAGGCCTTCCCATGCTGGAATCTCTCTGACTTCCTCTTTTGCCACCAGCTAGTGAGAACTCTCTGTTTTTACAGGGTTCCTGTTATCACATGAGGGCCCACCCAGATCATTTCCCTTTGGCCGTATAACTAATCACAGGAGGGACACCAGGGAGCAAAGTTCATCTTAAATGACACCACTGCACTCCATCTGTGTGCACGTGAGCTCTAGAAAAAAAGTCCTGCCAGCAGGAAGATTCTCAAGTAGTCTCCCGACGACATAAAGATCCTGACACGTGTTGACATTCCTTTCAAATCAACCTTTGTTTCTGTGTTCTTTCAGTAATTTTTACTGCATCGAAAAGAAAGCCTCAGTGAGGTACTCTAGGCTTGAAGAACCTATTATTAGTCTCCTTGTTACCACGGAGATTGTGTCCCCAATTCAGGGCTCCCTGTAGGCAGCCGTTAATAGGAACAGGGTTGGGCAGGGTGGCAGTCTGGGTCTCCCGGGGCCAAAATGAGCACAAGGCAGGAAAGAGGAGCTGAAACAGTCATAGATCCACTAGGTGCCCGTCGGTTCGGTGAAGCCTCACGCCGGCACCATTATCCCCGTCTGTCTAGAATGGGTCATGGAGGCTGAGAGAGCATAGGGTAATCATGAACAAACCACCTCCCCGAGCACTTTCACCTCCATCCGCTCTGCATCTTCGAGCAGGTCTGTGACAAGACGCGGGGAGCGGTGGGAAGGCGGTGACGCTTAGAAACAGAGAGGTGACCTCTAATTAGGTGTGTCTGGGGGCAGTGGTTGGTGCAGACTTGTCGCTTTCAGGGGCTGCCTACACTCTGAATCTCCTTGCTCTATCTGGGAAATGCCTCACGGTGTGAGTCTTGGTGGGAGGTAGAAGTTCTCCCCTCCCGTGGAAGCCAAGCCAGGGGCACGCCTTTCCAGCCGCCTTTGCAGAAAAGGCATGGGCATGCGCCTGGGTTTGGCCATCCAGGGACCCTGCCTGGCTTCGGGTCATAAGAAAGGAGATGGATGGGGGCGCCTGGGTGGCTCAGTCGTTAAGCGTCTGCCTTCAGCTCAGGTCATGATCTCAGGGTCCTAGGATTGAGCCCCACATTGGGCTCCCTGCTCGGCGGGAAGCCTGCTTCTCCCTCTCCCACTCCCCCTGCTTGTGTTCCCTCTCGCGCTGTGCCTCTCTCTGTCAAATAAATAAATAAAATCTTAAAAAAAAAAAAAAAAAGGAGATGGATGGAGGATCCATGCTGGTGGTGGGGGGTATACCCAGTTTCCAAGGGCTGCGGTGGCCGTGATTCCAGCACCATTGAGGGTCCATCCATGTTGGCTGGGTTCTCTGGTGTGACTTAGATGGAGACTCCAGCTGCCAAGCCTTCCTTTGGTCCTCTTGTTTTCCAAGCCTACTTCCCCAGCCTGACTCACATTTCTGTGATGAACTACTCTCCTTTCAAGAAATTCTATTCTGCTAAAATCAGCCAGGTAGTTTCTGTTGTTGGCCATCAGAATGCTTCTCCCGGACAAGCTTTCTGGATCCCTTTTTGAAAAGATTGATTTGAGCACAGAGGAACCCCTGAGTGCCTGTTAATAAAGTACCCTAAGATCCAGTGTGATTTATTGGAAAGGGAAATGGAATGAGGGTCGGGTGATGTGCTTTAAAGTTCCGATTCCAGCATGTGGAACTGTGTGACCCACGCCGTTTGACATCGAGGAAACTGGGTTCCCGTGTCTATAAAATTGGAAGAGTAACACTTTCAAAAGGCTGCTCGGAGGATGAGATGACATATGGGCAACTATCCGGCCACATAAAGAGTGCTCGTGAATGTCTACTGAAATCAACAATGGGTCCAACTAAAAACTGCTCCTCGAGCTCCAAGAGTTAACATGTTGGGCAGCAGGGATACCAGTACATGGCAGCAGGGGGCTGGGCGGGTACTAAGACGTGAAATCGAAATGGGTCCTAAGTCCAGCTCCGCCACCAATTCAATGTACGAGAGCCGTATTTGAAATGGGGCTGCTATCTGGCCCTGGCAGCTTTATAAGACCACGGACAGCACGGCACAAAGAGGACATCGGGAAGTCTGCTGGAAGGAACAGCCTACTACAAGAAGAAAGTTACTGCTGACATGCGGTAGCAAAACAGAAAGCCTAAAAACCAAACCTACGGCAGCGCTCTGTCTGGAATCTGGGCTCTGTCTGGGCTGGTACTAGATGCTCATGTGAGTGAAAACAAAATGCAGAACCTACAGGCACTGGTTGGGGTGCTGATTCACTCCATACACCCCAGGCAGGGGCTTCTGTTGGCATTGTTGACCGTATGGGGTGGTGACAGGGAGTCAAGATGGGAAAATGCAAAGCAAAGGCAAACCAAGACATTTAGCCGTGCACCTCATTAGCTGCTCCTAGCAAGTAACTGAAGCTCAGCTAGTGATGGAGGCTGCACATGAGAACCCCCTCCTTCCTGAGAACCAAACCTCCCCCTTGGTTGTAGCTGATACCTTGACAGATCTGTGCTAACATCATGGCTAGGAGGAGGATCCTGTCTACAGAGCTCAGAACCTTAGCGATGGGCAAGACTGAGGGAGGAGGCTGGTGGTGGGGTGGGGGTGAGGGGGCAGTTTACATAGCACCTCACCTTACACAGAGATCTGGGCTTTCCTGAGCAGCCCAGAAGCCAGCAATTTCTTCCCTCCTCCAGGCTGTTCTTTTATTTTATTTTTTTATTTTTTTAAAGATTTTATTTATTTATTTGACAGAGAGAGGGAACACAAGCAGGGGGAGTGGGAAAGGGAGAAGCAGGCTCCCTGCCGAGCAGGGAGCCCGATGCGGGGCTCGATCCCAGGACCCCAGGATCATGACCTGAGCCGAAGGCAGACGCTTAACGACTGAGCCACTCAGGCACCCCCAGCCTGTTCTTTTAAAGGGACAGGGCTTAGTGTTTCATCCTGGGACCAGGAGACAACCTTCTGCGCATAGCTGATGATAGTTTTAGCAAGCCCAGTCTGCTGAGGCTGAAAGCTGGAAACTGCTCCCTGGGAGTGGAGACTAGTCATATTGCCCCAGGCGCTGGCTAGGGCGAGTCTTGAGATTTTTTTTTTTTTTTTTTTTGCAACAATTTGCAAACAATGCGGACTCTTCTTAAACAAAGAATCCTAGTTGGCAGGAACTCCCAGGAAACTGGGCACACCTAGGTCTGTGTTTGCCCCTGCGAAGCTAGTTGAAAGACTGAGAAACTAGAAAGCCCTTGGCAGCAGCCCCATTTTACAGATGAAGAAATGGGCTACGTCTTCATCCTTTCTCTTCTCCATAACACTGCGAGGCCCTGGAGGAGGCTGGGATACAGACATATAAGTAACAAAGGCTCTAAAAGCCCCAGCCCCAGGAGAAAGAGTCCCAGCAAGGCTGTAATGGATCCAGATACATCCCGAGGATACTCTTGCACGGAAGGGACTCTTCACTCCCGGGAGAGGGGTCTGCAGGGGCACAATGCTGGAACAAGTCTGGCCTGGGGCTCCGGAGCACCTGGTCACTCATCAGACGCGCAGGACTCGGGCTGAATATGGGGGGAGATGCCCGGATGTCTTAGACACAGCGGATGCCCTAACGGTATCTGCCCACAGATACAGAGAATGAGGACAGAGACCAGGCTTGGTGCGCCGTGTTCCACACTGGGGAGGGGTGTTGGAGCATATGACCGTTGTCTGTGCCCGGGGGGGGGGGGCGGGGGGCAGTTCTTGAGCCTTTCAAGCCCTCTGAGAGCAGAGAGCCAGCCTCTTGCCAAGGGGCCTCCCTGTGGCTTGTCTCCTTCCCTCTTGCTAGGGTGCCGTCCTCCACCTGAGCCCTCACCCACCCTCCTAGCACTAGCGCCTCATCCTGAGAAGAGCGTCTCATGCCCAACCACACTGAAGTCTAAATGCACCCCAGGAGGAAGAAGAGTAATAGAGCTAACATTGATTCGTCAAAGCATTACTATGTACCAAGCTCCTGGCAAAGTGGAGTCACACTCCTCCCAAAGACCCTGGGAGGTCATCGCCATTCCCATTTCACAGACCATGAAGAGTCAGTATCCAAAGTATCATATGTCAGCAAGTGACAAAGCTGGGATTGGAATCCACATATGCTGGCTCTGTGTATCTGTGGCGCATTTTGAATACTACGTTGCAATTCGAAAAGCAATTTGACCGGCAGTAAAACACGACTACAAAGGAATCAAGCTGTAATCACAGACTTTCACGTAACCTTTTGTTCAACCGCAAACACTTATTCAAGGCCTCCTGGGAAAGAAATGGGAGGGAGGGCCCTGGCCTCTACCCGATCTTGTATTTTCCACGACTAGTTTCTGTGCTTTAGACCCATGGTTCCCAGTCTGAATGCCTCGGCACCCAAGGCATGCAGGGGTCCCACAGGGAACTCTCAGGGGCACGGCAGTATATTTTAAACATTTGAGGAACACAGGGTAGTACTCAGCACCTACTGGACATTATAAGAACCACTAGCTCAAGGAAATTCAGTTTCAATATTGGATTGCACGACATTCCTTTCAATAACGTCCAGTCTCTATGAAGCTTGGTTTTTGGCAGTCGCTGTGATGAAAGCAGAAGTACCAGGCAAAAATCCAGGTCGGACAGAAAATGAGAGTGGTTGTATTTTGACTCCAAGGTTTGGGAAGTTGTGCAGCGCGAACAGGCACACATATACCATTACAATTTGTTCTGATTATTTAAGAATGAAATACAAATGTTCTCATTCTTTCCATTTGTGTTATTTTTTTTTTCAAGTATCCTGCATGTTAGAAACACAAATACTTATTATTTGGATTTACTCAATTGTTAGGTCTTTCTATTGCCCCTGGAGCACCATGAAAGACTACTGAGACACTAAAGAGATTGTGAATGGAGAATGTTTGGGAGCTTCTGTTCTAGAACATTCTGGGAACTCCCTCCTCTCACCCATAATTATAAGTTCTTTAAAGGTAGGAACCACCTTGTACTGGTCAATACTTTGATTTTCCCTCAGCAAAGTACCTGGCTTGCTGTTGATACATTTTAGCACTTGTTCACAACTGGTAATGAAAGACTGAACCAGGCCCTGAGAAGCACTTAAACACCCACAGAGGTCCAGCGAGGTGTGAGTGATTATGGGGTGATTACACGCCAGCTCATGGGTCCCACCAGCTGGGGGTCAGAGACGCATAATGCACCTGCTGGGCCCTAGCGAATAAATACAATTTTCTGAGCTCTCAGATGCAAAGTTAAATACTCAATGGCCTCTTAAGGGGTTTGAATACAAATAAAGATAGAGCATTTTGGTATAAACCCATTTTTTTTTTAAAGATTTTATTTATTTATCTGAGACAGAGAGAATGAGAGAGACAGAGAGCACATGAGAGGGGTGAGGGTTAGAGGGAGAAGCAGGCTCCCCGCCGAGCAGGGAGCCCGATGCGGAACTCGATCCCGGGACTCCAGGATCATGACCTGAGCCGAAGGCAGCCGCTTAACCAACTGAGCCACCCAGGCGCCCGGTATAAACCCCTTTAAACTCCTCTGGAAAGGAGACTTCTTTGCCCATGAAGTTGGGATTCTGTTTTATTTAAGCTGAATCTATTATGGTGTCATGGATCCACCTCATTCCCTCCAGTCTCAGAAGGCAGACTCACACCTCCGGGAAAAAGGGGCCCTCGGCACACAGTGGAGGGTCAGAGTGGGAGGGCAGCAGTAGAGTTCAAGTGCCAGCCCCCACGGCTCTTCCACACCCCCGGCCCCCCCAACCTGGTTGCTCACGGCTGGAACTCTCCAGAGCAGGAGTTGCTTGCCTGCTTCCCTATCGGCTGACCAGGAGATAAACTGGTTGCTTAGCAACAGCTGCATCCCGCTGCCCGAGCAGCGATGTGGGTCCAGCGTGAGGCTGGCATTCTAATCTCCGGCACGTGCCAGTCTTCCGTGTGGGTATCTCAAGATAGGGCGGGCAGGGGTGGACCCACCCAGGCACCTGCTCCCACTGGGCTCTAATCCTAATAATCATCCGCGGATGATATCAGCAACCTAAAAGCGTGACTAGAAACCGTGAAAGAGTTCACGGAACTGTCTTTAAAACGGTCCCCCGACAGCCAGAGTCAGCAGAAGCATCATTCACCCGGCAGAATCTGCTCTCAGCCATGCACTTGCCTGCCAGTGAGCTCTTCTCCCCATACACCCTTCATGCTGCTTCTCTTCCTGGTGGTTTTCAAGAGGCAAAGAGGCAGCATTCACCTCTCCACACGCCTCTGCGAGCAGAGGTTGAGTCATCAGTATATATGGGCATGGGTCGGGTGACAGGGGTCGGGACTTTCTGTGGACCTCTGTTCCCAGATCCCAGTCCCAGCTCTGCCACTATCCATTTTCTCATCTCCAAAGGGAGGGGACGGGGCTAAAGCAGCATTTCCCAAAGTGCTTGCAAGGCACACCCGTCCTGCTGGGTGTTCACTGCTGGGCCATACATCTGAAAAGGACTCCAAGGTCAAGAAGTTTGGGAAGTGCTTGTTAAAAATCTTAAAGCGTTTCAGTTCCGTGTTCCACCCCCATCGTCAGCCTTGATCTCGTTCCTCACAGTCCTAGGAGAGATTAGACCTGCCAACGACCACCTTTGCCTCACAGGCTTCTGTGTGTTTTGATGGTTTTCTTGAGGCAATTTTAAGCCCCCGGTCACAAAGGCACACACCATAGACTGAGGTTGCAAGCACCCTCTCCATTAAAAAAAGGCTTCTCCAATATAGCACTTCTTTGCACCATCAAGGTTTACGTGAATCTCCAAGGAATCAACAGTGTGGTATAATCCCCAAATTATCTGACTATTCCCTCTTACAATAAAGCATGTTAGAGAGAAGAGGGACAGCTAGTGTTTGGACTTGATATTCTATGGGGTCCCTTCAAGTATAACGTTCCATGATGGATAGTCTCCGCACTGCCTTGCTAACTAAATAGCCAATATGTACGTATTTGGGGGTGCAGGAGTAGAGACGAGATGAGGGGACCAGAGGGGCTCTGAAGCTAAGTCAGAGCTACCTGTGGTCCCCCGAGCTGGCCCTCCCATAGCCTCAAGAGAGGAAAGCACTGTAGCTGTTCTAGAAGGTACACCCAGGGAAGGTGGAGATATGAAAGCATTTCAAAACATGGTGGGAAGTCCATGCTATCCACCCTCTAGCACACACACACCTTTAGGTTGAAGGAGTAGAAAAGAAAGAAATACATATGGAAAACTGCTCAGAAAAAATCTTAGCAACTGGATATGTAAACACCACACTGCAAAATCCAAATAGAGGTGCTTTTGCCAACCGCGGCTATGCCATCCATTTCCTCAAGGTCCACAGTGTCAATAGTGTGTCTTTAAAAGTGTCCAACACCCCTTTCCCATCTATCGTCCTCTTCATCTTTTCCAAACATTGATACAAAGTGCACACACACACCCCCCTCCCGTTTAGAAACTTAATCTGTCACTGCTCAGTGCATGCCATTTGAGACTTCCCACGCACTGGCCATGATTTATCTCTTCAAAGGGTTTCTCAACTTTCCTGCTGCTAAGTCCTCAAGTTCCAGCAGGTTCAGCCTTACCAAGCACTTTCCCACCTCAGACCCTGGCTCCTTCCCTTTCAGTCCCTATTATGTACAACCCCAGAGCCAAGGTCCAGCTGCAGTCCCCTTTCCTCTGGGATATCTTCCCTGGGGACCCTGAGCCTCAGGTATCTCTCCTTCCCTAATACTTGCTAGCTGAGTCAGTTATACTTTCTGAGCCTTTTTATATAAACATCTGGAATTTGGTCATATTTCCATGTATGATATTGGAGCTCCAGGCCACCTGTGAACTCCATAACTGTGAGCAAGCTCTCCCAAACTTTCTGAACTTCTGTTTATTTTTGGTGTATATAAAAAGGGAGAACAATAGTATCTACAAAGTTTGTTATGACGACGAAATGAGGTAGTGCGTGAAGGCTACTTAGCACGGCACCCGGCATAATTAAGTCAGTGCTTACTGAGTGGCAGGCTTTATTAACCAGATGGTGAGCCCCTTTAGAATAGTCGGGTACTTTATCCTATCTACTTCTTGGCGTCCTGCAATGGCCTAGCACAACTGCCATCTTCCACAAAATGTTGCTTGCTATTAACCCAACAAGGGACGAATGAAGTCCTGAGGAGGGAATGTTGAAAGGATACTTACTATAGCTTTCAAGGACATAAAGGGATGCGGAGCATTAGATGTTTTTGTTTCTTTGAAGGCGGAAGATGAGAAAAGGACTTAGATTTTCAGTACTCATCAGGAAATTCCTGATGCTGCCAGAGAGTACTGATGAAGGACACAGGAGGGAGAGCCAGCCCAAGAACCGAGTCTGACCGCAAAGCTCTACCACTTACTTGGACAAGAAACTGCACCTACTGGGCGCCTGGGTGGCTCAGTCAGTTGAGCAACTGCCTTCGGCTCAGGTCATGATCCTGGAGTCCCGGGATCGAGTCCCGCATCGGGCTCCCTGCTCGGCAGGGAGTCTGCTTCTCCCTCTGACCCTCCCCCTCTCATGTGCTCTCTCTCTCTCATTCTCTCTCTGTCAAATAATAAATAAAATCTTTATTAAAAAAATAATAAATAAATAAAGTTTCATTGGGCGCCTGGGTGGCTCAGTCGGTTGAGCGACTGCCTTCGGCTCGGGTCATGATCCTGGAGTCCCTGGATCGAGTCCCAAGTCAGGCTCCCTGCTCGGCAGGAAGCCCGCTTCTCCCTCTGACCCTCCCCCATCTCATGTGCTCTCTCTCTCTCTCATTCTCTCTGTCTCAAATAAATAAATAAAATCTTTACAAAAAAACATCATCTTCCATATGAGATGTTTTATATGTAAAACATAATGTATTAAAGATGTATTATTAGAGATATCATATGTAGGGGCACCTGGGTGGCGCAGATGGTTAAGCGTCTGCCTTCCACTCGGGTCATGATCCCGGGGTCCTGGGATCGAGTCCCGCATCGGGCTTCCCGCTCCTTGGGAGCCTGCTTCTCCCTCTGACCCTCCCGACCCTCCCCCCTCTCATGCTCTCTCTCTGTCTCTCTCTCAAATAAATAAATAAAAAATCTTAAAAAAAAAAAGAGCTCAGCACAGGTTCTGGAACATAGTAAGTGCTCGATAAATACTAACAACGGTCATGCTGGTGTTGTACCAATGGATATGGTGCAGTCTGTTTCTTTTCAATGGTCGCTAATCAGTTGCTTTTGGTAGACAGTTGGTGAACAGGCCTGCTCGTGGCACGTGGGAGAACTACTTGAGGTTCTGAGATCTGTCACACCAAGGACCCACTCTGGTGGCCAGAACAACTCTGCTAACCATGTGTGCAGCCTCTTTATTGAGAATCGCTTCTTCTGATTAGTGTGTTTTGCTCCTGGGGCCTCTCTGATAAAATTGACTCTGTGATTTCATCCTGGGGGAGAAGAGGTGAGCAGATGAGGTGGGTGGATCAGAACAAAGAGTTGAGGAACTTTCCAGAGAGGAGGAGTATGTGAAGTGACGCAGGCTTTCATGGTGGCACTCCCTGGCTCACCATCCCTGAGGATAGGCATTCGTGGTCAGGCTAGAGGGACCCTACCCAGCATAGCTTCATCAGGACTCTCCATCCCTGGTGGGGCAATGGGGTCCCATGAAAATAGTCTCCTTCCTCTCCCACTTGCAGAATCTGGTGACACCAAAACTTACTGAAGTATTTCTTTTTAATAATGCAAAGCAACACTTGAGTTTCAAAAAAAAATTTTTTTTTAATTGCTCAAGGGGCAGGCACCTGGGTGGCTCAGTCAGTTAAGCGTCTGACTCTTGGTTTCTGCTCAGGTCATGATCACGGGGTCCTGGGATCGAGCCCCACCTTGGGCTCCACACTCAGTGTGGAGTCTGCTCGAGGACTCTCTCTCCCTCTCCCCCTCCTGCTATGTGCACTCTCTCTCTCTAAGATGAATAAATAAATCTAAAAAAATATAAAATAAAAAATTTAAAATTGCTCAAAACAACTTTTTTTTTTTTTTTTGGTGGGGAGTCATTACTTACTCAATTCACTTGGACTCTGCAAACAGTACATTATTTTCCTTCCCCAATTTCTTAAATAACTTACCAGGAGTTTGCTAGCTAGCTAATAAATAAACATGTAGCCTGTGTTGAAAGGATTTGCTCTGTCTTTAAATCTTGCATTTCCTTACACAATAGAGAAGTTAGAAAGGAAAAGATGCAGAACCAAGTGCATGGTACACTTACCATTTGTATATTTAAAAGAATACAAGTATATTTGCTTGTATTTATGTAAAGTATCTCCGAAAGAAACACGGATCACCAGGAACGTTGGTTCTCCCCACCCCTGACAGCAAGTGGGGGCCTCACGGCATGGGATGGAAGTGGGACTTTTTAGTGTATCTGCTTTTGTACTCAGGATTTTGAACCAGGTGACTACATTCCTAATTCCAAAATAAATAGATAAAATTACAACTTTTATCTATTACAACTTTTATCCAAAAAGGAAAAAAATAGGGGTGCCTGGGTGGCTCAGTCGGTTAAGCATCTGACTCTTGGTTTCAGCTCAGGGTTGTGGGATCGAGCCCCAAGTCAGCCTCCATGCTCAGCGCAGAGTCTGCTTGTCCCTCTCCCTCCACCTGCTTGTGTGCATGCACTCTCTCAAATAAATAAACAAATAAAATCTAAAAAAAAAGAAAAAAAGGAAAAAATAACCCCTACAACGCCCTTTGGATGGAAGTGTGGGCCTAAGTTTCAGAAGGGAGGGTCAGGACAGATTCAACAAGGAATGGGCATCCCCAGCACCGTGACAGCATGGCCTTGGGCATGGCCCTCCGCCAAGAGGCACTGGATACATGATAACAAGCCTATAAATCACCTGATAAAACTCCTATATCATGGCCCTGCCTCTGAGAGGGGAATCTTGTTTTTCCTTATAATACAACAGATTAAGGAATTATCCAGAAATTCAGATGTTGCAGTGTCATGGGCTGGTTGGCTTAGAAGTTGGACAGATGCCAGACCCATCCCCCAGTAGCTATGCAAACTCAGGTAAGACAGGTGGCCGCTCAGGGCTGTGGTCGCCTCGCTGGTCAAATGCGGACAGGGATATCCCGAGGAGTGACCAAACAAGATGCCTGTAACGTGACCAGCTGTCAGCACTCACTCATCAACGAGAGATAAGGAGCCCAGAAGCCACCACGGGGGAGGCTTGATGAGCTCCCTGGTCTTTGCTTCCCCACCAAAGAAACCTCCTTGGCATAAATACTGCTACCCCCAACCCCACTCGAGTTAGTTCCCAGCCAAGAGCAAGGAGATCTGGGGACCTTCTCCAGGGAGGTCCCACTTAGGCTTGCATTATCCCTGGTCCCCAGGGGCCCAGGGCAAGTCTAGGTCCAGCTTGGGGTTCGTTCATTCTGGGGAAGTCTTGATCTTGGGATGAAACATGCCATCCTGGGCTGAACAGGGGCCCAGAGAAGGCAGTACAAGAATGTAATCCTAGTATGCCCCTCCTCAGAGCCTTTTCTAAACTTGCAGGCGTCGGTTCTAGAGTTTGGGAGCCTGGGGAACAGCATTTATATGTTCGCTTAGTACATACAAGCACATATATGTGCAGTTAGTACTTAGACATACTTAGTACATATAAGTACCCATGAGACCACCCAACATGAAAACTCAGCGGAGACACAGTATCAGTCCCACTCCTGTGGAGCTCACCAGAAATTCTCCAAATGATTATAGGCATAATTTATTGAGCACCTACTGTTTGCCAGGCACCGTGCTAGGTGCTGTACCTTCGATCTTCCCTGCAAAGTTAGATTACTGCGTCCATCTTACAGAAGAGGAAAGCGAGGCCCATACATGTGAGGGGTCACAGAGCCAACCACTGGGTCAGGATTTGAACTCAGGTCCGAGTGCCCACCTGCTTTCCAATGCACCTCGCAAAGTGAGTGTCACACTGAGTGTCTGAGAACCGGGCCAGCAGCACTGTCACCTAAGGGACAAGTGGCCTTTCCCAGGAGTGGGTGCCAAAGATGCTGGGTCTCCTGGTGTGGTGGGCTGGATGCCAACATCCTAATCCCCAGGATCCGTGAATGTTCCCTTATAAGATAGCAGAAGGGACTCTGCAGATGTGATTAAGTTAAGGACCTTGAAACGAGGAGATTATCCTGGATTAGCCAGGCGGGCCCAATGTCATCACAGGGTCCTTATAAGAAAGAGGCATGAGATCCGAATGAGTGGTAGAGGATACATCACTGGGAGCAAGAGGTTGGAGGGATGTGAGAAAGTGTTCACCAAGGAGTACAGCCAAGGCGGCTTCTAGAAGCTGAAAGGGTAAGTGGATTCTACCCTGCAGCTTCCAGAAGGAACGCAACCCGGTCCGCACCTGGAATTCAGACTTCTCACCTCCAGAACTATTCAGAGGATAAATCTGTGTTGCTTGAAGGCCACTAAGTCTGTGAGAATTTGTTCTAGAAGCCAAAGGAGCCTCAGACACATGCTTCCCGTCCAAGGGAGGGATATTTATCACCCAGGGAGACGCAAAGCCTCCTGGCGGCAGCGATCAGTGTGTGGTGACTCACAGGAGGACCACAGAGAGGCCCAGTTGGAGACCAGGGTGCAGAGAAGGACAAGGGCACCTGTGACTGTCACTTGGGGCGCTCACAACTACAAAGGGAAAGGGAGGTCAGGCTTCAGGCTCCTCCCTCTCTACCTGAGGACCAACGGCTGCTGTGAGGATTTACCTGCACGTTCGCTGTATAGCTTCTCACTTCCAAGGTCACTCCCAGACGCTCTGTTATCTCAGGGGCAAGTGCTGCTGTATCCCGAGCAGGTGGGAGCCAGCGCTGTATCATGAGACCCAGAGGCGGACTTAAAGGGAGACCTGGGGACTCTGTGACCACCTGGTGGGGCAAGCATTCGCCTCCAGCTACTTCCACGTTAGAAGCCAACACAAAACAGGAGAGCAGCGGGGAACGGGCAATGTATTTGGCCAAATACCAAGTCAGTCATAGGAGTTATGAGAAGACAGTGGTGTCCGGAATGACACACGGCCCAGGTGGCATCTCCCTGGAGTGTCCCTTGACTTGACGATTTGGGAGGGGACAAACATATTCCTATTAAACATATTTTGTATTAAAACGAACACAAGGGGCGCCTGGGTGGCTCAGTTGGTTAAGCGACTGCCTTCGGCTCAGGTCGTGATCCTGGAGTCCCGGGATCGAGTCCCACATCAGGCTCCCCACTCAGTGGGGAGTCTGCTTCTCCCTCTGATCCTCTTCCCCTCTCATGCTCTCTCTCACTCTCTCTCTCTCAAATAAAAAAAAAACACACAAAAAACGAACACAAGCATATTTGGAACCGAATGCCAATTTTGCATTAACTGTTAGAAGAAGAAATTTCCGACTACAGGCCATGTCCTTAGATACTCCCTCTGACTCCCAAAATATGCATTCCCTTTTCTTCGTTCTTAACAAATATGTCAGAAGAAAGTCTGAGAAGCGTGGTTTAGGGAAAAGTGCCAACACTGGAACCTTCCCAGCTGTGTCTGACCCCTGGGGTGGCCAGCAAGCAGCCGTATCATGCTAGTTACATAACACATATATGGTATGTGGTGTATCTCATATATAACACATAGAGTATATTTAAAATATATACGATGCGTTACACAGTGTTATCTATTATATAACATAGTATCTACACACATACATGTATTTTACACATATATTACGTTAATCCTGTCTCTGGGCCTGTTTCCTCATCCGTACAATGGAAATGAGAACTCATACTAGTTTTGATTAACGGGCTTCCCTGCACTCAGAAAGGAAGTAATTCAGGATCCCAAACCCTGGAGGCAGAACAGAGCCCCGCTGGGCAAGGAGCCCCTCTCAGCTACCTGCTCAGCCTGCTGGGCTCCTCGGTGAGGGGCGACGTCTCTTTCCCACCAGTCAGGGCTCAGGCCAGCCCGTGGCTGCCACCAAGCACAGCGTGCCCCAGAACAGGAACCAGAGAGGGGCATTCGGGGGGCACGGGGGTGTTTTTAGAAGCCTCGCTATTGGGGCGCCTGGGTGGCTCAGTTGGTTAAGCGTCTGCCTTCAGGTCATGATCCCAGGGTCCTGGGATCGAGCCCCGCATCGGGCTCCCTGCTCTGCGGGAAGCCTGCTTCTCCCTCTCCCACTCCCCCTGCTTGTGTTCCCTCTCTCCCTGTGTCTCTCTCTCTGTCAAATAAATAAATCTTTAAAATAAATAAATAAATAAATGCTGTTAGAAGTCTCGCTATTGACAAGGATGCCACGGACACCAGTCCACCCCACTCATTCTCTTTGTTTCTCCCAGCGTAAAGCATAAGCTGGTTAGTAGTGATGCTGGGCAATGAAAAGAGACAGCTAGACAAGCACTTTGGAAAACAGGCATTATTTTTTATAATGTGAAACATATATCTACCCCAAAGCTCAGAAATTCCACTCCTAGAAATGTAACTGAAGAGAAATAAAAACACGTCTACACGGAAGACCAGACTATGAATGCACACAGCGGTTTGATTTTCAGTAGCCCCAAACTGGTGACAACTCCATGTTCATTAGTAGCCAAGGGGACAAAGACATTATGATACACCCAGAAAATAGACTATATTCAACAAGAAAAAGCAATAAACTAACCAGACATGCAACAATACGGAGAAATCTCAAAAATACTATGCTGAGTGAAAGAAGCCATATGCAAAGGGGCATCTACTCCATGACTCTATTTATATGAAACTGTAAAATAGACAAAAGTAAGCTATCATGATGGAAAGCGCATCAGTGGGTACCTGCGCTGGGGCTGGACGGGGTTTGTATGGACCACAAGGTCACGCAGGAAACTTCTTGGAATAATGGGAACATTCTATATCTTGAGATTGGGGTGGTGTTACATAGGTATATATATTTATTAAAATTCATCCAACTATACACTTAAAATGAGTGTGTTTTATATGTAAATTATACCTCAATAAAATAGAAAAAAATTGAGACACAGAAGGGGGAGGGGTGAAATGGGGGAGTGGGGGAGGGAGGGAGGGGGAGAAAGGGGGGGAAAGGAGAGGGAGAGGGGGATGGAGGGAGGCAAACGGAGAGGGAGAGGTGTCTGATGTCTTTGATGACATGTTCCCTTTTGGAAAGGCCAATGCACCATTTTTCTTTCTCCGAAAATCCTCCACGCAGCTGTTCCCACATTCCCTAAGAAACTGAGTTTCATCCTGAAGGGATTATCCATGGGAATATGGATTTTTGTCTTTAAGGAGCAACCTCCAGCCTTCTGACACATTAAAGAAAGAGAGTAGAGACTTTTTGGCGGACGGACACCCCAGAGAGGACACAGTGCAAACTCTCACAGGGAACCAGGCACAATGCCTGGGATGATACTAAGCTAGCACATAGCCCTCACTTTGGAGGCAGAAAAAAATTAAACCTGTATTTATCGGTTGGCAAGTAGTTGTTGCCCTGAGATTCCTGAGTGTCTCCTGGTCGCCCAGGATCCCTTCCCACCGCCCGACGGTCCAGCAGCTTGAAGCCTTAGCAGCTGTATGGCCAAGACCCCACTCCAGCTCCAAGGTAGCTTCTGTATTGATAGGTTGGTGCCTGGCCATACTAGATGGGGAAATATTTCAAACGCCCTCCTCCTCCTCCGGAACAATATAAATTAGGAATAATCTACAAGCATATGGTGATTAAAAAGAGCACGCATTTTGTCAGAACGCAGAATGCAGTGATGTCAATGGAAAAAAACCACAAAGGTGGGATGCTTTTAGTCCTAGGCCATGTCAAACGCGTACAAGATTTTTTCCCACTTGTAAGCTCTTCTTTGGCCCTAACTGCAGACTTGTATCTTGCTTCCAGATCAACATTTGAAATGAAGGGAAGGGGAGGAATCTTGGAAGAACAGAAAGAAGACCACATCCGGTGACAGGAGGCCAGGGGATGAGGTGTGGGAGCATGAGAGGCCCGGAGGAAACAGAGCCCCCCTCTTCTATGGGGCCAGGGGAATCCAGCTCTCCACCCTATTAAATAAAGTGAGATGAGCGAGAGCCTCTCTCTGTCAGTCCTTACAACAATTAGTCATTGATGCTCAAGTATTGGGGGTGCGGATAGACAACAATGGTGTTCTGTCCAATATCTTCAGCAAGGATTAATTCTCCTTAACAGGTGCCTGGAGAGCTGACCCAGCATCACACACTTGGGCAGACCAGTGGCCCTCCTGCTGAAGAAAATAATTTCGGGTTTCAAATTTCTTTATATGGAATAGGGATCCATTGAATGAGGATTCTGACTACAGAGGTTAGCTTTGTATGAGGTTAGAGACTCACTGTGCCTTAATAATATAAATTCGAATCCTCAGGGCATAAAAAGGGAAAAGAAGGCTGTTAGGACGTAAAGGAGACATGACCGATAGAACTTCAGGTACAAGGGGATGGCTTGTTTGGTCCCCGATTTGAGAAGGCTGACCATGACATGGCCTTTTACAGACAATCAAAGCAATCTGAGTCTGAACCGTGTAGTAGATGGGAGCAGGGAGTTTTGTTAATTGTTATGGGTCCAATAGTGGTGTGGCGGCTGTTGAGAAAGGAAAAAAAGCAAGCAGGAGGGAGGGAGGAAGGAGAAAGAAAGAAGGAAAGAAAGAAAAAAAGAAAGAGACCAATGGATGTTAGCTTGGATCAGAAGGCTTCATATTATTAAGATGGAATGCTGCCCAAGTCGATCCACGGATTCAATATAATTTCTAACAAAATTCCAGCTGCCTTTTTTTTTTTTTGTAGAAATTGTCCAGCTGATCCTAAAATTCATATGGTAACACAAGGCACCCAGAACAGTAAAAACAATCTTAAACAAGAGCGAAGCCGAAAGGTTTGTCATTCACGATTTCAAACTTACTACAAAGCTATAGTGATCAAGATGGTATGGTACTAGCATAAGGATGGACAATTTGATCAACAGCATAGAACTGGGAATTCAAAAATAAATCTTCATATGCATCGTTAATTGATTTCAACTGGGGTGCCAAGACCATTCAACGGGGAAACAGTAGTTTTTCTGACAAGCGATACTGAGACAACTATAGATCTAAATGGAAAGAAGCTGGACCTTTAGCTTATACCACAGGCACAAATTAACTCAAAGTGGATCAAAGATCTAAACGTAAGAGCTAAAATTAGAAAACTTTTAGAAGAAAACACAGGAGTAAAACCTTGAGACCTTCCATTAGAAGATTTTGGCAGTAGCATCTGAAATACATGGGCTTAAAGCCTCATTTCTGCCAGTTTCTTGCTGTGGCCAAGTGGATAGTTGGATTTCCCTGAGCCTCAATGGGAATGAAGATACGATCATCTTCATAGGGTTGTTAGAAGCTCTCCTGACAGCTCCCAGAATATGAACTCAACGTGAGTTAACTCATGTGGGCATGTTCTCAGTAAAAGAACATGTAAGCTACAATAAGTGGACTTGAGGGCTAAATCTAAAATACTGTCATTGCAAGATTTAAAAAAGAAATTCCAATTTACAAAGCTTGGTTTGAATTGTCTGCAAAGGGTTGTTTTCATGGGCTCTGTAGTGTAAAACAGATTGTTTTCAAGTTGTAAAGTCCCCAAGAGTAGCATGCAGGAGCCAAACTCCTCCTGAAGACACTGCTTATGAAGCACCTAGTGTTTTAAAATTTGGAATTGAGATGCTTTTACATGTTATCTCACCCCAGTGAACCACAAGCCCCACCATTCCCTATCGTCTAGCCTCAAGTCCATCCCACTTATTTATACTGTTACCTGGTTCCTGAAGGTGATTATGTTTCTGGACTCTATCTCAAATGCTGGGAAATCTCTTCATTGGTTAACCAACCTTCTTCCTACAAAGGTTTGAGGAGCCTTTTTCTTTTAGAGGCTTTTCATGTTTGGGAAGGCTTTTAAAGTTCTTTCTTAATAGCTTCAATAATGTAAAATATAAAGTTCCGAAATATCTGAAAAGATAACACAGACCAAGCATTGCCCCAGTAGAAATGTGACAAGAAATGCAAGCCACGTGTGTAATTTTGAATTTTCTAGTAGCCATATGAAAAATGTAAAAAGAAACAGAATTCATTTTCATAATACATTTTTTAGTCTACTATATCCAAAACAGTATCAACATATAATCAGTATAAAAATTTGAGGTATTTTTTTTTTTAAAGATTTTATTTATTTGACAGAGAAAGAGATCAAGCACAAGCACGGGGAGCAGCAGAGGGAGAAGGAGAAGTAGGCTCTCTGCTGAGTGGGGAGCCCGATGCAGGGCTTGATCCCAGGACCCTGGAATCAAGACCCAAGCCGAAGGCAGATGCTTAACGACTGAGCCACCCAGGCGCCCATTGAGA
The DNA here is from genome assembly GCF_029215605.1 of Mirounga angustirostris. Classification (NCBI taxonomy): domain Eukaryota; kingdom Metazoa; phylum Chordata; class Mammalia; order Carnivora; family Phocidae; genus Mirounga; species Mirounga angustirostris. The sequence goes on along the minus strand of NW_026991716.1, from coordinate 14,355,965 downwards.
TATTTTATATTTTTTTCCAAATAAGTCTTTGTAGTCTGGTGTGTGTTTTACACTTATATCTCAATTTGGAAGGGCCACATTCCAAGTGCTCAAAAGCCGAATGTGGCCAGGGGCTCCCAAACTGGACAGGGAGATACAGACAACCAACGAGAAACTATGCGCTCTCAGACCTTAAGGGGAGAATGGCTTATATAGGACAACAACATCTACATTGCAAAGTATTGAAGTGGCAGATTCTGGGGCTTTGGTGGTCCTGGTGGTGACAATGGTCACGCTGAAGCTTCAGACAAGGGAAACTGAGACCAGGTTATTCCAGGGTAGAGGGGGAGGGGAGGATACACAGAGCTTCAATTTGTGCTGTTGATCTCCTTCTATCCTTTGCACTCCATATGTATCGGGGGTGAGACTGGGCAGGTTGAAAAAGCAGCAAACAAAAAAGAGCAGAGAGTGGGGCCGACAGACCACCATTCCTAACATTTATCTCTGCTTCAAGCCCCAGCCCCAAGTCCTCAGTGGCTTGTGGGGTCCCCACACCGGAAGGTTGCTGGTGGGAATTTTTCCTACCACTCCTAATTTCCCCTCCCCAACTTCTGAGGCACCCTTCCCGATCTCCAAAGAACAGGCCTTCTGCTTCTGCTATTCAAGGAATATTATGTTCTCCCAACTGTGATATTTTGGGCCTTTTTGGCAGGAGGTGGGATGGGCAGGGGTGGAAATAACTCACGAATGTTCTCTGAACAAGGAACCAGTAAAGTACAGACATCTGGCTCCGGGATTTTGCTGGTTCCAGGGATGTCACCGGAAACCCACTAACACTAATTGCTTTCACGTCTGCTCCCATTTCTAGTGGAAATAAAATGCCTCTCCAGCTAATGGAAAAATGAAACGCCCACTGGCTGTTTGTTTACTACCTTATGTAAGAGCGCCTACATATCTCTTGCACAAAGGCTATAAGGCTCCAGGTAAGGCTCCAGGGTTAACAAGGGTCAGAAAGGACACCTGCATTCCTGCTAGGGCTGTGGAACTCCTTCATCCTAGACTAACTGGACGAGAAGGGAAAGCAGCAAGAAGAGAGACAGAAAAGGGAAGGAATCCTCCTTGTTTTTAATTCATGCTTCCAGGCATATTTTGGACCTCCTTACTTGACCTTAAGTACAAAGATCTGAACCTCAACTTCTGAATTCAGTTTGACTGCCAAAGAAGGGAAAATACAGGTCCAGCTAAAACTGGGGTTTAGGGGAATGGCTCTCCACCCATTGGGCTGAATATAGCTGTCCTTTAAAATGATTTACTGTTGTTCAGTCACTGGGCAGCCTTCTTGGAAAGCCCTGTTCCAGCTTGGCCGCCTGTGTTTACCCCCACGTTAGCATTTATTACACAATGCGGTAACAAGTGCTTCATCTCCCCACTGACTACAGGCAGGACTACGTCTTAAACATCACTCTATTTCCAGTGCCTCGTGGCAAATCATAAGTATAGCAGAGACCCCTAGCTGTCTCTCCCCACCCCCCAATGGTTGTAGTAACAGAACCATGAGTTGTTAGCTGGGCATGCGGTTGGTAAGAATAAAAACTACATTTCCCAGTATCTTTGCAGTTAAGTGTGGTCATGTGACTAAGTTCTGGCCAACAGGGTATGAGTAGAAGTGTGATGCGTAAACTTCCCATGGTGCCATTGGACATTGCCCCTCTTCCTGTGTGGATCCTCACAGGGAGGGAGGCCACGTGGGCAAGGACCGCACCCTAGGGACAGTGGAACAACAAGATGGAGGACCCTGGCTCTTAGATAACGTGCAGCTGCCAGACTGCTTTCAGAGGGACTGTCACCTGAGGAAGAAGTCATTATTTCAGATCTGAAATTATAGGCTGAGGATTTATTTGTTGAGGAGGAGAAAGGAAAACACCCATAAAATAACTCATAATCCCACTGTGATGGTTATTTTGTGGGTCAACTTGAATGCACCACGGAGTACCCAGACATTTACTCAAATATTATTCTGGGTGGATCTGGGAGGGTGTTTCTAGATGAGATTGACATCTGAATTGGTAGACTGAGTGGGGCAGATTGCCCTCCCTGATGAGGGTGGGCCATATACAATCAGCTGACGACCTCGAAGTGCTGACTACAGATCTTGGGACTTCTCAGCCTCCATAACTGTGTGACCCAATTCTCTTATTCCTGGCAACCACGGGTCCAGCTAAAAACTAAGGGTTCTGTTACTAGAGAAGGTGGGAACTGATTAGGGGGAGGGGAGGGATAGCCAGGGGTCTGTGCTAGGGTGCTGGAGATGGTGGTGTGTAAGCTGCAGGCTTGCCAATGGTCAGTGGGGAGACAGACAAGAGACTGCAATTCTACCATACTATGATCTATTTCTCTCTGTCTCTCTCTCTCTCTCTATCTCTATCTCTCCCATTGGATCTGTTTCTCTGGATAACCTTGACTAATACACCCACTATTTGGCTTTCCTTCTGGAGAGTCAGCCTCCGGCTCTTACTGATGAAGAATCTTACACCCCTCACTATACTTTATGCTCCTGGGCTGCAAAGTTCTGTCTTCCTCATCACCTTCTTTGGTCCCCACCTCCCTCTATATGCTGCCTACCCCGTGGCTGGATGCAGAGCAACATCTCTTGACCAGATTGACTTAGACACTTGGAATAAAGATCATATTCAAAACAAAGCCCTTTGTCATGTCTGTTTGGAATGCCTTTGAAACACTGTTACAATGGCTGAGAAAATTGTCAAAAGATGGCCAAGTTGAAAGGGCTTATCTTTGAATAGAAACCTTCTTCAAAGCAGAGACTGGGTTTTGTATAAACACCTCCTGCATAGCTATCAAGTTCTATGTAGCAAACTTTGGGGAAAATTAAAGATCAAATGGGGCTCAGAGGAGCAAGCTATTACCACTGGGTTCAGTCACATGGTTTTTCCTGAGTCACTCAATTTCATCAGGAGAGAATTGCAAACACAAACCCTCTGTTTAACATAGATGGTGACTCCTAACCCAACCCAACCACCTCCCTCCTCATATGCATCCAACAGAATATCTGGGATTGCCCTCAACCAAAGAGCATAGGTTCACAAAATATCTCCTCTTGGGTCAGCTCCCAAAGGATGGGAGCGCTTGGCTTTGCTCCCAGAAAAACTGTGATCTGGCAGAGGTATGTGAGAAATGCACCCTTCCCTACGGACCACTGCAGAAGACAGTGGCCAAGAGCCCTTCAAAGTAGCGTTTGTCCCCCATGTGGAGAGTGTTTATGAACTGACACATTCTCTCTCCAGCTCAGGAAATAGCCACCTGATCAGAACACAATTGAACACGACCTTGGGCCCAGCTGTGGCAGGCAGAGGTTAATTTCCTTTCCTGCTTAGGGCAGGACCCAGTTCCAACTGTCTCGCTTTGCCTAATTAAATTTTCTGCACAATGTAGCAAGTGCCTTATCTTGGGCAGTGAGGCAAAAGCTTCCCCTTGTTCCTCCTTGTGGTTTGAAGTGGAAGTTTGATAAAGGACACATTTCGCTTTTAAAAACACACACACACACACACACACACAGCCTTAATTGTGAGGAGAAAGTACTTTTTCTACTGGCGACTGCTCTTCCCATAAAAATTGATATTCGCCGGTGAAGGCCTCCTCCACGTGACCTGGCGGGGAGGAAGGATAAAGCTGCCATGTTAAAGGAGCTCAGGTGAACAACTTAGGACCTAAAAGAAAGTAGGCCAGTGGGTCGAAATAAAATCCAGCCGCAGGCGAACAAAAGATTTAATAAACAGGAGATCATCTGATGCCGGCACAGTCCCTGGGCCCCCTCCCCTTCATGGCCAATGGTACTCCATGCTCACCTGGTTAAAACAGCCCTGTAAAGGGAAACAAGGTGGACTGATATATCTGCTTACTTCTATATTCATTTATTTTGGAATGGCTTTCTTGCTTTTTGCAGGAATGATACATGCTCCTTTTTTTTTTTTTTTAATTAAGAAACTCAGAAAAATCTCAAGAGGAAAATGAAACTCGAAATCCCACCACCTGTCAAGCATCTATCAGTAAGTTCGGTGACTGCCACCCAGTCACCTCTTTATGCACACATACGTCTAGGAAGGTGGATAGATTGGGCGGTAGAAATAATATTAACGGGAGTCCACCACACACCATCTTTCATAAAGAGGATCCCATTCTTTAAACTTAACAGAAGAAAAAGAAACTGGAATGAAACAGAATCTGCTCGCTTTCTGAAATAATGCAGGTTTTTAGCCTGGCACGATTCTGAAGGCAGGGTGAACGTCCAAGGCCAGCTGAGGTAAATGACACCAGAAAGGCAGATAACACAGGGAAATAAAGCCCTAAACACTAAGTGATTTGAAAATGTTTTCCTTGGCACTCTGGAGAGATGCCTTCGGTTGAGATAGGAGGAGCTAGCTACTCTGGACTCTGTGCTGGGAGCCCGGGGCCCAGGCTCCCACGATGTGGCTAGCTCACCCAGTATCTTGACAGATTATGCGACCTCTTAAGGAGGGATCCTCCACCTAGCACCGGGTAAATCCAGAAGACAACAGGGAAGGTGGAAAGAAGGGTATTAATCACCTAATGCACTGACAGAAGAAAAGTGGGAAATGGTTTAAAAGCTGAGAATTCGTGTCAGGGGACTCCCAGGATAGGCCAAGAGAGGTCTGAGCAGTTTGGATGGACGAAGACAAAGGAGGAAGGAGAGGGAAGGAGGAAAAGGTGTCTTGCAGCCTTGACACTGAGAACCAAAGCCCTACCCCAAACCCCACCCCTCACCCCCTGCTTTGGGCAACTCAGGCCACGTAATTACTCACACGGTCAAGCAGTTTAACTTCCAAACCTTCAGGAGACAGTGGGAAATGCTTTCAAAGTAACCAGGACCTACCACCCACATAACTGCCGGGTAAAGCCTTAAGCTCTGGGCAGGAAGAGCGCGGTGTGTCTGCCTTCCCAGGAGCATGCTATCTCTGCATCACAGCACTGTTGGAAGGAAGGCTCCAGGCAAAGTCACACCTTGGATGAGAGAAGGCAGCTGTGAAAACAGCGGGCTCCAGCCCTGACAGAATCCAACCAGGGGCCACAGGGCCTGCCTCCTCGATGATCCGGGGAGGACGCCCACAGATATCGGCTGCCCGTCTGTGTGCAGTTTTAATGTGTGGCCTGTTCCTTCCAGATGCAACAACCGAGTGTCACTGGAGGATCTCCTTCCCAGCTGGAGAGGCAGGAGCCTGGACCACAGAAGAAGGCCCGTCGTCCCAGTCTGGGAGGGGAACCAGGCATGAGGATGAAAGAGGACCTCCATATGTCCTTCTCTTTGATGAACTGAGACCAGGCGTCTTCCCAACCCACCCGGTGACATGACTTGCAGCGAGAGACATGGGCAAGGCCTTTCCCCCGGAGGCTGAGGGGAGAGGCTCAGCACGTAGCCTCCGGGATCAGGCTGCCCAGTCTCAGTTCTGGCTCTGCTGCTTTCTAGCTGTTGGATCAAAGTACTTCAGTTCCTTGTGCCTCTATTTCCTCATCTGTGAGATGCCCTACCTTGGGGTCCCTGCAGAGGAGACGGTACCACCAAGTGCCCGGAACAATTCCAACACGTGGTAAGGGCCACTTGGCCCAGCACTACCACTTAGCACATTCACCAGGGTTAGGGGCTAAACGTTATCCCCGAAAATCCCTATGTTGAGGTCCTAAGCCCCAGGACTTCAGGATGTGAACTATATTTGGAGATGAGTTCTTTAAGGAGGCAATTAAGGTAAAAGAAGTCTTTGGGGGTGGGCTCTAATCCAGGATGACTGGTGTCTTTATAAGAAGAGATTAGGACATGGGCAGGTCTGGAGGAAAGACCACGTGAGGACACGAGGAGAAAATGTGTCTCATCTGCAGGCCAAGGAGAGAGGCCTCAGGAAGAAACCAGCCCTGCTGACACCTTGATCTTGGACGTCTAGCCTCCAGAACGGTCAGTTCTTTAAGCCCCCCAGTGCGTGGGACTTAGTTATGGCAGCCCGAACAGATGGACACACACAAAGGTTGCCTGTTATCTTAGCAGAGCTGATGTCCACCCAGAATGAACCGGTGTCCAAGCAAAACCATCATCACATCTGATGGGTGATACCAGTTATAAAATATTTCAAATTTTTTTAAAAAGACTTTATTTATTAGAGAGAGAAAGAGAGAGCACAAGCAGGGAGAGGAGGAGTGGGAGAGGGAGAAGCAGGCTTCCCGCAGAGCAGGGAGCCTGATGCAAGGCTCGATCCCAGGACCCTGGGATCATGACCCGAGTTGAAGGCAGACGCTTAATGACTGAGCCACTCAGGCGCCCCTAAAATATTTCAAATATTTTTAACATCCACCCCTCTTAGCACTTGTTGGTCCTATCCTAGTGGTACCAACCCTTGGATGGTAAGTCAATTGGCCTTTGGCTACAGAAATCAGCAAGAGCATGTCTACTTTCTGGCCCCCTTGTCTTGCCCTCCCTTCCGGGCTTACGCAGAGCTCAGTGCCCCATGGGCTCTGAACACTGCCCCCTCCTTCCTTCGAGGCATGGAAGTCGTGACCGCTGAGTACAGTGAAGGGGTAAAAGGGGCTCCTCGGAGCAGGGCCATCACGAAACCCTCAGCGGAGAAGCCCTCTGGGATCCTGTCTGTTTCGGACAGCATGTGCGTCTGAGGACCAGGACAGGGCTGCTACGGCAATCAGCACGCTCGCTGAGTGCTCGGCACCGCTCAGTCCTTCGAATGGTATCGCAAGAAACCCAGAGAAGTCTGACCAGCGAAAGAAGTTGTGCCAGAGCATCAAGTAGACCCACCCCCTTGGCTCTGCCACGGAGTTAGCCTCCACCTACCTGTCCCCCTAAAGTGTCTACACCCAACGCTAATGTGACATTCTCTTTGGGAAGGTTGCTGGCCGCACCACTTGGTGGACTATTTGCCCATGGTGCCCTGACCCTTTCATGCCCTCTTGGGTAGCAGGAGGAAGGAAAAGAAGTGACCTATCGCTCTTAAAAATCTGCCTGGGGGAACTACAAAACACTCATGAAAGAAACTGAAGAAGTCACAAAAAGATGGAAAAATATTCCATGCTCATGGATCGGAAGAATAAACATTGTTAAAATGTCTGTGCTATCCAGAGCAATCTATAACTTCAATGCCATCCCAATCAAAATTCCAATGACATTTTTCAAAGTGCTGGAACAAACAATCCTAAAATTTGTATGGAATCAGAAAAGACCCCGAATCGCCAAGGAGATGTTGAAAAAGAAAAACAAAGCTGGGGGCATCACGTTGCCCGATTTCAAGCTATATTACAAAGCTGTGATCACCAAGACAGCATGGTACTGGCACAAAAACAGACATAAAGACCAATGGAACAGAATAGAGAACCCAGATATGGACCCTCAACTCTATGGTCAAATAATCTTTGACAAAGCAGGAAAAAACATGCACTGGAAAAAAGACAGTCTCTTCAATAAATGGTGCTGGGAAAATTGGACAGCCACATGCAGAAGAATGAAACTCGACCATTCTCTAACACCATTCACAAAGATAAACTCAAAGTGGATGAAAGACCTCAATGTGAGACAGGAATCCATCCAAATCCTAGAGGAGAACATAGGCAGTAACCTCTTTGACATCAGCCACAGCAACTTCTTTCAAGCTACATCTCCAAAAGCTAGTGAAACAAAAGCAAAAATGAACTTTTGGGACTTCATCAAGATAAAAAGTTTCTGCACAGCAAAGGAAACAGTCAACAAAACAAAGAGGCAACCCACAGAATGGGAGAAGATATTTGCAAATGACACTGCAGATAAAGAGCTCGTATCCAAAATCTATAAAGAACTTCTCAAATTCAACACCCAAAAAACAAATAATAAAGTCAAAAAGTGGGCAGAGGAGATGAACAGACACTTCTCTGAAGAAGACATACAAATGGCTAACAGACACATGAAAAAATGTTCATCATCATTAGCCATCAGGGAAATCCAAATCAAAACCACACTGAGATACCACCTTACACCAGTTAGAATGGCAAAAATGGACAGGGAAAGAAACAACAAATGTTGGAGAGGTTGTGGAGAAAGGGGAACCCTCTTACACTGCTGGTGGGAATGCAAGTTGGTACAGCCGCTTTGGAAAACAGTGTGGAGGTTCCTCAAAAATTTAAAAATAGAGCTACCCTATGACCCAGCAATTACACTACTGTGTATTTACCCCAAAGACACGGATGTAGTGAAAAGAAGGGCCATATGCACCCCAATGTTCATAGCAGCAATGTCTGCAATAGCCAAACTGTGGAACGAGCCGAGATGCCCTTCAACAGTTGAATGGATAAAGAAGATGTGGTCCATATACACAACAGAATATTACTCAGCCATCAGAAAAAATGAATACCCAACTTTTACATCAACATGGATGGGACTGGAGGAGATTATGCTAAGTGAAATAAGTCAAGCAGAGAAAGTCAATTATCATACGGTTTCACTTATTTGTGGAACATAAGGAATAACATGGAGGACATTAGGAGAAGGAAGGGAAAAATGGGGGGTGGGAATTGGAGGGTGAGATGAACCATGAGAGACTATGGACTCTGAGAAACAAACAGGGTTTTAGAAGGGAGGGTGGAGGGGGGATTGGTTAGCCCGGTGATGGGTATTAAGGAGGGCACGTACTGCATGGAGCACTGGGTTTTATACGAAAACAATGGATCGTGGATCACCACATCAAAAACCAATGATGTATTGTAGGGTGACTAACATAACATAATAAAATTAAAAAAAAAAAAAATCTGCCTGGGGCCTGGCACCAGACGCTTAAGTCCTCCACTTGCTAGGGGTTGTAGGTTCGCCTGTCACTGGCCTCCACGCTCTCCCCTGCCACCAAGGGACGTGAACACAGCCACGGTCGGTGTGCGCGACAAGCAGTAAGTATGCACTCCTTGTCCAGAATAATCAAAAGAAGAGGTCTGATCCAAGAATAACCTCCTTTCTAATGGAAGGTAACCCCTGCGGCACTCAGCTCCGGAAGGGCAGGGAGCTCCCAGATGGCTATAATTTAGCTCTTTACTCTCCTCATCCAAGGTAAGCCAAGGGTGAGGTAAGCTGAAAAGAATGTCTGAGCATTCTTTGGCCAAAAGGGGAAAAAATCCAAACAAACAACCCCCCCCCCCACCACCACCCCTGCCACTCCGAAGCATGTTATTGCTCCTTCCCTCCACGGCCGTACCAGTTACCACCCCCTGGCTCATGGGTCAGCCTGTGCGCCCTCTCAAACGAGCATGCGTGCAAATCAGCCCCTGGCAAAGCAGAAACAACCTGGCAGATCAGACCCCAAAGCCCCGCCAAGCACACCAGGTTCAATCTCTGAGCTCAACTTGGTTCTGTCTTCTGAACAGGTTACTGAGAACAGCAGTCACCCCAGGAATGACACAGCACAAAAATACCCCAGATAAAGAGGCCTGTATAAAATGCACAAGACTGCCAAGTCTCCCAAAAGTTGGGTTTCTAGAGTCTACAGATGATGCTTTCATCTTCTTTATAGATAAAGGCTTTAATAGCCGTCTAATGCAAGTTGTACCTACCTATCGAAGGCTGCCACTTACGAGGAGGCTGCTGTGTCCCCGCACCAGGCTAAGGGGCATTACACCACTTCTAAGCACTTATGAACACACCAAGTGCTCTGGGGAAACTGGAGAAAAACCAAGCATGGGCCCTCTTCCTTACCATCTTGCAATCCCGAGGGAAGAAAAGATGTGCATATTTGGAAATGGCTCGAGATGGCAGTACGGCCCCAGTGGATGGAGCGCCAGATGGTGCGACGCAGGGCTGTGAGTGCTAGAAGAATCCGGAGAGGGCCAGAGGCAGCCAGCCCCACTGCACACCCAACCAATTGAACCAAACTGACTTAAGAGGCCAAGAGTTGAGCTGTTGGTCGTACCCAGAAAGGGTGATGCGTTGGGGAGCTCAGGGTGATCATGGCGGACTCCATCCAGCGGGGCGTGCTGCCTTAGCACAGAGCTGAAGAGAGCAAGTCTGAGAGTCACTCGGCTAGGGTTCAATTCCTGGCACCCCGTTTGCTGGGTGTGTAGCCCCGGGCCCCTCACATGATGTCTCTCTGCCTCCATGGCCCCATCTCTAAAATGGAGACCAACAAAGAGCACTGATGTCATAGGAAGCGCTTTAGCACAGTGCAGAGTAATACGCTTGGTAAATGTCAGCTGTTAATATCATGGGCCCGAACTTCTAATGGGGTTAGCAGCACGCAGCAGGATATTTGGTCTAAATCAAAAGACACACGACGTAGCAGAACGTAATTTAATTTTTTTAATTTTTTATATTTTTAATTAATTACTTCATTATTTTTAGGGGGTGGGAGGGGCAGAGGGAGAGAGAGAATCTCAAGCAGGCTCCACACCCAACGTGGAGCCTGACGCTGAGATCTCACGCCCCCGAGATCATGACCTGAGCCGAAATCAAGAGTTGGACACTGAACCGACAGAGCCACCCAGGTGCCCCCAGGATGTAACTCTGAACAAGATTTTCTTGGATGAGGGTTGGGGAGGCCGTAGGTTCACGGGAATATGGCATCTGTCAGAAGAGCCTGTAACTCAAAGTCAAGGCTGTTGTATACAACCCCAGCTAATGTGGTGGCCAGACACAGAGTTGGCCTGCCATTCCTGCGGGTGATGAGCGGCCGCAGAGCCCAGGCAGGGAGTAGAAGTCGGCACTGAAGGGAAAGCATGTCAGCGATGATGTTCCAGAACACCCAGCAGCAAGGAACGGGCCAGGCTCTCTGCTAGCAGGACTCCCCCTCCTCACCACCCTGCACTGCTTACATCCGGATCATTCCCTAGCACTGATGGCCTTTATGGTGAGAACACTTAAAATATTCCTCAGAAGTTAGACCCAAACAACCAACTCTTCTCAGGTCCTGCTAACGTTGGTCCCCTCCCCTTCTTTCACCCTTTCCAGAGCTTGAAAATACTGGTCTCTTCAGGAGACAGTTCTAGAAGATGCTTGACTATGAATAACATGAAGGGCCTCTCTTTGCCAGCCAGTTTGCTCTGCCCTACCACCCGCTGAGCCCCGTCAACACTGACATCCCGTCTGAGGGGGCAGAAGGAAGGGCCTCATCCTTAGGAAAATGGACATGGTATTGCTGAGTCACCCCACCTCCTCCACCCACCTGACCTTGGCCGTTCAAGCTCCGAGCACATAACAAAGTTCTCAGGAAGTGGATACTACTGGGCAGGTAGCTGCAGACCTCGGATGCCTTCCGCCCCCCCTTCCTCTTTCCTCAAGGTGAGGCATCTGTCTAGGTCCTGGATTCAAGGGGTGTTTGGCTTAACTTCCACGGGGCATCACGTAACAGGCCAGACTCTCTGTGGCTCTGGATTCAATAGCTGGGCAAGCGGACCTATTGGATGGCTCACTTCCTCATCAGATGGATATCTGCTTTGAGCTGTGGAAATGGCTAAATGAGATAAAGAACACAAAGCACATAGTTTAGAGTTTGGCACATGACGGCCACTCGCCTAACTAATCATTAGCATCATTATCTGTGTGGTTATAATGATTAGCGTCCAGTTTCCTATTTATTCATTCAACAAACACTGACCATGTTTTTCTAGCATCAACCATGCGCCAGGCACACGGTGGTAAAAGACGTGGTCCTCAGCCCTCGTGGAATTTAGGGTCTACTGGGAGAGACAGCCAACAAACAAGCAAACAAAGAAATATCACTTCAGGTTGTGGGAGTGCTATGAAGGAATCAAAGGGAATTTGTGGCAGAGAATAACAAGAGGGAGCTTACTTCGGATAGAGTGGGCAGGGAAGGCCTCTCTGTAGTGACAATTAAGCCCAAACCTTAAGGATGAGAAAAGGCTAGCCACGTGGAGAGAAGAGGCAGAAGGAACAGCATGCATGAAGGGCCTGGGGTAGAAAGAAGCTTGATGGGTCTAAGAAATGAAGGAAGTCGGTAGGGCTGGTGTGCCATCATGAAAGGGACCATGTCACTGGATGAGGTGGGAGAGTCGGGCTGGGCTGTAGGCCCTGGAAGGGAGTTTGCTTTTTATCCTAAGGGAAGTCTCAGAATGGTTTTAATCAAGAAATGGTACCTCACAGAGATGCATCACGCTTTCTCCAGTTACTCACAGTTAACATTTTGTATCTATGCTTTATTGAGCATTCCCCACCCGGCAGGCTCTGCACTAAGACTTTCATCTGCATTACCCAGGCCTGGCGACCAGCGATGGGCGCTAGGGTGATGGCAGTGGGGACAAGGAGCAGTGGACAGACGGGAGAAGTACATGCTGATAGAATGAATGGGGCCCAGGGGAGACATCAGCATAGTCAATGACACTGGCTTCTCAAAGTGTCCCATCACCCTCGTCATCATCCCTGGTCACGACCGTCATTCACCCAAAGAACAAGATTAAATCAACTAGTCAACTTAAAGCACCCACTACACACACTTTGAAAGACACTGTGTTCATAACAAGCACATGCTCAGGTTACTCTGGGCCCCAGAGTACTCTGGTAATCCATGCTCGGGTACTCTGCCTTTCCCGACTTCCAAGGCCTGGGTCTAGAAATAGCTTCCAAAAGAACCGAGCAATTGCTGAATGGTCCCATTGATTTAAGCCAGCTCCAGGAACAAAAGCGGAGAAGTAGCCTAAAGACGCCAAGTACCAGAGCTGTTGACTGACGCAGGACTGCCGCTAGGATGGACAGCATCACCTAGCATGGAGGGGGGGGTTTACTGCATCACGCGATCGGTCCCACAAAGGCCCAGAACAATGTCGGGCTCGAAGTAGCCACCAAGCCCTGAGCCTGGGGACAGCGTCTCATAAATGCAGCGGGGAAAGAATTGCTGGACTATGGGTTCTTTCAAGCACAGCATGAATAACGCTGTCAGTTGCCACATCATCACCAAAACAATAACACAGGCCTGCTCTGGGGACCTGCTGGGAAACCATTCAGTTGGAAGAGCTCGATCCACCCCCTCCGTGTAGAGCACAGACTCGAGACTTAGTAAGAATGTGTTCTGGGATGCTCCAGAAAACTCGGACCTCTTTCATCAACGTAAGGATGAATTTCACAGCAGGTGGCACGCACATTGAGGAAATGGAAACAAAGTAAGAGGGAAAAGGGACTTTCTAAAGGTGGAGGCCTTGGGTCTCCCATCCTGCCCCCTGCCTGGAAGAACGTGTTAACTTGTAGGTAAGAAGAAAGGTATCAGGCCTACCTGACCTGGCATCAGCCCCAGACCTGGCAATTTTGGGAGCCAACCATTCACTTACTCAGTAAAACCTTAACCCAAAGCCACTGCAGGGTAACAAAATGGAGACTGGACCGGAAAAGAAAAAAAAAAAAAAAATGAGGCTGGAACTGGCATTAACAGCCACATCTTGGGTGGGTAACTGTGCCCCTCTTATTCATGACTGTCCTGAGATGCAAAAATCCAACCAAGACACACAGTCTGGTTGACGCATGGCTGATGAAACCAGGTCCTTTTGCAGAGTATGAAGTTGTCGGGGGTGATTCTCCGGGCATGGAAGAAGTTTATTTTCTTATCCCACCCTTCCAGCTTCCTCATCTTTGACACAAGTCAGGAAGCCTCTGATATCTTGAAAAGACTGAATGCAGAGGGCATAGAGAAGCATGCCCTAAATTCAGACCAGGGTTACCATGTGCATATCAAGAATCTCTCTCCCAAAGCCCAGAAGATGGGCTTCATTGGTCATCTCTGCTCTTTATTTCTTACTCTAGTCTTACTTGGACGTGTGAGATGTTACAGCTGAAAGGGCATCTTAGAAGTCAAGCTGTCTAGGACTCATGGTAAAGCTTAAGCAGCTGTCCCAGGGAAGAGGAACGATCGCAGACATGCATCTGGCACAGATGGAATAAAAACCAAGGTCTCCTAAGCCCTGGTCGAGCGAGAGCCTTCCTGTTACACGGGGAAATGTTTCTCAGCCCCTTTTGCTACTATTATCAATAATACAAAGCCCCAGAAGGAAGTCAAACAGGCGTGGAAGTGGACAGACCTTCAGAATGCAGCCTAACAACAGTCTGTTCTGTGTTTCCTGCTCAGCCTGTACGGCTGGGGAGCTACAGCAGGTGGTTCCTGGTTTTGTGGTGTTTTCCCCTCAAGTTCCCACCCAGGAGAAGGCTTGGCATGGATGAAAAGGGGCAGATGGCTCTTGCTCAAGGCCAGGCTGCCATGTTGGACTTCTCTGGCATTTCCTGTAGAAAGAAAGAGTTGTGCCAGTTCGAGGGATGAGTGTCTTTCCAAAGGAGACGGATGTGATTGGAACCTGGAGATTAAGAATCCAGAAAAGGAAACAGACTATTTTAAAGGCTCTTCCTTTTCCCTGTGGGAGGGAAGGGTGCCAGGGAGCTGCCCGGGCCTCTGTCAGAGCCCTACCCCCAAGGGACGGAGTGAAGGCAAATGACACCTGAACTCCCGGCAGGGCATGCTACCGAATGGGCCACTCCTGGATCTCCACAGCTACCACTACCCTCTCCCACCCAGACTCTGTCAGCAGCAGCTGATCGCCTTGCCTCACCCCTGCTGATGGGCTAAACCAGAGCTGGAGCCAGGCTCTTAAAACGGGACATCAGATCACATGGCCCTCGTGCTAGCCACCCTCTGATGTCTTTGCGGCACCCTGAATGGAGAACCCCAAATCCTTACTGTGGCTTACTGAGTAGTCCTTCTGATGGGCCCCTACTCCTCCTGCACAGCCCCACGCCACCCCTCCTCTGCCTTCGCCCCCATCACTTACTCCCTCCCGGCCCACTGGCCTCCCCCTTGTTGGGGAACATGGCAACACGTGCTGACCCCTTCTGAGTTTGATGTTGCTTCCTCCTAAAACATTCAACCTGGGAGTGTCCCCAGACATTCACACTGCCTTGCTGCCTTCAATTCTCTGCTCGGGTGTCACATCTTCAGAGAGCCCTTCGCTGGCCCCAGGAAGCCAGCGCCCCTCCATCACTCTGTCCTCTTCCTCTTCTGCTTTCTGCAAGGCTGCCATCATCCCTTCAGTGTTTCTCTTTCCCCCACTGGAAGGTGTGTAACCTCCCCGCAGGCAGCACTCGGTCTGTTTGCCACCCTGTTCCCAGTGACAATGGCTGGGACAGAGAAGGCATTCAATACATGCTTGTTGGCTTGCATGGACCTGAACCCATCCATGCCCTTAAACCTGGTCTGGAAAAAGAAAACTGGGTTTCCACTGGAAAACCCGAGGCCAGTGGGCCCCCTGATTTCTCAGTATACATAGGCTTATTTCCAAATATATATTCGCCCATTTGTCCCCATAGCCCTGTTTTTTTGTTTTTATTTTGTTTTGTTTTCGTAGTGAGGTCTGTGCCTAATGTGGGACTCAAACTCAGGACCTGTGATCAAGAGTTGCGTGCTCTACCAGCTGAGCCAGCCAGGAGCCCCCATATAGTCCTGTTTTTCAAGAGTGACAACAGGACATGCCACACGGAGGCAGGGAGACCAGGGGAGAGGGCTCAGCAGCAGACTCCCCAGAGGGAGAGGGTCTCCTCCCGCTCGGAGCCCAAGGGTGACCCTGACTTCTGGGGAAGACCCCCTCCCATCTCCTTCTGAGAGACAGCTGACTCAAGAGTGGAATGCTAAGGAAGTTAATGGTGGAAGAGAAACGCAGAGCAAGGATAAAAATTTAAGAACCAAGCCAGCCCCCAGAGCCCTCCTGAAAACATCCCAACTCTGTGGGAATAAAGGCAGAGTTTACCCTTCCAACTTCACATCTTATGGAGACCCAGGAAAAGACCTGCTGTCTTTTCTTCTAAGTCTCTCTCTCTCTTTTTTAAGATTTTATTTATTTGAGAGAGAGAGAGAAAACACAAGTGGGAGGAGGGGCGGAGGGAGAGGGAGAAGCAGACTCCCTGCTGAGCGTGGAGCCCGATGTGGAGCTTGATCCCAGGATCCTGGGATCATGACCTGAGCTGAAGGCAGATGCTTGACCGATGGAGCCCCCCAGGTGCCCCTCTTCTAAGTCTTCAGAATAAACTTGGTTGGGTAGTCATCTTAACTCTCTGCACTTCTGTGTATGCAGCAGGCTGAAGCCTCTGCATCACCAGAGGACCGATTTTCCAGAGGATTCAGGAGGCAGTAGGCACGGGCCATTACTCCTCCGTGTGGGAGCCGAACACAGCACTGAGGCGATGCCGCTGCATGGTCCAAGTGTGTTTTTTTAATTCCACGCCTAGTCATTGTGCTGAGAGAAATCCACTCCAAACAGGATGTCATAAATCAGGCCAAAAGTTATATGCTAAGATATTCATCTAAGCACATTTATAATAGAAAAAAGCTGGAAACAACCTAAATATCTAAAAATAAGAATGATGACACATGTAAAATTCTTAGCCCAGTGCCTGGCACACAGTGAGTATTCAGCAAGGGGTAGAGATACCATTTTTATTGTGAATAATTAAAGAAAATGTGGTATGCTTTTATTCTTAAGTTTTTTTCCCTACTGGTGTGGCCACATGCATATCGAAATCTGAGTGAAAGAAATATTTGAATCACCTTTCAGTGGGAGACTCTATGTCTGCCTGTATTGTCAGGAAAAGCCCCATCATCTTTTTCTACCATCCCAACCCCTCTATTTGACAGGTGCACAAAAGCACATGCCACCCCCAAGACCTGTTCTCTCTACCCCAACTGCTGCTTTATTAGTCTTTATCAGCCCTCCCTCTGAGAGGCAGAGGAAAAAAACATCATCCTATAATCCAATCAGCATTTCTAGCATCTCTCGTGTTTTGGGCCTTGGCTAGGATGCATGTCACAGCGGCAGGGACACCGCACAGAGGATCAGGCTGGAAGCCCCTCCTGTCTAAGGAGGGTCTCTAGAAGAGTGCAGAACAGTTTGCTGGGCAAGGGCAGCCCTCCTCCAGGGCTGCCAATCAAACAGACACAGCAACTGCGGTGGACAGATCAACGGCTGGTTTAAGGGGCAAAATCTCAACTTATGAGCTATAGTTCCTTGGAGGAGAAATATCTCCAAGGAATGAATACTAGGGATTGGCTGGGGCCCCTCCCCTTTCTCACCGCTGGGCACACGTCCAGGCACATTCACACGCACACACACAGACCTCCTCACACCCACAGACATGCCAACCACACACACACACAAACACACAAATACACCACACACACACACACACACACACACGATCTCCCTCCCTTTCTGCTAAGGATGTCCTCTTCCAATTAAGGCTGCAATTCAATCCTTGCATTCTAGTGACAACAAAAGAACCAGAAGTTTTATGGTTTGTGATGCTGGGAAATCTCTAAGTGATACCACAGGCCCATGGCGCATCCTGCCCAGCTAGATTCTCAGGAGAGGATAAGACTGCAGGTATCAGAAAGGTGTGACTGGAAGAGACTGGAGAGACCACCCACCCTGCAGGCAAGGGCTCAGAGGTTTGCCATGTGGTGCTGGGTGCCCCCGAGATGCTGCCACACAGAGTCTTCCCTCCCCAGTAAATCCCAACCTCCATCCTCCCACTTCCCCTTAGAATCACGATTTCTTCCTTCACTATAACGCCTCCAGAGGACAGGTGCAGACGCTTCTCGAAAAGTAGAGATGCTTACGTGTCTACACTTTGACCCTCTGCAAGCGAGTCACTCCCTGTCTCAGGTACATGAGAAGAAGGGAAAGAAAGGAAGAGGAAACCCACGTTCCTTTTGACTCGGATCATTTCCATTTTAGTAGGAAGCCTGTGTTCACCCAGATACCAGTGGGCTGGTTCCTTTGTTTAAACAAAAGGCTTTCCTGAAAGCCACAGGGAACCGGAGGGCAGGGATTCTGCACAGGAATTTTCTCTTTGTGAAAAGCAGGAGGTTCTCTGGTGGGAATGCCTTACTCTGGTTTGACAATTCTGGAAAGCCAGCTAGCAGAGTAGACTGTGAATATGTCTGCTTAGCGATTTCACCCAACAAAGTGTTTTTTATTTTATTTTATTTTTATTTATTTTATTATTTTATTTTTTCCAAGGAAGTATTTTAAATCTGCCTTGCTTTGATTGGCTATTTCTTCTACATCTAATGCTGTTTGAAATACAGATTTTCCAGGATGGGACGCATGTGTGGGAATGAACACAGCACCCACAAAGCATGGCATGCCACAGGGTGCCACGATACTCCTTTACAGCTAGCTGGCTTACTCAAAGCTTTCTTGAAAACCAACCAGGTGAATGCCTTTGAAAGTCTGTTTCACTTCCAAAAGAAAATAACAGAATGAAACCCCGGATAGCATTACATCTGAGAACAAATGTGAAGTGCCCAGCATCGTACCTGGCAGATAAAAGGCAACCGAAGTAGCAGACCCCCTCACTAGAGCGTTCGACTGAGACCAGATGCCTCTCGACCACTGAAATCCATGGGCAGTTACACAGACACGGACACTCCTGAGAAATAGGATGGGTCCATTTACTGAGCACCTGTTCTGTGCAAAGCACTAGGCTAGCTGCCCTCTGGACCTGTCGCATGTCACCCTGGGAATATAGTGAAGCCCACTTTACCATACAGAGGACGATGCTGGGGTGCTCAGGTTATGAGACCGAGGTCATTCAGTAAGTAGCTCAATAAATGACCCCCCACATCACTAGCTCAGCTTCTTCACATGCAGAGAGAACTCATGACTTACAGATGTGGTATCTCTGCTCCCTGGGATGCTGAATGAATTTGCTGCTGGTATTTTGCAGGCACCAAGGAGGGCAAGGGAGGAACGACTCCCCTGAGGACCCAGAAGCAGAGGTCAAGGTGGACTGGTAAGGCAAGGGACAACTCAGTACGCTGCAAGCAGGATGGGGACTGGGAGCTAAGCACCAGGGGACAGAGAGCTTTGAGAATGAATGGCTCACTGGGGAGAGAACTCGGCCCTAGTACCAGAAGGTTGGGGTTCGAGTCTCAGCTCTTTCTCTTATTTTGTGTGTCTTGGGGCAGGTTATTTAACGCCTCTGGGCCTCAGTTTTCTCCCCCACAAGGCAGGGATATGACAATATTTCTTACATGGTTGTTGTGATGAGCAAAACCATGGGAAAGCATTTTCAGAAAACACAGGAAGTTGGAAATGGCCCCGATGTGGTGTTGTGGGAACCCACAGAACAAACTCAAGGTAACAGAGGCTCACAACACACTGAGTTTTCCCAGTCTGACTCAATCATCTTGAAATTACATTTTCAAGGTCATGCAGAGTCTGTCCAGAACCCAGGGCCATGTGTCTGGTATACAAATCAAGCCTCTGTAGGGGGAATGTGTGTGCAGGAGGGCTTGCCTTTCAGCAAAGTCCAGTAACTGTGCAAAAATCCAAACTGACAAAATGAGAGGCTCAGGGGAGGTAACAGATGGGAGCCAACTGTGAAGAGTTAAAAACGGGATTTTTAAAAAGTACGGCTGGTAGCTCACTTCTCTGATGCTTTTGGGACACTCTATTCACGTAAAGCTGACATACCCACATTTCACAAATGCCACTGTTGCATTTGGTCATAAAGGAAAGTTTACGCCACCATCTGTTACCCCTGGGGCTCGCTTTGGTCTGTGCACATCTGGGACGCCGAGGGGACCCCTGTTGGGCACCTCTCCATCGTTAGCAGGCCCTAGGACACCAGACTCAGCCTCGTGACCCTGAGGCCCCGAAGCCTGGGAAGAGAAGACTAAGCTCGGAGGTCAACTCTGCCAAAAGAGGAAAATGACCAGTCCCTGAGAGCGAGCTGCTGACTGCTCTCTTTTCAAATGGCTCGCAGCAGGGCAGAGCACGGAGGCCTGACAGCGGGCCAAGCCTCACCAACGCAGTCAACGTTCAAGGACAGGCAGGCCCGGGAGTCCCGAGTGTCTCGTGGATAGAAAAGTCCAGGTGGGAACAAGTTACTTTTTTCTATCACCCATCTTTGAATGCCACCCTCCCTTTTCTTCTTGGCATTAGAACATACAAGGAAAGTCAGCCCATGTGCAGTGTCTGGACAAGGCTGGGTCCCTTCTCGGCCCCCAACCTCGCGCTCAACTTCCCTTGCTCTGCTCCCAGCACCTCTTTTGACGAAATGTGAGCCTTGCTCAGGCTCAGTCCGGGGTGACACCTGTCACTGAGTGGTGTGAAAGCCGGGGGCTGGGGAGGAAGTGGGGAGGGTGTGTGAGCAGAGACAGGAGGGGGTGCCACCCAAAGCCCGGCCGCCGGCCCTGGAAATGCAAACTTGACGTTTTCATGTTCCTGTCACCTTGTCACGTCGGGCACCCCGGGCGACTGCGCCGCCTTCTCATTTCCACCGCCTTGTACACCCAGCACAGGAAAGACCGCCTCAAGAATAAAACGACAAAGGCTCAAGCTTTCACATCGTGAAGCTGAGGTTTCTCAGGCATTTCTCCAACTAAAGCCCAGAGAACTTTCTCTGAGGGAGTCCCCCCGCCCGTGCCCCTCCCAGGGCAATGGAGATTACCTGCACCTCTGTGCTGCACCTCCATGCTTCCTGTCCGTGGCCTTCCATCAGGAGCAGAGGATTCTGATTATTCAGCTGTTCTAATAATAAGGTCCACTAGAGATGTATGATGTACAGAGTCGTGCCTTTCTCTCTGGCCTGGTTAAAAAGTACCGTGTTGGACATCTATTTTCTTGACCACCCAAGAAGTGGGAATTAATATCTTAATTAGCACCAAAGTCCCTGAACGTGCGGTGCTAGCCTGCTAGAAAGCCACACAAGACCCCATGAACATGAGCTCAGGCAGGTATCTATAAACTTGCACTCCCGGGAGAACTCAAGGTGGGTGGGGATCCGTCAGTTCCATGCATGACAGAGAGAGAAAATTTAGGGGCATCTCGCTGGCCTCGGCTCCCTGCCAGGAAGTGATACAGTGGGTCACAGGGAAGAGCGTGTTCCCTATGTGGCGGGTGTTGGCATGGTCAAAGGGCTGTGTGGCCCCAACATGGGA
This sequence comes from Mirounga angustirostris, assembly GCF_029215605.1. Lineage (NCBI taxonomy): Eukaryota > Metazoa > Chordata > Mammalia > Carnivora > Phocidae > Mirounga > Mirounga angustirostris. The sequence goes on along the minus strand of NW_026991716.1, from coordinate 14,335,017 downwards.
GGGTGGCTGTCCTCAGGTGCTGGATCCTTTGCATACCATCAACCAAGACATTCTGCCAACTTGTTGCTCCTTCAAGAACTGCCAACTGCCTATTTAACACAAAGGAAGCAGCTTTCAGAAAGTGTGAGCTCCTTGGTGCCCTCAGGCAGAAAGGGTTGAGGGTCCTGCTGGCCAAGAACTAGGAGTCACTCAAGTACCGCTGATGTATAAAGCTTCCCCAGAAACTTAGTCAGGTGGTGCTCTGGGCCTCTGGGCACAGCTCAGACACTAGGGTTCTTAGAAACAGCTCTTTGCCTAAGGCTTTCTGGAAGAGCCAGACCAACATCATAGTGTGTCATGAAATCAACTGGGTGGATTAGTGAAGATCATCTTAAAAGACTACAACAGAAAATAGAGCATATTGCATGTAATCAGGGAAGTGCCATCTTGCAATACTTGTTTTCTATGTTCAGATATTTATACATTATATAATATATATATATATGTATGTATGCCTATGTTATACATACAGATCCACGGATTTATTGGCTTGGCAAGCTGTATTTTTCAAATGTAATCACGGGATTTCTAGTCTCACATATTCTCCTAGAACCTTGCCACTTCTTGATGAAGAGTTAGGATATGGCCCTCCCCTTGAATTTAGGCGGGTCTTCGTAAAGGGTACAATGAAAGCAAAAATGCAGAATGACACCATGTGACTTCGAAGGATTAGTACTACCCTACTACCAAGGATCAGGACACGGCTTCCAGGGGACTCACGCTCTCTCTCTCGGGATGCTCTCTTACGGGATCCAGCCACACACAGGAAGACCAAGCCTTAGGCAAAGAGCTGTTTCGGCCAACAGTCCCAGCTGGGGTCCCAGCGAAAAGCCAATGTCGAGTACCAGACAAATGAGTGAGGGAGCCTTCAGGTGATCTCAGCCTCTTGCCACCCAGATGATGCAGTGTGGAGCAGCGATGAGCTGTTCCCACCAACGCTGCCCAAATTACAGATTGAAGAGCTCAATATATGACTCGTATTGTTCCAAGCCATAAGCTTTGGGATAACTCATTATGCATGCAGCTACAGAGAAGCACAATCAGCGGGTTGCAATATAAAATGGATGCTCTCTCTTTACTATGGGTCATGTTAAAGAAGTTTGGGAAACACTGAACTAGACCCTCTGTATGAGCAAAACTTAAATGCTTTCACTCATTTTTCTAATCACTGATTCACTTATTTACTCGCTAAATGTTTACCGCGCCCGGTACCATGCTGGGCGTATTACAAACTATTCATTCAGTTTTCCCAGCAACCCTGAAGGAGCCTAACCTCAAAACTCAAAGCTTGGCCGTAACAACTGATGTTTGGAGCCTGTTCTCCCAATGGCACGTTTCTGGAAAAAGCAACTGTCTCCACCCTCGACATTCGCAAATACTGAAATGAAGGTCATGTTCCCTTAGCAGCATCCTTGCTCTCCTCTCTCGAGAGGCTTCTCACAGGTCAGTGACTCGGCCCCAGCCTGTCCCTCTGCACACCAGGTGGCTTCCGAACCTACCCCGAGCAGCCAGATGTCAAAACAAGAAGCTACGGGTGCAGGGGCGCCTCGGTGGCTCAGTCGTTAAGCGTCTGCCTTCGGCTCAGGTCATGATCCCAGGGTCCTGGGATCGAGTCCCACATCGGGCTCCTGGCTCGGCAGGGAGTCTGCTTCTTCCTCTCCCTCTGCCTCTCTCCCTGCTCATGCTCTCTCTCTCTCTCTATCTCTGTGTCTCAAATGAATAAATAAAATCTTTAAAAAAAAAGAAGCTACGGGTGCAACCACATGGGTCGGTCAAGGAAGAGAAGGCTGCCAATATCACACAAACAGCGATGGATCAGATCTCGTCCTGGCTAAATGACACTCCAAAGAGAGAAGACTCTTAGAGGAAGACAGCAGAGGAGGGAGACACGGTGCAACTCCTATCCCCAGGTCTACTTGGACACTTCTGCCAAAGTGAAGCTTCAGGGAAGTATCCCCATCCTGGTCCCTCCACCTCTGTCTCGGCCAGTGCGCGCTGCAAGATACCACGGACCGGGGGGCTGAAGCAACAGACATCTATTTCTCAGAGTTCTGGAGGTTGGGAGTCTGAGATCAGCGTGGGGGGCTCCTGGGGGGAGCCTCCGCCTGATTTGCAGACGGCCACCCGCTCCTATAGCCTCACGTGGGGAGAGATCACCTCTCTGGTGGCTCTTCTCAGAAGGGCACTAATCCCATCACGGCGGCCCCACCACCCACGTGACCTCATATGAGCCGGATCATGGCCCCAAGGCCCCAACGCCAAATACCATCACAAAGCGGGGTTAGGGCTTCAAGGTAAGCAGTAAGTATCAGGACACCCCTCTCTGTGGTTTCTCTCGTGGTTCCACACCCGTCAACGGCCTGTGCGTGCACCCCCAGCCGCGGGGGCTGTTCTGGGAGCGGGCAGCACATGGGACTGGACAGCCTCTACCTCCTGCGCATCTTCCCACCTCACACCCTGACAGTGGAGCCCACTCAGCCTGCGTCCTGACAGAGGCAGAAGACCTCGATGAACAAAGCAGCAACCTGCCCCCAACCCACTTCCTCTCGGCAGCTCTCGTCATGAAACCCTTCCTGTCGAGTGTCACTGGCCACCTGTGCAAGTGAATTAGAAATAGTTATCATTTGCTCACCTAGCGCTGGTCTGTGTAATCAGCATGGGACAAAGCCATGGCCAGCTTATAACAGGGTTTTTCAATGGCTGCAGCCTGAGGGACATTTTGTGTGGGGTCATTCTCTGTGGTGGGCATGACTGCCCTATACCCTATAGGGTATTCACGGCAGCATCCCTGGCTTCTCCTCACTAGATGCAAGTAGCACCTTCCCAGTTAGGAAAACCAAATTTGTCTCCAGACACTGCCAAATGCTCCCTGGGGGGGCAAAGTCTCCTCCAGTTGAAGACCACTGGGTTGACCTGCTGGGGGGCTTCCTGTGCGGGGAGGGAAGTCCACAGGGGTTTTCCACAGGCTGCCCACTCCTTCTCGCCCCCTCCTCCCACCTCACGTCACATTCTCTGTCCTCGGTGAGTTTCCACTGCCTTCACCCAGCTGCCCGTGGCTTCCTCCCACATTGCCACAAGGGTTGGCAGAGAACAGGCCCCTCCATTAAGGCTTTGTGGGTTCCTTCATCCACACAGCATTGCCTGTTCGAGTTCCTAAAGGTGGGATTTGCAGATCATTTGTTCAAAAAAACATTTTCAGAGCCTTCTGGAACAGCCTTGCCAAGTTCTTAAATACCAAGAGAAAGCAAGCAGAGACCTGGGAGGCCCCAGGTCCCGGGAGAGCCTGGAAGTCACAGACATGGCGTGGGGGGCTCCGTGGAAACATGGAAGTCCAGTGCCCAACCCTGGGTTCAGGCTTGAGGGAGACGAGGAAGGAGTTGACATCTGCCCCAGAAGCAACGTCAGAGCCAAATCTTAAAAGCCCAGGAGGAATCAGCTGAGCAGATGGAGCGGGGAAGGCATTCCCTGAAGACAGGGTGGAGGGAAGCACAGTGGGTTCTCAGAAGAGCAGGCTGGAGGCCAGTGTACAGAAGAAGCATGGGAAAAAAGCAGCAAGACAAAATGTGGCTGGAGAGCCAGAAGCCTAGAGAATCTGCCACATGCTCAGCCAGCATCTGATGCACTTCAACAAGCCACCTGGGGCCGCAAAGGACACCACACAAACTCGCACATCCTGAGAGGCACATGTCCCCAGCCCAATACCACCGGGGCCACCTCAGAGCTGCTCCTTTCTAGAGCTTTCTCTCTGGGGCACATCCAAGCACAGGCTGCCCTGCATTTGTGACCCCCCCCTTTCTTCTCAGAGGTTGGGGGCCTGAAGTATCAGGCACGACAGGTATCTCTATTTTCCTAGCTGGGAAGGGAGTGCTAATAAAGAAAAATCAAGCAACTAAACTCAAACACAGAGGAACAGAGAACTCTAGGAGAAGGTATCTTGGAGTTGTAAAATGAGGATAATGGCCGGGGTGCTTTACATCCTCTGCTCTCATCGAGAGAAACTTATTACATGAAGCCTTCGCACATGCTGTTCCCTCCACCTGCATTGCTGCTAGTTCCCCGTTCCTCCACCCCTCCCCGCTTCCTACTCATCCTCCCTCTGCCGGCAAGACTTCCTTTACTAATGACCTTCTTCAGATCCCTCGTACATGCTCTTGTTTCTCCTTCACCTAATTGTAATTAAATAATCAACAGTGTTGTCCTCCACTAGACCGTAATCTTCAGAAGAACAAAGCCTGCAACGGTCTTGGGTACCACATCTCCATGGTCGGCCAGGTGGGCCGGCCCGGGGATGACCTCCAGCAACCAAGCATGTTGTTGAATTGTTGGGTACTTCTCTACTGTTGGTGAGCAGTGCTGTGCCAAACCCACCGCATGCCTGCCCCAGGACGGAGAATCAGTCCAAACTATGCGATGACTTTTCATGTCAGCGTTTCTGTCCTTCCTGTGGACAAAGGGCAAGTCTCAGAAACGGGCTAGCCTGGGACTCTGAACTCTTGCCTTTTATCCAGGGCTAACAGACTTAGAAAAATTTAGTTTCGGGGCGCCTGGGTGGCTCAGTCGTTAAGCGTCTGCCTTCGGCTCAGGTCGTGATCCCAGGGTCCTGGGATCGAGCCCCGCATCGGGCTCCCTGCTCGGCAGGAAGCCTGCTTCTCCCTCTCCCACTCCCCCTGCCTGTGTTCCCTCTCTCGCTGTGTCTCTCTCTGTCAAATAAATAAATAAAATCTTTAAAAAAAAAAAGAAAAATTTAGTTTCTTTCCCAGCTAGCTTTCTTGTAAAAAGCCACTATTATAAATACAATAGTTGGGGGGTGGAGAGTGTGATAGAGGGGATTTTAGCATGCATTCATGTTTATAGATGTAATTAATTAGGAAGTTAATTTCAGGAACGTTTTTGTGCATGCACAGAACAGGTCTGGAAGGACATACACAATGCATGTAATGGCAGGTACTCCAAGAAAGGGAGCTCAATGACTTCTACCGGGTGGAGGAAGAGGGAGATTAGCATTTTGTGGCTTATTCTCTTGTATTTTTGAATTTTGAATCACATGCATGTAGTCCCTGTACAAAAATATATATATACAAATGAAACAAGTTTTTTTCACTTAAATTCAATTAGCCAACTTATAGTACATCATTAGTTTCGGATGTAGAGTTCAATAGTTCAATATGATACACATCAGTTGTGTATCATACCCAGTGCTCATCACATCCCATGCTCTCCTTAACGCCCATCACCCAGTTACCCCATCCCTCACCCACCTCCCCTCCAGCAACCCTCACTCTATTAAAAATTAAATTTTGGAAGTATGTAAACAAAATGTAATTTTAAAATGAAAGCAAAATAGGGATATTTAGAAAAAAAAAATCTAACACGACGGTAGGATATCAAATGAAATTAAGTTTTTCCCTCCCTAATCCCTGTCCATTCCCCAAATGACTGTGAACAGTTTCTCATATATCCTCCCAGAATATCTATCTTTTAAAAAACAATTAGCCTAAATGGGATCATGCTATACGTTCTATTTCACACTTTAATTTTTGGCCTAATATGTTGGAGATCTTTCCATATCCACGGATACGTACCTAAATTTTGGCTCTATATGTTGCATATTACACTGTGTTAATATAGCACAATGCACACAATCCATTCCCCTACACACATACACTTAGGATGCTTCTAGTTATTCAATATTGTAACTAATGTTGCAATAAACGTCTGTACTAAAACAGCTAAATGAATCCCCGGGGGTAGAATTGCAGGGGTGAAGGGTAGGTGTGATTTTAACTTCGCTATATCTGCATTGCTTGGCCCATACTCAATCACTGTGTGGCTTTCTTTTCTCCATCTATACATCAGGAAAATACTGACGGGCTATAAGGTTACTCCCGTAAAAGGCTTAGCGAGCCTGAGAAATACAAAGCTGGGTCATTTAAGGTGACATTCGGTCAAAGGCACTGTGTTCACACAAAATCCCAACACAGAACTCTTGTCTGGGGCCAGACACGAGGCTGGGCTGCTGGTGGGTCCAACAAGCACCAGCCTCAGTGTCCCTGGATGCCCGGCGGCCAAGAAACAGCTCTGTCCATGTCCAGGAGGGGCTTTTGTTTTTCTCCTAAAGTCAATCTCAAAGAAAAAAAGGTGTTCCCCTGAGTGAGGTATGAAGGGAAGCCCAACCCAAAGGCACTGGGTCTCAGCAAAGGCAGTGATAAAAAGTTAAGAAGAGTTCCAGCCTCTAAGGCCGGAGCTTAGGAAAAACCCAAGAAGATGCAAGAAGCTTGGATTTCTGGGCTTTTTCCCTTGACCTTGCTCCACTTTTGAGTTCCCACAATGATATGCCAAGCCTCACCGAAGGTTTATCTTTGAAAATGTCCTTCCTCTAACCATGGTAAATGCAGGAGAGATTGAAAGGGCCTCTCTCACCTCTACAAGCCACATTCATTCATTCATTCATTCATTTAGAGAGAGTGGGGAAAAGGCACAGGGAGAGGGGGGAGAGAGAATCTCAAAGAGACTCCCCGCGGAGCGCAGAGCCCAACGCGGGCCTCGATCTCAGGACCCTGAGATCACCATCTGAGCCGAAATCAAGAGTCGGACGCTCAACTGACTGAGCCACCCAGGCGCCCCTCTACAATCCACTTTTCAATCTCTTCCCACCCACCCTCTAAAGCAGTGTTGTCCAACAGAATCTTCTGCAGCGACGGCACTGCGCTCTCTGCAATGTCCACCATGGAGCCCATACGTGACCCCGAGCACCTGCAATGTGGCCAGCATGACTGAGGACCTGAATTTGTCATTTTATTTTCTTTTAATTAACTTGAAGGTAGTCACACGTGGCTGGTGGCTACTGTCTTGAGAAGAGGAGCTGTCATGGTTTTTAAAGTACAGACGCCCTTTTAGCCCAAATCTCTCTCGATCGGCTCACTGAACACAGCAGACTCTCCAGCTATCACGTAACAGGTGGATGTACAGAAGTGACTACACCATGGGCTGAGACGCTGACCATGAAGTCTGGCGGTCCCTGCTTCTGTCTGGGGGCACCAGACCCTGGACAGGGTCACATCGCTGGTATACACGAGTCTGGGGGAGAAAAGACGCTCCTCTCCTTCCTCATTCAACAAACATCTATTCCATCGGTGCTGGGCTGGGCTCCGGGGTGAGATGCACAAGATGCTGGGGGAGAGCATGAGAGGAAGAGGAGGAGGAAAATATATACATGTGGAGACAGAGAGAACCCAAACCACACAAACCACGTGCTGAGCATTCTGTGCATGCTTTTCCATGTGTCATCTCACTGATTTAGCTTAATAAAGACGATTAAATGCCAAGTGACAACGGGACATGATAAAAAGGGATTAGTCATCTTATGTACAGAGAACTCCAGGAGCCTCAAAGGGCACGTGGTGAGTTCAGCTGCTACCTCTATTCCAAAGTGCAATGTTTCAGATCTAGTACTGACAACCCCCTCACCCCCACCTGCGTCCACAGCCGTGCCCAGCCTATTAAAACCTAGAATAAAGCAACTGTGCACAGCGTGTTTATGGAAGAAAGAGCAGAAAAGAAAGTTATTTCAACGTGGAAGGCAAGAGCAATGAAAATGTTGAGGAACCAAATTACCTTCTCTACAAAGAAAACCACTTGCAATCATACAGACTCTTAATATATCTTGTAACCCAAGACCCGATCCCAAGCCTGAGAAAACACAGTGCTGTCTATGAATACAAAATTGGTACCTTCCCAAAAATGAATAGTAAAAGTTTTTAATTTTAAGACACCAATGACTTGGGGCGCCTGGGTGGGCTCAGTCAGTTCAGTGTCTGACTCTTGATTTCAGCTGCGGTCATGATCTCAGGGTCGTGAGATCGAGCCCCGTGTCAGGCTCTGCACTCAGTGGGGAGTCTGCTTGGGGTTCTCTCCCTCTGTGCCTCCCCCAACTCTCGCACACTCACTTGTGCACGTGCTCTCTCTCTCTCTCTCTCATATAAATAAATCTTAAAGAAACACAAATGACTCATCTCAATTAGTAATACATTAATATTAATTCTCTAACATTATATATGACATATTTTGCATAGATTATATATAACATTCATATATTAATCTATGTTACGGAGCACTTACGGGCTTGACATATATATGATTTATATTACTTCCAGTCTTTACCACCCACCACCCTGCAACACGGGCACCACTGCTCCCATTTGACAAATGAAGAAACCGAGGCTCAGGGGCCAAGTACTGACCTGGGCCCCTGACCCAGACCTCCTGAGGTCTGAAGTTCATGCACTCCAGGCTGTCTCCTGGCCTCGGTGCAGTGCTGTAACTTCTATTTCAGTCCGGGAGGGAGCCCTCGGCATTGCAATGTCCCACGCACAGCCCAGCACAGCAGTGAACATCCCGCCCCAAGGAGGTGTCATTAAAACCCCCCGAACTGACGAATCGATGTCCAAGCTCATGCTGCGGTGGAGGTACCAGCTGGTAATGTCCTGAGAGCAGAATTGTTAACCTGGACACAAGGTATTAATTTTTTACAATTGATATTTAAAGTGGTGATACAGACACCTATTAATATTCCACAAGTGGACATGATTTTATATTCAGGGAATGAGAACAAAATCACAGACAAGGAGGCCAATTTGCGTTCCTGACTTCTGGAGACAGACTCCCTGCCATCACAGCACTTGGGAATTAACTGTTTCAGACGGGCTGTGTAGAAGATTCGAGATCTACCGCCCCAAGTTTACTCACGCTTGCGTTTCTGGAGACTACCCCCTCGTCAAACACTAAAACAGGATCGAGTTGTAAGCAGCTATTGTAATGCCTGGGCCACAGGGAGGGAGGGTCAGGGAAGAAACGATTGAAAATAAAAGATGAGTCCCTGGGATTTCAGATGGATTTGGGTGTGCCCACGAAATTGAAACAGGCCATAATAGTACCCGGCCCTGTGAAGGCCCGACCCAGAAAGGGGCCCTGAGGCCCAGCCCTCCTCAATGGCACGGCTGCCGGCTTGGAGGCTGTCAGTCTGTCTGTCTGTCTCAAAGGCACAAACTACTATCCAGAGCCTTCCTTCATAGACATGAGAAATATCACAGTTCCGCATTTCAGGAGTTTTCTCTGCATGCACAGAAGCTGAGCTAGTGATGGAGGGTGCGGTTTATTGAGCACTTACTATGTGCCGGACCCTGGATGGAGCACCTGGCACGTGTCAGCTCTTTTTGTCTTCACAGGGATCATCTATGTTAGATAATATTATCCCCACTTGACAGACAAGGGAACACAGCTACTGAACTAGTAAACTTCTCCATGGTTGGTCTTGAGCCGTCGTTCTCCACATGGTTATCCACTATGGAGGGAGAGGAAGGGTCCTTTACAAGATACCCGTGGTCTGTGTTCCTCCCCCAGAGATTCTTATAATTCTGGCTCTAGGGTGTAGCCTGGGCATCCAGAGCCTGGGTGTTTCTAATATTCAGTCAGGACTGAACATCACCGCGCTAAGGCGAGTCAGTGGGGGAGGTAGGATTCGGACCCAGGTCTGTCTGATTCCAGGGCCTGTGACTGAAGCTGCTCATCTCGACGGCCCTCCGTGCTGAAATTAGGAACATTAGGTGCTGTCAATCAGCAGTAATTGTTACAGGAACGCCAAGCTAGACCAGTTCTTCCATTCCGGGCTGCCCGGGTCTTTCGACCTAAGGGTTAATGTGAGTTCTTTGTGAACCATGCCCCCGTGGACTATAATCAATCAGTCTTCAGACGACTGCTCTTGGGCCCTGCACCTGGGCAGCACCTCTCATTTCTAGAAAAGCAAGAGCTCAGACGTCCTCCCGTTCCAGGACTGGCTTGGTCTCCTGGCAGCAATTTTGCTAACAAATGTTTTCAGAAATCAAAACCAGATATGTTTCCTATTAAATCAGAGAACAGCTTTCAATGTAAACAGTACTTGGGTTATTATCCAAACATCCACAGCCCATTTTGAGAAATGCAGAGCCCTTTAATACTTTAAAAGAAGTGCTTTTGTCCCTATCTTTCCGTGCTTTGGCTTTGCCAAAACTTCCCTGGGGTGTGTCTGTCCTGCTCTCCTCCACTCTCTCTTCCTCACTACTGTTCCTCCCCCCACGGGATGGATGGAGCCGCTACAATTATCTGGGTATTCAGACACACGGGGATAAAAAGAACAGGCTTTGGCCTGTTGCACTGATTATTTTGCCCGCTAATCTAAAAGTAATCAGATCACTGTGAAGAACTCATTCCACGATTCACATCTGCCCGGGCTGATATAATTTCATGATATCAGAAGCATTTAACATTAAGTTCGCCTCCCCCCGGCTCTCCCTACTAAGCGAGGACAGTGCTATGCTGAGAAGCACCCTCAACAATGAAGAACAAAGTGGGGTGCAAACATGTTCAATGTGGGCTTGTGGGGCAGGGGGGTCAAAGGCGATGCATCAGTACCCCAGAGCTGATACGCCCCAGCCCTGCGTTCAAAAGCCTTGCCCTTGTTCATGGAGAAGTGGACAAGTCCATGGTGTCGCGCAAACCACCAGACTTATCCACCATTTCTCTAACCTGCTGTGAACTCAGGCAAGCGCCCTAAAACCACTCGGGGCCCAAGTTTCTTTCTGTGTTCTGACACCATCTCCAGCCCCGCAAGTCCGCGAGCACCAGTGTGGACATTTGCTCTCCTCCTTGGTTCTCACGCACCTGCTGCCCCCGCAGACATGGGGGCTTTGCCCTTGTTTCTGAGCTGGTGGGGGGTTTGGGTGAAAAGCCTCGGGGGAAAACAACAAATCTGAGATCACCGCAAATGCCAAGATCCCTTTAAAATGAAACACGGCACACATAACCGACACATCCCACAGATAGACCCCCGCCAAGAGGAAAGGAGAAAATATGTGAATGCAGACTTCTCTTCAATTTCATACTCTGGGCAAAGAATTTCTTAATCTTCTCAGCTCCACCATCAAAATCAACCTCCTCTAATTAGTAAGTGAAGCCGCCTAAATGTAACTTGATTAATAATACTAATACCAGCCCTCCCATAACAGCACATTTATGGTCAGTATTGCAGTAACAGACCAGCTTCTGCGCAGGGTAGAGGGGATTAAAGACAGCAAAGAAACAGAGCTCAGCCTCTGGCAGAAGGCAAAGTGGAAGAGGGAGGGGGGAAGTCGTTAGCATTCAGGTAAAGGCGTAGGGCTGGCAGCTTTCCAAGCCCGCACATGCTCCGCACTCCGGTCTCCATAAAGGGCCAGATTTCCTGATGCTCGCTAAGCACCACTTCTCATATTCATATGTGAATATTCAGGAACTAATAAGCATCTCAGCGAGATCTAGACACTGCCATGGCCATAATCTATTTGATGACAGTAATGTTTCACTTGTACTTAGCCCTTAATCTAAGGAGACCGAGATCCAAGGCCACCTTTTCCTATATCAGGATGGCCAGAGAATTCAAACAATTTAGGAAAACAAGCTCTCGTTTAACATTTTCCAGGGCCAAAGGCAAACAGATCTTGTCCTTTGGCAATGCCTGGCTTCTTCCCTCTCCAAGCCACAGTTCTGACACAGAGAGATTCCTGCCACCAACCAGAGGGCATGACAGCTGGGTCTCACATCACTGTTCTTGCTGACAAGCTTGCTTTCAAAGGTGTTATTCTCCCTTATTCCTGCAGAATCAAGAGATGTACTCCATAAGGAGACATCTTGATGTAGCTTAGAGCATGCACAAACATACTAAAATGCAGGTCTAATCTTTAAGAAGCCAATAATTTGTCCTGCTGGGTTGCATGGTCCCTACTTCCAACCCTTCGCCGTCCTAAGCCTCCAGGGCTGGACACCATAGTGCAGGTCTGATCTCTTAATAGAGCATCACGTCAAGGAACCAGCCAGGTATGACAGCCTTGATGAGAAGAAATATACATGGTAGTAGTGAGAAGTTCGGAGAGTGTCTGTCTGTTGAACTGCAAAAGGGGGAAAGTGATGCTGGCAGGAATCAAAACAGACTAGCAAAGGGGCGCCTGGGTGGCTCAGTTGGTTAAGCGACTGCCTTCGGCTCAGGTCATGATCCTGGAGTCCCGGGATCGAGTCCCGCATCGGGCTCCCTGCTCGGCAGGGAGTCTGCTTCTCCCTCTGCCCCTCCCCCCTCTCATGCTCTCTCTCTCTCATTCTCTCTCTCAAATAAATAAATAAAATCTTAAAAAAAAAAAAAAAAACAGACTAGCAAAGGAGAGGGAGTGTGGACCCTCCACCTTGTCCACATTGCTAACAAAAGCAGCCCCACCGCTCGCATCCTGACGAGGCCAGGAACTAAAGGTTAACAAAGTCGCAGTTCTGGGGGCTGTAACACAACAGGGGACAGGCTTTGAAAGAGTCACACCATTAAATGGAATTTATTTCACGTCACCTTAAAACCCCCAAACATGCTCTATTCACCTGCGACTTCCAAAATCGAATCCTAAGAACCAGCACTCCCCGGCTGACCCAGGAGAATGAGGCCAAAGCGTCAAAATAGACACCTGTTATTTGTTAGAACAATGGGGACCACCAGCAGGGTGATTAGGTATATCACGGGATGGCCCTGATCTCTCAACTGGAGGCCACAGTCAAAGGGAGGACCGTCCTTCCGGAAAAGCCACTCGGGCCGGGAAGGCCTGGGTGTGCAGCCTCAGGAAAGGAAGGCTGAGCCATGAGAGGCGGGGTGTCTGCCAGGTCCAAACAGGGCTGCGGTAGCCACCTGCTAATCCCAGAGTGACATTCTCAAGCAGTGTCAACAGACACGTCCCCGACATGAGTGGTCAATCACACGTACAGACTACATCTACTGTCTCAAACACATGTATGCAGGTGGCAGCCAGTTACGGCAAGGGGGGCTTGCAAGGAAATGGGCATCTTAAGAAAGGAGGTGAGGGCACCTGGGTGGCTCAGTCGTTAAGCGTCTGCCTTCGGCTCAGGTCATGATCCCGGGGTCCTGGGATCGAGCCCCACATCGGGCTCCCTGCTCGGCGGGAGGCCTGCTTCTCTCTCTCCCACTCCCCCTGCTTGTGTTCCCTCTCTCGCTGTGTCTCTCTGTCAAATAAATAAATAAAATCTTTAAAAAAAAAAAAAAAAGAAAGAAAGGAGGTGAAGGCTGCCATGATGCCACTAATCCATCCTCCTGATGGTGAAGACAGCTTTTAAAGCTGGAAGCATGCCTTTGGGTCTCCCCTCCTTCCACCAGCCCGCAGCAATGTGTCCCTTATCCTCACCAGACCCTTCTTGGCCCACCTTGTAGGCCCACCAGTGTCAGTGGCCTCCTGAATTCCAGGCCCAGCCGTTCTGGGTGTCAAAGTTTATCGGCAAAAATTTCCTAATCTGAAAGGGAATGTTTGGGAGATTTTGGGGGAGCCTAGGTGCCCTCCTAGATGCTAAACAGATCACTATTTTACCATCATCACAAAAGAGCAAAGATTTAAGTTGGAAGGTGTACTAGTCTATTAGAGTGGCCATAACAGGGGCGCCTGGGTGGCTCAGTCGTTAAGCGTCTGCCTTCGGCTCCGGTCATGATCCCAGGGTCCTGGGATCGAGGCCCGCATCAGGCTCCCTGCTCGGCCAGGAGCCTGCTTCTCCCTCTCCTACTCCCCCTGCTTGTGTTCCCTCTCTAGCTGTCTCTCTCTCTCTCTCTCTCTCTGTCAAATAAATAAAATAGAGTGGCCATAACAAAGAACCCCAGACTGGGTGACTCAAACAGCAGAAATGTATGGTCTCACAGTTCTGGGAGCTGGAAGATCAAGATATCGATGGGGCTGGTTCCCTCTGAGGGTGTGAGGGAGACTCTGTTCCGCGGCTCTCTCCCGCTTCTGGTGGTCTGCAGACAAACCTTGGCTTATTCCCTATCACTCCAATCTCTGCCTTTATCTTCACATGGAGCTCTCCTTGGGCAAGTGTCTGTCTCAAGTTTTCCCTTTTCATAAGGATACCAGTCATATTGGATTAAGGCCCCAGTGACCACATTTTAACCCGAAGGCCCTATTTCTAAATAAGGTCACATTCTGAGGTATTAAGGGTGAGGACTCCAATATAACTTTTCTTTTTTTGGGTGGGGGGTGGAAGGGGGCACAATTCAACCCATCCTGGAAGGAATCTTAAAGATCCAGGGATTCTGGGCGCCTGGGTGGCTCAGTTGGTTAAGCAACTGCCTTCGGCTCAGGTCATGATCCTGGAGTCCCAGGATCGAGTCCCGCATCAGGCTCCCTGCTCAGCAGGGAGTCTGCTTCTCTCTCTGACCCTCCCCCCTCTTGTGCTTTCTCTCTCTCTCAAATAAATAAATAAAATCTTTAAAAAAATTAAAAAATAAAAAAAAAAAAAGATCCAGGGATTTTCAAGCTATTTATGAAATACCAGCTTTCAAAAATGCTCCCTAAAAAAAGAATCTTTCCATAGGTATAAACTTATCCCCAAATTCATTGAGTTGTATACATTAAATATGTATAGCTTTTTACATGTCAATCATACCTCAATAAAGTATTTTTAAAAAATAAAAATTTCAGGAGCGCCTGGGTGGCTCAGTTGGTTAAGTGACTGCCTTCGGCTCAGGTCATGATCCTGGAGTCCCAGGATCGAGTCCCGCATCGGGCTCCCTGCTTAGCGGGGAGTCTGCTTCTCCCTCTGACTCTGCCCCCTCTCATGCTCTCTCCCTCTCTCATTCTCTCTCCCAAATAAATAAATCTTAAAAAAAATTAAAATAAAAAATAAAAATTTCAAAAAGTAATAAATTAGAAAAAGAGACAGAGAGAGGATCCTCTGGCCCATTATGTTGGAGAAATGCCCCGACTGTATCCTGGAAATCCATTATTAAAACACACGTTTAAGAAGCACCTCTCCTCTTACAACAGTTCCTGAGCTTGTGGAGACTCCAAAATTCAGTAACAGCTGGTTGCTTCTGGGGAACTGGGTTTTTTGAGGGGGATGATGGTGAGGGTGTAAGAACAGGAAATGTCAGTGTACTGTGGTAAGTGCTAAGACAGAGGCAGGCACAGGTCACTGTGGGGGCCCAGAGGAGAGAACTTACCTGAGCCTTGGAGAAGGGGAAGGCGTAAGAGAAGGCTTCCTGAGGGGGAAGCCTAGCGGGGTTATAAAGAATGCACAGGAGTTTGCCTGTCAAAGTCATCAGGACAAAGGCATTCTGGTCAAGAAAGTGCAGGGAACTGAGGTATAACACAGCATACATGTGAGAAAACATCACAAGCTAAATGCTCCTAGAGAACAGAGGACAAGACAAGCAGGGTGGAAGGTAAAAGATGAAGAGGTGTAGGCCAAGGAGGGCTTGAGGTTATCCCAAGAGTGAAAATAGCCAGTGGAAGCACGTACTCATGGGGGTGACAGAATGAGAACCGCCTCTGAATAGACACGGAGTAGATAGGAAAGACTAGAGGCAGGGAGGCCCAGGAGGAGGCTATTTATTGCACTGACCCAGTTAAAGGTTACAGTGAGGCTAGAGTTGGCAAATCATTTTGCAGCCATCATAACAAAAGACTGGATGAGACACACCATCGGTGAACGCTAAATCTAGGGGGCAACTGTGAAGGCGGACCAAGAGTAGTCTTAAAGAGTCTCCCTCACGGATTGCTTATTAGCTACAACCCCCAAAATAGTAATGGACAGAGGAGAAACTGAGTATGCCTTAACAGGGTGATCAAAATGACCACCAGCAACGCTGGGCCGAGGCATCGTGCATCTCGACGTGGGATCCAACCGAGAACACATAATCTGAATTTAACCACGAAGAAACTCAGACCCGAACGGAGGGACATTCTATTTTTTAAAAAGGGAAAGAAAAAGCAACTACATCCATCCAAAATGCAAATGTCATAAGAGACAAAGAAAAACTTGAAGACGTTCCAGATTAAAGGAGCCTAACGAGACACAAGGAAACGCAATGCGTGACGTGGACTGGAGCCTGTGGGGGGGGGGCGGGGAGTGTTAGAGCAGACATTATTGGGTCAAGTGGCAAAGCTGGAACGTGGAAGGGAAATTGTAGCAAGACATTGCCTTGATGGTTAATTCAATAAAGTTGATAACGGCCTCAGGATGATGTAACAGAACATCCCCCTTCTTAAGAAACACACGCGGAAGTATTTAGGAGTTAGGGGCCATGATGTATGCAACTCACCCTCACACGGTTAGAAAAAGATTAGAGGGGTGTGTGTGTGTGCATGCACGTGCACGTGGAGAGAGAGATAAGACCACCTGTGCAACAGAGATGAAATGTTAACAGCAGGTGGATCTATATAAAGGGTAGATGACCATTCTTTGCATTCTTTTTATTCTTGAAATTATGTCCCAACTATAAGCTGGAAGAGAGAGAATGCTGGGGGCCTGAACTGGGGCAGGGCTGGCAGCAATGGGGACTGGAGGAGGCAAAGTGTGCAGTGGTTGGTAGGATCTGGGGACACGAGGGGCCGGGGGAGACACGTAGAATGACTCCAAGTCTCTGGTGTGTGTACGCTGAACACAGGCAGGGAAGAAAGGAGGAGAGCAAGCTGACCTGGTGGAAAAAGGAGAGCGTTCTGGATTAATGTCCAGCATTCGTGGTTCCTTCAAAAACCTCTTTCTTAATAATGTCTATAAATTGGCCACACCGGACTCTGGCTACAACCCATCCTAGACATACACAGGGAATGCTCACTGTAGGCGGCTATTCTCCATTAATGTCCCTTTTTGCTTTGCAAGCGCTCATCAGTCATTTTTCCCCGGCAATGGCGGAGCTGTGGTGCTGCCTCCTCGTCCTGTGCGAAGGAAAGTTCTAGAAGGCCCTTCTCCCAAGTGTCTCCTCCACCCCCATAAGGCAGCTGGCACAGCGAGTTCTCTGCACAAAGGAAGTGCTCGACAAAAGGAGCTGGCCGACAGTTTCCCTTTTTTGTCATTTTGTCATTTTAGCCCCCACAAAAGGGTGCTCTCATTGGTCTTCCACCAAACGGATCTCTGAACAATTTCGAAAAGGAAACGAAAGTTTCCAAATGCCACAGCAACACTCAGACTGCCTCACAAATGCCAAGAGGGGCAGCGAATCTGCCCACTCCATGCATGTCATCTGCAGCGGCTCAGGGTAAGATTCAATGCCTTGTCTCCACTCCCCCAAGGATACAGAAAAACGCGCTTAAGCCGTGTTCAGGTAAAGTCACGACAACAAGCCACGACAACGCCATGGAGTGTACAGCCTCTCAGAACGGCCTCTGAGGGTCATGCTTCTAGCAACCCAGTGGGTGGAGTTCCCGCAGCACCTCCTAAGAGGCTCTGCTTTTTTAATTTATTATTTATTTTTTATTATTATGTTATGTTAATCACCATACATTACACCATTAGTTTTTGATGTAGTGATCCATGATTCATTGTTGCGTATAACACCCAGTGCTCCATGCAGAACGTGCCCTCTTTAATACCCATCACCAGGCTAAGATGCTCTGTTTTTAATGGTCTGGCTCCAGAGACAGAGCCAAAGCCTCTCCAAAGCAGGGGCTAATTTTAAATGCTGGAGTACGAACAGTGATCTTCTGCCCTTAAAGGGCAAACACTCAACCACCCGGGAAACCCAGGCCAGTTGCAAGCAGAAAAGAGAGCGGTGTAAAGATTCAAATCCTATGATTTGAGTTCTTGAGGTCCATCAAAGATCTGACAGCCAAACACAAGAGTTCATACTCTCCACTGCTTACAGACTCACGGTTCTTGCTACTAAGCATGCGAGATTCTACCTCCCCAGGACAGAACTTGTTTCCAAACAGAATGTCTTCCTAAAGCATCCAGGAAAAGGTATGTGGTTTCTTATTAAAGTTCATGGAAATAGTCTAAATATGCCAAGGTTAGGATCTTCCTTGCATTTCTTCTCAAATGATTTTCCTCCATCAGTCATTTTTTTCCCCCTAACTTACATAAGACTACCTGGCTTTCCTACGTGGCTCTGGAGAATCTATAACCTCATCTGATAAAGAATCCTGAAGCATGCCCCCAGAGTTGCCCTGATGAGAAGGCATGCCGGCCAAACTGTTTCAGAAAATTCCCTCCATATTCTGGGATGTCAAGCTGAGCCAAGAATTTCTTGCTGATTTTTTACACGTGGACCAAAAAGGATCTGGTCTCTCCACGGAGGGTGCCACACCTGGATTCTACGTGGAGCTGGTGAGGACCTCAGTGCTCAGGATGCAATTTTAACTAAACCGAAGCTCCTCTTTAAACAGGCAGCAGAACCCTGAACCCCTCGGCCATGAATTAGCGGAAAACTGCACAGGGGTGTGGGGCTTATCTTTACGCTCTCTGGGGCAACTTCAAAGTCCGAGCGCCCCGAGTTCCCAAGCCCACGCCCAGGCTTGGGAGGAGGATTCACAGGACTGGGTATACAGTTGGTTATACCCAAGGCTATGACCCATCACAGCGAAAAGAACAGGAAGCCAAAGCAGTAAACGGAAAAGGCTCCCAGGGCAAAGTCTGGGGGAACCAGGCGCAAGCTGTCAAGACTCCTTTCCTGGTGGAGTCACACAGGATATGCTGCATTCCTGCAGCGGCCACCAGTGACCACGGGTGTGAAATGTTGTCCGCCAGGGAAGCCCGTGAGAGACTTCGTGTTCAGGGATCTTATCGGAGGGCTGGTCAGGTAGGCACTTTCTGCCTGGAATTTCTACCCAAATTCCGGACTTCCAGAAGGAAAGCAAGTACTCGATACCAACCATACTGTTTGTACTAACAGTTCAGGCACAGTGAGCCATGCTTATCACTTAGGGAAAGTTTTATATCAGCGTAGGGAACTATTTACAGTCAAGCTCCCAGACGTCAGCCAAGGGTCAACCTCACGAGCCAGCCTTTCTCAGGCTAACAGTCTTGGGCCTGCGCAACAAGTAAACCAAGACTCAGGCCAAGGTATGTGAGTCCCAGACCGTAGCTGCCTTGCTTGGGACGGTGCTCGGTAAGGTGACCTGCCACGCCTTGATGTTAGAGAGGCTCCCACTTATGGCTGGCCCAGTTTGATACAGAGGACATCCTTTTCATCAGCTGTGATGCTCACTCTTTGTACACGCCTGACAACTCCCGCTAGATTCCCTAATGGACAGCACAGAAATTTCTCAGAACCAAAAGACCCCTGGAAGAACACCTGGTTCATTCCCTGCAGGATACAGAGGAGGAAAGAGACCCACAGGGAGGGCAAGTGGTTCCCCCAGAATAAATCTGGACTTGAAAGCCCCTTTTCTTCTGCCAGACTCCCCTGGCCCCTGACACCAACCTGGCCCTAATCCATGGCCCTCGGCCATGACTTCCAGACCTGAGAGGAGGAACCAGACCAGCAACATGGAGGCCTGAGCCTAGGGAACAGGCTGGCTCTGTGACTGGGCCAGGCGGAGGTCAGGGAAGAGCGGCCAGCGGCTCGATCACGAAGAGGTCATGGAGTACGCAGGGTCAAGTCCAGTGCCCCTTGATAAATACTGGGTTTTACCAGCAAAGCCTTCCAAGTGGTTGTGAAGCAGGTAGTGGGATCGTTGCTCCAGGGGCCCACCAGTGTGAAGCCAGGAGCTTGGGGGCAGGGGCAGCCGAAGGCCAAGCAGCTTGCCATAGCTCCAAGCAAATGGGTTGCACCCTCATTCCAGGGCAACAGGAACACCAGTCCACAAAGAGAACAAAAGGCAACAGACCCAGGCAGTAAGAACCAAGGTCAAGGTAATGTTCACTCCAAAGACGTAGCAGACACTAGGCTGAGGTCAGAAAGACTAGTGATGCTGATCCAATCCACCACTGGATGGAGGGCGCCTGCACACTGTGTTTTCTGGAACCAGACCTCCATTCCCACCCCAATTCTTCATTCTCACATGCAGAAGGGAAGCAGACACAGAATGTGGATTAGGTTGAAGAGATTCTAGATGAGCCTGGCTACTCTCTTAAACTGAGGAGTTACAGAGCCAGGTCTGGGGGATCGTGGCTGTCTTCTTACTTGGGGACTGGGAAACAAAAGGTCAGGGTCGGTGATCCAACACAGAAGCCCAGATGGAAGACAGAGAGAACGCGCCCCGGTTCCCTGCACCCCTGCCCCTAACCCCTCTGGAGGCTGAGCCCCAGCTCTGTCTGTGGCTCCAGGAGATACCTGGACCCTTATTATCCCTCACCCACCCACCCCAATCCCCTTTCTGTCTGTTCCTGGGGCTGGTTTCTAGGACCTCGGAGCAAACAGACCCAACAAACGCCAGTAGGACTGACTGCCCCAAGCTTGCAGAGTTAGCTGCTTCGCCCTTTATGACAAAGAAACCCTGTGGAAATGTTCCAGATTAACGGAGCCTAAAGAGACGAGGCTGAGGATGGCAGGGGCCAACAGGGAAGAGGACAGGTAAGAGGTCTACCTGCCCCCAGCACTTCTCCAGTGCTGACCCTCCAGCTCGGAATCACGCAGTGACTCGGCTTGGGGCCCTGGACCAAGAAGGCTGATTCTGAAAGCCAACGCCATCCTTTCGAAGCTTTGAGATGGTTCAACTCCTCTGGGACCTGAGTGCTCCCTGTCCATAAAACATCTAATTGCACAGGCCCACCATCCCTTTTCCAAACTCTCTGGGGCCAGATGCAAGTTAGGGCTGCCAGGTTTCAGAAAGATAATACGGTGCATTTACTAGATGCTACACATCACCCCCAGCATTTTTCTCTGGAGCAACATCAAACTGTAAACTGTCTCCCATCAGGCCAGCTTAGCTTTTGTGATCAAATGAGTTTACACAAAACCAAAGGAAAAAAAATCAATTTTCAGACTTGGGTTTGTGTGTTTGGTTTTTTGGTTTTATTTGTGTTTTGTTTTGGTTTTGGTTTTGTGTATATGTGTGTGTGTGTGTGTGTGTGTGCGCGCGCGCGCATTCAGAATTGAGGCTTAGGGACTGTGGCCCTGTGTCTATCTCGCCGGATTATTCTGAGGATGACACAGGTTAATCCAGGGGCAGCACTTTGCACAATGCCTGCTACCACCTACGATTACATCAACGTAGGTCTGTGTCTCTCACTAGGCTGCAAGCTCCTTTAAAACCCAGAGATATTATCTCAGTCGTTTTTAAATTCACCTTAGCACCTAGGGAAGTGTTCTGTGCACTGCAAGGCTTGAATAAATGTTTGCTAAATGCATAAATCTAGTTTCGAAGGTAAATTTTTTCTGGCATTCAAAACACAGTGGATCCTTGCAGATTCCCTGGAGGGGACAATTATGGAATCATTTGAAGAGGTACACACACAGAAATCCAGGTGACAACATCCTGACTCCTTTCAACGTAAAGCATCCTTTATCATAGCATGGCCTCAGAACTTTAAACACAAGTCGAATGGTAAAGATAGCAGGGTAACAGCTTACATTTCGTGAGAGCTACAATATGCCAAGTGTTTGAAGAACTTTGTATGTATTAACTCATTTGATCCCTTTAACCATTTTTTTTTTTTAATTTGCCCACTTTACTGATATAGGAGCAAGGCAGGTATCTGCCTAAAGATACACAGCTAGTAAGTGGCGGCTTTCAAACAGGCCATCAGACCCCACAACCTGTGCTCCCAGGGCCCCCCACATAAGGTGAACATAAAAACCCTTTTACCCAAATCGTATGGGTTGAACTGTGTCTCCCCGCACCGCCAACCCTCCGCAAAAGATGAAGTCCCAGGCCCCGCGAATGTGACTTTAGTTAGCAATGACGTCTGCAGATGATCGAGTTAAAACAGGGGAACTGGTGTCCTTATAAAAGGGGGACATTTAGGGGCGCCTGGGTGGCTCAGTCGTTAAGCGTCTGCCTTCGGCTCAGGTCATGATCCCAGGGTCCTGGGATTGAGCCCCGCATCGGGCTCCCTGCTCAGCAGAAGCCTGCTTCTCCCTCTCCCATTCCCCCTGCCTGTGTTCCTGCTCTCGCTATGTCTCTCTCTGTCAAATAAATAAATAAAATCAAAAAAAAAAAAAAGGGGGGGGACATATAGACATACAGGGACACACACACACACACACACAGGGAACACCACTGAACATGAAGGCAGAATGTAGGGATGCTTCTACAAGCTAAGGAATGACAAAGACCCCTAGCAGCTCGGGGAGAGGCCTGGAACGGATTGTCCCGACACCTGGATTTCAGCCTTCTGGCCTCCAGAACTCTGAGAAATTAATTTCTGTCGTTGAAGACACGCCGTTGGGAGGTATTTTGTTAAGGCAAGCGTCAAGCCGGTAAAAGAAATCTGCTGGAACCAGCAAGGCCAAGGTGTCCCTCTGGGCACACACCCCGGCCCTCCCCCCCGCCCCCCAGGCTCCTGTCCCCGCGAGCACCTAAGCAGAAAGCACGGGCTTGGCAGCAGGCAGCTACCCCTCCCTCATCTTCCTCGCGAGGTGGGTCAGGTTTCCGGCCCGATCTGGGCTGAGTTTTACGCTCAGGGTTACTGCTTTCAGCAGTCCCTATCACTCAATCACCGTGGTAATTCCAGACGCCCAGCAGGGGCTCTGTTTCCTGAGAGGCAAGCCAACCCTGGGCTCACAGAAGCCGTGCAGAATGGTTCTAGGCAAGGAGGTTACCATGTGTGGGAAAGCCCCCTCGTCTCGGGTCTGAATTTGGTGGTAGAAACATTGGAGAGGTGGATGTGTGTTACTCTGAAGAGAAAACCTTCCCTTTGTCTCCCCAAAGGTTGACAGACTGACAGGGAGAGGTCTGGAACTGCAGGCCAAGGGGGGATCGCTAAGCAAGTTCCAGAGGGCTGAGAGGAACTGAGGCTTCTTAGAGATTGGTTTAGCTTTTTTTTTTTTTTAAAGATTTTATTTATTTATTTGAGAGAGAGAGAATGAGAGAGAGCACATAAGAGGGGGTAGGGTCAGAGGGAGAAGCAGACTCCCTGCCGAGCAGGAGCCCGATGCGGGACTCGATCCCAGGACTCCAGGATCATGACCTGAGCCGAAGGCAGTCGCTTAACCAACTGAGCCACCCAGGCGCCCGCTGATTGGTTTAGCTTTTTAAAAAATATTAACGAGGGTGCGTGGGTGGTTCAGTCAGTTAAGCGCCTGCCTTCGGCTCAGGTCATGATCTCAGGGTTCTGGAATCGAGTCCCGCATTGGGCTCCTTGCTCAGCAGGGAGCCTGCTTCTCCCCTCTCCCTCTTTACTCCCCCTGCCTGTGCTCTCTCTCTATCTCTGTCAAATAAATAAATAATCTTTAAAAAAAAATTAACGAACAGTGTCATGACAGATCGGGTGTATTCCATTCTCCTTGATCCATTAAATACACGTTCGCTTTTAAACTACCTGTGGCAGCCACCTCTAATCCTTTCCAGAAAAAAGCAAGAATCTAAAGAATTTACAGACAGAGCTCAATGGCTCTCTTACTGCAGATGATCAATGCTGAACCGAGCGTTCGGTCGTGATATACAGCCTCGAGCTTCACCAACTAGGGCACCACCTGCGCCCTCCCCCCACACCAGGCACACGGTAGCCTCCTGGGAATAAAACTGTTCCTATTCGCACAATCACAGGAACATTATCAAGGAGAATGAAAAGTTCCCATGAATTCCTGAAATAAGAACAAGACAGCTCAAAGACACCGCATTGCCCCTGCTGGAGGTGCTGAGCTATGCCCCTCCCCCACTGGGGAACCTGGGCAGAGGGGTCTGGGGAGCACCATGCAGGGGCACCTTCCCACTCCTCTCTGCTCCCACGACTAACAGGTGACTTAGTGGCCCACATGGGAAAATCAAAGACAGGGCTTTCTATCGTAAATTTGAGGCAAAGAGGCAGAGACACACACGCCCGACGTGGAAAGTGGGAAAGACCACATGGGGAGCTTAACCTTCCCAGACACGCTGCCTCCTGTGCATCCCAAGGCAGACTTGCCAGACGCAAATGAGCACCTGCCAGGGATGTGAGAGGTGACCTGGACTTGCTGTGGTTTTCCAGAGCCTCAAATGGAGGAATGGTCTCTGGAAAGTTCGACAGCCTGTAGAACTCTGTCCTACGGATAGCAGGTGCTCAGGAAATGTGTGGGGATGATCTCCAGCAGAGAGCCCAACAAGAAATGTGCCTCCCCTGTCCACCAGTGCTACCCCATATTGTTGGGTAGGGCCCAAGTTATCTCCATTTGTAAAAAGTTTCTTGTCCATCCCCAACTCAGGGTCCTCAGAAACACTCTGAGGAACCGGTACAGAAAACAAATCCTACGGCCAGGGAATGATGGGGCTGGGCCTGGATGACACTATACTTGAAGCTTCTATGCCTGGTTCTTCATTATTGATTATTGGTGGGGAGCCCACCAAGTGTTAGCAACCATCTGTAACATATTCCTGCAGCTAGATGTGATTCAGAGTAAGCAAGACTTCAGTCGTAGAGTTTTAAGCTGGACTCTCTATGTTCTTTGGAAGTAGCTGCCAGCCTCTTCTCGCAAGAAAAATGGACATGGAGCTTTCGCTGGCTCTGTCCTCAGTGCTATTAAATCATTCGCTTGGGCTACTTCGACAACAGCTTTTGGTTGAAACCAAGAAGCGTTTTCTATCCAAGCAACAGCAGAGGTTCCAGATACAATTCCTGGAGCTCAGACTGGGATCAGTGGTTCAAAAGGATTCCACTCTTTCCCCCAGACTATCCCACCCCACAAGCCTAGAGATCTTGGCTCACCCAAAAGAAACTAAGGACAATTAAAATACAAGTCTAATTGTTTCCTAGTCCCTTGGCCCTGTTTTCCTCATCCAGACTTCTTAAAACTTCTTTGTATTATTTATCATCTAATAAACCATTTCCAAACTCCTTTGAAATTGAGATGTAATCAATAATGCTCCCCACTGAACTCGTAAGGCGATCTGGTGTGGTGGGGAGTCAGACTGATCTTGACTACGGTCCCAGGCCCTCCCGACTAGCTGTGTGACCTTCAGCAAGTGACCTAAACTCTCTGGGCCCAGCTTTCTTCCTTTATAAAATGGTACTAATGCCTGCATTATAGGGTCATTGCAAGAATAAAAATGAGAGAATACGCAACTGTTTGGTGGGGGTGTTACTGTCCTAGCTCTCAACGCTAAGGCAGCTGGAAAAAGATCCCATTCCTCCTCAGGCAAAGGAAGTGAATTGAGAGGAAGATGAGGGAGCATTTCTGATGTGATTTTTTCCAAGAAGTGATATGGGGTGGGGAGAAGAAAAGCCCGCGGGACAGCCCCTGTGGTAACCTATAGATTAGACCAGTGTTTCGGTCACCAAAAGGAAGATGGGCAGATGAAGAAAGGGACATGCAGGAAGGATCCAGAGATTTTTGTCCCACCTTCAGCAACTGTTATGAGTCGAATTATGTCTCCTCAAAAGATGCTGAAGTCCTAAACCCCAGAACTTCCGAATTTACCTGATTTTGAAATAGAATCTTTGCAGATGATCGAGGGAAGGTAAAGTGAGCCCTAATCTAACATGACAGGTGTCCCTATATGAAGGGGAAATTTGGACACACACACACACACACACACACACGCACAGGGAGAACATCATGCGGAAAGGAAGGTAGAGATCGGGATGGGATGATGCATCTACAAGCCAAAGGACGCCAAGCCTGACAGCAAACCCCCAGAAGCAGGAGAGAGACATGGCACGGAGCCTCCCGCAGCCCTCGGAAGGAACCAACCTTGAGGATACCTTGATGTGGGGCTTGAAGCCTCCAGGACGATGACACAATAAATTTCTGTTGGCTAAGCCCCCTGTTTTCTGGTACTTTGTTATAGCTGCCCCGAGAAACTAAGACACCAGTCAACCAGAGGAGGCTAATATCACTATTATTATGAACTATTGTATTTTAGCACTACTAGGCACAAGACTGATGCTGAGAAATGCCCACGGCATCGTGTCGTCCTGCCTCTTACTGTCTAGATCCCTACAGTGCTCTCCTATTACTCAGGGCCCTCCCGCTAACACGGAAGCTCACGCTTGGTACCAGGTTAACGGGCCTGAACACGGCCTCGCCACTCGCAGAAGCAGTTCTAAACGTTCCTCCGCTCTCCAGTCTGTGCTGATTCTCTGAAGCACTGAGTCCTCTGTCTGTTCCCACTTCCCTCCGTCAGGGCCCCCGGGACAATCCCACCCTGGTACCATCTTTGTCAGCAATGGTCTCACCAAACTCCATTCCCTCTGAACTCAGACAATATGCTCCTTAAAGAAAAAAAAAAAAAAAACAGTCAAGTTAGGACAACAGTTGAGTCTGGCAGAGCCTCGTATCCCTACAGAATATGCCTACATCTCCCATTGACAGGTCCCTTCCCCATCTCCTTCTGTGATACATGAGGATTCAGTTCAGGTACACAACTCAATGCCCCCAACAGGGTGATACCACTA
Organism: Mirounga angustirostris; assembly: GCF_029215605.1. Lineage (NCBI taxonomy): Eukaryota > Metazoa > Chordata > Mammalia > Carnivora > Phocidae > Mirounga > Mirounga angustirostris. The sequence goes on along the minus strand of NW_026991716.1, from coordinate 14,308,686 downwards.
CTTTATCCCCTCTAAAAACCAGGGGTGCCTGGGTGGCTCAGTCGTTAAGTGTCTGCCTTCAGCTCAGGTCATGATCTCAGGGTCCTGGGATCGAGCCCCGCATCGGGCTCCCTGCTCCGCGGGAAGCCTGCTTCTCCCTCTCCCACTCCCCCTGCTTGTGTTCCCTCTCTCACTGTGTCTCTCTCTGCCAAATAAATAAATCTTTAAAATAAATAAATAAATAAAAATTAAAAAAATAAAAACCACATCGGTTACATTTAATCATATACTTGTGGAGGGACGTTGGGAACACCTCCACAAATTCCTTGATGCCCCTCCCATCGAGAGGGGTGATCTATGTGCCCCCTCACCTTGAGTCCAGGGCCTTTGTAACAGCCTCAGTGAATAGAATGAGCCTGAGTGATGACAGGACTTCTAAGTCTGGGTTCGAAAAAGCCACATAGTAGCATCTGCTGGTTTCTGAGATACTCACTCTCGGAGCTTCCAGCCACTCTGGAAAAAGTCCAGCTACCCCTAAAATCTCATGGGGAGAGATGAGAGAAGATGGGGGGGGAGCCAAGGAGCCCCACCTGTTCCAGACCCCCCGGGTGATCTTGTCTTCCCTGCTCAGGTACCTGACAGGTATGGGAGGAACTTTCGAGAAGACCCCCAGGCCCGTCCACCATCGGACTGCAATAGCATGAAAGACCCCGAGCAAGAACCATCTACATGAGCCCAATTGACCTCTAAGTTGGTGAGCAAAAGAAAAGCTTGTTACTGTTTTGTGGGTTTTTTTTGCTGTTAATATATTCAGCCCCTGTTTTGGAGAGGTGTGTCAGCAGCTTTAGATCATCGGCACGACTCTTATGTTGTGCGCCCACCCCTCAGTGACACACAGTGTAGTCCCACGCCCCGTGGGAGGAAGCTCATCCCTCCTTCAGCCTCTCCCCTCCCCTCTCCTTCAGCCTCCCATTCCTGCCATCTGTGGGTCCGCTCTCCCACCGCCCGTGTTTATTCCAGGGCCATCCTGCTCAGGACCATGGGGGTCCCACCCCCTCAGCTGGCCTCCCTGCCTCTGGGGCCCCCCACCCCCAGGGTCTTCCAAACCCAGGGCTGACAGTGTCCCTCCCCACCGCCTGGAGGGCACTCTGCTCCTCGGGTCGGCACTGTTCTGCGTCTCCAGCTTCGGGCCGACCCGGTCTGCACACCAGCCTAACTCAAGTCCCCCCCAGGCCCCTTCCCTGGACACACCATGCGCATCAGCTCATACTGTTCCCTCGCCCCCCCGTAAAGCTTCTGTAAGGCTCCCCTCTGGGCCCCGACACCCTGGCCCCCTCCCCTCCCCTCCCAGGCGAGCACAGCCTCTCACTCAGTACCACAGCCTGTCCCCAAGGGTCTGGGAACTCCTGGAGGGCGGGATCCCCCCACTCACGCTTCTAACAGACTCAAAATAAACAGCTGCTGAACCATTGCCAAGGCCAACTTCAGCAATTCCAGTGGGCCTCCCCAGAGGCCGCAGGCTCCTGGCATCCGAAGGAGAGTTTCCCAAGGAGAGAAGAAGGGAACGGGTCACCCCTCTGGCCAGCACCAGAATCTGCCTTAGGTTTCGTTTTCCACCTCTCGAGGGGATGGGCACCAAGGACTCTCGTGTCACTGGGTGATGAGGATGTCAATGGCACACAATGAGTCACACATACCCCCAGGCACAGCACGTCACTTCGAGCTAGTCAGGCTTGAAGCTGAGGGGCAGCCTGAAGTAGTGTGAGAGGCCAAATGGCAGGTTTAAATTTTGACTCGGACAGTTTTTGTTTTGTTCTGGTTTTGGGGTTTGTTTTTTTTTTTTAAGATTTTATTTTTAAGTCATCTCTACACCCAACGTGGGGCTCGAACTCACAACCCTGAGATCAAGAGTCGCATGCTCCACCGAATGAGCCAGCCGGGGGCTGCAAGTTTTGTTCTGTTCTCGTATAATGTCTACTTTTGATTTCCCAAAGTAAAAGTGGTTGAGTGACGGCATGGTAGGTGAGCTACATCAGAGGCCCCCCCCCCGCCAATAAATGCAACCTCTTTTGTTAAAAGTACACATTTCTGTCATGTGCCAGGCATCTCGCTTATTTCTTACCACCACGCTCTGAGGAAGTGAATTACCTTCATTTACAGCTAGAAAAACAGAGAGGTTAAGTAAGCTGCCCAATGTCACACAGCTAGGAACCGGCAGAGTCAGAACCCGAACCAACTGTTAGGGCTGTTAAATTGCTGTGCGGCCTCTCAGCTGACAAGCTGAGGGCGGCCTGCTGTGGTCCCGGGTATGCACTGGTGACTCATCACACCATCCTTGGTACGCGCAGACGGTACGTGGGGCACAAACTGGCATCGCTCCGAGCGGTGGGAAGGCCAGTCCTCCGCCCGCTGGCTTTCTTGGCAAAGGCTGCACCTGGCTTCTGTGTTTTCGGGGAAGGTCTGACTCTGGGGCGCGGTGGTGAGATGGAGAAGGAGCCTTCTTTGTCTCGGGAGTCAGAGGGAGGGAATTCGCGGTATGGGAGAGAGCGAACCCCGTGCACACCAGATGCAGGGGGAAACAACCCAGATGCAGCCAGCAAGAAACAGCTGCTGAAGGAGAAATGGGCCGTGTGGGGGCAGAGTGGTACTGCCCTGCTCTGGAGGAGGGTGGAAGGTGTGAGCGGACAGAGCTGGAAAGACAAGGGCGGGTGTGGGGGAGGCTACTCTGGCTCCTTAGCCAAGCCCGTCTGCACTGGAGGAATCCGGCTGTGGGAGCTGATTCAGGAGACCCTGGGCACTGCGGAGGGCGCAATGGCAAGGGTCTGCACAGGGCTGGGCCTGGGCGGGGACAGACATTTAAATCAGCCTCCCCTCCCCTCTGAACCAGAGCATCCCCCTTCTTCCCCACAGTTCTTATGCACACACAGACAAAACAAGAAAGAAACAAGATAGAAACAAGATAAATGCTCCCAGCAGCCTGGGGCCATCTAATTCCAATGGGGGCCGGATATTTTGTTTCCCAGTTTCTGAATGTCCTGAATTAGGGCCCTTCCTAGAATTTCTATCCCTCTTTTAACGCCTCCCACCAGAGCCAAAATGAATTGGCCGAACATTCCCAACCACTTCTGCCCTCCGCACAAATCCACAGGCTGTGAGCTTCTCACCCAGCTCACCTCCCGTCCCGTCAACAGCAAGGGCCTGGGAGAAGAAATCACCTTCTGAAAAGTAAAATGGGCCATTACGTGCCCTGCCAAACCCATCCTCAGCCAAGGTTGATTCTTTTTTTTTTTTTTTTAAAGATTTTTATTTTTATTATTTATTTGAGAGAGAGAGAGAATGAGAGACAGAGAGCATGAGAGGGAGGAGGGTCAGAGGGAGAAGCAGACTCCCTGCCGAGCAGGGAGCCCGATGCGGGACTCGATCCCGGGACTCCAGGATCATGACCTGAGCCGAAGGCAGTTGCTTAACCAACTGAGCCACCCAGGCGCCCCAGCCAAGGTTGATTCTTATTACTGGAGTTTTGGGGGGAGAGAGGGGGAGAGAGAGAGAGAGAGAGAGAGAGAGAGAGGAAGAAATCACCTCTTCTCCCATCCTTTGATGGGTCCCTTAATTTTCCCAGCCTGGCCTTGAGGTCAGTGAAATCATGGGTCTTTGGAAATTCCAACTGCTAGAATTTAAACAAATTCTGTCCTCCTAGAACATAATCACTAGCCCTGTGATCCACATACAACAAAAGTAACCCACAAGCCCACCCTGACGGTGAACCTCTGCACCCAAATCCCCCCTGTCCTCTCCTCCGGGCCGGTACAGCTGTCTGGAGAGAGGTGGGGGGAAGCAAAGCACCTCGTATTCGGGTTGCAGAGGCCATCTGCGGAGCCCAGCAAGTCTGTGAAGATGGGCTGCGAAGATTTCATTAAGCAGAAAGCATCTCTCTTTTCAAACCGTCAAGTCAAACGAGTGAGCAGTTAAGCAACTGTAAAGGAAGAAGGGAAGGGTTTCAAAATGCAGAGCACTGTTATCTATAACACTGCCCAGGGCACTCAATTAACCGCAGGCCCCAGGTCAGCCTTCAGCCTGGCTTTCCAGAAAGGTGGATGGAGCTAGCAGGTTCGGTGGCAATCCCAGAGTCCAGCCTCCCGGGGTAGAGATGCTGCATCCGAGGCCTGGGGGTGTGGGGGGGGGGGGGGGGGCTTGAGGGAGGAAGCTCACTGCCATCCAGTTAGTTAGAGGCTGAGGCAGGGCGGTACCCCATGTCTGTGCTGCCCACCGTGGGAGCCAAAGCCAGAAGCAGCTATTTAATTTCAATTCATTAAAATGGAATAAAATATAAAATCCACTTCCTCATTTGCCTGGCCGCATCTCATGTGCTCAAGAGACACATGGGGCCGGTGTTGGACGGTGCAGAACGGCACATTCCCATCACCGCAGAAAGTTCTACGGGACAGTGAGGCTTTGGATCACAAGGCTCTCCGAGCTCTTTCCACCCCACCAGGGCCTGGGTCTTATTTTCCCCGCAGGTATACCACCCATGAAGCATCGTGAAATCAGTTCCGTGGGACAGAGCAGCTTTCCTTCTTCACAATAAAATAGAAGACAACAGGGCACCTGGGTGGCTCAATTGGTTGAGCGACTGCCTTCAGCTCAGGTCATGATCCTGGAGTCCCTGGATCAAGTCCCGCATCGGGCTCCCTGCTCTGCGAGGAGCCTGCTTCTCCCTCTAACCCTCCCCCCTGTCATGTACTCTCTCTCTCTCTCTCATTCTCGCTCTCTCAAATAAATAAATAAATCTTTAAAAAAAAAATTAAAAAAAAAAAAATAGAAGACAACAGAAAATACCATAGTGCATCATTTGTCAATGAAATACGGGTCAGGTCAGAAAACCTTTTCGGTTTTATGCAATTTTGTTGATACACATACACACATTATCTACATCTATGCATTTACAGTTATATATCTGCTGGGCCACAATGTAAAATGCATTCCCTCCTGCGGGTCAAAGTCAGAAAACGTCAGACCCTCTCACTATGGTGTGATCCTGGTCTACAGATATTTGAATGCTTTTGCCCCCATTCATCTTCCCCTTTTCCAGATGACTCAGATCACAAGACAGTGAGGTGGGATGTCTATTCCACAGCATCACACACGGGTTTTCCTCCAAACCCGATTTTCCCTGTTAATTTTATGAGTCAATTTGGCTAGGCCGTGCTACCCAGCTACTTGGTCAAACATTATTCTGGATATTTCTGTGAAAGTATTTTTTTTAGGTCAGATTAACATTTAAATCAGCAGACTCTGAGTAAAGCAGATTATGCTCCACGGTGTGGGTGAGCCTCCTCTAATCAGTTGAAGGTCTTAATAGAAAAAGACTCATCTCCCTTAAAGAGGGAATTCGGCCAGCAGACTGGCCTTTGAACTTGAACTGCAACATCAACTCTTCCCTGGGTCTCCAACCTGCCGTCCTGTGCCACAGATTTCAGACTTGTCAACATCCACCACTGCATAAAACAATTTCTTAAAATAAATCTCTCTTTATACATACATACCCATCATTGGTTCGGTTTCACTGAGAAACAAAGCTTTCCCTGACTAATACACACTCCTATTCCATCCAAAGAAAGCCTCCTCTTCATTCAAGGCTCTCTCAATTACCGCCTCCTCCGTGTAACACCCCTGATTTCCTCTGTCAGAATAACTGTCGCTTCTGCTGCGCTCATTTCAGTAGTATATTGCTCGTGCTACATTTTTCCAGATTATTGTGCCTTGTACTGTGGTTAATATTTAGATTCTAAATCTTGTTACTCAAAGCTCAGTCCATGAACCCGTCAGGGGCATCAGCATACTCCAGAAACTTGTTAGAAATGCAGAATCTCAGACCCCACCCCAGACCATGGATTCAGAATCTGCATTTTAACAAGACACTCGGGTGAGTCCTATCACGTCAAAGTTTGAGAAGCACTGTTTTAAACAAAGCTCCTTAACCATGAGGAGCATTAAAAGATGCCGAGTTACTACCCTCCAAGATGGATGTAGCTGGTCTGGGGTACAGCCTGGTCAGGGGGCATCAGGATGTTCAAAGCCTTCCCAGGGGTAGGGATTCCTAATGTGCAGCCAAGTTTGAGAACCACCATAAACACACCCCTCATTTTATAAGAGGAATTGAGACAGCAAAGTCAAGAGACTGGGTCAGGCCACAGAGTGAGTTAATATCAGGAACAGGCCCCCACCAGGGTTTCCGGTGTCCCTGAAAATGTTAACGAAAGAGAAAAAAGATCCATATGCACGATCACAAATCTAAAACGAAACCTGGGTCACCCAACACCCAGCTGACGAAGGACATTGTCGTTATACCCAGTGTCTCCTTTGTAAAGAAGAACCAGTGGGATTCTCTATGAATTCAGAGAACCACTCAGTTTAGGTTGGATCTCTGGAACCCTTCCCATTTATAATGACTGTCAAATGCTAAAGCCAAGGGTAAAATCAGTGCTGGGAAAGACAGGAGCCACCCCCCTGGGCTAGGGTGACCCAAAAACGTCCACGCCAACACAGCTCCTTCGTATTGCGCTGGTCCCCGATGTCCACTTACACAACTCCTGTACCAGGTACAAAATGGTGCCTTCTTAGCATTGTTGCCATATGGCATGGATTCCCCAATCTGAGTTAGGAAATAAACAGGTATTTCCCCTCGGGACTCCCTCTGGGTCTTATCTTTATGCTGACCCGGTCCTCTAATTCCTCTGCGGGCACTGTGATCAGTAACAACAGGCTCCCCCCAGTTCAGTCCATCACGTGCTCTCAGGCTAACAACACGCAGAGGGGCCCATCTTGGGGGGATCCCGGCGTGGACACCAGTTACTCAAGTGTGACAAGGTGGCATTCTCTATTGTCTCCACACCTCCCCCCCCTTGGCCTCCTGTAAACTGTCCCCAGGACAATCTCCTGGCCCGGAGTTGGCAGGAATGAACATTCCTTTGACAGGAATATCCCTACTGCTGCTGACATTGCAGTGGTTCTTTTTAGCAAAACTGTATCTTCCCTTTAGTGCAACAGAGCACAGTCTGCTTAATGAGGCAGTGCAGAAAAAGCTAACCCCCAACGCACACTGTGCCGATAAATTTGTGCCCAGAAATTATACCGAACCCCACCGAATTACCAGCTTGACAACTGACGGCGGCAGCTACACATACAGATGTGTTCTCAGCAGTGACATTAACAGGAAGAAAAAAAAAACAACAACACATACACCATCAAGGGCATAATGCACATCAGCAGACTGCACACACGCACACACACACACACAGCTGGGAAGGAGCCTTCCCCTTAAACCAGTCATGCCACTTTGCCCCCAAAATGCATCTCCTCCCTTGCAGATAAAGGGAAAACCGCTTCCTGGTATAAAGGAGAGCTATGTGTGGTTGTGTAATAGATTAAAAAAAAAAAAAAAAAAGTCAAGCTAATCAACAACCTGGCAGCAATAGTAATAAAACAATGCTTAAAAATATTTAGGCAAACCAATTCATTTGGGCCCGTAAGTGCCAAGCTTTTACAGTGAGTTAACCGAGTAGCCAGACGAGCTGGGAACTAGCAGGGACTCTTCTAAACCGAGTAGAGCACCCACATTTTACAGTTAAGGAAACCAAAGTCTAAGAGGCGAGGTCACTCGCCCAAGGTCACACAGCTAATTAGTTACGGTGTCAGGACAAGAACCACCTGTCCAGGCTTCCAGGCCAATAGCCCTTTGGCTGCACCGAATCACCGTCCCCTGCCGCCCAGAAAGAGGTTCCTGCAGATGGTGAGGAATGTTCTCAGCACAAAGGTTCTGAAACAGATTCCCACCGCAGGTTTGGCTAAAAAGAAAACATCCCTCAGAGCAAAGGGTACTACAAACATAGCAATAGCACGGCTCCTATATCCTTTAGGAAGCCTGAAGCCAACATAGAGCTTCACTTGCCACCCCCGGGGTAAGTCCAGAAGACATAGGGAAATAATGGGGCGGCACCAGCCCTTTTCAGCCGCGTTTGGGTTTTGGCTGTATACAGTTAGAATTATAAATGAATTACCCTATAACCAGGAGGCTATGGCTTCTCCCGAAATTCAGAGTCATATCCAGTTACTCCCCCTGCAAAACAGCAGAGCTCCTCGACCTTTATATATCCGTTTCCCCTTCCTAGAAGACTTGCTTTTTCCCTTCGGCCAAGGCTGCACTAATTTTTGCTTCTACACCAATGTCTGCACGTGCCTGGGGACAGCTGTCCCAGATTCCAAGGATCGCAGGATGTAAGAACTGGAGAGCCACCCCAACCAAATTATTTTCCCCCACGTTACTGTCTCTTTTTTTTTTTAAATAAATTCATTTTTTTCCATTAAGTTCAAATTTTTAAAAATAATCCCATAAGCCCAAAAGAACCACCATTAGGATATTGGCTTATTATCTACCAGATTTCAATTTTCGGAGGCGAGGGAAGGGGTGTATGTGTGTGTGCTTTCAACAGGCCACCATCACGATATAGAAATATTTCTGTGGGGCGCCTGGGTGGCTCAGTCGTTAAGCATCTGCCTTCGGCTCAGGTCCTGATCCCAGGGTCCTAGGATTGAGCCCCACATCGGGATCCCTGCTCCGCGGGAAGCCTGCTTCTCCCTCTCCCACTCCCCCTGCTTGTGTTCCCTCTCTCCCTGTGTCTCTCTCTGTCAAATAAATAAATACCTTTAAAAAAAGAAAGAAAGAAAGATTTCTGTATCTTTTTTCTTTACCCATATCATAAAAAATCCCCATAATGCTGCAGTCTCCCCATACATAATTTCAATGTCTATTTAGTATTTAATCAGCTGTATTAGCCATACTTTCCTGTTTCCCTGCTGTGGATTTAGGTTCGTTTCCTAGTGTTTCAGTAACACAAATAAGGCTTCACTAAACACTACTATGTGTGCAGGTTTCTGCATAGTTATTATCTGAGGTTACTTCCTTAGGAGAGCTTCCCAGAAGGCAACCTCCCATTTTTACTCACTGTTGGAGAAACTCGGGCCCCAAATGAGTAAATACCTGAGAAGCTAAAAGGAACACTCTCTGGAGACCATGTGAACATTGACAAGCCACTCAACTCCCCGGAGACTCAGTTTCCCTTGGGCCTCAGGAGCTGGGTCCCTGCAAGGCCTGTCTCGGTGATCTGCCCGCCAGGAGTTTTCCCCATCTGCTACTCCGCGTAGCCTACCATGCACACAAATCACCCAGCCTGCCTCCCTCCTGTCTCTCTGCTTTTCACAGCAGCTGCTCAGGAAAAGGACTTAGTCAAAGCCCATCATGGGACCAGATTTGTCGGAGTATGTGGGGGCCATGCAGATCAAGTCCAAGGTGTGCAAAACGGGCCGTGGTGTTGCCTGCTCCTCCCACTGTGGTCCCTGGAGCTGCTTTCCGAATACAGGTCAGCCGTGGAATTACACAGACCTCGCCGCATACCTGGGGCTGGTGACCGAGGGCCCTGTGACAATAATAAACACACCCGGGCCCGGTGCGTGGGGACGTCCCAGAAGCCAGTATGTGGGGGAGGGAGTCAGCCTGTGTGTCTCCTACCAGGGTTCTCCAGGACAGTAAAGAAGCCACCGTGTCTGCGACCACCAGTCACACCCCTAGTGGACATCTGCAGGTGAAAACACCGCCCTCGGCCCAGAGCAACCAGAACAAATGGAAAAATACAACATGCCATTTATCGTTGGCTTCTTTTAACAATGAGTTATAGATCAGTAGAGAAGGGGAGACCGTACAAGAGTATTTCCTCAATCTTTTGGCGGGAATGAGAGGACACCGTACTGTGCCTAACTCTGGACCTGGTATGCAGTGAGTGCTTGATAAAATGTCAGGTCCTCTTCCCATTTCAAAAGTGATGCGTACCGGGGTGCCTGGGGGGCTCAGTCAGTCAAGCTTCTGACATCTGATCTCGGCTCAGGTCTTGATCCCAGGGTCATGAGTTCGAACCCCACACTGGGCATGGAGCCTACTTTAAAAACCAAAACAAAACAAAGATGATAGGTCCCTATCCTGGAATTAAGAGAAAAAAAAAGTGATGGGTAGGTTCTGGATAGATTATAAGCTTGTCCAATAGTAGATAACCTCTCTTATACATCTCTGACCTCTTACCCCCCACGGTCTAGAATACCACCGTACACATTGTGGGCACCAATAAATGGATGGTGAATACAAATGCTGGACCAGTTTGAAAACGGACACCCAAGCAGGGGACTGCTGTCAGAGGACGTAGCTGATCCCACCGGCTTCCCAGCACCTGGAAGCGACAAGCGCACCTGCCAGGATCGTCCTGACTGGGCTGCGGGGGCCAAAAAGGAGAAAAGCCAGTGTCAGCTGCTTAGGGCATGTCCCCTGTGGAATCACCCCACCTCGTCGGGTAAGCACAAGCAGCCTCGTCTCAGTTCCACGGACAAAGCAGCTCGGAGGCAGCCCTGCGCCTCCTGGGGAAAGCCAGGCAGCCTCTGTGCCCTAGATGTGAACGGCTGTGCAGATTAAGTCAGACAGGCCACGTCCCCGAGGGCTCTAACCCTGTCCCCCAGGACTCTCTGAGAGTAGCACAGTGCGGTGTAAACAAAGGTCCCACGTGGGTGGTGCTAGAAGGAGCAGAAGTTTAGACAAAGAGAACCATGTGGCATTATTTTTTTCCCCCTAAATGTTTATACCTGCTGCTTCTTCCTCCTTGGGGGGGGGGGGGCAGCTCTGTTGGAAAACGGGAAGAGACAGAGCAGGGGAAAGAATCTCATTTTCCACTGCCCACTTCTGATTATTCATATTCATGTGGGAAATGAGAGGGGCTGTCGATGACAAATTTCAGGAACAAGTCATCTCAAATCCCTGCCTTGCCCTTGATTTCAGGCAAGCGCCGGTTGGCGGGAGGCGCACTGCGCATGCACTTGCCCACACCCTCACCAAGGCCCACTCACCTCTCCCTCCCAGCTCCCACTGGCTGGAACATCCGAAGTCCCAGTGCCCCCAAGCAATGCTCACACAAATGGGTACTGCTTTCACAAAGTGAATGGGACTTGAAGGGGGGGGGCAATAATAACTAGAAAATCGGAATTACCTATTTTCTGAAGCTTCATGCATTAGTACTCCTTTAACCTTTCCCCTTAGATGCAGGGAAGGACAGGGGGAATGGAAAGAGGAGGCATTCGGGCGGAAACCCCATCTCCACTATGCTGGCAGGAGAAAGCAACCTTCCCGTGAAGTCGGGGTTCTTCCCCAAAGCTGGCCCTCAGGAACTGGCTGCAAGAGTGTTCTACGTTCTTGTAGGATCACCACGCCTGCTGCGAGTCCCTTCCCTCCTGCCCTCTTGTGCTTCTCTCTGCTTTGAGCTCTACATCGGCCAAAATGAGGGAAAACCTCCCAAGGTTGCTGCGAGGGCTAAGGAAGCATCTGCTGGGAGCCAAGACTGCATTCCTGCCCTGGCCTCACTCCAGCCTCATTGGGGCCATCTGCTGCCCAAAGTACCTGTGATGACCCCCAGGTGGGCAGGGGTATCATTTATCAATTATCATTGCTTACTCACTGCCAGCCTCTAATGGGGATTTCAGGAAACTTTCCACAGCCAGCATATCTCCTTCTTGTTAGAGTCCTTACTAATAAATAGAGAAGGTCACACCCTTACCTTATTAAGCTTCTACTAATTACTCATGAGAGTAATTACCCACCGTGTAGACTATCATCCCATTCCCGGGAGAAAAGGAAATGTGCCCAAAAGTTTACATGTCTCAAGAATCCACGTCTAGGGGCGCCTGGGTGGCTCAGTTGGTTAAGCGTCCAACTCTTGGTTTCAGCTCAGGTCATGATCTCGGGGTCCTGGGATGGAGCCCTGCATGGGACTCCAGCTCCACACTCAGCTGGAAATCTGCTTGAGGATTCTCTCCTTTTCCCTCTGCCCCTCCCTCCTCCTCGTGTGCTTGCTCTCTAAATAAATAAATAAAATCTTAAAAAAAAAGAAAAAAGAATCCACATCTAGATCAAGCATAAATGAGTGCTATGTTCACTGCTAAATCCCAGCCTGGAGATCAGCACCGTCCGCTAGAACTTTCTGCAATTAGGGATATGTTCTGTGAGGCACCATCCAATATGGAAGCCACCAACCGGCCACATGTGAACTTTGAGCACTTGAAATGTGGCCAGGGCATCTGAGGAACTGAATTGCTCATCTTATTTAGTTTTAACATGTGTAAATGTAAAGAGCCACACACGAGTGTAGCTAATGACTACTATATTGCAAAGCACAGAACTAGACAGTGCCAGGTATATGGATGGTACTCAATAAGTATCGCTCAAGGGAAGAGTGAATAGATACTAAGTAGCTCACTATAGTAAGTTCTGATGAAGCAAGATTCTCAATGATTATTGGGGACTCACTTTCAGTCAACAACCTTCTGAGTCAGGTACTTTGATTAACTCTGCTTTACAGATGACGAAACTGAGGCTCAGAAGAGTTAAGTGGAGGGTCCATGGCCATACAGAATGTGGCAAGACCAGGACCCAGCTCCAAGCAGAGTGACCCGGCAGCTTCTTAAAACTGGTCAACTTTGTCACTGATGAAAAAAGCATTCGGGAGCCTCACTTTACTTTCTACAGGACGACACCAAATTCAACAGGGATCTGTTCCTTTTGAAATAAAGCAATGAAGATACAGTGTGTCACCTGTGGAGATGTTTTATTTTTTTTTTTAGATTTTATTTATTTATTCATTCATTCATTTATTTGAGAGAGAGCGTGAGCACAAGCAGGGCGAGGGGCAGAGGGAGAGAGACAGAATCTCAAGCACACGCCATGCTGAGCACAAAGGTCGATGTGGGGCTCAATCCCATGACCCTGAGATCATGACCTGAGCTGAAACCAGGAGTCAGAGGCTTAACCGACTGAGCTACCCAGGTGCCCCTGTGGAGACGTTCTAGAAGCCTAGCCAGTGCACTCACCTAGCAAGGCCTTGGTGACCAGCTACTGGATCCCAGGTCAAGAACTAACCATCCATCCCACCACTGTGGCCTTTCCCTAATACCATCTCCCCTGGACAGCAGGCTACCCTGCAGGAGCCTCCCAACCATAGGAGCTCTGGGCTCCTGAAGTGACAAGCCCCTCAGCATGTCAAGCACTGAGTGTCCTTCTCCAAGGAGATCCTCTTATCCTTTCTCTTACAGTGAATCACAGCCCCACCCCAGCACTGACCCTTGTACCGTAAGGGGTTTGACTATCACACAGGGATGCGAGTTACAAAACCAGAAACTGAGCAGGCTCCCCCTCTCCTCAGCTGACCCCACTCTCCACCACAGCATGGCCCCGACTCCATCACACAAGGAGCTTTTGTCTTTACAATGTCTCTCGCTGAATGGATTTTTGCAGCTCTTTTCACACCCTATAAGGCGGCCATTTGTGCTCCTCTCAAGGGGTTCTTTCCAATGATCCTGCAAGCTGGATCCTTTGCCTACCCCAGAGCTGTGTCATCTGTGACTGTCACCATTTGGAATTGAAGGGAGAGAAAGATTTAAGTGGAATTTACTGCTGATGGTGTGTGTGTGGGGGGGGGGGGTGACCTGCCGACCAAGAAAAAGAATTTTTATTCTAGATAAGAACAATTTTTTTTTTTAATTTTGTACATTCTTAAGCTACTCTAACTTTGTCCTAAGTGGTCAGTCATAGGAAACACAATTTTCCTCAGTGTTGCTCCAGAACCAAGTGGTTCCTTGAAAAGGATTTTATACCATAGAACTTTCTATATCTTCCTTCATAATTATTTAAATCCGCCCCCCCACCCCCCGCCCCTCTGGATCCAGTATAAGTCCCACCTCCTCCAGAAGGTCTTCCTGGACCAATCCGGCCCTCAGGGAGTCCTCTTCCCTCTGCTTTCAGGCAGGATGCATTATCTGCAGGGCCACCTCCTCAGGAACTCCTACTGCCTTTCCTCACAGGCCCTGCACATTTTGTCTCTAACCTCAAACCCAAGTTCCCCAGTCAGCAAAACAAAAGGCTCAGCAGCGGACTTTTTAACCAGCCTCTAGATCCAGCCCTTCTAGAAGACAACCCAGTGACACTTCACCACCTACCAGAGGAAGCCCCTTCCAGATCTCACTTTCGTGCAAGTCTCTCATTCACACATATAACACTTTTGTAAGGGGAAGTCTCTGTTTGTTGTTGTTGTTGTTTTCTATTTTTTCTCCTTCGTTTTAGTACCCTTTGTGGATTGGCATGGGGAAGCTGCCCAGTGACTGAACCCTTAATCCAACACCACTATTTTGGGGTTATTTAATTGCCATAAGCAAATACTTCCCGGCCTTACGGTATCGCAATTCACTCTGGGCTTAATGGTATACTTTATTGCATTGTCATGTGTTTGCATATGCTTATCTTCTGTCAAGAACAAAGACCATAGACCGTATCTTACTATCTGGGGCATTGCTACCCTCAGCCAACTCGGGGCTACAGGCATTCAAACACATTTATTAAATAAAAATAAAGAAAGAAGAGAAACAGCCTCCAGACATTGGGCAGAAGAAGTGACTGAAAGATCCTGGACCACCTCGGATAATCTTCAAATTGGAACTGTCCCACAAAGAATGTTCAGTGCATTTATCAAGGCCCAGGGCAATGCTGGTGTCCGGGATGTCAGTATCCGCTCACATGGCCGTCTCGCTCTTCTAAATAATGAACCATTTCAATGAATATTTGGCAAAGCTAATTTTACTTGGGCTGGAGAATTTGTTCAGCTGCATCTAGTTCCAAAATCAAAAATAAAGGGAAGTATTTGAAAACCCAAAAATCTGAACAACACAACAAAATCACAAAAACCAATGCTTATAATTCAGTAAGAAGAAGACAACCCAATTTAAAACTGCTCAAGAAATGTGAAGATATATGACTGGCTATGAAGCACAAGATACGGTACTCTACATCATTTGTCATTAGGGAAATGCAAATCAAAATCATAATGAGATCGCACTACACACTAACATAATAGTGACTATACTCAAAAAGGCTGACAATGGGGCACCTGGGTGGCTCAGTCCGTTAAGCGTCTGCCTTCGGCTCAGGTCATGATCCCAGGGTCCTGGGATCGAGCCCCGCATCCAGCTCCCTGCTCCGCTGGGAGCCTGCTTCTCCCTCTCTCTCTGCCCTTCCCCCTCGCTTGTGTTTTCTCTTTCTCTGTGTCTCAAATAAATAAAATCTTTTAAAAAAAGGCTGACAATACCAAATGCTGGTGATGGTGTAGAGAAATTAGAACATTCCTACATAGGTGGTAGGAATATATAATTGTACAGCTATTTCAATTATTTATTTATTTATTTATTTGAGATAGAGAGAGAGGGAGTGCTCGAGCAGGGGGAGGGGCAGAGGGAGAGAGAGGGAGAGTCTCAAGCAGACTCAGCGCTGACCTTGACCTTGAGATCACGACTGGAGCCGAAACCAAGAGTGGGATGGGTATAGCTGCCTCAGAAAGCAGTCTGGCAGTTAGTTAAAAAGGTAAATACATACATACCATACAACCCAGCAATTACACTCTTAGAGAGCTATCCAAGAGAAGTGAAAGCATGGGTCTACAAAAGACTTGGATATAAATGTTCATAGCAGCATTATTCAAAACAGCTAAAAGCTGGAAACAATATAAACATCCAAATGGCGAATGGATAAACAAACTGTGGTATATCCACACAACAGAATATTACTTGGCAATAAAAAAGGAATGAATTTCTGACAGATGCAGCAATGTGGATGAACATCAAAAACATGCTAAGTGAAGGGTGCCTGGGTGGCTCAGCCGGTTAAGTGTCTGCCTTCAGCTCAGGTCACGATCCCAGGGTCCTGGGATCGAGTCCTGCATGGGGCTCCTTGCTCAGCAGGGAGCCCGCTTCTCCCTCTCCCTCTGCCAACACTCCCCCCCTCTGCTTGTGCTCTCTCTGTGTCAAATAAATAAATAAAATCTTTAAAAAAAAAAAAAAAACATGCTCAGTGAAAGAAGCCAGACACAAAAGACTACATATTATAGGATTTCATTTATATGAGATTTCTAGGAAAAGCAAAACGATAGGGACAGATCACATGCATGGCTGCCTGGGGCTTGGAGCAGGAATGGGGGCTGGCTGCAAACAGGGAGGAGGAAACTTTTGGGGATGTTGGAAATATTCTAAAACTTTTTACACAACTATATACATTTACAGAAATCAGTGAATCTCAACAGGTAAATCTTATGATACATAAAGGTTATCTCAATAAAGCAAAAAGCAATGCTAAAGCTACAAACCAACTTAAGTGGGGCATCAAAACTCTATGGCTTCGGTTTTTGCATATTATACTGGCTAAAAGAGCCTCTCAGTACCATAAAAACTATTACAGTTGGAAATTAGAAATTTTAAAAACAAAGTCATATCATTTTAATGTGAAGTTATTTTTTTCGGCATTTTTTTTAAATACTCCACAGGGCGTTAACAATTCTCAAGGGAAATCTAAACTCCAAGGCATCCTTGCTTGCTTAAACCTGAGAAGCAAGCTTCCCCAAAGCCCTGTTGACAGATGCAGAATTGGTCAGGGTAAAGGGTCCATGTGGCTCTCAGTGTGAGGATTTTAAAGCCTTTTCCCCGGAACATCCCCCCTTGGTTGACTCTGAACCCAAAAGATCTTTTGCCTTCAAGGTCTTCCTGCTTTAGGGGAAGATGCTCAGAGCGCGCTCTCCTAGGGACCCACACTCACCAGCTGAACTCCAGGGAGCAGCTTCCACACCAAGACTTGCCAGACCCACACTTGTGTGACATGCCTGCCAGGTCCGTTTCTGCCCAGCTTGCCTGGCCAGGTGGCCTTGATCCAGGCAAAATGTGGATTTATCAGGGTGCTCCAGAGAAACTGAACGAGTAGGGAGCGGTGGGTGGGTGGATGTGTGGGGAGAGGGAGAAAGAAAGGGAGGGAGAAAGAGAGAGGAGAAGGGAAGGGAGGGAGGAGGAGGAGGCAGAGGAGGAGATGGGAGAGTAGGGAATGGGGGAGGGGGAGAGGGGGAGGGAGGGAGAGAGGAGTGGGGAGACAGGGGAGAGGGCAGAGAGGGGAAAGGAGGGGGAGAGGGGAAAGGAGGGGGAGGGGGAGGGAGGAGGAGAGAGGGGGAGAGGACGGGGAGAGAGACCATGGGCGGGTGAGTGAAAGCAGGGTAGGTTTATTTTTAAGGAATTGGCTCATGCAATTATGGGGCCAGACAAGTCCAAAATTTGCAAGGCAGGCCAGCAGGCTGGAGACCCAGGGAAGGGTTGATGTTGCAGTTTCCAGTGTGAAGGCAATCTGAAGGTAGAAATTCCTCTTCCTCAGGACCTCAATCTTTTTCCTGACTGACTCCTGACTCCTTGGAGGCCCTACCCTAATGCTTGTGCACAAAGGGTCTCTGCCTCACCAAGGTCCTCAGCCAGCACGCAAGCAAGAGGGGCTGGACCATAAAACTCCACAGAGCCAGTTACGTTCATCTACTTACCCATCCCATATCTTACCAACAGAGACACCCTAAATGTAGTAATAATGACGACAAGGTTGGCATCATTTTATCGTCACATATATCTTTTCTTTCTACTGTTTTACTGTGGTCACTATAAAAGCGGCAAAATGCCAAATGCGTAGTTGAAGACAGTATATAAAGAACCTACACAATCCAGAAAGGTCTACTTTTGTAAAATCTTCAACCAAGTCTGTGTTTTCGTCATTGGCACCTTTTGGGAGTGCGGCCCAGCTGGAGATGATCACTCCTAATCCCTCCAGCCCCACTTCCCTGCAGTAGAGGGTCCACACGGCATTTTGTGATGAACCCCCCCACGTTATCAGATAACCTCCAAAAAGACTGAGCTGGGAGAAAGCATCAGACACAAGCAGGAACAATTGGGAGTGGGGGCTGGAGGGTGGGGGGGCTAAACTGGTAATATTTGTATTTGGGAGTTCCTTCCAGCACACGGGCCCCGGTCTAAAGAGGGATGGGTGATGAGGCCCACACACAGACAGAATAGCACAGAATGATAAAATTCTAGGGGTTCAGAGTTTCCAGGCACCTACTGAAGCCTCAGCTACGTCCCTGCCTCTGAGTTCCATGGAGGGCCCTGCATCCTTCTCACAGGTAATGATAAATCCTCACAGGAGCGTGGTGCATTCCTGGGAACACCATCAGCACCTTCTAGATCATGTATCCCTGAGGCAAGTACTAGATTCTCAGCAAATCCCACATCTGAAGCTTGGCATATGCACATTCCCTTTAAAAAATAAAAATTAAAAAAGGCGGGGGGCGCCTAGGTGGCTCAATGGGTTAAGTATCCAGCTCCTGGTTTCAGCTCAGGTCATGATCTCAGGGTGGTGGGATCGAGCCCCATGTCAGGCTCCATGCTCAGCGGAGAGTCTGCTTGAGCCTCTCCTCTCCCTCTGCCCCTCCCCCTGTTTTCTCTCTCTAAATAAATAAATCTGTTAATAAATAAATATATAAAAATTTTAAAAACCTTTTAACTGTATTTTCTGAATCTGGCAAGAGGGAATCATCTCTAAAATATACGAAAAACAAATCTTCAAAAGTACCATTTGGAACAGGCTAAAGAATTCATCACCTCAAGGTGAAGTAGAATAATATTTATTGAACTTATACAGAAAGCTCCAGGGGGAGGGGGCGGTGGCTAAGTCTTTACACACCCCCTCTCATTTTAATTGTCATACCAACCTTATATCATAGTATCTTTAACTCCATTTTATTGATCGAAAAACTGAGGCTCAGCGGGGATGGCTACACGGTTGTGACCTGCTAACCTTTTCTATCATCAACGGTTCTGTGAATCACAACATCATCTATAATGACGGGCCATGATTACCCTGAATCAAAATATGTAACTAACTGCCAATGTATTTCCTTCTTGGTGCAACCCTTAAAACATGCTATTTACTTCCACCACTTCTTTTTTTAAGATTTTATTTATTTGAGAGAGCGAGCGTGAGCACGAGCAGGGGTAGGGGCAAAGGCAGAGGGAGAAGCAGGCTTCCCGCCGAGCAGGGAGCCTGACACGGGGCTCGATCCCAAGACCCTGAGATCATGACCTGAGCTGAAGGCAGATGCTGAACCCACTGAACCACCCAGGCACCCCTACTTCCACCATTTTTTTTTTTTTTTTGGTTCTTCCCCAGTTTCAGGATCAAAATGTCCAATCTCTTAATATGGCTCCTTCTCACTTGTACATTTTCAAAGCCAGATATCATCAACAAAAGAATCACTCAACTGCACCTAATTTCAGTTAGATGAAATGAGACTGGTGGTGCTTGACTTTTCCTAACAATACACAATCATTTCTTCCATTTACATAATGCTCCGGAGCTTCCTTGACCCTACACCAAGCTGACAGACCAAAACCATTTCCCTCCGTGCTCAGCGGCACAAACCCGGGGAGAAAAACACAACTGCCTCTTCCACACAGTCTTCGGAGAGAAAAACATCCAGAAGAGATGCCAAGGGGGAGCTGGGATTCCAGAATGGTTACTACTACCAAGTCCAACAAGGATGTTTGATCATCTCCAGCCCGATCTCTCTGTCTGTGTGGCAACCACACCATCCTCCCAGCCCTGCTTCCTCCTGGTTCCTACCCACCCCTGTTCCAGAACCCCTTCTCCACCATGGGCAACTGCACACACTCCGCAGTAGGGCAGGGAAGGGCACGGTGCCCCAGGTCCTCAGCTGAGGATGCCAAACAAGTCTGGGCAGGATCAATCAGTGTGCATACAGCCAAAGCTCAGCGAGACCCTACAGCCTTATTCCCCATCCCGAAGGAGCCTGCCCTCCCACGGAGAGGGCTTTCCCCCAGAGAGTCTGCACTACGGTCTCCAAAAACTAGGGCAGGGAACACAAAAAACAGATGTTGTCCCATCACACACAAAGGCCAACAGGTATTTTAACACAGTGCCGCCGTCAGGTTAATTATTCCCGGCAGGGTTGGTCTTGTTTTCCCGGGAGAACACCATCACATCTCTGTGTCTGGCTGATGCCGCAGGCACAGCGCCTGGGAACTGGAGAGAAATTCTCAATCCTGGGTCCCACCCTGGAATCTGCATTTTGGCAAGATCTTCCCCCTTCCCCCCCCACCCCCCACCCCCCCGCCGGGGAGATGAGCCCGTGTGTGAATGTCTGAGGGGCACTGGGCTACAGCACGCAGGACAAAATGTTACCGATTGATGGACCCATCCTTTTTTTTTTTTTTTTTTTAAAGATTTTATTTATTTATTCATGAGAGACAGAGAGAGAGAGAGAGGCAGAGGGAGAAGCAGGCTCCCAAGGAGCAGGGAGCCCGATGCGGGACTCGATCCCAGGACCCTGGGACTATGACCTGAGCCGAAGGCAGACGCTTAACCATCTGAGCCACCCAGGCGCCCCTGATGGACCCATCCTGTTGATAATCGTTTGCCTTCCCCCGAGCATCCATTCATTCATTGAAAAGGCATTCATTCGTCATTTAGCAAATATTTAGTGTGCCTACTGGGTGACTCAGCACTTGGCACTGTCCAGGGGAGATAAGGCCACCCTGGTGAGCAGAGCAGGCACAGGCCCCACCTCCAAGAACTTTCTTTCCTGTTCGGGACACAAACAGCAAACAAGAGGACAAGCAAACGAATGAAAGAGGTCATCACAAACAGCGATAGCACTACCCAGAATAGGCAGAGGCTGCAGGGGTATGATTGAGAAGTGGGCAAAAGGAACTTTTGGTTGGGAGGCGAGGACCAGAAAGGCCTCCCTCCTGACAGAACATCTGAGCTGAAACTTGAAAGTGAGAATGAGCTAGCCCTTCAGAGGAGTGAGGGGGAACCCTCCAGGCAGAGGGAAAAGCCAGTTTGCAAAGGCCCAGAGTCCGGAAAGAGGCTGCTGTGTTTGAGTAAAAAGGCCCAAGTAGCTGGAGGGTCAGGGAGGGTATACGGTCGCCAAAGAGGTGACAGGCATTGCTAGGCAGAGCCAGTTTAGGCCAAAAAAACCCCTGAATGTTGCTCCAAGTGCCAGGGGAACCGCTGAGAGCCTCTGAGCAGGGAATGACATAGCGCCATGTATGTGTATGTATGCCACTCTCCCGTTGTTCAGAGACCAGACTGGATAAGGAACAGGAGTGGACCTAGGGAGGCAGCGGGTGGCTCATTGCGTAGTCTGGGTGCGGGAGGACAAATTAGACACAGGTCTTGACTGACCCCAAAGGCTGGCTGGGAGCTGTACTGCTCTGAATACTAAGGTGAGTGAGCCCATCCTGGCTGCCTTCAGGCACGGGGCAGTCAAGGCAGAGCGAGGCGCACAAGGAAATCGACAAACAGCGGTGTCATTTCAGGGGCCGGTTAATCTGGCAACATCTTTGTTAAAGGAAATGAGCACATACTTTTTGACCGGCAGCTCACAGACTGACCCTACAAGCGCACTGACTGGCGTGTGTGCAAACGGACATGGGTTCTAGGTTATTCATTACACGTTTGTAGAAGCAAAAGACTGGGAAAACAACCTAAATGCAGAGTAATAGGGAACTGGTTAAATAAATTTTGATTAGTCCAATGAAATACTATACAGCAAAAACTAAGAACATGGATACCTTCGCATGCTGTTTTTTTATATACATACAGATGTGTGTGTGAGTGTATACATAAATTCTTCTCAAGATAATACTGCTGCGTGACAAAAGCAAGGTATATGACAGTGTATATGAGATGTTACCAACTATGTAAAAAAGATTTAAAAAATGCTCACATATTTGCCAGTACATACCTAGCAAAATCTTCAAAAGGAGACATTAAAACAAAACAAAACAAAACAAAAAAAAACAACCTGGGACTGCCTCTAGCTGAAGAACAGGGACTAGTGGATACTTACCCTTCACTGTGCACTTTTATAGTATTTCCAATTTACACCACGTGGATATATATATGACCTATTCAAAATAACTAAATAAAACTTAACTTTTACACAAATGCACTAAAATAGGTTCAAGAAAAGATGGGAGCAGCCTTTGGTGCTGAGACCCCAGGCGGGTATGTGAGGGGCGAGACTGAGAAAGTGGGAGACTTCAGGGAGGAGGCAACCCCGGGGCCGAGTCTTGCAGGGTGGACAGGCATCCATCACAAACACAAGGCAGAGGCACGGACCTATAATCAAACAGGGTCCGTTCGAGGAAACACCAGGAGTTCTGGGGTTAGCTGAAGCCCTTGGGGTTCCAGAACAGCCAGCAGGACAGGAGACTGGGCAAGGCTCGTCACAGGCCGGCCCTTGCCTGTCGTGCCAAGAAGTTGGGACTCTTCCTAGAAGTGACGAAAGGGGGGCACAGTGACACGATTGAGTCTGAGGTTCTCCAAGGAAAGCCTGGCAGCAGTGTGGAAGATGGAGAGAGGCAGTGGTGAGGAGGGGCAGGCAAGCAAGCTCGCTCAGAGACCGAGGTAGGGGCCTCGTTCCTTCCAGGGAGGGAGCGATGATGGAGAAAAAGGAACAGATTCAAGAGAGAACAGATTCCACGCGTGGGGTGAACAGGAACAAAGGAGAGCGCCAACGATCTCATCTGAGCTCCTTCGATCTGAGAGAAGGAACTGAGGCCAAGAAGCAACTTTAGGGGATGGAACAGGAAGAAAGGACTCTGGGGAGGCAGATGGGTGGGTTCATATCCCGGGCTATCCATCCCTGAGCAAGGCCGCTCAGCCCTCTGAATTTCAGGTTGCCTCATTTGTAAAATGAGGCTACCGGCTAGGCTAGGGGGCCAGTCTCACTGTGAAGGGAAGTGTTTTATACACAGCACCTGCCACATTGCCTGGCACGTGGTGGGCACTGTAAAAATTGTACAAAAGAGCTGAAGAAAGTCTCTACAACAGACGAATGCCTAGTTCACCAAAGGAGGGATTTCAAGGGAATTTTTAGAAATTCAAGGAGGATATCTATGATTCTATTGACTCCGAGTGTCATTCCTTGATGGTGCCCAGACCAGCCCCTCCCCTTGACAGACCAGAGACCCGTCATGAGTATGGATGGAGGGCCGCAGACCACCCACCATCGCTGGGCAAGCAGCTCAAAGGCCAGGCCTTGGCCAAAAGAAGGGCACTTCACCGGGATCGGTCAAGACTGGCTCGTTTCAGTTCCAGGCAAACACTAGCATCTATAAACCCCCAACGGTCAAACCAGCTCTATAACTGTTAGGGGTGTTTCACTTCCTGTGTTGTGTGTGTGTGTGTGTGTGTGTTGGACCTCTAACCATGACAGCAAAGCACACCAAGACAACTCCCCAGCTGCATACTCACAAATACAATCTGAAAGTGACCTCTGGGCATTTTCCAGTGAAGATGAACTGGGGAATGAGACAAAAGTCCAGCCACATCTAAATTCAACGACCCCCACATTTTCTATAATCACAAACTATCTCAAATTACCTGCAAAATCCAGGAGTTTAAAAAAAAAAAAAAAAGCCCAAGACTTACTACAAAAATATAAACAAAACCCTAGTCCTTAGTCATGAGTATTAAACTAGGTCTATTTCTGAAGACTCTTGCCTGGTTTTGAAGAGGTAACTTCAAATGTTAATCTTGTCAAGGAAAAAAAAATCATAGGAATTTTTGAAAATAAGTATCCAGAAATGTGTAATTTGTACCACTTCTCTCCAACCCAGAGCCCCCAAATGCTTTCTTGGCTAAAGTACAAGAGATGGTCCGAAAATAGGAACATCCTTGTTCCCGGAATGGCCACTTTCCTGGAGATAGGCCTTAGGGCTGCTGACGTGCAGGACTGGGCTGCCATAGTGGGGAAAAGCAATGTTACAAGGTCCTTCTGATATGACCAGTCATGGGCTCTCTATAGAAACAGAGTTCAGGACAGACCTGTTGAATACAAAGTGACCTAACAGATTTATGCCATTTGGATGGTTATAACCTGCCTGATATACACAGATCCACTGTAAGCACAAAAGTGAGCAACCCAGTATATAGATTACATCAAACAGAAAAGTCAATGACATTCAATTCAAGGCCAAAGAAAATAAGCAACAGATGTCAGAAACTTAATAAAATGAACATGAAAACAGACGGACAGCCTTGGGCAGCCTCCTTAGGAATTCTATCAGATGTCCCTTCTCTCCCTTCTCCTTCTCGGAGTCAAGAGCAGAATGGGCTGATAAAAAATGGTTTTCTAGGAAGAAAGAGTTGTACCTTCTGGTCTTAGGTCTCTGAAGATAGAATTAACATATACGTCCATTTCACCTACCCTAAATTCAGGCCAGTTTTAAAAAATAAAACATGGCTTCCAAAATGACATATATTACCATTGATTGGCTTCTGAGTACTGGACCTGCTCTTGCCCTATACTCTTAATGTCGCGTCCTGTGCCATAAGATTTGTCTCTTTCCTCATCAATAAGAATTCCAACTTTCAAGGGTGGGTGTTACATTGCCTGGGAGAGTAAGGAGTGAGCAGTATTCCTGGGACTGTCTTAGGTACGTGCGAGAACTGCTGATGGACAAACTATGCGCTCCTTTTTCCACTGGGCATGGCAGGGACGCCGATGCTCTGCGCTCTGGGATTGTTCAGACCGCTTGCGTTAGGTGGGGGGACCGGATGGCGAGGGACGGTGAGCTCATTCCCAACCTGCTTGTCAACATCAGGCCTGGGAACTTTCCTGACGGTTGTTAAGGAGGGACTACAGCATGCTCCCATGTGAAACTGGTTGCGTTGGGCCTTTTCCCACACAAAGCACCCATGCCTCCGGAACTACTGCGCCCATCCCCGAGAAATTTAACATCTATTATTTCAAACCCACGCAGAAGACAATTCCCGAGCGGCCACACTCGACAGTTCAAACCCCCTGGTTTTGCCAAACCGGTTGGTTACTAACCCAGAACCCCCTGGAAGACGTCCCAGGGCATCCCCCACCCCCATCCAACCACTCCCGCCATGCACGGCCGACGGCGAAGGCGCAATCATTCCAGCTGAACGTCACGTTCTAATCTCACACCAAACTAACAGCAGCAAGAAGCAAACGGGCCTAGCAGGGCGCCGCGGCTGCTACCCGTCAGGTAGTCTACCGCCCCCAGGAAAACCCGCCCCACGTGTGGGGCCCTTTATCCGCGCGTTCCTGGGCGCGCACTCGCCTCTCACAGGCGCGCACCCACGCACATACTCGGGGCCCTACAGGCACAGCTGGGGACTTAGTTTTCTCTTCCTGAGAGCAGCTCGCGCCCGGTCCTCAGCATCTGATCCGCCTCGTCGCCAGCCCCGGAACACACACGCCTCCTCCAGCCTCCGCGCCACGCACGTGGGAAGGCGCGTCCAGGTGGTGCCAGAAGGGAGGAGAGAAGAAGCGCAGAGGCAGGGAAGGCCGGGGAGGAGGAAGGAGGGAGCTCCGAGTAGCATGGGGCATCTCAGGTCCCAGGGCCCGGCGTAGATGCCTCGTAAGCCTCTGGGATGCAGAGGGGGCGAGAGCAGAAAAGCAGCAGGGGAGGAAAGGGGCTGGAGGGGAGAGGGGTCGCTCACCCAGGGTTTTGACAGCGATCTGCCTGGTGAGGGGCGGCGGCAGGTTGATGCACACCAAGTCCACGTCCTGATGCAGCAGCACCTCGTCAATGCGGCTGGTGTAGAAGGGGACGCTCATCTCCTTGGCCAGCTCCTCGGCTTCCTCTTGCGTGCGGCCCCACAGCGCCTTCACCGCGAAGCCCTCATCTTTCAGCAGCGGGATGATGACACGGGCCGTGAGGCTGGTGCCGAACACGCCCACCCCGGGCAGCATGGCTGCTCTGGTCCGCCGGGTTCTGCTATAGCTCAGATCTCCAATCGAACACGCTCACACACACTCCTCTAGCCAGTCCTGCACCCGGCTCGCCGCGGTGCGCCAGCCGCCCGTGCCCCGGGCAAGGCGCCCGGGTGCCGAGGGCGCACCGAGCTGCAGGCGGAGCAGGCTCGGGGCGCCTCAGTACGGCGTCTGCTGCAGTGTCCGCCACGCGGGGCTCTCGTCCCTCCCGGGGGCGGTGGCAGGGACCCCCCCGGGGCGTCCGAGGCCCCGAAGCCCCGCGGAGCCCCGGCTCAGGCAGCGCCCCCGCCGCAGCGCCGGCCGGCTCCGCGAGCCCCGCCGAGGCCGCCCCATGGCCGGCTCATCCCCGCGTCCGCGCCGCCGCAGCCCGGGACCCGCTCTCTCCCGCGTGGTTTCCGCAGCCGGCGACTCGCACGCACGAGCCTCTACACCCAGCCAGAGCACGGACCCGCGCGGCTGCGGGGTCCCCTTGCTCGCCAGCCCTCGGCTCCGAATGAAATAATCCAGCGGCCACCAGGAGGCCGGCTAAACACGCGGCTCGGAGGGCGCCGGGCGCGGATCTCGAGCTGCAGCGCGGCGCCGGCGGCCACGACCCGGCGCCAGCCTTCTCATTCTGCTGCCATGTTCGCTCGCAGCGCGGCTCGGGCGGCCTCGGCCCCAGGCCGGCTCGGGCTCCGGGATCCCGCGGGGACGAGGGCGGAGTTGGTGAGTTTGGCTGTCAGCAGCCGGGGGCTCCTGCACCGCCCCCGCCGCAGCGCCGCGCGCCATTGGCCGCCGCGCGCCGCCCCCGCCCCCGCCGCCGCGGGCTCCGGGTGCGCGCCGCGCGGGGCCCAGGAACCCAGCCCGGCTCCTCCCCGGCCCCGCCCCGCGCGCCTCCGGCCCCTCCGCGCCTTCCCTTTCTTCGCCCTCACCTCCTTCCCTTGCTCGCCTCTTCCCAAACCCCGCCCCAAGCAGGCCAATAAATCCACCCGGGCCGGGCGCGCCCTACTGGGCGGCTCGTCAATCCCTGGGAAGCGGGCGGTGGGCAACCCGGCCCGGGGGCGTCCGGGGGCGGGGGGGCGAGGGGGGCGGAGCCCTGCGAGGTGTGAGCAGCGGAGCGGGAGCGTTTCCTACGTGCGGAGAACCACACTAGGGAAGCTTTCCAGACGTTCCCTCTTAATCCTTGCACCAACCTTAAGGTTATTGGTGCAACCCATTTAACTGATGATGCAGTTGAGCCCCGGGAAGGGTAAGTGACTTGCACAAGGTCACACGATAGGTAAGCAACGGGCCTGACATTGGAATCCAGGCTAGGCTCCAGAGTTTGGGCGGTGATCTGGAGAGTTCTCTCTCCAAGAGAGCTTGCTCCAGCCCTGCGCCCGCCCTCCCGCCGCGCTCGCTCGGTCCAGCCGCTTTCCTCCCAGTCTTAACACGCTCTGCTTTCCCCGCGAGGCCAGCGCCTGAGCAGACGCTAGGTAAGGGGTTCCCGAAGCGGCTGCGGCATGTGTGTCCACGTCTGGGCGAGCTGGGTTTCCAGACGGAGAGGAAGCCCTGGCCAGAAGCTACGCCAGTCACTCGACCTCTCGCTTTGGCTTCTTTCGCCGCTCACGCCCCCTCCCGCCCTCTGCTCCTTTGGAGGGAGGGGGGCCGGCTGAAGCTCGCCCTGCACCCGCCTGGGCGCAGATCCTCGGCACCCATCACACTGGCCTGTAGGTAGTAAGCCCTCAATAAACATTTGCTAAATAAATGAATATTCACCGAGTGTCCACTTTGTGCCCACTTGCTGCCGGGATGCGGGACCCGAAGCTGAAATGGTACAGAACCTGGCTTCCAGCTCAAAGTCTCATGAGAGGTCAGGGGTCCTGGCATGCTCCTCTCTTGTCTTCCCTCAGCTCAACGTGGCACGTTGTCGGCTTCAACACGGGAGTGGAAAACGTGATACTTGCAAGCATTTAAAACAACTTGTAACAACTGGCAATGAGGCGGGCGCCTGGAGAGAGCAGGATACCGAAGAGGCTCGTGTGTTGCAATGGGGGGAGGTGGCTGACCTCAGGGTGTTAGAAGAAAGGCACAGAGGACACTGAGTGCTCTGAGTGGCTGCCAGCGGCCTGGGAAGGTCTGAGACAAAAGGAGTATTGCCGGCGGTACTGACAGGCTTCTTTTGAGCTGAGGTTTTGTAAGGACCGAGGCAGGACCGCCTACAGGGGCAAAGGGGTGCAGGCAATGGTGTCCGACACGAGGCACCATCCTGCTACACAAGAGGCCAGGTCATATGTCAGCCTTGGCAGTGGCTCATCTGGAGCAGGGGAGGTGGCGCTTGGCTTTGCGGGTGGAAGAGAGCCAGAGCACCTGGGGTTTACTCTGGGCTCTGCCATTTACTAGCCATGGGACCTTAAGCAAATTACTTCCCCTTTTTGGGCGACGGTTCTATCTGTTAAGTCAGGGTAATAACGGAGGACTATAGGGGTTATTTTTATAAAGTCCTTAGAATAGCGTCTGGCACATAGTAAGCTCTAGATAAATGTTAAATAAATATGGAGAGGCGTCTGTTACCCACATCATTTCTTGATATGAGAGCCAATTATATGAGGGCAGCAATATCTAGCCAGTAAGAGGTAGTTTGTTTGTGTTCTTTTAAAGGGAACTCTACCCTTAGCTTCTGTGTGAATAAAAATAAACCTGACATCTGTGTAATATCAAGAGAAAATGATCACATTTGATTCTCATCGAGTGTATAAAACAAACATTATCCCCATTTCAGAGAAGACAAAACTGAATCCTGGCAGCAACTCAAACTCAAACAGAAGGCTTCGTCGCCAACCTTCCCCCTAAACCATTCCTCCCCCAGTCATTCCCATCTCAGCAAATGGCACGGCCAGCCCACCATTTGGCCAAAAACCTTGGAGGCATCCACGGCTCCTCTCTCTACATGCTCTATAGTCGAGCATCAGCAGGGCCTGTCTGCTCAGCTTGCAAAATGCATCCAGAGTCTGACAGCTTCCCTGCATGGTGGGGACCTGGGGTCACCATCATCACTGCCTGGACCACAGCATTTACCTCTTTGCTGGTCTACCTCCTTGCACACTTACTGCTTCCCCCGCAGTCCATATTCTCCACACAGCTGCCAGAGTGAAACTTTATTTTTTTTTAATATTTAAAATATTAGATTTTTAAATATCTAATATTTTAAATATTAAAATATTAATAAAATATTTATTTGAGAGAGAGCATGAGCGGGAAAGGGAGAGAGAATCTCAAGCGGACTCCACACTGAGTGCAGAGCCCAACATGAGGTTCGATCTCAAAACCATGAGATCAGGACCTGAGCCAAAACCAAGAGTCAGATGCTCAACTGACAGCACCACCTAGGTGTCCTAGCCAGACCAAATCTTTAAAAGATAAGTACGATCGTGTCCCACCAGGCTTGATACCTACCAGTGAATAAACCCCAAAGGCCTCAGGATAGACTGAAAAGGTGTATCTGAGCTAACCCCCTGCCTTGCACACCTCTTCACCTACAACTTTCCACCCCACAGCCTGCATTCCAGCACACTGTCCTCCCCACTGCCCTGGACAGCAGAGCTTGTTTGTGTCTCAGGGCCTTTGCACTTGCTGTTTCCTCTGCATGCCCCCCTTCCATGCATACCCTCCTTCCACCCCGACATATCCACATGGCTCCCTCTCTCCCTTTACTCCTCAGATTGCCTTGCCCGACCATCCTGGCTAAAATGACATCTTTGTCATGTTTCATCTCCTTGTCTGGCTTTATTTTTCTTTTTACCTCCTCTCGCTGCCCCACAACATATTATATACCTGTTTATCTGTTTATCGTACATTTGCCTCAACAGATAAACTCATGGAGATCACAAGTTTGTGTGTCTTGTTCACTTCTGAATTCCCAGTGCCAAAAATCGTATCTGGCACCTGCTAGACACTCAATATGCATTTGTTGAACAAATGTTTATATGTTCTTCTAATAACCGTGTGATACTATGAAGAGTGTATGAATTAATATTTATAAACTGCTTAGAACTGTGCCAAGGGCCATGTGCAAGAATGGTTTAGGCCCTGGAGAAGCAAGGCTGAGTATGGCAGGGCACCTGCCTTCAGGTATCTTGTGCCTGGTGGCCTATTGATTGGATATATGAATGGACAATGGCAATACGGTGTGGCTCATGCCATGGTAGGAACCTGCAGGGGATGATTTGGGAGCAGAGGACGGCTTTGCAATCAGAATGGGAAGCCTTTGAAGACTTGCAGAGAGAGGAAAGGACTAGACCCAGGTGTTGAAAGACTTGCTGGAGTTGTTAGCTAGAATAAAGAGGGGAGAATGTTCTAGACTGGGGGAGGCTAAAAATAGGTTAACTCAAGGTGGAAGGGTTTGTGTGAAAGAGGCCAGGACATGATAGACAATCACCAAAGGACTTAAAGCATACAGTGAACAATTTTAAAGATTTAAAAAAAAATTTTTTTTTTTTTAGGTAATCTCTACGCCCAAGGTGGGACTTGAACTCACAGCCCTGAGATCAAGAGTTGCATGCTCTACTGACTGAGCCAGCCAGACACCCCAGGTTGGCATTTTAGAACCATCACTCAGGCTCCATGATGGAGGGGAATTGCAAGGGGGTGCACCCCACAAAGCCCTGCAAGGGGACCACTAAATACCCAGAGAGTGAAGGAAGGTACAGGCATGGGAATGAAGATGCAGGCACTCTGCTGTGACAAGATGGAGGCTCCCTGGGGGTGCAGCTAATCCGATGTGGGAAAGAGTTGGAGTGACTTCCCAGGTTGCGGTTGACAAGGAAGCTGGCTATACAGTTGTGTCTTATTGGTTCACAGTACTGGGCAGGGGAGGATTGCTCTTAGCAGGCATCGATCCTGAGCTTCTGGTAACACGGACCTTTGAACCCCAGTGCTTTTGCACATGATACACTCACAAATATCTGGTGTTTATTCTTCATGTTCTTTGTGTGAGACCCTCTTAAACCTGGAGCCTGAATCCCAACACAACTCGACATTTTGGCCTTTTAAACAGTTCTGAAAATAGGCCTAAAATTTTCTTTCCCCTCATTCCGTGATTTATCTGCCAATCTCTACCATTTGCATTTGGGAGATTTTAGGCCTATTGTAATGTCATTTAAGAGGATCGTCATCTTGGGGCGCCTGGGTGGCTCAGTTGGTTAAGCGACTGCCTTCGGCTCAGGTCATGATCCTGGAGTCCCTGGATCGAGTCCCTGGATCGAGTCCTGCATCGGGCTCCCTGCTCGGCAGGGGGTCTGCTTCTCCCTCTGACCCTCCCCCCTCTCATGTGCTCTCTCTCTCTCTCAAATAAATAAATAAAAATTAAAAAAAAAAAAAAAGATGATCGTCATCTGACTCTAAAAAGAACATTCTCAACCTTTTTTTAGAAATAAAAATAGTGCGGATTCATTTTTTTATTCACGGCCCTAGGATGATGATAAAATGGAATTTCTTCTCATATTAACTCAGTTTAATGATAATTTTAAATATTTTCATTGTACAAGTCACTCATACATATTACAGAAATTTCAGAAATAAGAATTAATCTCTCCATCCTTAGCCACTGTAAATAATTTGATTTATTTGCTTCCACAATTTTAGAACTGTTCTATTGTTTTCATGAAAAACGGAGAACGTCTTGCTATCTAGTTAGATTTGTTTATTCTTTTTCATACAATGTAGAAACAAGTTTTGATTATTTTTAGTTGAGTATCCATAAATACCCAACATCTGTATAAATCTTTATATTTGTAGAGCGAAATGCTTTTGCTCTTGGTAGAAATATAACTTTGCCAAATGACTGCCAAAGATCCTGCAGCAGTTTTGCTAAGCAGTTCCAGTAATGCATAGTGCTGAAATTTATTCCTGAACTTGTCATTAGTAGAGTTTTTAAAAGTACCCATTCATCCTAACTTCAACTCTTTGGGGGGGCTTTTTTTGTGAATAATCACTACCATTTATTGAGTGCTCGCTGCACATGAGGCACTAAGCTTTGTACGTCTTCACTCCTCACAGCTTTTGCTGTTAAGTACAATTATTCCCATTATTACAAAGAAGGAAACTGCTACATAAAAAAAAAAAGTTAACGTGCCTGAGGTAGGTTATAAAGACAAGCATTTGACTGAAATCACCAGGCTCCCAAATCATAGTCTGTTACCACTAAGCCCCTGAACTTAGGTTAGATACCACAGCCTCTGTTTTCCCCTGACACCAGGGCCCTTGGCCCTCTAGAGAAGAGAAGCATGCTTGCATTTCTCCTCTTTCTCCCCTTCTCCTAGCAAAGGTCAACAGGCTCCCTGAGGAGGGGTTCCCTAGAGCTGTGTCCAGGTCAGAAAAAGCAGTTCTGAGCTTCCTGGGACAGGGGCATGGGACAGTTCTGTCACCGTCATCTCTCCCCTGGACTCCCTCACACTCTGCTGGACTCCCACCCCTAAGTAAGCAGAGAGAGCTTTATTTTTCTTAAAAGATTTTATTTATTTGAGAGAGAGAGAGAGCGCGCACGAGCAGGGGGGAGGGGCAGAGGGAGAGGGAGAAGCAGGTTTCCCGCTGAGCAGGGAGCCCCACACTGGGCTCCATCCCAGGACCCCTGCATTCATGGCCTGAGCTGAAGACAGAGAGCGGCTTAACTAACTGAGCCACCCAGGCGCCCCTCAGAGAGAGCTTTAAGAAGCATTGGCCATTATACTTCAGTAATAAATATATATATGTATATATATATTTAAACTTAAAAAATTGTATGTCAAATATACTTCGATAATAAAAAAATAACTTAAAAAAAGACAAAAATGAATAAAAATAAAAGCATTGGCCATCTTGTTGAAAACCCTCCACTGCTTTCCTTCTGCACCTGCAATAGAACCTAACCCCTCAAAACGGCCTGGGGCGGGGGGCTCTTGGCTCTGTCCCTCGGTTACAGAAATCAGATTCTTGGGCCCAACAGGGATAGAAAAGAGGCTGGACCTAAAGATCTGCAGAGACAAGGCTTTATTGGGGCTACAGATAGAGCTGAAGGAAGACAGAGAACCAACAGAGCGCACTTAGGGTAGCCCTCCCCACCCCACCCCCCGACCCCCAACACAAAGGAAGTCCCTCTTATACAGAGAAAGTTCTTTTTTTTTTTTTTAAAGATTTTATTTATTTATTTGAGAGAGAGAGCACATGAGAGGGGGAGGGTCAGAGGGAGAAGCAGACTCCCCGCTGATCAGGGAGCCCGATGCGGGACTCGATCCCGGGACTCCAGGATCATGACCTGAGCTGAAGGCAGTCGCTTAACCAACTGAGCCACCCAGGCACCCTATACAGAGAAAGTTCTTGCTCAGGGTCCCAATCAGGTCCAATAGGCTAATGAGAGAAAGGAGGAAAAATACCTCATCTTGACTGGTTGGGAGGGCCTCGTCCTGATTGGTTGGGAGGGCCTCGTCCTGATTGATCGATATTGGCAGACAACTCAGGCAGTTCACTGGTGCTTTTCGGAGCCCAGGTCCTCTGTTCTGAGTCTGGCGTGTATATAGGGCTGCATCCTGGCCGCATCCCGGTTCTGTTCTGTAAGAAAAGCGGTTTAACAATTTCAGTCCACAGAAAGTGCCCCAGGTATGTACTATTTGTCACCTGGGGCTTGTTCCCATCGTCCCTGTCTCACCTGCACCTCCTTTGTCTGACACCACTTGTCCTTGAGCTGAGGGTCAGTCTTCTGTGTCAGTCACACCCGCGCCTCCTGTTGATTCTTCCTCCTCAGTCTTGCCTGGTTCTCTCCTGCCTCAAGACACCTGCACTTTCTGTTCCCCCTGCAGGGAATGCTGTTCTTCAGCCCTTCATTCACCCGTTGGCTTGTTCCTCAGCCTTTTGGGCTCAACTGGCATGTCTCGTCTTGCCCACCATATGCTGGTAGCTGTTCTTCCCAAACCCCCTGGCGACTCTCCAACACCTGTGGGTTAATTCTATCCACAGCCCTTCCACAATCTACGTGAGTTTGCTTTCTTGACCATTGCCTGTCTCCCCTGGCTGGAATAGAAGCTTCTTGAGGTCCAGAGGTCTTGTTGGTCTCGTTTATTGCTGTATCAGACTGAAACAGTACTTGGTACCTGGTACCTCACTGATACACAATAAGTCCTTGTTGAAAGACTAAGTCCATCACAGAGGTGGCAAAACAGTTTCTAATATCATGTAATGGCATGGGAAAATGCTCAGAGCATAATGTCATATTTAAAAAGCCAAAACAATGTTGCATATATAATATTGCAACTATATCTTTGTTGTCTTTTTTTGGTGTAAAATATACATAACATAAAATGTACCTTTTAAATTATTTTTAAGTATACAGTTCCCATCGTTGTGCATACAACTGGATATATATATGTATATATAATTTTTTTTTATTTGACAGAGAGACAGCAAGAGAGGGAACACAAGCAGGGGGAGGGGGAGAGGGAGAAGCAGGCTTCCCGTGGAGCAGGGAGCCCGATGCGGGGCTCAACCCCAGGATCCTGGGATCATGACCTGAGCCAAAGGCAGATACTTAATGACTGAGCCACCCAGGCGCCCCACAACTGGATATTTTTAGGAAGAAGTAACCTATGAAATGAAAAGAAAACCACTTCGTTCTACATTTCTCTACTTTCCTTATATTTAAAATAAAGAAAAAAACATTTAAATGTTTAAAGGAAGTTAGTTCTGGTCACATGCTCAGAAATTTCTTTCACCTCCAACTCCCACTCTGAGTAAATGAACCCAGTGAAGTAGGGAACCTAAATGCATCTAGCTATTTTACTAGTCCTCTGAAATACCAAAAGTAATAGTGACCCAAATAGATTGTATAGCAACAGGTTTTTTATCTGTGTCACTCACCAGGCCAAGAGAATTGGAGACACTGTTTAAGGCACTACCCCCAAGTCCGTGGCTCTTAGGCTATGGAAATGGTTTTAAAGTAAATACACAGGGGCTTGGACATCACTAGCTCCTATGAAAATACGGAACTTTCGTTCTTGACATGTGAAAATCCTCAGGCCACCTGTCTTCTTCCTGCCCCCAGTCTTTCTGGGAGAATGCTATGCTATGTAACTTTCTGCTGCCTCAGTTGGTATGTGAAGGCATGGGGGTAGATGATATAATTGCTCTATAAATAAACAGAAAGAAAGTATGGTGCTTTTTCTGGACAGATCAATAAGGATGTAGGAAAACTATTTAGCATCCCAAATCATTAACACTCTGCTTACACACACAGAGGAGCGCACCAGAAAAATAACCCTTGTAACAGTCTGGCAGAAAGTAAATATTATTGGAGAGAGAATAACATGGCCTTTGCAATTCAAATTAAGAGCATTATTCCACTCCCTCAATTTCTGGTTTAAAGAGTAGGCACATAAAACAATATATGCTCCATTTTAAACATGTCTCTCCTATTTATTAAGGCAACATACAGAACCCCAAATCAATCATTTGAACTACTCATATCTAGGCAGTGAGACCACAACATAGGCTGTGGCCCTGTAATTCTGTGGTCCAAAGGAGGGCCACCCAAAGGGCTGAGAGACCTAGGGCTTTTTCTTAGGGAAAGGTAAGCAGGGGCAAAGTGTGGCCTGGGAGAATGATGGCAGAGAGAACATGTCAAGCACAATGAGAATAGAAGGGAACCAAGGCCATTCACTCACTCATGGGTGATAGTAAAATTATTTAACATCCAGCATGGGCACCAACCAATCCAAACAAACACCAATACCCCTGCAGCACGGACTTGGAGGTCCCCTGCTCGATCAAGCATCAACACATTAATCCTGGGTCATGGTCAGGCCTGGGAGGCCTGGGGGAGAGGTCAAGGCCGTGGGGTAGTAAAGCAGCACTCATAGCTCAGAACAGCAACTGAACATTTCCAGAAGAAGTACAACCTATACTGGGTTTGTGCATCTCAGCTGACCAGCAGCCCTCCATTCAGCTAGGTTCAGGTACCGCC
Organism: Mirounga angustirostris; assembly: GCF_029215605.1. NCBI lineage: Eukaryota > Metazoa > Chordata > Mammalia > Carnivora > Phocidae > Mirounga > Mirounga angustirostris. The sequence continues at coordinate 14,273,001 of NW_026991716.1, read as the reverse complement.
CACTCTGTCTGGGTCCCTGAATTGCTCACTGGGAATATAGAGCTCGAAGACTCCATCGTGTCCCTTAAGGTGCTCATAGCCTTGTGCATCAGACAAGCAAACACGTACTTGTGAGGCAGTGTGTGCAAAGCAAAATCATGGAGATAAACTACAGTTTTGTGGGAGTGACACATACACAAACCAGGTGAGAGGTGGAGGGGAGGCAGAGGAGGGGTGGTGGGCAAGGTATGAGAAAGGAATAAGAATTTTAGACCCTCTATAGTAAACAATAGAAGGACAGTCCCTATGGGAGCCACAGAGCCCCAATTCTCTTGGGATTCTCTTCCCCCTTAGAGTCTCTCACCAGCTATCTCTACCACTACAATGACCCGGGTGACCTTCCCCATGTCCCCACCCCCACTCTCCCCCATCACTCCTTCCCCCACCCTCATGCCACACACACCTTTTGCTTTTTCGCTCCACACACAGCCAAGACAGGACTCCAACTTTTAAGCAAAGTGTTAGGAGCAGGGACAGAGGGCTAGAAGCTAATGGCTGGGAAAAAAATATCAGGTACAACCTTAAACTTGAGAACATGCCTTACAAATTAAAACATATTTATCTTCAGTTCAGAACCCCTCACAGGCCTTCCCTACATTTACCACGTTATGGTACACAAAAGAATAGTATTTGACAGTACACTGGGGTCGAATAAGGAAAGTCTCACACAGCTGGGGTGACCAGCCTGTGGGCCTTCGGGTCCCCTGAAGGAGCAGATTGAGAGATCCCTCCTGGCCCATCCCTCTCCACAGGGGTTGGAAAGTGCTTGCTTGTGCCCCATCTGGAAGGATGTCATCTAGCAGTGGAGTGGCACTTATAAATGTGCAAAATCACAGTCCCAAGAGAGAAGAGGAAGATAAGCAATGGGGTCCCTGGCTACCAAAGAGCAGAGCAACAATGCTTAAGGAAGAAAGCCTTGTCTATGAGAGTCCAAACTAGGAAAATTAGAGAGAAGTCCCCAAAAAAGTTCCAACCCCAATGAATACCTGGTGACAGTTTTCCTAGCTAAAAGAAAAATCCAGCCCCACAAGGATTCACATGGAACTAAAAGAAGGGCTGGTTACAGAACCAAGACCTTCTCTAGCCACCCTTCAGTAGAACACCAACCTAGGGCTGAGCTAAATGAACATCCAATTCCCTTTAGTTCAATCCAGTCTGATCTAATCAGATAATATCCCTAGTGAAAGAACCCTGTCAGGTATCAACAAAGGAGAAATACTCAAAACAGGAAGGGCTCAGTTAACCAGTGGGTCATAACTGTGCCATCTGAGTGGAGGCTACTTCTGTGTCACCTGCTGGATCACTATGAGTGCGGAGGCAGTGACACAGCTGGTGTTTGCACTGTCCTGACCTGTTCTGGCATTTCCAAGGGCAGGACTGTTACATTAGACCCTCCCCTGTCTGGGGGGGAGGTCAGAGAGGGAATTCGTTTTTCCAGGAGTACGTAATTGCTGTTGTGTTTGGTTTCCCAGGATCCTACTCAGGTTCTGCTTCTGGAACCCTTCTTCCCTTCCTGATAAGATGAGGTTCCTGAAAGATAGACTCTTTTTTACTCTTCTTTTCCAAACAGTAAGTTATTTATTTACTAGTAAAACAATAATCATACTTAGAAATAATAACAGATATTTAGAGAGAATCTTCACCCAACAAATACAGAATACATATCCTTTATAAGCCCACCCAGAACATTTACACACTTGACCATTTGTTCGGCCACACAGGAAATCACAACACATTCCAAAGGACTGATGTCATACAGATCATGTTCTTTCACCACAATGCACTGAAAATAGAACCAACAGTAGACGGGTATTCTCCCATCCCATAAATCTGACAATGAAAAATATTATTCTAAATAATCTCAGAATTAAAAAAGAAGCCATAATGAAAATGAAAATATTTAGAAATGATACACGAAGAAAGCATACATATAAAAACGTATGACGGAGGTGCCTGGGTGGCTCAGTCCGTTAAGCGGCTGCCTTTAGCTCAGGTCATGATCTCAGGGTCCTGGGATAGAGCCCCACATCGGGCTCCCTGCTAAGCAGGAAGTTTGCTTCTCCCTTTCCCTCTGCTCCCCTCCCACCCTCCCCACTCATGCTCTCTCTCTCTCTCAAATAAATAAATAAAATCTTTTTCTTAAAAAAGAATAAGGTACAACTAAAATTGTGTTCAAGGGGAAATTTAAAGCTCAAATACAGGGGCGCCTGGGTGGCTCAGATGGTTAAGCATCTGCCTTCAGCTCAGGTCATGATCTCCAAGTCCTGGGATCAAGCCCCACAGTGGGCTCCTGGCTCAGCAGGGAGTCTGCTTCTGCCTCTGCTTCTCCCTCTGCCTCTCCCTCTGCCTCTCCCCCTGCTCATGCTCTCTCTCTCAAAATGAATAAATAAAATCTTTATAAATAAATTAAAAAATAAAGCTCAAATGCATTTTTTTTGGAAAACAAAAGAGATTTGAAAATTAATGAACTAAGCATTCAACTGAATAATTGAGAAAGAAAAGAATCTAGAAGAAAGGAGAAAGTAATAGGAAACGTGAATAACAGTATCTAATATCAAGAATATCAGAATTATCAATAAAGCCAAAATATCATTAATTAAAAGAATGATAAAATAGACAAATTTCTGGAAAGACTAATTAGAGAAAAAAAGGCAGAATAAACAATATGAGGGACAAAAATGCTACAAACAAATTTTTGCCTACAATTTTGAAAATGTTCATGAAATGGACAACTTTATAGAAAAATATAAGTTGTAGAAGTGACCCGAGAAGAAATAGAAAATCTGAATATACCAATCACTATGAAAATAATTGAATGGCTAGTAAATATCTCTTCTCAAGAAAGGCTACAGGTTCAAACAACTTGACAGGCAAGTTTAATTAAACCTTCTAGGAACACATAATTCTTATCTTAGCCAAACAGTTCCACATAGTGGAAGAAAGGGAAAAGCTACCTAGTTCATTTTATGAGGTTACTATAGGTAGAAAAGTATTTTTTAAAACAACAAAAGAAAAGCATAGGTCAGGGACGCCTGGGTGGCTCAGTCGTTAAGCGTCTGCCTTCAGCTCAGGTCATGATCCCAGGGTCCTGGGATCGAGTCCCCGCATCGGGCTCCCTGCTCCATGGGAAGCCTGCTTCTCCCTCTCCCTCTGCTGCTCCCCCTGCTTGTGTTCCCTCTCTCACTGTGTCTCTCTCTGTCAAATAAATAAATAATGTCTTAAAAAAAAAAAAAGAAAAGCATAGGTCAATATAATTATAAATATAAATGCAAGAATTCTAGGGGTGCCTGGGTGGTTCAGTGGGTTAGGCATCCAATTCTTGGTTTCTGCTCAGGTCATGATCTCAGGGTCATGAGATCAAGCCCCATATCAGGCTCTGCACTCAGCACAGAGTCTGCTTGAGATTTCTTCTCTCTCTCCCTCTGCACCTTCCCCTGCTTGTGTTCTCTCTCTCTCTCAAATAAAAAAAAAATCTTTAAATGCAAGAATTATAAATAAAAAACAAGCAATCTAATTTTGCAGTATATAAAAATAGTCATAATTAGGCTCAGAATAATAGTCATGAAAATAGTCATAATTAGGCTCATGTAAAAATATATATGACTTAACATTAGAAAAATGTATCAAATTACCTTAAAATATGAAGATGTTAAGAGGAAGAAAACCATATGATTATCTCAAGAAATATAGAAAAATGTCGGCAATAGAAGTCAACATTCATTCATCTTAAAAAATAATAAAACTTTTAACAAAGGATAGACAACTTCTTTAACTTGAGAAAATGTTCCCCCCAAAAAACCTTATAATAATATCATATTTGTTGATACTGTGATGAAACTTTAAACACATTCCTATGAAGTCAAGGTACAAGTCAAGGTGCCCATTTTCACCCCTACTGCCTGATATTGAACTGGGATTCCTTGCCAATGAAAAGAGATAAGAAAAGAAGAGGCAAAAGAATCAGGGAGAAAGAGAGAAAATGCTTATCATTTGCAAATTGTCTTCATTGAAAGTCCAAGAGAATCTTCAGGCAAACTATTAGAAAGAATAAGAGTTTGCTGTGTATCAGATGAACATAAAAAAAAACAGCATTCCCTTATACCATCCATAACCAATTAGAAAATTTGATAGGAAAAAATTCTCATTTGCAATAGCAATAGAAATTATATTGACTCTAAGAATGAGTTAAGCAAAGGATAGTCAGGGCTTGATAGGAAAGATCCAAGAAGCTGGGTTGAGAAAGAAAGAAAAACTGAATACATGAACACACAGAAAGACTCAGTAGTCTTTCCCCCAATGAATTTATAAGTTCAAAAAAGGTAATTCTGAGAAAGATGAGCAGCAATAGGGAGAGAGCTGTCTGGGTTATCTACTGATGTATAACAAACCTCTCCCAAACTTAATGGCTTGCTACCACCATTGTGACTTTGTGGCCTGGGATGGGCTCCGCTGGGCAGTTCTGCTGTCCTTGGAGGGTCACGCAGGTGACTACCTGCAGCTGACAGCTCAGCTCAGAGCTGGACTCAGGTGGCTTGCGAAGATGGGTAGGCTCCTCTCTTTCTCTAGAGAGTGTCAGAGCTTATTATCCCTGTCCACTTGGTGTCCCCCTGTAGGTCCCTCCGAAAGGGCAGCCAGACAATTTATAGGGTGGCTCAGCTCTTAAGAGCACAAAACAAAAGTTTACAGCCTAAGGTTTAGGCCAGGAACTGGCCTAGAATGACTTCTATCTGACCTTAAGATTAAAGCATGTCACTAAGCCAACCTATATTTAAGAGGTGGGGACTCCCAAGGTCTGTGTATTGGAGGTGTGGTTCACTGGTCCTGCAGGGAGGGACCTGTCACATGTCAAGATTTGTAAAGTTCAAGTGTTGTGTTGGTGCAGGACCAGAGAAGTAAGTCAGCGGGTCAGAACAGAGAGGCCAGAAATAGATATTAGCTTCTGAAGAACCTGATAAATGATAGAAGTGTCATTATAGATCAGTGAGGAAAGGGTAGGCTTTTAAAAGTAAGTAGGGACGGGACAAATGACTCTTCATACTTATGGGGGATTTCCACAAGTTCTTTGACATTTCTCCCTTTAACATGTGGAGTGTAACTGCCGTCCCATTGAGTTTGAACTAGACTTTGTGAATAGAAGTGGGCTCACTTCTAACGAATAGAATAAAGTGGAAATAACAGGGTGTGAGACCTTAGAAACTATGTCCTAAAAGGCACGACAGCGCGCTGCTCGCTCACACTTTCTCTTGAATGGATCACTGGCTCTGGGGGGAGTGAGCTACCATGTCATGAGGACTCTCAGGCAGCCTGTGGAGAGGCCTCTCTACAGGGAGAAACGGATGTTGCCTGCCAACAGCCATGTGAGTGAGTCATCTTGGAAGCACAGCCTTCACATGACTGTACCCCTGACCAACATCTGACACAGCTTCGGGAGAGACCCTGAGCCAGAACCACCCAGCGAAGCTGCTCCCAGATTGCCGACTCTCAGAAATTGTTGAGATAATAAATGTTTGTTGTTCTAAGCTGCTAAGTTTTGGAGTACTTTGTATTGTAGCAATAGGTAACCAACATATCTCATCCCCCGAATGAAACAATGTTGGATCCTTCCTCACACTTCACACACAAAACTTTAGAACTTTCTAGAAGATAACGTGGGACAATGTCTGTGATTATAGGAAAGATTTCTTAAGGCAGACACATACACACAGACATATGCCATAAAGGAAAAGACACTACCACCAGGAAGAAAAGATAAACGACAAAGGGAAGAAGATAATTTGCAGCATATAGTACGAAGAACACAGAAAGAACCCTATCAAATAACTGAGTAAAGAGAGGCAGCCCAATAGAAAAATAGGTAAATGTAATAAATAGATAATTCATGGAGGAAGTAACCCAAATAACCATTAACCATCTCACTAGTAACCAAAGAAATGCAAATTAAACCAGGGTGAGAGTCTATTGCTAAGCCCTCCAATTGATACAAATTAACAAATCTAAAAATATCAAGTGTGGGCAAATGGGAATACTCATACATTGCTGGGATATAAATTGTTAGAGCCAGTGTGGAAGCAGGTTGGCAGTAGGAAGTAAAACTGAATGTGTACATACACTATGATCTGACAATTCCACTCCTGGTCATTGTAGAGTTTCCAGAGAGAATCTCTGGCACCATTGCATGAGAAGACTCATAGTTATTTATTAGATAGCTATTGCTGGATTGATTATGGTAGAGAATATTTGAAACAACCTAAATGTCAATTAATAGGATGGAGAAATATTAAAAATGGTATATTTAAACCAAATACTACACCAGAGTAAAGGAATAAGCTACAGAAACACACTGTTGATTAAAGTAAAAGAATAATAGTATTCTGATGTTTAAATCACATGCAAACAAATCTGTCTTCTTATGGATATATTTGTGGTTTCTGTGTGTTTAAAAGAAATTGGAAGAACTCATAGTATGGTACGTTAGAACCAGAAGTAAATTAAGCCTCAATAGGAGATTTTTAAAAAATAGATTGGGAAGATAGATAGTTAATTTATGGGTCAACTGGACTGGGCCACAGGGTGTCCAGATATTTGGTCAAACATTATTCTGAGTGTTTCTGCAAGGGTATTTTTGGTTGAGATGAACATTTGTACTGGTAGACTGAGTAAAGCAGATTGCCCTCCCCAATGTCGGTGGGGCTCATCCAATCAGTTGAAGACCTGAGTAGAACAAAAAGGTGACTCTCCCTCAAATAAGAGAAAATGCTTTCCTGACTGACTGCCTTCAAAGTGGACCTTTGACTTTTTTATTGCCTTTGGACTTGAACTGAGACATCAGCTCTTCCTGAGCAGAGCGTGCCAACTCACCCTACATTTTAATAACATCTGAAACACGCTGCCAAGCTACCTTCCCCAACCTTTCCAGAGTTATAAAAAACCAATTTATACTTCCCCAATCCCTTGCCAGCACTGAAAGCTGGGCCCTCTAGGACTACCTTGAACCAATATCTTCTCTGTGGTTTATTTATTACCTCCAAGAAGGCTTTTTAGCTTCCTGGAATTCTTAACAAAATCCCCAAATCTTTGACTAATAAAATAGAGTTTTTGTTTGTGCCAACACCACACTGAAAAATCTTGAAAATATATATATTTTTTTTTCTCAAAGAATGGATGGATGGATGGAATGTGTACTGAGTTGATTAAACATACACATATATACATACATACACATATATACATATATATATATATATGGTGGTCCTAAATCCCCATTTCTTTTTAGACTAATGGAATCTCCTTTTGTTTGGGGGAACCATATATTTTAATCTCAAACACTCTTTGAAGGCACCCAAAATTGCTAACCAAATCCTGGTTCTTTTCTGAAATGAGATCTGCATTTATGGAAGTATCAGGATGTGCAAGGTGTCAATGGTAGCATGTCTGTATCAGTTACCAGGGTGTTCTCCTGCCAGGTTTGTGGACCAGTGACCACCGAGCACCTAGATAAAAGGCAGGGGCTTGTCCCAGATCCCAGAGGTGGCATAGCCATGTTATTTAAGGATTTCCAAAGGTAGAAGCCCCAGTTTCATTTTTTCTTAGCTGCTCAGGCTTTCTTCCTTCTAATGGATGATTTTGTTTTGAGTCATTTTCAACTTGCAAAGGATTCCACTCGGCTGAGGGCCCAGTGGGTGACCTATCACTCTTGCAATACATTACAGAAACATATATGAGGCCGTATTTTCATGGTATGTCGTAAAAAGTGTCTGTAGAATAGTTCAGAGTAGTCATGGAAGCATCTTAGGATCTGTCCAGCCCCGAGAGGGGAAACAAGCAGCCAGATGAAAATCGTGGCCTTTATGTGGAACTTGAAAGCCACAGTTTGGAAATGGAAGCTCAAGGTAGCCCCAGGGATGGCAGGATGGAGGTAACAGGTCTCCAAAGTCAGCTAGACCATATACGCGTGGGCAGGGGGGTGACAAGAACTGAAAAACCCTCTGCTGTGGCCTCTGATTCTTGGATCAGCTTCTCTACTCAAAGTTCTGCCAAGTAGAGTAGCAGACAAGAGCCCTGTTCCACCAGCGAGAGGGGCAGAGAGAGAATGAGACAAGACCAACAGGAACCTGCAGCCTCTCTCCACCTGGCCGGTTGCTGTTGGCAGCTCTGGGTGGTTGGGTTTCATCCTTCAAGAACTCCATGAATTGTTACTCTTCATAAGTGCATGTAACTCATCAGTAAGGAAACTGAAATACAGAAAGCCTTTTATCATCTGAACACTTGGAAATTTTCTATGCGTAAGTTTGAGTTCCAATCCCATGTCAAGATTGTGTCAAGATTTGGAAATCCAGATTGCACTAGAAAAGAGTCGAGCTGTTCAAAGGTGAATTCTTTCTCTCTCTTTTTTTCTTTTTAACTAACAGAGAAGTGAATTTTTAAATGAACTACAAGAAAACTTCAGTTTATCTGTAAAGAGAGTTATGAGAATCTACAATCAGGAGACCAACTGATTAACTACTTTTGTTCAAACCTAAACTGTTAAACTGATGTCCATTCCACGTACTTCAAATGATTCAAATACTCATTTATGTACTTTATAATGGAGCTACCTTCTCATTAGATGAAGTAATGGGGATGGGATTTGGCAGAAAGGCATACATTTTTTCAGATTTAGGTTGCTCTCCTAAAATATATTAAAACTCATGAAGTTTAGAATGCACTTATTATTAATTTCTTTATTTTTAAAAACTTGTTCACTAATCAGAAGTGGGTAATGAATTATCACCAAGTACTTACATCTATGTGACCATTTCCAAAGTCAGTAAGTAGAACATTTCTGGCACCCAAGAAGCCCCTTTCAACCCCCTCCATCACTATCCCCTCTCCACTCCCCATTGTCCACTATTCTCACCTCTAACAACAAAGACTAGTTTTGCTAGTTTAAACATTTTTATACAAATGGAATGATATAATATGTGTTCTTTTTTGTATGACTTCCTTAACATGTTTTGGAGAGTCATCCAAGGTGTTATGTATAGCGGATTCCGTTCATTTTTTTAAAAAAAAATTAATTCCAGTGTAGCCAACATAGCATTGTATTAGTTTCAGGTGTACAATATAATGATTCAAGAATTCTATACAACACCTGGTTCTCATCATGACAAGTGCACTCCTTAATCCCCATCACCTATTTCACCCATCCCCCACCCTGTCCGCTCTGGTAACCATCAGTTTGTTCTCTAGAGTTAAGAGTCTGTTTCTTGGTTTGCCTCCCTCTCTCTTTTCTTCCCCTTTGCTCGTTTGTTTTGTTTCTTAAATTCCACATATGAGTGAAATCATATGGCAGTTGTCTTTCTCAGACTTATTTCACTTAGCATAATGTTCTCTAGCTCCATCCATATTGTTGCAAATGGCAAGATTTCATTCTTTTTATGGCTGAATAATATTCCTCTGTGTGTGTGTGTGTGTGTGTGTATAAAAATCTCCTTTATCCATTTTTTAAAAAGATTTTATTTATTTGACAGAGAGAGACACAGTGAGCGAGGGAACACAAGCAGGGGGAGTGGGAGAGGGAGAAGCAGGCTTCCCGCTGAGCAGGGAGCCTGATGCGGGGCCCAATCCCAGGACTCTGGGATCATGACCCGAGCTGAAGGCAGACACCCAACAACTGAGCCACCCAGGCACCCTTTCTTTATCCATTCATCTATCATTGGACACTTGGGATGTTTCCATAATTTGGCTATTGTAGATAATGCTGCTATAAACATAGGGGTGCATGAATCCCTTTGAATGAGTGTTTTTGTATTTTGGGGGTAAATACCCAGTAGTATGTTTACTGGATTGTAGGGCAGTTCTATTTTTAACTTTTTAAAGAACCTCCATACTGTTTTCCACAGTGGCTGCACCAGTTTGCATTCCCACCAACAGCGCTTGAGGGTTCCTTTTTCTCCACATCCTCACCAATACCTGTTGTTTCTTGTGTTGTTGATTTTAGCCATCCTGACAGGTGTGAGGTGATATCTCATCACAGTTTTGATTTGCATTTCCCTAATAATGAGTGATATGGAGCATCTCTTCAAGTGTCTGTTGGCCATCTGGATGTCTTCTTTGGAGAAATGTCTGTTTATTTCTTCTACCCATTTTTTAATTGGATTATTTGTTTTTTGGGTGTTGATTTGTATAAGTTCTTAACATATTTTGGATACTAACCCTTTATTAGATATGTCATTTGCAAATATCTTCTCCCATTCAGTAGGTTGCCTTTTAGTTTTGTTGACTGTTTCCTTTGCTGTGCAGAAGCTTTTTATTTTGATATAGTCCCAATAGTTTATTTTTGCTTTTATTTCCCTTGCCTCAGGAGACCTATCTAGAAAAATGTTGTTAACAGCCAATGTCAGACAGAGAACTTACTTCCTATGCTCTCTTCTAGGATATTTATGGTTTCAGGTCTCATATTTAGGTCTTTATTCCATTTTGAATTTACTTTTGTATGTGGTGTAAGGACGTGGTCTAGTTTATTCTTTTGCATGTGGCTAATGTGGTTCATTCATTTGATTGCTATGTAAATTTCCATTGTATGACTATACAATGACTTATTCATTCACCCTACTGTTCATGGATATTTGGGTTTGCTTACAAGATTTTGAGATTGTTAGAAGTTGTGCTGGTATGAACATTCTGGAATATGTCTTTTAGCACATATCTCTGCACAGATTTCCATTGGATGTATACCAAGGAATGAATTGTTGGGTCATGGGTTATATGAACAGTCGATTTGGAGAAATAATGCCGAAGAGTTTTACAAAGTGGTTGTGAAAGTTCATTTATTTTGGCAGACATTCTTTTTCTATTTCTGGCAAGGGTAAGTTGAGTGAGTAGGATTTTTAATGTCTTACATATTTCTTGGAACAAAGTATCTTTTTTACAAACACTATCCGAATGAGTAAAGTTTAAGGTAATTAAGGGTTTAGAGATTTCCTTTCTTTCTAAACTACAGACATTTTTCTTGGGAAGAAGTATAAAAGTGCTTGGGGAAAAATACATTTTGGGATTTCCTGGTTGCCAAAATATCTGAAAAGTAATTCCAGCCACTCAGCTCAGATAATCCACAGTGGGGCCAGCCAGCCTCTGACTTAATAGCATCCTGGGGTTTTCAATAAAATAAACAAAATACAGAGAGAAGCTGGGATCCCCACTATTAAAGCAATGTCACTCCCATGAACTTAAGCAAATTAGCAAACATTTCCTTTCTTTTCTTAAAAAAAGTATTTTGTTTATTTGAGACAGAGCACAAGCAGGGGGAACAGCAGAGGGAGAGGGAGAAACAGACTCCCCACTGAGCAGGGAGCCCGATGCGGGACTCGATCCCAGGACCCCGGGATCATGAAATGAGCAGAAGGCAGATGCTTAACTGACTGAGCCACCCAGCCATAACTCCATCAAAAAGTAAGGCAGGTTTGAAGATTTTTTTTTTTTTAATTTCTAAGGTGAATGTTTATTTCCTTCTCCCGGATATGGAAGACAGCTAAAAACGAATAACCGTAGTTGGAAATAAGGGGAAGTGTTTCCAAGAACATTAAAAAGTTCATAGGCTGTTCCCGCATCAGACATTGTCCATTCATAAGAGGTAAATTCAATCCGGGCTTACTCTTCAGCAATTAAATCCTGATGAACCACATGGCTGCCCAGGTGCTCTTATCACAGCTTGGAATGCTCCCTCCTCACCCCAAACCAAACGCACACGTTTCCTCCTCCAGGAAGCCTTCCCAGCTACCTGAGCCCACAGGGCTCTCTCTCATTTTAGGGAATTTCTTCCAAATACACAGTTTCATTATTCTCTCTGTAAAAAGTTGCCAGGCAGTGCTATCCCCTTTTCTCAGACCAGGAAACTAAGGCTTCAAGGGGTCCAGTGGTTTGTTCAAGGTCAAAGTGCTGGTAAGTGGCAGAGCTGGGATTCAAAGTCAGCTTTTGTCTCCTACCCACCCCCTCCCGCTCTGTCCTAAATCTCTCTCCTCTGTCAGCCCATAGCTTCCTGTGCAGCTACATCTTTGAATTTATCACCTGTCCCTGTAATCACGGATTTATTTGCATAGCTCCCTGCCTCCAGGTGAGGAAAACTTGAAGACTTGTATAAAACTTGGTTGTATATCCCCAGTCCTTAGCCCAAAGTGCCTGATAAACAGTAAGCACTCAAAAAGATTACTGAAAGAGGGGAGCCTGGGTGGCTCAGTCGGTTGCGTCTGACTCTAGATCTCGGCTCAGGTCTTGATCTCACCGTTGTGAGTTCGAGTCCGACGTTGGGTTCCACTCTGGGCGTGGAGCCTACTTTAAAAAAAAAAATTAAAAAACAAAAGAAATTAAAATAAAAAGATTACGGAAAGAACAAAAGGATGACTTCTTGCATACTAATCTTGCAGTCCTCTGAGCTAACCACTACATAGCGAACAGTGATGTACAGGTGGGGTGGCCGAGGAGGCGTCAGAGCACGGGACGTGGGACCAGTGAGGCCAGGGAGCTCTCGTGTCTCTTCCTCCTCTTTAAAGGGCACTAATCCCTTCACGGGCCTCCACGCTCACTCATGACCTAATCTAAACCTAATTACCTCCCTACGCCCCCCCCCCATACCATCCCATTGGGAGGTAGGGCTTCAACATATGAATTTGGAGAGGACAGAAACATTCAGTCCATAATCGCTGTTATGAGCATTCAATGAATTGAAGTATGTTAAGCACCTCAAGCCACACCTGGTACATAGTAAAGGTGGACATACCTAGGATAGGGTGAAATTAGCCAAATTAGCTGGGCAGCTCACATACAAAACCACTGTGGGAATGCAAAGGAAAGAACTGTGACTATTACTCTCCATGTGTTATGTATGAGCAAGCAGAAACCCAGAGAGGTGAGAACACTCACCCAAAGTCACCCAGCCAACCACACCAGCTGCACCCCCGTTGTGCAGCTGGGGTGTGAGCCCTGGCGGGGGGGACGGAGCTGCCTCTGTGGTCCGTGCTCTTCAGCAGTAAGACTGAGTAGGGGCACCTGGGGATGGCTTCAGGGTCAGAGGAGATGTAAGAAGAATCTTGAAAAGGGCGCCTGGGTGGCTCAGTCATTAAGCGTCTGGCTTCGGCTCAGGTCATGATCCCAGGGTCCTGGGATCGAGCCCCGTGTCGGGCTCCCTGCTCCGCGGGAAGCCTGCTTCTCCCTCTCCCACTCCCCCTGCTTGTGTTCCCTCTCTCGCTGTCTCTCTCTGTCAAATAAAGAAATAAAATATTAAAAAAAAAAAAAAAAGAAGAATCTTGAAAACTAAGTCCAGTATTAATGGGTAGAACTATCTGTAGTCCTCATTTGGGCACTTAATGCTCAGTAGTGTGTTTTGGGCTAACTGCTTTGGCTGTGTCAGGGCTTCTCACCTTCAGCAGCACAGTCAGTTGTGGTGGTGGCTGTCCTGGGCAGGAGAGGATGCTTAGCAGCATCCTTGACCCCTATCCACTGGATGCCAATAGCACACCACTCCCTCCCAGTCGTGACAACCACCAACGTCTCTGGACATTCCACCCTGGGAGGAAAAAAAGCACCCGTGGTTGAGACCCACTGACCTACGTGTCTACGTGATCTCTGTGATCTCCGTGACTCAGCTGTGGGCCGCAGAAAGCCAGGAATGCATGATGCCTTTTTGCATTCGGCAACCGAATGGGCCAAATCTGGAAACACGGTGATTTGCTCTGCAGAACACCTGTTGTCCTCATCGCTCCCTTGCACATTTTGAAGCAGTTCTCCCTTTGTCTTATGGATACATCAGGCTGACAATATCTAGAACCATCGGCCAGCTTAAAATCACTAAAGATGGAAACACCAGACATCTTATTTTTCCTGCTGTGATGCAGCAGGAATGCACACTGAACTACCGTTAAAGAATTATTGCCAAATGAACATGAATCTAATCAAGACTCCGGATTTAACTATCTGTTTACAGAAGATATGGGGGTTAGAGGAATGTGTTGGGGCACCTGGGTGGCTCAGTGGTTAAGTGTCTGTATTTGGCTCAGGTCATGATTTCAGCGTCCTGGGATCGAGTCCCGCGCCCGGCTTCCAGCTCAGCGGGGAGCCTGCTTCTCCCTCTGACCATCTCCCGTCTCATGCTGTTTCTCACTCTCTCTCTTTGTCTCAAATAAATAAATAAATAAAATCTTTAAAAAAGATGGTGGCCATCTACAAACTAAAAGAAGAAGGTGCAGAATGAAACCTACCTTGCACCTTGATCTCTTGTCCTTCTGATCTCACCTCTAAGTCACCTTTTCAGGGGCACTCTCCAGATCTAGACTTGCCAGGTTCTCCTTGTTTACTTGCAGTGCAGCTCTGCCCTCGGAGTCTTCCCATCAGTTCCTCAGGCACCCGGCAGGGTCGCAGCAGAGCGTGCTAGAGCTCTCGATTGTAATTAAGGAAGCGAAGGCCCAGCGCGCTGATGTGGCACGATCAAGGGCACAAAGCAAAGGAGGGACAAGCTAAAACCCCAGTCCGGGATGGTGGAGCAGGTCCCTGGGGGGCAGGGAGGAGGTGCAGAAGAGTGGATGCTGAGCAGAGCATCCAGGGGGCGGGCATCGGGGGCAGAGTCCCTGTCACAGGAGCAAACTGGAGCTGTAGGACGAGAGTCGGTCAGAAGCCGGGGGCCAGCATGGTGGGAAGGGAAGACCGCGTGAGGGCGGCCGCCCCCAGAATCCACGGGATGCCAGCTTCCTGCACGTGCCTAACTTGGACGACACGTTCCGTCCGGTGCACACGCCCGCGGCTGAATCTGCGGATGCTGATAAACTTCTGGCTGGGCCCAGGTTTGAGGGGGCTGAGCTGCGGGGAGAGAAAGGAGGAGCCTGGAGGAGGCAGAGTTTATCCATCGTGTGGACTCAGGTGAGTGCGTTTGCAGCGCGCCGTGTTCACTGTCCCTTCGCGGGAAGAGGCCAGTCACCGACTGCTGTGCCAGGTGTTGTGATGGGCACAGAAGATGCGAAGGGGAACACAACAGAGGGGGCCCCTGCCTCTGAACCCTGACCTAGTCATCACACGAGTGTTTAATTATAAGCCGGACAGGAGCTGAGAAGTAAAGGGGCAGTGTGTGCCATGAGAGCATCTCCCGGAAGGACATCTCCTCGTGTGAAGGCTGCGGGTTTCCTTGAGAAGCGGATAACTGAGCTAAGATGAGAAGAGTGAATCAGAAGCAATTACTTGCAGTAATTCTATCAGAGATAGAACCATGGGCCAGTGTAGGACCATAAAACATACAGTTGAGCCCTATTTTTTTTTTTAAAGGTAAAATGATTAGAAACAAAGAAAATAAAGCTAATGTTCCATTCAATGTTCTCAGTGGGGAAGGGTTCCCCTCCCAAGAGGCCAGAAATAATGTACTACCTCAAAAAGAGAGGTAGGCTGACTTTGCAGTCAAGGCCTCCTTCCGGATGGTGGAATCTTAGTAGGGGTGTCAGTCCAGAGTTTGATCTGAGAATGTCCAGCAATTCAGTTTCTCTGGTTCATCAGGTCAGTCAGAGTCAGGGGATTGATTCACATTGACCAAAGTCATGGAAAACAGATGTATAAATCAGAATGCCTCGGTATAATTGTGACATAAAAAATGCATTGCCTAGCAGATTGAAATATTCATGTCTGTTGGTCAATGCACTTCCTTCCCTGTAAAGTAGTCCACAAAGGAAAGCAAACACTGATCAGAAGGCTAATGGGTGAGCAGGAATTGGAACAAAGCCTACTGGTCAAATAATCCATCTGTGACTGTGTGATGCTCCATTTTCTGCTAGAGATAAGCATATTTTCTGAGCCTCAAATCAGAACACAGAGCTTAACAAAGAACTCTAATCTGACTTGTGGCTGTCATTCATTCATTTAGCTGTCTTTAATGGCTCTTTGCTAATTAATAATAATGTTAAATAACTATATAATAACTAATTAATTGTATAATTAATGTTATATTGTTCTATATTAAATAATATATAATATAACATATAAATAATATTTTGTTATAAATTGAATAAACCACCATAATTAGAAAGAATAAAATAACATAAAGGTAAATACAACACTCAGCAAAATACATAATATTTAATTATATATTTGTGTCATCATTTTTATGACATTTATCTATCCAAGTTGATAGTTTGATTTTTCTGCTGACACTTATTTTCTGCTAATACTCAGTTTTCTCAATTATTATATTTTTCTCTCAATTAAAAAAAATCTCTTTAAAAGTCTGGATAATTGAAGAGATATTTAGGGTTCCATTCATTATGTAAGACATTTTCAGTTCTTCAATATTATTCATCAGACCAAGAAGCAATGACAGACAGTTGAGTGGCAATAAACAAACCTAGCACCAGATGTAGTTTCTAAATACCATTTTTTTACTAAAAGAAACAAGGGTTCCTTGGCTCAACAAGTGATTCAAGATCTGGGGCAGGCATTGTTCAAGATAAGGCTACAACATGTTGTTATGCCTGAAATCAAAGCCACCATCAAAGGCTCCTGGGGTCACGGCAGAAGGATACAGAAATTAACTTGAAGGGGCTCTCTCTCTGGCCATCACTGGGTTAGTCTGAACACCAAAAAATACTATAATAGATTGAAACACATCAAATATATAAAAAATCCCATAGCTCATATGACAATTTTTTTTTTTTAAAGATTTTATTTATTTATTCATGAGAGACACAGAGAGAGGCAGAGGGAGAAGCAGGCTCCCAAGGAGCAGGGAGACTGATGTGGGACTCGATCCCAGGACCCCGGGATCATGACCTGAGCCGAAGGCAGACGCTTAACCATCTGAGCCACCCAGGCGCCCCTCATATGACAATTTTTAAAACAAATTAGTGATTTCCTTTGGAGGTTGCTAGGAGACCAACTCCAGACAGGCTGTTAAATAAAAGGAACGGATCTTTCCTTGCCTTTTCTGAATAACCTGTATTTCAGGGTAACTGAGTTGTTGGTATGGGAAATACCTTCTTTGTAGAAAGATCACAGCTAATAAAAGCAAGAGGAATGACATAATTAGACAATCATCACTTTCAAATCCCTATTGAGTTAATGGATCTAGGCTATGGACATCAATGGGTATGAAAACCATTAGGTAAAAGGCTCATGGGGATTTGTATTATGGATATATCAGGCTGACAATATCTAGAACCATCAGTCAACTTAAAATCACTAAAGATGGAAACACCAGACATCTTATTTTTCCTGATGTGATGCAGCAGGAATGCACACTGAACTACCATTAAAGAATTATTGCCAAATGAACATGAATCTAATCAAGACTCCGGATTTAACTATCTGTTTACAGAAGATATGGGGGTTAGAGGAATGTGTTGGGGCACCTGGGTGGCTCAGTGGTTAAGTGTCTGTATTTGGCTCAGGTCATGATTTCAGCGTCCTGGGATCGAGTCCCGCGCCCGGCTTCCAGCTCAGCGGGGAGCCTGCTTCTCCCTCTGACCATCTCCCGTCTCATGCTGTTTCTCACTCTCTCTCTATGTCTCAAATAAATAGATAAATAAAATCTTTAAAAAAGATGGTGGCCATCTACAAACTAAAAGAAGAAGGTGCAGAATGAAACCTACCTTGCACCTTGATCTCTGACATTCAAACTCCAGAACTGTGAGAACTAGACTTCTGTTGTTCAAGCCTGTCTGTGGCATTTTATTATGGCAGCCCAAGCTGATTGATACATAAAATTAACCAGCATGCAAGCATTTCTATGATCTGGAATTCACTTTAAGATACTCAAAAAGAGGGGCGCCTGGGTGGCTCAGTTGGTTAAGCAGCTGCCTTCGGCTCAGGTCATGATCCCAGGGTCCTGGGATCGAGCCCCGCATCAGGCTCCCTGCTCGGCGGGGAACCTGCTACTCCCTCTCCCTCTGCCTGCCTCTCTGCCTACTTGTTCTCTCTCTCTATCTCTCTGTCAAATAAATAAATAAAATCGTTAAAAAAAAAAAAGATACTCAAAAAGAGTTAAAAGTAAACTGGGAAGGGTAGATGAAACATGATTGACAAAGTGTTGATAATTATTGATAACGATGGGTAAGTGGGGTTTCATTACATTATTACCTGAAATTTTCTATCATAAACCATTTATAAGAAATATTCATGAGACTATCATGTTCCAGCCCAATAACGACAAAAAGAATTCACATACCCTCTTTATACTTGGAAGACGAATGTTTTAATAACGAAATTCTTGAAGTACTTTTGTCCAGCTCTGATCTGTAGCTTCATTTTTCCTAGTCAAATAGCAAGTCCTCATTAAGATATAACTCAAGGACATGGAGATCATTAAAATGATCACATATCACATAGAGGAAAGAATACTGTCAAAAAATTGGGCAGAGGGGCACCTGGGTGGTTCAGTTGGTTAAGTGTCTGCCTTCGGCTCAGTTCATGATCCCAGGGTCCTGGGATTGAGTCCCACATCGGGCTCCCTGCTTAGCGGGGAGTCTGTTCTCCCTCTGCCCCTCCCCCGCTCATAAACTTTCTCTCTCTCTCAAACAAATAAATAAAATCTTTAAAAAAAAATGGGCAGAGCATATCATTCAGGGCTTTCTACAACTGAAACCACAAGAGCTGATAAGGGTGTTTGAGATTTGCCTTTCAAAGATCTAGATAACATGTCACATTATTATAAAAATCCCTGTATGGAGAGATTTAAAATGCACACTGCTATACTTCTACAGTTCTCAAACTTGGCCTGGGGAAAGCTTAGAATATTTTCTTCTAAAATTGTATATAAATGTATCCAGCTTCCTATTACTATATTCCTGTTTTAGCTAAGTGGTGTCATCGGTGAAAAAAACCCAACAGAACCAAAGTTGTTGTTTAGGATCTTTGATTTTTCTTAAGAAGAACAGAAGCATTTTCACCTAATAATAAATGCACTCTTGAAGGTTGAGGCATTTTTATCATGTTAAGCATAAGTATTTTCAGAAACCTCATACTCCATATTGAAATTTGCAAAATAAAAAAAAAATCATTAAAATTTTTCAGCACAAGCAGAACTGGGTCAGAGAACCTGTTGAAGTGGACAGAAAGGAAGAGTCTCCCATCTGCTCTGTCTCCTGAATAATTCATCTGTGGGGTCCAAACAGGCTTGAAAATGGGGACTCAGCATAATTGTTTCTAAGTGAAAATGGAAATCGGGTTTTTAGGGGAGTTGTTTTCTGGGAAATCTTGACCAGTATAACCGGAGCCTTGCCATCCTGGTGCCCTGATTTGACATTCCAGCCCTCTGACTGTCCTTTTCTGTTCGGAGAGGTAGGGGCTGGGGAAGGAGAGAGCCAAGCTTCCCTGGAGACCCTGTGGGGCGCGACATCAACCTGTTGGGGCTGCTGGGGAGGGGCTGCCCCCCGCTTTGCGTCTCCCAGGTTTGAGAGCAGTGGATCCAAAGCGGTGTTGTTTAACTGGGGCTTGGTGACAGGCGACATGGACGGGACACCGCAGTGCCTGCAGGTGTCTCTGCCAACTGAATAAAACAAAAACAGAAACATTCTGGGAAGGGGGGAGTGGGTCAGTCTGTCAGCGTCTAAAAATACCCAAGGAGGAGCATAGAAACATCCCCTCACCCCGGGAGGCAATCCAATGAAAGCCACAGAAGAATATGTTTGCCAAAAAAAGACAAGGGCTGCTGGAGAGGGGAGGAGAGCCTGGAGACGCAGAAGGTATGTATTTGGGTCACTCAAAGGCTGGTACGATGGCCCTTAGGAGACAGATGCTGGGAGAGCCTCATAATAGCCTCTGGCTGATGGCTGGCCAAGGAGGTCAGCTTTAAGCACGGAGAGTCCGTGGGCCTCGGGCTATGCTGTAAGAAGTCAGCAAGTTCACAAGGAGCCCCGCGGGCTCTGTCAACGCTGACCCCGCAGGATTTTCCAGAAATCACCCAGAGCAAGGAGAACTGGGTATATTACATAAGGACAATGGGCGCCTAGAGTTCTGGGGCTGCGTGAGACAAAGTAACAGCAAGCATCACTCTGCACCTTTTTACCAGGAGCGCCCCTGGACGAAGGGCCACTTTGGGGAGGGGATGGGGGGATTAGCTGTTGGGCAGCATCCCAAATGTTTGCTGGTATAGAGGACCCTGCTGTAGAAGAAAGGCAAACACAAGTATCCGGTTCCACCGTGGCTCAGGGTCCCACGTGGGCTGGGCCCTTCGGGGAACCAGTGGGGGTCTCTGTAGCCCCCTCCAGCTCTCTGTCCATCCCAGTCATCCTGTGCTCTCTCTCTCTCTCTCTCTCTCCCTCCCTCCCCTGATGGTGGAATATTCCACGTCTGCTCTGGGCCTTGCCCTGCCTTGTCACTCGGGTGTCCAAGCACAGCTTCAGTCAGCCGAGCAGTGCTGGCCTGGGGCTTCTGAAGAGCATCGAGCTTCTGGAAAGCTGAAGAAAATATTCCCCCCCTACCCCCTCCTACCTATCACAGCTTCCCTCCACAGCGACACCCTACCTTCCTCCCCCCTTCCCTGGATAAAACTGTGTTCCCCCCAGTATTCGATGGGGAACACACACCCACTTATCCTCGGGACCCTCCTGGGGAGATGGTAACTGGTAGACCAGAGCAAAGACTCATACATGGCAGGAAGGAATCTTCCACCCCTGAGCGGGCCAGACTACCTAATATGCACAGAGTGCTGTGGAATTTATGAAGACCTTTCCCACCAATCGCCACGTTTCAGTCTGGCAACTGCCAAGCAAAGCGAGTATTATTAATTGACAATGAATAATTATTAATCTAAGTAGAACCTTAGACAAGGAAAGCAAAGTGATCGTTACAAGGGCACCCAGTTCCTCGGTGGCAGAACCAGAATTCAAACCTGTCCTTTAATTCCAAGGAAAATCCTTTCTCCGATAAAATCCTAATATTAGCTATGATCTATTCAGATATACTGTGTGTCATGCTCTATCCTCTGTGCCTGACACAGTTAAAGGTCAGGAAAACCCTCTCAGAGAAGGTAATGCTATCATTGTACCCATTTTCGGGATGAGGAAAACTGAGGCACAAGGAGGCTGTGTGATTGCCTGAGGTCACAGGGCTATAGCTCCCTGTCTTACAGCTGCCTAAAATTTTGCTATTCCTGCTTCACTACAGATCAGAAACTCAAGACTAGGAAAATGAAGTAATAAACAGATAGGGACCGAAATAGAAAGTTTGGGGAATTACAGAGCCAGCAGCTGGGACCCTGACTGTGGGTGCTCACCCAAAAGTTCGGCCCACAGGCAGCGAACTGTAGATGTTTGCTACTAAATCTGGGTAGGCACAACACCAACTTATCCGAAACGTAAAGGAGAAGCAGGTTTTGTGACGGTGTTGGTATCGGCCAGGGCCCCGGCAGGAAACAGATGGTGCCTACTCCAAAGTCTTTAACTGAAACGAGCTTAACAAAGACACTGTTTACAGAAGGGTGGGCAGAATGAGAGGAAGCGATAAGGGGGCATGAGGACCCCAGAAATACCGAATGCCGATAGTTGTCACCACCTCTAGGACAGCAAAGACAAAGGGAGGGAAGGTGTTACCAGGATGCAGGGACAACTGGAGCCAGGAGAGGGACAGTGTGCGGGGAGCTGGGGGATGCAGCCACTGACGGGACTGCCCTGTCACCCTTCCGTCTTCTGCAGGTGCCCCCCCCTCAGGGCAAGGGCCTTGGCGAGACTGTCCAGAGACAGCTCCTGG
Organism: Mirounga angustirostris; assembly: GCF_029215605.1. Taxonomy (NCBI): domain Eukaryota; kingdom Metazoa; phylum Chordata; class Mammalia; order Carnivora; family Phocidae; genus Mirounga; species Mirounga angustirostris. Next base: position 14,251,272 of record NW_026991716.1, on the reverse strand, counting down.
ACCAAGGTCAAGGTGGAGAAGGGCAGTACCTGAGTACCTGAGTATACTCAGTATCTGAATACCAATTGCCTATAACAGAGCCAATATGGCCTGACCCGCGCTTTCTCCAAAAATGCAACCGTGTTAAGTAGACCACATATTAAAGGGAACATTCCCATCACATGTTTCTTGTCCCAGAGGCTTCACGGGGTGGGGTTGGGGGTCCCATCAGCATGTAGAGCCCTCCAGCCCCACCACGTGACAGAGGACAGTTCTCTCCCAACTCCCCCAGCTTTATCAGGGACAAGTGGAGGCAACACCCCAGAGCTGGTTTTCTTCTCTGCACCTGCCTTTCAGCCCTTGGCTTCTTTCACTTTTTTAAAAATGATTAGTAGTAGGGGCGCCTGGGTGGCTCAGTTGGTTGAGCGACTGCCTTCAGCTTAGGTCATGATCCTGGAGTCCCTGGATCGAGTCCCGCATCGGGCTCCCAGCTCGGCAGGGAGCCTGCTTCTCCCTCTAACCCTCCCCCTCTCATGTACTCTCTCATTCTTGCTCTCTAATAAATAAATAAATCTTTAAAAAAAATGATTAGTAGTAGTATTTAATTTGAGAGGAAGGCAGCGACAAGAGAGCAAACCCGTTTCCAGAGAAGCTGTGCTCACACAGTCCCTGGGCGGAGAGCATGTGGCTGTCCCTGCAGGCAGAGGTGACAGGGAGAAGCGCGTGCACCTGCTGAGCATCTCTGCGTACTTGCAGGAGGGTGGGAAGGAAAGGGCGGGCGGGTGGGCGTGGTACTCAGGGCTCAAGCTGTTAGCATGCAAACAGGAGGGGAAGGGCTTTCTCCTGATGGGCAGGAAAACGTGGGGAGTAGAAGTGCACCTCCAAACAAAAATCAGCCTCCAAAGCCTGAAAACAAAATGCCCACGGTGCAGGGACTGAGAGGGGCCAGACCCTGGGGCCTGGGTGGCCCTCCCCACACTTGACTGGGCCCCTTAGAAGACCCAGAATCTCAAAGCTCCAGGGACAACTGCTCTGTAACCTTCCGGTGAGAGGGGTTTTCATATTGCATCTCTTTTCAGTGATGAAAATGGATTGTATTTACTTAGTGAAAAGAGGGGGCTTTCTTCCCACCTGTTAGACTCATCACTCAGCTTCATCTCCCACGGCACCTGGAAGATCAGAATCCTGACATTGTTTGACAAGAACTGCTCTCAAGAGAAGAACGATTAAATAGAATGGCAAGCAGGGATGAGGTTCGCCCTGACAGGGGAGCGAGTCACACATTCACTGGGTTGTGGGAAGAGGCGGGGGGCGGGGGAGATTGTAAGTGGCTCGACCGATGCTTCTTAGTCTTGATCTTTGGGGTCCTGAATGCTTTCCCTTACACATTGCTTTTACAAAGGGTCCTTGGTAGCAACTGGGGACACAGTGGAGATAGAGGTCAAAAGATCACCATAAAAATGCCCAGTGGTGTCATACATCTGGGCTCTTCCATCTCCAGGATTTCTCTATTCACGAGATGCCCCATCAACCTGGACACTGTGGCCCTGAGCCAGGAAGTTGTCTTGGGCTCTTTCCTCTCCCTCACCATCTGTATCCCAGCTGTCTTCAATCTGGCTGAAAAGTTAAATAAAATACACGGGTGTGCACCTATGATGTGCCAAGCCAAGTTCAGGTCCTGAGCGATTACGAGCATAAGGACCTCATGGTCAAGGAGCTTACCATTTTACCAGGTGAGACAGGAACAAATATATAAACAAATAAAATCACCTCCAGTTGTGTGTTAGGCTGCTTTGGTCTGCTGGGTAAAAGAAACTGGCTTAATTCCAGTTGTGGAAAGACTTCAGGGGTTTGGAATCAGTGGCTCAAGAAGGTCATCAAGGGCCCAGTTCCTTCCATCTCTCTGCTCTGCGTTCTTGTTTTGCTTTATCGCGAAGCTGGAAGTCAGATGGCTCCAGCAAGTCCCGGCATCACGTTCAGACGTTACCAAGGCCAGAGGGAGAGGAGAGGTGTCTTCCCTTCCCGTGGCTCTCCCAGGGGAGAGGAACCTTTCACTGGCACCCCTCACAGACTTCCCGTCACGTCTCTTCAGCTGGAGTTGGGTCACTTGCCCATTCTAGAACCCCAAACTAGCAGAGGGCATGGGATCACCATTGGACCAAACAAGATGGAGTCTTGCCTTGCCCCAAGGGGGTATGTGGGAGGGTGACATCCGACCCCAAATTAGGTTTCCCTTGTTAAAAAGGGAAAAGAAGGGAACAAATTCTGGGTTGGCAGCCAACAGTGTTGAGAAAATATTTAAAAAGCATTCAAAATAAGATGGGATAACGAGACAGAGGGGGCAGGAAAGCCTGCCTTCGATCTCATCCCCACTGTCACTGCCTGGAGTTACGGCCATAGCTTCCGAAGTGGTCTTTCAGCCGCTACCCTTCCCTCCCCAAGCCATGAACGCATTCTTCACTTTGCCCCATTGGATCTGCCTCAAATGCATACCTACTCATGTCTTCTTTTTTCTTAAAATGTCCCCACAGCTCCTTATTTCATATGGAATAAAAAGACAAACACTTTAGCATGACGTGACAATTGAGTATTTGGCACATGCTAGGCCCTATAGCCCTATCATAGCAAAGCTGTCAGAGCCCCAATGGTCAGACAGTCAGACCCTGAGATGCTAGATAACTTGTCCCTGCATTACTAGCTTCCCGTTCCTGCTGTAACACATCACTACAAACTTCGTGGTTGACAGTCGCACAAACATATCTTCCAGTTCCGGAGGTCAGAAGTCCGAAACCAGTTTCAAAATCAAGATATCTGCAGAGCTGCGTTCCTTCTGGAGACTCTAGGGGCAAGTCCATTTTCTTCCACCTTTTTCCACCTACTTGAGGCTCCTGGCTTCCTTGCCACGTGTCCACATCACTGAACCCATGCTTCCCTCCTCTCATAAGGACCATTGTGATGACTTGGGGCTCGCTTGGATAATCCAGGATAATCTCCCCCATCTCAAGATCCTCTACTTAATCACATCTGCAAAGGTCCTTTTGCCGTATAAGATAGTATAGTCCCAGGATATGGATATTAGGACAGGGGCATGTTGAGGGAGGCACGACTCTGGCTACCACTCCCAAGGTCATCTGACCAGGAAGTAGGAGAATCAAGGTTTCGATTCCAGCTCTGAAGCTGGCAGAAGGAGTCACACCACCCTTCCCAATCTGGTTGTTTTGTCTTCTACCTGGAAGCCTTTCTTGCCTACCCAGTCCCTCACTGGGCTAATTGCCACTTAACCTTAGGACCTAGCTCACAGGGACCTCTTGGCAAGCCTTCCATGGCAGCAGTCTTCACCTACTCTTCTACCCCTGTGCGCACCCTTCAGCTACACTGGATGTCCCCACTCTGTGAGCCCACGTACCAGTGCTCACTACTAAAATTATCATTTATAACTCTAAAGTCAGAGGCTTCCCACAGAGCACAGGGAGCTCAGGAAAACTGGTTGATTGGTTGATTGGCTGATCGGCTGGTTGGTTGAATAAAGGAATCAGCTGGGAGTAAGGTATTTGCAAGAAGAGAAATCATTACAAGAGCTAATAGATACAAGGAGAGAGGGCTTTTGGCAGTAGTTTTGTGAAATCTCTTTTGGGTTGAAGACATTTGGGGGTTTGGAACACCTTATCCTTTCAAGAACCAGTAGGGACCGGTGTAGTGCTCTGAGAAAGAGGCAAGTAAGTGACCCTCTCAGGCTGCTCTGGTTTTCCAGCTAACTCTCCAGGTGGGGACGGAAGTGAGTTTCAGGGCTGGAGCTGGTTGGTAGAGTGAGCTCGTGGTTGTGCTGTGTCTCTCTGGGACAGGGCTGTGATGGGTGAGGCACAGAAGGAAAGATTGTGCAATCCAGAGTGACAGACCTTTAACCACTCCCTAACTTGGGAACATCCAGTTCATCAGAACTTAGAGGTCGAAACCTGTGTTTACTACTCCCCTCCCCCCACCCACACACACACTGGGGCAAAAAGGAATGTGTGGCCACAGTGACCCAACTAGTAAGTGCTAGAACCAGGCTTTGAACTCCAACTGTCCGGGTTCAGGTCTGTGTGGTTACCACCGTACCGTACTGCGTCTCAAATACCAACTGTGTGTGTGGATCTTTTGGGTTTTTTTTTAAAGATGTATTTATCTGTCAGAGAGCGAGCACAAGCAGGGGGAGTGGCAGGCAGAAGGAGAAGCAGGCTCCCCACTGAGCAGGGAGCCCGGTGCGGGACTGGATCCCAGGACCCTGGGGTCATGACCTGAGCCGAAGGCAGACGCTTAACGACTGAGCCACCCAGGCATCCCCAATTGTGTTGAAAAGAAAGTAATATCTGGGGACTTTGGAGCCTGGGGCTAGTGGGCAGACAGGTCCCAGAGAGAAATAAAATCTAGGAGAAAAGAGGGAGGAAGTTGGAGTGAGAACTAATTTCAAAACCAGATCTCCCAAGGCCAAGCAAGCACCGTGCCCACACCCCTATGTCAGGCCGACTCTTTGTCTCCTAAATGACTTTCCTTTTCAAAATTTGCAATGGTTATTCACTGAATATTATCATTTCTACCAGAGATGTAAAGGAGTTTTATGCTGTAATACTAGCTAATTAGGTCTTGTAAACAAGAGGCAGAATGACTTCTCACCCAAGAGGGCATATTTATTTCTACTACGTAATTTTACCAATGAGTTCAATCAGGGGTTCCTAAAAGCGCCTGCCTAATAGTCTGAATTATGTTTTTATCCAATAAATAAATATAAAACGCTCCTGTACTAAGAGATATAAAGATTTTATCTTAGCCAACGTAAGTCAGTACAAACCAGGGCTCCAGGAAGCAAACTTGTGTCCTCTCTGTTGGATAATAGAGGACCTAGGCCTTTAGTTCTGATTCCCCCAAAAGAGGTGTTGATACGTATCCACAGGGCTGTGTGAACTCATCACACTTCAGCCCTGCACACCCAGCCCTGGGCACGTGGCTAAGATAAGCCAAAACCCCCAGCGTGGCAGAGCGTTAGGGATTTTGCAAGGTTAGACTTTTTCTGCCCACAGGAAGCTCTGCGTCCATAAAACTTGCACCATGGCTTGCTTAAACACGATCATAACGCCTTAAAACATTGCGGGTCATATCTCAGACATGGTCCAGCCCACCCTCTCCCATGGGAGGAAGTTAGGGCGAGGGATCTGCTTGACTAATTCGAGGCCCCAGAGTGTGGGGCAGACACCCAGGCTGGAGGTATGGGTGTGGCAGGCTTCGAGAAAACCAAGGGAGGAGGCAACCAGAAAATAGCAAAGCGGTGGAAGGAAAACCAGGAGGGGCCGGGGGCCTGAAAACGAGGGGAAGTACACATTTAAAGCAGCTGCTAATGCAGTCAGGTGTGACAGAAGGCGAGAAAAAACAAAGGACAGTCCCATTGGATGTGGCAGCCAGGATGTTGGGGATCTTTCAGCCCAGTTGTGGGGACTGAATCAGACCTTAAGGGCTCCGTGAGTGAGTGGGGGGTGAGTAAGTGGACACACAGTCAGAGGGCTGCTTCTGAGAAGCGTGGCTGTGGGGAAAGGCAGTAAGGAGGGAAGATGGGAAGGTCCAGGGACAGGAGACACTAAACGCTGTGCGTGGTGATCCTCCAGCTTGTGATCTGAAAGACTCTAGGGAGGCCCCAGTTCTGCCTAAACTTCTGTCCCTGGTAAAAGTGCCCTAGTGCCCCTACTTTCCCTTTCTTTTTTTTTTTTTTTTAAAGATTTTATTTATTTATTTGAGAGAGAGGATGAGAGGAGAGAGAGAGCACATGAGACGGGGGAGGGTCAGAGGGAGAAGCAGACTCCCTGCTGAGCAGGGAGCCCGATGCGGGACTCGATCCCGGGACTCCAGGATCATGACCTGAGCCGAAGGCAGTCGCTTAACCAACTGAGCCACCCAGGCGCCCCTTTCCCTTTCTCTGTGGCAGGAGAATACTACAGGTATTTTTCTTCTTATCAAATTTATAAGGAGCGGGGTAGGGGGATTATCACAAGCAGACTCCCTGCTGAGGGTGGAGCCGGACAGGGGGCTCGATCTCACGACCCTGAGATCATGACCTGAGCCGAAATCAAAAGTCAAATTCTTTTTTTTTTTTTTTAAAGATTTTATTTATTTATTCATGAGAGACAGAGAGAGAGAGAGAGAGGCAGAGGGAGAAGCAGGCTCCCAAGGAGCAGGGAGCCTGATGCGGGACTCGATCCCAGGACCCTGGGATCATGACCTGAGCTGAAGGCAGACGCTTAACCATCTGAGCCACCCAGGCGCCCAAAAGTCAAATTTTTTTTTTTTAAAGATTTTATTTATTTGACAGAGAGAGCACAAGCAGAGGGAGAGAGAGGGAGAAGCAGGCTCCCTGTTGAGCAAGGATCCCAATGTGGGACTCGATCCCAGGACCCCGGAATCACGACCTGGGCCGAAGGCAGCCGCTTAACCGACTGAGCCACCCAGGCGTCCCCCAAAAGTCAAATCCTTAACCGACTGAGCCACCCAGGCATCCCTGAAGGGAATTATCCCTAAACCAAGACTATCCAAGAGTACTTTCTGATCCTAGCAAATGACCACCCAGACGTCCCCAATGGTTCCTAATTTGGCATATTGACACAACCACTGATCGATTGGGGGCATAATTTATTCTCTCCAGAAGCTGGCTGTAAACCCTGACAACCATTTTTCAAGGACTGCTGTTGTTTAGTTAACACACCCTGCCTGTTACCCCAAACCTACAACATCTGGGTGTTCTCCACCGGCCTGGAAGGGAATAAAATCCGGGGCACTTGGGGGAGGTCACGGGATGCCAAATGAATGGTGCACAGGTGTTTGTCTTCTCAGGAGTGACCGAGAGAGAGCCGAGAAGAAGCCCAGCCCACCCGGGCACGGGCTGGCGGTGAAGTTAGGGACTGGACACTTAGGGACCCCCGTCCCTCATCCAGTGGCAACAAGTACATTCATCCGATACCAACTGCGCGCCAGGTGCTTTCCTAAACACCTGACACATGTCCCCTCCCAACAACCTATGAGACGGATACAATGTCTCTATTTAACTGACAAGGAAACCAATCTTCAAAGAGAGGAAGGAATTTATCAGGTGTCACACACTAGTAAGTTCCAGAACCAAGATTATGAGCCAGACCTGCCTGCCTTGAAATTCCTGGGCTTCACTGCTCTCGCAGACGCGGCTTGAACAAGTCTGGTCTCGCTGTTCGTTCTGAAGATTAGATGAGATCATGACTAGAAGGGCTGTGAAAACTTCAACGAGGAAGAGCAAACCCTCCTGACTGGTCTCCTTTGGGCACCAACAGTGAGTACATATTGTCCAACCTGAGTGGCAGCATCCACGCGGTTGGGGGATCCTGGGGAGGCCCACGTTTTCAGGCCACTGACCAAGTGTGCCACACCCATCAGGGCCCACGGCAAGTTTTATGAGTGAAGGGAGCATCTTGTTGTCTCTCTGGTTAGCACAACGTCCTTTCCTCATCTCACCGGGGGGAGAGGAATAGTGGGTGACCCGGCTAGCTAGTTCCCAAGGGCCACGGGTAGGCAATGCGGGGGTCTGCTAGCCTAGAGCTGCCTCAGCTGTATCCTAAGGGATTTGGCTGGGGTTGGGCGGGGAGGCATGTAGGTGTTTCGACCCAGCCCTCTATAAAAGTTGTGGAATTGAATTCCAGAACGCTCTTGGCCCAGCTCTTCACTTGGCTGACTCATTATTCAGGTCCCTCAGCTCAAATGTCTTTCTGTAAAGTAGCCCCCTCCCATCCCTCTGTTTTATTTTCCTCATCTCTATTCTTTTTTTTTTTTTTTAAGATTTTATTTATTCATTTGAGAGAGAGAGACAGAGAGAGCACATAAGCAGGGGGAGAGGCAGAGGGAGAAGCAGACTGCCCGCTGAGCAGGGAACCTGATGCGGGGATCCGTCCCAGGACCTGGAGATCATGACCCAAGCCAAAGGCAGACGCTTAACCATCTGAACCACCCAGGCGCCCCTCTTCATCTCTATTCTTAAAAATTACCTTTTTGTTTGGTATTATCCATTTTCCACACTCTCTCCCCTCAGTCCCTAAAGAAAATAGAGATTTGTTGTATTTCCTGCACCTAAAATAGTATCTTGTACCTCATAGTACTCAGTGTATTTGCTGGATGGATAGATGGACGGACTGATGGACGGATGAGATTGTAAAATGGTGCTCCCCCCTGGGCTGCTCCCTTGTGCTCAGATCCAGGGACATGCTCTTTCACTGAGGATATGGCTGGTTCAGGACAAGCTAAATTACCATAAGCACAGGGTAGGAGAGAGGGGTTTTGCTTCCTAAAGCTTGCCCATGAAAGATACTGCAATATGGCAGGTGGAGAATGGCAGAGGTGCAGGTCTAGTGAGCCGCCCTTTGTGCTTGCTGGCACAGTAAGGGCTGGGCAGGAGAAGAGACTGGTACGGAGGTGAGGATCCATCAAGGAAAGGCCATGAATGCCCAGACAAGGAGTTTGGACGTATCTCAGAAGAAATGGGGAGCTCTCAAAGGCCAAGGCAATGCAAGCACCTTCTGGCTTCCAACCGTGGGCATAAAGCAAAGGGAATAATAACACGTGTGACAAAGCAGGATCATTAGCCATGACTTCAGCCACTGCTCATCACTGAGAGGCCAGGCTTGTCACCCCTGTTCTAGACTCCCAGGTACGGGGCAAAGTGCTATGAAGACAGGGATGCCAATTAACGATTTGGCTCCTGGTGAAAAATAACACATTTCTTAAATACCAAGCCTCTAGCAGTATGTGTAAATAGATTATGCCTGTGATGCATATCAACATCACAGATTTAAAAAAATTGATTAATGGTCATTTCTGGTAAAAGTCATTGGTACCAGACATTCTTTTCACCCCTTTTCAGCGTTGAGGTAATAATGCGTCTGATAGTAGTGATTCTTAGGAAAAATTTCTGGCCAGGTAATCAATTCAATGGCTATGCGTTATGCTTTGCATTTTCACTGAAATACGCCCAACCTATTTTAGGCTCTTCAAAATTGGAATCTGTTCCTAAAAATGTGAATGTTCAGTAAAGAGTCAAATAATCATGTATTTATTTATTTATTTATTTATTTTTAAGATTTTATTTATTTATTTGACAGAGAGAGACAAAGTGAGAGCAGGAACACAAGCAGGGGGAGTAGGAGAGGGAGAAGCAGGCCTCCTGCTGAGCAGGGAGCCCGATGTGGGGCCCGATCCCAGGACCCTGGGATCATGACCTGAGCCGAAGGCAGATGCTTAACGACTGAGCCACCCAGGCGCCCTCATGTATTTATTTTTAAGGATTTATTTATTTGAGAGAGCGAGAAAGCGTGCTTACGAGCAGGGGGAGGGGCACAGGGAGAGGAAGAATCTCAAGCAGACTCCCCGCTGAGCACAGAGCCTGACATGGGGCTCCATCCCAAGACCCTGAGATCATGACCTGAGTTGAAATCAAGAGCCAGAGGCTTAACAGACTGAGTCACCCAGGCACCCTGAGCCAAATCAGCATTTAAATTACGTTATTGAAAATTATTGCTACAGTATCTGAAATTCTTAATAAAAATGTAACAGCAATCCAACCGGTTTTAAGGGTTAACTTGCTTCAAGCTTATGCACTCCTTGCTTGCTGACCTAAGTCCCTTTGATCTGTAGCAGAACTTTCTTTGAGATTTGCAGACCACTGGCCTAGAGGACTGAAGGACCAGACCTCCCAGAAGATGAGGCCTGACTGCATTCAAAACCAGCTGCCCGAGACGCTAGCACGTCTGTTCATGGTCATGCTGACATACACCTAACGGCCCAGGCACCTGCTTCTCCTGTGCGTGGCCACCCTCCCTTTCCCGGGGTCTTCCCCTTTAAATGCGCCCCTCCCCCCTGCACCCCTGCGGACAGGGAAGATGGTCTATGAGACATCACTCCACCTTCTTCCCAGGTTGCCAGCTTCCTGAAGAAAGCAACTTTCCCTTCCCACTGTCGCTTGTCTCTTGAGTATTGCTTTTCCAGCGGTGAGCAGCCAAAACTGGGTTCAGAACTGGTTCTCTGTCCAGTAACAAAAATGCCAGAAAACCTCTCTTTAGGGAGAAAGGGATACTGTACATATGGAGAAAGCCTGGATCCCATATTATAATCACTTGGGAAACGTAAAAATCCTGAAGCTCCATCACACTGGAGGCCAATTATATTCCAGGCCAGTTGAATTCAAATTTCTAGGGGGTGGGGCCTGAGCATCAGTAGTTTTTAAAGCTCCCAGGGGTCCCCCAGGTGGCTTGTGGATCTGGGGCAACCCCAAATATAGGATCACCTGGAGAGATTTTTGTTTTAAGATTTAATTTATTTGTGAGAGACAGTGAGCAAGTGAGAGAGATTACGAGAAAGGAGCCTGGGATCATAACCTGAGCCAAAGGCAGATGCTTAACCAACTGAGCTACCCAGGCGCCGCCCTGGAGAGATTTTTAAAAATATTGACGCTGGGCCCCCTCTCCAGAGATTCTGACCCAACTGGTCTGCAGAGGGGCTGGATGCAGGTGCGTCCTACTCTGCAGCCAGGATTGAGATGCTCTGGCCTAAAGCTGCTTCCTTAATTAAATTAGTCCAGACCAATGAACCAGTCTTGAATAGTCCCCCACATCCTCCAGTTTTCTCCTGCTGCTTTCTGTAGTCAACCATGCTAGGGTAGGGTGAAGCCACTTTTTTCCCTTGGAATTTATATGTGGATTAAAACCAGCACCACGTAAGCTGTCAGCTATGTATCCTTTGTGCATTTAGACCTTTCTTACCTTTGGGGCACAGCCCTTTGGGAAGCTCCTTGGTTTGCTCGTGGCTCTCAGACGTGCAAAGGAAGACAAATAGGATAACACCAACAAATCAACCCAATTCTTTCATCTGAACTCAGGAAGCTTTTAAAAATCCTGATGCCCCATCACACCACAGGCCAATTCTAGTCCAGGCCTCTCCAGCCTCAGAATTCCATAGAACTTCCCACTGGGCTCACTCGCCATTCACCTGTGGTACAGTCAGCTAAGCATGCAGTGAAGGGTGGCCTGAACAATGCAGGCATGTAGCGATCTCCCAAAATGGGAGGTTGTGGGTGAGGAGGAATGAAGAGGGGGTGGGGCGCAGAATTCGAGGATGTTCACACCATGTGCAGTATAAGGAACGATCTCTCAACTATCCGAGCTGCTAGGGAAGTGAAGCAGTTTTCCTGAGGCCAGAAAGTGGATGGCCAAGGCTGGATGCAAAGCCATGGGTCTAGGAATCCAAAGCGGTTTAGTTTTCTCTGAGTTGTGGGCATCATATTGAAATAGGTCCACAGTCGGCTTATTTGAAACCTCAGGGGCCAGAGTGCCTTGAAATTTAGAATTAGGGGGGGCTTTTGGAAGGTATATAAATTAATATTTCTGCAGCAAAACAGGTTAATATTTTCACTAAAGGAGTCAAGACGCCTCAGATCAGGTTGTTAGGGTTTTCTGAACTTCTGGGGTTTTGGGAGTTGCAGATAAATCATAGAGATGAGGGGTGCCTGGGTGGCTCAGTCGGTTAGACGTCTGCCTTCAGCTCAGGTCATGATCCTGGGGTTCTGGGATCGAGCCCCACATCGGACTCCCTGCTCAGCAGAAAGCCTGCTTTTCCCTCTGTCCCCTGCTCATGCTCTATCTCTTGCTTCTCTCTCTCTCTCTCTCAAATAAATAAATAAATTCTTTAAAAAAAAAGGGGGGGCGATGAACATCAAAGGAAAGAAATATATGTATGCAGTAAACATTTGTTGGATGGTGAGTACTGAGAGAATTGAGACATTCTGCAAAGCTCTGGACACTTGTAACCTTAACAATAACCTTGCAAGATAAGTACTATTACTGCCTCCATTTTCCAAATAAGGAAACTGAGGCACGGGTGGGTTAAGTAACTTGCCTAAAATCACCCAAATCCATTCATTTGTTCAGTCTCAGTTTCTTTCTTTTTTTTCAAAGATTTCGTTTGAGAGCGAGAAGGAGAGAGTGAACATGAGCAGGGGGAGGGGGAGAGGGAGAAGCAGACTCCCCGCTGAGCAGGGAGCCCGACACAGGGCAGGATCCCAGGACTCTGGGATCACGACCTGAGCTGAGGGTAGACACTTAACTGACTGAGCCACCCAGGCGCCCCAGTTCAGTCTCAGTTTCAACTAAAATCTTACAGCTAAAAATTTTTAGAGAATAATTGTTTTTTTCTTACTGAATGGTGGAGTATTTCCAGAGGGACTGGGAGGCACTGGGCTTTGATCTGAAAGTTTTGGCTCTGTATCTTTAAATATGCCACTTCTTTGGTGTTATCTTGTTTTCGTGGCAGCCAATCCACACAAAACAGCTGCAGGTTCTCCCCTCTGAGTGCCCTTAGAAGCCTTGGGAAATTCAAGGGAAAACTCATGGTTGATTCAATTCATTCATTTGCTGCTTGTTGAACACCCACAAAGTCCTGGCACTTTACCAGAGTTAGATCCACTTCTGATAAAGCGGAGCAGTGTGTGAACTTCTACTAAAGCAGTATTGTAAAGTCAAAGTCAGATGACTGAGGAAGGCTTTTCCTTAATAATAAGACTCCACATGTAGATGCAGAGCTTGGCCATAAGCAGTGTGTTCTGCTTCCTGCGTGACTCAGTTTCCCCTGGAATGATAACCTTTGCCTTCCTAAAGTAATCTAACGAAATTCACAGGAGTGCTTTCCTGCTAGTGTGCCTATTACATTTTAGAATACACTTTAAATATTCTGAGTGACTACTGGGTATATACCCCAAAGATACAAAAGTAGGGATCCGAAGGGGTACATGCACCCCGATGTTTATAGCAGCAATATCCACAATAGCCAAACTGTGGAAAGAGCCAAGATGTCCACCGACAGATGAATGGATAAAGAAGATGTGGTATATATATATATATATATATATATATACACAATGGAATATTATGCAGCCATCAAAAGGAATGAGATCTTGCCATTTGCAACGACGTGGATGGAACTGGAGGGTATTATGTTGAGTGAAATAAGTCAAACAGAGAAAGACATGTATCATATGATCTCACTGATATGAGGAATTCTTAATTGCAGGAAACAAACTGAGTGTTGTTGGAGTGGGGGGTGGGGTGGGAGGGATGGGGTGACTGGGTGATAGACACTGGGGAGGGTATGTGCTCTGGTAAGCGCTGTGAATTGTGCAAGACTGTTGAATCTCAGATCTGTACCTCTGAAACAAATAATGTAATATATGTTAAGAAAAAAAAAAGAAGAAGAAGGTAGCGGGAGGGGAAGAATGAAGCGGGGGAAATCGGAGGGGTAGACGAACCATGAGAGACGATGGACTCTGAAAAACAAACAGGGTTCTAGAGGGGAGGGAGGTGGGAGGATGGGTTAGCCTGGTGGTGGGTATTGAGGAGGGCACATTCTGCATGAAGCACTGGGTGTTATGCACAAACAATGAATCATGGAACACTTCATCTAAAACTAATGATGTAATGTATGGGGATTAACATAAGAATAAAAAAATAAATAAAAAAATTTAAAAATAAATAAATAAATACTCTGAGTGACTGATTAGAAAAGCACCGATGTTCTAATAACTATTGAAATAGAAAGTCTTAAACTGCACGATCATTCAAAATGCTGGAAGAACAATGTGCTTTCATGTTTAGTGATTAATTAACCTTTCACTTTTGCCCCTTTAGAACTTAAAACTATTGCGTAAAACATACAAATAACCCTAACTGTCATGCATCTATTTGGTGATTAACTGAATTTTATTATTTCAGAAATTTAGAAAGTTTTTTTCTAATTTAATTTTCAGGATTTATTTTTGAGGTTACGAAAACAGTCCAAAATTGACGGTTGTTTGTCCATAGATGTGTTTTTTAAAAAATATGATGCCATCTTAAGAGTAATTTTATTATGCTTGGGTAATGAAAATATCGAGATAATGAAATCTAATGGAAAGAACGGTTTATCTATAGAAATTCATTCTATGGGCAACTTTGAACAAATCTTAAAAAAAAAAATAGATTAAGTGCTCTTATGCTGGCTTGGCTTGCCCTACAAGTCTGCCACTTTCTCCTTCATAAGGCTCCCCCTGGTGTTTCATAAAGTCCAACTTTACCCAATTCTTTTTAGTGCTTTTAATTATCCTAAAGAGCTATCCATTGATGCCCCATCAATTATTACCAAAGCTAGAACATTTGGCCAAATTTTGAAAAATACTAGGCACATAGTAATTCCTCAACAAATGTTTGCTGAATGGATTAGGAGGATATTCCTACCAACCTCACACCAGAAACCAGGCAACCAAGGCAGAAAGAAGTAACTTAGCTCTAAACACTTACCTCCTGGCTGTGGGACCTCGGGCAAGTCCCATTATTTCCTTTATTTATTTATTCAGCAAACTTTCCTTGATCATTAATCCATGCCAGGCACCATTCCCCAACTCCCACCTCCCTCCTGGGTATTGGGGACACAAGAATGACAAGACAGGTATGGTTCCTGCCTTCATGGACCTTATAAACTGAGAGGATCTCAAACTTGATATGCATCAGAATCGCTGATAGGACTTGTTAAAAAAAGGAGGCTGGGCCCCACCCCCAGATTTTCTGATTCAATACGTCTAAGTTTGGGTCTGATAATTTGTATTTCTAACAAGTTCCGAGATGATGATGCTGCTGGCCTGGAAACCCTACTTTGAGAACCACTGCTCTTAGAGGACTAGAGTCACAAGAGTACAAGTGCTTTGAGAAGCAGTCTATGGGGACAGAGAACGTTTCCCCAGACACAGCAGATTTAGTCAATTCTAAAACTTTAATATCTCTGAAATTGGGATATAGTAACTACTGACCACTCTTTTCCACATTTCAAGATCTCCAGAATCAAAACGCATTTGATGAAATCCTGATAACAGTGTTATCATTCCAGGGGAATGATACAGATAGATGGATCACACAAAATGACACAGATAGATGGATGAGAATGGAGAGTCCAGAAATGGATACCCACGTCTACGGTCAACTAATCTTCAACAAGAATGTTAAAACCAATCAATGGGGGAAAGAATGGTCTTCTCAACAAACAGTGCTGGGATAAAACATGGAAAAAAAATGAAATTAGGGGTGTCTGGGTGTCTTGGTGGGTTGAGCGTCTGCCTTTGGCTCGGGTCGGGATCCCGGGGTCCAGGGATTAAGTCCCGCATTGGGCTCCCTGCTCGGGGTGGGGGTGGGGGCAGGGAGCCTGCTTCTCCCTCTGCCTCTCTCTCTCTCACAAATAAATAAATAAAATCTTAAAAAAAAAAAAAGAACGAAGTTAAACCCTATCCCTTCCCATATGCAAAAAATTAACTCAAAGTGTATCAAAGACCTAAGTGTAAGAGCTACAACTATAAAACTTCTAGATGAAAATATAGAGGTGAGTCTTCATGACCTTGGATTTGGCAAAGGATTCTTATAAACAACCAAAAGCATAAGCAACAAAAGTAAAACATAGGTAAATTAGATTTCATCAAAATTAAAAACTTTTGTGTTCAGAAGGGGAGAAAATATTTGAAAATCCTGTAATCTGGTAAGGGAATTGAATCTGGAATATGTAAAGAACTCTCACGACTAAAAAATTAAAAGACAGCCTAATTTTAAAAATGGGCGAGGGGTCTGAACAGACATTTCTCCACAGAAGATCTACAGATGGCCAAAAAGCACATGACAAGATGCTCAACATGCTCTGGGCTGGTGGTGAGAGGCAAGAGGGGGAGAGAGGGTAGTGATAGATAAAGAGCATAGGATTTATTTTTGAAGTTATGAAAATGGTCCAAAAACTGGTGATAGTTGCACATACTTGTAACTTTACTAAAAAAACCGCTGATGGGAGCCTGGGTGGCTCAGTTGGTTAAGCGACTGCCTTCAGCTCAGGTCATGATCCCAGGGTCCTGGGATCGAGTCCCGCATCGGGCTCCCTGCTCAGCAGGAAGTCTGCTTCCCCCTCTGACGCTCCCCCCTCTCATGCTCTCTCTGTCTCTATCTCATTCTCTCTCTCAAATAAATAAATAAAATCTTTTAAAAAAAAAAAACCACTGCCCCGTGTACTTTGAATGGGTGAGTTGTGGTATGTGAATTATGTCTCAATAGAGCTATTTAGAGGCACCTAGGTAGCTTAGTTGGTTAAGTGTCAGACTGTTCAGATTTCGGCTCAGGTCATGATCTGAGGGTCATGAGATCGAGTCCTACGTCAGGCTCTGCACTCAGTGGGGAGTGATTCTCTCTCTCCCTCTCCCTCTGCCCTTCCCCCTGCTTGTGTGCTCTCTCTAAAATAAAATAAAATAAATAAAATAACACACACACACACACTCCATATAAGCAGATCCCTGAAGGATGGAGGACAGGTAACCAGGCAGAAAGTGGAGGTAGGGAGGCAATTGGAAGGAGGGAGCAGAGAAGGAGAGAAAAGGACGGAAGTCCCAGGCTGAGGGAAATGTGTTTGCACAAAGGCCTGGAGAACATGAAGCATTCAAGAAATGAAAAGAATTTTGATAGGGTTGGCAAATGTTCTCTTTGAGGGAGAGAGGGCAAGAATTACAATAGTGGGGCCGGCAGCAAAGAGCTTTGTTCTCCCGACCTACACTCCAGACCAGCGGATCCCAAAGTATGGTCCCGGGGTCAGAGGCACCCAGAAGCAACGTGGGTGTGAGCATCACCTGAGAGCATGTTAGAAATGCATATTCTCTACTCCATCCCAGTAGGCTCCACCCCTGACCCACTGATTCAGAAACTCCAGAGGGGCGTGGCAGCAATTGGGGCTTTGATAAGCTCTCCAGCTGATAGCACTGAACCACTCCTCTGGTCTTTTTACCAATCTGACTACTCTACAGAAGCCAGGTTTTTGATAGTGGAAATCAGGTTGTGGGGCTCCTTTGCTTGAAATTCTGTAACATCCCCCAGTGCACTTACTTAGTAGACAGAGGTCTGACCCAATTGGATTTATACTTTTGAAGGTCCCCTCTGGTTGCTCTGTGAAGAGATGTGGAAGAGTAAGAAGAAACACCTGCAGACAGATGAAGAGGAGATTGCAATAATTCAGGTACGTGTGATGGGGAGCTGGACTAGACTCGGAGCATAAGGGGTGGGGGGAGCGCATCTATCTGAGAGACATGGAAGAAAAAGCAACAGATTGGACTTTTTAATTCTAGGTGGCCTCCTGAATCTCTTTTTTCTTTTTCTGTGGTAAAATATACATAACCTAAAATTTACCATTTTCACCTTTTAAAAATTAATTAATTATTTTTAAAGATTTTATTTATTTATTTGACAGAGAGAGACACAGAAGAGAGGGAATACAAGCAAGGGGAGTGGGAGAGGGAGAAGCAGGCTTCCCACTGAGCAGGGAGCCCCACGAGGGGCTCGATCCCAGGACCCTGGGACCATGACCTGAGCCAAAGGCAGACGCTTAACCAATTGAGCCACCCAGGCGCCCCTATTTTGTTATGTTGTTTTTTTTATAATAGTCATCCTCATGGTTGTCAATTGGCGTGTCATAGTTTTGATTTGGATTTCCCTAATGATTAGTGAAACCATCATTTCATGTGCTTATTGGCCATTTGTCAATCTTCTTTGGAGAAATGTCTGTTCAAGTCCTTTGCCCATTTTTGAATTGGGTTATTGGGGGAGGGGTTGGGTTTTTGTTTTGTTTTTTTGTTTTTTGTTTTTTTGCTATTGTGTTGTAGGAGATCTTTACATATTCTGGATATTAATCTCTTATCAGATATAGGATTTGTAAATATTTTCTCCCAGTATCCTCTCTCTTGACAGTATCCTCTCTCGACAGTATCCTCGGAGGCACAAATGGGCCTTGATCGAGTGCCCGGGCCTCAGGAGCTATGGGGGCAGTGGGAATTTATCAGGAAAAATATCTGCTTGGTCCTGGGGTGAGGGAGAGGTGATAGATGAGGGAATTGAGAAAATCCCCCTTGAAGACCCCAGCCAATGTCTCAGGACTGAAATCTTGCTGCATAGTCCTGTTTTGCATATCAGAAGCAGAGTATTATTTTTCTTTTGGCATTATTTCTCTAACTAATTCCACTTACCCCCAGCCGAGAAAGATGTCAAGAGTAAAAGGAGACCCAGATCTTTGTTGGTTCCTGAAAAAGCAAATAAGATCCAGTGGCTTTCTCCACAGAATACAGCTAACCTCTGAAGAGGCCTGCCCAGCTGATAGGCCCTGGAGCTTAAATGCCATTAGCTTCAAGGTAAACTATCCTCTGGGCATCTGAGCCACCTGGGAACTTTCCTGAGGACAAATCAATGCTATGGGGTTGATTTTGAAGGAAGATGAGAGTTGGACTTCTAGATCAACTGTGGTCTTCTTTCCCACGGGGTGTGTGTGTGGAGGAAACCCTATTTTTTTGACCATGATTTTAGTGGTTAAGTCCAATATTTTATGGGACCAAAAAGCTGAGCAAGGTAGGAAAGAATGCTCTTCATCCACTTTTCTGGTTCTATGAGGTGGGACAAGTAATCCTCTTGTGACTTTCTCCTCGGGAAACTGAGTCATGCAAAAAGCATTGTCCTTTTAAGATACCATTTAAGATCAAGCTCTACATCTCCAAGCAAGGTTTCATTGCTGAGGAAAAATGTGCAACTGAAGAAAATTCCAATTAACCAGGTTAGAAGAAAGCCTGGCTTATCTTCTTATTCTTTTTACATAAAATGATATTATAAAACCATTTTTTAAAAGATTTTATTTATTTATTTGACAGAGACACAGCGAGAGAGGGAACACAAGCAGGGGGAGTGAGAGAGGGAGAAGCAGGCTTCCCGCAGAGCAGGGAGCCCGATGTGGGGCTCGATCCCAGGACCCCAGGATCATGACCTGAGCCGAAGGAGATGCTTAACGGACTGAGCCACCCAGGTGCCCCTAAAACCATTTTTTTTTTTTTTTTGTGAAGAGGTAATCAAAGAATAGGCAGCAGCAGAAAAAAAAACTAGAGGAGTGTCAATAAATTTATTTTAAAAAATAGTCCTGTTACTTTCTAGATTTGTAGTACCTGTCAGCTTTATACTTTTAAGATTTTATTTATTTATTTATTTGAGAGAGAGTGCAAGTGAGCGAGCACAAGCAGGTAGGAGGGGTAGAGGGAGAGGGATGGGCAGACTCCTCGTTGAGCTGGGAGCCCGACCTGGACTCTGGGATCATGCCCTAAGCCGAAGGCAGACGCTTAACTGACTGAGCCACCTAGGCGCCCCCTTGTCAGCATTATAGAATTGTAATTTGTTGTGATTTCTTTTCTCATTCTAAATATTTACTTTCATATCTAATTTTGTAATCATAATTTTGTTCTTTTTCCTAAGAGAGTCCCCACAGGGCGCCTGGGTGGCTCAGTCAGTTGAGCATCCAACTCTTGATTTCAGCTCAGGTCATGATCTCAGGATTGTGGGATCAAGACCCGTATCAGGCTCTGTGCTCAGCATGGGGTCCCCCTGAGAGTCTCTCTCTCCCTCTGCCCCTCCCCCTGCTTGTTCTCGCTCTCTCTCTCTCAAAATAAATTTTAAAAAAAGAGGGTCCCCCACATTGTATAAGCATCAGGCCTCACAAAACCCAGATCCACCCCTGTCCCAATTAACTGAGGTACTAAAAAGCCAAAACCGCACTCCCTGTGCAATTTCCCATCGCAAATTAGGCCAGTCATGTTGCCCAGTAGAGGCTACCAGGGGTCCTGCAAGGAGCTTAAATGACATCATAATGATAATAAAATGCCAACAGCACATCCCTCCTCTCATGATGTTCACTGTGGATTTAAATCTCAAAGAGGAAAATCCAGAGAGGTTGAACTCCAGAATTTTTAAGTTCAAGTTCAAAAGAATTAATCTAATATTTCTGCCCTTGTGAGTGAAAGTCTGAAGTCCAAATTCCTTAGGATAATTTTCAAAGAAATTAACAGTCTCCCCCAATTTCTCCTAGTCAGTTCTAACCACAGGGGTTCTGGGTGCCTGGGTGGCTGGAGGGGCTCCTCTGGGAGACCGAGCCCGGAATGACTGTGGTCCTCCAGGATATCCAAAATGTCACCCATCATGCCACTTTTCAGAAAGTGGAAAGTGTTCACAAGAGACAAGGCTTTGGGTGGCCCTGGCCCCACACCTACTCACTGGCAAAACAAAAACAAACAAACCAACAAAAAGCCAAACTCTGGCCATTAGAGCAGTTATCCAGGCTCTCTGGAAATTAGGTTCCAGAAACCAATGCCTTGATCCATAGTTGAATGGAGGAAGAGAGGGCAGAGGAAGTCTCTGTGTCAGCCTTGCCAGGGAAAAACTAGTTAAGCCCAATGATCTAATCTACACAACCCATGAGCTGTGCACTTATGTTTCTTTCTTTTTTTTTTTTTTTTTTTTGCACTTATGTTTCTTTGGGACACTATTCCTAACAAGACATTAGGTAGGGCGCTCTTCACTATTGTAGGCATGGGGGTGGGGGTGCTCCCCACTATGTCCACTGCTTCCTTCCAAAGAGGAGCATTAAATCATCCCCACTTTCTTGAAAAATTTAGAAATTTACAACCGCCTGATCGTTACATCTTCTTCTATACCCCTGACATATTGAAGAATTCCAAAACTCAATTCCCCCTTTGAGTCTTAATCATTTAAAGCCAGAAACTGAAAAACAAATGCTCTCTACCACACCTGGAACTCACCTGTAGTTGAAAGTTCTGACCTGCAATCTGGCTAGGAAAAAACAAAAAAAAAAAACAATGAAAGGCAGCAAATGTTTGTTGCAACCATAATGACATTGTGCTTTTCTTCATAATTTGGTGTCTCTCCCCTTTGTTGCACAATAGAATCACCTGGGAAACTTTAAAAAATACTACTTGTGGGGCGCCTGGATGGCTCAGTCGGCTAAGCATCTGCCTTTGTGGGCTCAGGTCATGATCCCGGGGTCCTGGGATCGAGCCCCACGTTGGGCTCCCTGCTCAGTGCAGAGTTTGCTTCTCCTTCTCTCTCTGCCCCTCACCCCCCTCCGCTGCTCATGTTCTCTCTCTCTCTTAAATAAATAAACAAAATCTTAAAAAAAATATACTACTCGCTGAGCTCCACCCCAGAGAAATTAAATCAGAATTGGGAGGAATGCAGAAGGGTGAAGAGGTAGAAGGATTTGGGAACCGGTTTAATTGGTTTTCCCAGGCAATTTGAGTGTGCTGCTAAGGTCAAGAACCGCGTGGCCTGCTGCCACCACCGATCACCCCAGCCTCCACTGTTCTTTGGCATACTTCCTCATTTTGATGAAGCATATCCTCCAGTAGCCTCTCAAGAAAGGTGCATAGGGGGCGCCGGGGTGGCTCAGTCGTTCAGCGTCTGCCTTCGGCTCAGGTCATGATCCCAGGGTCCTGGGATCGAGCCCCGCGTCGGGCTCCCTGCTCTGCGGGAAGCCTGCTTCTCCCTCTCCCACCCCCCTGCTTGTGTTCCCTCTCTCGCTGTGTCTCTCTCTGTCGAATAAATAAATAAAATCTTTAAAAAAAAAAAAAGAAAGACATCAAACTATATATTCAAGAAGTGCTAAGAACTCTAAGAAGGTTAAATTTAAAACACATCTTATCTACGCCCATCGTACTAAGCAACTGAAAACAGAGGACATCTAAAATCACTCAGAAGAATAAAAAAAAATAATGCTCATGTGTTGTTTAAAAAATACGACAGTATTGAAACCTGAACTCTTTCCCAGTTACATTCTCAGCTTTATTTTCCTTGCCTTTTTAAAGATAAATAAGATGATGCTATACATACTATTAAGAAACTTATACTATTCTTTTCTGAACAACGTATCTTGTACGTCTTTCAATGTTAGCAAATATAAACCTAGTTGTTCTTTTTTGATTGCTGTAAGGTATTCCAATACGTGGATGTCTGCAATTGTTTTAACCTTCCATTGATGGGGATTAAAAAAAAAACAAAAATCGGGTGCCTGGGTGGCTCAGTCGGTTAAGCGACTGACTTCGGCTCAGGTCATGATCCCGGGGTCCTGGGATCGAGCCCCACATCGGGCTCCCTGCTCTGCGGGAAGCCTGCTTCTCGCTCTCCCACTCCCCCTGCTTGTGTTCCTGCTCTCGCTATCTCTCTCTCTGTCAAATAAATAAATAAAACCTTAAAAAAAAAAAAAGGTGCATAGGATGTAAATTTTCTGAGTCCTTAAATGCCTGCAATGTCACTAATAGGGTGAACCAGCAGTTTACTACATGAACTGATTTAATCAGCTCATGGTTTGCCTGTGCATAGAAGTTTATATTGAAAATAATGACCCCTCAGAACTTTGGGCATTGCTCAGGAATCCTGGGTGGTTCTGACTCTTTAAGAATCCTGTGGAGCTGTCGAGAAGCCCCCTGCCAGTCTCAATGTCATTCATTTAATTGGAACCTACTTTTTCCTCTGAATGCATTGGAATATACTGGGCCGTTTGAGTCAGGAGACTCACCTCGAACATTTAAAAATTATTTTCTTATTAATTACCTTCCCTCCATTTTCCCTATGTTCATTTTGTGAGACTTCTACTACTTTATCCGACCTCCTGAATTGAGCCTTTGGATAATTTTTTTCTTAGAAAATGGAAGACCATTTTCTATTTTCTTTTTCCCTAAAGATGTCTTTGACTGTTTTCCAATCTCATGACCAAATTTCTTATTTCAGTCAACCTATTTAATGCCTTTCGAATGCTATTTCAGTAAACATAGCAAAAAACTTTCTCTGGAAGTACGCAAGCTGGTTTTGACGTTTATATGGGAAAATAAACAAGAAAGGCCATAAAAATTCTAAGAGGAAGTGCACTGAGAGAGGCCAAAGCCCTATCAGATATTAATACAGTTACAAAGGCTTGGTAATGAAAACAGTGTGGTATTGTGCGTGAAAAGACGCATGGATCCTTGGAGCAGAAGAAAAAGTCCAGAAATAGATCCAACAGATTATAGATAAATTTCATATATGACAAAAGTACCATCTCTAATCAGTGGAGTAAAGATGAACTTCTTAGTAAAAGATATTGCAGTGACCGGGTACCCAGTTGGAATAAACTAGACTTGGATTCATACTTCATAACATACATCAGGATAGACTCGAAATGGATCAAAGATCTCCATGTAAGGAATTAAACTGTATAATATATGAGTACCTACTACAAGAAAACAGGGGTGAATTCCTTTATAACCAAGAGATAGACAAGGCCTATCTAATTATGATTTGAAATTCACAAGTCATCACAGAAAAGATTGGTAAAGTCAACCACATAAATAACAAAAATGTTTACATGGCAAAAACATCAAAAGCAAAATCAAAAGACAGAGTGGGAAAATATTTGTCAATTATATCACAAAGGGCTAATCTCCCTGTAACATAGATAACTATAGATATGTAGATAGACATATAGATATCTAGATACTTATCTATCTGTCTATCTATCTATAAATATATATTGCTTCTAGAAATCAAAACAAAACAAAGGGCAAAGGAGACAGGGAGTTCATTGAAGAAAGAACTATAAATAACCCTTAAACGTATGGAAATAGAAACAACTTCACTCTAATAAGAAAAATACAAATGGAAACTGCACCAGGATGCCATTTTTCACCTATCAGATAATCCCCCCCCACCAAAAAAAAAACCCTAAAAATTTGCTATTATCATACTTTGTTGGGAAGGCTCAGAAAAAATAGGCACTCCCATATCTCATTGGTGCAAAACCATACAATCCCTTATGGAGGGGAATCTGGCACTATTTGCCAAAAATTTTTTTTTTAAGATTTTATTTATTTATTTATTTGACAGAGAGCGAGATAGCGAGAGCAGGAACAAAGGCAGGGGGAGTGGGAGAGGGAGAAGCAGGCCTCCCACCAAGCAGGGAGCCCAATGTGGGGCTCGATCCCAGGACCCTGGGATCATGACCTGAGCCGAAGGCAGACGCTTAACGACTGAGCCACCCAGGAGCCCCCAATATTTGCCAAAATTACAGACCTACTTTCCCTTTGACACAGTGGTCATTCTTCTGGGAATATACCCTATACAATCTACTATGTAAGTATGCGAGAACACACGTGCAAGTTTATTGATTGTGGCAGAATTTTTAAAATTTACAGATTATAAACTACCCATGTATTTAGCAGTTAAGTACTAGTTCAATAAATGAAGGTACATCTATTTGATGGGATAGTATGCACCTATAAAAAGGAACGTGGGAAGATCCCTACTGATGTGAAGACATCTATCTATAGGCCATACCATTAAGAAATGAAAAGAACAGTGTATATAGAATATTATTTCATTGAATGTATACAGTATGCTACACTTAGTAGAATAAAAATACCTATTATATTTGTCTTCATTCATAGAAACACTGCAAAGAGAAATAAGAAACTAATAAAAATATTTTTGGGAGGATTAATTAATCAGTACTCAATTTCTCTAAGGATGTGAAATAGATTTGAGTGACTGGTGAGTTTTTTGTTTGTTATTCTGTTTGCTGAATTATTGATTTTGGTCTCTATATCAGTTAGGAATGCTTTCAGCTATCAGCAACAAAAAAATAAACAAAAAGCAGTTTATTTTTCTCAGATAACAAGAAATAGGGTGGTAAGTGGATGCTGGGCACTAGTTAGGATAGGTATCTCTACAGTTCTTTTGGCCTTTTCCTCATGACCATAAGATTGTTGCCACAACTCCAAGCATCACATCTGCATTCACAGCAAGAATAAAAGGGTAAAATAGGTAATTTCATATATTTCTAATGCTTTTATCAACAAAGCAAAGCTTTGTTTTTTCCAGAAACCCCTAACAGACTTCCCTACACCAGGTCATTTGGCTCCCAAAAGAGAACAGGATTCTCATCATTGGCTTGAACCATTGATGATTCATCATCTAGAACCGGGCACGTTACTACCTTGAATAAATTGAGGGTTCTAGTCAAAGAAAGAAATGGAGAATGGCAGGGTAGGTTATGGTTTCTTTCTGTCATGATGGAAGTTCTCCTCCAAAATCACTGATTATCCATTCTTATCCAAGAGTAAGGTGTCAAAAAAAAAAGCTGGTGGGACACAGGAATACATTGGGGGAGGCTTATTGTGGGGCAGGCCTCATGCTAGGATGATTAGCCAGAGAGTCGGCCCTTCTTTTGCAGAACACCAATTACTAGTATGGAGCAGTGAGGTCTGTGGCCCCATTCTATTCCTCCAGGAAGGAGACCTTCTATAGGAGTTCTGCCTTGGAACCAGGGTGGTTAGGGAGGGGGTTGCCAGTCAGACTAGTCCTTTCCCAGGCTCTCAGATTGATCAGGCAATCAATCCCCTTGACGACAACCCCAAGCCTCAAGACCATCCTTGGGTTCCTGATATCTTGAAGGCAGTGGTTTTCAACTGGGAGTGATCTTGTTCCCCAGATAAGGTTGCCAACATTTAGCAAATAAATGTACAGGGTGCCCAGTTAAATGTGACTTTCTGATAAAGAATGAATAATTTGTTAGTGTGAGTATGTTCCAAATATTGCATTATTTATCTGAAATTCACATTTAACTGGGCATCCTGTATTTTATCTGGCAAGTTGGAGGTAGCCAGGGGGATATTTGGCAACGCCTGGAGACATTTCTGGTTGTTACAACTACAGGGGTGGGTAGAGCCAGGGATGCTGTTAGTCGTCCTGCAATGCCCAGGGACAGTCTTCCCACCACAAAGAATGATCTGGTCCGAAATGTCAATAGTGCCGAGGTTGAGAAAACTTGTTCTAGAGCAAAACCTTTTCTTTGCGGCTTGTCCAGAGAAGAAAGCTCCAGACTCTTGCCTGACATCGTGTGCCCAGCGTGGGGCACATTCATTTATTTTTCAAATCTCAGCATGATCTAGTTTCCGTGGTCACGTGAAAGACTCAAATGTTCTATCTTCGTTTTATTTGTAAGAAGCAAACCAAGGAAGTGCTGGCCAAGATAAGATAGCATTTCTATTACGTTCAGGGACACGAGGACCAGCCTGCATGTGCCCCTCGAGCCCTTTCTTGGTAAAGACCATGTTCAGCTCCAGCCTCACAAGGCAGCCCTGAGGAGCTGGGGCGCAGGGTGGAGGGGGGCCTTGGCCGGCTCTTTCAGGCTGGGGTTTGCACCTTCCTGGCTGTGAGGGGAGGGATGTGAGCCGCACACAGCTGCACTTTTCATGAAGAGCCGCTTTCTTTGCAGACCCAGGGGTGGGAGGAGAGCAGGCGGCAGAAGGTGGGGATGGTATGACGTGGCTGTTAATCAGACAATTTTTAAGAGAACAGGGGAGGAAGGAAGCAAAGGGGTGGAGAAGGTTCTGAGTGTTTTCTGGTTATGAGATGTGTATAAATCTGTGGGAGGTTATTTGAGGATATTTATCCCAAGCCCTATTCACAGTTGTCCTTGAAATGAATACCGGAACATTAGAATTCAGGGGTCATCGCTCCTCTTTTGCAAACCACTGGCCCCCATTTCCTTCCCTCCCGGCAGACCCCGGGTCTCACACATGTTGGTGTGTGTGCAAACAGAATGAACATGGACCATTATCCACCCAGTCTGTACACCTTGATGTCCCTGAGGAAGAAATTACTGGTAGGTTCCCCCCCCTTTATTTTATTCATTTTTAGAAGAAGGAATATAAAAACTTTTTTTTTTTAACCACTCACTGCTGACTCAAGGGTAGAGATTAAGGGGTATTTTGGAGAATTTAAAAATAAAAATCCATTCAGGCATTCATTAAGTCAAGCAAGATGAATCAGGCTGTTGGCTATATAAAAGCTTGGCTTTTTCTGGGAAATCTGTCTTTGCAGTTCGGGGCTTGCTGGAGAAAGGAATGCATGGAGCCCAAGAGGGACGGTGCCGACAGCTTCATAAGCCTTGGAAAAGCCCCTGTTAGGTTCAGCTATGGCCTCGCCTGGCCTAGATAATAAACCTGAGTGGGTGAGGGGTGGGGGAGTGAGGGGCTGGCAACCCCTCCCTTCGCCGTGACCGGTCATCATTTGTGGGTACAGTGAAGTCACTGAGTTTAACGCCAACTAATGTTTGTCATTTCCATCTCAACTTCAGTGACTGAATCTAGTTCTCTCATCTTTGGAAAGTCTTATAAACTAAACTGAATTATAAAAAAGAAATAAGACTCTGATCTCATCATGCATCCTAAAGGTCGAAGAGATGATATCCAAGGGGGGAGAAAAAACCTATTTATGTATGTATGTATATATGTATGTATGTAGGCTCCATGCCCAGTGTGGAACCCAGTGCAGGGCTTGAACTCATGACCCTGAGATCAAGACCTGAACTGATGGGGTGCCTGGGTGGCTCAGTTGGTTAAGCGACTGCCTTTGGCTCAGGTCATGATCCCAGAGTTCTGGGATCAAGTCCCACATCGGGCTCCCTGCTCAGCGGGGAGTCTGCTTCTCCCTCTGACCCTACCCCTTCTTGTGTTCTCTCTCTCACTCTCTCTCTCAAATAAATAAAATAAAATCTTAAAAAAAAAAAAAAAAGACCTGAGCTGAGATCAAGAGTTGGTTGCTTAGGGGCGCCTGGGTAGCTTAGTTGTTAAGCATCTGCCTTCAGCTTGGGTCATGATCCTGGGGTCCTGGGATCGAGCCCTGCATCGGGCTCCCTGCTCAGCGGAAAGCCTGCTTCTCCCTCTCCGACTCCCCCTGCTTGTGTTCCCGCTCTCACTGTCTCTCTCTCTGTCAAATAAATAAATGAAATCTAAAAAAAAAAAAAAAAAAGAGTCGGACGCTTAACCGACTGAGCCACCCAGGCACCCCAGAAAGCTATCGTTTATTGAGCAATTGCTATTTGCCAGACACATTGCACTGTGCATACATATTTCCACCTAATGATCCAACAACCTGATGGGGAAGATACTACTGTACTTCCCATCTTAAAGATGAGAAACGGAGTTTCTTACTAGCCACAGAGTTAATAAGTGGCAGAAGTAGGCATATTCCAGTTTTTTGGCTTAATATTGAACATGACCTCTTCCATGTTATAACTCTAACATTTTAATTGTACGATGTTTTGAGTTGCTCTCTCACAATTTTTCACCTATCATTGAACATCTGGGTTACTTCCAATTTCTCAAGGTTGTGGATCATGTTGAAATTTCTTTATGATTATGAACAGTGTAATGAACATCTTTTTTTTTTTTTTAAAGATTTTATTTATTTATTTGAGACAGAGAGAATGAGAGACAGAGAGCATGAGAGGGAGGAGGGTCAGAGGGAGAAGCAGACTCCCTGTTGAGCAGGGAGCCCGATGCGGGACTCGATCCCGGAACTCGAGGATCATGACCTGAGCTGAAGGCAGTTGCTCAACCAACTGAGCCACCCAGGCGCCTGTGTAATGAACATCTTTGAGCAAAATTATTTTCAGATTTAGGTGTTTGTAAGGATAGATTTCCAAAAATGAAAATGGAATGTTGTCTTTTATTGTTTTTGTTGATTATTGAAGTATAATTACATACAGTGTTGTATTAGTTTCAGGTGTACAATATAGTGATTCAGCACTTCCATACAACACCCAGTACTCAGCACAACAAGCGCACTCCTTGGTCCCCATCTCCTATTTCACCCATCCCCCCTCCACCTCCCCTCTGATAACTATCAGTTTGTTCTCCATATTTAACAGTCTGGGTTTTTTGTTTGTTTTCTTTGTTCACTTGTTTTGTTTCTTACATTTCACATATGTGTGAAATCATGTGGTATTCATCTTTCTCTGACTGACTTACTTCACTTAGCGTTATACCCTATAGGTCTATCCATGTTGTTGCAAATGGCAAGACGTCATTCCCTTTTTTCTGGCTGAGTAATATTCCCGTGCGTGTGTGTGTGTATACCATCTCTTCTTTATCTGTCTACTGATGGAAACTGGGATTGCTTCCCTATCTTGGCTATTGTAGATAATGTAGCAATAAGCACAGGGGTGCATATATATCTTTTTATATTAGTGTTCTCCTTTTCTCTGGGTAAATACCTAGTAGTGAAATTACTGCGTCATGTGGTATTTCTATTTTTAGTTTTTTGAGGAAACTCCATACTGTTTTCCACAGTGGCTACACCAATTTGCATTCCTACCAACAGTGCGCAAATGGACCTTTTTCTCCACATCCTTGTCAACTCTTGTTATTTGTTGTCTTTGTGATACTACCATTCTGACAGGTGTAAAGTGATATTTCATTGTGGTTTTAATTTGCATTTCCCAGGGGATTAGTGATGTTGAGCATATTTTCATGTGTCTGTTGGCCATCTGTATGTCTTCTTTGGAAAAATGTCTATTGAGGTCCTCTCTCCAATTTTTAATTGGATTATTTGTGGGTTTTTGCTATTAAGTTATGTAAGTTCTTTACATATCTTGTATATTAACCCCTTATTGGATATATCATTTGCAAATATCTTCTCCTATTCCATAGGTTGCCTTTTGGGTTTTTGTTTGTCTGTTTGTTTGTTAAGATTTTATTTATTTATTTTTGAGAGAGAGAGCATGAGCATGAGTGAGGGGAGGGGCAGAGGAGAAGCAGACTCCCCGCTGAGCAGGGAGCCCAATGTAGGACTCGATCCCAGGACCCTGGGATCATGACCTGAGCCCAGGGCAGATGCTTAGCCGACTGAGCCATCCAGGCACCCTGCCTTCTTGTCTCATCAATTGTTTCCTTCACTATTCAAAAGCTTTTTATTTTGGCATAGTCCAACAGTTTAATTTTGCTTTTATTTCCCTCATCTGAGGAGACATATCTAGAAACATGTTTCTGTGGCTGATGTCAAAGAAATTACTACATATGTTTTCTTCTAGGAGTTTTATGGTTTTAGGACTCATAATTAGGTCTTCAATCCATTTGAGTTTATTTTTATGTCTGGTGTTAGAAAGTATTCCAGTTTCATTCTTTTGCATGTATCTGTCCAGTTTCCCCAACATTTGTTGAAGACACTGTCCTTTTTCCATTGCATATTCTTTTCTCCTTTGTCAAAGACTAACTCACCATATAAGCATGGGTTTATTTCTGAACCCTCCATTCTGTTCTATTGTTCCATATGTCTATTTTTGTTCCAGCACCATACTGTTTGGATTACTATAGTTTTGTAATATATCTGGGATTGTAATACTTCCAGCTGTTTTTTTCTTTTTCAAGATTGCTTTTGCTATTTGAGGTCTTTTGTGGTTCCATACAAATTTTAGGATTATTTGTTCTATTTCTGTGAAAAATATTGTTGGTATTTTGATAGGAATTGCATTCAATCTATAGGTTACTTTGGGTAGTATGGACATTTTAACAATACTGTATCTTTCAATCCATGAGCACAGAATACCTTTCCATTCATTTGTGTCAGGTTCAGTTTCATCAGCGTTCTACAGTTTTTGGAGTATAGATCTTTCACCTCCTTAAATTTATTCCTAGGGGGCGCCTGGGTGGCTCAGTTGGTTAAGTGACTGCCTTCGGCTCGGGTCATGATCCTGGAGTCCCTGGATCGAGTCCAGCATCGGGCTCCCTGCTCGGCGGGGAGTCTGTTTCTCCCTCTGACCCTCCCCTGTCTCATGTGCTCTCTCTCTCAAATAAATAAATAAAATCTTAAAAAAACAACAACAACAACAAAAAAAACCTCACTACCTTGTTGTTAAAAAAAAAAATTTATTCCTAGGTATTTAATTTTTTTTGGTGCAGTTGTAAATGGGATTATTTTCTTCATCTCTCTTTCTGCTACTTCATTATTAGCATATAGAAATGCAACAGATTTCTGTATATTAATTTTGTATCCTGTAACTTTACCGAATTCATTTATCAGTCCTAGTAGCTTTTTTGGTTGAGTCTTTAGAGTTTTCCAGATATAATATCATGTCATCTGCAAATAGTGGAAGTTTGACTTCTTCCTTACTAATTTGGATGCCTTTTATTTCTTTTTCTTGTCTGATTGCTGCAGCTAAGACTTCCAGTACTATGCTGAATAAAAGTGGTCAGAGTGGACATCTTTAATCTTTAATAAAGATTAGAGCATAAATAAATGAAATAGAGACTGAAAAAAACCAATAGAGCAGATCAATGAAACCAGGAACTTGTTCTTTTGAACAGGTAAACAAAATTGAAAACCTCTGGCTAGACTCATCAAAAGAGAGAGAGGACTCAAATAAGTAAAATCAAAACCAGATAAAGACATTAAGGAAAGGAAACTACAGGGGCACCTAGGTGGCTCAGTCGGTTAAGGGTCTGCCTTCAGCTCAGGTTGTAATCCTGGAGTCCTGGGATGGAGCTCCATGTTGGGCTCCCTGCTCAGGAGGGGAGACTGTTTCTCCCTCTCCCTCGACCCCTCCCCCTGCTTGTGCTTTCCCTCGCTCTCTCAAATAAATAATATCTTTTTTTTTTAAGATTTTATTTATTTATTTGAGAGAGAGAATGAGAGAGAGAGCACATGAGAGGGGGGAGGGCCAGAGGGAAAAGCAGACTCCCTGCCGAGCAGGGAGCCCGATGCGGGACTCGATCCAGGGACTCCAGGATCATGACCTGAGCCGAAGGCAGTCGCTTAACCAACTGAGCCACCCAGGCGCCCTCAAATAAATAATATCTTAAAAAAAAAACAGGGGCGCCTGGGTGGCTCAGTCGTTGAGCGTCTGCCTTCGGCTCGGGTCATGATCCCAGGGTCCTGGGATTGAGCCCCGCATTGGGCTCCCTGCTCAGCGGAGAGCCTGCTTCTCCCTCTCCCACTCCCCCTGCTTGTGTTCCCTCTCTCGCTGTGTCTGTTTCTGTCAAATAAATAAATAAAATCTTTAAAGAAAAACAACAAAAGAAAACTATAAGACAACATCTCTGATGAACATAAATGCAAAAATCCTCAACAAAATATTAGCAAACCACATTCAACAATACATTAAAAAACTGTTTGCCATCATCAGGTGGGATTTATTCCAGGGGTGCAAAGGTCATTCAATATTTACAAATCAATCAACATGACACAGCACGTTAATGAGAGAAAAGTTAAAAACCATATGATCATCTCAATAGAGGCAGAAAAAACATTTGACAAAATACAACATCCATTCATGATAAAAACTCTCAACAAAACAGACTTAGAGGGAACATACCTCAACATAATAAAGGGCATATATGAAAACCCCACAGCTAACATCATATTCAGTGGTAGAAAACTGAGAGCTTTCCCTCTAAGAAAATTGAATATTTTTAAGGAGTTTTACCTGTAGAGAATCATTGATGTCCAAAGAGGCCATTTTCTCTGTATCTCTAAGAGACAGCAGAAGACAAGCTGAGGACAAAGTACAAGCTAATGCCCCGCCCCTACCCAACCCCCCACTCCTGGGGGGGATACTTGTGACATTTCTCAAGGAAGCTCTCAACTGTCTTAATGTTAATGCCTTACTAGAGGGAAACACAACCTTCACTTGAAAATGGCAAGACCTCCAGGTCCTCTTTAGCATATGAAAGTTCTTTTGAAAACTGCCCTTTTCCCTTACCTCCCCCAACTCTCAAGTATATAATCAGCCACCCCTCACAACCCTGGGGCAGCAGCTCTTTCTGACCAGGCATCCTGTCCCCGTGCTTTAATAAAACCACCATTTTGCACCAAAGACGTCTCAAGAATTCTTTCTTGGCTGTTAGCTCCGGACCTCACCCCCACCAAACTTCACCTACACTCAAAACTACATCACTCTCACTCCTGAGAGCTTTGTCTGTATCCTTGCTTAGTAAAACTCTATTGCTTTACTCGCTCTCCCTTGTCCATGAGATTCATTCTTCGACTCCGTGGGACAAGAACCTCGCTCTCCTGCTTCATCTCCATCAGCAATAAAAGTTATTACTGAAAATGTAATTTGTTAATTTTTTCAGAAAGAAATTTATTGTAAGTGGTTTGATTTTAATTTTGCTTTATAAGTAATCAGGTCAATTTCTTTTTACTCATTCATTTCTTGGCCTGAAAGAAATCTCCTTTTATGAATTTCTTTTAATCCAGTCATCTATCAGGGCTTTAATGTTTTCTTAACCAATTTCAATGAATAATGAGATAGCAAATATTTTGCCGTTGTTAGAGTCTCAGTATTGTCCTCAGGTTGCTATTTCCTTTAGTATTTGATGACTTCTTTCCTAACATTTGAAAATGTTTATTTAAACCTCTTGGTGTTTTTCACTGTGACGTCTTTCATTCAGAGTTCAGATGCTCATTTCTCTTTTCTCCGAGGAACCTGTGCTTGACGCTTCTGAGAAATTTCTCAGTCATATTTATAAAAAGTGAGGTTCAAAATAACACACAGAAAAACAACATACCCTGTCTCCACCCCAGCTCTACAAACTACCCAGAACTGATAGGGGCAAGCCAGCCCCCGCGCACTTTGGGTGCCTCCGTTCCCCTGGCAAGCCATCCCAGTATTTAGCAGCTCTCATTATGTGACGCTGAAAATTCTCCATTACAGCTAATTTGAAACTGTTTTTCTGCCACGCAGATCTGTTTGCCTTTGTTCCCTTCTCTGGCAGGGACAGAACAGCTAGGCATTGTTCCAGGCAAGTATTTCTCATGGGTAACACTCGCCCAGGGCATGGTGGGCTCTCAATAAATGTTTCTTGATTAAAGTTGATATTGAAAAATCTCTCATTAGATCTAGTCTCAGGCTTTCTTTCTCAGAGTTGAATGAACTAACCACTCTCCCCCCCACCCCACTCCAATCATCTCTGTGTCTAACTTACTTTCGGGAACTCCTGGTCCTCTTGAAGGAGTTGAGATGAGAAGTCTGTGTCCTCCGGTCACCCCTGCCCCAGCACTCTCCCAGGGTGGGAGCATCTGATGTGGGAAACAAAGGCAGAAGAAAAATTATTAAATTTCCATACTACCTACAGTCCACTGACAGGTCCTTGAAACAGGTAGAGTGACCTTCCTGTAGGGACTCAACTATCTTGATGTTGACATTTTGCTAAGGACAGAGGGCAATCATAGCCATACAGCTGCCCTGCTCAGGATCCTATGAGTCTACCTTAACATATAAAAATTCTTTTGGAAACTTAGTTTATCTCTAAATCCCCAAGATACCCGTTGGCAATCATCCCCCAAAGATATGGTCCACGGATATACATCTGAAGGGTCTCATGACTAAGGTTTTATTAGACCATAATACATGAACTTTTCCCAACAACAGCTAGCCCCCTCAAGGCCCTGGAAACCCTCTTCCAAAATTCCTTAGAGACTTATGCTCTCCCAAACCCCCTCTCAACTTGAAAGTAGATAATCAGCCCCTCTTCTATGACCCCAGTGCAGCTGGTTCTGCCCGCAGGTCCTGTCCCCATGCTTTAATAAAACCTCCTTTTTGCACCAAAGACATCACAAGAATTCTTTCCTGGCCATCAGCTTCGAACCCTAATGTCTTTCCTACATCATATGGTGGCCATCGGAGTCTCATCTGGACTTTGAACCACAGTGCAAACTTGGTGAGTACTTTCTCTTCTTCTGCCTTTGTTTCCCACGTTAGATTCAGTTTGTCCCCCGCCCCCACAATGGGGATGGCCTTCACTAGGGTGTTCTCCCTGGAATAGATATAGGCTGAGATAAAACCATCAGGGTGGTGGACAGAGGAATGGCTGGGCTAGAACTGAGCTCTCAGGTCCAGGGTGCCAGGCACATACTATAACTACATGGCTCACAAGCAGACCTTGGATTGAAGTTTAACCAATTTCAACCATAACAAATCATCACAGGTAGTGAAAATATTTATCATCAACACAAGAAGATATATTAAAGTCAACAGATAGTTTTATATGTATTATATATAACTCCCAAAATGATTAAGATAATCTTTTTTTCTGAGAACAGCTTACATTCCCCAGTCCTTAAAATACTCTCAGGAAACACCAGACTAAGAAAAGAAATAATGCTAGAAGTCCTATTTCTGTGTCACCTTATAGTTGAGTAATCGTTATTACTTTGGAATGAAGGGCCTGCAGCCCAGAAGAGGGGTGGGCCTCGAGTGACCCTTGTGTTTATTTTGATCGTATGTGGTTTTGATGTAGTTTTTGTTTTTGTTTTTTTGTTTTGTTTTTTTAGATTTTATTTATTTATTTGACAGAGAGAGAGATAGCGAGAGCAGGAACACAAGCAGGGGGAGCGGGAGAGGGAGAAGCAGGCCTCCTGCCGAGCAGGGAGCCCGTTGATGTAGTTTTTGGAGTAGTGTTGGTGGGGTTCGGAGCCAACAGCCAAGAAAGAATTCTTGAGACGTCTTTGGTGCAAAAAGGTGGTTTTATTAAAGCATGGGGACAGGACCTGTGGGCAGAAAGAGCTGCTGCCCCAGGGTTGTGAGGGGCAACTGATTATATACTTTGGGGTTGGGGAAGGAAAGATAAGGGAAGTTCCCAAAGGATGTTCATATGCTAAAGAAGACTCACAGGATCCTGGAGGCCTTGCTATTGTCAAGCTAAGGTTGTTTTTCCCTCTATCAAGGTATTAACATTAAGACCATGGGGAGGGATGCCTGGGTGGCTCAGTTAGTTGGGTGTCTGCCTTTGGCTCAGGTCGTGGTCCCAGGGTCCTGGGATCAAATCCCATATTGGCCTCGTTGCTAGGCGGGGAGCCTGCTTCTCCCTCTGCCCCTCCCCCTGCTTGCGTGTGCACGCTCTCTCTTAATCTCTCTCTGACAAATAAATAAAATCTTTAAAAAAATAAAAATTGACTTAAAAAAAAAAAAAGGCAGTGGGGAGCTTCCTGGAGGAGTGTTATACTCTGCCTGCCTCAAGTATTTGTCAATGAGCTGCAGGTTATAGGACATTTAATTTTATTTATGTTTCCTTCTGCCTGTGTTTCCCACATCAGTTTGAATTTTAAATCATTAGAAGGTTTTCTTTCCAAGGTCTCACAACCTTAGTTGTGACTAAAATTGAATTGACTGCGCCATGTGAGGGCCCAAATGGTGTGCAAAAGCCTCATTCACGCGTGAAAGCCATTGCATCAAAAAGGACCTATTCTGTTTTGTTTTACTTATTTGGCCTAAAGAGAAACCCATTTTCCATCTCCCTCTTTACCTCCAGTTTCATTTTTTGTCAGAGGGGAAGGAGTTAATGGCTTAAGGAAAGGCTCCCTGTCACCTTCCTTGGATGCTAAATAGAGTCCCCAGAAAAGAGAATCTCCATCTTCTACTGCTAACATTCTGTGGCTTCTATTTCTTTTTTTTTTTTTTTTTAAGATTTTATTTATTTATTTGACAGAGAGAGACACAGCGAGAGAGGGAACACACACAGGGGGAGTGGGAGAGGGAGAAGCAGGCTCCCTGCGGAGCAGGGAGCCTGATGTGGGGCTCAATCCCAGAACTCTGAGATCATGACCTGAGCCCAAGGCAGACGCCTAACGACTGAGCCACCAGGCACCCCTGTGGCTTCTATTTCATAATCATCTTTGTTTATGTACATCTTTGAATCTGGAACACCCGCCTATCAGATTTGTGTGAAAGTTTCATCTGCATCCTAAAAAAAAAAGGTTGACCACAATCTTTCCCATCCTCTGATTGAACCAGCCAGGAAATCCCTGGGGGGGGGGGGGGGGGGGCTAGTTGTGCTTGTGTAGACTTGCAGGTACTTGTCCTTTGCAAAACCCGCACCTGCCTACTTTTTGTGACCAGGACACTGAGATGTGGCAGAACCCCCCAAAACCTTTCGTTTTCTTTTTCAGCTAGCGGCAAGATGACTCGATGGTCGATTGGAAAAAAATGACCTTACAGCGGTTTAGCTGATGGGTTTTGTTTCTCTACATATAATGGGCTCTGTTCCTACCCGCTCTGGGTCAGATGGCCGTATGCTTGCCTTCTCCAGAATACTGCTTTATGCTGCCTCAGAGATAAACAACTGACAGCAAAGGTCTTAGAAAATTAGTTGGTGCCATGAGGACAGGCAGAATGCAAGAGTGAACAAAGAAGTTGATTTGGGCAAAAGCTTTTCAACTCAGATTGAAGAATGATCCATTTTTTTTTTTTTATTCTTTCATTAAGTCACTATTGCTTAATTACAGCACTCTCTGGAAGGCGAAGGAAACTGAGTTGGAATTCCCTTCCAGAGCTCCCCCCCACCCCCCAGTCTTTCTGAGGAGCCTAAGAAGGGACTTTGGAAGACCAGCACTATTCTGCTGCTAAAGCCCAGCCACTGCTGATTGTGCATGGTAATGCACGAGGGTTCCTTCTAGCACTTTTAACCTCTCCTGCCTTGAGTGTCCTACAAAAAGGTGTAGTATTTTTGCCACCTATATTTTAAACTGGCCCTACGATTAAGAATAATAGAACATTAGCTACCAATTGCATTTAAGAAATGGCTACTACATTAAGCTAAAATTCTTTCTGTTTTATATCAGTTTTAGTGACCTTGGGTCTAAATCACCTCTTCCATTAATCCCTCAGAAGATCATTTTTAGAATATGAGTGTGAATAGATAAAACACAGGGAGAAATATCTCAGGTGACAGTTTTAGTGCCTGTGGTTACAGCAATGAACTGGATTGATTGAGAAGTCCCATTGGGGCAAGGTTATTGACCCTTCCCTGGCCAGCACTCCCCTAAGCCAAGCTTTGAAACGAACCAGCTCAGCGCTTAATTAATCCTTCTCTTTGCTTTGACTTTTAAAGTGGCCTTGATCAAGGGCAGCCTTCTTCCAATGAACGATACAGTGTTGGAATTTTCTTTTTCTATCAAATTATACAATCCCAGGTTTGACAGTGCTCACGCCTGACTTTGGGCCAGCCACTTACCCTCTACATCCAAGGTGGCTGACTTAAAACAGAAGATGTTAACATTGACCTGAAGATTCAGGGACAAATAAGTTATTAATGATTTGAATGCACTTAGGACCTATAAAGCTCCATAAAAATCCCTCCTGCAATAATATACGGGTAACATAAGGGAAACACGATAGCCAATCACCATAGTGGAAATGAACCACTTAGTCGCCATTTTGGTTTTCTGTGAAAGTAAACAAAGGAGGACATATATCTCTTTTCCACCTCAAGGTTTTTGCCGAAGTTCATGAATACCTGCAAACCCGCCTTCTAGTTATTTTCCTGTGGCTGTTGTGTAATGATTTGACATGATTAAAGCTGTCTTGATATGTCAAAAAGCTTGGGGTGTCCTCATTGCCTTTGGACTTTTTTTGACCTAGAAAGTAGAAAGCAAAGCTTGTGTTACTAAACATGTTAGCAGAAAATGCTAACAGGTTTGGAGCATGGAAGGCTCTGTCTAGAAACTATGGTGGGGTATGTGGGAGAAGAGATGGACAGGCAAGTGGGTGTCAACCATGTCAGCCATCTCTGTGTTTTGGAAAACGTGTAGGTACTCTACTGTCCTGTGAAGAGTAGGCCAATGTAAGACAACACTTTAAAGAGACCGTCCTTACTGCTGGGTGGACATTTTCCTTCTCTTTGGGTCCTCAGCATCTGTACCTCCTTCCGATATTTGGGAAATTCTCCCACTTTAGGAGTTTTGGTGGGAGGCAGAGTCTGCCTTCCACCCTAGAAGGTGAAAATGCAAGATACCTGCTTTCCCCAGGGCATAACCACAAGACAGAGGTCTACCAGACAGAGGCACCTGCTCTGGACTTTGAAAACAGAACTGGTAACATGAAGAAAGGACCAGAGGAACTCTGTGTGACAATGGCAAAGGACCCCACCTTCTTGGGCAACAGAGGGAGTGGTGCATTGGCAGCATCCAGATCCAGAATGAGCAGTCTGTGTTTCAAGTTCAGTGTGTTCCCAGCTTCATATGTGTTCTTCCTACAGAAGTTCTACAGTGGGATTTTGAGCATTGCTCCTGGCTGAAGGTCCCAGACCTGGTCCCAGTGATACTGTGATACCCAAGCCCTTTCGTTATTAATAACTTAATATGAAAAATGTTCATCTGGGGTGCCTGGGTGGCTCAGATGGTTAAGCGTCTGCCTTCGGCTCAGGTCATGATCCCAGGGTCCTGGGGATCCTGCTTCTCCCTCTCCCTCTGCCTCTCTCCCTGCTCATGCTCTCTCTCTGTGTCTCAAATGAATAAATAAAATCTTTTTTTTTTTAAAAAAAGAAAAATGTTCATCTTTTGCATATGTATTTGTATTTGTCCAAACATATACAAACCCTTTATCTCCCCACCCTCTAGTTCTCCTGATATAATTTACTTACCATAAAATTCACACACTATAGTTGAACAGCTCAATGTGGTTTAGTACATTTATAGAGCTACATAACCACCACCACAATCGAGTCACATTTTTATTTTGTTTTCGTATATTGTTCTAGGAATTTTAAGAGATTTGTTTAACTACCCCCAAAATCAGGATACAGAACAGTCTTCTTCACCCCAGAGGACTTCCTCCTGCCCTCTGTAGTTATACCTTCACCACACCTAGCCCCTGGCAACCACTGACCTATTCTCCACCTCTAGAATTTTGTCTTTTGTAAGATGTCATACAGTGGGTAGTCTTTTGTGTCTTTGCATAATGCTTTAGAGAGTCATCCAAGTTGTTGCATTTGATATTAGTCTATTTCTTTGTGCCGAGTGGCAATATGTTATATAGCTGGACCACAGTTTATCCATTTACTTTTTGATGGGCATTTGCATTGTTTCTGGGTTTTGGAGGGAAGAATTATGAATAGAGTTGCTATCCAATATCTTCTTTTATGTTTTAAAAAATATTTTTCATTTTGGAATAATCATGAACTTTAAAAAAAAAAGTTGGGAATACTATACAAATAACATTTTTCTAAACCATTTGAGAGCAGTTGATAATCTGATGTTACCCCTGAAAACTTAAGTATGTAATTTCTACACACAAGAACATTCTCCTACAAAATCACAGTACGATGGTCAAAATCAGGACGTCCATCTTGATACATCACTACTACCTCATCCTCAGAGTCATTCAAGTTTATTCAGTTGACCCAACAGTGAATTGTATAGCAAATGTATCCAGGTCATAATCACACGGAGTATTTAGCTATCATGTTTCTTGAGTCTCTGTCTGTCTGGAAGAGTTCCTCAGTCTTTCAGTGGCTTTCATGACCTTTACATTTTCAAAATTAACAGTCCAGTTCTTTTGTAGAATATCCTCCAATTTAGTTTGTCTGATGTTTCCTCAAGATTAGATTAAGGTTATCGATTTTGAAAGTGATTGTATCCTTTAATTTCTGTTTGTCCTGTTACTGATGACATTCACTTTGATCCCTTGATTAGGTGGTACATACCAGGTTTGATAAATACTTTGTGGGATGGTATTTGGAAACTATCTAGATATCCTGTTCTGTATCAAACACGCACACACTACATATAAAATAAATGTACATATTTAAATATACATATCATGTATCTATATTCTTATGATATCCTGTTTTATTTAATAAATTATAATTATCAATCCTGCATCCTTCTGATGGCCCCATCATTCTTGGAGCATGTTCTTGCTTTCTGGAACTACAAAATGTCCCAGGATCATCTTGTTCTTTTCTTGCGCCAAGTATGTTAATTGATATTGGGTATTGCTGCTCCCAGTCTTTCAATAGACAGAACTAGGGAAAATGTGTATGTATATGCACATATTTGTTCACACATTTTTAAAAGATTTATTTATTTATTTTAGAGAGAGAGAGAGCACAAGCAGGAGGGGCAGAGGGAGAGAGGACCTCAAGCAGACTCTGTGCTTGAGAGAGCACAGAGCCAAACGGGGAGCTCGATCTCATGACCCTGAGTTCATGACCTGAGTGGAAACCAAGAGTCAGAGGATCAATTGACTGAGCCACCCAGGCACCCCACATATACACATTTATGTTACATCTTTCTTTCATCTGTCATCTATCATCATCATTTATCAGGGTTTTTATATATTTTAGATGTTAATTCCTTATCACATATATGATTTGCAATTTTTTTTCTCATTCCATAGGTTTTCTTTCCATTTTGTTTATGGTTTCTTTTGCTGTACCAAAGCTTCTTTATTTGATGTAGTCCCATTTGTTCATTTTTGCTTTTGTTGCCTTAGCTTTTGGTGTCAAATAAAAAAACTCATTGCCAAAACCAATGTCAAGAAGCTTACCACCTAACTTTTCTTTTACTTTCATGATCTCAAGTCTTACATTCAAGTCTTTAATCCATTTTGAGTTGATTTGTGTGCATGGTGTAAGATTGGGGTCCAGTTTCATTCTTTTGTATGTGGTTGTCCAGTTTTCCCAGCACCATTTACTGAAAACACAATCCTTTCCCCATTTATATTTGTGACTCCTTTGTCATATATAATTGATCACATATGTGTGAGTTAATTATTAGTGGGCTCTCTAGTCTGTTCCATTGATCTATGTTTCTCTTTATGTCAATACCATACTGTATTGATTATAATCGCTTTGTCATACAGTCTGAAATCAGGAAGTGTGATGTCTCCAGCTTTGTTCTTCTTTCTCAAGATTGCTTTGGCTATTTGGGGTCTTTTGTGATTCCATGCAAATTTTAGAATTGTTCTATTTCTGTGAAAAATGTTAGTATTTTGATAGGGCTTGCATTGTTTTTATTGATTGCTTTGGCTTTGAGTAGATGGACATCTTCAACAATATCAGTTCTTCCAATTCATGAGCATAAAATATCTTTCCATTTATTTGTGTCTTCCTTAATTTCTTTCATCAGTGTACAGATCTTTCACCTCCTAGGTTAAATTTATTCCTAGGTATTTTATTCTTTTTGAGGCAATTGTAAATGGGATTGTTTTCTTAATTCCTCTTTCTGTTAGTTCATTATTAATGTATAGAAATGCAGCTGAGTTTTGCATATTGATTTTGTATCCGACAACTTTACTGAATACGTTTATCTGTTTTTTTGATAGAGTCTTTAGGGTTTTCTGTATACAATATCATTTTATCTATAAAGAGAGACAGATTTACTTCTTTCATTCTGATTTGGATGCCTTTTATTTTTCTTGCCTAATTGTTCTGGCTAAGACTTCCAGTACTATGTTGAATAAAAGTGGCATGGGTGGGCATCCTTATCTTGTTCCTGATCTTAGAGGAAAAGCTTTCAACTTTTCACTGGTGACTATGATGTTAGCAGTGGGCTTGTCATATATGGCCTTTATTATATTGAGGTATGTTCCCTCTATACCCACTTTATTGAGATTTTATCATGAATGGACATTGAATTTTATCAAATGTTTTTTCTGCATTTATTGAGATGGTCATATGATTTTTATCCTCATTTTGCTAATGTGGTGTATCACATTGATTGACTTGTGGATGTTGAACCATCCTTGCATCCTTGGAATAAATCTCACTTGATGATGGTATGTGATCCTTTGAACATGTCATTGAATTCAGTGTGCTAATATTTTTTTTAAGATTTTTGCATTTATGTTCATTAGGGATATTGGCCAGTAATTTCTTTTCCTATCATGTCCTTGTCTAGTTTTGCTATCAGCATAATGCTGGCCTGATAAAATGAATTTGGGGGTATTTCCTCCTCTTCTATTTTTTGGAAGCACTTGAGGATTGGTATTAATTCTCTTAAAAAAAAAAAGATTTATTCATTTGAGAGAGACAGAGCATGAGCATGCAGAGGAGCAGAGGGAGAGGGAGAGGGACAAGCAGACTCCCTGCTGAGCAGGGAGCCCAACGTGGGGCCCAATCCCAGGACCCTGAGATCTTGACCTGAGCTGAAGTCAGACACTTAACTGACTGAGCCACTCAGGTGCCCCATCGATTGGTATTAAATCTTTAAATGGTAGAATGCACCAGTGAATATAACCATCTGGTCCTAAACTTTTTTTTTTTCATTTATTTTTACTCTGATCTATGGTATTTCCTTCTATCTACTACCTCTGGGCTTAGTTTGTTCTTCTAGTTCCTTCAGGTATAAAGTTAGGTTGTTTATTTGAGATATTTCCTGTTTCTTTTTTTTTTTTTAAGATTTTATTTATTTATTCATGAGAGACAGAGAGAGAGTGAGGCAGAGGCAGAGGGAGAAGCAGGCTCCCCACTGAGCAGGGAGCCCGATGCGGGACTCAATCCCAGGACTCTGGGATCATGACTTGAGCCAAAGGCAGACACTTAACCATCTGAGCCACCCAGGCGTCCATCTTTCCTGGATCTTAATATAGGCATTTATTGGTATGAACTCCCCCCGCCCCCCTTAGAGCTGCTTATACTACATCCCATAAATTTTGGTATGTTATGTTTTCATTTTCCTTTGTCTCAAGACTTTTTTTTTTAATTTCTCTCTTGATTTTTCTTTGATCCACTTGTTTTTTAATAGCATGTTGGTTAATCACCACATATTTGTGAATTTTCCAGTTTTCTTCTTATAATTGATTTCTAGTTTCATATCATTGTGGTCAGAAAAAAACGCTTGGTATGTTTTCAGTCTTCTTCAATTTACTGAGATTTGTTTTGTGGCCTATTGTAAGATCTATTGTGGAGAATGTTCCATGTACTTGAGAAGATTATGTATTCTGCTGCTTTTGAGTGGAATGTTCTGTACAAGACTGTTAAGTCCATCTGGACTATCTTGTCATTTAAGTCCCATGCTTCCTTATTGATTTTCTATCTGGATGAAGAAAGTGGGGTATTAAAGTCCTCTGTTATTATTGTTTTGCTGTCTATTTCTCCCTTAAGGTCAGTCCCTTTGCTTTATATAGTTAGGTACTCCTATATTGGGTGCATTAGTATTTACAAATGTTATATCCTCTTGTTGGATTGACACCTCTGTCATTCTATGATGTCCTTCTTTGTCTCCTATTACAGTCTTTGGCTTAAAGTCTATTTTTTCTGATATAGCTGCTCCAGCTT
Organism: Mirounga angustirostris; assembly: GCF_029215605.1. Lineage (NCBI taxonomy): Eukaryota > Metazoa > Chordata > Mammalia > Carnivora > Phocidae > Mirounga > Mirounga angustirostris. Next base: position 14,207,525 of record NW_026991716.1, on the reverse strand, counting down.
TCTTTTGGCCTCCATTCGCATGGAACAGCGTTTTCCATCCCTTCACTTTCAGTCTGTATATGTCCTTAAAGCTAAAGGGAGTCTCTTAAAGGCAGCATATAGTTAGTTGGGTCTTGTTTGTTTGTTTTAATCCATTCCTCCACTCTATGTCTTTTGATCGGGGAATTTAGTCCATTTACACTTAAAGTAATTGTTGATTGGTATGGACTTATTACCATTTTGTTAAGTGTTTTCTGGCTGTTTTGTTCCTTTCTTCTTCTCTTGCTCTCTTCCTTTGTGATATGATGCTTTTCTGTGGTATGCTTAGATTCCTTTCTTTTTATCTTGTGTATCTGCTGTACGTTTTTCCTTTGTGGTTGCCAGAGGCTTACATAAAGCAACTTACATTTATAACAGTCTATTTTAAGTGAATAACAACTTTTTCAAATGCATTCTAGAGCTCTACATTTTTACTCTCTTCCTCCCTCCCCATGTTTTATGATCTCTTTATCTTGCTATTCATTAACAAATTATTATAGTTATAGTTATTTATCTAATATCTTTTTAAATAAAATCACTTCTCTTTTCTTTTCTTTCATTATTATTATTATTTTTTTTTAAGAGAGAGAGAGAGCATGCATGCATATGGGAGCTGGGAGAGGCAGAGGGAGAGGGACAGAGAGAATTCCAAACAGGCTTCACACCCATTGCGAAGCCCGGTGGTGCCTGATGTGGGGCTCAATCCCACAACCCTGAGATCATAACTTGAGTTAAAATCAAGAGTCGGATGCTTAACTGACTGAGCCACCGAGGTGCCCCAATAAAATCATTTTTCTAATTAAACTAGTGGTTTCTGTGGCTTGCAATTAAGAAACGGACCACTATTCTTCTATAACTGCAATTATAGGTCCCCAGACCTCACAAGCTGAGGGTACAAATAAGGTCACTTTACTACTTAGACACTTATTTTGTTAAATAGCCCACACCTGTATTACTACAGTGTCCCAGGGTGGTTGTTTTTTCCAAGTATTTGTTGTTTGTCTTTTTTATATTTGTAGATATCTCCAAGCTCCTTCATGCCACTCTGCTCATTTCAGCAAGATGAGTCAGCCCCACCTACCACTTAATAGTCTACTTATTGTTCACATGTCATTTCTCCCATGTAATGGGAGTCACAGTCCTTTCATTGTTCACATGTCATTTCTCCCATGTAATGCATAATGACTTTTGAACATGGCTCTTCTTGGCTTACATTCTTAGAGGCCTCCAGGAAAGACCCTTAGCCCCAGGCATCACAGAGTTTAATGAGCTGAATGCTTTAATTTTACACAAGCTTGTCCCTCTTTAGAGCACCTATTTGTCAAGGGGAAGGGGCTGAGGCAGGCTCATGCAATGGCCACTGTGCTCTACCTGAAACCATTGCTCTCCTCCAAACCTTAGTCTTGTTGCTGAGTCCTGCTCAGCATGCCTGAGTTTTTCTTCCCTTAGAACGAATTCACACTCAGGTGCCTGGATGGCTCAGTTGGTGAAGCATCTGCCTTTGGCTCAGGTCATGATCCCAGAGTCCTAGGATCAAGTCCCACATCGGGCTCTCTGCTCAGTAGGGAGTCTGCTTCTCCCTCTCTCTCAAATAAATAAATAAAATCTTAAAAAAAAAAAAAAAGAGTGAATTCACTCTCGGAAGCTTTATTGCTCTTTCTTCTTTTGAGCTCCCATTCCCCTGCCAGTTCACCAGATATGATTTTCTTGGTGCTCCCCTCTACCATGCACATCCATTATGGAGCGCATGAAGCAAATTCAAAGGACTCGGGAACTGGGTGAAGCCTGGGTGCATGGAAAGTCCCAAGAGTGACAATTACTTGCTTCTTATCCTCTGCCTAACTTTCCTTCTCTGTGTCCAAAAACATCAGAGGAACCCCTCTTTAACCCAGTCCAGTTGAACACCTTGTTCCCTGCCTTGGAGATTCCCAGCTGAGCTCGGAGGTAAGAGGCTATCTCTCCTACCAAATCCCTATGGATTCTAAGTTATTTCTCTTGATTTGGGCCCTTCCCATTTTCTCTCTGCCATTGATATGTGTATTACTTGTCTATCTCTATGTGATAAATGAACCCAAAACTTAGTGGCTTAATACAAACATTTATTGTCTCACAATTTCTATAGGTCAAGAATACAGGAACAGCTTAGCATGAAGATCCACAAGCTCCAGCCAAGTCTTCACATAACAGCAGCTCTAGCTGACCTCTTAGCTGGGAGATTGGAGCCAGGACCACAGAACTAAGCTGCTGCCAAATCCCTGACCTACAGAAAGTGTAAGATAATAAATGCTTGTTGTAAAATCATGCATCTTTGTAATCAATCTCTTACTCCACCCCAGTCCCCTGGCACCTGATCTAGTGTCTTATGCCTACAGTTTTCCTTTTCCAGAGTATGATATCAATAGAACCTTACAGTAAGTAGCCTTTTGAGTTTGGCTTTTTTCCCCCCCTTTAACATAATGCTTTCGAGATTCCTCCCTATGGTTGCATAAGTTATTCATTTGCTCCTTTTTATTGCTGAGGAGTATCTCCTTGTAAGGCTGTACACAATTTGTTTGGCCATTCACAGTTAATGGATATTTGGGTTGTTTCCAGGTTTTGGTGATTAAGAATACAGCTGCTATAAACATTAGCCTTGAGGTACTTCTGTGAACTTAGGTTTCCATTTCTCTTGAAATACCCAGGAGTGAGATCAAAATGGATCACAGATTTAAATGCGAAGCCCAAACCTACTAAACTTCTATAGCAACATTTTTTAAATAGAACTTTCTGTAACGATGAAAATGTTTTATTATCCTGTAACGTCCAATATAATAGCCAGTAGCCACATGTGGCTATTCAGCCCTTGAAATGTGACTAATGTGGCTAAGAAACTGAACTGTTAATTTTATTTAATTACATTTTTATTAATTCAAATTCAAGTAGCCACTTTTGACTAGTGGTTACCATATACGACAAGGCACTTCTAGAGGAAAACACGGAAGAAAATCCTTGTGATTTCGGTTTAGGCAAAGATGACTTAGGGCACAAAAATCAAATCATAAGTCATGTATTTTTTTTGATAAACTGGACTTCAACAGAACTTACAAACCTCTGTTCCTTGAAAGAGGCTTACAAGAAAATGAAGAGACAAGTAACAGAGAAAATATTTGCAAAACAATACCTGGCTAAGGAAATTCACAGTTTAATAATAAGAAAACAACCCAATTTAAAAAAAAATAGGCAAAATATTTGAACAGACACTTCATCCAACAGATTTAGATAGCAAATAAGGACATGGAAAGATGCTTAGCATAGTTATTCATTAGAGAAATGGAAATGGAAATTATCAGCATGTAATACACCTTATACTTAATAGAATGCCCTTTTTTTTTATTTAAGATTTTATTTGTTTATTTGACACAGAGAGAGACACAGTGAGAGAGGGAACACAAGCAGGGGGAGTAGGAGAGGGAGAAGCAGGCCCCCCACTGAGCAGGGAGCCCAATGCAGGGCTCGATCCCAGGACCCTGGGATCATGACCTGAGCCGAAGGCAGATGCTTAACGACTGAACCACCCAGGCACCCCAGTAGAATGCCTTTTTAAAAAAAGATTTTATTTATTTGAGACGGAGAAAAAGAGAAGCGGACTACAGAGAAAGATTTAAAAGATGCCTTTTTTTAGTTGACGTATAGTTGACATACAATATTATATTAATTTCAGGTGACAACTTATTGATTCAACAATTATATACATATTGCAATGCTCACCACGATAAGTCTAATTACCATCTGTTACCATACAGGGTTATTACAATATTATTATTATTATTTTAAATACAATCTTTTTTTTTTAGATTTTATTTATTTAGTTTTTTGAGAGAGAGCGAATGCGGGCGCACAAGTTGGGGGAGGGGCAGAGGGAGAAGCAGACTCCCTGATGAGCAGGGAGCCCAATGCGGGGACTGATCCCAGGACCCTGGGATCATGACCTGAGCCGAAGGCAGATGCTTAATTGACTGAGCCACCCAGGTGCCCTATCTATCTAGATAGATAGATAATCACATCTTCTTTATCCATTCATCTATCAATGGACACTTGGGTTGCTTCCATATCTTGATTATTGTAAATAATGCTGCAATAAACATAAGGGTGCATATGTGTTTTTTAATTAAATATATACTTTTTTTGAGTAGGAAAACTCAACATCATAAATTTGTCAATTCCCCCTGAATTAGTTTATAAATTTAACTTGATCTCTTAAAAAATACCAATAGAGGGGCGTCTGGGTGGCTCAGTCGGTTAAGCATCTACCTTCGGCTCAGGTCACGATCCCAGGGTCCTGGGATCGAGTCCTGCATCTGGCTCTTCGCTCAGCAGGGCTCCTCCTTCTCTCTCTGCTGCTCCCCCTGCTTGTGCTCTCTCTCTGTCAAATAAATAAATAATATCTTTCTAAAAAATACCAAGAGAACTCGGCTTTTAGGCATGGGCAGGTTTTTCTAAAATCCGTAGGGAGGACCTCAAGGACAACTGTGAACGGAATGATAAGAGAAACTTCCAGTTAAGTGCTGTAGAATGAAGAGCTCTTTACTCTTCATTTCCCCCTGAGACCGCTCCAAGATGGCAGTAAAGGAAAAACAAAACAAGAAAGGGTGTGAACTCACTAGATCAAAGAGATTTGGGGGGAAAACAGGAGATAAGAAATAGTAACAAATTTGGGGGCAATGGGAAGATGATGGAGGAATAGATGACTGGAGCTGAGAAAGCTGCATGCGGACGTCTGCCCAGGGCTTGCAGCCGGGAAGGAAGCTGATTTACTGGCTCTGGAGGGCTTAGGAATTTGAGGTACCAGGGAGCAGGAAAGGTGGGGCTAAATCTTGGGACTGAAAGGAACTATCCCAAACATCTCTCCCCTCCCCTCCCCTTTGGTCTCTTTCCCACCCTCCCCCCTCCTACCCCTTGCACAAGGCAAAAGGTTTATTCTTTGGAAAAATTGCACTATACTTGGGGAGAACTCAAGGATTCTAAGCAGAATCGGCGGGGAGGAGGTACTGTACTGAAAAAAAAAGAGAGAGAGAGAGAGAACAAGAGAGGATTCAGAGAAAGGATTCAGAAATTTTAATATTCTAAATATTAAATCCTCCCCCTCCCACTGCACCCCAAGCATTCTTGGGAAAAGTTTTCAATTAGCAATAATAGCGCCTCGGATAAACCTCATTGGCTACGATACTGCCACCACGCAAAGCTATCACCCCAAGCATTCTTTTTTTTTTTAATATTTTATTTATTTATTTGCATGAGAGAGAATGAGAGAGAGCACATGAGAGGGGGGAGGGTCAGAGGGAGAAGCAGACCCCCTGCCGAGCAGGGAGCCCGATGCAGGACTCGATCCAGGGACTCGATCCAGGGACTCCAGGATCATGACCTGAGCCGAAGGCAGTCGCTTAACCAACTGAGCCACCCAGGCGCCCCACCCCAAGCATTCTTACACAATTCAGCAGAAAAACTCTGGCAGGTAGGAAAATATCCTCCACCAGCAGGATGCTATATAATTCTTCTTTAAAAGACCCAAAGGCCTCAGAGATGGACATTTTTGTCCCCTCCGTCCCCAAGTGAACTAGCTCTGTCCTCATCCAGTGGCCCTAAGGTGAGGCCCAATGGTGGACACCTCTTCCTCCTCCCATACCTTAAGTATCGGATCACATTTTTAGAGTCTTACTTATGAACAGATAGTCAAGGATCACCAGATATTTGAGGAAAGTCTTCAACATGAAAGACAGACCAAAACAGAGAAAAGCAAGTCAGGAAAAATAGCAGTGTAAGGAGCAGACGAAAAGAAAACATACACACCACACACACACACACACGCACACACAGACACTATAATCATGGATAGATCAAGGTATTAATTGCAAGGCTTCTGGTTGTCTCAAGCTTTTGGCTGAGGTTCAGAAGGTCGAGGACAAAGTAGCTAACAAACACCCCCACCTTTTACAGAAAGGTGCTAGACCATTCATTCACGTGTAGAGGGGCACAGTGGCCAACAGCCCGGCTGTAGGTGCTAGGACGCCTGGGTCCAAATCTTGACTCTGCCCTTACTAGCTTGTGACCTTGGGCAGATCAGCTGACTTTTTCGTGCTTTGGTTTCCTTTTCTGTAAAAAAGAAGATAATCAAAGCACCTACTGACAGGGTCATCGTGAGGATTCAAGGAGTTCATAATCCATGCAGTGTTCAGAACAGAGGCTGGTACTTGACGAAAAGCTCAGTGAATGTTAGCTTTTGTTACTGTTATGCATCATCAGCCCCTTACCCACCCTCAGGCATATAGAAGGAAAGGCATTATTTGGGTATAGTTGTTAAAATGTAGGTGTCTTTCCTGTACCATCATGGGGGAGCACAGGGGAGTCTGTCCTCACCTCCAGCCAGCTGAGGACGGCGCTTCAGTAAGCACCCAGAGAGTTGACCTGTGTGCCCTGTTGCTGGACGGATTTGGGACTGATATTCGGTATATTCCTGAGAAAGCCCGAAGGTGAGAAGATGGGGCTAGACAGGCTTGAGGTGGCACGACAAAGAGGGTTGTGTAGGAATGCCTTCATTTCTAGGGTTTGGCAGGGAAAGGATTTATACACATTTTTCATGGGCTGGATATGGCCCCATAGAAGGGGAGTTGGCTGGTGGTTTTCTTGGAAAGGGTCCTGTTTTGTGGGCTTTCTGCCAGGGGAGAGATGGCCTCAGCCAGCAGAGGTTCAAGCATGCCAAGAGGCAGAAACTGAGGGGGCCTTGATTACGTCAGGGGAACTTTGGCTAAAAGAACCCCTCAAACTCTACAGTCTCCCACAAAAGGAAGAATGGGCATCTGGACACTGCTGGGACTTTGATCCTTATCCTTGAAGTATCTGGAGTCCAAGGAGCAGGGTAAAGGGGAGAGATGTCCTTGAGCCTGGACGTGCCCCACCTAACCCACTCCTCCCCCTTCTCAATAAGTGGGAAGTTTTCTGTTCAGTAGGAAGCACTTGTAAGTGTGGAGAACTGGGATACCTGATCTCAGATAGAGGGAGGCACGAAAAGAGAACTACCTCTGTAGATCAAAGTGGAAGTGAAAAGACCCAACTGGGAAATTCCCTTTGAGTGGGGCCATTGGGACACATTGCCATTCTTCCAATGGCTTTAAAAAGATGAAAGGTATTGCATCCACAAAACAAAACAAAACACAAACAAAAAAAGTACAGTTTTTAAACATGGAAAGAAAGAACAGGGCTCTTGGATGTGTTAACCTTAAAAACAAAACAGTTATTTTACCAGCAAAAATGGGTTTATTCAGGAATAGAAGCAGAGAATTGCAATTCAGGACACGCAAGCTGCTGCCAAACCGCAGGCAAGTCCAACAAAAGAGAGGGGGAGAAAACGTTATTTTATGGAGAAGAAGGAGGAAGCTGGGAAGGATTATTCTGAATGAAAGTCCATAGGACAAAAGCAAGAGTTCAGGGTGATGAAATTTTCTCATTGGCTGGGTTGCAGGGGCAGTGGATTTCTTGTAGGAGATGCAATGTACACCTTTTCCTTGTTGGGGCTGGTAATTGATGATTCTTTCCTATTGGCCATCCTTCTGTTGGGGCCTGAAATTAACATTTCCTATAGTTGATGTTGAGTGGTGAGGCTCTCCCTTCTATCCTCTGGACTCTACTTTAGTGAGGTTTCCCTTTATTAATAATCACATACATAAAGAATAAGGGTACCGACTCCCCTACACCCCACCATCCAACTACCAAAAGATTGAGTCCTCTCTGCTCCAGACTGCTGTCTGATGTAGCCTTTCCCTATGACCTAGCTTCCCTCACCGCAGAGCATGCAAACTCCTACACCCCCCATTTCCTGTCTTCCACCGCTCACAGCTCAGTTATTTGTGTTAATTTTATTTCTTAAGCTTGAGCTGTGTGCACTGTTGCTGTATCATATGAGGCCGTATTATATGCAAATGGGCCAACCAGCTAACAGAGGAGAGAGCCACAGCCTTTGGATGCTGTGTGTGCCAGATCTCTCTTAGGACAGGGTCATTCTTGGTGTTAACCAGTCCTCTAGCCTCATACTGAATCCTGAAGAACCTGGGCAGAGAGGGCCTTGGTCTCTTGCTGTTCTTCAAGAAGGGCCCAAGATGCATGGGGCTGGTGGACTGGGGGCATAGGGCTGAATCTTACCTTGGCGTGTTATTGTGGAAACAGGCTGGAGCTGGGAGATGGGAGAATCTAGTGGCGCTGGGATTTTGCACAATTTCTCGATTGTGTATATATCTCTTCTAGTTTTGCAGTCTTGATGTCTATTTTCTTGCTGTTCTCCCTTAGTATTGAGTAAAACCCTTGGGAAGTTTTAGCCTTCTTGTAAGTAGGTCAAAATCAGTCAATCGGTAAAGGACACCCAGCCTAGATGTTTACGTCCCCATTTGCATTTGTACCAGGGGCAGTCTACCCCTGAGGGGCAGCATGATAATCAGCAAAGTGAGTGACTCTGAGAGGATAAAAAAGTCAGGGTGGGGTAGATTTTCTTCACAGAGGTAAAGTTTGGCAGGTCTGAATCTCACCAGAGGGAGGGAGGCAATAAGCAGTACCTCCCAGCATATGTGCTCCTCAACTCCTATAACACCTTCTTGGTTATGCCAGGAAAACCTCTGTCAACAGGGTGTGTTATGGATGAACTGTTTTTGCTTGTTTATTTTTGGTTTGTTCTGTGCTGCTAGGGACTCATAAGCAACATGAAAGAAAAAGAAATTTGCTTCTTCATTTTGGTAAAGATAGCCAAGCCATTATCCTCTGAACTCTAGGCTGCTTTCCCTCTGAACTTGACCTCCCTGGGCATCAGTTTCCCCACCTGTGAAGTGGGGACTGCAGTATCTCTTTTATCAAATGAGGTTGCTCATTTATTCATGTAACATATATTAAATGCATTAATAAATTGGGCATCCACTGTCAGGCACTGTGAGGGACTGCAAATTCCCTGGTGAGCGACCAGAGACTAAAAGGTCATCTTCAGGGAAGCTTACAGGCTGGTGGGAGAGAGAAAATGTAATCAAATAAACAGAAATACATTTGAAATCTCCCCTGGGAGAGCTACTATGATGTTGTCGGATCCTGTATCAGGAACAAGGGATCTCACATAATGGGGGGTTAGGGAGAGCTGGGGTCAAAGAAGGTTTCCTTGAGGAAGGGACAAGTGAGCTGAGACCGGAAGGATGAGAGGAGTTACTCTGGAGGGAATGGGGAAAGAACATTCCAGAAAGAGGGGACAGTCGCTGTTTTGGAAGAACAAGGCCATCAAGAAACTAAGCTGGATGGAGTTGCTTGAAAGATTGAGAGGCTGGTGGCTAATGCTTCAAGAGGATGGGTCGGCTCTTCCAAGCCTGGAAGAAGGGATGGAGTGGAGGGGTGGTGTGGTGGGGAGTTGTAGGTAGTGGACTCTGGGACCTTGATGGAATGCCATGCCTCAGAGGTGGCTGAACTTGTGGCTAGTGGCAAAGGGCTACATATCGGGCCTTCAGACTAGGGAAGGTTTTAGTGAGGGGCACTGGACCCCCCCCAACTCCCTGCACTCCCGATGTCTGAATGAAGGGAAAGATGAACACCTCATAACTAATCTCCCATGCACAAAAAGCAATCGACCAGCACCTTAATGAGAGGCAGTAGATGTGGTAGCCTGGATCTTTGTGTCTGGAGCCAAACTTAGGTTCAAATCCTAGCTCTATCAATAGCTTTTCTGCCCTGGACAGTTACTGGGCTTCAGTTTCCCCACCTGTAAAGTGGGGATTGCAGTATCTCTTTTATCAAGTGGTGGGGCAGATTTAAATTGGCTAATGTGTGTTAAGTTCTTGAAAGTGTCCATCACAATGTCTATGCCATATATATGTTAGGGAAAAGTCAGCCAGATGTGAGGCCCTCCTCTAATAGCTTTTTTTTTTTTTAAGATTCTATTTATTTATTTATTTATTTATTTATTTATTTATTTATTTGACAGAGAGAGACAGCAAGAGAGGGAACACAAGTGGGGGTGGGGGGAGGGGAGACGGAGAAGCAGGCTCCCCGCTGAGCAGGGAGCCCAATGCAGAGGTTCGGCCCCAGGACCCTGGGATCATGACCTGAGCCGAAGGCAGAAACCTAAGGCCTGAGCCACAGAGGTGCCCCTCTCCTCGAATATCTTTGGACTCCCCAACTCCCTGAGAGGCTGGTACAGCCTACAGGAGCAAGAGGGGTTTCCGAAGTGGGCTGAATTTCCAGCCAAGCTAGGAAGTGGTTGAGGTTTGAGACGGGGAAAACAAATGTTAAGGTAACATTTTTTGCTCCCAAGTTCTCAGAGCATCTCCTGTTCAGATCCACGAGCAATTCCACTGTAGGAAAGTAGTGCAGGTGGTAAGCCTGAATCAAAACTGAGAAAGATGGGCGATTTTAAGTGGAATCAGACACGTGGAACCACATGGCTCACCGAGTCCTAGAGACCCTCAAACTCTTCCCTTCGGACACGCAGGTACAGATCACAGTGGGGGTGCCTGGGAACCCAACGAACCATCACTGGAAAGAGCGTTTCAGGGAGAGCTGCCCCAACATTTGAAATGCTCTCTCCTGAAGTTGGGTAATCCAGCTGCGGGCTCAAACAGGAAAGCAGGTAATAATGCACGACATACGAGGGATGCTCACAAAGACGCAGCAAGACACCGCCCCCTGCCCCGCTCCGCTATCCCGCAAAGCAACCGTCGCTGGGGCACAGACAGGAGCCAGGAGCGGGGGCGGCCCGCGGGGTTCGCCAGCGCCGCCACGCTGGGTCTCCGGCAGGGGCCGCTGCAGCGGGGCAGGCGGGCCGGCCCGCCCCTCCCCCGCCCCCGCGGCCCGCCCCGCGGCCCGCCCCGCGGCCCGCCCCGCCCCTCCCCCCGCCCCCGCGGCCCGGCCCGCCCCTCCTCCCGCCCCCCGCCCCGCCCCTCCCCCCGCCCCCGCGGCCCGGCCCGCCCCTCCTCCCGCCCCCCGCCCCGCCCCTCCCCCCGCCCCCGCGGCCCGGCCCGCCCCCGCGCCAGGGCCGCCGCCGTTCCCGCCTCCTGCAGGTGCGTCTCTCGCGACCCGAGGGCCCGGCGGCCTTCCTCGGCTCCAGCCCTGGGGGCCCGGCTCGGCCCGCGCACCGTCCGCGACCGGGACCTCCGCGGGCCGGGCCGGGCCGAGGCGGGGCGGGGGCGGTGCCGGCCGGCGCATGCGCGCTCCCCCCTTCCGGAGTCCTTGACGGGCGGGCGAGCGAGGGGGAGGGGAGCGCACCCCGCTTCTGCGGGAAGAGCCCCCCCCCCCGGAGGCTCTCCGGGCTGGGCAGCTGCACGTGCGGAGCCCCGAGCCCGGGTGTCGTCCGAGCATAGCCTACGGGCAGCTGCCGCCCGAGAGACGAGGGAGGGGGCAGGAAGCGAGGTTCAAAGTCACGCGGCCGGAGCAGGTGGGCCTCGTAGGTCGCTGTGAAGGGGGAGCCGCGGGAGGGCTCTGAGCGGAGCGTCCCGTCTGAGTGGAGCCAGTGTGGCCTCTGGCAGCAGCCCGGGTGGCAGATGATGGTGGCCGGGCTGGTGGCTGCGGGCGTGGGAGGAGGGGTCGGAGCAGGGACGGAGTTGAAAGGTGCAGCTCTCAGAACTTGCGGACCAGCCGGGCTGTGGCGTGTGAGCTGTGGAAGGGAGAGGTCAGGTTCAAGAAGATGCCTAAGCTTTGCGGGGAGAAGGTGTGGGGAAGGTTCGGGAGGTCGGGTGGGGCTGTGTGAGGTGGGAGCCGTTTGTTGGACATTGGAGGCGGGATGCAGTCTGGCACCTGGGAGGATGGGAGACCCAGAGAGGTAGGAGGAAAACCTGGAAAGCGTGGTGTTGGGGAACCAGAAGAAGCGAGTGTTTGCTGGAGAGGTGATCAAAGGGGTCAGAGGCTGGACATGGCCAAGAAGGAGGATCCAAATGACCATTGGGTTTAGCACGGTGGATAGAGGTCTCTGGTAGCCTTGACAAGAGCAGTTGGTAGAGGGGAGAGAGGGAATGAGTGTGTCCGTTTTCATGGCAGGGGACTGGTACATTGCACTTACTTAGCTCAGAGGGGTTCAAAAAGTATTTTATTTGTGTAAGTTTTTGCAGTTCCTACTTTAAATCACTGTTTTTCCAAAAGTTTTTTTTTTTTTTTTTAATCTCCAATTCCTGATATAACCTTTCATTTCATTTACTGTATTTTTCAGAATTGGTAGGGTGCCACAGGGAACATTTTTCTTTTTTTCTAATTCAGTAGGTGATTTCAAAAGTCTGGTTAAACAGGGGACTGCCATTCACCCAGAGTAAGCTCCATGTTTGGGGAACCAGCCCTATACCCAGAAAGCTCCCAATGACTGTTTGCTGAATGAGTTTATTTTCTCCTCTGTGGTCTGTCTGCCCACCCTGAAGATAAAAGGCAGAGTAATGGAATTCTCCAGTCACTGAATCAGCACAGTGGTGGCCTGTGCTGCCAGAGAAATTTGGTTTTCCTCTTGAACAGGACTGTAAGCTTGTGGAAGGTAGAACCACTGCTCACCCTGACCCCCCAGAAAAGCAAATAAATGTTGGCACAGAAGATGCTTCCAGTAAATACTTTGTGGGAGCATCTGAAAATAGTCTTATGTTCTGAGCATTTCTGATCTTGGAAGTACATTTCAGGTCGCACTGTTCAAAAACATGTCAATGTTTTGTATTTATTTTATTTTATTACTTTTTAAAGATTTTATTTATTTGAGAGAGAGCGTCCAGAGGGAGAGTGAGAGGGAGAAACAGACTCCCTCCCATGACCTGAGCCGAAGGCAGACGCTTAACCAACTGAGCTACCCAGGCACCCCAGATATTTTGTATTTAATCTCTACTTTGTTTGCACATTCACTGAAAGACTTGCAGAACATCTTTTAAATTAATGGAAAATTTAGCAAAACGTTTCCCACATTCTTTAAAAAAAATCATGTGAAGTGTTCACTAATAAAACAGGAAGAGGAATGGTTTCTTGAAACCAGAAATTTTCTGATTCATTACTTAAGATAGACACGAAAAACTTAGATTCTACTAATAAATTAATAAGTTAGTATGATAAAAGATTTGAAATACAAATAATATACATGTTTAGAAAGTGTTTTAATTGTATTATAGTCCACGAGTGTGTGGATACATCCATCTATGTAATATATGTGTGGGTCATTAGACATAATTCACATGAGAACTAAAGCTGTTTTCCCAAGAAGTACTTGGTGATTGCATTTCCTAGGCAAAGAATCTAGAAACTAGTGATTTTTGGAAATGTTGAAACATGAGCAAGTAAACCTTTTTCCTACTTTTTAATTTTGATTTCAGTGTTATGATGAAAGTAATTTTACTACTCAAGAATGAAAACTTTTGAGTAGAAAAACTTAGATGAAAAATTAGTAACATTTTACCCAGATAATACATCCTAATCTTCTCAATCATACAATTAAAAATTCCTTAATATTCTCATTTAAAAAAAATTTTCTGAAGATTTTATTAATTGATTTCTATACCCAATGTGGGGCTCAAACTCAAAACCCCGAGATTCAGAGTCGCATACTCTATCGACTAATAAACCAGTTCAGCACCCCAATATTCTCAAATTTTGACGGCTGTTTATAATTAGCAACAAATTCAATACTCATGCTCAGAATAGAATGAAGATTTGCCTTCATTTCATAGCTGTTCAGTAGAAGACCCATCACTGAGACCTTCTTGCAGAAGAACTTTAGACAAAGAGCAATATCGCTAGTTGCTTTATGTTGACGCCTCGATTTTAATTCCTTACATTCTTTGAAGTTCTTAATGACTTTTAAAACCCTACCTTCATGTCTGAGAAAAAATATGACCATTTATTCAGGAGTTATCTAGAAGTCTTTGATAGTAAGTAGGAATGTTTGCAAACATCTGAAAACCTACAGAAGAAGAAAAGCATTTCTGGAACAAACTGATGTCTCCAAATTTAAGTATTAGAAAGCAGCAGTGGAATCAAACATCTTCATCTTTGAGAGAAATAACTAAAGGCATATATTAAGCTAAAAATGATAGCATAAGTAATTTCATACTATACGTAAGAAGGTTTTGGTCAAGCTAGGCAGTATTGCGAACTTTAATTTTCCCAGTTTTTATCAAGATGTGCAGGTTTAACAATGATCATCTATGACAGTATTTTATTTTATTTTATTTTTATTTTTTATTTATTTATTTATTTATTTTTATTCTTATGTTAATCCCCATACATTACATCATTAGTTTTAGATGAAGTGTTCCATGATTCATTGTTTGTGCATAACACCCAGTGCTCCATGCAGAATGTGCCCTCCTCAATACCCACCACCAGGCTAGCCCATCCTCCCACCCCCCTCCCCACTAGAACCCTGTTTGTTTTTCAGAGTCCATCGTCTCTCATGGTTCGTCTACCCCTCCAATTTCCCCCACTTCATTCTTCCCCTCCTGCTACCTTCTTCTTCTTCTTTTTTTTTTTCTTAACATATATTGCATTATTTGTTTCAGAGGTACAGATCTGAGATTCAACAGTCTTGCACAATTCACAGCGCTTACCAGAGCACATACGCTCCCCAGTGTCTATCACCCAGTACCCCCATCCCTCCCACCCCATCCCCCACTCCAACAACCCTCAGTTTGTTTCCTGCGATTAAGAATTCCTCATATCAGTGAGATCATATGATACATATGACAGTATTTTAAAGCCTCAGATGGATCTGAGATCCTCAAATGAAGCATTTCTTGCTAATTATTGACTCTGGGTGATGGAAGCATGAGTTCAGTTTTTGTATATGTTTAAATTTTTCCATAATTAAAAAAAACAAACTATCGTAACACCTCACTTGTTCCTTACTGAGGTGTTTCAAATAATAGTTTTTCCAAATAAATTGAAGTTTGTCAAAAGCCTATGATGCCAATGCTGGCTGAAAATCACGCCAAGCCATTTCCCCCCTACGTCCTTTAAACAGGGCACTGGGGTGATCTTCATGACGGTCCAGCATTCCCAGTGTTGCAGGCTGCAGGCTGCTCCCCAGGGTTCCAACGCGTCCCAAGTCAGCCCACCTGCTCCCCCAGCAGCCGGTAAGCCAGACAGACGCCTTTTTTGGTCTTCCCTTGGCTCTGACCTGCATTCCTTCTCTGCAGAAAGAACTCCAGGCAGCTAGAGAGTCTTGTCCCTTGAGGTTGTTCTGGAAACCAGCGCTATACCACTTTTCTCTAACCTACTCTTTTTCTCAATTCCAAGCTTCTTGTCTGGTCTTTTTGATTACAGCAGAGACAGGTTATGATGAAAATTTGTCAACATGCTTCTTGTTTTTAAGTGAGGTTTACTGAAATACAACATACATGTTATGAAATTTCATTCTTCTTATTATATAGTTCCATGAGTTTTTGAAAACCACCACAAAATAAAGACGTAGAATTTTCTTGGGGCACCTGGGTGGCTTAGTCATTAAGTGCCTGCCTTCTGCTCAGGTCATGATCTCAGGGTCCTGGGATCGAGTCCCACATCGGGCTCCCTGCCCAGCAGGAAGCCTGCTTCTCCCTCTCCCACTCCCCCTGCTTGTGTTCCCTCTCTCACTGTGTCTCTCTGTCAAATAAATAAATAAAATATTAAAAAAAAAATAGAATTTTCCACTGCTTTAGAAGAGTTCCCTGGCTCTCCCTCTCTCCCCCCACCCCCAGTCCCTGGAAGCCATGGATATGATTTCTGGATGTGATTTCTGTACCTATAGTTTTGTTCTTTCATAATATCGTACAAATGGTCTCAAATAGTGTGTAGGTTTTTTTGTTCTGGCTTCTTTTGCTTAGCATAATGTTTTTCTTTATTTTTTATTTATTACTTTGAAATAAGTTTGCAACAGAAATGTTGCAAAAGAGTACACAGAGTTCCCATATACTATTTATCCAATTTCCCCTAAGGTTAACATCTGACCAAACTAGAATACAAGGATCTAAACCAGGACATGGACATTGTCACAGTATTATTTGCTAATTTTGCAGACTTCATTCAATTTTGCCAATTCTCCCACTAGTGTCCCTTTTCGTGTCTTGAATCCAATCCAGAATCCCACAGTGCATTTCTTTGTCATGTCTCCTTAGTCTGCGACCTGGGACAAGTGCCCAGTGTTTATTTTTCATAAACTTGGTAAATTTTTTTGAAGAGTACTGGCCAATTTTGCTGTAGACTGCTTCCTCAATTGGAGTTTGTCAGATGTATTCTTAATAATTAAATTGAACTAATGCATTTTGGGGAAAAATACTGCAGAAGTGATGTTTTGCCCTTCTTACTGTATCCTCTAAGGAGGTAGGTGGAGTCAGTATGTCTTATTACTGGTGATGTTAATTTTGATCGCTTAGGTAAGGTAGGGTCTGCTGGGTTTTTCTTCTGTCGAGTTACTATTGCATAACACTTGAAAAACTCACCCATGTTTTTGCGTGTATTACCAGTTTGTTCTTTTCATTGTGGAATAGTATTTCATTGTATGGATGGACCACAGTTTTTAAATTTTGTTTTGTTTTGTTTTAACCCCTTTACAAGTTGATGGACATTTGGTTTGCTTCCATTTTTTTCTGCCCCGGCACTATGCAATGGACCCTGGTGTTCACAGAACACCAACATCAGACAAGGCTCCCCCATGACCACGGTGAATCAGCACAAAAACAGGACAAATCTGTAATTAGGTCTGAACCCGAACAAAAACAAGAACATTTTCTAAACCACAAAAAATGACACAACATCCTCCTATACAGGCTAATAGGAGCGACTGCTGCTTCTTGATCCCAACTTGAGCCCTGTTTTACTCCTTGTACCTTTTAGGTAAGATGCACTTAGATAACCAAGGTATCCTGTCTCCTGAAGGCTTGCAGTCCAGAACAAAGCCTTGCTTCCACAAACCCTCCCTAACCTTCCTAACACAAGCCCCAATCCTGTAATAAATCCTTTCTATCACTGTTCCTGAGACCCTGCACGTCTTTATAGCGTGTTTCTCTCTCCTTGCAACTTGCTCAACTACAGGTGTGTTTGTGGTCTTTTGCTGGAGAACACGGACACTGTAAACAACATACAAACACATGTATTGAAAATCCTTGCTGCTCCTCTTGTCTCTAAACATCCTATTTCCCACCAACCTTCAACTCTTTTTACTAATAAATTGGGAATTCTTCCCTTTTTTTAATGCAAATGCAGATCAGTACTATGGTTTATACTTCTGTCTCCTCTTTCTCTTACAAAACACTATTGCATCTGGCTTTTTCCCCTCAACATTATTCTGGAGATGTCTGTCAAGGTTCTAGAGTCTTGGGGTGCCTGGCTGGGTCTCTTGGTAGAGCATGCAATTCTTGATTTGGGGGTTGTAAATTCAAGCCCTATGCTAGGCATAGAGCTTACATTAAAAAAATTAAAGGTTAGAGAGAATGTCTTTCTTTTTTTTTTTTATTAAGCATGTGAGATCTGCACATTGGAATGATTTGTGGAATAAATCTGATTTGGCACTAATAGGCTTTTAAAATTTTCTTATTTTATTTTTTTAAATTTAAAAATTTTTTTAGTAACAGGTTTTTGAGCCTCATCTTCCAGACATTTATTTTTAACCTCTCTTGATATCCTCTGCCCTGCTGATACCAGCCATCACTTCTGAAGTCAGTGAGCTAGCTATCTGCTTATAAATACTGAATCAACCAGCAAATCACATTTAATCACTTTGTTCATTTTTTTTTTAAAGATTTTATTTATTTATTTGACAGAGCGACAGCAAGAGAAGGTATACAAGTAGAGGGAGTGGGAGAGGGAGAAGCAGGCTTCCCGTGGAGCAGGGAGCCCGATCCCAGAACCCCGGGATCATGACCTGAGCTGAAGGCAAATGCTTAACTTCTGAGCCACCCAGGTGCCCCTCATTTGTTTTTTTTAAATTGTAGTAAAATACACATAACCTAAAAATTTACCATCTTAACCATTTTTGGGGCAACAGTTCAATAGTGTTAAGTACGTACATTCACATTGTTGCATAACCAATCTCCAGAACTCTCTTTATCTTACAAAACTGACACCCTATGCCTAGTACTTTTATTTTTAAACTATTTTATAGTTCACATACAGGAAAATTAACCCATTTTTAGTGTAGTGTTCTATGGGTTTTGACAGACATGATCGTGTAACCACCACCATAATCAAGACGTAGGACAATTCTGTCACCCCTGAAAATCCCCTCATGCCCCTTTATGTATTCACTCCTCCCTGCTCAGGTGACCAATATTTTCTGTCCCCATAGTTTTGTCCCTTCCAGAATGTCCTACTGGTAGAATCATACACACATCCATTTTTGTCATGCAGTGTATTGTGAATGTGCCATTGTTTATCAATCTCATCCCTCATAGATGGACAGTTAGGTTGTTTCCAGTCTCTTGCTCTCAATCACAGGGATCTAAAGAACAACTATAGATATGTCATTTTGGATGTGGGCAACTCTTACTGTTTTAAAATTTTCCACACTTGGGATTGCTAGGTCAGAGGGAAAATGCACTTGTAATTTTGGTAGGTTGTCTTCCAAAGGGATTATAAAGTTTTGATAAATGTGTTATTTTTCTGTTTTCTAGATCTACAGACCTTTAATTCTGAGTCCTTCCAACAATTTACCCACCAGATAGAAGTCAGCCCTGCCAGTTATCCTCTTGGTGTCATTGATCCAAATATTGTCCTTCTCTCTGTTTTTCTTTCATAAAATTCCTCAGGGATGGATCAAAATTTACTAGATGTGCTTGAAGTCTCAGGTTCCTTTGACTTGATGTCCTCTTGATCTTATTTGTTGTCATATGACATGTCTTCCCTGCCTGGTTCCACTCTCAGAATTTACATTCCCATAGAAATGGTATTTTGACCAAAAGTTGAGAAGACCTAGCTTTTTCTTACCTTTTCATACCTTTTAAAAAGCAACAGAACTTGTGTTTCAGATGAATTTTCACATCTCACCCCTTCCCAAGCCTCTAAGTCAGTGTTTCTCAAACTTGAGCATTCGTCAGAATCAGCTGGAGACAGACATGGGCCCCCACCTGCAAAGTTTCTGATTCAGTGGGTTTGGGGTAGAGCCCCTGACTTTGCATTTCTAACAGGGCCGCAGGTGCTGTTGCCCCTGGTGGTGTGGGGACAAGTGTTTGAGAACCACTGCACCAGGGCCTCTGGGAGTGCTTGAGAACACAAATGGAAAACAGTTGGTTTAGAGGAGGAATACACCATCAAGATCCGATACTCATGATTTTTGTAGAGGGCATCCTTACGTATTTATATGTACAAATACAAGTTGATTCTATTTGTTTCTGTGGTTTTTTCCCAAAGCCCATCTCAGGAATTAGTACCACAAAGAAAACCTGATGCAACCTCTTCAGTTTGTCCCCCGCCGATTACTTTACGGGCTGTATTGTGGACTGAAGTCTCCAGCCTCCTCTGGAACCTGGATTTGCCCAAAAATGGCTCGACCAAGTTCAAGTAGGTCTTTCTCAGCCTGCTACCCCTTTGTCTCCGGTGGAATTTGAAGCATCTGAGAGTTCCTGCACTTTGAGGGGGGGATGTCTGTAGTGGAGTGGGTGCTGGGCAGGATTTTGGAGAAAGCCACACTGCTGTTCTCCCCTCAGGCAAACCCTTTCCGGGACAGGATCCCGGATAATCTCTCGGTAGTCAAGTTGAAGTCCTTTGGAGACGTTTTATTGCTTCTCCTAGAATATTTGCACTCAGGCTTCTCACATAGGACTTGTCTTTTAAAGCCCTCACCTCTCAGCAAGAGGGGAAAGCTGTCCTTCAGGGTGATACCGAGTTGAGTGTTCTGCACGGGTAGGGTTCCTGTCTCTACCTGGGCCCTTAGTCTGTAGTAAATATAGAGCCTATTTATACAATAAAGGATCTTTGGTGGGCCTGTGAAACATGCTTTAGCATGTTATCGAAAGGCCAAGCTGACCTCTTTTAGCCTATTTTTTTGGATAACTTTTTCTAATACTGCAGGTGTGCTCAGACATAACAGCCCCTCCTTCCATTTTGCCCAAGCTCAGGAATGGAAAACAACCGAATCCCTTGGTGTTCCTGGCTGTGGAGGACAGGGCAGGCTGCTAGAGGCCATGGGGGACCTGCAAGTGTGTGCCTGACTTCTGCCCAGAGTGGGCCATCTGGGTTTGGAACTGCAAAATGTCCTGGGGTGTTTTCCCTTAGTAGTTGGGAAATGCCCTTTTTTCTTTTCTCCCTCTTCTTCTTTTTAAGATTTTCTACCACATTAACATTATTATATTTACATCCTGTTTTCCAAGAGCCAAACCTGAGTTGACTGTTTTGTTTCTAGAAGTTGCTTAAAGTGGAACCTTAATAGAAGTCATTTTGACCTAGGACCTACTCATCAGTAGGATGACAGAGTTTACATTTCAGGTAAAAAAAACCACAACAACAACAACATTTAGGGCTAGGGAAAGCTTTATGGGTGAACTTTGAAGTCCTTGAGGACATTTGTAGGGTTTGAACCCAGGAGTCACACAAATCGTCCTTAGTAAAGTACTCGTACCTTTTCTTAAGGTACGCATCTTGTTCTTTCAGGAGATTAGATTAGACTGCACACTCCAGTCCACCCAGACTGGGTTTCTTTTTTCAAATTCTTCCCAGTGGGACGGCTTTCGTGCGCCTCATTTGTCACACTGGTCTAACTCCAAAGGGGATATAAACATGGGCTAAGCTTTGGCAGGGTTGGCAAATGGTTGGGCTGGTTATGCCCCAAGGGGACAGTGTGCCGGCACCATTTTCAGTCCTTTGGGACTTAGGCTGCTGGAAACATGATCCCAGTGAGCTTCAGGAATGTGCTTGGAGAGGAGCCTCTCCTTCTTTGTTTCTGAGAGTCTGCTTTTACTCCCTGTGCCTTCTTCCCAGCAGCCAGAGAGGAGGGGAAGGGGAGAGGAGATGGGGTCTTTATTAAGATTCTCAGTCATGGGCCAGTCATGGGGGTGACTCTGGGCTTACGAGGATGAAGCCTCGGAAGGGAGGCATTGATGCGTGAGAAACTAATGGGATCTGTCTTACCAGCTCGGGGTACAAAATGAAGTCACATTCTCGTTCATATCTCAGTTCATTGTCTCTCTGCCCCCATCCCACTAGCTCTCTTTTTTTCCAACCTGCCTGTCCAGGGTTCCGTCTCTCAGGGGATGCTCATTCATTCCAGGGATTAACC
Source organism: Mirounga angustirostris (assembly GCF_029215605.1). Lineage (NCBI taxonomy): Eukaryota > Metazoa > Chordata > Mammalia > Carnivora > Phocidae > Mirounga > Mirounga angustirostris. Next base: position 14,186,311 of record NW_026991716.1, on the reverse strand, counting down.
TGCTGCATCAGCTGAAGAACTCACTCGTACTTTTGCCAAAATCTGCAGTCCATTAGCATAGGTTAGAAGATGTCTGTGTTGGGGCCATAGGCATTGCTGGTCCGGCATTTGCTTCTCCCGGGTGGGGGCGGGGAGGGCAGAAGAGGGAGTTTCTCAGCTCTGTACTGCTTATGTACATAGCACTTACATACCCCATAGCACTTACGTACCCCGCAAACAAGGGCTTGCAGAGCCACGGTGCCTGGGAGAGAGGGGTGTCGCTCAGACACATGCCCTGTCCTAACCGAATCTCTGTTGCCCAGGAGCAACAATGACATTTCCAAGTCTAGCTCCTCATTCTAAACCTGGGATGAGGACATTTGTTCCAGGGGCGGATTCTACCTTGTAGTCCATGTACAGTGCTTGGTGCAGAGCCTGGGGCACAGGCAGTCCTCCTCGAATGGTGGTTGCTGCCCCTGATGGACAGAGATCAAGTCGGGGAATACCTGGATGTGCAGAACAAGGCACTCCGTCCCAGAGAGCAAGCTATAGTCTATGACCATGGTTACCTGCTGTCACGGTATTCTCTGTGTTCAATTCCCTTCTGTTTCCCCAAGTCCCTGGTGACGTCTTGTTGAAAGGTCCAACTCTGACTTGAGTTGTAAAGGAGAAGGTTATGTGTCCAGGTTTGGAGCAGAGCATCTGTTCACCGGGGAGGGGGCCTCACCCTCACCTTGTAATGATGTCGAGGGAAGCTGAAATTAGCAAGATCCCCAAAGGGAACAGAATTTGGAAGGAAGGGAAGGCTTTGGACTCCAGTGGGCGTGAGGTCAACCCCCCCTACACTAGCTTGTTTTTACTGTTCCGAAGGAAGATGCTTCCCCATCCATTAGCTTTTAAAAATCTTTGTAACAGCCTGCTGTTGGGAAGGCCCTCCTGTGCACATCAAACAGCCAGCAGAGCAGAGATGGATGGTTCTCACTTCTCACAGGTGGATGGATGGTTGGGAGTCAGAGTCAAGATTCAAAGCCAGTGTCGTGTACCCTGCTTCTTTCTTTAAGATGCTTTACACTCGTACAGCAGGCCACATGGACAGCGTCTTCATGGCACAGGAATGATTTTTTAAAAAGATGTATTTATTTTATTTTATTATTTTCTTAAAAGATGTATTTATTTGAGAGAGAAAGCATGAGCGAGAAGGGCAGAGAAAGAGAGAGAATCTTAAGCGGACTCCGCACTCAGTGCAGAGCCTGATATTGGGCTCGATCTCTCGATCCTGAGATCATGACCTGAGCTGAAACTAAGAGTCGGTCGCTCCACTGAACCACCCAGGTGCCCCTGGTACAGGAATGATTTTTATTTGGGGATCCTAAAGTATCATTACACGCAAGGTCAAGTCAAAATATGAACAACTGATACAGGATATAAATGCCCACACGGTACACTGGATTTATAAAGATTTTATTCTCTCTTTAGATATGGCTGATTTTCGGAAGTTTTTTGCAAAAGCAAAGCACGTGGTCATCATTTCAGGGGCTGGTGTTAGTGCTGAGAGCGGAGTCCCGACTTTCAGAGGAGCAGGGGGCTACTGGAGAAAATGGCAAGCTCAGGTGAGCCGTGTTTCCAGAATACTGCAGAGTTCTCTTGAATGAAGCCGTGCCAGAGTCTGACTCGGAGCCTGGTGCCTGACGCAGGGGGCAAAGTTCCGAAATTAACCATGGCTCTCATCTTGGTTATTTGGGCAACAACACAAAGCGTGTATGATTAAGTTCTCAGACGTAAACAAAACAGCCGCTCTCCTTACTTTCTAGATCTGTAGAGATTGTATTTATTCACGTAACGATTTAGATTTCTTCTAGTAATTAAAGTGGAGTCGGAGAAATCGTGGTTAGCATAGTTCATCACTTTTCTACAGATACTGAAATTAAGTATTACACATTTTTAAAGTTCCTGTGAACTTTTCAAATTTTTTTAAAAAAGATTTTATTTATTTATTTGGGAGAGAGTGCGAGTGCACAAGCCGGGGAAGGGGCAGAGGGAGAGGGAGAAGCAGGCTCCCCGCTGAGCGTTTGATCCCAGGATCCCAGAACATGACCTGAGCCGAAATGTAACAGTGTTTCTAATACTGCGTGATGAGCATGACTGTAATGCTGAATGCCCTAAAGATACTATACTCATTCTTTAGTGGGTAGACCAGCTACCTTGAAGTGACTTTATCCATTGCACTAGGTACCATAAAGCAATCATATTGGTGCTTCTTCATTATCAGCATATGAATTTTCACACATAAATAAATATGAATTTTTTCACCTTATCTTTTATTAATTTGATGTTTACTGCTAGTAATACGTATATCATCTACGGTGTTTTGTATCATATATAAGAATATTGATGTAGGCACTGACAGATGATTGATGTTGTAAAGGGACAATGTAATTTTGGTATGGATACATACAGGACAGCACAGTAAGTGTATTTTCTCTTATGATTTTATTTTATTTTATTTTTTTAAAAGATTTTATTTATTTATTTGAGAGAGAGAATGAGATAGAGAGAGCATGAGAAGGGGGAGGGTCAGAGGGAGAAGCAGACTCCCCGCTGAGCAGGGAGCCCAGTGCAGGACTTGATCCTGAGACGCCAGGATCATGACCTGAGCCGAAGGCAGTCGCTTAACCAACTGAGCCACCCAGGCGCCCTCTTATGATTTTATTTTATTTTATTTTATTTATTTATTTTTTTAATAGATTTTATTTATTTATTTGAGAGAGAGAGAATGAGAGAGAGCACATGAGAGGGGGGAGGGGCAGAGGGAGAAGCAGACTCCCCGCCGAGCAGGGAGCCCGACGCGGGGCTCGATCCCAGGACCCTGGGACCATGACCTGAGCCGAAGGCAGACGCTCAACGACTGAGCCACCCAGGTGCCCCCACCATAATCCATTTTTAGAACATTGTCATCACCCCAAAAAGGAACCTTGTGCCCTCTGCACTCACTCTCCGCCCCCTCAGCCTTAGGCAAGTACCAGTCTCCTTTCTGTCTCTATGGATTTGCTTATCCTGGTGAAGTTGTGTGTGTGTGTGTGTGTGTGTTACATACACATTTTATACATATATAATTTTTTTTAAAGATTTTATTTATTTATTTGAGAGAGAGGATGAGAGGAGAGAGAGAGCACATGAGAGGGGGGAGGGGCAGAGGGAGAAGCAGACTCCCTGCGGAGCAGGGAGCCCGATGCGGGACTCGATCCAGGGACTCCAGGATCATGACCTGAGCCGAAGGCAGTCGCTTAACCGACTGAGCCACCCAGGCGCCCCCTCTTATGATTTTAATAACATTTTTTTCTAGTGTACTTTATTGAGGAATACAGTATATATTACATATACAAAATATGTGTTAATTGACTGTTTCTGTTATTGGTAAGGCTTTCCGTCAACAGCAGGCTATTAGTAGTTAAACTGGGGGATCAAAAGTTACACGGAAGATTTTTGACCACACAGAGGTCGGTGCCCTTAGCCCCACATTGTTCAAGGATTAACTGTACGTACAATAAAACTCACCAATTTGAAGTGTATCATTCAATGAATTTTAACAAATGTAGCCACCACCTGCCATCCTGGGCCCAGAATGTACCTTTAGCCTTATGCATTCAGCTTCCTTGCCTCACCCTGGCCCAGGAAACCCCTAGTTTTGGAGTGTAGGAGGTTTTGTCTGTTTTTATTTTTATTTTTTAAAATATTTTTATTTATTTATTTGAGAGAGAGAGCATGAACGAGGGGAGAGGGAGGTCCCACTGAGCAGGGAGCCCGACGCGGGACTCGATCCCAGGACCCTGGGTCATGATCTGAGCCGAAGGCAGAGACCTAACCAACTGAGCCACCCAGGTGCCCAGGTTTTGTCTGTTTTATCCATTGCTCTGTCCTCAGCTCCCAGAACTCTGGCACATGTAAGTCTTGATAGACTTTTGTTGGTTGAATGAAGGCCATCATAAATAGTTATTTCAGTACATGAATTCCAATGTTATTTATTTATTTATTTTTTAAAGATTATTTATTTATTGAGAGAGAGAGAATGATAGAGAGTGTGAGAGGGGGGAGAGTCAGAGGGAGAAGCAGACTCCCCGATGAGCAGGGAGCCCGATGCGGGACTCAATCCCGGGACCCTGGGGTCATGACCTGAGTGGAAGGCAGTCGCTTAACCAACTGAGCCACTCAGGCGCCCTGAATTCCAATTTTAGTAGGTAGTGTCTTGTTAAGTGAAGGGTTAATGAACCTACCTTTCCTGCCCTATTAAATGCTTCAGGCTGGCAAATGTGTGGGATGTTTTGTCGCCCCTCTGCTGCCCTCCAACTGAGCCCGTGGAGGTAGATGTGGGGATCATTGCCTTAAAGGTGAAGGAGGGGAGGAAGGAGCACAGAGAGCCATTAGGGTCCCACGAGAGAGAGGAGCCACACAGAGCAGTCCCTGAATTAGAGGAGCAGGGGGTGGGGGCTCAGAGGGGTCAGGGGGCTCTTCTAGAGGAGAGAGGCGGTCATTGGTGTCAAAGCAGCTCAGAGTTTGTGGGGAAGCAAAGAAGAATGTGTCTGACTCCAGCTCTGTTCCAAGGACATGCGTAGACATGTTCCCGTGGCACCTGTAAACTGCTTCAGGCCACTCGTGGTGTGCGTGGAGGGCAGGAAGGATGTACAGGGTGGATGTGGATAATCCACAGCATAGACGTTTGCTCCCCATTCACTCCCCAAATGAAGGCTGACTCTACTACCAGCTAGAAGGGTGACCTTTATAGTCCAACAAAATGCATACCACCACCACCACCACAATCGAGATGTAGAATATTTTTTTTTAAAGATTTTATTTATTTATTTGAGAGAAAGAGAGAGATAGTGAGAGACAGCACAAGCAGGGGGAGAGGGAAAAGCAGACTCCCTGCTGAGCAGAGAGCCCTATGCGGGACTCGATCCCAGGACCCTGGGATCAGGACCTGAGCTGAAGGCAGATGCCCCCCAACTGACTGAGCCACCCAGGAGCCCCAAGATAAAAACGATTTCAGTCGTTGCCAGAGGTTCCCTTGTGGCCTTTCTCATCGGCTTGCAGCCCAGACAACAACGACTCTCCTCTCTTTCGCCGTGGATGAGATTTTTCCCATCTTAGAAGAGGAATCATCCTTTAAAAATATATTTTTATATATTCTGTTAATATATATCCTGTTTTTTATATGCATAGTTGCATGTATGCGTGCACCTATAATTATAGTTTTATAAAAAAACTGAGTTTCTCAGCTATGGCCATTATATCTTAAGTGGGCATTTTGCATTTTACTTTTTTTTCCTGGATAAATGAAATCGATGTCCTATATATTTGGGGGCCCTGTCCTGAGTCTGCCACACTGCGTGGATCTCCGGCAGGTGTGTTCCAGCTTGCTCCCTCCAGAAGCCGCCTGCTTCTGTGGCCCAGAGCATTCGTGCATCCTGGCCTTCCCTCTCTGACTCCCGCCTCTTCTCCCCTCCTCCCCCACCAGGACCTGGCCACCCCACAGGCCTTTGCGCGAAACCCTTCCCTGGTGTGGGAGTTCTACCACTACCGGCGGGAGGTCATGCTGAGCAAGGAGCCAAACCCGGGGCACGTGGCCATCGCTGAATGTGAGGCCCGGCTGCGCGGGCAGGGGCGACAAGTCACGGTCATCACTCAAAACATCGATGAGCTGCACCGCAGGGCTGGCACCAAGAACCTTCTGGAAATCCATGGTGAGGGGCCCTCACGCGGGGAGGGGAACCAGACTTCAAAACACAAGTCCTGCCATTCCCCCCCAACCCCGGAGGCACTGAATCAGAATCTGCATTTTAACAAGATGCCCCAGGCGTCTGGTGTGCGCATTACAGCATTACACCGCAGGAGTGCAAGTGCCCAGCTGGGCTGAGGGGAAATGGGAGGCTGGGGACAACTAAGACTCTGGCATTCTTGGGGGTAGCCATTTACTTTCCCTTTGTCCCCAGTTGGCTCTCTCCCCCGAGGCCGTGCTTCTGCTCAGCCAGCAAGCCTTTAGGGAAGTTGCCAGATCGGTGACCTTCATTGCTGCCAGCCCACCAAGTTTATGACACCCGAGGAGATTGTCTTGTATCCTGCTGGCTTCCCTTCTCTCCCTCCTTTTCCCTTGCGTCCTCTTTTATCCTCTCCCCCCAACCCCCCGGCTTGGAGCTCACCAAAAATCTAATAAATTCATTCATACAAGGGCATACATGGTATGCAAGATTTCTTCCCAAGGGCATTTGTATTTAAGAGCCTACCAAACTTCCATCCCAAGGAATGCATTTCTAATTGTGGAATTTCTAGAAGCAGTGGCCGCATGGAGAATGTTGCTGGTTTCTGTGGGTGTGCAGTGACGTTGCCCATTTTTGCCTGGGATCATGGCAGTCGAGCACGGTTCACTTGGGTCCTATCTCGTGTTTGTGTTCTAGCAGTAGGACTGACTGAGTGTCTTGTTGGCACCTTCTTCCACAGGGTCTGTCCATGTGGCTCATTTCTCTGCAGTTTCAGAATGTAGGTGGTGTCACTTGCCATGCATAAATGTATAAAATGGTGATGTTAACACCTATCTTATGGTTGTTTTAAGGATTAAATAAGATAATATGTGCATCTTAGTTGGGACTTTGGGGGTTGCAGATGAGTAGAACTCTCTTCTAATTTAGGTAAAAACAAAAGAAAGCCCCGCCTTTCATCAAACTAAAGATGCCATCAGTTTTTTTGTTTTTGTTTTTTTGGTTTTTTTTTAAAGATTTTATTTATTTGACAGAGAGAGACACAGCGAGAGAGGGAACACAAGCAGGGGGAGTGGGAGAGGGAGAAGCAGGCTTCCCGCAGAGCGGGGAGCCTGATGCGGGGCTCGATCCCAGGACCCTGGGATCATGACCTGAGCTGAAGGCAGACGCTTAACAACTGAGCCACCCAGGCGCCCCAAGATGCCATCAGTTTTAAGATGCATCACGCCCAAGGCGGGGCTCAAACTCACAACTCTGAGATCAGGACCTGAGCTGAGATCAGATCAGATCTTCCATGCTCTGTGCCTTCTTGGGGATCGGTGACATAGCATTCCCTAAAAGGCTGCTCCTCTCTCGTCTCCGGGTTCCCTTCCAAGCTGTTGACACTCTTCCTACAGAGTCCGATACTGGGCCTTTCTGGCTCTCACCCAAACGTGTCCGTGGAAGTGTTCTAGACAACAACCAGAACTCATTGTTCTCCTCAAAAGGCCCTTCTGTGGTTCGCCGGCTGAAATGGCCAGGGCTGGCCTTTGTCCCATCAGGCCACTGAGAGTAACGGATTAGGTACCGTGATTGGACCAGTCTGGAGCGTGGGCCTAAGCTTGTATTCTGGGATGCGATCAACAGCTCCTTCCGCTCGGATGGGGTAGAAGAGAGATGGCTTCCCGAGGAAGGAATGCTGGACGGAATGGAGCAATACACATCCACTCTGGTGTGGACGGGCTCAGTGCAGCGCTGGGCACGAGACGAACATCTGATGAATTACAGTCACCGTTACCAGCTTAGCTCAAGAAATGGTCACTAATTTTAATAATTATTTGCTTCATGTACTAGTTGATTATGTATTTATTGAGTGGCTTTTGTATAAAAGATTCAAAATTTGTTAGGTCAAAATTAAGATTTTGCAAATACATCCAAGGTATGGAACCTTTATCAATCATATATGTAGTAAACCATGCCCTTTGGTTTACTTTGGCTTCATCTGCCCTACTGAACACTTCAAATCCACCTGCACATCGAGGTCGTTCGAGAGCTCATTAGTCATGTAGTAAGTGATTTTCGCTCTCTCCCTTCCAGATTACGGAGTCCAGAAGGTAGATGCTCTCCGCTTACTCAGGACCTCTGCACGCCTTTGTATTTCCCTTGATACCTAGGGCAGGCCCATTTGCTAACATGAACCTATAAAAACTCAATTATTTTGTACCCCTTCAGACATGGAGACAATTGGTCTTAATTATACTAAATTCTGGTCTTGTTGGATTCATGTTTTTCAGGTAGCTTATTTAAAACTCGCTGTACCTCTTGTGACATTGTGGCTGAGAATTACAAGAGTCCAATTTGTCCGGCTTTATCAGGGAAAGGGTAATTATACTGCCCTCCAGAACGAGTGTGTGTTGTTTTCTCTTTTCAGTTGAACATAAATGTAAGGAAATTGAACTTTAGCCTGGGAGTCCCATGGATATTTGTGAGAAATAAGACTAGATACAGTACATCCATCTGATAGAAGAAATATCTTGCTCAAAATTTACAATGCTAAGTGAAAACCATAGGATCTGTTATCTAATATGTGTGCGCACACACACCCTTCATGTTGGTATATCTGTATATAGGTAAAAGACCACTAGAGAATAAAACAAAATATTAATAGTGATTATCAAGCTGGGATTATGGGAAATTTTGATTTCTTCTTTTTCACTTTCTAGAATTTTCTAACAATTCTATGAGGAACATGTACTATTATTATAATTAAGTTAAAAAATAAGAGTAGACTCAGAATATTGAGAAAAATTTTACCTGGCCATTTTAAAGCAGTGTAAATTATAGAAGTAATATATTGATACAGTATCATTGCAGAAGAGTCAAATCATGATGATGTATACAGTGCGTATCATGAAACTCCCCCTTAGCATACTGGCTGCTCCACCCCCCTCCCCACATACACATTCCCTCTTTTGAGGTAAAATCACTGGTAGTTAATTGTTTGGTGTCTGTCCTTCTTGTACCCTTCTAAGTCAGCATGTATTAATTATGGGTTTTGAACCATGTGCTGCCAGGCAAATACACAGACTCATTGGGTTATGTTATCTCTTTGTTCTTCGATTATACCAATGACATTGTTTCTTTTCTAATACTGTTTACTTCAGTGCTCCAGACCCTGAAGCTCAAGATGCCAGAATCCCAGTGGAGAAACTTCCCCGGTGGGTAAAATAACGTTGATCCGTGTTTGGTTTTCCAGATTGTGAGAAAAGGGAATCAAAATATAAGTTCATTTTGTAAGGTGCCTCTTATTTTTTTTTAAGATTTTTTATTTATTTGAGAGAGAGAGAGTGGGAGAGCACAAGCAGTGGGATGCTTGGGAGCAGAGGGAGAGAGAGAAGCAGACTTCCTGCTGAGCAGGGAGCCCGACGCGGGGCTCGATCCCAGGACCCTGAGATCATGACCTGAGCCGAAGGCAGACGCCCAATGGCTGAGCCACCCAGGTGCTCTGTGAGGTGCCTTTTAAATGTGCCAATGCAGAAACCAGCCCTGACCTATGAGGCCAAGGGTGAAAAGGCGAAGGTGAACCAAACCAGGGTGAGGAGAACTGTTCCTTTCCGGTCTCTTTTTGAGTTGTGTTCTGGTGGGAGAGTTTGAGGTCTGGAAGTTTCTGGAGCTGTGAGGCTACAGATGTGTATCTGGTGTGTGTCAAGCATAGAGGCTGATTTCTTGTATCATCTTCATCCTCCTCATCGTCATCAGTGTTACCAATCCAGGGAAAGGAGGCGGTAAAAGGTCTTGCGAAGGTGAAATTACAGGACCAAACAGGATTTTCATAGATTACAATAAACCCTAGAGAGATTTTTTTATCTCAGTTTTTCAAAACCAGATGTTACCACAGTGTTTCCTAAAATATTTCATAGAGCATTAGATCCATGCAACATTGATGGGCATTACTTGAAAAAAATGATGTTACGTGCTCAAATAAATATGGAAACCACAGATTAAACAAAGTCGGAGTATGTTTGCTTTCCTGCAGGACTTCTCAGAGCATTTAATATGCTGAAATACACTGTTCCTTAAGTGGTTATAATATTTCACCGGTTTATTTAACCACAGAACCCTTTTTATGATTCTTAGTAAGGGTTTTCATTACCGAATTCTAAAGTTCGATATAAAACAGTAGGGAATCCTGAGCAGTTCTTGAGTAGATTATTATGATGAAAATGACGTTTGGGGGATTATTTTAGAAGGTATATGCAAGATGACCTAGGAGGTAGTAGGGAGTGAAAGATGGAGGGTTTTGGTAATTGACCCTGGAGAACTTGGCTGTGGTTAGGGCAAGAAAAAGGTGAATCCGAGGAAACCAGAAAGGGGGTCATTGATGAGACCAGCAGTGGTTGGGGTGTTAGAGGCGGGTCTGAGCCTGGTTGCTCCCAGGCAGCCACACCGATGTGTGCGGTGAAGTAGCTGGGAAGGAGAGAGCTGCTGTTAAAGCCAATTGGCTTTGTCCGAGCTTCTCCGATCAGGCAGCATCCCATCTAGCAGACAGAAAGGAGCTCCGAGGAGCCACACACAAGGGAGGACTTCTATAGGCCGAAGGAGGCAGGGCAAGCAAGATTCTCTAGCAAAGAGGGAGTTGTTTCAGGCAAGGTCACCGTCCTGTAGGGGACACAAGGGGCATTTCAGCGGAGTACCCCACTAGTGCTGACCAGGAGGTTCCACACTGACTGGTTTAAAGCTCACATTCCCTGGAGAGGCTGAAGCTACAGCCAGGTGGTGAGGTATTAAGTCTTGGTTTGCTGACGTGGGGCTTAGCACAAGGGACTCCATTTTGGGCCTGTTGTCTGTCTTTTTATGAATAAACACTGTTTAGAAAGGGAATGTGACGGTTGGCCGAAACACATTTGTCAACACAAGGGCCGTTAACACGAGTACTTTCTTTTTTTTATTTTTATTTATTTATTTTTTTAAAGATTTTATTTATTTATTTATTTGAGAGAGAGAGAATGAGAGAGAGCACATGAGAGTGGGGAGGGTCAGAGGGAGAAGCAGACTCCCTGCCGAGCAGGGAGCCCGATGTGGGACTCGATCCCAGGACTCCAGGATCATGACCTGAGCCGAAGGCAGTCGCTTAACCAACTGAGCCACCCAGGCGCCCCAACACGAGTACTTTCTATTCAGGATAAGCTCACATGGTCTGGAAGGGGAGGAGTAGAGGATAAGAAGGATCAGAGCTGTGCAACTGGACAGACTGGATTTGGGGTAGCCCCATTCTTCCTTTGATCCACCTGGGCAGACCTGGTGGGACAGGTGTTGGGGTTGGGTGAAGGATGATGTTCTTACAGGTGCGAAGAGGCAGGGTGCGGGGGCCTGCTGCGACCTCACGTGGTGTGGTTTGGAGAAAACCTGGATCCTGCCATTCTGGAGGAGGTTGACAGAGAGCTGACCCTCTGTGACTTATGTCTAGTGGTAGGTCATTCCCTTCCTTGATCTTTGAGATTTTCTGTAACACCAGGACTGGGGTGGAGTTTGGTGTTTTTTTCCTCCCTCCCTCCCTCCCTCCCTCCCTCCCTCCTTCCTTCCTTCCTCCCTCCTCCCTTCCTCCCTCCCTCCTCCCTTCCTTTCTTCTCTGTTCCCTTTCCTTCCTTTCCCCTCTGAATTTGTGTGTTGTACCCTACTCGTGGTACCCTACAGAAAAATGAAGAAACAATGAATACGAATTCATCTTAAATGTGAAACTATGTAAGACTGTGTCTTGGGCTTCACAAAGCCTCTTCCCACCAAAAACAAAAACAAAAAACATGTTATTGGTTCTGATTTTGAAAGTACTACATGCTCATTATTAAATTTGAGAAAACAAAAAAGTACAAAATTACAAAGAGGAAATTAGAAATCACCAATAACTCTACCATCCAGAAATAGCCACTGTAAGCATTTTAGTTTTTTTGTTTTTTTTTTCCTAGATCAGAAATGAGAAACTGTGGCCTGTGGGCCAGATCTGGGCTGCCACTTGCTTTTGTAAATAAAGTTTTATTGGAACACAGCCGTGTCCATTTTTCTGTGTTGTCTATGGCTGCTTTCACACTCTAATGGCAGAGTTGACTATTTGTGGTGGAGGCTGTCTGGCTTACAAAGCCTAAAAACATTATTATCCAGCTCTTTACAGAAAAACATTTGCCTGCCCCTGGTCTAGACCTTTTCTAATGCAGATGTATACATACTGTTTAAAGTTCAAAAATGGGTTCAGACTGTGTGTTTTGTTTTGAAACAACTTTATTCATGTATGTTCCATGCCAGTACACCACAAATCTGCATCACCTTTTAATTGGCTGCATGATGTCCTATTGCTTGGATATAAAAGGAGCTATTTAACCAATTCTCTATTTTTAGACATTTAGGCCATTTCACATTTTGTTATTTTAAATAATGCTATGGTGAATATCCTCAGCCATAACTTCTTAGCATGCTCTTCAGATCCTTTCCTTAGGGCATATTTTCCTAGAAGTGGCGTAAATTGGACAAAGGCTATTTCAGAATTTCTGTAACTTGTCTTTAAAAGCAGAAGCACTTTCTCACGGGTGCATATTCATTCAGCCAGTATTTATTGAGCGCATCCCAGAGCGTCAGTGCTCATGACCAATGGTCAGATGAGAAAAGCTGGTTTGTACAGCATGTTCTGGCCTTTCCTTTCTTGGAAAGCACATTTGTGAATATGTATTTGTAGGGAAAACCTGAGAGAATATATATCAAAATGTGAACAGTGGTCATCTTGGGGTAGTAGGATTCTGAATGACATGTATATATTTTTTCTTGGAATTTTCTAATGTTAAAATAAAAAAGAACATGGATTCTTGGCATCACCTCCCAGAGCAGAAACAAAACCGAGCCATTCATCTGCCATTCTCTGCATTGGTGCTGCTTTTCTTCTAGCACATTCTTCCAGTGATCAGCTGAAAGGATGCCTCCTAACTTCCCATCTGTCCCTTGGAAGCTCCCCATTGATCTCATCCAGCTTAGCTTTCCTCACATCTGCAACCACAAACTGGCCTGAGTTTGTGTCAGGTTTTCTGAAAGAATGTTTCTTCTCTGCATCGTGTGGTCATTTGTCTGTTTCCATTCGTTTGCTTGGCAGGTGGGAACTTCCTCCGTGGTTTACCCTGCCGCCATGTTCGCGCCCCAGGTGTCTGCGCGGGGAGTGCCAGTGGCCGAATTCAACATGGAAACTACCCCTGCCACCAACAGATTCAGGTACAGGGATTACCAAGGTGGGAGATGGAAGGTACGGAGCACGTTTGGATATGTCGTCGAAACGGATCTTACCTACTGTTCTCATTAAAAAAAAAAAGACACAGAGTTTATGTTTTCTAATTCGGTCTGTAGTTGCTTTGATGGAAGAACAAAATATCCGTTAACTGTAGACCAAGGCAGCTGTATGTTCTTCCAGGGAATTTGCCTTAGGGCTCTTGTTCACATTTTGAAAGTTCTTCTTTGATGAACATTTGGAAAGTTCTTTGATTCGGTAGGCTTGGCTTTCATTTGTATTTTTCAGCGAGAGTTGGTAATGGCATTTAGGTGTAGGTGAGTTGAATACCCAGCACATGGCCGGGGAGATGTCCATGTGGACCTTCATCACCCGCTTTTCTCCCTGGGGCGGCCTGGGTGAGCTCCTCTTTGGTCTCGTTGCCAAATATCTGCCGAATTGCCGGATATCCTCAATAATAGTATTTGGGGCCATGTCGTGGTGCTGATCCTGTCTCCCATATTTGTGTGGAAAGTGGAGACCATCAGACTATGCGTTTTTAGCCTCATTCTGAGTTCTATTTTATCCTCACCTTCATTTTGCTTTCTTTTTTCACCCTGGCTGTTTTGTCTTCCCTTTTAACTTAGTTTATATATTCTTTTTTTTTTTTTTTTTAAGATTTTATTTATTTATTTGACAGAGAGAGAGAGAGACAGTTAGAGAGGGAACACAAGCAGAAGGAGTGGGAGAGGGAGAAGCAGGCTCCTGGCCGAGCAGGGAGCCCGATGCGGGGCTCGATCCCAGGACCCTGGGATCATGACCCGAGCCAAAGGCAGACGCCTAACGACTGAGCCACCCAGGTGCCCCTAGTTTATATATTCTTATCAGTCTGCTTAATTCCTTTCTAGAATAAGGTAGAACATACATAACTCATAAAGAAATACAAATAAATAAAATGTAAAACTTCACTGAAATTTGTTATCATTATGTTAGCCAGTGGTTGTCACCTCAGCTTCTTATTTAAAAATACCACTGGGTGGGGCGCCTGGGTGGCTCAGTCTGTTGAGCGTCTGCCTTCGGCTCAGGTCATGATCCCAGAGTCCTGGGATCAAGTCCCGTGTCAGGCTCCCTGCTCAGCGGGGAGTCTCCTTCTCCCTCTGCCTGCAGCTCCCCCTGCTTGTGCTCTCTCTCTCTATCAAATAATAATAAATAAAAAAATATATATATAAAAATACGACTGGGTACCACCCATGAGATTCTGATGTAACTGGCCTCAGGTGTAGCCTGGGCATCATGATTTCCGTAAACTTCCTAGATGATTCTAACGCGCAGCCAGGATGAGGACCAGCATTCTGAGTCTTCACTGGGATAAAAAAATATGCCACAGACTGTGTGGAAATGCACTTGATGACCCTCTTCTGGTGAGGTGGCTGAATCTAATCTCCTCCCTGTCTTTTTAATCAGTACTGTCTGTGTTCTCGGCCCACTTCTTCATTCGTGTGTAAGTGGCAGCAACTAGGTGACATCCCTTAAAAACTTGCCTTCTATGTAAAACAGATTCTTTGAAAACTGTACAGTAAAAGAAATGAAAAGATCTAAACATGTGGAAGGACACTCATGTCTGTGGACCAGACAGCGCCATATTGTTAAGATGGCGGTACTCCCCAAATTGATTTACAGATACAGCTAGTCTCCATCCAAACTGCAGCTGGCTTCTTGGCAAAAATTGGTGAGGGGATCCTAAAATTCATATGGAAATGCAAGGGGCCCAGAAGAGCCAAAACAAAAAGAAGGATGAAGTTGAAGAACCCACACTTTGCAGTTTCAAAAGTTACTACGAAGTTACAGTTATCGAGATGGCATGGCACTGGCATAAGGATAGACGTATGGATTAGGGGGACAGAACTGAGAGTCCAGAAGTAAGCCCTCAGTGTATGGCCAACCGGTTTTTGGAAAGGGTATGAAGGCAATTCAGGGAAAGAGTAGTCCTTTTAACAAATGGTTCTGGAATGGCTGAATTGCCACCTGCAAAAGAATGAAATTGGACTCCTTCTTCATACCACATTCAAAAATTAACCCAAATGAATCATAGACCTAAATATAAGAGCTAAAGGTATAAAATGCTTAAAAGAATATATAGGAGTAAGTCTTTGTGACCTCAAGTTACTTAAAGCCTCCATGATATGACATCAGAAGCACAAGTAATGTAAGAAAAATGGGTAAATTGGCTTTCAATCAACATTAGAAACCTCTGTGCTTTGGTGGGCCCCATTGATAAAGTAAAAAAGACAACCCATGGGATGGGAGGAAATATTTGCTAGTCTAATATTTGATATGGGACTTGCATCCAGAATATATAAAGAACTCTCACAATTCAATAAGAAAAAGAGAAATCGTCCAATTTAGAAATGGGCCAAATATTTGAATAGACATTTCTCCAAATACATATACATGGTCAATAAGCATATTGAAAATATGCTGAACATTATTAAAATTAGGGAAATGCGAATTAAAACCACCATGATAGGGTCTCCTGGGTGGCTCAGATGGTTAAGCATCTGCCTTCGGCTCAGGTCATGATCCCAGGGTCCTGGGATCGAGTCCCGCGTCGGGCTCCCTGCTAGGCGGGGAGCCTGCTTCTCCCTCTGCCTCTGCCCCTCTCTCTCTCTCTCTCTCTCTCTCTCTCTCTCTGACTCTCATGAATAAATAAAACATTAAAAAAAAAAAACCACCATGATCTACCTCTTAACAACCACTGGCGTGGCTATAATTTAAAAAAAACAAAACAAAACAACAAGTGTTGGTGAAGAAACTGGACCCCTCATCCGTTGCAGGTGGAAACGTACAAATGGTGCAGCTGCTTTGGAAAACAGTCTGGCAGTTCCTCAAGAGGTTATATGCAGAGCTACTATACGACCCTGTGATTCTCCTAGGTATATAGCCAAGAGAAATGAAAACATCACAAAAACGTGTACATGAACGTTCATAGCAGCATTGTTCGTAATAATCAAAAAGCGGGAACAATCCAGATGTCCTTCATCTGATTAGTGGATAAAGGAAATTTGGTATTTACACAGGGGAGTATCATACATTCAGCCATAAAAAGAATGACGTACTGATCCATTCAACAACATGAATGACCCTTGAAAACATTATACTAAGTGAAAGAAGCCAGACACACAAGACCACAAATCTTATGATTACATTTATTCAACAGAGACTTGAAGTGGATGAGTGGTTGTCTCGGGTTCGGGTGGAGAGGAATAGGGAGTGGCTGTTAATGGGGACAGGTTTCCTTTTGGGGTGATGAAAATGTTCTAAAGTCGATTGTGGTGATGGTTGTGCAATTTTGTGAGTATACTAAAGAAAACATGAAATTATACATTTTAAACAGATTATATGTGAAGGACATCTCAATAAAGCTGTCCTATTAAAAATGAAATTCTTGGGGCGCCTGGGTGGCTCAGTCGTTAAGCGTCTGCTCGGGTCATGATCCCAGGGTCCTGGGATCGAGCCCCGCATTGGGCTCCCTGCTCCGCGGGAAGCCTGCTTCTCCCTCTCCCACTCCCCCTGCTTGTGTTCCCTCTCTCGCTGTGTCTCTCTCTGTCGAATAAATAAATAAAATCTTTAAAAAAAAAAATTAAATTCTCTTCTAACTTACCCCTGAGAAATAGACATGAGGCCTCTAATAGGCATTGTAGCACCTGGACCCAGCATGCATCATTCACAGGAATGTCAGAGCCGGACAACTCAGGCCCCTCGTCTGCTTAAAGAGCATCAGAATCCTCCAAGAGCAGGATGGCAGAAACTTCCTGAAGGAGGGAATGAGCTACATCCCCAGTCCCTTTCTTCTCATGTGGTTTATTTTTAGTCAGATGATCTCCGGCTCACCTCTACTAAGTAGAAAGAATGAAAACATATCATCACGGTAGAAAAGCAACAAAATGCAGATGGGGAAGAAGAAGAAAATCAAAGCAGTGTGCTTCCACAAGCCCAGAGCTGGTCTCTGCCTTTCGTGCCCTGGACTGACCAGCAGCTACTGGGCGTCCATCGTGTGTGTCTTGAAAGGAAATCGAACTTGGTAGTTTTCCTGCAAGTTAAGAAGAACATCCTGGCATATAAGGATATCATTTCGTAAGTTGGGCTTCCTAAAACTACAGACCTGACTCAGCTGCTTCTCCTTCCCAGCCAAAATTGTTCAGCTTCACATCCTGAAAAGCTGCCATGTCTCCTTTCAGACAGACTGGCTACTTGCTCGTTAGAAACTTTGATCAAATTTGACAAGCTACTCATTGACCCAGCACTGACCACAAGAACCACCTTCTGTTGGCTTCTTGGGGGAGCTGAGGCTGTCTGTACCACTAAGTCTGGGAATTTTCCCAGATGAGTGTATCTGACCAGTGAAGACAGTCGTGCTTTTTTATCTAGGAGTCGTCAAAGCTGACATTTAGAAGAGATGCCGGTGATCTTACCCTTCTTGACTTTTCAAACGGGAACCAGGCCCAGAGCAATTGAGCGTTCGAACACACGGTCTAACAAGGGAAGAATTTTCTCTTATATCTCATGCATGATAGATTTGGGTTGAATTTTATGCTAGGTCGGGGCTCAGCAAACTGCTTCCTGTAGGCCAAATTCACCCAGCGTCTGTATTTGTAAATAAAGTTTTATTGGAACTCAGCCACGGCCATGTGTTTCTGTATTGTCCACGGCTGCTTTTGCACCTACAACAACACAACTGAGTCATTGCAACAGACACCGTCTGGCCTGCAAAGCCTAAAATATGTTCTCTGGTTCTTTACAGAAAAAAGTTGGCCAACAGCTGCTCTAGGTTAATGAGAGAAATGAAAACTGGGATAATACGTCCTTTTAACCTAATTTCCTTTTACCTAAACAGGGAGCAGGATGCTGCCTACACTTTAAACTTGGCTCTCACAGGACATCTGAGACCTTGCTCAAGTTGTTTAGATTCCTTGCCCCAATTCTAATTTAGAGACGAAGTCACAGAATTTGCCTCCCACTGAAATGTATTAATATTTTCAAGGTGTTAATTAGTTCCGGTTTTGTTTTTGTCATTTTCCCTATCCCCGATGGTTGTCTCCGATGAGTTCTGCCAAGCCATTACGGTTAGAGTAGACCCTAGGTATTTTCCGATTGGGCTTCAAGGTTTTGACTGTTATTCAACCCCCGAGGTCCTCGGCACATGAGGGTCTGTGCATTTGCTGAGACAGAAATGGGATTTGTGCTCGCCTGAGAGATGGTGTGAAGGGCCTTCCAACACGTTGGGCCTCCTGTGTCCCCCTGACTACCATCTTTGAAATTTTCTAAACTTTGGAATTCAGCTGAAGTCCACAGATATCTGCTAAGTACCTACTAGGTACTAGGTACTAAGTACACTGTTCTAGGTGCTCAGGATAGGACATATCGGTAAACCAAAAAATCTGCCATGTGAAGATGACATTCTAGTGGTGGAGGCAAACAGTAAACAGGAAGCATAATAAACGTGCAAATGGTATAGCAGGCAAGAAGGGGGGCAGCAGGCTGTGGCAAAAAGCAAAGGTAGAGCTGAAGGGGAGTGGACGGGTTGCAGGATTCAGCTGGGTAGTCAGGGCAAGCCTCACTGAGATGTCTGAGCAGGCTTGCAGGAGGGGACGGAGTTAGCTAAGGAAATTGTCTGGCTAAGGGCGTTCCAGACACTGAACTGCCTGGAGTGGAGGCTGCAAGCCATGCACGCCTGGGAGGTGGGAGGGACAGCACTGGAGGTCAGTGTGGCCAGAGTGGAGGGGTGGGGGGGACGTCCCAGAAGAGGCGGTCAGTAAGGTTGGGAGGTAACACGTTTCTGCAGGGGAAGAAGTGCCCCCAAGAAAGCCAACTGTCAATGGAGTTTATAAATCGAAGGAGTTCTTAGCTAGAAATGGTTTTATAGATTGCTTTAATTATGTATTTGCTCATCAAGAGTGTAGAGTTTACTTTTAGGTTTTTTTTTTAAGATTTTATTTATTTATTAGAGACAGAGATAGTGAGAGAGAGAGCATGAGCAGGGGGAGAGGCAGAGGGAGAAGCAGGCTTCCTGCTGAGCAGGGAGCCGACATGGGGCCCGATCCCAGGACCCCGGGATCATGACCTGAGCTGAAGGCAGACGCTTAACCGACTGAGCCACTCAGGCGCCCCAAGAGTTTACTTTTAATTTACAGATGACTGCAGTTGGTAGGAAGTCCGATGCCCGGGTGAGCTGTCATGGGTGGGTAGTAAGGGCCCTATTCTTGGCTCATGCAGCTGGGCTCTT
Organism: Mirounga angustirostris; assembly: GCF_029215605.1. NCBI lineage: Eukaryota > Metazoa > Chordata > Mammalia > Carnivora > Phocidae > Mirounga > Mirounga angustirostris. The sequence continues at coordinate 14,167,080 of NW_026991716.1, read as the reverse complement.
GGTTAGTCTGTTCATCAAAAAGTCATGTAAAGTCAGAATAATTTTAAAAGGACACATAGATGCCTTAGCAAAATATACTTAAAGATACTTAAAAATATTTAATTTTATTTATTTAAAATATGTTTGTTTATAGCAAAACTGTGCATTCATTTATTTTGTTTTGCTTTGTTTGATAGAGCTGAAGGCCTTTTCTGTAAGTCGGGACCTGCTGATTCTGCTCCTCATCCTCCCAGTGTTCCCTAGATGCCCCTTAAGATAAAGATCACCCCAGCCCTTATTTTGTAAAACGAAACAGATAGCCAAAAAATAAAAATAAAAAATCAGATCCCACAGCGCTAGTCTAGACTTCCTGAGTCAGAATTTCCAGGGCGTGAGGAGGACTGTTTGTATATTTGACAAGTGGCCCAGGTGACTCTTATTATCTGGGAGTCTGGGAAAACACTGGATTACGACCTCTGGTTTGGATATTTTTCTACTTTTTTTTTCTTTTTTAAAGTGCAACAAGAACTTATGAAAAGAAATTTGTGAAGCAACCCTCCCCCTAGTCTTTCCCACCTATACTAATTTATTTATTTTTAAAAGATTTTATTTATTTGTCAGAGAAAGAGAGGGAGCAAACACGAGTGGGGGAGTGGGAGAGGGAGAAGCAGGCTCCCCGCTGAGCAGGGGGCCCGATGCGGGGCTCGATCCCAGGACCCGGGATCATGACCTGAGCCAAAGGCAGATGCTTAACCAACTGAGCCACCCAGGCGTCCCCCACCTACACTAATTTAATAGAATTATTTTTAGTGACCTCCCATGTCTTTCCAAAGCATACATCACATTTTCCTAGGAGCAACCGTCTTTTAACCACTGTATTTTGAAGGTTTATTGCATAATTTTTTTCTCAAATTAGATAATCACATTAACCAATACCAGTGGCATGAACAGATTCCGGAGCAAACCCAGTGGTCCCGGTCCCCCTGCTGCTAGGGGGCGGGGGGGCGGCGTGTGTGTGTTGGGGGGGTGCAGGGTGCTACAACATGAGTCTTCAAGCACTTTTCTTCACGTACCTCTTTTAAACTTGACATCTAAAATTTTGTATCAGGGGCGCCTGGGTGGCTCAGGCAGTTACGCGTCTGCCTTCAGCTCAGGTCATGATCCCAGGGTCCTGGGATCGAGTCCCGCATCGAGCTCCCTGCTTAGCGGGGAGCCTGCTTCTCCCTCCCCCTCTACCTGCTACTCTGTCCACTTGTGCTCTGTCAAAAAACCAAACAAAACAAAACTTAAAGTAAAATTCTGTATCAAAGTAGTTGAAAAAGATTTGATTCCAAGTGTATGGGAAATAAAATACTGTCATTTTAGGATAAAACCGCCATTATCATGGTTTTAAATATATCCAGTGTGAATGTTGCCTCCACTCAACACCCATTATGTATTTACAAAGTAGATACACAAGTCCTTTTTAACAACCTTCACTATTTTCCTCCTTGAACTCGTATTTCCATTCTACTTTCACCACAGAAATTTATATTCATGTAATATATTTTTATGCTTAAAAATCTTTTGTTGACTCCCTTATATTTCTGCAGCAAAATGTGGTATGAACCATTTGTTTTCAATTTTTTGAAAACTTAAAAAATGTTTTATTAAAAAATGCCTCCATATTGAACTATCACTAACAATAATTTGTGGTATTGCTGTTGAAAGCAACAAGTAAATGATACATTTTGGTTAATAATTCCATAAAAGTGAAATCTTACTGGAAATGCAGCCCTTCATAGATGCACAGGACATGAATTTTTCGGATTAGCTCCTGTGTCCCTGGCTGAGTGTTGGAAGGAAACCCGAGTTCACGCTGTGCTAGCCCAGTCCACCTGCAGTCACCAGAAACTAACCTGTAGTCAGATCAGCTTTACTGGCTCTCTGCAAATGTGGGAGGAACATGGTGCGTGTCCCCAAACAAAGGAAAAGGTACAGTTACTATAGGATTTGGAGGGAGGGTGGAGTTTAGGTGAAATTTAAGTGAAGCTGTTTTTGGTAGACTGAGCAGCAAGCAGGGCCGTGTGGGAGTCAAGTGCAGTCTGGCTGGAAATGTGGACGCAGGGTTCCGTTTCCCTGGAGACCGCAAACTGAAGGTAAACAGGTAATGCTGTTCAGACACCCCTGTGCGGAGCCCGGTCCCAGGGTTAGAAAGCAAGGTTGCTGCTCAGTGGCAAAGTGACTTGGGTCCCTCAAGCACATTTATCCTTTACCGCTGTAATTTCCAACGGCAGTTTCTGACAGCTTATGATTTTAGAGTACAGAATTCCTTGGTGAGTAAAAAAGCAGTCGTCAAAGAAGGGAGTTGTTCTGATAGTTTGTGCATCGTCCTGGGAAAGAAATATTGTTTCCTATTTGCAGTTGGCTTCATCTGCGTCTCTTATTCTACCTAATGTGAAGGGGGGCAGGCCAGATTGTTACTGCCAAGCTAAATTTCACCTTTCCAATGTCAATTGTAATTCCTAGCTTTTGCTTTTTAAAGACGTAGGTCCTGAGAATGTGAGCCACATAATTCCCCAGGAATGAAAGGAATTTCATTATGTCATCGCCACTCAGATTTTGGACCTCTTTCCAAGTTATATGCTAAAATACACACTGTAATTCTGCATCGCATTTAGCGATGTGTTTGTTGACAGTCCTATCAGACCAGGCCCTCTTTTGGTTTTATGGAAAGCAGGAACGAAATGGCCCTTCATTGCCTAAGGATGCCTTGTCACCCAATCTTTAGAAACCATTTATTGGCTGAGATCTACACCAACATTTCAAATGTCCCTTTATCTGGCCCCTCGGACGTTTTCACACTCTGGGATAAGGCATCATGGTAAGATTTGGGTGGGGGAGGGCACCAGCTTGCTCTTGCAAAGTGGGAGAAGGATGGATGTAGAAAGGAATTCTCAAAAGTCACTTTTTTAGGAAGGAGAACATGTGCAAGTTGAGGCTATGGGAATTCCCGGAAGGTTCTCTGTGACGGGCTGTAATTTTTTAGAAGTCTGCAAGGGACTGTAACTGTGCATGTGAGGAGCTTTCTGGTGGCAGGAGGAGTGGAGATGTCACCTGGTTGGGGATGTCCGTTAGCTGCACTCTATCCTGACAGAAGAGTATTTGAGGTCTCAGGCATTTATGATCTGTGTTGTGTCAAGAATAAGCAATATGGGGGTGCCTGGGTGGCTCAGTCGGTTAAGCATCTGCCTTCGGCTCAGGTCATGATCCCGGGGTCCTGAGATCGAGCCCCGCATCGGGCTCCCTGCTCAGCGGGGACCCTGCTTCTCCCTCTGCCTGCCACTCCCCCAGTTTGGGCTCTCTCACTGTCTCTGTCAAATAAATAAATAAAATCTTTTAAAAAAAGGATGAACAGTATGAATATTGAATTACCTTGAGCATGTGCTTTTTCATTTTTAACTGTGCTCAACGGGCTTTCTTCTGAATACACTAGAAAATCCTGCTTTTCCAGGATCCTCTGAATCCTGCATTCAGAGATGGGCGGGTTTTTTTTCTTCCTGTTGTATTTTTCCTTGAAGGAAGCAGGAATGAATTTTTCTTCTTTCTCCCTCCTCTTTGCTCTTTTTGCTTGTTTTCTACTTTCTGACTATACGTCAGAGTTAGTCATAAGGTCCAACAGCTGGCTTGAGAGTCCTGTTCACTCAGCTACAATGTTCATGGTCTGTGTGGTACATGAGGTTATTTTTCTCGTGTCCTTAGTGCATGAGAATGCTGGGGTTTTTAAAAAAATTATTTATTTACTTATTTGACAGAGACACAGCGAGAGAGGGAACACAAGCAGGGGGAGTGGGAGAGGGAGAAGCAAGCTTCCCGCCAAGCAGGGAGCCCGATGCGGGGCTTGATCCCAGGACCCTGGGACCATGACCTGAGCCGAAGGCAGATGCTTAACGACTGAGCCACCCAGGCGCACCCTGAGAATGGTGTTTTAATTAGTATACAGACTTCGTAAAACTCAACACCTTCAGTTATGAGGTTGGCTATACAATCACAAAATGCACTTTGCAATTATGTCTCCCCTATCCCTTAAATAAAATTTAGCACCTAAATTCCAGGCAGTTGCTTTCCCAAAATTCCCTTGATCACTGGGATCAACCCATAATGAAATGTCTACATCTAGAGTTATCAGAAACTAGATGAAAAAAGGGAGAACAAAGCTCATAATACTGTATTTGTGAGAATTGGGATTTTGCTTTGGATGTAACTAAGAAATGTGTGACTTGCTGAAGTAGCCCTTTCGTGTTTCTGACTCTGCTTATTTGTCCTATTTCAGGTTTCATTTCCAGGGGCCATGTGGTACCACTCTTCCTGAAGCCCTTGCTCCTCATGAAACTGAAAATGTTTCTTAGTCGCCCTGGGGAAAGAAGAAATTGTAGTATGTCTAAGTACCAGGCCACAAACAGAGGAGAACCAATCATGGGGACGGTGAGCTAAATACTGGAAAATCTAAAAATACCCTCTGATTCCCTGGCTGGAATCCCACCTGATGATAAATGATGGGGGCCTAGAAACAACAATAGCAAATATTCTTAGAAGAAGTCAGAGAACAGTCAAAGTTAATGCATCTTATTTTGTGTGGACTTAAACATAAGATATCTTTTATGTGTTTGGTTGGTTACTGGAAAGGGAAAATTTTATAATTAGATTATCTTTTAAAAAAGTAATTATCCTGATTGAATTGTTGCGATCTGGACACACAGAGAAGTAGAGGGGTAAAACCTTGGTATTTCTGATTTTTGCCAAGTTTTGATGGAAAACAAAATCACTGTCTACAGTAGGTCATTTATTGTATAAAGATCTTACCCCAAGAGATGTCTTTGTTGGGGGCTTTTCCTGTTCAGTGCTTACCATGTTTGGCTGCCTTGCCTCGCAGTGTGTGGGATAGCTTACAACAAGAACTCATGCAAGGAAGGAAGGGAAAAGTATCATCAAGATAGAAAATCAGGATGAGTAAAATAAATGATGCAAATATATGGACTCCAAGGATAAACACAGCTGCCTAAAATTGACCACTGGCCTCCTTAGCAGCCAAAGAGGAAAGGGAGATGTGATGGCTGACTATTTATCGATATCACAAACACAGAAGCATTACGGTCCCTGCGGGGGCCCCACCAAGCTTTCCCAGACACTGAATTCTGAAGTCTGTGGTTTTTTTTTTTTTCCCCCACGAACTTTAAAAAATTACCCTCATATTACCTTGGAATCAAGTAGTAAGAAGAGAGCTCTCTGCTCAAGCCTCACTACTGAATGCAGCCCCCAGGGCCCTAGGAATGCCTGCTCTGTGGTCTGACTGGGAGCAGTGGCCTTTAGTAAAGAGCGTAGGGAGGTCATATATGTGCAGGTCCCTTGGATCAGATCAGCTCCCTGGGTGATTACACCTCTGGGCCACATTACCTCAGCCCCTTACAAAATTACATTTAATGCTACACCCTGGGCTTTTGTAGAAGCAGGCAAGACGCAGTCACATAAAACTTGGTCATAGCTTTTAATAAATCCCAAAGGTTCTTTGCAGGAGCAAGAGGGATGTTCATAACTTACAAGGAGTAGGGCTCCTGAGGGCTCGATTCACACTTTGCGTGAGTGGGTCAAGGCATGTACACAGAGGGGGCCTCTTATAATGCAATTTTTCTACCTGAAATACCATCATTCACTGTTAATAGGTTTGTTGGGCTTCTCAAAGTTAAATCCATACATTTTCCTAGTGTTAGCAATGATGAAAGTCAGCACACTGTCTGAGCGAGTCTGATTGTATTTTTAATCTGTAATTTCCATCTGACCAAGGCCCCGATATTTCATAACTGTTCTTTGTAACTCCTCTCATCCTGGGCCTTTGGTACCAGCAGCTTTTTTTTTTTGGTTGGTTTTCGTGTTTTGCCATTTTTGTTCGTGTTTTGGTTTCGTTAGAGAGGATGAAAAATTTGAAAATGCAAACTATATGTGATATTTAATTCAATTTAGTATTTACTGAATGTCTACCCTATGATAGACATTAGAAATAAAATGATCAGTAAGATATGGACCTTACCCTCAAGGAGGTCACAGAATGGTTGGGACAACGGTCATGTGAACTATTTTACAGATTGGAAACTACAGTAAAGAAATCTGTGCAAGATGCAGAGGAGGATGCAATTAGAGATGGGCGGAGTGGGGATGGGTTTAACGTTAAGGTGCTTGGAAGCCTTTAGGAGGAAGTAGGGGGCAGTTTTTGAAATATAAATAGTTCCACATGGAGGAGTATCAGCAGAGGAAACAGCATGTACAAATGCATAGCAAATGGGCAACAGCTTGGTTTGTTCAGAGAGTGATGAGTCATTTTGTGTTGTATAATGGATGGGAGAAGATAAACACAGAGATCAGGAAGGGCCGTGGATGCCAAGAAATGAAACCTACCTGGGGTTTGGAGGGATAGAAGCAGCGCTAGGGTTGCATTCACTAAGTAATGGTGAAGTCATTCTTTCACAGATTCAGGGTTTGCGCTGGACCAGCCACTGTTCAAGTTCCTGGGGTTAGAGCAGGGCAGCAGGCCAGGACCCTGTTCTCACAGAGCTTACATCCTAATGCAGTAGTCAGATGGTAAGCTGTTAGGGAGTGGTGTCGGTGATGAACGGAGGCGTGGACAGTGCAGGAGCAGGTGGTGAGGGAACCTGGGAAACGGTGGCTGAGGCAGCCAAGCACACGTTTGGTGCTGAGCACTGATTTAAGCCTGCATCTGTCAACTTGTTCCTGTCAGTGCCAGAAGGACTGAAAGGCATCACGTCCTGTTGCCATGGCACAGTTCTTCCCTTCGAAGGAAATGCCACTTCTTTGGGGTGCGGGGAGTGAAGGGGGCCCAGTCCGCAAATACTGATTAATTGGATCCAATGTGAAAATTAATAAAGGGAAGTCTCACTAAAACGGAGTCGGGAGGTTCGGCAGGGGGAGGTCTCACGCTCTACCGCTTGTCCTCACCTGCAAATCCAACAGGAAGAGACGGTGGGCCTGGTAGGTGAATACCGCTTTATTACCAGACCTGGTAGGTGGATAGGGCCTTATTACCCCAGCGGGGGGAAGAAGGGCTTTCCTCCTCCCCCGCCCCCCGCAACAGCCCAGCCAATGAGAAGCCACCCTATTTCTAATCCCCAGTTTACTCCAATGGGCTTTTATGACAGCCTCCCCCAGCTTCCCGGCTCCTCGATAAAAGAGAATCCGCTCCTTAGTTTGGGGGACTTGCCGATGGTTTTGCCAACAGCTTGCTTACCCGGCAACTCTGCGATTCCTGAGTAAACCCGTTTTTTTGCTGGTAAAATAACTGGCAGTTTTATTTTTTAAGGTTAACTGGACCAAGTGGGTCGCGGTGCTAGGTAGGGCCACCGGGGCTTGTGGTCCCAGGTTTCTGGGCCCCTGGACGGCACAGCCCGTGACAGCGGGACTGGAAGGGGGGGGGCCCAGGCAACCCTGCTGTCAGCTTCCCAGCGGAGGAGCTCTTACGAGGCTCTCCCCTCCTAGAAGCAAGCCCCATCCCGATCTGCTCTCACTGCGGGAGCTCCGGCCGCTTATTCGGGACGGGGAGAAGTGCACGTGGCGTCCCAGGCGGGGAAACCTCCCACAGGGGAAAAGGAAGCACCCGCCATCCCGCCCCAGCGCTCGGCTCCCCTTAGGCCACGCCCTCCCCCGCTCTGCGCATGCGCCTCCGCCGTCTCCGCATCTGCACCTGCAGGGGGCGACGCAAGTGGCGTCGCTTGCTCTCCACGTCACGCTGCGCTTGCGCGTTGTTTCGGGGTCAGAGGCCAGACGGTCGGGCGCCGCGCGGGTCATGGTGCAGCTTCGGCCGCGCGCGTCCCGCATCCCGGAGTCGGCGATGGTGGACGAGGGCCAGCCCGCCTCCGAGGAGGAGGAGGAGGCGGCGGAGCACAGCCTGTTGCTCGGGCAGCCCAGCAGCGGCGCGGCCGCGGAGCCGCTGGAGGAAGAAGACGGGGAAGGGGACGACGAGTTGGACGACGAGGCCCCGGAGGAGCTGACTTTCGCCAGCGCGCAGGCGGAGGCACGAGAAGAGGAGCGGCGGGTTCGGGAGTCGGTGCGCAGGTTCGGAGCCCGCCGCCGGCCGGGAGAGCCGCCCCTTCCCGTCCCGCGCGTGTCGCCCCTTACTAACTTGTCCTCTTTCAGGGACAAAACGCTCCTGAAGGAGAAGAGGAAGCGACGGGAGGAGCTGTTCATCGAACAAAAGGTTAGAGGGTAGGGAGGCGTCTCCCCTTAAAACCCCGGGCCGGGGTGGAGTTCCCCTGTGGTGCCACAGCTGGGAGCCTGGGGCGGGGGGAGGTCGCTAATACGCCTTCTGACAACAGCGAAAACGAAGGCGCTCGAGCTCTTTGCTGTGCAGCGATTGAGAACGGGAGTGGGAAGAGTCGTGAATTCGAGATTCGGAGGGTTCATCCCACTTGGGACAGCTCACCATGACAGCCTAGTCATTTAGTCTCGCGGAGGCAGTTTCTTTATCCGAAATTGGGTTGCTGTGAGAATTACGAGAGGTACTTTGTAAACCGAGGGCTGTACTGCAGAGAGTATGATTGCTTTGCTGTAACGCCTGGCAGATGGGCCACAGAGGACGGACTCCGGGTGGACGGGACTTAATTGCGCTCAGCGTAGAACTGCCTTTCGGGTTGGGATACAGTGGGCAGCCTTCCCAGTCTTCACCAAGTGCTTCCAGAGAATGTGGAACAGTTTCTGAGTTTCGTGGGCCCAGTCTTCCCACAGCTTAGAGGTCGTGGGGGCAGGGCTCAGCCTAATTCACTCGTCTAGATTTTAGTAAAGCTGTCCTTAAGATCAGAAACTTCAGAAGCAAGTCGGGGCATACGGTCATGCACCTCACTGCTGATTAATTCTTAAATGTCTTTAAGAAAAGAAAACTCCTTCCAGATAACATTCTAGAGAAGTTAACTACAGCTGGACAGACTAAGTAAGTAGTGGATCTTTGTTACATACACCAGTCTATGAATTACGTACCGGCCCACACATTTATTTGAGTCCACATAATAGAAGTAATAAATTAAAAAGCTACGCAGTAGGTATCTGAATTTGGTGGGAAAGGTGGAGGGAATTAACTCCACTTTTCAGTCTTTTACCACTTTCTGTTCATTCCTATAGCTAACTTCAGCTTCTGGGCTGATTCCAGGGTATCAGTCAACAGATGCTTGTGCTCCTGTCCTTATACTAAGGGAGGGTAGATGGTGGTGAGTAAAAGGGAGTCTTGAAACTTAGCATTTAGTGGAGTAGCAGACATGTCCACAGGCTCCTGAAGCTCCTCTTGTCCCATACTTGCCTTGGCTGCTCCCGCTTCATTTAGCAGCTTTGCCCTCTGTTGATGGTTAAAGGCAAATGTTGTCGTCCTCTTCCCCATCTATCCCGTGAAATCAAACTAATAAATTTAGACTTCTAAATATTGGGTAATTTCTTTATGCCCCCCTTGCTTCTCCTAAATGCTTTTTTTTTAAATTAAGATTTATTTGTCAGAGAAGGAGCACAAGCAGGGGGAGTAGCAGGCAGAGGGAGAAGCAGGCTCCCCGCTGAGCAGGGAGGCAGACGCGGGGCTCGATCCCAGGACCCCGGGATCATGACCTGAGCCGAAGGCACACGCTTAACCGACTGAGCCACCGAGCCGTCTCTCCTAAATGCTTTAAGTTCAGAAGTTTAGTCCTGTATTTTTTACCTAGGCTGCTGATTCTTAAATTTTCAGTAAAAGAACTTTTCCAAAGTTAAAATCCTGAATATATTATACATTCAGATGCATTTGGTGGCATATTCCCCCTTCCCTCTTTAGAAACCAAGCTCAAATGTCACCTCTTCCTTCTCTTACTACCCCCCATCCCATCATCACTTTCTCCTTTGTATAGCTTTTCTGTCAAGTGCTTCTGTATGGGAATCTTGTTGTATTTTATCAGATTAATTTGTCTCTCCATCCTTTTTGTGCCTGAACTGCTGAGTTGATCCCTTATGATTTCTCTAAATAAAAGGATGCCGTCCTACCACCTTTCACTTCGTATTTTGAATACTGTTATGTAATTCACTTTTTTCTTAAGTCTTTCACTTCAGCTCTTAACTACAGCAATCTGTTATTGAAGTTTGCTAATACGCTTTCACAACTTTCTGAGAAGATACTCCATCCTAGTTATATACTAGTTTGGGAACTGGTAGCAATTCCCAACTTTTGCTTTCCAAAGTTGGGACTTTTGCTTTCCAAAACTGATCCTGAGTAAAAACTGAGGTGGGTGGTAATGAAAGGGGGTATCTTATTTATAAAGCCCGATGAAATTGTGTAGTAAGTGGAGTAATCTTTGCTATCTGCCATACTAATCAGTATTTTTATTGTTCTTCCTTAGCATAAAGAAATCATCAGGAAAGCTGAAAGAAGGTATGATCTCTTCTGATTTAAATAACTTCTCGTGTTAAGTGTCAAGTGCATTTGCAGATATTTGCAGCCAAATGTTACTGGCCCTGAGAGAGTGTAGCTTGGACCTGTTCTCTATTTCTTACAAATAAAAATTGCATCGAAATTGGTATGAGTGCATGTTTAAAGTGAACTCCAGTAAATGTTTCTGCTTTATTTCTACATAAATTACTAAATTGAAATAAAATTTTTTTAGCTACTTTGCAGAAGAAAAAGGAAGAATATGAAAAAGGAAGTGTTTCTAAGAATGTTAAAGAAAAGGTACAAAAAGTACAGTCTGTCGGGTAAGAGTCTTCTTTTTTTTCCACGTAGAATGTAAAGGTGACCGGAGGGAGTTAAAGTATTGGCTTATGTGGAGAAAGATGTTAATTAGTAGTGGTTTCAGATTAGATCCTCTGTGGGAAAACCAATTCTGATATTTACATAAGAACATTTGCATGCTTAAAACATAAATGTTAATCGATTTCTAGTAAAATAGCCCTGTGATTTAGTTTTATTCATCATCTGTGCATATACAAATTTAGGATTTTGGTTTTTTCACTTTTTGAAGTAAGAAAAATGCTTTTTATTTTCAAAGTAAACACGTTATCAGACTTGCTCATTTTGACCTTTTGTGTTGGTCACCAGCCAGAATAAAAGCTACTTGGCGCTAAGGCTAAAAGATCAAGATCTGAGAGATGCAAGGCAGGAAGCCGCGAAGGCTTTTATACAGAATTCTTTGTATGGTCCAGGAACCAACAGAACTACTGGTAAGTTCTTTACAGACTGTTCTCTCACTTTTTATTGCAAATTAAAGAAATGATAAATAATTCTCTTTTCTAGTAAATAAGTTCCTGTCTCTTGAAAATAAGAGATTACCAGTGAAAAAGGCTGCAGCTCAGTTTCTGAATAATGCTTGGGGTAAGATCCAGTTTATTCTCTTGGTTTTTTATGTATCGAAAAATGTTCTTTTTTAAGGAGACAGTAAATACTTAATCATGAAGCATCAATGTTTTGCTTATAATAGCTTCTACATTAGTATGTTAAAGTTGCTTCTGAAAAACAGATTAGCGTGATATGTACGTTCATCTATACAATCTGACTTAATAAACTTAATTTTAGGTATTCATAGAATCTTGAAAACTTTTGAATTATTTCTTGGGAATTTTATATCTAATACTCTTACTGCACAAAATTTTCTATTTTAGGAACCCAGAAAAAACAAAATGCAAAGAGGTTTAAAAGACGGTGGATGGTCAGAAAGATGAAAACTTCTAAGAAGTAAAGCTAAATGAAGAATGAGAACTTGTATGTACTTGTATGTATAGTACTTATGTGGTTTACAGGGTTAGTTTTTCTGAAAATCTAATAAATCATTTATAAATGGTTTTGTGAAGGGTCATTGCAAAAATCTAGATCTTTTGGGGGAAGCCCCCCCCCATTTCATCCTTCTGGAGTACAATGGTGCCTTGTCGTCTTTGAGGACTACGTAGAAGAAAACGCAATTTAAAAGGAATTGTTTTTCTTTTTACGAGCCTTTATGCATTTAATTGAAAGCGCGTCTCCCACCTGGCGGTGCTGGGTGCTGGGTGCGCCGTAGGAGTGGCCGGGGGGAGGGGGGTGCGTGGAGAGGAGAAACAGACACCTAGGGGTTTTCAGCCGCAGCTCTCAGATGCCTTCATCTTGCAGATGTTTTGGTGCTTTGGTGAGAGTTTGTTTCATAGAATACAGACTAGGAAAGAAGTAACTGAGAGAGTGCAACATCTAAGTATAAGAAAGATTTCTTCTGAAAGAAAACTGAAGCCTCAGTGTACATACAAAGTTAACAGTCAGCCAAAGGATATGGTTATCTTGGTTATTTTACGGACAAGCCACATGCCATATTGAGTTTTTACAGAAACAGATTTCCTGTTCTCTGCAGCACCCCCAGTGTCAGGTTTGACCCTAATCCAGGGAAGGCCGATACACTGAAGGCAGTCTGAGGTTGTGGAACTCAGATTTATAGTAGAAACCATTCATTTTAATTGCTCTAGTTTTAATTAGAAGTGTGCAGGTACCTGATATATAAACTCAATTGACACTCTAGTATCTGTAATAGTAAATTTTTAATGGCTGGTTAATTATATCACTACATTTTTATTGCAATATAGTACTCATTTAAGCACTTAAAAATGGAAGGTGTACAAAGATTAAATTAAGACACGGTAAATTGACTAAATATTTGGTTTTTATATAAATAAAGGTCATAACCACACTGTTGACATGTAATACTGTTATAATACAACAGTTAAACTGTGAGTCTACAACAGAAGTCGTCTGTAGTTAAACAGGAAACAAAGTTGAAAAAGACCATGTTAAAACAAAACTACTGGGACTAACAGGTCGGGATTGTAAGTAGCAACAAACGTATTCACTCAGCTCCTGAGTATTTCAAGTTTTACAGTACACATTAAAAATGATTTCTTCCATCAACACTATAAATTCAAACTGTCGGATGTTTATGCGTTTTGCAAGTTACACTGATTGAATGCTTATATGGGAGTGGGGGTCGGAGCATCTCCCGATTTGAAGTTTACATCACCCACATGCTAACACAAACACAACTTGTTCCATTTCCTTCCCCCCTCTCCCCCAAACAAAGGCGGCAGGATTTTTTGGTTTCTTTCAGGTAATTGTTTTAAAGGATTTGTGATGATCAATTTGAACGTCTGAAATTCAGTAATATTTAACTCTTAGACAACTAAGAGGTTAAAGATGGAAAATAATTTCTCCTAACACCAAGTTAGAAAATCATTTGCATCATGCTGTAAACTAGGAAGCAATGTAAAGCGACAAAAACCTGTCCCCAGTACATAATTAAAAAAATCTAAATTTCAAATCAGCAGAGCCGGTCTACTTCCATGTTGACTATATGCCACAATATACATGTGAGCTCCTTAAATGCATAGCTAATGTAGGTAGTCTTCAACTGTGGCAAATGCACAGGATCCGATTCCTGATCGAGCCATCAGTCCTAGACATTGTGTGGCCTGTCCCATTGCTAGGGCAAGTGGAGGCTGCTTTGGCAGATTGTGGGTTTCTGAGGAAAAATGATTAAACATGGAAATAGCAATTAGCAAGACATTTTCTAAAAACTTCTCAGTTGGGAAAATAACTGCATTACTTTAAAAATTAGCAATGCCTACACTGCTCTTAATGACCTAACTAGCGATGGGAATTTCTGAGCAAATGATTATTGTCGTGGATATGCTACTCTGACTAGGTAATATGGGTAGTGGGTATTCAACTGTTAAGAGAAATTCTTGCAGAATTAAGTTTTTTTAAAAAAAGTTTTAGATATTAACTATGACGGGAAAGATGTAATTTCTTCCCCGATATTTACAGTGAGGAGTAAGGAATATTCAGTATTTCTCTTCAACTTGACTAAAGTCAGCTGACTTACCAAAAAAAGACACCAGGTTTTCAGTAGAAGTTTCACTGCTGGATTCTCTCCCTTCTGGGGAAGAGGACCCAACTGAGGCTAACGGTCTCCAAGGCACATTGGTGAGTGTTAACTTGGTTTCTAGGGCCTGATGATGGCTATGAGCAACGACAAAAGCAAAACCACCCTCTAATCTTGAAGGGAGTTAATTTATAATTGGTAGACAAAATATTTTAAAAATTGCCAGTAAATTAGTTTTCAGGATAGATTTCAGGATACCCAAAATTTGTCAAATACAGTACAGATGTAGTTAATTACCAGAATTTGTTCTTTGCCAGAGATGAAAAAATGAACTACTGGTCAAAGTGGTCAACCACCTAGAAGCTGGTGATCTCTCCTTGGGTGGAGATGTCCACATTTTAAGTTTACGTAGATTCCCAATTAATGCAATTACTAATCAGTCCTTTGTAGGCATAGTTGATAACAAAGAGCAAAAACCACAATACTGGCTGGTAAGGCTTCATATGATTGAATTTGACTCCAGATTCCAAGTTTGCAATGCGGTGGGAGAAAGAAAAGATGCAGACGGAATGGAGCCAAAAGGGGGGGAAAAAAAAAAAGCAAATTCAAGATTTAAATATATAAGAGCAAATAGGATCAAGAATGTAAGAATGAAAATATGCAAGAAAAGGCACAAAGACTGGGGAGAAAGTATGGTTTGAAAAGTGGTCTGTGGGTTAGAATTAATAAGGTCCTGGCTATTATTTGGCAAGACCCTATTTAGCTGAACTTGGATGGTGAAAAACATTTTTTGCCAAGTCTAATCTAAGCAGGACTTTTACAGTTCTGCCTTGAGTCAAGAACAATTTTTTTACACAAAATCAACATAATAAAAGGAATAAAAACTGAGAAGGAAACATCTCAAAAATGTCTCTTGATGGTTTATAGGGAAAAGTAACCTTGCTCAAAGGTAAGCATCTGGAGGTACGCTATTTTATTTTGGGGGTGGGGGTGGGTGCATGTGGTTATAAGCATTTTTAAGTTTTTTGGAAATAGAACTTGCTGCAATTACAATTAATATAACAACTTTAAGCACTAATTAGAGATGAAACTGAGATGAAACTACAGAAAATAGCATGATATTTATAAATACGCACATTTACCCACAGCAATTTACTAATCTTGTCATTAATTTTGTAGGAATTATATCAATATAAATTTAAGTACTATTTATAGCTGAACCTACATACTACATAATTTGTAGCACAGTATATAGGAACACATATATCTTGCATAATGGTCCTAAATTTAATATTTAATAATTGAATTCCCTTAAAGAACCCAAGATACAAAAAATTCGTAAGAAAACTGGTTACTCCAAAAATTCTTTCTAAAAGATGTGGCATGCACACACACACACACACACACACAGTGGGCTATTACTCAGCTGCAAAAAGAGAATGAAATCTTGCCATTTGCAACAATGTGGGTGGAGCTAGAGTGTATTATGCTAAGTGAAATAAGTCAGAGAAAGACAAGTACTATATAATCTCACTCACACGTGGAATTTAAGAAACAAAACATGAACATACGGGAAGGGGGAAAAAGAGGGAAGCAAACCATAAAAGAGTCTTAGAGAACAAACAGGGTGGATGGAGGGAAGGTGGGGGATGGGCTAGCTCGGTGATGGGCATTAAAGAGGACATTTGTGATGAGAATCACTGAATTCTACTCCTGAAACCAATGAGACACTATATGTTAACTAACTAGAATTTAAATAAAAATTTGGAGAAAAAAAATAAAAGGAAAATTCTTTCCATGTCTTGAGTGATACCTATATATGAAGCTTAAATTAAGCCTTCATGATTACCTATCCATGTAGTAATTTCAAAAAGGCCATGATAGTAAACCATAATTTGCCCTACAATCCCAGCATTGCTATTAAGTTCTATTTGTACCAGTAGAGCTAAATTAATTTCATATAACCAAAGAGAATACAACACATTAATCAATGAAAATTTACATTATTTATTATATATAAATTCTAAATCTAAGGAAACAACACAAAAGATGTTTTTAAAAATAAATAATTCTTATTCCCAAACCCCCCACTATTAGATCTTAACACACAATGAGTAACAGTTGACCCTTGAGAAGCAGGGGTTTGACCTGCACAGGTCCACTTCCACGTGGCGTTTTTTTGGACATAGCACAGTAACGCAGATGTATTTTCCCTTACGGTGTTCTTCACATCTGTTCTCTACATTTATTGTATGAATCCAGTACATAATGCATATAACAACACACAAGATACGTGTTAATCAAGTGCTCATGTTACTGGTAAGGCTTCCAGCCAACAGGAGGCGATTAGTAGTTAAGTTTTGGGGGAGTCAAAAGTTATATGCAAATTTTTGTGGGGGGGGTGGGTGGGGGGGTTGGTACCCAAAGGGTCAACTGTAATTAACTTTCTAAGAGCAAATAAATGGATTAAGGTTCAACTGTGAATACTTCATTCCTTTACATTCTGGCCACGAGCCCTGGCCCTCTACGTGTCTCCGTGTCTAATGTTCTCGAAGCTACTATTTGTGGTACTGCTCTCAGACGCCCGAACAGTTTGAAACATGTTACCGAACCCCCCACACCTGACAGGGCCAAGCTGCAAGAAAAGACTTCTAAAGTGGAGTCTCATGTTACCCGGGGAACCAGATTCTAAAGTCTGGTGAAAAGTCACTCTTACTTATAAATTACATTTGAAAGGAATTATCGAGAATTTAAAAGATAGTTTTACCTAAACAACCCTGTAGAGTTCACATGTCGCAGAGTTCGTATACCAAGTGTATCTGTTCGGCACATTCACGTAGTGAGTTGCTCACAGGAAGGGCAACCTGCAGCTTCTCGGCTCACCTCTGGCTCAGCCTCGCTACTGAAGCTGCGGGTCTTTCTTGCCCACCCTCTGGTCGGTGAGGGCATTCGGCTGAATATGCCCAACTGCAGGGCGGACATAATGCTACTCCAGGGGTCGGTGCTGACGGGGCAAGCTCTCCTCACCTGGAAGGCCCTTGTGTCTGTATTTTAAGCACAGCGGGAGCTGCGGCAGGGGTGGCCCAGGCCAGAAATGCTTACGTAACAGAGGCGCACAAAAACTTCTATTTTCCCAACTTCCTCAGGTGTATCCCCAAGTACTGTTGGTTTTTTTTTATTCCATTTGAATCCATTTCATCTGGAATTGAGATGATGGAGGGGAAGGTTTCTCTATTTCAAAATAACTTTTTTAAAACGGAGAAAGCATTTCCCCTTAAGAGTTTACCAAAACATAAACCCCCGCACAAATACCACCTGAAGTGTTCGGAGGCTCTAAGTTGAAGCTCTGCCTTACTCACCTAATATTGCACTGTTAAGAGCTGAGCACACAGGTTCTCTCTGAATTGGGTCAAGCTGATTTCCAACGGGGCTGTTCCAAGGATCTGAATAAGCGAGTAAACTGAATGCATCCTGTTGAAAACACAGTTTGGTTTTTAATTCAAACATTTAAACCACTGTGGTCCCCAGTTACGAAGCTGAGAGACAAGGAAAATACACAGCTTCATGGCCCCAGATTACTGTAACATTTAAACCCACCCACCCCTATGATTATGAGGCTGTATGTTTTTTAACAACTAGATTATGCAACAAAGCCCAAGCAGTTTTCATTTTTCTTTACTGTAAACAGACATTCTCATTAATCTTCCCCATCCCTACAACACATGCAGAACAGCAGAATTAAAACGAATTCTTCTGGAATGTGCTCATTAAAGAGGAAGACAAAAACACTCAGATGCTCTATCACTTATTCCCACTGATACGAATTTGACATTAAAAGGATAGGGCCTCCCTATGTATTTTTTAAACAGATGTGGGAACTCGCTACATCTCACTGGATGTCATTTTCTCACTCAGGAATCAAAAAATGAAACTGGTTCCCCTTCATGAACATGCAGTAGTTCCAACTATCCTCAAGCCGCCCTTCCTAAAGGAACTGACACACAGTCTCTTCACTCAATCACCCTTTCTGTCTCCTAAGGGAGGCGCACATCACAGTCGTTTCAGACACTGGTTTCAAGCTCAAGCTGCGCTGTCAGCTGCCGCGTGGCCTCTGGCGAGCGATGGCCTACGTCCGTTTGCTCATCTGTCTACAGAAGACGTCCTACCTGAGAACGTCGTAAGGACGAGCCGCTCAATGAAGTCAGCAACGTCAGCTCATTCTCATCTTTCAACACGTGATTGTTTTTAAGATTTTATTTGAGCGAGCGAGCAAGAGCGGGGTGGGGGGGCGTGGGGGGGGAGGGTGGAGGCAGAGGGACAAGCAGACTCCTGACTTGGAGGAGGAGGGACCCTGACTTGGGGCTCCACGCCAGGACCCTGCGGTCACGACCTGAGCCGAAGGCAGGCGCGTAGCCCACGGGGCCGCCCAGCTGTCGGCGCCCTAACCTGGGGCAGAAGCAGAGACCCAGAGAGGCAAGTAACGGGCCGCCCTCCCAACGCAGAAGGCGTACGTGGCGAAGTGCTGCGGAAACTATACGTCGGTGAGTTCAGTGGCAACACTTTCAAAGCTCGGGCGGTCCGTCGGAGGCCACCAGGCAGGGCAGACGCACGGGCACCCCTCAAGCCGCACCCGCGGCCCCTCCACGGTCTCACACCGCCGAGGGTTTCATCCGTGCCAGACAGCGTGCCCCCATGTCTACAAGGAAAGGTCTCTGAAGAGAAAAATGTATTCCCCGACGTGGAGTCCCCCGCAGCTACGGGTACACGCTGGGTACAGGGAAGAAGCCTCCCACACCTGCTAATCACAAGACCTGCTCCTTACAGAGCACCCCACAGAGCTACTCCGTTCTGTCTCCCGGGTCCCTCCATCCGAATTTCTGATGGAGAGAATATTAATGTCCTATATCCTGTAAAGCTAACTCTGATCAATCACATCATTTCTAAAGGACTGATCTTCGCTCAAGACCTTATTTACCCCACAACCACCTAGTGGGGGACCATCCCCATACTACAGATACATTTTTCAAGTACACTGAAGAACTGCCCCAGGAACTATCCCCTTGGGGCCATATATCCGGACATGCTACCAAAAAGGAGAAATGGTACAGTCCCAAATCTCAAATCTAGACCATTCTTCTGTTTACACCTTCTTCTAGTATTCAAAACAAAACCTCATGGACAAAGATAATGATGTCAGTAATTTATCATGCACTAATACTGGGTGAAGTCCTGTTTTAAGCACTAACGTGGATAGACTCATTTTATCCTCACAGTAACCTCAGGGGGTGGATACTGTTGCTCCCACCTTGGAAGCAAACTGAGGCAGGGAGAGCTTAAGAGCACACAGCTAGTGCAGAACTCATTTTAGTAAGATGCAGTTTCTTTTCATTGCCGATCTAGATACTGAGACGAAAAAAGCCTTAAATTCTGCTCCAATATTTTCAATACAATTGAATAAATTATTGCACACGGCTGCCAGACACCAGGCCACGGATGGCAACCACCGGGACCCAGTCCCTGTTTCCAGGACCCACACGGGTCTTACAGGAAAGTTAGACCTGTAAATAAACCATGTACCGTGGGCCGCTTATTAACAGAGAGTATGCTGTGTCACGTGACATCATCAGAGCGAGAGACCCAAGCGCCATGGCAACAGGCTGAGAGAAAGAAAGGCATGGATGGAACCATAGGTAAGGGTTAGATCCTAAGATGCCCCTAAATCACACTAAAAAGCCTGAATTTTTTCCCAATATGGCAATGGCGTTTTAAATCGAAGACTGACACGGATAAAACTGGACTTTAGAAAGATCACACAGCAACACCGAGGACAAAGCCTGGAAGTCAGGTGAAGCTACAAGCAAGAAAACTAATAAAACCTTAAAAGGAGAAAAAGAAGGTTTACACCACCAGGTTCCCTGAATATCTATTTTATCTTTACAAAGGGAATGAAGTCAGGGCAGCAACATTAATGTTTTAAATCCTGCAGTAAAACTTACCGGAGGGCGGTTAAGTTTTGGTGGTGACCAAAGAAATTCAAATAAGCAATTTTAAGGTCTGGTGTGGAACCCCCTAAAGTAGATGAATGCGGTCGTGCCTCTGGCACTCTCCTTTTCTACTGCTGCTAAGCTGGTCGAGGTTTCTGGAAAGCAGTAGAGCAATATATAGCAAAAGCCACAACGATCCTAGCCTTTGACTCAATCATTCTATTTCTAGGACTCTCTCCCAGTGTTGTAATTTTAAGGAAGAAACAAAGATACACGTATCCTACACGTTCACTAAAGCACTGGAATAAAAGCAAAAAATCTAATAGAGCAATGCTTAAATGAACTGATCTAGCAGCATTGCGGAGTATCATGTAGCCATTTAAAAATAACTAAATGCATCGAAACTGGAAATGAGTTTTTAAGACAGTAAACGGAAACAATACAAATCAGCAGAACTATAATTACTAGGTAAAATACACGCACATGGGGTTTAAGGCACAAAACTGAAAACATCTGTGAACTATCATGGGACGGTGGGTTACTTTTACTTCAGAAACAAAGATCTCCGCGGGAAGAACTTCCGAGGCCAACGTGGCATCACTTAGGTGGGATTCTCAAAGTGCACTCGCAGTTGGCTTAAAACCGCAGCGGCTTCCAACAGGGTGAGTCTGAACTGTTGGATTTTTGCTTCGGTCGCCGGCTGGGGCTGCCCGCTCACCCCGGACCCTGCACCGTCCCCACAGCCGTGCCTCGCCGCCCCGCAGCACGCCCGTCCACAGCGGCCCCACAAATTCCCGTGGTTGTCCTGAAGGCCACTGGCAGGCGTAGGCAGGTGGGAAAGCGAGCGGGCGGGCGCAGGGGCGTGGAGAAGCCGGGGGGCTGGCTGCAGGGGTTCCTCCCCGTACTCGGTGCAGGCGGAGTGCGAGGCGCCTCACGGTAAAGCACGTGGGGGGCTCTTGCCTTCGCATTTACACAAATCTTTCTCTCTCTCTCCATGCATGTGTGATTCAGATATTTATGCAGATCCACACACAATGAAAGAGAAAAAATACCCACTACGATCACACGTGCCCTGAAGTGAAAAATAAAAGGAGTAATTTCTAAACCTTCTCAACTATGGCAAAGAAACTTTTCATGTTGTCCTCGAATCCTCCAGCTGTTCTTCAGGGGCTTCTAAGTTGGATCAGTTCGGCAGCTTACCCCTCTGTGGATCAAGGGAAGCTGAGGGAAGGGGAAGCAAGGAGTTCAGGACATTAAGAAAGTCTCGTAAAGCAGTTGGCATTTGCTTAGGAGTCAGAAGGGCAAAATCAAAGCCATCCACATTCTTTAGATGAAGAAGATGAATCACATCTTTACATAATTCCGTATATAACCAAGGACTCTCTGTGAGAAGAGGCCACATGAAGCCATTTTCGGAGCTTCACGCACAATGGAATCAAAGCCAGTCAGCTGATGAAGTGAAACCCTACATTTTCAAAGACACTACATAAATCCCATTCCTTCATCATGTGCCTTTAGCATAAAGTTTTAACAGGAGAAGTCAGATGACCTAGTGTAAAAAAGTGTATGAAATCTTAACATTTCGTATCCCCAAGTGTCCCCTAAAACAGCAGTTCCCCAAGTATCGTCCAGACACACCTGGGTCCAATCGGAGACCATGTCAGGAGGTCCTGTAAGCTCTGAACTGTTTTCATAATGAAACGAAGACACTACTTTCTCTTGCCTCACTCACATGCTCCCACAACCGCACGGGGGGGCGGGTGGGGGGGTGTCCAGAAGCTGCGGGGTGTGTGACGGCAGGAGAGCGACTGTTCAGGGAACGAGGAGAACGTGGCTCACCCTCCCTCACACCCAGCGGTTAAAGAGACTCACACAAAGGCAAAGCAATGCCACTGTTCTCATTTTTTGGAAGTTATTTTTCATAAAAATATCCAGTGGGTTTATGATTATTTGTCAATAAACGGATTACAGTTTGAATTTCTAGTATGATAAAAATAAACATCATCCATATGAACAAAACTCTTTTAAAATAAACATTCATTAAACAGCCAGGTGCCACCTGCATTAGATAGAGTTAAAGGGGGAGGAGTGAAGACCTAGTCTGACCTCAAGGAATTCTCCACCTTACAGGGCAAATGTGGACAGCCATTTTCCTAACATATGAATGTCTGATTTTTATTTTACTTGTGTTTTTTAAATTCCAGTGTAATTAGTTACATTAGTTTTAGGTGTACAATACAGTGATTCAACAATTCTATACGTTCCTCAGTCCTCGTCACGTTAAATGTGCTCTTCATCCCCATCAGCTATTTCATCCATCCCCTCTCCCACCTCCCCTGTTCTCTAGTTAACAGCCGTTTTTTGGTCTTTCCTTTATTCAGGTTTGTTTCTTAAATTCCACGTGAGTGAAATCGTGTACTTGTCTTTCTGACTTCACTTAGCATAATACCCTCTAAGTCCATTCATGTTGTCACAAATGGCAAGATTTCATTCTTTTTTATGGTTGAGTAACATTCCATTGTGTGTGTATATGTATAAATAATATATAAAAAAAATACTATATAAATAAATATATACACAGCACATCTTTATCCATCTGTCTATCGAGGGACGCCTGGGCTGCTTCCATAGTTTGGCTGTTGTAAATAATGCTGCAGTCAACACAGGGGCGCATGTATCTTTTTGAATTACCATTTTCGCGGTCTTTGAGTAAATACCTAGTAGTGGAATTACTGAATCACTTGGTATTTCTATTTTTATTTTTTGGGAACTCTCCAAACTGTTTTCCGCAGTGGCTGCACCAGTTTGCAGTCCCACCAAATGATTTGACATTTTAAATGAAAAAATTGTTTAAATTACATATTCCACCGATTTTCTTTTATTTAGCATACAAATCATAATTTACCCCGCCCCCCCCCCCTTTTTGGATCGCCGAGCATGGCCGTTAGAAACAGCGGGCGTGCTCTCCAGCAGATGAAGGACCACGTGCAGGGAATACACCTCCCCTCCCGCCCCAGCTACTGAGAGTACAAGACCACACACGCCTTTAACTGGCGACGTGTGTAAGCGGCTCCTTATCCGCTCCCAGGCTAAGCCGGTATGTTCTGTCTACACAACAGGTGCCACCCCGAGGCCACGGCGCAGGAGGCTGTTTTATGTGCGCCGCCTTCATGCCGTGTTTGGGGGGACCAGGCGGTGCTGGCTGGCGCACCGGCTCAGTCTGGGTCAGGAAGGGGTGGCCGAGGCCTTGCTCCTTCCCACTACACCCCGTCATCGGGCTCAGGGCCCCCGCACGCACCTCCCTTTTGTGTTTGGACTTCTTTCAAAACATTCGGGAGAAAATATTTGTAACGAATCACCTTTGAGCCCAACCTGATGCAGGCTTACAAAAAAATAAATAAAAATACAATGGTTAGGTTAATGTTTCACAGACTCACAGGGCTATTGGGACTTTCAGGAGTATGAAAAAAAAAACTTGTAAAGAACCTTAACATCTCTACA
Organism: Mirounga angustirostris; assembly: GCF_029215605.1. Taxonomy (NCBI): domain Eukaryota; kingdom Metazoa; phylum Chordata; class Mammalia; order Carnivora; family Phocidae; genus Mirounga; species Mirounga angustirostris. The sequence continues at coordinate 14,143,736 of NW_026991716.1, read as the reverse complement.
ACGAACTGCAATGCTGACTTAAGGCAGGGGAAACCCGTCCGTCTGCACCTGATCTGTAACATGTGGCCAACGTACTAAACGGCTGCAATTTTATCCATCTTACCATCTATCATACACATCAATCCAGAAGAGATCTGAAAATGTATTTTAACTCTTCTTGGTTTTGAAAGATGACCCAGTGTTTCGGCAATCACCAATAAAAATGAAAACCATGTGGTAGACATCCAATTCGCTGCAGCCCTGAACAATGTTTGCTGAAATAAAAATATCTCAAATTTGTAGTTTTATCAGCAAACCCACACCTCTAATAACTCTGCCACTTTTACAGACGAGAAACTAAAACTAAACAAGTAAGTTGACAAAGGGTATATACAGTGCTGACGGGTGGCAGAACTGGGGTTTAACCCGGATTTTTTGCTGCAAGTCCAACCAGAATTCCTAGCTACTCAATAACTACTCAATGTTTTACAAAATGACAATTTAACTCCTTCGACACATCTCTAATTTTTCAAGGAAAAACAAATCTACCTTCAACATTTTTTTATTTGCCGTGTTCTTGCCACATTCTCTCCTCAGCTGTTCACTCATGGCCTGTAGCTCTCTTCCGAAGTGAATCATTCTCTCTATAGCGGCTTGACTTCCTCCACACAACTGGCGTCTTAACTGACTCGAATCAACTTCTGCAAGCAAAACAAACGAGTATTTTACTACAGTGGAGAAATGAACATAATTGCTTATGACGTTTTGTACGTTTCATTTAGCAACTACTACCTAATGGCTTATCTAAACACGTAGATTTATTTTAATTCAGTGTGAAACTTTGCAGCTCAAAGGTGTCCTTCCTCTACGTCTCGAGAACGTAGGCTCTGAGCGCCAGCACGCAGCTCCAAGTCAGGTGACCGCCTTGCAGTGTACGGGCACCTGGCGTACAGGGCAAGGTCAGTAAGACATCAAGCACAAATCTCTCAAACTACATTAAGCAGCATTAAGCAGAAAAGAACAAAGTCGGTAACGGCCGCTCAGGCTATTCTGACACCAAACAGAGATGGAATAAAAGGATGCCTTTTGGCTAAAAGCTAAGTGACTCCAAAGAAACACACAAGACACCATGTTACCGAAGGAGTTAATCACACACTTTTACAAAATAATTGTATGGTATATGTCTTGGTTGACAACAATCACTGATCAATAATGTAACATTGTATGGATCACTAATGACACAATTACTAATGATGACAATAATCAACAATTACTGAGCGCTTACTTTGTGCTTACTAGCTTTTCACAGATTGGCTCATTTATTCCTCACATGGACCTATAGCTGGTTGTGACTGTTACTGTACCCATTTTACAGATGAAGAAACGGAGGCACAGGGCTCTTAAAAACTTGTCCAAGGTTATACAGCTAGTAAGCGGCAGTTGCAGAATTCGAATCCAGGTAACCTGGTTCTAGAACTCCTGCTCTTAATCACCATGCTGGTATCTGACACAGTAAACCTGGGCTGCCTTTCAAATTAAACCCCTTACTTGAAAAAGTGAATTCTACATTGAACACACAATCCTCAATAAAGACCTTTTAACCTCAAAATAGTCAGAGATCTGATGTTGCCATGGAATTCAGACAGTTAAGAATTCTGAGGCTCCAATAAATTTTCATTCGCCAACTGATGGGAAAGTCTGCTGATGGTTTACCGTTACGGTACACTGGACTCCACAAGTTACCAGCAAGACAAAAGGATGCATGCTAATGTACCCTGCAGCCACATCATTTTCGGGGCAGTGGGGAGGACAAGGGTGGGTCACACTGAAGCACCTACTATGTGCCCGTAGGCACTAAACTGCGCACGGTCACATATATTCACATTAAATCGCATAAGAAATTGTCACGTTAGAATTTATAAAATCATCTCTACCCATCTGGCCTTTACTGGTTATACTGAGATAAGTATAAAAGCTTTTCACCTCTCCAACCCCAAACGTCCTGAAGGACAGTTAACACTACCCCGCGTAGAGCTGCATTAACGACAGCCCTGCAGCCGAGTGGGGACGGATCTGCACAGCCAACTGGCCAGCACTTAACTGCAGAAGGCCCAGAAGGGCCTCCGCTCCCGCTCGCAGCCCCCTCTCACGGGACAGTTTCGGGACTAGGTACTACTGTCAAGTCCAGTGGCACATACATCTTTAAATCTGACTTATGCTCATCAGCTGTGAATCAATACAAGTAAAAACATAACCTTGTGGTCATCATTTTTTATTAAAAATGTAAGAAATATCACTGCAGACCCATTTCGGTGTCACAATCTTCCATTTCGTGGTCATGTTTAGAGCTACCGTTTAGGAAACCATTGGATGAAGTCTCTCCAACCCCATTGGAGTAGTGCTCTGTTTCCATGTCTACATCATTACTGGAAATGAAAAAACAGACCTAATTTTAGAAATCGCATACTTGTAGCTTAGTTTAAAATAAATTACGACTCAACTACACAGCCTACTTATAAACTGACTTCATAATATGAGGCAACAGCAATCTGCAAAAAAAGGTGTTTAGTTCAATCCTGAAGGTCTTCAAAGCTAGTACGTAGCTCGCTCTTAACAAATTTGTACTCCTGGATGGGGAGGGGGGAAAGAGTGTATGCCCACGATTTTTCCAGCTCAGATCTGCACTTCGTTTTTTGTTCATCAGCCCTTGCCCCAAGACCCCCCAGCCTCACCCGGCGTGCGTTTCCAGCATTCAAGGAAGAAAAGGGGAAAACTTTATTCTTAAACTATTCCCGGATCCCACTTCACCTCTTTCCTGCCCTCATATTCATCTCTCCTAAGACGATTTTTTTCTTTAATGGTCTTGACATTGTGGCATTTGTCCTCACTCCTTAGAAACGCAGCCTCCCGCAAAGGTAAATGATGACTTGGAAAACCACTGTGTCTGGTCCTCTCCGACCTTGTCAGCACCCAACACGATTTGCCTCCCACGGGCTTTCTTACTGGCTCAAGAAGCTAAAGCACTGCCAAATCTTAATTTTAAAAATGCCGTTCTGTATACTCAGGTTGCTCCCCACTCTCACTTGTGTCTCATTTACCGACGAAGAGCCCGCACCAGTACCTGCATCTGGACACAGTGAAGCTGTTGCCACCCCCCGCCCTGCCCCCCCGCCCCCCCCCACACTCTAAGAATGACAAACACCTATTCTGGAAGATTTCCCCGGTGAAGATCTACATAAGGATTATACAGTCCAGAAGGACACACTTGATGAAAACACAGGAAATATATTAAAATGCACTTTTCTCATTTAAAAAGCAATGTATATTCATTTGTAGAAAAAAGCAACCCTGAATGCAGATGAGCAAAAAGCGCTCTGTGCGTGATGCCACCAGACACGACCACCGGTGACACCTCGGGGTGAGCGAGTGAGGTTAAGTGTGTACATGTGGGGGCACTGCTTCTATCAGCAACACATGCTGGAAAAAGACACAGATCTAGGAAGAAGGGGGCAATGGCCCCAGGATTCCTCCATCAGTCCAAACCGTTTGTTTACCTTTTTTTTTGTTGTTAAAGTAGGCTCTTCACCCAGCATGAAGCCCAATGCGGGGCTTGAACTCAGGACCCTGAGATCAAGACCTGAGCTGAGATCAATAGTCAGATGCTCAACTGACTAAGCCAGCCAGGCACCCCTGGGTTACTCTATCTTGACGAACTTTGCGAATGGGTAAGAAAAATCAAGGTTTAATTTAATGGAAATTCTTAAGATCTTAGTTTTTAGTGATCTTAATAAATACACTAAACTTTTTTTTTGACAATACAATATAGTACGTGGGAGGGATTCTTTCATTCAACACCTGTTTAAGAGCTCCTGAGCCATGTTCTGTGTTAGGTGCTATGGACACCATGGAACAGCCTCCGGCCTCCAGGGGCAGAGGATCAGCCCTCGGGTGAAAGTTATTTCCAAGGCGTGACCCAACATTTGGTCGGGACGCAATCAAGGAAATCGTCCTGGAAGAGTAACAACGGGACTGAGTGTCACAGCCCGCTTGAACAGAAGTTAGGAGGGAGGGGAGGGAGCAGCATTTCTGATGGGGTGGAGGGTGGGGTGCAGCATAATGCAAAAAGCGCAAATCTGGAAGTCAGAAATCCTGAGAAATAGTCACAGTTCTGCAACTTACTAGCCACTAATTATTGAACCTGACCCACCCCCCCAGCCCCCAAAAGTCATCTACATTTCTGGTATTGAGCTCTACCTCTGTAAAATGGTTTTACTAGTTAATAGCATCTTCGCCTACTTTGCAATCCCACCGTAAGGGCGGCCTTTACCAACTATAAAGTAACTGTTACTGTTTAACAGCGTGAGGCGTTCTTCTCTTTCTACCCTGCGCCCAGAGGATGCTGTGTCACCAAACCCTCCCGGTGAGCTTGCTTCCCTGAACTCAGGGAGTGATGGGTCTCTTTAGCAACTTCCTGCCATGAAGAGTACTTAAGAGAATGACCCACCAACTGCCCCCAGCCCTGCCCCCAGACAGTGGCAGAACTCTCCACCAACAACACTGTCCCAACGCGCTACAAAGCACCACAAGTACTAAAGGCTCAACTTTCTAAATTTCCATACATAATTTTTATTACAACCCAGTCTTCTAATCTTCCATTTTCTAGTACGTCATTTCTCCTGTGAAAGACCACCCTAATCTCCTCTGCCAGGGACAGCCATTTTTTCTACCATTCTTCTCAGACCACCGCTTCCGTGGATGTCCACCGTAGCCCACACCACACAACACCATCACTTTGGTAAGTCATCACTTGGGATAGATGATCTGGATATTCTGATTACTCTCCCAAACTGCAAATACAGATTTTTTTTCTCCAGAATCATGTTTCCATTAAGATTCCATGTTAAAAGTTAGATTCTTTCTCCTCTAATGAGAAAGTTTTGCACTGACGCATGTTCCCCCTAATAGCAGTGCGACCAATCAAGTCACGCGATAAGACCAAACCAACATCAAACTGATAAAATCTACCCATGATTTTTTTTTTTTTTGTATTATCTTTATCATTTCACTAGTCCTGAACCAAAATGAATTTAGATGCTGGATGATCTGGGCAGGCTGACTTCTTTAGAACTTGCTCTCATACACTAGTATTCAAATGATGACATTCCACGAACCTTTAGGTTCAGGAATCTTCAACCCAAGTGTACCAAGGATTTTAGTAGAGTCCTGTAGACATCCCTCTCTCAAAGCTCGCTGAAGTCAGAGACCAGGCCTAGCAGAATGTTTGACACCCAACAGGTCCTCAATACTATGCTCATGCTACATGTTTATTACTAAATGACTTAAGGTCCATTTGCTGTCATAGCAAGCTTCCTAAAGACAGGCTTTCAAAAAAGATTCTTCATAAAGTTATCTGGAACTCAGGAAACATTCTACACATTTACACCAAAAAACCCACACAGAGAAAAAAATAGTTGTAAACGTATCTTATGTTACTTCGAGAGAGTAAATATTCCACTGTGACTTAATTGGGAAATATAAGAACAGCATCTATGTGACCATCTGTACAGGCCGGTGCCGGCAGAAAAACCAGGAGAAGGCAGAGCCTGGAATGGATTCTTACGGCCCCGGCGGGGGAAGAAGGAATGCAGACTCAGAGGAAGGCACAATGGAAAGAGGCTGTGTGCACATGGGGAGACTGAAAAACTCTGGGGAACTTACTCCCTACCCTTTTATTGTCTGGGGGCTTGGGAACCTCCAGACCCCCATTATAGACCGTATAATTCAATTTTTCTAAATTATTAAAAACGATGACATTTATACTTAGGTTGCTTACAGTAATGCAAAAACTAGTGAGATCACGTACCTGGTGAAGTTATTAACTTGCTGTGATCGTGACATGTTTATACTGTTTAGTTCTGGTACATTCAAATTGGATGACTGGTGTTTACTATGGCAATATGATTGATGTGCTTTATTTGATATTACACCATTACTACAACTTTCAAAACCTGGGAGAAAAAAAAAAGAAAAAGATGCATGAACACAGAAATACACATTAAATTATTATTAAGTTGTAAATAACGTACCCATATTCTGATCTTGCACTTGAAACTTTTACAATGTAGGACAGCCAATGCATTACTTAAATAGTAAACAGATAACTTCTTTGAAAGGATATAAGGATATTAATTGTGGGCTGTAATTACCATCTCTAACATTTACTGAAGGCTTAATTATGGATCTTATTTAATCCCCACAACCCCACTAGGGGGGCAGTGTTCTCATCGCTCCCATTTAATATATAAATACACCGAAGCTAAGAAGCTGTCCACACCGGAGTCAATGTATGGGCTTCAAGATGGAAGGTGGCTAAGGATACAAACCCGAGAATCATGGGCATGCACGGGATGGTGATGTAAATAAAATGCGAGGCAGTAATGGAGAAAGGTATGCGCCGATGGAGGAAAAGCAAAGGGATTATTACTCTATGAAAGGAAAGGAAACAGTATCTGACTTCTGTTTCAGAAAGCGGAACGTACAGAGGCAAGAGAACCCCTTGGGAAGAATGGAATGAGAGAGACAAGGAAAGAAAGAAGACTAAGAAAAACTGGAAATAAACCTAGAGAAGTGATGTCATAAAAGCCAAGAAAGGAGAGAACTGTTGTTAAGCTGTCATCATCAAGACAGTATGGTACTGGCACAAAAACACATAGATCAATGGAACAGAATAGAGAGCCCAGAAATGGACCCTCAACTCTATGGTCAACTCATCTTCGACACAGCAGGAAAGAATGTTCAATGGAAAAAAGACAGTCTCTTCAACAAATGGTGTTGGGAAAGTTGGAAAGCCACATGCAGAAGAATGAAACTGGACCATTTCCTTACACCACACACAAAAATAGACTCCAAATGGTTGAAAGATCTAAATGTGAGACAGGAGTCCATCAAAATCCTGAAGGAGAACACAGGCAGCAACCTCTTCGACCTCAGCCGCAGCAACTTCTTCCTAGAAACATCGCCAAAGGCAAGGGCAAAAATGAACTACTGGGACTTCATCAAAATAAAAAGCTTTTGCACAGCAAAAGAAACAGTCAACAAAACCAAAAGACAACCGACAGAATGGGAGAAGATATTTGCAAATGACATATCAGATAAAGGGCTAGTATCCAAAATCTATAAAGAACTTCTTAAACTCAACACCCAAAGAACAAATGATCCAATCGAGAAATGGGCAGAAGACATAAACAGACATTTTTCCAAAGAAGACATCCAAATGGCCAACAGACACATGAAAAAGTGCTCAACATCACTCGGCATCAGGGAAATCCAAATCAAAACCTCAATGAGATATCACCTCACATCAGTCAGAATGGCTAAAAATAACAAGTCAGGAAACGACAGATGTTGGCGGGGATGCGGAGAAAGGGGAACCCTGCCTACACTGTTGGTGGGAATGCAAGCTGGTGCAGCCACTCTGGAAAACAGTATGGAGGTTCCTCAAAAAGTTGAAAATAGAGCTACCATACGATCCCAGCAATTGCACTACTGGGTATTTACCCCAAAGAAACAAATGTAGGGATCCGAAGGGGTACGTGCACCCCGATGTTTATAGCAACACTGTCCACAATAGCCAAACTGTGGAAAGAGCCAAGATGTCCATCGACAGATGAATGGATAAAGACAATGTGGTACATATATTCAATGGAATATTATGCAGCCATCAAAAGGAATGAGATCTTGCCATTTGCAACGACATGGATGGAACTGGAGGGTGTTATGCTGAGCAAAATAAGTCAATCAGAGAAAGACATGTATCATATGACCTCACTGATATGAGGAATTCTTAATCTCAGGAAACAAACTCAGGGTTGCTGGAGTGGTGGGGGGTGGGAGGGATGGGGTGGCTGGGTAATAGACATTGGGGAGGGTATGTGCTATGGTGAGCGCTGTGAATTGTGAAAGACTGTTGAATCACTGATCTGTACCTCTGAAACAAATAATACATTATATGTTAAAAAAAAAAAAAAGAAGATAGCAGGAGGGGAAGAATGAAGTGGGGGAAATCGGAGGGGGAGACGAACCATGAGAGACGATGGACTCTGAAAAACAAACTGAGGGTTCTAGAGGGGAGGGGGGTGGGAGGATGGGTTAGCCCGGTGATGGGTATTAAAGAGGGCATGTTCTGCATGGAGCACTGGGTTTTATGCACAAACAATGCATCATGCAACACTACATCAAAAACTAATGATGTAATGTATGGGGATTAACATAACAATAAAAAAATTAAAAACAAAACAAAACACCAAAAGCCTGAGAGACGAAGACCGGTGAGCCCAGAAAGGGACAAGAAGAAAAGAACCGGGCAGAACAGAGCCTGCAGGGGGCTGGCAGGGAGAGGATGAGAAAGCAGGCAGCCCAGCAAGGCGTGCTGCCGGGTGGACCAAAGCCACCACCGTCGCAGTACCCCCCCTTCACATTTCCACATCGTCAGAACACACGGTGACCTTCTATCTTCACCAGAATGTCTATGACTTCATTTCCAGAGACAACTCCAATGTTGACCTATGTTTATGAAAATCTGCTAATAACCTATTCTCAGAAATAGCTCTTCTTCAAGTTACCTTCCTAGGACTAAAAACACACCAATCTGATCCACTGACAATTATTCTTCCAGAACATCGTGAGATCAAGTATGCATGCGTGCAAAACGGCTATGTGGAAATGCCCAGATTTTTAAACATTTTTAATTTTGGCTCAAAAGCATAAAGAAGGGTAAAAACTTAAAAAGTGCTGTCATAACACTGAGTCTCACCAGAAAAATGTGCAGTACTTCCTTTGCCTGATGCTAAGTTGTGGATGTTCATCCCATGGCTGGGGCTCATGCTCGGACTACTGAAAGGTCGAGGACTAACAGGGTAACTGTCTTGGGATTTTGGACTTCGGCCTCCCAGACATCGTACTTCGCTATCTGTACCATTCACCATTTCTATAAACTGACGCACCCTAAAAAAAGAAAAGACAAATTGACTTAGATAATTTTCAAATAGCAGTTTATTTATTTAGTAACAAGAGATTTCTGAGAGGACATATTTTAAGAACCAGCATTTATCAGTAAGTATGGCCTTTAGATAGTATGCTAAAAATATTAACTATGGTTTCATCTACTGTACTGCTTAAATTTGAAGTTTTCCAGAAAAATGAGAGTACAGAACAAAAGACATTGTATCTCCTTTACTCAAGATTTACTGAGAAAATGAAAATCTTTTGGTAGTTATAATAAAATCAAAATGGACTTCATTTTTTTTTTTGAAGTTAAAAATAATTTAATCAAATAACATTTGCACTTGATAGTCATATAGTATGTAAGAACATGATGTGCTTTACTGGACATAGGACACAGACCCTTGCTCCCCACTCTTCCTCATTCCTATTCCCTTCTGCAACCTCTTCACCAAAATGGACCAATTTAAAATTTTACTCCAAAGCAAAACAATCCTGACATTTGGTTTACAAAGGGTTTCTGGTACTTAAGGGAGGTGAAATATTAAACTTGGTAACACCTGAATTTTAAAATAACAAAGAATCAGAAGACCAATTAAAAAAAGTCACATTACGATGGCTATTAAAAAAAAAATGCAGAAAATGAAGTGTTGACAAGGATGTGGAAAAACTGGAACTCTGGTATGCTGTTGGTGAGACTGTAAATGGCACAGGGCTATAGAATTCTAAGGATTAATTTCCCTAAAAAATTAAACACAGATTTACCATATGGTTCAACAATTCCATTTCTGGGTATATACCACAAAGAACTGGAAACAGGGACTCCAAAGGATATCTGTACACCCCTGTTCATGGCAGCATTATTCACAATCACCAAAGTGGAAGCAACCCAAATGTCTATCAGTTAGTCAGCTTTCAAAATGAAGGGAATTCTGACATACACTCTAACATGGATGAATTTTGAGAACATTTTGCTAAGAGGAATAAGCCAGTAACAAAGGACAAATATTTTACGATTCCACTTAGATGAGGTACCCAGGTAGTCAAATTCAATTTTATAGAGACAGAAAGTAAAATGGTGGTTGTTAGGAGCTGGGGGCAGGGAGAAATGGGGAGTTCGTGTCTCCGTTTGGGATAATGAAAAATGTTTTGGAGATGGATGGCTGGTGAGGATTGCAGAACAGGGTGACTATACCTAATACTACAGAACTGCATGTTTAAAAATGGCAAATTTTATGTTATATCTATTTTACCACAATTTTCAAAATTACACAGACTTACAATAAGGTACTTTGTGAGAGGAAAACAGATATCCATCTTCTAAATAAGATTTTAACATTTCAACAGATAGCTAGCATAACAGAAGAGCAAACACAGAGCGAAAGATGCCATCTGCTTATAATCCTCAACACAAGTGTTTTTTTTGTAATCTGTTACTTAAACGTGCTATATTACAAAATTATATGTAAATACCTGAAACAAAAATTAAAACTATTAAAACATGAAAATAGGGCGCCTGGGTGGCTCAATTGCTAGCTGTCCGCCTTCGGCTCAGGTCATGATCCCAGGGTCCTGGGATCGAGCCCCACATCAGGCTCCCTGCTCAGCAGGAAGCCTGCTTCTCCCTCTCCCACTCCCCCTGCTTGTGTTCCCTCTCTCGCGGTCTCTGTCAAATAAATAAAATCTTTAAAAAAAAAAAAAAAAAATGAAAATAATTCGGATTATACATAACACACACACCCATACATAATACAATAACATTAAACTCACTTTAATGTGAAAAGGAGATTAGGATTTCTTTCAAGTAAACTTGGGTATAACTGTTGTGTTGTTTCAATAGCTTCTCCCATTCTTCCTGCTAACACCAATTTCTGAATTCCTATTTAGAAAAAGAAAGCAAGATATTAATTTTTTAAGAGTAGAAACATAAACTTAGTGGACTGTCAAAAAAAAAGTAAAAAAAAACTTTAAATACATTATTGCGATTAATTTCCATTTCTTTTTCTAAAATCATAGTTTCTAGGCAATCAAGGGGAAATTTCAGACATATTAAAAAGTTAGGAAAACAAATATTTCATAAACTACTCTTAAAAAATCACAAACTAATATACAAGTAATACAGGAAAAATACCTGTTAAGCAATAATGAAGTACTAAACACTAAGATTAAAAAGATGGACCTGTTTATAGCCTACAGTGCGGTGCCGGCCTCACAGAATACTTTTCCCAATGTCATTAAGTTACACACACTAAAAATATGTACAGCTTTTAATATGTCAATCATACCGCAATAAAGCATTTAAAAAAAAAAAAAGACCATAGCAAGCATTAGAGAGAACATTCAAAATGTCTTACCAAATATGATAACCTTCTGCCCCCAGTACTATGAGAACGCTAGCCTTTGATAAGATCTGAATTCAATAGACATCCACTGAGCGTTCCCTGTGTGTCAGGCGTTTGTTAAATTAGGTGAGTATACAGAACGAGTAAGTGATCATCTGTTTGCCAGAGCTCGTAACATAGTGAGAAAGACAGAGCATACACGTAGTGACAACACAATGTAATCGGTGTTATCATAGCAAGTCTGACCTATAAAAAAACTGTTGTCAAGCATCACGATTTCACACACGATGTTGTGTTTTGATGCCTAGCCTCTCCCTACGTCCATTCCCCCCCCCCCCCCACGCGCCCACCTCCCCCGATGAGACTAATGCCCACATTTAGAAGGCGAACTGCGGAAGAGCCACATGCTGACTCGCCCTTCGTTGAACAGGCCCCAGCTCCGGCCACCAGCCTTGGGACCGAAGCAATAGAAACTTAAGATCAATACTATCTTAAGTTTAGATAGCAATTTAAATAATGCAAAGATTTACATTTCTTTTACGTATAATCTTCGCTAATATCTAATCATGGGACTACTTTACCAACTAAAAAAAAATGGTTTTGTTAAATGTTTACTTCCTAAAATCTAAAGCGAACATTTTAAGAAAAAAATGGTAAACATTTCTTACACAACTTTCTCCAAAATTCTATCTTTCTACATCCAGAATGCTAACACAGTCTTATGTGAGTTTTTTGTAAGGTGATCTTCAAAAATGTCAATGAAAATAAATTTCAGAGGTATCAATTTTAGTATATTTGAAACTTTATTTTAAAAAATAAAATTTCTAAAAATTGATATAACCAAACCTATAATCTGAAAACAAGTATTATCCATGCACCACAGGGTCCTTACTTTGTCTATTCTTAATGGAAGCTAATTCTTCTAGAACGGTCTGGTCTGTAGATCTGGCAAAGGCCTCTGCTGTGGCACAGTACCCATGGTGGACTAAATAAGATGAAACCATTCTTAAAATAAAAAGAAGAAACACACATCTTTTAGTCAAGAGAATACAGGCTTCATACTACAATTTATATAAAACAAGATCTACTCCTTTGTTACAAAACCAACCTATTCCCTTTGAAATAAGGCGTTAAGAACCTCAACTTTAAAGTTAAAAAAAAAAAAAAATCCTTTTGTTCTCATCACGCAGTGGTTCCAAAAAGAGAACCGCAAATGCCAGGTTAGGACTACTCTCCCGAAGAGTAACTGTCACCAAGGAAGAGCCACTGACAGACTCTCGATTCTTGGCTCCCCGTTTTCCCTGGCTCCTTTCCTGGGACTTCCATCCTTATATTCAATCCTACTAATCACAATTTCTGTTTCACCTATCCCAGTGAAGTGCTGGCATTTTATAAAATACAACAGTTTCTAAATAACAGATGCACTCTTTGTGTCGTGGAGTTCCACTCCTTTCTTTACTCATCTAAGGTTACAGGAGATGGGACCTACAAGACGTGAACACAAGAAATACTAAGGTGAACCGGTGAGAGGGTCTTTCAGAACAAGGTCTATGAGGGTGATGATACTGATCACTGAGAAACTGCCCTTCTAATCTAAATCAGTATCACTGCACATAAAAGATGAAAGTGCCACACTTCCAAAGAACACGTGTTTTTTTTTTAAAAAGTCATCAAGTGGTCAAAACATCTTTACATCTAAGCACAACTACTGACTCAACAATATTAACCCAAATATCCAATATATCCAAACATGCAACTCCTAAACCTGCCTCCATCTGGCATGACTAAGGCCCTATCAGAAAGTGGTAGGAAGCAGTGATTCAGGAAAGAGGGATTAGGGGGCAGAGTGGAAAATCTCCAAGAAACAGATTTTTCATTTTATTTCATCTAACTGGTCAACTTGATTTAAAAGGGTAGGGAAGAGGGGTGCCTGGGAGGCTCAGTAGTTAAGCGTCTGCCTTCAGCTCAGGTCATGATCCCAGGGTCCTGGGATCGAGCCCCACATCGGGCTCCCTGCTCAGCGGGAAGCCTGCTTCTCCCTCTCCCACCCACCCCTGCTTGTGTTCCCTCTCTCGCTGAGTCTCTGTCAAATAAATAAATAAAATCTTAAAAAAAAAAAAAAAAAGGGTAGGAAAGAACTTTTCAAAATGACTTCCTAGGAGGTCATGGTGAGTGTCAATTTTATAAAGAATGGGGTGGGGGGTGGGGGCCCCGCACTGGAGTCTGGTTACAGAATTAAGATAAATGTTTCCTCTACTAACTCTCCTGCTGTGATGCTCAGCGGCAACCATTTTTAAAGCACGAAAGGGCTGTGACCCCAGGAGAGCAACTTATCCTAGCTCTAACTTGTGGGAACTATGAGATCGTCAGCCAGGCTTTGCTCTTCTGTCACCCTGCACCGGAAAAAATACCAGTGTAGAGGTTCTGTAATACCAGATGATAACAGCTTCAGGGAAGAAGCATGTTTTCACAATCATCATCATGTCTTCCAATCATTATCTCCTCCAGAGAACACACACACAAATTTTTATTATATCTTTAAATGTGCAATTGTTCAAAGCAATTACACAGACACTTAAGACAAACTGTCAGATTGGTGGTATCTGAACGTCTCTGCTATTTTCCTGGGTGAGATGAGAGTAGTGAAAATGACTGCTTAAATTTCCTGGTACTTATTTAATTTTTAAGTCTGTACTTTTTCAAGCTTTAAGGAGCTCCCATTTAGTACTACTGACACCCAGCAGTCATCTCTAGCTTTTTAGCAAAGGTATAGTCTAAAGAGTTGACTGTCACAGGACTTGTATTTTCCTGCTGCCTTCCACTCCAATGAAATTCTACTTTTCATAAAGAATGAGTTGAGATAAAGGCTGTTCACTTTATAGTATACCTTTACTGACACCCACTGTTTGCTCTGCTACCTACCCATTCTGTACCATCGTTATTATGGAATCCTAAGTATTTATCCTGCTTTTAGGAAACTCCATATTCCTCTTTGGTCTTACTCCTTTTGCTGCCTCTTAAATGTCTATTAATAACATGTAAAAGTAAATTACATTAAAAATAATTAGTAAGATTTTAAAAACTCCTTCAATTGAGGCTTTTGGTCAGATTATCCTATTTAGAATAGGGGCAACTATAACCTCCCTGAATCTACATGAAAAATAACAGATTTAGCAAAAATGGGATCCTAATAAGCAAAAATAGCTGATATTATTCTTACAGAGTAACCCATTCACTGGAAAAAATGAGTCAAATCTTGAAATACAAAATGTACATACCAAGTCTATATTCCAGTACATTAACTATACCATTATTTTGATGCTTTTCTTGCTGAGTAATATTTCTTTATCCCCATACATATTTGAACTACTGCTGAACATAGCCAAGTTCATGTCCAAAACCCACAGCTCCTGAATTACACAATCTAAATGATCTTCCTAAATTTATCTTTTGCATTAGCACTATTTAAAGAGAATCAAGTAACCTATGGAAAGCATTAAATCCCATTACTAAGGATAGCAAATGAATTAACCTAAGCGATCTAGTGTCACTTTATTTCCTCCACCAAATTCATACATCAGACTAAAATACAATTTTGTATGTGTGCCACCAAATAAAAAATGATTTTTAATTGTTTAAGTAGAGTGAATTGCTTTTTATAGAGATTAAGGTATAATCAATACATTAAAATTATTAGGATATATAAAAAATTACTTTAAAGAAGAGTAAATTATTTTTTATAGAGATTTAAATATAATCAATGATACATAAGATTATTAGGATATAAATCAGATTAAAATGCTTCAGTAAATATTCTTTTATGCTAAAAGAATGTTTTATAAAAAATATATTTTGGAATAATAATGTCCATTCAAATACCTTCTACACTTACTTTTGTATCATGGTTTGCCATTCGCCTTCCCGATCTCCAATAGGAAACCGGTCTATCTGTGCCTGTATTTTGGTTCTCCACTCTCGCATGTAGTCTTCTATATCAAACACGAAAGGATGCTGCCCGAAATTGGCATCAACGACTTCTCCTGGTGTTTGGAGGCCCACGGTAGGATATAAATTCGGCTGTAAGACAACACATTTCACTAGCACCTATCTATCCCTTTATATATTAAAGACTTTTCACTCTTTCATAAGCTCTCTTTAAAATAACAGAATACAATTTTCCTTCTTGTAATTTAAAATCACAATCAAAACCAGTAGAGAAAGAAAAATAATCTAAATACCATTAAAAGCAAATAATCTAAAACAGACTTTATGCTGGATGTAAAATCCCACTTCCTATAATCTAATCATCAAGAAAAATGTAAAACATAAGCCACCTATTTTATTTATTCAGAGACTGTGTGGTATTATAGTTCTAGTAATGTGTTCTAGTAAACAGAAACACAAATCTTGCTCTTCAGAACAGGTCATATAATAGTTACAAAGATTTAAATTTAAACATGTAACTCAGATTTATCTTTCTATGCATGATATGGATGATGCATGTCTAGAAACTGCATGGGAGGACTAGTTACCACAGAAGGACAATCCTAACTGGGCACGCACTACGCTAAGTGTACGCATTTCATTTCGCTGTACATCTGGCACGCCACTAGAAAGAGAGTGGAAAGAATTAATTGGAAGCAAAACACAGTGCCATTAAGAGTGGGGGTTCTCTTTATAAACACAAATGACTCAAATGCACCTATTTCTGGAGTGGAAAAGGATTTAAATATTCAAATTCACAGAGAAATGCATCTAGATATACTCCAAGATTTCGAGGCTAAACAATCAAGTTTAACAGCTTCAAGTACACAAAAATACACAAGTTCTTTTGGCTCTATCACTATTTGTTATATCTAAAGGTGGGATGAACTACTCAATGTCTACTAACTAGCAGGGTTTAAACATACTAATAATCCTGTGAAATAATTATTGTTTGCATTACAAAGTTAAAGAAATTGGGGATTGGGGGTAATTAACTTGCTCACGGTCTACATTATGACAGAGAAGGCACTGGAACACAGATTTTTTGACACCAAATCTAGTTTTTCTTCCTATAAACTCCAAGTCCTACTTCATCACCATTCTCTGTACTTATGCCTTATTTCTTTGTTTTAATGGTTATCACAAGTATTTTCAGTACCAAATCAGGTGAGGATCAAGAGGGAATAATCTGGATGTAAATATAAGATGCTTAGATTTCACAGCAAAAAGCTAAGAGGATGTATGTAGAAACAACTGATCAGTCAAGCAACCAAAGTCAGAAACAAAAGGAATACTGTGTCAAAATACTCAGAGATAGAATTGCACTGGATTTGGGAAATAAATGGTAATGCAATGTATGCAAATGTACTGATTCTTAATCAACAAAACCAGCAAGTTCTTAGAATTTTAAGCTGGAGACAAGTATGTAAAGCCAAAGACTCTTAACAAAGATAACAACAGAGTGCAAGGCAATCCTGTTTGTTAAGCAGCATTTATAATTCTGATATTCTGCATTGCCCAGAAATGCTTTAAAAATGTTGTTTGCTAGGGGCGCCTGGGTGGCTCGGTTGGTTAAGTGTCTGCCTTGGGCTCAGGTCATGATCACGGGGCCCTGGGATCGAGCCCCGTGTAGGGCGCTCTGCTCAACGGGAAGCCTCCTTCTCCCTCTCCCTCTGTGCTCTCTCTCTCTCTCTCCCTCTCTCGCATTCTTGCTCAAATAAATAAAATCTCAAAAAAAAAAAAAAAAAAGTTTTGTTTGCTAATCTAAATTTTCCTGACAGATTCAAGTAAATAATCGTATCAATACTATAAATGAAAACTGACATTCAGGAATACTGATAAAATTGTGCCATAAAAAATGATTGCACTGTTATATTTTTTTGTAAAAATTAACATTTGTAAAATGTTCCTGTGACAAAACATGCCATAAATGTCAAGACAAATGGACTTTATAACAAAAAAAAAATCTGCACATATAAGAAAGGATCAACATTCTCAATGTAAACAATATTCTCACAATACAGGACAAAGATTAACAGACCAACTCAAATTTTTTTAAGATGAGAGGTTTACAGACAATTTGCAGAAGAAATATAAAATGACAATGAAAGTATGAAGAGACACTTTAACCTCACTCAATTTCTTAAAATACAAATCGAGTTTTTTTTTTTTTTAATTTTATTTATTCATGAGAGAGAGAGAGAGAGAGAGAGAGAGAGGCAGAGGGAGAAGCAGGCTCCCAAGGAGCAGGGAGCCCGATGCGGGACTCGATCCCAGGACCCTGAGATCATGACCCGAGCCGAAGGCAGACGCTTAACCATCTGAGCCACCCAGGTGCCCCCAATACAAATCGAGTTTTTTTGCACATTAGATTAGGATTTAAAAGACCCTATGTTTAAAATATTTTTTTATTTATTATTATAATGTTTAAAATACCCAATGTTGATTGAAGGTTGAGACAATAAGCCCTCTCATCCACTATACACAGAAATGTAAATTGATATAATCTTTTAAGAGAGAAATTTGGCAAAGTCTATTAAAACTGACAAAGCAATTTCACTCATAAGAATGAAATCCGACAGAGAAACAAACGTGCAAACATATATGCCCTGCAGCATTATTTTAATGGCAAAATACTAAAAAGAATGTCCATTCACAGGTGGTATTACATACCACATTCACTGAAATTCAGACTCTAATAACTGTAAGATATGCCATCATTTTATGTTGAAGAAAAAACACTGCCCATTAAATCTGACAGGCCACAGAGTCTAAGATGCACCACCATTTCATGTCAAAGTATGAAAAATGTGCATCTCAGAAGTTGTGGTAGTACATCATACAATAAGATATTATAAAAAATTTGTATACTGACACAGAAAGATATCCTATATATTACTAAATGAAGAAAGCAAGCTAGAGACTACATAAACTATGACCCTACTTTTTCTGGAAACATTTAAATAATGGACAGACTGGCTAACATAAGTTTAGAAACAGATCTGGAAGGATATACACTCAAGTCAACATAGTCATCTAAATAGGTTGGGATTATGAGAAACTTCTCTTTTGTACATTTCTGTACTTATAAACATTTATTATTTGAATACTTAACACTATATATTACTTCTGTAATCTGAACACGATAAAAAGCTAGAAGTGGTAAAGCTAGCTGGGGTCAATGAAAAGTAACTGTATTTTTTATACTACTTACTTAACTTTAAACCTGAAGAATTGGAGAGAAAGGAATTAGCCCTTAACTGGCTAAACTACTGGCTAAACTATATGTTTAAATATATCTATATCTATATCTATAGATACATAGATATAGATATATAGATACCTCAGACTTTTTAACTTGCTAGGCTATAGATTTCTAAAAATATAACAATGCAATCGTTTTTAGCATAATCACAGAGTTGTGCAACCATCACCACAACTTAATTTTACAACATTTTCATCATTCCAAAAAGTAACCACACACCTATTAGCGGTCCCTTCCCACCACCCATCCCGTAACCCCCAACAACCACTTTCTGACCCTACAGATCTGCCTATTCTGGACATTTCATACAAACGGAATTATATAATATGTGGTCTTTCCCTGACTGTCTTCTTTCGTTTGGCATAATGCTTTCAAGGTTCTTCCATGATGTAGCATGAATCTAGGCTGTGGATTTATGTAAAACAATGTTTTCGGGTGCCTGGGTGGCTCAGTCGTTAAGCGTCTGCCTTCGGCTCAGGTCATGATCCCAGAATCCTGGGATCGAGCCCCGCATTAGGCTCCCTGCTCCGCGGGAAGCCTGCTTCTCCCTCTCCCACTCCTCCTGCTTGTGTTCCCTCTCTTGCTGTGTCTCTCTCTGACAAATAAATAAATAAAATCTTTAAAAAAAAAAATAAATAAAACCATGTTTTCTAGGAAACTTTCTAAATTAAAAAACATCTACATAAGAAGGGGAATTATAGGGGCACCTGGGTGGCTCAGTTGGTTAAGCGTCCGCCTTCAGGTCAGGTCATGATCTCAAGGGTCCTGGGATGGAGCCCCGCATCGGGCTCCCTGCTCAGTGGGGAGTCTGCTTCTCCCTCTCCCTGCCACTCTGCCTGCCTGTGCTGTCTCTGTGTGTCAAATAAATAAAATCTTAAAAAAAAAAAAAAGAAGGAATTATATAATATGTGGTCTTCTTATGTAGAATTAGTAGAATGAAAAGTAACAAAATGAGACATTCAGGAATGTCTTATGTAGAATTAGAAACAATGAGAATTACGTAAGTCTCTATGAAGAGAAGATCTCCTAACTTCTATTAACCTATGAAAAATACAGATCCTACAAATATTCAAAAGCTAAATATACACAAAATCATATTCTCAATAGGATAATTTTGTTCTATTTTAAAAATGTTTTCTAATGAAAATGAAAGCAAATAATGTATCTATAGAAAGTAGATTTCAAATTGGCCGAAAGAACTGGAAAGCAGCTTCATTTTTTTTTTTTTTTTTTAAGCAGCTTCATTTTAAATGAGAGCAGCTTCTGTAACAAAAGGAATTGACCTACTCCCAAACTGAATGAGTTTACAGACGGACACTTCCCCAAATGGTGAGGTGAGCTGGGGTAGAAAGATCATTTTGAAGAAGATACAAGGTAAACACCCTAGGTTCCATGATAAGTGTGATACCATCTAGATAAACTTCTGTTCTGTAAATACACTCTCTACCAGGATTTAATGCTATAACTGGCTAGTGAGAGATCACAGGTACAGAACATACAAACACTTCTTTGGTGGGGCCCTTAAGGGAAAGACTAACTTTTTTTTTTTCCTTTTTAAGTAGCAGAATGCTATGCTGCATGGGGGAGTCCCAGAAGATCTCAGAGTCACAAAAATAAAAAGCTCTCAGAACCACCGTATTTAAAAAAAGAAACAAGAAAAACCTTCTAACAACCACCATAACCACCACTTTACCCACTGTTGTTACAAGGCTGAATATCACCACTGATTAATTATAGAAAAGGCAAAAAACATAACTGGTGATTCTAAAATGGGACAAAAATAATCAGAAGACAACACAAAGATAGTCAACATGTCTACAACCAGCTAAGCCTTTTCCAAATTACCACCACTTGTACAAGTGAGGAACAAAAGCTCATAAAACATCTGCTTGCTCCGACAAGCCGGTTTTACTTGCTTAGGGCCACAAAAGAGGTAAAAACAAAAACAAAAACAAAAACAAAAAACCCCAAACACGCAACCAGCTGAGCCTTTTAGCCAACTGCAAAGGAAATGGAGTGTCACCCGCAGCCTCTGAGAGATCTGAGCACACCACCCTGCACGCACCCGGCAGCCCCGCCTGCAGGCTGCCCTCCACTGGGTTTGGGACCACAGCCCCACTCGTCCACTCACGGATGTGAGCACTACCTTACTGCTCCTCCCTTTATATTAACTCATCTGCTCGCTACTGGAATCATTCTCCTCAGCAAATAAACATCCTGGTAAATCAAAAAAATCTTCCATCGCCTCCATTTCTGCCACCAGCTACCATATCCCACTTGCTTCCGCCCTATTTCAGTCGAAATCCTTCACAAAGTTGTCTGTACTTTGTGATTTCCCTCCTATTCTTTTTTTAAAGATTTTATTTATTTGACAGAGACAGAGACAGCGAGAGAGGGAACACAAGCAGGGGGAGTGGGAGAGGGAGAAGCAGGCTTCCTGCCGAGCAGGGAGCCCAATGTGGGGCTTGATCCCAGGACCCTGGGATCATGACCCAAGCAGAAGGCAGCCACTTAACTGACTGAGCCACCCAGGCGCCCCACCTCCTATTCTCTCTTAAACCCTTTCTGGATCAGGACTTCTCCATCACTCACTCTACTGAAACTCTGTGTCAAAGTCACCAGCGTCCTCTACTCTGCTAAATCCGCTGGTCAATTCTCAGTCCTTAGCTTACGTGTCCTATCACAGGGACATCTCCCACAGTTGATTTTGCCTTTCGTCTGGAGATGCTTTCTTTACGTGGCTTTGAGGACACACCCAGTTCTATCTAAGTCTGCCTCCTACCTCATGGATTGCTCCTTCTCAATCTCCCTTTGCCGGTTCCTCCTCTTCTCCCCAACATGCATGCCCCTCTTCTCTGCCTACACACACTCTCTTGTGGATGTCATCTGGTCCCATGACTTTAAACACAGCAATGCCAAGGATTCCCAAATTTTTGTCTCCAGCCCAGATCACTCTCTTACATGGCCAACTGTACACTTGGGAACTCCATTTAACTTATCCAAAAATGATCTCCAGATCCCACCCCCACCCCCAAAACCTGCTCTGCCTATATACACACTTCTCATATCAGTAAGTAACATTGCCATTCTTTCCATTCCTCAGGCCAAGAATCTCAAAGTCCTATCCTCTCTCCTGTTTTCACATCCAATCCATCATAAATTCTCTTGGCTCTCATCATATTTATTTTTATTTTTTAATTTAACTCTTCAATCTACCTGGAACTTACTCTGGCATAAATATAAGACAAAATCCTAAGATTACACACTTTTTCAAAAAGATAAACACTGGTTCCATTATCGCTTATTAAATAATGCTTCCTAGTAAGCATGTTGATTTCAGACTCTGAATTTTCCTGGGCTTACTAGCAAAGCCATTCTCTATTATAACTTCAATTTTTTCTGTTTTATTTTTTCTAGAATTTTCTTCAGGAATATTAATAATCTATAGACTGGATGATTACTCTCCGCCTCTGATTCTCCTGTCACCTTTCTCAAAGCATCTCTGAAACTGGCATGTGTCTGACGAACAGTGGCCCCTTACATCTGTCTGCACAGGTATGAAACTACTGAAGAGTAAGCTCTCTGAACACTCTGCAACTTGACTGTTTTATCCTGGCGAAACAGCTGGATAACTGCTACCTCTAAGACATTTTAGTCAACAAGTCATGTATGGACCAACTAAGAAAGAAATATCAGAGTCCTGGTTCTTGTAGTACCTTCTGGTAATGTTAAAAACTGAGAGCATCAGAGCCTGCACAATGCAATCAGGAGCTTGGAAGAAAATGCCACAGACATAATGGAGAGCTCTTAAGAAATGTTCTTGATGGCACAGAAGACAGCATCACGTAGAAAACCCTAGACATCAACTCTAAAAAAGGGGTTTAAAAGATTGGATTCTAAACATGAAGTTTGGGGAATACCTTAACCAATCTATATTCCTTATTTCATTATTTTCGGGTGTGCAAGTGATATTGATTAAAAATCTATATTTAAATACCCTAAGAGATCATTCAGTAAATACAAAATAACAATTCTAAGAGATAACAAAGCATCCTATCCTAGTTTGTTGGTCTTCCCCCCGCCCCACGCCGCCCACCCCATTAGTGTTAGATGTGATGCATGTTACAATGGGCAGTCTTCGCCTTGGTAAACAAGGTATACAGAAGCAAAGCAGTCCCCAAATCTCTAAGGATGTGAGTCACTATTACCAGCTGCCTGAATTTCAGCAATAGCCTCCTCACTGGTCTGCCTGCTTCTGCTGTAAATCCCTGCCCCAGGCTACTTTTCAACCAGCAGTCAGCGATCCTTTAAAACTGAAGCTACACCATGAGAACGGAGGCTCATTTCACTCAAAGTAAATGCCCAAGTACTTACAATGGCCCTCCAGGTCCATGAGCTCGCTGACCCTCCCCCACCTCGATCTCGGACTCATCTAGCACTCTCTGACTTCGTCCCCTCTCTGGGACCCTTGCTTATTTGGGCTCCTCTGCCTGGGACATTCTTGCTCTACCAACCCATTCCGTGGACTCCCTCGCCCCGTCCTAAGTCTCTGCTCAAGTCCTCCCTTGCAAACCTTGGCAAAGGTGAGCGAACCGTACAGCCCACGTAGCCCATGTTCTGTCTTTGGTACTCCCACTTTCTTTAAAAAGTACCTACCACCGTTTAAAATGTTATTATTTATTTGTCTTTAATGTATTGTTTACTCCTATTCCCCAGCTTGAATACTTCAAGAGGACAGAGACCTTCACCTGTTTTGATGCATGATGCATCCCAAGCACAGAACCTGCCACACAGCAGGCCCTCAATATACACTGTGTTAATAAATGACCACAACCAAGGGGCGCCTGGGTGGCTCAGTTGGTTAAGCGACTGCCTTCGGCTCGGGTCATGATCCTGGAGTCCCGGGATCGAGTCCCGCATCGGGCTCCCTGCTTGGCAGGGAGTCTGCTTCTCCCTCTGACCCTCCTCCCTCTCATTCTCTCTGTCTCAAATAAATAAATAAATAAAATCTTTAAAAAAAAATAAACGACCACAACCGCTGTGCCGCCACTTGCCGAAAAGTTCAGCGATACCAAAGAAACATATTTCAAGCGAATGCGGTGACAGTGACATTACAAGGTGTAATCAATTCTGATTTCTTTCTTTAGCTACAATGCAGTTCCCTTGTGCCAGAGCACCCAGTGCCGCTGGAGCCTAATTTCTGAAGGTGCAAGCAAAGGTGGCTAGAGAAAAGATCTCTCCAGTCTATGCATCGCATATAAGCTTGATAAATATCAGCAAGACAGAATTCCAAACGTGCTTAATTAAAAATACAAAACAGTTTTTAAAAGAAAGTATGTCTTACCGGTAGGTCGGTGAAAGCAATACCTAAAAAACAAACAGAACAAAACAAAACAAAAAAAGTGGCATTAGACATGGTTTTTCAAAGGCAGACGATAGTGACAAGCTGAATTTATAACTGAAAACAAGGGAAGGAATGGCAAAGGAAGGAAAGGAAAAAAATTAAAACCTAAATATAAAAAATAATGAGACTAGTATTTTTCTCAGTAACACGAACAGAGGTCTGAGTGAATGTTCTATCTCCTTTCCAGATCAACAACCTCCTTGTTAGTCACACACCGGTGTTATTTCTGAAGTACTGCGACTGCCTCCAGGACTTCGGTTCCAGATAGATCTTCTAAGCTATGTCAAGAACCATATAAGAAAACTGGTTGCAAAATAGTCACGTCTGATTTTTGACCCACACCCAAGCTCCTTTACCCAGTCTTATCATTTAATCTTCCTCACCTAGATTTAGCTTTTAAGTAATTTGGGGGGGGGAAGGGAAAGAAGAGATTTTTTTGTTACCAAGGGAAAAAAAAGTGAATAACGTAAAATACAGTACTTTGGTTTCTTAAAAAAAATTTTTCTCATGAAAGTACATTCTTAAATAACTTTTAACTATTCTGTGAAAAAACTCAACTCCTCATTCAAAGGATCCAAGATTTATACAGTTGAGAATTTCTCATGAATGTCCTCTGACAGTAACTTCACCAGAGTCATGTTCCAGATACAAGTCAGAGGAGTGAGTCTACTGGCATTCCCCCAAAGTGATTTGATAATCTTTCTTCAAATATTTAAATACATTACTCCGCTGAAAATAAAATAATAAATAAACCAAATATTTCTGTAGGCCCTCATTCATATGTTTAAAAAAGACAGCTCTAGAAAAACAGGAGTCAGTTACTCTCAACTCTTCCAGTCTAAACACACATTAAAACAAAACAAGAACCCCACGAGCACCACTACCTCTCCTGTGTTGATCACCATCTAAAAATTGAGGGCGTTTCCATTAAATTATCTTTTAAGGTCTCCTCCCACTTGAGATTTAATGGCTCTATAATTGTGTTGTATCATCAGAAAACACAACTATCTGACTCTACCTACTAAAGTAATAAAATTAAAAGACAAACGGACTATACCTCTCTACCATATGGTTTTGAATAAATGTATAAAAATAGTGGTTTGTAGTTAAGTCCTGTTTTATGACTTTTAAAAACTAGTAAATTCATGTTGGCTTGTCAAAAGGAAAGCAAAGCTGGAGGTCCCCCAAGCCCCCTATAAAACAATGATTACTTTTAGCTTTATTAATAAATAGAACGCAAAGTGACTATAGGCCAAATATGAAAATTTATTCTAAAATTTTCAGAAAACTAAAAAGGATACAGAAAATAGAGAATATTTTAATAAAATATTACACCAATTGTATCTTAGTATCTTAATCTAATTTAGCAGCCTAAAAAATTATCTTCCTCAAAGATGTCTACTATAGGAAAGATTGTCTATTTTTACAGTAACAAAAATTCCTTTTTGTTAATAATTACTGAAATTCTCAGTCTTTACCAAAAACTCTAATGAAAAACCTAACTCAATGCCACAGGTTAACATTTTTGAACACTGCCAAATATAGCCACACCTGTACACATTCAGCCCACAAAAAGATGCCACTTTAATAAGTTAGATTTAAAATTTACACGGGAGACAATTTTTTTTATATTTCTAATTTTCTGATTTGTCCAAGAGGCTTTTCAAAAAGCGATCTCCAAGTGATGATGTTCAATAAAAGTCAAAAAACTTCCAATTAAGTTAACCTAGATACTGAACTGTTTCTCCTTTAACTATTTTCTCAAATAAGAGCCTTTCTATTTCTATGATCAGTAAATATATATTTTGAAAACCTTCATGAAACAGAAACTAAAGATGTATCAGCTTTTGGGTAGAAATGATCCACTTTGGGAAGTATAAAACAACAGTATAGAATATTTTTATCTTCTAGATGCTAGAATTTGGACCAGAGGGAAGCAACACTTCTGTGAAGACCCAGACAGTAGATCTTTTCTGCTCTCCAGGCTCTATGGTCTCCGTCACAAGCACTCAGTCCTGCCACTGGACAGGAAAGTGCTATACACATTACACAAATGAATGGGGGTGGCTTTGTTCCCCTGAAACTTGACTTAAAGCACAGACAGGAGACCAGTCTGGATCAGGGGCCGTGGCCTGCTGACCTCTGTTCTGGAAGAGTAACTTTTTACCACTGCATCCCCAGCATCTAGCCCAGACTCTGGCAAACAATGATAAGAAACATGTAATGAGTACTCACTATGTGCCAAGTGAACTCCTAAGAACTTTGCATGCATCATTTCAGTCTACTTTAACAACCAAAGAAACGTAGGTATTACCGTCATTCTATTTCACAAATTGAGGCACAGAAATATTCATAAGGTCATATGGCCTAAGCCAGGAGACAAACCCAGAGAACTAAAGAACCCATATTAACGGCTCTTATATTGCCTATGTGCTTAATAAACATTAAATTTATAAATGAATATTGACAAATGTCTCAAAAATTTAAAATTAGAACGTGATTTTATCATTAAGTACCCTTTTCTTAAGTATCTCACATTTTAAAAATAGTTTTCTTATTAAAGAGAAAATCTCAATATAAATGTTTGTGAAAATCTAATAAGAAACAAATAAAATCACATCACCTATGATCTTTCCATCTCCCAAAACAAAATTTCTTGTCTGCAATAAAGTTTTAAAAAGCTGTAAAAAGACTAATTTTGGTTTTAAAAATACACCTCCTTTTGCATTTTCGAATCAAAAGTCATACCTAAAAACAGATTTCTGCAGTTTAATTTAAGATCAAATATCTTAAGCAACTAAGGCAACTAAGACCATCCTGGGTGAAATGCTTTGATAAGTCAGCCAGAATAGTAACAAGAAATAAACTAAAAAAGCTGCATCCTCTGGAAACTGGTTGACCACAGCAATCAAATCACAAATACATGTATCTTGCTTGGTGTCCTGAATCAACATTCTTGTACCAATGACAATATGAGGGTCTACTGTGGACTTGGGACAACCTTTATGTCAGGTAAGACAGTACTTCAGAATCAGTATTAATAATTAGAAGGAAAAGACTTAAGCTGAATATAAAAGTGAAGACACTAATTTTATATTAGGACTATGCTGAGACACTAAAAAAGAATAGCTATCACCAATATAGCCAGAAATTTAGAATTTTCTACTATGAAGTGAAAGACAACAGTTTTTGTGTTATATTAAAGAACATCTATTATATGCCTAAGGACACTATTTGCAGTCTAATTTTTAAATACTATTTACGAGCACACCAAAATTTTTGCCTTCTGAGGCTAGTTTCTGCTTCCTTTCGCTTTACCTCATCAGAATTAATTTGCTTTGAATCAAGACTTTTCAAATAATGTGACACCACTTTATTTTTAAAGCATCAGTCTTACTATCCTTTATAGTTTCTGTATAAAAACAAAAACAAAAAAACTTCTAAGAAAAGGGAATGTAACCACCACACACAATTCTCAATTTGAAAGGCTACGGGTACATGTGCAACTAAAAAGCCCCATTTTCTACTAGTCTTAGAATGGCTACGCTTCTTTATGTTTTCATTAATTTCCTTTTTAATCACCATCTGTCTTTTATCCTTAAAAATTCTGCTGTTACGGTTTGAGTTCTGCTCCATTCTGCACCACGGTTAGCAGGCCTGCCCTCTGAGTAGGTCAAATGCCTTTCGTCTGGTTGATAGTATCAAGCCTCTCCTTCGTTCTTACCCCATACACTCCACTCAAAACTGACAGCCTTTTTCTCTTAGTACCTGTTACTTAGAGAATTCAGCCATACTATGAAGTGTTTAGTGTTTTACTCAAAGCAGGAAACACTTAGCATTTCTACTACTAGAATAAATAGGTGAGCACGGGGATTATTGTCACAGTTATTCCCATACATGTGATACAACATGACTTTCACAGAACACACATTTTCACCATTTCTTCAACTTCCACCTGGAAAAAACAAAGAAATAATGTCCAGAGGCATGTATTTATAATCGAGGACTACATAATGAATGTGACTACCATGCTGTAAGTACAATAATCACAATATTTGATTATTTTACATGCAATACAGTATCTTAGTACCTAAACTATGTCCATTCTTGGTGTAGAAGCAGGTATTGTTGATAAGGTTAACACAACAGCCAATGACATCACCAGTCGTAAAAGTTGGTCCATAAGGTTGTCCCGTTCCAGAAGAACAAAATGAATGTCCATCATCCCCATGATAACCATATGAATGTTTATCCCAGCCTAAAGAGAAAGTTCCAGTATATTTACAATGAAAAGTAAGGTTCCTCTGTACTAGAGCTATTCACTAAGATTATGACAAGATAAGCAAGAGTAGTACAATAGATGACAGCACAAAGATAAAATTCCCAAATGTACATTTAAATTTCCAACAATTACACCACATGATTTCTATATTAAAATACTGTTTACAACATTAAGGAAAATAAATCTGCCACACAGAAGACTAAAACATGTATTAAAGAAGACTCCTACTGTTAAAAAAAACCAAACAAAAAAACCCAGCAAGACACATTTTCCATGCATATTTCCTTTGCTAACAGACCAAAGGAATTTTGCTTTGATTTAAACACACACACACAGTTTAATATAAAACAGAAGATTTTTCTATTTTCAAAAAGTTTCCCCCAAAATTAATTTTTACCATTAGTAAAAAGAGTACCAGAAAATATAATCCAAGAATCACTTTCATCTGATTAATGGTTTTGGGAAACAGTTCTGCCATCTCAACTGACACCTTCCTTGGTTTACTTTTACTGTCAGCCTACATTCCCAGAATATTAAACAAATGAAAACAGGTTAAAAGCCAGGAATGTGCTGGGTAGCAAAGAGAATCAATCACATTAAAATATTTAAAATAGTTGATAATGACTATGTAATGGAAGTTAAAACACCAAAACAAGCAAAGACATAAAACAAAAAAAAATGCATGGTAGATGTTAAGTTTTGCTAAATAGCACAAAATTTAAATTTTTAAAAACCACTTGGCTTCCACTTTGAACTTGTAACATAAGGGATTAAAACCACAGAAAAATCAATGTATTTAACGATTTCAAATTATTACTTCAAATTTTTAGCCAGAAAGATGTAGTCATAAGACAGTACTATAATTCAATTACAAGTACCTGGTAGTCTATTCATGTTCACACCTTGAGCAGAAAGACCAATTCCCATGTAACTGTTACAAAAAAAAAGGGGGGGGGGGGAGAAGAAGAAAAGCAGGTTATTATAACCATGTATGTAAAAATTACCAAATACTCTGAAACATATCAAAACCCAACCCAAGCTGAAACTCACAAGACAGCTACAAAAGTTTTACAATTCATTAAACAGCAAAAAAGGCAATATTAAGCAACAATGAAACCCAAATTCACAGTAAATTCCTATAGTTCTCATTCATAAATACACCCAAAGTACTAGTAATAATTATGCACTCTACTAACAACTTAAAAACCTTTCAACTTATCTACACTTTAGTATTTAGGATTAAAACTTCTAATAAAGGGGCGCCTGCGTGGCTCAGTTGGTTAAGCCACTGCCTTCGGCTCAGGTCATGATCTCAGGGTCCTGGGATCAAGCCCCGCATCAGGCTCCCTGCTCAGCAGGGAGTCTGTTTCTCCCTCTCCCACTTTCCCTGCCTGTGCTCTCTCTCTGTCAAATTAAAAAAAAAAAAAAAGACTTCTAATAAAAAAGACACCTAATAAAAAAAAAAGACTTCTTCTTATGGAAGAAAAAAGAAACAATAATTAGGAAACTATTTTATTTCCAAAAAGACACAGTAATAATCTAGACCACAAAAAAGGGGACATGGATATATATTTGGAAAAAATGTCAAATTCATATAAAAACATCTGAAATATTTAATAAAATTACACTTAAAAGTATGTACTGTATGGTATCCACGTACTGGTTTTCTCAGAGTTTGGCAAAATGACAAAATCAAATTAAACATGGGACTCTTAGTTTTTAATTTATCAAACTCAAAGAACAAAATTATCTCCAAAAAAAGAAATATAAAAGGAAAAAGTAATTATTAAGGTATGTGATTCATTTTTAAAAGCATATAAAATATTAATAAAACCTAATAAAGATAGCTGAAAAGTGGGAAGAGTATAAAGCAATACACTTCTAAGTACTGACGCAAAAAGAAAAGAAAAAGAAAAGCCACCAACTAAATAAAAGAATAAAGTAAATCCAGTCTGTGAAAGGCTGACTGACTATGATTGCATCAAGAGTTAAAATGGCACTTGATAAATTTCAGCTACCATTTTTATTTATTTTTTAAAGATTTTATTTGAGAGAGAGACACACACACCCAGAGTGTGAGCAGTGAGCATGAGCAGGAGGAGGAGCAGGGGCAGAGGGAGAAGCAGACTCCCCACTGAGCAGGGAGCCTGACCTGGGCCTCGATCCCAGGACCCCAGGATCATGACCTGAGCTGAAGGCAGCCGCTTAACTGAGCCACCCAGGTGCCCCTCGGCTACCGCTTTAATAAAAACTCAAGCAAAATAAAAGGAAACTAAAATATGACACACTTTTTTCCAAATCTAATACTGCAAGATATTCAACAGTAAACACTGAAGCCATTTATATTAAAATCAGGACATGGAATTGTCTATAACTGATAAACATTATTTTAATTTATAATATGATTTAATAATATTTAATAATTTATTTAATATAATGGATTTAATAATTCAATGATTTAATACTATAATTTAATAATATAATGAAAACAAATAACTAGTATAGTATTAAAAGATACAAAATAATCTTTATTTATAGTTGCCATGATTATATACATAGAAAACTACAGAAACTACTAAAAGCTTTTAGAATTACAGTTGACCCTATAACAACGCAGGGGGGTGCTGGGGTGCTGACTCCCATGTGGTCAAATATCCATGTATAACTTGATTCCTCCAAAACGTAACTACTGGAGCGCATGGGTGGCTCAGTCAGTTAAGCATCTGCCTTCAGCGCAGGTCATGATCTCTGGGCCCTGGGACTGAGCCCAGCATTGGCATCAGGCTCCTTGCTCAGCGGGGAGTCTGCTTCTTTCTCTCTCCCTCTGCCCCTTCCCCCCACTTGTGTTCTCCCTGTCTCTCAGATGGATAAAATTAAAAAAAAAAAACCAAAAACAAACCCAAACTACTAATAGTCTGCTCTTGACTGCCTTATGGATAACATGAACAGTGAACTGACACAAATTTTGCAGATTATGTATATTATATGCCATACTCTTAGAATAAGGTCATAAGGAAGAAAAAAGAAAATGTTAAGAAAATCATAAGAAAAATACATCTATAGCACTGTACTGTATTTACTGGAAAAAATGTGCATATAAGTGTACCCATGCAGATCAAACCTGTATTTTTCAGAGGTCAAGTGTAATTAAGTTTTTTGGCAAAGTGACTGGATAAAAAAAAAAAGAAATTTAAATGTCTCTTCTAGTAATACTAAGTAGAGGACAAAAAGTAGTGTAAATATACCAGTCACAAAACTATAGAAATCATAAAACAGGAATCTCAAGTAAGGCATAAAAACAATATATAAAAAGATGTAAATAAATGGATATACTATGTATCTGGCATAACTTGACAATACAAAAAAGACTATCTTTCCAAAATGAATATATACATGTAATAAGACTTAAGATTCCCAATAAATTTTCAAAACTAGAAAATGATTTTAAAGTTCAGATGTAAAAATACAGAGTTTTAATCAAGAAGAATATTTTCAAAAAGAAAAGTAACTTCATGTTTGACCTACTAGATAGCAAAACTCCAAGTGAGCTGAACTCACAAAAGCAGTATTTCTATCAGTAGCAGGTATCAAGTAAGACAAGAGTGACAAAACATCAAGAAACAACATTTAGATACCTAGTCAAAAAGATTTATTAAGTGTGTATTTTAGTTCAGCCCCTCTGTTCCAAACTTAAGTACTGGGGGTGGATAGACTTAAGAAGGTACAAGATTCAAGTCTTGGAGGAGAAGAAATGCAAAGCTGTGAGCAGGGATACAGCTAGGGACTTGTAAAGCTCTGCGTCTCTGAGCACTCGTGAATGGCTACGAGGCTGCCCTTCTGAGGACACAAGGACTAAGCACGCTCCACAAGAGGAACAGGGGCCATGCTCGCTGCTTAAAGCCAAAAACTGGCTTTCAGACAGGCTCCTGAAAGAAGATAAGGAAATGCTTATACCACCTGTTGCCTTGGCTAAAGCTTGTTGGACACTGCAGTCTACTTAAGAGACGTAGAAGTCTCTTGACTAATACGGAACAAAGCAGTCGAACAGATCAGTGACTGAATTGGCAAGGCTGCTAATTCACCTTGAAAAAGAACCTGAAAACTCTAACGTACACCTGCTTTTAGTTTGTGGGCCCAGGTGTTAGAAAGTACAAACCGTAATAAAGAGAAGTAAGTATAGAAAAAGATGAACAAAATGAAGAAATCCTTTAAATTTCCCAATCAAAATGAGACTACAGAAGCAAAACTCTAAAATACACCAAATACACAGAAGGCCAGGGAAATATACAACTGCAACATGAATGCCTTCTAGATGACATGAACAAGTGGACGGTAAGACAAAGAGGACATTTTAAAAAGTATTTAGGATATGTAAAAGAAAAAAGGAACCATTAGCACTGAAAGTTAAAGCTGAACATCAGTATTTATTGAGATATTTAGCTAATTTTCCACAACTGAAAAATATATTGTTGAATTGAAAATGCATACCACACTGAAGAAGATAAAAATAAACTCTCACGTGGGCCCACTGTAGAATATCAACACATAATCCTTCTGAAGAGAAAAGGCAGATTATCTCAAAACAAAACAAAACAAAACAAAACAAAAAAAACCACTAATGACAATAAACAATGGCACAAAGTACGAAGGGTAAAGAACTGCCAGCCTAGAAGTGACTGCCCAGATAAAGTATCACTGAAAATGAGGGCAAAATAAGGTATTTTAAGACACTAAAAAGGTAACAGCTTACTATCCACAGAACCTCACAAAAGAACTATTTGAGGATCTGCTTCAGTAGAAAGACAAGTAAAAAAAAAAAAAAAAAAACAGAAGAAATACATGGCTCAAAGAAACAATAATCAGCACAAAAAATGATGAAATATGTAACTAAAAAGAACGAAATTCTTTAAAAATACTACTGCTTTTAAAACCTATAACCCATATTTAACATGCTAGAATACAATTAATGGTACTTTGCATATAAAGACATAGGAAAACATCACCCACATTCAAGAGAAAAGAAACAAGAGAGAATGACTCTGAGATGATGAAGTGTTTGAAATTAAAATATAAAGAATTCTGGAGCAGCTGTTGTTCCAATGCTCAAGGAAGTAAAGGGAAATGTGCTTGCACTGAATGAAATGATAGCGATTTCAACAAAGAAAAAGAATAAAAAACCCCAAAATTCTGGAGCTGAAAAATATCAGAAATAATCATCTACTTATGTACTTAATGGCACACTGGAAAAAGCAAAACAAGTAAGTAAAGATGAAGACAGAGCAATCTGAAGAACAGAGAGAAAAAATATTAAGGGAAAAAAGAGAGCCCCCTGAGGCAGCATCAAAAGGTCTAACATACATGTAACCAGAGTCCCACAAGGAAAAAAAGAGAGTGGGTTAAAAATTTTGAGAACAATTTCCCAGATTTGGGAAAAGAAAAACATTTATAAATTCAAAAAGCATGGCAAACCTCAGCAGGTTAAATACAAAGAAAAGCACACCTAGGCACAAATCAGTCGAACTGCTGAAAACTAAAAAACACTGAAAGCAGCCAGGAAAAAAAAGACATTTTACTGTCATAGGGACACTGAGCTGAATACTCACTTGTGCATTTCTCCTAAGAATATATGAAGCCCAGAAGAGAGTGAAATGAAATCTCTATCAAACCAAAGTGGGACTCATGCTATATTATCACATTTAAGGTCCTTAAATTCACTGCACTATACAAAACCAGGCAGTAAAAACCACAGGGCTTATGGGGAAAAATGGGGTTAAGAGCACAGCATTCCCAAACTCTATCAGTAACACATTAAAAAAGAGAAGAACCCAATTTAAAAAACCCCCAAATTCAGTAAGAACCATTTTACACATGCTAAATTGTTTAAAACACATAAACACTACAATAAATATGGCACTTTACACTGAAAAAGACCTAAAGTTTACTTGGGGAAGCAGGTGACACAGCACTGTAGCTTGTGGGTTATTGTGAAGTGCTGGAAGGAAAGTTACTTGACGGGCAAATCTGTCCCAGCAGATGTGGACGGGCGTGGCTTGCAACACAGGGAACCAACACAGTTGGTGCATGTTTGAGGTGTGCAGGATATATAAAAACAAGCTCAAATTCAACAGCAGTGAGGGAGTGGCAAGATTTTTAAAGCACATGAGCAAAAATGTATTATTGTGGTACTCTGTGTTTAGCAAAGGAAACAAGACATAAAAAATTTTCAGATCAATATATCAATACAGATATTTACGAATTTTACATTTATTAGCATTTTTAAAATTATGGTTGTACCAAATATCAAATAACAGAGACTAAGACAAGTTTAGTTTAATTCCTACTACAGATAGGTTTAAGTCTACTAAGCTGATTAGTTTCCCATCTGTTCTCTCCATTCATCCTCTCCTATGTTCTTTGTATTTTTCTATATTTAACCTTTGTTAACTTTTTGCTATACATTTTGGTTACTGTATTAATGAACACCTTAAGTGTTAAAAACTGCATCTTTGACATATCCTTGATTGAATTAGTATATTTATCACATGATGACAATGTAAAACACAAAACTTCTTAAGGCCTGTTGACCTCTTCCCACATTTTTGCTACCGTTGTCATGTTTTATTTCTTAAGATTTTATCTGTCAGAGAGAGAGAGGGAGTACAAGCAGGGGGAGCTGCAGGCAGAGGGAGAAGCAGGCTCTCCGCTGAGCAAGGAGCTTGATGTGGGACTCGATCCCAGGACCCCGGGACCATGACCTGAGCCAAAGGCAGACACTTAACCGACTGAGCCACCCAGGTGTCCCATGTTTTATTTCTTTATATGTTGCACACTCCACAAGAATGTCACCGTTATTGCTTTATATAGTTAATGCTATTTTACTCTACTAGATACACAACAGACTTCTCATCAGAAACCATGGAAGCCAGAAGGCAGTGGGATGATCTACTGTGATGCTGAAAGAAAAGCCTGTTAAAGCAAGAATTCTATACGGAGCAAAACTATACTTCAAAAATGGAGAAACAAAGATATTCCCAACTAAACAAAAACTGAAAATTTGTCACTAACAAACCTGCATATTAAGAAATAATACGGCAGAAAAGAAAGGAAACTAGATAGTAACTCAAATCCACACAAAGCAAGGACATCAATAAAGATAACTACACAGATGAACATAAAAGACAGTACAAATGACTTGTTTCTAATTCTCTTCTATCTAAAAAACAAAGCAGTGATTATAACATTTTGGGTTTAAATTGTATACATACATAATTTTGTGACAATAATAGCAAAAAGGAGAAGGAAGAAAATAGATATATTATGGAGCAAAATTTAACATACTATTGGAATTAAGTTGTACCACTCCAAATTAAGATATTATCTGAGTAATCCTCCAGAGCAAGCACTAAGAAAATAATTCAAGGGGCACCTGGGTGGCTCAGTCAGTTAAGTGTCTGACTCTTGGTTGTGGCTCAGGTCATGATTTCAGGGTTCTAGGATCCAGCCCTGCACTGGGCTCTGCACTCAGCAGGGAGTCTGCTTGGGATTCTCTCTCCCCTGCCCCTCTCCCTGTTCACTCACTCTCTCTCAAATAAATAAATAAATCTTTATTAAAAAAAAAAAAAAAAAAGGAACTCAATAACTACAGAAAAGAAACCACAATGGAATTAAAAGGTATACTAGAAAACATTTAATTCATACAAAAGAAAGCAACAAGGGAAGATCAGAAAAAGAGATGTAAGACATGTAACAAGTATCAAAATGGCAGACTTAAGGACTATGTTATCAATAATGAGAATAAATGCAAATGGATAAAATCATCCAATCAAAAGGCAGAGATCCACTGGATAGTCTTTTCCTTTTTGGAAAAAGATCCAGTGATATGTACTCTACAGGGGACACTTTAGATTTGAACATACAAACAGGATGAAAGTAAAAGGAAGGAAAAAAACATACTAAATAGTAATCAAATGAGAGGCTAGATATCTATACTAATTCCAGACAAAACAGACTTTAAGACAAAAGTTGTTACTAAAAACAAAAGAACATATGTATCATGATAAAAGAGTCAATACATCAAGAAGACATAAAAATTACATACAAATACAAACCAAACAACAGAGTCCTATTTAAAGCTAAACCTCAAAGAATTAAAATACACAATTCACAATAGCTGACAACTTCAATAACTCACTTTGAATGATGGATGCAACAACTAGACAGAAGATCAACAAGGAAACGCAAAACTGAACACAACTGTAAACCAAACAGAACTAACAGACATCTGTAGAACTCTCTGCTAACCATGGTGGAGACATTCTTCTCAAGAGCACACAGAAGAATCTCCAGTATCTATTAGGCCATAAAACAAGCCTCAATACATTTAAAATAACTGAAATTATAAGCAGTATATTATCCAACCACAAGGGAATTAAATCAGAAATTACAAACAAGAAAAATTTCAATGTACACAAATATGTGGAAACTAAACAACACACTAAAAAAAAACAAAGAAATCACAAGGGAAATTAGAAAATACTTAAAAATGAATGAGAATGAAAACATAACACATCAAAACTTACAGGATGAGTCTAAAGTAGTATTTAGAAGGAAATTTATAGCTGCAATTGCCTATATTTAAAAAAAGAAATATCTCAGGGCACCTGGCTGGCTCAGTCAGTAGAGTGTGCGACTCTTGATCTCGGGTTGTTGAGTTCAAGCCCCATGCTGGGTGTAGAGACTATTTAAAAATGAAATCTTAAAAAAAAAAGAAAATAAATATCTCTAATAATCCAACTTTCTACGGTGAGAAACTAGACAATAAAATTTAAAAAAACAAAAAACAAAAAAACCCTAGTAACCCCAAAGCAGGCAATGGGAAAGAAATAATAAGATTAGAGCAGAAATGAATGAAATAGAGACCAGAAAAACAAAAGAATCAATGAATCCAAAAGTTGGTTCTACTAAGAGGAAAAAAGACTCAAATTAATCAAATTGGGAACAAAAGAATGGTAATTACTACCAAAGTAAAAAAGAGATTTTAAGAAAATAAAAATAATTATAAGAAAATACTATGAACAACTATAAAGCAACATATTACATAACCTACTTAAAATGGACAAACTCCTAAAAGTCATAAACTACCAAAACTGAATAGCAATCTTAAAACTTCCCACAAAGAAAAGCTGTGCTCAGATGGCTTCATTGGTGAATTCTACCAAACATAAAGAAAAATCATCACCAATCCTCAGACTCCTCCCCACAAATTAGGAACACTTTCTAACTAATCCTACATAGCCAGTGTTACCCTACTGTCAAAATCAAAGACACCACAAGAAAACAATAAAACTATCTTTATGAATATATGTGCTCATATCTTCAACTAGCAAACCAAATCTGGCAACACACAAAAAGGATTATACATCATGACCAAGGGGAATTTATCCTAGAAATACAGGTTGGTTTAGAAACATGATCAATGTAATACACCACACTGAGAGAATAAAGAATAAAAGCAACATGATCACTGACACAGAAAAAGATTCAAGACAAAATCCATCATCCCTTCTTTATAACAACACTCAACAAATTAGGAATAAAAGGGAACCTCCTCACCTGGTAAAAAGCATCTATTACAAAAATCCATAGCTAACATCATACTTATTGGTAAAAGACTAAATGCTTTCCCCCTAAACAAGAAAAGGATATCCTCTTTTACCATTTTTATTCAACACAGGACTAGAGGTTCTAGCTTGAGCAATAAGGCAAGAAAAAGCAAAGGCATCCATATTGTAAAGATAGGAGTAAACACCCTCTATTCACATACAACACAGTTTTGTATATAAAAAATCCTAAAGGATCCTTACCAAAAAACTAATACACAAGTTCAGCAAGATTGCAGGATACCAAGTTCAATATGCAAAAATCAGTTTTGGGGCACCTAGGTGGCTCAGTTGGTTGGGCGTCTGACTCTTGATTTCGGCTCGGGTCACAACCTCAGGGCGGTGGGATCAAGCCCCACACTGGCCCCATGCTCAGCAAGGACTCTGCTTGGGATTCTCTCTCTCCCTCTCCCTCTGCCCCCTCCCCCATGCTCACGTGCATGCTCTCTAAATAAATAAAATCTTAAATCAGTTTTATTTCTATTCTTTAGCAACAATTTCAAAATGAATTTAACAATTCCATTTACAACAGAATCAAGAAGAATAAAATACTTAGAAATAAAGTTAACAAAAAAAGTGCAAGACTTGAATGCTAAAAACTACAAAACATTGTTGAAAGAAATTAATGAACATCTAAATAAATGTAAAGATAACCATGTTCATGGACTGGAAGAATACTGTTAATGCTGTCCTAATTAATCTAGAGATACAAGACAATCCCTATCAAAATTCTAACTTGCTTTCCTGCAGAAATTAACAAACTGATCCTGAAATTCATATGGAAATGCAGGGGGCCCAGGAGAGCCAAAACAATCTTGCAAAAGAAAAAACTTGGTGTACTCACATTTCACAATGTTAAAACTCACTATAAAGTTAAAATAATTAAGAGAATGTCTTATTACTGGCTTAAAAACAGACATATATATTAATGCAACAGAATTAAGAATTTAGAAGTTGACCCTTAAGTTTATGGTCAATTGACCTGGACAAGAGAAACAAGACAATCTAATGTAAGAAAGATTGTCTCTTCAACAACTGACGCTGGGACTAGATGTATCTATGCAAAAGAATGAAAGTGAAGCAATACCTCAACACCATATATAAAAATTAACTTAAAATGGACTAGAAAACTAAGAGGAAAAGCTAAAAAGTATAAACTCTTAGACAAAAACACCAGAGTAAATCTTCATAACCTTGGATTAGGCAACAGTTTCTCAGATATTACACCAAAAACACAAGTAACAACAACAAAAAGATAAAGTAGACTTCATAAAATTATAAAACTTTTGTGTGTTGAAGAATACTATCAAGGAATTTGAAACAGGAGAAAATATATGCAAATCATATAGCTGTTATGGGATTTCTATCCAGAATACATAAACAACTCTTACAATTTAGCAATAAAAAGAAAATCCAATTAAAATATGTGCAAAGGACCTGAATAGACATTTCTCCAAAGAAAATAGCCAGTAAGTACATGAAAAGATGCTCAATATCATTAGTCATTAGGGAAATGCAAATCAAAACCACTATGAGATTTCACTTCACACACCCTAAGAGGACTAGAATCAAGAATATATGTATTGTCAAGAATGAGCATTTAGAATTTTCACAGTTGGTGACAATGAAAAACAGTGCAGTCACTTTGGAAAATGGTAATGGTACCACCTTGAAATGGTAATCATAGTTTATGACCCACCAATTCAACTCCTGGCATCTATCCAGGAGAAATGAAAACATATCCACACAAAAACGCTGCACAAATGTTCGTTAAGAGCATCATTCATAACAGCCAAAAACATGTTTCTACCTACTGATGAATGGATAAACAAAATGTGACATATCCTTACAATGGAATATTATTTGGGAACAAAAAGGAATGAATACTGATATATGCTACAGCAGGAATGAATTCTTAAAACATTGTTACGATAAATAAGCCAGGGAGTGCCTGGGTGGCTCAGTAAGTTGAGTGTCCAGCTCTTGGTTTTGGCTCGGGTCTGGTCCTGATCTCTTGATCTCAGGGTTGTGGGGTTGTTCTCAGGAAAGTCTGATTCTCTCCCTTCCCCCTCTGCTCTTCCCTACCTCCTCTCTCTCTCTCTAAAATAAATGGATGAGGGCGCCTGGGTGGCTCAGTTGGTTAGGCGACTGCCTTCGGCTCAGGTCATGATCCTGGAGTCCCTGGATCAAGTCCCGCATCGGGCTCCCTGCTCGGCAGGGAGTCTGCTTCTCCCTCTGACCCTCCCCCCTCTCATGTGCTTGCTCTCTCTCATTCTCTCTCTCTCAAATAAATAAATAAAATCTTTAAAAAATAAAAAAATAAAATAAAATAAATGGATGGATCTTTGAGGGGGGGAGGGTAAATAAGCTGGAAACAAAACAAAGGACACATGTTGTATGATTCCACTTATATAAAATAAAATGCCCAGTGTAGGCAAATCCATAGAAACAAAACAGGTAAGTGATTGCCTAGGATTGGGAGAAGTGACTGCTAATGGGTACAGGATTTCTTTCTCAGGTGGTATATCAATTCTAAAATTAAATAGTGGTAAGGATCGCACAATTCTGTGAACATACTAAAAACTACCTAATTGTATGCTTTTAAGGATACATTTTTATGATTCTGAATTATGTCTCAATAAAACTCTCGTTACAGCATAAACAAGAGGTCTTTTGTTTTCAGCTCCAATATGTAAAGAGCTTGGAATCTGTCATTCCTTCCCCACAACAAGAAAAAAAAAGTTGAACAAATAAAGCTACAGAGCTTACCATGAGCAGGAGCCTCTGAAGAAAAGTAACTGGTAAGAATACTTCAGAAAAAATAACGAATTCCTGAAGGCAGAGTATAAACTAGCTTCAAGCTTTAACACTCCTGAAGGCCCAGTCTTAAGCCTCCACATATATTCATGAGTTTTACCTTTAGTAGCTCTGCCAGATTATCATCCAGGAGGAAGATTTCTTCCAGTTTTGGGCATGGGAAGAGGAAAAGTAACCATTCTGAGATATGGTCAGAGCAATGTGTCCTCCTTTTATTTATTTATTTTTGAGAGAGAGACAGACAGACAGACAGACAGACAGAGGTGGGAGTGGAGAGGGAAGAGCTGAGGGACAGAGAGAATCCCAAGCAGGCTCCACGCCCAGCCCCATGCAGGGCTCAATCTCACAACCCTGAGACCACCACCTGAGCTGAAATCAAAGAGTTGGATGCTTAGCTTAACTGAATCACAATGTATCCTCTTTAACAAACACCTGCCTTCAAGGCAACTACTTTATCAGAACCTTTTTGGAATTAGAAAAAGGGCATTTAGACAACTCCAGTTCCAGTTAGCCTTCATGACTAAAGAGGGGGAAGGAGGGAAGACTAAGTTCTTCTGTAGTTCACAGGAAAGGAACTCTACTCCACTGTAACAACTGAGTTTTAATCATAAAATTATAGAACACTTCCTTTCCCTGGTACCTTATCACATCAGCAAAGTTCTAGTATAATAGTATAGTAACAGATTACAACTTAGAGAGGTACAAGACACAGACTCTATTTTAGGAGTTTCTAGGGAAACCACAAATAATAGTGAAAACAAAAACAAGGAAACCTGAGAAAAATGAAGCCTCTGAAACCATCAAACAATATACACACCAAGCAAACATTAAACACAACTTGACTCCTAGCCAGATTCTAAAACTTCACACTAAAGATCTATTTACCTAAGTTCCTATTACCCAATAAATCACATAAAATTTTCAACAAAAGATTACATTGACTACTAAAAAGTAAGAAAAGTACATTCTGAAGAAACAAATCAAGCATCATAACCAAACTCAGATAAGACAGAGATTCTGGAATCATCTAACCAGAATTTAAGATAACTGTTATTAATATACTAAGCTATAAAAAATAGTTTTTTTAAATCCTAGAAGGTAAAAACACTACCACAAAAATGCTTTTGATGATTTCATCATTAGGCTAAACACAACTGGAGAAGCAATCAGTGAGCCTGAAGATATGTTAATAAAAACCTCCCAAACTGAAATGCCAAGAGAAAAAAAGGAATGGAAAAAATCAGAGCATAACATATAAGAACTGCAGGACAATTATGAAAGGTATAACATACACATAATGGGCATACCATAAGAAGAAGAAAGAAACTTGGGTATTTTAAGTAATAATGGCTGGGAATTTTTCCAAAATTAGCAACAGGCATGAAACCAAATTTCAGAAAGCTCAGAGAACACTAAATAGGATAAACTCCAAAACATAAGCACCTAGGCTTATATTCAAATTTCAGAAAGTCAAAAAGAAAATCTTGAAATAAAGGACAAAATGAAACAAAAACTTACCTTTAAGGAAGAGAGTTAAGAATTACATCAGATTTCCTCCCAGAAACCATGTAAGCAAGATGACAATGGAGTGAAATATCTGAGTGTTGAAAGAAAAACTATTCTAGAATTCCGTATCCAGCAAAATTATCCTCCAAAAGTTAAAGACAAATAAAGACTTCTCAGGCAAAAGAAATATTAAAAGTTCTTGAGAGAAGGAAAAAGTATAGACAGAAACGCAGATTTACATAAAGAAAAAGACAAGGAATAAATGAAGATAAAATAAGATCTTTCATTCTTATTCTGAATTGATCTTAACTGTTGAAAATAATAACAGTGACAATGAATTAGGCAACTATAGTTTATGGATAAGTGAAATGAGAGCAATAGTACATGAGAAGGGAGGGAAAAATTGATTATCATCTGTTATAAAGCACCTGCTGCACTACTGTAAAATGGTAAAGTGTTATTTGAAAAGGGACTTGTATTCATTAAAAATGTCTACTGCAAACTCTAAGGCAACTACCAATAAAATTTTAAAAAGAAGTATAATTGGTATCTTAAAACAGGAGAGAAAATGCAATCATAAAAAATGTTCAATTAAAACCAGAGAAGGAAGAAAACAGATTTAAAAAAATAAAGCAACAAGGAACAAATGCGATGAACAGAAAGCAATTACCAATAATGCTGACATTAACCCAGTTACAATAGTCACTTTCGATGTGAAAGGTCTAATTTACCAATTAAACCGACAGACTGGATAAGAACACAAGGCCTAAGTATATGTCATCTACAAGAAACTCACTTTAAATATAAAGACAGATCCCTGAAACAAATTATATTAATAAAATAAATATAAATAAATAAATAAGACACAGATTAAAAGTAAAGGGATGGAGAAAGGTATATCATGTTAATAAATACTTATCAAAAGAAAGCAGGACTAGCCATATTAATTTCAAAGCAGATTTAACAAGAAAAATTACCAGAATTAAAGAGAAGAATTTCATAATGATAAAGAATCAATTCTCAAAGAAGACATAATAATCCTTATTATGTTCATTCACCTTATAACTGAGTGTCAAAAGCTGTGAGGCAAAAACTGATGGAACTGCAAAGAAAAACAGTCAAATCCAGACATCAACAAATTTGCATTATTAACTGGCAGACACAGCAAGCAGAAAATAAGTAAGGATGTAGTCAAACTCAAAGCACCATCCATCAACTGGATTTCATTGACATTGACAGAATACTTCTATTCTGTGCCAGTAACAGCAGAATACACATTCTTCTCAAATTCACAAAAGCATTCACCAAGACAGACCACCTTCTGCTCCAGCAATCACACTCCTAGGTATTTACCCAAATGAGCTGAAACCTTATGTCCAGACAAAACTTGCACATGCATGTATATGACAGTTATTGTTCATAACTGTTAAAAACTGGCAGTAACCAAGATGTCCCTTGATAGGTGCATGAATAAAAACTGTAATACATCCATACAAAGGAGTATTGTTATTCAGTGACACAAAGAAAAATCTATCAAGCCATGAAAAGACATGGAAGAATATCTTAAATGCATATTGCTAAGTGCAAAGAGGTCAGTTTGAAAGGCTACATACCATATGATTCCAATTATAACCTTCGAGAAAAGGTAAAATTACAGAGACAGAAAAAAGATCAGTGGTTGCCAGGAGTGTGGAGATGGAGGGTAGAAGGGGGAAGGATGAACAGGTGGAACTAGAGGGGATTTTTAGGGCAGCGAAACTATTCTGTACGACACTGCAATGGTGGATAGATGATACTATGCATTTGCCAAACCCCACAGAGCTGTACAATACAAAGAGTAAACCCTACTGTAATCTAAGAATCTTAGTTAATAATATCAATATTGGTTTATCAATTATAACAAATGTACATTAATGCAAGATGTTAATAGGAGAAACTGGGGGAGGGAGGGGTATAGAGTAATTCTCTGTACTATCTGCTTTAATTTTTCTGTAAATCTAAAACTGTCCTAAAAACCAAAGCCCACTATTTAGGGGGAAAAACACCATAAATAAATACAAAGGGCAAACAGGAGAAATATTCCAACATACATAATAAAGAATTATCCTTAATATATAGTATGCTTAAAAATATTGTGAAAAAAATGTTCACACAAAACCTGTTTGCAAATACTTACGGCAGCTGCACTCTTAATGACATATCAACA
This sequence comes from Mirounga angustirostris, assembly GCF_029215605.1. Lineage (NCBI taxonomy): Eukaryota > Metazoa > Chordata > Mammalia > Carnivora > Phocidae > Mirounga > Mirounga angustirostris. The sequence continues at coordinate 14,099,292 of NW_026991716.1, read as the reverse complement.
ACACAAAGTCCTTCAACTGGTGAAGGGATGAATAAACTGTGGTACAACCTGACAATGGAATACTAACTCAGTAATGAAAAGCAATAAGCTACTGCTACAAGCATCAGTGTGGATTAATATCACATGTAATACCCGAAAAGAAGTCAGTCAGTCTCCAAGATTACATATGATACAATTCCATTCATATGCCATTTCTAAAAAATGAAAAAAGAAAACCACTGAGGGAGGAGAAAGGGTCAGTGGCTCTCAGGAGTTACCAGTGTAGAGAAGATTGCTGGTCATTCCCTGTTAGGGAAGAATGGGGAGGGATGAAATTGTTTTATATCATGATGGTGGTAGTGGCTTGGCTGCAGGACTCTGCCTTTGTCAAAACTCACAGAACTGTATAAAAAAACAAACAAAAAGTAAATTTTACTGTACATTACTTAAAATGCAGGGCTGTTTATATTATTTAAAAGCCAAGGCTGTCCGGCATCGGGCTCCCTGCTCAGCGGGGAGCCTGCTTCTCCCTCTCCCTCTGCTCCCCCTTCTTGTGCTCTCTCTTTCGCTGACAAATAAAATCTTAAAAAAAAAAAAAAAGCCAAGGCTAACCTATATGTGTAACAATAAAGGAAAGTAACAGATCACTTTATATGCATATATTAAAATGGGGAGCACTCGCGTCCCCCATCTCAAGAAGGCCCTCTAGCAGCGGCTAGAGGAAGAGACAGCCCCGCAACAGAGAAGCCAGCAAACTTCAGCAGGCCCTGCGAGAATCCCCAGTGCCTCAAACAAAACACATCTATGTGGTTATTATCAATGCTGCTATTAAAAAAAATGTAATAAAACGTAAAGATATCACACAATAATAGAGGAGGAAAGCATGTTAGGAAACAGTGTGTACTCTTCCTAGAAATGTAAAGTGACGATATTTTTTAAAGGCAAATACGACCCTTTTGAGTGAAATAATTCAACTTTTGGCAGCTTCAAAAAGACTGGTGAACTAGACATTTGTGTCATATAGGACTACAGTTAGATTTTAATTTAATTTAATCTTAAGATTTAATCTTAATTACAATAATTCATTTAACCAAGCCTTATTTGAAACTCAGAAGCAATTTTATCAATGTGACTTAACAGAAGTGTTCATGAATTTCAGAAATAAAGAAAATTTCACATTACACGACATGTTAGCTGTTCAGTAAGCATTATCTAGTGGGTATAATGGTAACCAATCAAATTCCTTGTTTGGTGCCTAATTTTAAAATTTCAAACTCTGAGTAGTTTCTTCTTGTTACTCTAGGTGCAAGAAGGATCTTTTTGTCTTACAAGACTTGAAAATTACTTAACACCTTTTGAAGTGAATGTCGTATTTCTGTCAGATGGCATGATGAATACAGTAGGACTCTTAAATTAAGAGCACCAAAAGAGAACTACTGCTTCAAGATACACTGGTGCACGTGTACCTATTTCTATATATAGAAATCTACGACACTTATCTGTAACCCACAAGCTACCGATCTTTTTTTTTTTTAAGATTTTATTTATTTGAAAGAGTGAGAGAGAACACAAGCAGGGGGGAGGAGCAGAGGGAGAGGGAGAAGCGGACTCCCCCACTGAGCAGGGAGCCCAACGTGGGGCTCGGTCCCAGGATCCTGGGATCATGACCTGAGCCGAAGGCAGACGCTTAACCCACTGAGCCACACAGGCGCTCCCCATAAGCTACCAATCTTAAGCCTGTGTAAAAGATATGAACATATATCCACTTCTTTATGTGAAAGAAAAAACATAACTACTTTCAACCGTTAAAAGTAAACTGCAGATATACACCCAATTGTTGACTGATAGAGTAGTGCTATAAAATTAAACCAAAAACATTTCATCAAAAGCTGCAGATGTTCTTGTGAAAATACTTCAATCAGGTTTTTAAAAGATGCGTATTTCAGGGTTAAAAAACAATCACTAATCAAGTCAGTTTAGAACTTACCAAAAAAGCAAACAAAAAGACAACAACTGTCTAGAGAGCTAAGGTTCTGAAAGATTATGAACACATCAGAAATTATGAGAAAAGAAACATATGAAACTTCACTTGACCATTAAACTAGTCACGCTTTTTACGGTCTGTATTTCATATGACGTCCTGAACATCTTAAAAAGTTTGCTGGCCAAGGACGTGGCCTGGAGCATCTCTCACATACAAACCAGCCAATCCCGAGTCCGCAGCCCCGGCTGACCTCTTATCTCACTTTCACACACACTATCATGCCAGTATTTCCCGTGACCGAAATCATCCCAGAGTCAGAGACCACCACAACAGCCCAAAGCCTTCCCAATTCCTTCAAACTGGCTCCTCCTAAACTGTTCAGTCTGGCCCTGCTTTGCCCTTCCCTTGGGAACCCCAAGAAAGGCTCTGACCTAGGCCTTTCCCTTACTCCTGTCTTCTGCCGTCTGACCAAAACCAGGTACACTTCCCCTGGGGCCCTTCGTGGCCGGTGGGGCCTCCCTCTCTAGGACCTGTGAGTATAATAAACGTCCTTCCAAGCCTTGTTCTTGTTTCCTCCTGCAGTTGTAACAACTTCACCGTACCACATCCAACATGTACATTCCTGGAACAGCCACTATTACCATACAAAAGTGATTCAAGAATATGAGTATCTAAAATATTACAAATTAAGTAATAATCAGTAGATGACTATCTGAGCTAACAGAATTAAGGTTAAATCTAGAAGTGAAGTAAAGGAAAATGGAAATAATTATCCACAATACTACTATTCAAACCTAGAGCATTTTGATTTCTTCTCTGTGATGCAAAACTTTGTTCCAGTTCCAATCCTCAACTGACAGCAAAGCAGCTACATCTCTCTTTCTTTATACAGTACTACCCTTCCCCCATTCCTCCTAAAGCAGAAGGATCCTGGAAAACAGAACAGGCTCTAATACTTGCCTCTGGAAAGTCCACAATAATATATATCAACCTCTGAGATGCATATTTCTCCCATTACCTCTAAAAGAGCTATAAAAATAAACAGTACGGGGGCGCCTGGGTGGTTCAGTTGGTTGAGCATCTGCCTCCGCCTCAGGTCAGGATCCCAGGGTCCTGGGATTGAGCCCCGTATCAGGCTCCCTGCTCAGCGGGGAGTCTGCTTCTCCCTCTCCCTCTGCCCCTAACCACCCACCCCCCACTCGAGCTCTCTCGCTCTAATAAACAAAATCTTTTTAAAAATAAATAAAAAATAAACAGTACCTTAAATTAAGGAGTGGCTACGGTTACGAAAACAGCCTTCAAGTACCTATTCATTTATCCTGCCTTTTAAATAATAATTAAGACAATAAAACTTGAAGATCCATGAAAGCAGAATACTAGTTCGAGTTTCTCCAATAACTCTTTGTCAAGGAATCACATTTGTAGTTAATTACAACAACAAATAAACATAACTTGGTTTCCTGACGTTTTAAAGTAGCCTGTTATAGTGTTAAACATAAAGGAAAATAATTTATCACATTTTATGTATAAAGAAATCCTTTCACCTCACAGGCACTAAATTGTGACTCTATTAATAAAGTGAAATATCTGGCTAACAAAATCAATTCTTTATATTGTACTCCATACTTTAAATTCTTACTTTTCAGCATGTCCCTGAAAAATTGATGAACAATAAACAGCGGCAATTCCAAATCATAAAAATAAGTTAATAAGAAATTGCTTCACATTTCTGGGGCACCTGGCTGGCTCACAGTTGGTAAAACATGCGACTTTTGATCTTGGGGTTCTGAGTCTGAGGCCCATGTTGGGTGTGGAGATTGCTTAAAAATAAAATCAAAAAAAAAAGAAATTGCTTCACATTTCAATTTTATAAACTTTGGGTACTATCCATCATACCAAGTAAGGTGTACCTACAAAACTATGCAGACTGCGGTATAATTTATTGATTTTTCAGCAATAACCTTTCTCTTCACAAGTGTTAGAACTTAAAATTTACATTGGATCTTTAAAACTTTTTAAAGAATTTATTTATTTGAGAGACAGAAAGCGAGAGCAAGAGCGGAGAGGGAGGGGCAGAGGGAACCCAATGAGGGACTTGATCCCAGGACCCTGGGATCATGACCTGAGCTGAAGGCAGATGCTTAACCAACTGAACCACTCAGGTGCCCCTCTTCAAGACTTTTTAATAGGAAGTCTCCAATTTATAATACAGATAAGTAGAATAATAGTGTTTTTACTTGCATCATATAAGAACTAGAAGAAAAAATTGTATGAGAAGTGAAGACAAAACAGAATGTAAGAGTGAACAGTCCCCATAGAAAAAGATGGAACAGAGAAAATTTTCTAAGTAAACAAAGAAGAAAAGTAAAAGGTTTTGTGAAGAAATGATATAGAAGTTAGGCAAAGAAGATCCAGCATATGACGTAATTAGAGTCCCCCAAAAAGAAACCTATGTAATGGAACAGAATACTGAAAATTATCATACAAGTAAACTTTCTGAAATAAAAGAAGACCTGAAATTATCATTTAAGGCCATATACAGAAGTTAACACCAAGATATATTCAGTACCAGCTCTTTAAAGAAAAATCTTTTGGCCATCCAAGTGAAAGACCAAATTTTTTTTTTTTTTTTTAAAGTAGGCTCCTACCCAGCATGGAGCCCAACGTGGGGCTTGAACTCACAACCCTGACATGAAGACCTGAGCTGAGAGCAAGAGTCAGATGCTTAACCAACTGAGCCACCCAAGTGCCCCAAGACCAATTTTCTTATAAGGAAAAAGAGATGGCATAAGACTTTAACAATGAATTTACTTCACATCCAAGTCTATGGAGCTCAAAAAAATATACGCCAGGGATTTTATATCCAGTCAAACCTTCAAATAAAATGGATGTATTGGTCACAAACAGTTATGAACCAGAAAGGACTTAAATAATATTGTTCCCACGAGCTCTTCCTGAGTTCTCGAGGAAAGAATGATCTTCAGATGACCAAAAAGACCAAAAAAAAAAAAAAAAAAAAAAAGAATGACCAAATAAAACCCTAAGAGAAGCTTTGGCCTAAGGCCTGGTATTAAACATACTGCATTTGTAACTAACACTAAATGATGAGGTAACAGAGTTGTGTATGCAAATACTATGTGCTTTTTACAACATGTAGACATAACAGAATAACAAAATGGGGGAGAGTTTACCAAAAAAAGAATCAACTACTGATACATTGGACTATCCACATGAATCTCAAATGCACCATGCTGACTGAAAAGAAAGCCTTACTCAGAGGGTTACATTTATGCATTCTGGTTTAAAAAAAAAAAAAATACAGGAATAGAGAACACATCAGTGGTTGCCAGGAGTTAGGAGTGGGAGGAGGATCTGATTATAAAGGGAGCAGTTAAGAGGGAATTTGGGGAGGTGAGGAAATAGTTCTGTTCTTGACTGTAAGCATTTGTCTCTAAGCATTGTCAAAACTCACAGAACTATATATCCCCTTCCCAAAAAGTGGATTTTACTGCAGGCGTATCAGTAAGAGATTTTTAAATGCCCCCCCCGCCCCGATACTAGGGAAGAGAGGGGAAATGAAGAGGTTACTAGCTGATTTCATTATGGCTCACAAAAGAGATGATCTTAAAAGGAGGGGACTATAAGTGTTAGTATAAAAGTAACTTTGTCAATGTAAAACTACACTAACCTTTCCCCCAAAAGAGAGCAATGAAAATAGACCACATCATAAAAAAAAAAAAATTCAAAAGTGACAAATATGTTTCAAGTTTCCTTTCACTCCTAGCTCCAGCTAACCACTTCCCCTATCTAGAAGCAACTACTGTCATCATATATTTGTGCTATCTGTTCAGAGTTTTCTGAAGTATATTTGGTTATACAGCTGACCTTGAACAACATGGGTTGGAACTGCACGATCCACTTAGACATGGATTTTTAATAATACAGTACTGTAGATGTATTTTCTGTTCCTTATGAATTTCTTAATTACATTTCCTTTTCTCTAGCTTACTTTACTGTATGAACACAACATATAGCACAGATATAAAATATGTGTTAATCAACTGTTTATGTTATCGGTAACAAATCTGGCCGACAGTAGGCTATTAGTAGTTAAGTTTCTGGGGAGTCAAAAGTTACACACAGAAAGCAGGGGTAGCAATACTTCTATCAGACAAAATAGACTTTAAAACAAAGACTGTAACAAAAGACAAACAGGTACTACATAATAAAAAAGGTATCAACCCAACAAGAGGATGTAACAATTTTAAGTATCTATGCATCCAACACTGGAACACCTAAATATATAGCAAATGTTAACCGATATAAAGGGAGAAATGGACAGTAAAACAATAGTAGGGGACTTTAACAACCGACTTACACCAATAGATAGATCACCCAGACGGAAAATCAATGTGAATGACACACTGACCAGATGGACTTAAATATATACAAAACATTCCATCCAAAAACAACAGAATACACATTCTTTTCAAGTGCACGTGGAACATTCTCCAGGAGAGATCACATGGTAGGCCACAAAAGAGTCTCAGTAAATTTAAGAATACTGAAATCTTATCATGCATCTTTTCTGACCACAGCAGTATGAAACTAGAAATCAATCACAAGAAAAACACTGGAAAATACACAAACATGTGGAGGCTAAACAGCATGCTACTATACAACCAATGGGTCAATGAAGAAATCAAAGAAGAAACCAAAAGTACATGGAGACACATGAAACGAAAATGGAAACACAAAAGACCGAAATCTCTGGGACACGGCAAAAGCAATTAAAAGAGGGAAATTTATAGGGATACTGGCCTACCTTAAGAAACCAAAAGAATCTCAAATAAATAATCTAGCCCTACATCCAAAGGAACTAGAAAAAGAACAAAGTCCAAAGTTAGTAAAAGGAAGGAAATAAGAAAGATCAGAAGAGCAGAAATAATGAAATAGAGACCAAAAATCAATAGAAAAGATCAAAGAAACCAAGAGCTGGTTCTCTGAAAGGAAAAACAGAATTGATAAACCTCTAGGTAGACTCATCAAGAGGGAGGAATCAAATAAAACCAGAAATGAGAGAGAAATAAATAACAATTGACACTGCAGAAATATAAAGACTACTGCAGGGGCGCCTGCGTGGCTCAGTCGGTTAAACGTCTGACTGCAGATTTCAGCTCAAGGTCATGATCTCAGGGTCCTGGGACAGAGCGCCACATCAGGATCCGCACTTGGCGTGGAGTCCGCTTGAGAGTCTGTCTCTCCCTCTCCCCCTCCCCACACTTGTACACACGCTCTCTCTAAATAAATAAATAAAATCTTTAAGAAAAAAAAAAAAAGACTACTGCAAAAAAAAAAAAAAATGCCAATAATTCGGACAACCTAGAAAAAAACAGATAAATTCCTAGAAACATACAATCTTCCAAAAACTGCATCAGGAAGAAACAGAAACTCTGAACAGACTGATTACTGGTAACAAAACTGAATCAGTAATCACAAAACCTTCAACAAACCAAAGTCCAAGACCAGACGGATTCACAGGTAAATTCTACAAAACATTTAAAGTTAATCCTTATTTTGCTCAAACTACTCCAAAAAAATAGAAGAAGAAGGTAAGCTTCCAAACACATTCTACAAGTACAAGGTCAGTATCAAAACCAGAAAAGGCACTACAAAAAAAGAGAACTACAGGCCAATAACCCTGATGAACATATATGCAAATTTCCTCAACAAAATATTAGCAAACCACATTCAACAACATTAAAGGATCATTCACCATGATCAAGCCGGCTTTGTTCCAGGGATGCAACAAAGATGGCTCAGTATACACAAATCAATCCGTATGATACACATTAACAAAGGAAAGGATACAAATCATATGATCATCTCAATAGAAGCAGAAAAGGCACCTGACATAATTCAACATCCATTAATGATAAAAACTCTCAAAAAAGTGGGTTTAGAGGGAACATAACTCAACATATAAAGACAGTATATGAAAACCCACAACTGGGGTGCCTGGGTGAGTTGTGTAAGTTCCTTATATATTGGTTGAGCCTCTGCCTTTGGCTTAGGTCATGATCTCCCAGTCCTGGGATCGAGCCCGGCATTGGGCTGCTTCTCCCTCTCCCTCTGCCCCTCCTCCCTGCTTGTGCGCTCTCCCTTACTCTATCTGAAATAAATAAAGTCTTAAAAAGAAACAAAACACACAAAAAAAACCAAACACCCACAACTAACATCATATTCAATGGTGACAACTGAGAACTTTTCCTCTAAGATCAGGATAAGACAAGGATGACCACTCTAGCCACTTTTATTCAATATAGTCCCAGAAGTCCTAGTCAAAGCAATCAGAAAGAAAAAAAACAGAAGACATCCAAATTGGTAAGAAAGAAGTTATACTGTCACTATGTGCAGATGGTGTAATACTATACATAGAAAACCCTAAAAATTCCACCAAGAACTATTAGAATAAATGAATTTGGTAAAGTTGCCGGATACAAAATTAACATACAGAAATTGGTTGTGTTTCTATATACTAATAACAAAGTAACAGAAAGAGAACTAAGAAAACAATTCCAATTCCAATTACATCAAAAAATAAAATACCTAGGAGTAAACTTAACCAAGAAAGTGAAAGACCTGTACTCTTGAAAAACTATAAAACACTGGAAAACTATGTCATGCTCGTGGACTGGAAGAATTAATACTGTTAAAATGTCCATACTACCTAAAGCAATCTACAGATTCAATGTAATCCCTATCAAAACACCAACAGCATTTTTCACAGAAGTAGAACAATACTAAAATTTGTATGGAACCACAAAAGACCCTGAATAGTTCTCAAAGCAATCTTGAAAGAACAAAGCTGGAGATATCATAATCCCAGATTACAAAATATACTACAAAAGATAGTAATCGAAACAGTATGGTGGCACAAAAATAAACACGCAGATCAGTGAAACAGAACACAAGGTTCAGAAATAAACCTACACTTCTATGGACAATTAATCTATGACAAAGGAGGCAAGGATATACAATGGGGGAAAGATAGTCTCTTCAATAAATGGTGCTGGGGAAACTGGACAGCTACATGCAAAAGAATGAAAGTGGACCACTTTCTAATACCAAACACAAAAACTCAAACTGGATTAAAGACCTAAATGCAAGACCTGAAACCATAAAACTCCTAGAAGAAAACATAGGCAGGAATCCCTGACACTGGCCTTAGCAACATTTTTCAAGACAGGTCCTCAGACAAGGGAAACTAACAAAACAAACAAATTTATTGGGACTACACTAAAATAAAAAGTCTTTGCATAGTAAAAAAAAAGAAAAAAAAAATCAACAAAAGGGCAACCTACTGAGTGGTAGAAATTATTTGCAAATGATGTATCTGGTAAGTGGTTAATATTCAAAATAAATATATAAGGAACTTATACAACTCAACACAGGGCAAAATAATAATCCAATTCAAATCGAGCAGAGGACCAAAATTATACACGGATTTCAACTGCACAGAGGATTTTAACACCCCTTGTACCCCGTACTGCTCAAGGGTCAAATGTATTTTCAGAAGAAATAAAGGAAAGATAAACCAAGAACTAATAAAAAATAATTACCTGCAGGAATGGGGAAGGTCACCCGGGTAAAATGAAACTTCTACACAGTTTTAATTTTGGAACAATGCAAATGTTTAAATGTTTTACATAATTACAGAAAACAAAAAGAAAAAAAGAAATCCCTAAAAACCTAAGAAATTTAAATAAATGAAACTAGTATGTCAAGTTAGTTGTAGAAACACAAAAGAATTACTTCAAGGGACCTTAAAACTCAGTATTTTGAGCATCTATCCCTAGTAGGATATATTCTAAAGACACACACACAAAAAAAACTACAAAGAAATCATATAGTAATCAATATTCTTTTTAGCAATAATATTAGTATTTTAATTTAGAAATATATAGTTACGTTCCAATAGAAAACAAATGAAAAATTATGTCAATAACATTAGAAACAAAAGATTTTCAGATTAAGAAAAAAGAGATACAACAGTAAAATTAGAGAATTAAAGTAAAACTGATTTGAAAACTCTGCAATTTACTTTGAAATGCATTTAAAAAGAAGATGGACAGACATGTTTGTGATAAAGCAAATACAGCAAAATTCTGACTCTAAAATCTAAACGGTGGGTATATGGGTGTTCACTGTGTTAACTCTTTTGTATGTCTGAGATGTTGGGGAGGAAAACTGCTTAGAATCTGCACTGTCGGGGCGCCTGGGGGGCTCAGCTGGTTGAGCAGCCAACTCCTGATTTCGGTTCAGGGCATGATCTCAGGGTCCTGGGATCGAGCCCCTCATGAGGCTCCATGCTCAGCCGGGAGTCTGCTTAAGGGTTCTCTCTCTCCCCTTTCTCCCTCTGCCTCTCCCCTCACTCTCTCTCTCAAATAAGTAAATCTTAAAAAGAAAAAGGAAAAAAAAAGGAAAAAAAAAAAGGACTCTGTATTGTCTAAATCACAAAGAGAGAAACACTAGGATGAAGCTCAACTTTTAACCAGCCTGTGCTTCCATCCAAGAACAATTACTCCTCTGTAATCATTGTAAATGTTTTGACCACTCCTCCTGAAAAACCTATCCAAATTGCCGGATGATCAACAAAGAGTCAAAAGGTCTAGGACCTACAGACCATTTCTCCTTATTCTGAAATGCTCGATTTCACCTAAATAATTCCAGCAGTCAGCAAACAGCAAGCACTCCATTTATCTGAGATAAACACAGACTGGTTACAAACTGGTTTTCTGGTTCTGAAAAAGTAAAACATGACTTCAAGTAACATACTCCTTATGACAAAGCTATACAGCCTTATAGTTATATATTGAAAGATTATGGGTATTTTCAAGACATTATTAAAAAGAGATTTTCTCTCTGAATTTTTCATTAAATTCATCCTAAGGTAAAAGTATAGGTAGTGGCACACGTGAGAATAATATGTTTTATTATTCAAATACATCTTAGGTCTATTATTTTTTCTTAGGGTGATGTTAAAATTTGAATAGAGAAAAGAAAGTCCTGGGAGAATATACCACAAACTGTCAATTGCAGTTTAGTATATATGGGTGGTAGGACTGCAGATCCTTTTTAAAATACTTATGCTTTTTTCTGCTTCACAGGATTTGTCTGACTTCTCCTTTTGCATCAAGAATGCATTACCTCATAACTACAAAAAAGGCTCTTAAAAAAATCCATATGCAGGGACGCCTGAGTGGCTCAGTCGTTAAGCATCTGCCTTCAGCTCAGGTCATGATCCCAGGGTCCTGGGATCGAGCCCCACATTGGGCTCCCTGCTCCACGGGAACCCTGCTTTCCCTCTCCCACTCCCCCTGCTTGTGTTCCCTCTCTCTCTGTGTCTCTGTCAAATGAACAAAATCTTTAAAAAAAAAAAAAAAATCCATATGCATTTGCTGGGTATAAGATAACTGATGGGAGTAGGGGGTGGGGTAAGGATGATTTGAGATTAACTACACTGAAGATAACCAACTCAAGAATAATTTGAGAAACACGATGGTGATATATTTCTAGGTCACTTTTCCCATATTCACCGGGTATTTGGTTAAATAACACTTTGCTCACCATCACAAACAGTTCCCATCATCTTTGGTTGTTTCAAAAGGCAGGGAAAAGAAGTATTCAAATCACTCCATCAATACCAACTCCCTAACACACACTGTACAAGGCACAGAGCTGGAGGGCTGGGGGGGGCTACAGAAGAAAAGACGTTATATCCCCGTCTCCCTCCACTCAGTCGAGAGATTCCTTCAGCACCGATTGCTGCCCAGCATTGCTCTACACACTGAAAATACACTAGTGAACCAGAGAGACCAAAAATCCCTTCTGCTTCGCTTCACGTAAATTGTCTTTTGGTATTAAACCCAAACTGGCATCTCTAGCAATTCCAGCTCAGAGATCCTCTTCTTAACAAATAATCCAATCAAGAAATGGGCAGAAGACATAGACATTTTTCCAAAGAAGACATCCAAATAGCCAATAAATACATGAAAAAGTGCTCAACATCGCTCGGCATCAGGGAAATCCAAATCAAAACCTCAATGAGATATCACCTCACACCAGTCAGAATGGCTAAAATTAACAAGTCAGGAAACGACAGATGTTGGCGAGGATGCAGAGAAAGGGGAACCCTCCTACACTGTTGGTGGGAATGCAAGCTGGTGCAGCCACTCTGGAAAACAGTATGGAGGTTCCTCAAAAAGTTGAAAATAGAGCTACCCTACGACCCAGCAATTGTTACTACTGGGTATTTACCCCAAAGATACAAATGTAATGATCTGAAGGGCTACGGGCACCCCAATGTTTACAGGAGCAATGTCCACAATAGCCAAACTATGGAAAGAGCCAAGATGTCCATCAACAGATGAATGGATAAAGAAGATGTGGTACATATTTACAATGGAATATTATGCAGCCATAAAACAAAACAAAACAAAACAAAAAAACCCCCGAAATCTTGCCATTTCCAAGAATGTGGATGGAACTAGAGGGTATTATGCTAAGTGAAATAAGTCAATCAGAGAAATACATATATCATATGACCTCACTGATATGAGGAATTCTTAATCTCAGGAAACAAACTGAGGGTTGTGGAGTGCTGGGGGGTAGGAGGGATGGAGTGGCTGGGTGATGGACATTGGGGAGGGTAAGTACTATGGTGAGCGCTGTGAATTGTGTAAGACTGATGAATCACAGACCTGTACCTCTGAAATAAATAATACATTATATGTTAAAAAAAAAAAAAAAAAAAAGAAGAAGATAGTAGGAAGGGAAAAAGGAAGGGGGCGAGTCAGAGGGGGAGATGAACCATGAGAGACTATGGACTCTGAGAAACAAACTGAGGGTTCTAGAGGGGCGGGGGGTTGGGGGGATGGGTTAGCCTGGTAATGGGTATTAAGGAGGGCACATATTGAATGGAGCACTGGGTGTTATACGCAAACAATGAATCATGGAACACTACATCAAAAACTAATGATGTAATGTATGGTGATTAACATAACATAATAAAGTAAAATGAAAAAAAAAAAAGAAATCCTCTTCTTAAACCTCACTCAAGACAGCAATAAGTTCATCTCTCCATTTTGTCTTGAGTTTATCAGCTCCTTACTGAGTTCATTTCATTACCCAGCCTGAACTAAAACTGGCCATTTCCATATTCCCTTGCCAGTAACCTCAATCTATAACTGTTCTTCTAATTTACCTAACCTCTCAGTTCCCATCCTTCACCAATCACACAATTCAGCTTTCCTCCCTCATCAGCTGAGTACACAGAGAAAAATGATATTACCTATGTGAACTGCTGTCACAACAAATTCCGGGTTTTAAATTTCATAGTTCCTCAATACTTTTACTTTTCTGATCAGTGAATGTTTACTAAGTACTTATGTAGAGGGACAACACAGATTAAGCTGTGAAAAGTCTGTGCTCTCATGGAGCTGACATTCTCACAGGGAAGACAGACCTTAAATAAATAACTATGAACACGACAAGATGCTAGGAAGGGGCAGTACAAGGGGCCATAAGAACAGCTAAGAGGAGCCTAACCTAGCTGGGAGGAAGAAAGGTTGTCAAGGAAGGCTTCCCGAAGTAGAGATATTTATGTTCCAGTCAATTCCACACTCCAGCCCATATTCCTAATTTATTTAAAATCCCCAACTCCACTCCCTTAGCAAAGGAATTCACCTCCTCAATCCTTCTTCGGACTCACTAGTGACTCCTCATCAACTGACTCATACAACCAAGTTTCTCCCACCCAGAAGGAAGTTGGGCTCATCTTTCTGGAGAGCAAGTTGGCCACTGTATCGCAAGTCTTAAAAATGTGCTTATCTTTTCCTTTGAGAGGATAATTCTACTTCAAGAAATCTTTCCCAAGGAAACAGAGAAAGATTTCATGCATAAAAATTATTTGTATTGTGAAAGGAGTTTACTTAAATAACAATAAAATAGCTATGGATGTGCCTTAATATAGGTATGACAAAATATGTTGCAGCCAAAAAGTAAAGGAAAAAGAAAAAAGATGTTTGGGGCTTTTAATCTTATAGGAAAATGCTTATAACTATGCAAGAAATATGTAATGATAAGTACATATATCAATAATAAAACAATGCAAAAACCAGTAAGTAGAGAATAATTACATTTAAAATATAAAAAAGTACATCTATAAAAACTGGAAGGAAACAAGTTGAATTACTAGTAGCAATTATATAAGATTATAATTTTCCTCGTATTTTTTTCTGTACTCTGAATTTTTCAATTAGCAGCATATTATTTTGTTGAATGGATAGAGAATTATTGTTTCCCACAATAGCAATACAGCTGTGCGGTCGCTAGCTCCACCGTTTCCATTCTTCACCTCTGTATCTGACATACCACGCCGGCTTCCACCCCAACTTCAAGGTAATCGCTATAACAAGGATTAACAGTATCCTAAGTGACAAACAAGTGGACACTTAAGTTCTTTTTACTGACTTCCTTGGCTTCTGACACAACACACTCTCCAACCTCCCTTCTCTCGGACCATTCCTGCTTAGAATCTTCAGCTAGATATTTTTCCTCCTATGTATCCAATAAATATGGCGTTTCAAGTGTCTGTCCTAGGCATTTCTTTATGCTACATACTTGGGTGACTGATCACATCGATCCCTATGGCTTTAACAACTCCCATTCTGATGACTCCAAAATCCACCTATAGCTCTGCTCTCTCTCCAAAAACCCAATGCTTTACTATTAATCATCTGGATGTCCCAGAGCAATTCAAACATTGTTCCCCTCATCTGCAACTTCAAAGTCCCACTTCCCTCCAGTATTTTTTATTTTGTTTAGTCTCCAGAGACCTGGAGGTTATCCTTAAGTCTTTCTCTCTCAACAGCCACCCTCGCCACTTCCACCTCCCAATTAAGGTAGGGTTTTTTTTTTTTCTTTCATGTCCTAAATAGCTATCACAGTTCCTCACCTACTCTTCTACACAGATTAAGCCCTCAATTTAAAATCATAATAGCCCACTGGTCCTCTTGATGTCTGTCTCAGACCTCTTATTTTCTGTATTACCATCAGAATAACCTCTGTAAAATGCAAATCCAAGCATTATCACATTCCCTTGCTTAAAACTAGCACCTTAAAGACAAAGGACAATGCCCATTAGTATCAGAAGTCCCTTCACAATCATATATACACATAATCCTCCCACAAAACATAGTGCAGGCAGACCCAATATTTGAATCTCCATCTGTCTAATCCCAAAGTCCTTCACTATATTTCTTGGCAAAAGTAATCAGCTTCTAAAACAGCTATTCATCTTTAAAAACTGCTCATAGACGATCTCTGGGGGATCTTTAGGAAATTAGTCTAAGGAAGGTAAATGAGGGCTAAAGGACAGGGAAGTGAGAGACTCAGCTTTAACTTTCTTTTTCCATAACTATCAGCAAGCTTTCTATGGAGGCTTCCCATGTCATCTTCCAATACAGTTGGTCACTTGATCATACTTTTCCAGTTTGTTAATATATCTATTATTATATATATATATGTATATATATATAAACATTATATATATTTAGTAACTTATTGACATGTCCATGTCCCTTCTTACCTGAGAACTTCTGGAGGGCAGGGACCCTGTCTCAGCCAATCTGTCCTTATAAATCTTAGGTTCCTAGCACATAATAGGTACCCAACAAATTAAACCACCATCTCTTCCTCTATGATTTTTTTAAATCTCTATCACAGTCCATCCCTAGGCACCAGCCTCATAACCCAAATCTTATCTCTAGTCATCTTTCACGTTGCCATCATACACCATATCCAATGCCCCCTACCGCTGCCCCAGTCAGTACTTTCTAAAACAGCTATCCTATCACTGCCCTAACTAAAAAGACTGAAGGCGCTCTATTCCCTATAGAGCATTCCACCTTAGAACTACCATCAGTGCTCTCTCTAGACTCTATTTCCACTCTCACTTCTGAAAACTCTTCACTATAATCCCTCAAGTCTCCAATAATATTGAGCCACAGACCTCGGCCAAAGACATCATAGAGTTCCACTCCTCCCCTGAGACTATTTCCACCACTATCACAGTCTGGAATATTTTCCCCCAGAAGAGCTTCTCAAATTCTTACTCAGTTTGTTAGGACTATCAATACTACCTTCCTTTATAAATCTGCTTCCTTGAGCTAGAATTAAATCACTATCCCCTCCATCTCCCATATACTCACTTGTTCTTAAGGTGATGAGTACATCTTAATTCAGAGTTATTCGTTTAAGTCTGCTCCTTGCCCTGCCCCACTGTACCCTCCAATGAATTTGACATTCCTTGCAGGCAAGGACCCACATTTAGTTCACTTGATGCATTTATTGAGTTTCTACCAAGTGTCAGGTCCTCTACTGGGAAGAATGGATAAGACAGAGATGAATAAAGTAATTTCGTATTTATATTCAGCTGGTGACAATGCCTGACACATCATACGTGTTTGATACATATTTGCTAAGTTAATAAATACATTGCTTACTTGATGCCTTTGTTCATTTTTTCCATTCCTTTGTTCACTGTGTTTCCATTTGCTGCTTATCTCCCATCAAAACCAGAAGGAAAGACCTTTTTTAAAGCCTTTTAAAACTAAACAGGAAGAGGGGCCTTTATTTCTCTTCCACTCCCCCAAGAAAGAATCCAGCAAGTCAGCAAGCACAGAAGGAACACTCTTAAGGACTGCACTTTATTATCAGCAGCAGAATTCAGGAAGAGAACACAGAGACTGGATTACTTGCTGGTTTCTCTTGAATCACTGGCAGAGTGGCATCAATATTTTGCTTGAAAAGCTAAAAGTAGCATACTCATAATAAATGATAACTCTAAAAATATTCAGATAAAAAATTTATCACCTCTCACATTTAAAATTAATTGTATCTTCACTGCTTGTGTTAGTATGTATAATTTAAAACTTGAACAAAATTCCTGCACTGAAAGTAGATTCATGAGACACAGACTGTTTTCAGAAATCCATCTTGATGGTCAACAATCATTAATAAGAACACAAAAATATATAGCCTTTAAATATGTCTCCTAGGGCGCCTGGGTGGCTCAGTTGGTTAAGCAACTGCCTTCAGCTCAGGTCGTGATCCTGGAGTCCCAGGATCAAGTCCCACATCGGGCTCCCCGCTCAGTGGGGAGTCTGCTTCTCCCTCTGATCCTCTCCCCTCTCATGCTCTCTCTCACTCTCTAATAAATAAAATCTTTAAAAAATAAATAAATAAATAAATAAATAAATAAATAAATAAATAAATAAATATGTCTCCTAAAAAAGGTTATGCAGACAAGGTGATAGATAGATGATTTAACTTTTTGTTATGGAACACACTAGAATTTATTTTTAAATTAATTATAAAACTTAGGCTATTGTGGCCCAATAAATAAGCTTATTTTCCTGAACATAAACAAAATTATGTTTCATTTAAATCAAAATCCAAGGCAAAACCCAAAATATACTATTTCTTTCACTCACTGAAAAGAACTTCCTTCAAGCCTTATTTCTTAGGCAATAAGGTACAAATAACAATTAAGAATAGTCATATTTTTAATTTTCCAAGGCAGACCCAGAAATAATGCCTATCACAGATAAATTAAGAGGTAATTCATACTCAACTCCCGCTATGTCATGAGGAAACTTGCTGCATTGACCAATTTATCTTAAACCAAGTTCTTGGACCTAAATATTTATTTACCTGCTCCAGTCCTGGATAAACACACTGTTTTAAAAAAAAGTTAAATTTCAGGGTGCCTGGGTGGCTCAGTCGGTTAAGCATCTGCCTTCGGCTTACATCATGATCCCAGGGTCCTGGGATCGAGTCCCATGTTGGGCTCGCTGCTCAGCGGGAGCCTGCTTCTCCCTCTGCCTGCCACTCTCCCTGCTTGTGCTCTCTCTCTCTCTCTCTCTCACTCTCAAATAAATAAAATCTTAAAAAAAAAATTAATTAAATTTCAAATTGAGTATAATCAAACTCTCAGATGAGCACCTATCACTGCAAATGAAGAGTGACTAACAGCTGCTCTTTCTGGTCCATTCTTTAAAAAGACGTTGGGATTTTAGGAACAATTTTTAGTTCTCTTGATACAGTTAAATACATCTCCAGAAAGACATTACTTGCCCAAAATTAGCAATATGACTTGCTTTTCTTCCATAAATGAATCACGTTTCCCTTTCAAAAGCATGGGGTTAGACCTAGGACTTTGTTGAGAAAGTGTACCAGAAGGATAAATAAGATCTGCCAAAGATACAACAGTTTTCTCCAAGAATACATAGGAGGTAAGTACGGTTTCTCATTCATTCATTTATTCATTCATATGAATGCTAGCTATCAATTAAGTACTGGAGTTACAGAAACATAAAATAGTCCCTTACCCTTGATTCTGCAGTTTATACCACCAGTAGGCAGACAATTGAAACATACAGATATTATAATTACAGTCTGGCCAAAATGTAAAGGAAGCGTATTAAAGGCATAATCCTATTTAGGGGAGGAGAAAGTGCCACCAAAAAGGTATCTTTAAACTAGGGTTGAAGAGTAATTAGTTAATCTGGGAAAATGGTAAAGGGACAAGAGAAGGTGAATTTAAGAAGGAAGGAAAGAGCCTGCAGACAGAACTAGAAATATGAGAAAGCATGTACAGTCAGAGAAGTACCCACAGTACTTGATGGTACTCCACTGCTATCTAGCCAATGCGTTTTTCACAGATAGCCGGTTCTGATTAAAAACAGATCCTTGGGAGTATGTTCTAACTTAAAAAGTTTGTTCCACATCTCTCTTTGGGGTCACTTTATGTTGATTCAACTCTGTTTAGCATCCTACTTTCTATTTTCTGGGGCTTATTTCTTCAAGCCTAAGCATGCATCCAAGTGGAAATGGAGATTAACTGGATGCCCCAGTTAGAGCTTCCACCGCTCAGGAAGGAGATGAGGTGTAAGGACCTTGAATTTAAGTGGAGTAAATGACAAAATGAAAACTGCCCTATGAAATATTCCATTCAATTTAGCTGTCAAATTCAGTATTTTTAAGTATATCTGTATGTCACTTCTTAACCACTTCCACAGCTGTTGACAAACGATTAATTTAAAACCAAAATAAAGGGGGGCCTGGGTGGCTCAGTCGATTAAGCATCTGCCTTCAGCTCAGGTCATAATCTCAGGGTCCTGGGATCGAGCCCCGCATTGGGCTCTATGCTCAGGGTGGAGTCTACTTCTCCCTCTCCCTCTGAGCCCCCCCACCCCCCGCTGATGCTCTCTCTCAAATAAGTAAATCTTAAAAAAAAAATCAAAATAAAGGAATTACTGAGTTTGTTAAAAAGGGGAGGGCAGATAGGAATTAAAGATTCTTTAACATCATTCGTCATTAAGGAAATATAAATTAGAACCACAACAAGAAACCACTAAGATACCTATTATGATAGCTAAAAATTTTAAACAAAAAAACCTGACAATTCCAAGCGCTACTGAGGAGGCAAAGCAACAGGAACTTTCATACACAGCTGGTGGGAATGCAAACTAGTAGAGTGGCTCTGCAGAACAATTTGGCAGTTTCTTATAAAGTTAAAAATGCACTTAACACACGATCCAGCAATCCCACTCCTAGATATTTACCCAACTGAAGTGAAAACTCAAGTTTACACAAAAACCTGTACGTAAATGTTTATAGTGGCTAAATTCCTAATTGCCAAAGACTGGAAACCACCCAGATGTCCCTCAACTGAAGAGTGGATAAGCAAACTGTGGTTGGCTCACCCATACAATCAGCAATAAAAAGGACGGATCTACCAATATATGCAACAACAGGGATGAATCTCAAATGTATCACACTAAGTAAAAGATGCCAAAATTAGAAGACTGCATACTATGATTCCATTTATATGCCATTCTAGAAACAGCAAAACTCTAGAGACAATCAATGGCTGTCATTGAGAGATGGGGAAGAATCGTCCACAAAGGGGTATAAAGGAATTTTGGGGGGTGATGGAACTGTTTTATCACGGGATCCTTGAACAATGGGTGGTGCTGGGACACCGATCACCCACCCCCCACCCCTGCCACCACATAAGCTGAAAATCCTAACTTTTGCTGTTCCAAAAACTTAACTATTAATAGCCTGATGTTGACTGGAAGCCCTACCAGTACCATAAACAGTTAATGCGTATTTTGTATGTGGTATGTATTATACGCTGTATTCTTACAATAAAGCTGGAAAAAAGGAAATGTTATTAAGAAAATCATACGGAACAGAAAATATATTTCCAGGGCTGTACTGTAATTATAAAAAATGTCTACATATAAAGTAGACCCGTGCAGATCAAACTTGTATCATTCAAAGACCAACTGTATCTTGATTGTGGTGGCGCTGACATGACTATACACATCTGTCAAAACTCACAGACCTGCACACTAAAAATGATACAGTTTACAATATGGAAAAATCACCTAATCTTAAAAATGAAAGGAAAAAAGATGAATGAGGGATCCTGGCAACAAAGAGATGAGACTGAAAAGTTACAAAGCAGTTAGTCACATCACATTGGACCCTGCTGAGAAGTGTAAGATTGCAGCCTCAAAGCAACAGGTGTACCAAATGATCTCAAGATAGGGACACACGGAGTCAGCTGTGTTCGAAAGACCACTGACAACAGTTGCAGACTGAAGTAAGCGTAAAACAGGGAGCAACCGACCACCCAGGTAATCTAGGGGATAAATTAGCAAACCTAAGGCGGAGGACGTAGAGATGGACACGGTAAGTTAGAGATAGGAAGTTCCCAAGTTTCTAGCAATAGTGAAACCACTAACCAAGCTGGTGCTGAGAAAAAGACTTAAAACAAGCTACACTGAAATACCCATGGGACACTCAAATGCAAACATCGGGTTTGATGTATGGGTCTAGAGCTCGAGGGAATAACTGGAGATGCAGCTTTAGATTTGACACTCATCAGGGTGTTTGCAGCCATGAAAACAGAAGGTCAAGATCATGCAAAGACAGAACACGTAGGGTGAAAAGGTGAAGAGAACCCGGGGAATCATCGTGAGCAACACCAGCATGAACGAGGTTGACGGTATAATTTTAAGTATAAAAAGAACTGGCTGAGTACGCATGCCGCAGTAGAGTTAAAAATGGTTACAATCGTGTGCCTATTTCAATCTAGGGTCTCTCAACCACTTTATGCTTGTCTTCTCTGATTTTATCTTTGGCTTGATCACCCTGGGAAAACTGAGGCAGTTCAGTAAAAAGTTATCAATGAATTCCAAGGTTGCATTTTCTACCTTCCATAGTGTTGAGAATGAAAATATTCAGCAAATAAAGTAGGAGGAATAATCTACTAAATATACTTATTTTGTCAGTTAAACATAGAAGAAGCACTAACAGGTTAAGTGATTCACTTCAAATACAGGTCAACTTAATAACTCTACTCAATTGGGCCAACTCACCCAGTAAGTTTATCTTGGGAGTTGGACTAATGACTCTATGGATGCTTTAAAGGATCTCTGATACCACAATGAAGTTATCAGAAAATACCACAGGATAGATCTAATGATTCTAGGTAATCAGCTCTTAACCAGAGATATGCACCAAAATTTTTGGTGAAGCTTACTCAAGGATGCCTATCTTGCCCAAGCTCTGCTTCTGAAAATAGTGACTTAGGAACTTTTAGGGTAAGGCCCAAACTACTATCTTTGTAATAGTCCCTTAAGTGATTCTGACGGTACACACACATACTACACACTGATCCCAAGCTGAAAAGCAATGCTATAAAAGTTGGTTCCAGGATCTACATGGAATTCCCATTTGGAAGCTTTTATTTATACCACATCCTAATCCCTGGGAATCACCTCCAATTGAGAGCATACAAACATATTTCCCTGATCTAAACCCAAAGTCTAAGTCCCAACCCCTGTGAAACACGTATGAATCCCCTTTTGGCCTTGGTTAACTAGCTCTGAGAAGATTGAAGTTCTCAGCAGAATTCAGAAAAGGGCAGTGTAAGACAAGGCATGGAAAATGAGTCACTGTCTCTCTGTTGTTTAATTCCAATTCTCCAATTTCATGACAAACGGACCAGAAAAACTTGGTTATTTCACCAACTCAAGTATTAGCTTCAACCAGTATTTAAGCAGAACTATATCCAACCTGCTACAGCATTAATATTCAGGTCCTACTTTACCAATTACCAGTATTTCCGAGATTCCCATTTTCCTATTACATCATAAATATGATAAATCAAGACAAAAATAATTACCCAAGGACTGCAAGCAATTTATCCCACCAAAATGTACACTTACCCGTCTCTTCCCTTACTGACAATTTTTACTTCAAAATAATAAATCCCACAGGCTGCTGGTATTGGATGCGTGGCGCGAACGGACGCTGCATCTTTTGGGGTTTTGCCATGACCTGCATATGAAACAGGAAGGGGAAAAAAAATCAGATGAGATATTCAACGAAAATCTGAAACAATTCAGGAAGAAATACAGTTTTCAGAATGATATACAGGCATTTCTGCTCCCACCAGTACCTACAGACCTAATGAAACATCTGTCATCACGGTCCAGGAGGCAAAGCAGCCCAGGGTCAGTCATGGGACTCTTGACACTATTACTAGGTTTAACAGACTTTCAGAATCTGAACCCACTGAACCCACCAAACTAAATATTTTAGGGTAGACTATATTTTTAAGAGAAAAAAGGATGCATTTGAAGCCCATGATGAAAATATGATCTTAAATTTTATTAGATCCAAATATGCTTGTAATTTATATTATTCCCAAGCAATATTCTTTTGTCAAATGGCCAATTTTTTAAACCAGAAGCATCTTATATATGGGTGTATGTGTATATAAAATATAGGGTATATTTTTATGTGAAATTTTGTATTAGATTGAATTGGCAAAGCAGCTTTCTTACTTTAAGAATTTTCAAGTTTGGGTGGCTCAGTCAGTTAAGCATCTGCCTTCAGCTCAGGTCATGATCCCGGGGTCCTGGGATTGAGCCCTGCATTGAGCTCCCTGCTCTGCGGGGAGTCTGGTCTGCTTATCTCTCTCCCTCAGTCCCACCCCCCCGCCCCCACTCATGCTCTCTCTCTCCCTCTCAAATAAATCTTTATTTTTTTAAAGATTTTTTTTAATTTTTGACAGAGAGAGAGTGTACAAGCAGGGGAAGCAGCAGGCAGAGGGAGAGGGAGAAGGAGACTCCCTGATGTGGGGCTCGATCCCGGATCATGACCTGAGCTGAAGGCAGACGCTTAACCATCTGAGCCACCCAGGTGCCCCTTAAAATAAATTTTTTAAAAATCTTAAAAAAAAAAAAGAAAACGAATTTTCAAGTTTGTTCTTGGACATATTCTTATCAATTCTATACAAAGGCTGATCCAAAAAATTTCTTTGGTCAGTTACAGCCTACTAAGAAATATATCTAATCTCTAGTTTTATTTTCTTTCTCTGTTTTTTAAGAAAGGAATGTATCATCATACCACTCCTGAAATCTTTAGGGAATCTTGTTAGTTAGACAATGGCTTTTAAACTTTTTAAAATGGCTATTCCTCAATTCTAATCCTGGAGGGATTTCCTTTGCTCACAGTCACCGCCCCTGTCCCTCACCCAAGACACAAATTAGCCTGAAAGCTAGCATGTGAGCAACAGAAAATATGCCCATAAAACCACAGAAGAAGAAAAACAGAAGTTGAAGTAGCATGTCAGAAAGTACTCAGAGTAAGACAAGTCTCCACAATCCCCAAAAGGACTGCATGAGAAGAAATACTCTAAATTATTATTCCGTGTTCTAGTTAAATACGCTTCACCCAATACAAACTTAGGTCACTAATCCTTTAGTCATACTATAACACTACCTTCATGGGTAGAAAAATTCTCCTTCTCAAATTTTAAACTATTTTTTTTTTAAAGATTTTATTTATTTATTTGAGAGAGAATGAGAGAGAGAGAGAGCATGAGAGGGGGGAGGGTCAGAGGGAGAAGCAGACTCCCTGCTGAGCAGGGAGCCCAATGCGGGACTCGATCCCAGGACCCTGGGATCATGACCTGAGCCAAAGGCAGTCGCTTAACCAACTGAGCCACCCAGGCGCCCCTCTCCTTCTCAAATTTGCCACGACTGTTTTAAAACTAAATACCTTCTTTTAAATCAAAAACTGTATCTTAGCTATACAACAACCATCACACACTGAGACGATCCTTTCCCCTCCCATACACTTCATCAAATTACATCATTAAACAGTTTACATTTGCAATGCAAATTAGCACACGTTCACATGGCCCAAAAGAAACTGAATGAACTCAGCCACTCCCTTCTATTACCATGAAAACCTGTCCACAGATGTCTTAAGTATGTAGGTTATGGGCAAAAGTTCTCAGCCTGGTGACCACTGGGAGGTGACAAAATTGGTTAGGAAAACAAAAGCAGCAATATACAGATGCCCCCCCCCCCAACTGCTTTAACATATGTAGGTAACAGATTTACACTAAGCTAAGCAGAAGAAAAAAAAAAACAGCATAAATCTGCAGATTGACATAGGTCACTTCTTTAAAAACAGACATTTAAAATGTAAATAGGTGTTCAAATAACTGAGTTGCCTGGGAATTAATTAGGTAAACTAAATGCATTTTAAAAATTTAGACAGCCTGGGTGGCTCAATTGGTTAAGCGTCTGCCTTTGGCTCAGGTCATGGTCCCAGGGTCCTGGGATCGAGCCCCGCATCGGGCTCCCTGCTCCGCGGGAAGCCTGCTTCTCCCTCTCCCACTCCCCCTGCTTGTGTTCCCTCTCTCGCTGTGTCTCTCTGTCAAATAAATAAATAAAAATCTTCAAAAAAAAAAATTTAGACAGTTAAAAAAATCTAAAGAAAACCCTGATTAACCCTGGAGTCCTAAATCAACTAGCTTTTATTTTTGGTTTTGGTTTTTCTAGAAGGGAAGTGACCAAAACTTTCAGGGATGAGGTAGTCTCAAGGTATTCTTAATAATAACAATAATGATGATGATGATGATAAATGACAATAGTTACCATACATTTAATGCTATGTGAAAGGCACTGCTCAAAGAGTACTGTATTTGTTCACTTGTTTAGCACTCAAAAGAAAAAAAAAGTAGGTACTATTTATTATCATTTCACAGTTGAGGAAATTAAGGGAAGATGAAGAAACTCGCCCAAGGTCGTACTGCTGTGTGAGAATTCCAAACCAGGATTTGGGCTGGGATTTAAATTCAAGAAAAATCCAGTGCAAGCTCTGAACCCACAGGAAGGATCCAGTTACAATGAGCATTCTGGGATCACTTCACTTGTATTCCTGTCTCCTATTCTTGCTACTTCTATGGGAAAAGAGAAAGAAAAGTAATATTTGAGGGGAAACACTCAAAGAATCAAGTGCTTCTGTATAGATTTTTCTCATTCAACATCTGTGAAATGGGTTTAACCTCATTTTAAAGAGAGAAAACTCTTACAGATGTTATATAACTTACCCCTAATTAGTAGAATCATGCGTTAAATCCATATATGAATCAAAGTGCCTTGCATTTTCCCCTTATGCAAAAATAAGTATCAACAACTACATAATCATTAATCTTTAAGGTTCTATTATATTCACTATGCTCTACCTAGAAACTGTAGAAAAATTCCATAAAGGTTAAAAGGATTTGTTTCATTTTTAAGTAAAACTTAAATGTAAAGACCTAGAAAAAAGCTGAGATGTCAGATTAAAAGCATTCATACTCCTAGGTAACACTAGTAATGTCAGAGTGAAGGGCCTATTTCTAATAATGCTCATCAGCAGGAAGCTTATCAACCTGAATTCTGTGACATCCAGAAAACAACCTCACACTACCAAAGTATAAACTGTTAAAACCACAAAGTCTTCAATGTTAAGTGTTTTCTATACGGTTCAAAAAGAAAATACATTTATTGCTTCAAAACTCTAAGGCTAGCAAGACCTTGGCTCTTTCATTTCACAATCTGTTGATTCCTTTTAAATGAAAGGAAAGGGCTTTGAATGAAGCTCACCTCCAAACCCCTTCCACTCTCCAACATGCAGTCACAGTTGCCTTTCTGGAAATATAACTTAGTCTTCCTTGTACCACTATTCCTCCATACAACTAAAATTCCTTAACAGTCTCCCATTCAGCCAAGGAAAAAGATAAAGTTCCTGAAAACCCTGTTGAACTGGCCATCCCCCAGCACTTTCCACCACCTTCCTGAACTGGCCACACTAGCCTGACCATGGTCTTTGCCAAACTCTTCCCCACCCCAAACTGGAAAGCGCTACCCTTCCTCCTTACCGGGTTACGTCCTGCTCATCCCTTAGCTCTTAGCTCAAGTTTTCCTTCCTCAATGACTCTCTCTAACCTCTCTGACTTGGTCTAACCTTTTTATATGCCCTCACAGCAACACATATCTGTCCCATATGACATTAAGACACTTCCCAATTATTTGTGATTATCTTATTGTTCTCACATTTTAATTACTCCCACTGACCTCCTACCCTAACTTTAATCATTTCTTCCTGGAGCTGCACTCTGGATTCTGACATCACCTGAAACTATTCCACCTTGGAAATAGTAAAATCTAATGAAATCTGTTCTGCTACAAAACATATTTCTTGAATACAAATTAGTTCACATCTACTTGATAAATACAGGAACGATGTCAGCATAATAAAGAAGTCATTTAGTTCCTAACACAGCTTTTCCCGGTACATTAACGAAGTAAAGAGAAAAATCTAGCCATATACAAAAACCCTAAGTCAAAAACCTGGGGCACCTCCACAAGTACTTTCCTAGTGTCCCGTGTTTAGTGGCTTCAGGATCTGCTACGCCTGCCACTGTACTGAGCCATCTGGGGAAAATTCAAAACCAGTACCGATCAAAAAGTATTAAGATACTTCCTCTTTGTCTTTATCAGTATGGACCCCATGCGTCGCTTGCATATTTACCTTATACTTTGTGTTATAACTCAATACTACTTTATTTTGCTGTTCAAACCGCCCCCTCCCCCATTAGCCTCTGGGTACCTTTTCGTTTGGCTCCTCTGACATACCTGTGTTATGTGTTTTCTTTCTGTTTGCTATTTTCCGGCCCCAGAAGACGCTGGAGGCTCATCTTGCATGTTTCCTGCCCTAGTCCTAGAATCAGCCATTTCTCCAAGGAGCCCTGAGGTTCCTTTTACTGGCAAATGGTATTAGAACCCAGCATCTAGCTACGAGGTATGCTCCTTGTTACTGGGCTGTCACTGCTTTCAGGCTTTCTCATTGGTAAGAGCCAGGAAATGCATGTATGTTTACTAAACCCCGTGTGTGTGTGTCTACGTTTCTATATGTAACCACCCGTGTTTGTATTAAATCAAACATGAGTTAATCCTGAGGTCTCCAACTTTATTACCACACCGATCATTCGAACCTTCTCTCTCTGCTTACCTGGAAAATTCCACGCCAATGATAAGAAACTTAGCTCCCACCATCCGCCATCCATTTAGCTGTGCAATTCCAGTATACATGTATAACAGCATCCGAATTGTTAACTCATATCCCCATGGGATACAACTTTATCAGTAAGCTTTCGGTTTCTCTTTAGACTACTGCTTTCCAAAGTTACCTGCGTCAGCACCCTTCCCCCCTCTTCTCTGAGGCTGTTTCATATATTTGTAATACAGCTAGATAGTTTTGTCACGTTCTGCATTTTATCCTGGGATTTGCCCCTCCCTCCTAAATAATTTTTTTAAATTTGCATACATTAAAGCTTACTCTAAATGGCTGTAAAGTTCTGTGGTTTCGATAAATACATGGTGTGATGTATCCACTAGTATAGTATCATACAGAATACTTTCGCTGCCCTAAAAATCCCCTGTGCTTTGCCTATCCGTCCCCTCAAGCCCCTGACGACCACTCATCTTTTTTACCATCTCTATTGTTTTGCCTTTTCCAGAATGCCAGGTAATTGAAATCATACAGTACGTAATCTTTTCAGACCGCTTCTTTCACTTAGCAATACATACACTGAAGATCCACATGCGTCTTCGCATGGATGCACAGCTCCTTTCTTTTTATCGCTGAATAATATTCTATTGTATGGATATACCACCGTGTGTCCATTCACCTACTGAAGGACATCGCGGCTGCTGCTTGTT
This sequence comes from Mirounga angustirostris, assembly GCF_029215605.1. Lineage (NCBI taxonomy): Eukaryota > Metazoa > Chordata > Mammalia > Carnivora > Phocidae > Mirounga > Mirounga angustirostris. Next base: position 14,071,122 of record NW_026991716.1, on the reverse strand, counting down.
TGGGGCAATGATGAGAGAAGTCGCTATGAACATTCACATGCAGGTTTTCGTGTGGGCCTAAGTTTTCAAATCAGCCGGGTAGGAGCTCAACTGCTGGTAAAACTATGTTTAGCTCTGTCAGAAACTGCCAAACCATTTTCCAAAGCAGCTGCATCATCCTGCATTCCCACCAGCAGTACGTGAGTTCCTGTCGCTCTGCATCCTCACCAGCAATTGACATTGTCAGGTTTCCTTTGGACTTTAGCCATTCTAATAGCTGAAGTTTGTACACTTTTCCTCTTTGTTTGGAAAAGGGGGTGGGGAGTTGAAAAGGGCTAAACCCTGAATCAGATACTGATTTTGATTAAACAGCTGTCAAGCATTTACATCTCTAAGAAGGAAGCCCAAACCCCAGGGCTCAGGGCTATGAAGGATCAGCAGCCTGTGATGCTGGGCACAAAGGCCAGTGGAAATTGAACTGGGCCTGTATTTTACCAGGACTGTTATTTTTGTGGTGCTCTGGTCACAAAGTTCCACAGGTTTCATGTGGTTGGCTCCAGCCTGATTTTTCCCATAAGCCCTGTTACTTGTAGTGCCCAATTTTGTGGAAAACACAAGGTTTTCCCAGGAACACATTTTTGGTATTGGAGCAGAAATGCCTGTATCTTCCTCTAGGCCACAACTCCCTATCCTCTCCCCTTTCTAAACATTTCGCTTCCACACTTCCTCTTCAACAACATTCCCTGAACCCCTTTTCGCCCTCCTTCCCCATTTTTCCTCTTCCAGGACAGGTTACATTGGTACTCACTTAAGAGCTCTAAAAATATCCTTGATATTTCTCTCACATGCCTATCCTTCCACCACAGGCAACCAGCAAAACCACAGCCTTAGATCAATAGTATGTCTCTACCAAATAAAATCCAACAGTCTTGCAATAGGCACGAGTATGAACGAATGTTGTTAGCGGGGCTCTCCCACTACTTTCAACACACTGAGAAACCTTTCATTAGCTGGTTCCTCCTTCTCCCCGATGGCTGGCCCACGTTTTCATCACTCACTCGAAGCTTTCGGTCCTGTCCCCGAATAAGTGAGCACACTACCTCACCGACTGTATCATATAATGGGACTCCGCTACTGTCCACTCTGCACTCTATTACAAAGCGGTCAGTATGCACACCCATCTTCACCTCTTCCCCCTATTACCAGAGAAGTCACATGTCCTCCTCTCTTCCTCAGGGCTGCCCTGTTCTCCTGAACGGCTCTCCTCCCTCCAAGCCAGCACTGTCAGCCTCCCAAGCTTTTCTTCACCCTTCAGCCCTCTTTACTTTCCTTCCCCTCAGTCTCTCAATCTGTAAGGGCAGTGTCCCCAAAATGGCCACTTTCCACAAAATCCTCCAGGCCTCGGTGCTATAAATCACGGTCGATAATGCACTGGGGTTGCTAGTGAACATAATGAACTTTTTTTTTTTTTTTTAACGTTAAGGTAATAAAAGCAAGTATGGTTACTATTAATTTTATTTGTCAAAAGCTATGTTACATTTTGTACACATTTACTGGGACTCCGTACATCAGACTAACATTACACTCTCATCTAACATAATGTCACTTCAGTTTTACCCACACCGCTGAGCGAAAACGAGACTTACTTAGAAACGATACAACAGTCTCTAACACAGTACTTTCCAAAGGGGTTTTTATGGATAATTTTTTTTTTTAAAGATTTTATTTATTTATTTATTTATTTGAGACAGAGAGAATGAGAGAGAGAGAGAGAGAGCACATGAGAGGGGCGAGGGTCAGAGGCAGAAGCAGGCTCCCTGCCGAGCAGGGAGCCCGATGCGGGACTCGATCCAGGGACTCCAGGATCATGACCTGAGCCGAAGGCAGTCGCTTAACCAACTGAGCCACCCAGGCGCCCCTGGATAATTTTGATTGTGTGGATTTTCGTCCTTGCCGACACTAGAAACTAATCACCAGGCGCAACGTAACTCCACTATCAACCATTTAAAAAAAACCAATCCTGCCTTAACTTCCATCCTCCTCCAGGTACCGCTTAATCTCTTTCTTCGCCTTTATGTCTCAAGAGTAATCTATATTCGCTACGCGCTCTGCTCGGTCCCTACTATTGACTCTGATCTTTGCCCCCATCACTAAATTCAAACTGCTCTCCTAAGGTCACAATGATCTAATTTCCAAATCCAGTGGAAAACTTTCTCTGCCCGGCTCACTAAACCGATCTGTTGCATTTGACACTAAAGGTCACTTCCTCATTTCTGATACTCCTCTGCTCAGCTTCTGTGACACCACACTCTTCCCCTGTCCAGGTACCTCTTAATTAGTCCTTCTTGGGACTCCACCCAGTCTTTTAACGTTGGCCCTGCTCAGGGTTCCATCTTTGGCCCATGGCTCTTCTCACTTTACCCACTCTCTCTCTCCTACCCTCTCCTTGAGTTTCAGCCACCACCTAGAGGTGACTCCCAAATCAGTCATGACCTAGACCCCTCTCCCACGGTCAGGTCAATTATGGTATGCGCCCACCCCTCCCATGAGAAACGGCCTCACACACTATCCCTACTGAAAGAACCAGGGCCCAGACTCTCCTTGCGCCAGGAGGGTACTTCCTATTTCATAAGTACCCTTAACCCGCCTACGGCTGATTCAACACAGGTTAACACCTGACACGAAGGCCACCAATTCAACACCACAGCATATAATGAAAAGCTCTGCCCAACTAAGAATGATGGCAATTAGTTTATCCAGTCTGCTAAGTCCCTCAGGAATCTGGAATAGGAAGGAAAGGGTAAACCAGTCAGGAGGGAAAAGAGATGAAAACAACCAGAAACTACAGCTGAGTCACTTCAGCACTAGGAAAAGTGAAAAGTCATGAACTCCAGCTGCTGCAATCCCTGGAGCCACCTTAACTCCAGAAGATCTGTTCCTGCTCTTTCTGGAAGGCTTCTCTGGGTTCTTCTGGTTTCTGTGAAGTCAGATCATATGGCTGAGATTCCCATTCCTACACATCTCCAAAAACACTGCAATACTTCCTTGCAATTATTATTTGATTCATGGTTCACTGCAAGAACCTCACAGAGCTAGAAACCCAACTGTCATCCTTGATTTCTCTCTCCATCATTCCATCAATTCCTATCAGTGTCGCTTTAAAACGTATCACAAATATGGGTGCTCTGCTCCACCCACCACTGACCGAGTTCAGGTCCTTATTTCTTACACAGACTTCTAAATGAGTTTGCTATTTTCAGTCTTGTACTCCCTTAAATCCATCTTCCAGTTAGTTGTATAATATGACAGAAATAAAATATGAGCCAGTCACTTCCTATGTAAAAGCCTTCGATGATTCCTCATGTCCTACAGAATAAGATCTAAGTTCAGTAAAATATTCTGAAGGCCTCTCACAATCTTTTCCCAGCTACTACTTGTCACACACTCCTAAATTCCAACACACCACAACTTCTGGTAGATCCAAACATATACAATAATTCTCACCTCTGAGCTTTTAGTTATGCATTTTCACTTGTAATGCCTAGCGCCCCACCTCCTCCCCTACATCCTCATCTTTCAAGCCTGAGCACGAGCCTCATCTCTCCCAAGAGCTGTCCCTGACTCACCAACTTCATCACTTCCAGCATCTGCCGGGGGTAGAGATGCTCCTCCCGTCTTCCACATGGCTCTTTATAACACTTCCCTTACTACACTTGTGTATTTTACCTGCTTTGAGCTCTCTGAATTCAAAGACAGTATCTTACCACCTTTGAGTGCCCAGAACCTGGCACAAAGTAAACATTCACTAAAAGCTTGTCGAATAAACGCATGGAGAGCAAGGCATGTACACAAACTGTAGAGCAGAATACCCGCCCTACAGTAACAGCTCCATGAATTATCATTACTACTACTTTTAAACAAGTGTGGTTATTAGATTTACTTAATTCTTGCAGCTATCAACTACCATTTTTGAAGCTAAATTTCCCATTATACTGGCAAAGAGGTCCTGGGGAAAAGCTCGGTTTGGTTTTTAAATTCCTTGATTTTATTTTATTTATTTATTTATTTTTTAAAGATTTTATTTATTTATTTGAGAGAGAGAGAATGAGAGAGAGCACATGAGAGGGGGGAGGGTCAGAGGGAGAAGAAGACTCCCCGCCGAGCAGGGAGCCCGATGCGGGACTCGATCCAGGGACTCCAGGATCTTGACCTGAGCCGAAGGCAGCCGCTCAACCAACTGAGCCACCCAGGCGCCCTAAATTCCTTGATTTTAAGGAACATTTTTATATCCTCCCCATAATTCCTAGAAGACATTTGCATTGGTAAGCAAGCAAATATTGTTAAGATATTTGTTTAACCTCAAGAAGTGCAAAAAATTCAGTAAGTAATTTAAGAAGTGTCAAAGGCCTAATGACTGGTGATACTGAGAGGGATGGGAGTGCGGCACACGAGAAAGTCAGCTATCCCGTTAGATGCCGTTAATAACACTTCAATTAAAAGAGCAATTCACTAGTTCATAGCTACCTATCATTTCTAACTTTCACTTCTCTTGTGTTTCCTGTGAGCTGCCCTAAATCAGTAGAATCAAGGTGCCTGAACTTCTCCATGGCATTCGTGTGTTCCAGGCAACATTTTTCCCCCATAGGAAGTACTTTTAACGTCAACTATTCTTCAAAAAGTTCTAAATGTCATCACTGGATTTTATCTATTAGAGAGAATTAAAACTCATATAAATTGAAATAGGCAATACTATATGGTTGGCAAGAGCACTAAATTTAGAGTTGGTGAAAATTAGTTTCCAACCCTGGCTTACTTGTGCCTGGGAAAATCTAGCCGCCAGGTGCTCCTACTTTCTCACAACTGAAATAAGAATTCCACCAACCTGTCCAAATCCACTAACACGCTTTTGTGCGTGTATTAAAAAGCTTTGTAATGTATCCAAATGTGGTAAGTTCACAAATAGAAAAATGCAATCTGTAACTGAAACATTTAGGACTAATTGAATCCATGCATTAAAATGCTTTAAGGTGGAATAAAGTCCTCATTATAACTAAGTCTAAACTTGTCACATTTGTATTTATTCAAAGCTGACAATTTTAAAAAATAAAAGGGGCTATGCCTGAGTGTTTCAACAGTTGGTGTGTGACTGCTAAGCAAAAGGTCTTTTTAAAATTTTAGCATATAGTATACACACCCTGCTCTTCCTCTGCAATCCAATCAACTTTGTCTGCATGTCTGGCATTGTTTAACATTAATCCCTTCGAATCATTTAAGGAACCATATGGCTTCCAAAAACAGTAATTCCAACTTAGAAGAATAACATCTTTAAAAACCGAGCATGTTCAGAGCAATTAAGAAACCAAGATATTTCTATTTCAAAGGTAAGAAAAATCCTTACCATTCTGGAAAATAATTATCAGTCTTTTCAAACTCTGTAACATGCAAAAACATTCTTTGAACAGCAGTTTTAATGTTAAAAGTGTCTGAAAATGCTTAGGTAAAAATCAAAGTGGCACAATGAAATGTTAAATAAAATTCACTCTTATTTTGTGACTTCAAAGTTTTATTCTCCACTACCTATAACACTTCCCCTTTGCTCCCTTCCCCTATTACTGGGACAGAGTTGCCCAGTACTTTGGTGTGGTCCACTCAGAAGGCACACAGAACAACAACAGGAAAAAAAAAAAAAAACCCCACACACACATTAAAATAACAAGACAAGAGGAAGAGGCAGTAGAAGGGGGGGGAAAGAACTGTGTCTGTGACAAGGGGAAGGGAGAGACAAAGGGGCAATAGGACAGAGGGAGAAAAAAGAAAAAAAGATAATAAAATCTGTTCTTCCAGAAGTGATGCTTTATGTTTATAAAGGAGTGAAGTTTCCAGAAAGTGAATCTAGTATTATACAACAAAAAGTAATAAAGAGGCCAACAGGAAAAATAATGGAAACAGCAGTGTCATAAACATTCCAAACTCCAACCAATTTTTCATACACATGCACTTTTCTCTGACCCAAATCATAATTTTATGCAAAACGAATTACTATAACTAATCAAGGCATGTTACAGTACTAAAGAAGCTCTCATCACAAATCGTAGATCTCACGGAAATTCAGAGCTAGAAATTTCCTTACCATCCAGCTCAACTCTCTCATCTCTCAGAGGAAGAAACTGAGAGCCTGTCCTGTAACATGCCTAAAATCACAAATGATTGCAGGACTCAGCAAAGCTAGGATTCTTTGTTCAATAATTTTCCATATCTTTTGCCTCTGATTTTATAAGCTAATTATTAACCATCGACCATAAATTTAAGATAAAGTTTCGTCAAGTCTAACAAAAAGCTTTCCGGTAGCCAGATGAGAAGTAAACACTTCATAACACAGCACTGTTCACACAAATTAGAACACAAAATTAAATAATAGCCTCCACAGAGTATTAACAAAATGTCCTAACTTAAGAGAAAACAAAGGTCATTTTCGACCATTTAGATTAAGAAACATAATATTTAAAACTGAAAGTACTTCTCAGGATCTGTGGATAAAAAAAAGGAATATTCAACAAGGCTTTTTTTGTGCGTGATTCCTTCCAGCCAAATCATTTGGTAGATTTCTGTCGCCATTCTCCTTTCTGATTAAACAGTAACTTATTTATCAAGGTTCTTCTCACATTTTAGTCCTGCATGCTTTTAAGAATTTAACCACGGAGAACTGTTTATACCTTCTATATCCCTGTCACTGGGATCTGATTAAGACCCTTCCTTTGTAGCCAATCAAAAGGAGGCTGCTTTGAATGTAAAAGCTCCTGCTTCAGGTTTGGGGCCTAAAAACTGATTTGTTTCCACACAGACTGATACATTAGACTGATGTTGTTTTCTCCCAGACCAGTAAACTTGATGCACGCCATTAATTTGGGCTACATTTCAAAAATTCTCAGCAACTTATAATTTTATATAAAACTGATCTGCTTAAAGCTTTAACAGAGAAGAGGTAGGTGAGGGAGGTGGGGGACAAGCACAAGCCTAAGGCTGTTTCTGTTTTTAACGGCAGGTGTAAAACAGAAGCGAATTTTCTTTAAAATGCTATATAACATTTTAGGATATCCGTTTTCAATTAGGCTTCATATAATACCAGCACGTAAATACAGGGCATTTCCAATCAGTAGTGGTAGGTTTCTGCTCCCCTAGAAAAACACCTACTTCTGAGGTTCACCTCTTACCCTCCCAGTTGCGCCGAGTAAGAAACATTGATGCCAAACTTGGGGCCCTTGTCCTTTTGTCCCCCTAGGCAATCTCTGGCCTAATTTTAGACAAAATCCTCCACTGATTACCCCTCCCCCTATATATCCCTGCTCTCCCTTAATGAGAAATCATACCTCAGAATCGTGCCTCTCTTCGCCCTACGTAAGAAGAGAACGCCTGACCCACCGCCACCTGGAGAACAATGTAACCCAACTCCGGGTCCATAGATTCCTCTATCCGAGCCCTAAGATTTATCTTAAAGGGAAATCAGAAAGCGAGTTATGTCCTGTCATCCTGGATTCCCTCAAGGTGTCCTCCCCCTGGCCTAGGATTACCAGCTCCATTACACCCAGGGGCATTCTACTCACCGGCCTTCCCCAAGTCTGACCCCTGTCCCCGCCACCCCGGTCCCACCCTCGCAGCAGCGGAACGGAACGGGCGGCGAGCCCCCTCGGAGGGTACCGGGCCCTGGCGGGAGGGGGGCGGGGGCGGGTCGAGAGTCGGCTGCGGCGGCAGGACACGTCGGGTCAGTGGCCCCACTCCCACCGCACGACACACGCCCAGTACCTTTGTAGTGCACCCGCAGGTTGTTCTGCGAGAGGCCGATGTAGCTGAACTTGTCCTTCGGGCTCCAGGATCGCGGCAGCGGCGTCTCCTGCTCGTCCACGGCCGGGTAGAGGCGCTTCAGCCGCCGCTGCAGCTCCTTCTCCTGCTCGTTCAGGGCCGAGTCCCCGTGCGGGAAGGGGGCCGCGGCGCTGCTGCCCGCCGCCAGGGCTGCGGCCGGGCCGGGGCCCGCGGCGAGGCCCGGGGGCGCCGGGGGCGCGCTGGCGGGGGCGGCCGCCGAGGTGGGCGGCGGGGGCGGCGGCGGCGGCGGCGGGGCCGCGGTGGCGGGGGGCGGCGGCGGCGGCGGCGGGTGGAGGAGCAGGGCGGCCGCCGCGGCCCCCAAGCCGCCGCCGCCGCCCGCGCCGCCGCCGGGCGAGCCGGCCGGAGAGGAGCCGGCGCTGACGGCCGGGGGCGCCGGCAGGACGACTCCGGAGACGGGGGCCACAGCCGCCGGCGGTGGCGGCGGCAGCTGCTGCTGCTGCTGTTGTGGCGGCGGCGGCGGCGGCGGCGGCTGCCCGGACATCCCGGCCGCGACTCAGCCTGCGGCCACCTCCACCTCTTCTCTCCTTCCTCCTCTGCTTCCCGGGGGCGCTGTCGCTGCGACCGCCGGCACCAGGCGCCCAGTCCGCCCGCCCCGGAAGCAGGCGGCGGGCCGCGCGCCGAGGGAGAGCGCGACGGTTGGGGGGCTCGGAGACGCGGCAGCGGGCGGTGGGCCGGGGGAGGCCCCGAGAGAACGTTGGCCGGGGTGCGGGCGCGGGCCCGGGACGAGGCGCGAGGGCGGGGGCGAGGCGGGAGCGCGGGCGCAGAAGGCGCGGTGGCGGCCGCGGCGGCCGCTGCTCTCGCGGCTGTTTCCCGGCGGGCGGGCCGGGCCGGCGCGAGACGCTGCGCGCGGGCGGCGCTGGGCGAGGGGGCGGGGACGGAGGCGCGAGGGGCGGGGGGGAGCGCGGGCGGCGGGCGGCGGGGGGGCGGGCCCGCGGGGGTCCCGGCGCGCGGGCCGCGGGGGCGGGGAGGGGTGCGAGGCGCGCGGCCGGAGCGGCGGAGCGCTCCTGCGGGGCGGGGCGTGAGGCTCCCGGCGCGGGGTCCCTCCGCCTGTCCCCGCCTCCTCCCACGAGCCCGCCGCTTCCCCCCTCCGCCCTCCCGCCTCCGGCCCCCCGCCCGCCGGGGCCCTCCCGGGAGAATCTCCTCCTACTTTACTTCTTTTTGTTGTCGTCGCCCCACCTCCCCCCCCCGCCACCGCCGTAGGGTTCCCGCTGAAGCGGCGGTGCTGCTTCTCGCGCAGGCGAAAGTAATCGAGCCCGGCTGGGGCCGCCGCGAGCCCGGCCCGCGGGTGCCCGGGACGAACGGAGCGGCTCGGGCTCCGGGGGCCCAACTCAGACCCGGAGGTGAGCAGTCCCGAGAGTGCTCACGGGCTGCTCGGGCGCTGCTTAGCCGCACTTGCCCCGGAGTGCGTTCCCGTCCGCCGCCTCCCCATCTGTGAACCTACTGCCCTTTATTCCGCACGGAACTTAATACCCTAACATTTATCACATGGGGACTGGAAACCATTTCTGAAGGCCAAGTCTCCCACTTAAAATAGTGGTCATTTTATTAATTAATTTTACGAGGACTTAAAGTGAACTTGGAGTGGTAGAAGGTGCCACAGGAATACTAATAAAGACTGGCATGTCTTCAAAGAGCAGGACCATGAACTATATGAATACAGGATTATAGTGTGCATTTGGAAAGGGCTTCTAGAGACGTCAAAACAGTTTATAGACTCATTAATTTTCATCAGTCCTCTTTGTCAGGTAGCAAAGAATTATGCACATTTTTAAAACAAGGAAATATTCACCGAGGTCAGCAGAGTCAAAAATAGGACTTCCTACTTTGCAATTCCCAATAGAGTGCTTTGCTTGGTCGACTAATTTGGCACAACTTGCCAAGTGTTGCTCTCTGACCCATCCTAGCATTACTAGTTTGTTTTCAACACTTCCCTTTGTTTGGGCCATCCTTTCCTTAGCTGGCAAAATCGATCTTAACGCGTGTAAACCACATGCTATAAATTCTGCTATTTTGTTTGCTTCCAGAGATACCGTGATGGTAATTGTTTGGCCGAATAAGCAAGGAATGAATGGTTTGCTGAATAGAGAATTATTTATTTTGTCTTGAAGAGGGTAGGTAAATGATGATTTAATTGACGGCCCCTAATGTCTGGCCAGAACTAATAAAGTCATTCAGTCTAATTTCTCCCTCAATTACCCAGACAACTTGATACCCTGTTGTTGTTTAATAAAAATACCCGATAATTCTAACCTATTGTTTGATGACTTTTTCCAAGCCACTGCTCTTTAATTACATGTCATTGTATTTAAATTGTTCTAAAACTTTCATTTATATTACAGTAACAATGAGTTAAGTGTAAGCCAAACTCCTTTTAAATGTTGGCTAATCAAGGTTGAATAAAAGGGCTCCAAGCCTCATCAAACTTTCTTGAAATAGTCATCAAGTTTTTATTTATGAAGATGTTCTTTTCTCTGTCAGCATACTTAGAAACCGTTTAAAACCTTACATATTCTAGGAGCAGTTGAAAGAATAAAAGTATCTGACATTTTGTTAGAAGCTTTTTAAAGGAGTAACTGGTTGCTCTCCAAACAAGCGACCTCAGAAAATTAATGACTTCACTTTTGGGGGAGGATGCTGTGAAATGGCCACTTTTTCATACTAAAGGTGGCAGGAAACAAAGATAATGTCATTTTAGAAAGCCACATATCTGGTGGCATTTATAAAGACATAAAGGTATTCGTACCTTTTGACTTACTCCCCAAAAAGTCAAGGCCACGTAACAAATCTAAAATGTGGAAGAATCTTAGGCCTAAACATGCTGGACAAGAATTAGATGAAATATGCAAGTGAGGAAAATGTCCAACATGGAGGATCTCGTTGAAGAAATTGTCATATGTCCCACTTAAAAGAATTAGGAATACAGGAGCACATTTAGCACATTCGTTTGAAAATTTTTTTAAATGCATTCCTCTGGGTAGTGGAATTGCCAAAAGGAGGCCGACCAATTAGAAAAAGGTACTCCAGGGGCGCCTGGGTGGCTCAGTCGTTAAGGTCCTGGGATCGAGCCCCGCATCGGGCTCCCTGCTCCGCAGGAAGCCTGCTTCTCCCTCTCCCACTCCCTCTGCTTGTGTTCCCTCTCTTGCTGTCTCTCTCTCTGTCAAATAAATAAATAAAATCTTAAAAAAAAAAGAAAAAGGTACTCCTTCCTCTTGATTTAGTCATTGGATATTGGGCCCACTTTCATACCTCCTCCCTCTGGGCCTCTTACACAGACCCAGTCTGAAATAAATATTATATGGCTCCTTAAAAATATGGTTTTGAAGACAGGGAAGAGAGATTATGATGCGCTACATGGGAAGTGCCTATACAATAATTATATACTGCCAAAATTGTTACCAAAAAGATGTGAAGGAAAAAAAATCACAAAATGTTTCTATAATGGGCAATTACAATACATCATAAAAAGTAAGTTTTTTTGAAATATTATGAAAATAATATACTTTTTTAAATTTTATGAAAATATTAGACATGTACATGGAGACATGTGGTAAAAATCCATTAGCCTTGGACTTGTACACAATCTTTTTGTACCTGTTTCCAGTCTTTCCCATATATCACTATAATATTGATATATATCTTCACTATTATATTGATATCTACCTATCTGCTGAGGTTCTTGGTAAGAACCAATAGGATTCAAATCTGGCTCTCTTAAGCAGAAGGAACTTATTGGAAAGATATTGGATGGTTCTCAGAAATGACAACCAGGCCTAAAAACAAAGGCCAAAGGGGGTCAGGCAGCATAAATACACTGGCCAGGGCCCCACCACTCGTCCCAGCAGCCACCATCTGATGCCCCCTCCACCACGTAGCCTCTTGTCTCTGTGACCCCCAATCTTTTCATCGCTCGCTCCATTTTCAAAGTTGGCGAAGCCTCAGTTGCATGACCACGCCAGGAGCTACTGTGAGCAGAGATTCCCAGCTTCTCCTCTGGGTAGATTATAGAGGCGCTGAGATTGATGCCTTCAGCTCAGGGTAGGCCTCGAGTGCCTAGAGCCTGCAGAGCTGGTCTTTTCGGGCAGTGAGCAGCCTCATGCATTCATAGAGTACTTTACACCATTGTATCCATTTTCTATGCATGGCATGACCTGAAAAAGTTTAGAACACACTGCCCTAGTGGAAAAAGGGCCACCGATGCCCATCGTTGAGGATTTCCCAGTACTAGGAAAGAGGGTCGGACGCTGACCAGCCAGTTTCAGTAAATATCCATGACAGTATCCTTTCTGGGTACTGGAAAATGTGATGGCCAAGTAGCCAAGATCCAGAGTATGGCTTTAGGGTCGGTATTAGTTATCTATTGCTGCTCAGCGAACTACCCCCAAACTTAGTGGCTTAAAATGACAACATATCACACAGTTTCTATGGGGCAGGCATCTGGCCCAGATTAACAGGGTCCCTTGCATTAGATATCTCTCCAAGGTGTCCACTGCGCTGCCCTCATCCCAAGACTTGTGGGGAAAGGATCTACTTGTAAGCTCACTCCCCTGGTTACTGGCAGGCTTGAGTTCCCTGAGGCCATTGGACTCAGGGCCTCAGTTCCTTGCTGGCTATTGGCCAGAAGTGGCCCTCAGTCCCTTGGCACATGGGTGTCTGCAACAAAAACAGCTTGTGTCATCAAAATGTGCCAGCCAAGACAGCAGCACCAGCAGGACAGAAGTCAGTCTTTTGTAACCTAATCACAGAAGTGCCATCCCATCATTTTTAGCCTTCATCTATTTGTTCAAAGTAAGTCACTCTAGGTCACTAGGTCCAGCCCACATTCAAGGGGAGGGGATGATATTAGGGGATGAACAGAGACTTCAAAGGCCAAGACTAGGTTGACAAATCTAATGAGGAGATTTTGCATCCTGTCTTGGCCAAGCCAGGGAGGTGGTGCTGGCTATGACCACAAACCCAGAGATAGGATTCCTGGGGCTTCGGGTTCAGGGTGAAAAGGATCTGCAGAACCCAGTGGAGTAACACAAATGCATTATTTCATACTCATGTGTGAATAAAACAGTTACAATTCAGTGTTCATTAATAAAATAAATGTGAACCCAGAAGTTATTAAATTTAGAGGAAACTCCATGTTTTATTAATCAGTTCTAGGAGAATTTGAACAAAAACTGCAATTCTGGCTTAAAGAACCCGAGCTAACAAGTTAATCTACCATCAATCTGATTTTTCTCTTACTTTTTCCTTCTGCTTTTTCTAGTCTACTGTAACTCCTCTTTCATCTGTCAAAAGTCCTATTTTTTCTTCCATATGGATCTCTACGTTTCCTCTTAGTTTCCTCAGTGCCATGAAAAGTACATGCAAAATGGAGTAACAGCAGGGAGCAGAACTTCCTCTGCACTGTCTCCCTTAGAGCTATTAGGTGGGTGTGATCAGGTTCTTGATGGATTCATAAAATGCGAGGGCTGCCCCAGAATTTCCCCGAGTTCCAGGCAACGCCTCCTATCAGCCTAGGAAACACCTATTAGTTAAGTGGATTCTAAACCATGCCAGTGGCCAAAGGCATGCTGTTTTAGTCCATTTGGGCTGCTATAGTAAAATACCATAGACTGGGTAGCCTATAAACAACCAATATCTATTTATCATAGTACTGGAGACTAGGAAGTCCAAGATCAAAGCACCCGCAGATTCAGTGTCCAGTGATGGCCCTCTTCCTGGTCATAGATGGTCATGTTCTCCCTGTGTCCTCATATGGCAGGAGGGGCGAGGGAATGCTCTGGGATCTTTTATAAGGGCACTCATCCCATTCACGTGGGCTCCACCCTCATACCCTAATTATCACCCAAATGCCCCACCTCCAAATACCATCACATTGGGGGCTAGATTTCAACATATGGATTTGGAGGGGAAGGGGATACAAACATTCAGTCAATAGTTAGGAGGGAAGAGATAGGTAAAACAAAATAAAAGACAAAAGTAGAAAAAATAGAAGAGAAAAAAATAGACGGGTCCTTAACGGATAATGATGAATAGTTCCCGAAAGTGCTAGACATCACTGAGGGCTATTACTTGCCTCCTGTTTCCCTAAGATGTGGGCTGCATGTCAAGCATCATTATTGGGTATCTATTATATGCAATACACAGTGCTAGGCGGCATGTGGACATTTCTAGAAAAGGGGTGGGGGGAGGCTTAAGGGCCTTGCCTTAAAGGAGTTTATAGTGTTGTGGGAAAGAATACTGCCTTTACACAACCAATTTCTCAGATTGAGGATGAAAAAGTGCTATAATAGAGACAAAAAGCAACCTGGCTATTTTTCTAATATCCCGAGAAACATAATTCTCCAGTCCAACCCATTATTGTTGTTTTTTTAAATTTTTTTTAAAGATTTATTTATTTATTTGAGAGAGCGAGAATGAGAGAGAGAGTACATGAGAGGGGGAAGGGTTAGAGGGAGAAGCAGGCTCCTTGCCGAGCAGGGAGCCCAATGCGGGACTCGATCCAGGGACTCCAGGATCATTACCTGAGCCGAAGGCAGTCGCTTAACCAACTGAGCCACCCAGCGCCCCGATTTTATTTATTTATTTGACAGAGAGAGACACAGCGAGAGAGGGAACATAAGCAGGGGGAGTGGGAGAGGGAGAAGCGGGCCTCTTGCGGATCAGGGATCCCAATGCGGGGCTCGATCCCAGGACCCTGATTTCATGACCTGAGCCGAAGGCAGACGCTTAATGACTGAGCCACCCAGGCGCCCTGATCCAACCCATTGTTATAAGTAAAACGAATTAATTCTTCAATCTGAGTTTCTTTGTACCTAGGTTACCTCATGGACATAATTACATGTATTTTTTTTTTATCATGATGGTCTTCAAAGAAGGTGAAAAGTGTAATTTGCAACCTAAGTAAATATAAGAAGAAAGTAATTTAGTGAAGCAATTTATTTTACAATTCACTATTTCCTTCATCATGGCTATATATCATTTTATGCTCAGTAATTAATTTTTTAAACTTTTTTTTTGTTTTCCTTAAGAGCCTTTAATGATATGCAAGGAAAAATATGCCAAGCACTATGTGAAGCTTTTTAAAATCATAATGTTTCAAAGATGTCAGAACATCTGTATTTTAGGGGCACCTGGGTGGCTCAGTAGGTTAAGCATCTGCCTTCGGCTCAGGTCATGATCCCGGGATCTGCTCAGCAGGGAGCCTGCCCCTTCCTCTCCCTCTACCCCTCCCCCTGCTTATGCTTTCTTGCTCTCTCTCTCTCAAATAAATAAAATCTTAAAAAAAAAAAAAGAACATCTGTATTTTAAAAAGCAACATACACTATTTCAAAGACATCTTTAGTAGTTTTCTGCTTCAGCTGCAGTCTGTCTATCTTACACGTATTTAACTTATAAATGGATATCAATTATTTAAAGGAGTGGCATTTGCTGGCAATTACTGGCCTGTCCCCTTTACCCACAACTGCCTCAGTCCCTCATATGTGTTTTGTGCCACTATCCATCCGAAAACTTCCCCTAGATAATTGATCGTCAGCATTCTTCAGAGACCAAAGACCTTTCTAAGTCCTTAAACTCCAAACCCCACCATCGCGTAGCATGCCGCCCTATAAAATTCAGTAAGTACAATGAGAACAACCTACATGGTTAGAGAACAACAAAGGTACACTAAACACGAGGATGCTGGGTGGCTACTCAATGCTCAAGTGCATATTTCCGTGTAGCGCACTAACCTCATCACAGACGTGATGCAATTTGTGCTTGGCGAAATTACAAACCTGAATTATGTCAAGAATCTTCTGGGCTGCTTCTAAAGAGCCAAGACCGTGGGCGTTCACTGTCGAGTATAGTGGGTCAGATTCTTCAGTGGTGCACCTCCTTCTTTATCTTGGTGTGGTTGTATACACACACATGCACACTGCAGCTGACCCAAAAATACACCCCAAAAGATAGCCACCTGTGAGCCTGAATGTGACCTTACTTGGAAAGAGGGTCTTTGCAGATATGATTAAGGATCTTGTAATGAGATGATCCTGGATTGTCATGGTGGGCCCTAAATCCCATGGCAAATGTCCTCCTAAGAGAGGCAGAGGGAGATTTTGGACAGACAGATGAGGAGACGCACACCTAGAAGGTCATGGGAAGACGGAGCAGGGGGGAGATGCAGACGTAAGTCAAGGGATGCCAACATCCACTGGAAGCCGGAAGAGGCAAATGGGTGGATCGTCCCTTCCAGAAATGGAAGGAGTGCAGCCCTGCCAACACCTTGATCTCTGACTTCTGGCCTCCAGAGCTGTGAGAGAATAAAGTCCTGTTGTTTTAAGCCACCAGATTTGTGGTCCTTTGTCATGCAGCCTAGGAAATGAATGCACACATATACTTCAAACGTATTAGGTTCTGGGGACAAAAAGTTGTACAAAGTTATTAAGAAGATTAAGTGTACTGTGTGTTGTGGGAGCCACAGTGATCCATTCACACATTTCCCTCATCAAAATTGCGGTGCTTTTTTATTTGAATGTACTTTGCTGTAAGATTCGGAGCTCCTGCATCATGTTAATTGTACACCTCAGTAAGGCAAACCTAGGCTCACGACTTTTCATACTTTTGTAGCTTAGCCTCATCTCTCTCTCTCTCTCTGAGTTCTGATTGCATTTCAGTAAAGGAAGGGGTTATAAGCACTCTGGTTTGATGGAAAAGTAATTTTATGATTAGGGTACGAATTGAAATGGCTTCCACTGGGCAGAAGTACAAATGGAATAAAACGGCCCTAAGGACACTATCAGAGGGTCACCTTGCTGTCACAGGTCAGAGCTGTTACTTTTTAGCTGTTACATGCCTAATGTCATGTGTATCATGTTTTAACGACTGTATAAGAATCTGACCCCATAAGGATAACTTTGTAGGATAGGTCAGTTGTCTTCTATCAGGTTTTCTAAAAGCAGAGCCTGAGATGGGGTTTCTTTTTTTTTTTAAAAAAGATTTTATTTATTTATTTGAGAGAGAGAGAGAGAGCATGAGAGGGAGAGGGTCAAAGGGAGAAGCAGACTCCCCGCTGAGCAGGGAGCCCGATGAGGGACTCGATCCGGGGACTCCAGGATCATGACCTGAGCCGAAGGCAGTCACCCAACCAACTGAGTCACCCAGGCGCCTGGAATTTCTTTTTTTTTTATTATTTATGTATCATTTTTAAAAATGTTTAATCCCAATATAATTAATGGACAGTGTGATATCAGTTCAGGTGTACCATATAGTGATTCAACACTTCTATACATTACTCAGTGCTCATGGCGATAAGTGTGCTCTTCGTCCCCTTTATTTCACCCATCCCCCCACCCACCTTCCCTCTGGCAACCACCAGTTGGTTCTTTATAGATATAAAGTCTGTTTTTATGTTCGTCTCCTTTTTCTTTGCTCGTGGAGATGGGGTTTTTGATGCAAGTGATTTTTTTGAGACCGTGTTCTCAAGCGCCATGTGTAAGGGAATAAGGGAAGCAGGTTAGTGCAGGGGAAGAAGCCAGGCAAGGGCAAGTGTCCAGGGATGCCTGGGTGGCTCAGTCAGTTCAGCATCTGCCTTCAGCTCAGGTCATGATCCCAGGGTCCTGGGATCGAGTCCCGTATCGGGCTCCTTGCTCAGCGGGGAGACTGCTTCTCCCTCTGCCCTATGCCCCTCCTCCTGCTTCTGTTCTCTGTCAGATAAATAAATAAAATCTAAAAGAAAAAAGAAAAGAAAGACGAGTGTCCAGTGAAGTTTGGCTTCTGCCTGACCCCATGGGGAGCCCTGAAGTGTGTATAACATTGCAGCATTGCCCCTCCCTTGGGCAAAAGTCCAGGACTTTTATAACTGTTTGAATCACTCATTAGGGGCAGACCACCTCCCTCCCGGGGGGAGCATGACATCCCAGCATCTCTGGGCCAGGAGACTCTCTTCAGGCGAGGGCAATCCTCTGGAAAAGGGCGCCGTGGGAACCGCTGACAACTAACACTCCCATCAGCCTGAGATGGGTGAACCAGCAGGTAATGGAAACTGGTCAAGGTACTAATAGCTGTTTAGGGATGTGTGGGCTCTGCTTCAGATTGCATTTCTAATCACACAGCCGATCACTTCCATGAATACCGATGCCATAAGAGAACTCTCTGGAAGGAAAAAAAAACAACCATGTTTGCATTACTGGAGAGTTGGAAATTCACAAGTCTTGCAAATCATATTAGGGAGATATCATCAACAAATACTTTCAAGTTCTAATAGGAATAATCTGGGAAGAGTGCCTTTCATAAAGAAATCTGGTTTTAGGGGCACCTGGGTGGCTCAGTAGGTTGGGCGTCCACCTTTGGCTCAGGT
The DNA here is from genome assembly GCF_029215605.1 of Mirounga angustirostris. Lineage (NCBI taxonomy): Eukaryota > Metazoa > Chordata > Mammalia > Carnivora > Phocidae > Mirounga > Mirounga angustirostris. Next base: position 14,052,935 of record NW_026991716.1, on the reverse strand, counting down.
CGTGATCCTGGAGTCCTGGGATCGAGTCCTGCATCGGGCTCCCTGCTCAGCAGGGAGTCTGCTTCTCCCTCTGCCCCTCACCCTGCTCGTGCTCTCTCTCTCTCTCAAATAGCAAATGAACAAATCTTTAAAAAAATTAAAAAAAAAAAAAGAAATCTGTTTTTAGGCTGCATGTGGGAGCCCGGCCCAGTTGTGAGTTTGTGCTGGTGTGCTCAGTCCTGACCTCACATCATGCTTATTTTCATGGTTTGTGTGTCTTTTTCCACTCTCTGATGGCCACATGAATGTTGTCTGTGTCGTGTGGTTTCTTTTAGTCTGTAAGGTCCTAGGAGGCACAGGCCACATCTATTTATTCTCCATGTGGCATGTTGCACAATTATCTGCCTAATAACTGCTTCTTGTTGATGATGCAGTGTCGATATGAGACTATTTGCCTTTTGATGATGGCAATGATATTTTACTCAATGACCGCCTGGGCTTTAACCATATGACAAAGGCGTCATCCTAAGCAGAATGTGCACATTCAGATCCCTCCAGGAGCCAGATAGATCCTGTAAAAGAGTGACCCCGGTTGGGTATAAAACAATAGAGAGCAGTGGGAACTGTAAGAGGTAGAGAGTGTAAGGGGATTAAAGTCATCATGTTTGAAACCCTACACAGGTGAACCAAAACACTTCTGTGGGTCAGACCTGGTTAATGGGTCACCAGTGAGTGGCTGAACTGCAGCTCCAAGCTCAGAGCTGGAAATTCAAGCCAATTACAGATGTCTTGGATGTGCTCTGCTGCCTTCCATCCGCCTGGGTCACCAAGGAGCCAAAAACTGTTAGAATTTGCCTCTGCCCACCATTGACAATCGGAAGCACCCGATATTTCGGTCACACTGCCCTGCTTGTAGAACCAGATTGAGAGATCTTGATAGACTTCCCGGCTTGCCAGGGAAGTCTGAGTCATGGGTGCCCCGTATATGTAACACAACCAGGAGAAACACCTTAAGAGAGCCTACTTCCTTTAGAGGGTCCCACCTCTAGTAGGCTGTCCTTAAATACTTCCCGATGTCGCACACAAGCTAGTTTGATAATCTTTGATTCCGGGTCTTTAGAAGCACCTCATGGGTTTGATTCTCAGAATAAACTTCCTCACCATTTGATTATGCTGCAAAGATTACACGTACTCATCGCAAGTGTTGGCAGGAATGTGGCGAAGTCAGAACCCTCATACACTGCTAGTGGGAATGTAAACCGGGGCAGCCACTGTGAAAATCAGTGGGGTGGTTCCTCAAAAGGTGACACACACAGGTACCCTGTGACCTGGCAATTCTACTCCTACGTACACACCCAAGAGGAAAGAAAACATACATCCACATAAAAGCTTGTGCATAGATATTCATAGCAGCATCATTCATAATAGCCCAAAGGTAGAAACCATCCAACCGTCCATCAGTGGATGAACAGATAGATAAAACGTGGTACATCCATACCATGGAACATTGCTCAGCAATAAAATGGAGTGATATATGGGCAGAGGCTACAACAGGGATGGACCTTGGAAATGTTATGCTAAATGAAGGAAGCCAGTCACAAAAGACCACATATTTTATGATTCCATTTATATCTTTTTTTCAAACAGTTTTAAAATCGATTCTTCTACTTTCTTTTTCTAGTATCCACTTTGTCAGCTTTATAATGGATCACCAATGGAAATTGGGGTTGGCATTCAAAAAGCCCAATCATTCTGTGTTCCAGAGTCGGAATTCCACTCAAGACTCCACTGTCTGGAATCAATAGACTAGTACAGTGGTTCTCAAACTTTAGAGTGCAGGAGTGACCCAAGGCATAGATCCAGGGCATAGAGTGCAGGAATGACCCAAGACATAGATCTATGGATCTATGAAGCCCAACAAAGCACCCCTGATTTGGCTAGTGGGCATTTGTTGCTGCTGGTCTGGGGATCACACTTGAGAATTACTAGACCAGACTTTCTTGGTTTTTTATTTTATTTTTTCATTTTGAAAAGTGACAGAGTGGGGCACCTGGGTGGCTCGGTCGGTTAAGCTTCTACCTTTGGCTCAGGTCATGATGTCAGGGTCCTGGGATCGAGCTCTGCATTGGGCTCCCTGCTCAGTGGAGAGTCTGCTTCTCCCTCTGCCTGCCTATCCTCCTGGCTTGTGCTCTCTCTCTCTCTCAAATAAATAAATAAAACATTAAAAAAAAAGAAAAGTTACAGAGTTATAGGAAAGTTGGAAATACAGCACAAAGAACTTTTTTTTTTTTTTACTGAACCATTTGATAATAAGCTGCCAACATAATGCCCTATTACATCCTAATACTTTAGTATAAAATTCCCACAAAGATATTCTTCTACACAACCGAAGTAGGACCATCATGATCAGGAAAGAAACATGAATGCATTACTACCACCTAATCTTCACACCCTATTCAAGTTTGGACAGTTGTCCCAATAACGTTGTTTACAGCCCAAGGATCCAGATCAGAACCACACGTCGCAGTTAATTGTCATGTTTCCACAGCCATGGGCCAGTTCCTCAGTCTCCTCAACGTTCTTGACCCTGACACCTTTTTATTTATTCCCAGTTATTTTTTACAGTATCCCCCAATTTGGGTTTGTCTGGTGCTTCCTCCTGAGAAGAATCAGGTTATGCACCTTGGGCAGGAATAACATACAAATGTCTCTATGTTCTCAGTGCATTTGGTCAGGTGCCCCATGATTTCAATGTCTCCCACTAATGATGACGCTGACTTTGATCATTTAATAAAGGTGGTATCTGCCAGTTTTCTCTGCTATAAAGTTACTCTTTTCCTCTTTATTATCGATTAATATTTTGTGGGGAAACATTTTATAATGAGCTAAATATCTCATTCCTTACCAAATTTCCAATTCATAAATTCATTATTCATATATCTATCAACGCATGGCTTCCCATTTTGTTCAATAGGTTCGTAAATCACCACTATTTTCATTTATTTTGATGCTCAAAATACCCCTGATTTGACTTTGGGAGTCAAGGACATAGTGGGAGCCCTATGTCCTTTTGACACGCCCCCATCCTTCTTTGAGCGTATTCTTACTCTCTTGCACAAGAAGAGGTTCCAGACTCATCTGATACTTTCCATGCTGCGGGCTTGGAATCAGTCATTTCTCCAAGAAGCCATAGTTTCTTTTAGTTGGAAATGACATTTGAAGCCTAGGTTTTGAGGAGTGTTGTTGCTCTTAGGCCTTCTCAGTGACAGCTAAGGTATACATACCACATGTATGTACTGGTTATCCATTGCTGCGTAACAAATACCACGAACTTAGCAACTATGCCAACATACACTTACTATCTCACAGTTTCTGAGGTCAGGAATCCTGGCATGGCTTAGCTGGCTCTTTTGCTTGAGGCTCTCCCAAGTTTGCCTGGGGTTGTGATCTTCTCTCTGGGCTTAGCTGGGGAAGGACCCGCTTCCAAGCTCACGTGGTGGCAGAGAGCCTCCATTTCTCAGTCGGGCTGTTGGCTGGAGGTTGCCCTCAGTTCTTTTCCCTATGGGCTCCTCCACAGAACCACTGACGACGTAGCAGCTTGCTTCACCCAAGCCAGAAAGGGAGAGAGTCTCCAAGCAAGACGGACATGACAGTCTTATGTAGCCTAATCATAGAAACAGCCTATTATCTTTGCTGTATTGTACTGGTTAGAAGCAGGTCATGGGGGGCGCCTGGGTGGCTCAGTAGGTTAAGTGACTGCCTTCGGCTCAGGTCATGATCCCGGAGTCCTGGGATCAAGTCCCGCATCGGGCTCCCTGCTCAGCGGGGAGTCTGCTTCTCCCTCTGACCCTCTTCCCTCTCGTGCTCTCTGTCTCTCATTCTCTCTCTCAAATAAATAAATAAAATCTTTAAAAAAAATAAAAAAAAAAGAAGCAGGTCATGGGTCCTGCCACACTCAAGGGGAGGGACTTACACAAAGGCATGAATGCCAGGAAGTATGGATGATTGGGGACCATCTTAGGAACTTTGTACTACAATTACCTAACTAAGCGATAGAGACAAGGCGGCCATCCTATAGTCTACCACGATACATACACGCATATGTACATCTATGTTTATATTTCTAACTACCTATGCACGCAATCTACCTATCCGATCTTGCAAACCATGCTTCATTACTACTACATCCACACCACATTATTCATTTTTGTTTTCTTCTTTTCCATGTTTGTGACTCCCTTCCCCAATGGTGAGAAACCTTTATATATTTATTTATTTGATCAATTCCTTGTCTCTACTGCCACTCCTTCTCCATTATAGATGCTTTCCTCTCTGCTCAGGCTCTGATATCCCATGTCTGGCTGCCCTCATGTGAAGATGCCTCAGTCATCATGCTCAGACTCTGCCCCACACATGGAGCCACTCTGTATAGGGATGCCCCCTCACCCTCAGGGGCTCTGACTCCCATATAGGTCATGCCTCCCCTTGTGTGGTGGCCCCCTTCACCTTGCTTAAGATCTGACACACCAGGGCGCCTGGGTGGCTCAGATGGTTAAGCGTCTGCCTTCGGCTCAGGTCATGATCCCAGGGTCCTGGGATCGAGTCCCCACATCAGACTCCCTGCTCAGTGCAGAGCCTGCTTCTCCCTCTCCCTCTGCCATTCCCTCTGCTTGTGCTCTTCTGTCTATCTCTCTGTCAAATAAATAAATAAAAATCTTAAAAAAAAAAAGATCTGACACACCACAGCTAACCCTCTCTCCCCGCCCCATGGATGTCCGGCCCCATCTAACATCTTAGGTCTGAATCATTTGGGAAGAAAGGGAAGGGAAAGGAAGGAAAAGAGCACATTTCTTTTTAATGTTTCCATCTTTTCCTCCTTAAATACAGTTCATCCTCTCCTCCCTCCAAAGTAGGGAGAGTAGGTACAAAACATTCCCTGAACAGATGGTATAAAATGCAAGTGGCTATTCTATAAATTTGCAGCCTATTAGCTGGGGTGGGAGGAGCTCTAGTGGGTGAAGCAGCAGAAAAAAATATAAAGGAAGGACAAAGAGAAACAAGCACGCACAGCGCTTTCATTCTACCTCTGGGTTTTGTTGGAGTGCATCTATTTTCCAGTCTGAAATGCCCACTTTTCTGTCCTTTGCATTAGTGCAATTCTTCCCTCAAGGGCCAGCTCCTGAGGTTCCTTCTTCCACAGAAGACCCTCACCAACTGGAGGCCAGCCATTTTTTATCTCCTTTTAACATTCCAATCCATACTCACGTCTTTGTCATCACATCCTAACGCTTGATTCTGTATGACCTTGTATTGATCGCTAGTTCTTTTATGTATACACACCTTTTCTCCTGAACTAGATAGTAAGTTCCTTAAAGATAATACTTCATTGTGTGCATCAGATGCTTGTTGAGTGATTGAAAGAAGCCGCTCTGTAGGCACATGAAACTGGGCTGGAAAGAGACAGATGGGAACCTCAGCAGAAGAGTGGCCACTAGGTATTTCATCTCTTATTCTCTTGTTTAGTTCAGTCTCTTGACTAGAAGGCAAGCTCAGCATTGAAATGTTCAGTAAATATGTACTGAATTATTATTTAGCATATACAGTAGCCACAATCTCTCCAGAATACATGGACCCCAGAAGCCACGTGTGCTCTATCTTCCCTACCCCAAATGGATGGCCAGAGACATGGCTTTATTTATGCCCCTGTTTTTCTGGACCCTGTACTTAATACATGCCCCCGAATTTAGAGGTGTCTCACTGAATATGGATGCACAGTTATATTTATGAACAAGTTTGAAGAGAGGGAGCAAAGATTAAGATGTTCTTCTGATACAGAGTCTGAGTTAAGAAAGGCAGCATCCTCAGTTGCAATAAGAAAACAGTAAGAGGGCGCCTCGGTGGCTCAGTTGGTTAAGCGACTGCCTTCGGCTCAGGTCATGCATGGTCCTGGAGTCCCGGGATCGAGTCCCGCATCGGGCTCCCTGCTCGGCAGGGAGTCTGCTTCTCCCTCTGACCCTCCCCCCTCTCATGTGCTCTCTCTCATTCTCTCTCTCTCAAATAAATAAATAAAATCTTTAAAAAAGAAAAAAAGAAAACAGTAAGAACAATTTCCTAGTGTGACATGTACCCTCCCTCCGTCTAACTATGTCACAGCCATGTTGTTTAAGGGGGTTGCTTCTCATAGATCCTTCAGTGCTACTCAGCACATGGAGCTACACGTGATTTGAATTTCAGACTTATTAGTAATAACATCAGTAGTTTGTCTTATAATAAAATCCCTAGTGGGGCTCCTGGGTGACTCAGTCGATTAAGCATCTGACTCGTGGTTTGCGCTCAAGTCATGATCTCCAGGTTGTGGGATGGAGCCACCCATGGGGCTCCATGCTCAGCGTGGAGTCTGTTCAGAATTCTTTCCCTTTCTCTCCCTCTCCTCGTGCTCTCCTTCTCTTTCTCAAATAAATAAGTAACATCTTTAAAAAAAAAAAAAACCCTAGCAACTGCATAGGGGGTGGATATTAGTCATCACCACAGAATGTTAACCAGTTCGACCCACGTCACTAAAAAGCATCAGACCTGGACAATCTTGACCTTCTGACCAGTTGCACCTTCCAATAGTCCTTGTGGAGATTACTGTTATTTTTTTTTTTCTTGCTGGTGTTCACAACGAATGCTAACATACTGGCTGGGTTTGGGTCATGCCTCCTATTGGGGTGATAGTCTCAAGCTTTCCCTAATCACCCCGATCTAAGACCCCGGCTGGTCAAAACAGACCCCCAAAGCAGAACATCAGGTCATCCTGACATGCAGTTCCCCCATCCCGCCACTGCGGGGGTGCTCAGTGGTGGGACGGCTCTCCTTTAAGGGCTGGAAGCAGGGAAGAATGCACGCGGGTTGCCAAAACAGCATGTGAGCCTGGTGAAGAGGATCCCGAACTGAAAGCACGTGAAGAGGGCGAGGCAGAACGGCAGAACATAAACAGCGCTCTTTCTTCTTGGCAAAAACAAGAGACAAAAGCCACCTCGGAGGGGAAAGAAATGCTATTTTTAGATGTGAGAGTTATAGCCATTTTTAGAGGATTGTCCTATCAAACTGAAAATTATGTTGGTTTGTTTTTGTTTTTAAAGTAGAACATTTGAGGCTGGTTCTGTAAAGTAATTGGATACACATGTACACACACAGACCACTTGCCCATCTAGTTGGCTAGGGGATATCTGAGGAAATCCAACTAGCATTTTGACTGTGTTATGTGTGTCAGGGATCACAGTGGGTGCTGCTGAGTATTCTCGTTCCTTCTGAAACACCGAAGGGAAAGACTGCAGGGGTTTAGGACAGGGTTGGCCCTGTAAGGATCTACTTGTTGAGGTTCTCCTTGTCCTCATTTGCTTGACATTCGAAATCAACATTCTCTCGTGCTTAGGAAGAGACCCCATGGAAAGGAGGCCACACAGCAGTGGACGGTATAAACCAACTCTCAAACACACGAGTGGTTGGAAACGCTCCCTATCTGGAAAACTGAGCAGCTTATACTCAAGATAGGCTTTGCGATGAATTCTTTCGGTTAGCAAACACCCCAATGATCTTGGCTATACATCCGACCCTTCACTTATCAGGTTCGCTTAATTTAAGTTCCACCTGCATTGAATCAGATTGTTGTTGAAAAACACCGCCAACGATTGCTTTTTTCATTTGCCAGGCTAGTCGGGAGGGGGAAAAGGGCTTGACCTACGGAGTCAGACCTAACTATAATCCACTTCTGTCCCTCAATCCCTGAGTAAGAGCAGGCAGGTCAGTGAGCCTCTCTGATCTTTAGTTTCTGCATCTGCAAAATGGGGGTCAATTTTCCCACCTCACAGAACACTCTGCAGTCCTCAGCACATTTCTGGCCCAGGGCAGGTGCTCAGAGAAGAAAAGTGATGTTGGGTTTTGTTAATTACAGAGTCAGAAACCTACAGAGGTTGCACATCATAGAAGGTCGGCAGCTCTGACCTAATTCCTGCCTAGGCCGTGAAGGGGAACAAACTGCAGGATGTTTGTCCTTCAAAACCCATGGGAGACACAAAAGGACAAATAGTGTACGATTCCACTTAAATGAGGAAATTCATAGAGACAGAAAGGATAAGAGAGATTGTCAGGGGCCAGAGATCATGGGAGTTATTGCTTAATGGGTATAGGATTTCAGTTCAGGGTGATGGAAAAGTTCTTGAGATGAATGGTGGTGATGCACAACCACGTGACTGCACCTGATGCCCCTGAGATGTACATTTAGAAATGGTTAAAATGGTCAATTTTGTTACGTTTATTTTACCACAATTTTAAAAATAGGGAAAAAATGCACTGGAATGATGCAAATCAAGATACATTCCCGGGGCACCGGGCTGGCTCAGTTGGTGGAGCATCCGACTCTTGATCTCGGGGGTCATGAGTTTGAGCCCCATGTTGGGGCTTGTAGACATCACTAAATAAATAAAACTTATAAAAGAATATACATCCAATTATGGAATATCGTACAGCTGTTAGAAAGAATGGGGTAGATTTTATTCTATTGACATAAAAAGATGCCAGTAAAAAAAGCAAGTTGTAACAATATGTGGAGTATAATGCTAGTTATTTTTTCTGCCTCACACTTATTAGCTCATCTTATCTTTGCAACGCCCCTATGATGTATATATGATTGTCGTTACCTCATTTTGCAGATGAGGAAACGAAGCCACAAGCGAGGTGAGGTGTCTTGCACAAGGACATGGATCTAATATGTGGCAGAGCTAGAATTTTGATCCAGCTCCAACTATCTGGCTCCCAAAGTCTGAGCTCTAGATGCTTCCATATCATCTTCACCTGGGAGCTTTTCAAGTATGCAGGTTCTCTGGCCCCACCCCACACCTACTGGATCAGATCTGCAAAGTTCTGAGATCCAGGAAGAATTCTTGTGTATCTCGGAGGCTGAGAGGACTGCAGCCCAAACTACCAGGCAACACTTAGTGTCTGTTTCATGAGAATAATAAATGTTAACATATGCATAGGTAGGGGCATCTGGGTGGCTCAGTCGGTTGAGCGTCTGCCTTCAGCTCAGGTCATGATCCTGGGGTCCTGGGATCGAGCCCCACGTCGGGCTCCCTGCTCAGCGGGGAGCCTGCTTCTCCCTCTGCCTGCCACTCCCCCCTGCTTGTGCTCTCTCTCTCTCCGATAAATAAATAAAATCTTTAAAAAAACAAAAGTTATTTTGTCAGTTTAGAAATGTTTTTCTCTCGAGACTCCTGCCTCCGACCTTCCAAACTCAGTCTTCAACAATAGAGCAAAACCTTATCAAATTGAACTCAGTTCTGACTTGCAATGTGTTCTTTTGGAATTTGGTGAAGTCTTTGAGAAATTGAAGAAATTGTTTAGTAAATAACTTGTCAAGCTAGTTACTAGACTTGTAGGGGGGCATATTTAACCCACTAAACGAAGCCAGCCCGGCTTCTTTTTTCAATTTTAAGGATCTTAGTACATTAATGGTGTCTGATTGCAAATGAGACATCGACCTTCGTCAGGGGCCAGAACTGCTTTTGGATAGACATTCTGGTAGTACTTCAGTTGGTTTTTGTTTTTGTTTTTGTTTTTGTTTTAAAGATTTTATTTATTTATTTGACAGAGAGAGACAGCGAGAGAGGGAACACAAGCAGGGGGAGTGGGAGAGGGAGAAGCAGGCTTCCCGTGGAGCAGGGAGCCTGATGCGGGGCTTGATCCCAGAACCCTGGGACCATAACCTGAGCCGAAAGCAGACGCTTAACGACTGAGCCACCCAGGCACCCCACTTCAGTTGGTTTGATGTAATTTAATGCACTGATGTCTTAGAAATGACTATAACGCATACGTTTTCCAAGTCATGTAAATTCTACCCCCTTTTCATACCCACCCTTGTAACTGGGCTGATTCATGCAATTTTTATCTTATCAAGTCTTGAATATAGTATTATGTAGTTAGGGTGCATTTGATTAAACCCTGAACTAAGAAAGTTTCCCTGAACATCTCCATGCCTCAGTTTCTTCTCCTGTAAAATGGGTATATTAAGGGTTATAGCAGGGTCACCACATGTGGTTGTGTAGACTGAGAGCTGCATAGGGTTAGGGGTCACCTGTCACAGCTGCTGGCTGTAGGCCGCTGCTCTGCTTGGAGGGTTCCTGAGAGTATATTATGAGCTAATAGACATGGATCAAGTGAAATTGTGCCTGGTGCAGAATAAGCGCTGTTTGAGTGTTTGATGATTTTAACAGAATAGGTCTTGATTCAAGGGATTATTGCCCTCAAATAAATATGGCAATGAATGACAAGAGAAATGAACTTGGAGAGTAAGATGTGCTTTCCTCAATCAGAATCGTTGATTTGGTATGCAATTAATTATATTCTTCCACTAAGAAAAAATCCAGAAAACCTACCTCTCATACAAGATGGAAGTGTAATTTCTGCCTTCTGGGGGCACACACGAAGTGACAGACACAGGAGTACAACTTGCTGGAGAGGCAGGGATCTTTGGGAGGAGGTAGATGCTGGGACCACACAAGCTCTCAATCCCAGCTATAAGACCTTCATGCTAACTTCAGATGAGCCCCCTTTAAACCTCAGTTTCTTTATGAGTATAGTGGACAGAATGATAATTTCATCAACCGAGCTGTCAGGAGGGTAGAAGGAGATAGGCACACAAGTGTCTGTATTCAGCTCAAGTCATGATCTCAGGGTCCTGGGATGGAGTCCCATGTTAGACTCCCTGCTCAATGGAGAGTCTGCTTCTCCCTCTCCCTCTGTCCCTTCCCCCCACATCTGGGCACGCTCTCTCTGTCTCAAATAAATAAATAAAATCTTAAAAAAAATAAATGTTTTATGAAGGTAGAGGAGAAATGGGAGGAAAACTGAAATGATCTGCTTATGCGTCTGTTTCCTTCACTCCCCTGTAGGCACCTCCGGGGCAGGAACTATATCATTTCTATATCCTGTATCATTCCTATATCCTGTATCATTCCTGTATCCCACTGCTAAATACCATGCTCAGTAAATATTAAACTAAGTGAAGGGGCGCCCGGGTGGCTCAGTTGGTTAAGCAACTGCCTTTGGCTCAGGTCATGATCCTGGAGTCCCGGGATTGAGTCCTACATCGGGCTCCCTGCTCAGCAGGGGGTCTGCTTCTCCCTCTGACCCTCCTCCCTCTCATGCTCTCTGTCTCTCATTCTCTCTCTCGCATATAAATAAAATCTTAAAAAAAAAAGAAGAAGAAGAAGAATCCACACAATCTGGTATAATTAAACCCAAGGAATTCAAGATACAAGAAGGTGATTGGGGGGCACCTGGGTGGCTCAGTCGGTTAAGCGACTGCCTTCGGCTCAGGTCATGATCCTGGAGTCCCGGGATCGAGTCCCGCATCGAGTCCTGCATCGGGCTCCCTGCTCGGCAGGGGGTCTGCTTCTCCCTCTGACCCTCCCCCTTCTCATGCTCTCTCTCATTCTCTCTCTGTCAAATAATAAATAAAATCTTTATAAAAAAAATAAAGTTTCATTGGGCGCCTGGGTGGCTCAGTCGGTTGAGCGACTGCCTTCGGCTCAGGTCATGATCCTGGAGTCCCTGGATCGAGTCCCGCATCGGGCTCCCTGCTCGGCGGGGAGCCTGCTTCTCCCTCTGACCCTCCCCCCTCTCATGTGCTCTCTCTCATTCTCTCTGTCAAATAAATAAATAAAATCTTTAAAACAAAACAAACCAACTAACTGAAGGCCAGGGACCTCAGCTCAGGAGGGCTGCTGTAAGTTTGGTGCCCCGCAGTGCCCTTCTCAGACCAAGGAGTTAATAGTTTATACTGTCCAGGAGGCCCAGACTATTCCAGAAGCAAATCCCATGGTATCCCCCAAACCTAGGAGTGATCCTGTGATAGAAAAGTCAAATGTGCTCTAAACATTCTGAATGGAAAAAAAAAATTCTGAACAAAAACTATCCTAAAAAGACACAGTCCACAAGCCACGAGAAAAAAAAATCTACGTAAAAAAATATAAACTTCTAAGAAACAAAGGACGTTAACAGACATAAGACAGGCTAGAATAAAATATTTATATCATGTATTTTAGACTAAGGTTTAGTATCCTAAATGCACAAGCAGTTCACGTATTACAAGTGGCTGGTAAACGATGAAAGGTCTGCTACTGATCCAAGACACGCACATTAAAGCAGCAATGAGCAACTTTTCTGCCTCCTGGATTGACAGAAATGGAAAAGATCCGGTGTTGGTAAAGGTGGCGGCAAAAGGCATTCTGGGAGAAAGTATAACTTGGTTTATTTCTGGAGGGCAATTGGCAGCATCTATCACAATATAAAAGGTAAATAAGCTTGTGTCCAGAAAGTACAGTTCTAGAGATCCCTTCCAGCGATGTAACAATAGGCAGCCTTCATAGACTGCTTACTGTGTACCAGATCCCATGCCAAGTGCATCACATGGACAACGTCATCTGCTTCACAAGATGACCTATCATCACCTCCATTTTCCAAGAAACGGAGGCTCAGGGAAGTTAAGTTTTCGAGGTGAGTAATTAGTGAGGCCAAGATTTAAATCCAGGCAGTCCAATTCCAAAGCCTGTACATATAATCGCTCCCTTTAGCATGCCTCACACCTGCACAGGGAGCACTATTATAATATAGAGATGAAATCCAAGATTCTAACAATAGAAGGATGGGGGGGCACCTGGGTGGCTCAGTCGGTTAAGCGTCTGCCTTTGGCTCAGGTCATGATCTCAGGGTCCTGGGATCCAGCCCCGCATTGGGCTACCCTCTCAGTGGGGAGTCTGCTTGTCCCTCTCCCTCTGACCCTCCCTCCTGCTTGTGCTCTTGCTTGCTCTCTCTCAAATGAATAGATAAAAAATATTTTAAAAAATAATCAAATCAAATCAAATCAGAAGGAGGGTTACAGTCATACCTTGGGCTACCCGGCAGCAAGTACAGGTAGTTTTGTTTGTACCGACAGGGAAACTACTCATCTCATTTTATTAAGTAGAAAAAAAGCAAGTTGTAAAATGACATAGAGTGGTGTGAGAAAAAGGACACACACCAAGTCATGTACAGTAGTTATTCCTTAAATGTGGAAGTAGGAGGACTTCCACTTCTTTAAATACGTATCATTTAGGTCTCTTGACTTCATAAGTGACAAAAAGCCTGACTCAAACTAGCTGAAATACTACAGGGGAACATTTACTCATGCCACTGGAAGGTCCAGAGGTCTGGGTGTGATTTGACAGCTTGACAAGGCTGGGATTGGTGGGATTTGGCAACGTAGTGATGTCTTCAAGGAGTTGGTTTCTTTCCATCTTTGTCCTCAGGCTTCAGCTGTGTCAGCTGCATTCGTAAGCAAGATTCCCTCATGGTTGCAAAACGGTTGCAGCAGTTCCAAGCTTCACATAAGCACTCCCACGGTATCCGGAAGCAGGGATGTGTTTGTGTCCTCTGTTTCTCAGCAGCAGTCTTAAGGTTCAATATCAATGGAACCGACCCTGAATGAACTCCTGGGGCCAGAGGAACGGCAGGGGTGTATTGGCTTGGGCCTCTATACTCTAAATAAACCACTGTGGCAAGGAGTCCTACTTAGATTGATCAAGGTGTCCCCTGGAGCTGGGAGTGTGGTCGATCCCATGCAAATCACTCATGGCTGCCACATGATGGAGGAGGGGTAGAATGTTGTGGAAACAACACTACAATACACCTCTGCATTATTTAAATTTTCTACCAATTCAATAGACACCAAAGCATCTAATACTTTGGTAATTTTAAAAATACAACAGTGGACCTTTTTTTTGGTTCATGAAAATACATTGCAGATGATCTTTTTTTTTTTTTTTAACATTTATTTATTTATTTGAGAGAGAGAGTGTGTGAGAGAGGCTGAGGAGCGGGAGGGGCAGAAGGAGAGGGGAGAGAGGGAGAGAGCACGAGGGTGGGGGAGGGGCATAGAGGGAGAGAGAGACTCTCAAGCGGACTCCCTGCCGAGCTTGGAGCACAAAGATCATGACCTGGCCAAAATCAAGAGAACCAGCTGAGTCACCCAGGCGCCCCTACAAATGATCATTTTTATAAATATTTTTATTTCTTCCTCAAGTTCAAATTACAGAGCTAACCTTCCTGCACCAAAGGGTCATCTAGGAGGTGTGATGCAGCATGTTGTAGCTAGAGTGACCAGTGCTGGACTGAGAATTAGCAGCCCGAGCTCAAGTTCTAGCTCAGTCAGCAACCGTGAGGTCTCAGGAGGGTCACAGACCTGCTCTGGACTCAGTTTCTTTATCAGCAAATGATGGCGTTGGAGGAGATGATCATGAAGGTCCCTTCTATCTCAAGTATTCCTTTCTCTTTGTTTATAAGATATTCCTATCTATCTATCATCTATCTATCTATCTATCTATCTATCTATCTATCTATCTATCTATCATCTATCTATTATCTATCATCTATCATCTATCATCATCATCATCTATCATCTATCTATTATCTATCATCTATCTATCATCTATCTATCTATCTATCTATCTATCTATCTATCTATCTATCATCTATCTATCTATCATCATCATCATCTCCATTCATTCATTTATGGCTTTTTTCTTTTGGTAATAATACTATGCGCATAAGATAAAAATATTCTAACAATACAAAAAGCTTCAGAGTGAACAAGTTCATTCCTCCCCCCACCCGTGCCTCCCAGTTTCTGCTTTGTGCCCCGCCCTAGCCCCTGTTAACAATCTATCCTATATGCATGGATTCTCCCCCGGCCTCATTTCTACAAGTAGTGACCCTCTGCCCCTGCACCCCCCTGTCTGCTTTTCACCTAACTATCTGTAATGGACCTCTTGGATCAGAAGGTACTTGCATTTTGTATTTTGATCGAAACATTGCAAAATGACCCACCAAAAAAAGGATGATGCTTATTTCTCCACTATGTCATCAACACCTTATGTTATTACCCTTTCATTTTTGTTATTGTACAGGATCAAAAAACCACATCTCCTTGTGGTTTTACTTTGCCTTTCTTTCATCCTGCTTGAGGTTGAGAACATTAATATGCTTCAAAGCCATCAACAGTTGTTATTTTCTAAATCATCTGTGCCGGCACTTGGCCCTTAGTTCTTGTGAAGCTACCAGTTTTCTTGGAATGCCGACGATGGGGCGTCCTTGACATCCCCTCTCCCGGGACGGTGGAACTTAGGGACCATCCCATGAGGCCGTGGGGTCACAGGTGGGTGTTGAGCGGGGGCAGTGGCAGAATGGCCACGGAGGGGGGACCACGGAGTGAGGGGGGCACCACCTAGACGGGGAGCACGGCTTTCACACTGGAAAGGCGTTGGAACATCAACAAACAAACAAAGAACAGAAGAATGTGCGATAGGGACCTGAGGGCCTCCTAGACCTGAAATATTGCCGACATGGCCCTTTGCAGAAATAGTTTGCAGGTCCTGGAAGGGATAAAGAGACAAAAGAGGAGGCTGGGAGGCAGGAGGGGACTCAGACAGATGGCAGCTCAGAAGGGAGGAGTTCCCAGTTCTCTTAGTTGGAGAGCTTCACGGTGTCAAGTTTGGCCAAGATTCAGGAAGGATCAAGATTCAATCTGGGGCGCCTGGGTGGCTCAGTTGGGTAAGCGTCTGCCTTCGGCTCAGGTCATGATCTCAGGGTCCTGCGATCGAGTCCCGCATCGGGCTCCCTGCTTAGCAGAGGGTCCGCTTCTCCCTCTCCTATTCCCCCTACTTCTGCTCCCTCTCTCTCTCTCTGTTAGGTGAATAAATAAAATCTTAAAAAAAAAAGAGTGTTCTGGAATCAGCAATGAGGAAGTAGGTTACTGTGACCTTTGTAGAACAGGTTTGGGGGAGTGTTGATGGGCAGGGTTTTGAGTCACAAGAAAGAAAAAAAAAAAACCAGAAAGGGAGGGAAGGCCCTGGGAGTGGGGTGGGGTGGGGTGGGAGGAGAGAGACAGAGAGAGAGAGAGAAAAATAGGGAGGGAGAGGCCTGGACAGAAAACATGAGTGCTTAGCAAAAGTTAATTGGAACAAAGAAAAAACTGGCAAGACTTCTTTAAGACAAATAATAATTACTATATAATATTATATAATCATAATTATTATTACAGATGCAAATACTGTTTCCTTCTTTAAAGCACATGTTAGGTCCGTCTGACGTAAGTTGTAGATGTCCCTTCTTCAATCTCTCACTCTGTAGGGAATAAAATCCCTGATGGACATAAAAACAGAGTGTCCACCCCGGGGTGGGACCTTCCTTGGGTGCAAGCCAGTCCAGCCCCCACATGTTTCATGTGTTCCTCAAAGAGGAAAATGACACGGCCAGGCCACCCAGTGAACAGGGCAGGAACTACAACTGTGGCTTTTAATCTCAGCTCTTTTTCTGCCCTATGGCCGCCATCTCTATCCTCTTTGACGGCCCAAGAGCCTCTAATGGCTAGCTAGCATCTGTAGATCCTCTGTCAATTTTTCCAAATTTTATATATTCACTTCCATTCATTTCCATTTATATATTCATTCCCAAGGCATTGTAGTTCATTCTTTTCCAAACTTCTATTTGGAATACCCTCTTCCATTTTTGTAAAATTAATGTTAGGGAGGTAGAATTTTTTGCTTAAGGTTTTATTTATTTATTTATTTGAGAGAGAGAGAGAGAGAGAGAGAGAGAGAGAGAGTGTGCGATCATGGAGGGGAGGGGCAGAGGGAGAGGGACAAGCAGACTCCCGGCTGAGCGCGGAGCCCAATGCAGGGCTCCATCCCATGACCCTGAGATCATGACCTGAGCCGAAACCAAGAGTCAGATGCTTAACTGACTGAGCCACCCAGGTAGAATCTTTTTTATTCTGGTAAAATATACACAACGCAAAAATTACCATTGCAACCATTTTGAAGTGTACCATTCTTTAGCATTATGTACGCTCACATTCTTATTTAAAAGTTTACATGAAGAATTTAAAATTTACATTAAAAGTGACATCCATCACCACCATGAAAAGGCTAAACTTTTTCGTCATCCCTGACTGATACTCTGTACCCATTAAACAATAATTCCCTATTCCCCTGGTTGAGGTACAATTTGTATCCGATAAGATCCCCATTTTAAGTGTACATTTTGTTGGACGTTGACAAATGTATACTCTTGGGGAGTCACTCTCTCATCAAAATACAGAACATTTTTATACTTACCTGGCAGGGGAGACACCATGATCAAAATATAGAACATTTCTCTCACCACAAAATGTTCCCTTGTGGCTCTTTGCAGTCAGTCCCCAAACTCTGCCTCTGACCTCTAATCTAGATTTGTGTTCTGCTCAAAGCACATAGTTTTGCAGTCCTGCAGATTAAGAAACCACACCTCATTGTGGTTTTACTTTGTCTTTTTTTTTTTTATTGTGTATGAGGTTGAGAATGTTTCTGTCATTATAGGTTTTTTTTTTTCGCTTTTCTAGAATTTCATAAAAATGGCATCAGACAGTGTATGCTCTGGGGTCGTTGGCTTCTTTCACCGAGTGTAACGTTTCTGAAATTCATGCATGTCTTGTATATCAGTACTTCATTCCTTTTTATTGTGGATGTGTAGTGGTGTGTTTTTGTGGCTTTAATTTGCATTTCTCTGATAAATAAAAATGTTGAGCATTTTTCCTGTGCATTGGGGTCCGTTGTATATCTCCTTTTGTGAAAATGTTTGTTTAAATCTTTTGCCCATTAAAAAAAAATTGGATGCTTGTCTTCTTATTATTGATTTGTAAGAGTTTTTTTTTTTTAATATATCTGGATACTAGTCCTTTGTCAGATGTACATGAATATCAGAAGTTAAAATTTGTCTAATTTGCCTCCAGAGGCAAGGGTGGGACTTTTTTTTTAAGATTTATTTATTTATTTGAGAGAGAGAGAGCACGCACGCATGCACGCACGCACGTGTGGGGGGAGGGGTGGTGCCTAGGGAGAGGGCGAGAGAGAAGCCCAAGCAGACTCCCCACTGAGCACAGAGCCCAATGCGGGGTTCGATCTCACCACCCCAAGATCATGACCTGAGCTGAAACCAAGAGTCAAACGCTCAACTGCCTGAGCCACCCAGGGGCCCCAAGGGTGGAACGTCTTAACTCCCCAGGAAAGCAAGGACATCCTCACCAGGCTTTATAACTGTGGATGGCATTGCTCTGAAAGAGTAACCAAGGGGGGCTTGGTGGCTGCTGACATTTTTGAGCCCTACACCTAAAGTGGTAACAAGCAGTCTGTGGTCTTGGTGGGCAAAGACATGTTATGGCTCCCTGGCATTCCAGGAAGCAGCCTCAGGACCCCATAACCCAAAGCTAGGGAGAGTCTTCCTGAGTGTAGGGTCTGAAGTTTCTAAGCTACATTTGTCTTTGGGAGAAGGAAAACCTGATAGAAGTATAGCAGGCCTAGGAACGCTGGGTGCCCTGGCTCCGGTCCTGGACAGGGCACTCTAATGTACATGGCCTGGGTATTGTCCTGATTACAGTGAGGGAAAGCAACGAGCACTGATGCACGGAAGGTGATGGAAGGTGACGGAAGGTGACAACCGGTGTCCTCACATTCTCGCTCTTCTCCTTTTCAGTAGACTATTTGAAGTCGTCAATGACAGGGGACCTCATGGAGTCCTCCCATATGTTCGTTCTCTGCTGGTGCTTTAGTCAGAACCTCAACGAAACACGGCTCCTAAAATCCTACACAGGAAGGTCTCCATGCAGCAATGGGAAGTCGCCGGGGCGACCTCTGTGGAAATCGAAGTGCTTCTCCATGATTATCTGGAATATTAGCCGCAGGAAAATCTTTGGTCAGGAGACTGAAGTTTCCTTTGAATGTGACTAGCAAGCAGGAGGGCACCTTTGTGGGAAGAGATATGGCGCAGCTGAAACGCTCTGTCCCATAAAACGGGTGGGATGGACTTCACGTGGGCAGCTGGAGCCAGGGCGGAGCAGCTGGAGACCACAGTGCGGGAGCAGACTGCTTGTCAGGGGCTTGCTTTGATCCAAGGGGACCTAGAAATCAGAGCTGGGAGGAAGGAGAGAAGAACCAGGATGGGCAGCAGGTGCACAAGGACCAAGCAAGGAAGGAGAAGCCAGGAGACCACATCTGCACTACAAAGAAATAAAATGAGGTTGCAGGGAGGGGAGTCAGGATAGCTTTGTCAGGTTTCAGATGAGACCTCAAGGATGAGTAAGAGCCAGCTAGGGGTGAAGGGGAGGGCTGAGTAGTCCAAGCAGAGGGACCAAATGTCAAAGGCCCCTAGGTGACCGGCTCTTCTTGGAGATGTTACTTTCACAGTGACACCCTACAGCCTTGAAGCTCCAAGCACAGGGTGGGCACCTTCTCCTTAGTGTGAACCAAGGCTCTTACTCCCACCTGCTCTGCAGCCACCCTCGGGTGGCAGTATCTTCTGTCCCCCAGCCCCGTGCTGCTATCCAGGGTCCTGTTCACGTTAGATGCTGGTCCTTTAATTTTCAAAGCCCTCCCTAAAGCCTTGGGGCTCCTGATGTGTATCTATCTCCCTTGGGTCCTGAGGACAACTGGTTTTCTGGCCCCAAATTCCTGTTTTCTTGCTTCGTTGCCAGGCTTGGCCAGGCTTCTTCAGGGACATCTGGAAAAGAACTTTCTGACGCCATGTTTTAGCTTTTAAAAATGACATGCTATTCTATAATCTCACAGTCATATTGGGATGGCCTCAGTTTCTTTGCTTAAGAGCCTTTGAAGAAAATATTGTATAATGATATTTAGTTTCATACTAGATGTAGCCAAGAGCCCAAAGTGCAATTATGGGGGTCCCCAGGCTTTGGAAATACTGATACATGGAAATTCTCCTAACACGGTTCTACTCAGAGAGGATTTTTCACATTAAAAAAAATCACCGCTAGTTTCCTCTAAATAATTTCCCCAGTGTAGTTAAAAGAAGATCAAGTTTTCAAAAGAAATCCAATCCATAGTCAACTTCTCAGCATCCGTAGTCATTGTATAAAGAGATGGGCCACTCAGCCCATCAGGATTTGCATGGCCCCCTCTTCCCGAAACCTTGCAATCTCCAGCCTTCAGTTGGGACCCTCTGTGCTCACCCATGGACTACCCCCAGCCCAGACGCTGGAGCTGAACTGTCCCTGGGAGACCCGAGCCCTACCGGCCTTCTCTTGATCCCGAACGCATTCCAGCCATGCCCCCATTTTTCTGTTCCTCTTTCCAACAGAACTCTTCAGGAAGTTGTCTATACTGATTGTTTCTAATTCCTCTCCCATTATCCTTGAATGAAATTTTATCAGGCTTTCACCCCACCATCCCCCTCACACCACTCTTGTCCAGATCACTCGCCAGGTCTCATGGGCACTGCTCTTCCTCCTCTTACTCGACTTCTCACTAGTTGATTCTTCTCCGCTGTGGAACCCTTCCTTTCCTTACTTGGCCTCTGGACCACCACTCCACCATGCTTCTCCTGCAGCCTCACTTGTCTCTCTTCGCTGAGTCCTCCTCATCTCTCCAACCCTCCAGCCATTGGAATATTCTGGAACTCAGTCCTCAGATTTCTTCTCTCTTCCCCTCTGCATTCACTCCCTAAGTGGTATCTGTGGTCGTGTAGCTTTAAATGCATCATGAAAGCTACCAAATTCATGTCTCACTTGGGACCTCTCCTCTGAACTCCAGGCTCACACAAGTCTTCCTATGTCCCCTCTTGCTCATCTATGGTCTATTCCACTCAGCTGCTAGAGCCATCAGGTTAAACATAAATTAGAGCTTGTCATTCCTTTCTCAGGACCTTCCATGGTGCCCCACCTCGTGTGGAATGAAAGCCTGTCGTTATGAATGTCTCCAAGGCCTGCACGACGTGGCCCCTGGACGCCTCTCTGAGCTTGTTTCTGTCTACGCTTGCTCACTTTGCTCCCATCTCTGGCATGCGCTAGATAACACTGCTGGTGGATAGCCCTCCGATGCTGAGGATGGCCTCGGGGCAGGAGAGCTGGCCCCCTTCCAGCAGCCCACCCCACCCCATTCCCCCAGCTGAATGACAGGGGGGTGCAGGACCCAGCCACCTCCCCAGCGTGGGATTGCTCTGGAGGGTCATCCTATCTTCAGAACTCCCCATGGGAGACAGCTCATCTTCCACCTAGTCCACCTCCCTTCTCCCTTCTTTACCATAAGTTGATCCCAAGAGCACTGCCTCATGAACACCCCAGCCCCCAGTCACTACCTCAGACACTGCTTCCTTGGGGAACCCGACCTGGGAAGCTGATCCCTTTGCTGTTTCTGGAAGCCGCCAGGTACCTTTTGCCTCAGGGCTTTTGCCATCGCTCTCTCTTCTGCCCACATCTTCTCCTAGATGTTCTCACAGCTCACTCCTCGCTCCTTCCCGTCTCTGCCGAATGTCCCAGAGGGAGCGGCCCTTCCTGCCCAAAATAGCAGGCCCCGCCGTCACCAAGTCCTCTCTGCCTGTTATCTCTTGGACACAGTTTAATGAGTGGTCATTAAACTGCTCCCGTGGAGGAGCCTTACTGGGCTGCATGGTTTTCTACAATTTATCATCATGTGGTAAATATTTCCTCGTTTATTTCTCCCACTGGACACGCGCTCCGTAGGGCAGGGACCGTACATATTTTATTCACTGTTATGCATTCCCATGGCTCCTGCCACAGGGTAGAGACTCAGCACCAAGTCAGGCCGGTGCTGGTCCTGCTCTGACCTGATGCTAGTCATCGGCCATTGTTACATGGTCTGTGACAAAGTCCTGCCATGTGGGTTTCCATCTTGACTCCTTGGATCCCTCTGAGGCTGTCATTGTCTTCATGGCTCCCATTGTACCCTCCATGACTCCTGAGGGTCTGCCTTATTATCTCCTCTTCAGCCTTTCTAGAGATAGGATCCTGCCCCTACAGTGTAGTTCCCTCTCTATCTGCTGTTCGATTAGCAGGAATCCTACCTCTCACTCCCCAGATGCCCTTGTGTTGTTGAATACTGGAACCTCCCCCCGCCATCCAAGTCCCCATTCTCATCCACGTGCCACCCATGGTCTGGTCAGCCCCCCGGAAAGCCTTGTCCAGACTATGAGCCACACCTCAACCTGCAGGATCAGACAGAGCATTGAAAGGCAGTGTCTCCGCTGCGGGGAAGGAAGTTCGCGTTGGGGTGCACATCCCAGCTCTGTCGCTTACTGTGGGGCACCCTGTGCTAGTCCCTCATTTCTCTGTGCTTTGCTTCCACCACCCACCCCTTGGAAGGCACAGTCAGTGACGTCAGCCTTGGAGAGCGGCTCTCAACAACACATGAAGTCACATGAAGATGTCTGGCATGTCGCTGGCAGTCAGCAAACTTCTCCCCACTACACCGAGATCCTCGGTAACAGCCGGCCCATTGTGTTCAGTGGAGTAGCACCCTGGCCTCAGGAGGCAACTTTGAGTCTGGGTAGCTCTGTGTGCAAAAAAAATCTAGTATTTCCCTTGGGAAAACATTAGCATTACATAAAGGGTCATGATAATTTCAAACATCCTGAAACAATACAACAGTGACCTGTGCGGCAAAGTTACGCCATCAGCCACACACACTGGATCCAAGCATTTATCTCATGTAGTGGAAAGCATAGCTTTGTCTTTATTTATTTATTTTTTTAAAGATTTATTTCTTTATTTGAGAGAGCGAGAGAGAGTACATGAGAGGGGGGGAGGGTTAGAGGGAGAAGCAGACTCCCTGCCGAGCAGGGAGCCCGATGCGGGACTCGATCCAGGGACTCCAGGATCATGACCTGAGCCGAAGGCAGTCGCTTAACCAACTGAGCCACCCAGGTGCCCATGTCTTTTTTTTTTTTTTTTTAATATTTTATTTATTTTTTGACAGAGAGAGACACAGCAAGAGAGGGAACACAAGCAGGGGGAGTGGGAGAGGGAGAAGCAGGCTCCCCACCGAGCAGGGAGCCCGATGCGGGGCTTGATCCCAGGACCCCGGGATCATGACCTGAGCCGAAGGCAGACGCTTAACGACTGAACCACCCAGGCGCCCCAGCATGGATTTGTCTTTAAAAGGCAGCCTTTAACAAACAGGTAGCCCTAATGCATACTGAACACTGTCCTCGCTTTTGCCAGATCTAATGGAAACATTTATACTAAACCTTGCCAAATTCACAGAAGCTTTTCTAGTTCCCATTACTTTGCTACTCAAAAAGAAGGGAGTCATGGTTTCGGGGGCAGGGTGTGGTATATTTAACAGAGCGTTGAAAGCAAGTTCAACACAAATGACCAAGGTTGGCAGATTGCATAATTCTCAAGTTATTTTTGTGATGGGCAGTGTTTTTCTTTTTTTATTCTCTTTTCCTCCCTCTCGAGTTGGCGAATTACTTCCAATGAATAGACTCTGCCGGGTACAATCCAGTCAGCTTGCGTTGCATAGATGTGTCAAAGAGGGGGGCTGTGTAGTGAGAGACATTCGTTATTTTAATGGACTCCCAGTAGAGTGACGATGCAGGAGGAAACATTGGGGTGTTACCCTGTAATTTGCACTCTTGGTTTGGAAGCAGGGCATTAGCTCTGCAAAGAGAATGGAAAAATACACAACAAGGTCCCCACAATTTCTGAAGTCTGAGCTATCATCTGTTAGGGAATCGAAACATGTGTAGGCAGGTCATGACGGTTTTAATATTCTTCTATGTGACCAGGTATAGAGTTTCCCTGTCCAAGCGCTGTGCTTTCTCCATGAAATTGCCAGGAGGAATAAAGTCATTACTGATTGCTCCTGAATCTGACAGATGCAGTATCCTTTCAACATACTTTGTCCATGGTCATGGCCAGAGGTAAAGAGTGTCCTGGAGAATATGTAGTGTGCATCCAAGAAGGCCGTCAGGTTCCTTCTTCATATTCAGCCCAAGATGGTTCAAAGGTTCCCCGTTTCCTCCTGGGGAGCTGAGTGCAGAAGTCAAGGGGGAGGTTTGAGTCCAGCAAATGTTTTCCGAGAGAATTACAGCATTTAAACTCAGTTTTCTTTTCTTTTCTTTTCTTTTTTTAGAGGGTGGGGAGAAGGAGAGAGAGAGAGAATCTTAAGCAGGTTCTACGCCCAGCGTGGAGCCCGATGTGGGGCTCCATCTCACGACCCTGAGATCATGACCTGAGCCAAAATAGAGAGTCGGACACTTAACTGACTGAGCCACCCACATGCCCCTCCAGTTTTCATTTTTAAAAAACATTACATGCTCACGTTAAAAAAAATTAAACAGCCCACAGTGAAGAGTAAGCCTCCCCTACACACTGAACCCCCCCCCACCCCCGCCAGTTCCCTTCCCCAGAGGCAACTACTGTTAACCATTTTTTTTTTGCGGGTCCTTCCCGATAGAGTCTAGGCATACAAGAGGAGCTTTGATTTTTTGGAATGCATTTTTATAGGTTCAGCTGAAGTGGTTTGTAAGATAGCTTTTCCAAATCACTCTCCATGGTAACATAACTTTGGAACATATGCAACACCACACACTCACACCGACATACACATGTACGCACGCAGTGGTCCTCCAAAGCATAAAACGGAGGGGAAATGATGCAACAGCGTGACTAGGAGGTATATTCCAGTAAACCGCAGTGGTGAGTGGATTCTCAGATGGTTCCAGACAGCTTTTTGTACAGAAATAGCCCGGTGAGAACACCCAGCCTACTCAGACAGCAGAACAAATCCCAGGAACTTGCCTTCGCGCAAGCTTCCCCTTCAAGCTCAAGTCTAAACACATCAGAGCTTGGCAGGGCCGCTCGGGTACATTGGCCGACAGACAGACACTCGAGTTCCTCAGGCTCTCCGTGCTTTCCCTTCCGAACCAGTAGATTCTTTTTTTTTTTTAAAGATTTTATTTATTTATTTGAGAGAGAGAGAATGAGAGAGAGCACATGAGAGGGGGGAGGGTCAGAGGGAGAAGCAGACTCCCCGCCGAGCAGGGAGCCCGATGCGGGACTCGATCCCAGGACTCCAGGATCATGACCTGAGCCGAAGGCAGTCGCTTAACCAACTGAGCCACCCAGGCGCCCTGGAACCAGTAGATTCTTATGGATTGAGTTGCACCAGCCCTTCCCCTGTCGCCAACACGAGGAAGCCGTAAGCCCCTCGAGTTTCTTTCCATCGTGCAGTTTGAATAAAAACCCAACTCGCTCCCACTCGGAAGGAAAAGGAGAAACACCAGCAGGTATAAAGCTGACACATATGTGTGCATGTTTGGCAGAAACAAGCAACATCGTTCTGTCTAGGAGGCCATTCTGAGGCTAGGTTCTGCACAGTATCGCTCACATTGGGCAGTAGTATATTTGGCTTCAGGATAGAGGTGGCTGGATGGGACTGACACGGAGTAACTTGAGAAACTGTCGTTCTAGAGATTTTTCCACAACTAGCATGGGAATGGGGAACACCGGAGGACTCGCTCTTACCTAAGTCCTGATACAGAATAATAAAAGAACTGTCCTAATTTTTGGCAAAGTCAGCCAACCTACAGGAACCTGAGTAAAAATCTCTCATCAAAAGCCAACACTCTAAAATAGGAACCATATGGAAGGCAATAGAAAAGGAACATTTCCATCGTATAGCAGATACACTTGGGAGTGCAGGTCTTACTTCTGGTTAAGGAAAGAGTGACTTGTATGTCTGGTTTCGGGGACACTGGAAAGATCACGTTCCACGGAAATATTGCCTTACCTGCTGGCTACTGCCTGAAAATCCTTTCCGAGTTGAGAAAGCCTTAAAGTCCTCAACAGCAGAGAAAGCGAAATAAGCAAAATCCCCTGAATAGAAGAGCGATCAGGATAATGCTCATTTCCTGAACATTTACTTATGGTAAATGCTTACATTCATACTCAGGACTTTGCATGAATGATCTCCTTTAATCCCTGTGGTAGCTGGTCCCCAGGATGACCCCTCTGCGACCTGGCCTCTACATATATAAATGCCCTTGGGTGGCGCGCTTCCCTTGAATCTGGGCTGGGTCTGGGACGCACATGTAACCAGCAGAATGGGGTGGAAAGGATACCGTGTGGTCTCCGAGGCTAGCTCAGGAGAAGCCTGAGAGCTCTCGCCTTGGTCTCTTGGAAGGGTCATTCTGGGGAAAGTGAATTGCCAGATGAGAAATCCATGTTGAGAGGAAGCCCAAGCAAGTCAGTGAGGTGGCTGAGTAGGGAAAGAGATGCTGGTGATGGCCCTCGGCTATACGGGCCACCCCACACCAGGTGCCAGACACGTGAATGAAGAAGCCAGTTCCATGCCAGCGTTCAGACAATTCGGCCCCCGACTGACATCTGATTACAACTGTATGTGAGACTCTAAGTGCCAATTGCCCACATGAGCCCACTCAATCCATAGAACCATTAGAAATCATAATAAATGGGAGCTTTATACCACTAAGTTTCAGAATGCTTTGTTATCCAGCCATAGATTGCTGAAACATTTACTCTCCAAGATTCTGAAAATTACAGCAAACTCTCCAACATCCATTTCACCCTTTCTTCACTGTGCAATTTGGGGAGTTGACCCCAGTCTAGGGGTACCCCTCATCAGACTGTGCTAGTGTTTTCCAAGTGTGATCCACGGGCTTCAGTGTCATCTCAGAACTCATTAGAAAGGCAAATTCTGGGGCACCTGGGTGGCTCAGTGGGTTAAGCAACTGCCTTCGGCTCGGTCATGATCCCAGGGTCCCAGGATCGAGTCCTGCATCAGGCTCCCTGCTCAGCGGGGAGTCTACTTCTCCCTCTCCCTCTGTCTGATGCTTTGCCTGCTTGTGTGCGCTCTCTCTCTCTTTCTCTCTCTCTGTCAAATAAATAAGTGAAAAAAAAAAGGCAAATTCTCAGCCTCTTCTCTGGACCTATAGAATCAGAAATTTTGGTGCCGACGCTCAGTTATCTGTGTGTTTATATGTCCTTCGGGTAATCCTGATGTATGCACAAGTTTGAGAACCACTGTCTGTATACCAACCCTGATAATCCCGTCCACACCTTGCTAGTAACTGGTTTAAGGACCCTGGCCTGAGTCAATCAGCACCAGGCATTCCCTTGGTGTCAGTCATTAGTCCGGTGGTCCCCTCCGTCCTGGTGACGGCCACTCTGTGAAAGGAGCGGGCCTTAAGATGTGTCTGCCATCGAGGAGGGAAGGCAAGGAGGCAGAGCGAGCCTGGGTCCCTGGCAATAGGGTTCAAGAAGGCTGTGACACCTTTGAACTTTCAATTAGGGCGGGAGTCCATCAATTTCCTTATCGCTTAGACCCATGTGCGTTGGTTTGTGGTCATGTGTAGCTGAAGGGGCACCGCCAGGCAAAGGGAGCCTGATGATCCGCCTTTTACGGGGGAGAGGCTAGCTGATTTGCGGTGGCTCGGACCCCTAGGAAGCAGAAAAGCTAGGGTTGGAACCCGGATCTCTGTGTTGTCAAAGCCCACCCTCATAATGAAGCCCCGAAATTTGCCCTCGTCCTGAGTGCAGAGGCTTCTGAGCATATTTTTGGTGGGTTAGGGCATCTGGCAGAAGAAGGGATTACCACGGAACGGGGAAAAGGTCCAGGGAGAGAGGGAGGTTGCCGAAAAGATAATTCCTGCTGAATTCTACTCAGGTCTGGCCTCTGCTCGGGTATTTCTTCGTGTCCCTAAATTGAATGATGTCTTTCTCCTCTCCTCCCCCCCCCCCCAAACAAGATTGTCATATTCTGTTGTTTTGCAGGGAAGGCGCTGGGAGAGGGTAAGGCGAGAGTGTTCCTCGGGGGAGTAGGCTGATTGGTCCAAGTAGTTCTATAAACTGCATCCACCCACAGCACGCTACTCCAAACATGGTTTATAATCACAAAAGGAACAATCCAGAAGACTCCGGCTGTCAACACAGCTCAAACGTAGCAGCCACCGACCTTGCATATAGGCCATGGCATGGATTGGGGACTTTTCTAACCTCGGGGATCCCCAGGCTCTGTGCCCCCCCTCAGGGGACACCAACGTTTGGGGGGGCCTCTTGCCTCTATTCCCCTACACGGTGGTCTCAACTGGAGGTCTGCTTCATCCACTCCCGCCACATCCCGGCCTCTTCTGGTACTGTCCTCGAGAGTGAGGTGGCTAATCTTAACCTGTAATCTGCAGCCCAGTTCCAGGCAGTCCTGAGGTACCAGGGTGCTGCAGCTAGATGGCACTTTCAGGGAAAACATGAAACAAGGCTTATGAGAAACAAGACAGACAAGAAGGTGACAACTCTTTTCTCCAACGGTCAGGGAAAACATGAAACAAGGCTTATGAGAAACAAGACAGACAAGAAGGTGACAACTCTTTTCTCCAACGGTCATCCAGAGTTTGAAACACGGGCAGATCAGCCTTGATAAAAGTTCCGATAAATGTTCTCCTAATTTGAAACTGATGGGTCCAGGAAAGAGCAAGCATTTCTTGAAGACTCTGCTGGGTGCGTGGCATTAATTCAGCACTGGGAAAGGACATCAGTTAGGGGACAGTCCTTCCAGGGATGCTTAGAAACAACTATAAAACAACATATCAACAAGAAGAAGATAGAGCTGATAAGATGCACTGTTTCTAGGTACTGACCTGTACAAACTAATGTAATCCCCATAACGAGCTTGGAACATAAGTCCTGTTATTATCCCCATTTTACTAATAAGGAAACTGAGGCACTGAGAGCTTAAGTCATTTTCTCAAGGTCAAGGGATTCAAACCAAAGCAGCCTGGCTCTGGAGGTTTGCTCCAGACCCTGACACAGGATGTCATAGGGAGGAATGCAGGGAAGAAGGGGGTTGATCCAGGTGGCCTCCTGGAGGAGGTAAGTGTTCACACAGAATGATGGGGACTCAGGGCCATGTTGGTGGTAAATGAGAACGAGCAAGATTTAAAAAAAAAAAAAATAGGTTCTCCTTCTTGTTAACCCACGTTACTTTTTTTCTTGAGATTTATTTATTTGCAAGAGACATGAGTGGGGGGGAAGGGCAGAGAGAGAGAATCTCAAGCAGCCGTGGGGCTGACCGTGGAGCGCGACCCGGGGCTTGTTCTCACGACCCTGAGATCATGACCTGAACTGAGACCAGTTCAGGTCACGACCCTGAGATCATGACTGAACTGAGACCGAGAGTCCGAGGCCTAACCGACCGCGCCACCCAGGCACCCCTGACCCATGTTACTTTTAATGATTGTAATGGGCGTCCTTCAGTGGGAGGTCTCCTCCTTAACTTCTATCACTGGGCAAGCACCAGGCCCTGGGGGACGGGTTTTCCTGGAGCTCCATGACTGAATCAGAGCTGTGGGTCTGGAGACGAAGATCCAGTCCCCGAGTTTACCCGCCTGACTTCACAGACAAGGAGACAAAGCTGAGAGAGATTCCGTGGTGCCTAGAGCAGCCCCCGCCGTCCTCCCCCCCGGGCTCCAGCCTTCTGTGGAGAGGCCCTCCAGCAACCCCACGCCGGCCCTCCCCTGACAGGCCCGGGACAGGAGGGCACCACGGCCTGGCCTCTCTCAGATGGGCGCAAGTCCAAGAGGACGGGTCAGAGGTGGGGAACCTGAGCGCACTGGGCTCGCCCACCTAGTCCAGAGCTGGGGGCATGCGGAGAGCCTGCTGGAGGGCCTGTCAGAGGACGTTCCTGGGGAGCCCGGTGGTCTCCGCCGCCTGGCTGGCTAACCTCTGGGCCTTCCTGCCGGTCGTAGCGCCCCCTTCTGGCCCCCATGCTGACTCACTCCTGTGGTGAGGATGGGTGGCCCCTGCCCATGGAGGCTGCCCTGTGCGCGAGGCTGGCCTCTGGGCTGAGAGCCGAGCTAGCACTGAGCCTGCCCTGGGGGATTTATCAGCAGCCAGAGCATCATCTTGGGAGACTGGGCAGGAGTCCTGTGGTGTGCAGGGAGGGCACTGAAGGAGGGGCTGGCCCACTCCCGGCCCGGGGGGGCCTCCAGGGAGCGACCAGCTGTGTGACCCACGCAGTCAACTGCACAATTCTTTGGCTTGGGTTCTTCATCCGAAGATTGAAGGTGTAGGATGGACATATTTAAAAACAACAACAACACAGTTTTAATGAGTTCAACATACAATTTACTGATTTGAAGGGTGTCCTCAGTATATTCGCAGAGTTGGGCAACCATCACCATAATCCATTTTTTTTTTTAAAGATTTTATTTATTTGACAGAGAGAGTCACAGCGAGAGAGGGAACACAAGCAGGAGGAGTGGCAGAGGGAGAAGCAGACTCCCCGCCGAGCAGGGAGCCCGACGCGGGGCTCGATCCCAGGACCCTGGGACCATGACCTGAGCCGAAGGCAGACGCTCAACGACTGAGCCACCCAGGTGCCCCCACCATAATCCATTTTTAGAACATTGTCATCACCCCAAAAAGGAACCTTGTGCCCTCTGCACTCACTCTCCGCCCCCTCAGCCTTAGGCAAGTACCAGTCTCCTTTCTGTCTCTATGGATTTGCTTATCCTGGTGAAGTTGTGTGTGTGTGTGTGTGTGTGTGTTACATACACATTTTATACATATATAATTTTTTTTTAAGATTTTATTTATTTATTTGAGAGAGAGGATGAGAGGAGAGAGAGAGCACATGAGAGGGGGGAGGGTCAGAGGGAGAAACAGACTCCCCGCCGAGCAGGGAGCCCGATGCGGGACTCGATCCCGGGACTCCAGGATCATGACCTGAGCCGAAGGCAGTCGCTTAACCAACTGAGCCACCCAGGCGCCCTACATATATAATTTTTTTAACATACAAGAAGCTGGGGTAAAAAGCCAGTGTGCTCTTCAAGTGTGCCCCTTCTTCCTACCATCTGAGATCTAAATTCCCACTTTGCAAGACATACATGGTTTCCATGGTAAGCCAAAAGCAAGCAAGAAGGGTTTTATGCGAATAAAACAGAATTTGGATAAGATGGGAATGCTTCTAGGGGCCCAGTCAGGATTTGGATAGCCCAGCTTTCTGGGAAACTTTTGAAAAGTGGCTGAAAAAAAAATTTTTTTTTTCTCATGTAGTGCTACAGATAGATGGTTGACTTGGTTGATGAGGAATGAAATATCCTAGGGGCTCCTGGCTGGCTTAATCAGTGGAGCGTGCGACCCTTGATGTCAGGGTTGTGAGTTCGAGCCCCGCGTTGGGTGAAAAGATTACTTAAAAATAAAATCTGGAAAAAGAAAAAGAATGAAATATCCTAATTAATGATCATATCACCAAGAAAAAGGGTACTAACTAAATAATAAGGAATTATTTAAAGCCTACAGTTTGGATGAATCTAAGGCTTAGACAGTGGCCTTCATGTCAACATTAATCCTTTTATATAAAGACCCCCAAATAAACTTATGAACATTCACAGTCACCCTGGGATTTATATGAAGGGCTGGTATAGTATAATACTTGAGAGCTTATGGTTATTTCCTTGAGGTTATCTATATTCCTCCAAAACCTGCTATAATCTATACACCAGCTTTTCAAAGGATTTGTGTTATTTACTCATTTATTTATTTAAGAGAGAGAGAGCACAAGCAGGGAGAGAGGCAGAGGGAGAGGGAGAAGCAGGCTCCCTGCTGAGCAGGGAGCCCGATGCGGGGCTCGATCCCAGGACCCTGGGACCATGACCTGAGCTGAAGGCAGACGCTTAACTGACTGAGCCACCCAGGCGCCCCAGGACTTTGCTAGGATGCTGCATCTTTCTCAATAACTTCACGTGTCTTGGTACTCTGGGGGGGGGGGGTTGTGAGGGAGCAGAATAAGGGAAATGTACTTATTTGGGTATGGTAAAAGCAAAGTTACTAGTAAATACTAGTAAGTGATTCCAGTTATTGCACGTAGGGTTTTATAGTTTATAAAACATTTTCACTGGGCGCCTGGGTGGCTCAGTCGTTAAGCGTCTGCCTTCGGCTCAGGTCATGATCCCAGGGTCCTGGGATCGAGCCCCACATCGGGCTTCTGCTCCGCAGGAAGCCTGCTTCTCCCTCTCCCACTCCCCCTGCTTGTGTTCCTTCTCTCACTATGTCTCTCCCTGTCAAATAAATAAATAAAATCTTTTTTAAAAAATAAAACATTTTCATGTTTTTGACCTCATTTGATCCTTAGCAAGTGCTATCAGTGGGTAGGGTCTCTATTCCTCAGAGTCAGAACACTTGGGTTTGAATCTGGAGTCACCAAGTATGAGCTGGGTGTTTGTGGGGTGCGTTACTTCGACTCTTTCTGCCTTGATTTCCTCCTCTGTAAAGAGATCATTTCAGCACTTACTTCGTAGGGATGTGATGAAGAGTAAACGAGCATGGGAAGACTTTAGAACTGTGCCTGAAATATACTAAACCAGTGCTCCATAATTATCCCCATTCTCATCATTATTGTTGCTGTTATTTTAGAAATGTGGGAACCATCGGCTTGGCAAGGGCCAGTGGTTTTCCCAAGAGCACAGCAAGTGGCCAGGCTGGGAGCTGAACCCAGAGCTCCTGACTCATCGCACTGGTGGCTGTGAAACCCTCTGCCTATAAAAACTGATGGTTGGCAACCAGACCAAGATATTGCGCCGCTAAAACAAAATCATCATGGTTTTATTAATTGGCAGGGAGAAGTTAATGGACTTTTCCCAACCTTAAACTTTTTGCCTTTGAGTTTGCTTAACCTTTGAGGACTTGCCACCATTCTGTCTACTAGCACTTGCGATGTTCATACCCAAGCAAGGGTATTCACATAAATATTAACGGAGGAGACTCGGAACTACCTGACCGTGCTCCGTTCAACAGCTTTTTCGTTCTCACTGAGCACTGACCTTCTGATTTAATTGCATTCACGCATCCTAAGCAGACTTTCTGCAGGTGCACCTGTCCCAGGAATTGGCTGTGCTGGAAATCGACGGCATCCCACAGAGAACGCGACGGTCAGTAGCGTCCACCGTCCCCTTCGCAAGCCGGATGGTCACCGACTGTGCCACAGCCGTCCCCCCTCAACCCCGACTTCTACCAGATGTAGACCCATTTTTTTTACACTTTTCCCTCAACCGTGCGAATTTCAGATCCAGTATGTATGTTCTGAGTTATTCTTATGGGACATAGTTGGACAAGAAGGAAGCAGGAAGCTGGGAACAGAGGTAGAGAACAGACAGGAGAGAGTGGGGGACACGTGCTTCTGCCATGCAGCCGAGAGCAACTGAGGCAAGAATAAACCTCAGATACAGAGGTACAGCACCCATTGGAGGGGAGGGGAGTGGTATCTGGTTTGTGCTGTGTTTTGGCCAAAATAATTCGGCAAAGCTGAGGGTGTATCGCCCTGAAGACTGGGGAGGAGTTTTGAGAAATAAGCGTGTATGTGAATTTGTTCATTAACAGATTTACTTTTCCTCAAATATGTAAGTTATTTGGAACAAATCCTGGGAACTGCTTTTAAAATTTAAAAAAAAAATGAAGGAATTAAAGATTTGGTTGGAGAACCAGTAAAAATATTCTGTGGCATAGAATAAAGTAAAATTACCCACAGGTTCTTAGAAATAAAGGGAAAGGACATCCTGAAGCATTTCTAGCCACTAGAGTGTGGTAACTTAAAGCCATTATATCCTTCTCCCTAGTGCCCAGCCTGTTATTTTCACAAACACTGTACCCAGCACTGTTGAATGCCAACCCAACAACCACTTCCAGCTTCCTTCTTCCTTGCCCGCCTCCCACCAGAAGGGCTACAAAAGCTAAACATTCTCGTTTGCAAACTGTCTTGCTATAGATGACCATGTGACCTCATCCTGCCCTACGAGATATCATGGGTTTTTCTGTGGGAGTGGGATAGATCTTTCTTCTTGACTAAAAGCCCTTGTGCACCTCACTCTCTTTTCGCATTGCATGCTACCATGTGAGGATGTGATGCCTGGAGCTGTGGCAGCCATTTTGTGATCAGGTAACACCAAGGCTGAAGCTGAAAGCTAACACACAGAGGAAGCTAAGAATGGAAAGATGAAAAGAGCTGGGTCCTTGAAGGCAATGTTCAGCTGCCAAACCAGCCCTGAGGATCATCTATATTTCTAGACTCTAAGTAATAAAAGTCATTTGGTATAAGCCACTGTTCGTTTTGTGTTACTTACAGTTGAAAGCATCCAACTGCTATGATGTAAAAAAAAAAAAACCAAAAGTTCTCTCATGGGTTCCCTGAATATCTTGATCCGCCCGGCTTCTATCTTTTCTCCATAAAGTCTCATCACTCCTTTTCACAGATAGCACAGGGACACCACCTGTTACAGCATCTCTCAGGATGATGTGAGGCTCATGCACACTATAAACTTCTATAAAACTAAGAGAAATAGTACAAAATGCTTCTGTATTAGGTAAAGACACCAACTTTCATGCAGCAAGGGACAAGATGCCACTCAGCAGCTGTTTCTTCTCTTCTGGGAAAACGCACGTTGTGGATGGAGTGGGAGGCGGGGAGGTGGCGGAGGAAGAATTCAAACACCTGTGCAAGGCAGTAAGCGCAGGAATGACCTGCCGAGGGGCAACCGTGAGCGCAGCTCCCTGGGCTTTGATATTAAGTTGACCTGAAGCTTCAGAATCATGAACCGATTAGTTGGTGTGTGTGTGTGAGGGTGGGGATTAGTTTAAACTGAGAGAGAAAGAATTAGGACCTTGTCAAATGCCCACGGACTCAACTCCTTGCTCCTGAGAGTGCTGGCCTAGAAATAGTTCTGTGTGTGTTTGCAACATGCACAAGGCGACCCAGAGCTGAGTGCCGCCTGCTTAGGTCAAGGATGCAGATGCCCAGGCCCGTGTGGTGGGCGGCCGCCGGGACCCCTCCCCAGCATCCTGTGGTCCGGGACCCGCGCCGGGAAGCTGCGGAATTAAGGTAGAGATGCGACCGGCGGACTCTGCTTTGGTTCCAGAGAGTAAGCTGTTTCCAGAAAATGGCATTCTTTGAAGCTACGTTCTTATTTTGAAAGACACCAAAGGCCCCAGGCAAAGACGAGGTTTTCAGGTTGCCATACCCTTGGATGTGAAAGCAGGACCAGGTGTGAGGTTGTGCACCCACGCCCCACACCCTGCCCCCCCTGTAAACAGAGGCTGAGTCTGCAAATCATTTGGCGCCTTTTAGGAACTTTACGGCTCACCCTCAAGTTTAGTTTATTTGACTCTCTAACTTTGGTAGATTTCTGGTTGGAGAAAATGAAAGGTCCCTATCATTAATTTCTGGGCTAGTTCATTCATCCACGTTCCCAAGGGGTTTGCTCTCCTCTGGAGCAGACAGACGTTGTTATACCGAAGGTCACCTGCAGGGGGATGACTCGCGAAGGGCTCCTCCCCCCTTGCTCAGCGAGTCCGCAGGGAAGAAGCCCGCACGGAGGCCCCGCAGCATCCCTCCCTGCACCCTTCTCCGGCTGCTCGCTTCGCATCCTTTCTGCAAGGCCTCGTCTGGGTGAACGAACCCTCCGATCCCTAAGCGGTCCGCATGTGCTGGTGTTTCAGTTCTCCACAATGGAGAGAATTCTGCCCACCCAAAGGGGAGTTAAGAGGTGCAGAGAGGGGTTCTGATGGCCTTGGGAGTTCTGCCCTGCCTGAACGTGGATCATAAGCCAGAAAGGTAAATTCCCTCTTACTCCAGCTAGCTGATTGGGATTTCGATTACTCGCAAACTGAGTCAGCTCAGCTACTTCTAAAAACTTGTAATTGAAACTCACTTCCCCTCTATGGAAGCCCCCATTTCTAACCATCTCCTTAAGTCACATTTTTTTTCTGTGAATTCCGATGTACATAGATGAATTAAAAAAAATCTTTTTCTCTTAAAAATAAATGTCCCCTCAAACAAGTATTTTACAAGAGCATGCTAATTCTTTTGAATAAAAAATTTATTTTGTAAATCAAGCAAGCACTTTCAAAGTTATCGTCTATACAAACCCCATTTTTTAGCGTATTAGGTTTTCTTATAATACACCAGTGTTGTCATATACAATGGAGGGAGTAACAGTAAAATACAGTGCAGGCAGAAGTTCTCAATTTGCCAATTCACTGAATAATTCGCATGAAAGGTGTAGTAGTCACATAGAAAGAATTAAGTATTTTATTTTCGATAATAAAAATATACCCACTCTATTATATAACAAAATGTAATTGACTATTCGCTTAACTGATAAAACGGTTAATAAATTGATTTGGGTTATAATCAGAACATGAGTGTAAATCTGTAGGAAGACAGGTATTTTCAAAATAAAATTCCAGTGAAGGGCTAACCATTCTCAAACACAGAGAGTACATCAAGAATAAATGGTTTCTGTTTAACATGTTTTTGCTTTAGTGTCCGGAAAGCCACAAATTTGATAAACATATGGTAAAGCCAAAGTTTTCTGGACGTGAGTTATGATATTTGCTCAGAAACGATGCCAACCAGAGCATCGCAGGGGTGGGGGGAGCGCTCGCCCATGCGGACACGGTTAAGTAACAGGCAGAGGCGGTGATGGAAGCGGCTGGAGGCCAAGAACGGGAGGGAAGCTCCCATCACTCAGGGCGCAGCTACAGAGGGAAAAGCTGAGGCGGGCATAACCCGGGCAGGGACACGTTCTCTGCGGCTCGGGATTTTTATTTTTAGAGTGTTCCGAGACAAATTCCAGCAAGATGTCTGGTTTGAGCCAAGCCTTTCTTCTTGAACTTGACTTCTCAACTGAGGTACTTGGCATACTTAAGGGAAAAAATGAATACACTCAGATTTCGTTTTGTTAGATACTAAGCTAGAAAAGCAGCCGAAGGAGTAAGAACAGGCCAGAAATCAAAATCCTGTTTCCTGTAAAGAACTGTACAGACAGGTTTTGCTTATTAATGGAACAGGAAAGGAGGGAGAATCGGAGTTTAGGCTCTTTGGACAAGGGCAGGGGAGAAGAGTGTAGGAATGCAGAGGCACCCCCAAGAACGGAAAGGAAGTCCAGATTCTGTCCGTCCGGCCTTCTGCTCTGGGCATCGGTAGCAAAGGCACCTGGGCCTCGGGGTACATGCGCAGTATCGGGCTCTGGTTCGTTTCCCAGGTGCTACCACATGGGTTATCTGCAAGTTGTGTGCCAGGCATCTTCCCCTTCTGAAATTAGGCGAAGGCCTATGTTCCTAAGCGATCGATCGGAATCCCTCGGAACCAGACTAGTTCAGGAAGCTGTCCCACTGTGTCCAGTCCCAGCGTGCTCCCGCTGGTCACAGAAGTGTGGGCCAGCCAGCAGGGGGAAGGGTATGCTTGTATTTCTGGCTCATATGCTTTTCAAATAAAATGCATTTGACCAAACAAAGGGAACACAGTCCCGAACATTCCTAACCTCCATATACGCATGCAACCCAAGCCACCAAAATGCGAGTTCATTGTTCCCGAGGTTGCGGGTACGGGGAGTCTGTTCTGTAATGCAGAAGACTACACACCAAAATCCAAGGCCCAAATTAAGTGACTGCTGCAGCCCACTATAAACCAGTAGGAATGCCATTTATACTCCTGGCAGATCAGAGAGTGTCACCCCTCTGAATGTTGTTTAAAAAATATTTTATCAGGAAGTAAGGTCACTTTGCTTGTTTTTAACCTATACAAGTTAGTGTTTGCTTTGAAACATAATTACATACAGTGCTTTTTCCTCTTGGGGATTCTTTTAATTTTGGAGGCATGTCTGTGTTCCAGGCCCTTTCTCCAAGCTCTTACTAACCATAGTTCTATCTATATTAAGTAGTTGCAAATGTGGTCTTAATGGGATGTCATTTACTTACATCTGTAATACTTAAGGCAACTGCTCAACGTGCAGTATTTTCTGGGGATCCTCCTCTGAAAGGCGAAGCACAAATGACTACAGTATTTTATGAAGCAGTTGAGATAATTTTGGGTTTTTTTGTTTTTAAAGATTTTATTTATTTGGCAGAGAGAGAGAGAGCACAAGCAGAGGAAACAGGAGAGGGAGAAGCAGTCTCCCTACTGAGCAGGGAGCCCAATGCGGGGCCTGATCCCAGTACCCTGGGATCATGACCTGAGCTGAAGGCAGAGGCTTCACCAACTGAGCCACCCAGGTGCCCCGATAATTCTGGATCAAGTTGAAGACAAATCATTATTCACTTTGAAACTGATACCACTAATGCCAAAGAACTTGATTTTCAGGCTCATCCGGAGTTCAGAAGCTTTGTGCTAAACATATGTTTAAAAAAAAAAAAAGACAATGACTTACATTTTCTGAAGTTTAAGAAATGACATCCAAAGGACAAACGTAACTTTTTTGCCAGTGCGGTAGAACAGTGACAATGGATGATTTATCCTACCAATTCGATCAACAAGTGCCTTTGTGGTTTCTCCACTGTACCGGATTATGTGCACATGCGTGTATGTGGAGAAAGACAAAAAACAGGCTCTCCATGTCCTCGTTTTTAAAATGCATATTCTCTCCCACGCCAGTCATTCAAATAACATGAGAATGTGCTTCTCTAAAAGAACCCCAGCTGTATCTAGGGATTTATTTGTTTTAAAAAATAGAAGTAAGGTAGGTATGGGAATGTTTTTAACAACCAAAGGAATCGACCTTAAGATGATAACCTGGAATGACAGTTCTCTAATTTTAAAGCCTACAGTCTGAGCTTGTAATGGGCAAAGGCATATTCATTCAAGACTTTTGTAAGAAGTGCATACACTATCCAAATATCTAAATATTGCTGAAGGAAAACCGAGTGCCTCTCTTATATACAAAGCAGATGAAGACCAGAAGCAAGTAGAACTTGTCCCACAAACCGAAGCAGATTTCCATGCCAAGAATTAGCAAGTTTCGTAGGCAGGTAATGCTGCCCGTGGAGTATGGTTATAGTTCTCGAGCCGGGGGCTGGGGGGGGAGGGGCGGGCACACGAAGTGAGAGGGTGGGACAGAAATCTAGCACTCTGAGAGGTAAAAAGAGAGTCCCCATTTGTAATGAGTACAAAACTTCATTAGGCAACAAGATTTTCTGGCTGGAAGGCACACGATAAATAACCATGACAATAACTAAGACAATGGAAATGAAGAGAAAAATAATTGCTTTAGGGGAACAGTATAAGTGAATCATTAGCACATCAACCCCCTGGGGCTGAAACACAGTACCCTAACATAGGGACTGGCTGAGGGGAAGGACTGGGTCAGAGAGACACAGGGTTTGGTGCTCTTGGTTTAGTTTCGGTGATTGTTCAGCACTTAGTGAAGCCATTGTGCCTTTTAAATGGAGACCCCCAAAATCCTCTATGTGACAGAAGACTGAAAATTGTAGAGTTATATAAATATTTACTGTTGGTATGTCCCACAGGTTAGACCAAGTTCACTGGTCCGGCTGAGTGGGGTCTTCCGTGTTTTGTCCACCACCACTCAGTGGTACAAAGGCAACTAAACAGAAAAGATGAAAGGAATCATTATGACTTCTTTCCTTGGTTATATGTCCATAATCTGCATAAAATAAATAATACATGTTAAGTCAAAACTAGGGTTAAAATTTGGAAATGAGGGGGGGAAGAAGAGGCACAGCAATCTGGTATTCTTAAGGCAAAACAATAGGGATATCTTTAAATAGACACTTTATTATATCCACAGGCGATAAAATCCCAGAGCTACTGTTAGGCACGTAAATACAGATCCTGTAAGAAGAAAAAAAAATGAGCATAGTATTAGTTGTGTTAACAGTTACTTAAAGGACAACTTTTTATTAAGAAGACACACAGGCGCTTATCCACCCATCCATCAAACAGAAAAACAAACACAAGAAACTCAGAGTCCAGAGTGATAACCATTACACAATGGAACCCACTCCTAACACAAGAAACTCAGATAGCCTGCTGATAGGCCACATTCCACGAGACACCTGCCCGCTAAAAAACCCTGTTCCTTGCAATCATCATCTTCAAAGCAGAACTGTATCCAACATTCAACAAAACTTTTCAATGAATGTCAGAAATTCTGTGATCCCTCTTTTGGCTCAAAAATTGCAAAACCAAAATAACTCCTTACAAGGAGTGTCACCAATTGAAGCAGAAAGATCACAACTCAAAAGCCTTTCATTCCATCCATAAAATATCATCTTGAATTTCACTAAAAAAAAAATTCCAAGTAACTACAGTTCAATGGCAGTATCTTATAAAACTTAAGATTCCACCGGTTGTAAAGCACATCATTTTACTACTAAGGAAAAAAAACTACCGATTACCGTATGATATTTGATCTATCGGAAATCATAACCTGCCTTCTAATTTCAGGGATGTTAAAATGTGAAAAAAAAATGTGTTAGAATCAATGAAACGCAGTATCTGTCTTTGACTTATTTTCCAAATTTTATTTTCTGCTTGTTTGAACCATCTAGACACAAAAGAGCTTACCTGCTAAATATTTAATGTTATCGAGCTTGTGTGACTCCAGCATGGTTTTGAGGCCAGCGACCTCAGTGTCTATCTTCCTGTCTGTCTGGGTGACAGCGCGATCTTGCTGGGCATGCTTTTAAAACAAAGAGATTCACAGCATTAAACCACCTGGGATCCACCTGCCGTCCCCTCGGCTCCCACCATCCTACAGGCCCTCCCCAGCAGGGTACAGTCCCAGGGAAAGATGGGGTACGATTAAGGAGACATGGGCTTTAGCTTTAGTTCTACTATTCTCACGTTATGTTGCGTTGATCAAGGCCTGTAATATCTCTGGGCCTGTTTACTTTAATTTGAAAAAAGCAAAAAAACCTCAACAAAACCCAAAAACAAACACACACCACTGGCCCTGCCTTCACACAGACAATCAAATGTGATAATGTATATAAAGCTTCTGTAAATGATAGACTGCTCTACAAATTAAGGTTAAAGTTAAAAGGCAGTCTGTTCTCAAAGACAATAAAGGTACCTCATCTTTCTAAGTTCCTCTCGATGAGAGGTATACAAAAACTGCTTTAAAAAGTGAACACAGGGACGCCTGGGTGGCTCAGTTCATTGAGCGTCTGCCTTCGGCTCAGGTCATGGTCCAAGGGTCCTGGGATCGAGCCCCGCATGGGGCTCCCTGCTCAGCCGGGAGTCTACTTCTTCCTCTACCTGCCGCTCCCCCTGCTTGTGCTCTCTCTCTCTGACAAATAAATAAAATCTTAAAAAAAAAATGAAAATAAAAAGTGAATGCAATCTTAAGATATTCTAAAAGATATTCTGTTTGCCTTGACACAATTTCTATTCACATTTTAAGGTATTCTTCTTTCATAGTTCAAACACCAAGTATTTTATTAGTATGAGGCTTGGTTATACCAAAGGCCTATTTGTGTTCTTTTCCAAATATAATACAGTTAAACTAGATACATAACCAACCTCTAAGGGTGGTGAGTTTGACTGATGTTATAAAGGGGTTGTAATATTTCATTAATGCATAAAAATAATTCACTAAATTTCCTAGGACAAGTAAGTACAATTGACCCTTCAACAACGTGGGTTTGAAGTGCATGGGTCCATTTACACCTGATTTGTTCTGATATGGTACAGTACTATAAATGTATTTTCTCTTTATGATTTTAATAACATTTTTTCTCTAGCTTACTTTGTTTTAGTGTACAATACACATAACATACAAAATACGTGTTAACTGTTTATGTTATCAGGAAGGCTTCCAGTCAACAGTAGGCTATTAGTAGTTAAGTTTCTGGGGAGTTGAAAGTTATATGCAGATTTTTGACTATGTGGGAGGGTCTCTAACCTCCCTACTGTTCAAGGATCACTTGTATGTAGTTCCTTATAGCTAACAATTCTGGTAATGAATAAGGATGAGTAGAAAAGTATTCCAGAGGAATATTCTACTATTCTCTGATATAAGTGTCTTGCAAGTTTTGGAGGTCCCAAGTAACAAAAGATGGAAAAAAAGTAAAGCAGGTCATAAGTCCGAAGAATAATTTAAAAAACCACCACTCCTTATTATTCTTCAATCACTGGAACTTAAACTTTCATTAAGATAAACAAATATTCTATTAAGTGCCAAAAAAATTCTAGGGTCCTCCACTTCTGAGAACTGAAAACAGGGAGTCCAACAGATATTGGTAAAACCAGGCTCATAGCAGCATTATTCACAATGGCCAAAAGACAAAGGCAACCCAAGTGTCCACTGACAGGATAATCCAAATGTGGTCTACCCATAGGTGGAACGTTATTCAGCCTTAAAAAGGAGGGAACTTTTTTTTTTTGCTGATATCATTTCTACATTTATTTTTTTAATTCTTATGTTAATCCCCATACATTACATCATTAGTTTTAGATGTAGTGTTCCATGATTCATTGTTTGTGCATAAGACCCAGTGGTCCATGCAGAATGTGCCCTCCTCAATACCCACCACCAGGCAAACCCATCCTCCCACCCCCCTCCCCTCTAGAACCCTCAGTTTGTTTTTCAGAGTCCATCGTCTCTCATGGTTCGTCTCCCCCTCCGATTTCCCCCGCTTCATTCTTCCCCTCCCGCTACCTTCTTCTTTTTTTTTCTTAACATATATTGCATTATTTGTTTCAGAGGTACAGATCTGAGATTCAACAGTCTTGCACAATTCACAGCGCTTACCAGAGCACATACCCTCCCCAGTGTCTATCACCCAGTCACCCCATCCCTCCCACCCCACCCCCCACTCCAGCAACCCTCAGTTTGTTTCCTGTGATTAAGAATTCCAAGGAGGGAACTTCTGATAGGCTACAGCATGGATGAACCTTAAGGACATTAAGCTGAGTGCAAGAAGCCAGTCACAGGACAAATCCGGTATGAGGCCACTTCTATGAGGTCCCTAGAGCAGGCACATTCACAGAGACAGAAAGCAGAATGACGGCACCTGGGGACTGGGGGAGAAGGAATGGGAGTGAGCATGTGACAGGTAGTTTCAGGTCTACAAGATGTAAGGAGTCCTGCGGATGGAAGCCAGTGATGGTTGTACAAGGATGTGAATGTCCTTAATGCCACTGAACTGTTCACTTAAAAATGGTTCAACTGGTAATTTTACATGTACTTTACCACAAGAAAAAAAACCAAACACCCTAGGACACAAAACTTGAGTGTCCCCTCCCATTAACACATCATTACAAAGGACAGTATGCATGCATGGGATAAAGCCAAGATGAACACAATGACCAAGAAAAGTAGTCTCATTTCTTACCAATGCCACCATTTCTGTCCTCATTTCCAGCAGCTTCCTTTCATTCAACGAGTACTGAAACAAACAAACGTGTAACATAGGTCAGATTCTGATTTATTCCTTTCTCCCTCTCCTTCTCTGATGCCTTCAATGTTCTGTTCCTTCCAAGACTGGAGGACACTAGACATCACCTCTGGAATCAAGTAGCCTACTTGCCCCTCTTCTTTAGATGTGTTTTCTGAAGCTTCTCATTTCTAGCCACTCACTGTTCCAGTATACGATTCCCTTTGTCACCCTTCACCTCTCCTGCTCTTGTCATCTGTTCGCTGTGATGCCATTTGGCCCCTCCCACTAGTGTAAAAGCATTTCCTGGGGACCAATTTGCCTGGCTGCTGAGTCATGTGCTTTTTGGCTTTGAGAGGGTTAAAAAAAGTGGGGAACAATTTAGTTTGGGAGCTAACCCATCGCAATCACAAAATTGGTCACTACCTGAGGTTTAGACAAAGTTAGGAATGTTATAAAGTTGAGGAAAAAAAAGTTTCAAGGAATATTGTATGTGACATAGACATTGCCTAAAGATAAATTATAAATACACTGGTATAAGAAATACACTAAACCATCACATGTTGGTTTTAATTAAACAACCACCACCCACTTGGGTGTGTCACAGTCCAGTAGTACTAAAGGAACTGACTAGCACTACTCAGAATCAAAGTGGTATCTTGCCTTAATGTTTATGCAAAGATTTAATGCAATTTTGTTGAATTGAGACCAAAATCAGACATATCTTCTTAGCAGTGGGCATTAAGATTTAACTGAGCAAATGAAAATCTATAATTTAAATGAAAAATTAGCATTTAATTCTTCACTAAATTAACACTGTGAAAGGGGAGAAAATTAATGCTTAACTATCTAGAAACTTTCTAGCTATAAAATGTTCCCCTGGAACTACCAGGGGACTAGAATATAAAAACAGTATTATTCAGAAATTAAAAAAAAATTTTTTTTAATTTTTTGCAAAATTGGGGGAAAAAAAAAACCCCAAAACCCCAAACCAAGGACTAGTCCAGGACCAAAGAATGCTCATCTCCATCTTTAATGTCAGGGTTTCAGATGAGGAAAGAGCTATGCATCGAATGGCCACAAGAGGGCAGGGCGGACTGGATTTTTGGACTCCCGTCTTCACCAAGTCAGTATTGACTCGACCACAAGGGAAAAGAAAAGCCTAAATCCTGACACTGCTGTGATTTTTAAACTCACAGCTATGTGAGTCCATCTCCCTGCACCCCCCAAGCGGCTTACATACAGGCCATGCTGCTCTGAACTGGCTGTAAGCACCACCAGTTATAGAACTGAAACAGAACTGTATTCAACAAGGAGAGGGAGGGTCACGTAACTCCTCTTTACCAATGCACACGCAATACGTACTGCTGTCCTGTCCTTCAGAGTTTAGGAAG
Organism: Mirounga angustirostris; assembly: GCF_029215605.1. Lineage (NCBI taxonomy): Eukaryota > Metazoa > Chordata > Mammalia > Carnivora > Phocidae > Mirounga > Mirounga angustirostris. The sequence continues at coordinate 14,008,511 of NW_026991716.1, read as the reverse complement.
TTTAGGATGACCAAGAACCACTTCTCAGCTAGGTTAATAAATCCCATCAATTCACTGGCTCTCACCCATGTCCATCAGTCCCACATCCTCCTTAGCTATGGGCATCTTCCTAAATCAAGTGCATTCAGATTTTTTGCTAAGTACACAACCCATAGGGACGCTCCTCCTTGGGGAGGGGGTGGGAGGGATGGGATAACTGGGTGATGGACATTAAGGAGGGCACGTGATGTAATGAGCACTGGGAAATATATAAGACTGATGAATCACTGAACTCTACCCCTGAAACTAATAATAAACTGTTAACTGAATTTAAATTTTAAAAAAATGTTAATATGGTTAAAAAAGAATATTTTAGACAAATTTGAATTTAAAATTCTAAATAACAGTGTTATGCAGAGCCATCTTGACACCTGAGGCAAGAGGAAAAATCAGTAATATCTTAAAGTCTGGGTATTTCATTTGTCCGAGATTTTATGTTCATTTAAATATTTTACTACTGCATTAAAATATTATTCATCCTAATTTAAAAAAAAGTTTCTCCTTTTCTAGAGACTAATCATACACTAGCAACTGTTAAATATTTTACTGATACTAGGTGAATTAATCTTTATGGTTGAAAAGTGTTTTTTGAGGGACGTCTGGGTGGCTCAGTCCGTTAAACGTCTGCCTTCGGCTCAGGTCATGATCCCGGGGTCCTGGGATCGAGCCCCACATCGGGCTCCCTGTTCAGCAGGGAGCCTGCTTCTCCCTCCGCCTCTGCCTGCAGCTCCCCCTGCTTGTGCTCTGTCAAATAAATAAAATCTTTAAAAAAAAAAGTGGTTTTTGAGACAAGAAAGACAGGTGACATGGGAATAATGATTTTGTACAACAAAGCTCAGCTGAACTCTTAAAATCCAGAAGTGGTTCCAAAATAGAGTTAAGTACTTGTTTGAATTTCAGTATTAGCTTCATTTATCATTGCAGCACATTCTGGTTAAAAGCAAATTGTGAAGAATCAGAGGACAATGAACAACTGTGCATACTCAGTTTCTACATGTGTATACAGTTCTGTTAGTAAAAGATGCTTCACATGGCCTATTTCTCATTATTCTAAGAATAAAGAAGGTATCTAACTATTGCTATCAAATTCAAATAAAGCCTGAACAAGAAGATAGATGGGCTAAAAGTCACGAGAGGCAACTCAACATTATTTTTATTAGAACATACATATTCATTGAAGCATTATTTGCAATCGCTGAGACACAGAAGATTAAGTGTCCACTGATGGATGAAGGGATGAAGAAAATGTGGTGCACATATATACTTGAATATGAGTCAGCCATAAAAAAGAAGGAAATCCTGCCATTTGTGATAACATGGATGGACCTTGAGTACTTACACTAAGTGAAATATGAGAAAGACAAATACTGTACAATCTCTCTTACATGTGGAATCTAAAATCTAAAAAAACCCCCAAAACCAAAAAGAATTCCCCAAAAACCTGAGTTCACAGATACAAAGAACAGGATGGTGGTTGCCAAAGGTGGGAGCTGTGGGGTGGGTGAAATGGGTCAAAAGGTACAAACTTACAGCTGTAAAATAAGTTAAGCCCTAGGATGGAATGCAGGGCATGGAGACTACAGTGAATAATACCACACTGTCTATTTGAAAGTTGCTAAGAGAATAAATCTTAAAAGTTCTCATTACAAGAAAAAAATTTTCTATCTATGTTTGATGACAGATGGTAACTAGACTTACGGTGGTGGCCATTCTGCAGTGTATACAAGTATCAAATCATTATGCTGTACGCCTGAAACTAACGTAATGCTGTATACGTCGATTATAACCGAATAAAATAAAAAATTGAAAAAAAAGTGTTCCTGCGCAAACTCTGAGGGGAAAAAATAGTACTTCTACGCATTATTTTTGAAAAAGGACAGCAGAACTGCATCTGCACGGCTTTCTTGGGTCCTGTACATGATCCCACAGGGGCAAGTACCCTTCTGCTTACTTACAACCTACATTTCTGAGATTTTTTTTTTTTTTTTAAAGATTTTATTTATTTATTCATGAGAGATAGAGAGAGAGAGAGGCAGAGGCAGAGGCAGAGGGAGAAGCAGGCTCCCCGCGGAGCAGGGAGCCCAATGCGGGACTCGATTCCAGGACCCTGGGATCATGACCTGAGCCAAAGGCAGACACTTAACCGACTGAGCCACCCAGGCTTCCCTTCTGAGATTTTTTTAAAGATTTTTATTTATTTATTTCAGAAAGAGAGAACACACCCGAGCAGGGGTAAGGGGCAGAGAGAGAAGGAGAAGCAGGCTCCCCACCAAGCAGGGAGCCCGACATGGGGCTCGATCCCAGGACCTCAGGATCATGACCTGAGCTGAAGGCAGACACTCCACCGACTGAGCCACCCAGGCGCCCCTTCTGAGATCTTTTTGGTAACAAATGTACAGAAGTACTTTTCCTAATTAAAAATTTCAATTTAATATAACTTAAAAAATAGTTTCGAATTTCCATTTCAAAACAATGTGATCAAGTCATTAAGATTTCTCTATTTAAAATTTGAAAAAGACTGTATGGAAATATTTTTTTAATCTTGAATTTCAGTGTAGAATTTAATTTAGTATTATTCAAGACAGATGATCAACTTAACTTTTGAAAAATCTGGACCTGTGGAGGTTTAAGTTAGAGGACACAGGGCGAGACTGGGTTTGATTTCTTTTGTAATGTCTAAGTAACACATAATTTAGTCTCTCTCTCTCTGAAATAAAATGAGATTCAAACTCGATTTGACCAAGAGTTTAGTTGTTGTTTTTTTTTAAAGATTTTATTTAGTTATTTGACACAGAGAGAGAGACAGTGAGAGCAGGAACACGAGCAGAGGGAGTGGGAGAGGGAGAAGCAGGCTTCCCACGGAGCAGGGAGCCTGATGCGGGGCTTGATCCCAGCTGGGATCATGACCTGAGCCGAAGGTAGACGCCCAATGACTGAGCCACCCAGGCTCCCCGAGTTTAATTTTTTTTTTTAAAGGTTTTATTTTTAAGTAATCTCTACACAATGTGGGGCTTGAACTTGAACTCATTACTCATTACCTCAAGATCAAGAGTCACACACACTCTAGCGACTGAACCAGCCGGGCGCCTCCCAAGATTTTCATTTTATTTTTGAAAGCATCAAATTTAAGCTCTAAGCCAGAATACAATTACAGGGAAAACTGTGTCTAACAACGACGCACAGGTAAACGTTTAATGGTACTGGTGACCTGTCTATATACTCAGACCGGATCGAGCATTCCATCCTGCAAAAAGATGAATTCACACTCCGTTTATAATAAAGGAACTTACCAATTCCTTCACTCTGCTCTTTTCTAGATTGAAGTCTAACTTGGTATCTGTTCGGACCTTGACCACTTCATCCTGGCAGGAGGGCAAACAAAGAGAGAAAGAAATCCAAAGTGAGAAATGGAAACCCGCCTGGGATGTGAAGCCTGGGACTTCCCAGTCATATATACAAATAACCCCCGCTTATGCTCAAGTCAGTCCAGAGTGGGTTACCACTGCTTTTAACCTCGAGATTCCCAGTGAACTCTCCTTATGGAATTTATGACTGAAGCTGTTCCCTGGACAACTCTGGAAAGCAGAGATGGACTCAAAGAAGGAAAATATGTAATTCTGGTTTAAATAAAGCCTTCTTTCTGACACTCGTCAGAGCCTTCTCTACCTTAACATCCATGTCCTTTCCACTTAAAAAAAAAAAAAGAAATTGAACAGCTGGTACAGTCAGCATTTTGAAATCACATGAAATTCTCTAAAGCCAGTCTGTTCTAACAGAACCTAAAGGCTCCATATGGGGCAACTTCAACACTTTTTAATTTAAAGAGGACTTCCTTTATCCTAGAACATAATTTTCTTAATGAATTTGGTTACAGACATCACCAATTTATTCATTATTCTCAGCTAAATCTTTCAGTGTGTACTTTCCAGACATATTACACAACTATTTAACATAGGATTACGTTTTTAAGAACACCTAAAAAACTTCTGACATTGTATTTATTACTATGTTTACGTTAACTGCCAACAAGCATGCAAGGAGGAGTGAGGGTCTCACCATTATTTGTTGTTTTAACCGATGTAGTTCCACGTTTATCTTCTAAAAACACATTTAAAAAAAACCACAAAAACAAGTCAAGGATATGGCTAGAAGGTTAGAAAAAAATACATAAAACTTGGTAATAAACTTACATTAGAACATGTTTTTTGCACAGTTCTAGCTGCATTCAGAATGAAACATGAGCTGAAAAGTCTTAGGAGCAGACGATCTGTCATGCCAGGACGGTATTACAACGCATGCGTCTACTGGGACGCCTGGGTGGCTCAGTTGTTAAGTGTCTGCCTTTGACTCAGGTCATGATCCCAGGGTCCTGGGATCAAGCCCCGCATCGGGCTCCCTGCTCGGCGGGAAGCCTGCTTCTCCCTCTCCCACTCCCCCTGCTTGTGTTCCCTCTCTTGCTGTCTCTCTCTCTCTGTCAAATAAATAAACAAAAATCTTAAAAACAAACAAAAAACAACGCATGCGCCTGTCTTGAGATCAGTTTTAATCCATCCCAAAGGTTACATAAAATCAGTAATACAGTTTAATTCTTTTTTTAAGTAGGCTCCCCAGCGTGGAGCCCTATGCAGGGTTTGAACTCATGACCCTGAGATAAAGACCTGAGCCAAGATCAAGAGTCGAAGGCTTACTCACTGAGCGCCCCAGGCGCCCTAGTAACACAATTGTTTTTAACATACACGTTTGCCTCCAGAGGCCCTTCTGTCTTTAATACCTCCTTCAATTTTTCTTTTAACAAATTCTGCCTTCAAATAGCCAATTTCAAGGGCAAATGTGAGAGTTTCAAACTACTCTTTTCTAGCAAAAGGGATCTTTTGCTAGAAGGCCTCTCACAGGACTAAGATGAACTGCTAATAAATGGACTTCCTTTATGAGACTTTAGCTAAGACTGAAAATAAAAGGAAGGATGCAAACACAGCACTTACTTCAATGCTGAACCCCTATGCCACACTTTTTAAAAAAAAAATTATTTTATTATGTTATGTTAGTCACCATACAATACATCAATAGTTTTTGATGTAGGGATCCATGATTCATTGTTTTCATATAACACCCAATGCTCCATGCAGTACGTGCCCTCAATACCCATCACCGCGCTAACCCATACCCGCACCCCCCTTCCCCTCTAAAACCCTCAGTTTGTTTCTTAGAGTCCACAGTCTCTCATGGCTCGTCTCTCCCTCCGATTTCCCCCCCTTCATTTTTCCCTTCCTTCTCCTAATGTCCTCCATGCTATTCCTTATGTTCCACAAATAAGTGAAACCATATGATAATTGACTTTCTCTGCTTGACTTATTTCACTTAGCATGATCTCCTCCAGTCCCATCCATGTTGATGTAAAAGTTGGGTATTCATCCTTTCTGATGGCTGAGTAATATTCCATTGTATATATGGACCACATCTTCTTTATCCATTCATCTATTGAAGGACATCTCGGCTCTTTCCACAGTTTGGCTATTACGGACACTGCTGCTATGAACATTGGGGTGCATATCGCCCTTCTTTTCACTACATCTGTGTCTTTGGGGTAAATACCCAGGAGTGCAATTGCTGGGTCATAGGGGAGCTCTATTTTTAATTTTTTGAGGCACCTCCACACTGTTTTCCAAAGTGGCTGTACCAACTTACATTCCCACCAACAGTGTAAGAGGGTTTCTCCATAACCTGTCCAACATTTGTTGTTTCTTGCCTTGTCAATTTTTCTATGCCACACTTTAGAAACCAAGGGATATATCTGCAATGACGTGGATGGAACTAGAGGGTATTAGGCTAAGTGAAGTAAGTTCATCAGAGAAAGACAAATACCATAATTTCACTCATGTGGAATTTAAGAAACAAAACAGATGAACACAGGGGAAGGGAAGGAAAAATACAATAAGATAACAACAGAGAGGGAGGCAAACCATAAGAGATTCTTAATCATAGGGAACAAACTGAGGGTTGCTGGAGGGGAGAGGGCGGGAGGGATGGGGGAACCGGGTGATGGGCATTAAGGAAGGGACTTGATGTAATGAGCACTGGGTATTATATGTACGTAATGAATCACTAAATTCTACCCCTGAAACTCATAATACACTGTATGTTAACTAAACTGAATTAAAAAAAAAAAATAAAAAAACAAGAAACCAAGGGATATTTTGTAGCAGCACTTTGTGATAACCAAAAGCTGGAAACAATTCTAATATGCAGTTGGCCCTTGAGCAACGCAGGGGGTTAGGGGCACTGATCCCACCCAGTTAAAAATCTCCATACATAACTTTTGACTCCCCGAAAACTCAACTACTAGTAGCCCACCGTTGACCAGAAGCCTTACTGGTAACATGACACATATTTTGAATGTTGTATGTGTTACATACCATCTTCTCAGAATAAAGTAAGCCAGGGAAAAGCAAATGTTATTAAGAAAATTTTAAGGAAGAGAAAACATTTACTGAACTGTGTAAGTGGACCTGTTCAGCTCAAACCCATGTTGTTCAGGGGTCAAGTGTACATCACAGTAGAAAAATGTGGCCCATTCATAAAATACTACCGAATGACAGATACTGAGCAAGACTGATCTACTGTAAGACGCACCACAGCATTCCCCCAGATGAAGTCCTGGAAAAGGCAAAACCAGTCAACGGCGACGCAGGTCAGGATAGCGGTCTTCCTGGCAGGGCATTAGCAAGCTTCTGGGGCGCCAGTAATGTTCTACTTCTTGATCTGGTGGTGGACACTTGGTGAAAACACATCTAACTTGTGCCCTTTTTCTGTGCATTTATGTCTCAATGTCTCGATAGTGAGCATCTTAATATGAGTGGCTCTTTAGTTTTACCTCATTTTCTGCTCTGAGGGCTGAAAATTCACTCTTCTCCAAAATAATCATATCTTTTTTCACGCTGGCAATCTGAGACATTATTTGCTGAACAGTGATCTCCTAGGAAAAGAAAAACAAAACATATAACCTAGGCTGGCCTAGGATGTCTGCCTCTTACCTGGAATCATATTAGTGAGAAACCAGGAGAATATGGACACGAGAAGAGAGGTTCAGCAAGGTCATCCTCTATTCCAGAATGAAGAAAGGAAAAGAATAAAGACTCAAGTCCAGTATCATCATCAAGTGAGCCAGTTCAAAGGGTGGCAGTCTGAGGACCAGCAGCTCAAGAACACACTGCTATAATTCCAGCCACATCTCCCTTTGTTAAGTATGGTGGACTGGAATAGGTCATTTTCAAGCATAGTTGAGTTTTCCAACATGAATCTACAACAGTTGACAAAATAGCTTCAAAAAAAGAAAAAAAAAAAAATATATATATATTTTAAAGTAGGCTCCATGCCCAGTGAGGAGCCCAACGTGGGGCTTGAATTCATGACCCTGAGATCAAGACCTGAGCTGAGACTGAGTCGGATGGTTAACTGACTGAGCCACGGAGGTGCCCCTCGAATAAATTACTTTTTATAACACTGGAATCATTTGTCTCTCAACTATGGTTAGAAGTAATATATGCTTTGTGGGACGCCTGGGTGGCTCAGTCGGTTAAACACCTGCCTTTGAGTCCTGCATCAGGCTCCCGAGTCTGCTTCTCCCTCTGCCCTTCCCCCAGCTTGTGTTCTCTCTCTCTCAAATAAAATCTTTAAAAAAAGTACTATATGCTTTTCAATAGAATATTATCCAAAAATACATATTACAAATAACATCCCATGGGGCTCCTGGGTGGCTCAGTCATTAAGCGTCTGCCTTCAGCTCAGGTCATGATTCCAGGGTCCTGGGATCAAGCCCCGCATCGGGCTCCCTGCTCGGCGGGAAGCCTGCTTCTCCCTCTCCCACTCCCCCTGCTTGTGTTCTCTCTCTCGCTGTGTCTCTCTCTGTCAAATAAATAAAATCTTTAAAAAAAAACCCAAAAAACAAACAAATAACATCCCAGCTTTAGACTTTAAGTTTGCTACCATTCCCCGACAAAGCTAACCTGCTGCATCTTGGTGACCATATCCTTGTAGACAATATCCATGTTGGCATCCGTGATCTTGACCAATGCAGAGACAGTGATTTCTGCTTGCTGGGTGGAGAACCCTAAGCAAACACACAAAGATAATCACACTCTGGAGACTCCATTTGTTGGGAAAAAAAGAGAAAAAACCCTTCACAGAAGAGGAGAAAATGTTTGAATTCAGAAAGACTGGAGTCCCAGGCTATGATGTGTCTGTCACTCTGGACAAGCATGACATATCTGTTTCTTCATGTAAAGATAAAGGGCTGGGCTGGTCTCCTCTACCGTCCTACCTAGCTGCAAAAAATCATATTTCCTGACAATATCTCATGACGTAGAGGAAGCCTGCAACGTGGGGTCAAGGAAAGGAAAGCAAGATCAAAATTACAGATGCAATTTACTGCTAAGTAATCTTTATTTCCTTCCCCCTGGCCTAAATTTTCCAAAATAACGTGATTTCCTTATTTTAAAATGTACACGTTAGTAAAGAATAATTTACTTAAGTAGGAAAGCTCAATTATTTCACATCCAGCATAAAGCCATCAAATCATTGACCATATAAAGATAACTAGTAATTTAGCTGTTAATTTATCTTATGTTAAAAGGCAAAATCTGTTCTTTTATTTTTCCTCCACAAGTCTCTTCGGTCACTTGCAGAGAGGGGCAAGGCTGGAAAAAAACATATTTGATACTCAGTAAATGATGCTGAATTGAAAGATCTAACTCAGCAGTGTTACTACTTTTAGTAACTTTAGATAGTACTACCTGGAAAGCTAATAATACCCTATGTTAATTAATTGAATTTAAATTAAAAAATAAAAAAATAAAATTGGAAATAAAAAATAACTTTAGATAGTAATTTATATTTCACATTGGAACTTCTAATAAAATGCTTGAAACCAAGTCCCTGGAAAGTAATTTTTTTCTATTAAATACTTCCATCCATAAGAACTACAGAAGAATCTACTGATTCTAGTAATTAAAGGCACATTTGCTTGAATAAAATTATAACTGATACAATTTGGATGAGATTAAGCACAGACTATAATTTTTTAAAATTTTATTGAGAAAGTGAGTTCACGCGTGTGCACACATACACGAGTGGGGGGAGGGGCAGAGGGAGAGGGGGAGAGAGAATCTCAAGCAGACTCCCTGCTGAGCACGGAGCCTGGAGCTCAATCTCAAGACCCTGAGATCATAACCTGAGCCAAAATCAAGAGTCTTAATGGACTGAGCCACCCAGGCGGCCCCTAACTATACTTAAGAAACAAAGACAAAGATTTAAAAGAGATAAAAAGACCTCCAAAGACCTACTCCCTTCATTTATTCAAAATCCTTTGATTTTCAACACGTGGGTCATCTGCATCTAGAAAAATCATCCAAAAGGTTACCCATCCAATTGTTACACTGGTTTGCTCTAGGGTACTGGGATTCAGAATATTTTTTCCTGTTTCTTTTCTGCCTGAAAATGTGTCTTGTAATTTTTAAAACTTTATGAAGAAGCGTTCATAGTTAAACATAGTTAGGTTTGGCAATTATGAAGAAAAGAAAAAGAGACCAGAGGAGAACTTAGGCTGATAATAAACTCCACAGCCTTATAATTTATAACCACCTGTGGGAGGAGAAAGGGATAAGAAAAAGTAGAAGTTAGGCCTGAAAACCTAAAGGGTTACCAGATACAAAATAATGCTTTGTAGGAACGAGAGAACAAGACACGATCAGGGTTAGAGAGATTACAGACAGACCAGAAGTTCTGTGAAGCAGGAGACGTAGCTCTGGGGAAGACAAGGATGGAAGGTGGGAGTGCTCCTGGACAGGTCCTTCCAGGCCTCACCCTGCAGCATCTTAGATTCATCATTCACTTAAGAGGCCTCATGCCCTACACTTCAGCGGGGTCCTTACAACACCAGTCTTGAGATATGCAAAGACTCGTGCATCAAGGTTTGAAATCAAGAAAAGCAGGAAGTACATCTGTCGAAATATCACACTTTAAACATTCAACATGAACGCGATTTTTATTTATCAAAAGTAAATAAATAGATTTTTCGGTGGGGGAGGGGAAATACCCCCCCCTCCCCTGTTAATGGGAGAAAGATCTGGGGCCATCTCGAGCCCACTGCCGCTACCTTGCCACTTAACAAGATTTATGATGCTCCCCTACATAGTCAAACCCTAATGTGGAGTGAAACGCCCCCATTCTCTCGAATACGGCTTTTTACAATGGGTTACTTTGAATGCAAAAATACAAGGTCCACAGAAAAAAGGAAAAAGCAGGAAGACTTCTGCTTATCCACATAATTTCTGATGCCTCTCTTCTCCATTCCACTTTTCTTTTTTAAATTCTGAGCTGAAAGAAGTTTTGGTGAAAAAAAGGCCTAATGTTTCAAGTTTGAGAAGGAAAGCAATGAAAATTATGATACGGTACTTAACAGTTTTTCCAAAGTGCACTCAAGTACACTGTATTTCCTTTAATACTCAAAGGAATCTTTGGAATTCTTATTGTGCCCACCCTGCTGATGAGATGAGGAGACAGAAACCGGGAAGGACGGGGACGCCTGGGTGGCTCAGTCGGTTAAGCGTCTGCCTTCAGGTCAGGTCCATGATCTCGGGGTCCTGGGATCAACCCTGCATTGGACTCCACACTCAGCAGGGAGCCTGCTTTTCCCTCTCCTTCTGCCCCTGCCCCCTGTTTGTGCGCTCTCTGTCTCAAATAAATAAATAAAATCTAAAAAAAAAAGAAAAAAGAAACTGGGAAAGACGAGAGAACTGCCTGGCTTTGCAGCTGGGTCCTGGCAGAGCCTGACGCAGAGCTTCTAACTCCCCAGTGCAAGCACAGAGCTCACTCCATCTGCTTGTCCTGGGCAAGCAAAGCACAGCTACAGAGGGTGGCTCTGCAGATATGAACACGTACAGCTGGGGAAAGATCTATCGTGTTGTCAAGAGCAACAATACGGAAAACTAGAATCGGCCTATCTGTCTAGAGAAGATTCAGTGAGAATGTTACCTATGTACTGAATGCACTTTCAATAAGTCATGTCTGTTAGAGCATCTTTTACATTAATTAACAGCAATAAGGAAAAATATTAGTTGGACTATTAAAAAAAACCACAAGCTGAAATTATTAGCAATTGCTGCTCAGCAACATTTTCATTTCATAACAATTTTAAAAGCACACAACATGCACAGTAACAAAACTACCACTTTGTGCGTCAGGCAGCTGTCATAGGAACCATTCCTGAGTTTTGCTAACTTGTGTCTAAATTTTTATCTGTAACACTCTACCTCCAGAGGGATGTTATAAAAATACACTTCTCACCGACAAAGAAAAATGTGTGCAAAAGTCTCTCAACTGTACTGGCGGAAGCAAAATTGTCCTTAAACAAAAAATAAGAACTTAAAAAAACAGAAATTGACCAAAAGAGTGTATCTGTAGACTTAAACGCCAAAGAGAAATAGAAGTTAGATAAGATCATGAGAACTAAGTGTTTTTCCGAGTGACCCACAAAAGGATTACCATTTTCTTCCAGTAAACACACTAAGGCATGGGTGTCAAAGTAGAGCTTCTTGTTCCCGAAAGAGGTGAAATCTCTCCTTTTGTGGTCCAGATCTCTGCTGTGCTCCAGCTGCAGGCTCCCAGCAGAGAGGCTCAGCTCTAGAATGGAAAGGACAATTAGGCTCAAAACAGGATCCGATGGTAAAGAAAAGCCATGAAGGAATATGGCATACCTCAAAAGCCTACCTGGTTGGGGCTTTATGACATGAAATTCACATACCATACAATTCACCCATTTCAGTGTTCAATTTGATTTTAACTATAGAGTTCTGCAATCTTCTGCACAGTCAACTCTAGAACATTTTCATCATCCCAAAAAGAAACCCTATACCCTTTAGCTATCATGCCCCAATCTCCCTACTCCCTCAACCCCAGGCAACCCCTTATCCACTTTCTGTCTTTATGGATTTGCCTACTCTGTGCATTACTTATGAATAGAATCGTAAGGGATGTGGTATTGTGTGACTGGTTTTTTTCACTTAGGTGAGGTTTTCAAGGTTCATCCACCTTATAATTGTGTACTTTATAGCTTTTTATTGCTGAAATCTGTTTTAGGAATATACCGATTTTCTTACCTAGTGATCAGTTGAAGGACATCTGAGTTGTTTCCACTTCTTGGCTGCTATGAACAATGCTGCTGGGAACATTTGTGTACGAGATTCTGTGTGAACAAGTTTTCAGTTCTCTTGGGTATATACCCAAGAACTGAATTGTTGCATCATACGGTGGCTCTGTGTTTATAAGGTTATGCCAGACTACTTTCCAAAGTGGCTACACATTTTTCATTCCCAACAGCAGTGTCTGAGGGTTCCAATTTCTCTACATTATCAACACTTGTTACTGTCTTTTTTATTATAACCATCCTAATGGGTATAAAGTGGTATCCCATTGCAATTTAATTATTATTTTTTAGATCTCTCTTCAACTATGGTATTTACTTATTTGTTCTCTATAATTAAGAGTGTTTCTTGGCTTGTCTCTCATTTTTTCCCTTTGTTCAGGTGTTTCTTAAATCCCACATGAGTGAAATCATATGGTATTTGTCTTTCTCTGACTTATTTTGCTTAGCATACTTTCCAGCTCTACCACATCATTGCAAATAGCAAGATTTCATTCTTTTTTATCGCTGAATAGTGGTGTGTGTGTGTGTGTGTGTGTGTGTATGTGTATATATATATATATATATATATATATATATATATATATATCACCTGTTCTTTATCCATTCATCTATCGATGGACACTTGGGCTGCTTCCATAATTTGGCTATTGTAAATAATGCTGCAATAAACACAGAGATAGCACATTGCAGTTTTGATTTGTACTTCCTTGATGCCTAATGATGTTGAGCATCTTTTCACTGCTTATTGGCCATCTGTGTATCTTTGGAGAAACATCTAATCAGACCCTTTGCCCATTTAAAAAAATTGGGTTATCTTTTGGGGTGCCTGGGTGGCACAGTTGGTTAAGTGTCCAACTCTTGGTTTCAGCGCAGGTAGTGATCTCAGGGCTGTAAAACTGAGCCCCGCATCGGGCTCCAAGCTCAGGGCAGAGTCCGTTTAAGACTCTCTCTCCCTCTGCTCTTCCTGCTCATGCTCTAACAAATAAATAAATCTTTTAAAAATTTGGGTTATCTTTTTATTATTGAGTTGGTTGTTAAGAATTCTTTATACTGGGGCGCCTGGGTGGCTCAGTTGGTTAAGCGACTGCCTTCGGCTCAGGTCATGATCCTGGAGTCCCTGGATCGAGTCCCGCATCCGGCTCCCTGCTCGGCAAGGAGTCTGCTTCTCCCTCTGACCCTCCTCCCTCTCATGCTCTCTGTCTCTCATTCTCTCTGTCTCAAATAAATAAATAAAATCTTTAAAAAAAAAAAAAAAAGAATTCTTTATACATTTTAGGGTCGCCTGGGTGGCTCAGTCGCTTGAGTGTCTGCCTTAGGCTCAGGTCATGATCCCAGAGTCCTGGGTCAGGATTCCTGCTCAGCGGGGAGTCTGCTTCTCTGCCCCTCCCCTGGCTGGTGCTTTTTCTCTCTCTCATTTGCTTGCTCACTCTCTCTCTCTCTCACATAAATAAATAAAAATTTAAAAAAATAATTCTTTACATATTTTATTTTGTTTATTTTTATTTTTTAAAGGTTTTATTCAGTTGAGAGAGCAAGAGAGCGTGAGAAAAGGAAGCACGAGAAGGGGGAGGCTCAGAGGAAGAAGCAGACTCCTTGTTGAGCGGGGAGCCCGATGCGGGACTTGATCCTGGAACTCCAGGATCATGACCTGAGCAGAAGGCAGACACTTAACTGACTGAGCCACCCAGATACCCTTCTTTATACATTTTAGATACAAGTTCCTTATCTTATATGTAATTTGCAAATATTCTCTCCCATTCTGTGGGCTGGCTTTCACTTTCTTGATGGTGCCTTTCAAAGCACAATAGTTTTTAATTTTAACGAAGTCCAATTTATTTATTTTTGTTCCTTGTGCTTTTGGTGTCATATCTAAGAAACTACTGGCTAATTCCAGAACACAAAGATTTACACCAATTTTTTTTTTTTTTAAGAGTTTTACAGTTTCAGCTCTTACTTTTAGGTCTCTGATCCATTTGAGTTAACTTTTATGTAGTGTGAGATGAGGGTTTGCCTTCTTTTGCGTGTGGATATCCAGTTGTTTCAGCATTATCTTGGAATTTGTCAAAAATCAGCTGACTGTAAATCATCTCTGGGTTCTCCATTCTATGCCACTGATTTATATCTGTCTTTATGCCAGTGACACATTTTCTTGATTACTTTTAGCTCTGTTGTAAGTTTTTATATCAGGAAAGGAGTCTTCTAGTTTTATTCCTTTTCAAGATTGCATTGGCCATTCTGAGTCCCTTGCATTTCCGTATGTATTTTAGATCAGCTTATTAATTTCTACCGAGAAGCCACCTGAAACTTTGAGAGAGATTGTTTTAAATCTATAGATCAATTTGGGTGGAGCACAGTCTTCCAATCCATGAACATAGGATGTTTTTCCATTTATTTATGTCTTTAATTCCTTTAATAATGTTATATAGGTTTCACACTATAGCTAACCCTTGAACACAGGTTTAGACTACATGGGTCTACTTATACACGGATTTTTTACAATACGGTATTTCCTCTTCTTTATGATTTTCTTAATAATGTTTTCTTTTCTCTAGCTTCCATTATTCTAAGAATACAGAATATAACGCATATAATATATAAAATATGTGTTAAGTGACTGACTGTTATGGTAAAGTTTCTGGCCAACAGTAAGCTATTAGTAGTTAAATTTTGGGGAAGTCAAAAGTTATACACAGATTTTCAACTGTGTAGGAGTTGGCACTCCTCAGCCCTGTATTGTTCAAGGGTGGTTAATCATATAAGTTCTGTGAGTTTTTTGTTAAATTTATCCCTAAGTACTTTATTCTTTTCGATGCTACTGGTTAGAACTTCTAGTACAATGCTGCATGGCTGGTGATGGCAGACATCCTTGCAAGTCCTGACCTTTTGAGGGAAAGCATGCATCCTTCACTATTAAGTATGATGTTAGCTGTGGGTGTTTCACAGATGTCCTTTATCAGTGAGGCAGTTCCCTTCTATTCCTAATTTGTCAAGTGCTTTTTATCATGAAGGGGTGCTGAATTTTGCCAAATTCCTTTTCTTTGTCTTTTGAGATGATCACATAGTTTCTTCTTCTTTTTTTTTTTAATATGGTGTGGTACAGGAATTGATTTTCAGATGTTAAATGAGCCTGTTGTTCCTGGGATAGAATCCCCTTTGGTCATGATGTATACTCCTTTTTTACATATTGCTGGATTTGATTTGCTGAGTATTTTGTTGAGGATTTTTGTCTCTATTCATAAGAGGTACTGGTCAATAGTTTTCTTTGTGATGTCTCTACAAAAGCCTATCTTTAGAGAGATGTGTTCTAACAATTTGTATGTTAACCTTTCCTCTGAATTTCTGTGCATTTAGCCACAGATCCAACTCATTTTGTAAACTTGTTTCAAGTGCTCATTTGAAGAAGGTAGCATGGTAAGGGTTCTCTGGCTTTTGTATTTCATGAACCATAAAAACAGTTTAAAAAAAATATGTAACAACTGCAATGCCAACTAGCAATTCTGTCCAGAAAGGACGTTTAAACACAATAGCTCCTTACTATTACAATCATACTGTAAAAGACATTTGGACAGCAGAAGAAAAAAAAGAGATGGACAATATAAAATAAAAACTTTCATTTAAATGTATTAAACACAGCTATATGAAAATTTTGCTACATATTTGTCCTACTTTTCTATGATGCCAGGTTTGTAGAAGAGTGGTAGAAGAAAAAATAGTCACTACTAACTCAAAGTTTGAAAATCCCCTAAGGTAAATCCCCTAAGTGACGAGAAAGATACTTCAGCTAATCAGCTCCTACTGTCAATCCTTCACCTCTAAACACTCTAAAGGAAATTGCATGTAAGCAAAAAACGTGACATGGACAGAACCCTACAGATCTGATGTTTGTCTATAAGCCTACAGCAGTGGTTCCCACCTTGGAAAGAAGGTCACAGTCAGTGTCAAGGTAAGTATAAGAAATCCAATCATTTTGTACCAAGCGCTGTTTGCAGACTGACAAAATATAAAATGCAGTAACTGTTACATGTATGTGTGAGTTAAATGGTTTATTAAAAAAAAAAAAAAAAAGGCCCTTATATTCAGAGAACCACTAGCCTACAGTATCAGGTCCTTGGCAAGGCACACAAATACAAAGCCTGTCCTAATTTAGCCCACACCTACCCTTTCAGCTTTCTTTCCAGCCACCTAAGTTATTCTGTGTCCTGTACCTGTATACCTTGGTACTCCATCCTTAAGTCTGGCTTGCCCCCCTTTTTCGACTGGCCAATTTTAAGCATCATTTTACCCCTCTTCATTTAATTTTACAATTTGCTAAGCAAACATTATGTTCCAGGCAGGGCATTATGCTATACTGAGTGGTTCGGTCTGCTAGTTCCACCCAGGTCAGAGGGCCGCCTTGATTGCTCCTTATCTGTGTTCGCAGCACAGCTCAGATAGCTCTATCACACCGCTTACCATATTGTTTCCACATCTGTATCATCTACTAGTCCAAACATCCCAAGAGCAGTCAGTCTTAGTCATTTTTACACTGTTAGCATCTAGCAGAGGGCCTGGCAGACTGCAGACCAGAAATAATTTTGTTAAGAGAACTCTGTGATCTGGATCATGAGATGGTCTAGAAAGAAAATCTGAAATCCACCTCTTCACCTATGATCTTCCCTTTTTACATAAATTAGCTCAGTTAAATCTAGCCCCTCTTTTTTCATTCTTTATCCCCAGTACTGAGACAAAACTGGCCTCCAGGTGAAGAGACTCCAAATGTCTGCCTGATCACAGAACAGACCTAGCTTGAGAAACAGTGGTGGTGAATGAATGAATGAACGGATCTCTCAAGTGGCTCTCTAAAGGCTAACCCGCCCATCTTTTTAAACTGTGCTCAACTGTCCCATGGATCAGAGAGCTTGAAAATATTTGAGTCTAGAACTGGCTGGTGAAGAGTGATGGGATTTTTCTAGTACCAAATTTGTTTCTAAGAACAAATTAATCATTTGTGTGATTTAAAACATATCTCTCTCTCACACACACACACACACACACAACATATACATCCCCAAAATAAACTATCGTGACTATTTTCTAAACAAGAGCTAATTCCAATTTAGATGCTGCAGATTTTTTTCTTGTCCAAAACAACTGGAATTCAGTTCAACTGCAAGCTTACTTCAACAAAATATGTACTGTCATCTGAAAAGTGGAGAAAAGCCCTGGCCACTTCTCACCTGGCCGGCCAACCCCTGCCGATGGAAGCTGAATGCCATCTTGCCTTCTGTCAAAGGGCGAAGCCTGAGGAGGAGCATGCCTCTGACTCATTTTTCCTCCTTTATTGTGACAACAAAGTGAGGCCCAAGAACTAGGAATTCCCACCAATAACCAGGAAGCAAGTGAACTGAGCTATGTTAAAGTGCAATGCGTAATTCTCCTTTGGAAGGACCTTCAGGATATCAAAAGCAGCCCAAAGTTAGCCTTGAACGGAGGAAACCAAGTACAGACTTGCTATTCATAACATCCTTAAGTCTCAGTAGCCCTACTGAGAACCCTGGCACCAAACAAATCACTAGGCTGGAAGTAAAGGAACAAAACTCTTTGGCTGATGGTTGCTCCTTAACTGCCATCAGTGTGGTTACTGACAGCTATTGATATGAGGCCACCCAAAGTGATATTTTTGCCCTTTGCTGATAAAGATTACCCCGAATGATATTTTCATCAACAATGTGCTATCTAATAAATTGAGACTGTTTCAGACTTCCCTAATCTTTATGCAGGGCAGTGACCGCTCTCACCTCCTTCAAATGCCACCTTCTCAGTATGAACTATTCTGCTAACCCCATTTAAATTCATTGCTGGAGGCCTCACTCCCTAACCCTTATCACCTCCATTTTTTTCCTACGGTATTTATCACTTCCGCACACAGATTATATGTAAATCACACGTGTATATATAAATTATAGCTACCTACCTACATCGTCTCCTCTGCTACAGTGTAGGTCCGAGATTTTGCTAACTGATGTGTGCCAAGTACCCAAAAAGCGCCAGCCAAGCACAGAACAGGCAACTAGGGTTCAATGAGTTCATAAAGCCACTAGAGTCGGAAGTGAAATTGCAGTTCCTAGAGCTTCGCTCCTCAATCTCGCAAGCCCCCCCCCCCCCCGCAGCCGCCCGCACCCGAGCGGCGACACGAGGGACGCGTCACCGGCGCCCGCCCAGCGGCTCCACACCCCGGCGAGCACCAGCGCCCTGCCCAGCGCGCACCGCCCTGCCGGCATCCCGGCCAACTGCGCTCCACACGCTTGTGCCCAGGACTCCGGGTCACCAGGGCGGAGGCAGACAGACCTTCGTCCCACGCCCCAGAGGAGCCCGGCGACCGAGGCTGACCCGACCTCTGGGTCGCCGAGCCTCCCCCACCCGCCCAGCCCGGAAGGTCCCAGCCCAGGCTGGCCCCGCCCCCTGCCCGGCGAGGCGAGCCCCCTGCTGCCCCCACCCCGGCCGTGCGGCCCTCACCTCTCCTGGACGAAGCGAGGGCGGCCACGCGGCCGCGGCACAGGTGGAGGGCGCCGGCGGCCCAGGCGAGGCCCGGGGCGAGGCCCGCCAGGTACCTCCCCGCGCCGCCGCGGCCGGCCGCGGGGGCCGAGGGCCGCGGGCGCGAGCTCTCCCGGTCCGCGAGGGGCCGACGCGGGGCGACGGCGGCCAGGCGCGGGGAGGGCACGAGCAGGAGGAGGAGCAGCGGGGAGGCACGTGACGCGCCGCCGCGGGCCGCCGGGCCACGAAACCGCAGCGCCCCCAGACCCACAGACAGCGCTGACGGGCAGTGGCGCGCCGAGACGCCGCGGCCGCCCGGACTTCCGCAGCGGCCTGACGGCAGGAAGACTAGAAGCCGCCGGCGGCCCGGCGGACTCTTCGGCCTCCCGCCCGCGACGAAGCCGCAGTCCATCGCCGCGGCGGTCACCGGTCCGGGCGCGCGCTCATGCTGCTCGCGCGCCGCGCCGGCCCGAGTCAGACGACAGGAGAGAGCGTGGGCGGTGGCGCCGGGCCCGCCCTTTCCTGCCGGGTGGGCGGGGCTCCGGGCGCGCGCCGGGGCGGGGCGGGGCGGGGCCAGGCGGGGCGGGGCTCGGCCCCAGGCCCCGCGAGAGAGGCGAGCCCGGGTCCTGCGTGAGTCTGGGACCCGCTCGGTGGAGTGGGGGCCGCGGGCGCTCCCGGACCTGCGATGCTTTCTGGCTGCCGCGATTTGCATATTCATTACACTGGTGTCCTCACGAAGACATTCATTACCCTGGCGGCCTTTACAGTCCCGAGAAAAGTCCCCGCACTACCAGGCCGCCCTAGATTTTACCATCCCCATCTGAAGTCCCCCAAGTGTGGCGCTGGGGTGCATATTAAGGAATTAACAGGGCCAACGGAGCGGCGTTTACATAATCAATACATTTTAGAGGCTAAACTTCAGAGCTTTTGTTTCCAGATTAGCACACCAAGAAAGGAGAAAGTCTCAATCGGGAATTTAAAACGGGCATGAATGTTAACTGAGACCTCTCAGCAGGAGATCTGAAACTAGGGGTGTTCACTTCAGGGTGCTTTTTTGAGTGCCTAATGGGCCTGTCTCAGTTACTGGTCCATTGTGTGGACTCAGTAGATGTTCCTTGAGTGAAGGCATGAAATACGCACAGGACTACAGGCTTGGAGGTAGAAGAAAAATGAGATTTTTCTTGTCCTCCGGGAGTTTTCTGATACCCTTGTATTTGCCCACATACGTGATGGAAGAAAAACATGTTATGAGCAGTAAGAACTACAAAGTGCGGATTAGACAGAAGAGAGTGCATAAGGCTGTGGAAGAGATGTTTAAGCGGCTATCAAAATATAAAGAATTAGAAATATTAAGGTGCAAGTGGACACTTTCCTAAAAAGTAGGAGTTACACGTTTGTAGAACTGGTAGGGAAAGCAATTTAGCAATATGTATCAACAGCCTTTTGTGTTCATAAATTGATGGCATGTGGTTTGTTTCCAGTTTTTGGCTATCATGAATAAGGCTATTATGAACATTCTTGTATAAGTCTTTGTGTGGACATACGTAATTTATCTCTCGTTAAAGAAAAAATTATTCAATGACACTTGTTAATGCACAGTAAGGAAAACTTTATTCAAGGGTGGGGGACGATCTTGACAGGTATCGGGAGCACTGCTGTGGAATTTTGCAGTGGGGGAGAGAGAGATTGGGCTCAACTTCAAATATAGCAGAGACAGGTGGGAATTTATAGCCACAGAGCAGGGTGGGGGTCTGTGGGGAATTAACTAGGAGGAAACTTCAGGACTAAGATTCTGGCTGGATTCTGGCTAAACCAACCTCACAGGATTCTTACTGAAGGCAGATCAGGGTGATCAGATACAGAGGATGGGGGATCCTGGCTAATTGTTTGTGGGGAATTTTGCTAAAATTGGACCATGCAGAGAGGAACAGGGAAGTCCAAAAGTCAGGCCTAGTTGGAAAGGAGTTCTGTAGAAACTGAGCAACGTTTGGTTAATGACAAAATTTTGTCATCCTCTTGGGAAAGGATCTGGGAGTCAAATTGCTGATTAATATGTTAAGTGTAGTTTAAGTTTTTTTTTAATTTTATTTATTTAAGTAATCTCTACACCCAACGGGGCTCAAACTCCTGACTTCGAGATCAAGAGTTACAGACTTTCCCAGCTGAGACAGCCAGGTGTCCCAAGTGTAGGTTAACTTTACCAAAAATGCCAAATTGTTTTCCAAAGTGATCATACCCCTTTATACTCTCACCAGCAGTAGATGAATTTCAATTATTCCATCTCCTAGCCAAGTTATGGTATATTCTCTCCTAATGGGATGGTATCTCACTGTGATTTTAATATACATTCCCTGATGAATACTGATGTTGAGTACTTTTCGTGTTGTTTTAAAAACTGTTATTGTGAGTATGAAATACAGTCATAAATGTCAAGTGCTTAGCACAGTGCCTGGCATGCAGTTGAAGCCTAATAAATGTCAGCACCAATTGTAGGTTGGATAAAACTTTTCCTTGGTTAAAACATGACACATGTTACTTGCTTTCCAACGCGTCTCCTTTTTTTTGGTCTCAGCACCCCAGTTTTCCATGGGGAGACACTTGTCCCTGCTCTCGGTCCATGTAGTTTGGGTTGGCCAACCTTTCTCCAGGCCACAGACATGGGCATATCACCCAATGAGAGTCAGTGAGCTTTGAGACTAGTGTTTTCTAGTTATTGGGAAGGAGAAAGTCTAATTTTATGCTGATACCTAGGTGTAGGATGTTTTGAACCCTGAGCTCTTGGTGTTTCCATGTGGCCAGAGAGTAAAGCCATTATGAAGAAAACAGACCTGAAAGATGAAGAGCAATGTCTTGGTTCTAGCTTAACCTGAAACTGACATTTTTATTTATATAAACCAACAAACTTTTTTGTTTAAACCAGTAGGGTTTGTGTCTCTTATTCTGACTAATAACGGGAATCTAATGAAAGGAGAGACTAGATACAGAGATCTAATGGCCATATAAAAAAGAAGTATCAACATATCGAGGCTTCAGGCAAGGGCCAAACAACCTGCAAGGTTCAGGACTTTCTGGCAAAGTTGAATGGGAGAATATACTTAGACCTGGAGCCAACATGGGGCCCTCCGACTCTCACCCCACATCTAGACTTGGGGACCTTCCATGAGCAGATTTGGGTTCACAGAACAGACCCTCTGAGACACTACAGCTGTGAGAACTGTAGGTGGGCCTCACATACTCTGAGGTACCAGGAGAGAATAGAGGAATGATGGCCAGAGCTGTCTCTGGAAGAGGCCCTGGGCCTGCCCTATGTGTAGCGACCCGGTGGTGACAGAAAGATCCAGGGCTCATTGTCTTGGTGCAAGCAAGTCAAAGACAGAAGAAAGGAGCTGGAGCGTGTGAGTGTGACTTTTAACATAATGACCCCTTTTACAATAAAACATTGACCAGGAGAGATCAGCTTCCACTAATCAGATTAGCTCTTCTCCCTAATGGAAGAGCAGTAAAGAATGAGGAGAGGATTCTGGTTCTAGGTAAGATGGAGTAAGTACACTCCATCCTGTCTCTTCAACTCAATGCAACTATAAAATCTGGACAGAAAGCATAGAGCATGTATTTGAGGACTCTGAAAACTGAATAGTAGCAAGCAGATCAGTGAAGACAAAAATTCAAAGTACCACCAAACTGATGTTCAGTTCACAGAATTTTTTCCCCTGTGGCATCCTTCTAGCCTTTACTGTCAACCCAGAATCCTATCTCCAGCAAACATTCCATCAGGAATGAAGTTGGAATAAAAATGTTCTCAGATGAAGGAAATCTAAGACGATTTTTTTTTTTTTTTTTGCCGGCAGTCTTGTTCTAAAAGAATTGCTAAAGGAAATTCACTAGGTAGAAGGGAAATGATACCAAAAGGAAGGTTGGAACATCAGAAATGAAGGAAGAGCAATAGAAATAGTAAATACTTAGGTAAATTTAATACACTTTTCCTCTTTAAAATATGCTTAATGGTTGAAAGCAAAAATTATAACAGTGTCTGGTGGAGTTTTCAGTGTTTGTGGAGATAATGTATAACATAGGTACAAAATAAAGGGGCAAGAATAAAGAGATTTATATGGTGGTAAGCTTTCTACATTGCACTTCAAGTGCTAAATACTGATTCCAATGGACTTAGAAAAGTTAATATGGATATTGTAATGCCTAGAGCAACCCATAAACATACTATTCAAAGAAATAGAGTTAAATACACAATAGATAAAATGTAATAATAAAAAATGTTCAAATAACTCAAAAAGAGGAGAAGAGAAATAGAAAATTAAAAAAAAAGAGGGAATGAACTAAAAGCAAATAAGGAAATGGTAGATCTAAATCTAAACATAGCAATAATTACATTAAATGTAAATGATATAAACCAGGGGTCAACATAGTTTTTAAAAAGGACAGATAGTAAATATTTTTGACTTTATGGGCCATATACAATCTCTGTCGCATGTTCTTCTTCTCTGAAAACAGGTGGTGGGCTGGACTTGGCCCAGGGGCCATTGTTAGCCAACCTCTGGTCTAAGCACACCAATGAAAAGACAGAGATTATTGGATGAATTAAAAAGTAAAAGAAAAAAGAAACAATGACCCAACTACACAGTTTACAAGAAACTCATTTCTGTTAGAAGGATATAAGTAGGTTGGAGAGGTAAGGAAAGAGGGGATGCTCCTCCTTAGTGCTTCCCTGGGAGGTAAAAATCCCAATGAACGTACCTTCTAATGTGTGCTGAGATGGGAACTTGACAGAAAGAGAGGGAGTTCTCCTTGCTATTTCCTTCCTCTTCCCTTTTAGGGAAGCCAGATTTCTGACAATTTCAGAGTTTAAGAACATAGCCCTGAAACCGAAAGTGAAGGATGGCTCTGAGTTATCATCAGTTACCCCGATCAACCCTGAGCAATTTATGCCACACAAGGGCCTTTGGACACTCATTCTGTGCCCATTTACTCTTAAATTACATATGATATTAAATACATTAGCCCCTCCCACAATCTTATCAGGTAAGAAACAGTAAGTTAAAAGGGAGGCGAAATAAGAAACTAATGTATAAGGTAGAATAAGGAAGGTATGTGACAGTGATGTGGGAAACAAAGGCAGAAGGAAATGTAGATAAAGTTAAATGCCCTTAAAACCTGCTGCCCATTGACAAATACTCGAGGCAGGCAGAGTATAAAGTTCCTCCTGGAAATTCCCAACTGTCTTAATGTTAATGCATGGCTAGAGGGAAAAACAATCTTGGTTTGACAATAGCTAAGCCTCAGGTTTCCTGAGTCTTCTTTTAGCGTATGAAAATCCTTTTGAAACTTCCCTTATCTTTCCTTCCCCCAACCGCAAAGTATATAATCAGTTGCCCCTCACAATCCTAGGAGGGCAGCAGCTCTTTCTGCCCATGGGTCCTGTCCCCGTGCTTTAATAAAACCACCATTTTGCACCAAAGACATCTCAAGAATTCTGTCTTGGCCGTTGGCTCCGGACCTCACCAACCCAACAACCTCACCAAAAAACATTCAAAAACTACATCAACAGGGGGACCTGGCTGGCTCAATCGGTACAGCGTGTGGCTCTTGATCTCAGGGTTGTAGGTTCCAGCCCCATGTTGGGTGTAGAAATGACTTTAAAAAAATAAAAAATAAAATAAAACCTAAAAAAAAGACAGAAAGGTATATGACAGTACAGTTGTCACTGAAGAATATGATGGTGGGGCACCTGGGTGGCTTAGTCGTTAAGCGTCTGCCTTCGGCTCAGGTCATGATCCCAGGGTGCTGGGATCAAGCCCCGCATCGGGCTCCCTGCTCCACGGGAAGCCTGCTTCTCCCTCTCCCACTCCCCCTGCTTGTGTTCCCTCTCTCGCTGTGTCTCTCTCTGTCAAATAAATAAATAAAATCTTAAAAAAAAAAAAAGAATATGATGGTAACTTAGAGGATTTAAGGAAAGGTTAAGGCATAACCACCTTTGGCTGAGTTTCTACTTCAGGGACAACTGTCTATATATTGGATCACTTTTATTTTCTGTATCTATTCTATTCTTTGGAATGCCTGTGATTTTTTTTTTTTTTTTTTTTTTTTTTTGTTCTCCTGCATTTAGTTTGATCACCTCAAGTCTTCTTCTCTGGGAATAATGTCATTTTTTGCTATACCAATTCTGTTCCTTACTCTGTGTTCTCTACATTTGTAGGGATCAGAGCAAGAGAACAAATGGTAGAACCATTACCCATATATCCAAATATTTAGAAGTTCTCAATCAAGCCAAGAGACTGGTAAATAAAATACGGTCCAAACTCCTTTTTTGCAGAGGGTAGCGGAATATGCCACGCCCAAAATATGCTACCTTGGCATAAGGATTGTTTTTGAACTGAATGCAACAGAGAGGAAGTCGATACAAGAAAAGTTCTCTGCTTTCCCCCTATTTTCTAGATGCAGGACAAAGATCTGTAAAGGTGTCCCCTCTCTTTTCTCTACCAGGAAGGACAGAAGTGAATCATCAGAGGGAACTCTAGATCAGTATCAACCCAGAGATTGAATCAGAAGAATCTACCTAACAAACCTTTTCTACCATTAGCCCTTAGTTAGCTACCATTACTTCCCCATAGATTTGCCTTCCTACAATTTGCTGTCCCTGGAAGGTCAAAGCCCTTGTCCTTTGTCTTGCCACTTCTCTACAAAATAAGGGTTCTTTGCTAAAATGCTGTACTAACATTAGAAAAAAAAAAAGGGAACGAACTAAAAGCAAATAACTAAAATCGAATGTACTCAAAGAAAATTCGAATAGTTTACATAGAAAACCTAAAGTAAATGGAAAAAAGTTTCAAAATAAATTGTTTCAATGGTTTTTATAGTTTTCTCCAAAATATTGAAGTTTTTCTATTGAAAGACAACATAGGGATGTCTGGGTGGCTCAGTCGTTAAGTGTCTGCCTTTGGCTCAAGTTGTGATCCCAGGGTCCTGGGATCGAGCCCCGCATCAGGCTCCCTGCTCAGCGGGGAGTCTACTTCTCTCTCTCCCACTCCCCCTGCTTGTGTTCCCTCTCTCGCTGTGTCACTCCCTGTCAAATAAATAAAATCTTAAAAAAAAAAAAGAAAGAACATAACTACAATGAACAAAAACAAAAGTTAAAGTTGACATTTTTACTTAATATTTTTAAATTTTAACACAATCGCAATGCCTGGATGGCTCAGTTGGTGAAGTGTCTGCCTTCGGCTCAGGTCATGATCCCAATGATGTGGTTTTGGAATATAGGTGAGGTTTGGTGGGGTGGGGTCTGGAGGTGACGACCAAGAAAGAATTCTTGAGACATCTTTGGTGCAAAATGCTGGTTTATTAAAGCACGGGGACAGGACCCGTGGGCAGGAAGAGCTGCTGCCCCAGGGTTGTGAGGGGTGGCTGATTATATACTATGGGGTTAGGGGAGGTGAGGAAAAGGGAGATTTTCTTTCTTTCTTTTTTTTTTAATTTTTAAAAGACTTCATTTATTTATTTGACAGAGAGAGAGACAGTGAGAGAGGGAACACAAGCAGGGGGAGTGGGAGAGGAAGAAGCAGGCTTCCTGTGGAGCAGGGAGCCCGATGCGGGGCTTGATCCCAGGACCCTGGGATCATGACCTGAGCCAAAGGCAGATGCTTAATGACTGAGCCACCCAGGAAAAGGATTTTCAAAAAAGGATTTTCATATGTTAAAGAAGACTCACAGGGGGCACCTGGGTGGCTCAGTAGGTTGGGCATCTGCCTTCCAGTGCCCTGCTCTGGCACAGTGAAACCCATAACCCTAAACTTTGCCCTCATAAATGACCCTTCTCAGGCCCCAAGGAAATGTTTCTTCAAATGCACTGAAGAAGGCCAAATGCCAGGAAGCCTTTTGTGCCTTGGCTATCATTTCAGAGCTGGACGCTGCTCAGGAGTATGAGAAGGATTTGAGCTGAAGTCTTTAGGAAAAATAAAACACCAGTTAATTAACTCATCTAATACTTAGTCTCAGATATGATGAATCCATGAGACTCTTGCCTAACGCAGTGTTGTCTGCTGGCAAGGCCAAGCATCCTGTCATCTTTCTCTTTGCATCCAATTCTTTGGTTCAGAAACAGTAAAAAATTAGAGCATTATTCACAATAATGGCACAGGGTATTGAGGAATGTTTTGTAATATTAAATAACACATATTACATCTTCTTCTTAAATGCGTATGGACGTACATTCAAGACACCACATATGTGAAACGTGGTTTTAATTCCTAACACTGGTAATTCTGTGGATATTAAACACCAAAACTGAGAAAAGTTTATCAATATAAAAATATTTACTTTGTGTCAAAATTTTTAAAAAAGATTTTATTTATTTAATTCCATTATTTATTGCATTTGTTTCTTCTCTTTGAGTTCTTATTTTATAAAACTCAGTATTTTTATTGAGTTGCTTTATAGAGAAACCACTACAGAAAATTATTCTCTCTCCTTTGAGTTATATTTTCTTTGACACTGGGTTCTGTATCTTTCTTTCTCTCTCTTTTTTAATGATTTAATTTATTTATTTGAGAGAGAGAGACAGAGAGAATGAGCGGGGAGGAGGGGCAGAGGAAGGGGGAGACACAGACTCCCTGCTGAGCAGAGAGCCTGACACGGGGCTTGATCCCAGCACCCCAGGATCATGACCTGAGCCGAAGGCAGATGCTTAACGACAGAGCCACTCGGGCGCCCCCTAGATCTTTCTTTCTAATCTTGTTTGTTTCTTTCTCTTCCTTTAAAAGATATTTTCATAACACATGCAGCATGTTTTCATGTTTTTTTTTTTAATTTTATTTATTTGAGAGGACTAGAGAGAGAGCGAGCTGGGGGAGGGGCAGAGAGAGGCAGAGGGAGAAGCAGACCCCCCGCTGAGCAGGGAGCCCGACAAGGGGCTCGATCCCAGGACCCAGAGATATGACCTGAGCCGAAGGCAGATGCTTAACTGACTGAGCCACCCAGGCGCCCCTGTTTTCATGTTTTTAATACTTAATGTAGGTGGCTCTAGCCAGATCTTTAATTTACTTGGATGCGGGTGATCTCTCCTCAAAAATTGTTTTCTCATTTTTATGTGAGACCTGTTTGTCTTACACTCTGAACTACGCTCGGGCTCTGCTTTTCTGTAGCTTAAAGTCCTGGTACTGACAGGGGAGAGCTCAGCTGAGCTTGCCTATAGCCTTTCTTAGACTGGGCTAATATCTTTTTGAGGTTTTATTGATTGACAGATCAATCAACAGACTTTGCTTCACCATGATGGATTGGGTGGGGAGGAGGAGGTGAAGGACGAGTAATTGTATTTCCATTGGAAGGAAAAATTTCCCTGGAGTATGTTTCTGTTAGAGAGGGTCAAAGCTGGCTGTTCAATCCCCCGTTTTACCTGCCTTCCCCCAATAGCTGAAAAATGGCATTTTGGGAAGATTAGTCTGGCACTGATACTCAGGATGGATTGAAATGGAAGAGGTTGGACTCGGAGACCAGAGAGGCAATGGTAATGTAGATGAGAAATGAATTAGGCTGAAAACACTGAGTGAGAAGGAAAAAAGAGTAAAACACCTTTGGAGAGGGGAGAAGCCCCCAGACCTGCGGTGACAGAAGAAACATAGATAACCCAGGATTGGGAATAAACACAATTTATTTAACCGTGGGGACTGAAAAATTGATGTTTGTCTGCCCCCTGATGAAAACTGTATTGATATTTTGATTGTGCAGAAAAAGATGAACTCGGTTTGGGCATACAACTCCTTCAAAAGTGAAAAAGCAAGCAAATAATACTGCATGGATTGTACAATCTCAATCTGTTATATATGTATTACTAATATTATATATTATATATAATGCTATACCAGGATCTATAGTATTATGTACAATTACTATATTATTAATGTGATGATAGCATTTATTATTATTATAAGTATCGCCCATTTTTCGAAAGCTCGCATTACACCATTTTGCATGGTGTAACTATCCCATGTTAGTACCTGTGTTCACTAACTGAAAGAAATCTGAGGAGGGTTTTTGCTTTTACAGAAAAAGGCAAAAGCTAACAGCATTCAGCGTCTGCTTTGCAGGGAACTGGTCAAGAGGCAGCATGCACTCCAAGTAGCCAGAGCGGCCCCAAATAACACCCAGCAGCATGCCAGGGTGTCCAACTGTGTCTGTGAGTATCTGGGTTTGCCTGGATTGATGCTGTGTGTCCATTAACGAGATGTGTCTAAAGTCTCAGAAAAGCCTAAGGAGTCAATTTTTGGGTCTGGGCAGGCTCAAAACCTTTTCCATGTGAATTAGTGGTCTTTGCTTCACTGTTTTATGGGATTCCCCCTTATGAAAGGTTTCCTAAGAGCACTGTACTTTTGGATGGCAGAAGAAACCTGTATATTGTACACGCTATATATAATTACCTATTAAGAGAGTAATATATATTACTTTAGAAGCCCACATATTAAAATATTTAACAGTGTTTATTTCTGAAGGGGGATTTATGGGTAGATTCATTTTTTTCTTTTACTTTTCTTTATCAACTATTCTACAAATGAACATATATTACTTTCGTAATGGAGAAAAAATTGCAAAAAACGGAGACATCAAAGTAGATGATACTATATTTTATGCAAATTGCCATAAAAATTGTTGTACAGTTCTTTTAAACCTTCTGGAGATAAGTTTCATTGCAGTTGAACACTGCAATGGGGCTAGTCCACACTGAGACGTGCTGTCAGAATAAAATACAAAATGGATTTCGAAGACTTAGTAGAAAAAAAAAGAATAAAATATCTCAAGCACTCTAACATTAGTTACATGTTGAGATGATAATTTTAGACATAGTAGGTTAAATAAAACATTATTTAAATTAATTTCATGCATTTCTTTTTATTTCTTAAAATGTGCCTACTGGAAAGTTTAAAATTACATACGTAGTTCACATTCGTGGTTATGTTCCTATTCGACAGTGCTGGTCTGGAGTATCATCCAATTTTTAATAAACCAGCAAAATCCAAGTGACTTCAAGGGCTGTACCTATCCAGTGCCATCCTTTTGTGTAACTTTATCCTCGGTTCAGAGCATTTGTACTCACAATACTTTTTTTTTTTTTTTTAAGATTTTATTTATTCATTTGTCAGAGTGAGACCTAGCACAAGCAGGGCGAACGGCAGGCAGAGGGAGAAGCAGGCTCCTCACTGAGCAAGGAACCCGATGCGGGACTCGATTCCAGGACCTTGAGATCATGACCTGAGCCGAAGGCAGATGCTTGACAGACTGAGCCACTCAAGCATCCCTACTCACACTACTTCTGACATCAAATGTGTGGGGATTTTTTTTTCCACACCAGCAGCCACTTCTCCAACTCCAGACACCAACTGGGTGTCTTACAATTCAATTCTTTTTTTTTTTTTTTAAGATTTTATTTATTTATTTGAGA
Source organism: Mirounga angustirostris (assembly GCF_029215605.1). Lineage (NCBI taxonomy): Eukaryota > Metazoa > Chordata > Mammalia > Carnivora > Phocidae > Mirounga > Mirounga angustirostris. The sequence goes on along the minus strand of NW_026991716.1, from coordinate 13,978,320 downwards.
GAGAGAATGAGATAGAGAGCATGAGAGGGGGGAGGGTCAGAGAGAGAGGCAGACTCCCTGCTGAGCAGGGAGCCCGACGTGGGACTCGATCCCGGGACTCCAGGATCATGACCTGAGCCGAAGGCAGTCGCTTAACCTACTGAGCCGCCCAGGCGCCCCAATTCAATTCAATTCTGACCCTAACTTCCCAGAGTTAGTGTCACACATTTAAGGGCTCAGTTCCACAAGACAGCCCCCACTTCAAATGCCAGTCATAAGTCACAGGTTGTCACCTATAATTCAGACCAACTGGCTATCCATTGGGGGTTCTATAATTTGCTAGAATGACTGACAGAACTCAGGAGAGTACTTATTACTGGGTGATTATAAAAGGATCCAACCCAGAAACGCCAAATGGAAGAAATGGCATAGGGCAAGATATGAAAAGGGTCTGGGAGCTGCCATGTCCTCTCTGGGTGTGCCATTCTCCCAGGACCATGATTGTGTTCAACAACATGGAAGCTCTCTCAGTCCCGTCGTTTAGGGGTTCTATGGAGGTTTCATTACTTAGGCACGATTGATTAAATCATTGACCGTTGGGGATCGAACTCAACCTCCAGGCCTTCTCCCCTACCTGGGCCTTCTTCTGCTCCTTCCAAGGGTCTACTAGATTTGGTGTACCTAAGAAAAATACAGAATCAATCCACAGTGCAGGTGGATTCACTGCTGGAAACAGTCATCTCATCATTCCTGGGAACAGTGTTCATTTTGTTCTTGGTCAATATGTGTCGATTTCTGAGACTATGACCCCTTCTCTTCTTTCTCCGAAACAATGCTAAAGCAAAGCTATTGGACTAGCAGATGTTCCTGAAGCTTCAGAGGATAACTACAGCATAAGTAGAAAGCAACATCAGACTGTGTACTGCTCATTGCTCTCCCTTTAAGTTTTCTTGCTCTGCTCCACTAGAGGGAATTTCTCTCTCTTCCAGCAAGCCCTGCCCCCACTGTGGTCCCTTCCTCTCTACCTTCTTTCTTCCAGAGTTCAATTCCCTCCTCAGCACCAGCTGATGACTCCAAAATTTCTTGAGACTTTACCATGTAGAATATTCTGTCAAAACATTTTCTATCTAGACTGCCCAGGCTCCCTTGCATTTCAAAGCCAAAGAGGTTCCTTTTGTTGGTTTCTGAAAGGCTAAACTGCTCAAATTTCCATGAGCTTCTTATGAGAACACTGTTTCCCTAGGTTACACTAGTTTTGTTTGTGGACAGGTGGCATACATCTCATTATGAGCCAAGCTCTGTTGTATTGACAATTCTCAGGTATCAGAAAAGCTTTAAGCCTGGAATGTTGTCTACCTCTCCCAAGTTGAAATCTGATACCTGGAGTTATTTGCAGAATAGCAAGGGGGTTAAGACCATGGTGGCTGCTCTTTTAGTAACTATGTGTCTCGAGGTGAAGTTCTTCCTCTCTCTCACACTGAATGATCCCATTCTTAAAGAGGATTCTGTTGTAAGAATACCGTTTACCTCTTAGGTGAGGATGGAAATGAGATAATGAATGGTCAAAACCTCCTACCATGCTTGGTGTATAGTATGTGCTCAATAAATAGTACCCATTTGGGTCATTATATATATAAATCCAAGGAATCTGAAGTGGTAAGAAATGTATACTTCCATAGTGTAGTGTGTCTGTTAGAAGTCTTTTTGGCTGCAAATAACAGATAACTTGGCCTATGGTAGCTCAAACAATTTGGGGTCTCTTTAACTTAAAGAACATAATTGGAGATTGACAATTTGGGACTGACTCAGTGCTCAGCAATGTCATGAAGGACCCAGATTCCTTTTGTCTTCCCGCTCTGCACAGCTCAGTGTGGGGTTTTCATTCTCAGCCTTGTTGGATTCATGGTCACAAGATAGCTGCAGCATCACTAGACCTTACCACCACATTCCAGGCTGGAAGAGAGGAGAAAAGTGAAGGGGCCAAAGACCTTCCCATTGTAATAATTTGTCTTTTATTTCAGAAAGGGATGCCCTCTCCAGGGCTTACTGCTCATGTCTCATTGGCTGGAACTGACACACATGGCCATGCCCGACTGAAAGGCTGAAAAGTCAAGTATTTACTTCCTATGCCTCAAGAAGAAGAGAGCATAAGAGGGAGGCAAAAGTAGGGAATGAATATGGATGCAACCTATGTCATCTGTCACAAAGAACTAGAATAATTTGGAAGGTGGAGATGGTGAGCTTCTATGAAGGTGGCATCGTTTCTACACCCCAGAGACATACTAATCCAACTGTATGATATTTCATCCACGGGGATATATGCACATGATGCTATGGGGGAAACACGGGGGAGGGGGGGTTTTTGCTCAGACTGGGAAATCAAGGAGGGCTGCCCAGAGGAGGTGAACCTGGAGCTATGTTTTGAAAGATGACAAAGATTCTAGAAGGTGAACAAAGTTGGAAAGGTATTGTAGGTGGAGGAAATGTGTGCAAAGGCCTGGAGGTAAGGAGACCACACTGATGCTTCAAAGAACCCTGAAGAATTGGTTAGGACTGGAGCTTAGGGTCTGTGTTGGGGTCTAAAGAGAAATGGGACTAGAGAGATGGGCAGAGGCAAGCTCAAGAAAACCTTGTTTGCCAAATGAAGAAATTTATATGGAGCCATGGAAGGATTTCAAGTCAGGGAACAACATGATCAACTTTAAATGTTTAAAGTAGCTGGCGGGCCATGAAAAGGATGGACTGGAGGAAGAGAGGATGAGATCAGAGGCAGAGCAATTAGAAGGTAACTGGAAGAATCAGGGAGAAACAATGGATGTCAGAAGCAGCAGAGAGCGATTTGCAGAAGAGCATGGGAACTGTGGGGAGTGACTTCCTGTGTAGCGAGGGCAGGAAATGACAAGATGGCCGAGTTAAGTGGCTTTGCCACATCCCAGACCTAAGGGGAGTTGGATGAGGCTTATGACTGGTTTAAGACTGACCAGGACGTTGAGGTTACTTCCGCCATTTGTCCTATATACCCCAACATTAGGTGTATTTAGGGGTTCAACAAAACTCAAGGGATTTGTGGATTCAGAGTGAGCCTTAATCATGTCCTTTGAAGGCAAGCAATGATGTGGAGGTGTGTCTGGTACCTTCTGTCTGCTGCCTTACACCCTCTCAGCCTCCCCTCTGGGGTCAGTAATGGCTGGAACAAGTAGTTCTGTGAGGGCTTTGACTCATTTCTCGCTCTCAGCCTCTCACCTTGAGCACGAGCTGTGTGCGCCTTCTTCGATGCAATGGGACAGGCCGACCACCGGTATTTGCTCTGCCCACCCGAACGAGGAACCCACCAGATGGAAGGAGCCAGGCTTCCCAGACCACGGCGTGGAAGGCTGCCTGCTGAGCACGTGACTGATCTGTGGCTGTGGCATGAGTGGCAAATACCGCCTCTACCCTATTGAAGTCTCTGAGATTTGGGGGCCACGTGTATTTGCGATATTTGTAGAGCTCCTCTAATCCACCCACCATGTGACTCCACAGGGAGCTGCTCAGTTGACCAGGAGGGATATGGCGGCCCTTCGAGTATGCTGTGCCTAGCTTCCCCAGCTGCATGGTGGCCCTACTTGCCTCTCCAGGAGAGAAGCCAGTTAGATGCGTGACCTAACCTCCGTCGATACACGTGTCCGGGTGAGACTTCGGGAAGGGAGCCCCGTGAAGGCAAGCACCACAGTTCGGGTAATGACGGTGGCAGGGCGGTTAGCTGGGGCAGCTGTGTTGGCCATTCGGCGTCTCATGCACAGTCCCACGTGTGACCTGCAGGGTCTTTGCAGGCAGCGTACTGGAGAATGGGTTCAGCAAATGTTCCCAGCTCCGCACCCAGCAAGCCTGACTCTGATCCTCCTGCAAACGTGCTAACCTACTTAAGATTCTTGATTAATTTCCTGCTTAACCAGAGGGGGAATATTATGCGCTGAATGTATGGGCCCCCGCACTCCTAATTTTTTTTTTTTAAAAGATTTTATTTATTTATTTGAGAGAGAGAATGAGATAGAGAGAGAGCATGAGGGGGGAGGGTCAGAGAGAGAAGCAGACTCCCTGCTGAGCAAGGAGCCTGATGCGGGACTCGATCCTGGGACTCCAGGATCATGACCTGAGCCGAAGGCAGTCGCTTAACCAACTGAGCCACCCAGGCGCCCCGCACTCCTAATTCTTAAGCTAAAGCCCTAACCCCCAGTGTGATGGTATAAGGAAATGGGGCTTTGGGGAGGTAACTGGGTTTAGATAATGTCATGAGGGTAGAGTCCCCTGATGGGATTAGTGCCCATGTAAGAGAAGGAAGAGACACCACGGCTCTCTCCCTGCCACGTGGAGACACAGAGAGAAGGCAGTCCCCTACAAACCAGGAAGAAGGGTCTCACCAGGAACTGAATCAGCTGCCACCTTGATCTTGAACATCTGGCTCCAGAGCTGTGACAAAAACAGATTTCTTTTGTTCAAGCTACCCCATGTGTGGCATTTTGTTATGGCATCCTGAGCAGATGAAATCACTATTTATATGGGCTTTTTAGGATATAGGTTCAGCATCTAAAACAGAGACCTGCGAACAAGATTAAATAGTATCGGGTTGATATGGTGGCTCTGTGGTGTTGACAAACCGGTTGACTCACCCTAGAATGGTGCTATTATCTGCCAAGATAATCCCCGGACATTCCCGCACTCTAAGCAGGCAGAAGAAGAATGCAAGGCTGTACCTATTCCCTTCAGGGCTACGACCTAGAAGTTGACACGTTACTTCCACTTACATGCCATTGACCAGAACAGATTAAAGGGCCAAACCTAGCTGACAGAGAGTCTGGGAAATACAGTCTTTATTTTGAGTGGCCTTAACCTGGCCAATACCTGGGGGTTTTGGTCCTATCAGAAAGAAAAGGCAAATGAATGCTAGAAGGAAACTAATAGTTCTGCCACAAAGTATAAGAGAGATTTTTTTTTTTATATTGCCAGAAAAAGAAAACGCACACTCAGACACACACACACACACTCTTGGTTCTTTTTTTTTTTTTTAAAGATTTTATTTATTTATTTGAGAGAGAGAGAATGAGAGGCCAGAGAGCATGAGAGAGAAGAGGGTCAGAGGGAGAAGCAGACCCCCCGTTGAGCAGGGAGCCCGATGTGGGACTCGATCCCAGGACTCCAGCATCATGACCTGAGCTGAAGGCAGTTGCTTAACCAACTGAGCCCCCCAGGCGCCCACACTCTTGGTTCTTTAGTGAACAATACTACAGTCTATTTCTTTTAATTCTGATCACTCATGGAAGCCAGGGTTGGAAATCTCATTGCCGCCTCCAAGTGCTGATCAATTTCATTTCATGGTCCCTGCCTGTTGATTCGCTTCTAGATTCAGCCCACTGTAACTGGGAGCCTACCCAGATCCCGACTTTTCAGGAGTTACCACCTCTGGGCGTTGAGTCCTGCAGAAAACAAGCACCTAGCAATACCTCTTATAAATGTTAAAGTTAGTGTGACAAGCACAAAATACATATTTTAGCAAAGAGGTCCGAAGACATCACGCTTTCTTAGAGCCCAGTGTTCTTATCAGAGATGCACTAGGCTGATGGTCATGTAATCTGCCTAACCAGGGCCAGGTCCTTTAGATCACAGGAAGCCCCGAATAAGAATTTACCAAGTCCCCTATAACGCCGATCGAGTCATCCAGAAACTAGGGCAAAAGAATGTTAAGATGTTGCAAACCATATCATTTGGATCTAATATTTAGGTCCCAGGCACCATTTCTCATAATTCTACTGGTGCCATTTTGCTATATTGTTTCAAAAATTATATATTATGAAAATGATTAATCATCACACAACTACAACCACACGTCACCTACCTCACCATGACCTGTCTGAGACATGCGCACTAGTTCATCTCCATTGCAAGGCCCGGGAGAGACCCAGCACAGCAGGCTTGCCAGAGCATGCCCTACCCCCATTCCCAATGACCTTTACTTTTTTTTTTTAATTTATTCATGAGAGACAGAGAGGGAGAGAGGCAGAGGGAGAAGCAGGCTCCCAAGGAGCAGGGAGCCCGATGTGGGACTCGATCCCAGGACCCTGGGATCACGACCTGAGCCGAAGGCAGACGCTCAACCATCCGAGCCACCCAGGCGCCCCCCAATGACCTTTTCTGCTTGACTTGTTAGCTCCTCTAAACTGGGCTGGCTCAGAACAAGGAATCACTTCCTCTCTGTTTCTACCCCATTTTGTCCTTTTTTACTGCTGCTCTCTCCAGATACAAATAGGGAACAGGGATAAAGGGGACTGCATAGGGGGATAGGTGTGACTCCAGGAAAATAACTCCTCAGATCCCATTGACTGTGGCATCCTGATCTTTTGGGGAGTTTGGCTGACGCTGGATACAACCTGCTGCATCTCAGGGTATGCAGAAAAGAGTTAATACAGCAAGCTTAAATTGTAGTCCTGGGAAAGTCCTGCTTACGAGCTTGGCACTTGGGTGGTGTCTGGGAGCTTAGGTCTCAGGAGGGGTCCCATTGTTAAGTGACAGGAGTAGCTCGCTGTGCCTAAGCTGATTGTAGAAACAGAAGGGTTTAGGTTGAACACCTGCTTTCTTTCTGGGAGTCTGGAATTTTGGTACCTGTCAAGCAGAGGCTGTCTACATGATCAGTCCCTAAAAAGACCCTGGGCACTGAGTTTCTACTGAGCTTCCCCAGTAGACAACATTCCACATCTGTGGTCACAGCTCGTAGCTAAGGGAAATTAAGCATAGCCTGTGTGATCCCAATGGGAGAGGACCCTTGGAAGCTTGTGCCTGGTTTCTACCTGACTTTGCTCTCTCTGCCTTTTTCCTTTGTTGATTGTGCTTGGTATTCTTTTTGATGTAATGAATCAGTGGTGAATATGACTGTGTGCTGAGTCCTAGGAGTCTTCCTAGTGAACTAACTACTGAATGTGGAGGTAGTCTTGGGGATCTCCCATACACAGAGTAATAAAAACTTATCATATACCATATGATTTGTTTGTTACATATACCGTATACATAACGATTTAACATCCATCCTTCCATTAGAATGCAAACTCCATGGGGTCAGGGGTCATGTCCTGTTCATCACTCTATCTTTAGCACTTAGGTATAGTGCTTATCACATAAATGATGATTAATTACTTTTTCTGAAAAATAGGCTAAACAGGTGGGAGGGGCAGGTACTTAGTAGGTTAATTGCGGAAAAGTGGGTGCTATGGATTTGAGCCCAAATTTGATTTCATTTTAGATTGTAGAGATAAGCAACCCAGATTATGAGAAAATGTTTTAGGATAAATACCACATCTTATATTGTATCCCAGGCATAGACCGAGCGCATATCCCTATGTTATGAAGTGTGATTCTAGGTATTTTCACTCATCTATATTTCCCCCTGGTACTGGGCTAAATAGTGAGTGTCTCCCTTAAATTCATGTCCTCCCAGAACCTCAGAATGTGATCTTATTTGGAAATAGGGTTATTGCAGAGAGAATTGGTTAAGGTGATAAAGTGGGCCCTAATCCAATGACTGGGGTCTTTATAAACAACAGTACACAGAGGCACAGAGAGACAGACAACGAGAAGATGATGTTAATAAAGACACATGTAGTGAGGGAAGGCCACGTGAAGACAGTCAGAAATTGAAGTGATACATCTACAAGTCAAGGACACTAAGGATTGTTGGTGACCACCAGAAGCTAGGAGAGAGGCATGGAACAGATCCTTCCTTGAGGCTTTTAGGAGCAACTAACCTTGCCAACACCTTGATTTTGGACTTCTAGCCTCTGGACCCGTGAGAGAATTAATTTCTGTGGTTTTAAGCAACCCAGTTAGTGGTACTTGTTATAAGAGGCCTAGAAAACGAATACACCCCTTAAATTTTATGTAATGAAGATGCTTAAATTTCTTTCTTTTTTCACTTCTAGGCAATTGGCAAGATCACAGCAGTACAACTTTTATATTTTATCTCTATAGCTTTACATAATTATACATAAATATACATATTTAAATCTGTAAACATAGGCCTTTATTCTAGCATACAAGTTCTTATTTCTAAATGAACATGTCTAGATGATTTCCACGAGCCAGCTTTGGAGCTGAAAAAAAATTACCAAAACCCATAATCTTGTGTGAATCTGTTTGGCTATTTTGAACTTAAATATTCTTTATTTGAATATTTCTCCTTTGCAAGAAATGACATGATACAAATTCGGTAAGTGTATATTCACAAAAGCATGGTATAAATATTTTCTCTTCTGAGAAATCAGTGAAGCCATTTATAGAGAGTAGAAGAAGAATCCCACAAATCCTTATAACAGTAAGTTGATCAAAATGGATTTCAATCTGTTAAAAATACTTAGGGGCACTTGATCAGTGGTGGGGGGGAAGGATGGAAATAAAAGCGTATTTACTTGTATCTATTAATGAAGAAAAGTTTACTTAAGTTAGCTTGGTTAATCAACAAAATTGGTAAATCAACACTATTTATTGGGTACTTTGTACTTAAGACAAGAGAATTATCATTATTGTCACGAGCATGAGATCATTGCTGATATGGGTTTTTTTCCTATCCAACTTGCTTCACCCAACTCAGGCTACAGGGTATTCCAAATTCAGTCCCTTAGGGAAGAGTTGTTTACAGTAGCAATATAAAGAAAAATAAAAGTAAACCTTAGCAAAAAAAAAAAAAAAGAAAGAAATATTCATTAGAAATGTGAAAAAAAAAAGTAAACCTTAGCTTTTGAGTTTCAAATAGACTACTGTTTTAAAATGTTAAGATTTTATTATTATTCAAGTAGGGTGAGTCCACCAGATGAGGCGCTGCCTGCCATTGAAAAGATGATTTGTTGTGTTTGCAGATTCCAAGAGAAGAGGGCATACCATTTAGGCCACATGGGGAAGAATTAGGGGCTGTCAGGAGGCAGAGGGAGTGAGGGGAAAGGTGTGGGCAAGAGCCTTTACTGTGGTTTCTATGGGGGAGGAACAGGAAGGCAGGGTAAGCAGGCTTAGCGTTGGCTAGCTGGAATAATTTCAGTGGGCTTTGGGTGTAGGATTATCCTGAGTTGTCTAGCACCTGGTCCCGGGGTGATTAGCACAGGGGAATATTAGTCCTGAGTGAGTGAGCCTGATGAAGAAGGTAGTGGGATGTGTGAGTTCTGGGTTGGCTGGTTTGCATTTGAAAGGCACTCTCCCAGGCAAGTCATTTACTATCGGTAGGGATTGGCTAATCCTGGGAGGGGCAATCCCTCTGATTTGGCAAGCTCCAAGAGGTCAAAGCATAAAAACAGAAAATAAAAAGGCATGATTAACATAACTTGAAGGTTTTTTTAAATTATCAAAATGTTCAAATGGATCCCAAAATAGGTAAAACAGTATAACGATCCCCCATTTAGGCATGGTTCAACCTAAGTGTCAACAAATCTCCTTTCATCCAGCCCCCTACGTCCTCTCCATCTTCCTCACCATGGGACTGTTTTGAAACAAATTCCAGATGTCTTATTTCACCCATAACTACTTCACTATTCTCGAAAAGAAAAGAGTTCTTTTTTTAAAAAAACCCACACGTAACACTCTTCCCATACATTATTAAATTAGTGTGAATCCTTTGCTATCATCAATTATCCACTTAGCATTTACATGTTCTCGCTTGCCTCACAACGTTTTTCAAAGCTTGTTTGTTCACGTTAGGATACGATGAAGGTGCAAACATTGTACTTGACTGATAGATCACTTAGTTTTCTGTTCATTCTAAATTGTCTTCCTTAAGGGTGTTATAGTAGCAACATACAGAAAAGATAAGAGTCAAGTTTCAGCTTATGAGTTTCATGAGACACCTTTCAGTCTAGCTTCAGAGAGAGTGGTTGAAAGCGTCTTGAGCTTCTGAAGATCCTGTCTTTTACGCCTTCAGAGTATAGTATTCATATTATCAACAGCACATGTGGAGGAATGCTTGCTGCGCCATCTCCTCTCCCCCCGCCCCCCCAGGGGAGCTGAAAACATCTGGGAGCTGGAAGAAGGGTCCTAGTTGGATAAGCTTGGAGCCTGCTCTGGGTCCTCTCTGCCATGTCTGCAGGTGGCTGCAGGTTGTGGGTCAGGGATCTAATTTTATCACTAGTCTGGTCCTTGTCTGTGTGTTCAGTCTCTCAGAGGGCAGGAAGGACACCTGCGTGCACCCCCCACGTGAGCCTTGTGGAGTTCTCCTCCTGCCGATCGGCTATGACAGGTGAGCACATGCAGCGCAGGACCAGGGAAGACTTTCTGAGCGAGAGGCATGGGAAAATACCCCATGTTCCCCAGGTCCCCTCAGAGCGCCCAAAACTTGCTGAGAAGGGCATGCTGGGAGGCCACGTTCTCTGAGGGGAAAAGACTAACCCCATGTGGTTTAAGGATCAGACACTAGATAGAAACACTAGGACCTTCTCCCTTAGAGCTCGGGCTTTTGTCTCTAACCGCCTTAAAGAAAATGTATTCTTTACCCTTACAAACATCGCATCATTTCAATCTGACAGTCGCCCTGCGTCTTGACAATGTGTTCTTTTTTTTCTGTATTCTTGATGCTCTGGGATGTGGGGCCTCGAACCTGGAGAGACTGCCCCTCCCAGGGCTAGCTAATTCCTAGAGATAGCAAAGTCCCCTGCAAGCTCACCTTTGATACACAAATCAACCAGTGCTCTGACCATCTCCTTTCTCAAATTGTCAAACACTAAGCCAACATTCCCCTGCCCTAAATCACCCCAGGGCTAGATGCCAGACAACTGGGGATCACCCCTAAAACCCAGAGCCCGCTGAAATTATTCAAACAATACAGTCCCAAACTTACTCCTCATATGTACCCTGTGAAAACCCCAATAAGGGCCCTGAGCTCTGCTCTTTCCTCACCTCTCTTCTGCCACCTGATTGTCCCTGGTGCTTCCTCATGTGACCCTGTGGACCCGTGGCAGCAGTGGGTGAGCATAAATCGGCTGCCCAGCCCTACCTCCCTCTGTCCTCGGGTTCCTTCCTCTACATGATGTGAAGGAATTTCTGGCATCTCAACTCCATTTGGTCAAGTCTGCCCCTGGGTTCAGGTTTTAGTTGGCCAGGTGAGACCCCCTCCTAACTGCACGGACTGTCAGATTCCCAGGAATCTCCAGGAAGGATGGTCACCGTAGAGATGGTGTCAGCTCTGTCTCTTTGCGCTCTTCCCTTCGGAGTCAAGCCTCTTCAGGATCCGTGTCCACACCCACTGCCCCGAGGGTTCAGAACCTCCACAAACTGGGTGTTCCTTTTGACGTGAAACTAACTCTTTGTTGGGACTGCCTTTCTAATTGGTTCCCGAGGGGCAGAGTGGGCTCCGATTCCACTCCACGGAGGTTTGGGGCAGGAGGGCCGCTGACAGAAGAGTTTCTCAAAAGAGGCGATTACAGGGTCTTCAGACAAGGTAGGGTCAGCCTCATTAGGCAGCAGAGGATGGATGCTTCTCCTGGAGAGGGAGACCCCAGAATTTTTGGAGGTTCAAGTACTCAGAATCATCCAGATTTTCAACATCCACATTTTAAATCTTTTTTGTTTTGGTTTGGTTTTGGTAATTCTGATTTTTTGGGGGCAGGGTCATTTTTTTCTTGGTTAGATCTGATTAGATGATTATTATTTTTACCTTGAATGATGACTAATAAAGAACTTGTATGAGCAAAGCAGCAACAAGTCATTTTCTTGTTTGGTCTAATATTAGTGATACATAGCATCTTTCATCTGAAGTTTATTCATGGGTGGTGTTTCAGTTTGCTAAAGCTTCTCTAACAAAATGTCACAGGCTGAGTGGCTTAAATAACAGAAATTCGTTGTCTCGCCGTCTGGAGGCTAGAGCTGAGATCAAGATGTCAGTAGGGTTGGTTCCTTCTGAAGGCTGTGAGGGAGAATCCGTTCTATGTCCCCTTGGCTGGTAGATAACCGTTTTCTCCCTTCTCCTTCTTCACATGGTTTTCCCTCTGTGTTTGTCTGTGTCCAAAGTTCTCCTTCTAATAAAAATGCCAGTCATGCTGGATTATGGCCCATCCCAAATACCTCACTTTAACTTGGTTACCTTTGCATAGACCCTGTCTCTGAGTAAGGTCACATTCTGAGTTATGGGGGATTAGGACTTCCACACATGGATGTTGGGGATGACAAATTCAATCCATAACGAAGGAAATCATCTTAAGACACTTGTGTATTTAGTAAAGATTAGTTTACTTAACATTACATAGATAATTCTTTTTTTTTTTTAAAGATTTTTAAAAAAGATTTTACTTATTTATTTTGGAGAGAAAGAGAAAGAGCATGAGCACAAGCACAAGTGGGGGGAATGGTGGAGGGAGAGGGAGAGAGAATCTCAAGCAGACTCCCCGTTGAGTGCAGAGCCCCACCCAGGGCTCAATCCCATGCCCCTGAGATCACCACCTGAGCTGAAAACAAGAGTTGGATGCTTAACTGAGTGAGCCATCCAGGCGCCCCTACATAAGATAATTCTTAAATTGACTTACCTAACACTGATAAACTGTAATTCACAGCCATTCTCTGGACGTGAATGAGAGGGTGAGGTGTTACCACAGATGCTTGTCGTGCTGGAATTCCTACTTCTCCTTCATGATCCCTCACCTACTACATATGACATATGGTCTTACTGCCTATGGACCAAGTTGGGGCAGAGTTAAGCCATATACTAAACATTAGTAAAGTTTTAGTTCTTCTTTACGATTTCAAGTTCTAGTGCTCAAGTTCTGGTATTTTCTTCCAACTTTAGAGACCACTACCTTATTGAAGTGTCATTCTGGCCCAAATCAAGGCGTCTCTAACTTGAAAAACTGAGGATAAATTTTAGAGAGAATGAAAGAATCCTGGCTGTACGTGGTCATTAGGTAACTGTTATAATTACGCATAAAAAGGGTATCCCTCCACTTGGGGTGTAAGAATTGTGACCTTTGATTTGAAGGAGATGGACCAATGAAGAGCTTGGCCAGTGGCATGATTAGCAAAATGGGCCCCCATTTGAGGTAATTCCCAATTCAAAAATGTAATATTCTCCCACAATCCCTTGCACAACTGACCGAGCTTAGGTTGACAGTGTATTTGTACATCACTTTATTAATAAACAGCACTATTTGATGAAATAGACCATCACATGAACAAACTTTGAAACTTGAAGCCTAAAATCAACAAAATAAAGACAACATTCTGTTAATGCAGTGGTGGTTTTTGATATTATTTGACATTAGGAAAAATGACAACAACTTACTCAGTTTTCATTTTTTCAACCATTGGGTTTCTATGCTGACAAGTGCTGTTTTTGGTTCTTGTCCTATGGGATGGTTTTTAAAAATAATTTTGGATTGTTTTTATTTAGCCCAGTGGTTCCCCAATTGTAGCATGCATCCGAATCCCTGGAGAAATTGTTAAGAAACAGGTTGTCAAGCCCTACTCCCTAGTGATTCAGCAGGTCGAGGGATGAGGTAGGTGAGGACTTGTGTTTCAACAAGTTCCCAGCTGGTGCTATCCCACTGCTGTGTGGGGACCACACTTTGAGAACCTCTGCTCTAAAACATTCCGTTTGCTTTACTTAGAGGTGATTTTTGATAACTTTGTACCTAAAACTGAAGCAATTGGGAGAGTCTAAATGCATACTATTTTACATTCTTTTAAAAAATATTGCTTTTTAAAAAGGTTTATTTATTTAAGTGATCTCTACACCCAGCGTGGGGCTCAAACTTATGACCCTGAGATCAAGAGTCATATGCTCTCCTGATTGAGCCCACCAGGCACCCCTGAAAATTTGCTTTTGATTAATTTTACATGAAGCTGTAATTATATTGGTAATAACGTTAAGTCACAAGATTTTTCTTTTGTGTTGCTCTAAATTCCTCACATTGGACTTTCCACTCATTTTTTTTGGAGTAAGAAATATATAATGTCATCCACACTATCTTGAATATGGTTTAGGGAATTATGGGTAGCATTAACTTTAATATACATTTCTGCACTGCTAGCTTGTCAAAGGATGATTTATAATCGTTCCTTGTTTATTTAAAAACTGACATTTTTATGTGCCATTTCAGGGCAGTAGATGTTGCTTCCTTAATAGTTATTTTAAAATCTATTTCTTATTTTAAAAACTTGATTATATGATGTCTCTAGGTAACAAAAAGGCTATTAAGCATCAGGTACAATTTTTTTTTAAAAGATTTTATTTATTTATTTGAGAGACAGAGAGAACACAAGCAGGGGGAGTGGCAGGCAGAGGGAGAGGGAGAAGCAGACTCCCCTCTGAGCAGAGGGCTGGATGTGGCGCGCTCAATTCCAGGACCCTGGGATCATGATCTGAGGCCGAAGGCAGATGCTTCACCGACTGAGCCACCCAGGAGTCCCTCAGTTACAATTTCTGAGGTAATATCATTGCTGTTGCATTAATGCTCAGTAAGATTTTTCCATTAGTATTGTAAATAACAAAACTTTTGAGTATTATTGTTAATCCAAACAACCGAAGAACTTTCATTATCTTTTGTTAACTCAGAGATTTTTTACAATGATTTTAAAGCAATTAAAGATGTAATGGGACCACCGATTTGTTCAGCATTTAATTTTTTAAAAAGATTTTATTTATTTATTTGAGAGAGAGAGAGAGAGCGCTCAAGTGGGGGAGAGACAGAGGGACCAGCAGACTCCTCTCTGAATGGGGAGCCCAATGCTGGGCTCGATCCCAGGACCCTGAGATCATGACTTGAGCTGAAGTTAGATGTTTAAATGACTGAGCCACCCAGGTGCCCCTTAATTTTTTAAATATAGAGGCAAATCTCAGAATTGCTCAGAATTTGAGGCAAGTCTCAAGAATTGACAAAATAGGTAAAAAACGTACACTTTGAAAATGCCAAAATAATGAGATACTTCTGATACTCGCTTACTGCCTTGTTAGTAAAGAAATTGAGATTCTAGACTAGCTCGTGTGTGCCGGAATATACTCCATTTATTGTATTTATTCTACCATATTCCTGCCTATGACATTTTGAATGTTCCAGATCGCTAAAATCAACAGTATATGAAACTAATGTAATTCCAGCAAGTCGAACCATCCTCCATACCAACAAAATCAAGATATGGTTCCTTGATATTCATTTATTTCCTTCTTCAAATACATGGATCTTTTGCAATTTGGATGTATTTGCACCCTAAACTTGTTGAACTATTTGGCAATATTTTTAGTTGTATAAGCAATGCAAGGAAAATATAGATGTTCTTTAATTGATCTAATTAATTATTTTCCTAACTGGCTCAAGTATTTAATAACTTAATTTGGCATCTTAATACTATGTCATAAATCCAGAAGCTGCTTGATACCCACATTATATTCCATGAACAGCTTTGTGTTCAATAAACACTTTTCCACATTAGAACTTTAAAGTCTTATTGGATAAAAAAAAGTTATGGCAACATTAAATGCTTATTTCAGTGAGGTAAGCAATATAGGGGTTTATAACTCAGGTTTGAGGTTTCCTACTTTAATCCTGCCCTTTTGAAGTTATGTTCTCTATGTCAAAAACTATGTACTTATATACCGTAGTAATAGAAACTTTTAAAAAATGATGTGGGGGCGCCTGGGTGGCTCAGTTGGTTGGGCGACTGCCTTCGGCTTGGGTCAAGATCCTGGAGTCCCTGGATCGAGTCCTGCATCGGGCTCCCTGCTCGGCGGGGTGTCTGCTTCTCCCTCTGACCCTCTTCCCTCTAGTGCTCTCTGTCTCTCATTCTCTCTCTAAAATAAATAAATAAAATCTTTAAATAAAAAATGATGTGATGCTAGTCTTGATACTTTGTAGTGGTTTTTTCATTTAACATTATACCATGGACAGACCTTCAGGTCAATATATATTTGTTCTAGTTCATTTTTTCATTGCTGTGTATTTTATTATACCATTCTTAAAGCCAATGAATTTTTGTACAACTTTAGAATGAGTTTAATGAGTTTCTCAGAGATTTTCCTCCAAAAATTGTATCTTACTGATCATGATATATTTCCCTAGTTACATGTCCCCTTTCATTGGTTTAGAGCATTTTTTAATTGTTCTCTATGTCATTAGGAAAACATGCCACTCATCATATTCATCCATTTGTCCATTCTTTCAACAACTAGTTATTGATCCATCAGAAGGGGTCGTAGGCATTAATGAGTCATCAGTGAACATCCCTGTCTCCATGGATCTGACACTTTAATTGAGAGGGAGGCCATAGACAAATAAATACGACAAGTGATGACTGATGTTGTGTAGGAAAATAAAGAAGAACAAAAGGAATAGTCAATACCAGGAGGTGGAGAGGAGGTTTGCTATTTCATATAAAGCAATCAAGGAAGGCCACATGGATGAGGTAATTTTTTTTTTTAAGATTTATTTATTTTAGAGAGAAAGCACACAAACAGGGGGAGAGGCAGAAGGAGAGGGAGAGAATCTCAAGCAGGCTCGACTCCCCGCTGAGCATGAAGACTGATGCAGGGCTTGATCTCACCACCATGAGATCAGGACCTGAGCTGAAATCAAGAGTCGGATGCTTAACTGACTGAGCCATCCAGGTCCCTCAGATGAGGTAACTTTTAAGCAGGACCCCCAAGTCAGTTTTGAAAAGAATCTAGCAAACATCCGAAAAGAATTTCAAGTTGCGAGAGCAGCAAGTGCAAAAGCCCTGAGGTAGGAGTGTGCTTGGTTTGTGTGAGGAACAGTAAGGAGGCCAGTGTGAAAGGGACAGAGTAAGAGGGAGAATAAACAGAAGATGAGATTTAGAGAGGGCTTTGTGGACCCTTGCAAAGCAATTAGGCTTGTATCTGAGTGAGAGGGGACGTCCCCAGATGGTTTTAAGCAGAATGACATGATCTGACTCACCTTTAAAAGTAGCTCCCTATCTGCTATGTAGTAAATAGACTGTAGTGGGAAGCAGGGAGACCAGCTTGAAGGATCTATAGTAATCCAGGGGACAGATGACGGTGTCTAGAGCCGGTCAGGCAATAGGGGATGTAGTGAGAAGTGGTCAGATTTTGGATGTATCTGAACAGTGGAAACAACGAGACTTGCTGTTGGCTCTGTTTGGATGAGTGCTGTGAGAGCAAGAAAGAAGTCAAGGCTGCCTCTGAAATTAGACAGACCAGGATGGAATTACTTTTTACTGAGACAGGGCTGATGGTGAGAGGAGCAGGTTTGGAGGAGGGTACAGGGAGCAGCTTGTTTCTGGATACGCTGGGTTTGTGATGAATTCAGTGGAGATGCTGGGTAAGCAGGTGGATATGATTCCGGTGTTCAAGGGGAAGTCCTGGACCGTTGGCATGTGTCTATTACGGCTGCGAGCCGAGGGAGTGAATGCAGACAATGAAGAGGTTCGAGGTCTGAGCTCTGAAACAAGCCAGTGAGCAAAAGACATGGGGACGGAGCAGCCCTGGGCACAGAGAGAGCCCAATGGGAGTGACATACACAGCGTCAAGGAGGGAGAGGTCAGCCAGGTCAAATGATCCTGACCCATCAGCTAAGATGAAGACTGAGGATGATACTGACTTCAGTGGCATGAAAGTCGTTAGTGAGATTGACAACAACTTTTTCCGGAGGCGTGGCGGCCGAAAGCCAGATTGGAGCGGGTTTCTGCAGCACAGAAGAGAAACTGGAAGCAACAATTATGGTAACACTTTCCCAGTTGGACTCGGAAGAGCATGGAGAAATGAGATGGAAGCTGGAGGGGTGAGATCAAGAGAGGCTTTCAAAAAAAAAATTTTTTTTAAATATGAGTCATCACAGCAGGTTTGAATGTTCTAGCATGTGGCAGGTGCAGGGGTGAGACGGAAAAAATGCTGGACCGATGCCGTTGAGTAAGGGCGAGAATCTCACCCTCACGTTCAAGTGTGACTGGGTTTTGTCCCCATAAGATGTCATTTTTTGGCAGTTGCTCATCAGAGGGGACCTCTGTGAAACAGCCGCTGTATGCATTGGACAGTCAGTCCATATTTAATGAGGCATGTCTTCTAGCGAAGTTGAGGAATTTTGGAGTTTGTGGGAAGAAGAAGGAAGAAAAGAGCACCAGCCCTTTCCCCAGATGGAGGGTGTGACTTCGGGCAGAGTCACTGGGCTGGTGGCGGTGAGAAACGGCACCATCTGCCCCAGGCAGCTTGGCTCTGAGAGCAACCATCGGTGCCATAATCCCCTGAGCAGCTAGAAAAGATAATTAGACTTTAAAACTCCTTTGTGTTCTCTCCAAGGCGACGACTTTGATTCTATACGAAAAAAGTACACATTCGAAAAACTGAAATCGGGGTGAAGAAACACGTGATGAATTTTCACTTGAGCATAAGGGTTAGAAGTCTGAATTCTAGAGCCAGGCCTGCCTGTGTCTGAGGCCTGGTTCTATCACTTACACAAGGGGAGGTTACCCTAGTCCTTCCGTGCCGCCGTTTCCCCATCTGCTAACTGAGGGAGACTATAGTTGGCATCTCAGGGCTGTGCAAACAGAATGAAATTGTGTAGGTAGAGACTGTGGAGGACACAGTAAGCACACAGTAAATACTATCCGTAGCAATGTTGTGTAGAAAACGGGGCTCCTTTTTTTTTGATGTTTGAAATATTTTATTATGGAGAATAAATGAAGGATCGCTGGACTTGGATTCAGAATCAATGGGTTTTGATCCCAGTCTTACATGATTCCTGGGGGATGCCCTGAGCATGTTGCTGAACCTCTCTGGGACTGAGCTTCCTTACCTATAAAATGGGATAAGATGACAGCTAAGTGCTTTTTTTTTTCAAGATTTTATTTATTTATTAGAGAGAGAGAGAGCAAGAGAGCGCACCGGCAGAGCGAGAGGGAGAAGCAGACTCCCCGCTGAGTGGTGAGCTGTACTCAGGGCTCGATCCCAGGACCCTGGAATCATGACCTGAATTTTAGGCTGACCCTTAACCCACTGAACCACTGAGGTGCCCCCTAAGTGCTCTTTCAACACAAATATTATTTGCCTCTTTTTATGACTTTTGCTAAAGTAGCTTAGAGCTATCTTGAAATTGTATGGACTCCTTTTTCAGATCACAATGATACCACCTTGCAGAAAATAACCTGGGCTGAGTGGCTTAAAACACACGGAACTACCAATTGGGATGCAGCTATTTTGATGTGTGGGTAAGGGGATGAGAAAGGCTTGGAGACAGGGTGAGGCTCAGGTGGGGGAGGGGGCGGGAACGGACAAGATTGTTTAAAATATTACTAAGCGGGATGCTTGGGTGGCTCAGTCCTTTAAGCATCTGCCTTTGGCTCAAGTCATGATCCCAGGGTTCCGGGATCGAGCCCCACGTCGGGCTCCCTCCTCCGCCGGGAGCTGCTTTCTCTCACACTGACAAATAAGTAAATAAGATCTTTAAAAAAAAAAAATATTACTAAGCAATAGAAATCATGTTTCTTCATTTTGAGGCAATGTTTTGACCTGATTGACAAATGGCCGGTCAAACATCTTCCCCTCACTCTCTATGTTAATAGGGCCTGCTCTGACCAGCAGTATAAGCACCTCCCACCTAGTGGGATGAAAAAGAATTGGAATGTAAGTGGATTTGGATAAGGTAAGATTTATGCTAATGGGTGTGCTAAAAAGGCAAAGATACAAGGAAAGGCAAATTTGGGTGACAGATGTTCTTGCTGTAATACTATAAAAGGGGTGATTGATATTTGGATACAACCATTTATTTTATTTTTTTATTTTTAAAATATTTTATTTATTTATTTGACAGAGAGAGAGAGCAAGAGAGGGGACACAAGCAGGGGGAGTGGGAGAGGGAGAAGCAGGCTTCCCGCGGAACAGGGAGCCCAATGAGGGGCTCCATCCCAGGACCCTGGGATCATGACCTGAGCCGAAGGCAGACGCTTAACGACTGAGCCACCCAGGCGCCCCAAAACCATTTCTTTTAAATTTATTTTTTTTTGAGTAGGCTCCACACCCAATGCGGGGCTTGAACTCACCACCCTGAGATTAAGAGTTGCGTGTTCTACAGACTGAGCCAGCCAGGCACCCCTTGATACAACCATTTTGACGATGATAATTCGTTGCATGCTAATATTCCATTATATGTCTATATCACATTTTGCTAATGAATTCCGTGGCTGGACATTTGGGCTGCTTTCATCTTGGCTATTGTGAATAAGGCTGCTATAAACGTGGGTGCAAAACTAGCTCTTTGAGCCCCTGTTTTCAGTTCTTTTGGGTATAAACCTAGAAGTGGAATTGCTGGATCATATTGTAATTCCATTTTTAATTTTTTTTTAAAGATTTTATTTATTTGAGAGAGAGTGAGAGAGAGCTTGAGAGCGGGGAGGGTCAGAGGAAGAAGCAGACCCCCCGCTGAGCAAGGAGTCCCATGCGGGACTCGATCCCGGGACTCCGGGACCACGACCTGAGCCGAAGGCCGTTGCTTAACCAACTGAGCCACCCAGGCGCCCTCATTTTTAATTTTTTGAGGAACTGCCATATTGTTTTCCATAGCGGTTGCGCCATTTTGCATTCCCACCAACAAGGTATATGAGTTCCAATGTCTCCACATCTTTACCAACACCTGTTTTTTTCCCATGTTTTTGGTATTAGCCATCCTAATAGATGTGAAGCATCCCTTCCCTTTTCACTGGTGCAAGGATGTGAGGATTCCAATTACTTGGGATCCGTTGCCTGGGAGAGCCTCTCTGTAAAAGAAGCCAGTGGTTCTTGGCAGTGGTTAAAGAAACAGAGCACAAGATAGATGGAGCTAGAAAATGCATCGCCATGCAGAAGTGAATTGGCATCATGCCCATTTATTGTGCTTTAAGAGACTCAATTAGGATACAGGGAAAACAAACCCTATTCAGCTATGGTGTTGTGATAGGTGTGAAGAGAAGTTCACACTTTTGCTTTCCTCCAGAAGTTCAGCAAGAAGCACAAAGTAGTGAAGAAATACTCCGGAAGAATGGCTTTGTGAGCAGTTAAAGTCGCTCTGAGTTTTGCTTTGGTGAGATGGTTGCTGGGACAAATCCACCTCTAACTCTCATTAATGCTTATCAGGGAGCCTTAGGCAATGGAAGAAAAATGTGCAGTGAGCTGGTGTAACTCAAGGTGAGGTCTTGGGGCCCAGCCAGCTCCAGCACCTTGGCTTCTGCTTTCATTTTTTTCCCCTTTACTTCCGGTGAGGATGATGCCAGGGACTTTTTAGTCTCGTGTCTACACTTGTGACGCACTCTCTTTGCAGGAGCGGAGTTATTTCTCTTGTAAGAGAGAGGTCTGTCGTCCCCCTCGCCCGCCCCCTGCCCCCAAACGCCCATATTTTGTTTTACCAGTGCTCAACCACTGGAAACGAGTTTAGGGAACCCATATGTAGTAGCTGAGAAGGAGCTTCACACCAATATTTGTGAATGAGGTGTTTAGCGTGCCAATAGCCCAAGGCGTGCTTGTGCCCAGAGGACAGACCTTGAGAGGACACAGGGAGAAGGCAACCACCTGCGGGCCAAGGAGAGAGGCCTCCGAAGCAACCCACCCTGCTGACACCCTGATCTGGGGCTTCCAGCCTCCAGAACTTCGGGGACATACATTTTTGTTGTTTAAGTCCCCTGGTCTGTGCTACTTTGCTAGGAAGCCAGAGTGGACTACTAGAGGGACTTTGCCCTGATGGGACAAAGTCCAGAAAAAGAGGAAAACCGGTTGGTCTTCTTTTCTCCTGTGTGTGTGTGTGTGTGTGTGTGTTAGAGAGAGAGAGAGAGAGAGAAAGAGAGAGAGAGAGAGAGAGAGAGGACGGAGAGAGAGGGAAGAGGGGGGAGGGAAGAAAGGAAGGAGAGAGAGGTGGAGGAGTGAGCAGGTGGCTTGTCCTTTGGAGGTCAGAGTCGAGGAGGTTGCAACAGCTCCCTCCCCCGGCCCTTCCTGTGAAGACGGAAGGGTCACCTGTCTGCCCCTGCCCCCCCCCTCTTGCAAGGGTTCCTGATCGCCCCCCCTCCACCCCGGGCTCCGGGGCCCCAGGAGAATCCCCGAGGGAGGCTGCGCGCTCCGCTGCCCGCGTAGGTAGCACGGCCGCAGGGTGGGCAGGGACTTGGCCCCTGGCAGAGGCGGATGCGGCCACCCCGGCGGAATTCCCGCGCTGGCCTGCGGGTCCCACCCCTCCGTAGTCCGCAGAGCAGACGCTACCGGGCACGCGAAGGCCGCCCGCGGCGCCCAGGACCACGCCGGCCGCGACCGCCGGGGGCCGGGTGAGGACAGGCGCAGGTGCCGCGCAGGGCGGCGAGCTGCTGAGGCCCAGGGGGCACAGGTTCACGGCTGGCTGAAGACGCCGACTTGCTGGCCTGGACTGAAATCCCCGCAAGGGTCTGAAAGCCTGCCCGTGACCGCTAGCCCCCAGGGCACCGAGGCGGGCAGAGGGCCGAGCTGCTCAGAGCAGAGTCATTATCGGCTGCTGAGAAGAATAAAGCCGCTCCCCCTTGGTTGGGGAGCTGAGAACCCTGCGTCCTGAGAGTCCTTGAAGAGCTGGGCTCGAGGACCACGGTGGGACAGTTACTGCTGTGTAATCAGGACTTCCAGAGGCTGGATTCCAGGACTAACACAAAGAGAGGCTGCTGTAGCTACAAGAACACCAGAAAAACTGGACCTTCAGGCAGAAAGAATGGCTAGCCATAAAGAGGATCTCTTCATCATGATACCACGTTAAATTTACCAGAAAGAAAATAACAATGCTTGCGTGCACCCAATTTCCCTTAATACACAAAGGAAAAAAAAAAAAAAAACCATTAGGAGAAATAGACACACCCACCTTTGAGATAGGTTAACATGCACTTTTCACTTCTGGAAGACCAAAAGAGAGTAAAACAATAAGGACATGAAAGATTAAAAAATATATATATATTACTGGGCGCCTGGGTGGCTGTCATTAAGTGACTGCCTTTGGCTTGGGTCATGGTCCCAGGGTCCTGAGATTGAGCCCTGCATGGGGCTCCCTGCTCAGCGGGAAGCCTGCTTCTCCCTCTCCCACTCCCCCTGCTTGTGTTCCCTCTCGCTGTGTCTCTCTCGGTCAAATAAATAAAATCTTAAAAAAAAAAAATACTACTAACCATATTATGACACATTATAAACACTTGCATCCACAAATTGGAGAATACATATTTTTTTTACAAGAACACATGTACAGAAATTGACCATAAATGGATCATAAAGGCCACCTTCACAAATGTCAAAGATCACATTTTCTGAACACAGTGAAATTAAATTAGAAATTAACTAGAAAAATGAAAAACTCCGTACATTTAGAAAGTTAAGAAACACGTTCCTAAATACCTCATGGATTAAGGAAGAAAGCACAATGGAAATTTTAAAAAATATTAAAAATGGAATGATCATAATAATGCACACTAAACTGAAAGCCTATAGCTAAAGAAATACTTTATGAGAAAGTTTTAGTCTCAAAAAGAAAAGCTGATAATTCAGGAAGGGAAAAATCAGAAGAGAAAAAATAATGAAACAGAAAATGAAGAAACAATAAAGGAATATATTAACAAAGTTGAAAAGTGGTTCTTTGAAAAGACAAATTTTGGGGCCCCTGTGTGGCTCAGTCGATTGGGTGCTTGACTTTTGGTTTTGGCTCAGGTCATGATTTCGGGGTTGTGAGATTAAGCTCCCTGTCGGCTCTGGAGCTCATTGCTGAGTCTGCTTGAGATTCTCTCTCCCTCCCCCTCTGCCCCTCCACTCTTTTTCTCTCTTTTTAAAATAAATAAATCTTTCAAAAAAAAGAGAAGACAAATTTCTGGGAATGGTAAATGAAAGGAAATCTGCAATTAGACATATGGTAATAAAAATTGCAAAACATCAAAGACAACAGAAAATACTTAAAGCAGCCAGAGAGGAAACACGGATTACTGACAAAAGAACCAATTTAGACTAGTAGGGGAGGTCCCAAGAGCAAAACAGAAGCTGCAAGAAAAGGAAACAATATAAATGCTGACGGAAAATAATTACCAACCTAGAACTAAATATTCAGCAGAACTGCTCTTCAATAAGAAGGCTGAAATTTAGACAATCCTGATAAACACTGAGAGTTTATCACCAACAGATCCTCATTAAAGGCATTTCTAGAAGATACACCTCAAGAAGATGGAAAACTACTTCAAAGGAAGAGCTGAGATGCTTATCTGTATTCTTTCTTAGTTTTTATCACAGACTTACCACCATCTGACAAATTGTATATGTTTTATGTTCATTTGATTTTTATCTCCTTCCCCCTCCAATGGAATATAAGCTCCAGAATGGTAGAGAGTCCCAGGCGATAATACATTGAGTCCCTCCATAAATATTTCTGGGGGTGACAGTGTTATTTATGTCATAAACAGGATTTTAACTTCAAAGAAGAATTTGTAGTGATAAAATAAGAATACATTGTTTTAAAAACGTTTCCTATTATCCAAAGTTATTACAGGATCAGCTCCCTGGTGGGCAGACTGTGTCTGATTCCCAGGTCAATTCCAGTTCTGGCTCACTGCTGCCCCCCACCAGGCCCCCCCCCCGCCCCGGCAAAAATAGCATTGCCATGTATTCTCTGAAGGCAGAGAGGGAGAGCCTGTGGTTTGGTTTGTTGTGGGAGACACTTTTATTTATTTATTTATTTATTTATTTATTTATTTATTTATTTATTTATTTATATTAAGATTTTATATTGAGACACAGAGATACAGAGAGAGAGAGAGAGAGAGAGAGAGAGCACGAGCAGGGAGAGAGGCAGAGGGAGAGGCACGCTCCCCACTGAGCCAGGAGCTGGACGTGGGGCTCCATCCCAGGACCCTAGGATTATGACCTGAGCTGAAGGCAGATGCTTAACCCAGGTGCCCCGAGGAGACACTTTTAAAGACAAAGCTCCAGGACCTTTGCTAGTTGGAGATTAAAATTGAGATGATGCAGGGGTTCCTGGGCGGCTCTGTCGGTTAAGCCTCTGACTCTTGGTTTCGGCTCAGGTCATGATCTCAGGGTCATAACATAGAGCCCTGTGTCTGGCTCCACACTCAGCCCAGTTTCTGCTTGATATCCTCTCCGTCTCCCCCTCCCTGGCTCATGTGTGCACTCTCTCTCTCTCTAAAATAAATAAATAAAATAAAATAAAATAAAATAAAACTGAGATGATGCATTCTGATTGGGTCACTCATTTTTTCCCTCCCTCCCTTACTATAGTTTATACAGTAACAGGTGTTTCCTTGGCTTCCCACATGAATATTCATAGTGGTTACAGCAAACAGTGACCAGCAATGATTTTGAGGCCCCAAGCAGTCCAGCTACTTCTTCTGGCTAGCAACCCCTTGAAATTCCTCCTCCTGGCTAAGCGTGCATGTGAGAGTACATGTGTGTACGTATGAGCATGTGTGTATATATAAGCATGCATGCATGTGAGCATGGAAGGTGTGCGTGTGAGAGTGGGTGTGTGTGCATGGGAGCTGTCTGTGTGCACTACGGGGTGTGTGTATGAATTTGTGTATGTGTGTGTGTGTGTGCATGTGAGGTGTGTGTGGGGGAAGACTTAGGGATGCCTCATGATGCCTCTCCTTTTTTTTTTTTTTTAAAGATTTTATTTATTTATTTGAGAGAGAGAATGAGATAGAAAGAGCATGAGAGGGAGGAGGGTCAGAGGGAGAAGCAGACTCCCCGCCGAGCAGGGAGCCCGATGCGGGACTCGATCCCGGGACTCCAGGATCATGACCTGAGCCGTAGGCAGTTGCTTAACCAACTGAGCCACCCAGGCGCCCCAATGCCTCTCCTTCTTGGCCCCTCCTGGCTCCTGGTGCTCAGGTCACGGTGGAGACTGTTTCTGCTCTGCCCCCCTCTGTAGCCAGGGCCACCAAGTGTCACACGACACTGCTCTGAGGGTCTGCCTGCTGATCATAGGCAGGAAGCACTGTGTTTCCTTAACTTAGGGCTGCCTATCCTCCTCCTCCTTCTGTTGTTCTCTTCAGTTTTTGCCTCTTTATTTTTTTTTAAGATTTTATTTATTTGCTTGAGAGAAAGAGTGAGCAAGAGAGAGAGAGCACAAGCAGGGGGAGAGAGAGAGAGGGAGAAGCAGACTCCCCGCTGAGCAGGGAACCTGATGCAGGACTTGATCCCAGGACCCTGGAATCATGACCTGAGCTGAAGGCAGACGCTTAACTGACTGAGCCACCCAGGCGCCCCAGTTTTTGCCTCTTTAGAAAGATGTTCTGTGCTCTCACTACTGGTCCCTTCTTCTCTGTTTTGGATTTTGATATAATTATATCTTTCCAAAAACACATCTATTCCACGGAATAATGAAGTAGTCTCCTTAACACAATAGGTATATTCCCATTTCACAGATTATATTTTCATGACTGACTAAATATTTCCCTCTTTTGTGACTTCGAACTTTAGCTGATTAAACAAGAAGCTTATACTTGGGGACTGAAACACTTTTCTCCTCTAGAGCTTTTCTTTTTGGCTTTTATAAATCCCCCTTTGGACACTTCGTTTTTCTCCCTATCATTATGGAGCAAAGTATGTTCAGCTTTTGGAAACAATACTTACTGGTTTTATAATTTTGCTAGTTCTTTTCTCTTCTTAATTGCTCTTTGAATCTTCTCCAAAATGTTAACATTTATCTCCAATTAAACGGTGCCAAAAACACAGCCATATTTCTTCCCCTAGCTTGGAGCTATGCTAACTCGCTTCATCATGTTGTCCTCATCTCGCTCTGAATCCAGCCGCTCTGTGCTTTCCTCCTTTCTCTTGGAAAGGGTACCACCCTCCACCTGGTTTCCCAAATGACTCTTCCTTTGACTTCCCCACTGGCAGTCAGTCAATCACAAAGATTTCTACTCAGTTATGGCTCAGACTGGGAGGGCTCGCTATGTCCTCACGGCCATTTCCAAGAGGCCACCATGCTTTCTCACCTGATTTCCTGCAAGTGCCTGGGATTGGTCTCACTTCATCATACCACCCCTGATCGATGCTCCATCTGCAGCCCATCTTCCATCGAATCCACTCTATAGCCAGACAATTCTCTGCAAAACCAATTTTATCTCATCCCTTCGCTTTAGATCTTGCAAATGCCTCCCCATCGCTCTTTGTATGATGTCAAAACTCCTTGGATGGCCCAGTCACTCTCAGTCCCCCAGCTCCCTCTCTTACCACTGTGTCCCCTCCCACCCTTATGTTGCAGGATACACCATTAATTCTCACTTCCTGCCTTTATACCTAGATTATTCCATCCCCACTCAGACAATGTCTCCTACTCATCCAGAAGTCCTCTCGACTATCCAAATCTAATTAATTGCCCCACATCTGCACTTCCATGATCATGTTCATCCTATATCATTGCACTTACCACGTTATTATAATTACCTTTTGTCTATATCCTTCAAGAGGGCAGGAATCGGGTCTAGCACGCGAATCATTGTATTGTTAGTGCATAGCATTGTGCCTGACAGAGACAAGGTGAATAATAGTATTATTTTTTAAAAAGATTTTATTTATTTGTTTGAGAGAGAGAGAAAGAGAGCACACACAAGCAGGGGGAGGGGCAAAGGGAGAGGGAGAAGCAGACTCCCTGCTGAGCAGGGAGCCCGACGTGGAGCTCGATCCCAGCACCCTGGGATCATGACCTGAGCTGAAGGCAGACTCATTTTTTTTTTTTAAAGATTTTTATTTATTTATTTGACAGAGAGAGAGAGATAGTGAGAGCAGGAACACAAGCAGGGGGAGTGGGAGAAGGAGAAGCAGGCTTCCCACTGAGCAGGGAGCCTGATGTGGGGCTTGATCCCAGGACCCTGGGATCATGACTTGAGCCGAAGGCAGACGCTCAATGACTGAGCCACCCAGGTGCCCCTGAAGGCAGACTCTTAACCGACTGAGCCACCCAGGCGCCCCAATAGTATTATTATTATTACTATTTTTGGTGAATGACTGCAGTAAGTTGCTGGTGATATAAAGGAATTATGATGGTGGAATTTCAGGCAGAATGAGATACTGTTTGAGAGAAAGAAGGCTGGCTCTCTGTATTAGTTAGCTTGGGCTGCCATAACAAAATACTACAGACCAGGTGTCTTAAGCAACAGAACTTTATTTGCTCACAGTTCTGGAAGCTCAAAGTCCACTTTAGCTAGAGCTAAAGTACTCTGGGGGCACCAGGGTGGCTCAGCTGGTTAAGTGTCTGCCTTCGGCTCAGGTCATGATCCCAGGGTCCTGGGATTGAGTCCTGTATCAGGCTCCCTGCTCAGAGGGGAGTCTGCTTTGAGCTCAAAGTCTGCTAGAAGGTTTGGTTTCTTGTGAGGTGTCTCTTCTTGGCTTGCAGATGATTGCCTGCCTTCTCACTGTGTCCCCACATGGCCTTTCTTCTGTGTGTGTGCATCTCTGGTGTCTTTTCCTCTTCTGATAAGGACACCAGTCCTATTGGATTAGGGTCCTCTCATATGACCTCGTTTAACAGTAATTTCCTCTTTAAAGCCCCTAGCTCCAATTACAGTCATAGTCTAAGGTACTGGGAGTTAAGACTTCAACATATGAATGGGGGGGGGCACCGTTTAGTCTGTAACACTCTCTTACCTCAATCTGGGCAATCTGAAGAGTCGTGCAAACTCCAGAGCTCCTTGAAGCGTGGGCCAAGGCCTCTGTCACAAATGCATTGCAAAGTGGCTTTTCCCTCTGTTCATTTCCTGTCTTCCCCATGTTTTTCCCCAAGTGTATTTCCTGAGAGCATTTGCAAATGAACCTACTTCATGCCCCTCTGCTCTAGAGACTATTTCCAGAGAGCCTTTCTCAGACCCTCAAGTTACAAGACACAGACCTATTTATGTATCTGCATAGACTGCAAATTCACACCTCTGCTTCGGCATTGCTCAAACTTAAGTGTGATGGCAGGATTTCTCCTCTGATAAGCACCCCTGTAAAGAAAGATGTGATAATATTACCGGCTTGAAGAATAATATGTATGTAATCCTTAGTTGTTGAAAAACTGCAGAACAAAGAGTATCAGATGAAGTTTCAACCATGGTGACCTATTTTATAAACCCATGTTCAATTTCTTTAGGTTCCTTTGGAGTTATAACATTGCTAACAGCTTGTGGAAGCCATTTTAGCTTTTGAGCCTCCTTTCCAACACACTACCCATTTTATTGCCTCTTTACAGACCTATTTACCCAAAGAAAACACAAATACCATTGCGCATGCATGGTTCTGTTGGTATGTGTTTAGGTCTCAGATTTTGAAATCCCAGGTTATTTGGCAACTCTTTCACGATAGGAGGGATTACATCGGACTAGCACTTGCATTGTAGATGGCAAAGTAGCTCAGAGTACTTAGGAAGCAGTTTAATGAATTCAAAACCTACATTTTTATGCCTCTCTTTGAGGATTTTCCTGAGAAGTATTCCTGGAAGAATGTAGCAATCAGTAAGTTTCAAAACATTAAAATTCTCACCATGTTCCCAGGGGAATGATGGATCCGGTGTTGGTTTGGGTAGCCATGGAAGCCTTTAGCATCTAGCACCTGCCCTCTTGCTTTCCTTCCAGGTGATTATTTGGTTTTTGGGGGACTGTTAACTATTTTGTGATGAAGCCTTAGCTAGTCACAGCTGGTCCTATATGCATTGTGCAGGGAATGTGTGTAGCCCTGTAGACATTTAAATTATGAGCTCAATTTTGGATTGACAAACTGTGCTAAATATGACTTTGGCCAAACTGTACTTATGGAAGTAAAAATTGTGAAAACTTGGGAATTGCTAGAGCTGAAGTACTCTGGGGGCACCTGGGTGGCTCAGCTCGTTAAGCGTCTGCCTTCGGCTCAGGTCATGATCCCAGGGTCCTGGGATTGAGTCCTGTATCAGGCTCCCTGCTCAGAGGGGAGTCTGCTCCTCCCTCTCCCTCTGCCCTTCCCCCCTGCTCGTGCTCTCTCTCTCAAATAAATAAAATCTTAAAAAAAAAAAAAAGTGCTCTGAACCACATAATCACCTAGCATCTAAATAATAGAGCTGTCCTCCTCCTGGTGAAAAAGAGCCCAGGGCCAGCTGGTTTCATTGGTGAATTCTACCAAACATTTAAAGAAAAATTAACAGCAATCTTCTCAAATTCTTCCAAAATATTGAAGAGGGTGGGAATATTCTCAAACTCATTTTATGTTATCAGCATTACACTGATAACAAAGCCAGATAAGGACACTACAAGAAAAGAAAACTAGAGGCTGTATCCCTGAAGAATATAGATGCAAAGGTCCTCAGAGAAGTCTAACTAGCAAACTAAATCCAGTAGCACATGGAAAGGATCATGTGTCATTATCAAGTGGGATTCATCCCTACAATTCAAGGATGGCTTAACACAGGCAAATAAATAAATATGATGCATTAAATTAAGAGAACGGACGATTCAACACATATAATTTTCTCAATAGCTATAGAAAAAGCCTTTGACAAAATTCAGTATTTTTTCATGAATAAAAAAACTCAACAGACTGGGTATAGAAGAAATATACCTCAACATAATAAAGTTCATATATGACAAACTCATAGCTAACATTATGCTTCATGGTGAAAGGTGGAGAACTCTTACTCTAAGATGAAAAACAAAACACTCACCACTCCTGTTCAGCATAGTCCTGGAAATCCTAGCCAGGGCAATCAGGCAAGAAAAAGAAATAAAAGTCATCCAAATCAGGAAAGAAGAAGTAAAACTGTCTCTGTTTGAAGATGACATGATCTTGTATGTAGAAAATCCTAAAGATTCCAACAAAAACCTGTGATCTCTGCTTTTCTGACTCCCATGGACTGGCTTTTGAGACCAGCTGAGTGGCAGCATCTGAAAGCTGGCTGTCTTGGGCTATGTGAATTTTTTTTTTAAAAGATTTTATTTATTTATTTGACAGAGAGAGACACAGTGAGAGAGGGAACACAAGCAGGGGAAGTGGGAGAGGGAGAAGCAGGCTCCCCGCAGAGCAGGGAGCCCGATGCGGGACTCGATCCCAGGACGCTGGGATCATGACCTGAGCTGAAGGCAGTCGCTTAACCAACTGAGCCACCCAGGCGCCCTTGGGCTATGTGAATTTAAAAAAAAAAAAATTGTTTTTGAGAGCTGGGGAACTCTCCACTGAACAATTCTCTGATATTGGAGAGTTGGCTCCAGTTTGATTGTACAGACAATCAAGCTTTCTCCTGCCATGATCTGAATACCCCGGTTAGCTCCTGCCATGATCTGAACACCCCGGTTTCTTACTCTTTGGGTTCTTTTGCTTTAGTGGATCACCATAAGAAAATGGCTCACGGCTGACTTCCTTCCAGAGAAGGGCACTCCTGTGTTCTTGTTGTGCCAAATGGTGGGAGGCAGAGACAGGTGCTGCTGTCTCTCTCCACTTTACCTTCTCACTCTTGTCATTATTATAATCATTTTAATAATACGCAATTGGAGCTTTATTTAGAATATCCAAGAACTGTAAATGGATCAGATTTCAATGATAGGGAAAAGGTTAAATGAAATACAATTCAATTTTACAGTGAAATACTTTACATTCATTAATAAAAGAGTCATGTTTTTAAGGAATAGTTAATTGCATGAGAAAATATTCACAATATAACAATAACAATTTACAGTAAATCCCAATTTTACTTAATACATACCTGTGTGATGCATACACACACACCAACACCCACACTAAAAAATCCTACAGGAAATATAAGACAATATTAATAATGGTTTCACCTGGGTGGGGGATTATAAGTGACATAATATTCTTTATTATAGTTTTTTGTTGTTTTTCCTTCCTCCAATTTTCTGTAATCAATATGTATACTTCTATAAGCAAGGGAAAATTCTTAATCCTGTCTGAGTTTTTAGCTCATGAGTTTGATAATTTTCTTTTCTTTTTTTTTTAAGATTTTATTTATTTATTTATTTGACAGAGAGAGAGAGAGACAGCGAGAGAAGGAACACAAGCAGGGGGAGTGGGAGAGGGAGAAGCAGGCTTCCCGCTGAGCAGGGAGCCCGATGCGGGGCTCGATCCCAGGACCCTGGGATCATGACCTGAGCCGAAGGCAGATGCTCAACGACTGAGCCACCTAGGTGCCCCTGAAGGCAGATTCTTAACTGACTGAGCCACCCAGTCGCCCCTGAAGGCAGACTCTTAACCAACTGAGCCACCCAGGTGCCCCAATATTATTATTATTATTATTATTATTATTATTATTATTATTTTTGGTGAATGACTGCAATAAGTTGCTGGTGATATAAAGGAATGATGATGGTGGAATTTCAGGCAGAATGAGATACTGTTTGAGAGAAAGACCTGAGCCGAAGGCATTTGTTTAACCAACTGAGCCACCCAGGTGCCCCATTTTGATAGTTTTCTGCCATCTGTAATAAGGGCCATGATCTAAGAGACTTTTCTGTTGGAGACAGTGTTGGAACCACTGGGCAAAGGAAAAGGGATGAGGATGAGCAAAGGATGACATACATTTCTATGCATTTCACCAATTGCTAAAAGGAAGGATGTATGGTTTAGATCGGGCACTGCTCTGTTATTTATACTTGTGACATATGATAATGACTAAATTAACTGTATAGTAAATTGAATATAGTTCTCATTCCATAATGTGCATCCAGTTATTTTCAGTGAATAACTGTCTTAAAAAAAGTTTTGATGTCTTAAAAGGTTTGATATTAAAAAATCCTTTCTGTTGTCATCATGGATTCCAATTACTTTTTTAACCAACAAATGTGTTCTCTATGCAGATGTTGGACCTCCCTTGAGATGCTCTTTACTACCCTTTCTTGCAGGCACCCTCAATCCCAGAGTCTCTTGAGGATCCTCTCACTTTGCTTCAGGGTGATGGTGAAGAAGAAAGCTTCTTCCCCAGGAAACTGCTTTGCCCAGTACTCCAAAGATTCCCTCTCCCTGTCCTCTTGGGAGGAAGACTGGGGTATGGTGGAGAGTGGCAGGGGTCAGTTCTGCATCCTTAGTAGATCAGAGAGACATCTAATCATCGGCGGGTCTCTTTAGAAAGTGGAGGTTTTAACTCTTCTTTGTCCCACCTTTGGGTCCTGATAGTCGATGCAGGGTCAACAAGAGAAGATCTGAATATCCTGTTGTACTCTTAGTCACTACACTCCATAGAATCTTGGCTTTTTTCCTCTCCTCACATCATATTTTACTAGAGGCACTATTAAAATATATTGCTACCCTGAGCAAATTTCTTCTCACCAAGCTTTTGGAGCTCTCTGAGTCAGAGGCTCTTCAGCGTTGTCACATGGGCCACCAAAGGAAATTGTAGGTAGGTAATACCCATGAAGGGTCTAGCACAGAGCCTCTTTGTTGACACTATAAAAATCCTGATTGTGCATCCCTTTACATTTTGACAGCAAAAGGATTGCAGTACTGTTCATGCCTGTTGAACTCCTTTGATCAACTTACAGAGATTCAGAATTGTTCCTTTGGATAATGACAGCTCCCCTTTTCGGGGGGCACATATTGTTAGGAATAGTTTTGGCCACAAGTAAAATAATACTGGTAAATAGTTGCTCAAGCTATGATGCATTTAATTATTTCACTTCACAAGATGTTTGGGGGGGGGCAAGCATTTCCAAGTTTGGTGACGCAGCTCAACTGTGTCTTCAAGGACACTTCAAGGAGACTTCCTACCATCATTCTGCTCTGCCTTCCCATCCTGTTGTTTTTTCTTGCTAAGCTGTGCTGCCTGCCAGATAATCCAACAGCTCCAGGTGTTGTGACTGCATCTGAAGGCAGGAAAGAGGAAGAGGGGGACGCGAAAGAGGGGGAGGGTATTCTTATGAATGGTCCATTATCGGGTTTATGATCCCTGCTCCTCCAAGGAGATTTCTCTTGCAAACCTTTGGCCAGAACTGGCTTGCTAGGCTACCCTGGCTGGCAAGACTGGCAAAGCAAATTTTTGAGGTTTTGTTTCTCTACTGTTTGAGATAGGTAAGGGACCAACAGGCAGGGGGTGAGTTTGAACTGGGCAACCAGTAACATCTGTTACAGTGGGGATGCTGGGCAGAGGAAAGAAAAAAGTAATTGGACTTCTCCATTTTTCCAATTAGATGTTGTGATTCAATTAAGTGGTTGGAGAAATCAGGCTTTCTTTTTAACTGCAGTTTAGGTGATGATTTTAGGTCTGAAGTGTTTATACTTATTTTATTTTAGGCATATGTCATAAGCAAGTCATACATATCTTCTCCTGATAACAAAAAGTGCTGACAGCAATATCTCATTTGGTGGCTTCCTGGTGTCTCATTATTTCATAAAAGTCAACTTCCAGGCAGGGTGCAAATTAGGCCATCAACTCACCTCATGACTGTCATGTCTGACCTCCTGTCCCATTCTCCTAAGCTGTCCAAATATGAACAACAGCTTGAGAAGAGAGGGGGCACTGAGTTTAAGCTTCTTCCAAGAATGGCAAAATACACTTTGGTGTGGCTACACTCCTCAGGGCTGCACATTTTGGGAGAAGTGGTTCCCTCTTCACGTGAAGGGGTATCGGATATCCAGGTCAAATCAACATATTTTTAACCCTTGCTGTGTATCAGCACTATGTACCCTTATTGCAATGGGGGAAGGGGGAGAAATCCAGTGTTCTCTGGAAAAGCTCACTATCTTAAAGATCTTATCAATTTCCAAGGAGGCATTAGAAATGCTGCAGTAAAATGCCTTGGACTCTGGAGCCTGATAAGTCAGGGACCTAGGACAGGCCCCTGCTCCCTCCCCCAACCCAGCCTAACTCTGGGATGCCAGAGAAATGAAAGCAACCTGGGAATCTGAGAAGCAAAGAGCAGGAAACCCCTAGGGAGAGAAAAGGAGGTTGTGAGAGCTGCTGGGGAAGAAATGGGATTGGGGCAGAGGAGGTTTGTGCTCAACAGTTTGGGACAAATTGAGCATACCTCCCCTGTGGGTCATCCCCCCACCCCCATGGCCTTGGGAAAATCATAGCCTGCCTCTTCGTGGATAAAGAGCAGTATCTATCCTGTGCTGCGGACAGAGGGTAGGGATAATGTCAGGGAGACAGCCAGCCTAGCGGTCCACCACTGAGCATTCCTTCCTCTTTCTTCCCCTCCAGACCCTGAACAGTAGGTGAGTACACTCAGGAAACATCCTGAAGAACAATGCCTGGGGCAGAGAATTAATTAAAAGTGTACCGGGGGACAGGATCATGGTGAGAAAGGGTAGTTGCCTGTGAGTGAGAAATAAAGCTTTGAATTAGCCGCTGAACTATTCAGGAATACTTGTTACTGCAGCACGTCCTATCCTATCCTGACTATCACGTTACTCTAGGAATTGGAAATAATCGAATAGATCGAGAATTCCAAAGAGCACGATACAGAGCCTCAAAGAGATGAGAGAATCTCTGTGACATGATGCAGGGACAGGATGGTATATAGGAGGATATACTGATTATAGATAAAAAATATGCTTACAGTGTCAAACTCAAGAGATAAGATACAGAGTAGAAGGTATGTAGTTGAAGAACAAATTAGTGAGCTGCACTATCAGATCCACAAACACTCCCAGAAAGTAAATTGGTGACGAGAGGAAATGAAAGGGAAAAATAAAATAAATACTGTTAACTGATGATAATGAGCTTGTAAAAATATGGAAAGAGGAAAATGTAAAGTGGATGGATGACTGGCATTAAGAGATCGGGGTCTGCCTGGCACTACCCGGCAGTGTACCTTGGACAGATTGTTCATCCCTCTGAAGCCTCACCTCCCTGCCCTACAAAATCTTAGAGAGAAGGGTTCAAACACCCTGGACTGAACCCTGCCTAGCTCAGTCACCACCTTGGTCAACTTTCTCAGCCCCTTTAAATGTTCGTTTCTTTATATGTTAAATAAAGGTAATAAT
The DNA here is from genome assembly GCF_029215605.1 of Mirounga angustirostris. Taxonomy (NCBI): domain Eukaryota; kingdom Metazoa; phylum Chordata; class Mammalia; order Carnivora; family Phocidae; genus Mirounga; species Mirounga angustirostris. The sequence continues at coordinate 13,942,481 of NW_026991716.1, read as the reverse complement.
AACTAATACTTCCCAGCCCACAGTAGGTACTTTCCAATCCCTTCATTTTAGGAAAATTCTAAGACTAAAATTTAGATTCTAGCTCAACACAGTTATTTCACAAGTGAAAAAGTTGAAAAATGGAGAAATTAAGTCACTGAGTGTCTGAATTGTGCCGGACTCAACTCTTCTGATGTTGGCCTGCAGATCCCTGGGTGCTCATTTGTGATGCTAAGCTTAACCATTAGAAAAATAGACCTCCTGGGGCGCCTGGGTGGCTCAGCTGTTAAGCGTCTGCCTTCGGCTCAGGTCATGGTCCCAGGGTCCTAGGATCGAGCCCCGCATCGGGCTCCCTGCTCAGTGGGAAGCCTGCTTCTCCCACTCCCCCTGCTTGTGTTCCCTCTCTCGCTGTGTCTCTCTCTGTCAAATAAATAAGTAAAATCTTAAAAAAAAAAAAGAAAAATAGACTCCTTTTGTGACTATTTCATTTTTCATAAATTATTTGATTTCTCATGTAGCCTAGTGAAATAGTCTAATTTTACAGCGATTCACCGAGAGGTTGGTAGGTTGCTCCAGTGCACTGGGAAAGTTAGGGGCAGCTGAAGGATTAGAACTTGTTTTTTTTTTTTTTAAATGAACCCAAGGGTTGAATGAAAGAAAAATGTGAATAAATTTATACACCAGGCCAGTAAGAAGACTGTTGCTATCTATAATATCCCATCAACAGGAGTGATTGCATTATTTTCCATTATAAATGTAATAAGTGGTTACTCAGAAAATTGGAAAATATGAAAAGGCATAAGGAAGAAAAATAAACAAGAGGGCCACCATCTAAACCACATTCTTCTTAGCTCTGGTAAATTTCTTTCTGTTTTATTTTCCATTCAGAGATCCTACTGTACACATTTGAATAGACACTTCTGTATCTTGCCATTTACTCTTTTTTTTTTTTAAAGATTTTATTTATTTATTTGACAGAGAGAGAGAGAGAGGGAACACAAGCAGGGGGAACAGCAGAGGGAGAGGGAGAAGCAGGCTTCCCGCAGAGCAAGGAGCCCGATGCGGGGCTCGATCCCGGGACCCCGGGATCATGACCTGAGCCGAAGGCAGACGTTTAACCGACTGAACCACCCAGGTGCCCCTCTTGCCATTTACTCTTAACATTATTATCAGTATCATTACCATCACCCTTAATGTGAGCATTTCATATTGTTTCATAGTCTTCTTAACGCTTCTTAATAAATGGCTGCATAATATTTTATTGAGAGTGGCAGTTTATTTAACTATTCCTCTGTCAAGCACTTGGACTTTTCCAGTTTTCTGCTGTTACAATAGAATTATGAATTAAGGCTCTCTATGTTAACCATCAGTGGACTAAAGAATATAAACAATGTAATGTTTAGAGCACACAGTAACTGTCAAAAAGGAGCTTATCCCGAAAAGCTTTTGCAAAGCAAAGGAAACAGTTAACAAAACCAAAAGACAACCGACAGAATGGGAGAAGATATTTGCAAATGACATATCAGATAAAGGGCTAGTATCCAAAATCTATAAAGAACTCATCAAACTCAACACCCAAAGAACAAAGAATCCAATCAAGAAATGGGCAGAAGACATGAACAGACATTTTTCCAAAGAAGACATCCAAATAGCCAACAGACACATGAAAAAGTGCTCAATATCGCTCGGCATCAGGGAAATCCAAATCAAAACCTCCATGAGATACCACCTCACACCAGTCAGAATGGCTAAAATGGACAAGTCAGGAAACGACAGATGTTGGCGGGGATGCAGAGAAAGGGGAACCCTCCTACACTGTTGGTGGGAATGCAAACTGGTGCAGCCACTCTGGAAAACTGTATGGAGGTTCCTCAAAAAGTTGAAAATAGAGCTACCATATGATCCAGCAATTGCACTACTGGGTATTTACCCCAAAGATACAAAAGTAGGGATCCGAAGGGGTACGTGCACCCCGATGTTTATAGCAGCAATGTCCACAATAGCCAAACTGTGGAAAGAGCCAAGATGTCCATCGACAGATGAATGGATAAAGAAGATGTGGTATATATATACAATGGAATATTATGCAGCCATCAAAAGGAATGAGATCTTGCCATTTGCAACGACGTGGATGGAACTGGAGGGTATTATGTTGAGTGAAATAAGTCAAACAGAGAAAGACATGTATCATATGATCTCACTGATATGAGGAATTCTTAATCGCAGGAAACAAACTGAGTGTTGTTGGAGTGGGGGTTGGGGTGGGAGGGATGGGGGGACTGGGTGATAGACACTGGGGAGGGTATGTGCTCTGTTAAGCGCTGTGAATTGTGCAAGACTGTTGAATCTCAGATCTGTACCTCTGAAACAAATAATGCAATATATGTTAAGGAAAAAAAAAAGAAGAAGAAGAAGGTAGCGGGAGGGGAAGAAAGAAGCGGGGGAAATAGGAGGGGTAGACGAACCATGAGAGACGATGGACTCTGAAAAACAAACAGGGTTCTAGAGGGGAGGGGGGTGGGAGGATGGGTTAGCCTGGTGGTGGGTATTGAGGAGGGCACATTCTGCATGGAGCACTGGGTGTTATGCACAAACAATGAATCATGGAACACTTCATCTAAAACTAATGTTGTAATGTATGGGGATTAACATAAGAATAAAAAAATGAAAAAAAAAAAAAAAGGAGCTTATCCCGTAGATGCAGATGCGTAGATGCATAAACTTTCATTTGAAACTTTCAGTTTATTAATGTGAAATGTATTTATTACACCTACTCATATTTAAAATGAGATAGAAGCCTTTTTCAATTAGAGAAGGAATATGTGATGATTTTGAATAAGGTTGAAAATGAAATTGTTATTTCCTAGAGTAATTACTGTCTATATTTTGTATACACTTGCAGAGTTTTCGAAATGCCCATACTGACATCTATTGCTGTTACTGCTAGCATTAGAAACATGCATAGGGTTTTGCTTTTTTTTTTTCATGTATTTGTAGATGTTGAATATCTTGTCACTGGCACATGTAGGTGTCCTTTATTCTTTTTCTTTTTCTTTTATTTATTTATTTTTTTTCTTTTGAATAATTTTATTTTTATTTTTTTTCCCTTTATTCTTTTTAATAGCTGCACGGTATGAACACAGCACAATTTCTTTATGCATCTCCTTTGATAGACATTTGGGTTAGTTTCAAGTTTTCTCCTCTTACAAACAATGTTGCAATGAGAGCTCTTGGATATACGGTTTATTTTTAATGGTATTTACTGCTGTGAAAATGTGACTTGGAAAATAATTGTTGGCAAGATCATTCTCTCTCAGTGTGCTGAGACATGCAATATTTAAACATCATTTAAATTTTAAAATTTGGATTGAGTCATTTCCATTAAAAACAGGTTAAAATCACAATGATCTTTTTTCTCTTATATCAGAATGAACCCTCTTGCTCCAGATGGGACATAAAGCTCCTTAAATTGAAATTCATTGCACAGGGGCTCTGATGGCCCTTAACAGATGGATGAACAATCTCATTTGGATGGTTATGCAATTCAGTGATTATCATGGAACCCTTCGGATCATCTCAGACAGAAGGTGGACAGTAAGTAAGGCAGGTGAAGAGGTTGTGGATTCACTATATTTGCTTCTTTGTGTGTATTTCTTTGCTCGTATCAGTAAGACTGGAATCTGAGGTCTGAGCAAATAACATGATCCGGTCTAATGACAGACCTTGGGATCTCTAAAATCAAGCGTTTGGATACCAGTTGGAATTCCAATAGTTTCTTGTTAAATGACCTTGGGAGGATCATTCCATCTCTCTGAAGGCCTCATTTTCACAAGCATGCCACATAATGCCTCTAGTAGAAGGGTATGATAATAATGTTCATTCACAGATATTTATTGAGCCCTGTGTGCTGAGAACTGTTCAAGTGCTAGAGATATAGCTGTAAACAAAATAGATGAGAATTGACTTTTTTCCCCCCAAAGGTGATGTTGTTACATTCCTGAGCTGGAAGTAATCACCTGCTCTACTCGAATGTAGTTGATAGATCCCACCAAAATTTAGCTTTTATGCATCACATCTTAGTAATAAGATGCTACACCCTGGCACACTTATTAGTCAAATCAAACGACCTTGTCTGAACTTACTCATCCAACAAGATACCATTTCTCCTGCCTTATATTATGCCTGCATTGCTAAAGTTAACAATCAGTTTTTTTTTTTTTTTAAGATTTTATTTATTTGAGAGAGAGAGAATGAGAGACAGAGAGCATGAGAGGGAGGAGGGTCAGAGGGAGAAGCAGACTCCCCGCCGAACAGGGAGCCCGATGCGGGACTCGATCCCGGGACTCCAGGATCATGACCTGAGCCGAAGGCAGTCGCTTAACCGACTGAGCCACCCAGGCGCCCCATAACAATCAGTTTTTAACACACACTAAAATCCATCCATCCTTCTTTCCTTTTACCTGTGATAGTATCTGGAGGAAGTATCTAGAAAATAAATTTTTGTTTACTAAATATTCACAAATATTTATTGTTTGAACTTCACGCACTAGGAATAGCTTTGGAATATACAAGGACAAATAAAATACCATTGCTGCGTTCAAAGATCTTACATCTAGTTAGGAGATAAGAATATTAACCAGAAATAGGATGAATGCTCTAAGAATTGTGTGCACTGTGTGTCTACCTCAATCTCTCCAAATAAAGTTGCCATTTCCTATTTTCCTGTCCTATTTACCTACCTCAGACTTTTTTTTTTAAGATTTTATTTATTTATTTGTCAGAGAGAGAGAGAGAGAGGATAAGCAGGGTGAGCAGCAGAGGGAGAGGGAGAAGCAGGCTCCCCGCTGAGCAGGAAGCCTGAGGCGGGACTTGATCCCAGGACCCTCCGATCATGACCTGAGCTGAAGGCAGACGCTTAGCTGACTGAGCCACCCAGGCGTCCCTACCTTGGACTTTTTAATTTGCCTAAAATTAGCAGACCAGGTAAGTCAAAACAAGTTTTTTTGGTGAATCAGAGATAACAGTTTCTATCTTTTTCAAGGACGTTTGGAGGCAGAACTGGTAAATGTTTTATACCTAATTGCAAAGCTGGAATAAATATTTCAGGACGCAATTGAGTTTTTCTCATTAAAACCCGTTCTCCTGTCTCTGTATGCATAAGTTTCTAGCTGTGGAGAGAAAGTACTATTTTAAAATAATTGCAAAGTTCCTAATTCCATGGTAACCATGACAAATAGACCTTTGTTATAATAGGTTTTGATGGGCTTATTTTTAGTTAGAACAAAGACAGTTTTTGTTATTAAAAAATCCCTTAACCTAACTTGATCTCTGTTGTTTTTTTTTTTTTTAACTTGCTCCCAGTTAAAGTCTCTGGTGGACGAGACAAATCAGAATCAATTCACTTTTCAAACCAACAGTATACTCCATGAATCACTGTTCTCAGGCAGATTTGAAGATCCTTGTTGTAGGGTTGCTAGAAATCCCAAGTCTTTTTTTTTTTCTTATATTTCTGCATTTAGGAAAATCAGTGCATGAGCAAAGAAAACTTCTTTGGTACTCTCCGTAGAAGTACGTTTAAACGCCTACTAATGGATAGGAGAAATTTTCCTTTTCCTTTTGGTCACTTTTAATGTCCTACCCATAGATGGCAGCAAGTGATCACTCTGCTAACCCGCCAGGCCCAGCCAGTCCAGGGCAGGCCCAAGGGTTGTAAAACCATGGTAAAGGGAGGAATGTGGAAGATAGCACGTCACATCTCTGGAGGATGCTTTATTTAGTTGTCTGAGATGAGGCTCCTCTTTTTAGAGCTGGAGAACTTTGTTCTGTTTTGATTCTTCTTCTGAGACTTAAGAGAAGAACCCTAGCAACACAGAAGGAGCAGTCCAGGCCAGGCAGGGAGGGCATGTGGCCTTGGGCTTCCCTGGATGGCTCAGTGCCTTCTGCCGTCTCATTCAACTCAACTCATTCAACTCAACAAGTGTGGTGAAATGAAAGTTTATTTGACAATTCAGTCTTATCCATTTGGTCTCTATGGGTCTGGAGTCTTTTATTTCCCAGCCTCCCAGCAAATTGTATTTTGGGGTGGTCCCCAAGTCCTGATGTATACCAGCAGCCCCACGAGGGTGGAGAGTCAACCTGCAGGTATTTTTATAATTTAAATCAGCATAAACTGATTGATAGGGATATACCTGCTTTTTCTTTTATTTTGTGCTTATTGTTTGTCTAGCACAAATACTTTATATACATCTCATTTAGTACTCACAAGTGCTCCATAAATTAGAGATTATGAATCTCATTTGACCATGAGGAAATGGAAGTGAATGAACTTGTTCAGGTTTACAAATCTGGTTAAAACTGCTCTGGCTAGTTTCAGGAGGCTCCTTCTTGAGAAACAGTAAGACTTTGACCTTCTTAGTATGTATAGATTACTTCTGTGTACATTATGAAAGATATAAACGTTCCATACCCTTGAAGACTTTATAATGGGAGGGCTTACACACAGGAAAAAGACATCAAGGTAGCAGAATTTAAAATTATGGTAATTGGGGCCTTTGGAAGACACTGGAATAAAAGTGTTTTCATAGCAATAAAAGAGGCCTGCATAGAAAAATAGAAGCTAAACAGGAGCCCGGTGAATTTAAGATGCACTATCCTATTTTTCTAGTTTTCCTTCATTGGTTTAACATTAAGAACACGGTCAGTACCCTCACCTTGCCAGGGCCAAGTTGTATGAACTGGATCTTCTCAAACTCTCATGGGAGCCTAGGGATCCAGATCTGCTCTCAGAGTATCTCTGGTGGTATAAGGTCTGCTGAAGCACGGACATGAGGTATTTTATAAGGATCCATAGCTTACAAACGGCCACTATGCACATGCCAAGGTGTTCAACATCGTTAGCTATTAGGAAGATACAAATCAAAGCCACAATGAGATACTACTTCACACCCATAAGGATGGCTAGAATCAAAAAGTCAGGAAACCACAAATATTGGTGAGGATGTGGAGAAATTCCATACTACCTGTGGGAATGAAAAATGTGCAGCTGCTTTGGAAAACAGTCTGGTGGTTCCTTGAATAATTAAACATAGAGTCACCATAGGTCCTAGCAACTCTACTCCTAGATTTACACTCAAGGGCAATGACAATGTTCACACAACAACTTGTACGTAGATGTTTACAGCAGCATTGTTCATAGCAGCCCTAATGTGGAAACAACCCAAATGTCCATCAACTGATGAACAGATGTATCCGTACCATGGAGGAGGATTCAGCAATAACAAGGAATGAGGTACCGATGCATGTCACAACATAGGTAATTCCTGAGAACACCAAGTGAGAGAAGACAGTCATGAATAACCACATATTGTATGATTCCTTTTTTATGAGATGTGCAAAATAGGCAAATCTATAGACACAGAAAGTAGATGAGGGTTTGCCTAGGGATCGGGGTGGAATGTGGGGGGATAGGAGGGTGATAGCAAAAGAGTATGGGGTTTCTTTTGGAGGTGATAAAAATGTTCTAAAATTGATTCTAGTGAAGGTTGCACAACTCTGTAAATATATGGAATTATATAGTTGAAATGTGTGAATTGTATGTATATGAATTATATCTCAATAAAGCTGTTAAAAAAAAAAGAATCCAGGGGCACCTGGGTGGCTCAGTCGGTTAAGCGTCTGCCTTCGGCTCAGGTCATGATCTCAGGGTCCTGGGATGGAGCCCCACCTGAGGCTCCCTGCTCATTGGGGAACCTGTTTCTCCCTTTCCTTCTGCCCCTCCCTCCTGCTTGTACTCTCACTCATGCTTTCTCTGTCAAATAAATAAAATCTTAAAAAAAAACTTTTAAAAAAGATTTTATTTATTTATTCATAAAAAGATTTTATTTATTTATTCATTTGAGAGAGAGAGAGAATGAGGGAGAGCACAAGCAAGGGAGAGGGGCAGAAGGAGAAGCAGACTCCCCACTGAGCAGGGAGCCCAAGGCGGGGTTTGATCCCAGGACCCCAGGATCATGACCCGAGCTGAAGGCAGATGCCCAAAGGACTGAGCCACCCAGGTGCCCCTAAATTAAAAAGTCTTAAAAAAAAAGAAAAAAGAAACCATGGTCTGCTAGAGCTAATTATGTAGAACTTAATTGCCAGGTACTTTTCTATGCACTTTGCATATGTTAATTCTTGTTATCTTCACAACAATCTTGTGAAAACGGTACTTTAATTCTCCCTATTTTACAGTTAGGGGGACCTAACTGTAGACACAGGAGATGAAGGATCTTGGCCAAGGTCTCTTAGCTTGTCGGAGGCTTCATTAGACTCTCTTGGGTAGAACTAAGAGGGTCTCAAATCTCTGCTCTGAGTCCTAGAAATTCTGCCTTTGAGAGAGAAGATCTTTGTGTGTGTGATCACCTAGTTAATCCTTTCCTCATTTTATATATGGGAAAAAAGGGCATGCTTGCAGTGGAACTGACACAGAAGCTCTGTCTACTGCTGCCTATCTGGGACTTTCCATTGCATCCTATCATCCAGGTGCAAAAGGGTTAGCTAGGACAGAGCCAGAGCGGTACCCAGGAAGACAGTTTTTTTCTTAATTTTATTATTTGTGAATCTGGAAGGAGAGGTAGGTCAGAACACCTAGGTGGTGGTGGAGGAGTGTTACAAAGAAGAAAATGAAGGCGCGGGCAACGAAATTGGTTGGGGATTTGGGAATTTGTGAGACGTACGGTGAAATAATATGCAAGCGTGCCCACGAAATAGTGCCCATTTCATTTTTCGTTATGTATTACAAGAAGATTTCAAGGGGACTAAATCTGCAGAAAGCTCCCGCCTGAAGTTAGAGTGATGCTCATATGAGAAACTATTAGGTATTCCATATTCCATTTCTGCTTGGCTGTTAAATCTAGCGAGGCGGTGGGTGGATGGTGGCAGGCATGAGAAACCAGAAACAAACTCTGACATTCTTGGGCGCCTGGGTGGCTCAGATGGTTAAGCGTCTGCCTTCGGCTCAGGTCATGACCCCAGGGTCCTGGGATCGAGTCCCGCATCGGGCTCTCTGCTCCTTGGGAGCCTGCTTCTCCCTCTGCCTCTCTCTCTCTCTGTCTCTCATGAATAAATAAATAAAATCTTAAAAAAAAAAAAAAGAATGAAGCCAACATAGATGAAAATAAGGGAGAGAGAGAGAGAAGAGAGAGGCATTTGATAACATCCTTTCAACTCCTGAATTCAGCCATCCCATTAGAATATGTACTGTAGGGGCGCCTGGGTGGCTCAGTCAGTTAAGCGATGGCCTTCGGCTCAGGTCATGACCCCAGGGTCCTGGGATCGAGTCCCGCATCGGGATCTCTGCTCCTTGGGAGCCTGCTTCTCCCTCTGCCTTTCTCTCTCTCTCTGTCTCTCATGAATAAATAAATAAAATCTTAAAAAAACAAACAAACAAAAAAAACTCTGACATTCTATTAAAGGGACTTAAAGTCATAGCGTATCAAAGAAAGCCCTCCCTATAAGCGGACGACCAAATTCCCCATCCTGGTTGCTCCTCGGAGCTATCTTGCAGGCAGCATCTCCTTATTTACCTAAGTCAGCCTTCTGGAACAGACCTCCGACAGCTTCCGTGCTCCTCCTGTCTCTTGACGGTGTTGGCAGCCAGTTTGGCCCACGGTCTTCCGAGTTTTCTTTGAGCCTGAACTATTTTTCTGTTGCTTCTGGCGCTTCGTTCCTCCCAAAATGGCTCGATTGCTCCATTCATTCGCACTGCTGTCTCTTGAATGGCTCAAAATGGAGCCGGGCTTTAAAGGGCCCTCTGCTATTTGTAGTCTCACATTGGACTTGGAACCTTGCAGGTTTCCATCAGGGGAAGGTAGAGAGGTGTGTGGGCAATGGGAGATCGCAACATGGTCAAAAGACCATGGCAGTGAACGTGGGAATGCCAGACGCCGGGCGAAGAGCAATCCCTGAAAAAGTAAGTAAAGTAAATTTGAGGGGAGAAAGAACAACAGCGACAAGTGAGGCTAGAAGGAAGCGTACTGTGAAGCGGCGATAAAAGATAAATGACGGCTGTCCTCGGGCTGGCAGGAAGTGACAAAGGCTGGGTCACAAAGTGACAAAGGTTGAGCGAAAGCTCCCGGTAATGGACAGATGGAGAGGAATTTTCCCACAAGGCAGGATAAGCCTCCAGGCCCAGTCATTATACATAAGCCACCATTTACTTAGCAATCCACGTGAGAAGAAATGAATAGTGGTAGCCTTTCAGCTTAATTGATGTAAACAGAAGATAAATGTTATCAGTAACAGTGTGTGAAAATAGCCAGGACAATAAAACAAGCCACAGCTTAAATGGATCAGGGAGACTGTCTTGCTTTTATAGATTCAGCTATTCTTCATCATCTTTTGGATGATGATGATGAAAAAAATAGCAATAGCAGTTACTACCATTATTTGATTGGGTTTGGGTTAATCTCTATGGAAAGTCCTTCAGTCACTCCCATCAGTACTGATTTCCCGTCTGAACAGTACCTTGTGGGTATCGAACCAGACAGCGAGCAGGACGCGGCCCTTGGCAGGTGCAATGAGTCGCCTGCCCAACAACACTCTTGCTTTTCTCACCTGGCACTGTGCGCCCCTCCAGGGCATGACGTCATTGGCCTCCACCAATCATGGCTTTAGAATTTCCCTCTGGCTGCGATTGGCCCGGGGATGAACATGTGACGCAATTCGGTCCGCAAAGACATAAGCTGCTGAGGAATTCTGGGAAAGATGTTCCTCCCGGGATCAAAGGGAGTAGAGTAAGACCTTTTGTCCCGTCACACTTCTTCCTGTTTGGAGGTAGTTGAGTGAAGACGTGGAGAGGGCAGCCACGGCAGCCATTCTGTGACTATAAGGGGGGGGGGGGCACTGCCAGCTTACTGGGAGAGTAAAGCAGGAAGATGGCAAGAGCTCGTCCTTGGTTGGTATTATGAGGCTTGTCTTCTTGCACAATTGTCTTCCTCTGGATGTCTGGTTTTATGAAATAAACACCCGTTATCTGGACTCCTTTTAGTCACTTGTTTCCTTCTTTGCAGTGGAAAGGATCCTGCCTGCTCCAAGGTGCTATGGTCTCAGTGGGTCCCCCTAAAATTCATATATTAAAACCTAATCCCCAGTATGGTGGCATTAGGAGGCGGGGCCTTTGGAAGGCGCTGAGGTCATCACAGTGGAACCTTCATGAATGAGATTAGTGCTCTTATAAAAGAGACCCCGCAGAGGTCCCTTCCCCTTCTGCCATCTGAGGTTGTAGCAACAAGGCCGCCGTCTATGCCCCAGGAAGTGGGCCCTCACCAAGGTGCATTCACCAGCACCTCCATCTTGGACTTCCCGGCCTCTAGAACCGTGAGGAAGGAATGTTTGTTGTTTGAGCCACCCAGTATAAGGTCTTTTTGTTATAGCAGCCCAAACGGACAAAGACACAGGCCCTTGAATAATTTAACGTTCTGCTGCCAAATGTGAAAACAGTCAAGACAACCATCTGGGGTAGATGCCGTTAGTTTGTTCCAGTGTCCCCTGAGGCTGAGCTATCTTTCTGCTCCCTGGCATTTCAATCACTTTAATCATCTGATTTTGTGCACACACATCCCAGTTTTACAAATAAAGTCCCTGAAGAGAAAACAAAACCAAATTAAAAGTTTGCCTAAACAAACTGATCCTATAAAATCCTTTCGGAGTAAAAGCTGATGGAACAAATGTGTTTCTAGCGCTAGGGTGTTCAAGGCTGTTAAGCAGGGCGAAAGTCCAAGAAAGGAAAAAACCTCCAACAAAAGCAGCCCACATGAGTAATTAGGGACACAGGAAAGGAAGCTCAGATTGCAACTCCCAAGCTGTGTTTTTGTGCCAATAAGAGCGCTGTCAAAGCAACGGGATGAGTTAATTTCCAGGCCCCATGTGTAAAAAAAGATTTTACAAATCTTCAGGTTGCCTTCACCCAAAACCCTGAGCAACCACGCACCCCCTCGCATACAGAGCAGAATGACAAGAGAAAGCCTTCATGTGTATGGTCATCTGATGGCTGAGCACAATGCCACAGCAGTGACCCCCATGCACCTTACACCTGGACGGGGAGTTCTACCTGGGGTGAAATACTTAACGAATTAATTCAATAAATGACTCCCAATGGAGGGCACGACACCAAGTCAGGAGGGAAGATGCCATGCCAGGGGGTACATGGCATTCAGAGATAAGACACCCAACTTTGCGGTTTGGGAGTTTTCATTCCCGACATGCAAATACCACTCTAGCACAAACTGCAAGGTAGTAAGTTCTACAAGAGAGATACAAGGTCATGTGCTATGGGAGGTACCAGGTGGGAGAGATTCTGTCCCACCAAGAGGATGCCTGGATGGCTCAGTCGGTGAAGTGGTCCAACTCTTGGTTTTGGGTCAGGTCATGATCTCAGGGTCCTGGGATCGAGCCCCATGTCAGGCTCTGTGTTCAGCGGGGGGTTTGTTTGAAGATTCTCTCCCTCTGACCCTCCCCTCACTCGTGTGCTTTCCCTCCCCACCTCTCTCTCTCTCAAATAAGTAAATAAATCTTAAAAAAAAAAAAAAGGGATGGGAGTTTGCTTCATGGAGATGGGGGTGGCATTTCAGGTGAAGGGTGGGTAATATTTGAACCTGGGGAGAGTCAGAGAAAAGGACACTCCAAGCACAATAAACCTGTCACTCCAGAAAGACACTATATTTTAGTTTAGCTGTGGCATGAAGACACTGTAGTAGGCATTACCATGGGAAAAATAAGTTAGTGCCAGTTTATAGAGAGCAAAAAATTTGGGAAAAGCTGTCATCTATAGGCAATGGGGAGTTACGGAGTGTTCAGGAGCAGAGCATGGCGGTATGTTAGGAAACTCAAGCCAGCAACAATGGGGGAATGACTAAAGGTCGGGGAGACTGAGATCACACGACCAGTTAAGAAGCTACCGTGACATTTCACATACGATATAGTAAAGCCCTTACTAGGGTTATGGAAATGAAAGTGAGGAGGAAGGTGGGTTCAAAACTTAAATATTTTAAAGATTGAGTTGATAGAATGTGGCAAATGGCCAGTACAAATGGCAGAGAAAAAAGTTCACCCAGGCTTTCCTCTATAAAGAGGGTTTCTGAAAGGACTGAGTACCCTCCCAGCCTACAGGTTTTGTTTTTATTAAAGTCAAACTGTTCTGATGAATGTCTTTCCTGTTCGATGAGTTAACTGAAGCCCCCTGTGATTCCACAGTCTCCATCAGCCTACACAACAGGCAGTCTTGGAGGATTCCTGGCTCCCTGCCTTTCCCCGGCAAGCTGTCATTGATGAGGCTAACAATGGTGCTGGTCTTGGCGACACTAGATATCCATCCATGGGAACCTGGCCTGGGACCAGCAGGTCTCTTAACTTCCAATACACTTCCTTATTAATCACGGTCAGCTGTAATACTTGCTAAGGTCCTTTGAAGGCAAGCTCATAGAGGATGTCAGAGAGCATTTAAGGAAGGGTGTGTGTGCGTGCGTGCGTGTGTGTGTGTGTGTGTGGTCACCGAGGGGATAAAGTCCCAGCTCTTCAGCTGGAAGGACAAGGGTCCCCTGGGACTGTTCATATTGAGAGTTAATATTGCACAGGGCAGGAAAATCCAGGAGGGGACTGAGTTAGGCTCTGTGAGGTCCTGTTCACCAGGAAAGTATTTTTCCAGAGCTATAGATTTTATTACCCTGGGTTTTAATTTTACTAAAGAAAACGACTTTTCCTTACACAGTTCCATATAATCTGCTCTTTGCTACTGTCCCAATATCATTTCCTGCCGCGAGCCCATAAACACCCTGAATTCTGGCCACACCGAATCAAGGTCTCAGAACTTGATATGCTGGCTCAGCACCTCAGAGCCTCGCATCTGTTGTTACCTCCACCTGGAATGACTTGCCTTTCCTTCATTGCTTGGAGAGCCAGTGGGAAAAATACCTCCTTGGTGGCCCGAAGCAAGACCTGTGGAGTGCCAAAGAGTGCTTACCTTCTCCATTGTCACAGACTCTCACCCTCCTCTGCCCTCTGCAGCCCGTCTTCCCTCGTGGCTAGGCTGCCCCTTCTCTACCTCTAGGTCTCTCAAAGAACACAATCTTTGAATTGGCTGATGTCCATCAACAGGTAGTAGGTTACTATCTTAGTGGGTTATTCTCCTCTTGACATATCTGTTCTAATTTTTTAAAAATCTGTGGCTTTTCTCCTTATTAGAGGTTGACATATTTGGCTCATTCCCTGGCCTTCCTCCCGCCCCTCTGCTGATTGAGATTTCTATGTGTGTCCTGGTACAGCCCTTTTGTTGGTAAGGAGCAGAAGCCAGCTGAAGATGAAGGAAAAGAAAAGGTGACTGTAAGGACCTGGCTAGGAAACAAACTGCAGCTGGTTCCCTGTGAACTAGAACCTGGAACGGGGAAGCCATCTGCTGACAGACTCTTCACCAGGTGTTTACTGGGTTCCCACCATTCCAGGTGCTATTCTAGAAGCTGGGGAATCAGCATGAAGGGGACAAGTCCCTGTGGTCTGCGAGCTTGCAGTGACAATGCCAGAAGATGGTGTTTGGAAAACAATAAAAGAGGGCCATGTGATCACGAGAAACTGGGTGCTGTTTCAGATTCGGGAAAGTTCTCTTGGACTGGGTGTCATTGAGTGAGCAGCCAAAAGACACAAGGGAGGTTGATCCGGGGGAAGAGCATTCCAAGTTAGGGAAGAGCAGGGCAGGGGACTCCGATGGGAATGTGGGTTGATGGGTTCAAAGAACAGAAAGAAAGCTCGTGAGACACCCCGTAGGCCTCTTGGGAGCCACAGGACTCTTGTCTCTGCTTCTCTCTTTGCACTTGCTTATCTTCCTTTTGCCCCAGGATGGACAAAACTGTTGGTGTTAGTCGTGCAGCGTGACATCTCAGCTCTTTCCATTTCCACCTCCTTCAGCTTTTTTTTGCCAGAAGAGATCATCGAATTGGCCGGGGTCTTCTCCTTCAACACAGAAGCTGTCATGGCAGGCCAGACACCTAAGATGAGTACTTGGCACTGTCCTCCTCCTCATGCCCTGGAGGAAACCCCTTAGTAAGACTTCTCTGTTTTTCCTCCTCTTGAGTCTTCTCCCCATCTTGACTGCCACCACCCGTCCACTCCAACTCGCAATCATCTCTCACCTCGTCTACCGCCCTAGTGTATCGTGGACCTCCCTGCTTTCATCTTGCTCATGGCAATGTGTTCTCCCTCAACTAGAGTCATCTTCCAAAAATTGCTGATTGCCAGTTGTTCATTCGTGGTGGAGGTGGTGCACTTTTGAGGCTTTGGGGTGGGTTTTTCAGACCCTATCTCCTTGTTGGGAAATTTGATACCCCTCTGGGAAATCTGAAGGGAAGCATGACGGATTGGAGGGTTTGGTTTTGTGAATGGTCTGGAGGCAGGAGCACTGAGAACCACGCTGTAGCCCAGTGATTTGGGACTCAGAGCCAGCTTCCTCTTAATGTGGCCTTGATCTTGTGCCCAGTTCTAATAACTGTGCTCTTCCTCTCCCCAGCCTCCCCATGTCTGTCCCCATTTCCTTGGCCAACCACTTAGCTGCACAGCCATAATTAGCCATCACTGTGATTGTGTTGAGTAGAGCCCTTGTTCTGCCCACTAGAATAGGTTCTTCCCAGGAGCTGCATCTGCCCCTGGTGAAATCCTCCCTGTGCTCCGCCTAGGGTTGCCTGCTTTCACAAATAAAAACAGAGACGGTCTAATTAAATTTGAGTTTCAGAAACACACAAAGAATACACATTTTAGTATGCGTATGTCCCAAATATTGCACATCTGTATTTTTTCTGGCAACTCTACCCTGCCCTTTGCCTAGAGTCCTCCCCACCCCACTAAGCAGAGCTTGTTCCAGATCTCTCCAGTACTGCCTGGGCAGCCACATGTGGCTACAATCAACAAGCCTGCATCTGGTTATTTTCTGTGATCTCTGCCTATCTAGCAAAGCAAGGCATGCTCTCAAAGTGATGGCAAGGCATCAGTGGAAATGGCGCCATGTATCCTTCCTTTGACATGCTGCGTACCTCAGCCACGAAGAGCCTGTCTGGTCACAATACCCTTGGCTTGCCTTTGATGGGATTGAATTCTTAATTTATAATGTTCAAAAGATCTAGTCACAAAGAGGGCCTTTAAAACAATTTTACTATTGGAATGATGTGTACAGCACAGAGCTTCCCTTTGATATCGCTTCTAGGCTCTCGCTCCAATAGTATTATGGCATTAGAGTTGCATAGAACCTTTGATCAATGAGCTTTACTAAACGATCTAATTCAGACTTACGCAATCCATTACCGGGGATAAGAGCAGGCTTCAATACCCTCATTTTATAGACGAGGAAACTAGAAACAAATCATTTCCATTCTGCTAAGAGCTAATTTGCAGCTATGTCAGGGATCAATAAGTAAATGAACTATGAATTTAAAGCAGATAATATCAGATCTTGATATGCTGACACATTTTTGCCACCGAAACGAGATAAGCTGTGAGTGTGGGGGAGGTCTGATGCCAGGGACCCCTGAAAAGAGATGTGAGCCTCTACTTACTTTTTTTTTTTATTCTTATGTTAATCCCCATACATTACATCATTAGTTTTAGATGAAGTGTTCCATGATTCACTGTTTGTGCACAACACCCAGTGCTCCATGCAGAACGTGCCCTCCTCAATACCCACCACCAGGCCAACCCATCCTCCCACCCCCCTCCCCTCTAGAACCCCGTTTGTTTTTCAGAGTCCACCGTCCCTCATGGTTCGTCTACCCCTCCGATTCCCCCCGCTTCACTCTTCCCCTCCCGCTACCCTCTTCTTCTTTTTTTTTTCTTAACATATATTGCATTATTTGTTTCACAGATACAGATCTGAGATTCAACAGTCTTGCACAATTCACAGCGCTTACCAGAGCACATACCCTCCCCAGTGTCCATCACCCAGTCACCCCATCCCTCCTACCCCACCCCCCACTCCAACAACACTCAGTTTGATTCCTGCGATTAAGAACTCCTCACATCAGTGAGATCATATGATACATGTCTTTCTCTTTTTGACTTACTTCACTCAACATAATACCCTCCAGTTCCATCCACGTCGTTGCAAATGGCAAGATCTCATTCCTTTTGATGGCTGCATAATATTCCATTGTATATATATACCACATCTTCTATATCCATTCATCTGTCGATGGACATCTTGGCTCTTTCCACAATTTGAGCCTCTACTTACTTAATGACTCAAGCAAAGGAAGCAACACCTTTACCCTAACTCCTTGAATACAACGTTTTTGAACAAAGCCGGAAGTTAATTTGCTTCAGACAAAATTTATTTAAACCAGATTCAAGCACAGCAAAAGTTTACTTTAATGTGATTTGATCAATATCAAATTATACTGCTGGCGGAGATAATATGTTGAATCTCTCCATAGGGAACTCTTGGCAAAGAACTGTGATGTATTTGTGTCTCTAATTCTCAGTTTACCTGCCATTTTCCCCATTGGCAAATAATATGTATATATTTTTGAATAGGCTAACCAATAAACACAAGGGGATAATAAATGATGTCTAAGACAGTGCTTCTCGATCCCATCTACTTTTGGCTGTGTTCTTCGGGATTCTTAGAGGATACATTCCTCTAATTAGCAGCAACTTTTCTCATGCTGATATTGATATGTCAGACAGCCCGGTGGTTCAATATATTGCCACTACCAATATTGACAATATTTTTCACAATACCTGGTTAAGTAGCAATGTAATTTCAAAATTCATCTTATCCTTGTGGAATGGATTGCAGGGGAGAAGTTAGTCTCCTTCCGTTCTATAAGCAGTTATGGAACTGTTTGCCACCGATAAGAAAGCTGGATGTCTTTTTATTTTTTTACTTGCTAAAGCCATTAGGAGAGTCTGTAATCTTTTGTCAAGGAACACTTATACAGGGACCTCATTTCAAGTTAGGTGACATGCTTGTGATTTGGCAGGACCTTTTATTTCTCGAAGAGATTCACCATGATGAAGGAATCGAGAATGTAAATTGGGCGTCTCTTGGAGTCTTTGAAATAAATATGACCTAAAACGCTCCTGTAGGGCCACAGGTTGGTTTTTAGTTCAAGGCGCCAAGGATGCTCATACTGCTTAGGGGCAGTGTATAAAGGAGTGCCTTTTTCTCTTCTTGCAGGGATATGACCGTCAGTATTTGCCTTTTAGGGCAGATTTGTCTGGTGTCCTGGTGGAGCTATGGGAGGAGAGGAATTTGTGAGTTCCTGATTTTCAGCTTCTATAGACTCGGCAGAGGTGTTTTTCTTTTTCAAGCCTTCTGAATGGCTGGAACCAATCAAATTTTAAAACTATCCAGGAAGAAAGCTAATTTTAAGACATAGGCAACAGAAGTGGTTTTTTTTCCATGTGTTTTGAATGCGTTCATATCACCTTGTTACACTATCAGAATAGGCCCGGAAGGCAGGGGTCGAGAAGTAGTCGCTTAATGAGGTTGTAATGAGGACACATTGAAGTTTGCTTTTTTTCTCTGCCTTTTTCAAAACTTGTGGCTTAATGGAATAAAGCATATTTGAGCTCAAGCTCTCAAATAACTTGAAGATATTTCTTAGTGTGTGGTTAAGAGTCTAGTAATTCTGCTTCTAAACACCTGTATGACCTTGTACCCAGTGTGTAATGAATATCAGCTCTTATTATGATTTATAACTGAGAAAAAAATAAGGATTTGGGAAGACAGATTCCAAATTATTGGAACAGGAACATTTTTATACAAGCGTTTGATGAACGATATCTTATTTATTTTACACATTAGGGATTTGATGAAAATAAACAGAATATAAGCCACTTGAGGATATTTGTTGCATTTTGTTGAACCTGGAAATTTTCTTTTTAAAGATTTTATTTATTTATTTGACAGAGAGAGACAGAGAGATCACAAGCAGGCAGACGGGCAGGCAGAGGGAGAGGGAAAAGCAGGCTCCCCGCTGAGCAGGGAGCCCGATGTGGGGCTCCATCCCAGGACCCTGGGATCATGACCTGAGCTGAAGGCAGACGCTTAACTGACTGAGCCACCCAGGCTCCCCTAAAGCTGGAAATTTTAATATTTATCAAAATTATCGTGAATGCTGATCTGGTAATTGGAACTTCTTATTTTGCTAACTTAAAATTGATCAAAATACCTCTTTGATTTTGATAGTAATTTTATAACCAGTTCAGGGTTGAAGAGAATTAAATCTTGATGGCTCAGCCACAGTTCCAATCAGCTTATTTAAAGGAAGATGAAAGATTTGTTATAAATATAGACTAACCTGAATTGAAGGTTAATATACTAGGTGACAGAGCTACGGTATAAGAAAAAAGTATAGAGACAAAGTATAAGGAAAAAACACACTGAAATTTATTCAACATTTATATGGTCAGGCATTATAATTAGAGTTTTTCATGCACTTATTTATTTCATTCTTACAACAACTCAGTGAGGTAAGTACCACTACCACCTCCATTTTACAGATGTGGAAGCTGAGGACCAGATGTATTAAACAGCTTGCTCATGTCATGTAGCTGATAAACAGTAAAGCTGGGATTCAGGCCTGGGTCATCAAGCTTTAGTGTCTGTGATAAAGTCTTTCTAAAATATAAGCAAATGAGCTAACGTTTGTATATAACATTTTTTTCTAATAAGTTAACATTATTTAACGTAAATTGCTATATTTGGCAAATCTATGGATTGGGAAGCATTAATGAGGTAACCATTTTTTGTTTTAACAAAAAATTAAGAAGAATAGCTAACTTTGGACTTCTTGATGATATTTTAGCAGAAACACTCATTCTAAAACAGAACTAGCCAACATGACACATACGTATTCTTTAACATTCTAGTAACCACGTTATAGTGAAAAGAAACAAACGTAATAATTTTAAAATTAGATTTTTATTGAACCCAACATGTTCAAAACATTTCAACACATAATCAACATAAATATTCTTAATGAGATATTTTGGGGTTATTGTTCCAAGTCTGTGAAATCTGGTGTGTCCTTTGTACTTACCGAGCATGTCAGTTTGGACCAACCCCATTTCAAGAGGCTCAATAGCCCCGTGTGACTTGTAGTGGCTACTGAATTGGGACAGTGCAGCTCTGGAAAATCTTTCTAGGAAAGTCAGTTTATTATTTTACATATTTCAAAAATGATGAGAATAAGAAAGGCTAGTCATGAATCCACAGAAAAATTTCTCAGCTTTAGTACCTTCATTTCCGACTTAACTAAATCGGATTAATGGCTGCCACATAACCCATTCAAAATGGGTTACCCTGGCAGGTAAGGTGACAAATTTTCGAAGGGTAGTTTCCTTACAATTTTGTCATTTTGTCTAAAAGTTAAAATGGTGCAGACCTTCAGATAAAACTAAATCTTGAGAAAAGGGAATGTCTGCAAGAATACCTCACAGAATAAGGCAGCACCAGGTCACTAAGGAGTTCATTAAGTGTGGGCCCACTATGGATTTTTCCAAGCTTTTAGCATCTGAGGGTAGGGCCGGCAACTTAGTAGGCCTTCACTGTTCTATATTCTGTTCTGAGCCAGGCAGTAATGTATCTGTCAACAAATATTTAGTAAGGGCCTTTTTAAAATTCTTCATTGAAAAATTGCTAATACCTGCTCATTGAAAAAAAGATAACAACAACAAATACTTCAAATAATTCTGAGCTGTATACAGTAACAAGTAAGAGTTCCTTCAGTTTTTACCCTAGTTTCAGAGATAACCATTGTTAATAATTAGGTATGTATTCTTCCAGACCTTTATCTATATGACTATGTCTATGTGTCTATCTATCTATTTAGAAATTCTCTTACACGGAAATGTATCACCCCATACACGTTGTTCTGCAGCCCCTCTTTTTTAAAATAAGAAATCAGTATATTTCTATGTATCCTATATATTTTATTATTTGTAATGGCTGCATAGCATTATACGGTATGAATGTGCCAAATTTATTTAGCCACATGACTATTTTTTATTGTTATGTTAATCACCATACATTACATCATTAGTTTTTGATGTAGTGTTCCATGATTTACTGTTTGTGCATAACACCCAGTGCTCCATGCAGAACGTGCCCTCTTTAATACCCATCACCATGCTACCCCATCCTCCCCCCCCTCCCCTCTAGAACCCTCAGTTTGTTTTTCAGAGTCCATCGTCTCTCATGGTTCGTCTCCCCCTCCGATTTCCCCCACTTCATTCTTCCCCTCCTGCTATCTTCTTTTTTTTTTTTCTTAACATATATTGCATTATTTGTTTCATGGGTACAGATCTGAGATTCAACAGTCTTGCACAATTCACAGCGCTCACCAGAGCACGTACCCTCCCCAATGTCTATCACCCAGCCACCCCATCCCTCCCACCCCCCACCATTCCAGCAACCCTCAGTTTGTTTCCTGAGATTAAGAATTCCTCATATCAGTGAGGTCATATGATACATGTCTTTCTCTGATTGACTTATTTCGCTTAGCATAACACCCTCCGGTTCCATCCACGTCGTTGCAAATTAGCCACATGACTCTTGATGGATATACAAGTTGTTTCAAGTTTCTGCTATTACAAAACTGCTGCATGGCACATACTTGTCCATCTATAATTGCACACTTGTATATTTGTGCATGACAGATTTCCAAGAATTGAGATAGCAGGGTGAAAGGTATGTACACCTTAAATTTTTGTGTTTTTTTAAGGGTTTTATTTATTTATTTTTGAGAGTGAGAGCGTGGGGAGGGGTTGAGGGGGAGGGAGAAGAACAAGCAGACTCTGCATGGAGCTTGGAGTCCCTCTTGGGGCTTGATCTCACCCTCCTGAGATCACGACCTGAGTGGAAACGAAGAGTCCAACGCTCAACCAACTGAGCCACCCAGGCGCCCCTATACATCTTAAATTTTGAGAAATACTGCCAAACTGCTTAACAGCCTGTCAGAAAGACCTTGTCTCTTGACTTCATCTGGAAGTACCAATGTTCCTGTTATAGGAAACTGGCCAACGTTCCTGAGGAACAAGCTGTTTCTATTCTCCGCCATAAAATGGATCCTATATTTTTATTGATTAATATGTATGGCTTCAACTGGTAATAACACTGTTCTGCTTTATAGCTTCTCAGATAGGTAGCAAACTCAGAAAACATCAGCTACCTTGGATTTTTTTTTTTTTTTTTTAGTTTAAGTTACTGACATTCCTTTGGTGATTCACAAATGCCAGAAAATGAATGCCATGCTCCCTGGGGTCTAAATGAAGACACTGTGGGGTTTGGATTCAGGAACTGATCTTTCAAGAAAACATAGTATGGGGTATTGACTCACTCACCCCATGGTAGCTGTCCTCTAGCTCTGTCTTTTAGAGGAAGCATTGCCCGTGCGCCTGCTAGCACTTTTCCTCCCTCTCCAAGAATTTCCTTAAGAAGGGACGCCCGGCAGGTGCCAAGGTCAGCCTCGCCATCCTCTTCTGGGGAGGGCCACGCCATGGTCTGTGGTGCCTGGCAGGTCGTTGGCAGAGAATGAGCCCGCGGTCATGGTAGATGCTCAGCGCTCAGAGCCAGGAGCTGGGCAGTGGCTGCAGCCGAGATTCACAATGCAGCCTGAAAGTTGAGTTTCAGCTTGTGAGGTTACAAGTGTATCCTGTTGTTTATAATAAAAACCAAAGCCCATTACTCCCTCCCCCCGCCCCCCCGCCCATCTCTCCTTCTGGAGCCCTCCACGGGACGGAGGCACGGTTTGGAGGGAGTGAAAGCAGACCCAGGTGGGGCGACGCTGGTGAAAGAGGGGCGGGAGGAGGTATGGTGCCCCTTGGCAGCTCCACGCACGCTGCGGCAGTGGCAGCAGGAGCACGGAGTACCAGTTGCTCCACACTTTATCAGTTTGCGCGGCTCTTTCTTCTCTCTTCAGTGGATTTCCATTTTGAGGGTACAGCTCCATAGAGGAAAGGTGTGGTGGTGGTGGGGGGGGGCGGAATGTCCAGTGCGGGAAATCAAGGCGGGGGGCGGGTGCCTGCCAGGATGGAAATAAGAATTGGCCCTGGGCTGGCTCGTCTCTGTCCCCTTCCCCTCGCGCTGGGGCGAGACGAACGATTTGGTGAGGGAGACCGAGAGGGGGTCGTGTTTGTGGTGGTGGCGGCTCCTTGTTGGGGGGGGGTCCCTTGTCCCCTCGGAGCACCCAGACTGCCGAGGAAAGGGGTGGGGGTCGCGGCGGCGGCCCCGCGCGCCCGGGACCCTGGGTGCCGGGGGGTCCCCACTGGGGCCCGGGCCCCCGGCGGTTGCCATGGTGACGCAGGGTCGGCGGCTCGGCGCAGTGGAAACAAAGCCGCCCGCCCGCTCCTCGCCCGAGCTCCTCCTCCGCGGGCGCCTCCCTCCCCTCCCAGGCCCCGCCGCCGCCGCCGCCGCCGCCGCCGGAGCGGCTCCCGGCCCCGCGCCCGCCGCCGCCGCCGCCACCGCCGCCACCGCCGCCGCGGGCCAGGTAAGGCGAGCGCGCCCGCGGCCCGGGAGGGCTCGGGCGGGGCGCCCGGGGATGGGGGGCCGCCCGCCGCGGGGCGCGTACCCGCCGGGCTCCGGCCGGCTGCGCCCCCGACGCCGCTGCCGCCGCCGCGCCGGGGCCTCTCGCCCGGCCGCCCGGCCGCCCGCCGCCCCGGACGGCGCCCGGCAACCGGCGCGCTGCGGCCGGCGGGGCGGGCAGAGCCTCCGCGGGCGGCGCACGGCCGGGGCTCCGACGGGGTGCGCGGCGCGGGGCTCTCCCCCGGTTTTGCTTGGCGCGTTCGCCAGGCTTTCGGACAACCACCAAAAACGATAGGACCGTGTTTCCCTTTGAACCCGCCCGTTGGCTGATTGATCCCCTTGGAGGACGGGATGGGGAGGCTCGCAGGGGGGAGAAGCGAGACATTTTTTAGTCTCTGGAAAGTGAGCCCATACTTAGGTGCCTGCGACCGAAGCATTCCGGTGCTTCTGAAGTTCGTGTGGATTTTGAACACCACGACCTTTCTCTTTGGAAGGTGTATTACACCTGTAACGCAATGGGAACGGTAGCCCGGGTTTCCCACCCAGCAATACCAGAGTTAATAGCAGGACCGGTACTTTGTGGGTTAGATGCTTGGCACCAAGTGTCATTGCTATTGTTTCTGGAAGGTATTGTGTTCATGCTTTAAGGAACTGCAAAATGCCTTGCGTTTTTCTGCGTAAGGAAGCAGTCCAGAGCCCCTCTGGAGGCAGGTAGCTGGGCGGTGTTTGCACCTGTGTTTTTGAGGGCAGGGAGAGGGTTAAGATGCTGTTGCCAAGGGCGTATGGGTGCTGGCTGGGGAATTGCTCAAGTTCTGGGTGCCTCCGTCCGTCCTCAACGGCCCCAAGCCTTGTCATCATCATTTCATGATTCTTAGTTTTTTTTGCAGACACAAAGAACGAGTAATTTCTTTAAAGACTGTTTTGTGGCTACTTAGATCACACGTGTGATCATTCCAGAGACAGCAGTATTCATTTGCAGAAACAGAGCTCATCCATCCAGAAGGAAATAATATATTAGTATTACTTGTTTTAATTGGGGGGGAGAGGTCGGTTGGTAACTGGAAAATGATTCAACTAATTAAATTGTGTTCCAAATTGAGTAAAATAGTACATAAGTTGGAATAGGTCAGTCAGAGAACATTATATGGAACTAGAGAAATTATATGTTTGCTAAAAGGTAGTTCGTGAAAAGAAACCAATGGCACGGATCATTTCGAATTGCAGTTAAGTTGATTAGAATTATGGCTATTAAAGCTACTTGAGGTGTCAGGCATAAAGTGATTATCTAATAGTCCTCTTCTCTCTTTTGGGATTTCAACACCTGTTAGCCTGCTGATTACTAGGTTTCTAAGTCAGTTTGTATTTGCTGGCGATTTTAAGTAATGCTGCTTCATTAGAAGATTGTATTGAAAACTAAAGGATTAAGTTGCGACAACAATTTGCAGATTATTTCACAATCGGGTTTGTTTTTAAACTGATTTTACCTGTAGAGTGATTCACAGATGCTCTGCTAAATACTCTTTGATGGTGGTAATGAAATGGTACATTGATTAAAATGAAGTAGATCTGTTTTTGAGAAGGTACCCAGAAGAGAAAATAAGTTTTTCTCATTTAAGCATGAAAGGCTATCAGAATATTGAAGCCTAGGCATATTATATAGGCACAGAATGTCGTTTCATGTCTTGTAGTAAAAATAATTATTTGGTGCTGGGAGGTACCAAGAGTACAGCTTTGTTCACATATTCGTTAGCAAATCCAGCATTCAGGTGCAAGGACTCTGGACCTGTTTTTCAGCCGGATGGAACCCTCGCTCTGGGTTCTAGCCTAAACATTTATGTTGTGGTCCTTAGTTTGTATTCTGAAGGATGGAGGCATCCAAGGTTAATTCAGCACAATAAGGACACATGTTTGGCCTTTGCTAACTCAACCCAAGGCACAAGATCCAAGAGAGTTTGGCATTTTTAAAGCTGTCTCTCTTTCTGCCAAAACATGAAGTCAGTAAACATCAGGAATAAACAGTCATGGACTGCAGACATCACTTTGTAGTAGTTCATTTACGCCGGCTCTGAAGCATGAAATGGAGCTTTTATCAGTGCAGTAAGGAACAATAATTTGGCATGTTCATATCTGTTGCTAGCGTTCTGAGGTATGTGCGTACCCCGATAATGAAAGAAAAACAGTACCTGTCCTCGCCTCAGCATCTCCCTTGGAAATGCAAAGGAAGAGTGTGCTTTATGGCCTCGATTTAGATTAGCCACCTGGTGGAAGTAGGGACTAGCACAGCGCATGCATCCTCAGGTGTAAAAACTCCTCGTTGTCACCCTCGCCTTTTCACAGTAGCGTGACGTCTCTCCCGCATTCCTAGGCTCAAGACTCTTAATTCTGTGAAGTAAAACTAGTCCTAGTTCCTGTCCACAGATGGAAAACTCGGTCAAGTTAGGATTAACATTATATTCATGCCATTGAAGTCACTTGTTTTGTAACCCCGTGAGCGAGCTGTCACGGGCAGCCAAAGGCCACCAAAGCCTTTATTGGCTGTTTCTGGGTCAGCGTTCTCTTGCAGTTTCTAGTTGCCCTGTGCTAACATGCTGACTGGTTGGTACTTTGGCATCCAGTACAATGTGTTGCGACATTTATAAAAGTACATTTGTGAAGGATGTTAGTTTTTTAATGATTTCTTCCTTACCAAAACACTTCGGCGCGGATTTGTGGCTGGGGAGAGGAATATGGCCCCTGAGACCTGGAGGAAAAAATGCTATAAATACAAGGTTAACTGAC
Organism: Mirounga angustirostris; assembly: GCF_029215605.1. NCBI lineage: Eukaryota > Metazoa > Chordata > Mammalia > Carnivora > Phocidae > Mirounga > Mirounga angustirostris. Next base: position 13,916,185 of record NW_026991716.1, on the reverse strand, counting down.
CTGCTGTGCAGGGTGGGTATTGATCATAACGATGGTGCGGAGACAAGGCATGGGAGGCACAAGGCAGTGGTGACAGGAAGTGGTGTTTTGTGACATGGATTATTAATAGTGATTGATGGAGATTGAGAAATGTTTGTTGGGCATATGTTTTATTTTTTGTGCTCCCAATTAAAATGAAGGTAAGATGTCTTAACCATTTGGTAAACCACCAGTGCCTGGGGGGAAAATATATACATTTATAGTGTCTGGCACTTGATGGGAGTGTTATAAATACAGTTCAAGGTCAATGATTGATTTCCTTACCTGTCAGTTTTTGATAGCAATTATATAGTACAGTTTTGGACATCCGTTAACAAATGTTTATTTGGTGTTTTCTATTGTATATTCTGTATTGCTTGATCAAAGTCCTCTGAGCTCTAGGGGTGAGGAATTACTTGTTTCCAACTATTATGATTCTTTCTTGTATTTTATCTCTAAATTGTGATGTACAAAATCCAAATATTCTCCTTTGGCCTAGTTTTCAGCCTTCTTTTTTCTTATGGGAAGTTAATTCCTTAATCTTCTTAAATAATTTTATATCCCCAGAGCTTTTAAAAAAATATGATTTTCAATTTCAACCAGAATATTGGAAACGCAGTTTATAATAGTGTGCATTAAAAAAAAACCCCAACACATGTTATAATCTTATATTTTGGACATTTATGGGATTGTATGGTGAATAGGAAAATCTGGGGTTCTGTAGGATGATGAATTGTGCATTTCCCTAAGTGTCTTACATTAGATCCTTGCTTCTTTATCTTATAATCAGTTCAAGTGAAAACCAAAGGACCACGAGGTGGAGTCTTCAGTGAGTTAAAAGATGTTAAAAAGGGGGCGCCTGGTGGCTCAGTTGGTTAAGTATCTGCCTTCGGCTCAGGTCATGGTCCCGGGATCCTGGGATCAAGCCCCACATTGGGCTACCTGCTCAACTGGGAGCCTACTTCTCCCTCTCCCTCTGCCTGTGTTCCCTCTCTTGCTGTGTCTCTCTCTGTCAAATAAATAAATAAATAAATAAAATATAAAAAAAAAAGATGTTAAAAAGGGAGTTTAATACATACTGAAAGGTTGCAAGGTTTAATGCTCCAGGGGACGGGAGGGAAAAAGACTCTGATGGCATTAATAATCTCTTTATCACTTTATGGTCCAAACCCCTGAAGAGATTACCCGAGCACTGTTTCCATGGTTTTCAGAGGCTTGCCACTCCTATGCCAGAGATGCCGGTCCTGGTCACTTACCCCCACCTTTTCTCCTGACTAACCTAAAAGTGACTCCCTTGAACTGTGGCTGAGTGCACTTTGAATATTATAAACCACAAATTAAGGTACAAGAGTAAATGTTTTCTTCGTGGGTGTATTATGTAATCTGATTGGTCAGGTAGACCAGTTAGATAGCCAAACCAGTAATGGAACTCTAAAAGTATGTATTTTTCTAACATATTTGATGTATTTACATGAGAAATTGTGTTTCTAAGGATCAGTCCATTATGAATCTTCTTCCCTTTCTGATAACCATAGTCGTTCAATGGAGACATGGCATTTTACACAATTTTATCATTCTGTGACATGTCAGACATAATTATATTGAAGAACAGATGCTTACTCAAACTCTTGAATTGTAAATCTACAATAAAAGGTTTCTGTGTGGTCTTATCTGGCATTTCCTCTTGTTACATACGGCTTCCTCAGACCTTGTTTAGTATGATTGCAGTTGCATCTTTTTTCTGTCAATCAAACGCTCACTAGAGCTTCTTTTGAGCCAGGCCCTATCCTTTGCACTGCAAACTATTAGCCTATTTAAACCACATAAGAACCCTATGAGGGAGGTACTTATATGATCTCCAATATGAGATGGAGAAGACTGATGTGATTGCTCTCTGTTGTATTAACCTAAAGGTACACAAAACATACCAGAATCCAATTTTTTTCTTTTTTATGTGAAGGAATGCAGGAAGCTTTGCTTTTATTCAGTTTACTGATGTGCGTGTGTGTGTATATATATGTTTGTATAAAAGTGTAGAAATAATGGCGCTCATTGTTATGGCACTTGGGCTTTTTTTCTCATTTTAATGATGAGAAGCAAAGCCTAAAGTCCTAAAACAAGAAGGATTTCTCCATAGCATATTGTGACATGCACCAGTGTTCTTTTCTGTATACAGAAAATATAATAGGGGCGCCTGGTTGGCTCAGTGGGTAGAGCACATGATTCTTTTTTAAAAAATTTATCATTATTATTAATTTGATTATATTTTGTTAGTCACCGTACAGTACATCATTAGTTTTTGATGTAGTGTTCCATGATTCATTGTTTGCGTGTAACACCCAGTGCTCCATGCAGAATGTGCCCTCCTTAATACCCATCACTGTGCTACCCGATCTCCCCACCCCCTCCCCTTTAAAACCCTCAGTTTGTTTCCCAGAGTACACAGTCTCTATGGTTCGTCTCCCCTCCAATTTCCCCCCCTTCATTTTTCCCTTCCTTCTCCTAATGTCCTCCAAGCTATTCCTTATGTTCCACAAATAAGTGAAACCATATGATAATTGACTTTCTCTGCTTGACTTATTTCACTTAGCATAATCTCCAGTCCCATCCACGATGCAAAAGTTGGGTATTCATCCTTTCTGATGGCTGAGTAATATTCCATTGTATATCTGGACCACATCTTCTTTATCCATTCTTCTGTTGAAGGGCAAGATCTAAATCTTTCCACAGTTTGGCTATTGTGGACATTGCTGCTATGAACATTGGGGTGCATATGGTCCTTCTTTTCACTACATCTGTGTCTTTGGGGTAAATACCCAAGAGTGCAATTGCTGGGTCATAGGGGAGCTTTATTTTTAATTTTTTGAGGTACCTTCACACTGTTTTCCAAAGTGGCTGTACCAACTTGCATTCCCACCAACAGTGTAAGAGGGTTCCCCTTTCTCCACAACCTGTCCAACATTTGTTGTTTCTTGCCTTGTTAATTTTTGCCATTCTAACTGGTGTAAGGTGGTATCTCACTGTGGTTTTGATTTGAATTTCCCTGATGGCTAATGATGATGAACATTTTTTCATGTGTCTGTTAGCCATTTATAGGTCTTCTTTTGAGACGTGTCTGTTCATGTCTTCTGCCCATTTTTTGACTTGATTATTTGTTTTTTGGGTGTTGAGTTTGAGAAGTTCTTTATAGATCTTGGATACCAGCCCTTTATCTGTAGTGTCATTTGCAAAAATCTCCCATTCTGTGGGTCGCCTCTTTGTTTTGTCGACTGTTTCCTTTGCTGTGCAGAAGCTTTTTATCTTAAGTCTCAAAAGTTCATTTTTGCTTTTGTTTCGCTTGCCTTTGGGGATGTGTCTTGAAAGAAGTTGCTGTGGCCGATGTCGAAGAGGTTACTGCCTATGTTCTTCTCTAGGATTTGGATGGATTCCTGTCTCACATTGAGGTCTTTCATCCATTTTGAGTTTATCTTTGTGTATAGTGTAAGAGAATGGGCAAGTTTCATTCTTCTGCATGTGGCTGTCCAATTTTCCCAGCACCATTTATTGAAGAGACTGTCTTTTTGCCATTGCTTATTTTTTTCTGCTTTGTCGAAGATTATTTGACTATAGAGTTGAGGGTCCATATCTGGGCTCTCTATTCTGTTCCATTGGTCTGAGCACATGACTCTCGATCTTGGGGTTCTGAGTTCCAGCCTCACGTTGTGTGGGAGAGATTACTTAAAAATAAAATCTTAAAAAAAAAAAAAAGAAACTAGAATAGATTTATTTCCAAAAAAGGTACTTTCTGAAGATAGTTGTCCTTTCACTTATTATTTGTATTCAGTGTTAACAGAATCCATATTCCCTATGGTGTTACCTTGCTGTATACGTAAGTATATCTTTGAATGGTTGTCTATTTTTCATTGCCTTTTGTGCGCTAGCCGCAATCTGGGCTCACCTGTTTTTTCCTTAGCTAACTTTCTGCCCTAAAGACTAAGTGATACTCATTTTTTTAACTCTCTTTCAAGAGAATTCTGTGTATCCCTTTAAAAAAACCCAAGACAAAACAATTTGGCATGTTGTGTTGAAAAAGACATATATCTGTTTTTTCATGCTAGACTGTAAGCTTCTGAAGAACAAGAACTATGTCTTACTCATTTCCAAAGATAGGGTAGGTACAAGTGTGTTTTTCTTAATTGAATACTTAAAAGGTTTTTTATGTGAGATAAAATTATTACATTCTACTCTAGTTCCAAAGTCAGTAGTGAGGGCTTTAAAAAAATCAATTTTTAGGGCCTTAGGAAACTGACTCAGGTTTAATGTATCATTAGGGCACTATAAAATTAATTTGAGTTTTAGTTATTTGAAAAACAACATTAGAAATCACATATCACACTTCCGTTCCAATGTACTTGGATTTCTGATATTCATGTCTCAAAAGGTTATATATAAAAAGCATAAAAAATAGTAGCTAGCTTGTTGTGTGAGTACAGGGTGTTGGATATAAGTGTTGAGTCACTAAATTGTATACCCGAAACTAACATTATACTGTATGTTACCTAACTGGAATTTAAATAAAAACTTAAAAAATAGTAGCTAGCTTAATTTTATTCTAGCAATTATGAATAAACTTTTGATTATTCTAGTCAAAGAGCAAAAAAAATGGGTCTTTGAAAATCATTTAATTTGTCCTTATAATAATTGCAGTGTTTTGCCCCCTGTTGCCCCTCCCCCCACTCCATTTAAAGTGATTAAGACTGATTAAGCATTTTAACTTCCTTGGTCTTTTTTTTTTTTTTTGAAAGATTTTATTTATTTGAGAGAGCTCGTGGAGGAGCAGAGGGAGAGGGACAAGCAGACTCCCTGCTGAGCAGGGAGCCCAAAAAGGGGGGTCAATCCCAGGACCCTGGGATCAGGACCTGAGCTGAAGGCAGATGCTTAACCCACTGAGCCACCCAGGCGCCCCTCAGTGATCTTTTCATATTTAAGCTACATGAAAAGTAAGATTAAGGGACAGGTGTCCCCCGTAAAAGCAAGTAATGAAGCAAGTAAAAAAGCAAGATGGAATATTATGCAGCCATCAAAAGGAATGAGATCTTGCCATTTGCAACGATGTGGATGGAACTGGAGGGTATTATGTTGAGTGAAATAAGTCAAACAGAGAAAGACATGTATCATATGATCTCACTGATATGAGGAATTCTTAATCGCAGGAAACAAACTGAGTGTTGTTGGAGTGGGGGGTGGGGTGGGAGGGATGGGGTGACTGGGTGATAGACACTGGGGAGGGTATGTGCTCTGGTAAGCGCTGTGAATTGTGCAAGACTGTTGAATCTCAGATCTGTACCTCTGAAACAATGCAATATATGTTAAGAAAAAAAAGAAGAAGAAGAAGAAGAAGGTAGCAGGAGGGGAAGAATGAAGCAGGGGAAATCGGAGGGGTAGACGAACGATGAGAGACGATGGACTCTGAAAAACAAACAGGGTTCTAGAGGGGAGGGGGGTGGGAGGATGGGTTAGCCTGGTGGTGGGTATTGAGGAGGGCACATTCTGCATGGAGCACTGGGTGTTATGCACAAACAATGAATCATGGAACACTTCATCTAAAACTAATGTTGTAATGTATGGGGATTAACATAAGAATAAAAAAAAAATAAAATAGTGTAGTAGCTACCATTTATTGAGCACTTACTTGGTGCCAGGTAATCTATAAAGTATGCTACACGAGCAGTCTCTTTTGATTTTCGCAGTCACTTCTTGTTTCCCCATCTATAAGATGCTAATAAATAGCTAATCCGGGGTTGCATAGAGTTGGTACATTTAAAAACATGATTCATGTTAATAAATCACAATCTGAAATCGACGAGGATTGCTTTGCTAATTATGGGCAAAGACCATTTCCTGCTGCCATGAAGATGCTCTTCGCTGCCCGGTGCTTTGGGAAGAGAGGCCCTGGAGGACTGCCTGGCCTGGCAGGTTCAGAACGGAGCGTGTGGTCCATTGGAGGAAGGAGGGAGTTCTCCGGAGAAAACCAAGCACAATACACCCTGGCTTATGCTTATCGCTGCAGACACAGGGCAGGGTTTCGGGGCAGAAGGAGTGGTGAACGCTTTCTCTGCATCAATTTTTAGAATTAGAAACAAAATTAAATGGACTTATCATCTATCCCCTGAATTTATTTTATTTTATGAAATGAAGGATCACTCTGTACGTGTCGTATACCCCAGGGTGGACGCCCCAGAGGGTCAGAGCAACATGTTCTCTGTCAGGTAGGGAGAGGTCCTTGTCCTAGGATGCCGGAGGTCTGGATGAAGTTAGAAGCCTTGATCTTTGAACTTACCGAGCCTGCTCGGGTTGCCGGACCTTAGCCCTGCTGTCCGCTTTGCTGGGACTACTCTTTCTCCAAATAGTGTGTGCCTTACTCCCTTGTTTCTTTTGGGTCTGTACCCTGATGTTACCAGAGTGGCCTTCCCGAAAGCATGCTGCGCAAAATTGTGACTTTTGTCTCCAGTACTCTCTCTCCCCATTATCTGTTCTTTCCCACAGCACTGTTACCACCTGGCACATCATGTAAATAAACAAAAAGTATATATCTGTTTGTCCTACTCTTCCATTGTGTAAAATTCCCTAAAGACTGTGGCTCTTTTTTAATTAAAAAATTTATTTTTTATTTTTTGCTACTGTATTCTTAGCCTTTAGAATGATGTCTGGAACACAGTAAGTGCTCAATAAACACTTTTTGAATGAATAAAATAATTTTCCAGCAGGGGGGACCAGTTTTAGGAAAACCCTGGAATATTGTAGGAGAGTTTTAGAGTTCCATAGTCAAGCCTCTCTCTGCTTGGTGTGGTCAAATGATTGTCTCTGTAGCTTAGTAAGTGATCCCAGAGAAGAGCACAGAAAATACCATCCTCTATTCTAGTAAACAGATCCGAATTATTGATTTGGTGAAACTTGAGACCTCTATAATCACTGAGTCATGAACATTTCCATGGCAGAGACTTTTTCAAATTGGTGGAGAGCTTTTAATAGTATCTTTATATTTTAATTGTTTTGTTGAAGTCTTAAAAAAATGTACTGTATAGTTTTCTTCTCTTCTCAGAGGCTTTGTAAAAGTGAATATAAACCATTTGGAGACAATTTTTGAACCCTTGCTAATGTTAACATGAATTAGAATTTCTTATGTGCAATTGGAGGGCTAAAAAATAAAAGGAAAACACGGAAAGCCCACTGCTCTATAAGCTTAAATGAGCAGTTTGCTTGTAGATGTTCAAATACTAATTATAATAATCATTTTAAAAGACAGGGCATCCCGAGAGCTGGAGGCTGCAAAATCAAGTCAGTCTAACAGTTCTCTGATTTATCTTTTTTTTTTTTTTTAACTGAAGTTAAGTGTATTTTTGGGGGGAGGGGTTGCAGAGTTGGGCTTCAGCAAAGCTTTTCATTTAATCAGTGACAAATGGACAGGACTAGAGAAACTACAAAACACTTCCCCATTCCCTGGGATTTAAGAAATTCTGCCATTTGTTGTATCTGATGAATCTCTGTCACTTATGAACGTTTTCTTTTTGAGCTTGTACCCATGCCTCTGAAGAAGCGAATAGACTTAGTGCATATCATTAAGTCAGCTCTTAGGAGCTAAAAGATGGAAATGAAATCAAGAGGTATTCATTGGTGTATGGTGCTTCCCGGGCAAGGACGCCAAGAACCCGGGCTTCCTGGTAGTCAGATCCGGGCTGGAACCCTGGCTTTGCCCTTCGCATCTTGCAAATGGTACCAGTCTGTGGGTAGGAAGTAATCAGATTTAACTCTACCTCTGAAGCGAGGGCCGAGATTGAATAATTTGGAGAACCTGGATTCTTTGGGGAACAAGTAAGTTTGTTGGGATAAGGTAGGAAGTTCTTCCGACGGACAGATGGTGACAGTATGAAATTAAATTTAAGGAGCACGGTAAACAACCCTGTCTGTTACGACTCCTGTTCGCACAGTTCTGAAGCTGTCAATCCTGTACTTAGCTGTAAGCTTTTGGTTTTATAAGAGAACGTATTTGCACAGTACCAGCAAGAGCCCAGGAGCTGGGGGACCTGAACTGCGAGGGGGGCGTGGTGCCATCACCTTGTAGGGTTGTTGTAAGGACAGGTGATGGATGGATGGACGCGTGTGAGGTACACCACACGGATGACAGATAAAAAGCACTTAATAAAGGTAGCCCGACGCTATTTGGCGTCTTTTCCCTCCATCCCATGACCTCTCATTTATGCCTTTTTCCCTTAAGAGATGAAGACTAGTACTTGAAGATCATTTTAAATCATTTCTTTAAAAAAATAATTCCGGGGCACCTGGGTGTCTCAGATGGTTAAGCATCTGCCTTCGGCTCAGGTCATGATCCCAGGGTCCTGGGATTGAGCCCCGAGTCAGGCTCCCTGCTCAGTGGGGGGCTTGCTTCTCCCTCTCCTTCTCCTGCTCCTGCTGCTTGTGCTCTCTCTCTCTGACGAATAAATAAAGTAAAATCTTAAAAACAAACAAACAAACCCAGAAGAACATTTACTAGTGTAACATATTAAGATGTCATACTATAGCATCAGTAATATTTTAATGAATAGAATAAGGATTTCTTATTAAACTAAATCGACAAATAAATTTCCATCAATTGATGTGCATTATAAAACATTTTTCATGTAGCAGTTTTTTTTTTTTTTAGATGGAGCAATCTATTGAAATCAGGATAGAAAAATAAGAACAGATATAATTAAATGGTGGGATTTAAGTTAAATATGATATAGTAGCTCCTTTTCTAAAATTATTACTAATTGGGGGCAACTGGGTGGCTCAGTCATTAAGCATCTGCCTTCGGCTCAGGTCATGATCCCAGAGTCCTGGGATTGAGCCCCACATTGGGCTCCCTGCTCAGCAGGGAGTCTGCTCCTCCCTCTCCCTCTGCTCCTCCCCGTCCGGCTCGTACTCTCTCTCAAATAAATAAAACCTTTAAGAAAATAAAATTGTTACTAATTGAATACGTTTTTATGCCTTACTTGATTTTATTATTATGAAATAATTCTTTAGCGATTTTTTTTAAAAGATTTTATTTATTTATTTGAGAGAGAGAGACAGAGTGAGATCATGAGAGGGGGAGGGTCGGGAGGGTCAGAGGGAGAAGCAGACTCCCTGCTGAGCAGGGAGCCCGATGCGGGACTCGATCCCGGGACTCCAGGATCATGACCTGAGCCAAAGGCAGTCGCTTAACCAACTGAGCCACCCAGGTGCCCTTTAGCGATTTTTAAAAAAGATTTTATTTATTTATTTGAGAGAGAGCGAGAACACAAGCAGGGGGAGGGGCAGACTCCCTGCTGAACAGGAAGCCGGATGCAGGGCTTGATCCCAGGACCCTGAGATCATGACCTGAGCCGAAGGGACAAATACAACACAGATAATTAAACTAAGTGAGTAGGTGCTACGTTGGATTAGGAGGCAAGATAACGTTTAAGCTGTGATCTGAGTGACAAAGGGAGCCTTTTTCAGGAGCAGAGCAATGTCAGACAGAAGGAACAAGTGCAAAGGCCCTGAGGTAGAGAGAAGCCAGGAGAATGGTATGAGATGATGTCAGAGAGGGAAGGAGTGGTCAGATTGCTCAAGGTTTTGTAATTTGTGGCAAGGACTGGGTTTTATTCTATGTGCCATGGGAAACAATTGTAGGACTTTTTGTGGGGGTAGCAGTTGGGGAAATGGGAAAAATTTGGTTTACTTTTAGAAATATTCTTGCACGTAGAGGTTGGATCATGGGTGAACAAGACTGGTAACAGGCAGAATTATTAGGAACCTATTGCAGTAGTCCCGGTGAGACTATAAGCTCCATGAGGAAAGAGGCAATTTTTCCTTTTTTTTCCTTAAAGTTGTATTTTCAGTGTTTAGTCCAGAGCCTGGTAGCATATCTCAGTGACCTAGTACTTGAGTAACTAGATAAGGATTATGAGAAACAATGAATAATATGTTGACATAACTATTCAGTGCTTTTCTGATATTATGCATATAAAATTGAAGTATGCATCATGGCCAAGGAAATTATTACAGCTAGCAGGAAAAAGAATCGGTGAAGTCATAATATGCAGGTCTTTATTCAGATATTCAGATTAGAGTTTCCAGCCCTTGACTCTTACTCTGATAGTGGATCTGTGACAGGCTACATGTTAGTGAGTGGAAGGTGTTTTCACAAGGAATCTATGAGAACATTTGGTTGTCAAAAATGATAGCGTGTGAGTTATAACCATATGATGTCACTAAAACTGAGGTTGTTACGATCTCTTCATTGTGCTAATTTATGAGTACAAATGTTACTCTGGGTATCTTACATTGAGTATATACCAAAGATGTTTTAAAACATTTAATTAGAAAAAATCAGACATAGGCCTGTGATTTATTTAAGACCATCCTCGCTTACTATAATGGGGCATTTGAAATGAGCCATGGTACTGATTTATGCAGTGTTGGTATAGAGCTAGCAACATAACAGATGAAATGTTTTCTCTTCTCCTGTCTCTATAGACAATGATGGAAGAGTTTGAAACCTTTAAACAATTTTACTCAGACAGTGGGACACATAATTAGGAAGAGCTTAAAGCATTTTAGAGCTCTAATTTATATCTGGACTGAGATTCAATCATTCTTTGTTCTGCAGTAAATTTAAATGGTTTGATTATTAACCTCTAGGTCATGGTTGATTGGTCTATAAATGATAGATTTTTTTTCTGCCAAAGTCAGCTTAAAAGAGGAGAAAAATTTAGACAGCCCATGTAAAACTCTTGGGTTGTAGAAAGGAGGAATTTCTTTGGTAAGTGCATTAAGGATTCTGCTGACTTTACTACATTTTTTCAGTAAGTACTTATTGAATATCCACCACGTGTAAGGCTCTGTGCTGGGCCCTCATGACCCAAAAGTGAACACCTTGCTGCAACTAACAGTGACTGGTCATTATACCAGAGCGTGAGGTGAAGGGTATATGATGCCTGGGCAAGCATGTAGGAGAGGCATTCAAACATGATTTGGCAATAGTTAGTATCTATGCTGAATGAAGGATGACCCCAGCGAGGCCAGATTAGGAAGATCTTAAACTCTTTTCAGCAGGGGAGTAAATGATCAGATTTGAGTTCTAGAAAAATCTCCCTGGGGCTGCGTGTAGACTTTTCAAAATCACAGCATTCTTTTACCTGTTTTATGTTATATATATCGTGTAAAGATATAAGGAAGCATCATTTTTCTTTATTTATTCATTTATTTATTTAGTAAGTAAGTAAATAAGTAGGCAGGCAGGTAGGCTTCATGCTGGAAGCCCAATGTAGGGCTTGAACTCACGACCCTGGGATTGAGACCTGCGGTGATCTCAGGAGTTGGATGCTTAACCTACTGAGCCACCCAGGCACCCCAGCATCATTTTTATTTTTAAGTAAACTTTGTCATTGAAGATTAACTTGCAGGTACAGAAGAGTGCACAAGTCCTAAGGTTATAGCGCTTTGCATTTCCTAAAAGTAAGCCACCTTTGTAATCACTACTCACATCAAAACATAAAATATTATCATTATCCTAGAATCTGTTCGTTGCTTGCTTTCAGTCATTACCTGCGCCTGCAAGGTGACCACTAGTCTGAATTCTATCACTACTGATTAGTTTTGCCTATTGTAAAACTTTATACAAATGGAATCATGCAATATGTACTTTTTTGGGTCACTAAGCATTTCTTTGTGATGTTCACCCATGCTGCTGGATGTAGTAATATTTGGTTTTTCTTCTCCCACATGATGGTATTTTATTATTGTATATTCCACATTTTTTTTTTCATCCATTTACTGTTCATAGCCATTTAGATCATTTCCGGTTTTTCTCAGTTACAAAGAGTTCTGCCATGAACAGTCTCATACGTGTGTGTGTGGGCATTTCTGTGGAGTGTATACCTAGAATTGCGATGGATCAGGGGTTATGTATATGAGTTACCCCTGATACTGCGAAACATTTGCCTGAAGTGGTTGTACCAGTTCACATTCCCAACATCAGTGTATGAAAGTTCCAGTTTATCATTCTTGCTCACACTTGGTATCCTAAGTCATAGCGGTGGGTAAAAAGTGATAGATCAGGGGCGCCTGGGTGGCTCAGCCGTTAAGCGTCTGCCTTCGGCTCAGGTCACGGTCCTGGGGTCCTGAGATCGAGCCCCACATCGGGCTCCCTGCTCGGCGGGAAGCTTGCTTCTCCCTCTCCCACCCCCCTGCTTGTGTTCCTTCTCTCGCTGTGTTTCTCTGTCAAATAAATAAATAAAATCTTTATTAAAAAAAGAAAGTGATAGCTCATTGTGGTTTTCATTTGTACTTTCCCAGTAAGTGAAGTTCTCCTGTGGGCTTGCTTTTTAATCTTGTAATGTTGTGCCTTTGGTGAACAGAAAATTTTAATTTGAATGAATTCCAATTTATAAATCTTTCCTTTAGATTTATGCTTTTTGTGTCTTGAGAAGTTTTTGCTTGCCTCAAGGTCGTGAAGATATTCACCTGGGCTCTCAAGAAGTCTTACTGTGTTACTTTTCACATTTAGATCTATAACCCTCTTGGCATTGTATTTTGTGTGTGGCGTGAGGTAGGGGTCAAGATGATTTTTATCTATGTAGTTATCCTGTTGACCCAGCATTACTTATTGTAAAGATCATTCTTTCTCCACTAAATTACAATGGCACATTTATCCTAAATCAAGTAATTGTGTTTGTGAATCTGTTTCTGGACTCTCTGTATTCTGTTCTATTGGGCTATTTGTCTAACAAAATACCTTAAATTATTGTAGTCCTAAGACCAGGTAGTGTAAGTGTTTCAATTTTGATTTTCTTCTTGATTTCCTTTTGGCCTTTTCTTGGTGTTTAGCATTTACATATAAATTCTAGACTCACCCTATCAATTTTCACAAAGGCACTGGCTGAGATTTTGATTGGAATTGCATTGAATCTGCAGATCAGTTTGGGAGAGTTGACATCTTAACAATATTGAGTCTTCTAATCAATGAACACAGTATAGTTCTCTATCTAATTAGGTTGTCTTTAATTCTTCAAAGTAATGTTTTCAAGTTCTCTCTGTAGCATCTTTCATTAGGTTGATTCTTTTTGTTGTTGTTGCAAATGACATCTTCAAAGTTTCGCCTCCCAATTTTATGTTGCCGGTGTATATAAAATACACTTGGATTCCAAGGATTTTGCTACACTGACTTCTTAGTCTTAATAGTCTTAATAGTTATCTGTAGAATCATCCATCCTCACTTAGGAATTTACTCTCAGCACTTAACTACTTCCCTCACCATGCAGGATTCTAAGAATACTTTAGCCCCTGTTCCTTTCTCTACTGTTACTGTCATTTATTTTAATTTCATGTATGAATAAAACCACACAATATACTGTTATTGATGTTTTGGGCAGTTAATATCTATTTGTATTTACTATTTCTTTTTATTCCTTCATGTAAGTAAGTCTGTTTCCCTCTGGGATTATTTTTCTTCTGCTGGAAGACCCCTCTTTAGCATTTCTTTGTATTTTTGTTTGAAACTTAAAATTTTGTCTTAATTCTGGGAGTGTATTTTTGTTGCATGTAGAATTCTAGGTTGTCAGGTTTTTTTTTCCAGTGCTTTAAAGATATAATTTTATCATCCTCTGTCTTCTATTGTTTTTGTTTAAGAAATCAGCTGTCAGTCTCCTTGTCCTTTGAAGATGATGCGCTTTCTTCTCTGTTTTAAATTTTGTTTTCTATTTCTTTGATATTAAGGAGTTCTATTATAATGTGCCTAGGCATGTTTTTCTTACTAGTTATCCTGCTTGAAGATCATAGAGCCTCTTAAATCAGTGTTAGAATATTTTTGACAATTATCTCATTAGATATTACTTCTTCTGGTCCAGTCTCTCTCCTCTTTTCCTGAAAGTGCAGTTTTATGTATAGTAGACCTCTTCACTATGTCTGATTTGATTCAAACTGTTTTCTGTGTTTTCCATTGTCTGTTTTTCCCTCTTTGCTTTAATTTGGAAATTTTTCTAATCTATCTTCTAATACACTAATGCTTTCTCTTAATGTTTAAACTGCTCTTAAAAAATCTATTGGGTTTTTATTGTTATAGCTTTACTGAGGTATAATTTACATGCCGTAAAATTCACTCTTTGTAAGTGTACGATTGAAATGATGTGAGTTTAATTTATAGAGTTCTACAGCCATTACCAAATTGAGTTTTAGAAAACTTTGTCCACCCCCAAAATTCTCTTGAGCCCATTTGCAATCTCTGCTCCTAGCCCTAACCCCAGGCAACCACTGTTTCCTTTCTAAAATTAAAATTAATCTAAAATCTAAAATTAAAAATGTTTAATTTTACATTTAGTTAAAAAAAAGATGGTATTTTGTACAAGCTTTTAATTAAATTTGCTTAATAGGGTTTTATTTTATTTTTATTTATTTATTTTTTAAATTTAAGTTTTAGGTAGTTAATATACAGTGCAATATTGGTTTCAGGAGTAGAATTCAGTGATTCATCACTTACATACAACACCCAGAGCTCATCATAAAAAATGCTCTCCTTCATCCCCATCACCCAGCTAGTTCATCCCCCACCCACCTCCTTCCATCAACCCTCAGTTTGTTCTCTATGGTTAAGAGTCTCTTATGGCTTGTTTCCCTCTCTCCTTTTTTTCTTTACCCCCATCCCATATGTTCATCTGTTTTCTTTCTTAAATTCCACAGTGAGTGAAATCATATGGTATTTGACCTTCTCTGACTGACTTATTTCACTTAGCATAATACACTCTAGCTCTATCTGTGTCATTGCAAATGGCAAGATTTTGTTCTTTTTGATGACTGAGTAATATTCCATTATATATATATGTCACATCTTCTTTATCCATTCATCAGTTGATGGACATTTGGGCTCTTTTCATAATTTGGCTACTGTTGATAATGCTGCTATAAACATCAGGTTGCATGTGCCCCTTTGAATGTGTATTTTTGTATCCTTTGGGTAACTACCTAGTAGTGCAATTGCTGTATCGTAGGGTGGTTCTGTTTTTAACATTTTGAGGAACCTCCATACTGTTCTCCACAGTGGCTGCACTAGTTTGCATTCCCACCAACAGTGCAAGAGGTTTCCCCTTTCTCTGCATCCTTGCCAACACCTGTTGTTTCCTGTGTTGTTAATTTTAGCCATTCTGACAGGTGTGAGGTGGTATCTCCTTGTGGTTTTGATTTGTATTTCCCTGATGATCCATGATGTTGAGCATTGTTTCATGTGTCTGTTAGCCATCTGAATACCTTTTTTGGAAAAGTATCTATTCATATCGTCTGTCCATTTCTTCACTGGGTTATTTGTTTTTTTGGGTGTTGAATTTGATAAGTTCTTTGTAGGTATTGGATACTAACCCTTTATCAGATATGTCATTTGCAAATATCTTCTCCCATTCTGTAGGCTGCCATTTAGTTTTGTTGAATGTTTCCTTTGCTGTGTGGCAACCACTGTTTCTATAAATTTGCCTTTTCTATGCAATTAATATAAATTGAATCATACAAATATAGTCTTTGTATCTGGCTTCTTTCACTTAGCATAATGTTCTTGAAACTTAAAAGTCTTGTCCATATTGTAACATGCATTGATTGGTATTTTATTCCTTTTTATTGCTGAGTAGATTTATATTGTATGGGTATACTTTGGTCTGTTTATCCATTCATCGGTTAATGAAAATTTTGGTTGTTTCCAGTTACTGGCTGTTCCGAATAATGCTGCCATGACAATTCATGTCAGTCTTTGTGTAAACCTATGCTTTCCTTTCCTCTTGGGTAAGAGAAGTAGAGTAGAATTTCTGGATCATATGGTGTATGTATGTTTAACTTTTTAGGGAACTAATGAACTGTTTTCCAAAGTGGCTGTAACATTTAATATTCCTGCGGTGTATGATGGTTTCAGTTTCTTCACTGTTTCTTCCAGTAGTTATTGATCACCATCATTATAGTGGATGTATTGAGTTTAATTTGTGATTTAATTTGTATTTTCCTAATGATTAATGATGTTGAGCACCTTTTTATGGGCTTATCAGCCACTTGTAAGTTTTGTTTGGTGAAATGTCTGTTCAGTTCTCTTGCCCGTTTTTAAAATTGCATTGTCTTCTTATTGATTTGTAAGAGTATTTTATATATTCTATATACAGGCCTTTTATCAGATATATGATTTACAACTATTTTCCCCAAATCTGTGACTAGTGTTGTCATTTTCTTAATGGTGCCTTCTTTTGAAGTGCAAAAAGATTTTAATTTTGATGAAGTCCAATTTATTAATGTTGTCCTCTACGACATGCTTTTGTTGTACCTAAGAACTTTTGCCTAATCTGAGGTTTTCCAGATTTTTATGAGATACGGTGATTTTCTAGATTTTCTTCCAGAAGATTGCAGTTTTATTATGGTTAAGGTTTATGATCCATTTTGAATTAATTTTTTGCATTTGGTGTGAGGTAATGGTCTGTTTATCTTTTTGCATGTAGATGTCTAATCTTTTACCAGCACCATTTGCTGAAAAGACTATAATTTCCTCATTGGATTAGCATCCTTGTCAACTGCTAGTAAATGTAAGGGTTTGTTTCTGAACTTTTAATTCTGTACTATCTATCATCTGTCTATCATCTGTCCTTACCCTGTATCACACTGTGGACTTAGATCAAATTTTGAAATCAAATTGTATAAGTCATCTTCCAGCTTTTTTTTTTTCCTTACAAAATTTTTTGGTTATTTGAAGTCTTACGAATTCCTATACACATTTTAAGTTTGCCAATTTCTAAAACAAAAAACCAAAACACCCCCACCTACTGGGATTTTGTTAGAGATTGTTTTGAATCTGTAGCTCAATTTGAGGAGAATTTCTGTCTTAACAACAATGAGTCTTTCAATTCATGAATATGGAATGTCTCCATTTACTGAGTTATTCAATTTCCTTCCATAATGTTGTGTAGTTTTCAGTGTGTATGTCCTGCACTCCTTTTGTTAAAATTATTCCTAAGTATTTTATTGTTTTTGATTCTATTATGAATGAAGTTGTTTTGTTAATTTCATTTTTAGATTGTTGCTAGTATGTAGCATATTAGCTGGTTTATAGCTGATAGGAAGAAATATAATTGATTCTTTTGTTTGTTCTTGTGTATTGCAGTCTTGCCAAATTCACTTATTAGTTTCAGGAATTGTTTGTGGATTCTATATTATATTCTACATATAGGACCACATAATCTACAAATAAAAAAGTTCTGGGCACCTGGGTGGCTCAGTTGGTTGGGCGACTGCCTTCGGCTCAGGTCATGATCCTGGAGTCCCGGATTCGAGTCCCGCGTCCGGCTCCCTGTTCAGCGGGGAGTCTGCTCCTCCCTCTGACCCTCCTCCCTCTCATGCTCTCTGTCTCTCATTCTCTCTCTTGCAAATAAATAAAAAATTAAAAAAAAAAAAAGTTCTGTTTTTTTTTTCCTTTCAAATCGGAATGCCTTTCTTTCCTCCTTTTTTTAACTTCTTCCTTCTTTTCCTTCTTTTCTTCCTTCTCTACTTCCTTTCTTCTTATTGTAGAACCCAGAATTTCTATTATAATACTGTAGCAAAAGGGGACAACCTCATCTTATTTAGTGGCAAAAGCAGACATCCTTGCTTTGTTCTTGAACTTAAGGGTGAAAGCATTCAGTCTTACAATATTATGTAAGGTGTTAAGTGTAGTTTTTTTGTTTTTATAGATGCCCTTTTGTTAGGTTGAGGAAACCCTTTCTATACTTAGTTTGAGAGTTTTAAACAATTATAAATGAGTGTTTGATTTTGTTAAAAATTTTTCTGCCTGTATTGAGATGATCATGTGTTTTTTCCCCTTTACTGATATTTATTAATTTTTCTCTTATTAATATTGTATTTACAAATATAATTTATTACATTAATTGGTTTTTGAATTTTAAACAAACTTTGCTTTCAGGATTAAATCTCACTTGTCTTAGCTGTCTTTTCCTGTATTGTTGAATTCAGCCTGCTAGTACTTTTTAAGCAGATTTTTATGTCTATATTAATGAGGTATATTGCACTATAGTTTTCTTGTGATATCCTTATCTGGCTTTGGAATCAAGGCATTACTGGCCTTATAGAATGAATTGGAATGTGTTCTTTCCTTTATTTTCTGAATGAGTTTGTGAGGAGTGGACTTTGTTTCAGCTTTAAATTTTTGGTAGAGTTCACCAGTGAAGCCGTCTGGGCTGGGGCTATTCTTTGTGAGAGGATTTTAATTTACCAATTCAATTTTTTTTCCCTTGTATTGGTCTATGAACATGTAGGTGTTTTTAATATTCCTTATAAGCCTTTTAATTTCTATAGGGTCAGTAGTGATTTTCTCTATTTATTTTGATAACTTGATAATTTATGTCTTCTGTTTTACTAGGATAGTTTAAGTAAGTTTAACTTTGGTGGCTTGTCAATTTTGTTTATTTCTTCTTTACAAACCAACATTTAGTTTCAATGGTTTTTACTATTATTTTCTGTTTTCTGGTTCATTGATTTTCTTTCTAATCTTTGTTATTTCCTTCCTTCCATTTGCTTTGGGTGGTTTATTTTTATCTAGTTTCTTGAGGTGGAAGCTTAGGTTATTAAGATCTTTCTTCTGGGACGCCTGGTGGCTCAGTTGGTTAAGCGTCTGCCTTTGGCTCAGGTCATGATCCCGGGGTCCTGGGATCAAGTCCCACATCAGGCTCCTTGCTCAGCAGGGAGCCTGCTTCTCCCTTTGCTGTTCCCCCTGCTTGTGCTCTCTCTCTCTGACAAATAAATAAGTAAAATCTTAAAAAAAAAAGACCTTTCTTCTACTCTGATATAGACATTTGTAGCCATAAGTCTAAGCTTTGCTTTCAGGATATCCCATCCAGCTTGATATGTTGTGCTTTCATTTTCATTTAGCTCAAAATATTTTTATAGTTCTTTTGATTTCTTTGATCCAGGTGTAGTTGTTTAATTTGCAAGTATTTGGGATTTTTCCTTATTTATTTTTGTTGTGGATCTCAAATATAGTTCCATCGTGATCAGGGCATATACTTTGTTGATTTTAATTTTTAATTTCTTGAGACTTGTTTTAGTGGACCAGCCTGTGTTTTATCCTGGAGAATGTTCCATGTGTGCTTGAAAAGAATGTGTATTCTGTAGTCACTGAATAGAGTTTTCTACTAATATCAGTTAGGTTAAGTTAGTTGATAGTTTTATTTATGTTTTGGCTATCATTGCTGATTTTAGGTCTAATGTTCTTTTTTTTTTTTTTTTAAGATTTTATTTATTTATTTGACAGAGAGAGAGACAGCGAGAGAGGGAACACAAGCAGGGGGAGTGGGAGAGGGAGAAGCAGGCTTCCCGCGGAGCAGGGAGCCCGATGTGGGGCTCCATCCCAGGACCCGGGGATCATGACCTGAGCCGAAGGCAGATGCTTAATGACTGAGCCACCCAGGCGCCCCTAAAATGGGGCACCCTTTAAATAGCAGTTTCCTATCAAGTGAGTGCCCTTGACAGTAGCCGTGAAGCTACTGTGTGTCATAGTTGGGTATGCCCTGGCTGAACTACCACACTGAAGAGGGTGCCGGGTGAGGGGAGGGGCCCCAGGCAAGAGTGCTACAGCATGTACGGTAATTTCAACGAAGGTCACTTGTTTTCATGGGTGAATGCTTCTCAGTTTGTTGTGTGCTGAAATTTCCAGAGTGCTGAAATGATTGTCTTTGACAGTTTTGAGCAGCTTTATAGTTGCTTTGTGGGGAGAGGATGTATCAGCCTCCTCACTCCATCCTGCCCACGTGAGTCTGTTCCAGTTACTGTATCTTGGAGATTTACAGTCTTTATTTGATTCTTACTTTCTTTTTCCCATTTAAAACAGATTACAGTTCTCTGGTGAAATTCTTCACTTGTCATCTGTTTTCTTGAACATATTCCTCATAGTTCTTTTCATGTCCATATCCGAGAACTTCAGTATTTGAATCACCAGTGGGTCACCTTCTCTTGTCCCCCTCCCACCCCGGGTTTTAGGCATTTGTTCTTGTCCTCTAACACGGGTGATGTTTGGGATAGAACGTCAGATAGTGTATTTGAAAACATTGTGGAAACCCCGGATGGTGTTATTTTTCTTCTGGAAGACAGGGTGGGAGTAGCCTATTTTTATTTAGTCAGGAATTGAAAAAAATCTCATTCCGAGTTTTATTCCCTTTGAGGGATATTTTGCTCTTGGCTTTCCTTCATTCTGAGGGCATAGCCTTTTAGAGATCCCAATGGCAAACCTGAGGTGTTTACTGGGGCCCTCCTCTTTGGTGACCCCGAGCTCCACTTTCTTTTTCCCGGACCCTACAAAGCTACCAAAAACTCTGCTTAGTGTTTTAACTTCATGCGTGCCACTTTCTCTCTGATTTTTTGGCTTCTCCTGTTAAGCAATTTTGGAAACTTGAAGGGAAATGTTACGTTCAATGTCGGTCTTGGTTCTTTGCGCTTCCCTTTTTGGGGGGATCTTGGCTCCTCCAGTCCCATCTCCTTTGGTAAACCTGAACCTTTATTTCTGAGCATAGCTCAGTAAGCCAGAATTTTTGAAGGGCTGCTTTCTTCCTGGCCTCCTGGCCCCTGAGTGTGCAAAGAAATTGGCAAATGCCTTGATGATCAAAAGTGGCAGAGAAGGTCAGGCTCAGCTCAGTGCATTTCTCTTTTCTCCAGGGTCTCGCTCTGCCAAGTCCTGGTTGCTTTGGTTGCTGTTGGAAAACTTGAATAGTTTTTTGTTTTTGTAAATTTTATTCAGCGGTTCTTCATGGAGGATTGGTCTGATCTAAACAACTTCCTTTATGGAAGTGGATCTCCAAAGGCATTCTTTAGCATCATTACTTTATTGGGCATAGGTTGACAAAGACATGTGACCATTGCAATTTTTTTCTCTAGATTAGGGTCTTTCCTTAGAATCATCAAAGAGTATCTCTTCGAGATACAAAGAGTAGGCAGAAAAGTTAAAAAATTATCTTGTAAATTTTGAACTAGGGAACTGTTGATTAATAGCTAAGAGACTAAACATTTTTTGCATAAAAGGATACCTAATAATTTTTTAAAAGATTTTATTTATTTGTTTGACAGAGAGCGAGAGAGGGAACACAAGCAGGGGGGTAGGGGAGGGAGAAGCAGGCTCCCCGCTGAGCAGGGAGCTCCATCCCAGGACACTGGGATCATGACCTGAGTTGAATACAGATGCTCAACCTACTGCCCCACCCAGGCGCCTCTTGATAATGACTTTTAGTGTAGATCTTTGTTTGTAATTTGTGGAATATTAAGACCAACTTTATTTGAATTTATTATTAGGAGAGCACAAATATTTAGCTTAACTCATTAATGTCAATTTTTTTTTTTAGTTCTTTAGTGAAATGACATAGAATGCTTAATTTTTAATTCTAGTTTCTTTAGGATTTAATACTTTTCATTACATTATAAAGGTAAAAATCATTCTTGATAATAGCTTTTAAAAATTATTAGGTAAGGGGCTCCTGGGTGGCTCGATCGTTAAGTGTCTGCTTTTGGCTCAGGTCATGGTCCTGGGATCGAGCCCCGCATCGGGCTCCGCATCGGGCTCCCTGCTCCGCAGGAAGCCTGCTTATCCCTCTCCCACTCCCCCTGCTTGTGTTCCCTCTCTCGCTGTCTCTCTCTCTGTCAAACAAATAAATAAAATCTTAAAAAAAATTATTAGGTAAGATTCATTAATTGTGTCAATTATACCACTCTGGCGGGGGATGTTGATCATGTGGGGTCTATGCATGTATAGAGGCAGGGAGTATATGGGACATTTCTATACCTTCCGCTCAATTTCGCTATGAACCTTAAATTGCTCCAAAAAAAAAGTTTTCAAAAAAGTTACTAAGTCCACAGAAGTTACATTTACCTACTCTGATATACCAGTGTTACTCTCGTATGGGGCTGGATAAACTTTGATTATTAACTCTAAATTAATAACCTAAATACGTTAGGTGCTGTTTTTCTGTATACCCCTATAGTAAACAACCACTATTATGATGGACTCTAATGATCTTAAGGATGTGTTTTTGATAGCCATTGATTTTGAATTAATAAAGCTCAAAAGTTGAGGCTATAACATTTTAAAATAAATTTTGTTGTTTTTGTTGTTCAAGGTATTAAATTTATGGATATGTATAGTACCCTGGAGAATAAAAAAAGATAAATCAGCAACTTTCTAGGAACATATGAAAATCCTTTCCCTGTTCTCTTTTTTTGAAATCCTTAGGATTAGTCTAATTCTCCAAAAAACAAGTCCATGGTTCCTTGGTGGAGACCCAGAAATAGAACGTTTTACAGGCAGTAAGTTATACTATGAGATAAATGGATATGGAGAGGGCAGGAGAAGGGTGCACTGCCCTCACTTCTCTCCCTGCCTCGAAACTGCTGTATCTTGCCTATATTTCTGTCCCTGCAGTAGATTGTGAGCCCTGTGAGTAAGGGGACAGCATCGTGCTCATTGTTAGACATATGGTACCTGGCCTGTGGGAGGTATTCCATAAACACTGGCTTGGTAAATCATGTCCAAGAAAAATTTCGTACCAGACACCTGTTAAAAATGGCAGGGACAGATTTTAGTCTGTCCTACTGCAGTAGGGGAGAGGGACTTCAGTGTACAAAAGGGGAGAAGCCTTTTCCATCCCGGGGTGTGCATAAGGAAAGGTACCAAAACGTCTTTAAGAGGGTTTGGTCTGTCTGGTTAGGCCATTGGGGTTTGTTCACTGGCCCTCATCTGGAGGAGGAACGAATTTCTCATCTCTTTAGGACAGGAAGTAGTTTTGCAAATTGGAGCAAGGTGCCCATCCTAGTTAGGCTGTTACCCTTCCACAGAAATGGGGGGGGCAGGAGAGGTACTTCCCTGGATGCTTGCATTTCAAAGAGGTGGCATCTCGGTACTTAAGGAGACATTTCGGGTGGTAGGAGATTAACATCTCAAAAAGGGCAGTATGGGGATTTACAGGTGCAAGCTTTTTAAAGTAAGCGCTCTCAGAAAAGGGAGGTCAGTGGCCTATCGTCAGGCTTTCGCCAGAACAAACGGTAAATTCTCTGGCAGCTGTGAGCTTTCTCAGGCAGATGGTTTAGGGACCCGAGGTTCTCATTCTAGGAGCATGGCCTTGGGCTGATAGAAACTATGCTAGTGATTGTTTCAGTCTCTTAGGGTGGAGGATGAAATCATTCGTGCTGAAGGTTGCAGTTTTCCTAGACCAAGGTTGAAGCCTGATTGAGGAGAGGGCTCAGAGGAGCCTGAACAAAGCTTGAGTCTTTGTCAATAACACATGGCAACAAGGGTGTTTTATGAATGGAAATGTAAGATGAAACTGAAAATGAGGTATAAATCAGGGATACCTAGAATTTAATGTCCGGTACTAGCTAGGGGAGAATGAACTGATGTTTGTTTTAGCCAGGCACATGACATCTGTTATTTTTACCTAATCCTTCTAATAACCCTGTGAAGTCCGTACTATCTCCACATTAAATCACGAGACAGAGGCTCAGACCTTTTACGTAGCATGATCAAGGTCATCTCGTCAGTGATTGCTGGAGTTGGTGTTCAGACCCAGAGTCATTTGACTTCAGAGTGCCAATACATTATAATACCTGCTTATTAACGTGTATTTTAGTATTATATAGCAACTTGCTTTTCTTAGAAACAACTTACATTAATAACAGCACTGATAAGCTCTTTACTGTGTACCAGATCCTCAGAAGAAAATTTAGCAAGGCTTGATAAACATTGAGTGAGAAAGTAAGAGGGTTAGTAGTGCTTTGCTTTACCGAGATATAAATGCTCTCAGTAGTCATTGGAATTACTGCTAACACCCCAATACGTATGGAAAAGCTGTTCCTAATCACAGATCCCAGTAGTGCTGGAATAAGAGGGTCTCTATAGCCATCCAGCCCAGAATCTTAATTCCTCAGATGAAAAAGCCATGACCCAAAAAAGGTTAAGTGATTTCCCCAAGTGATTTCCTCAAGATCCCAGAGCTTGCTCATTAGAGAAAGCTGGGATTGGCTTAACCAAAAATTATTGTGGCCCCATTTGGGGATTTACCCTAAGATGTCATTATCACAGGATGTATTTATCCAAGGTCAAACTGCCACACTGTGGCCACTGCATTCTCATAGAAAATAACCTCAGGGGGCGAAATCGCCTGTCCGTGGAGGGGACAGTGACTCAGCTGTTTCCCGGCAGCCCCATCAGGTGACTTAGGAGAGCTCTCATGTCAGACAGTTCTGCCCGAATCCCCTAAGTCTCTTTTGAGCGACCCCCCCCCCGCCCCCACTACAGTTTTGGCAAAAGTAAAGTGAGAGCGATATGACCGTGATAACAAGACAACACAGATCTAAAAAACCTTTACAAATTTTTGCCTAAATATGTCCATTACAGTGTCTTAAAATTTTCAAAGATTGAAGTAATACCACTTCTCTTACTTCTGTCAAAACATTAATTTATGCTGTTTGGGGTATTAAACAGTAAATTGGGGTTTTTTTTCCCCTTGTTGTTTTCCCTCTGTCATTGCTGTGCCTGAATTTCATCCTGATAGTTTTCCTCTGCTTTGTGTGTGTGTGTGCGCGCGTTGAAGTAACGCTTTAGAAAAATTGTAGTAAGAACACTTACCACGAGTTCCACCCTCTTCACGATTTTTTAAGTGTACAATGCCATATTGTTGACTATAGGTTCGGTGTTGTTCAGATCTCTAGAACTTACTTGCTTATCTAACATATGCCTCTTGATTAGTAACTCCTCATTTCCCTCTCCCTACTATTCCACTCTGATTCTACGAATTTGACTATTTAGAGACTTCATATAAGTGGAATCATGCAGAATTGCCTTTCTGTGATTGGTTTATTTCACTTACTATAATGTGGTTTATTTCACTTCGTAGAATGTCCTGAAGGTTCATCCATGTTGTTGAAAATGGTAGAATTTCCTTTTTTTGATGGCTGAATAGTATTCTACTCTCTCTCTCTATATGCCTCTTTATCCATTCATCTGTTGATACACATTTGGGTTGTTTCTCTATCTTGGCTACTGTGAATAGTACTGCAGTGAACAGAGGGTGCTAATATCTCTTCAAGATCTTGATTTCAATTCTGGATGAATTCCCAGAAGCGGGATTGCTGGATAATATGGTAGTTCTGGGTTTGTTTTTTTTTTTAAGGTTATTTATTTATTTGAGAGAGAGAGAGAGCATGCAAGCCCATGAGCAGGAGGGGCAGAAAGACAGGGAGAAAGGGAATCCCAAGCAGACTCTGTGGTGAGCGTGGAGCCCCATGCGGGGCTCGATTTCACGACCCTGAGATCATGACCTGAACTGAAACCAAGAGTCAAATGTTTGACTGACTGTGCCACCCAGCTAGTTCTATTTTTAACTTTCTGAGGAGCCTCCGTCATGTTTTTCATAGTGGCTGCACCATTTTGCATTCCTTCCAGCAGTATGCAGGGATGCCAATTTCTTTACATCCTGTCAACACTTGATATTTTCTCATTTTTGATATTAGCAACCTGACAGGTGTGAAGTGATATTGTGGCTTGGATTTGCTTTTCCTTGATTAGTAGCACTGAACATTTTTTCGCATACCCGTTGTCTTCTTTGGGAATGTGTCTATTCAAATCCTTAGTTTATTTTTTTTAGGTTATTAGTTTTTTGCTATTGAGTCGTAGGAGTTCCTAATATATTTTGCATATTAGCTCCTTATCAGATACATGGTTGGCCAACATTGTCTCCCATTCAAATGCCTTTCACACTCTGTTGTTTCTTTGCTGTGTGGAAGCTTTTCAGTTTGATGTAATCCCACTTTTTCCTCTGCCCCTTTGGTGTTCCTTTCGTTCTGGTGATACCAGTGGATCCCCGGATGTGGAAACCTTGGGGGACTCTTCATACCATTCAGTCACACAGTGGACAGGTGAGTTACTAGTGAAGATGTGAAAAGAGGGGTTAGCACTGCATTGGGTGTGAGTGTGTATGTGTGTGTATGGTTGTTAATGACCAGTGAGCATGACTGAGTTAGGACAGCAGTGAGCAGAGATAGGAGTTTGGGGTTGTGAGAGTCCATCACCACAGATATTAAGGGCCTACAGGGAATGAGGTGGAGGTAGAATCCAGTCTTTCGCTTTCATGGAGTCATGGAATAGGGATTCGAAACCTCTGGTAAGTCAGGGCACTCAGAAAGGCAGTCTATTCCTTAGGAGAAGAAACTGGAAAATCAGGATAGACTAACTATTACAAAATAGTATTAAGAGGTAGGAATGAGGAACACAGAAACCTGTAGCTCCTTCCTCCTTTGCTTTGTTCCCCTAGCATACTTTGGGTCCTTCTCTTGTAGAATTTATCCTCAGTCATATAATAGCTGAGTTTCTTACTGGGTTCCACCTCTGCATTCTAGATCCCTTGAAGGTAAGACCGTTGCCGGAACCTAACACAGGGGCCATGATAGAGTAAGTATTCAATAAATATTTGGTATGAACAGATCTACATGGTGGATGGACAGAGGGAGAAACAAAACATCCATGAACACATATGTTGGAAGTAAAGACAGAGAGCTTTGTTAATTGTATTAATTTATCTGTTTATTATGCAAAAGTTGAAACATACTCAAAAGTAGAAAACATGGCAGAATGAATCTTTTTTTTTTTTTAAAGATTTTATTTATTTATTTGACAGAGAGAGACACAGTGAGAGAGGGAACACAAGCAGGGGGAGTGGGAGAGGGAGAAGCAGGCTTCCTGCGGGGCAGAGAGCCCGATGCGGGGCTCGATCCCAGGACCCCGGGATCATGACCTGAGCCGAAGGCAGATGCTTAACGACTGAGCCACCCAGGCACCTCAGAATGAATCCCTTTTTACTAATTACTCATCCTTAACAACGATCAACATATGGCCAATCTCGCTTCATTTATCTGCCCCCTCCCTACTGGATTGTTTTACACAAAGCCCAGATGCCATATTATTTCATCTGTGACTACATTAGTATGTGTCTTTATTTTTTATTTTTTTGACTTTTTTATTATTATGTTAATCACCATACATTACATCATTAGTTTTTGATGTAGTGTTCCATGATTCATTGTTTGTGCATAACACTCAGTGCTCCATGCAGAACGTGCCCTCCTCAATACCCACCACCAGGCTAACCCATCCTCCCACCCCCGTCCTCTCTAGAACCCTCAGTCTGTTTTTCAGAGTCCATTGTCTCTCATGGTTCGTCTCCCCCTCTGATTTCCCCCGCTTCATTCTTCCCCTCCTACTATCTTTTTCTTCTTCTTTTTTTTTGTATGTGTCTTTAAAACAGTAAAGAGACTTGCCTTTTTAAAGAGTCTAATCACAACTCTGTTAACACACCAGGAAGCAACGCAGTAGTTCTTATTGCTATCAAATATCAGATTAGTATTCAGATTTTCCATTGTCTTGTAAATTTTTTGTCCAGTTGGTATGGGAGAATCAGAATCCAAATAAGGACTGCACATGATTTAGTTGATAAATCTCTTAGGACTTTTTTTTTTCTTTTAAGCTTTTTTTTTTTATAAAGATTTTATTTATTGGAGAAAGAGAGTGAGAGCGAGAGAGAGAACAAGCTGCAGGGAGGGGCAGAGGCAGAGGGAGAAGCAGGCTCCCGGCTGAGCAGGGAGCCTGACTCGGGGCTCGATCCCACGACCCTGAGATCGTGACCTTAGCGGAAGGCAGACGCTTAACTGACTGAGCCACCCAGGTGCCCCTCTTTTAAGTTTTTATTTAAATTCCAGTTAGTTAACATAGAGTGTAATACTGGTTTCAGGTGTACAATATAGTGATTCGACACTTCCGTAGAACACCTGATGCGAATCACAAGTGCCCTCCTTAATCCCCATCACCTGCTTAGCCCATTCCCCCCCCCCCCCCCACCTCCCCTCTGGTGACCATCAGTGTGTTCTCTGTAGTGAAGGGTCTGGTTCTTGGTTTGCATCTCTCTCTCCTTTTTTCCCATTGTGTGTTTGTTTTGTTTCTTCAATTCCACATATGAGTGAAATCATATGGTATTTATCTTTCTCTGACTGGCTTATTTCACTTAGCATTATACTGTCTGGCTCCATCCATGTTGTTGCAAATGGCAAGATTTCATTCTTTTTGATGGCTGAGTAATATTCCATTATATACAGATACCACCTCTTCTTTGTCCATTCATCAGTTGATGGCCCCATGGGCTATTTCCATATCTTGGCTATTGTAGATAATGCTGCTGTAAACATCAGGGGGCATGTATCCCTTTGAATTAGTATTTTTGTCTTCTTTGGGTAAATTCCTAGTAGTACAGTTGCTGGATCGTAGGGTAGTTCTATTTTTAACTTTTTAAGGAAACTGCATAGTGGTTCCAGAGTGGCTGCACCAGTTTGCATTCCCTCCAGCAGTGCACGTAGATTCCTCTTTCACCACATCCTCACCAACACCTGTTGTTTCTTGTGTTGGTGATTTTAGCCATTCTGACAGGTGTGAGGTGGTATTTCATTGTGGTTTGGATTGAGATTTCCCTGATGATGAGTGATGTTGAGCATATTTTCATGTGTCTGTTGGCCACCTGTATGTCTTCTTTGGAAAAATGTCTATTCATGTCTTCTCATTTTTTAATTGGATTATTTGTTTTTTGGGTGTTGAGTTTTATTAAGTTCTTTATATGTTTTGGATACTAATGCTTTATCAGATACGTCATTTACAAATATCTTCTCCCATTCCGTAGGCTGCCTTTTAGTTTTGTTGATTTTTTCCTTCACTGTGCACAAGCTTTTTATTTTGATGAAGTCCCAATAGTTTATTTTTGCTTTTATTTCCCTTGCAGCAGGATACCTATCTAGAAAGAAGTTGCTACGGCTGATGTCCTATGGCCTGTGTTTTCCTCTAGGATTTTTATGGTTTCATGTCTCACGTTTAGGGTCTTTAATCCATTTTGCATCTATTTTTGTGTAGGGTGTAAGAAAGTGGTCCAGTTTCATTCTTCTGCATGTTGCTGTCTGGTTTTCCCAACACTATTTGTTGAAGAGACTTTTTTCCTTTGGGTATTCTTTCCTGCTTTGTCAAAGATTAATTGACCATATATTTGTTGGTTCAGATCTCTTAGGACTTCTTAATCTTTAGGTTCACCTTTTACTCTTCCTTGCAATTTATTTATTGAAGAAGCCAGATCCTTTGCCTGTAGAATTTCCCACAGTATGAATTTTTACTAATTGTATCCCCATGGTGTAATTTATTTTTCTATTTGCTGTATTTCCTGTAAACTGGTAATTAGAACCAGAGGTTTGATCAGATTTTTAATTTTTTGGCAAGAAGACTTCAGAGGTGGGGTATGTGCTTTCTAATGCATGGCATCGGGGATACATAATACCTTGTGCCCCACCTTTGTGAGGTGAAGTTTGACCAGTGAGCACAGGTGTTGTCAGCCTGAGCCCTCCCTTATAAATGTTCTCATCTGCATCTTGCCTAATGGTTTTAGCAACCATTGATAATTATCGTCAAGATCAGGCATTAGCAGACTTTTTCTGTAAAGGGCTGGGTAGTGACTATTTTCAGCTTTGCAGACCATATGGTCTCTGTCATTGCAGTGGGCCCGCAGCTTTAGGCAAATGTAAATTATGGGCATGGCTGTGTTCCTATGAAACTTTATTTACCATCTTAGATTTGGCCCGCTAGCCATTATTTGCCAACTCCTGACCTACAACCAATTATTTCATTAGGGGTTGCAAAATGATGTAATAATTCTATCATTCTTTGTTTGTTAGTTGAAGTGCCTCTGTAAAGAATTTCACCTCATCAATTATTGATTACTCTAAGGAACTGTTTGTAAAGGAAAGGCAGGATAAAGGCTTGAGTCTTTCCCTTTAATCTATTTTCAGAATAAGGAGTTGGTGTCTCAGCATCTTCAGAGGTGATCATTTTGGTTTAAGTATCATCATGAAATTATGGATATTAAGCGTATTTGATATTTCAGTCTTCCTAGACTGCCCTCTAGACACCCAGGAGAACCCTATTGCTGGTGTCTCTTGGTAGTCACATTGCCGTCCTATGGAACTTTGGAGAAACTGTTAGCTCCGGGCCAGAAAGTCTCAGTTGTAGGGTTTTTTTTTTTTAATTGCAATATAATTGACATAAATATTATATTAGTTTCAGGTGTACAACAGAGTGATTTGATATTTGTGTCCATTGCAAAAATTGTCACTATAACAAGTCTTGTTACCGTCTGTCACCTTACAGGTTAATACAGTGTTGTTGACTGTATTCCCCATGCTGTCCATTACATCCCATGACTTATTTATTCCATAACTGAAAGTTTGTACTTCTTAGTCCCCTTCACCCAATTCACTCCTATCCTCAATACCTTTCCCCTCTGGCAGCCACCTATCTCTGTATCTATGAGTCTGGGTTTTGTTTTGTTTTATTTGTTTTTATTTTTTAGATTCCAATATAAGTGAAATCATGTAGTTTTTTGTCTGTCTTATTTTACTTAGCAAATCCCCTTAAGGTCCATCCATGGTGTTACAGATGGTAAGATATCATTCTTTTTTACGGCTGAGTAGTATTCCACTATCTCTATCTCTCTCTCTATATATATCTCACATCTTTATTCATTCATCCATGGATAGGCACATAGATTGTTTCTATATCTTGGCTATTGTAAATAATGCTACAGTGAAAATAGGAATGCATGCATCTTTTTGAATTAGTGTTCCATTTTTTTTTCAGCTAGATATCCGGCAGTGGAATTGCTGGATCATATGGTAGCTCTATTTTTAATTTTTTGAAGAACCTCCATACTGTTTTCCATAATGGCTGCACCAATTTACATTCCCACCAACAGTGCAGAAGGATTCCATATTCTCCACATCCTCGCCAGCACTTGGTATTTCTTGTCTTTATGATACTAGCCATTTTGACAGGTGTGAGGTGACATCTTATTGTGGTTTTGATTTGCATTTCCCTGATGATTGGTGATATTGAGCATCTTTTCATGTGTCTGTTACCTATCTGTATGTCTTCTTTGGAAAAATTTCTATTCAGATCTTCTGCCCATTTTTAAATTGGATTCTTCGGGCTTTTTTGTTTTATTTTTGTTATTAGGTCATATGAGTTTTTTTTTATATATTTTGGATATTAACCCCTTATCAGATACATGATTTGCAAATATCTTCTCTCATTCAGTAGGTTGCCTTTTCATTTTGTTGATGGTTTCCTTCACCATGTGGAAGTTTTTTAGTTTGATGTAGTCTCATTTATGTTTGCTTGCCTTTTTCTTGCCTTTGGGGTCAGGTCTTCAGAAAAACATCATAAGACCAATGTCAAGGAGCTTGCTGCCTAGGTTTTATTCTAGGAATTTTATGGTTTCAGGTCTTATATTCCTGTCTTTAATCTATTTTGAGCTGATTTTTATATGGTATAACATAGTAGCCCAGTTTCATTCTTTTGCATGTAGTGGTCTGGTTTTCCTAATGTCATTTGTTGAAGACACTGTCCTTTACATATTGTATATTCTTGCCTTCTTTGTCATAAATTAATTGTCCATATAAGCGCAGGTTTATTTATGGGCTCTCTATTCTTTTTGGTGTGATTGTAAATGGGATTGTTTTCTTGATTTCATTTTCTGATAGTTCATTATTGGTGTATAGATATGCAATACATATTGGTATATTAATTTTGTATCCTGCAACCTTACTGAATTGATTTATTCTCACAGTTTTTTTGATGGCATCTCTAGCTTTCTATCTATAGTGCCATGTCATCACTACAAATAGTGACACTTTTACTTCTTCCTTTACAATTTGTATGCCTTTTATTTCTTTTTCTTAATTGTGGCTGGGACTTTGAACGCCATGGTGAATAACAGTGGGGATAATGGCTTGTTTAGTTCATAATCTTAGAGGAAAAGCTTTCAGCTTTTCAGTATCGTGATACTAGCTGTGTTTTGTCATATATGGCCTTAGGCATGTTCCTTCCGTACGCACTTTGTTGAGAGTTTTTATTGTAAATCAGTGTTGAACTTTGTCAAGTGTTTTTTCTGTATCTATTGAGATGATTATGTGATATTTATCTTTCATTTTGTTAATGTGGCATATCACATTGATTTACAGGTGTTGACCTTGCTTTGCTGGAGTGAATCCCACTTGATTATGGCATATGATCTATTAATGTATTGTTGAGTTCAGTTTGCTAGTATTTTGTTGAGAATTTTTGCATGTATGTTCATTAGGGATATTGACCTGTAATTGTGTGTGTGTGTGTGTGTGGGTGGTACCCTTGTCTGGTTTTGGTATGCTGACCTCATAAAATGAGTTTGGAAGCTTTCCCTCCTCATCAGTTTTTTGGAAGAGTTTGAGAAGGATAGGTATTAAATCTTTGAATGTTTAATAGAGTTCATTATTGGAACCATCTGGCCTTGGACTTTTGTTTTTTGATTATTGATTCAATCTCCTTACTAGTAATTGGCCTATTCAGATTTTCTGTTTCTTCATGAATTAGTCTTGGAAGATTATAAATTTCTAGGAATTTACTTATTTCTTTTAGGCTGTTTGATTTGCTGGCGTCTAATTGTTCACAGGTCTCTTATGTGATCCGTATTTCTGTGGTATGAGTTGTAACATCTTTTTCATTTCTCATTTTATTTATTTGAATCCTATTTTTTTCTCGGTGAGTGTAGCTAAAGGTTTGTTAATTTTGTTAATCTTTTCAAAGAACCAGTTCTTAGCTGCAGTGATCTTATCTATTTTTTTTAGTCTCTATTTAATTTATTTCTGTTTTGATCTTTCTTTCTTTCTTTATTTCCTCCTTTTTACTAACTTTGAGCATTATCTTTTCTTATTTTTTAAGTTATTTTTTAGGTGTAAAGGTAAATTTTTCATTGAGATTTCTGTTGTCTCTTGAGGCAGGCTTGTATTGCTATGAACTTCCCGCTGAGAACCACTTTTGTAGTATCCCATCAATTTTGGTATGTTGTATTTCTTTTTCATTTGTCTCTAGGTATTTTTTGATTTCTCCTTTGATTTCTTCTATGACCTAGTTGTTGTTCTATAAAATGTTGGTTAATCTCCACATATTTGTAGTTTTCCCAGATTTCTTCTTGCAGTTGATTTCTAGGTTCATACCATTGTGATGAGAAAAGATGCTTGATCTGATTTCAATCTTCTTGAATTTACTGAGACTTATAATGTGGTCTAACATGTGATCTATCCTGGAGAATGTCCCATGTGCATTTGAGAAGAATGTGCATTCTTCTGCTTTTGGATGAATGTTCTGTATATATCTGTTAAGTCCATCTGGTCTAATATGTCATTCAAAGCCATAGTTTCCTTACTGATTTTATGTCTGGATGATCTACCCATTGATGTAAGTATGGTGTTAAAATTTCCTAATATTACTGTGTTACCTTTTAATATTTGTTTTATATATTTTGGTACTTCTATGTTTGGGTGCATATATATTTATAAATGTTATATCTTCTTGTTGGATTGATCCCTTTAACATTATGTAGTGCCCTTCTTTGTCTTTTGTTACAGTCTTTGTTTTA
This sequence comes from Mirounga angustirostris, assembly GCF_029215605.1. Classification (NCBI taxonomy): domain Eukaryota; kingdom Metazoa; phylum Chordata; class Mammalia; order Carnivora; family Phocidae; genus Mirounga; species Mirounga angustirostris. The sequence goes on along the minus strand of NW_026991716.1, from coordinate 13,882,607 downwards.
AAGTTCATTTTGTCTGATATGAGTGTAGTTATACTAGGGTTCATTTTATTTCCATTTGCGTGGGGTATTTTTTTTTTATGCCTTCACTTTCAGTCTTTGTGTGTCCTTACTTCTGAAGTGAGTCTCTCGTAGGCAGATGGATCTAGTTTTATTATTCATTTAGCTGCTCCATGTTTTTTGGTTGGAGAATTTAGTCCATTTTTATTATTTAAAATAGTTATGTAAAATAATTATTGATAGGTATATGCTTATTGCCATTTTGTTAATTGTTTTCTGGCTGTTTGTGTAGTTCCTCTCTGTTCCTTTCTTCTCTCTTCCCTTGTAGTTTGATGACTTCCTTTACTATTACATTTCAATCTCTTCCCCATTTTTTCTTTTGTGTATTTACTATAAGTTTTTGCTTTGTGGTTTACGGTAAAGTTCACTTATTAAAACTTCCTAGGCATATAACAGTCTGCTTTGAGTTCAACTGAAATTTGAACACCGCAAACTCTACCTTTTACTCCCCCCACCGTGCTTTTGATGTCATTTTTCACATCTTTTTATTTTATGGAACCCTTAACTAATTATCGTAGTTTTAGTTAATTATACTACTTTTGTCTTTTAACCTGTGTAGTGACTTTATACATGATTAATATACTACCTTTACTATATATTTACCTTTTCCAGTGAGATTTTATTTCTTCAAATAAGTTTTCTGTCCCTTTTTCTTTTCTTTTCCTGGGACGCCGATATGTGACTGTTATTCCACCTGATGTTGTTGCAGAGATCCCTTAAGTTATCTTCATTTTTAAAAATTCTTTTTTCTTTTTGTTGCTCTGTGTGGGTGAATTCCATTGCTTTATCCTCCAGCATGCACTGATCCATCTTTCTGCCTCGTCCAGCCTTCTGTTGAACCCCTTTAGTGTATTTTTCGGTTCATTTACTGTGTTCTTCAGCTCTGTGGCCTCCATTTGGTACTTTTCTATGTTTTCTGTCTTTTTGTTGAAGTTCTCATTGTGTTCATGCATTCTTCTCCCAAGTTCAGCGAGCATCTTTATGGACCATCATTTTGAATTATCAGGTAGATTTTTTAATCTCTGTATCATTAAGGTCTTTTTCTGAGGTTTTGTCTTGTTCTTTAGTTCAGAACATGTTTCTCTATTTCTTCATTTTGCTTGACTCTCTGTGTTTGTTTCTGTGTATTAGGTCTAACAGCTAGCTGCCTCTCCCAGTCCTGAAGGACTGGCCTTCTGTAGGGGATGATCCTTCTTGTTCAAACCTGCCGCAGCTCCTGGCTGTCTTTCAAACCTTTGTGACTGTCTAAACGGCCTGAGTGGCCTCACTGATGCGGATGTGCCCAGATCTGCCCGTGATCAAGGGGACGAATCTTGTTTAACACCTAGTTCCAGGCCGACTGGGAGCCAGACCCTCACGCAGCAGCTCCTAAGTATGCAAGTATATACAGCCCTGTGGGGCTACAGTCCTAGCTGTTGGAAGGCCCCAGGGCTGCGCCAGGATGGTGTCTCCCGGCTTCTGTCCCCTGGGTTTGCTGAGCCTCCCTCCAGAGGTGTGGGAAGCTTGAAGCCTGTGCCTCAGGCTGAAGCTCCGGCTAAGTAAATAGGCCTTCTTTCTCGGCAAGATTGGGCTCGTGGTTCCTTCTGCCGCAGCGCGGCCCTGACTGAGGCTTATTAGCCAACAAGGCAGGGGCCTCTTTCCGCCGCCGTCCCGCCCAGGCCGCTGCCCTTTGCAGTTTAGTTAGGTAAGGAAAACATTTGCTGTCTGTTAAACTCAGAAGTTGGATTCTTTCGCGCAGTTTTACGCATTTTGAGCTCGGTTAATAGACTTGCTTTTAGCATGACGAGGTCACCTGGTGTGGAGCCAGACTGACATTTAAAAGTTCAGAATGCAGCCTTATTTCATTAGCCTACAATGTGACATTAGATTTCATGCCGTATGTTTTCTCATTAGTGCCAAGTTGGGAAAAAACGGGCATATTTGAAGAGCTCGAGTTTTGGTGCATACCAAAAAACTCTCTCCTGATCCATCAGCCATATTTCACTTAGCTCAGTTGGCTCTGATAATGTTCTTCCTCGCTTCTTTTCTCCGTTACTTCAGCTCTTCAAATGCATCGCCTGTGTTTTTTCTCTCTGCCCTGGCCAAACTTTCACCCCAGACCCATCTCCTTAGATGTTTATGGTCGTGTGTGGACTCCTCTAATTGTTTGTCCAGTTGGCAGGCTTGCTGCTTTGACACTTCCCTTCACCCTTTCTTTCCTTTGGATTTACAGATGACCTTTTTTTTCCCCTTCTCATCTTCTTGATGATTCTTTTCCTCTCTTCTCTTTTCCCAGCCCGTTAACAGTGTTCCCAGATCTTGTTTATATATCCTCAGCATTTGTCTTTCTAAGTTACTCTAACTTCCTTGGGAAGCTCATGGGTTTGCCCGTCTTATTTTCATGATTTCAGTTACTCCCCACATGCAGATGACTTTTGGAACTCTGCATCTCATCCTGAGCTCTGATGTTTCTATTTCTGTATTTGTTGTGGAATATAAGATGTTTCAACTTTGACTTTTTCTAACACATAAAAATAAAATCCAAGGGAAGGGAGCACCTCATGTTCTTGAGATACCTTTTAAATATACTTATGTCACTCATGGAGCCCCTGGCTGCTGGTTGATCAGTGAAAAGATTTTGAAGATGGGTTTATTTTATTTTTGTGTTTTTTTTTTTTTAATTTATATTTTAGGTGGTTAACATACAGTGCAAAATTGGTTTCTGGAGTAGAATTCATTGATTCATCACTTACATACGACACCCAGTGCTCATCATAACGAGTGTCATCCTTCATCCCCATCCCCCAGCTAGCCCAGCCCCTACCCACCTCCTTCAACCCTCAGTTTGTTCTCTATTGTTAAGAGTCTCTTATGGTTTATTTCCTTCTCTCCTTACCACCCTCCCATATGTTCTTCTGTTTTTTTTTTTCTTAAATTCCACATATGAGTGGTATCATATGGTATTTGTTTTTCTCTGACTGGCTTATTTCACTTAGCATAATATTCTCTAGCTCTATCCATGTTGTTGCAAATGGCAAGATTTCATTCTTTTTGATGGCTGACTAGTATTCATTATATATATACACACAGCATCTTATTTATTCATTCATCATTTGATGGACATTTGGGATCTCTCCATAGTTTGGCTATAGTTGAGAATGCTGCTATGAACATCGGGGTGCATGTATCCCTTTGAATTAATATTTTTGTCTTCTTTGGGTAAATACCTAGTAGTGCAATTGCTGAATCGCAGGGTAGTTCTATTTTTAACTTTTTGGGGAACCTCCATACTCTGCTCCAGAGTGGCTGCACCAGTTTGCATTCCCACCAACAATGCAAGAGGGTTCCCCTTTCTCCGCATCCTTGCCAACACCTCTTGTTTCTTGTGTTTTAATTTTAGCCATTCTGACAGGTGTGAGGTGGTATCTCCTTGTGGTTTTGATTTGAATTTCCCTAATGATGGGTGATGTTGAGCATCTTTTCATATGTCTGTTGGCCATCGCGATGTCTTTTTTGGAAAAGTATCTATTCCTGTCTTCTGCCCATTTCTTAACTGGATTATTTATTTTTGGGGTGTTGAGTTCGATGAGTTCTTTATATGTTTTGGATACTAACTATCAGATATGTCGTTTGCATATATCTTCTCCCATTCCATAGGCTGCCTTTTAGTTTTGTTGATTGTTTCTTTCACTGTGCAGAAGCCTTTTATCTTGATGAAGTCCCAGTGGTTCATTTTTGCTTTTGTTTCCCTTGCCTCTGGCGACATGTCTAGTAAGAAGTTGCTATGGCCGAGGTCTTAGAACACAGGTTCTTTCTGTGTTTTTCTCTAGGATATTGATGGTTTCCTTTGTCACAGTTTGGTCTCTCATCCATTTTGAGCTTATTCTTGTGTATGGTGTAAGAAAGTGGTCTAGTTTCATTCTTCTGCATGTTGCTGTCCGGTTTTCCCAACACTATTTGTTGAAAAGACTGTCTTTTTTCCATTGGATATTCTTTCCTACTTTGTCAAAGATTAGTTGACCATATAGTTGTGGGTCTATACCTGAGTTGTCTATTCTGTTCCATTGATCTATGTGTCTATTTTTGTGCCAGTACCATGTTGTCTTGATGACTACAGCTTTGTAATATAACTTGAAGTCTGGAATTGTGACGCCGCCAATTTTGTTCTTCTTTTTCAAGATTGCTTTGGCTATTTGGGGTCTTTTGTGGTTCCATACAAATTTTAAGCTTGTTATTGATCTGTGAAAAATGCGGGTGGTATTTTGATAGGGCTTGCATTAAGTGTGTAGATTGCTTTGGGTAGTAGAGACATTTTAACAATATTTGTTCTTCTAATCCATGAGCATTTAATGTTTTTCCATTTCTTTGTATCTTCAATTTCTTTCGTAAGTGTTCTATAGTTTTCAGAGTACAGATCTTTTACCTCTCTAGTTAGACTTATTCCTAGGTCTCTTAATATTTTTGGTGCAGTTGCAAATGGGATTGATTTCTTGATTTGAAGATGGGTTTAAAGCTTTCTGAAAGTTATCTCTCAGGAGTTATTTATTTTAATTTAATTTAATTTTATTTGTGGCAGTCATCTGATTTATAAAAAGATGCAACAATTTTAAAATGATACAAAATATCAATTTCAAAACAACATCAGAAAGTGAGTGTATTTAACCATACTCAGCTCATAACAAAACAAATGAATAAGTGGAATAATAATTCATGATATAGCATATTGCTGTAAGAATTGGTAACGGGAAAAGTTGGTAAAAGAAGGCAGAGGAACTCTATTAAGAATTAGAACTGAGGGGGGCGCCTGGGTGGCTCAGTTGGTTAAGCGACTGCCTTCGGCTCAGGTCATGATCCTGGAGTCCCGGGATCGAGTCCCGCATCGGGCTCCCTGCTCGGCGGGGGGTCTGCTTCTCCCTCTGACCCTCCCCCCTCTCATGTGTTCTCTCTCTCTCTCTCATTCTCTCTGTCTCAAATAAATAAATAAAATCTTAAAAAAAAAAAAAAGAATTAGAACTGAGGGGCTCCATAATCAACTGGCATCTGCTCAGTGTTGTACCTATGGTTAGAAATGTCCATGATGGGAACTCCAGGGATCTTCCGGATCCTTCCCTTAAGATCCCAGTCAACTGTGGCCACAGTATAACACTTGTGTTGAGTTACTCTCTATACTAAGCAGTCACCTGCTTCCTTTGTGTGTGCATGGTAATCATTCAAATCTTGGATCCTTGACAATCCTTAGAGCCACACGATACTTTTGCCCCAATTTCTCAATTTCAGCCATTACATAGTCAGTTATATAAGGGATACACTTGGCATACAGACAGTCCATCTTTGACTATTGTAAATTGAGTTTGGCTTTATTGGAAAGGTTGATAAAGTTAGTATCAGCCAGGATGTGGTAAGGTGGGCCCCGCTGTGTGTTTTATTGGAAGAATAGGTAGGAAGGATGTTGGGGGACTTCTCTTTCCCTGAGTGCACTGTGATCTTTCTTTTTAGGGGTCTTAATCTATCCTTCTCTAAGCCTCTCATCTCTGAGACTAAGCATTCACTTCATGGTTGCATACATCCTTGCTTTCTTCTGCTTCCTCATTTCACACTGCACTCTTGTTGTTAATAGCTATTTATTTTCTGCTTCCATTACATCCTGTCTGCGTTGGCCCAGTCTCTGCTGGCTGTCCTTTGCTTTAGACTACTCTATGACATTACTCTGTATTTAACATATCTTGGCCCACTACACATTTCCCTCCTTTCCGTGAAGATTTTCCAGACTCATTCTGACCACCTTCAGGGATGCCAGCAGCTGAGCTGTATTTTTCTCTCAACCATAAAATAAAGAGGAATTTATTTTTTTCATAACTTAAAAGCTTCCCTAAGCCAATTATTTTCTGGGCTGATAAAAAAGAAAGCCATGCTCTTCCAGGTTTGCCTTTTTTTTTTTTTTTTATTATTTTTTTTTAAGATTTTATTTATTTATTTGAGACAGAATGAGAGAGAGAGAGAGCACATGAGAGGGGGGAGGGTCAGAGGGAGAAGCAGACTCCCCGCCAAGCAGGGAGCCCGATGCGGGACTCGATCCCGGGACTCCAGGATCATGACCTGAGCCGAAGGCAGTCGCTCAACCAACTGAGCCACCCAGGCGCCCCCCAGGTTTGCCTTTTGAGAATATGAGTGTTTAATATGTCTGTCACACAACACAGTTGCTTAACCTTAATATGCAATAAGTATAAAACTATCTTCCCTAACGGTGTGCTTCTTTTCCTGTACAACTATCACTTTTATTTCATCAAATAAAAAAAATTGCAGCTTTTCACCGTATCCTAATCTTCACCATCAAGTATATGTCAATCAGTAATGCATTATGTAGCCGTGTGGTGGGGTGATACAGTCATTAAGATTGAGTCTGAAAAGCCTATTGAGAAACGCCATTCAGGGCAAATAAATGCAATAAAATCTGACTGTAGTTCTGCTTCTCCTTGCCAATCTTGAATTAAGACATATAGTAAATGTGGTAGGATTTAGAAAGTGATATTTTCCCCTTTATAAACCTTTTTGCCCCTTATTAATTGAAGCATTTCATTAACTGGATTGTTCTCATTTTGCTGAGTCAGAGCACTGTTGGACTTTGGTAACTGTAAATATATTCCCTTTCAGGAGGTATTTTAAACATTTTTATTAATGCTGGGGAAGAGATGATAGGTCCTTTAGAATTATGGGAAGTGAGCAAAACACTTTGGGGAAAGATGAAAAGGAAAAATATTTTTGTCACTTTGTTTTTATTTTAGAGTAATTATAAAATAACATCTTTCTAGCTTTTGTTGTAGCTATAATAATTTTGAGAAAGCTGTATGTAGGTATAGTAACGATGACTGTTTTACTAAGTATATAAGGATACATTTAGAGAAAATTATAGTCTTAAAGACAACATGTACCTTCTCAGGTTGTTGTCTGGACATTTACAGAGCAACAGTCCTAAAGGAATTGTATCCTATAAATGGTACTAATGCATATCTTTGAGCCTACACCCGATGCTGACAGTGGACAAATAGGTATGAGAACTGCGGATTTTCAGTGATGAAGATAAAGGAATTCATTCATTTGTTCAACATATATTAAAGGCTTCCCAGATGCTATGATTTATGAATATTTTGACATACATATTTTATAGTTAAAGATTTTTGGGAAGTTCAGCTGATCAGATTCAATATTTCTTCATGGAAATGATGGGGTATTAGATTTATTGTTTATTTATTTATTTATTTTAAAGCTTTTATTTATTTATTTGATAAAGAGAGACACAGCAAGAGAGGGAACACAAGCAGGGGGAGTAGGAGAGGGAGAAGCAGGCTTCCCACGGAGCTGGGAGCCCGACGTGGGGCTCGATCCCAAGACCCTGAGATCATGACCAGAGCCGAAGGCAGTTGCCCAACCGACTGAGCCACCCAGGCGCCCCTAGATTTATAACTTAAAAATCTAGGTTAAAAATGTATAGCATTCAAGACTATCAAGACAAAGTGCTGACTTTGTCACATCCTCTGGAGGGTGTGGTATACTATCATGGATAGATGGAGAATGGAGGAATCTTGGAGATCATTCAATATATTTATTTATTTGGCGAGTAGTTACTCTGTGCTGGCTTCTGATAGGTGCTTGTGCTATAGTGATAAACAACGTATTAACGGCTCTTGTATTCTTAGAAATTACATTCCAGTGGTGGAGATTGAAGGCAGACAAATTAATTAGTTAAATTGAGCTTGTGGAAGGTTGTCGAACAAAGAAAACGGTGCTATGATAGAAAATAAATGGTAAGGAATTTTAATTTTTTTTTTAAGATTTTATTTATTTATTTGTCAGAGAGCGAGAGGGAGAGAGCACAAGCAGGGAGAGTGGCAGGCAGAGAGAGAGGGAGAAGCAGGCTCCCCGCTGAGCAGGGAGCCCGATGTGGGACTCGATCCCAGGACCCTGGGATCATGACCTGAGCCAAAGGCAGACGCTTAATGGACTGAGCCACCCAGGGGTCCCAATGGTAAGGAATTTTAAAAATGAGGTAATTAGGGAGGTGCTCCTTGAAGACTTTATACTGAAGTTGAGATCTGTAAGGGAGAATGAGCTTGGCAAGGACAATCCACATCAAGGACATAACCTAAAGCAGGAAAGAGCTTGGACTATTCATGGAACTTAACAAAGGCCTATGTGACAGGAAGGCAGTGTGGCCAGTGGTTCAAGGTGGGACTGGACGGAAGGCAGGGGCCACACCATAGTGCCTTGCTGTATGGAGTTTGGATTTTAATCTGTACTTAGCGGAAAACTATTGAATATGAAATAGATATAATCTAATTGATATGTTTGGAAACTCACTTTTGGCTATTGCAAGGAAAACAGTTTGTAGTGGGGCAAGCTTGGAAGTGGGAAGAATAGTTAGGAGGCAGTTTTATAGTGGACAAGGTCGAAGGTCGGATGAAGGTGGAAGATTAGAGGCATGCTTTGGAAGCAGAGTTGAGTTGACTTGCTAATAGATTGGATGTGAGGATGAGACACAGTGTAGAATCAAAGATGACTCCTGGAGTCATTTTGGCTGAAAACTTGAGAGAATGGTAGTGCCATTTGTTATGATGGGAAAACTGTGTTGGGTGGGAGTTAGAGATGAAAACTAAGACTGGTCTTAGACTTAGGTTAAATTTGAAATATATTTTTTAAAAATTTATTTCTTTTGGAGAGAGAGAAAGAGTGTGAAAGCGGGGGATGGGGAGGGGCAAAGGAAGAGGGAGAAAGTCAAGGAGACTCCATCCTGAGTGGGCTCCACGTGGGGCTCGATCTCATGACCTGAGATCATGACCTGGGCGAAATCAAGAGTTGGATGCTTAACCGACTGCACTACCCAAGTGCCCCAAATTTGAAATATTTATAAGAATACAAGTGGTGGTGTTCAGTGGGCAGTCTGAAACCCAGAAGAAAGTTATGAGCTGCAGATATAAAACTGGGGGGAATTGTCAGATGGTATTTAAAGCTGTTGGAGTAGATGAGACAATCCAAGGGAAAGACTGCAAACAGAAGAAAAGTGGCTCAAGTCCAAGTGCTAGGATGCTCCAGCATTTAGAGATTTGATAGAAGAGGAACTGGCAGAGAACATTGAGAAAGAGCGGTCAGGAAGAGAGCTGGAACAGTGCTTCAGTCACTGAAGAAATGAGAAGAGAGGGTTTCAGGAGGAAAGGGGTGGTCTTTGGGGAGAAAGTGCTTGAGAGGTGAAATAAGATGAGGGCAGAAAAGGATCCTTATAATCAGCTTCTGCTTTCAGAAATCTCATCTTATTTGTCTTTGCATCCCCAGCATCTGGCATCTAGCCTGACACAAAATAGGCATGAGGAGAATACTTGTTGAATGATTAAATGAAGGAGATAGTGACAAAAGAGAGCTAGATCATGAGTCTATCAAGAATTAAATCCAACTGTTGCTCTTTTGAGTGAGTTTCCATAGCAGTTGATACAACTTTTCTATCAATTACTAATACACTGATAAAAATATATCAAAAGTCTTTGATTTTCAAAATGGTTTCCGGAGTATAACTGTATTGTTTTTTGACAAGTAGATATATTACTTCTGTCTTCCTAAAGAAAGGTAGTTACATTGGTTTGGAAGAAGAGGGAATATTTGCATGTGTGTGTGTGTGTGTGTGTGTGTGTGTGTGTAATATTAGTTTCATTTGCCAGAATTGGCATCACAATAATTAAGCTACTTCCACCTAAGTTTGAAATTGTAGAAATGGTACAAAGCACCGACGTTAGTTTCTTTAGATATTTTATTCTTTCTTGATATGGTTAGAGAGTTTTATTAAGCCTTGGCCAATGGAAATTATGGAGGAAGGCATTAATAGCAAAGAGATCTGTTTAATGGGAAAGGATTCAGTCACTTTTAATAATGTAATTTGCAGCCTGTATTCCTAATAACCCTTGATCTTCTTAAATCATATCTTTGCCCCTTCCAAGTAAAGAGGAAGGTACAAAGCAAACAATCTAAACTTATAAGACTTCATTACCTGCTAATGCCTCATGTAGATAGACTAAATAAGAAAAACATAATGAAATTTCTTTTTTAATTCATCAGGTAGTGGAGGTTATTATGAATTGCAAAATTGCAGACGATTATGCTTTACTTGCAGGGCGCTCTATCTAGAGAGAGAAAACCTGTGTATCTTTTGGTACTGCATTCAATGTGGAGTCTTATATGTACGACCAGATTAGAAGGCTGCAGTACTTTAAAAATATCAATGGATACATTATTTCTAAATTTCTTATAGCACCCATATAGTGCTTATTTTTTTATTTTTATTTATTTATTTATTTATTTGAGAGAGAGAGAGAGAGAGCACATGAGAGGGGGGAGGGTCAGAGGGAGAAGCAGACTCCTTGCTGAGCAGGGAGCCCGATGTGGGACTCGATCTGGGGATTCCAGGATCATGACCTGAGCCGAAGGCAGTCGCTCAACCAACTGAGTCACCCAGGCGCCCTATAGTGCTTATTTTTGCAAAACCTTTATGCCCGTATGATTTCATTGAATCCTCACGACAGCCTTGTGAGGCAGCGTTCTTGATCTCCTTAGCTCAAAATCACGTAACCAGTCAATATCAGAGCCAGCCCGCAAATATAGGTCTCCTGATTCCAGATCCCTATCTGTTTCCATTTCAGACTGCCTGAAGGTGATGGTCATCCTCCTGTACGTCCAGGGCACTGAGGTTGCAGATGTGGATAACTATGCATTGGGTGAGGAGTACCTATTTTCCCCTCTTGTTGCTGGACATTCATTGGTTTAAAACCCTAGCATCATAAGATTGTAAGCATCAAAAAATGCATCATTAATCTCTCCATATATATAAATAATAGCTTCTTATCCAGAATTAATTGCCTGGAATTCTAGATCATTAATTTGGCTGTATTCTAATAGATTATGATTACCTATCAAATTAAATTGCTTGGTCTTGGAGGAGGGGTAAAATAAGAGTTTTAGTCTTTGAGGGAAGTTTCTGGAATTCTCAGTATGCCGCTAAACAACCATTAACGATTATTGGTGTTGCAGGTTAAAGTCATTTAGAGTCAGCTGTTGATCCTTTAAGAATGAGTGCTTGCCATCTGTTGAGCCTATCCTTTTAGGGTTTTCTAAGTTATAGCCTTTTATTAGAACAAAAAAGATTGTTTTTAATGAAAAGGCATAATAGCAAAAACCTGAACTCTGAGACTATTATGCTATAATAAGAAAGTTCAAATATTGCTAATGTTTCTCAAGGGAGAACTATAACTGGGGCTGAGACCAACATTTTGGTGATTCGTAATTATTAATGATAATGAGAGTTTTCAAACTTGAACTGGAAGCCAAGTTACAAATCTCTAGGTGAAAAAACTGGACTTTTTTTTTAAAAGATTTTTTTTATTTGAGAGAGAGAGAGCACAAGCAGGGGGAGTGGTAGAGGGAGAGGGAGAAGTGGGCTCCCCACTGAGCAGGGAGCCCCAGGTAGAGCTCAATCCCAGAACCCCGGGATCATGATCTGAGCCAAAGGCAGTCACTTAACTGAGCCACCCAGATGCCCCAAAACTGGACTTTCTTAAAGGTAGATGCCACATGTATGGTTTCAGCTTAATTTGAGATTCAAGTACCACAGACACTAAAATTTGTTTTTTGTGAATGAGAGGTTTGGCATCAGCGAGATGGCAAGGGTGTTATTTGTCAATAGCTGAGCTTAAAAACCCATGTTTTTGGGGTGCCTGGGGTGCTCAGTTGGTTAAGTGTCCAGATCCTGATTTTGGCTCAGGTCATGATCTCAGGGTCCTGGGATTGAGACCCATGTCAGGCTCTGTGCTCATCGGGGAGTCTGCTTGTTTCCCTCTCTCAGTCTCTCAAGTAAATAAATATATATACATATTTTTTTAAAGATTTTATTTATTTATTTGACAGAGACACAGCGAGAGAGGGAACACAAGCGGGGTGGGGGGGGGGGTTGGGAGAGAGAGAAGCAGGCTTCCCATGGAGCAGGGAGCCCGATGTGGGTCTCGATCCCAGGACCCTGGGATCATGACCTGAGCTGAAGGCAGACGCTCAATGACTGAGCCACCCAGGTGCCCCTAAATAAATATATTTTTTAAAAAATTCCACAACCAATGTTCTCCCTTGATCATTCACAAAGAAGAATGGTGTTCTAGTGCCCAGATCTTTCCTGTATGTTGGGGGATAGAATTATTAGTCAAAGAATTTAGGCTGTCATAAAAAGCAATGCTCATGAAATGACAATGTTTGAAGAGCGAGGCTCCTTTTGCAAAAGAAGAAATTAAAGGCAGAAGCAAATCGTTAGCACCAACTCTAAAAACAGAAACCATAGATCATAGAAATGATGATACCTTAGTTTGTATCAGTTTTTGTTTGTTTGTTTGTTTATTAGAGAGCCTTTTAAAACACCTTGACTCATCATGGAGAAAGCAATGTTAATAATGTTTATTTTCCAGGATGGGAGGAGGATCCAGGAAATGAGTTGAAACCTGGCAGTTGTTGCTGTTTCATAAGGGGAGAAAATATAACCTGTCCTGTTGGTGCCAAATTAAAATGGTTGATGGACTCTGGGAGCATGATTCAGGCTAAATGAAATGTATGAGAAAGACTTTGAAGAACCTAAACTCACCCTGAGACATAGAAAATTAACTCGTACAGACAGTAGAGTGATACACAGGCTAGAGCCCTGGATAGGCCAAAAAATAAGATCACAGTGACCGCTTGCTTTTTGAGCTTCCTTTATCTTGACTTATGGAATCTTGGAGAAAACGGTTACCTTCTATGGGCCTTCACACATCTATTAAATGAGGATTATAATTGCCCTTCACTGTTGGGAAGGTTATGCAATGTTTCTAAAATTTTTGAGCTTCTTATAGAGATTCTTTTAATTAACAGAAACTATGTGCTTGCTTCCGCAGCACATATACTAATTACCAGAAACTATGGTAATAAAAATTATAAAAGTTTATATATAGAAAAAATACAAGAACTGTATTTTGACCAAGAATTTTCTAACACAAACAAAAATTGCCAGAGCTGCAGGGTTAGGCAGCTTCAGAGTACGTAAGAAAGTAAATCTTCAAGGTAGGAGTGATTGCCATGATAAATGAGGAAAATAATTTCTTCGGACAGAGATTAGTTTTGAATTAGGTCAGAAAGGGATAGTTTCGCATGACATGTTGGTTATCTATTATTGTAAAGCAAACCACTTCAAAACATGGTGGCTTAATATAACAGCCATTTTACTTATGATTCTGTGGATCAATATATTCTACTGGGTTCAGTAGGGATGATTCTTCGGCTGATCCGTCTTGGGGTCAGTCATTCACATGGCTATAATCCCTGGCAGTTCGACAGAGGCTGGTTGCTCGATGATGGTCTCATTCACATGACTGATGTTGGTGTTGGTGCTGGCTTTTGTCTGGGCTTCTCATCTTCAGGGAGACTAGCCTGGGCTTCTTCACATGGCCATCCCAGTGTCCCAAGAAGGCAAGAGCAGAAGCCACAAGGCACCCCGAGGTCAGGGTTCAGAACTCTCACAAAGTCACTCAACTTTGTTAGTCAAAGCAAGTCAAAAGGCCAACCTAGATTTCAGGGGTAGGGAAGCAGATTCCTCCACCTATTGATGGGATGAAGGAAAAGTCACATTGCAAAGGGCTGTGGAGAATTATTACAACCCTATTTGTGTGCAATCTACTACACGTGATAGGGGAAGGGCAAAGGATAGTTAAGTAAAATGGTCTACTAATAAATTTAAAATTGAAATGAAAGTGTTATATCACTAAAAGTTGGGGAAGAAGACCCAAAATAACCTAAGACCCAAACAGGAAAGACCACAAATAGTCTTAAGTTTTTAAAAGTATATATGAATATCTGAAATAGAAAAATATGAATAATTCTTATCTACTGGCTTTTTGATATAACTTGTATGTGCTAATACAAGTCTCTGAAATAAAAAGTAGAACTTGAGAGGCATTATTTCGGCAAGATAACCAAAGAAAAAGTAAAAGGATTCTGATACTCTTGGGTGTCAAGTTTATGTGTTCTTGGGGTAAGACAATTTGCTATAGAAGAAAGAAAACGAAAGAATATGCAGAAGGACGAAGTTTTTTAAAAACTGAATTTCAAAAATTGTTATGAACTTAGAGATAAATATCAGATAAATATCAGTATCTTTACATAGTAGTCACCAAACATTATGAGGACTGCCATGTTTTCCCCCAATTAAGCTTTTATCACAAATTCCCACATTTCCCAACTGGGTAAGTATTTGAAAAAGAAATCCAGGAATTATAGTTGGTTGAGGATTCTGGGGAGATAGCAAGGTAAAATGGCTCACTATCCTGCCATTCTCAATTCTCCTTTGCCTCTCCTGACCCAGACAATTCCTGGAGCCAGCTGAGCACTCAGTGCAGTGAAGCCTTGAGCTGTGTGGAAGTTGAGGGTGACAGGGAACAGGTGGGGGCTTTCTTCCTGGACTTGGCTGGGCTGGCAATAAAGACGGGCATCTGATGAGTCCTGGGGGAGGATCAGAATGCATGGGATATGATATAGAGCTTGATCTACAGAGGGTGAGGGATTGAAAATCTCACTCCATTGTATCTGTGTGTGTGTGTGTGTGTGTGTGTGTGTGTCCCGTAAGAGACCAAGGAGAAAACGAACACTTGGGCTGAGTCCTCCTGTTTGGGAGGCTGGGAGAGTCTGAGGAGACTCTGGAGCATAAAGTCCTCCCTCCTGGTGTCTTGGCATGGCCCTGGTGCCTGCCTACTGTCATACTGCTACAGGAGGAGTTGCTGTTCAGGAATAGAGACCACTGTGCTCCCACTCCTTATAGAAGTGCAGCCACATGGGTCCTCCAACAATCAGACCTGAGCCCCAGTGATAGGACAAAGAGAAGTAATGGCGCCAGGAATGGCACCACCACCAAAGAGAAGACGGTCTATGAGAACAGAGAGAACACGTGGTTAACGCCATAGAGCAGCAGCTGGAGACAGATGACAACCTGACAAAAAATAGTAAGAACACATAAGGAGATTTAAATGCAGTACAAAAAGACTTCCTCGAGATGAAATGTGTGATTTTTCAATCAAATGGTTCAGTGAATGAATTAAAGGAGGTGATGATCATTCCCGAGACTTGAATTAGTAGCCTGGTCAGTCAAGTGGAAGAATCTGAAAGCACAGAACAAAAATATAAAAGGATGGAAATCACAAGAGAAAAGGGGTCTAGGAAATAGAACATGTGAGTTAACAGGAAAGCCAGAAGGAGGAAACGAAACGGATGGAGGAAAGGCAGTAATTAAATAAATATAAGAAACAAATTTTCTGAGCTTAAAAATCAGGACTTGAGTCTATAAATTCAAGTGACTCATTAAGTTCCAGCCAAGATTTATGGAAAAAGAAATCTCTGTAGATACTAGGAAAGTGCTTGTACTCTTATGAATAAAAAGCAAAATCTTGGAAGCTTCCAGGCATAGAGAACAAATTACTTACCATTTTTTAAATTTATTTTTTAAAAATTATTTATTTATTTGAGAGATAGAGTGAGCGAGAGAGAGAGAGCGCACATGAGCAGGGGCAAAGGGAGAGGGAGAAGCAGGCTCCCTTGCTGAGCAAGGAGCCCGATGCGGGGCTCGATTCCAGGACCCTGGGATCGTGATCTGAGCCGAAGGCAGATGCTTAACCGACTGAGCCACTCAGGTGCCCCCAAATTACCTACCATTAAGAAGTATCAGACGAGTCCCTGATTTCTCATGGATGACATAGTGTGCTAGAGATGGTAGAGTAACTTCTGTAGACCATGGAGACAGAAAGTCAGCAGCCCGAAAGCCACATACATACCCAAGCTGCCATTTCCCTGTCAGGGTAAAAGAAATTTGCTGCTTTGTTAGAATCAGAGATGCCATCACCTAATTTTTAGCCAAAATGAAAACGAACTGAATTTTCCCGATGAAACATTTGATACTGTTAGACTGAGTTAATAAGCAAAACCCAGTTACCTGGTGTTTATAAAAAAAACACTTGAAACAAAGTGATAGAAAGCCAACATAAAAGGATGGACAAAGATCCCAGGCAAAGACAGAGAGTCAGAAGAACTAGCAATATGAGGGTTATACAGGTAGTATTTAAGTTAAAGGCATAAGTAGGATAAAGAAAGATATTACATAATACTTTTTAAAAGGCATAGTTTATGAGGGAGGTAAATAAACCTCTATATATAGAATAACATAGCCACTAAATCTATAAAGCAAAAATATTAGAAATGCAAATAATAGTTATGGTGAGACACTTTAATAAACATCTCTTGCTTGTCTCAACCTGTATTAACCTTGTATAGAACCCTGAGATGGAGAAATTGAATAAATAAAAATGGATTCAATGGATATGTGACACTTTAGATCCCTTCAGTACAGAATATTCGTTTTCTGGGTCACTTACAAAACCTGATCATATACTTGACCACAAGGATGACCTTAGCAAATTCAAAGGAAAAGGGATTTTTATAGATCCTGTTCTCTGATCAAATCCAGTAATATTCGAAATAAATAACAGGAGGTAGTAAAAAGAACCTTTACTATTTGGAAACTTCAAAACATTCTTTTCAACCCTAGCATCAAAGGAGAAAACAAAAGTCAATTTACAAGATATCTAGAAATCAATCAAAGGAGCACAATTTATTGCAAAAGCTGTGGAATACAGTGAAAGCTGTAGCTAGTGGAAATTTTACAGGCTTTAGATGTTTTCATTATTTAAGAATAAAGACAAAGGGTACTCTTATTATGAAGTGAGAAAAAAGAATGACAAAACTAACATAAATTAGACAGAGGGAATAATAAAGATAAAAGCCAAAGTTAATAAAACAAAAAATAATGTAAAAGACAAATACATACAGTAGTTCCTTGAAACAACAAAATAGAAAGATTTATGTGTTTGATTAGGAAATAAAGAGTAAAAAATTAGCGAGACCAGAAACGAGAATAAACATGTAATCAGAGAGGCAGGAACGAATCAAAAAAGACAGCAGAGATAACTGTATTCAACGCTATGGCAACGAACTTGAAAAACCAGAAGAAATGGGTTATTTCCTTGCCAAAGATAAATGTCCAAATTTGGAAGAAAATAAAATTAAGATTGTATCTTATACCGTATATAAAGCTGAAAACAAGTTAAAAATAAAGCAAGACAAACTTTGTAAGAAAATAACCACACATATCATATTAGAAGCAGTATTAAGATTGGAGACCTAGAAGCTACAAGAGAAAGGATAAACATATGACTGTCCAAAGAGTAAGATATTCTGCATTTCGAAAGATATTAAGCAAAGCCAATAAATGGTAAAATTTGAGGAAGTGTTTGCAATACGGAGGACAGTTTAGTATGTCTTGTGACAACGTTTACGAACTGACCAGAAAAGCTCAGCAATCCAATAGAAAAATAAGCAAATAAGAAGGTGTAGTTAAGAGAGGAGCAAACACAGAAGGCCGATATGTGAGAAGGTTCTCCAACCCAAATCATGGTCTGTCACCCTTCAGATGGGCAAAAATTTATAGTCCACTAACATCCATTGCTGTTGGGGGATAAGAGTCCTCCTGTTACTAGTGGTCGAAGTCTGTGTTATACTCCTGTTGGAGAGCAGAATCTGGCGATGTAGGTCAGAGGTAATATCTGTTTGACTCAAGAATTCCACTCCTTGGGGCGCCTGGGTGGCTCAGTCGTTAAGCGTCTCCTTCGGCTCAGGTCATGGTCCCAGGGTCCTGGGATAGAGCCCCGCATCGGGCTCCCTGCCCTGCGGGAAGCCTGCTTCTCCCTCTCCCACTCCCCCTGCTTGTGTTTCCTCTCTCACTATCTCTCTCTGTCAAATAAATAAATAAAGTCTTAAAAAAAAAAAAAGAATTCCACTCCTTATCTCTTAATAAATAAAAACACCCTTATGTAAGGGTGTCACAAGGTTGTGCTCCTCCGTAATGTTTGTGTTAGGGAGAAACGGGGATAAATGAATGTTTGCCAGGAGAGGAATTGTTGGCTGTATTACAGTATATCCAAATGGTGAGATATGCGTTCATTAAAAAAGGAATTTAACGCTCTTATTAGTTGAATTGAGAGCTTTCCATGAGCCATTATTGTATGGGAAAGGCAAGATGCAGAAAACTGGGTATTACATAGTAGTCAGAAAACAATGGAAAAATTGTGCTTCTATGCATCTGTATAATTACATGTACATGGATAAATATGTGTACATGGAAATATATGTGGAAAAAACATACCAGGTAGTTACTAAGTGTTACTGGGGGAAGAGGGAGGCATAGAGGCTGGTATGGGTGGAGGGAGTGTGGAGGAGACATTAACCGAATAAACATACACACACACTACTAATAAATAATGACATTTATGATGATGTTTGCATATTTATTAAATTTGAATATGTGTATGTGCATGTACACACACAAGTGAAATTTTTAAAGTACATTATTCAATTTTATTATTTATAATTTCTGTACTAGTAAGAGGAACCTAGCTAAAAACATAAATTCTCAAATCAAAGACAACACGGTAACTGTGTCCAGGGCTCTTTGTGTTTTAAGTAAGTAGCAGAAATCCAACTTAAAAAAAAAAAAAGAAAGAAAAAGAAATCCAACCAAAAAATTAGCATAAGCAAAAAAAGGGATTTATTCCCTTTCACACAGGCCCAGGGCAGTGATCATCAGGTATCTGTCTGTATCTCTGCTTTCTGCTTTCCTGTATTTCTCTTTTTATTTTGGGCTTGATTCTCTCTTATTCTCCCTCTTGATGGCATGACAGTTCCTTGAAACATGCTTTTCTGGGCTGTGCTCCCTCCCTTGGCCCCAACATGCTTTTCTGGGCTGTGCTCCCTCCCTTGGCCCCTGGCATGTTCCTCCTTCCCCTGGCTTCACATAACAAAGTCCTTGGGAAGAGCATTGACTTCAGTCTGAGTCACTTGCCCACCCTGACTAGTCCCCGTGAGCAGGAATGATGGAGTCCTGTGATGAGTCAGGCCTGGGTCACAGACTCACACCTTTGGAGAGACGGGAGGTATAGCGGGTGGTAGAGAGTGCAAGCACAATCACAGGGCTTGAGTGAGTGGGGAACACTTCCCCAGAGACGTGGTGGCACAAGGGGGAGCAGTTCAGTCTAAAGAAGAAAAAGATACCAGGTAGACAAAAACAACACGTGTCCACTGGAGGGCTTTGCTTCAAATATAAGCCAAGTTTGCATCTTTAATATGAAAGGAATTAAGTAGTGGAGGAAGTGGATTTGAGTCAAGCAGTAAGTACCCTACGTTTAGGGCAGGGAAAGTAAACATTTGTCCGATATCCCCAAGATTTATAATAGATAATTATTTATGCGTAGAGTCTTACCCCAGATGTTTCACAAAAGGATTAACGCCTGTTATGTGATGAATAAGGAATATCAACTTCATATATTTGAACATGTATTTTTTCCAGGAAAAGAAAACCTTTTGTATTTTCCCCAGCTTTACTGAAATGTAATTGACTCTTAACACTGTGTAAGTTTAAGGTGTACGACATGATTTGCTGTCTGAATGTATTGTAAAATGTTTGCCACAATGACGTTAGTTAACACATCCATCATCATCTCAAGTAATCACACGTATTTATTTTTGAGGCAATTTCAGTGTGCCAGATTCTTTCCCCTGTCCCTGCTGAGACAGACTTTTAGGAGTTGCTCTCATCAAGGAATGCGTGCACCAGATGCGCTCATATTAGAGATTCCATCCATTTTAATATTGACTTACAGTAGTGCCTGGATATTTACATGATTAATAAGTGACATTTCTATTTTGTAAAAAAAAAAAAAAAAGGAATTATAGACCAGAGAGGAAAAGATGATAAGTTGATCCAAAATATCTACTGACAGAAAAATTCGGGCTATAAAAAATACCTAAAATATTTAGCCAGAGATTTCTTTTCCCTCCTCTTCCCTCCCCTTCTTTTATTTTTTACTGTAATATATAACACTTTAAAAAAATGTTTTACTGTGGTAGATAACACAGAAAAACGTATCGCCCAATGGTGTATCACAAACCCAACCCTCCTGAGTACCGTCCAGGTCAGGCAGCAGGGTGCTGTCAGCCTGTCAGCTGGTGCCCTCCCCACACTGCTTGCTCCACCCCCACAAAGTCCTCAGCGATCCCAACTTTTATGTTACTAACTTCCTGGCTTTTCATCTTAGCTTCACCACCAAAACTCGCATCTGCACAGCTTAGATTTGCCTGGTTTTTGAGCTTTCCAGAAGTGGAATCATTTATGTTACTAACTTCCTGGCTTTTCATCTTAGTTTCACCACCAAAACTCGCATCTGCACAGCTTAGATTTGCCTGGTTTTTGAGCTTTCCAGAAGTGGAATCATTGACTATGTGCTCTTTTGGGTCTTGCTTCATTGACTCCACATTACAGTTGTTGTCCACAGCTTTTGTCAGGTGTGAAGGCAGGGTGGGAACGCACAGCTTTTTGATAACTCTGACTCAACGGCAACCCTATGAAGTTACAGATTTTAGGTTATTAATTGAATCCTTTGAGGGACCTTAAGCATCACAATGAGACAGATGAAGTATTTATTTTTTAAGAACTCTTGCAGTTGGTACCCTGCCTTCCTAAGAGGAACGATCACCATGCTGTTTCATGGCATTCCAGGAAGAAACACTTGTGCTGGCTGCATTTCTAGGGCTGCACCAGAGCTCAAGGCTGTCAGCCAGTCCTGCCCAGAAGTGCCTCTCTCACAGGCAGGACTTGAAGTATTTCAAGCTGGTGGGGTGGGTTTGCTGGCTTAGTCTTAGAATTAAAGTAGGTGTCTTTTTTTTCTTTTAAGATTTATTTATTGTAGAGAGAGGGAGAGCATTCATGCGAGTGTGTGCACATGGGGGGAGGGACAGAGGGAAGGAATCTCGAGCAGACTCCCCGCTGAGCATACAGCTCAACTTAGGGCTCAATCCCACAACCCCAGGGTCACGACCTGAGCCGAAGACAAGGAGTGGATGCCTAACCGACTGAGCCGCCCAGGTGCCCCTACACATAAGCCTTTTGCTGGTGTTTCTAGATGCATATTCTAGCTTTCAATGCTTCTGATATAATTTTGCTTATTTATCTTCACTGAATATTTTACTGTCTCTTTTCCGGATGTCTTTATGTATATGTTTACATACTGTCTTTTCCTTTTTTACACACCTTCACATACACCAGTCCTTTTGATGGTAGTAGAGGCAATCGCTGCTGTGAATTCTGCCCTTACCATCAGTTTCAGTATACCTGGATTTGAGAAGGCATTAAGACTGAGTGGGAGGGTAGAGAGAGAAAAGAACAGAATATTCCGTTTGGATGGGTCTTCAGTCTGCGCGTGGTGACCAGGAGGCCTGATGAGTGGGAGCTGTCCAGGAAGTGGATCTGCAGTAACCTGCCCAGGGCCCGGGTCCGTTCGGTGAGAGTGAAGACTGGGAATGGTGGCAGGGATAGAACACCTTCTTGGTCCATGACTCCCCTCCTGGAGGTAGATGTTCACCCACAGGAGAATAAGGAGCCAGCTTTGTAGGATTGTGGGCAAGATACAGTCACATTTTGTGACCATATGGGCGCATGTTTCATGAACAGGATCAGGAATGAAGAAAACATTCAGGGCACATGGAAGGAAAAGGCACAGAAGAGTGGATGTCTGTGTCTGTGTATACTTTCTGTGTGTGTGTAAGAGTGCATATACAGAAATTGACCTTATGATAGCAGTTCTGAAATACATGCATTCATATATAATAAACTCTATTTTTTTAAGATTTTATTTATTTATTTGACACAGAGAGCACAAGTAGGCAGAGCGGCAGGCAGAGGGTGAGGGAGAAGCAGACTCTCTGCTCAGCAGGGAGCCCAATGCGGGGCTCGATCCCAGGACCCCGGGATCATGACCTGAACCGAAGGCAGACGCTTAATGACTGAGCCACCCAGGCGCCCCAGTAAACTCTATTTAAAAAAACCCTATCTGGGGGCACCTGCATCGGGCTCCCTGCTCAACGGGGAGTCTGCTTTTCCCTCTCCCTCTCCCTGCTGCTCCCCCTGCTTGTGCTTGCTCTCTCTCTCTCTGTCAAATAAAAAATAAATAAAACTTCAAAAAATGAAATAAAGTAAACCCTATTTATATGTTTTTGTTGGCACTAGAGATTCTATTTATTGATTAACTTCCTTTTCCCACCAGGAATGTCTTGCAACTGTTATCCATTATGCATTCTTGTATTATATGAAGTCAATTAAAAAATTAGCAGAGTCACAAAAAGGAAGGTAATATGTATTCACAAGCCAACTATTCATAATTTCATGTATTTCAAGTTGAGCCACCCACCGCCTCTTCCCTGTTACGCAGGACGACCCACAGCAAAGTTGATCCCAGCATAGTTTTGCTCTACTTCTCAGAACTGCCGTGGCAACCTTCTACTACAGTGCTTGGGGGGTGTGCTCAGAAATTCAAATACATTTTGATATTTTCCCAAGCAAAACATAATTTAAGACAAATCTTTTACCAAAAAGTCACATACATCAAAGCCAAATACAGATGATGTGGAGATATCCCATACTGCTGCCCCCTTCATTAGTACTAATAATTGGGGGCTGACCGTGCCCATGGAATCAACCCTCAGCCTTTGGTCCAAAGCCAGTGACAGCACCTGAGGACCAACAGTAAGCACTGTTGACTGTATTATGCTTTCTGTTCACTACAGAGAGAGTTTACAGGAAATGAAGTAGGCAAGTAGGTGAACATCGAGTGCTTCTTCCTGATAGCTACGCATGCGCGATTCTTTGTGCTTGGAGATGTGATGTGACTGTGCATGTGTTGTGTGTGTTTAGTTCTCTTTTTTGAGAGTTAGACTTGGCTGTCAGGTGTCATTTGCTTCATTCTTCCTTAAGTGAATTTATCCTTAAGATTTCCTTCTTTTGTATATTCCTAAGTACTGTTGAGGGCATTTAGATAACTGGTATTTATACTGTTGATAATCTGAATTAATCAGTCTATATTGAATGGAATTTGATTGCAAATGTATCTGTTTCTGATACGTGACCCATTTCATTTTCAGAGAGGCCAGAATTTGTTATTAGTCTTAGAAAATCTCTATATTTTGTCATAGTCATGGTGCTCTAGAATGTGTTTACACCAGTAGGAATCTTAATTCCTCCTTCACTATCGTGTTTGTGGATTGAGAAAGCTAAGCATGGAGACAACACTTCCCTGTCCCGGGGCTCTAACCTTTAAACCTATTGCTTCTAACGACTGGAGCTCAGAAAATTCCATGAAGCACATTTCAGTGAACTGTTCACTACATTAGAATCTGTTTTTTCCTTTGCAGACCCTTCATGTGGCCTTTTAAAATATGTGTTTGAGACAGAGTGAATGTAGAAGCTGAAAATGCCTGGAAGATTTCTGGTTTCTGTTACTACCTGTCCTGCCTTTTTGCATCACCACCTGATTTGGATGATGTGATATTCAGAGGGACGCCTTAATTGAAGTCATTCTTCAGTGAGTCGCCTCTGGCGGGAGGTCGTAGACTTGATTCAAGATGGCCAGTCAGCCACCAGACAACACAGCAGAGGCTCAGGTCTCTGACGAGCTCGAGTGTAAGATCTGTTACAATCGGTACAATCTGAAGCAGAGGAAACCCAAAGTGCTGGAGTGTTGTCACAGGGTTTGTGCCAAATGCCTCTACAAGATCATCGACTTTGGGGACTCCCCGCAAGGCGTCATTGTCTGTCCTTTCTGTAGGTTTGAGACCTGCCTGCCAGATGATGAAGTTAGTAGCCTGCCCGATGACAACAACATCCTGGTAAACTTGACTTGTGGAGGCAAAGGCAAGAAGTGCCTGCCCGAAAACCCTACCGAGCTGCTGCTGACCCCCAAGAGGCTGGCGTCTCTCGTCAGTCCTTCTCACACTTCCTCCAACTGCCTGGTCATAACCATCATGGAGGTGCAGAGGGAGAGCTCCCCGTCTCTGAGCTCCACTCCCGTGGTGGAATTTTATAGGCCTGCAAGTTTCGACTCTGTTACCACCGTGTCACACAACTGGACTGTGTGGAACTGTACATCTCTACTCTTCCAGACATCTATCCGGGTGTTGGTTTGGCTGCTAGGTTTGCTCTACTTCAGCTCCTTACCCTTAGGGATCTACTTACTGGTGTCTAAGAAAGTCACCCTTGGGGTCGTCTTTGTCAGCCTTGTCCCTTCGAGCCTTGTTATTCTCATGGTGTATGGGTTTTGCCAGTGCGTTTGTCACGAATTTCTAGACTGTATGGCACCTTCTTCTTAATTAATATGCAGACTAAGAAATTTGACACACATTGCCATCCTTGAAGTTAGGTAATTTATCATTTATTTATTTTATATTCTCCGTGACTAGTGTCCATGACATTAACAAAGCCATTAGCCAAATGTTTGTGGTCTGTTTTTCATCAAAATTTTGACTCAATTGGTTTTCCTGTATGCTGGACATAAAAAAATGTTCCTTTCTACTTAGGTGTTAGCAAAGATGCAAAAATGTGTAAGCTAAGCCTTCACAGAGCTCTTCTTGTGAGTCTGCCCACAGAAAGGGTGGGATTTCACTTAACCCTGCTGGACAGGCACCAGGGGAGAGGTGTGTTAGGCTGTAGTAGGGGTCTTTGTGGCAGGTTACGGATGAACTGGTTCCTCTAATCCTCGATAATCTATGATGGAGGGTGGACACAAGAGGAAAGCTGTTCCAAGACACATCTACTTGAAAAATGTGACCTGTCCCTGCCCTGCTCCCCCTCCCACATCCCCCTCCCACATCTCTCTCCCACACACCTTCTGCACCCCCTTCCTGCACCCCCTCATGCCCCCCTTCTGCACCCTCCTCCCGCATCCCCCTCCCGCACCCCCTTCCCACACCCCCTTCCCACACCACGGTCCTCCACCCCCCTTCCACATACCTCCCACACCCCCTCCAGCACCCCCTCACACCCCCGTCCTGCACCCCCCTCCCTGCACCCCTTCCCAACTGCTCCCGGACCCCCCTCATGCCCCTGTCCTCCACCCCCCTCCCACAGCCCCCTCCCTCACCCCTCACACCCCCATCCTCCACCCCCTCCCACATCCCCCTCCCACACCCTCTCACACCCCCATTCTGCACCCCCCTCCCCGCACCCCTTCCCACACTGCTCCCGCACCCCCTCCCACACCCCGTTGTTGGCTGTGCCCTGAATCCTCTTCAGGTGTTCTCTTGCAAGTTAAGGCCACTGTCTGTGGTCTGGGGCTCCAGTGAGGTGCTGCTTCCTTCTGACATGCTCCTTTGCCAAGAGGAAACTCGGCCTCGAGCCCTTGTGTGGTTTTAATTAAATACCTGTTTTGCCACATTTCTAAAGAGAATTAAACATACTGTGGAATTTGCGTCAAAGCAAACTTCATGACAGAATATGGCTACTTGTCTTTGAGCCCCTTTCCTCCATATTTATTTTCTTCTCCCTCTTCTCTGAAATTCTCATAGAGCAGTTACAGTTCATGGAAATCTGCATTTGAGTCTTGCCCTCAAACAGTTGAGTTGAGTTTTATTAACCACCTTGTTCAACAAGTCCCACCCCTTATCCTGGATGAGGTTCTACTTCAATTAGTTGTTAGAGGCATATGAGGATTTCCACGACCACCCCCCCCCCATTGTATTTCAAATTCTACTAGGGACTTATTTAACTTAATCCTATAACAGTTTGGGGTAAATTGTGGCAGTGGAAACCCAGAAATAATTATTGAGATGTTCTAGCTCACAGATTGAAGTGCTGAGAACCCAAGCATTCTCGCTGTACTGTGCTGGATTATACCAGAACATAATGGTTTAGGCTTCTGTGCAAAATGGGGTTGCACTTGGCCAAAGCGATGGGCAGGGAACACACAGAGCCGCTGAGAGGACCCTTCAGGGCAGTCAGATGGAGGTGACAGAGCTCAACTTGACATGTTGCTCTTCCTCTTGTTTTAAAGTCCATTTTAGCATGGAGTCACGTTCTTACATAATTTATTTCAAATAAAAGCCTAAGCTGTGTGACTTGAGTTAATGAACTCCTTTTCATGACGTGGGAGAAGTTGAATGTATATATTTAGGAGAAGAAATTGTTTAGCAGATTTTAGGTTTGAGGGAATAGAATGTCCACAGAAACTGGGCCAAAAAAAAAAAGCTTTTCAGTTCTTAAAACCCATTACTGACGATTAACATTAAAATATTTATTATCATTAGAAAAGGGCATTACTAAGATGACTTCGACCTGTTTGTGATGAAACATTTATTGTGTGACACAGTTGCAGTGGGCCAGTCCAATTTCTTTATTCAGGAAGAATTGACACTTATTTTTAGAATAGTAGTTTGATTTTAATCTTCTAACTCGTGACTTTGAGAATATGTACGCCCAAGGCGAGTACGATGGGAAACCATACTGGGGTGTGGTCCAATGGATTGAAGCCCCAAGTTATAACTAAATACATTTATAATTTCATAAAATCTAGGTTAGATAGCATTGTGAATGCAGTTCCCAAAAATCTGTTTGTACTTAGAGTAAACATAATGTTTAGGAGGTGTTTTGTGGTTTGGATTTATATATTTATAAGGTTTTTAAAAAATGTTCATTTTGTCTGACATGTAACATCAAATAAATTGGTGAGTTATATGATGAGATTTCTAGAAAGCTCTGGATGTGGGTACTGTGTATTTTGCTTATTTGTATAATGTCTGCAGTGCTAAATTTGTGTTTCTTTGTATATTGTGATAGTCTTTTTTTTTTTAGTCGCCAGTAAATTAATTTGGTTTTAAAGAGTTTTAAATGTAAAGCAAAAAAACCCTCTTTATGCTGTTGAATGAAAACAGGACACTGCTTCAATATTTTATTCACTGTGATAATATTTGGTTTGTCCATTAAATTATTGTTTTGACACCAGAAGTTTGATTTCTCTGACTCATGGTTGAGATTCAGTTATTACTTTGGATTTCTGTTAATGTTAGATAATTGCAAACGTGAACTTTTCAGAAACTCTGGTGAAGCTAGTGCCTTTAGCAGACACATGAAGATTTCAGAACTTTCTGACAAAGTTGATCTAACTGGTCCCGCCTCTGAAAGGCCTTACACTTAAAAACAAGACCAAACCAAACCGAAAACAAAATGGGAGGGAATTTGGGAAGATGAAACAAAACCATTGTCTTTATCTTTATAAATAAAGTTTTTGGTTTTAATTTGTTTGATTTATTTTCCAGAATCTGCCTAGGTATTCAGCAAAAACGGTGTCCATTTTAGATGGGGAATCACTAGCCTTCTGTGATCTGGGCAAATTTTTATAATTACCCGATCTTTAAATATGACCATTGTTAGGCAAAGTAGACATCACTTGGGAGTATGTAATGGTTACATGTTTATGATAATTAGTGAGTTGGCACCACATGTTAATCAAGAGTAATGGTTTTCACTCACTTCTGAAATCTTTGCATAAATGAGCAAGGAATGTGGTTAAGGAAAGGCATTACCTGCACTAGTCATAACTTTGATGAGTCATGATTACCTGCTGAGAGAGACACAAGTGATGAGCATGTGCTTAGTTGTAAACAGACACCGTGACTTTGAGGAAATGTTCTAATATGTCATCCCAGTAGATGCAGATGCCAAAGGAAATCCTGTATTGATAGGGAAAGTGATACCACAGTATAAGGACCACCTCTGTGAGTCCTAGAGTACAGAAGGTGTGAAAAAGACTTAACCTGAATGGAATGAGGGCGAACCACAGTTCTCTGCGTTTCTACATTTTTTGAGACTTGTTCTTTTTTTCACTCTTCTTGGCAAAAAGCAAATACCTGCCTTAACTCCTTAGAAACACCACAGAAACACCACTTACTATTCCAGAGCTTTCCTTAAAACCAATGGAAGGCTTGGGTACAGGTAAGATCTCTGAAAAAGTTTCACCATTGGCCCTTGAAACTTGAGTCGTGTGTATTTTCCACATCTCTGCCCATTAGATGTTTACTTCTCAGCCTCTTACCAATTTATGAATTTTTACTCTTCTGTGGGGAGCTAGAGGCTTAGTATTGGGTCTACCCTGACAGGTTTACTTTTGTGTAAAAGATTTTTTTTTTTTTAAATGTATGCAGATAACTGGATGTTGAAGTTTGTATAAATTCCAAGTGAGTCCTAGAGGCAATGCAGATGCAACTCAGTTGCTTATGTCATGTAAATTTGTGGCATAGTCCAAATCTCAAGTATGCTCAGTACACAGATATTTATGGTTTTTGACCTGAAGGTGCTTTAAATTTAGGAATTAAAAAAAAATCAGAAGTTAAATTATGCCCTGCCCATTGTGTATACTGAGTATACTGGACTGTGTGGTAATGTATTTTTAGAAGTGGTTGAAGCTTGATTTAATGAAGACATTCACTTACCTGGAACACTCTACAAGCATTTTTAATCAGCCAGGAGTTTATTAGATTTGCATCATATTAACATTTTCCCTTTAAACCGAGATGGTGGGAAGTTTATAAGAGGGAAGAATGTGCTGTGACTTCATAGGTCATTTCAGATCTTGGTTTTCCTATGAAGTTCAGTGTTTTAGGTAAGAAAGTTTTTTGGTTTTTGTTTTGTTTTGTTTTGTTTTGGCAGTGTTCAGATCCATTTACCTCTGTACTCAGATCAGTGGTCTGGCCAGAATGCCTACGTTTGAGAGTCTTTCGTGTTTTTTTTTTTTTTTTTTTTTTTAAGATTTTTATTTTATTTATTTGACAGAGAGAGACACAGCGAGAGAGGGAACACAAGCAGAGGGAGTGGGAGAGGGAGAAGCAGGCTTCCCGCCGAGCAGGGAGCCCGATGCGGGGCTCGATCCCAGGACCCTGGGATCATGATCCGAGCCGAAGGCAGACGCTTAACGACTGAGCCACCCAGGCGCCCCTCTTTCGTGTTTCAATAGCAAACGGAAGCGAGTGGGAGAGAGCGGAGGGTCAAGGTTGAGCTCTTTGAATGATGAGTAGAGGAACCGGCAAAGGGACTGCATTGGTGCAGCCTGAGCCCCAGGAAAGAGAGCTGCAGACATTGGAGGACGTGTGCTCACAGGCGCCAAGAGCTAAGAGGTGGAATTAGCATGATTAGATGAACACAAACGGAAGCAGATGAAGATTACTTTATTGAAAAAAAAGGCTTGTCAAGCTTTTCTCATGAAGAAAAAGTCCAGAGAATCACATAATTATCACTGGTACACTCACCTCTTAGAGTGGGCACTTAACCTTTTGCCATATTGGTCCCCCCCCCAAAAATAAGAGACCTCCTCTAATTTGACTAAAATATTATGATATCTAAGACAAAAATACCTGTCTAATTGTTTAATATGCAGTCTTATTAAATTTTCCTAGTCCCAAAATATCTTCTATAGCTCAAAGCACAAAACACAAGCCAGGCACTAATCAAGATTCGCACACTGCATTTGGTTATTATGTATTTTACTCTCTTTTATGCCAGAACAGTCACCCCACTTTGTTTTCCTCGTGATGCTGACTGCTTGAAGAAACGAGACCCGTTATCTTGTACAATATCTCACATTCTGGGTGTCTGTTTCCTTATGGTGGTGAGGAAATGGTCAGAAATTCTTCTTTTATCACTTGATTTCCTGTAAACTGGAAGTTAGATAGAGGATTTTGATTGCATTCAGATTTAGGGCAAGAATTTTTCTTAGATGGTGCTCTGTACTTGTTACTGCACCACATTGGGAGGCATGATTGGAAGTCTGCGCCACTATTCGAAGTGCTGTCTGATCAGTCAATTAAGGTGGTGACATCCAGGCCTCTCATTTCCCCAGTCATCTGTGGGGGGATAATTGGACCTCATGCAAATATCATCTTCCTTGACAATTTCTACTTGATGCTCCTTACTTGAATCGATTATTTCATTTCCCAAAGATTTGGAACGTGTCATTCTGTAAGAAGTAACTTCTCGTTCACTGGAGGATTTCAAGAGGGGCTGGTCCAGTGGCCTGTTGGCAGGCGTGCTATGGAGGAGGGAGACTCATAGGAGCCTATACCTGTCTAAAGCTTCAGTGAATCTTTTTTTTTTTTTTTTAAAGATTTTATTTATTCATTCATGAGAGATAGAGAGGCAGAGGCAGAGGGAGAAGCAGGCTCCCCGCAGAGCGGGGAGCCTGATGCGGGACTCGATCCCAGGACCCTGGGATCATGACCTGAGCTGAAGGCAGACGCCTAACCGACTGAGCGACCCAGGCGTCCCAAAGCTTCAGTGAATCTTAAGGTTGGAATGCATCATTAGAATCACTCAATTATTGAAGGAATAAGCTGAAAGGGCTAACAAACTTTTATCTCCTGAGATACTTTCTGTAATCTCAGAGAAGGAAGAAACCCAAATCTTCTGTGAAATAACATTTTGTAAAAATTGTAAATAATGTGCTTGACTAGCCTCAAACCTTCGAAATACCACCTGGATATTGAACTACTCATCCGAAACACATTATGACTCTCTGGCTTAAGTTACTTAACCAACTCTCTGGTTATCTTCCAATCGTGTTGGGACTACTTATCATTTCCCTTAAGACTCCATATTCCTTTGCCTCAGTCTTTGTCAGATTTTCTTGACTGCTTCACTTCAGATAGCTTATTTTCTTGTTTTTCTAATAATTAGTGCATTCCTCAGTTTATATTCAGAGTCATCCTGTTGGACCAGAATACCTCTTGTTTATTGTCTGACCATTTTCTCCCTCTTAAAATCCTTTCCAGGCAGTGGATTCTTCCATAAAGTTCACTGTATTTTCCTAGTCATGATATTATTTTGGAACTTTTCTATAGGCACCCTCCCATTTTTAGATTTTTCTGTCCCTTGAGTGGCAAGTGGAATACATGCAGAGCTTCTGTCAGCTCACATAATAAATTCTGTAGTCTTTAGATATATTTGTAAAGCTTTTAATAAGCATTTTTCTTAAGTAAAATGTGTGCTGCATGATTCTAAACTTAACATCTCCCCTTAATGCTTGCCAATACAATTCCAGTTTGGTTGAGCCAGTCATGAGTTACCCTGGCTAATAAATATGTACTGGACTACAGCAAGGTAACTCTGAGAGCTGGCTTCATCTCAAATTCTTTCTCGATGGTTTAGAAATGTAGACTTTTTGTTGTTCCATATCTATAGATAAGTAGCTTATCTTCTAACATGGAATTTTAATTGGATTAAAATGACACTTTAGCTATGAAATGTTATTTTTAATGCTAAATAACATCTCTAGTCAACAAATGAACATCTGTTTTTGTTATGTCCTGAGCCAAAACCTCCTGCACTCTTCCTTCTTTCTTATTTTCTTTGATTTCTTTAATGCCACTTATGGAAGAACCTAGTGCTCCTCACTGTCATGCTCCTTCACACCTCCTGCATGTGTGCATGTGCGTGTAGACACACACACATACACACACACACCCCAAGTCTTCAATTTATGAAACAGATTTGTGAATGAGAACCACATTAGTCTTTTGTGCTATCAGTAATTATCTATGTAAGGACTATTTTAAAATATTTTTGTGACCTCTAACAAACTATATTTCTGACTTCTCATAGAATAATGGGTTCAGCTGCTTGTCTCGGACATAATTATTTCCTCCTTTACAGTGTTCACCATTACTAAGCAACAGAAATTATCCCAAGCTACATGATGAACTGGTTGTTGACATTGCTTCTGTTTGGTGTTTTTTTTTTTCAAGATGTTCTAGCTAGAACAATGTATTTCTATGGTTAAATTTGTTGTTATTACAAGTTCTATCTTTGGTTAGAGTTTTGAAAATTATAGAACTATTTCCAGCCTGTAATTTGACGAGCTCTAACCACCAGTTGAAAGGGAGCAAAATGTACTGTAATTTTGTGGGCTTTTTCTTGCTGTTGGAATGGGAGGTAGAGTGAAATGACACCAGAAGGCTAAGAATACTAACTTCTGTTCTTGGAGTCAGGGAGGAAGACCACACTGCCGATTACTTACTCCTCTTCTTTACCTATAGCTTTATATTCCAAGTGGGAACTTTGTCAGATTTTTGGATCAAACACTTAGATTCATTATTTAACCCATATCCTTGACTACCTAGTATGCATAGAATACAAATATTCCTTGACTCTTTGACAGCGTCCATGCTTGTCATGCTTTAGTGAAAAAATATAAAGACAATCACAGCGTTGGAAAGAGTATCATATTAAAGCAGTTAATTCTAAAATGCATGACGTGGAACATGTCCAAGTAGATGGCTCAGCAAGAGAGGGCTTCATGGCTGTATATGTTTCAGGAGCTGTGTGTAGTCTCATCTTCCTCTTAAAGATCCTCACTGAACATCAGCATAGTAAAGCACGGGTAAGACTCAGTGAAAGAAGCCTGTTTAATGGTTTAATCCAGTGTTTTCTCAAACTTAAGAAACCATCAAACTTTTTCTCAAACGTCGATTAATATTTCATGGAATT
The DNA here is from genome assembly GCF_029215605.1 of Mirounga angustirostris. NCBI lineage: Eukaryota > Metazoa > Chordata > Mammalia > Carnivora > Phocidae > Mirounga > Mirounga angustirostris. The sequence continues at coordinate 13,850,071 of NW_026991716.1, read as the reverse complement.
AGTGTTCTGTGGGGGCACATTGTATGAAACTTTCACTAGAGAATTGATAAAACAGTCATGTGGAATCTGACTGCAGATGTAAATCACTGAACGTGTGAATTAAAAAGACAGTCAAGAAGAAAGTCATAATTTGGCAGCGGGTCCAAGTAGGACGCCAAAATGCAAAGGAGGAAAGGAACAGGCTTCCAGTAGCGGGGACAGTAAAATGTTGATAATACTGCTTATTTCCAAATTAAGCAATTTATATTCTTATCAGAGCTGTATGGAATGACACATTGAAACTCTGGCTCTATGCCCTTCGTCAGCATGTCTTTACATTACATGTAGGCAAATATCGAAATACATGCAGAAGGAGGTCCCCAGCAGAATAATGAACTACTGGCTATTTTTTGAGCCTACAAAACTTCCACAGTTAATTCTCAAGGAATGGAACCCAATGTTCCAAATTTTGAAAAACATGTACCAGATTTCAGTTTTTGATCTTTGAATGTTAGGGTGGGAAAGATTTTAGAGATCACAGTCCAACCGCCTTCTTTTACAGACTTACACCCTGAGAATTGATCGAAGGAGTCACATGACAAATGCTGGAGCCACATTCCAGCAATGTGTTTGAGGTCCAAGCTTGCTTTTTACCCTACACTTCCTGATAGTCAGTATCGGTCAACTTATTTTTTCCATATGCATTATCAAATTATGGACAACAAAATATGCAGCGGGATGGAGATTATTTTATTCCTTAGAAGTTATGTCTAGATGCAAAAATTTGTAATGAAGATAGCAGACGATCATCAGAATTATTCAACATCCTTCTTTGTTCTGGAGAAGAAAGATCAAAGCAGTGGATTGAGTTCTGCCAACTTATCCATACAACACTAAGCTTTATCACACACAAGCAGACAGCTGTCATCATTAGGAGAAGGAAGAGGGTATTAAGGTAAGAGGTCAGTACATGTGTGATAAATCATCAGGATCTGCAGACTCTCACATTGATCTTTTCTTTCCATATTCCTAAAGAAAAAAATATTTTTCTAACTGTTAAGGAAAAAATTATTCAATGACACTTGTTCAAGCATGGATAAAGCGGGGCGGGGGAGGTGGGGAGCCACCAGGTGGGTGAAGGACCCACTGAATGGGGTCTTGTAGTGGCTGAGAGACAATGACCTCAACTCTGGCTCCACAAGGACAAGTGGGGATTTTTATCCAAGGAGCAGGATGGGGGTCAGTGGATAGAAAGTTACTAAGAGGAGACATCAGGGGCAAGGGGGATTCTTGTTAGACCCACTCAAAATAATTCTTGCTGAAGGCAGGCCAGAGTGATAAGATATTAAGGCTGGTCAGACACCAAGGGTAGGTGATTTTTCTTGTTCAAAATGGATTCTACAAATGCTGAGGGAACAGAAGGCAAGCTGAGGACAAAGCAGAAGCTGACACCCCACAACCCCCCCTCCAGATGGGATCTATGTGACATTCCTCAGGCACTCCTGGCTGCCCTAAAGCTAAGGAAAGGAAAAACAAAGAGTTAACTTATAGAGATCACAACCCTGCAAGATAGGAGTCTTCCTCAGTTTACACAAGTCTTAGCAATTTACAAGAACAAAGCATTTCTATCAATAGCTTCCAGATGGAAATGTAGATACAATTAAATGTTCTTATAACCTGCAGCCCATTGGCAGATACTTGAATTGGGCAGAATGTAATGTTCCTCCAGGAAGCTCCCAACTATCTTCATGTTGATGCCTTGCTAGAGGGAAAAACAACCTTCACTTGACAACGGCAAGGTCTCCAGTATCCTGTGAGTCTTTAACATATGAAAATCCTTTTGAAACCTCCCTTTTCCTCACTTCCCCCAACCCCATAGTATATAATCAGCCACCCCTCACAACCCTGGGACAGCAGCTCTTTCTGCCCACGGGTCCTGTGTCCGTGCTTTAATAAACCACCATTTTGCACCAAAAACATCTTAAGAATTCTTTCTTGGTCGCCAGCTCTAGACTCCACCCCACTGAACCTCACCTATATTCCAAAACCCCATCACAAAGCCCGAGAGGAAATCCCAAGTGGGGCTGAGTTGAGCAGAGGGCTCAGAGGAACCTGATTAAGACAGGCCAGGGAGAGAGTCTTTGTAAATACGCACGACCCTCATTTACACCCTTACCTGGATAGTGGCAATGGTCTTTGAGGCATGGTATGTAGGGATACTCTGCGGTCCAGGGAGATGCTCCTCTGAGTCGCTGGTCCTGCAGTGCCTGGACCTCAACTCCCATGATTGGTTCTCGTCTCCCTCCCCATCCCCCATGTCCTCCCCGCCCAGCATCCTCTGGCTCACATCAAATTGCGCACATTTGGCTTTTACAACTGTGACTGTAATGAAACTGTTTTCTCAAAGGGACTTGAGAAACTTCTATTTTTTTTTTTAAGATTTTTAAAATTTATTTGAGAGAGAGAGAGTGAGAGAGTGCAAGAGGGGGTAGGGTTAGAGGGAGAAGCAGACTCCCTGCCGAGCAGGGAGCCCGATGTGGGACTCGATCCCGGGACTCCGGGATCATGACCTGAGCCGAAGGCAGTCGCTTAACCAACTGAGCCACCCAGGCGCCCCGTAACTTCTATTTTTATCAGTTAAACATGTTCATGGCATCAAAAGCTAAATGTCTAAGGTCATATAATGAAAAACAGATGCCCCTGCCCCATCCTTCCTGATCCTTGAAGGGCAAACACTTTCTACTTGAAAATCTTTTTAACTCTTTACTTCCATATTCCTGAAAACTGTACATATATGATAATTCCTTGCTGGTTTCTTTTTCTTCGATTTTGCTCATTGTTTTCTGTTGTGGAAAGTGAGGATTTCATTTCTTATTATCTGCCCTCCACCACACACACACACACACACACACACGCTCCCACTCTTTACTTCTCAACATAGTTCAATTGCAAGTTTTGGTAAAATAAATATTCAGTGCTTAGATTGTGAATGACTAAGTAGTACTGCTCACAGCTGAGGTCCTAGTGTATTGTGAATACATTTTCTTTTTTTTTAACAGCTTTTCTTGAAGTATAACTGATATGCAAAAAAAAACCCTGGACATATTTAATAAATGCAATTGGCTGAGTTTGGAGATGTGTGTATACCTGTGAAACCATCCCCACACTCCAGGTAATAAACATATCGGTCACCTCCTTACTTGACATGAGATCTACTCCTAGTGATGCTGAATTGCTAGCTACAGGCCCCCTGTTGTACAGCGGATCTCCAGCACTTATTCATCCTTTAGAACTGGAACTTTGTGCCCATTGAACACCAACTCCCTGTTTCCCCCACCCCTCAGCCCCTGTCAACCACCGCCATGTTCTTTCTTATTTTAATTTTCCGATTTTAATTTTCCCTGGAGTTAATTGCCTCATTTAAGAATTTACTTCCATTTCTCTGTACTTACAACTGAATCATCCTGAGACTCTGTGACTCAGGAAAGACCTTTCCTTCCCATCAAACATGGTAGCTAATCTGCCAGTTTGCCCTCCTGGAGCCCTTCATTGTCTCCATGCAATCTGGATTAGTTGTTTTCTGCTCAGCTGGCCTACAGGGACTTTCTTTCATCCTGGGAATTCTGTTTCTGAATTGCATGCCATCTTTTTCTTGCTTTATTTATGTTGGAGCAGCTTGCAGGAAAAAAAAAAAAAAAGAGGCATAAGAGGTAAAAATCTTAAGACCTTGTGTGTTTGAAAATCTCTCAATCCTAGCCGTAGGCTTGATTCACAACTTGTTTAGAAATCATTCTCCCTCAGAATAAAATAAGATAAAAACAGAGAGGGAGGCAAACCACAAGAGACTCTATAGTTAGGAGAACAAACTGAGGGTTGCGGGAGGGGAGGTGGTTGGGGGAGGGGCTAGATGGGGGATGGGCATTAAGGCGGGCACTTGTTGGGATGAGCCCTGAGTGTTGTATGTAAGTGATGAATCACTGAATTCTACTCCTGAAACCAATACTACACTATATGTTAACTAACTTGAATTTAAATTAAAAGAAAAAAAAAAGAAATCATTCTCCCTCATTCCTTCTGAGCCTTGCAATCCCCAGTTTGCTGTGGAGAAGTTCTATAGTATTCTAATCTCCAAGTCTTTGTATGTGATCTTTATTTTTTCCATTGTGGAAACTGTTAGGACCTTCTTTTTGTCCTGTTCTGAAATTTCACGGTGTAACAACTGTTACACAGATTCTTTGCGTTCATTGTGCTGGGTGTTCAATAGGCTCTTTCCACATGGAAAATCATTTCTTTGGTCTAGAAATGCTCTTGAATTATTTATTTATTTTTAATTTTAAAGATTTTTATTTATTGTCGGAGAGAGAGAACAAGCAGGGGGAGCTGCAGGCAGAGGGAGAGGGAGAAGCAGACTCTCCACTGAGCAAGGAGCCCGATATGGGGCTCAATCCCAGGACTCCGGGGTCATGATCTGAGCCGAAGGCAGGCGCTTAACCGACTGAGCCACCCAGGTGCCCCAAACTTGCTTCTTTTTGACATTCCTTCTTCTCCTTGCTGCTTCTGCCACTTGGTCCTGCTGCAGGCTTACGGGCAGCTTTTGGTAAAATGTATGCTGACTATATTTGTGAGCTGAGGTGATTCCAAATGAGCTCTTACGGGTTCTAGAAATTTTAGAACTTTCTCTTAGAATGTGGTCGAGATGTATACACAACACAAGGAGGGTTCAAACATTTCAAAAACACATGTAGTGCCATGGGCTGATTCCACCTGAAGCTTGGGTGGATCCACTTGGAGTTCAGAATCACAGGAGACACACACATCTTCACTAGCAATCTCACCAAAGAGAAGATTCTTCATCAGTGGGTGTTACTCTCTATATTAGAATGCAGAAAATGTGCAGGACAGCCTGGCTGGGTTTTTTTGAAAGCCTCCTCTTTCTTATATTTAATGGAGAGAAGGAAAAATGATTGCTGGTTTAGAAATTATTTTTAATAAAATTTGAATCGCTATGAGCAGAAATCATTTTCTTTTTTAACTTCAGTCTAATAAACATGCTACGGCCCTAAAGGGATAAAATAACTCCCTAGCAGAAATGAGACATAACACTTGTGATGATTAATGACCTCATAATCTGAAAATCTCCGATCAGCAAAGTGTCTTTTTCTTTTCAAAGGTTCACCGTGGCCAAGTTATTCATCAAACTCTTATTTTGCACGATGCCGACGTTGTTCTCATATAAAATTCAGAAATGATTAAGCATTTGTCAGGCATCATTTGTTTTCAATTATGCAGGTAAATGTGAGACTGGAGTCTGTTGTCTCTAAAAGTATCTGACATTGACATTGACACCAGCCAATTACAGCTTCCCACCTGGTTGTGGAATTTTAATACCCTGTATGTTACAGGGTACTAAAGGTGAAGTGATGCACTCTGCTGAGCAATAACGTTGTTTCCTGCGCTTCTTAAGTTACCTTGTGCTTGTGAATTAAGGTCTCTGTGGAATCTGAGCCCCGATGCCTCCCCTGTAGCATGCATTTCTGGAAGCCCCACGAAGACAAGCCTGTCTGGGATTTACGGAGCCCGGACCACATGCCACAGTCGGGGCGAACTGCCTCCGGTGCGTTAATCCAGCCAGTTGTCACAGCGTCCCAATTATCTTCAGCTAGCGGCTAACTGCAAGGCGCTCCCATGTGAAAAATAAAAGTTTTCTCTCCCTAAACTCAGCTCTACTCTCTGGAAGTATTCCTTTTTTACTATTAAAAAAAAATTTTTTTTTTTTAAAGTATCTACCTTACACAGTACTTGATTCCCTTCTCTAAGAGGGGAAATACTTAACTTATATTACGTTTCACTTAATCTCTCTCCAGTTTTCTTGGTTATGCTTTTGGTGATTTTTCTGTTGATTATGTTAATAACTTAAATAGTGCACTTCAGCTCCTAGCCTTATTTCTCTATGACTGGCTGACCTCCCGTTCTTAGATCCTAGCTTTTTGTTGATTTGGGATGGAGACTCTGAGAGATGTGTATTGCCATGCTTCCAAACAGCATTAAGTAAATTTTTTTTTAAAGATTTTATTTATTTATTTGACAGAGAGAGAGAGTGAGAGAGAGTGAGCATGGGTGGTGGGGAGGGGCAGAGGGAGAGGGAGAGGCAGACTCCCCACTGAGCAGGGAGCCTGACTCTGAGCTTGATGCCAAGACCCGGGGATCATGACCCGAGCTGAAGGCAAATGCTTAACTGACTGAGCCACCCAGGAGCCCCGAGAAAATATTTATTTTTTCTTTTTTTTTTTTTAAGATTTTATTTATTTGTCAGAGAGAGAGAGAGAGCACAAGCAGGGGGAGTGGCAGGCAGAGGAAGAAGCAGACTCCCTGCTGAGCAAGGAGCCTGATGCAGGACTCCATCCCAGGACCCTGAGATAATGACCTGAGCCGAAGACAGTCGCTTAATCCACTGAGTCACCCATGCGTCCCAATGAAATATTTCTTAAATCAACTTTTTTTTTATTTTAGAAAAGCTTTAAAATTACCGAAAAATGTAAATGATAACGGAGAGGATTCCCAAATACTCTACGCTCAGTTTCCCCTCTTAATATTTAATGTTAATATGGTATACTTGTTACAATTAATGAACCGATATGGCTATATTATTATTAACTACAGTTCATGCTTTATTTGCTTTTGCCCTAGTTCTTCAGTAATATTCTTTAGTTTTACCGTAATGTCCTTTTTCTCTTCCGGGAACCCATCCAAGTTCGTGCAGTCAGTCTCCAGAGGTGCCTGCTGGCTGTGGCAATTTCTCAGAATTTCTTTGTTTTTGATGACCTTGACAATTTGAGGGAGACTGACAAGTACAGTTGACCCTGGAATAAATCATTCAGGTCTGAATTGTGCAGGTCCACTTATAAGTGGAGGTTTTTCGATACATATGGTACAGTACTCTAAATGTATATTCTCTTACATGTGGTTTTCTTTTCTTTTCTTTTTTTTTAAAAGATTTTATTTATTTATTTGAGACAGAGAGAATGAGAGACAGCATGAGAGGGAGGAGGGTCAGAGGGAGAAGCAGACTCCCTGCCGAGCAGGGAGCCCGATGCGGGACTCGATCCAGGGACTCCAGGATCATGACCTGAGCCGAAGGCAGTCGCTTAACCAACTGAGCCACCCAGGCGCCCACTTTTCTTTTTTTTTAAGTAGGCTCCATGCCCAACGTGGAGCTTGAACTCATGACCCCGAGATCAAGAGTCGCACGCTCTACCTTCTGAGCCAGCCAGGCATCCCTCCTCTTTACGGTTTTCTTAACAACATTTTCTTTTCTCCAGCTTACTTTATTGTAAGAATACAGTATATAGTACATATAACATACAAAATATGTTTTGGGGTGCCTGGGTGGCCCAGTCATTTAAGTATCTGACTCTTGATTTTGGCTCAGGTCGTGATTTCAGGGTTGTGAGATTGGGCCCCAAGTCAGGCTCTGCACTCAGCATGCAGAGTCTGCTTGAGATTCTCTCTCTCCCTCTGCCTCTGACCCTCCTTCAGCTCACACACTCTCTCTCTCAAATAAATCAGTAAATAAAATCTTCAAAATATGTGTTATCTGGCTGTTTATATTTTGATAGGGCTTCTAGTCAACAGTAGGCTATTAGAACTTAAGTTTTGGGAGAATCAAAAGCTATATGCAGATTTTTACTGGTACGGGGGATTGGTGTTCCTAACCCCCACATTGTTTGAGGGTCATTGGTAGTGTTAAGGAGACCTCAACTGTTTTCAGAGTTTTAGCTATTTTGAATTGTCTGACATTTTCCTCATGATTAGACTTGGGGTTTTGGGCGTTTGGGTGGAAGACCATGGACAGAAAGTACTAATTTCACCACATCATATTGTGGTACATACTATGAATTATCCTGGCTGATACTGACCTTGATTACATGGCTGAGATTTCTGTGTCAGCTTTCTCAGGTGTACAGTTATTCTTTTTCCTTCTTTCCATATTGTCCTGTTTGGAAGGAAGTTACTCTGGACAGCTCACACTTCAGGAGCAGGAACCTTGAGGGTGGAGGATCTGCATCAACTACTTGAGGTTTTTCTTTGTGGGAGATTTGTCTGTTCTTCATTTATTTATTCAATCATTTATTTATTTCAGTATGGACTTGTGGATATGTATTTTATAATTTGGGTTTTAATCCAATGCTACTTTATTTATTTGGTTTCTCAAATTGCTCCATTTGGGGCCATTGGGAATTCTTTAGTTGGTTCTTGTTTCTCTTTGACATACCCCCTTCACTGTGGATTTTTGGTTGGTTTAGCTTTTGAGCACTTCCTGACTTCCTGGCCCTACAGGATGTTCCAGGCTCATCTTGTATATCTCCTGTCCCAGTCCTAACATCAGCCTTTTCCCAGAGAACCTGGTTCTTTTTACTGGCAACTGATACTAGAAACCGAGTTACAGGCACGAACCATGCTATCATGACTGGGGTGTCGTTAGCTTCTAGGCCCCCTTCTAGGCTACCTTTGTATATACACAAATCTATAAATATTTCATATGTAACCATCTATACATTAAGTTAAACATGAACTCATACTATTGTCTCCAGTGTCAATCCATCACCGCATGGGTCATTCTAGTCTCCGCCCTTTGCTTAACAATTAAATCCCATTCCAGAGGTGAAACATCTGGCCACCACCACCCACCATCTATGGGCTTCATTGGTCAGTTCCAGTACACATGTATATCACTATCAGAATTGTTAATCCATATCCCCGTGGAATACAACTTTATCAATTAACCACATACCTTGATTTTGCACATTTCCTTTTGCTTTATTCTTTTCTTTCTTTTTTTTTTTTTTAAAGATTTTGTTTATTTATTTGAGACAGAGAATGAGAGAGAGAGAGCACATGAGAGGGGGGAGGGTCAGAGGCAGAAGCAGGCTCCCTGCCAAGCAGGGAGCCTGATGCGGGACTCGATCCAGGGACTCCAGGATCATGACCTGAGCCGAAGGCAGTCGCTTAACCAACTGAGCCACCCAGGCGCCCTATTCTTTTCTTTTTTTAAAGATTTATTTATTTGAGAGAGAGAGAGAGCATGAGGGGCGGAGGGGCAGAGGGAAAGAGAGAGAGAGAATCCTCAAGCAGACTTCCTACTGAGCGTGAAGCCTGACAGTGGTCTTGATTCCAGGACCCTGAGATTATGACCTGAGCCAAAAGCAAGAGAAAGCAGCTTAACCAACTGAGCCACCCAGGTGCCCCCTTTTGCTTTATTCTTACTGGCTTTGTTTCCTAAGTGTCTTATGTCACCATCTTTCCCTCCATCACCTTCCTCCGAGAGGCTGTTTTAGATATTTATAATACAACAATATCACAGTTGACCCTTGAACAACATGGTTTTGAACTGCACAAGTTTGAACTGCTTTGTATATTTTGGATACATGCCCTTTATCAGACATGTGTTTTGCAAATATTTTCTCCCAGATTGTGGCTTGTCTCTTTATTTTCTTAACACTGTCTTTTTCAGAGCAGAGGTTTTTAATTTTAATAAAGCACAATTTATCAGTGGTTTCTTTCACGGATTGTGGTTTTGGTGTTGTATCTAAAAACTCACCACCAAATCCAAGATCACCTAGATTTTTCTTCTTTGTTTTCTTCAAGAAATGTTATAGTTCAGTGGTTTACATTGAGGTCTATGATCCTTTTTAAGTTAATTTTTGTGAAAGGTTTAAGGTAGGCTTTTTTTTTTTTTTTTTTGTAAGTGGACATCTATTTATTCCAGACCCATTTGTTGAAGACTTTCTCTATTGAATTGCCTTTGCTCCTTTGTCAATGATGAGTTGACTACATTTATGGTTCTCCATTTCTGGGAGAAGGTATTCAGTCTTTCAACATTAGGTATGATGCTATGTAGAGTTTTTAGATGCTCCCCACCAACTTGAGGTAATTCTCCCGTTTCCTACTTTGCTGAGTTTTTATCATGAATGGGTATTGGATATTGTCAAATGCATTTTCAGAATCAGTTGATATGATCGTATGTTTTTTCTTCTTTAGCTCATTGATGTGGTGGATTACATTGGTTGGTTTTTCAAGGTTGTTGAACCAACCTTGTATGCTTGTAATAAATCCCACTTGGTTGTGGTATATAATTTTTACACATCATTGGATTTGATTTATTAATATTTTGTTGAGGATTTTTGCATCTATGTTCATGAGAGATATTGGTCTGTAGTTTTTCTTTCTCATAATGCCTTTTATCTGGTTTTGATATTAGAACAGTGCTGACCTCATAGAATGAGTGAAGAAGTATGCCTTCTGCTTCTATTTTCTGGATGGGATTGTGGATATTTGGTATAATTTCTTTTTCAAAATGTTTGGTAGAATAACCAGAAAACCATATAAGCCAGTGCCTTCTGTTTTTGGAAGGTTATTCATTATTGATTCAATTTCTTTAATAGATATAGAGTCATTTGTATTTCTCTGCATGTGAATTGTGGCAGTTCTGTTGACAGCTGGACATTCTGTATTGTATACTAGGAAATGCAGTCAATAGTCTTTCCAGTGTGAGGACATGTTAATCTGGCTAGCATTAATACTTAAAATAAATATATGTTTTGGGGCACTTGGGTGGCTCAGCCGTTAAGCGTCCGCCTTCAGCTCAGGTCATGATCCCAGGGTCCTGGGATCGAGCCCCACATCAGGCCCCCTGCCTCACAGGGAGTCTGCTTCTCCCTCTCCCACTCCCCGTGCTTGTGTTCCCTCTCTCGCCGTGTCTCGCTCTGTCAAATAAATAAATAAAATCTTTTAAAAAATAAATATATGTTTTTGTATATTTATGTATATATAAAATCTGCAAAATGTAAACCTTCAAGGATTTCCTATTATCAGTAAAGGGCTTCCTTTAGCCTGACAGTCAAAGTCTTCCATATTTTGGCTTCAACCTAATTTTTCAATTTTTTCTTCTAATAATAATGATGTTATCATTTATAGAGTACCTGCTATTTATAAGTGTTTAGCACAATAACACTCACTGCAAGGTATAAATAAGTTTGCCCATTTTACAGATGTGAACTCTAGATGCAGAGAAGTGGGAGAACTTGCTATGGTCACATAGATCATAAATGACAAAGCCAGGATTGGACCCCAGGTTTGTCTCGTTCTGGATCTTGTGCTTTTTCTCACAAGATTTCAGTGTTTATTGCTTTGATCAAGCCCTCTAGTTTGCTTAATAAAATTCGTCGGTTCATCATCCCCCAACCCTGCTAATAGCTCTTGCTGTTCTCCTTGGAATTCCCGAGCCACCTGTATTGGTAATGGAATAGCCAACTCAGGTGTTTTAAATAATAAAGGCATAGTTATTTCACATAACAGAAAATGTGGAGGTGAGCAGTCCCAAGGTTGACAGAAGGGCTCTGCAACATCACCAGTGACCCAGACTTGTTCATCCTTGTATTCTACTACCTTCACTGTCGTGGTGATGTCCTTCCCCACCCCCCATAATGTTTACTAGAGGGCTGATTCAGCTTTCAGAATCATATCTTCATAGGACAGGGATTCAAGCAAGCAAAAAAGTGACTGGGGCAGACAGCAAGATAATATTTCCCAGAATTGGAGCAAAACTGTACTCTAAACCCATCCCTAGATCCATCAACTGCAAAGACAACAGGAGTACCATAAGACATGACTTATTTTCCAGAATGGGCACATTGCAGTCCAAACATAATCAGGGATCTAGAAGCAATGAAGAAGGGGTGAGTGACTTTGGAACCAAACCTCTGGGCTGCAGACCATCCATCCTTTAATGTCCAGATCAAGCACTCTTCCCTGCCCCAATGATCTCCTCACTACACCACACAGCTTGATCTCTCCACAGAATTCTCACAGGTATCATCTCGCCAGATGGTTAGCTTTAAATTGTTAACCGTCTTGTATTATGAGTTATCTTTTTTTTTTTTTTAAGATTTAGTTATTTATTTGAGAGTGAGAAAGAGAGTATAAGCAGGAGGGACAGAGAGAGAGGGAGAGAAAATTTCAAGCAGACTCCATGTGAGTGCAGAGCCTGATGCAGGGCTCGATCTCAGGATACTGAGATCATGACCTGAGTGGAAACCAAGAGTTGGATGCTCAACCGACTACGCCACCCAGGTGCCCCATGAATTATCTTTTTAAGCCTATATCTAGTCTTCAAAAATGTCTTACAAGTGTCTTGTGAATAGAGGCTATGTCTTTATTTTTATTTTTTATTAACATATAATGTATTATTTGTTTCAGGGGTACAGGTCTGTGATTCATCAGTCTTACACAATTCACAGTGCTCACCATAGCACATACCCTCCCCAGTGTCCATCACCCAGCCACCCCATCCCTCCCAACCCCCTCCATTCCAGCAACCCTCAGTTTGTTTCCTGAGATTAAGAGTCTTATGGTTTATCTTCCTCTCTGGTTTCTTCTTGTTTCATTTTTTCCTCTCTTCCCCTATGATCCTCTGCCTTGTTTCTCAAATTCCACATATCAGTGAGGAATAGAGGCTAGATCTTATGCACTGCTTTATCTTGAGCACATCTAGTATATGGTAGACACACTAAACATTTGCTTTAGGTACAGAATGTGCTCTGGTCAGCAAGACCACTTGAGAGCCTACATGCATATAGTTCCTTATCACTTGGATAGCTAGACTCCTCATTTCTCTCTTCTCACACACATAAAAGATGGGATTTGAAAAAATAAGCAGTTTTGAAAATGGTGAATATATAATATTGTTTTTGTAATACATGATATGCAGAATGAGAAACAGTAGACCTTGAAAATAGAGTCCCATCTTCTGAAGTCAAGAGAAGTCTCATCCACGAGTAAGGTAGTTTAAAAGATTGTGGCTTTGTAACACGGCATCTTTCCCTCTATTGTAAAAGACTTAAAAAAAAGAAAAAGAAAGAAGAAAGCATTTTCCACCCATCACAATAACACCTTGGTGTTATTTGACACATTGAGAAAATGATACCAGTTAAGAAGAAATATTGAGAGTCCAGCAGACCAAGTTGTTGGCTGAAGGGCTGTATTTTGGGTATAAACATGCCACTGTGGCTTTTCAAAATTCCGAGCATGGTTGGATAAGGTAGGCTGAGAGAGCAGCAGGATTACAGGCTGTTTCACAGTGGGAGGAGGAGAGAGGGAAGACTAGGGCACAGGGCGGAGGATGGTGTTAAGACGCTCAGCCCACTCCCGGGATCTGGGCAATCTGCTTGGTGTTCATTTCTTGTAAGATCATCCAGGACAGTAATTAATTTTCACTTCTATAAAACGCAGCAGAATTTTGTCAATCTTAAGGAGAAAAGCTGCTTATTACTGCTATAAATCGGATACTGTGCTGGGTAATTTATACACATCATTCTTTTTTAATTCTTCTAACAATCCCCCCCCCCCAATAAGTGTTATTATCCACATTATTCTGGAGAACCTCACGGATTCTAGAACCTGAGTTCTAGAACCACCATTTCTCCTAAGCCGTTGTTCTCCACATTGGCTGCACTTAGAATCACCTGGAAGGTTTAAACGCTCTTAACACCCAGGCCACATCTCAGGTCAGTTTACAAACATACCTCATTCTATTGTGCTTCACTTTCTCGTGCTTTGCAGATACCGTTTCTTTTACAAATTCAACGTTTGTGGCTACCCCGCATCCAGCAAGTCTATTGGCACCATTTTCCCAACAGCATTTGCTCACTTCATGTCTCTGTGTCACATTTAGGTAATTCTTGCAGCATTTCAGATGATTATATCTGTTATGATGATCTGTGTTAAGTAATCTTTGATGTTACTATTGTAAGTGTTTGGGGGAGCCACAAAGCTTGCCCATATAAGATGGCAAACTTAATTGAGAAATGTTGTGTGTGTTCTGATTGTTCCTCTGACTGTTTCCTGTCTCTCTCTCCCTCCTCAGGCCTCCCTGGTCCCTGAGACACAACAATATTGAAATGAGGTCAGTTAATAACTGTATAGTGGCCTCTAAGTGATCCAGTGAAAGGAAATGTTGCATGTTTTTTACTTTAAGTCAAAAGCTGGAAATGATTAAGCTCAGTGAGGAAGGCATGTCAAAAGCCAGGATAGGCTGAAAGCTAGGCCTCTTGTGTCTAGCACTTAGCCAAGTTGTGAATGCAAAAGAGAGGTTCTTGAAGGAAATTATAACTGCTAATCCAGTGAACACACACATGGTAAGAAAGCAAAACAGCCCTACTGTTGCTATGGAGATGGTTTGAGCAGTCCGGACAGAAAATCAAACCAGCCACAATATTCCTTTAAGCCCAAGTCTAATCCAGAGCAAGGCCCTGGCTCTCTTCAGTTCTGTGAAGGCTGAAAGGTGAGGAGACTGCAGAAGGAAATTCTGAGGCTGGCAGAGGTTGGTTCGTGAGGTTTAAGGAAAGAAACCATCTCTGTAACACCAAGTGCCAGGTGAAGCAGCAAGTGCTGTTGGGGAAGCTGCAGCAAGTTCTCCAGACTGGGAGAGTTAACGAAGATAGCTGCAAATAACAACAGATTTTCAATGCAGATGAAGCAGCCTTCAGTCGGAAGAGGATGCCATCCAGGACTTCCATAGCTGGAGAGGAGAAGTCAATGCCTGCCTTCAAAGCACAGGCTGACTCTCTTGTTAGGGGCCAAAGCAGCTGCTGACTTGAAGCTGAAGCCAATGCTCATTCACCTTTCTGAAAATCCTCAGGCCCTTAAGAATGATGCTAGATCTACTCTGCCTGTGCTCTATCAATGGAACAACAAAGCCTAGATGACAGCACATCTGTTTACAACATGGTTTGCTGAGTATTTTAAGCCCACTGTCGAGACCTACTGCTCAGGAGAAAAAGATTCCTTTCAAAATATGACTGTTCATTGACAATGCACCCGGTCTCCCAAGAGCTGGTGGAGATGGACAACAAGATATATGTTGTTTTCATCCCTGCTGACACAACATCCATCCTGCAGCCCATGGATCAAGGAGTCATTGCAACTTTCAAGTCTTATTATTTAAGAAATGCATTTTGTAAGGCTAGAGTAAGTAGAGAAATGCATTTTGTAAGGCCATAGATAGTGATTCCTCTGGTGTATCTGGGCAAAGCAAATTGGAAATCTTCCAGAAAGAACTCACCATTCTAGATTCCACTAAGAACATTCATGATTCATGGGAAGAGGTCAAAATATCAACATGAACAGGAGTTTGGAAGAAGTCGATTCCTACCCTCATGGATGACTTTGAGGGGTTCGGGACGTCAGTGGAGGAAGTCACCGCAGGTGTGGTGGGAACAGCAAGAGAACTAGAGTTAGAGGTGGAGGCTGAAGATGGGACTGAGCTGCTGCCATCTCATGATCAAACCTCGTGAGGAGAGGCTTGTTATGCATGAGCAAAGAAAGTGGTTTCCGGAGACGGAAGCTTCTCCTGGTGATTCTGCTGCAAAGACTGTTGGAATGACAATGAAGGATTCAGAATATTACATAAACTTAGTTGATCAAGCAGCGGCAGGGTCTGAGAGGATGGACCCCAATTCTGAAAGAAGTTCTACTGTGGGTAAAATGCTATCAAACAGCATCACAAGCTACAGGGCAATCATTCATGAAAGTCAGAGTCAACGGATGAAGCAAACTTCATTACTGTCTTATTTTAAGAACTCAGCACAGCCACCCCGCCTTCAGCAGCCAGCACCCTGATCAGTCAGCAGCCAGGAACATGGATGCAAGACCCTCCGCCAGCAGAAAGATCGCCACTTGCTGGAAACTCAGATGATGGTTAGCATTTTTTAGCATAATGTTGTTGCACACTTAACAGTCTACAGTAGAGTGTAAACAACTTTTATATGCACTGGGAAACCAAAACATTCATTTGATTCACTTTATGGTGAAATTTGTTTTATTGGGGTGTGGTCTGGAACCGAATCTGCAATATCTCCAAGGTACGCCTGTGATCAGAACCTCTGGGTTTGGGACTCAGGGGCCCCAGAGATTCCCATGTGTAGCCACATTTGAGAAACTCTGTCTTAAGAGACTGGCTTATTCAAAAGAGGTACAGAAATGTTAGGATTAGGGTTTACTAATTTTAAGTTTATTAACATGAGAGTGGGGTGGTGAGTAAAACAGTGCTCTGAGGTTTATCTTGTCATTTGCTCATAGGAGGTCTTGGAAAATCATGGAAAAAAAAAAAGTGTTCCATCAGGGGAAAAATAGAGAACAGCATGATGATCATCTGTGACCCCCTTTCAACTTGATCCAATCTCAACCCAATCTAAATTTGCTCTATATTAGTTTCAATTTTTCTTCATAATTAAAGCAATACATATGCATTTGAAACCTATGTTCCTGACCCCATTACCCACCCACTCTGACTATAGTTATCACACAGGCTTCCATATCCTTACCATGTGCTGCTTGCATACGTATCTATTAAAGTGTACATATTTTCATACTTTGTATAAACGGCACACACACCACAGAACTTTCTACAACTTAACTGTTTTTGTTGTTTAAAGTTGTGTCTTTGACAGTATGGAGGGTCCTCAAAAAGTTGAAAATAGAGCTACCCTACGACCCAGCGATTGCACTACTAGGTATTTACCCCAAAGATACAAATGTAGTGATCCGAAGGGGTATGTGCACCCCAATGTTTATAGCAGCAATGTCCACAATAGCCAAACTGTGGAAAGAGCCAAGATGTCCATCAACAGATGAATGGATAAAGAAGATGTGGTATATACATACAATTGAATATTATGCAGCCATCAAAAAATATGAAATTTTGCCATTTGCAACGACGTGGTTGGAACTAGTATTATGCTAAGTGAAATAAGTCAATCAGAGAAAGACAATTATCATATGATCTCACTGATATGAGGAATTTGAGAAACAAGACAGAGGATCATAGGGAAAGGGAGGGAAAAATGAAACAAGATGTAACCAGAGAGGGAGACAAACCATAAGAGACTCTTAATCTCAGGAAACAAACTGAGGGTTGCTGGAGGGGAGGGGGGTGGGAGGGATGGGGTGGTTGGGTGATGGACATTGGGGAGGGTATGTGCTATGGTGAGCGCTGTGAATTGTGCAAGACTGTTGAATCACAGACCTGTACCCCTGAAACAAATAATATATTATATATTAATAAAAAAATAAAAATAAATAAAGTTGAGTTTTTGAGATTTATCCACACAGTTGCAAGTGATGGTATATATTCTACCCTATGTATCACACATCACTCATCAACTCTGCTGGTGGTGGATATTCGAATTGTTTCTAATTGCTTGCCATTAAAAACAAGCTTGCAAAGTGTGTTCCCGACTACATGTCACCTTGTGCAAAAGTGCAGGGGTTCCTAGGAAATGCACTGAGGAGAATGATTATTCTTGGGTTGAGAGGTATGTGTGTCCTCAGCTTCACTAGATTAGTCCAAATTGCTCTTCAGTGCAGCTTTTCCTTACATCCTTGACAATCCTACGTATTAGCAAGATTTTAATTTCTGCTAAACCGACCGTGTGAAATGGTTTAAATCGCGTCACTGTGCATTTCTTCAAGGATTAAATGATTTCAGCCGTTTTCCTGTGTTTCTTGTCTTTTCATATTTTTGCCCATTTTTTTTCCCTGTTGGCTTGTTTGTCTTTTCTTTATTGATCTTCAGGGTGCTTTTATGTATGTCTCACACTCATCTTTTAGTAGTTATACCCACTGCCAGTATCCTTTCTCATCTGCGGCTCATCTGTTCAGTGCGTGGTGTTTATTGGCGAACAGAGGATTTTAAATTGGATGCAGTCAAATACATTGATCTTTTCCTTTATGGTTTGTAATTCTAAAAAACTTTTACAAGTCCTCCTGTACTCTGTGGTCATAAAGATCTTTGCCTGTATCCTTTTCTAAAAACTTTAAAATTTCCACATCCAGGTTTTTAGCCACTAGGAGGTTTTGTTTTGTTTTGTTTTGTTTTTTTTTTAGAGATTTATTTATTTATTTGGGGGGAGCAGAGGGAGAGAGAGAGAGAGAGAGAGAGAGAGAGAGAATCTCCAGCATATTCCCCGCTGAGCATGGAGCCTGACTCAGGGCTGGATCCCGCAACCTGAGATCATGACCTGAGCTGAAATCAAGAGTCAGCTGCTTAACCGACTGAGCCACCCAGGTGCCCCTAATCACTAGGAGTTTAATTTTGGGTTTATTTTTGTTTTAGGAGAGGCTAGGTTATCCTAACGAAACAACCCCAAATTCCAGAGGTTTCATTCCAAATTTATGTCTCATTTACACTGTTGTCCACGGTGGGTGGGCAGAGTCTCTGCTCATCACAGCCCCCTATCTAGATAAGCCCCCATCAGCCTCCTGGATCCCTGCAGCAAGTGGGCGAATGTGGCGAGTCTCACGCTGGCGCCAAGGCCGCGCTTGAAGGTGACACTTGTGTCTTCTGATCACATTTCAGTAGCCAAAGCAAGTCACATGCCCACCACGTCTAACTTCAGAGGAGGCAGTGAAGTGCAACCCCCTCCTGGGGGGAGAAGGAGAAGAAAACTGCAGTATTTGGGGGATGAAATTCGTTTTTTCCTTGGACCAATCAGTTGTCTCAACACCATTTTTCAAAGAGTCCATGATTTCCGATTGATTTCGATTCCGATTGAATGCCACGATGGCGCCATCACAAGCTTTCACACTGTGGTGTGTTTCTGCTGTGATACCCCCTTGACCACATTGTGTTAATCATGATAGCTCCACACAGCCGTTAATCTGGTATCTTGCAGTGAAAGACCCCTAACCTTGGCTGTCACCTTTCCAGTTGTCTCAGCCAGTGCTGATCCTTGGCTTTTCGTATGAATTTCCAAATCAAGTTTGTCACATTGGGCGAAATCCCTCCTAGGATTTTGCCTCGTGTCCCACAGCAAGCAAACACTGGTGCAGGAATACGGACTGGGGTCTCTCTGCCTGCTTTACGGAAGAGAAATAGAAATGTCAGCCTACGAACTGATATCAGCCAGTGAAGACAGAGTAATTGTCTTGCTTCCTCCCCGAGCTCCTTCAGGGCGTTGGATCTTCTTTTTGTAGCTTCTACAGATCCTAGCATGGGGCTTGCCCAGAGTGAACACCACTCAGTGAACGTTTGCTGAATTTTACTGAAGGTGAGCGTGTGAGGCAAGGGGTCTAGGCGCACCCAGTGGAGAGGGGCTTGGAACATCCTGAATAGGCCTGAGGGGTGAAAATAACAGACTCTGTTTCCCACTAGGAGATGGCTTGATCTCTTCGTCAGGTGCTGGTGGGAGACCATATTACAGAGTAGGGACAGG
Source organism: Mirounga angustirostris (assembly GCF_029215605.1). NCBI lineage: Eukaryota > Metazoa > Chordata > Mammalia > Carnivora > Phocidae > Mirounga > Mirounga angustirostris. Next base: position 13,830,824 of record NW_026991716.1, on the reverse strand, counting down.
ATTTCTCATCAGCATCCCGAGCCAGGCATTCTGGAAATGAAATCTGCTTGTTACTTCTTCCTAAAGCATTGATCTCCGAGCATGAGTCATGTAGCCTCCAAGCACCGACTCTTAGCTCCTGAGAGTTAATCAGCCCTGTGGCTCCAGTTGTTTCTCTCTACGGCTGCTGACGTGTTCTCAACAAATGCCGTTGTTGAATGGCCTGAGGGGGAAATGGCAGGAGTCTAGCTCCCCATCCTTCTGGAAATGTGGCTGGTTGGAAATAAAGAATGTCATGGAATGCATCAAAGGTGGTTCTCACGCCCTCTTGACTGCTCCAGTGGGATTTTCCCATTGCCGGCGTTACTCCGTGACTCCCAGCTCTGTTTCCTCCCCTGATCTTTTGTAGCCAGAAAGGAAGATGCTGTGCTCTGGCTCGTGCATTGTGTTTCTTCTGACTCAGTTGGCCAACCTGTTACCATTGACTTCTTCACGGGCGCTGTGTTGGGCGGCAGCCGAGAGTGGCAAGGGTCCTCTTGCCTTTTTGGTTTGTATTAGGGAGGCCAGAGCCTCCATCGAAGCACCTGGTACTTTTGCCGCCTCTGAGCAAACGAGCGTGCCTGGGTTTTAGGCTAAGCTGAAGATTCGTGCATACTTTTCGATGCATCACCCTTGTATTGAACGTTAAAGAGAACTTTATATAAGAAATAGAAATGGCAAAACTTAATGTCAGCTAGTCTTGCTGATAATTATGTTGCAAAAGCATGCTACCCCACCCAATGACATAATTGCAACTATTCGTAACTGAATGTGTTGCCCCACGAAAGAACAGTGGCCTCTGCATCCCTCCAAGTATCCCATGGAGGTTGGCTGAAGTGAGCATCTATCCATAGGGGGAGGGAGAGCTGCATTCAATAGGAAGGTGGGTGAAGGCACTTCCAGGATTCCTTCCTTATTCTGTATTCCTGGGGCTGCCGTGACAAAGCACCACAAACCGAGCGGCTTCGACAACAGTTCTGGAAGCCGAGCGTCTGAAATCAAGGTGTCAGCAGGGCCACGCTCCCTCTGGGGTGCCAGGGAGGCGTGCGTTCCAGGCTCCCTCCCAGCTTCTAGCATGTTCTCGGCTTGTGGCAATGTAACTCGGATCTGCACGTGGTGCTCCCCTGTGAGCCTGTCTCTGTGTCCAAATCTCCGCTTTGCATGAAGACCCCGGTCATAGTGGTCAGGACCCACCCTACGCCAGTATAACCTCATCTTAACTAATTATGTCTGCAACAACCCTATTTCCAAATACAGTCACATTCTGAGGTCCGGGAGCTAGGACGACGTCAGCCTGAATTGGGGGCAAAAGTGATTCAACCCACAACAACTTCTGACTCTGTGTTTCGATCAGATTTCAAGAAATAGAAAAGTCTAATTAAGCTTAATCGCCACTTACGCTATTAGTGATTGCTCATCTAACCCAGCTACTCCCCATGTCCGGGCTTAGAGGGAACACGTGTAGTGTGTTAACCCTGATTTTCAGAACTCCTTTAACTTTCCTGGGTTTCTTTACCAACAGAGAGGACTTACTGCCTACCGACCGTGCTTACCTCTCAACTAGAGATTCTTGGACTTGGTTATACTTAATAGAAGTATAATCTGGTCTTTAGATCAGCAGTAAATTTGATTTTCTCAATAATCCTTCCACTGTCTCTTCAGCTCTGCATTTGCCAGCCTGACATTCTGGCACTTTTTCCAATCTGAAGGGAGGCTTCTTCCCCATCAATGTCAGCTGCTCACCCTTGGAACCTTGTGTGTGTGTGTGTGTGTGTGTGTGTGTGTATGTGTGTAGATGGTCCTCTTCCATCCATCTTATTCTCAAGATTTTAAGACAAACTTGCGTGAAACTCAGCAACCCCAGAGCATCACTTTACTTAATCAGAAACTAATGAAACTTTGAAACAAAAGCATTTAAACTGTGATGAATGAATCTATCACAGGAGGACGAAGGCAAACGACTAATGAGGAGAACGTCATGCCCACAGGGTTTCTCTGGAAATAGAGGGAATATTCTTCTTCTTCTTTTTTTTTTTTTTAAGATTTTTTAATTTATTTATATGACAGAGACACAGCGAGAGAGGGAACACAAGCAGGGGGAGTGGGAGAGGGAGAAGCAGGCTTCCCGTGGAGCAGGGAGCCCGATGCGGGGCTCGATCCCAGGACCCTGAGATCATGACCTGAGCCAAAGGCAGATGCTTAATGAGCCACCCAGGCGCCCCGGGAATATTCTTCTTCTAATGTTAAAAGGAAATAAGCAAGAAATAAATTTATGTATTTAGTACAGTTTCAACTGTGGGGGGAAATCAGAAAAAGAGCTGGAGTGGATTAAGGCAAGATGTTCACGGTAGTTATTGACAGATCATAGACTAAGGCAATTTTAATTTCTTTGCTTTACAACTGCCAGTATTTTCCAAATGTCTTTCAGATAACTTGTGTTTCTTTCATCCTGTATCTTTCTTTTGTAAACTGAGGCACAAGGATATGAGCTCCTGCTCCTCAAAGGCTGTGCTATGAGTCACATAACCTATTGGACTTGGTTCTCTGCCAGTTGAAGCTGTTCACTTGGTATTGGTTGAGTAACTCTGAAGACAGATGCTTTGGGCTGTGGAGCTTTGTGTGAGAAATAGTATGGAGGGGCCATGTTTTCTCATTTCCTTTTTTTTTTTAAGATTTTATTTATTTGAGAGAGAGATTGAAAGAGAGCACAAGCAGGGGGAAAGGGGGAGTGGGAGAGGGAAAAGCAGACTCCTCGCTGAGCAGAGAGCCCAATGCGGAGCTCGATCCCAGGACCCTGAGATCATGACCTGAGCCGAAAGCAGACGCTTAACCGACTGAGCCACCCAGGCACCCCTGTTTTCTCATTTCTTATCCCATGACACTTCCAGTGCAGATCATATGCCATAGTCATCATGAAGTTGTGTGTAGGAGCCCAAGGTTGGATGAAAATGGGAGTTCAGGTTGAAGGCGGAGAATTATCCCGTAGGCTGCTAAGTGACGGAGGCCAGTTATGCAGGTTGCTGTCTTCTGAATCATCCTAATCAAAGAGACTTGGGGCTTCTGTTGCTGGAAATCAGTGAGCTGCGGGAACGTGAATGGAAAGACCTGAGGAACAAGCCTAGGCGCCCGGCTTACTAGCTCTCTTACTTTATGCAGAGCTGTGTGACATCCAACGCCTACATCAGAATACATATTCTTATTTCAAATTCCAGAGTGAAAGCACAAGCCAGGGCACTTGTTCAACTCCACTGCAAATCTTCATAGCAACGGAAAATGCCAAGCCTCCCAGGTAGGAATGGGGAGAAACCATTGACAGCTCTAAGAAACACTGCCCAGTTGCTGAGACTTCTCTCAGAAAAAACCTGCTGTTCTTGCCCTGGTGACTAACCTCATGTTAAAGTGTTCTGAAGATGAGTAAAATAGAAAATCCTCTTATGGCGAGCCTCGGTGGTTCAGTCGGTTGGGCGTCTGCCTTCGGCTCAGGTCCTGATCCTGGGGTCCTGGGATCGAGTCCCAAGTCGGGTTCTCTGCTCAGCGTGGAGTCTGCTTCTCTCTCTCTCCCTCTTCTGCTCCCTCCGTTTGTGCCCTCTCTCTCTCTGTCAAATAAATAGATGAAATCTTTAAAAAAAAAAAAGAAAGAAAATCCTCTTATTAAGATTCTGATGTTATAACCGGAACAAAGGACTCTGGGCTACTTTCGAAATGAGTATGGGTGACCAGCCCAGAGCGCTCCAGTGGTTAAGTCATCAGGGCAGCACTAAGAGAATCCCTCGGGTGTTTCTATCAATGGTCACGGGCACATAGCCATGCTTCCTGCTCTCCCTGACACTTCCATAAAAATAAGGACCACAGACATCTACTTCCCTAAATTTGAGGGATGCACTGCCAATAGAAAGTTGGTGTCTTCTTTTTCCTCCAGCAAGGACTCATCTGTAGAATTTCTTTTTTTTTAAAAGATTTTATTTATTTATTCATAAGAGACAGAGAGATAGAGAGGCAGAGCGAGAAGCAGGCTCCCCGCTGAGCAGGGAGCCCGATGCGGGGCTCGATCCCAGGACCCTGGGATCGTGACCTGAGCCGAAGGCAGACACTGAACCATCTGAGCCACTCAGGCACCCTCATCTGTAGAATTTCAAGGCTCTTGTAATTCATCACTGGAATTGCTCTTGGTCCCAGATAAAAGGTGGATCCCACGGTGACTCCACGGGAGACAAAGGAACGCCCAAAGCAGAGGAAGTAATTTGCACCTTAGAATGGGGACTCTGCATCCCAGGTTCTGCACTTTGTTGAGATTTTACTCCCTATACCTATTTTCTTTTTCAGACAGAAAAAGACCCCTTTCTATCTTCAAACTGACCTGAAAATTGAAGATGGGTAGAAGTCCGCAGCGACCCTGCACACGGTTTTTAGACGAGGCCCCTCCATGCCCTCACCTGCTTTGGGAGGCACCCCCACTGGTCACCCCATTGGTCTTCTCCTGCCACCAAGGGGCCATCAGCTCCACACCCAGATTGGCCTTTTGGGCTCTTGAAACAGAAGACGCCATGCTCTCTGCGGAAACAGAGCTGAACACACACCCTGATCACAGTGTGTCAACATTCGTCTTGTTAGTCTATTGCTTTTTTTCAAATACACAAAAGATTTCCTGATTTGTTCTCTCGGATTCTTGTATCTCATTTTCGGTGTGCCTCAGCCGGGCCCGGCAAAGCAAAATGAGCGAAGTAGGTACCTCGGGAAGTAGAGTTATCCCCACCTGTCTTACACCCTCATTTGAATGTTCCTGAATGTTCCCATGATACCGTTTTGGATCATGCACCCTCCCTGCCACCTCTGCAAACGTTTTCCAGAGGCTGCCATTGGTAATTTTCTTCACCAAGTGCTTTGGTGGTGGCTGGGGTGAGTGGAGGCCTTTTCGGGGTTGGGGGGGCTGCCTGATCTTGTCACTGAAGACAGAGCTCTGCCCACGGTGGTTCCTGCTGTCACATGTGAGCGGCACTAAGTGGGGTGGTTTTTTCCTTCTTATTTCTTTCTGTCTTCTCTTTTTAAAACTGATAATTTTCTTCAACTCGCCTGAGATTTAATTTGAACTTCATGATCCTTTACATGTTTTGACATTTTAGAAATCAAAATGTCAATGAGATCTCCTAGCAGAGGCTGAGCAGATATTACACAGATTTAACCAAAACAGCCATTAGTCCTGCCTGTCTGTTTTCTGTCGAAGCGGGGCTTAGAGAAAGGGTTCAGCTCTGAGTCCCTCAGCCTGGGAGGGATGGGGGAGGAATCAGAGCTGAGGTCCTATCTGGCTCTGCCATCTGCTACTGCTGTGTTCAGAGGAGGCCATTTGCCTTCTCTGCCTCAGTCTCCCTATCTGTAGAATAATCACAAGAGCATGTTTGCTCCATGCCCATTTATTTATATAATAGCAAGTCCTTTCTTTTTTGTTGTTTTTTATTTTATTTTATTTTATTTTATTTTATTTTATTTTATTTTATTTCATCACAAGTGCCTTCCTTAATTCTGTTCACCTATCTCCCCCATCCCCCCACCCACCTCCCCTCTGCTGACCAGCCCGTTGTTCTCTAGAGTTAAGAGTGTGTTTCTTGGTTTGCCTCACTGTCTTTTTTCCCCTTTGGTTATTTGTTTCTTAAGTTCAACATATGAGTGAAATCATATGGTATTTGTCTTTCTCTGACTGGCTTATTTCACTTAGCATTATACTCTCTAGCTCCACCCATGTTGTTGCAAATGGCAAGATTCCATTCTTTTTTTATGGCTGAGTAATATATATATATTTATATGTATATGTATCTTATACAAATGTATTATATATACATATGTATTTTTATATATATACATTTTAAGATTTTATTTATTTGATGGAGAGACACAGTGAGAGAGGGAACACAAGCAGGGGGAGTGGGAGAGGGAGAAGCAGGCTTCCCGCGGAGCAGGGAGTCCGACATGGGACTCGATCCCAGGACCCCGGGATCATGACCTGAGCCGAAGGCAGATGCTTAACGACTGAGCCACCCAGGCACCCCTATATTTATATATTTTTATTATATATGTTTTTTGGTATATATATATCTATACACACACATATATACACACACACATATATATACATATATATATACCTCATCTTCTTTATGCATGCATCTGTCAGTGGACCCTTGGGCTGCTTCCATAGCTTGGCTATTGTAGATAATGCTGCTATAAACATCAGAGTGCCTGTATCCCTTTGAATTAGTATTTTTGTATTTTGGGGGTAAATACCCAGTAGTGTGATTACTGGATTGTAGAGTAGTTCTATCTCTAACTTTTTGAGGCATCTCCATATTGTTTTCCACAAGTACTGCAAGAGTTTGCATTCCCACCAACAGTGCGTGTGGGTTCCTTTTTCTCCACATCCTCGCCAAACCTGTTGTTGCTCGTGTTGTTGATTTTAGCCATTCTGGCAGATGTGAGGTGATATCTCATTGTGGTTTTGATTTGCATTTCCCTGATGATGAGTGATGTGATCATCTTTTCATGTGTCTTTGGCCACCTGTATGTCTTCTTTGGAGAAATGTGTGCGTTTGTCCTTTGGGTGTTGAGCTGTATCAGTTCTTTGTATGTTTTGGATACTAACCCTTTACTGAATATGTCATTTGTAAATATTTTCTCCCATTCAGTAAATTGCCTTTTAGTTTTGTTGTTTCCTTCGCTGTGCAGAAGCTTTTTATTTTGATGTAGTCCCTATAGTTTATCTTTGCTTTTGTTTCCCTTGCCTCAGGACACATATCTAGAAAACTGTGGCTATGGCTGATGTCAGAGACATTACTGCCTGGGCTCCCTTCTAGGATTTTTATGGTTCTAGGTCTCAAAGTTAGGTCTTTAATGCATTTTGAGTTTATTTTTGTGTGTGGTGTGGGAAAGTGGTCCAGTCTCATTCACCTGCATGATGCTGTCCAGTTTTCCTAACACCATTATTTGAGGAGACTGTCTTTTTCCCTTTGGATAATCAATCCTCTTTTGTCGAAGATTAATTGGCCATATAATTGTGGGTTTATTTCTGGGTTTTCTCCTCCATTCCATTGATCTATGTGTTTGTTTTTATGCCAGTACCATACTGTTTTAATTACTACCACTTTTTAATATAACTTGAAATCTGGAATTGTGATACCTCCAGTTTTGTTTGTCTTTTTCAAGATTGCTTTGGCCATTTGGGGTCTTTCGTGGTTCCATATAAATTTTAGGATTGTTCAATTTCTGTGAAAAATTCTGTTGGTTTTTTGATAGGGATTGCATTAAATTGCAAAAACATTGTTTTGAGTAGTATGGATATTTTAACAATATTTGCTCTTCTAACCTATGAGCATAGAATGTCCTTTCCTTTTTTTGCATCTTCTTGAATTTCTTTCATCAATGTTTTAAAGTTTTCAGAGTGCAGGACTTTCACCTCTTGGTTAAGTTTATTCCTAGATATTTTCTTGTTTTGGTGCAATTGTAAATGGGATTGTTTTCTTAATTTCACTTTCTGCTGCTTCATTATTAGTGTATAGGAACGCAACAGATTTCTGTACATTGATTTTGTATCCTGCAACTTTAATGAATTCATTAGTAGTTCTAGTAGTCTAGTCTAGTCTAGTCTAGTCTAGTCTAGTCTAGTCTAGTTCTAGTAGTCTTTTGGTGGAGTCTTCCAGGTTTTCTACATAGAGTATCATGTCATCTGCAAATAGTGAGAGTTTTACTTCTTCCTTACCAATTTAGATGGCCTTTATTTCTTTATGTTGTGTAATTGCTGTGGCTAGGACTCCCAGTACCATGTTGAATAAAAGCGGTGAGAATGGACATCCTTGTCTTGTTCCTGATCTCAGAGGAAAAGCTCTCAGGTTTATCACCATTGAGGATGATGTTGGCTGTGGATTTTTCTTATAAGGCCTTTATTATGTTGAGGTATATTCCCTCTAGACCTACTTTGTTGAGGGTTTTTATCATGAATGGATGCTGTACTTTGCAAATGCTTTTCTGCATCTATTGAAATGATCATTTTTTTAATCTTTTTTCTTATTGATGAGACATATGTTGATTGTTTTGCAAATATTGAACCACCCTTGCATCCAAGGGATAAATCCCACTTGATTGTGGTGTATGATTTTTTTAATATATTGTTGGAATCAGCTTGCTAATATTTTGTTGAGGATTTTTCATCTATGTTCATGAGAGATACTAGCCTGTGGTTCTCTTTTTTTGTGGTGTCTTTATCTGGTTTTGGTATCAGGATGGTACTGGCCTCATAGAATGGATTAGGAAGTTTTCCTTACTCTTGTATTTTTTAGAATAGTTTAAGAAGAATGGGTATTAACTCTTCTTCAAATATTTGGTAGCATTCACCTGGGAAGCCGTCTGGTTCTGGACTTCTGTTTTTTGGGAGTTTTTTGATAACTGATTCAATTTCATTGCTGCTCAACAAGTCCTTTCTTGCACTCTGAAGCATCTCTCTGAGATAAAGGCAGTGTCTAGAGAGTCAATAAAGAAAGTTAGGGGAGTTGACAACTTTCTCAGCCTTGATTCAGAGGCCTTTAATTTCCTATCATCATCAGAAAACATTTTGAGGTGCTTGTCTGCAGCGGGATCCTGTCACCTCATTTCTCCTGCACAGTGTGCCATTGGGCTTGGGAAAGTCTTTTCTGGGTTTCTTGTTCCCCGTTTGTAAAATGGGTACCTTGGTTTCTACCTGTCCTATCACATAAAGTTGTTAGTGGTTTACCTGGAATGCGTTAAAATGCTCTGAGCCCATTAGAAAATTTTTTTTTTCTGTTTTCCTGTTGTACAAATTCTTGTGGGCTTGATAAAAAAATTGCATTCCCTCAGACATTTGTATTCAATATTACTGAGATTTCTGAAACCGCCTTTAGCCTCAGATAGCATGCAAAGATGTTTCTGGTTATACTGAATCTAACACATGGCAAGCTAGAGAAATAAATGCTGGAGTGACCTTTATTGTTGTTGTTGTTTTTAATCTTTTTTTTTTTTTTTAAAGATTTTATTTATTTATTTGAGAAAGAGAGCACATGAGAGGGGGGAGGGTCAGAGGGAGAAGCAGACTCCCTGCCAAGCAGGGAGCCCGATGCGGGACTCGATCCCGGGACTCCAGGATCATGACCTGAGCCGAAGGCAGTCGCCCAACCAACTGAGCCACCCAGGCGCCCTGTCGTTGTTGTTTTTAAAGACTTACTTACTTATTAGACAGAGAGAGAGATAGAATAATTGGGGGGAGGGGCAGAGGGAGAGGGAGAACCTCAAGCAGACTCCCTGCTCAGCACGGAGTCCCACACGGGGCTCAATCTCAGGAATCTGAGATCATGACCTGAACTAAAACCAAGAGCCAGAGGCTTAACTGACTGGACCATCCAGGCGCCCCCACTGTTGTTTTTAAGGGGAGAAAAATCTCTCAGTACTTTGCTGCAAATGGACACGTCCACATCATTGAGAGTAAGTTGCTTCCATGAAATCCCCGTTAAGACGATTACCTTTCCATAGTATGGAACCTTTACTTAAGTCATACAGGAGACGGCAGAGACCAATGTGGGGCATGACAGCCTCAGGTCTTCTCCTGCACCTGCTCTCAGGGCTATGTTCCCTCCCACTGGCCGCCTTTGGGAGACACAACCTCAAGCTCGCAGACACCCAGTCCCCCCTGCAACAAAGGTCACAGCCCTGGGTGCTCCCACTTCTGCTGTCCTTTCTGTAACCCCCACCCCCACCCCAGTGCTGCCAAGGCTGCTCAGGTGTCGCCTGCTGTATTTCCGAAATCCTCACTAACCCCGTCCCCATTAAGCCTGTGCACACGTTTGAGGCGTGCAGCAAAGTCAGAGACAGGAGTTTGCTCAAATGCAAGCACTGCTCTTGCCCTCTGCTCGGCGACAGCTGTCTGTGAATGCCCTCTAGAGAATGGGGCTCTCCGGCGTCAGATTTAGAGGTTCCCCCGATGTAGGACAGGAAAAGCATGTTACGCGTGTGGGTGCTGCTCAAGTAGACTCTTCCCTCTTTACCCCGGAGCGCTTGGCTGCATTTTTCTATCCTGCTGCTCACCATGGTTAACACCCCCTCGTTCCCCTGTCTGGAGCATGCAACAGCTACGGTCGGTGGCAGGAATCAGCACGCCCTGTACCGCAGATCAATCGCAGTAAGGTGGCAGGCATCACAAAGAGGATCACATTTAGTTACAGTAACCTGTGCAGGGAATCAGAAACCAGGGCGTTGGGCTACTGCACAGCATTGGGAAGCCCAGAGGAGAAGGCAGCATCTGCAGATGTGGAAGTGAATTGGCAGGATGTGCTGGCGGGGTGTGTGTGTGTGTGTGTGTGTGTGTGTTTGTCATTTTTTTCTTCAGTCTTCCCAAGGAATAGTGAATTCACTAGTAAACTTATTATACAAGTAATTTGAATTAATACATACCTGTTGATACAAATTAGCAATAACAATTGTTTACCTGTGTCTAGACCTTTACAGGTTACAAAGCGTCCCAGCGTTCCTGCAAACAATTGAGGACACAGGAACTGATTACGTAATGAGTTTTACCAATGATCTGGTGTTATTCACTCAACCTTAAATTCTCAAAAAGTGCTCCAAGTCTTTATCTCTGTTGATTCTGTTGCTCCAGGTCTTCCAGAAGAAAACTGGACTAGCTTTCAAAGTTATGATCGCAGAGCCTGCATTTCTGACAATACTGGGGTCAGTTCAGAATTAAAGCCAGCTGGTGTATCTCTCTTCTGTTACAGGTTGTGGAAAGCTATCTAGCCCCAGGTAGGACCTGCCCTACTGTCACATCTTTCATTTGCTCATTTGTTTGGACCCTGAGCATACTACCTGGTTTCCAGGTAGGGACAAGGCACTCCTCCCTGCCGGTGTTCAAAGACAGGAATGCTATCTGCTTACAGGTGATTACGGGGACGTGTGAAAGAGTCCTATGGAACCATCGTCCAGCTTGGCTGGTTGCTCATCAACCTGTTTCCTCTTCTTCCTAGATACCAACCAAACCACCTCTCCCTGCCTCCTGTGTGGATTTACTCTTATTTTGTTAAGTTATTGAGATTTCTGGGTTTATTTGTTTTAGCAGCTTGCAGTTACCTTACCTAATATGATAACTTTAAAGGTTCCACCCAGTCCTGAGATTCTTGGATTCTAAATCTTGAGACATGGGGCACCTGGGTGGCTCAGTCATTAAGCATCTGTCTTCAGCTCAGGTCATGATCCCAGGGTCCTGGGATTGAGCCCCGCATAGGGCTCCCTGCTCGGCGGGAAGCCTGCTTCTCCCTCTCCCACTCCCCCTGCTTGTGTTCCCTCTCTCGCTGTGTATCTCTCTGTCAAATAAATAAAATCTTAAAAAAATAAATCTCAAGACACACTTGGTTATGATTACTTGTCACTTTCTCAGCCACTTACAACTGATCCTTCTCATGTTTTCTCTCCTTCTGGTTTTCCACAGGATTTCCATTACTTTTTATTTTGAGAGGGCTTTGGATTCACTCCTGGGCAAGGAAATGGCCAGCTCCCCAGCTCCAAAGCAAGCATGCTTCCTGGGCATGTGTTCAGCCTGCTATGGTTTGCCTCGTGGGCCAGGGGTAGGCTGAGTACGTGAGGCAAAGCCTGGCATGGAAACAAGGCTGACATGGCCCCAGGATGTGCCGGAAACACATGGCTTTTGGCCCAAAGTGGAGATGAGGCAGGGGTGGTAGAATCAATGGGATGGTGGTGCCTGTGGAGGGAGTTACCTGCAGGAGCCGGGGCCGGGTTCTGGTGGCCCCAGCAATGCCACCGAAGCTGGGTCCTCGTTCCCTGTTCCCTACGTATTGACTCACTGCAGAAGCCCAGTAAGCAAGAGCCAAATGACTCTCACATTCCCTCCAGCGTTTCCAAGTGGGTCCCTAATACCTTGTACAATCGTTAACTAATTAATAGAAGTGGAGGGTTCAGAACTTTGAGGAAGGACTTAATGAAATTTGTTTTTAATGGTAATTATTTATTGATAAACCAAGGGACTCAGATTTAATTAGCGTGACCTTCTTCCTGAGAAATGCCGGGTTTTAGAATAAGTTTGACTAGGGCTATCTTTCAAAGGGAAAATTGTTCTAAAGTGCATTTTTAAATTTTTTTTTAAAGATTTATTTATTTGAGAGAGAGAGTGCGCACGCTCGTGCATGCGAGTGAGCAAGGGGAGGGGCAGAGGGAGAGAGAGAACCTTAAGCAGACTCCCCAGAGCCGAAGGCAGGACTCAAGCCTACGACCCTGAAATCCTGACCTGAGCTGAAACCCAGAGCTGGACACTTAACCGACTGAGCAACCCAGGTGCCCCTTAAAGGGCATTTTAATGAAAATTTCTGTTTTTGTCTTGAAACTTTAAAAAAATTATCATCATCAGCAGTAGCAGCAAATTTATAATCTGAACGAAGTTTAGAATTTTGGCTTAAGAGACTGAGACTCTTGACCAATACCCTGATTCTTCTTTTTAATGTGTATGATAGAGTGTGATGAATGAATCTGTTCAGCCTCTCATCTGGGGTGGTGGTTGTGTGTGTGTGTGTGTGTGTGTGTGAGAGAGAGAGAGAGAGAGAGAGAGAAGATTCTTTTTTAAAATTATTTATTTATTTATTTTTAAAGATTTTATTTATTTATTTAAGAGAGAGAGGGAGAGAGGGCATGAGTGGGGAGGAGGGGCAGAGGGAGAAGAAGAAGCAGACTTCCCGCCAAGCAGGGAGCGCAATGTGGGGCTCGATCCCAGGACCCTGGGACCATGACCTGAGCCGAAAGCAGATGCTTAACTAACTGAGCCACCCAGGCACCCCAAGAGAGAAGATTCTATCAAAGACTTAGATATAATCATTTTTAATCACATAATATTTGTCAGTTACTCTTGACCCAGTCAATGCATGATCATAATCTAATACACAAGTGTGAATAGAGGAGAGCTTTATTTAAAAGTCTTAATTGTTTGAATATATTCATTCACCTGGAGCTTTTTTAAATTTTAAAATTTTTTTTTTAAGATTTTATTTATTTATTTGACAGAGAGAGAGACAGCGAGGGAGGGAACACAAGCAGGGGGAGTGGGAGAGGGAGAAGCAGGCTTCCCGCTGAGCAGGGAGCCCGATGCAGGGCTCGATCCCAGGACCGTGGGATCAAGACCTGAGCTGAAGGCAGACGCTTAACGACTGAGCCACCCAGGCTCCCCTACCTGGAGCTTTTTAATAAAGTGCTTCTTATGTAGAATTCGATTATTTTAATAAGCACTGAAGGTGAGGCAGTTACTCCCTGTGACATCTTTTACTCTTTGATGTTGCATAAGCTATTCACAAATATCAGTTGCTGTTGACGTCCAAACCAACAAATATATTTAGCACAACACACCAGAGGCTGGAAAGTAAAGCTTTTAATTAACCTGTAGGGAATTCTCTAAGATCGTAGGTTAAAAAAAAAATAAAAGAGAGAGAGAGAGAGAGAGGCAGGAAGTCCCTAGAGAAAGGTAACATTTTCATTTTCTCCTGACTTTTGGATGTCGCCCACAGAGCAGGGTGACCTCTGCCCACCCCGATGTAAGGCAGCGGATTGCCATGAAAAAAAATTTATTCACATCCTTTGAATAACCCCGTACAGCGACCCTGCCCTGAGAAAAAGAACAGTAACATCCAAAAAGGTGCTGGTACCATTAGTTTGGAATTTCAAAAACCCACAAGCCCTAAAGTTGTGAGAAGCTGTGCTAAAGTCCAACCCTTCTTTTTGACACCTTGTCTTCATGCAGAGACCCCTCCTCTCCCACCCCAGGACTGGATGTGGCCAGGGAGCCCTGTCCTTGCAGGTGGCCCATTGCCCCTCCTCTCCCTCCCCCCCCGGGGCCAAGCTTACCTGTTGGGGCATCCATCCCTTGCTCTCTGCTTTCCAACATAATGAGCATTTGTCAGTTCCAGACAGGGAGCTGGGGGTGTTGCATTTCCTCCCTAAGACCATACTCGAATGCAGTCGGCATTAGTCTCCTACTAATAAGCCAGCAACTGGGTGAGAGAGGCTAGTGACTGGCTGGAGCTGTGCATGCGCGGGAGGGGCCCATCCTTCCCTTCCTCCATGTCCTCTTTTCTTAAGGAAGGTTTCCTGACCCCCTCCTCCCCAACCTTAGTGGCTTCGACCTTGTCTGCCTCCAGCCCCTGTCCATTCTTCCTTTGGGCTGTCTGGTCCCCCAGCCAGTCAGCTCAGCTCTGCCCTGTCCCCCTCTTCCCTTTACCCCTGCTCCAGTGCATTCTCCAAGCCCTTGGGAGACTCAGCGGTCCCTATACCTCACCGTGCTGCCACTCAGGCTGCATCTGCAGGGTGCAGCGTGTCCCTGGGGGTCCCTGGAGGCTAGTGGGTGGGTGGGCTGCTGGGGAGCCTGGTGGAGACCCCAGAGACTGTGCCTCTTATGCTCCCCTTCACCCTCCCCTCTCTCCCCTGTGCCTGTGTTCTGACTCCTTCATTTTCTGAGATGTCCAGATAGACAGGAATGAAGCAGCCTTCATACCTGCTGCTCCCCTCGCCATGCTCCCCGCACCTGCTCTCAGCGCCCCTCCCCCGGCACGCCATCTAGACTCCTCTGCCCGCCGGTGTTAGATGTGAAACAGACCACACTGTTGGTTGAATGTGGGAAATTTAATATAAAGATGTATTAACTGGGGCGCCTGGGTGGCTCAGTCGTTAAGCGTCTGCCTTCGGCTCAGGTCATGATCCCAGGGTCCTGGGATCGAGCCCCGCATCGGGCTCCCTGCTCCGCGGGAAGCCTGCTTCTCCCTCTCCCACTCCCCCTTGCTTGTGTTCCCTCTCTCGCTGTGTCTCTCTCTGTCAAACAAATAAAATCTTAAAAAAAAAAAAAAAAAGATGTATTAACTACAACAGGGGAGGTGTTACACAGATGTAAAGAACCCCACAGAACTCCCTAAGGCTAATGGAGAGCATCTGTGGGAGGACAAGCTTGGAAGGGGACCCCGCTCCTAGGCTGGGTTTCTAACAATGTTGTCTCCAACACTGAGACATTTCTAACAATGTTGTCTCCAACATTGAGAGGGTGTGACCACAGCCTGCTGGGTGGGGGGATGCTCTCTGCTTGTCCGCGGCTGCTGGGCAATGGTGGAGGCGGGCCGAGGTTGGCAGGAGAGGTCACAGAGGGCAGTGGGGTGTCAGAAGTCTGCTCCCTGACAGGGCACTTCAAGGACTGGGGAGCTCAGGTTCTACATCAGGAGCGTTGTGACCAGGTGGTCCCCGTGTGTGACCACAGGGCTGGGGCTGGGTGCCAAGCTTTGGGTGTAGGGCTGGGGCCAGCCCCTGGGGGCCAGGCAGCCCCAGCGGGGTGGGGAGGAGACTGCAACATCCCGCACTGGAACCAGAAGGACAAGGTCCTTTCTCCTGCTGGACCCAGAGCTCTGTATTGACAAAGCTTTCTACTGCATTTGCTGCAAAGGAGAGCCACTTAACAGCCCCTTTATCACGGAGCAGGTGACGAAGCATGGATCTGAGGCTGAGAGCAACAGACCAAGAGCCCCCCCCCCACCTTGACTCCTCCCCCAGTCTGGCTCGAGCAGCTCTATGAACCCTATTCCCCAGCACACACCCTCTGACTTTTCAGTTTGGCTGCTAGGCTTCTTTCTCCAGGTGCTGATCTTTCTGGCCTAAGGAGAATGTTCTTCCTTCTCTCTTCTTGATCAAACTCTACCTATTCCGTAGGCCTGGCTCAAGGCCCAGCCGGGCAGCCGTGAGCTGCCTCCCAGCCCTTCTCCCGTTTGCTTCAGCCAGCTCTGTCACCTCTGCTTCTTGTCATATCATGATCACTGCCCCAAGAAGACTGTATGTTCTTTGAGAACAAGGACCGTATCTTCCTGGCCCCATTTTCTGTGGTGCCTGGAATAATGCCTTGTCCTCATAGACCCCTGGTTAATATGATGTGATTGAAGGAAGACCTGGACATTCCAGTGCTGGGGAGCCAGTTGGGGAATGTTTGGAAGTCTCTGGAAAAGAAATTCAGCGGCTGCTCCTCTCTCGACTCACACCCAAGACCCAGTCTGAGTGCCTCCAAGAGATGGAGAGCCTACTTAACATGCAACAACACTACTTCTTTCCTATCTGGGACTAGGAAGGGGAGTCATTGTGACCCGCCAGTTCACAGCATGTAACCGCCTGCCACAATTCTGTGTACCAGATGAAGGAGATGTAATAATGTACGGTGTGAGGAAAATGATTTTGCCTACTTTGACCTGAGTCTGGTGGGGAAAGGCTATCTTACTCTCTTTATCCCTTTTAAGAAAACGGAGTTGCTTTCATAATGGAGACTTATTTCTCAAGATGAAATACTGGAGATCATTAAGAAGTGGAGAAAGAGAAAGACCCGAGTGCTTTATATGGGATAGTTTATTGGATCGATGCTCTTTTGTCTTATTACTTCGTGCTTTCCCAAATGGCCCATAAGTGAACCGCTGTGATCTCAGCCTCAGTAGCCAGGGCTGGGATATATATATATTTTTAAAGATTTTATTTATTCATTTATTTGAGAGAGTGAGAGAGAGAGAGAGAGAGAGCACACGAGAGGGGGGAGGGTCAGAGGGAGAAGCAGACTCCCCGCCGAGCAGGGAGCCCGATGCGGGACTCGATCCCGGGACTCCAGGATCATGACCTGAGCCGAAGGCAGTCGCTTAACCAACTGAGCCACCCAGGCGCCCCAGGGCTGGGATATATTAAAAGCTTTGGCCTGTGCAATGAGTCACTTGTTCATCAAGCAAGGCTCCTCTACCCTCTCTGCTGGCATTCCCAGACAGTCCTTTAGAAGGTCTCACTTTCTTTTTACATCTGGGGGCAATCTTCCCTGACTACCTCCTCCTCCCATTAGACTGGGCTGATTTTCTTCTTTTGTGTTTTCTTAGCACTAAAAAAAAAAGTGAGGTGTGTATAAATATCTCATATCACTCTGTATTATAATTGTTAGTTAATTCCTTGTCGTTCTGGAATGTGCCATCTTTTAACTGTGTATCTGCAGGATGTAAACCAGTGGTTTACCTAAAGTAAAGGCTCAATAAATATTATGTGCATGAATGGACGGCGGAATGACGACAAAGGAATGCTTCCTTTGGTGGCAAATATCAATAACCCAATTTGACCTCTTTTTTGGGCATGAAAGAAAATGTATTGGCTTGTGCAGTGAGGAAGATCGAAGGGTACAACTTCCGGCTTCAGGTATGCGTGAACTCAGGGATTCAAATTCTATCATCAGGACTCTATCTTTCTCTCAGTATATCTTGGTTTCTGCGGACATCCAGATTTACTTTGTTCTCATAGAAGATCTCCATATGGCCAAATAAATGAACAGACAAACACATAAACAAAATAAAGCCACCAAAGGTTCTAGCCCAGGGTTTCTCAATTTGGAGGTACCAACAATTTGGAATTGGTCATTCTTTGTTGCGTGGGACTGTCCCACGTGCTGCAAGGACATCAAATGCCAGGAGTGGTTCCATACACCCTGACTACGAAATACGTTCCCCTCACCCCTCAACTTTCAAATGCCCCTTAGAGAGTAGGGTCTCTTGTTGAGATTCCAAAGAAAATGGCCTGACTCTCTGTCATCCAGTCTCCATATCAGTTCTTGAAAAGGATTCTGATTGGCTCTGCTTAGGTTGTGTTTCTTCCTCTGGACCAATCACAGTGTTTGAGGTCTTCGGGAGTTTGGTATAATCTGATGGGCCAACGTATTAGTTATCTGTTGCCACCCAGCAAATTACTCCAAAGTTTAGCAGCTTAACGCCTTTATCATCTCCAATGATTTCTGTGGGACAGGAATCTGGGAGCAGCTGGGTTGGGCGGTTCTGGCTCAGGGTGTGTCACGAGCTTGCAGGCAAGCTGTTGTCTTCCCAAGGCTCACCTGGGGCTGGAGGATCCACTTCCGAGCTCACCCATGTGGTGGCTTGTAGGCCTCAGTTTCTCGCTGGCTCTTGGGTAGCTCACCGCAGGGCCTCTCCGTAGGCTGCCTGAATGGCCTTTCCACATGGCAGCTAGCTTCTAGAGTGACTGATCTAAGAAAGAAAGAGGAAAGGAAAGGAGGGGAGGGAAGTGGAGGGGAAAGTGGGGAAGGGTGGGGAAGGGGGAGAGAGGAGGGGAGACCCAGTATGGCATTGCAGTCTTTTATAACCTAATCTTGGGAGGGACAGACATGATTTCTGTTGTATTCTGTTGATCACACAGACCAACTCTGGTACCGTGTTGGGGGGGCGGGGGGGTGCTACATGAGGGTGTGAGCACAAGAGGCAAGATCTCTGGAAGCCATTTGGCGACAGGATTACAGGAATGCCAGCTCTGGGAAATCAGTGGGTGGGGAACGGCATTTCCCCAAAGGAAGTCGCGCAGCGTAAACAAAAAGTAGGTAGATGTCCGCTACAAATGAATATTGAAATTAACTTCATCACCAACTCACTCAAGGCAGCACAGGGGGAGAAGCCCTGGTGAAAATAGTGCTACGAATTATTTCTCTCCTTCTGTAGATCATCCTTTGTCCCTTAAGAATGTTTTTTTCGGCTTCAAACCAATCTTTCCTGGTCAGCATTTATTTGTGCAAAGGCGTTCACAAGCAATTCAACTGTGGATTTATAAATAGGTTTTGTAGATCTTGGGAGTAGACCAATATTTGAGTGTGTGTCTTTTATATAAATTGCTCTGGCAGCTGCTTACTTTTTCTCCAAAGTTCTCCTTTTTCTGGTGCACTTTAATTCTTTTGATTTATAGCAGAGAGAAAGCATCAGCTATGTGTGGGTATGTTTCCCCCAAGAAGAGATTAGGGGGCAGGACTGGAGCAGCCCCAGGAACAGGATACAGCCGAACCCACAACAACACAAGAGGTGACCATTCAAAAGCAAGCATTTTGATTCTGTGCATTAGGGTAGATTTTCTGTAGTTGTGCTCTCCCGAGACCACGTGGAATAAGTAAATGCTGTTTTCTCATTAGGGATTAATGACATACACAGGCAGGGTGATTTTTGAGACTTCAGTCTTTGGTTAAAGCACCACCAGCAACTGAGCCATCCTGATACTCCTCTGCTCTCAGTCATGAGAAACCACTCTCTGCCTTCCCACCGCCCTGCCAGGAAGGAGGCTGCCAGGTATCATATAACTTACACCTGGAGAATGGATGGAAGCTTTAGCTTCTCCCTCCACCAAGCTTTTGGAAAGTCATAAACGCAATGTAGAAAATGAGGGACACAGGAGATGGATTGAAAGGAAGCCTTGCTCAGGTTTGCTTGCATGAATGGAGGCACTTAACTCTCTCAACTGATGGAAACAAAGATGCCAAGTGTGCGGCCCCGTGTTACTTCCGCTTGATTTACACAAACCCTGCATATCAGGCTGGGTACCTGTTCTTGGGGCAGCTCAATAGATCACCAAGCGGAGACCAGGATTTGTCGGGTCTCTGGACGGGGTATCTGGAAGCAGGCAAACCACACAGCCTGGCCAAAGGGTGCAGATTTATGCACTGGCCTTTTCAACTGGTCTTCGGAAGTGATTCAACATTTGAAAAGGACACTCCTCCATATTTCTTTTGTTCCTGACAATTCCCACTCCTTTAACTGTCCAGGTAGCTCAACAGAGAAAAGAGTAGAGAAGATGAAGAAAAACCGCACCATCAGGAGATTATCGTCTGTTTCCCTGCACCTTCCAGAAGAGAGGAGAAAGGAGACTCACATGTACTAAATTGGTTGTCTTATGCTGGGTCTCACTAGGCGTGATGGTTTCCTTTTACATTTGTAATACCCAGAATACAGCATCTCCCCCCTTATCCACTGAGGATACGTTCTAGGACCCCCTGTGGATGCTTGAAACCGTGGAAAGAGACATCGCAGATAAAGGGGGACTCTTGTATTTAGGCAAAAGGTTATCTACGGCTAGCTGGAGTCATCGAGTGAGGGGGTCACTCCCAGGGGTACAGAGAGGACTGCTGGTTAACCTTGGTGTCATTGCCAGAGGAATGAATGGAGTATGGTTTGCTCATATCTGTGTCCCTGGTTCTCTCCTTATACTTAGGCTCTGAACCACATTCCTCACCCTGTCCCTCCCACTCCTGAGGGGCCAGATGGCAGGGCCTGGACAGAAAGGAACATGAGGCAGATAGTTAAAGAAAGGTTGGGTCTCTAGCTCTGGGCCTAGACAGTCCTGAGTTCTAATTCCAGATGTGTGAGCTTGGACAAGTTACTTAACCTCTCTGGGCTCTGTTTTCTTATGCAAACAATGGAGATAATCATGGTACCTCTTTAACCTTTGGGGCTGTAGTAAGAACTAAGTCCGATGATGCAGTGCAGGGCGTAACTCGGGAAGGATCTACGCTTCCTGTTCTAGCACCCCGTGTGGTCCCCCTCACACTGGGAGCTCTGGAGTGCAGGGGGGCAGAGCTGGAGGGACCTTACTGCTTACAGAGCTCCCGTACCCCCTTCGCTCATAGGGGTCAAAATCCAGCCTTGTTGCGGTTGTGGTCCAATCAGTTTTCATTGGTTTTCTTGCCGGGAGGAGGAGTTTGGAATGCTCCACTACTTCATCCTAGAAAGTGGGGGGACCTCTAGCACATCCCCTGGAATCACCTGCTACCTGCGGTTTTACTGGAAGGAGCAGAGCTCAGAGAAACTGCCACATGATCTTTCTGAGAAGGTTTGCCTCTGTAAAGCCTTATAAGACCGAAGGCAGACAATGTATCCTAACTTTTGACCAGGTTTGGGTTTTTTGGTTTGTTTTTGTTTTTTTTTTAAAGGAAGAGAGGTAATAATTGTGAAATGCAACCTGTAGGGAGTAACAAAATACTTCCATGGTTAGTAAGACCTTCATTCATTAATTTCCTACTAGGGATACCCCGCTCCTTTTCTTTAAAATGGAAAAATAATTTTGTTTATTTTTTCCTCACCGAGAGACCTTAATAGACCTTAATATTTGGTCCTCTACTGTTTTTCTTCTCCCTAAAGCTCTGCTTCCATCCCATCAAAGCACTGCAGCCCCGGCTTTAAAACCTAGCTGGGAATAAAATAGGGCCAGAACCAAGCACCTGCCATCTCCCTGCCTGGACCGCACACAGTGGGGCAGGCTGTGCCCTAGACCCCAAAACACTGGCGTTGAGCATTCAGGCACAGAGCCTGACGCCAAGTGGCACCACACGCGGGCCGAGGTCCGGCCCTGGCCCACACCACCCGGGACCCCCAGCGTCCGAAGTGCGGGGGGCTCACCTGCGGCCCTGGCTGACCAGGGGTGGGGGGCCCCAGAGAATAGCGAGCGTACGTCCTGCAGGATTGGGGCCCGCATGAAACCAAGGCCACCGGAAACGCATTCCCGACAGCTCTGGGGAGTGAGACCTCCTGAAAATCGAATATCCACGAGCAACAGAGCTGCGTGGTGGGGACTAACTCTTCCCTGGACGCCGAAGGTCAAGTGAGTCACTTGAAACAGGTGTTTGGGGAGCTCTTCCTTTGCAACCATGTTTGAGACTGGACTGGTGCTGGGGATCGGAGGCTGGGGAAGTGCGGGAACTAGCCCCGCAAAGAAGCCGGCCACCAGCGCCTGTCTGGGGCTGCTTGGGCCGAGTGAGCCCCAGGGCGGCCTGCACGAGCTCCGGGGGAGTGGGGGGCACGCACCCAGCGGCGCAGGGACTGGAGGCTTAGGGCGGCGGGAGAGGTCGCGGTCATCCCGAGTCTGCGGAGGCTGAGGCCATTGGAGCCCAGCACCCCGGACCCCGTGGAGGCCACTGGGGTCCAGCACCCCGGACCCCACGGACGCCACTGGGGCCCAGCACCCCGGGCGCCACGGAGGCCGAGACCACTGGGGCCCAGCACCCCGGGCCCCGCGGACGCCACTGGGGCCCAGCACCCCGGACCCCACGGACGCCACTGGGGCCCAGCACCCCGGGCGCCGCGGAGGCCGAGACCACTGGGGCCCAGCACCCCGGGCCCCGCGGAGGCCACTGGGGTCCAGCACCCCGGACCCCACGGACGCCACTGGGGCCCAGCACCCCGGGCCCCGCGGAGGCCACTGGGGCCCAGCACCCCGGACCCCGCGGACGCCACTGGGGTCCAGCACCCCGGGCGCCACGGAGGCCGAGACCACTGGGGCCCAGCACCCCGGCCCCGCGGAGGCCACTGGGGCTCAGCATCCCGGGCCGCGCGGACGCCACTGGGGCCCAGCACCCCGGACCCCACGGACGCCACTGGGGCCCAGCACCCCGGGCCCCGCGGAGGCCACTGGGGCCCAGCACCCCGGACCCCGCGGACGCCACTGGGGTCCAGCACCCCGGGCGCCACGGAGGCCGAGACCACTGGGGCCCAGCACCCCGGCCCCGCGGAGGCCACTGGGGCCCAGCATCCCGGACCCCGCGGACGCCACTGGGGCCCAGCACCCCGGGCCCCGCGGAGGTGCGCGCTCCAGCCGCAGGCCCCCGAGCCCGCCTTCCCACGCGCGTCCCGAACCACGCTGGTGAAGCCACCCCGCCCACCCTTTTGCCGGCTTGCGTTTGTGGCCAGGACTGAAGCCTCGCCCTGGCTTGGGTCTCCCAGCTTCTGGAACATTTTCCTTCACTTCTTTCAGACAGTGTCTAAATGACACCACCAAGTGCAACTGGAGCAGTCGGGTCTATGGCCCCGTTGGGGGTTAGCAAATGAATGACACCCAAGGCGGCCCCCACGCCCATCCCTGGCGCTTACCTCACTCAGGCGTCAGTGAGCTCACCCCTGAGGCCTGGCACATTAGCGACCTCGAGCTAATAACCTGCCCGGCAGAGGCAGCAGTGACAGCCCAGCTCGAACCGTTAGGTCGCTGCCCAACCCCTGCGGGTGTAGACGGCCTCTGAAGCTTTACCACCGCATCTGAATCCATCCAGGTAGTTACCGAGCCTGGCCTGGCCTGGCCGCCTGCCATAATCTGGTCCCTGCTGCCTTCCCGGCTTCCTTCCCCACCCCAGCCACCCACCCACCCCACCTTCGTGTAGCCTGCCTTCTAAGAAAGCCCTGTCCACTTTCCTGAACATTCTCTGCATCTTCCCACTTCTGTGATCTAACTGAAGGCCTTCGTTCACTGGAATGCCCTTCCCCCATCTCTACCTGTTGAAATCCCATGATTCTCCAGCCACAATGCAAACGCTATTTCCTCGAGAAAGCCTTCTGTGATTTCCAGAGCCAGAAGTGAATCTGGGCATCATTGCGGCTTTCTGGGCTGTCCTCTCCTCGTCCATCTCAGACCTCGGTTAATTCCATCCACCCTCATCCGTGGTGGGGGTGTCTTTAGCTTTCTGGACTCATTTTTGTTCCACAAACAGCCGCTGAAGGTCTTTGAGTTCCAGCTGCTGTGTTAGAGGCCAGCAGCATGAGGAGGAATAAGAGACTGAAAATGTCTTTGAGGATGTAGAAAAATCCAGTGGACAAACAGGCAGGTACACACCCCATTACAATGAAATGTGCTAAGACACAGAAACAGGGTTCTGGGAGTGCACCAGGATGGACAAGGTCTACTCAAGTCTACTCAGGTCCTGGTGTATCTGAGGAATAGTTACTAGCCTCTGAGTGGCCAGAAAAAGGGCCTGTGTTGGAAAAAGAAACTGGAGAACCAGGTTAGTGATGGCTAATTTTATGTGAGACCTTGGCTAGGCCATGGTACCCAGATATCTGACCAAACACCATTCTATATATTTTTGTGAAGCTATGTTTTAGATGAGATGCACATTTAAATCAGTGGACTTTGAGTAAAGCAGATTACTCTTTATAATGTGGGTGGGCCTCATCTAATCAGTTGAAGGTCTTAATGGAAATAAGACAGGCTTTCTCCAAGGAAGAGGAAATTCTACCAGCAAACTGCCTTTGGCCTTGAGCTGCAACATCACTTCTTTGGGTCTCAACCTGCTGGCCACTCTGCAGATTTAGAACTTGTCAGCCTCTGTATCCACATGAGCCAATAACTCAAAATCTCTCTCTCCCTCTCTCCATGCATGCCCATGCTCTCTCCCTCTCTCTCTCTGCGCGTGCACGCACGCACACACACACACACACACACTTCTTGATTCTGTTTCTCTGGAGAGCCCTGACACAACATCGATCCCCACTGTAAAGGAAGCTGAGGAACAAGCTGTTTTGCAAACAGTAGGAAGCCATCGGAAGTCATTAAGCAGGGGAGTCATGGGTCCAAGCTGTATTAATAAAGGGTCCTTTATTTTTTTTTAAAGATTTATTTATTTTGAGAGAGAGAGAGAGTGTGTACAAGTGAGAGGGGCAGAGGGAGAGGGAGGAGAAAATCTCCAGCAGACTCTGAGCTGAGCGTAGAGCCCGACTCGGGGCTCGATCTCACGACTCTGAAATCACGACCTAAGCCAAAACCAAGAGTCGGATGCTTGACCGACTCTGCCTCCCAGGCGCCCCAATACAGAGTCCTTTATTAAAGGAGCAGGCTCTAGTCTGGGCCCAACTGCAGCTGTTAGCTTTGGGTGGCCACCTACCTCAGGGTTCCCTGCCCCTCCCTGGCCACAGGGGTGGGCGGGGGATCCTGTCATGTCAGCTGTCGGTAAGGAGTTCTGTCCCATTACCTGCAATGTTGAGGAGGCTGTTACTTTCTTTCCATTCCCACAGACCCAGCTGGGTATTCATCATCAGGAACGGCTGAGACAGTGTCCTTCCTCATCTCTTTTGCTCTCCCATCACCCCTTCCCCCCATCCAGCAGAAGGTTCTGTTCTGCCCAGCCTGCCCTGGGGCACTAGCCACTGCCTTCTGGAAGCTAAGTGAAGGAAATGAGCATGTGGCTCAGGGGTGTATCCAGGCAGAGATGCTGGTCCCGGGCGGTGCTTGTAATCCTAGACAGGTCCACTTCGGCTGTGGAATCTTGTTTGCTTACTGACAGACGTTGAGAGTGGCCCTTCACCGGGGGAGGGGATAGGAGCCGAGCTATGGCTTATGGACTACAGACTTTAGGACTGCCCTGCCTAGGCTGAGTGAGGGACTGGCACCGAGGGGGAGTAGGCAGGGCCAAGGAGTAGCCCAGCTCCATGGAGTGGATCCAGTTGCAAGAGCAGGGGGTGCTCAGACTTGAGGTAGCTGGAGCTAGCAGGAGCCCAGAAGTTCAGGGTCACTGGTTCCCCACCGGGGGGCAGTCACTTAATTCCATGCCACGCTGGCTTGTGCGGCTGAGGATGCTGACTTCTTCCTGTTGTTGTAAGTCGGGGCTCCGGTTTGGGAGGGGACGGGTCATAGCTATGGCTGTGGGTGGCTGGAGAAGGCGAAGGCACAGGACATGAGGCAGGGCTGACAGTCCTGGTATCATGTAGACTTTCCTAAATTAGCTGTGGGGAGAGGAAATAAGAAAGAAGAGCCAGAAAGTCAACAGTCAGACTTTCCCCAACCATCTGTGATGGGAAGCAGAAAGCTGCCAAGAAAACTCTGTGCTAGAGCGAACTGGTAGAACTTGAAAGCAGAAGGAACACGCGCCCCACGAAATCGAGAGGCTTTTCTTTTCTTCTTCTGTTTTCTTTCCTTCCTTCCTTCTTCCCCCTCCCGTCCCCTTCCTTCCCCCCTTTTCTTGCTTTCTTTTTTAAACACATAGCTCTGTGGCGCCTCCAAGTAATGGTACTGCTAAGCCAATCCAGATCTGAAAATTGGGTACAATCAGAAAGCAAGTGTGCAAACCGGTGACCCAGGATTCAGCTGAGTCACGTTTCATAGTTTAATGCAAAGCGGGACTAGCTCTGAGTGTAGAAGTTCGATTTTTAAATAATCCTGCTGCCAACTGGATTCCTAATTTGTAATACCATTTTTCACGGATATTGTTTTTCGGAGACACTAATCACAGTTGGGTCACTGCATGCCTGCCTTGATGTCTTACTTCTTTTTATTACTCTCAATCAGGAATAGTTTCGCTGTGGGGCCTCTTCCACCGCGTCCCGCACAACCCGCCACCTGGCGTGGTGAGCGCTCCATGTGTTGAAGGGGTTAAGGAGTCTTTAGATGAGTGCTTGAAGCTTTCCATCTTATCCAGATCCTTTGAAGGCTGCAGAGAGGGTTTGCATTTCTCAACGCTGGAGTACTTCCATCTTCCCCCAAGCAGATGCGGGGACCGGGCTCCGCAGAGTTGTACGACCTGAACGAAGTTGACAGCCAGGGGTTGGAGAGCCAGCAGCTAGCTAGGCTTGTGTGAGTCAGAAACCTGTTCTCTTTCTGCCACATCATCTTCTTCACAGACAAAGGGGCTAGTGGATCTTACAGGCAAGATAGTAAGGAAGCTACCTAAGGGCCCACCAGGGGCTCGGGGTGGGGGTGGGCAGGATGGAGGTGGGGAAGGTTGACCCTGCTTGGCTTTTAGCGCATTTCTCACTCCTATAGCCTTCTGTTTCTCTGTACACCGAGGTCTCTGCCCTGAGCCATGCCCTGGCAGCATTATGTTCGGGCACGCATCACCAGAGCCCGGAGCTTACCTTTAAGCAAGGGTGGCCCACGCGTGCCCATTCTCTCCCTCAGGCCCACGATCCTGTCCCAGTGCAGCCTGGCAGCCCAGCCTCATACCCCCTCCCCACACCACCTCTGGGAGTCTGCTTTCATCTTGCTCTTCCTTTCCTGCACGCTCGACAGTGGCCTGCCCAAGGATGCACGAGCTGGTCACCGTGGACTGGAAGGGCTCACAAGAGGGGTCCCCACTCCCTGGTCCGGGGGCCTTTCCTTCACCAGCTTGATGCTCAGAGGGGCATCCTCAAAGGGCTTCTCCCGCATTGGCAGTGCAAGTATACTTTGTGTTTTGTCTCCAGTTGGTCTGATCACTTTTCAACATTCTGTTGACTATTAAGTAGAATTATTGCCCAGGGAGCAGGAGAGAGCTTGTTCTCTCACCGTTGATGCACCAAGTCGGTGACTGCTATCTCTTTTGGCCATATAGACTCTTAAGACTTTAAAACTGAACAAAGACCATTGTTTTCTGTGACACGAAGACACAAACTGGTAATGTATTTCTACTCATGGTGAAACGGGATAAATCCTGGGCTGAGAGTCAGAAAACCTAGACTCAAGTTCCAACTGCTTGACCTTGGATGAGTTATGTAACTTGGTTATCCTCAGTTTCTTCCCGTGCAGATTGGAGATGTCTAGTGTAGGCTCCTGGGAGGCAGCCATGAGAATCCAAATGAGATCATTATGTGAGAGAGCTCTTCACTCTATGAAAGCTTAGATGGATGTTAGGCATGGAAGGTTAAAAAAATATCCCACATGGTTTCTCCTCCAGGATCTGCAGTCTGGCAGCTCGGTCCCTCTCATGCTGGTGGTGAGAACTTGCATGTTGTACACTACACCAGGCCCCCAAATGCAACCCGGAAATTTGTACACTCTCCCAACACCGTGCCTCCATGAAAATCACCAACAAAAGATAAAGGCTGATAGAATTATGTTTCATTTCAAATGGTATGAAGGAAGGAAAAAAATAATTGTCTACCTTAACACATTATTTTGTGCATGCTATTCCTTCCTACCTTCCTTCCTTCCATCCATCCATCCATCCATCCATCCATCCATGCCTTTCCTTCCTTCTATCCATCCATGCATCCATCTGTCCATGCTGTTTCTTCCTTCTGTCCATTTATGCATCCATGCATCCATCTATCCATGCTGTTCCTTCCTCCCATTCATCCATCCACCCATCCACCCATCCATCCATCCATCCATCTATCCATCCATCCACCCATGCCTTTCCTTCCTTCTATCCATCCATGCATCCATCTATCCATGCTGTTCCTTCCCCCATTCTTCCATCCATCCACCCATTCATCCATTCATTCATCCATGCCTTTCCTTCCTTCTATCCATCCATGCATCCGTCTATCCATGCTCTTCCTTCATTTCCATCCATGCATGCATGCACTCTTCCATCCATCCATCTGTCCATCCATCCATCCACCTTTCACTGACCACCTGTTAAGCCCAATTAAACATACAGGGATATACAATTGATTAAGAGACAGTTTCTGTCCTTAGTTGCTTGTTGTATGAGAGACAAATGAGTAATCAAAAGAACTAAAATACTATACATATGATCAAGTACTGTAAATTGATCAAGAGCCTTCTCTCTCTGTCTCTCTCCCTCCCTTCTTCCTTCCTTCCATTCCTTCATTCTTTGCATATAACAGAGTGCTCCAGGAGAGGCTAGCATTCTTTTTCTCATTTCCTAAGAAACAGCAATATAGGAGAAGGAACTGCTCTTTTTGAAGATACCTGTAGTGTTTCTTTTTCTCCATAGAGGACGGACTTCTTCATTACATGCAGAATAACACTTTAATGGACTTTTTGGTTATGAAACCCATAAATCCCAGATCGTTTTCTGGAATAAAGTGGTTTAAAACAACAAGAATCTCAATGTTTTACATAATTAAAGTGTCTTCAGTGAGGACAGAATTGCAAATCTCAGATGATTTCATTCCAGAAACAACTTTTTTCCCCACTTCTATGGAAGCCTCAGAAGAGACCCATCTGGACTCCAAGTTAGAAAGACATAGTCCTTGGAGAGCTAGGTTGGGCTTTTCATCACAGTCATAGAATAGGGCCTAGGGAGAGCAGTGTCTAGTGGAGACTGGGGGAAGGCTTGGCCCATTGGCTCCAAGAGCAACCGAAGCTTCCACCCAAACCCTGCTGATCATTACGATCTGTATTTAGAATTAAGGGATGGTCCAGGGTTCAAGCTTGGGCAAGGTGGTTCTGGAAACAGCAGAAGCCCTGGAAAAGCTAGAGTCCAGTCCATGGAGGTGACAGGATGTGGGCTGGAGGAGCAGACAAGAACCAGACAGTGTTGCTTGGGGAGAACACAGGCCTTGGCCCACTGTTTTCAGGGCGTTATTTGAGCATGTGACTCATGTGGGCCAGAGGGCTCTGGGGCACTTGGGCATCAGGCACATTTACTCAGCAATTCTTTATCCTTTTATATGCATAGCATCCCACCCTAGAGTCACTGTCTCAAATTCTTGGCTAAAGGACACAGAGGATGTCAGCTGCCCCCTGGCCACCAGAAAGGCCACGCCTTTAAGACAGCCTCCTTTAAGGCCAGCATAGCAGCAGGCCCTGAAGTCAGCCTCAAGGAGGTGGGTGGACTCGAGCTGGGGCTTGAGCAAGGCACATCCGCCTGACTCTCTACTCCCCTGTGCACCCTGTTCCTGATAGCTTTCACTTCTACTAACATGTGGTTCTATGCTCTTATTTATACTCTGATTTCCCTCTCTCCAACCAGGTTGAACCTCTCTGCAGACATCCCTCCCCTAACGGGGTTTCCAGAAATTCCTTTGGAAGAGCAGCCTGATGTCGAATGTCCTACAGCCCCTTTTTCACAAAACCTTTTGGAGGCACAACTAAACCATTCTCATGAAGCCAGAGAATGCTAGATTCACCCCGCTAGGAATAGCCTGCACGTCACCAAGTCTAACCCTCTGAGGATCTACCTGTTCCTCATTTTTCTAAAAGACTCTGAGTGTGCACAGGTGGAAAACCTAAAGGGGAAGAAGATGATAACCCAGAGTGCAAAAGAGTCTCCCATTGGTAGAAACTGTCCCTTGCTGTGCAGTCACGCTAAAGGGGGAAAAAAAAAAACACACTGTAGTTCAGTTCACCAGCTTTGGCATCAGAAAGGTCCGGGGCTGAGTCCCCAGCCACCACGCCCTGGCTCTATGACCTTAGGTCCTACACACATATTTTACTCATTAATTCGCAGAGCAAGCGGAGAAGGGGGTGTGATTATTTTCATTTAAAAACAAGGAAAATGAGACGGTAAGAGGTCATGGGTGGGAAATGCCAGCACTGCGCGCATCCCTGCTGAGCTTGGGGTGGGGGCTTGCTGTTGTTGCTGCCATGAGCCTTGACCCTCGGGGTCTCCAGGCACAGAGGGGTGTTTATTTCCTCTGAATCATGGCATGATGATATAAAGAAGGTTTGCATTTATAGAGCCCTTCAAAATATACAATGTACTTTTCATTCTTTATTCTCAAGTGGTACCCATTTGAGGAATTGGCCCTGGAGAAGAAGGCCTTAGCTTCCTCACAGGCAATTGATTTTCCTACTTTAAGAAGGAGAAGGGTTTTCCATCTCCTTATAAACACTGATGCTTCCATGGTGTACCACCCAACAGAGGTGTGGGTTTGGTGCGGGGCCCTATGTCCTCTTGATCCTAAGGCCTCCAACTGATCGACATCGAGACATTCCAAAGACGCAGTGGTGTGGGGGGCCCTGTTCTGATGTTCTGTATGGAGACGAGGAAGGGCAGGACTCATACCTTGCAGACTGGGAGAACGGTTCTATAAATCCCAGTTCCTTATTCCTGGACCCTAAATAGTTTTTCATTTTGTTGTTATCTTTTGCCCTCTGGAATGCGTTGAATGGTATTCTCCCCCCACCACCCTACCCTCCAAAAAAAGGACGTGGACACCAGTTGGATACCAGGAATCTGTGACTGTGAATTTATTTGGTAAAACAGTCTTTTGAGAAGGAATTATATGAAGGGTCTCAAGATAGGATCACGCTGGATTATCCAGATTGCCCCTAAATCAACAAGTGTCCTCAAAAGAGACAGAAGAAGGGCAGATATGGACAGACACGCAGAAGAGGGGAAGTCACATGAAGACCGAGGCAGAGACTGGAGTGAGCAGCCACAAGCCCAGGAACGCTTGGAGCGACCAGAAGCTGGAAGACGCAAGGAAGGGTCCTTCCCTAGAGCCTTCGGGGAGAGCGCGGCCCTGCTGACACCTCGATTTGGGACTTCTCGCCTCCAGAACGGTGAGAGAATACACTTCTCTTGTTTCAAGCCAGTTTGTGCGGATTCGTTACAACAGCCCCAAGAACCCGATACACCAAGCATACAGGAGCATACGTACACACAATTCGGCCCCCTGCCCAAAACAATTGCAGAAAGCAAAGTAGGGCGCAAGACTGGGGTGTGGCTCTTCATGGGTTCTCATCATTCATGCTGGGAAAAATTCATGTGCGTGGAAAAGTAATGTCTCCCCTACCTGAGGGAAAGAAGATGACTGGAAGGGATTTATTCTCTCCTAACTCTTTCTTCGCTCCCGCTGCTGGGTCGGAGAAAGGCTGCTGGATCTGCTCAGCTCTAAGCAGTTGCCCATTTGTATGGCCTCCAGACTCCCGTGCTCAGTCACGAGAGGGACTTGCTCAACAAAGCCTGACATTTTCTAGTTCTTGGGTCTGCACCTGGAATCGACAACCCTCCCCAGGCAGGCCCAGCGAATTCCCAAGATGTCAGTGCAGAGTTCCTTGGGCTGCCAGGATGTGGCTTTCTCTTCCCTCCCCGGAAGACCATGCGGTATGTCTCGAGGCTCCACGTAAACAGTGGGATCATAAAGGCTGCTTTGGTAGCCCTCGTGGCCTCAGGATGGACCCCCTAGCTCTGGATGGCCAAACCTTTTCTTTTTTTTAAGATTTTATTTATTTGAGGGCGCCTGGGTGGCTCAGTTGGTTGGGCGACTGCCTTCGGCTCAGGTCATGATCCTGGAGTCCCGGGATCGAGTCCCGCATCGGGCTCCCTGCTCGGCAGGGAGTCTGCTTCTCCCTCTGACCCTCCTCCCTCTCATGCTCTCTGTCTCTCATTCTCTCTGTCTCAAATAAATAAAATCTTTAAAAAAAAAAAAAGATTTTATTTATTTGAGATAGAGCGAGAGCAAGAGTGAGCGAGAGAGAGCGAGCACAAGCAGGGGGAACAGCAGAGGGAGTGGGAGAAGCAGACTCCTTGCTGAGCAGGGAGCCCGATGCGGGGCTCGAAGCCAGGACCCTGGGATCATGACCTGAGCCGCATGTAGATGCTAAATCGACTGAGCCACCCAGGCGCTCCAGGACTGATTTTTAAAATTGGAAGTATGGCCACAAGCCCCTCCGCCCACCCCAGTGCTTCTCTTTTGGGAGGGAGTAGCTTTTTGTTATACTTCATGTATTCACTGCCATCACCAGGGGACAACTGAGCATGCCTTCCCTTTCCAGCTGAAGGACCAGTGTGGACGCGGGCACACAAATGTCAGGGCGACTTGAGATGTAAGCGAGCTCTGGAGAAACTAAATCCATTGTGTATGTAAACAAAATACTGAAGTGTCAACATTTGGTTATTTTTCTCTTTTCTAATGGGGGAATGTTAATTTCATCCCCACTCTCGGGGTTTCATGATGTGGTCTCAGCAGAATGGAGGAGGGAGAACCAAATCTCCGAAAAGGGCTCCTGAAGCCACAGGGGGAAAAAAACATCAGGGAGAGTAGGATTCTTTAAAAATTGTTCGAATAGGGGCACCTGGGTGGCTCAGTTGGTTAAGCGACTGCCTTCGGCTCAGGTCATGATCCTGGAGTCCCAGAATCGAGTCCCGCATGGGACTCCCTGCTCAGCGGGCGGTCTGCTTCTCCCTCTCCCACTCCCCCCTCTTGTGCTCTCTCTCTCTCTCACTCTCTCTCTCAAATAAATAAATAAAATCTTTTAAAAAAAATTGTTCGAATAAAAAAAATAGATTAAAGCTCATTTTGCCTGGTTTATAGCCAATCAGGAGAAGTTGAAGTGGGCCTGGGGGTGTAGGGGAGGGGAGAGATGGCCGGCTGCATCCGGACAGAAACACAAAGAGATGGAAAGAGAAAGGGGACGTGCCGCTGAGAAGAGCATCTCTCTCTGTACACACACACACACACACATACACACGTCCACAGGTACACACGTCCACAGGTACACAAAGTACACACACCCCACTTATACCTATAACTCATATTTTATAAGAAGAAGATATTATCTGAAACTTCCCCAGAAAACTTTCTCCCCAAGATCTGGAAACTATAGGTATTTCAGAGAGCCCCTCTTTTTCTCATTTTCCAATACAAATTTCAGGTTAAAAACACCTAGCTACCTGTTTGTTTTTTTCTTAAGATTTTATGTGTTTATTTTAAAGAGAGAGAGTGTGTGTGAACACACGAGCAGGGGGAGGGGCAGGGGGAGAGGGAGAGAGAGAATCTCAAGCAGACTCCAGGCTGAGCGCAGAGGCTGATGCAGGGCTCAATCCACGACCTTGAGATCATGACCTGAGCTGAAACCAAGAGTCGGATGCTTAACCGACTGTGCCACCCAGGCTCCCCCTAGCTACCTATTTTTAGCTGACCATACATGAGCTGTGGTACACTTCATTTCTTTCTTTTTTTTTTTTTTTTAAGATTTTATTTATTTTTTAGAGAGCGAGAGAGAAACAGCATGAGAGGGGCAAGGGTCAGAGGGAGAAGCAGGCTCCCCGCTGAGCCGGGAGCCCGATGTGGGACTCGATCCCAGGACCCTGGGATCATGACCTGAGCCGAAGGCAGACACCCAACCATCTGAGCCACTCAGGCGCCCACACTTCATTTCTTAAGCATAAAGCCATTCCCTCTTTTTGCCATTTTTAAAAACGTTCTGGGCTAAAGTCATAAACCGGAGATTTCATTTTTGCTTACTATTACTGAGAAAGCCCTGTAATGCATCTGGATTTCCGTTGCTGGGGCTGGCTGCCATGTAGTTGGGACTGGAGCTAACTCATGGTTTGGAGGTCACCTAGCCACAGTCTGTGTTTGTTTTTGTTTTTGTTTTGCTTGGGAGAGGAATTAGCCACACTGGATTCCAATCCATCAACCAGCTGGGTGATCTGGATGCCTAGGTTCTGCTGCCCTGTACCGAATCTCCAACTGATAATCCACTTCTATCCACATCCGAAGATGCTAGGTCCCTGACTGGCTCTCAGCTGGGCAGAGCTGCCCTCATTTGTGGGTAATCTTTATCCTCTTGCTGTCTTCCACTTTCCTTTGTGGGCAATGAACTTTTTGTTCCTCAACCCCTTGTGATCACGAGGATGTGCAGGGAGACGGGGAAGGCAAGGCGATTCACTGTGTTGAACATGATAAGCTCTGGTAAAAGCTTTGGGGAAGGAAGTTGAATGCTGTCTACATTTAGATGACTTATGGATTCAAACCCTAGTTTTATTAGATTATTTGTGGATTTAAGTTCTAAAGTTAATTCAGTCTAATGTCTGGGAAAAAATATTTTAAAATCAGTTATATCAACACAGTTTGAATTTATTTTCTTTATAGGAAATCCTGTCACCATTTATAGAGATTTTGGCCTTACACAGTGGGGAAGTTAAGAATGTGTGTCGTCTTGGGGCGCCTGGGTGGCTCAGTCGTTAAGCGTCGCCTTCGGCTCAGGTCATGATCCCAGGGTCCTGGGATCAAATCCCACATCAGACTCCCTGCTCCATGGGAAGCCTGCTTCTCCCTCTCCCACTCCCCCTGCTTGTGTTCCCTCTCTCGCTGTGTCTCTCTCTGTCAAATAAATAAATAAAATCTTTAAAAAAGAAAAGGAATGTGTGCTATCCAACATATCAACAAGACTTAAATTAGAATCTCCCATCAGCTTCAATTTCACTATAATGAATATATTATGCAATTACATGGAAATAATACATACTTGGTGTATTTCAACCTCTAAAATATTGGAATAAACAAATGTCCTTGTAAATAAGAAGTTGACTTTTTGAGAGGATTTTATTATAAAAATGCATATTACACACACATTTCCTTTATTACTACTTGATTTTCTCTTTATTTTTCGTTATGTTCAGTTGGCCAACATGTAGTACAACGTAAGTTTTTGATGTAGAGTTCAACGATTCGTTAGTGGCATATAACACCCAGTGCTCATCCCAACACGTGCCCCTCTTTAATACCCATTAACCCCCCCCCAATATTAACAATTATTCTGCTTCATATCCTTTCAGTTGTATGGCAACAAGGGTTTAGGGGTAGGACAAAATGAGAAGCCACAAAGATTTGAATTCTGCAGCTGGGCCATGAGTGTTCTGGAGGTATTTATACTCTGCGAAGAGGGATACTCTGCTGTGTGCATCTATAAATCATGTTTCAAATTCTGCACCAAATGAACTTATCAACAGCCTTTGCTCATGGCGTTCATTGCCTCTGACAGATCCATCCCCCAGCTGGTGTTGATTTCTCCCTGCACTGTGGGGAGATCATTAATCTTGTATGTTCTCTAACCCTGTGGGTTTTTTTTTTTTCCCTTTACTGAGACTTTAAAACAGATTGTGCCTGTTTCCACTGACCTTTGAGAGATTTGTCATGTGCCCTCCTTTGAACTGGCTGTGTAAGAACCAATTCCTTGAATAGAGCTGCAGTCAGGGGCAGTCATTCTGTGACCAGGTTGGCCCCCTTGATTTCTGTCATCCTTCCCTATGTCACAATCAGGGGGAGGGCAACGCCACCAGAAGTATTTATTATTAAGCATCCAGAGAGAGGCTCTGGAACCATCCTGATGAGCGATTCTTCTCCGGGCCTGGGGAAGTCACTTCATTCTGCCTCCTGAGCTGCGTGGATAAGGCCCTGGAAGAGCCCAAACTGACTGCCAATACCAAGTGAGAAGGGGACTCCTGAAGGCCCAGCTGCCTCTGTAGACGTCTGTCGTTGAACCTGGTAACGGGCAGTGTTCTCTCGGCTGGGGGGTGGCGGGAGTGGAGAGGAAGAATTGTGTTTGCACGAGCAGCAGAGAGAAGGGCCGTAGAATGATCTAGCGAAGACAGGTGTTTGGAGAGATATCAGCACTTGCTGGATGAAAGAATGGGGTGTAGACCACCCACCTGAGGCTCAGTAAGTGCTTCCGGTAAGCGCTTCCTTCTCTGGGGCTGGTTAATTGTTTGTTTCATTTTGAATTATTTAAACTGTCCATTTTATACAGAGTTGTCATTTGTTGCAGTAAAAAGGCTGTGGCTTTCGTATAATTACTTACAAGTGGCAAGGACCCAACAGTTCTTGAATGTTTACACTGCTTCTCACCCCACATTAAAGCTCTTTGGAGGATTAAAGGGAGCGATGACAAGCCTGCAGAGAAAAACGGTGCACGTTCCCATCAGACTCAGTCCCCTACCAGATCTCTTCCCCGTCCCATTTACCCAGGGCCTGGGAGTGGGAGGCGAGCCCCTGGGTGCCCACTCTGTAAGCGACATTAAACTCTCCTGCTCACGTCTGGTATGGGCACCAAATGAAAACACCGCTTTTCCAGAAATTCATGCTGAACCCTCCTCCTGTCCTCAGTCCTGACACCTTATTTGGACTTTTCCAATCACAGACATTGCTCCTTGTTTCCTGATGTCCATGCCTTCTTGTTTTTGTGGGTCTGATGCGAAGGGCTGTGTGGTCTCTGGCTGTGAACTTGGACTCCCCCGCAGCAGGGTTGGCTCTACACAGGCTGCATCTGCCTGAGCACGCACCATTCTGGTGGTATCTGGTCTCAAGGCCTCTCCAATCCAGTGCTGTCCCCTCCAGCATTGATTCTACCTGGTCCAGCTCAACCCTTTGGGAGGAGACAAAAGGCGATTGAAGATAAAAATGTTCATGATTAAAAATCTATTGCTGATACATTGGAAAGAATCCAATAATGTATATATGGCACTTATTTACTGTCGATTTATATACACTTTAAAAAATATCGTTGTTGGGGCACCTGGGTGGCTCAGTCGGTTGAGCGTCCGACTCTTGATTTCGGCTCAGGTCGTGATCTCAGGGTCATGAGATCAAGCCCTGAGTTGGGCTCTGAGATCAGCGGGGAGTCTGCTTGATTTGCTCTCTCTCTGCATATACCCCTGCTTACACACACATTCTCTCTACAATAAGTAAATAAAATCTTTAAAAAAATATCGTTGTTGCTCATAAAGACAATAATAAAAATAGGTGGTTGCTGGGTTTAACTGGGTTAATTTATTTGTGTTTTAACTGTAGTGGAGATTTCTTCCTGAGTCAGGCTAAGAGGCAGAGGTTGGGTTCTCATCACCACCTCTGAGCTACCGAGGGAGCATTTGGCTACACGCAGAGGTGCTGAATTCTCCTCCGGCGTTTGCTGAGCTGCTCAGGGCCTGGAGGGATTAGGGACTGGAGCTATGGAGACAAACCAAATACACAGAGAGCTTGGGCTCATAGAAGGTATATTTCAGTGGGAGAAGAAAAGAATAAAGAAATACATGCACACAGAAATAAAAAAGTTGCAGGTGGTCTACCACAGGAGACATCTCTGAGCCCTTGAAGAGGGGCTGCTCGGACTCCTTTACCTCTAACTCCCCCCCTTCTAGAATCAGCCCTGCAATCAGCCCTCTCCTGCAATCAGCCCTCTCCCTGTGAGCTCCTCTCCCCACTGTGCCTGCCCGACAGCAACTGTCAGGCCCCAGTCCACACAAGCTCCCGATGCTGCTGTCCCCGAGGCTCCCTGGGCCTCAGTTTTCCTCATCTATAGAATGGGTGTTTTAGACTCAGTCTTCAAGGGTGTTTCTACTTAACAATTTTGAGGCAAGAAGTAACTGAGGTAGGATGGGGCAAAGGTGAAATTTTTTCCCTCCTTCTATGCCTAGAAAGATGTGTTGCCAGTGTTCTTCTGGGTGAATGTTTTTAAGTTCTTTGAAGTCACAGACCACATATCCCTTCCCCCCACTTCATTTATTTATTTATTTGAGAGAGAGAGAATGTGTGTGCAAGTGAGGGGAGGAGTGGAAGGAGAGGGAGAGAGAGAATCCCAAGCAGACTCCCTGCTGAGCACAGAACCGGACTCAGGGCTCAATCCCAGGACCCTGAGATCATGACCTGAGTCGAAATCAAGAGTCAGATGCTCAACCGACTGAGCCACCCAGGTGCCCTTCCCCCATTTAAAAAAATAGTACCTGGTATGGGATGAGAGCCCAGAATATGCCTAACTAGGACCTGCTTAACTAACTAACTAACTAACTAACTAACTAACTAACTAACTAACTAACTAACAACTAACTGTGTATGTATGTACGTATGTTCTTTCCATCATCCTCACCACCACCATAGCCACGGCCATGCATCTCTGTAGCAGATCCTGCTGGGTGCGTGCAGCTGGGCCGTATGGTTGCACACATCACCTCCCTGAGTCCTTGCGGTAACCCCGCAAGGAGACCAAGTTCTTATTCCAGGGTAAGGAAATGCAGACCGAAGAAGCTAAGCAACTCTGCCAGTAAATGGCAGAACGGCAGTCAAGTCCAAGTGGGGACATTTGAGGTGCTCTTTGGGTACCGTATATGGTATTTGATTTTGTGCAGATCTTTAGCAAAAAAGGTGAGTGGTCAATCAAACACCAACCCAAATTAAGACGGTGGAAGCATCAGGAAGATGAACATTGCTTATGTTCCCAGCTGCTGTCTTGTAAGGAGAGGCCATCGGTGCTGAGAGTGGTGATGGGCACTCAAGGTCGTGCTTAGGCTTTACCTTTGAACTTCCCTGCCACTCATTGAACCACAGCCCCCACCTCTCCAAGGAAGCACAGATCTGAGGGCTGGGGGCGGGCTCTTCCTTGGGTGGCCCACCC
The DNA here is from genome assembly GCF_029215605.1 of Mirounga angustirostris. Taxonomy (NCBI): domain Eukaryota; kingdom Metazoa; phylum Chordata; class Mammalia; order Carnivora; family Phocidae; genus Mirounga; species Mirounga angustirostris. Next base: position 13,792,412 of record NW_026991716.1, on the reverse strand, counting down.
CAGAGACAACAGCTGCTAATGTGTTCTTCAGGATCCCACATACCCTGTGGCTTTTGCCTCCTCATTGAACAACGCCTTGTTTCAAGGGCTTCTCAAGGTCAGCACTAGCGACATTTGGGGCCCGATCATTCAGTGCTGGGGGAGGCTTTCCTGTGAACCGGAGGATTCCCAGCATCCCTGGCCTCTACCCCCCGCTACCAGCAGTACCTTCTCGGACTGAGAACTGCTGCTGATTCCAAATCTCCCCTTTCCACCTCATCTTAGCTACTTCCATATTCTCTCTCTTCACAGCACCATGAGCTCCCGAGTAGTATGTTTGTTGTATGTGCATCTGTTGACCTTCTCTCTCTCTCTCTGTGGCTAGAAATGGAAAGCCCAGAAGGGCGTGGGCTCTGTTTGGTCCCACCTAGAACGGTGTCCTATGCACTAAAGCTGCTCAGCAAATATGAATGACTGAGTGCGTGTGAGGAGACAGGCTGGAGAAGGCAGGAGAGAAGTACAAGACCCAGAACAGAAAAGGTCGAGATGTAGACAGAGCTGGAGGGAGGAACCCAAGGGGCCAAGAGGCCGGAGACCCTGTTTGAGGAAGGGTGGTGGGTGACGAGGCAGCCGCCCCCCCGCCTCCCCGGACATGAGGACCAGGGAGATGCTCTTGGCATCAGGCTGAGTTCCACCGAGAGGCAGGCAGCAGAGCCCCCTCTTCACCATAGTTTCTGCAATATGTCTCTCCATATACGTGCAATGAGGTTTTTCTTTCAGAGAATGAAGGCAAATTCTACATCCTGCCCCTTGGCTGGCATGGGTTGAGGACAGACCTCCAAGAGCACTCAGCCAAAAATGGGTGACCCAGATAAATGCGCTGATCCACAAGGAATCTGCAGCCCATCAATGCCAGGGACACCAAGGCGGGCTCGGTTCTCCACGTTGATTTTCTCTCAGGGTTCCTCTCTCCCCAAGGAAGCACAAGGACCACGAGAGGCCCGGGGCAGAGGTGACGCTAATTATGTGGGCGCAATGAACAGCTCTACGCCCTCGTGAACAGAAACCACCAGCTCGTTCACAGCTATTTGTGAGAAAAGGATTATTCTGTTTTTGCTCAACTGGCTCATTTATTTAAATTAAATGAGATGATGAGGGGTGTGAAAGTATTTGTTGAAGTGCAGAGTTCCATGAAGCTGTGGGGGATTGATACTCTGACTCGAAGAGGAAAATTCTGCTGCCTTTTAGCGACGCTTTGAGCAGGTTTGCGTCAGTGTTTGTTGGCCGCTAAAGTGGAAGGGGCTTTGGGCACCTGGGGAATAGACTCTGCCCTGGTTACTAAGGATTCTTTTTAAGGAAGCCGGGACCGTCAGCCTGTCCTTCCCCTGTCGTCCAGAGGGGGGCGCCGCTGTCCCAGCTGCCCGCACCTTCCCCAGCATCTCCAGCAGACGCCCTCCACTTGAACTGGAGATTTCCCCCAGGGCCAAAGAAGCTTCTGTCTCTGTGGCTTGTCCAAAATAGCTTTCTCGAGTGTGGACGCAGGGTAGGGAATGCAGGACGTTGGGAAGATAAGATAGGGTACCCGTGAAACTGTCACTCCTCTGTCACATGAAGACATGCCTCCCAACTTGCCAAGTCCTCCCCTATACCAGTGGCCTTTGATGATCCTGTCCTGTTCTGCCCGAGAAATGTAAGGTCTTTTGAGCAGATACAGATCAAAAATGGATGTCTTATGTTCAGAAAGGACAAGAAAACAAACAATGAAATAAAATGCCGCACCATTCCGTGGAGGGCCATTTTCTTTGGTGAACTGTGATTCCAGTAATGGGTGCACTGTGTCGACGGATGAAAGCATGAAAAAGAAAATAAAAGGTCGTTTATCCTTTCTCATCTTCTTCAGGGGGCAGGGCCACTCCACATCAGGCTTCCCTCCACGGCTCTGAGCCATGACTCTAAGTTATAAAGCCCATCCTGCTCCACAGAAGCTATGTATCTCAAAAAGTTTTTGCCCCGAGAAGTCCATCAAATAAGAATCGGGAAGCGATTTAAGCCCAGGTTTTGTAGTTTTTTATGGAGAGTCTGAAACCCAAGCTCTGCCACTCAGCCACCCACTTACTCAAATTTTCTGAACCTCTATTATTTTAAAATGGGTGTGAATGTCTATATTATTACTTTTCTACAGATTTTAATTAATCAATTAATTAAGAGAGCACGAGCAGGGAGAGGGGCAGAGGGAGAGAGAGAATTTCAAGCAGGCTCCCCGTTGAGTGTGGCTCCCAGTGCAGGGCTCGATCCCACGACGCTGAGACCATGACCTGAGCCAAAATCAAGTCAGACGCTTAACCCACTGAGCCACCCAGGCGCCCCCATCTATATGATTATTTGATGGTGGTGGCGGGGGCGGCGGTTGGGGTGTGGGGCTAAATAGGATAGTGTGCGAATACTATGGATTATAGTACACAGAAAGTGCTCAGGAAGTGGTAGTGATGATTAAAATTATTATCGTGCTTCAGCGTTGGATGTGTGTTTTTTCCATCGAGCACCTGCAGTCAAGTGAGGCCAGTGTGCAGCATATATTACTCTGGGAGATAATTGCAGGAGCTGAGCCACTGAGCTGTTAACTCGGTCCACTCCAGGAAAAGGGCATGTCAGTTCGGAGATGGTCAGTTCGGAGCATCAGATGCCCACCTTCTGCCTTGCAGTAAAAAATATGTTTTGAGTTTTTCCTATGCGTGCTAGACATGATGAGGGGGGGCATATGGAGGCTTGGTCCACTTCTGCAGGTGGTGATTTTGTGGGTCTTGAGTTCTCCTGAAATCTTGTTAATGCTGACTGAGTCAGATGCAACACTTAGTTCTAGGATATTTTAACAATGGGGACATTGCTGTAGGTTGGGGGCAATAAGAATATAATTTATTGATCCTCTTTGCTCCCTTCCTCCAACAAATTTTTTTTAAAGATTTTATGTATTTATTTGACAGGAGACACAGCGAGAGAGGGAACACAAGCAGGGGGAGTGGGAGAGGGAGAAGCAGGACCCTGGGATCATGACTGAGCCACCCAGGCGCCCCTCCAAAGAATTTTTTTTGTTCCAAAATTGAACTCTGCCGTCCCGTTAGGCTGGACTACTTACTGGTTCTGTGAAGGAAAGAAAGAAAATTCTCAACAGAGTAGAAGTCTTCTTGCAGCCTGGTGATATTTAATAAAAAAAAATATTAAGAAGTTTCTCCTGTCTGAGGGTTAATTGACTCACTTGACAATGACTGGAGTGTGTGTCCCTGTTGCCCAGGGAGATGCTTTACTCAGCTCAGCTCACAGCAATATATCTTGCACTCAGCTGCCCTCTATTGGCTGGAATATGGATTGTTCTTGTGCCTTTCCTGAGGATCTAAGAATAATGACCTGTGTCCACGTACATTCATCTGGTGCATTTTGTTCGTCTGGACCAAAATAAAGGTTTGTTTGGATTTCAAATGAACACATTTTTATTAAATGCACCCTCTAGAGACTCTTTACCTTAGACCCTTACGTTGCCTAACTTCACTTCTCAGCACTTACCCTATCTTACCTATATCTGTTTATTTGCCTTTTGTCTGGCTCCCTGACTAGAAGGCAAGCTTCATGAGACCGGAGACTTCGTTTGGTGTCTGGCTGTCCTCCTGGGCTTAGGAGAATGCCTGGCACATATTAGGTGGTCTGTAAATATTAACTGAGTACGTGAATGAGTCCCAAGTGTATCTTAAAACTCTACTGTGATGAAAGGTCAAATGGCACATGATCTGCCCTATCTGGAGGCAACTATGGTTGTAGGAAGGGCTGTCAACACAACTAGGCATTATAATCTGGAGGAGATCGGCTCTAGGGAGTCATTCCTACTTATCTTTAGTATTTGAGGATCTGTCAGGTGGAAGAAAAAGTGGACTGGTTCAGTTTGTTTCCAAAGAACATACCAATTGGTAGAAGGCACAGGGAAAGAATTTTGGCTCGACCGAAGTCTCAGAATCGCCCGAAATAGTTTTGGACTATTTTAAGCATCATCAGAGGCATTTAATCACAGCCTTGAGAAACTTCTGTCAAGAGATGTTATCAATTGCAATGATTCTCAAACCTGGGTTGTTTTTAAAAACTTGTTTTCCTGAGACCTTTCCCAGACGGAGTGAATCAGAATCTCCAGGAGGACGTGAGGGGGTGAGGTAGGGTAGATGGGGCAGGGAGATCTGCAATAAAGGGGACATTGTGACCTGAGTTTTGATGAGTAGGAGTTGGTTAGGCTGACAGGGGTCAGTGAGCATTTCAGATGGAGAGCATTCTCTTTTGAGCTTCTCCCTAGCACCTTCTGATCTTTTTCTCAACTTCCAGTGTCAATCCAATGCCGTGGCGTGCTTTCTAGATACACAGAACAGCTCAGTACAACTTTGGGATTTCTCTCCAACCCAGTTTTCTCAAGGGCATGCCCCAGAAGTCCAATGTAGACTGCTGAACCCGTGATTCCCTACTTGGCCCCAGATGGAGCTTGGGATTGGCCTCAAATGCTGGGACGGGAAGCAGGAAGTCTTCTCTGTCCTCCTCTACATTCATATTAAGTGTCTATATATGCACATACAAGGGAGAGTGATTCGTTTTTTTTAAAGATTTTTTTTAAAGTAACCCCCATCCAATGTGGGGCTCGAACTTTGAACCTGGAGATCAAGAGTCGCACGTTCCATCGACTGAGCCAGCCAGGTGCCCTCTGGGGAGAGCGATTCTTAGTAAATGCAACACAGGTCCTGCTTGCTGGCACGGTGGCTGGACTTCTGGGCGTGGAGAAAGGGGGAGAGAGGACCGCTGGATTCCCAACCAGCAGCAGAGCAGGGCAGGGCGGGTGAATGAGGGGCATTTAAATGAACTTTAAGGACCCCCACCCCCTCCGCCGACACCCTGGCCAGGCTTGGGATGGCTCTCCTGGGGAGCCTTCCCATGCAAGGGGGTGACGGCGGCCGATCACATTGATCTGTCTGCAGCTAATAGGAGGGTAGGGGTAGTGACTTTTGCCTCAGAGCATCAGAAATCTAATAGACTGTCCAGCATGAAGCATCAAACTCGGGAACTTGAGCCCCCCCCCCAAGCCCTGAACCAAAGCACACGTGTTTCAATTCACCCGTGCTCATGCAGGTGGGCACCGAGCTGTTCCCTAGCAGGACTTTGGGCACACCCACACTGTCTGGGGAGTGCATCTTTCCTTTTTGTAGCTGCAAAAAGCAACCGTCCTTACATATATTCCTGAGGGTTCGGCAAGCATCTGCAAAGATTAGAAGCTGTTCTCTTCCCTGTCAATCCAGAAAGACTCCGTTTTGCTAAAGCCAAACAACTGTCTCTGCGATTGCTCTGCTGGTCAGGCAGGGAAAGGCTCTGCCACACAATTAAAAAGATATAACCATTTCCTGTTCCGTTAGCTTCCTTCCTGCTCTTGCTGCACCTGTTCGGGGGGCGGGGGGAAGGGGAGGGTCTTGCCATCCTGGTACTCACGATCCCGCAGACGTGAGCTATGGATTACGCTAGTGTGCCCCTCCTTGGGTTCACAGACATTTTCTTGCGGTACAGAGGAATTGGAGAGAGCCACGGTGATGTGCGAGGTGAACGTCAGCTCATGAAGCTTGCCAAGAACCGGACACTCTGAAGATTAATTACGGCCTCTGCCTTTTATGCGCTCCGTCGTTTGGCAGATATCTCTGTTGCTCCGAGAACTTAATGCAAATAATTAAAGCCAACCTGTCCTCTGTTTGGGGGCCGCTCCAGCAGGTGTCCCTGGCTCCCCCCCCCTCCCCACAGGACACACTTCACTGAGCGAGCCCAGGAAACAGCCAAGGACAAAAGGAGAAAGTGAGGGTGGGACCAGGGGCGGGGACCCCGAGTGGGGAAAGAGTGTCACTCCCTGTCCCAGCTCGGGCTCACACACGGTTCTGCTTCTGCCAGAACACCAGCAGAGACTCACATGGGTTTTTATTACTTGGCAGCGTGAATTCAGGGGGAGAAATACTTCCCACAAACCCTGCTGCCTTGAATTCAAATTGATTTCTTTCCGCTGTGCTACTATTTAATTAACTCAACGCAGGCTCCGGTACATGGATAAGTGAAAGATGAGTGTTTGGAAGGGGGTGGGTGGGGTAGCAGGATTCGAACCACTCAAAGCCAATATCAATGCCAAGAGCAGTGATGACATATTTGGGGCTGGAGGGTAGGATGGGAGAGCATGTGTTTTGGGTTTTGTTTGTTTGTTTTAGTAAAATGGGGATTCTCGGTCATATGGGCTATTTTTTAAATGCCTGAATAAAACGGTCAAAACGTGATGGTTAGATTCTGACCCTACAAAAGCTTGCTTAACTTACACAATGCCACACTGCAGAGCTGGTCTGTCGGTCTGCTACAAACACATCCCATAGCCCTCATCCTCTGAACTCGGAGCTCATTTGTCCCTACCGGTCTGACACACGTTCTGGATGAAAAGGAGTTCGATGGCTCAAATACAGTGTATGTGTCTTTCATTCATTCCTCTTGGAGGACCCAGCCAGTGCCAGCCACATCCGACAAGATGAGGGGATACTAAGATGAACAAGCCAGAGTTTCTGCCTTGAAGGAGCCCACTGTTCGGTGACAAAGGAAGATGAGCAGAATCAGCTCTTCCAAGACAGTGTGAACATTTTGTGCTCAGGGTCTGCTCAAGATGCTTTGGGAACACAGTGGGGATGGGGTCTGTGGAGATTCTCCCAGTCAGAGGGGAGAAATCAAGGTAGGGAGCAGGGCAATGAGAGCCAAAGAGCAGATCTTTAATGGGGGCACCTACTAAAATAATAATTTAAACAGCCGTGAGTTTACAAAACACTTTACATACATTCACGTCGACTGGATCTTTGCAACAACTATGAAAGGCCGAATTTGTGTTTGTCATCATGGAGTTTGTTTAGCAAACAATAACTGAATGCCTACCACGTGCCAGGCACCTTATGAGGCTCTGGGGAAAGCAGTGGACAAGTCGGTCCCTGCCCGTGAGAGTTTACCCTCCGGCAGGAGGCCAGATTACCCGCACGGGTGACTTACTTGTGATCCCAGAGCTGCTTGGTGAGGCAACAGCTAGCGTCTTCTGTACTGTTGGATTTTCCATCTTGTTACCCAACTACCAAACCGAGGACACATTCTTCTGATTCCTTCCCCAGCATCCCCCAAATAACTCTGATTCTTCTGTTTACAGCATCAATGCTAACAGACAGATGTTGTCACTAGAGATGTAGCAATGGGGGATTTCCAGCAATGCTTAATCTCAGGAAGAGTGCAGATTCTAGAACACCAGTGTGCAAGAATGGAAGAGGTGGGAGAAATTAAGTCATCGTGGAGAAAAGGGACTATTTCTTCTTATAGCCTACTATTACTGAAGCCTTGAAAGTGACTGACTTAACTAGCCTACTTATGTCTTATTATACGGCTCATTCCGTCTATGACTGTTGTCTCATATTTTTAATAATTATAGAAATTTCCAGAATATATTAAGTCATTTTTATTTCGGTGGTTGATATATGGGTGAGGTTGGGATAGTGGGTACACTTTGCCTTTATTGGAGCCCCATGCAAAGTGGTATGCTGATAAATGTCCATCAAGTGGCTGTCCAGAGAAAAAGAATGCAAATATATATGCGCATAAATTTATTACAAGTTTTACTGATATAAAGGATGGATAGCACACAATTTACAAATAATTATAAAATATAAAGCACTCTTTAAAAAGTTTTTAATTCCAGTACAGGTAACATGCAGTGTTATATTAGTTTCAGGTGTACGATACAGTGATTTAACAATTCTGTACTTTAGTCAGTGCTCATCCTGATCCATGTACTCCTATTTCACCCATCCCCCCACCTACCTCCCCTCTGGGAACCATCAGTTTGTTCTCTTTGTTAAGAGTGTTTTTACCATTTGTTTCTTTCTTTTATTTATGTTTCTTAAATTCCACATATGAGCAAACTCATATGGTATTGGTCTTTCTCTGACTTACTTCATTTAGCTTTATACCCTCTAGATCCATCCATGTTGCAAATGTCAAGATTTCATTCTTTCTAATGGCTGAGTAATATTCTTTTGTATATATATAATATATAGATCTCATCTTCTTTATCCATTCACTTGTCAATGGACACCTAGCGATGGGCTGCTTCCAGGATGTGGCCATTGTAAACAATGCTGCAATAAACAGAGGTGTGTGTATCTTTTCAAATTAGTGTTTTTGTGTTCTTTGGGTAAATACCCAGTAGTAAAATTACTGGATCATGTGGTAATTCTATTTTTAACATTTTTAAGAACGTCCATACTGTTTTCCACAGTGGCTGCCCCGGTTTGCATTCCCACCAACAGTGCATGAGTGTTCCATTTTCTCCACATCTTCACCAACACTTGCTGTTTCTTGAGTTTTTGATTTTAGCCATTCTGACAGGTGTGAGGTGTTATCTCACTATAGTTTTGATTTGTATTTCCCTGATGATAAGTGATGATGAGCACCTTTTCATGTATCTGTTGGCCATCTGTATGCCTTCTTTGGAGAAATGTCTGTTCATGCCTTCTGCCCATTTTTAATTGGGTTATTTGTTTTTTGGGTATTGAATTGTATAAGTTCTTTATATATTTTGGATACAAACCCCTTTTTGGATATGTCATTTGCAAATATCTTCTCCCATTCAGTAGATTGTCTTTTAGTTTTGTCGATTGTTTTCTTTGCTGTGCAGAGCTTTTTGTTTTGGTGTAGTCCCAATAGTTTATCTTTGTTTTTGTTTCCTTTGCCTCAGGAGACCTATCTAGAAAAATGTTGTTATGGCTGATGTCAGAGACATTACTGCCTGTACTCTCTTCTAGGATTTTTATGGTTTCAGGTCTCACATTTAGGTCCTTAATCCATGTTGAGTTTATTTTTGTGTATGGTGAAAGAAAATGGTCGAGTTACATTCTTTTGCATGTAAGCTGTCCAGTTTTCCCAACGTTGTTTGTTGGAGAGACTATCTTGTTCCTGTTGCATATTCTTGACTCCTTTGTCAAAGATTAAATGACCATATAATTGTGGGTTTATTTCTGGGCTCTCTATTTTATTCCATTGATCTGTGTATCTATTTTTGTGCCAGTACCATACTGTTTTGATTATTACAGCTTTGTAGTATGTCTTGAAATCTGGGATTGTGGTACTTCCAGTTTTGTTCTTTCTCAAGATTGCTTTGGCTGTTTAAGGTCTTTTGTGGTTTCACACAAATTTTAGGATTGTCTTTTCTAGTTTTGTGAAAAATGCAGTTGATATATTTTTTAAAGATTTTATTTATTTATTTGACAGAGAGAGACACAGTGAGAGAGGGAACACAAGCAGGGGGAGTGGGAGAGGGAGAAGCAGGCTTCCCGTGGAGCAGGGAGCCCCATGCAGGGCTTGATCCCAAGACCCTGGGATCATGACCTGAGCCGAAGGCAGACGCTTAATGACTGAGCCACCCAGGCGCCCCATGCTGTTGATATTTTGATAGAGATTGCATTAAATCTGTACATTGCTTTGAGTAGTATGGATATCTTAACAATATTTGTTCTTCCAATCCATGAGCATGGAATGTCTTTCTGTTACTTTGCATTGTCTTCAATTACTTTCATCAATGTTTTATAGTTTTCCGAGTACAGCTCTTTCACCTCTTGGCTAAATTTATACCTAGGTATTTTATTATTTTGGGTGCAATCGTAAATGGGATTGTTTTCTTAATTTCTCTTTCTGCTGCTTCATTATTAGTATATAGAAATGCAATGGATTTCTGTACATTACATTGATTTTGTATCCTGTGACTTCACTGAATTCATTTATCTGTTCTAGTAGTTTTTTGGTGGAGTCTTTAGGGTTTTCTATCTATAATATCATGTCATCTGCAACTAGTGAGACTTTTGCTTCTTTCTCACCAATTTGGATGCCTTTTATTTCTTTTTGTTATCTGATTGCTGTGGCTAGGACTTCCAGTATTATGTTGAATAAAAGTGGTGAGAGTGGGCATCCTTGTCTTTGTTCCTGATCTTAGGGGAAAAGTTCTCAGTTTTTCACCACTGAGTACGATGTTGGCTGTGGGTTTTTCATATAACATTATTATGTTGAGCCACGTTCCCTCTAACGCTACTTTGTTGAGGATTTTATTTTTAATATTTTATTTATTTATTTGACAGAGAGAGACATAGTGAGAGCAGGAACATAAGCAGGGGGAGTGGGAAAGGGAGAAGCAGGCTTCCCACTGAGCAGGGAGCTCGATGCAGGGCTCGATCCCAGGACCCCAGGATCATGACCTGAGCCGAAGGCAGACGCTTAATGAAGCCACCCAGGCGCTCTGGTTGAGGATTTTTATCATGAATGGATGTTATACTTTGTCAAATATGTCAAAAGATGCTTTTCTGCATCTATTGAAATGAACATTGGGTTTTATCCTTTCTTTTGTTCATAAAATATATAACATTCTTTACTGTAAATTCCATATAGCCAATTGATACTTGATACAGAATGATAGCCAATTTGATACAGAATGTCTTCGTTGATTTCTGCTGGACTCTTGTATCCATAGCAACCTATGGCCACAAGTAGACCATGATCTGAGAAAATTACACTACAAATAAATGTGGGATTGGGCGCCTGGGTGGCTCAGTTGGTTAAGCGACTGCCTTCGGCTCAGGTCATGATCCTGGAGTCCCCGGATCGAGTCCCGCATCGGGCTCCCTGCTCGGCAGGGAGTCTGCTTCTCCCTCTGACCCTCCCCCCTCTCATGTGCTCTCTCTCAGTCTCTCTCTTACAAATAAATAAATAAAATCTTTAAAAATAAATAAATAAATGTGGGATTACTACCCAATTCAGCTAAGTCACTTCAAGCATTGACAAATGACTGTAGTTTAAACATGACTGTTGGTGGATGTTTTTGTTTATTTTGAATGCGACAGAAGAGGAAAAATGAAGACTTAGGAAACTCATTCATTCATCAGTATGTCACTTCTTCACTGAATCAGATCTTGAATACGAAAAGAATATTTCCTCAGTTTTTCGTGTTATTCACAATGTAGCAGCTATAGATATGACACGTGCTTTTGTTTAATCGACATCATTGATACCTTCTCCATCATCTTTTTTTTTTTTAAGATTTTATTTATTTATTTGACAGAGAGAGAGAGACACAGTGAGAGAAGGAACACAAGCAAGGGGAGTGGGAGAGGGAGAAGCAGGCTTCCCGCTGAGCAGGGAGCCTGATGCGGGGCTCGATCCCAGGACCCTGGGATCATGACCTGAGCCGAAGGCAGACGCTTAACGACTGAGCCACCCAAACACCCCTTCTCCATCATCTTCTTAAGTATAGACAGGCAACAAAAAGAATAACTCAAGCCCTGATGTGTGGTGTTTGCCAATTTCCGTGGTGTATGTATTCCCTCGTGGCTGAGTTCATGCTACCAACATGACCTCCCTGAGCACAGAGCTGTGCAGGATCATCTTGTTATATTATGTAGCATTTCCACAATATAGGCCCAATAGTAGAAAGTAAGCTTGAGAGCACAGAGAATAGCAAAATGTTGTAAAATAATTAGGAGCGGTGCATTAGGAGTGAGTCTTTATATACCTTTGTGTTTAATATAATTTAGGCCTAAGCTTATATAATTTACTTTTTAATAATGTCTGTATTTAACAACTGGGCTTGCAAAAATCCTGAAAATGTTAAGAACTGGTTCTTTTTTTTTTCTTTTAAGATTTTATTTATTTATTTGACAGAGAGAAAGAGGGAGAGGGAGAAGCAGACTCCTTGCTGATCAGGGAGCCCAATGCGGGGCTCGATCCCAGGACCCTGGGATCACAACCTGAGCCAAAGGCAGACGTTAAACCAACTGAGTCACCCAGGTGCCCAACAACTTGTTCTTAAGAGCAGGTACACACCAGCCCCAGCACGCCCCCGCCCTGTATCACTCCCCTTTAGGTGGGAAAGATTAGTTTCTTCTCCTAAATGCTGTGATACTTGGCTGCTAAAGTGGAACATATAAACAGGGGCTCAGGACATGTTATGTTGAATGAATGAAGACACTTGGAAGAAGAGCTATTTGCTATAATCAAAGCGTGCTCTTGGTTTTTTGGTGTTTTTTTTTGCAAGATCATACAATCAGATGTAGAATAACTATATTTGAACTACAAATACCATACTTACTGCAATCAGTCCTGTTTCTCTGTTGCAGTGTGATTTTCTACCATTCCTCTGATGGCACACCTTGTATTTTGAAGAGAGTCCCCCACCATGCTATCCTACCTTGCTCAGTTTGGAAAATAACCCATTAGTAAAGCTAATTAAAAAAAAAAAATCCAGTAGGTTCCTTAAGGTCCCAAACGGAGTGTCTTCTCAGATGAGCACTTGCTAATTGGCTAGCAGGGGTCTCGTCTTTGGGGGTTTGTTTCACCAGCTGCTGCAGGTTGTTTCTAGCAGGAGACACTCACCTTTCTCCCTGCAATTAATGAGGGGTGGGGTCTTCCAGGTCTTGCTTTGATTCACAAAAGCCAAACAACTTACCCTTCACGTCCGCTCCTGTCTGAGATGTTCTTCTTCTGTGAGTGATCTGTTTGGGGGTCCAGAGAGGCAGGGATAGAAGGCAAGCGTACCGTTGGATTGGAGTCATGGGTCTGCAAGCGCAGAAGGCAGCCAACCATGCGATGACCGGGGCCGCCGTGCACGGGACTGCCCCATTTATCCTCACTCACCTGCAAGTACCAAGTGCCTACCTGGAATCTGAGCATTATGAATTTCCAAAGAGTTAAAAACCTTCATTGACGTTTTCTTACAGAAGAAAAGCATATTCACTGCAGAAGACAAGAGTGAAATGCAGATCAGTGAAAACAAAAGAAAAACATCCATAATTCACCCTATCAAAGATATCCGTTGTCATCTTCCAGACTCTTTTTTTTTTTAAAGATTTTATTTATTTATTTGAGACAGAGAGAATGAGAGACAGAGAGCATGAGAGGGAGGAGGGTCAGAGGGAGAAGCAGACTCCCCGCTGAGCAGGGAGCCCGATGCGGGACTCGATCCAGGGACTCCAGGATCATGACCTGAGCCGAAGGCAGTCGCTTAACCAACTGAGCCACCCAGGCGCCCTCTTCCAGACTCTTCAGTGCATATATAACCTGTGGTTGCAAAATGGGGGTCAGACTCAATAGAATGATTTCTTGTTTCAAATTGTATAAGGAAAAAACTGTTTTCATTTTAACAAGGCTTTTGCACTGGTCCTGGGAGGGGGACGAAATGTCCTGTTAGACTCATTGTAATGGAGGGAAATAAAATTCCACCCCATGGAAATCCAGGGCTGGAAGAGAAGAAACCAAATGACTGGTGCCAGTCCTTCTGTCTGGAAGATGCTATCCCTGGGACAAGGGAATCTGAGGTCTGGGAATCTTGTCACTGATTTTTTTCTTCCTTTGGTCTCCTTTGATTTAGAATCCCTAGTTTTCGAAATTGGACTACTGTTAATAAATGCATATTTCTGTAATTATTTCCCTTAGTTTACTCAGTTAGTGGTAAAAATCCATTTTTTTGGATGTGAATTTAAGTTACCTATGTTGAGAGGAAATGCAGAAAAGAGTTTTAGTGTACTCTGAGTCTAAAATAGAGGAAGCAGGGGCTCCTGGGTGGCTCAGTCGGTTAAGCGTCTGCCTTTGGCTCAGGTCATGATCCCAGGGTCCTGGGATCAAGCCCCGCAGCAGCCTCCCTGCTTCTCCCTCTCCTCCCTGCTCGTGCTCTCTCTTGCTATCTCTGTCTCTCTCTGTCTCTCTCAAATAAGCAAATAAAATCTTTAAAAAAAATAAGAAAAAAATAGAGGAAACAAAAATAAAATAAAATAACATAAAGTAAAAGAAGCAGCATTTTCCTGGGACCCTGACAGGTGGAGCCAAGATCAGACTCTTCCACTTAAACCACTCTCTGCTCTAATGTTGGAGGCTTATGGTAACAATCATCTTCTGAGCAAGCCCCCTCCCCCCCAGATGCTAGGATTTGGCTCTGAGCCCAACCTCAGGTAAACATGATAAAAGGAGGGTGGCACCTTGAGTTGGGGGGGCAGTGTGGGGAAGCCGGAGAGAGCGGATGGATGGAACTGGCATCCGGAAGGGGTCTGCACCCCCACCTCTGTTCTTTTCTCTGGGTGATCACACCCCACTCCCACCAGGGGTTTCAGCCCTGACCGCTCTCTCCATTGAGCTCCAGACTCTCATGGCCAACTTCTTACTGGACAGATCTACAGATGGCCTGCCTTCCCTCTTCACACTCCACGTGTCTAAAGCTGAACAATTAGAGGTGACACTGTCCCCCATTCCTGCTCCTCTTCCTGTGTTCTTGGGAACGGTGCCCCCACCCCTCCAGCTGGTTGGGTCTGTCCCCCGACTATCCCTACCGTCTCCCTCATCCAACCTGCACTGCCACTGGCTTGATCCAGGCCCTCGTTATTGCTCCCCTGCATGGCCACGGTACCCTCCTTTGCTGCCCACATCCTGGCCCCCTTCCCTCCCCCCTCCAACCAGCACTGTTACTGTGATCTCGCCAGGGCCTCGTTCTTGCAGGTGGGGTCCCTGGACCAGTGACACCAGCATCATCTGGGAGCTTGTTAGAGATACAGATTCTAGGGACCCCTGGGTGGCTCAGAGGGTGAAGCGTCTGACTCTTTTTTTTTTTTAAGATTTTATTTATTTATTTGACAGAAAGAGACACAGCGAGAGAGGGAACACAAGCAAGGGGAGTGGGAGAGGGAGAAGCAGACTTCCCGCGGAGCAGGGAGCCCGATGCGGGGCTCGATCCCAGGACCCTGAGATCATGACCTGAGCCGAAGGCAGACGCTCAACGACTGAGCCACCCAGGCGCCCGCGTCTGACTCTTGATTTCAGCTCAGGTCTTGATCTCAGGGTTGTGGGATTGAGCCCCATGTTGGGCTCTGCTCTGGGTGTGGAGCCTGCTGAAGATTCTCTCTCCCTCTGCCCCTCCCCCTACTCCTGCACACGCTTTCTCTCTTAAAAAAAAAAAATGCAGAATCTCAGGACCCATATTTTCTATCAGTAAGGATCCAGTCTGTAGACAGCAAGCGCCATTAATTTGAATAATCTCAATTAATTTGAAATTTTAATGTAATACATAAGTGAAAGGACAAGTAAGCGTACGCATCCACATAGTGCAAACTAACTTAGGGAACAACATGAAGGAATGAGAATGGCATTAGGCTGAATGAAAGACTCAAGTCTCAAAAGGTTACATATAGTATGATTCCATTTTTGTAACATTCAAGAAAAGACAAAACTGTAAGGGCAAAGTTCAGTGATTGCCAAGGGCTGGAAGGAGGGGAGATTTGACTACAAAGGCACAGCATGAGGGAATTTTTTGAGGTGTCGAACGTGCTCTGTGTCCTGATTGCGATGGCGGGTCCACTTGTCCATACATGTGTTAACACTCACAGAACTATACACCAAAGAAAGCCAAGTAGACTGTACGTAAATTCTCAAATCATAACTAATTAATTAAAAAGATTAACAACGATAGTAATGGGTTATAAACCACTGAATAAAATGGAAAGCCATGAGTTCATATTGACCTAAGGAAGTAGATAAAACGAATGTATCTTTCCCCCAACACTTACTGATGACAAAGGGAGGAAGATTAACTTTATGGTGGAGAAGCCTGGCTGACCCACCATAATGGAAGAATTGACATTAGCACCGTCAGCGATGGACGAAGCTGGGTGGTTTGCTGTCTGACCGAGAATGTGAAGGACACGGACAGGGCCAGCTCTGCAGGTTTGTGGCCTGTGCAGCATGCTTGGCTGGATGCTCTGCCATCGCCATCTTGAAATTCTTAATATTTCTAAACAAGGGGTCTGCATTTTCATTTCATTTCATTTTGCACCGAGCCCTGCAAATAATGTAGCTGGTCCTAAACATGGCCTCACTTTTGTGATATTCCTGCCAAAGATGTAAAGCTGAACTTGGTCCTGATGAAACACTGGACAAACCCACATTGACTGGGCATCTTTACAAAATTAGTTGCCGGTAGTCTTCAGTGTCAAGGGATGGAAGTCACTGAAAGACTGGGAAACAGTTTCATACGGAAGGACACTAAAGAAGAAGCAACTGGAAGGCAGGATGCTGTACCCAGTCCTTTGGCTGGAAAGGATGTTGTTGAAACAGTTGGTGAAACCTGATTGGGATCTGAGGTTAGATAGGAGTACTGTGTCATTGTTGACTTGCCCATCCTGATGGCTGCATTATGATTGTGTCGGAGGATGTTCTGGTTGTAGGACTATTTAAGGGTGATGGGGCATCATGTTGACAACTTACTCTCAAACAGTTCGGGAAAAGAAGTTCTTTGTATTCTTTCTGCAACTTGCCATTGTGTTTGAGATGGTCTCAAACCAGAAAGAGTGATGATGGGGTAGAGTTGGGGGAGAGGGAAGACCTCTCTGATAAGGTGACATGTGACCAGAGATCTGAAAGAAATGGGGGACCAAGCCCCTGGGAGTCTGGAAGAAGAGCATTCCTGGCAGAGAGAACAGAATGTGCAGAGGCTTTGAGGAGGGGCATGCCTGGAGTGTTTCACGAATAATGAGGAGGCCGATAGAGTTGCTGTAGAGTGACGCTGTGGGAAAGTGGCAGGTGATGAGGCCAGGGAGGTAATGGAAACCAAATCGAAGTCCCAGTAAGGATTTTGGGTTTTGTTTTCTGTGCTGGGATGCACTGGGAGGCAGAACCCCACTTATGTTTTATAAGGATCATTCTGACTTCTGTGTATGGAACAGCAAGACTGGAAGCAAGGAGACCAGTTGGGAGACTATGGGAGTAATTCACTCTCAGATGGATATCTGAGCTGCAGGAGCCAACTGGAAAACTTTGAAGAGCCACCGACTGGTCCACAGACACAGCACTGGGGTCATTCAGCCCCAGCGGCAACAGGCCCACCTGACTTCTATCTCTCATGCCCGTCTTGCCTTGGAAGCGGGCCAAGAGGGTCTGGCACAGAAGCTTCTCGCCAAAGGGCAGCTCTGATCATGACTTTACCAGGACAGCTGAGAAGCCAGCTGGTTGCATTTTTAATCTAATTTTTCTATTATTTGGCACAAATGCTAAAGTGCTAAAGTGTCCTTTTAAATTAATTACCATAGAACCAAAGACAAGCTCAGGGAGAAATATTGTAACTGTCGGATCTCGTCTCCCTCCCAGGGGCTGCATGGCACCACAAACACTATTTTACTGTGTAGAAGGCCCTCAGATGAGTGGGTCTTGAGGTTTTATCTGGTTCCAACCAATGAAGAAATCTGTGCATTGACTCCTGATTTTTGAATGCATAAGGACCTTGGAGAGGAATGATTCCATTTCCCTCTTTTTCTGGACCCACCAGTAAGTGACAATTTATAGCTTGGTTTGTTTGGTTTTGCCCCAAACTTGCCTTCAATAGTCATCAAGTCCCAGTGAAAGAAACCCAAGAAACCTGGATTTGGGTCCCAGGAACCATGTTCATCATGATTTGACATCACGTGTTCATTGTGATGAAAGCAACTCAGAACTGTGTCCAGGTCTTTCTCTCCTTGGAACCCCCAGTGATCTCGAGGACATAGCTAAAAGACAATTAAATGTCTCCTTTGTGTTTGTACAATGATGTTTTAATCTGTGGAGTGATTCTTATCAAACATAAAGATACACTTATAGTGTTAGATTTAAAGCACACCTTTCTAAATCCAAGAACAGGCTCACCACTTGAAGAGCAACATTCCAAAATGTTTCTTCCCTACCTTTGATAAACATCTATTTTTTTAAGGATTTTATTTATTTATTTGAGAGAGACAGACAGACAGAGCATGAGCATGAGCAGCGGGGAGGGGCAGAGGGAGAGAGCCATCCCGGGACCCTGGGATCATGGCCTGAGCCGAAGGCAGATGCTTAACTGACTGAGCCACCCAGGGGCCCCAACACATATTTATTTTAAAGTGCATTTCAAATGTGATCCTAAGCCTCAGATAGTTAATCCCCAGTTTACAAAGCAGCGAGCTGCACGATTAGTGGATGATCTGAGCTAGGATGGAGACAAAGCCAGCGACTTTGGCAATGAGGCAAGTAGAGTTGAGTGATTTCCAGGTCAGGGCTTAGGATGATGCTCTGCCAAACAGAGGTCTTGCCACGAATTTTGTTGGCTTAGTAATGACTGCACTGGCTCTTATTTGGCCCATGGTGCTCGTCCATATATCCACTGACTACGGTTAGTTGCAAATTTTGTTCGAAGAGATTTATGCCATTCCAAGGGTAGAGATGAAAATACGATCTTCTTCCTTAATAACTTTTTAGGATTATAATTCTGGGGCCGATAAAACATTTCCTCCTAAAAATGCCTACAGGAAGAGTTCAGCCTTAAAAGAAAAGCGCTGCCATGAATGTAACCTTTCAAACAATTTGCAGAAGACATGAAGCATGCTGCAATGCTTTCATCTGTCAGATTTGTCGTAGCCCTTTCAAAATAATTGGCATTTTCCGTGACCACGACTTATCTTTTGGTCTTACTTCCTGACAACCATTCACGGGTCTACTTACTTGGGATACATACTTCCAATACATTTTTTTCTGCCTTAATAGACTGGAGAAGAAAACTCAGAACATCTGGGTCTCGAGTATACGAGCCACGTGACTTTAAGCTTCTAGGCACGTTAATATTCTCATCTGTGGGTTTAATTCTCATTTGTGGATCTACTGCCTGTTATGGGCTGAATTGTGTCTTTCCCTGAAATATCTCTATTGAAGTTCTAACCCCTCAGTATCTCAGAATGCGACTGTATGTGGTGGTAAGGTTTTGAGAGGGGTAATTAAGTGAAAATGAAGATTTTGGTATGGGCTCCAGTCCAGTGTAATTGGAGTCCTTAAAAGAAGAGGAAATTTGCACACAGACGCGCAGGGAGGGAAGACCACATGAGGACCCAAGGAGAAGACAAACGTGTGTCAGCCAAGGCAAGAGGCCTCAGAGAAGACCAATTCTGTGGACACCCTGACCTTGGACTTCGAGCCTCCTGAACTGTGAGAAAATCAATTTCTGCTGTTTGATCCACCCAGTCTGTGGTACATTGTTATGTCAGCCCTAGCAAATTAATATAGATTTTGGTATTGGGGGCTGGTGCCAAAATACCAAAAAAATACCAAATACCCAAAAAAGAAAACTGTGGAAGTGGCTTTGGAACTGGGTATGAGTAGAGGCTGGAAGAGTTTTGAGGCCCATGTTAGAAAAACCTAGATTGCCTTGAAGAGACTATTGGTAGAAATATGGATGTTCAAGGTGATTCTATTGAGGACTCAGATGGAAATGCGGAGTATGTTATTGGGCACTGGGAAGGCCATCTTTACCAAGAAATGAACTTGGACGACTTGGGTTCTAGAGTTTTGTGGAAGGTAGAACTTGTACCTAATACACTTGGATGTTTAGCTTGGAGATTTCTAGACAAGGTGTGGCCTGGTTCCTCCTGACTGCTTATAGTAAACTGTGGGAAGAGAGGGAAATTTAAGAAGGAATTGTTCAGCAAAGAGGAACTGGAACTTGAAGATTTGGAAGGCTCTGAGCCTCTCCATGCACTGTCTTATCCTATAGGATGGCTCTGGGGGCTGAAGGCAATACACTGAGTGTAAGTTCTTTATAAATCGCAAACTGTCCTACAAAGACGAGATGCTACAATGTTATTATTGCCTTATGTATTTTTATAGCTTCCTCAAGGGGTGGAGGGAGAGGAAAATGTCAGTGTGGTTATTTTTTTCATTTTGGATATTTGAAGTCTGGAGAGAAGTAATTTATACAATAATGCCATCAGGTCACAGAACCTGGATGAGGTTGGAATCTTCAAGCCTCCGTTTAGCACTCTTTCCAAGATAACAGCTCTCATACCAAAGACTTACAGACTTCCAGCAAATCAGATCAACAAGCATTTAATTACACATCCTGACCAGCACCCAGCCAGAAGCAGCGAGGAATACAAAATAAGCAGGAGGCTCGTCTCCACATCATCCAGGAAGCAAAAAATAAATACATGTCTCAGCGACCAGACTACATAGTGATCTTGGGGTGGTAAATTTCCAAATTTCCAGCTTTCCACACAAATTAATTGGTTAACCTATAAAAGCAGTTTGGCTATCTCCATCACATTTTTTATTTTTTGGAAAAATAATAAACACAAGTTCGATTTAGAGTTGTAAAATCTTTTATTATTTTTTTGTTAGTTTGCCAGAGATGCAATTTTCCCCCCTTATAACTTCAGTAATTGCCTTGGAAGGAAAGGGTTTTCAAATCGGAGGCTGACATCACAGGCTGCCGCTTCTGCCAAGCTTAAAAGGTTATGATGGGAGAATATTTGTGAATTTGGTCACTGATTTCATTAAAATGGTCCCCAATATGAAAATGTTCTCGGGGCGCCTGGGGGTGGCTCAGTTGGTTAAGCGACTGCCTTCGGCTCAGGTCATGATCCTGGAGTCCCGGGATCGAGTCCCGCATTGGGCTCTCTGCTCCTTGGGAGCCTGCTTCTCCCTCTGCCTCTCTCTCTCTGTCTCTCATGAATAAATAAATAAAATCTTAAAAAAAAAAAAAGAAAGTGGTGACATCTGCCTACATGCAGTAAATTCTTCATCGCTCCCTGCCATCCAGTCTGGAGATGTAGACTACTATCACTTACGCTCCATGCTTGATGATCATGGAAAAAATACTTGCTTGTCGACTCTCCCTGTATCCAAGGACTTCTTGATCAACTGAGAATAAGAATTTGTAAGCCCTGGGCGCCTAGGTGGCTCAGTTGGTTAAGCGACTGCCTTCGGCTCAGGTCATAATCCTGGAGACCTGGGATCGAGTCCCGCATCGGGCTCCCTGCTCGGCGGGGAGTCTGCTTCTTCCTCTGACCCTCCTCCCTCTCATGCTCTCTGTCTCTCATTCTCTCTCTTGCAAATAAATAAAAAATTAAAAAAAAAAAAAAAGAAAAAAAAAGAAAATGTTCTCAGGAAGAGTAAAAGTACCAGTTTGTGGATCCCGTTTTTGCGGTCGCGAAGACATCTAGAAGGTTTGAGGGGTGGTGTCAAGTTCAACCTGGTGAGAAGCTCCAAGTATGGGAGTTCCTTTTGAGCTCCTCATCCAGCCTCACCATTGCTTTTGTAGGAAACCATGTCCGCCGGAACAGAGGTGTTAAAATTCTGTCTTTTCCTTTTACACAGAGATCAAAGCTTTTGCAAGATCATAACAAGGTCATTGATGATGATGCTGATGATGCATGATGGGAAGGCGAAGGAGGGGAGGTGGGAGAGAACTGAAGGACATTCAACAACCCTTCTCATCATGTTGACAGTTCACCAGCTGCACAAATACTTGGTGCTAGTATTGATATGGGTTATGCCAACTGGCTAATCTTAATGGGAATGAATGCTTTTTATAAACCCTTTTGCTTTCTAATAAATCTGCTTTCAAGCAGAAAGTCCTCAGATAGGCTGACCCTTCCCTCCCCATATTGTTCTGAGAGGTAGTATGGACATAGAATCAGAATCCCATCAATGATTTAAACGAGTCCTATGGTGAGTTATTTTGTGAAGTGTAGATTCTTTTTTTCCTATTTGAAGACTCTCCCACTCACTTTTGATGTTTTGGTTTGGATTTCCATGTATTTGGTTGTCCCAAAGTAGGAGACCTAAATCAACATGTGACCTCAAAGCTATGGTGAGCTATGGACAAGTCTCCCCAAGAGAGCCAATCTGTTCTGATCACACGGCCCACCTCCTTTCATGCGGCTCCCGCAGTTCAGGACAGTGATATGCCTCTGTCTCCAGAAAGGCCACTTTAAATGTGTTTGGTTATGCGACCAGACAGTCTGGCACACCCATCCTTGGAATTGCAGATATTGGGGAAAGAAGAGTTACTTCCCCCAAATAAGATTTGTTGGTATCTTAGCTCATGATCCCTCTTCTCTTCTTTTCTCTTTCTGAATCCTGAAAACAAGGTTTACTATTCAACCGTTCCTGAAGTAAATTGCTAGGACCTTACCATACCTTCTTTGGGCTTCCATTTTTCCCTCTGACGTCCTTATTTATCTAGTTCCATCTGTGCCTATATTCCATAGAGGCTGTGTGTGTGTGTGTATGTGTGTGTGTTTGAGCGTGTGTGTGTGTGTGTGTGTGTATGGACAGAGAGACAGAGAATAGAGAGTACCTATGGAAGAAGGTTTGGACAAAGCCCTGTAAACAATAATTCCTCTTTTTATTCCGCTGGACCCTTCCCATGTCTTCATGAACCTGAGTTTCTTTTCCTTCCTTCCTCCAACCCGTTCCACCAGAAGAGACAACCGCGGTGGGCTGATCTGTTCACAGAGCACAGGGCAGCCTTGGTGCCCAGGAATCAATGACGTGGACGTGGTCCTGACCGTTCCCTTCACAGCCTCAAGACTGGAAACCTGGCGGGCTGGTTGCTGCCTGGTGAACCCCAGGTCCCCATGGTACATGACTGCCACCTAGAGCTCGTACATGGAAACAGATTCTGGAGGCCGCAAAACCGAGAACAAAGAAAAACAGAAAGTGACCCCAGCCCTGTCCTAAAGCCAGATGATTTGGCCTGATCACTTTTTAGATAAATTATAAAACGGGCTTTAAAATTAAACTCCCTTCCTCGAGACATCACATTTCTGAAAGTGCGCCTCTCATCCGTTAGAATTATTAAAATTAAAAAGCTCAAGTTTGGCCTCTCTCAAAATAAGGAAGAAGGGGGGAGAGACGGAGAGAGGGAGATAACATGCTTGAGAAAATAAGCCTTCGTGTTTGTGTCTATCATCATCATCATCATCATCTTACAGTTGAGGAAGTTGAGGATCCAAGAGGTACCAGATTTCTCGTGTTCCTGTAGGTGGTGAGCAGTGTTGACAAGACTGGAATGCAGGGTTTGTCTGGTTTTTTATTCCAAAATGAACTAGTCACGTCGAATCAATATAAAACTTCAAATTTCTTCCCCATGCACGGCTGGTGGTCTTTCATCTCCTCCCCCGGCTCCCCCTACAGTCCCAGGAAAGATATGCCGGTGTGCTGTTTGGTTCAAAGATCACCAGTGTGAGACCTGGTGGATTTGAGGTCATCTCCCCGGGAGCCTTGGCTTTGCTCTGCTATATACATGCTCCCCCAGCAGCACCCACGTGTCAGATGGTGGCTGAGGTCAGAGGGAGGAGTCTGTGATGGTAGAAGAGGCTGAAGAGGCTCATTTACAAGGGAAATGGCCACAGAAGAGGCCCCAAGACCACCACGGGCTAAAGCGCCCTTCTCAACCTGACAGGTGGGAGGAAGCTGTCCTTCAGAAGCAGGGATGTGAGGGCGCCTGGGTGGCTCAGTCGGTTAAGCGACTGCCTTCGGCTCAGGTCATGATCCTGGAGACCCTGGATCGAGTCCCGCATAGGGCTCCCTGCTCGGCGGAGAATCTGTTTCTCCCTCTGACACTCCCCCCTCTCATGTGCTCTCTCTCTCTCATTCTCTCTGTCTCAAATAAATAAAAAAAATCTTAAAAAAAAAAAAAGAAGAAGCAGGGATGTGACCCAGGTGGAGGCGCTGACAGAAAAGAGAGTGCCCTCAGGCAGGGCTTTGTGACGTGTCCCCTCTGGGAAGTCTGTGGACTCATCTTTAGAATAACCCTTCCAAATACATGAAAAGAAACACACAGGATCATAAAAAAACCCAATTATGAACAAATAAGTTATGAAATTCTTTCAAAGTGTGCACTATTGTGTTATATGTATGTCAGATGGACGCCTTTGCCGTATCCTCACAGGATGGAGAGAGAACTCTGGTGTCTCTTCTTCTTCTGAGGGCGTTGGTCTTACAATGGAGGCTCTGCCTTTATGACCATCACCTCCCCAAGGCCCCCACTTCCAATACCATCACTTTAGGGGTTAGAAGTTCAACATAGAAATTTGGGGAGGGGGACACAAACAGTCCATAACAGGGTGCATCTTTATTGATGCATTAAATGACAAGCTCCAGGGTCGGACCGACTCCCTGCCGTGCTTGTGAAGACGTAATGAGTATAACTGATATTTTGAGATATTTGCCACAATATAATGTGATACGAAAATGTTGGTGATTTCCATTGGTGACAATGTCACAGACACTTAGTAAAGTTAAGTATACGTTTCTTTTTTTTCCCATCCATATTCAAAGATGCTTACATTTCGTCCGTGGACCTCACTTGATAAGCGTCTGCCTTAAAGTATCTCAGCAGATTCACTGGCTTGTATTCACTGGACAGCGAGGGGTTGAGGAACATCTAAAACTTGCTGCATTAAATAGTCCTTTACTAGTGTCCCCAGAGAGGTACCTGTGGTGGTGTAGGGAGAACCCTGGGGCAGGGGTTCCCACCACAGCCCCCAGTACTTATCTTTCCCCAACCCTACCATCTTTCCAAAATGGAGGATGCGGGTCTGTTGTAGGAGCTGCTCAAAGTTCAGTGTTCTCTTCTCACCATCTGGCCTTGGGTGACCCAGTGAAAGAGAATATTAACAGGTTGAGTTGACCTTTTGGCCCCAAAGTGCTGACCTCAATAGGGAGTTCTTTTTTTTTTTAAGATTTATTTATTTTTTATTTTAGAGAGAGAGCACGTGCATCTGTAGGGGGAGGGGCAGAGGGAGAGAGAAAGGGGAAACAGTCTCCTTGCTGAGTTGGGGCTCGATCTCAGGACCCCAAGATCTCGACCTGAGCCAAAACCAAGAGTCGGATGCTTA
The DNA here is from genome assembly GCF_029215605.1 of Mirounga angustirostris. Lineage (NCBI taxonomy): Eukaryota > Metazoa > Chordata > Mammalia > Carnivora > Phocidae > Mirounga > Mirounga angustirostris. Next base: position 13,767,660 of record NW_026991716.1, on the reverse strand, counting down.
ACTGACTGAGCCACCCAGGCACCGCAGGAGTTCTTCTTAATTTCATTTCCTTCCTGGAAATATTGGGGAATCCACAGATTGGTGTTCCAGATGGCTTGTGTTTCTAGTGTTTAAGGCCAAAAGAACTCCTTTTTTAAGTAAAGTAAAAATGAAAATGAAAAAGTGGGGAGAGGTGCAATCAGTTGGAAGGTTGTCAAATCTCAGTGGAAATACCTTAGTAAACTAGAGGCAAATTTTCTTGAATAGTTCAACATCTAAACTTGTTAAAGGTGGATCAAGAGATCCTTTCTTTCCCTTAGGGAAAACTGCTGACCAGCTCTATAGTAAACATCTTAAAGCCACGCCTTTTGGATCTATCCTGTAATCCCAACATCCAGGGAGACGTTTTCATTGTACTTTCTAATCATAAAGGAAAATGTCCCATGTTGCTTTATTTAAATGCTTCCTCTCCCACCAAGATAATGGTACTTATTCAACATACAGGAGTAGAGGCTCACGGAAGGCCTCCAGTCTATGAAGATTTGCATGCACTGTGCTCAGATGGCCTCATTGTGGCTTTTCTGCAACAGGTTGGCGGAGGACTCTACCAAAGGGGGGATTCTGCCCTGGGGAGGATTCTGCCAAGGGGAGGACGGGAGCCTCCTGGCTGCCAAAAGCTGGCTCCCCTGTGGGCAACTCTCCAAAACCAAGCCTGGTGGTAACGGGGTGGGGAAGACGATGGAGAACACGGGGCAAGCAGATGGGGCAAGGAGGAAGGAAGGGCAGGGCAGCTTATGGAATTCATTCGGAATTCTAAAAAAGTTAGTGATGCTGATGATTCTTTATGAAAGGGAAATTCTCAATATGACTCAGACATACACACTCATTTCCCCAATTCCATCTTTGTTACCAAATAAAGCCAACTGGACTTTTAAGAGCAAGTGGGCCGCATGAAGTGAATGCCTTGGACATGTGCTCAGCTCTTTCCAGCGTTAGACTTCTGTCCCTAAGGCAGACCATGAAGTCCCCCCAGGGAAATAAGAGTGTTTCCTGATGAAAAAATCCCTTGCTCTTTAAACGTCTTTATTGTGTTTAGGTGATAGACACTAAAATAATTTGGACTGAATAAATGAACAGTAGATGAGAGGATATAAAGTGTTTTATAATTTAAGCATTTCATTTTGACAAATACCCTTTTGGTGTGTCTACATAGGCATTTTTATGCAAATCTAAACATAGCATACCCTTTTATGTAACTCATATGGTTCCACATTACATTGTGTACATTTCTCAAGATGGCCTGCCGTCTTTGTAATCTCAACTAGTTGTGTATGGACATAACATACCATCATTTTTTAATTGTCCTATTATTGTATATGTGTCTCTTTTCCTTTTTTTTTAGCTATTTTGAAATATTTCCTTCATAGAGTTTTTTCTTCGTTTGAATTAAGGATAAAGCTTGGGACAAATTCTTAAGAATTGTATGACCAGATCACGGACTACGAATAGTTCATCTAAATCAATGTGTATTACCATTTGGCTTTGCAAAAGAGTTGTACAATTTGGTAATGCCACCAGCAGTAAAGGATGTTCTAACTTCATCAGAAATTCACCAGCACAAGGTTCTAACAAAAAACTAACCCAAACAGGGCGCCTGGGTGGCTCAGTTGGTTAAGCGACTGCCTTCAGCTCGGGTCATGATCCTGGAGTCCTGGGATCGAGTCCCACATCGGGCTCCCTGCTCGGTGGGAAGTCTGCTTCTCCCTCTCCCACTCCCCGTTTGTGTTCCCTCTCTCGCCGTGTCTTTCTCTGTCAAATAAATAAATAAAATCTTAAAAAAAAAAACAAAACAAAACAACTAACCCAAACAAAAAAACCTTTGCTATTTCAGAGGGTATGAGATAGCTCTTCTTATTTTTTTGAAGACTTATTTATTTATTTATTTATTTATTTATTTATTTATTTATTTAGTATTTATTTAGAGAGCTTGAGCAGGGGGAGGGGCAGAGGGAAAGGGAGGGAGAGAATCTCAAGCAGACTCCTGCCCTGAGCATGGAGCCAGATGTGGGGCTCAATCTCACAACCCTGAAATCATGACCTGAACAGAAATCAGGAGTCAGACATTCAACCAACTGGGCCACCCAGGTGCCCTGAAATAGCTCTTCTTTTAATTTTTATCTGCTTGCTTGTGAGATTGGACATTTTCTCAAGTATCCATTTCCTATTTATATTTTCTCCTTTGGGGAATTATCTGTCCCTACCTCCCCATTCCATCTATTGGGTACTTCATGTCTTCCCATTACATTGGAAGGACTTCTTTACGAAATTAAGCTTTTGCTATTTATATTTGAGAAAAATAATTTTTTATTATAAATTCATATATTTTATATGGTCAAATGTGTCAATCTTTGTATTTCTGTGATTTCTCCCAATGTGTCAAATCTTAGAAAAGTATTATCCTGCAGGTTCATTTCATGTTTTATTCTCATTCTGGATTTTTAAAGCAATCTTTAATATTTTGTATATTGAGGGACACCTCAGTCGGTTAAATGTCTGCCTTCGGCTCAGGTCACGATCCCAGGGTCCTGGGATTGAGCCTTGCAATGGGCTCCCTGCTCAGTGGGGAGCCTGCTTCTCGCTCTCCCTCTGCTGCTCCCCCTGCTCGTGCTCTCTCTCTCTCTGTCAAATAAATAAAATCTTAAAAAATATTTTGTATATTGAATTCTTTAATCCTCCTGCAGTTTGTTGTGGTGACTAACAATATTTCTCACATATTGGCCATCTGTATCAGAACCACTTGGGGTACATGTTGACAATCTAGATTCTTGGACATCCTAGCTTGACTGAGTCAGAAACTATTGAGGTGGCCCCAGTTCCATTATGAGAGAAAACACTGGACAAATCAAAATTCAGGGACATTGTACAAAATACCTAGCTATTTTCCTCAAGAAGAATACCTGACCAGTACTCCTCAAGACAGTCAAGGTCCCGAAAACAAGAAAAAGACTGAGAAATGTCATAGACCCAAGAAGCCAAAGGCGATAGGATGACTAAATCAATGTGGTCTTGGAACAGAATAAGGACATCAGTGGAAGAACTGATAAATTCCCAATCAAGTCTCAGTTCAGTTCATAGTAATGCACGAATGTTAATTGGTTTTGATAAAGTCCCATGGTAATAACATTAGGTAATGACATTGGTGAGGGGTCTATGGGAACTCCCTGGGCCATCTTTGCGAGTCTTCCATAAATCTAAAATTATTCTCAGATAAGTTTATTTAAAAAAATATATTGAGATGGGATTCAAGGGTCTTTAATAAGCATGTCAAGCGATCCACACTGGTGGAAGGTGTGGGGGTGCTGGGATGGGTGAGTGTCATGGAGGTGGGTGGTCCATAGAGGGAAAAGTCCATCTTTTGTTTTGGAAATGTTAATAGTGTCTGCTTCTGACCTCTGTATTCTGTTGTTCAGGTCTGTAGTTTGGCTTTGGAGCCTTGGAAGTGTTCTGACCCAGAGCTCAGTGGCAGAGGCTGTGGTGAACAAGCTGGGCGAGGATTGAAAATTAGAGGAAGCCAAGCTGGGGCAGGAGCACCCCAGTCCCGCTCCCAGCCTCCCCTTCCACCTCCATCCTCAGAGCCCTGCCTCTGTCATTCTGATTCCTCGATTTTTTCTTCACTCAGTTTCAACCTTGTGCCCTGAGCTCAGTTGCAAACACCCAAGGTTGGAGGCACAGAGGCGGGGGGGACTAGCTGCTCTCTCTGAGCACATTTCTAGGAGAAATTTTAAGATAGGAGATGGCCAGGACATTTGTTCAAACTATGGCAAAACGAGCTGGGGAAAAACCAGGAGAAAGTAGGAGCATGAGACATTTAGGGAAGGTAGACCAGGAGCTCTGCCTTTGACTCCCATCCTGTGATTCTGTTTGGGTGAAATGTCCAGGCTGGGCCAGCCCAGACAGACAGAAAGCAGACTGATTGCAGGGCTGTGGGGAGGGGTATGGGGCGGCTGCTCCTGGGTGCAGGTGTCTTTTTAGGGTGATAAAAGTGTTCTAGAATTAGACGGTAGTGACTTTGGCACAGCTCTGTGAATATACTAAAAACTCCTGAATTGTACACTTCTCAAAGGGTGGGTTTTATGGCGTGTGAATTACATTAAAAAAAAAAAAAGAGTGGTGTCTTTTGAAATGCATTTCCTGACCCTGCCCCCACCAAAGGAGCAAGGCTGTCCACCCCACCTTAGAAGGAACCTGCGTGCCTTCCTCTCTAGCCTCACTAGGCAGGGACCTGACGCTTGTTAATGCCCAGCAGAGAAAAAGGCAGACTGGATTTGAATCTTGGCTCTCTCTCTCAGTTGCCAGATGGATGACCTTGGGCAAGTGATGTGACCCCTCTGAGCCTCTATTTCTTCATTGTCAAGTAAGGATGATAATACTATTTATCTCATATGCTATTAAGAGGATTAATATGCTCAGAATAGTGCCTGGCATGGGACAGGTGCCATAGAAAGTGTGGGCAACTGTTCTCATTCATTCATTCGACACCGAAAACACTTTGTCTGTTCCTCTGTCCCCTTGTCTGTTGGGATGGAAAGGCAATAGGACTCAGCCCCTGTCCTCGATCCACCTCCTGTAGGACTGGGGCAAAACATATCTTTACTTGCTCCTGAGGGCTACCCAGATAGATGGGACTTGAGGCTTCCTTTACCCCAAGGATCTGGGACCGGCTGACGAGGATCATCTGGGGTATTCAGCGATATGTCGCGTGCACGAGGAGTAACCCTCTCCTTGGTAAAAGGGAGGTGTTTCAATAGGATTCCGTGGCTTCTAGCCTACAAACTCCATAAACAACTATTCTGTAGGGAATTAGAGGCCAAGGAAGAAAAACCGAGGCAGACGTTTATTTCTAGGTTTGGGGGCCCGGAAGAGACAACAGGCTGAATCCCAGGTTCCAGTGTCACGGGGAGTCTCTGTGCCCCAGAAGCCCAGAGAAGCAAGGCAGCCCACGTGAGCGAGCGACCCTGTGGCAGGTCTCCCGGGTCTGTCGTGGGGCCGGCTGACCATTAACTTCGTGCTCTAACATGGAGTTAGAGTTATCGCCTGGAGAAAATCAGCCTGCGAGCACCCTACCAGGCAGAGGCCTGACACTGGTTCTAGTCCCAGTCCTGCTAGAACCCTGCTTTCTGGTTCTCACCACACCACTCAGGATTTCAACTCGCACTGGGGCTTTCGGTCCCCCAGAGCCTCCCTTTCTTCCTAGAAAAATATGTTTGCATTGGCTCAGGGCTCTTCAAACTGGCCTTTCCAGAACCCCTGGGAGGAGGGGGGACCAGACACAGAAGATAGAAGCGGGTCACTGAACTCACCTGAGCACCTTCACTTCATGGAGGCTTGTGTGGAAGCTTCTTTTCTTTTCTTTTTTTTTTTTTTTAAAGATTTTATTTATTTATTTGAGAGAGAGAGAGAATGAGAGACAGAGAGCATGAGAGGGAGGAGGGTCAGAGGGAGAAGCAGACTCCCCGCTGAGCAGGGAGCCCAATGCGGGACTCGATCCAGGGACTCCAGGATCATGACCTGAGCCGAAGGCAGTCGCTTAACCAACTGAGCCACCCAGGCGCCCCCCCCCTTTTTTTTTAAGATTTTATTTATTTATTTGACAGAGAGAGAGAGCACAAGCTGGGGGAGCAGCAGAGGGAGAGGGAGAAGCAGGCTTCCCGTGGAGCAGGGATCCCGATGTGGGACTCAATCCCAGGACCCTGGGATCATGACCTGAGCCAAAGGCAGACACTTAATGACTGAGCCACCCAGGTGCCCCTGGAAGCTTCTTTTTGAAGAAAGGATTCTGGGCTTTAAAAGCACAAAGAGCCACAAGCACAGACCTTTCTGAGCAAATGGAAGGTGGCACGGTGCTTGTCATTATGAGGGATGTGTGTAGAGACACTTGTCACCCTGTGTCCCATCCGTGTCCCACAGGTCCCCAGGACTTCCACACGCTCCAACCATTCCCAGCAGTGCCTCTCCGAGAGCCTGGCCCTGAGCGGGAGGGAGGCCTGGCCTGGCCCGCTGCCCCCTCCCTGAGGCCCCGGGGGAGATGTTGACCCTGTCAGCCACAAGTGGGGGCTTTCGGAGGGGGTGCTGTTTTCAGCACGTTGACATTTTCAGGCCACAAAGGCTGCATCTAGCTCATGAGAGTCGTTTGCTCAGCACTGTTTCCCGCAGAGTCCTCTGGAAAGGACTGAAATCCTCGAACCCCCACGGGCTGGAATTTGCCAGATGGATGACCATTGTCTTAAGCCCCTGAGTTTGGGGGGCTTACAGCAATGTAAAGCCGGACTTTTTTTTTAAGTATTTTTTTTTTTAAGATTTTATTTATTTATTTGAGAGACACAGTGAGAGAGAGGGAGAGCACAAGAGGGGGGAGCGGGAGAGGGAGAAGCAGACTCCCTGCCGAGCAGGGAGCCCAATGCGGGACTCGATCCAGGGACTCCAGGATCATGACCTGAGCCGAAGGCAGTCGCTTAACCAACTGAGCCACCCAGGCGCCCTAAAGCCAGACTTTTTATCCCCTCTATCCTTCCCTGCAATTTTAAGCAAGCTGACTGACTAAATCAGTTCTTAACTCTGCTCATACTTTGAAATGACCGGGGCAGGGGCCAGAAAAATGCTGAGGCCCTGGGGGCCACCTGAGGGAGTCTGGTATTATTGGTCCAGTTTTTAAAGATTCATTTATCCATTTTTAGAGAGAGAGAGAGCAAGACAGAGCACAGGCGGGAGGGGCAGAGGGAGAGGAAGAGAGAATCCCAAGCAGACTCCACACTGAGAGCAGAGCTCGACTCGAGGCTCTATCTCACGACCCTGACATCATGACCTGAGCTGAAACCAAGAGTCAGATGCCCAGCTGACTGAGCCACCCAGGCACCCATGGTCCAGTTTTTAAGCTCCCTCATTCCCGGGCTTCTACTGTCCCGATGAGTTTGAGAACCAATGGACTAAAGGAAATGTACTGAGAAGACGAATGGGAAACACATACAGACACAGACATACACTAGACTTAATGTCTTGAAATGCGTCTGTTCAAAAATACCATCTGATAATTTCGTCTCTCATTGTATGAAAGGTCACAGGCAGAATATTTTCGTCAAAGGAAAATGACTTCTGAATCATGGGGATGATAATTTAAAGGGACTAGCTAAAGAAAAAGTCACGGTCTAATTTATAAATGAGGTTTATACCCCGACCCCCGTTCTGTCTTGCATTTTATATCACATAAGAGACGGTCACAAATGGATTGTATTTTCTCCCAGGGACCCTGCTCTCATTGTTGACTGACTTTGTTTTTTATCTTGGAAATTTGGAGTCTTCTTTGTCGGTTTTGCGTGTATGTTTATACCATACATTTTTTTTTAATTGAAGTACAGTTGGCGTATAATATTACATTAGTTTCAAATGTATAACATAGTGATTCAACTATTATATACATTACGAAATGCTCATCATATGTTATTACAGTATCATTGGCTGTATTCCCTATGGGGTACTTTTCATCCCTGTGACTTATTTTATAACCGGAAGTTTGTGTCTCTTAATCCCCTTCACCCTCACCCCCCCCCCCCGCTCACTTCCCCTCTGGCAGCCACCAGTTTGCTCTCTCTATTTATGAATCTGCTTTTCTTTTTGTTGTTTGTTTTCTTTTTTAGATTCCACATATGAGTGAGATCATACGGTATTTGTCCTTGTCTGACTTATTTCACTTAGCATAATACCCTCTAGGTCCGTCCATGTTGTAGCAAGGTGGTAAGATGTCATTCTTTGTTATGGCTGGGTTATATTCCATTGTGTATATATACACCACATCTTCTTTATCCATTTATCTGTCGATGGACACTTGGGTTGCTTCCATATCTTGGCCCTTGGTTGACTCTTGATTAAGGACCAAGTAGCACATAAATCAATCAGTGATACCAGTAGTAGTCTATCAGAAAAAGCAGGTGTTCATTGGTTAAAATATCCTTATTATATATAGTAAACCGCCATTCAAATCCAGTACAAGGGCAGAATGTATTTTACACACGGAGTATCTAAGAGGTATCTCAACTTCCATTGAATGAAGAGGGGGTACACACAAATACAACCCCACTGTGTTATAAATTTAACCTGAAACTAACTATGATAATTACCTCAACAGATTGGTCTGAAAATTGACGTGGGGTAATGTTTGTGAAAGAGCTCATTCAACCATTATAAGCGCTACGTTGCATATGCTGACCCTCTGTCTGCCCACTGAACAGACCTCATCTCATTTCATTCTTATGTTAATCCCTTGACGAGGCACTGGCTCGCCCCTCATTCACGGCCACACTGCCAGGAAGTGGTGACCCCAGGACTGCACCCCAATTGGCCTCACCCATGCTCCTTCCCATAAACTCTGCTATGCTCCAGCACCCTACAACTGGGTGGTATTGTTATTAGATAATGTTCTCTTAGAATTTTTTTTTTTTTTTTTTAAAGATTTTATTTATTTATTTATTTGAGACAGAGAGAATGAGAGAGAGAGAGAGCACATGAGAGGGGGGAGGGTCAGAGGCAGAAGCAGGCTCCCTGCCGAGCAGGAAGCCCGATGCGGGACTCGATCCAGGGACTCCAGGATCATGACCTGAGCCGAAGGCAGTCGCTTAACCAACTGAGCCACCCAGGTGCCCTGTTCTCTTAGAATTTAGACAGTTACTTACACACTTATTTGGGAGACCCAGATAACTTTAACAAGTTGCCTAAGGAAGTGTGAGTTAACGGTTTCTTTTTAACTTATGAAAATCTTCTGACGCCAACAGGGACATTCCATCTTTCTGTTGACCTCGGAGTTATTAGGGTAAGAAAATGTTTTTGTGTTTGAGGATGAAAATCATTAAAAGAAAGATCTCAATGTTCAACTGTTTCTATAGAATGGTCTGTAGGATATATTAAGTGAAAAAAAAAAAGCAAGTTTTAGAAAAGATAAAATCCTAAGCAATATATAGAAAGAGAGGAAACACACATATACACAGAGAGAGAGTCCTATTTGCTGAATTTTTTATACAGTAGGATAAAGCCAAAACTAATAAAAATGTTTCCTGTTGGAGGGAGGGGCAGGTTGGAGAATTGGGAATGGAAGCCAGCCTCTCTGAAATTTCCTGAATTTGTTGATTTGACTTTGGACTTACGGAAATGCTTTATATAATTACAAAATGATATTAAATCAAAATAGAAAACAATCCTTAAAAATTGAGAGCAAAATGAAACAAGTTAATTGGACCATGTATTGAGTAGATGGCTTAACCACACCAAGAGGACTTACTGCATGTGACTCTAAAGCACAGTGACTTAATGGTATATCCTGAGTGTGTTATACCTTAAGGGACTAGACAACTACTAATAAATTTCATATTGTGTTAGTAATATACCTTAAGGGACTAGAAACTACTAATAAATTTCATACAGTGTTAGTAATAACAGTTACTAATCATATGTTTATTTGGTAATAAATTGGTATTGTTCACCCGAAATGTGTGTGTATGTATGTGTATGTATCCACATATGCAAATGGGTAATTAACATTAAAATTATTAGGAACTCGGGACGCCTGGGTGGCTCAGTCGTTAAGCGTCTGCCTTCAGCTCAGGTCATGATCCCAGAGTCCTGGGATCGAGTCCCGCATCGGGCTCCTTGCTAAGCGGGGAGCCTGCTTCTCCCTCTGCCTGCCTCTCTGCTTGCGCTCTCTCTCTCTGACAAATAAATAAATAAAATCTTAAAAAAAAATTATTAGGAACTAAGGTTTTCAGTTTAAAAGAGATGCAAATCTAAAATTAAAAAAATAAGCAAAAACCCTTTCATTCTCAATTTTAGTTGAAAACATTGATATGAACTCCTGATATATTTTCTCTTAAGAAAGTATTTCCCACCACTGCCCACAGAAAGGTCTAGAAATAATCTAGCAGTGAGCATCCCTAGCACTCAAATATTTGTCTTTTTTTTAATTTTTATGTATTTTAATATTTTTGAGAACAGTAAGTGAAAGGCTATGACTATTTTTTTTATATGAAAATATCAAATATTTGTCTTAAAGTACCAATTTCCAATAAAAAGGAACCAATATTCCTTGCAGAAATGGCTGAGTGTAAGTTTGGGACAAGAAATGTACAAGATGAACCTGGAACACCATGATTTACCAGAAAGCAAGGAGATCATCAAAGACTTTTGGGTTATGCCAAAACAATTCAGAGCCAACTTGAAGGGGCTTTCACTCTGAAAAATGAGACATTTTGAGCTCAAAAATAATTTTAAAATGATGTTAATTATAATAGTAAAAAATAATCCTTATTGGTTGTTGTCGATTTTTTTGAGGATGCTCAGGAACCAACTCATTATTTTGAAAGCCAATTAATAAAGGACATGAATGAAACATTTATTCTGTCTTGCTTGAATGAACTGTATTTCAGGATAAGTAGCTGATGTCAGTTCGTTATGGACAATTTCAGATAAATGCAGAAGAATGAAGAGAATTCAAAATTATATTTTTCGACCCCTAACAAAATAACGTCTCTCAGCGGTGGTCATCAATGGCTATTACAGCCATTAAATGAGAGGCTGGTGGACACGTCTATGGATGGATCAGGCTGCTGTCCTTGAGCCTGTAGTCAGTCATAACCTCCCGAAAAAGAGACACAGACATTAAGGGCCACCAGATATACTCTTGGTAAAATAACCGTACCTGCATCTGGTCATGGGTTTAGGTCTGCCTCCTAGTTTACAGCAATACAGCAGGACAGAGAAACATACGGGATCTTGAAGAAGAAATCAGCAAAATACAGAAGAAACTGGATGACCTCCTGGATTCCTCAACAACTAAACCACAAGGGAAAAAAAAGTCATAAGGAGGGGTGCCTGGGTAGATCGGTCGGTTGAGCGTCTGCCTTTGGCTCGGGGTCCTGGGATTGAATCCCCCATCGGGCTCCTTGCTCTGCCTCTCCCCTGCTTGTGAGCTCTCTCTCTCTCTCTCTAATGGATAAATAAAATCTTAAAAAAAAAAAAAAAGACATAAGGAAACTGTTATGGGTTGAATTGGGCCCCACCCCTCCAATCCATATGTTGAAATCCTAATTCCCTTTACTTTGGAAGGTGACCTTATTTGCAGATAAGGTCTTTCTAGAGATAATCAAGTTAAAATGAAGTCATTAGGGTAGGGTCCTATTCTGATATAACTAGTGTCCTTATAAATGGGGGGAATTCGGAGCCAGACATGCACAAGAGAGAATGCAGTGGGAAGTTGAAGGTAGAGGTCAGGGATGGTAGGAAGCTTCTACAAGCCAAGGAATGCCAGACACCACCAAGAGCTGGGAGAGAGGCATGGGACAGATTCTCCCTTATGGCCCTCCCAAGCCACCAATTCCGCCTGTGGACAGACCCATTCATCTCAGACTCCTGGCCTCCAGGACTGCGAGACAATGAATTCCTGTTGTTGAAGCCAACATGGTGGTGCCTTGTTACGGCAGCTGCGGGAAACTAAAATAGAAACCGACTGATTCAAAGAGAGTCCAGACCCATGTTAAGAGCAAGCGCTATATGACCGTTGCTTGGATGCAGCTTCATGCAGACCAACCGTATAAAAACATTCCGTTGGATCTTTGATGATGTTAAAATATTATAGGGTCTTCAGGGTGGGATAATTTTATTTTGGATGTGTTTTTAAAAGAATCCTTGTTATTTAGAAATATATATTGAGGGGCACCTGGGTGGCTGAGTCGGTTGGGGGTCAGACTCTTGATTTCAGCTCCGGTCTTGATCTCAGGGTCGTGGTTTCGGGTCCCAGGTTGGGCTCCGCACTGGGCATGGGGCCCGTGTAAAAAAAACAAAAACAAACAAACAAAAACACTGTATATTGAAGTACCTATAGATAAAATGGTAAGATGTCTGGGATTTGCATAAAAACAAGCCTTCAGGGATGAGAGAATGAGTATAGGTGTAGATAAAAATACTATCCCATAAAGTTATGGTGAGGATCCCTTGAAGTAACATAAATGGCTTTTAAAAATGTCCAGTATTATTATCATGGCAATTATTATTGTTGATCACCAGACCAAGACTTAAAGAAAGTAAATGAGATGAAGACTTGACAGTAGATAGCTATTAGAATTTTATTTTATTTATTTATTTTTTATTTTTTTTTAAGATTTTACTTATTTATTTGAGAGAGAGAGAATGAGAGACAGAGAGCAGGAGAGGGAGGAAGGTCAGAGGGAGAAGCAGACTCCCTGCCGAGCAGGGAGCCCGATGCGGGACTCGATCCCAGGACTCCAGGATCATGACCTGAGCCGAAGGCAGTCGCTTAACCAACTGAGCCACCCAGGCGCCCAGCTATTAGAATTTTCTACAATCCCTTGAAAAATCACAAAACCATTACTGACTCATTGGCAAGAACTTTCTAAAGGGATCTTCCAACTGTCTTTCTAAATCACTAATAAAGGCTTTGGCAGTGTGGCGAGGACATTCAAGGGACTGTGGGGGCGTGTGACAGTGGAGCAGGGAGCCTTAAGTAAGTGGAGTGTGAGAAACCAAAAGATGGGACAACCTGGGGGGAAAAATACCATCCAGAACCCCAGAGTGGGGCGGGGGAGGGGGCGCGGGGAGGGCAGTGTAGACGATGCCTTTCTACAATGCAACTGACCACGCACACACTCCAGGGCCCTTGGGTAAAATCAGGTTAGAATAAGTAGCATGGACAGCCCTCCCTTTCCTCAGCTTGGAATCCTGTCTCCTTCCCTGATGAGTACCCCCATTCCCTGGCCCTTGAGACGGCTCTGACTAGCGCTCCCCATCAGCACGGGTCTGCAGAGGGGTAACTGAGAGTGAGGACAGTGGATTGACACCACCGGGAACAGTCTGGAATGGACATTCCTCCTATCGGGTGCCCCAACCCTAAGAAATGATCCCATAAGTAAAAAGAGGGCTCCCAGACTCCCAAGCTGGATGCTGGATGGAGAACTTTCTAGGGTGAGGAGCGACGAAGCCCTGAAGGCTGGCTTCTCCCCTGACATCCAAGTTGCTTGCCCAGAGCAGGGCTGGAGAGCAGCGCTGGAGAGCAGGGCTGGAAGGAGCTTCCGTGTGGTGCCCCACCTGCCACTACGATGCTGACCACAGAGGTCGCTGTTTGCTCTATAACTCAAGCCCAAGGTGAGCAGATGGGAGTGAATTCATCAATCCTCAGCCTTGGGGGGCACTGTAAGCCCTCCCCTCCTTTAATAAGTGGTTCCTAAAGAGGGAAAAGCCCCCAGGACAAACCAAAACAAAGCACCTACATACAAAAGCACAGTGACAGGAGAGAGGCGTGACGTTTTGGGGCCCAGAACCTGTTGCTACTCTTTCAAATCATGACTTTGTGTAAGGCTGGCTAAAGGCCACTCAGAGGTTGTAGATGGCTTAGCAAAGGAGGTGCTGTTCACTCATTTGTTCGTTCATTCATTCAATAAAATAAAAACTTCACACACCCTCAGCTCGCGTACATCGGCAGACCCCAGGGCTGTGGAGATGCAAAGAACACGGCTCTGAGGTCTGAGAGGCAGCATAGCATAACTTCTAGAACCAGGCTGTTGTGTGGCCTTGGACGTGTTACTTAATGTCTCTGTGCATTGGTGTTTTTACTGATGAAATGAAGAATTTAATAGAATCTCCTCCTGGAGGTGGGAAGAACACACGAATAAATGCATGAAAGAAACAGAACAGTATCAGGCACTTAAACGCACTCAGTAAATGCTTATGCTATTATTATTATTACTGACACCCTTAACAGCAATTCTTTCAGATTCCTGGGTATCAGAGTAAATTGGAAAAAAACAACAACAACAACAAAACAACCCACACCATCTCTATAAGTGGTTTCTTTAGAAGTCCACGTATGTCCCATTGTAGGGCCTGGCTTGTGGCCCCAGATGTGACATCAGGATGGCTAGGAGAGAACCAGGTTTCAGATTGGGCATGTTCCATTCAAATGGCTCACCTTCCCAGCTAGCCCCCACCGCAACACTCCCGCACGTGACACTTGCGTGGACACACAGAGTGGCCGAGGTCAGACCGCCGCCAGCCAGGCTGCTCCATCGATTTCTCAGGCTCGGCAGGTCCGGCGCACCCCAGCTTACTATCGGCTCAGCCCAGAACACGCGTGTGTCCTCACTCATCCAGCACCCACGCCCTTGTCCTGGTTTCCTGACAATGAGACAGAGCCACCCAGGCCACCTTACCTTCCGCTCACAGTACCCGGGATTTTCTGCACATCTGTGTCCCTAAAATCCCTAAAGCTCCTACCTGTGAGGATTTCAGCTGAGAAGGGGAGAGATTGCACTCCGTCATCGTGCACCAGTCCAAGCTGTGTGACAGAGGCGCGTGCAGAGTTTGAACAAAGAGAAACTCCCAGCCTGCGGGAGCATAGAAGGTGTCTCTGAGCTAGGGGTCTTTGGATTTTACCAGATGCATGGGACAGGGGAGATGTGAAGGGCTGGACCGGTCCAGAAGGGAAATTATAAATATTTTCCCTTTAACATTTATTCCTCCCTTTGTGGTCCCTGATTTAATAGATTTCTACCTGTTTTAATCACCTCCTCTTCATTCCGTGGTGAAAGAGGTATTCCCATCCTAGGGTTACGGGGATGGCAGAACATACAACCCCAGACGCCGGATGGATGAGACCAATTGCAGCTTATTAACCACATATACTCACAGCCTGGGCGAGGACATTATACACCAGGCAGGACCACAGGGTGGTTGCCTCTGGAGAGAGAATCAATAGCCAGGGGCTCTGGGGACAGGCTTGATAGTAGCCATGGGGGAGTCTGATTGGCTTGGGGGAGTCTGATTGGCTTGTTTGAATAATTCCACAGGCTGTCAGGGAACTGAGGACCACTACTCAAAGAAATGCATTGTTCCCCTTAAAAAGGAGGGTTGTTGAGCTCAGGGAACTTATCCCCAGGAGCAGAATGGGGAGGGAAACTTACACTTAGAGCATTTGAGGTCCTTCCGATTTTACCAGATGTCAAGGCAGCTCATAATTGTCTTAGGCCTTACACCTGTTAAAAGCAAGACAACAGGCCCCAGATGGAGTCACTTATGCTAAGCCTTGTATCATCCAACTGAGACTTAGTTATAGTTTTGGCTTTTCCAGAAAGAGAGTCTTAAACCAGGCAATCAGGAATCACCTGATCAGCACAACTTAGGTCATCTGCCTGGTAGACCCCTGCCATCCCCTAAAGGAAGGTAACCAACCCACTTTTTTTGCTTGGTAGGATTTCCTTCTGCCTATGAAAGTCTCTCATTTGTACAGCTTCTTGGAATTCCCTTCTATCTGCTGGATGGGGTGCTGCCCCCTTCACGAATCATTGAATAAAGCCAAAAAGATCTTTATAATTCACTCAATTGAATGCTGGTTTTTAACCAAAGCACACCATCATCCTCTCAGTTGCAGAAACCAGAGAGTGGGTCTTGTACTTGACCCCTCCTCTTTCTCCCACACGCAATCAACCGTTAAATCGCATTACTTCCATCTTTCCCGTATGGAAGCCACCTGCTTCTCACAGTCCCCAAGGCCACCATGCGGGCTTTCAGGCACTTCGTCTCTCACGTGACTTTCTTTAACCATGCTTTCTTCTGTTCTTAACACAATTTCATTTTGCATCTAGATCTCACATTCAGTTGACAACTTCTCTTGGGTGGAGTGCGAGATATACATCTGAGTTTGCTTTGGGTCTTCCTGCTATAGCCACTGGGCCCTGTGGACTTCTTGCTGGCCGGGGCATCCAGCCTGGTGAGCACGGCTGTCCCGGTTTCCACCCCACTCACCATCCCGCTGTGGCACCGTCATGTGGGGCACACCTTGCACAACCTGACGCCCTGGTCTTACTTCTAATCCTGCCTCCCCTCTATAGCTAGAGAGCTTTGGAAGAAGGAAATATAATGAAATCACTGTCTAATTGCTTCAGGAAAATCCAGACCCATTGTCTTTGCTTTGAAGCTCTTTTTCTAAATTTTATTTTAGTGTTCCATGATTCATTGTTTGTGCATAACACCCAGTGCTCCATGCAGAATGTGCCCTCCTCAATACCCACCACCAGGCTAACCCATCCTCCCACCCCCCTCCCCTCTAGAACCCTCAGTTTGTTTTTCAGAGTCCATCGTCTCTCATGGTTTGTCTACCCCTCCGATTTCCCCTGTGAAGCTCTTCATAAACTGGCCCCTTCCTTCCTGCTTTGGCTCCCATTCTTTCTCCTCTTGTGCATTTTATCTGAGTCAACCACCATAAGTTACTTCCGGTTCCTAGAGGTGCACCTCCCACCTCTGGGTCTTTGCATGTGCTGGCCCCTTTGCTGGGCTACTGTTGTCCTAACACAAGCTCATCTTCTGGGTCTCAGGGGAGACCTCACTTCCACCAGTGCCCTTGGCCCTGGCCAAGCTTGGCTTGAACACCTCCTATGCACCCTTAGGTTAATCCAGCAGTAACACTTCCCATGCCTTAGTATTTGCTGCTCTCCTCACTAGCCTGTCAGATCTTTGAGGACAGGGACTGCATCTCATCGCCACCTTGTTCCCATCACCCAGCACGGTGCAGGGCCCCTGCACAGCACTCACTAAATCTCTCTGTCGACCAAATAAGAGTCAACAAATGTAGGAAGAGCATTAACCTCTCTCTGCAATTGAGGGTTTACCAGGGACCTGATTCTGTGTTTCCTTAAAAAAAAAAAAACAAACTCTGGAGGTGAATACTGGTTTCATCCTCATTTGACAGATGATGGTAAAACGACAGGCCCAAGGTCTCACCACTAGGAAAGAGGGGAGCCTGTTTTTAAATCCAGGACATCCTGATTTCAGACACTTGCTCTTAACCACTACTCAGTCCTGCCTCTATGCAAACACAGAGCTGAATTTAGAAAGGATGGGGAAATAGAAAGTGACGTGCCAGTCAGTGTATTTCCTGCATAGGGTGTGTGCAGGAAGGGAGGGGGTGGGGCTGTGGAAAAGGCAGCCTGAAACGTGCTGGGGCGGGCTGGAAACCATGGATGTTAATGGGGAAAAACCAGCAAGCTCTCATCTGCGTCCTTAGAAAGATGGGCGCAGAGAGGGGGGCAGCTCAGGGCTGCCTCTGGAGGAAGGGTAAGGTGAAGCTGTTATGGAGAGAGTCCCCCTGGAAATGGACCTGGTGTCAGAGGATTCTGGAGCACTGATTCTGGAAGTTTCTAGAGGAGACCTTGGCATTTACACCTGAGCGAGCTTCAGGCTTTAATTGTGGAGTTTTGAAGCCCAGCCCAAGAAGAAAAGCTATTGCTTGAAAACCCATGTTTTACGAAACACAGATGTAATATTGATGCTCAGAGCCACTTAAGGAGTACTTTGGGGAAGGTTTCCCAAGCGATTTATTGGGCAGGTCTGGAGATTTGCAAAAATGGACTTTATTCTATTCATATTTTGGTTCCTAACCCTCTTGTATGCCAAATACTTCACATTCCAATTTGGAATTTCAGAACCTATTTAAATAAATCACGAGAGCTTGATGGGAGATCAAAATCAAATTAAATAAATGGGTTAACTGTTCAGCTGCTAGGTTTTACTTCAGCCATTACAGGGTTAGGAAAAAAAACCACAGAGCAATTTATAACCAACCCGTCTGCTCAGGGGGAGACCTCTATATCACCATACCCTCCTGGGCATACTTAACGCATCTCAAATGACACATGGAGAAAACATCTGTTCTTTGACAAATACCTACACAAGAACAATTCAAATCACAAGCCCAAATCAATACCAAACGTACATCCTGCTGCATTTTAAATAGAAATAGGAGATCTAGCAATGTAGAATTCATTGCAAGTCATTAAAGTTTATTTACCAAGCATAAAGCTCAGAAGGGAGTTAAATTCCTTGAAATGGAGAAGAATGGTCTATAATGCTGAGCAGTGAAGGAGGAGAGAGCCTGACAGGGAAGAAATGTCTTTTCCTGAACTCATCCTTCTCTTTGGGGTCCCTAAGGCTCTCACACATCCTCAGGACCCTTTATTTCCTCTCCCTGCCCATACCCCCCGTTTTACCAGCTACATGGTTATTCCACCCCATACTAGCATTGCTGGGCAAGATTCCTCAAAAGATAAGTTGTTCCCATTTTCTAAAGTTTCCTTGACCTTGTTTCTACCTATCCATCCTCTTTGTCTTTGCTTCCATATGCTAAAGAGTGGTCTTAGTTGGTAATGTAGAAGTATTTTCTGCAGTAACAAACAACCCCAAGTTTTAATGGCTTATGAAAACAAGCATTAATTTCTCATCATTAGTATGGGTCGGGGGGGACTACTGGGCATGTAGTTCAGCTGAGGCTCCGCGTGTCTTGCTTGAACTTGGCTGGACATCTCTGGACTTGACTAGGCTTGGTTCCAAGCCTCAGGTCAGATTCAAGTCTGCTCTATGTCATTCATTTGGAGGCCCAGGCTGGAGGAGTAACGGCTCCCTGGGGCATTGTGCGCCCAAGGAGGATGGTAGGAATGCAAGATGGGGAGGGCAAAGACACAATGCCTGCCTCCGGTCTCTTCTTAGGACTAGCATGCTACCATGCTTACCGCATTCCACTGGTCAAAGCAAGTCATGTGTCCAAGCCCAACGTCAAGAGAATGAGGATCTATACTCCATTCGGGAGTGTGGGCAAGAAGCATGAATATTGTTTGAATTATTGGGAGTACGGGAGGGTGTGAAGTGCAGGGATCTCTCCATCATGTTTTATGAATAAAATCAAATATTTCTCCAGCTTTTATCATGCATTGGAGGCCCTGCCCTTATTTTTCAGTGCGCCCGGTTAGTGCGTTAACTTCTCCAGAGAAAGAAGGCAAACTGAAATATACCGGGTCAATAGTAATCATGGTAATACTTAGAATCATTCACACAACCACCACATGCGTAGGTACTTGATGTATATTCATACAGTGAGCACTCATTTCAGGCTTTGCAAACAATGCAACTGTGTATGTCTGCACTGAATTTCTGTTTCAGCATTCAGTTTAGTGTTCCCATTCCAAAGGGTTGCAGAAACCTAATCTCAGTCACTTTGGGGGTAAAGCAGGTGGTGTGGGGTGTGGTGGGTTATCGCCTATCAGAACTGGCACGCTCCTGAGCATCCTTATTCCTAGCTGGCCTCCAGTCAGTGATGTGTGTGGCGTTCCCGCTTCACCAATCTCATTTGATGAGACCTTTTGGGTGTGCCCCATCTCCCCCCTTCCCATGCCCAGCCACTCCTCTGCCTTTTTTAGGATCATGGAAAATAGTCCCTTTGTTCCTTGATAGGCCACCTACCAATATCTGCTTTACTGCTTCCCATCATGCTGGGCTCAAGGGACTTTGAGGTCTCCTGGACCTTGAACATTTTATATATGTTCTTGGGTCTTTAAAGCTAGTTGGGGTTTCCTTTGGTCATCTTCCCTCCCTGGGCTTGGCCCAAGATGCGGTTGAGATGGGGCAGGAGGCAGGGCTCTTTCTGGAAGCACACTGTAATTACCAACTCTCTGGACTTCTATCCGTTTCCCTCTGCTCTCAACCTACGGGCTTTTGTCTAGGTTCAGCTTGGCTGACCCAGCTTCAGGGAGTCTTCCCAACTGTGTTTTTAGGGCATAATTTTATGCTCTGATTCCTTCACCTTTGTCACAGGTGGAGAAATTGATTTTGAGGCAGATGAAGTCACGTCCCAAAGTTGACTGAATTGACTTTGTTGACTTTCCAAAGTTAACTAAGGAGGGTCTGTGGGATTCAAAGTCTGCCATCCCTCCCCCAGGTTGACCTGGCCCTGCAGACAAAGACATTTTTTAAGCAAAAATGGGCAAAATGGGGGATCTTTTGACATCTCCAGTATGAAGATTGCAATGACATGCGTAGGACCAAACCAAACAGCATTTCTAACTCAGGATCTTCTGTTGGGTGGTGGGAGATGTCTCCGTTGTTGGGGCAAAGTGTCAAAGTTTCAAAATGGCACATTTTCAGCTCTTGTTTCTAAGTCTAAAGAACCCAGTCCAGATGGAGAGAGTAAGAGGTGATGTTTCCTCCCTCTTCTAGAACTCGATCCACAAGGGTCCAGGATAGCGATGGGCCACACTAACTCAATAACTGCTCAGGCTTGGGGTTTGGAAAACAGGCTTTTTTCTATGTGCTGAGAGAACATTGCTTACACATGGCATGATTCCTCCCACTTTTGGAAAGGACCTGGTGAATGTAAACAGTCATTCTGTCTTCTCTGATCTCTGCTACAGGTGGTGCTTCCTCCATCACAAGAGATTTTATTCCATTGCCAAGCACCAGAAAAGAGACTTTTGTGACTTGTAATGAAAGCCATGTTCACACACACACATACATGGGTTATCTACATAAATGATTGACTTGGGTGAGACACCCCATTCTCTTTATTCTCTGTTAAAACCACATAATATCCTTCTCTCTCACTCTTGGTTTCTCTCTCAGCTGTCATGCATTGTGGTGGTAGACCCAAATATTATTTTTGCGAGATAATATCACCAAGGAAAGAGAAAAAACAGATAGCATTCTCGTGGTTCATCTTTTTCAGCCTCTGCCCATTTTGAAAGACGTTGGAAGTTTGGATACCCCTTGAAGTATGGCTGTTTGCCTGTTACTTAGCTTCTTCGAACCTCATAAAATGGGAATAATAGGAACACTGACTGGAGATCAAAGTGGGGGATCCAAGCTGCCTATATGGCATATCCCAATTGTTGTAAAATGTATACATAAACAACTTGCTGGAAGAAAATACACTAATGTGTTGATGGTACTTATCTCTGGATTGTAAGATTATTGGCACATTTGAATTTCTCCTTTATATCACTCAGCTTAATCTCATCTCTTGTTCACTAAACTTGCTCTGAAATGGCTTTTTCTGTTTCCAAAATCACATGGATTCTCAAAGGACAGAGACTGCTGCCTTTAACAATATGTTTTGTTGTTGAATTATAGTCGATATACATATTTTTTAAGTGTACAGTCGGCTCTGACAGAAATTTACAAAAAAAGATTTTCAGCACACTTTTGAGCACTGGAATTTCCTTGGAATAAGTGGATAAGGTGACTGATTTGAAGGAATAGCATACATTTTGGTGTATAATTTCTGGCATGTCACAAAATCAGTCATGGTGCTTTGATAGTTGCCCATAAATGGGAGGAAATGTTAGCTTACACCATTGTTCAATTTTTTTTTTTTTTTACCTCCAGATTGATGTACTAGGTGAATATAATTTGACCAGTCATCTGGAAAGTTGCTGTATATGAAAAGTAAATATGTGTCTTAAAAAAAAAAAGTTCATTGAAGGCTTTAATATAAAACAAGTCTTTCTGCTTACATTAATAAAAAGAGGAACTAGATTGCATTTGAAACTAAATTGTGAAAAAAAATGCGATTCTGAAGAATTTTCTCTGCTAAATATAGAATATGAAAATCAAAGATTATTGGCTTTCATACACAGAAGGACGTTTTTATTAATAAAAGTTAAACATGCAGAGCTGCCAAATTTTGGGGGGCATGTTTGCTTTTCAGAAGGTTTTATTTCATAGGTATTTTAAATAGGTGGATTCTTTAGCTCAAAGTCACAGGGCAAGGTCTTGGGTGTCGAATTCTGTAACAGAATGGGAAACAGTAATTCAATCTGGCCCAGTCACATATTTGAAAAACAGTGGCAAAACTGTAGACAGTACAGATCAGAACCCCTCACAGTCTAGGACCCAAGGGAAGAACACGGGTATAGATCATTGTGCTTTTAGCCCCAGAATGGAGAGACTAACTGTCACACTCTCTTCCAGATTTTGGAAATTTGTGCTAGAACTGAGGCTGACTAGTTCATCATCCTGGATGAAAAACATATTAGTAGACCAAGGTTAAATAAGAATTTGACTTGTTAGAAACTCTTCTCCACTTGGGAACTAAAACACTGGTAGAAAGTACTAGAGGAGGTAGAACATCCATTTCTGGCCCTTCAGGGAGAGGGGGCTGGGTCTTGTCTTGTAAAGGTGCGTGGACACGATGACCCTTGCAAGTCTTTTTTCCAGTTCCGTGTTTCTGTGATGTCAGTGTTATTTCCTCTCCCAAAACCCCCAGCAGTGGCTGAGTGTCAGAAGCCACAACTGACAAAACCCGTGACGGTCTTTGTTGAGTTCTTCTTTTGGTTTCTCTGGCAGGAGTCTGATGGAGGAGGAGTGAAAGGCTAGAGGTCTGCTTTGGGGCTGTGGTCTCAGGATGGTTGGCTCATTGACACCAAGATGCCACATCTGGACGCCTGGTTGCCAACCTCTGGCGGCATCCCCGTGCTCAAGGGTGTTGTGTGTGGGGAATCACAGATGTCTGATTTGTGTGGACTGGACTTCATCGAAGGCCAGGTTCCACTTCCAGAGTTTTCATACAGATCTAGGGCCCTCAGAAGTCATCTGGGGGGGAATGAAAAAGTTATTGAAAGTCACTCTGCCTCAGTATCCTCAATGAGCAGAGGGGCTAGACCAACTACCTCACAGGGCGATGCAGGTTAAACAGAAAAATAGATGTAAAGGTCCCAGCATAGCATCCAGCATATGGTAGGTATCTGCTAATGGTAGCTTTTCTTCTTCTTCTTCTACTTCTTCTTCTTCTTTTTTTTTTTTTTACAAGACAACACCAAGAGAATCTCGTTATTTGGAAACAATCAGATAATGTTTTTCTTTTTCTTTTTAAAATATATTTTATTTATTTATTTGAGATAGAGTGAGAGAGAGAGCACAAGCAGGGCAGAGGGAGAGGGAGAATCAGGCTCCCTGTGGAGCAGCAAGCCCGATGCGGGGCTCAACCCCAGGACCCTGGGATCATGACCTGAGCTGAAGGTAGATGCTTAACAAACTGAGCCACCCAGGTGACCCTAATATTTTTCTTTTTATAATTCAGTTTGGTATTATATAGACACTGCTAGCCTTAGGCAGTAGTGACAGCTGTAGGTTGAGATCCTAGTAAAAAAATTCCTCAGACGCTCCCATGTAGGGAAGTCTGATAAAAAAAAAAAAATCGCTTCCCAAGAACTGTTTATCAATAGGCAACATTATCTGGCCTTGGGCCCCACTGCTGAAGCGTGGTAGGTAATTTGGGCAGGCGTTCCCTACCCTCATTGGTTTTCTGACCCCAGACACACACATGACCCGACTGATTTGTCACTTGCTCCAAGGTGAAGGTGACATCTTACCCATTACCGTGGGCTCCATAGTGTTAAGCCTAATGGATGGTAAACTCCATGTACTCAGTTAATAAATGTTTGCTGAGTGAATGAGTCAATCCAGAATCAACCTATATCCTCAGTGCATATCCACCACCCACATCAGCTCAGGTGCTCCACCGATTTTCAAATTATGGGCTCAAAATTAACATGAACTATATGATTATACCTTATGGTACAGGAGATGTTCTATCTTATGAGACCATCCCAGCGGCTGAGTTTGGGAACAAGGACTTCGCACTGAATGAGATGTATAATGAATCCTGGCTGCCTCATCGGCTGGGGGCCTCTGGCTGAAATTTCACGAAGCTTTGATAGACCTCTCATCAAATTTACTGAGAACTTTTCATTCCTCTGTCCAAGCATAAAACTCCATTCAGGGGAACTTCCTCATCAGAGTGTTAAGACCAAACCCAGCCTCTTGTGGGTTCCACATGGGAACCCATCAAAATGTCACCCAGCCTTTGTAAGTTTCCGCCTGGTTTCCTGTTCTGGCAGCTGTACCTGTTCTCACTACCAGGAGACCAGGCCTGACGTGGACAGCCATCAGCATCACTAGTTTCCCTGTGAGGTACCCGAGGCTGGATTTTTTTCTTGCTTCTGAACTTGAGTTTCTCCGTCCTTGACCCCGTTCCTGCACTGACCTACCAAGTTCTCCAGTCCACCTGCCAATCACTTGCTTTCCCTCTGTCTGGGTAGACAGCCTAGATTTTGTATCTCAACCAACAGAACTTGAACTTGAGTCCTAATTCTCCTTTCCTTTCTTTTTTTTTTTTTTTGAGGTTTTATTTATTTATTTGAGAGAGAGAATGAGATAGAGAGAGCATGAGAGTGGGGAGGGTCAGAGGGAGAAGCAGACTCCCTGCTGAGCAGGGAGCCCAATGTGGGACTCGATCCGGGGACTCCAGGATCATGACCTGAGCCGAAGGCAGTCGCTTAACCAACTGAACCACCCAGGCGCCCCTCCTTTCCTTTCTTTAACCCATGAACTTTATATAGCAATTTTTTTTATAGCTGTGCCTGTAAACTCAGACACCTTCTGGAAGATCATGTCATGAGTGAAGCGGGTGGACAGTGTGGAAGTGGGGGTGGGGTGCGGTGGGAATGACAAAGACCTTCAAGCAGGTACTATTTTGCTTTCCCACTTTGGAGGACACACACATGGGTGCAGAGCACTAGTTCTCTGCCGTGAGACAAAGGGTGTGAGCCCAGCCTCAGGTTCAGATGCAGGTGGGGGATGGGGAACTGGTGGTCACATCAACCTCTCATGCATGGATAAAGGGGTCTTTACCCACAAATCTAGCCAGTGTTCCCAGTCTTGTTTGTTTTATATTTAAGAGAAGGCAAAAATCTGGATTTGCATATAAAATACCAGCATTTTTCAACACTGGCTGGCTTATTAAAAAAAAAAACAAAAACCAACAACAAAAATCCTCTGTGCTGGCCAATTAAAATGACCGGTGGGCTGTGTTCAGGTCTGCTGGCTACTGGTGTGGAAGGACTCTGGCTTATAGACACCTTTCGTAAGCGGCAATTTTCTGACTACTTGGGGCATTATTGTTCTTCTCCTTTCATATCTGCACGAGTGAATGGAAGAGTCAGGATCTGAACCCACATCTTCTGGCTCCAAGTCCATGGGTCTGGCTGCCACAGTGACTGACTGTTATCCCAGTTGCTGAGGTTCTCAACACACTCCCTGATGTTGCTATGCCAGGATAGCAGACCTTTCATTCTACTCTTGTGGACACTGTGTCTACTAGACCCCTGGGCTGTGCTGAGAAGTCAGTGTTCTCCAGGGAAGCTCCTCCAACACAGCTGGAGTCTTGGGGGCCACGCACGATGGCCTCAGAGCATCTCCTGTCCCCACCCGTAATTAAATAAAAATAGCAGGTGCTTGAACACTATTTCCAGAAATTGGTCTCTGATGTCTCTCAGCTCTGTTCTCCTCCATTTTGGCTTCAGTTCAAGGTGGCAAGAGATCTACTACCTCCTGGATTCCAGTCCAGAGAAAAAGAGAATGGTGGCCTTTCTCTGAACAGTGGCAGCTAGAGGCTTGTGGCATATGACTGACTCCGTCTGTGTTGGGTGCCCAACCCTGGGCCAGTCCCTACGGCCAGAGAAGTGCAATACACAGAATTGTGTCCTCTGCCTGCCCCACCTGAAACACGTGTGGGCTGAGCACGTGGGAGTAGTTCTTCCCTAAGGAAAATCAGGCCCTGGCAAACGGGTACTGGGTGTTAAACTTCATTAGTGATTTAATATGATTTGGTAATATAGAACATTGACATTCTACGCAACGTCAGAACAATACAGAAAGGTACACTCAGAGAAGCGTCACCCCATGCCATAATGCTTTTACCCCTCTCTCCCATACTCCTTGTAGGAAACCAACAACATTATTTTTATATTTGTTCATCCTGTGCTTCTTTGGAGAAATATGTATGCAAATCTTCTTGTTCTCCTTCTTTCTTACACAGAAGATAGCAGGCTACATATGCTCTTTTGCACTTTGCCTTTTTACTCAACACTCTCTTCTGGAAATCACTCTCTATCAAATCATATCAAAAAGAACCATAGAACTCTTCCTTGTACCTTTTTTAATTTTTTTTATATCTCAGCACCTCATTATGTGTACACACCATGTTTTTTTCAACCAATCTCCTATGCTCGGGCATTTAGGTAGTTTCCAATATTTTGCAATTTTAAATAATGCTACAATGAATAACCTTGGGTACCTGTATTTTTATGTTGTTGGAGGTATATATTTGGGATTAATTCTTAGAAGTGGAATTTCTGGGTGGAAAGATAAATGCATATGGTGCTTTGTTAGATATCGCTGAGCTCCCCTCCGTGGGGATGGCACCATATCACATTCTTACCAGCAATGGACCTGGGTGCCTACTTCTTTAGCATCACCAATAACAAAATAACAACTGTTAATTATTAACAATAACAGAGGGTACTATGAAGCTCTTGAAAAATTTTTTGCTAATCTGATGGGTAAAAAATGATTTTTTAAAAAGATTTTATTTATTTATTTAACAGAGAGAGAGAGATAGTGAGAGCAGGAACACAAGCAGGGGGAGTGGGAGAGGGAAAAGCAGGCTTCCCGCGGAGCAGGGAGCCCGATGCGGGGTTCGATCCCAGGACCCTGGGATCATGACCTGAACCTAAGGCAGACATTTAACGACTGAGCCACCCAGGCGCCCCTAAAAATGGTTTTTAATGTGGATTTAATTTGCATTCTTTATTTGGAGTAAAATTGATCATTTTTTTACATGTTTAGTGAGCAATTTTACATCTCTTTAATCAATTGTCTCTTCATGTCTTTTGTCCCCTTTTCTACTGGATTTTTAAAAATCTTTTTCCTTAATTTTTAGAAGTTTTTAAAATATTAGATACTGGTTCTTTGTGATCAATGCTGCAAATATTTTTCTGCCAGTTTTCATCCGTGTTTTGACTATTTTAAAAGTTAAAATTTTTTTTTTAACATTTTCTGTAGTCAAATTTACCAATCTCTCATCTAGATTTTTGGTCATATTAAAAAATTTTTTCCTGCTCAGATTACATAAAATTTCATCCTTGTTCTTTTCTGGTACCTATGCAATTTCATTTTGCATCTAGATTTCTGATACCTTTGGCAATTTTTCTTGTAGATAGTGCAAGAAATAGATCTAGGGCACCTGGGTGGCTCAGTTGGTTAAGAGTCTGCCTTTAGCTCAGGTCATGATCCCAGGGTCCTGGGATTGAGTCCCACATCAGGTTCCCTGATCAACAGGTAGTCTGCTTCTCCCTCTGCCCCACACCCCCGGTTCATGCTTATTCTCTCTCTCTCTGGCAAAAATAAACAAAATCTTAAAAAAAAGAGAAATAGATCTAATTTTGTTTATTTATTTACTTATTTATGTATTTATAGATTTTATTTATTATTTATTTGAAAGAGAGACAGATAGAGAGAGCATGAGCAGAGGAAGGGACAGAGGGAGAAGGACAAGCAAACTTCCCGCTGAACTCAGAGCCTGATTCAGGGCTCGATCCCAGGACCCTGGGATCATGACCTGAGCTAAAATCAGATGCTTAACCAACTGAGCCACCCAGGTACCTTGATCTAATTTTATTAAAAAAAAAAATGACTATCTGGTCAGCCTAATACCATTTAGCCCCACTGATTTTGGAATATCAACTTTATCACCTTTATCACATTTATCATAACCCAGATTTCTACAAGTATTTGAGCTGATTTCTTGACTTCCTATTTTATTCCATTCATCTATCTGTCTTTTCTTTTTTTAAGATTTATTTATTTATTTATTGGAATATTATGCAGCCATCAAAAGGAATGAGATCTTGCAATTTGCAACGACGTGGATGGAACTGGAGGATATTATGTTGAGCGAAATAAGTCAAACAGAGAAAGACATGTATCATATGACCTCACTGATATGAGGAATTCTTAATCGCAGGAAACAAACTGAGGGTTGCTGGAGTGGGGGGTGGGGTGGGAGGGATGGGGTGACTGGGTGATAGACACTGGGGAGGGTATGTGCTCTGGTAAGTGCTGTGAATTGTGCAAGACTGTTGAATCTCAGATCTGTACCTCTGAAACAAATAATGCAATATATGTTAAGAAAAAAAGAAGAAGAAGAAGAAGGTAGCAGGAGGGGAAGAATGAAGCGGGGGAAATTGGAGGGGTAGACGAACCATGAGAGACGACGGACTCTGAAAAACAAACTGAGGGTTCTAGAGGGGAGGGGGGTGGGAGGATGGGTTAGCCTGGTGGTGGGTATTGAGGAAGGCACATTCTGCATGGAGCACTGGGTGTTGTGCACAAACAATGAATCATGGAACACTACATCTAAAACTAATGATGTAATGTATGGGGATTAACATAAGAATAAAAAAAAGAAAAAAATATTATTTATTTATTTTAGAGAGAGAGTGCTGTGTGTATGTCAGGGGAGGGGCAGAGGAAGACAAGTAGACCTCCCTGCTGAGCGTGGAGCTGGACTTGGGGCTTGATCTCACGACCCTGAGATCATGACCTGAGCAGAAATCAAAAGTCAGATGCTTAACCAACTGAGCCACCAAGGTGCCCCTCATCTGTCTGTCTTTTTAGGTGTTGGTATTAGGCTGTTGTGATGATAAAGACTTCATGGTGTATATTAATATCTTACAAGACCAGTCCGCTTTCATAGCAGACTTTTTTTAGAGAGAAGAGTTCACAGAATATTTGCAGGCTGATGGCAATGACCATGTAGACAGATGAGTCAGGAGAGAGAGGGAAATATTTCAGTGTCCTTGAATAGGCAGAGAATACAGATTCGGGAAGTCGGTAGCTTTGTTGGTGAGAAGAATTCTCTTCTGATTTTGTTTTCCAGTGAAATAAGGACCAAGGTCATCAGCTCAGAGTAGGGGAGGGATGAAGAAGAGAAGGAGTCATCTTGCAGAAGGCGGTTGCAGAGTGACTATGGAATTGCTCAGGCGACTCAGAGGGCCCACCTGAAGTTTGTGGTCATGAATACCAGGCAGAACCTGTCAGCATAGTTGTGTGTTTTTCTCTAGCCTCATACAATGGCTTGAGTTTGGGAGCTGAGTGGGCGAGGAGTTGAATTTAAATGAAGTTGGGATTTAGCCGAACAGATACGACAAATGGAAAGAGGGGTTAAGTAGTATTGGGAGCCTGGATGCAAGGGAGCAAAAGGTTGGGCCAGGGATCCAAGCTGGGTAAGAGAGGGATGAGGACAGTGGTATTGGGGCTGGGGGGCGCTGGTGTGTGGAATGGATGCAAAAAGATGGAAGTGGTCTAAGAAATGTTGGGGTCTTTGGAAGGAGAGGTAATGATCCTGGGTAATGATCTACAGTCTGATCTGGGAATGGGTGGATAAGACGTCAACCAGGACATAAAAAAACCAGGAGGCCAGAATGCAGGGTAGGTTGTCTTTGCTGTTGTGATAGTGACAGAGAAGACAGTGAGCCAGATCCTGAAATCTTCGTGAGGAAGGGACGGTGGCTGGGAGGCTGGAGATGATTGCAGTGAGAGGGGTAGCAGGAGGGTCTCTGTGAGTCATTCCTCAGGGACCTGCAGGATTGCAGCATGGGGAAACTCTAGTCCCCATCACCCCTATCTCTTCAGGATCCTCTTCAGTCTGCTCTCCTGGTAACCTTCCAGGGTTGGATTTAGCTGTGAAGTCTGAGTCTAAGGGACTTGCCTGAGAGATTTGTCTTTAAGTTTGTAGAACCTGATGTTTCTTAAAACTCAGAGGCAATTAGGGAGCCTTGAGGGAGATGATGGAGAGCCAAGTGGAGCACTTTCTGAAGGGCTGGCGTGAGTTCCATCATAGGTCCTGGGGTTCCCCTGCAGTGTAGACCAGGTGAATGGAGATGCTACTTGTTGTCATACAGGAACTCAAGCTCAAACGCTCAAAGAGTCAAATAGGCAAAACCCTGTGGAAACCGGGGGAGCCCTGCATATAGGAGGAGATACTGTACACCCTCAGGTCAGCCCACCCAGGCTCCAAAACCAAAGCCTTAGCTCTTTCTTCAAGTTCCTAAGTGCCAAGACCCACCAACCTGCTTCTTCATTTCTCATCCGGACTTCCTGAGAATCCCCAAGCATCTGAAGTCACTCCTGAAAGATGATGTGTCCCAGCCAAGTAAACTGGACCTCGGCCCCCTTCAGAAGGACCAAAGCTGTAATGAGCTCTGGCCGAAGCGGTGACCCCAGTGTGGTTTCAGACACGGAGCTGAGGCTCACTCTACCCGAGGCCTGTTGATAAGAAGGGCCCCAGGTCTCCATGAGGGAAAAATAGGTAATGTCTGAACAATTAACCTTTAAGGGAATCGGCATATCAATGGAGTTAGGATGGGGTCCCTGTCTGACCAAGGGGACACGTGAAAATGTACGATCTAGATCTTTATTAAGAATTAAAGATTATGGGGGCGCCTGGGTGGCTCAGTCGTTCAGTGTCTGCCTTCGGCTCAGGTCATGATCCCAGGGTCCTGGGATCGAGCCCCGCATCGGGCTCCCTGCCTGGCGGGAAGCCTGCTTCTCCCTCTCCCACTCCCCCTGCTTGTGTTCCCTCTCTAGCTGTCTCTCTCTCTGTCAAATAAATAAATAAAATCTTAAAAAAAAAAAGAATTAAAGATTATGGTCTGTGCCCAGTTAAGATGTTAGAAATAAAATTCAAATCGATGTTATTTTCAGTCGTGTACAGTAATTTGGAAGTTGGTGTAGAGGTAGGAGAAAAGTGCACACTGGACTTGGGGGCCTCCAGACTCACGCTCACATGGACCAGAGAAATCAGGTAAGAACTTAACGTCTACTTTCATGCCGTGTCTTAGGAGGTCCGTGTGTGGAGGAGGGGCAAGGTCCTACCAGCTTTTACTCTCAGGCTGTGCTTTGCCAATGGCATTGGGTCCCAAGGTTGACAGATGGAGCCTGGATTGGGGTAGAAAAGTGGGAGGGCTGAGGGTGGTTCCTTTGCTCAGAGGAAAATGGCGCCTCAGGATTCTTAGCCCTGAATCCGCATCTGAAAGAAATGCCTCAGATCTTGTAGGAACACATACATACCCACTCCCACGTAGGTATATCCTCAAATTCACAAACTCAGAGTTGTGATTTCTCCCCCTCAGACAGAGGCAGCTGCATACCCTCTATTTGCTCAGTAACCAGAGGTCCTGGGTAAGAGAGAAGAGCCTCATCATATAGAAAATGTGTTTTGAACCCCAAGCGCCACACTTTGTTAAAATGTACAGATCAGTGGCTGTGCCCTTTGAGGAATAAAGACTCCCCAAATCCTCCACCTTCCATGGCTTTTTGAGGGTTATGTGCCTATATACAACACCCAGCTCTGGGCTTAGGAACAAGTCTGGGGGCCCCGGGTAAGAAGCTCTGCTCAGCTGGGGCACTCTTAGTCCTGCCTGACTCTGGGCCCCCAGAGTCCTCAGGATCAAGGGTCTTCCCTGTTCCCAGCCTGACTTTCCTGTCCCAAACTGTGGTGTTGGTCCCTGCCACACACACACACACACACACACACACACACAGAGTCACATCCCCTGATGCCAATCATCTGCCTTCCTGACCTCCCCCCCGCCACCCTGGGCAACATATACACAAATGCATACATTGTCTGCCGATTCCAGCTTAAACCAACTTACCGTATTTCAGAACCCATTGAAATCTTGGCTTTTGCCCCCCAAACATCCCACCTCTCTTTTTCCTGGTTGGCAGACCTCCTTTTACTTTCTGGACTCATGACCCCACACAAGACTGTCTTTGGGATAATGGACAGTTGAGTGTTCTGTCATGTTTTGATCTTTAGGTAAGGTCTATTCTGTTTGCTGTGAGATATGAGAAAGCCTGTAATTTAGTGACGTCTTACTACTTTGCGCTCAAGTGGGTTACTGTGTGTGCGTTCCGGAGGAGCCCTCATTAGCTTGTCTGCATCTCTATTACATAAGTGACCACAGACAAATTTGAATTATCTCTTTTCTTTTGGCTTGATGCTCACTTGAGTTACCTAGAGGGCGGTTATAGAGTAAGTTCTGTGGGGCACTAAGGAGACATGGGCCATGGGGCTCCTTACTGGTGGAGCAAAGGAGCGAGCACAGATTCTGAAGTCCCAGCCAGGGACCAGGTTTAAGCGTGGAAGAGAGTATTCAAATTTGCAAAGTTCAAGACATATGCTTACCATATCCAACTGTGGTCTTTTGGGTCAGGTCTAGCTGGACATCAATTCCCTCAGGCATAGAAGCAGACATTTTGATATCACCTATGGGAATCATTGTAAGGATTAATTGGTGTTCCGTGTGTGTGTGGTGAGTACCACTCAGGAGAGGTCTTTTCTCTTCCTAGACCTAGTGGAATGGGCTTTCAGAGGCACTGCTGACATATATTCTTGAAAATAAAACCCTCGGGACGCCTGGGTGGCTCAGTCGGTTAAGCGTCCCACTCGTGATTTCGGCTCAGGTCATGATCTCAGGGTCGTGAGATCGAGCCCTGCGTCGGGCTCCGTGCTCAGCAGGAGTCTGCTTGAGAGTCTCTCCCTCTGCCCCTGACCACTCTCTCTCTCGAATAAATAAATAAATCTTAAAAAAAAAAAAGACAGTAAAACCCTTAAGAAACCTTAGATGTTTTTGTGTGTGAACGAACACTTTTGCTGCCATTAGAATTGGAGACAAACATTCTGACATATCAGCTCTTCCCCTGGCGGCCGCTCCCAGGTCTGTTCAGGTGGGGGAGACTTTTCCTGGCCTTCCACAGAACCATCATTTGTGCAGCATCCCCAGGCCTCCACACAGCAAAGAAATGAGGGAAAGCAAGCAACATCTGGTGCTAAACAAATACCATCATCTTACAAATGAGTTGTCTGTGGGATAACGATTCTTGCAATATGTAGAGCAGAGGGAAGTCAACACCAGGACCCGGGACTAGAGAATCAACACCTGAAAGGCAGTCCTAGGACTTACTGATAGCTCTGCTGTGTCTACAGCTAAATTCCAGGAGAAAGCTAAATTTGGAAGAAAGAGCAGGTGCTAAAGTTCATAGATTTCAGTCACACCAGACGGAAAGCCCACCTCTTGCTCTGTGGTTTGAAGAGCAGAATTCTGCAGGCACAGAAGCATGAGAGTGGGTCAGTATTTGCAGGGGTGCCTAGTGGAGGGTGAGCTCATGTGAGCCCCGGGAGCGTCTCTGGTCTTGCTCCCTTGTCCTGACTGAGACCATTCCCGTTGTGGGTGCCAAGGTAGTTGGGAGCTCCTGAGACGTTCTCCAGCATCCTACAGAGTTATGTATGTAAATGACTAAGACAGATGCTTTATGCCTTGTCTTGTTCTTATGGGGGTTTTACCCCCAAAGAAGAAAAATATTAATGAATCATTCAGTAACAAAGGGACAGAGGGTGATGGAGAACTTTGTCTCTGGCATCCACTTGTTATGTCTTCTCTCCTCTCAGCATGAAATCCTCTCACCTGAAATCCCAGGCCATCAAGGATCCTCTCTGTAAGGTCCCAGACAAGCCTGCTGCCACCAGATGTTGCCCACCATGACATAAAAGAGAGGTTGCATGGGGACAGCCATAGAGGTGTTCGGTTGGTCTTGCATGGTGTTTGGACAAAAATCTATCATTTGCAGCATTTAAGAGATTTTGTAAATATCTAAATTCTCAGCTTCTCTCTCTCTCTCATGCCTGTGTTGAGCATGTGCACGCTTGCACAAACACACACACACACATGCACACCCAAACCCTGAAAGAGTTGGCAAGCCTGGGTTAATTTCACATTAGCAGCCATTGGCTGGAGCTGAGTAGCGGCTGCTCCTTTTAGACGGGCTGCTGTTGTTCAGTTTACCATAGTCCCCATTATTCCCTATTGCCTCATTCTCACTTAGTTCAAATTTATAGTCAGGCAACTGGCTCTTTTTATTCACTCACACTTCCCTTCCTGGTCCTGTAGGTGTTTGTTTGAAGTCTCTGCTTTGGATCTTCTGAGCGTTCTACCTCCTCACCTGTTTCCATACAAACCTTGTCAAGTTGTGCCCATTTCCATAAGCTCTCCTGTTTCAGTGACAACCGAAGAAGCTCTAATTGGATCAGCAAACTCACAGAACATTATTAATGGTCCTTAATGGTTTGATAACTTTATCAGTTTATCATGATAAAGTGGATGAAGGTCTGCTTAGTGGATGAAGGTCAGCTGTTCCAGGTTGGGTTAGGCTGGAGGGGAGGGGGGGATGGCTCTGTTCCACATTTCTTATCTTCTTTCTGGGATTTTGGGGCCAGCCTAGACATGTTTTTCTTACAGTGATAGCAGAGGTACGAGAGAGAGTGAAATCGGCACACCTTGATTTCTGCCTCATTCTACCAGCCAACAAGTCATAAGATGAAACCCAAGTCAAGAGGTGGAGGAGCATTCCCACCCACAGCTCAAGGGTATGGCAAGGTTACAAGACATATGTATAGGTACAAGTTAGCCTTACCCCAAAAGAGATCTGGCCTTTGCCCTTGGCTATTGGGAAATAGCCTGAAATGCCCTGCTTGATAGGATTGTCTCTGTCGGCCTGGGGGCTTTGGCTACTGGACGAAAGGTTTAACAATGTGATTTATGGTGGAGGCTTGTGATGGAGGTAGTGTTATCCATGTTATTTCTGGAGGGACTGGGGACTAAAGGTGAGCCGTACAGGTAGTATGTGATAGAAGCCAGTAAAACCTCTGGACACAGGCTTGGGTGAGCTTCCCTGGATGGTAACATTCCATGCACACTGTTGCACATCATGGCTAGATGGGGGTGATGCCGTCCATGGCTATATAGGGAGAGGATGCCTGGAAGCTCCATGCTTGGATGCCTCCCAGACTTTGCCCAGAACCTCTTCCTGATTTTAATCTGCATTTTTTTCCCCCTGTAATAAACCAAAGCTATGAGTGTAAAGATTGCCAGTGAGTTCTGTGAGTCCTTCTGGTGAATTTTCAGAACTGAGCATGGTTTGGGGAACCCCCTTGAAGTTGAATTGGTGTCAGAGGTGAGGGCAGCCATCTTGTGTGAGCTGTTCCCTAACTTTGCAGTTGGCCTAAACTCACAGCACAGAAATAAGAAGGGATGGAAATCCAAGCTAGTAATGAAAATCGCCACAATATCCCTCTCAAGTACGTCTTTATCCATTTATTCATCCATTCAGCAAACATTTATTGAGCACCTACTATATATGTCTAATGCTATTCCAGGATCTGAGACTAAAAGAAGTTAGTAACACAGAGTCTTAAATTCTAGCAGAGGAGACAAAATATAAAAAAGCACACAAATATTTGAGACATACAATGGAGAAAAATAAAGCAGGGTTCAGTAGGTGGTGGAGGGTGGCTGGCTCTACTTATATAGAGTAGTTAAGAAGGACTCCCAAAGGGGCACCTGGGTGGCTCAGTCGGTTGAGCGTCCAACTCTCAGTTTTCGCCCAGGTCATGATCTCAGGGGCCTGAGATCCAGCCCCATGTCAGGCTCTGTGCTCAGCAGGGAGTCTGCTTGTCCCTCTCCCTCTGCTCTTCCCACCTTCCTCTCATAAATAAATAAATAAATAAAATCTTTAAAAAAAAAAAAAAAGAAAGACCCTTAAAGTCCTGGAAAGGTGACATTTGGATAGACTTGGATGAAATGAAGGAGAAAATTGGGATATGATTCAGGGCAAGAAGGTTCTAAAAGGATGGATGGGCAAGCCCAATGACATAGGAAGTAGGAGCATGTGAACAGGGCACTCCAGCAGAGATGTTACTGTGACACAAGGAATTCATCCTACGGAAGGTTTTCCTCCTGTGTCCTTGGAGGACTGTGTTGCATCTGAAGGCTTTCCTCCCAAGTGTCTCAAGTCAAGCCTGAGGCCAATTTCTCTGTGTTTTGTTTTTGTGCACCTTGCTTAGGCGGTGTGGTTTCTTCTGCATGGTCAACATGGGGATCATTTCACCTGCCTCTTTCCTCCCTCACAGAGGATGAGCAAGTGTCTCCAGAGGCTTCTAGTTTCTCAGAGGGGAAGAAGAAAGAAAGCAAGAAAAGTACAGGAATACAAGTTACTTCTGTTTATTTTGTTCATTAAGTGAACAAATGAGCACATAGCTGGAAAGTACAGGGTGACTAAAAAGTAGCCCAAAGGGAAAAACCTAATGGGGGAATTTTTAAAAAGGCATAATTTACATATCCACACTTTGGGCTTCCCTCTCAGCCTCTCTGTGGTTCTCAACCCCTCCCCCCGGGGCGGGGGTGGGGGGCGGTGGTGGCCGTGCAGGGGCTGATGCCAGAAAAAAAATGAGTTGTGTAGGGTGTGCATGAAGCTCCTTTCAGCTTGAGGGAAGGACCGTGGGAGTGAGACCCAGGACCTTGTGGCCAGCTGATAAGAGCTCCCCACATAGGGCTGTGTTGGGGGCTGAGATTCAGAAGGTGCTTACCACAAACCTTGACTCTTGACAGGGCTCAACAATTGGTAGCCGCTGTGGCAGATTTGTTGGCAGAATTAGTTCAAGTGTATTCCTTTCTCTCAAAAACCCTTCTCTGGAAAGCTTCAGAAGGCATCCTTGGGACAAAGGGGAACCCCGTCTTCCCCTTTTCTAGGACTTCCTTATCTACCAGGTCTGTCAACCCAAGGGCAAAAGGTTGGAGACAGATGGGTGCACAGAGTATTAACGCTGCGTTTTGCCCCCCATCAACCAGCAAGCAGTCACCAGATGAGCTACTCCTAGTCGACCTCAAGCATCTTTTGCAAATTTGTGATGTGCTCAGCATTTGAGAGGTACCCAGAGGCTATACCACAAATGTGCTCACCAGCCGCTCCTGCAGGACTTTTCCTTAAAGGATATGCCTTCCTCTCAGTTTCTTTTTCCCATTATCCAATCTCTGCCTTCCTTGAATGCTGTCCTCACTAGTTCCTTCCCTCCTTGTAGAACTGCCCTCAGTCCCTGGACACCAGCCCCCTGGCCCCCAGCCTCAGACTTTCAGAGAGAAATGGTGTAGAATTGAGAGACAAAGCAAGGTCCACCTTAAGAAGTCATGTCCTCCCACGTCAACTTCTTGAGAACAATCTTTCTATGCACAACTTCCATGCTGCTTAGTAAGTGTTTAACAGTGAGCCATGATTTCCTCCTGGCCCTGCCCATCTCCCCGTGTCCCTGCCCTGGAAGGGGTAGGTGAGAAGAACTCATGGAATATTCTAGAACTTTCTCCTCAGGGTCTCCAATCTCTGACCAGGCTCTCAAATGTCTGAGTTCCAAATGTTATGCCATGCTTTTACTGGCCTGCTCTCTGAGAGAAATAAAATAACAGAGCCGCAGTCCTGACGTAAGGAGCAAGGAGAAAGGAGGCTGTGAGGGTCAGCCGAAATGGCGAAGGGCACGAGCTATCTTCGTTTTCTGCCCACGGTTAATGAATGCCTGCCAGTGGCAGTGCGGATGTGTAAGCAGGACGTCTTCTAATGATTTAGGGTTTTTCTCTTTTTAAAGTAACAGAACAGAAAGATGTGAAGGCGACAGCTAGTGGTTTCGGGAAGACAATAAGCACTTTGTATTCACTTCCTTTTCTGTCTCTGGTCAAAGGGGAGCTCAAGCAGCTTGTAAACTTCTCTCACTTGTTCAAAGAAGACCCCGAGCTGGTGCTTAGAGCTGTCGCTTTCCCACATTCACCACCACTTCAGATCCACGCTGTGGGGCACTCTAGTTTTTCAGTGGAACGTGGCCTGCAGTTAACCTGAGAATGTTTCATGGGGAATGGCCGTCTCAGAAATACAGTTCATGCCTCCGTGCGAGGGACTACGTAGAAGATGCGGAAAAATAAGTGTGAAAATATACTTGGGTACTTCAGTGAGTTAAGAGGGAGTCGCTGTGAAGTCACACTGTTAGGCTATTAAATAATGGGGTTGCGTACTTCTATTTTAAGCAATATGGTTTTCTGTGGGATTAAAAAAAAAAAACCCTTTTGGAAACTTCTAGAACTAAGGAATAAAGTCTAAGCGATGTCTAGATGTACCTGTGAGAGAGTAAAGGCAATCTGAAGGGGCAGAACGAAGAAAGTTTATGAACCCACATGAGCTGCCCTGGGGGCAGGGGTGGGCAGTGGGGAACAGGGGGGTGCAGGTGGGGAAGAGCAGCAGTCCAGGCTTGGGAATTGGCTGTGGAATCAAGGAGCTTAGGTTTTAATGACCAGCAGGTGCACAAGAGGCACCTGGGCCCCAGGAGAGTAGAAAGACAAAACCGAGGCCCCCCCAAGCCTTTTGTCCCCCCAGTAGAAGGATGAATTGAAAGCAGCTGCCCACTCACACCCGAAATGACAAGGAAACTTGCAGTTTTTTTAAACAAGAGCCTCCCCTTAAAATTCATAATCATAGAGATGCCCTCACATGAATATGATATTTAAATTTATATTACCAGAGTGGTCTAGCACACACCCCACCAAGAAATTAACAGAAAATGCTGTCATGGGCTGGTAACGCCTTTAGGGCATCTGGTTAAAACAAACATAAAATCTCTCTGGGAGTCCACACCCTGCACCCAGAGTGTCCAGGATTCCCATATGTGAAGTCCCAACGAGAGATTAATTTACAACTAAATATTACAAAACATAGGAAAAAAACAATCCATCAAAAACAGGAGTTAGCAAACCAAAACCAAAATCCATATTACAGAACTTCAGACAATATCATTGTCAGGCAGATTATCAAATAAACATGCCTAAAATTATGAAAGTCACAAAAGAAGTAACAAAGAACACCATAAAAGAGTAACACACCATCAAAGAAGACCAGACTTGAGTTAAATAAGAAATCAACTCTAACTTCAGAAATTTAAAAAAATACATGATTTAAAATTTAATATGTTAAACTGAAGATTACATACCACTGAATAAATAACTAATAGACAGGAAGATGGATTAGAGGAATGTTCAGAGGTCTGCACAGAGAAGTGAATGGGGTGACACGTGGAAGAAGGGCTTACTGATATGGAGTATGCAATGGGAGGATCCAACACCCATCTATCAGATGTTCCAGAAGGAAACAGCAGAGCAAATGGAGATCAGGCAATAGTCCAAGAGAATAAAAGAGAATTTTCCAGAACTAATGAAAGCTACAATCCTTAGCAGGTTAAAGAATACCACATTCTCTACCAGATATAACAATGCCAAATAGAAAGGGAAGATTTTGGAAGCATTTGTAGATAAAAGACCCATTGCCTACAAAGGAATGAGTATCAGATTGTCCAGAACTTTGCAACACCAACAACAGAAGCCAGAGGATAATGGCATAATATATTCAAAGCTCTAGGAGAAAGTAACAATCCCCTTACATTACAACTGAATTATCATTTAAGAATATGGGCAAAAGAAATATTTCCAGACAAATGAAAATGAAGTGTTTACTGCTAACAGATTTTTGCTGCAAGAACTACTCAAGAATATACTTGAGAAGAAAATGACCCTAAAAAGCAACAGTGAGACTTACGATATCAGATAGATTTGAACAAATATTTAATATATAAAAAAGACTAACTGGGGAGTAGAGAAACAGGGCAGAATGAAGGTGGTCACACCAGTATTCAAGATGGGCAGGGAATGGACATAGGTCAGGTATTTAGACATTCTGGGGAGAAGTGGGGCAATTTGGTTAACTTTATTAAATCAACTATGCTTATTAAAATTATGTAAAGGTAATCATGTCAGATGAGAAATTATATGTACAATTTTTTTTTTTAAGAGTGTGGGCCTGTACGAGCGGGGGAAGGGGGAGAATCTTAGCTTGGGGCTCGATCTCATGACCCTGAGATTATCACCTGAGCTGAAAGCCAGAGTCAGATGCTTGACTGACCAAGCCACCCAGGCATTGCTCTATCTTTCAAATCAGTAGAAAGAACACCATTGAATACAAAGAAATTGGTCAATATTAAACAGATGCAAGACAGAAAAAAAAAAAAAAGAATCAGATGGAAAGCAGGTTAAGTATACAACATGAAATCAGATGACTGAACTAGATTCAATATAGCAGAATTCAGACAAATGTAAAATTAAACTTTGAATTAGAAAGATTGCCAGTTATATTGGATTAGAAAAATTTAACTATATGCTTAAAAAAAGACATTTAGAATTTAAAGGCAAAGAAATAGTGAATTCAGAAGTATAAAAAATGAATAAAAGTATAAAAAAATACTGGCACGATACTAGCCCAAAAAAGTGGTGTGGTTGTAATAAGAGTGGACAAAATTCTTTGAAGCATAAAAGGAATATTAGGGGGGAAAAAGTCACAAAATAAAGATAAAAAGGAACAATTCACTGGGAAGAAATAATGATATCTTGCTGTCACCTAAAACATAGAATCAAGTTATAGGAGGCAAAAAAAATTGATAAAATTTCAAAAATAAATGGACAATATCATAGTCACAGGGGGAATTTTAACACATCTCTTTCAGTGTAATTGGTAGTTTAAGATGACGAAAAGTTAGGACAGATATAGACCCATCATACAATGAGCAAGCTTGATTAAAGAGACCCATGTGGGGGCATCTGGGTGGCATAGTCGGTTAAGCGTGGGACTCTTGATCTCAGCTCAAGTCTTGATCTCAGAGCGATTTCAAACCCTGCGCTGAGCTCCACACTGGGCACGGAGCCTACTTTAAAAAAAATAAAAAGAGACACCCATGTGGAGAATGCACATTCTTTCCAAGAATACATGACACATTTACTAAAAGCCCACATATTAGGCCACAACAATTTCTTGAGAATCTGCAAAGAATCATATAGACCACATTCTCGAGTACCCTCAACTGCTGGAGATCAGTAGCAAGAGTTAAATCCAACCTACATATTTGAGATTTTGGGAGGAAAAAATCCTCTAAATAATTCATGACTATAAACATGTCATAATGGAGAATCTAAGAATGGATTGCTCACATTAACCAGAAAATTCAACAAGTTTGCCCACTACACCAAAGTAAGTTTTTATTCACTTATAATGAGCAACTAGAAAAATTTAGTTTAGTTTAGAAAATTTTATCTGAAAATAGCAACCAAAAATATAAAGCTACCTAGGAATAAATCTACCAAAAAAAAGTAGAAAGCTTTCATGTATGAAATTTAAAAATTCTTGAAGACCTAAACAAATGGAACAATAAGCAATATTGATGGATTTGTAGAATCACTTTTTTAAAGATGTTAGTTTTCTGCAATATATAATTTGAATGTGTTCCTTTTAAAAGTCAAAAGAGGTTTTTGAAATTCACAAGTTGATTATAATATGTATAAGGTAGAGCAAAGAACCAAGAATTCCAGACAATTATGAAGGGGAAGATCAACATTTGAGGACTCACTCATCTCCACCACCGTATCAAGACTTAACTCTAGTTTAAGTAATAAGAAAGTGGTATTAGTACAGGGAGAGATGGACTAGAGAAACACATACGGAAATTTGTATATAACAGATGCTATTTCAAATCAATGGGGAAAATAAGGACTTTTAGCAAGCAGCACTGGAAAACTGGTTATCCATATGGAAAAAATAAGTTAAATCTCTACACCAAACCAGATTTAAGCGGATTAAAGAACTGGCTTACAAAAAGGCATGACTTAAAAAGTTTTGGAAGAAAATGAAGGAGGATGTTGTTATGTTCTCAGGGTAGGAAAAGATTTCTTAAACACAGCACCAGAAGCACAAACCATAAATGAAAGACCCATACATTTGACTACATTAGATTATTTTTTTAAAAAAACCTTTTATACATTAAAGACATCATAAACAGTAAAAAACACAAACCTTTGACTTGGAAAAGATATTTGGCATGCATGTAACCAAGAAAGGATTTGGCCCAGAATTTATAAACAGCTCCAATGGAAAAGGCCAAACGATATGACCGGCAATCCTCAAAAGAGGACACCCAATTGCTTCAAAACGTAAGAAAAGACATTCCTTCCTCCTGTAATCAGTGTCATGTAAATTAAACAAAAAGGATCTGATATTTCACACTCATTAGATTGGTGAAAATGGAAAAAAAAATCTGATGATGCCAAGTCCCGCTGAAGAGAGAATAAATGGGCACGTGTATTTTGGAGGGTAAGGTATCAATGTCTAATAAGGTGGTGGGAATGCTTGGCCAGAGGATTGGACCATATCCAGCTTCAGGCAACATTGTTTATCACAGTGACAAACTGGAAAAAATCTTAAATGCTCAAGTATGGGGTTTAGCAAGGGACAGATGTTTTATTAAGAATATATTGCATACAGATGTGTTTGATACTTTTATTTTCTGTACGTGTATGCCTAAAAATTTCCTAATTAAAAAATTAGGTTGGGGCACCTGGGTGGCTCAGTTGGTTAAGCGACTGCCTTCGGCTCAGGTCATGATCCTGGAGTCACTGGATCGAGTCCCGCATCGGGCTCCCTGCTCGGCAGGGAGTCTGCTTCTCCCTCTGACCCTCCTCCCTCTCATGCTCTCTGTCTCTCATTCTCTCTCTCGCAAATAAATAAAATCTTAAAAAAAAAAAAATTAAAGAAAATTAGGTTGGCGAGGGTTATGGGCAAAAGGCACTTACACAGTCAATTGCTATAACCTCTTCCAAGGGCAAGGTG
The DNA here is from genome assembly GCF_029215605.1 of Mirounga angustirostris. Lineage (NCBI taxonomy): Eukaryota > Metazoa > Chordata > Mammalia > Carnivora > Phocidae > Mirounga > Mirounga angustirostris. The sequence goes on along the minus strand of NW_026991716.1, from coordinate 13,725,333 downwards.
GAAGTTTGATAACTATTTATGTTGGCAAGAGTGTTGGGAAACAGGCACCCTCATACACGGCAGGTGAGAATACAGATTGAGAACACCTCCATGGTGGTAATTCTGGCAATATTTAACAAAATTGTAAATTCCTTTTGACTTAGCACAATTTCCTCTAGGTATTCATTCAAAGAAAGTTAGGCAATGTTAGAGCAAAGGTTTATCTCCAAGGAAGTTCATCATAGCAATCACAGCACTGTTTGTAACGTGTGTGTGTTTTTTAAAGATTTTATTCATTTATTTGACAGAGAGAGACAGCGAGAGAGGGAACACAAGCAGGGGGAGTGGGAGAGGAAGAAGCAGGCTTCCCGCAGAGCAGGGAGCCCAATGTGGGGCTCCATCCCAGGACTCTGGGATCATGACCTGAGCAGAAGGCAGATACTTAACTAACTGAGCCACCCAGGCGCCCCCGTTTGTAATGCTGATAATAAAGAAACAACCTACCACCACCAAAGATAGTCTACTAACTATAACATTAGACTGATCATGTCTCACATGATCTAATTGGTTCTAATTTATGATGGAACTGCATGATGGAATATTCTGCAGCCACCAACATGATGCTGTTGCAATCTTTTTAAAAAATTTTTTATTATTATATTAATCACCATACATTACATCATTAGTTTTAGATGGAGTGTTCCATGATTCATTGCTTGTGCATAACACCCAGTGCTCCATGCAGAACGTGCCCTCTTTAATACCCATCACCAGGCTAACCCATCCTCCCACCCTCCTCCCCTCTAGAACCCTCAGTTTGTTTTTCAGAGTCCATTGTCTCTCATGGTTGGTCTCCCCCTCGGATTTACCCCCCTTCATTCTTCCCCTCCTGCTATCTTTTTTTTTTTTCTTAACATATATTGCATTATTTGTTTCAGAGGTACAGATCTGAGATTCAGCCACTGCAATTTTTTAATGATGTGGAAACTCTTGCAAAATATTAAGCTAAAAGCGAGTAGGCTACAAAATAGTGTGTAGAGTGTCCCATTAAAAATACCTAGACACGCACCCAAGCTGAGACACCGACATGTCAACAGAAGTTACTTCTGGATGACCAGAAGGTGATCTCTATTCTCTTCTGTTGTGTTGTTTTGTTTTGGTCTTTAGCCCCCAAACCGTGTGCCTGTGTGTTTTCAATAGGAGAGGCTCTCCTTTGGCTGAGATGATCTCGACAGGAGGGCCTGATAACCCACGCCAGAAGGCAGGGAGCCGCGCACTAGACTCGCGGAGTTCCCTGGGAAGCCTAAGAGTCTCCGGCTACAATAGAACCTGGAGAAGAGTCCGTCCTGAGTTCACCTCTGGCGTCACCACCCCGACGCTGGGCGACTGGGGAAGCTGCGCCACCTCTCCGAATCCGGGTTCCTCTGGGGGGCGGGGGAGAGGAGCACACACCCCCTCTCCCCGCCGCCTCCCCCCCCACCCCCCGGGCGGGCCTCGCTCCCGCTTGCGGGGAGGGTCAGCGGGGCGCCGTCACGCGCGCCCGCGCCGTTTGCAAAAGCCCAAGCGCGCCGCGTCACGCGCGGGTGGCGATCGCTGCGGCCCCGCCGCCGCGCGGCCTCGGGGCGCGCGGGGGCGGGGCCGTGCGCGGGGGCGGGGCCGGGGCGGGGGCGCCCCGCGGGTAGCAGGCGCGGGGGAGGGCTCGCCGCCCCACGCTGCGGCCGCCCGCCGGGGCTTTCCCCTGGGCGGCGCCCGGGGAAGTCCCTGCGCGCGCGGGTATAAGAGCGCGGCGCCGCCGAGCGCGCCCCAGGCCGGCGGACCCCAGTCATGTCGCGCGGCTTCCGGCTCCTGCTCCTGAGCTGCGGTAGGGCCCCAGACGCCTTCCCCGCCGCCGCTCCTGGCGATACCCCTCCTCTTCTCGCTGGCTCATGCCGCTCTCTCTGTCCCTCTTGCAGTCTGCAGCCTGGCGCCCGCGACGCGGGAGGTGAAGGTGGCTTGTTCCGAGGCTGTGGACTTGCCGTGCACCGTCCACGTGGACCCTCAGGGCCCCTACAAAGTCTTCTGGGCCAAGGTAAGCGCGGCGATGCACGCGGGCGCAGGCTCGGCCGGCTCCGCTGGAGGCAGCGGGGGACCACCTCCCTTGGGCAGGCGACCCTGTGTAGCCCCGGCCGGCCTCCAAGTCGCCGATCTTCCCGCACGCCTTCCTTTTCCTCCCACCTCGCCCCTCCTCCCCCATCTAGGTGCCAGGCGATTAGATTAGATTAGATTTTGTTCCCCAAGGACCTAATCCTCTTCCTACCCCTAAAGGTGGCCTGAGATGAACGATCCAAATAAGCCGCTTTGGAAGCGCAGAGACCCTCTTTATTTGGATGAATTCTGGAGGCCACCTGTGGTTGTGGCCAGCAGGCCACGAAGAAAGCAGCTAGGGCAGATTTGGGTATCGGACAGGAGGCCTGTCCCCAGAGTTATGATTTCTGGTGTCTGGGGGCTGTGATGCCCAGAATTTGGGGGCAGGGAGGGAAGGAATAGGCACTTGGAGAGGAAGGACTAAGAGATTGTTCGAGATGATTTCGGCTTGTTTCCCAGGTGGGAGTTGTCTGTCAGCCATCCCCTGGCCCCTCGCTGGTCGCTGCTGCTTGGCGCTCCGGCAGGCGGTCCCGAGAGGCCCAGCATGGGGGGCATCTGGGGGCGGGGGCTGCGTCCCAGTAAGAGAAGTGAGTTGCTCTGGGGCGTTTTTTAAAGGATGCCTCTCAACTGGAACCTTTTCAGATGCTAAAACCGCCGTTCTGGCGGCTTTGCCAAGCCAAGCGGTCTCTGGTCTTTCGCTCACCTCCTTTCATGAGGTTACCCACAACAGCACCTCTAGTTTCAGCCAAGTGCATGTGATATCCTAGCCTTACTCTGCAGCATCTGACCTTAGAGGAAATCTCAGAGCGCAGGCTTTTCTTCTGCCCTCCAAAAAAGATGCGTTAAGAACCTGCAGCTGCATCTGGCCATTTAGCAAGGCAGCAGGGGACAGTGTGTGTGTGTGTGTGTGTGTGTGTGTGTGTGTGTGTGTCCTCTCCTGATCAGACTGTCAGTTTCCCGGACCGTGCTGCACCATTGCTTTTGTGTATTCTGCGCAGCACCCAGTGTTTGCCCTGCTAATTGCGAACGTGCCCAGTGAATCCAGGCTGGCACTTGGTGAGTTCCGCGCACTGGCTACATTGTTGCAGCCTTGGAGCATTGTCTTGTGTAGCAAAGTAGGTTCGTGATTATTCCCACTTCATTTCCGCTTTATTCACTGTGGGATCAGGGAACGGCGCAATTCCAAAATGGTTCTTGTAGTAAAAACAATAGCACCCAAACAAAAATACTGTAAAAACATGATCGTTTGAGTGCTCACTCTATGCCAGCCTCTGAGGTAAATATTTACCTACGTTATCTGTTTTGGTTCTTCCAATGGACTTAAGAGATCAGTCCTGCTACTGCTGTTCCCATTTTACAGATGAGGAAACTGAGTCTCAGGGAGGGAAGGAATCCCCACTCACTGTTGCGCGGCTGGCTGAATGATGGGGGAGGGATTTGAACTAAGTAGTCTGATTCCTCAGACTGAGTGCCCAGAGGCCTAACTTGATGTCTCTGTTTTCTACCTCAGCTACTTAAAGTAAAGAAAATAAAAGTGTCCTTGGTCTGGTCAGGCAGGGACTTAGTTATCCTAAAGAACGGGGGGCAGGCATGAAACCATGATCCCTTCCCAAGACAAATTTAAAAAAGAAAATAATATTAATATTCCCAGGGGAGTCATTAAAAAGTATTCATGAAACAAGTAGATGGGTTTTCAGACTGTAAAGTTCCAACAGTAGTCAGGGTAAATCTTCTTGGACAAGGTCATTTGGAATGATGCAGTAAACCATAGCAATTAACCTTTGGCTTCTCCTTGGATGTCAGCCGATGATGTAACTCTGTAATGTATGTGCTTGTTTATTGAGCATGGTTCTTTCGTGATTTACCCTGAAGGTGTCCCAAAACCCTGTTAAAAAAAAAATAAGACGACGGTCTCTTGGCATTTTCTTTTTTTCTGTTGGTTCATGGAATAGGGTCACTGCAAAATCATGCTGTCGTTATTTTTTTTAAAGAGGGAAGTGGTGATCAGGTCCCGGTGGAGAGGGGAGCCTTGTGATGCTGATAAACGATTCAGATCCCTTGAAAACGAAATGCATTGTTCCTTCAAGTGCTTTTTAACAGGTCTCAGCATGTTCTGTAGATATTTATTCTTTCCCAGCCCAGTAATTATACTTTTGTGCTGATTGTGTTTGTACAACAAAAGTGGATAGAGTATTCTGGAAATCAGGTCAGTGGTGAAATACTGAAATACTTGGGTTTTACAGAATATTGAGCAGCTTGTCGTTTTTTCCCCACACCACTTTCTTGTAAAATGTTTCCGGAGACTGAGAAGTGGCTATGAAAGAGGACTTTAAACCTTATGACCACAGCTGGTCTCGCTCCCGTCACCTCCCTCATCATCACTAGTGTGGTTTGTCAGACTCTGCACAGCTGTGGGCTCTGAGCTGGACAAGGGAAGCAGAGTCCCTTGGAGTGGGTTTGTTGTTGTTCTTGTTGTTGTTGTTTTTTGTTTTGTTTTGTTTTTACCATCCACCAGATTGATTCACATTCTCACAGGTCTTCTGCATATCACAATTACGGTTGTAATGACTCACAATTTAAATTTCCATGTACCACTCAGTTCACCCCCACCATAGGGCATCCTGCCACTGTCCAATTGGCAGTGATTACTAGTGATTACCAAAGGACCCATTAAACCATGTGTTTCTTATCATGTGCCTTTTATGGAAAGACCCAAAGCAGAGGGCATCCAATTAGTGTTTGTAATATTAGGGCGGGTAGGGAAGAAGCAGTGTCCATTTTATCTTCTGTTTCAAAGGCACAGTGAGAGGGGGTTGGGGGAGGTTTAATACAGACATGCACAGGGGGTCATAGGAGGAGCCAAGGGTGGGCAGAGATAGCCCAATTCCTGTTAACCCAACTCTTATTTCCCATGGACCAGTGTCATTCTAATTGGGATCCATCAATGGGTCCTCCTCTCATCTTTTCCTGCACATACCTGTTAAGGCACGGTAGGTGGTTGAGAAGAAATAGAAATGTGCATTCACATATCCATTAGAATAGTAGCTAAATTTAGCATTTAAAGTTGTGAATTGATTGTGGTTGTTTAGGGAGGTATTCTGAGAAATTATGCAAGCAGACTTTGGTCCAGCACTCTTCTCCCATTGGCTGCAAGCATCTTGGCATCAGAAGGCATAGCATCATCCCATGTCTGCCAGGAGTAAGCACATCCATTAAAGGGCTACTCCTGGGCGCCTGGATGGCTCCGTCGTTGGGCGTCTGCCTTCGGCTCAGGTCATGATCCCAGGGTCCTGGGATCGAGCCCCGCATCGGGCTCCCTGCTCGGCGTGAAGCCTGCTTCTCCCTCTCCTACTCCCCCTGCTTGTGTTCCCTCTCTCGCGCTCTCTCTGTCAAATAAATAAATAAAATCTTTAAAAAAAAAAAAAGGGCTACTCCTGTGCTACCTGCTGAGTGTAAGTGGGGTCACAGTCTCTTTTAAAGAAGCTGCACTAGTTTGGAGAGAGAGGATGATACTGGATGGAGTGTGAGCACAGTGGTGTTCGCTACTAATAATAACAAGTGGTTATTTATCAGAGAGATGCACTACCATCTTGTAGCATGCTAGGAGTTCCAAAAGCCTATGTTGATGCATAACGAAAGAGGATATATAGTGTCAACCTAGGATGATATTGTGGGGGTGAGGACAGAGACTCGTCACAAGACAAATGCCCTTTTCAGATTATTTCCAACGGAAGGGAGAAAGGGGAAGTAAGACTGATTTCAGAGGTCAGTCTTGATTTTGGAATAGTGAGAAAAGCCCCCAGCTGTGGCAGATCATGGGCTATCCCCTGGCCCAACAGGGCTGGCAGAGAGGCAGTTAATGGCTTGCATGAAGCAACTTCCAAAGTTCAAGGATAGTCACCACGCAGATCTTGCTTGTTCTTGATTTGTTATGAAGCTGTCTTCGGTGTATATTGCGAATCTCCTCTTCAGTGTAGCTGTATTTTCTGTCTTGACTGTCGTGTGTGATGATGCATCACAAAGCAAGAAGCCCTGCGAAAGCAGAATCCTAATTAGTAGGCACTGGAGTTGATGAACAGTCTGGGCAGATGTGATCTGTTCGGCCACAAATGTTGATGGACCCGTGAAGGAGCCAGCGTATGCCGCTCACTAGACTTCCTTGATTCTAGAATTTTATCTGCTGTAAGATAGATTTAAGAGCATATATTTAGGAGAGAAAGGAAACATTTCCTATATTAACCATTGAAATGTGAAAACAATGTGTGTGTATGTTAACATCAAAGGAAAGTCCTATGCTACTTGACCTGGTGGAATCACTTTTATGGGCTTTGCCTTAGGTCAAACCCCAAAGGACATAAAGTTGGTTTTCAGAGGTCTCTTGTATTTACACTTTCATTAGTCAATATTTCTGAAGTCCCAAATGTGTTCCAAGTCCTGGGCCTCGTGCTGGCCATCTTAAAATCAGCAGGGAATTTTGCCGGAGGACTATCTTGAGCAAAGGTGTGACAAAGGAATCCACAAGCATTTTGGGGAACCACTGGGGTGACCAGTGATCTGGAAGGGAGAATTATATAGGAGAGGGCGGGGAGATGTTACAGAGAAGGCTGGAAACAGGTTGTGAGGAACCTTGAATGCCCAACTATAATGGCTTGAACTCCTTTTGGCAGCAAGGAGTCATTGAAAGTTTTTAAGCAAAGAGGATGACCTAATGACACGTATTTGTAAAGAAGAGCATATTTCTTGTGGTGAAAGACCCACTCTGATTCATCCTGGAAGATGAGTCCCAGAGGGGGGCCTTGTTCTTTCACTACAGCAAAATCCAATCAGGTCAACTCAGCCAAGACCTCAGCACATTTCTGAGATTCACCTTCCCTTCTTTCTTGGCCACCCGTCGTGTCCCATGGTTCTACAAACAGGTGGGCAACACAGCACGTGGCTGCCTCAGAGGGGCTCTAGAAGTCTCAGCCAGCTGAGAACGGGCCAGCACTGAGATTTTGGGGACAGTGACAAGTCAGAACAAAGTTGCTACAGTCTTGCAGGGTGCAAGAGTGTAGGGAGGAAGAAGACAGCTGGGGGTTAAACAGAAAGAAATCAAACACTTGTTTTTCGTGAATAAAAGGGGAAACCTAGGTCATGTGAGAAACAACATTATCTTAGTTCTGTATTTGGTTATACCACTACACCAAGAAGAGGAAGTTAGGAGAAGGTCTCAGTGATGTAAGGGAAGGTCTAGCGTAGAGCAGGGCTAAAAAGAGATGCATTACCTAAAAAAGGGTTTCTTCATCTAAAATTGTTTGCATAAGCTTTTCCTGGTGACTCCAGTGATGATCCCAAATTTTCTACCAAAAGCCCTAGCTCAAAGCTAGACCCATGTACTTCCCTAAGATTTAAAGAACACCCATAAACCGACTTTGGATTTTTGGTTTTGCACTGAGGTGTAGCTGATTAAAATTCCTGTGTGGGTCATGTAGTATTTGTTCAGACTAGGGAGCCCAAGGCTTATTTCTATCACCTGGTGTTTTGTGGAACACCAACTATTGGTCTACTGCATGTTATTGTCCCAAATCTCTAAGAGATGATAGATTCCAGAAGAGGGGGTAGTTGGTTAGGATTATAGGTCCAGGTGGGGAAAACTCAGGAGAAAACAGGATGCCAGTTGCCATAAGCAATTCATAATCACCTTGGACCAGACACTCTGGGTCAGTTCTGGAGCACAAAAGTTCTAAATCAGATTAGGCCTGGATGTCTCATTCCCTGAGGAGAGGGGAGCATGTGAGCCCACGGGACAAGTAGGGCTGGTCTACAGGCTGTACCATGTGGAGAGAGCTCCCTCCATGCCACATTAATTTATGGGGCGGTTCGAGGTGTCCCTATCAGTGAGGACCCTTTCGGTTGCGAAGCGTTGTAATCCAGTCAAAACTCGCTTAAAGTAAAGGGAATATATTGGTTTATATAGTTGAAAGGGCAGAAACTTTAAAATTATTTCACACTTCAATTATACCTGGTGTTGTGGGTAGAATTATGTCCCACAGAAATATTATCCCTGGTATCTGCAAATGTGACCTTATATGGAAATGGGGTCTTTGCAGAAGTCATCAATTTAAAGTGAGATCATACTGAGTTAGGGTTGGTCCTAATCCAATGGCCAATGTCCTTATAAGAAAACAGATACAGACATAGACACACAGGGAGAGCACCATATGAAGCTGGAGGCAGAGACTGGAGGGATGTGTCTCCAAGCCAAGGAATGACAAGGATGGCTGGCAAACACCAGAAGCTTCTGGAATGAGGCATGAAACAGATTTTTCCCTAGAGCCTTCAGAGAGAGAGCATGGCCCTGTCAGCCCCTTACGGGCTTTTGGCCTCCAGAACTGTGAGAAAATATATTTCTTTTTAAGATTTTATTTATTTATTTGACAGAGAGAGACACAGAGAGAGAGAGGGAATGCAAGCAGGGGGAGTGGGAGAAGGAGAAGCAGGCTTCCTGCTGAGCAGGGAGCCCGATGCGGGGCTCGATCCCAGGATCCTGGGATCATGACCCGAGCCGAAGGCAGACGCTTAACGACTGAGCCACCCAGACGCCCCTTTATTATTTTTTATTTTATTTTAAAAATTTTAATTCCAGTATAGCTATAATACAGTGTCATATTAGTTTCCGGTGTACAACATAACAATTCAACAGTTCTGTACATTACTCAGTGTTGATTGTGATTAGTGCGCTCTTCATCCCCTTCACCTATTTCCCCCGTCCCCCCACCCACCTTTCCTCTGGTAACCAGCAGTTTGTTCTCTGGAGTTGAGTCTGTTTTTTGTTTGTCTCTTTTTTTTCTTTGTTCATTCGTTTCTTAAAAGACGAATATGGGGGCGCCTGGGTGGCTCAGTTGGTTAAGCGACTGCCTTCAGCTCAGGTCATGATCCTGGAGTCCCTGGATCGAGTCCCGCATCAGGCTCTCTGCTCGGCAGGGAGTCTGCTTCGTCCTCTGACCCTATCCCCTCTCATGTGTTCTCTCTCTCTCAAATAAATAAATAAAATCTTTAAAAAAAAAAAAAGACGAATATGGTATTTGTCTTTCTCTGACTTATTTCACTTAGCGTAATACCCTCTAGATTTATCTGTGTTGTTGCACATGGCAAAATCTCATTCTTTTTTGTGGCTGATAATATTCCATTGTGTGTATGTATATGTATGTGTATATGTACACACACACCACGTCTGCTTTTTTCGTTCATCTATCGATGGCCATTTGGGCTGCTTCCATAGTTTGGCTATTGTAAATAATGCTGCAGTAAACATAAGGATGCATACATCTCTTCAAATTAGCCTTTTCCTCTTCTTTGGGTAAATACCCAGTAGTGGAATTACTGGATCATAGGGTAGTTCTGTTTTTAATTTCTCGAGGCACCTCCATACTGTTTTCCACAGTGGCTGCCCCAGTTTGCATTCCCCCCAACCGTGCACGAGGGTTCTGAGAAAATACATTTGTGTTATTTTAAGTCGCTCAGTTTGTGGCGCTTTGTTATGGCTGAGTAGGAAACAAATAGAGCTGGATTTAGAGGTTCATGAATATCCCCAGGGCTTGGTGACTTTGTCCCTCAGCTCTTCCTTTCTTCATATTGGTTTTATCATCAGCCTCCATCTGCATGGCAGGGAGACTGTGGCTGATAACTGCAGTCTTGCGGAGCCTCTCAGGATCACGTGCAAAGGAAAAGATTGTGCTTCTCTTCTAATCTGTCGACAAATGTCTGCTTATATTTAAGTGGCTTTGATTGGGTCATGTGGCCATCAGAGCGGTCTCTCTGGTCAGATGTCAGGCCTGAGTTACGTGTGTCTCCTCCAGAACCAGGTGTAGTGACCTCTGAAGGACGTGAATCAGCGCTCATAAGACTGCCCCTTCCAGGTCCCACGGGACCCATGAGATGCGAATGGAAGGAGGACGCGTGGCGTGAACAACGAATGGGCAAATCCCAGTTCCAGCGGGTTTTGCCACATTTATTATCATGATGCTTTAGAAAATTCAGAATGTTGTGGATATTTTGGACACATTGTGGGTTGAAAATAATTTCTCTTTGGAGCAGAGGTTGGGACTTCTAGAACAACTTTGCCAGGGAGGAAACGGGAAGTTATCAGCAGTAAAGAATAACCGAGAGCGTGGATAGAGTGGCAAGTTATCAGATATAACAACAGCTGCTATGACCAACATTCCCTGTACTTTCATGTATTTTCTCTTTTGATACCTAAAATAGCTCCGAGTGGCAGGTAAGAGAGTCACAGGTGGGGAAATGAGACTCAGGGATGGGGTGCTTTACCAAAGACGACCCAGCTCATTGACCGTGAATCTGGACTTTGGGCCTTCGATGCCAAAGCCAGTGCCCTTGTAACTCCCACATTTTCTCTAAAATTTACTTGTTCCCTCAGCAAATGCCTTTGGAATAATTCCAGTGTGCCGGGAACTATTTAGAATGGGATGGGAAATATGTGGGCTGGGAAAATGAGAGAGAAGTGTAACACGTTTAGGGCTCTCTGTGTGATGGACAGACGCTGTGGCCTGTGATACACGCCCATCATCACGGTGTCTTCACACCACCCTCGTGAGATACAACTCCCCCCGTGTCCGCAGAGCAGATGGGAGCTGCAGGGTCAGTTGGCTGAGAGTAGAACTAGCCGTCGTAGGGCTGGGCTTCGCTTCCAGGTCTGTTTGACTCCAAAGCCTGCGCTCTTAATTACGTTGCCTCTGCCAGACTCATAACTCTCTTAGAAGCCATAAATTCAGCTCTGTCTGGTAGACCCAGTAAATTTCGAAGTGGAAAATCATTTTTCCAATAAAACTACACGTAGAAAAAAACGATGTTAATGCGCATACATTCTACCCTCATTATGACATCAACCTCCGAGCCAAACTATTTTGCACGTTATAAAGAGCTGTTTTTATGATGAATGAGGATTATATTGGCACTTTGATTGAGTTAGAAACCAAGGTACATGAAAGTTAGTGCATGAGAAATGCAATAAAGAAAAGCTGTTCAATGTGATTGGAATATATCAGATTACTTTCATACCACCTTTAAATACATAAAGTCCATACCTTTAAATACGTTTAATCAAATTGTTGGATTAAATATTTAAATGCATATTTCACACACATTTTGCTCCTCAAAAAAATCTCTTCCTTTTCTTTTAGTTTTCTATCACATTCTTAAGAGATCTCCTGTATGATAAATTTGAATTCCAGGTTTGTGATCACAATTCTGTCTTTGCAACAGGCATGGAACTATTGCTCTTTTATATTCAAATATGGTAATTTGGAGGTGAGCATGTACTTGGATAAAATTATTTAAACTGAAAAAAAAAAAAACTTCCAGCAATAACAGGGTTTTTGATTGAAATATCGGTTCAATTTAAAACATATTAATTCTTTATTTAATTTCTTTTATTCTAGTTCAGATTTATCCATCACTAAAATAAACACTTAATTCACCTGCCCTTAAAATTCATACTTGTATTTGCTTGCTTTAGCATTCAGCAAATTAAAGAGTTTATTTAATTTGGGGCTTGTGGTTTCCTTAAGGTCAAATCTCCATTTTAGAGAAAGAATATCTTACTTAAATTATTTAGTCACATCGAGGGCCTTGAGACAAATCAAATGTCCCACGGCTTTCTGAAAATGAGATGTCCTGTATTTTACCCTTCTCTAATCCAGTCAAAAATACAGAATTGTCAGCGTAAGAGTTAGTGCATGGAGCGTGGATTTTTAAAACATAATTGGGATGAGTGTTTTGAGGAGTTAATTTGCCCAAATCTTGTTGTGGTTTAGCGCACTACAATATTAGCTTTGTAAAGTACGCATTAAATAGTCCCCATCAATTATGCTTGGCTGTGAATGAATCCGAGGGTTCCTTTTGTTATAAATTACTATTTCCTAAAATGCTTTTGCAGAGAGGCAATGAAACACTTTCAGATTTGGAATGTTTAAAGAGCTGTTCTTTGCCAGTGGTTGATTTTGAGCCAGCTCAACTGTTTATAAGAACTCATAAAACAAAGCAAAGTTGAGGATGGCCCATTTGCTGGTTGCTTCTTTTCCCTCTTTCTGAAATTCTCCTTTGGTTCTTAACGGTGCTGCTTTTCGCCACAGTGGACTCAGCTGATAGCTGCTTGGCCACAGAACTGAAGTTGATGATTTGAACTTTTGCATAAAGAGTCTCTTGGTGCTGCTGGTACCTGCTTGTATTTTGAGCATATGCAACGTTAACATAAAATCGACAACGATTTTTGCAGCTGTAGGCAAATCCCAGACTCCCCAGATGGAGTCACATGAGAAGATCTATCTTGAAATGGCATAAAGAAGGAGGAATAGGCATTGTGTGTACCTACAGCTTGAAGCTAGAGGGAGTGTTCTGAAATATTTCCAAGTGCATTGTGTGAATTCACAGAAGATTTTGCTGTGGTTGGTCATCAGGCAAAGACCGCTGCTCGTGACTTGGGCAAGGGTTCCCACGTTCAGCCCGTAGTTTGCTCAGTTTTCTGGGCCTTTCAGGAAGACCCAGGAAGAGGCCATTGGAAGCTGGTCCCATGAGAACTGAGATATTTTGCCATGATCCCACGGATGGCTGTGATGGGTCAGTAAATCAAAATTCTGCAGGTTGGGGCGTCTGGGTGGCTCAGTCGTTAAGCGTCTGCCTTCGGCACAGGTCATGATCCCAGGGTCCTGGGATCGAGCCCCGCATCGGGCTCCCTGCTCGGCGGGAAGCCTGCTTCTCCCTCTCCCACTCCCCCTGCTTGTGTTCCCTCTCTCGCTGTGTCTCTATCAAATAAATAAATAAAATCTTTGAAAAAAAAAATTCTGCAGGTTGCTTTGGGGTTCTTTGTTTTGCCTTTTGAAGCTAACTAGAGGCCTACTGGAGGTTTTGCCATGGGCCCGTGGAAATTTGACCATCGAATAAATGCCTTCGCTGTTGATACTGCTGATTTTTAAAGTGAATTCTTTTCTGTGGTGGGGCGGAAGGCCTTCGCCAGCCTATTCTCATCACCTGCACACACTCACTCCAGCCGGTTTGCCAGCGGCAGGAAAATAGGGCCACCTTTCTGTAAATAAGCGCAATAGGTTCTGTTTCCACCCTCTCCAGAGGGCTCCGCGGTTTGGATCTTGACTTTCAGATGGATCTTTCTGAGTTGAGGGGAGGGGTCACTGGCTGGGACCAGCGGCCCCCAGGGAGAAAACCGGAGATGGATACTCTCAAAATGATTGTTGCAACCAAGTTTCCGTCCTTTCAGATGCAGGATTTCTAGCAAGACAGGCTCTGGTGAAATCTATTAGAAATAAATCCGAGTTGACGCATTTGGATGTTAATTCAGAGAAGAAAGGCAGGATGAGACAGGGAGGCAGCAAACACTGGGCTGCGTTCCTTCAAACTGGCCTCGTGGAGGTGTGAGGGCGGCTCTCGGGACAGACGGACCCTGGAGGGTCCTGGGCACCTGCCCCTCAAAAGCTCTGGTAGGAAGGAGCCCCTCAGCCAGGCGTGGAGAAGGGGGCAGGGCGTGAGCACGCGATGAGACTGCAGTTCGTGGTTTAATTAGGCTTGAAAAGGGGAAAACTGGGCTAAATTAGATGTATTCTAGAATCAGTTGCATGGCTTGAGTCCCCCCTAAGTTTCCTTGGGCACTCCTTGTTTTTTTTTTTTTTTTTTTTTTGCTTTATTTTTGAACATCTGAAGGCCGCAGTCTGTAGATCCTTGATTATTTAGGAAGGAACCTTTCAACACAAGAAGAGCCGTCAAGAAATGGGGTTTACTTTCATAGAGTCTGCCTGAGAAAAGCCCTTCGTCTCAGCCCCGGGTGCCGGCAGTGAACGGAGCGGGGTTTCTTGCGGGAGCCGTAAATCTGCCACCAGATGTCTCTGCAGCCCGCTCCGCAGAATGCTAACGAGCACCGGGGTGGGGGAGGCCGGAGCCCTGGCTTTCTGGGGACCTCCCGGTGCATTCCCTCACGTTGTAAATGAAGCAGAAGCCGCCGAGTGTGTGGTGTGTGTGCGTGTTCTTCCCTGAGCTGCCTGGGGCTCCCTGGGCGCCCCCCCCCAATTCCTTGGTTCCTGATTTCCCCGCCGACTCCCCCTGGCCGGCTGCCAGCCCCGATGAAACACAGGGAAAGGGGGGTGAAGGCAGGGCGGTGACCGCTGCTGACCGCTCCGTCCTTCCCGGAGGTGGCTCGTTGGTGCTGTCCCAACGCTAGGGACAGGAAGGGAATGCCACTGAGGCCCGGGTTCCCTGCTGGTCCCCGGCCACAGGGCCAAGGGCGAGGGCTGCCCCCGCGAGCCCTGAGAACAGTGACTTGCCTTCCCGTTTGTGTCACTCGGTTTTGGAAGCTTGAAAACATCTCAGTGGAGGACCGGCGGGCAAGCTCGTTAGGCAAACTAAACATCTATCTGGGGGAATAATGGGACGGTTGCCCAATCTTTGGAGTACTAGATGATGCAAAGAGCCCACCAATTTGACCAAAAAGACCGTTGAGGGAGAGCGACCCAGCCAGCTGCGCGGGGCTGGATTTGGCGTCTCCCGCCTTCAGGCTGCTCTGTGCGGGTACAAAGACTGAAGCTGTCAGTGTCCTTCCACGTGCGTCTTGGCATGAGCAGCCCGTGATCTGACACACACGGTGTGCCCACAGCCTTCCTGCCCCGCTGGGGAGTCAGCCCGGTCCAGCCTGCGGCGTCACGCGCGGCCCCACGCCTGCCGCGGGTTTGGAAGGACGCGGTGCCCATTTCTAGGAGGCACGGCTCGTGCCTCTCCGTGCTTTTCGCTGAGTCGTCGGGCCGTAGTCTCCAGTTTAGGAACAGTTCCAGATAAAGGGCCGAGATACTAAGGATCATTCAGTGGGTGAGTTGGTATCTGAAGAAAACAAGAGAACGTTTAATACAGAACAATCGGCCACAAAATATGACTCAGTGTGATTCATGCACTTCATCTCGTCACCCTCGTCCACATGTCGTTCTTGCTCGTGGCAACACTCTGTCCTCTGTGGAGGCTGGAAGCTGGGCTACACAGAATCATAAAATGCAGGCCTGATCTTATTCCAGAAAAGATAGAGCCTGAAAGAATTTTCATAGGTTTTCTCCTCCTCCTCTGAAGGTCACACATGCATAATATTTGTCTTAAAAAAACTAGCCAAGGATGGATGTTATGAAAACAAGAGGCAGAACCTGGATGGTGGCGGGGGGAGGCGGGCGTGTTTGCAGGCTCTGTCACGGCGTGATGCAGTGTGATTCTTTTTCAACAGCTGATGGAGGGTGGCAAGGAGTGGGCTGAGGTGCCCCAGGAGGGTCTCCAGTACCACTGGCAGAAGGAAGGCTCCTTGGAGGCCCCCGGTGAGGGGCTGTACTTGAAGATCCAAAACACTAGTCGCTGCCACACGGGGACATACAGGTGCACTGTGGAGGAGCTGGACGGGCAAAGAAACCAAAGCGGCACTGTGACCTTGAAAGTGACAGGTGAGGTGACCTGCTGCACCTGTTTCCTCCTTGCAAAATGCGTGTGCACTTGCACTAGGCCCTAAACCCCTCTCAACTGGAGTCTAACTGGGAGCTTTGGATTGCATCCGTGCCTGAAAGCTAAATTCTCCTACAAGAATGTCAGAACTTTTTCTGCTCCTTCCTTCCTTCCTTCCTCCCTTCTTTCCTCCCTTCCTCCCTTCCTCCCTCCCTCCCTCGCTTCCTTCTCTTCTTCTCTCCTTCCCCCTGCCTTCCTTTTTTCCTTCCTTCTTAATAAAGACAGATCTACCCTAGTCAGATAAATGCCAAATGTAGCCAAACCACTAATCAGGGTGTTGTTTATTCATACGAGAGTCCTTTGAAGCAAATAGGAAGTATCCAAGACTAATTTTTGGAGAAAGGGTATAGTCCTGAATACATCAGGCTACTATAGGGCGTTTCTAACCTGGGCCTTTCTAACCTGACCTAAGGGGGCTGCGTCATGTTGCCACCTTTTTACCACGAGAACAGCATCTCCATCCCATTTTGGTGGTGACTTTGCCCAACACCTCAACTAGGGCCGAAGAAAAAGGACACAGCGAGAAAATAATGTTCCAGTGACAGAACACACGTTTTTGCTCTATGCAGTAATACCAAGAATTGAGCTCCAGGACGAGGATTATCTCTTTGGATTTCTTTCCCATACTTTTTCTTTATGGAGCTTAAAATACACCTTGCATTTGACTTTTGCCTAGCGCTTATTAGTGGTGGGGGCTTGAAATGACAAACTGTTGTTGTCATAGAGTTTCCTGATTTTTGTACCATAACGACTTTTTCCTTTTATTGGGAATCTAAAAGGAATCTGACTTAAGAGAATATTCCTTTTTTCACAAGAACAGGATCACTGTGCTGGGCTCAGTGTTTGGATTTGGTTCACTGTTACACACACACACCCCCCTTATGCCCTTCTCAATCTTGAGCCCCTTAGGCTGCTTTGTTGGTCTTCATGCACTTGCTACATCCAACACGGCACGCTCTCTGCTGGTGTCCGTGGTAGCCAGCACACGGTCGGCTGCGTGTGAATATTCACGCTCACACGAGTGATGGAGGGAGAGCGGAGAGAGGAGGCGTGTTGTGTGGGGAGCGGAGCCGCGAGAAACCGAGAACAGCTGCTTTCCTCTCCTCTCCTCTCCTCTCCCGACCACGTTGCCTGCAAGTTAGTTGGTTAGACTCCAGAGTCTCTGGGATCAGGTTCAGCTCAGAGCAATGCTGCTCATTAGCGTGTGACCTTGAGCAAATCGCAGTCCTCGCATCTCTAAAACGGAAGCGACTGCATCTCCAACATGTGCTTATGGTGACGGTTGAGGGGGATATCGCACTAAAATGCTTAGCCCCATGCCTGGGATACACTGAGTGCGGGATGAAGGTTAGGAACCGTTAGGAAAATGGCTCTCCACCTTTCTTTTCTCGAGTCACAGACCCTGGAGGGAACACATCCCTGCCAATACTCAGGAGATGCTGAATCCAGCCTCAGGGGTTGCCAGCAATCTCCAGGCCCATCCCGGCCCCAGGGGAGGACCTCCCCAGTCATCTGCACTCCACCTGCCCCTGCCTGGGCCTTCTAGCAGATTCAGCACATGTTGGATGTCACGTCTGAGTGAGGAGAAGCCGCGCTTGCTCTGTCTGCTCCTGGGCTGTTGGGCTCCTTCTGCCTTTGTGTCCCCAAATGCTGCAGCCACAGCCTTTGGTGGTCCCCTGGGAGCCCCTTTGCCCACCTTTGCGGCGGGCCTTGGCGGAGGAGCTTTCAGGATTCTATAGAGACGTGCTGACTTCTTCACTCGTAGCCCGGCAGCTCGCCCGCCTCGTTCCTTCATCCCCCGGCCTCCTGCGGGTAGAGCACCTAGTATTCTCCACGGGACAGATTCACAAATGGTGCGTCACCCAGTGTGAAGGCATCATAGAAGCCAGGAAAGGCCGGGCCTCTGAAATGGAGGCAGGTGGGCCACGGGGTCAGTCTGGCCTCGGACTCCCGGCTCTGCCCCCGGCCTCACTCCCTCCGCCTCTCCGCGCCCCGAGCCCTTCACCTGTAAGATGGGGGTACTCACACCTGCTCCAGTGATCAAGTGAGATCCGTAGGCCAGGCCGGCTGCACATGGCCAGGCACAGGTGCGAGTGAGCGCCAGCTGCCACGGTCACCGCTGTTGCCGCCGTCCCTCGCGCTCGTGTTCCCGATGGCCCAGACGGGAACTTAGGAGTGGGAGACAAGCAGGACGCGAAAAAAGCCGGCGCAAAGCATTCTTAGCTTCTTATCATGGTCGCAAAGTCCTGTTAAACGGCCTCACATGTTCCTCATGTTTTGTTTTGTTTTTCTTAAGGATGCCCTAAGGAACGCAAAGAAGAGACTTTTCAGAAATACCGAGCTGAGATTGTACTGCTGTTGGCGCTGGTTGTCTTCTACTTAACACTCATTATTTTCACTTGTGTAAGTATCTTTTTAAAAACACCGATTATGATGAAAAGATCACCTGGGGCACCAATCCGAATATATTTTGTAGACAGCGTGAATCGTTTAATGGTGGCGAGAGATGTCCTTCCCTGAACCTTGCACTTGCCAAGGCGCCCTCACTGTGAGCTCATTGCGGGAAGCGCCGGGCTTGTTTTCAGTCTGCTTGCTCTGTGCAGAGCACTGCGAAGAGAAAACAAAGTAAGGTGTGCGAGGGAGGTTTGAGGAGGCCCGGGTGGGGCCGGTGGTGGAGAGTGCAGCACCCACCTTCCACCATCCTGGGGCAAAGGCACCACTCTTGCCGTAGGCTTGTGAGCCTGTGTAGCCACGGTGGTAGACCAGCCTCCTTCTCTTGACCTTGAACTGTTTCCCCCTGGTGGGGTTCTCGCCTCTTACATTTTCGGAACTTCCACCCACTCCTTGAGAATTAACCCCGAGAAGTCAGGATAGTGGGGCGTATACAGGGAGTGTCCTGGGGTGCTTAAGTGTCCTTGACATGCCCTTGAACTGTTGGTAGCAGGCTCTCCAGCTTCAAGACCCTGAGCCTCTTTCCGCATGGCCACACGCCTGGATTGACCAAAGTTGTAGGGGAGCAAGGCCAGCTCTGGGCCTGACGCACTAGGAAGTGGTCTGTCCCATGTGTCCCAGTAGCATCAGGAAGGACAGCCTACTTAGGGCACAGGACAGAGCTCACCCAAGAGCTGTCCCAGGGCCAGTTCTTGTCACTTACCGGCCCCCTCTACTTACATCCTTGCCTCTCTGGCCGTGGACTCATCGCTTGGGTGCTAGTTTGGATGTCAGCCAGTCCAGTAAGCACCTACCGTACAGGCATTAAGCTAGGCACTGATAGGGGACATAAAAAGGTTATAGGACATAGCTCCTGCCCTCAAGGAGCTTATGATTTGGTCATTAGAGTTCTCTGCACACAAGATAATTAGAATTACTGGAGAGCAATATTAAAGTTGAGTGACTTTAGTTTCTTGTTGGCAAATGCCTGTCTCTATGGGCATTGATTTTCCTTGCAGGTAACTAACAGCAGGGGCTTGCAGTGGCCCCAGCCTGTAGTCAGGGCATCCCGTGGTCAGTTTGGAGCGGCCAGTGAAATAGTAGGAGCCCACTTGTAGACTGAGTGAGGCTGCCAGAATGAGCTGGCCAGCCAGCTCTTAGGGAACAATGCATTTTCCCGATTACTCATTTCTCGACTTGCCTCTTTTACTTTTCAGAAGTTTGCACACCAACAGAATATTTTTCCAGATTTTTCTAAGCCTGTCATGGAACGAGCTTTTCTCCCAGTCACTTCCCCACAGAAACATCTGGAGCCAGTGACTCTTCACAAGACAGAACTGGTATGAGCAGGATTTCTGCAGGTTGTTTTTCCAAAAGTCAAAGAAGGCTGAGTGGTACGCCTGGACGTCCCCCAGGACAAGAGAAGAATGAGCGCCACACTGAAGAAGGCATCCTGCCTGTGAAGTCCTTCTGAAACCCCTGACAGCGGGGCCCAGCCCACTTTTTGTGAGCAGGACTTTGGAAGCCATTACGTGACCACGTAGCATGGGGCCACCTGCAGGAAGTCCCTAGCACTGCTGCTTCACAGCTACCTTTCTTAGCATTTTCCTCAGCTATCTGGTCAACCTCTTGGAAATCTTCTCAGTCATATACAAGCTATGGTGAGACGCAATTGGAAGAGGGTCTTGGGAAATACAGATGCCCGGAGCTGGCCCTGTGATGGACTCTTGAGGACCACTGTCCTCTGCACATCTGGGAAACATCTCTTTGAATTTGCTTGTGTTTTCTTGTACTAGCCCAGATGGTTTATGTCTGGGAGAAATCGACAGGCCAAACTGTGAGACAGTGGGGAATATTTAGCAGATAATTTCCCGGTGTGAAGGCTCTGCTCTTACTAAGGAGTATTGTGTGTACATAGAAATAACAAGCTGATGAACTGTTCCCCAATGGGGCTTTTTCATCTGTGAAAGACACCCATAAAGAAGCAATAAAGAAGAGTGCCACATTTATTTTTATATCCACAGATACCTGTCAAAGAAGGATTTGTCTTTTGTTCTCCTTTTGAAATCTACATCTATGGTTAGGTGTCAGGGCTGATGGACAAGTGACCTCAGTAGGGAGTGTGAGTGAGAGGTCAGAGAGGTCAGAGAGCATGACCACAGGACAGCCAGCTAGGTGATGATCTGTTGGAGATGCTGGACCAATCATGCAATCCGGGTTCTAGCCCCGGTTGTCCCACTACCTGACTGTATGATCTTGAACAGGGTCCTCATGATTTCTACTTTCTCAGTTGTAAACCGAAAGGTTGTTGTCTGAGTTGATTGCAATAATGTATGTGAAAATGCTTTGGAAAAGCATAAAGCACTATAAAAATTTGAAGCTCTGTTGGGTCATTATCCTTGTTATTACAGTGGTGTTCTAGGCATGAGAGAATGCCTTTCATTTTTCATGTTTTCCATCACTCCAAACAAAGAAGACCACAAATAAGCCTTTTCCATAGTCTTCTGCGAGTTCTTTTGGGGAAGTGAGGAGGTCAGGTCAGTGACACAGCAGCCGAAAGTACTCCAAGATAGGGACACACAGGAACCGCTGGGCCGTGGGGAGGAAGGAGTCCAGAAAATGTTACATTGACATTTTGACAGTTGTTGCGTTTCTCTTATCAAACTTGGCCCTTTCCCAGCTTGCTTTCCAAAGAGATTTTATCCCATTAGTAGTGTGTGCATTGCCCACACTGATGTGAGGGAGTCAGAGGGAAGCCAAGGTAATGCAGTGTTCTTGCTTTTTTGTCATACCCTTCGTGTCATGAAGTGACTGCATGTGAATAGGGAGTGTTTCTCTTTTTTAGATTTAAAACTACTCCTAAAACTTTGGGATCAGTGCTAGGATGTCTGTAAACTAGTTTGAGAACCAGAACCCAAGATGAAATTCTGGAGGTGTAACATTGGCTGAGCCCTTCCTCCGAGAGAGAGGGCATTTATGGCTGGCAGACCTCTATGAAACAGCACCCCCTTGTGCCCAAGGATGCCCTGAATCCGTCCTCGAGTTGCCTTGCCACGAGGATGTCCATGACCAGCTGGACCACATGCGTGACTGCTGGTAAGG
Organism: Mirounga angustirostris; assembly: GCF_029215605.1. NCBI lineage: Eukaryota > Metazoa > Chordata > Mammalia > Carnivora > Phocidae > Mirounga > Mirounga angustirostris. Next base: position 13,704,165 of record NW_026991716.1, on the reverse strand, counting down.
GGTGAGGGATGGAAAGAAGGAGGGTCTTGACTTCAGAAGGATGTGGACAGTCAGGGTCTCTGCAGCTGGGATTCCTAGAGTTTCGCTCAAGATTTGCAGATAGGGCCATTACCCTCAAAATGATAAGAACAGTCTAATACAAGTGGCTGTAATTGTTGTAAAAGTATCATAGGTGACTCCTCTTTGGAAAATGGCTCTTTATAAAGATGAATGCTCATAAAATGTCTGTAAAAGCTGTAGATTCCCTTTCAGTGGCATCCACTCCATTCTCAGATGCTTTCCTAGAAGCGCTGGGGAGCCCATTGGCATGGTAATCACAAGCTCTCTACTCAGCCGGGTTTGAAGCCCAGCCTCAACACTTAACAAGTTGTACTTGTAAAACTCGGGGTCGTGGACTGCCTTGTCTGAGCCTCAGTTGGCAGATCTTTAGAATAAGAATAAGAACAGCATCTGCCTAAGAAGTTTGTTGTGAGGATTAAATGAGGTAATAGGTCTAAGAGCTGAGCCCAGGGTCTGGCAAATAGTAAGCCTTAGAGTAATATCAGAGCAAGAGAGAACAAAAAGCAGAGAAGGTGACCATGAACCTTTGACAGACAAAGTGGTTTTGTCAAAAGCAAGGAATTGACTTGGTGTAGGAGTCGTGTTGCTTTCAGAGGATGAATACACAGTGAAACCAAAAGCTTCGTGGCCATTGGGATTGCAGTTCAGGAAAGACCAGGGACGGGGCCGCCCCCATTAGCTTGAACTGACTCGAGCGAAAAACATGATGGAGATTTGAAATCAGACTCAACATTTTGCACCTAGTGTTTGGAATGAGAAAAGATGTACGTGTGTGTGTGTGTGTGTGTGAAAGAGAGAGCAGGGTAAGGTGGGTAGGGCAGAATTTATCAAGGAGAGTGAACTGCCTTGATTGAGGAAGGTAGATGATCATGAACCATATTTGTTCTTCGTCTCCACTGCCAGGGAAAGCTTTATTCTCAGGACCCTCCTTGGTCTCTGGAGTTAGATCTAAGGTTCAAATAATTTCACCTTGGGATGTCCCAAGACACCAGTACAAACATGAGTATCAGCGCCACATCTTTCCAAAAGAAGGCCTGTGGTTTTTTTTTTCATAAAAATTCATAGCAGGTTTCATCACAGGAAACACTGAGCTGCACTCACAGAACCCAACAGAGCCCGATTATCTGCCGGGGTTGCAGGAGAAGGGATCCAGCCACAGCCTGTGGACATAGAGTATGTGAGGCTCATGTGTTCGACCCCATAGCTCAGGGACAGTGAGAGTCTCAGAATAATGCTGTCTGGTTCTCCCGCCCTTCCCTCATTGGCAACTTTATTTGGCTGGATTAACTGGATCATTGTCTATACTCCATCTTTTCTATGTTAAAAACAGCCAAAGGCCTAAAAATCCTAGGATAGGAGCTGTTTGCTTAATTCAACAGCAATTAGCCCTCATAGTTTTGCAGCTGATTGTGTGCAGAGCCAGATTTGATTGAATTGGTTGTTAAGATACAATCAATCAGTTCTTCGGTCGGATTCTATTATTGCTATTTATTATCCTCTTAAGACGAAGTGTGTTTATTTTGTAATTTTCATTTTTAAATTGCATTTGAAGTTCAAATTCTACTACCCGTAGGATTCTACCACCTGGAGTGTCTTGAGTGTATGTATGTGTTGAATGGGTAAAGTTAAACATTAAGTGTATTTGCTGAGCATTTACTCTGGACAAAGTACTATTGTAGGCATTCTCTGAAATACTCAGAAAAAGCAAGAACACCCTTCCTTTCAAGGACTTAAAATCTAGTGGAGGGAGAAATGAGCCTTAAGCTGTAAGCACAGCGACCTGTTAACATGAGGCAAGTAAACAAAGAAGAGTGGGAACACAAAGGACTGTAGGAGGGTCCAACTTCATGTGGGAGCTCCTTAGCAGGCTTTAAAGAACTGATTCCATTTGAACTCAGACTTGAAAGATAAGCAGGATTTTGAATGGTAATAATGGGTGAGGAGAAGGGCGGTAGGAATGGCAAAGACACGATTTCTAAGCAAGAGGTAGAGCACACTCTTGAACAGGGAATTGCATGAGAGTTCTGTAGGCAGAGGGCACCCAGAGCCCAGGTCACGTAGGGAGGAGGCAATGATGGAAGATAGAGACATTTTTGTAGAGAATTTGTATGGTGGGACAGTATCGAAGGATTCTGAGCCGGCCAGCCGTAAGATAAGATCCATTTCCAGGACGATAACCTGAAGGATGAAACAAAGGAGTTGGAGGAGGCGGGAAGCAGGAAGACCATCTGGAAGGCAAAGAAAGGGAAGGAAGCCCAAAGAAACACAGCATGGATAGGAGAGAAAGGGAGGAATGGAAATGAGCTAATTCTTATGTGTTGTCTTTTCTATCTTCGCTCCTGGGTTTGCTTATGATCCTAGCTGCTGTAAACTTGGGTCTGCTTTCTTTTTTTAAGATTATAGAACAGGAAGAAAGAAGCTATCCCTTCTATCCTGATCTTTCCATCACAGGTTGAACTTGAATCATCTTAGACCACAGAGAAGGGCCTCGTGTGTCACAGCGGATGCGATAGCTCATAGGACTCTGGTGTTGTTGTAGTACCAGATGTTGCATGGGTAAAGCTGGTTTTATCACTCTTTTCGCCCACTCCTGCCTCAGTTTCCCTGTCCCAGCAGAACAGTCTGGGGTTTTCCCCTTATGGAATCTGATACTATATTTGGTCCGCAGTTGGTTGACTCAGGAAACACGGAGTACATCATCCGAGCTCTGCAGGTGGACGTTTTCCTGTGCTTACAGCCACATAGCGGACGTAGGCTTCTTTCATTGGGTCCGAGCCCTTAGACTTTTGTCTGGCTGATTACATGTTACATAATTGCTCCTTAGCAAATTTTTACAAATAAAATCTTCCGGCAGTTGGCGGACGGACAGACCCCGCCAACAAAGCGCAATGATAAACCAAAAAAGATACCTTCCAGGGAGCCCAGTAGGTGGGGTGTGGCTAGCGTGGGGTGGGTATGAATACAGTTACATGGAAAATGGTGCCACGTAACATGGCTGCTTGTCTCAGAGCTTGACAAATGCTGTACAAACCCCATTCTGTCGTTCAGAGACAAGGCATTTCACTTGCAGACCTAGTCTTTCCTTTCCACTTCTTTATGTCATTCTACCCCACGGGATCCCAGGCAGGCACACAGTTAGGTAACAAAGGACTATCAGGAAAACATCATCTAGGTGGGCCGTATTTGTTCCCATGGTTCCTGAGAAGTTAGGGTGAAGGGAGGAGGCAGAACTTGGACCCTGCCAGCAAATCTCTCTTCTTTTCTCCTTTCAATGCACGAACATGTACAGAATCCCTCTGGGCAAGGGAGACAGACCTTACTTAATGGTTCATTTAGATTCTGCATGAATCTAAATTCATGTCTTCAAGGAAGATACTGTTTTATTCTTCATGGTAGGAGGGGCGATTTCTTCAAATTGACCATTATCCCCCACTCACTCTTTTCCGAAGTAGCCTGTTTACAATCTCCTCTTGTAGATTATGGTACTTAGTAGAGACACGTAGAGAGAAATTCAGACACTGAAAAGCTTCAAGATATCCCGCAGAGTTGGAATGCTTTTTACAAAGGGGAAAAAAAAATCTGCAAATGTGTATGTACTTGCTTCTCTCCCCGCAAGAACCAGCTGGACAGCCCATAAATGGTTCCTATTCAGGAACAACAAAAGCCCGTGTCAGAAGTCAAGGGACAGGAGGCTGAGAACTAATAATAATTTTGCACTTACACAGCAGTTTTCATCTGAAGACCTCGAGTGCTTTATAAACATTAATTAAATTGCCCTGCAACCCCATGAGATGGCTGTGTATCAGTATTTCCAATTTGCAGGGGGTGGAGGGAGGAGAGAGGTATGCATGGAGTGAAGTTGGAACCGGGCCATGTGACGATGCACGTGGCTTGTGGACTCAGAAATAGCAATAGGATCTCGTCCCCCGTGAAGCCAAGGCTAGGGTCATGCACCACAGTACCTGCTGGGCTGCAGAGGAGATGGTCTGGCAACCGAGCAGCTTTGGACCCCTCTCCTCCAGTGGGAGTCACCTTGTGCACAAAGTGAACAGGATGTCACCTGCCCTGGGCTTGAACAGTGTGGACACATGCTTATCACCACACGCCAGGCTGCTGTTACTATAGACTCATTCCTTGAGTGGCACTCGGGACGGCAGGTCGGGTTCCCCAGAGATGCTGCTTCTGGTTATCTTGCAGTGCAGATAACCTTGTCTAGGGTCCCCCAGAGCTGCTGGGCGAGAGTAGGCCATCTGTTGCCTTTGGGGACAGTGCTGTGAAGGACTGTGATGTCCACTCTGCTCAGCAGAAGAATTCCATGATCAATTACTGATATCTGCCCTGTCAGTGGGAAAAGTTATTTGCAGGTTGAGTTGTGCCCCACCCCCCAAAAGATACATTAAGGTCCTAACCCCCAAGTACCTGTGCACATGACCTTATTTGGAAATAGGGTCTTTGTAGATGTCATCAAGTTAGGATGAAGTCATATTGGATTAGAGTGGGTCCTAAGTCCAACGACTGGGTTCAAGAGAAAGAGGACATTTGGACACAGACTCAGAGAAGGCCATGTGAAGGTGGAGGTAGAGATTGGGGGGATGAGTCTAGGAGCCAAGGAATGACTAGGTTTGCTGGCGACCACCAAAGCTAGAAGAGGCAAGGAAGGAGTCTCCTCTAGAGCCTTCAGAGGCAGCATGGCCCTGCCAACACCTTGAATTTCAGACTTTGAGCCTCCAGAACCACGAGAGCATCAATTTCTATTGTTTTAAGCTACCCAGTTGGCAGTATTTTGTTATGGTGGCCCTAGGAAATTCACGTGATTGTCTAAGCATCGGAAGTTCCAAATGTAGGATCATAAAATAGTCATTGACTTAAAAACTCATCCCACTATTGTAAATAAGTGAAGGAAGGTTTCCAGGAGAGATTGGCGGTGACAGGGGAGGCAAGGACGGGGTGGGTACATGGTAATGCCAGTGACAGGGACATCACCGTGTCCTCTGACATGGCACACGCTGATGGTTCTCAGCCAACTTAGATGTTTTGGCAGGTCAGTCTATTATAATGTGTTGAATTGCAATTGTGCAAATGTATTTAATGCATCCTATTTCTTAACCCCTATAAGGAAATAGAAAGAAAATCAAGCAATGCATCAGAAGCCAGATCAAGTGTTGCAAGAAAGAAAAATAATCTACAGGACTTAAGATCCAAAGTCTGGGAAAATAGTCTGCTGTGGGTGAGGTTGCTGACGTTTGGGGCAAGAGACCATCTGTTGCCTTTGGGTTCAGCATTGCCCTTTTTGGGCTTCTTCTTTCTTTCTTTATTTTTAAAAAAAATTTAAATTACCATATAACGTATTATTTGCGTCAGGGGTACAGGTCTGTGATTCATCAGTCTTACACAATTCACAGCGCTCACCATAGCACATACCCTCCCCAGTGTCCATCACCCAGCCACCCCATCCCTCCCACCCGCCTTGGCTTCTTCTTTAAAAAATGCAGACTGTCCTGGGAGGGGTAACACATAAAGCAGTCCAATCCTGCCAGGCTACATACTGTTCTGGAAAGAAAACGGTCTTTGGAGTCAGACAGATGTGACTCAGAATCCAGGCTCTGTTATTTACTAGCTCTGTGGCATTAGGCAAGTCACTCGACCTCTCCGTGCCTCGATTTACTTCTCTGCTGGAGTGGGTGTCATGATATTCTCATAGGTTTGTTGTGAGAATTCAATGAGTTGGTATTTGTTTCAAAACCTGCCATCTTGTATGTGTAGTACTATACACATAGTATATGTGTCTGCTCAGTAAGTGGCTCTCCTTCCCATGGAGAGTGAATGAAGAGGGAGAGGCAGGCTGGGGAGGGGCAGAGAAGGAGGTCGGGGTCGGGGTCGGGGTCGGGGGACTGCCCGCTCAACCGATCCTGCATAGTTGAGTCTGCCGTTGGACTGTGGTTTGAGAAGTTACTCCCTTCTTTGCTTGGCCTCAGGTTAACCCTGTTCCTAGGATTCTTCTTTCCTCCTTGTCTAGGGTCCCCCAGAGCTGCTGGGCGAGAGTAGGCCAGCTGCAGGCAATGGGGCTGCTTCCTTGTCTGCGTTACTCGCTAGGGGCCTGGAGATGGGCAGCCACTGGAGGCAGCTCCAGCTATCAATGGAATCCTTTCCATAGGCCGGGCACTAAGCAGGGCAAAGAAAAAAAGTAGAAGTTGCTCCTATCAGGCTGGGCCAAGGGAGAAACCAGCAACCTCACCTCCTTGGACAGTGATCTCTGAGACCCAGTTAAATGTGTCACCTCTAATTTACCCAAACCAAAACGGTCTTTGCCAAGTGGCTCATCAGCTTTTCTTTTTCTTTTTTTTTTTTTTTTTTAACAATGCTAACAAGTTTTGAGTATGACATCTTATCCATCCCCCCTCCCCTAGGGCTCTACACAGCCAAAGGCATGAGTATCAGCCTTGATAATGATAAAAATATCTTTTTTTTTTTAAGATTTTATTTATTTATTTGACAGACAGACAGAGACAGCGAGAGAGGGAACACAAGCAGGGGGAGTGGGAGAGGGAGAAGCAGGCTTCCCGCGGAGCAGGATCCTGGGATCATGACCTGAGCTGAAGGCAGATGCTTAATGATTGAGCCACCCAGGTGCCCCCAAAATATCTTTTTTTAAAAAAATTTTATTTATTTATTTTAGAGAGAGAGTGGGGGGTTGGGGGAAGAGCAGAGGGAGAGGGAGAGAGAGAATCTCAAGCTGACTCCCTGCTGAGTGTGGAGCCTGACAATGCAAGGCTTGATTCCACGACCTGATAAAAGATAAAAATATCTGATACCTGATAAGAATATCTTTAATGCCGAGTTTCCCCCACCAAATATGGCTGGTATCCCAAACACCGACCCAACTCCTTGTGGGTCCTGATTGGCTCACCATTACCCTTGGCCACCACCATGTTTTCCTCTTGGATGGCCATGTTACTCTAGCTCTGCCACCTGCTGGACTCATTCAGCAATTGCATCCCCCATACCTGCTGCTTACCTGTCAGAGGCTGACAGGTGCTATTTGTGGCTGTTCTTGCTGCTGTTGCTGAGGCCAGGAAACTTGGAAAGGCCTCTCCTGCCAATGAAAGCTCCCTAAGTAAGTTAACTTTTTGAAATATCTTTCCTCTCTTCCTAGAACTGGGGCACTTTCCACCACTCCGGTGCTGTGTTCAGAAACATCTTGTCCCCCTGCAATTATCCAAAGCCCACAGTAGGGCCCAGGCACTTGACAAAGACTCTCCTTTGACCAAAGCTTGGCTAGGCTCCTCAGAGCCTTCTGCTGGACTAGGCCTAGCCTTGGCTTCCCTCTCTGTTCTTGTAGAATCCAGTTTGAGCAAAGTGATCAAAATCCTCTAAAGTCAGCTTAGTGAAAATTCTCCACCTGCTGTCTGACCTCTTGATAGTATGCTGGTATCAGGCTGGCCTGTCTTCAGCAGGGATTCTATGGAATTGGTCTAGCAAGAATCCCCCCTACTGCTGATGTCGCCTCTTAGAATTTTCCAACCATTGACCCCCACTCTTCTCCTTCACTGCAAATTCCCACTAGTCCCTGGAGGCAGAGTTGAGTCCAATCTCTCTCCACTACTACAAAACCCCACTATAGTAGGCCCCGTTGAATAAGAGCTGCCTGACCATCTTTAGCAGGGGTCAGGCATAATTTTTTTCTTGAACACACCCCAGCTGTCACTGCAGGAGGCCTGCCCGGCCCACATGGGACATCACAGGCTGGGGTGTGATTGACTTTCTGTCTCTTCTCTGAGACTCTTAATCCAGGAAGGGCCTGACCCATCAGATTTAAGGACTCTCAGTAATCTCCCCCAGGAACCCTACTGAGGTTGGCTGTCACATATCCTGGATTTGGATGGGCATTTGTAATTCCAATTCATCTTTCTCACTGCCAGCAAATGAATACGAGTTTTTGTTTAAGAAAAGGTCCCCCTACCACCTCACACCAGTCAGAATGGCTAAAGTTAACAGGTCAGGAAATGACAGATGTTGGTGAGGATGTGGAGAAAGGGGAACGCTTTTACACTGTTGGTGGGAATGCAAGCTGGTACAGCCACTCTGGAAAACAGTATGGAGGTTCTTCAAAACGTTAAAAATAGAGCTATCCTACAACCCAGCAATTGCACTACTAGGTATTTACTCCAAAGATACAAATAGTGATCCAAAGGGGCATGTGCACCCCAATGTTTACAGCAGCAATGTCCATAGTAGCCAAACTATGGAAAGAGCCCAGATGGCCATTGACAGATGAATGGATAAAGAAGATGTGGTATATATATATATATATAATGGAATATTACGCAGACATCAGAAAGGATGAAATCTTACCATTTACATTGACATAGATGGAACTGGAGGGTATTATGCTGAGCAAAATAAGTCAATCAGAGAAAGACAATTATCATATGGTTTCAGTCATATGAGGAATGTAAGAAACAGTGCAGAGGATCATAAGGGAAGGGCGGGAAACATGGAATGGGAAGACATCAGAGAGGGAGACAAACCATGAGAGACTCTTAACTATGGGAAAGAAACTGAGGGTTGCTGGAGGGGAGGTGGGTGGGGGGATGGGGTAACTGGGTGATGGGCATTAAGAAGGGCACATGATGTGATGACCACTGGGTGTTATATGCAACTGATGATTTACTGAACTCTTCACCTGAAACTAATGATGTTCTATATGTTGGCTAATTGAATTAGAATAAAAAAAAAAGAAAAGGTCTCCATATTTTCTGCTCAGGTATACTAGGGCTCCTGATCATGCTAGGGGTACTGTTGACATTCCCTGGGGTTCTTACACCATCCCTTCTGTGGGAGGAGGTGAGACCAAGAGTCCAGCCACCTCCTTGAGCCTCAGAGCCTGCATGTCCTTCGTGACCCTCCTGAGGACTCAGCTCACCTGGCTGGAATGTGGCTGGGAGGCCTGCTTTCTTGGTTTCCCAGGTCCTGGGGACTAGATAGGGGCACAAGGGGACAAGGGAGAGGAAGAAACGTGCCTTTGTTCTCATTCCTCCTCCCTGCCTCCCTGCCGAACCTCATGCTGGCTGGGAACGTGATGCATGAATCTGGGTATTTTTTCCTCTTGAAAATCCAATCCCGTGGTCCCCAATTCCCAAATGCTTGGTAAAGAGAGGGCCAGGCCAAACCTCGAATGTGATGTCAGGAAGCAAAATAGCCCTGAGATTCTGGGCATTAAAGGGAGGAGGAGAAGACAGACGCTCCATGGCAAGCCTTTGTGAGAACAGGCGCTGGAGTCACACAGGAGGAGCACGGGCTTTGTGCCAGGCACTTCACATCCATTAGCTTTCCCCCACTTTATAGATTAGGTAACTGAACCTCAGAGAGGTTAAATCATGTCCCTGGGTCCCATAGCTCATGAGTGGAGCCAGGATTCAGACTTGGGTCTGCAGATCTATTTGTCTTCCATGCTCTGGCTCCTTCCATGAAACCCTACTCCTCCCACTGGGGGGAAAATGTGTGTGCTCCTGGAAACAGGTATGCAGCTCTGACACATCACTATAGAAGAGGCCTGGCTGTCTCCCTCTGCTGCCCCTCCAAGCAACAGCTCTTGTTACCGTTCATGAGCTTTCCAATAAAACATCTGTAGTAATCTCTGAGGTGGCAGAAGTGGCACCAGTCCATAGACATCTGGAAGGGCTCAGGACTGCCATGACCACTGGTACAGGCTCCAAGCTCTGCCTGTACCCGCTGTAGACTGCAGATGGTCTGAATCTGAGACCTGAGCAGGGAAGGGTGTGAGCACAAAGGCAAGCAGGCCCGGGAGGTTTCCCTGAGATACAGCCATGAGTTATGTCCCTTTGGTAAGGCTGATCTGTGCAGCAAGCCCTTGGGGAGTAGATAACCCAGCCTGACAAGTGACCTTGACAGAATTACAGCAGTAATATTTTCAGTTGGTTGAGCCAGTCTTGGCCAATTTCTCTAGAGTGTTAGGTGCAAACATAAGTCTGCGACTCCACATTGCACGTGCACGTGTCTGCCTCTTCCCCTTCGCGGTTTAAAGTATTTATCCTGTGGCTTGTACAAATGACTTCTTTCTCTTCCCTGGTGAGGACGAGAGTCTCCAGTTTTCCCTCCTCCCTCCACTGGGTGTGCAGCGAAGCAGTGCGGACAAGGATCTTGTTCCAGGCCCATTGAGCAGTGCTAGCATTTACTGACCTTCTGCACCAGTAATTCTGTCCTTCGGGGATTGAAATTGATTTTCCTCCTTTCTGTGTGTGAGAATGACCCGAGGGTACAGCTCTGTTACGAACGCTGATCTCAGGTGTGTATTTAAAGGTGAACAGCAACACTCTTGAAACAATAAATGAGAAGAGTTGTTTCAAGAATGCCCGCTATAACCTCTACAAATGAACAGGATGTGCGCTTATGTTTCCGAAGAGTAGCTTTTAATTTCTCTATGTCACTGTGTGTGTGTGTGTGTGTATGTGTGCGCGTGCACATGTATAGAGATGGGTGGGGGTGGATGATGCTGGGAGAGAAGATGCCAGGCTGAGAGCCAGGCAAGCAAGGTGCTTGCCTTTTGGTATAAGATTTAAGGACATGTCCAAAAAGTCAGTACTCGAGCTACAATGTTTTAATGTAATGTATTTTTAAGAATAAAAACTAATGCAAAAAATCCACCATGGGCAACATATCAAAATTTCAAATATATAAACAATTGATGTTACCGATCTTCTTTTTTGCCTCAGTCTCCAATGTGACTCAGCACAGCCCTTTTTCGTAAACTTTTGCTCTGTCATTCATCGTTGACTTTTTTTCACATTAATTTTGATTTTTCAAATACCGCATGAAGATATTATTTATCTTGATGACTGAGTTTTTTGGCATCTCTTTATGTTTTGGATGCTGGATGAATGGACCTCTACCTGGTCCCAGCCCCCTTTCCGCATGGCCCAAATCAGAGGCAGGGCTGTTTTTGAGATTGGCTGAAGATACTAGCTGGCATCCATTTTCAGCCTCCAAACTGAAAATGAGTGGTTGAACTCTTCCTCTAGCTGATAACTGTGTAAGCCCAGAATGGCCTGCAGATTTTGTCATTTGCTTGGTCATAACTAAAGTCCTCTCGAGTGCCAAGCAGGAGCTAATTGGGATTGGTTCTCTGGGAGGTAGTGTCCATTCTGTCTGTGCCATGGATGGTCTGGAACTATCCAGGCCATTGGAGGAGACAGCGAGGGTTTTGGTAGGTGCCCAGCTTTCATTTCGATGTCCAGTCCTTGCTGCTGATGTTTGTAGAAGAGCCTCAACCTCCTCTCCCCAGCTACGTAGCTCATGGCATGTGCTCAGCTGTGTGCCCAGAGCTCTTTGCCCACACACATCCTTGTCACTGGTGGGGACTCCCCAGCGAGAGGCTGCACAGGTATCACTTCGATAGCTGCCCTTTAAGGACATGGCCTGATGACTTCCTGTGCTTCTGGAAAAGCTAGCTGTTTCATAACTGTACAACTGACCTCCATTCTGCAGCTCCACTCTACAAGGGCATATTTCCTGGCAAATCCATCTAACCCAAAACTAAATGACATTTCCTGGCAAGGGATGGGCAAACAGTTGAAAATATCACAGGAACTACTGCACTCAACCCCTGATACTCCTTTACAATCAATAGCTCAGCTCATTCCTGGGTCTATTAACTGGTGATGTTCAGGGGTGACATCGTGAGTTTGGCGTCCTGCCATTTGGAATAAGAGGTCAATGAGAGGCTGTCTGACTCTGGTCTTTGGTTTGAACTTTCCCAGTGTATTCTTTCCCATCTCAAACCTGCTCTTCCCCCTCGTTGATGCCTTCTTTGAGTTGATATCGTCGCTTATACCCAACCAATCTTTCCCAATATTGCCTCTTTCTCCATCTAGATCCCACTCCGCTGCCAGAATGATCTTGTTAAAATGCTGATGTAATCGTGTTGCTCTACTTTGTAGAACCCTCTGCAACTCCTTCTAGGCTAGAAGATGAGGTTCAAGTTCCCTATTTTGGCTCTGCCCACATCACTGTGCTCGTGGCTCACTGTTCTACTCATCCATCCCACTTGCAGCTCTTTCTCAACCCCTGGGCCTTTGCACACACCCTTCCCTGCTGTCACACTCCAGTTTCTGGTCTTAGGGTAACTGCGTGGCTGCCAGCCTTCTCAGAGTTGAGCAGCTGATGAGGTGGCAGTGGGGTTTCAGGGTTCAGCATGTAGACTTGTACCCAATGCCTTGACATCAGTAGGGTATCACTTTCTTGCCCTCATATCATCCCCCAAATAAGACCCATACACCACCTGGTGGGCGGGGTTGGACAACAAATGCCCAGCTGGACAAGCAGATGGAGCCTCCTGGGAGATCTTTCCTGTCGTGACTTCCGATCAATTCTTCTGTTTCCAGTCTTCTGCCTCCCTCCTGCCTTCGATGACACTCTAACTTCTGAATCTTTCTAGGATTCTAGAGAGCAGATCATTGTTCATCCTTGATATCCTTTTTTGGAGGCACTGAAGATAGAGCTTTCTCGGGCTTGCTAACACCCTTGGCTGGACTTCATTTTACTTATCTGTAAAGTGATAAAAATTATACATCATGTTCAATTCCTTTGAAGGAGTTGAATGAGCTAAGCCCTCAGATGACTTCTCAGCCAGGATTATCTTACGATTAATCAGGGAACTAATTGTGGGAATGTTGTGACATGTCTCTTTCCTTGCTGACAGTGGTCAGAGGGAAATCAGGCACTGTTGGCTCAAGGAAAAACTGGCCAATTCATGTACATTTGGTTTGAGATTAAAGTAAAATGTTTATTGATTGTATGTATCAATCTTTTTTTTTTTTTACAGTTCCTCATTTTACTAGACTTTTTGATGAATTGCCTGGCAGCGATAGTGTGGAGATCGTGGTTTTTTTGTTTGTTTGTTTTTGTTTTTTTTTTTTTAAGAGACTGTATGAAAGGAAACAATCAGGGGCTCATGCTGGGGAAGATCTCGAAGGGCCTCCTTAGAGAGGCATGAATGACGTCACCCTCAGGCTAGGGGAGTAACACATTACCTGTGTCCCCTCTGACTTGGTGGGTAGTGCCGTAAGGTTCAGGGAGAGATGTTATTGTCCAATTAAATAGTTCATAGCCCTTAAAAAAGACCAACTTTTCATTAAGCTCTCCAAGAGTGGCTGTAACTTTTACTTAAGCACACAGCAGTCCAGAAGTCTGAAATGCATTACAACTCAATGTATGTACTGTTGTTTGGTGTACGGGACATCGCCCCGAATGACTATTTGGGGAACTATGTGTGGTCACCACTGGCCACAGCCAGTAACTGGGCAGCACTTCCCTGGCAAGCATGGACAGGATCTTAGCGCTGCGATTATTTTGGAAGGGAAAATGAGCAGATGTGCCCCTCGCCTGACTCCCCGCCTGCCTTGGGACTCATTTGCACATTCTATGGGGCTCTGATACCCTAAGGCACATAGTTGGTTTTGGTTAATTGTTATTACTGTGTGTAAGAAGAACTCTGGGTGAAACTGCCAAGTCTTTCGCTAGGGCCAGAAATGGAAAAATCTTTCAAACAGAAAATGAAGTTTAGTTTGGCATTCTAATAGATCATTAACCAGAAAACGTACACTTGGCCTTGCCGGTAGGTTTGAAGAAGGGAATAGTGACTATGCAGAGTTTATGGGCTCTGCCATTTGAGGCCGGCTTCCTGTCCCGTGGGACCCATAGAGCCCTAGGTCTGGCCGAAACTTTGCTTCAGATCAGCACTCTTGCCCTGTCTCTTTGCTGTCGGGGAGCGTTGGTCCACCCGCAGGGTCTCATTTACAGCATGAGCATTTGGCTCTGTTGGATATTACCTTTGGTCTTTTCAAATCTTACTGCTTCCCATGGCTATGCCGGCTCCATCTGACTGGCCCTTACTCCTCTGCACGACTTGGCCTCACTTCTGCTCCTCCTGCTCCTCTATACGGTTTATACTGGGAAGTTCAGAATGATACTCCTGTGGTTTCTTCCTCCTCCTCCTCCTCCTTCCCCTTCCTTTTCTTCCCCTTCTACTCCTTCCCCTTCTTCTCCTTCTTTAAAGAAAATTATACTCCTGTGATTTTTTTCTTCTTCTTCTTCTTCTTCCCCTTCCTCTTCTTCTTCTTCCCCTTCCTCTTCTTCTTCTTCCCCTTCCTCTTCTTCTTCTCCTTCCCCTTCTTCTTCTTCTTTCTTCTTCTTCTTCTCCTTCTTTAAAGAAAATGATACTCCTGTGATTTCTTCTCCCTCTTCTTCTTCTTCTTCTTCTTCTCCTTCTCCTCCTCTTCTTCCTTCTTTTTTTTTTTTTAAAGATTTTATTTATTTATTTGACAGAGAGAGATATAGCGAGAGCAGGAACACAAGCAGGGGGAGTGGAAGAGGGAGAAGCAGGCTTCCTGCCGAGCAGGGAGCCTGATGTGGGACTCGATCCCAGGACCCTGGGATCATGACCTGAGCTGAAGGCAGACGCTTAATGACTGAGCCATCCAGGCGCCCCTCTTCCTCCTTCTTTAAAGAAAATGATACTCCTGTGATTTCTTCTTCTTCTTCTCCTTCTGCTCCTTTTCCTCCTCCTCCTTCTTCTTTAAAGATTTATTTATTTATTTTAGAGAATGAGAGAGAGAGAGAGAGAGCATGAGAGGGGGAAAGGGCAGAGGGAGAGAGAGAGAATCCTCATGCAGACTCCACGCTGAGCGTGAAGCCCAACTCAGGGCTGGATCCCAGACCCCTGAGATCATGACCTGCGCCAAAATCGAGAGCCGGATGCTCCACCGACTTCTCCATTGAGGCGCCCCAAGCTGTGATTTCTTCTAAGGTTGGAGTCCCTTCTTGATGAGCCTGTGCCTATGGAGGATTTTGTTTGATTTTGTTTGGTCTGTTGCATGGTTCCCACAGAGGCCATTTACCCAATTTCTGATGTGGCTAAATTTCATCCTATGTGCAGAGAAATGTACCAATCTTCGGACGTGCACAGCTGGGTTTGGAAGCCAGTTGATCTCACTGATGTCGTAGGGGTTACGCAGATTTCTGTGACGAGCTGGTCTGATAAGCCACACCAGCAGGGCTTCAAACCCCTGTCCCATCCAAGCTGTAACCAAAACTTATCTGTGTCTCTCAGTGTTCTTCGCGTGAAGGTCACAGACTCAAATGAGGTGCCGAAATACAAACAAAACGTTCCGTCATGAGTTGACTTTGTATGTGAGGGAGGGTGAACTGGAGCAGGGAAGGGACAGAGGGAGAGACAACCAGGCCTTGTGCACGGAAGGAACAGAGGCTGACAGCTTGAATGGGAAAAAAGAGAATTCCAAGGAGACAGAACAGACTATTTCAAAATGGGTTTCTGGGACCTCACACTGGCAGAGCTCACAG
Organism: Mirounga angustirostris; assembly: GCF_029215605.1. Classification (NCBI taxonomy): domain Eukaryota; kingdom Metazoa; phylum Chordata; class Mammalia; order Carnivora; family Phocidae; genus Mirounga; species Mirounga angustirostris. The sequence goes on along the minus strand of NW_026991716.1, from coordinate 13,688,727 downwards.
AAGAACCTAAAAAAGCAGACTGGGACTTGACACACCTTTAGGGTCAGATAGGTGGAGTCTGAGCCCTGACCGTGCCAATCACTTACTTGGAGACTTGACTCCGTGCTTCCATTTCTTGTGTTGTGGGCCCCATGAAGACTAAGCAGTCAGCCCTCGTGATGCTCGCTGGAACTTGGAGGAGTCTGTTTCCAAGTGTGGAGTGAGGGGCAATTGCAAAGGCCAAGGCTGTGGCCAGGACTCCGTGAGCTCTCCCACATAACTGGAAGTCAGATGCTAGAAGTGGCCCGGATGCAGGAGGAAAGGCTGGATCCCAGACCCCCGAGATCATGACCTGCACCAAAATCGAGAGTCGGACGCTCCACCGACTTCTCAGGGCCCAGAAGGGATAGAGCCTGGGCGAGCAATAGGACAGAAAATATCTTAGGAAGAAATCCCAGTCAGAGCCAGGCAGGCCATCCTCAGGGGCACAGTCTGTTATGTTTACTGTACCACTCAAGATGTGTCCCAAGAAACCCCTAGAATGTGCAACCCCATGAGTGAACTGGAATGTAAGCTGTGGACCTTGGGTGGTACTGACATGTCAGTGTGGGTTCATTGATGTTCACCATTTACCACTCTGGTGGTGGCTGTTGGGAATGGGGGAGGCTACGTGTGTGGGGGAGCAGGGGGTGTATGGGAAATCTCCGTACCATCCCCCAATTTTGCTGCAAACCTAAAAGTGCTCTAAGAAAGAAAAGTCTTACTACATTAAAAAAAATATGGCCCCAGGAAGCAAGTTCTCCATGTTGATGGATACTGTCTAGTCAATGACAAATGGGCCACTGCACTCGGATCTGGGCATTTAAACCTTTATTAATACAAGGTGTTTTCTTTTCTTTTCTTTTTAGCAATCATTTTATGCTAATGGCTCAAATTGGTTAGAGATTATTTGAAGCTAGAGGTGAACATACAGTGAGGACGCCTCCTGCTGTTGCAGTTGTGTGTGTGACTTCAGTAATTCTGAATACACTGTTTTATATTCAGTTCCACCAAATCTAATCATCTTCGATTTAGATCATTGCTCCAATTTGCCAAGCTCTTCTTGAGACCGAAGTCTGACTTCCAATATGTTATATGTTACCCCAGCTTTCTGATAAATGCAGATTTATTCAGTACATGTTTGATATGCTTTTATTGACAGAAAGTGTTGAAAAGATACGGTGAGGAACCATTTCTGTAGAATTTCGTGAGTGATTTCTTTCCAGCTTGGTATCAACCCATTTCAATCAGCCAAGGGTTGATCATTCTAGCCAATGTGCCCAATACAGAATCCATTTCTCCTTCGTGGCTAGTGGTCACGCTGCTGAGGCCCCCCTTTCCTTGTCATCCTGGCTCTACCACCTCTCTTTTAAGGGAAACTCTCTTACCTAACCTCCTACTTGGGGAGCCTTGCTTTGTATCTGTCACCATTCTTCCTTGCTGGCTCATCCTGACTCAGAAGCAGCCTTCCTATCCCCTTTGGCCTGAGGCAAAAAAAAACTGGGCCAATCCGAACTGAGGAAAATGAGAAGAATTTTATAATTTGCAATAGATCTGGAAGTGAAAGGAGACCGTCAGATTGATAGGGAAAGAGAGAGATGAGCACGAGTTCTGAAGGCTTCCTTTGTGTCTGGGATCACTCTGAAAAAGGTGATAAAAGTGTGTACTCTCCCCCAGAGAAATGTACAAATGATCAAATATAAGACATTTGGCATAGAGTTTCAAGACATTTATACACCTTCTAAATCTTGGGTAGTTAGTCCTAGAAAAGAGCTAATAAATCTGGTTGGTACTGAGACAATGAAGAGGATGCACAGAGAGAAATAGGGTTGGAGAGAGACAGAGACCCCTAGACTTGCTTCATCTTCTGTGGTCTATAGGTTGGGTTCTGGTCCACCTGACCTTTCCAATAAACCCCACTTTTCTTGAGATAAATTGAGTAGGTCTCCGTTCTTGCAACTGAAGGTGACTAACTTAAATAATGAGGTCATCAGGCAACCAGCCATGCAAGCAAGTCACACACCCTAGAGTCACATCTGTATCTCCAAACATCACTTTCCAAGGGCGTCATGCTTGACCCTCCATCCTTCTTACTGTGCTGATATTCCTGGGGCAAACTCGTCTCTTCTCTATCACTTATTTGCCTATATCCTAGTGATTTCTATGCTTCTCTCCCAAACCGTAGACCAGGTATCCAGTCACTTGCTAAACATCTCTACCTGTTTGCCCCATAAATATTGCAATTGTACCTTCAAAACCATAGCGTTTCACAAAAGAGAAACAGAAAGCAAAAACAGAAGCAAGGCATACACAATTGCTCTTCTCTAAATATGCTTTGTCTTTTTTTTTCTTAATTTGTCCTCAGTATCCATTCTAAGAAGCCTAAGAGGCATTCCTGACACCCTTCTTTCATCGGACCTCAACCGAGCCAATCATTACAGCTTGCTGTTTCTATCCTCTGAAAAGTTCCCAACCCATGTGTTTCTTTCATCCTCTTGCCATGACCCTACTCTGCCTTCCTCATCCATCACCTGGATGAGGTTTGTTGTAAAAAAAAAGTCTAATCTGTCTCCCTGTTTCCAATCTTGACCACTCCAAGCTGTCCTTTAGCTGCAGCCGCGTGGCCAGTCTCGGTGACAAATCTAAGAAACTCTCACTTGACACTCTTTGGCGGTTCCACATAAGCTACGAGATCAAGTGCACACGTCCTTCAGGGCATGAGGACCCCATGACATCTGCTTATTGTCCCTCTAGCACATCTCCTGCCCCTCCCTGCCCCTCCCTTCACGCTCCAGCCAGCTGACTTACACTTCCCATGACTGCTGGGCATGCCCTTCCCCAGCTGAAGGTTTCTCCTAGGCTCTTCTTCAGCTATATTCCTTTTGGGGGTCTGAAATATAGATATACAAATACACAGAATTACTGATGCTTTCATAAAGAAATTCAGAAGAATTGCACATCCCACACCACATAGCCAAACATCAGAAAATTCCATTAAAAGATATGTAACATGCTAAATGTATCTAATATCGACTACCTAAGGTCCCCAGCGTCCCTCTTTTGGTGATCTCTTCATGGCTCCTTTCTGCCCCCAGCGACATTTAGTCTGTAACCTCTCCAGCCATGCTCACTTCAGCCTTTGCTAGCTCTTCTATTTCTATCCATCCACCCTAGCTTCCTTCCTTCCTTCCTTCTTCCCTCCGTCTTTCTCTCTCTCTTTTCCTTCCTTCCTTCCTTCCTTCCTTCCTTCCTTCCTTCCTTCCTTCCTGCCTTCCTGCCTTCCTGCCTTCCTGCCTTCCTGCCTTCCTGCCTTCCTGCCTTCCTTCCTGCCTTCCTTCCTGCCTTCCTTCCTGCCTTCCTTCTTTCCTTCCTTCCTTCTCCTCCTCCTCCTTCTTCCTTCTTTCCCTCCTCCCTCCCTCCTTCTTTCTTTCTTTTACATTTTATTCAAGTGCATAAAAATATCTGGATGGACCTTCAAGAAATCGGGTCACTAAGGCCATTTTATATTCAAGGGCAATACTGAATTGAATAAAGCTTAAGGGAATTATTTAGTGACTTTAGAATATTTTGAGATATGTCACTATATATTCTAAAGAGAACAGAATATTTTATATTCAAGTCTCTTTCTTTCTTTCTTTCTTTCTTTCTTTCTTTCTTTCTTTCTTTCTTTCTTTCTTTCTTTCTTTCTTTCTTTTTCTTTCTTTCTTTCTTTCATAGAGACAACTGTGATTCTCATTTACATTTTCCAGCTACCCTCCTTCCACTTAGCACTCCATCAGCAAAAGCAACATTTTTCTAGGAGTTAACCTTCATTGGAAGGTAGGGTGAATCTGAAATATCTGAATTTTAACTAATATGTGAATTTAACTATCATATAAATTTTTAAATAACAATTTTTCCTACTTATAAAAGTAATTTCTGTTCATTGAGGAAATATTAGAAATTACAAAGGAATATAAAGAGGAAGCTAACAACTACCTCATCACTAAGTACCACAGATAGAACATCTTTCTCTCTCTCTTTGGTTTGGCTAGGATCCTCACCAGAAACCAAGAAGAATCTCTCCTAGGACCCCTTAGAAGGCTGAAATCAAGCCTAACTTGCAAAAAATTCTGAAGAAAGTTGAAATTTTCTTTTCTTTTAATGAAAACAATCACTGCAACCAGGAAACCCATAGGTATTCTCTCTCAAGAAATGACTGATTTTAGGGCCCCTGGGTGGCTCAGTTGGTTAAGTGTCTGACTCTTGATCTCAGCTTAGGTCTTGATCTTGGGGTTGAGGTCAAGTTCAAGTCCTGCATTGGGCTCCATGCTGGGCATGGAGCCTACTTTAAAAAAAAATGATCGATTTAATATTTGAATAGGTAGTACATGACAGGGGTCAGAATTCAAGCAGGATAAAAACTTTGGCTTTTAAATAGGTCTACAAATTCTTTGCCATTCCTCCCATCAAAAGACAGAGTCTAATTCCTCTCCCCTTGAATATAAAATTGGCCTTAGTGACCTGATTTCTTGAAGGTCCATCCAGAGATTTTTATGCACTTGAATAAAATGTAAATATGTATTCCCCCCCTTTACACATCGTTTCATACTTTGATTTTTTTTCAATCATCAGTACATTTTGAAGATCTTTCATTCTTTTTTACAGTTGAATAATATTGCCTTGTCTGGGTCCCTTTTTATGGACATTTAGGTAGTCTCCAATCTTTTGCTCCTACAGTGTTGTGACAAATAATCTTGTAGATACATCACTTTGCATATATGTGGGTATAAATGTAGGATGAAGGTCTTGAAATGGAATTGCTGGGTCAAAGGGGAGGCACATTTGTAATTCTAATAGATGTTGCCATATTGACCTTCATAGACTTCCAATTTATCTCCCTTCCAGTGATTAATGAGTTCCCTATACTTCAGGCCTCACCAACCCTGGCCATTATTGGACTTCTGGATCTTTGCCAATCTGAGTGACAAAAAATAGTATCTCAGTGCGGTTTTAATTTGTATTTTTTTTAACAAGTGATGTTGAACATATTTCGTATGTTTAAGAGCCTTTTTACATTTACTTTTCTATGAACTGTTTATATCCTTTGCCCACTTTTGAATGGCTTGATAGTCTTTTAAAAAATTAATTTGAACTTACCTATTAGGGAAATTGAGACTTTGTCTATGATGGAAGAAGTAAAGTTTTTCCCGATTTGCTGTTTGTCTTTTTGACTTTGCTCATAACATTTATTGCATGGAGAAGTTTTATTTTATTTTTCTATAGTGGAATGTATTGTCTTTTCTTTTATGGCTCCTGAATCTTATGTGATAGTTGGAAAAGTCTTTCTGATTCTAAAGTCACTAAATAATTCCCTTAAGCTTTTTTTCTACTACTTTGGGGTTTTAATTTTCTACATCTGGAATTTATCCAGGCATAAGGTATGAGGTATGGATCCAACGTCCCTTTTTCAAGATGGCTTCTGTGTTGTTTCAACACCATTGATTGAATAATCCACTTTCCCCTCTCTCATTGGAAATATCACCTATGGATGTATTTTGGGTTATTTCTACACTCTCTATTTTGTTCCATTGATGTGTCTGTCTGTTCTGAGGTGGTATCATACTTTTTCATTGTTACTGTCTTAGAATGTGCTTTTAATGTGGTATACATATTCTCCATTCACTGCTCTAAATCGTCTTTATTTGTCGCTGTGAAATTTTGAATCACTGTATCTGCATTTTTAGAAATGATATCTGAAGTGGATGTCTCCCTATACCCTTAAAACTTTGATGATAGGACCACCTTCTTTCAAAGTTCTTATCTCTTTCACACTCAATCTTAAATGGTTCTTACTGTTTGGTCAGAGGCATTTCTAAGGGACACAACTTCCTCTACCTTCTGAAAATGAAATTATTAGCGAGATAAGGCAAAGAAACCACGCAGCCAGTGGACTCGGCTTTCGCACCTGTCTGGAGAGTTTAAATCCATCACTAGTAATGGGCAGATCTTAGGAAAACACTAGTGGTGTCCTCTATCTGGGAGGGCAGTCTGTAGCATGGCGCGGAGTCTTTCCCCACACACTCTCCACCGATCTTTCCCTTCATATGCATGAATTTCCATACTTATTTATTCATCAGCTATTTGGGGGGGAACCCACCATGTGCTAGGCACTGTTCTAGAAAATGGCAATGCAGTAGTGTACTAAAAATATTGTTGTCTTTGTGGATTGTGGAATTTACTTTCTAGAAATCTGATGGGCACATACACATACCAGCACGCAAGTATAAAATAAAATTGTATTACTCTATTACCAAACCCAAGTGAAGAACTCTTGACCAATGGCCCAGATATCTGTTGTTCTTGGCGACTCAGCTTCCTGGCCTCTTATTTCGACAGCAGCACTCTGGATCTCCTTTGGGGAACCGCCCTTTTCACCTCTGGCTCTCCAGGAGCCAACAAGAGTGGTTCAGGCATATGTGACATATTAAACAGGAAGAAGGAGAGACCAGGACTTTTTCAGGGATCATCGAATCACAGGAATTCTTTCCACCGGGCTTAAAGCTTATAGAAGGCAAACTGTACTTTCTGTAGCTATTTCAATCACCCTTCCAGTGGGGCATGTTTTTTGTTGTTGTTGTTGTTTTAAAAATTTATTTATTTTTTAATTTTATTATGTTATGTTAGTCACCATACAATACATCATTGGTTTTTGATGTGGTGATCCACGATCCATTGTTGTCGTATAACACCCAGTGCTCCATGCAGTACGTGCCCTCCTTAATACCCATCACCGGGCTAACCAAACCCCTCTCCCCCCTCCCCTCTAAAACCCTGTTTGTTTCTCAGAGTCCATAGTCTCTCATGGTTCATCTCTCCCTCCAATTCCACCCCCCATTTTTCCCTTCCTTCTCCTAATGTCCTCCATGCTATTCCTTATGTTCCACAAATAAGTGAAACCCTATGATAATTGACTTTCTCTGCTTGACTTATTTCACTTAGCATAATCTCCTCCAGTCCCATCCATGTTGATGTAAAAGTTGGGTATTCATCTTTTCTGATGGCTGAGTAATATTCCATTGTATATATGGACCACATCTTCTTTATCCATTCATCTGTTGAAGGGCATCTTGGCTCTGTCCACAGTTTGGCTATTGCAGACATTGCTGCTATGAACATTGGGGTGCATATGGCCCTTCTTTTCACTACATCTGTGTCTTTGGGGTAAATACCCAGTAGTGCAATTGCTGGGTCATAGGGTAGCTCTATTTTTAAATTTTTGAGGAACCTCCACACTGTTTTCCAAAGTGGCTATACCAACTTGCATTCCCACCAACAGTGTAAGAGGGCTCCAGGGGGGCATGTTTTTAAAGAATGAAGACAACACAGAAGAAAGCAAGACCAAGACACTTTACGTCCATTTTACTGACTGAGCTCCTTGATCCACCTTGTTTGTTTGTTTGTTTAGAGAGGGAGAGGGGAGGGGCAGAAGGAGAAGGAGAGAGAATCTTTTAATTTTAATTTTATTTTATTTGAATCCAATTAATTAACATATAGTATATTATTAGTTTCAGAGGTAGAGTTCAGTGATTCATCAGTTGTGTGTAACACCCGGTACTCATCACATCCCGTGCCCTCCTCAATGTCCATCACTCAGTTACCCTATCCCCCCACCTCCTCCATTCCAGCAACCCTCATTTTGGTTCTTGTAGTTAAGAGTGAGAGAGAGAATCTTAAGCAGGCGCCATGCCCAGTGCAGAGCCTGACGTGGGGCTCAATCTCACAACCCTGACCTGCGCCAAACCCAAGAGTCAGGCTCCCAACTGACTGAGCCACCCAGGGGCCTAGATCCACCTCATTTAAAACCATATCTATCCTTGGACTTTTTAGTTCCATGAGCCACTGATTGTCAATTGAACCCATGAGATCATTTATTTCCTATTCTTAGAATTTTATTTTATGACTCCTACTCTGAGTCCTTGCATATGAACTGTGAAGCTATAAGCATTGTTTTAAACATTCTTCTCCACTGTTCTTTCCCTAGAGGACCTGGAGACCCATCTTACCACCATTTGTTCATTCTGTGTCATGTCTGTTTTTGTTGTGCCACCAAGACTAAACCAAGATTGGGAGAGGACTGCCTGGCAGGACCCTGCCCGAGTGTGGGTGTTTCTGGGGCTACACTGGGCACAGCAGTCAGTGTATGATCTGGCTTGGTTGCCGTGATGAGGGAACAGTACAAAAGCAGTAGCCAGAAGACCAAACCATGGTTGGGAGCTGCAGGTGGCTGTTCAGTGGATGGAAGTAAAAGAACCAGCTGGAGAATAAGATAAAAAGTAGGGCCAGGATGGAAATGAGACTGTAAAGGCCGACGTAAGGCAAAAGCAAGTGAAATGGCTAAGTCTTAGGACCTCAGTCTGTAAACTCTGTCCACCCAGTGGGTGCTCTGTGATGGAGTGAACGCTTGAAGGGAGCAAACTTGGCTGGGCAATGACATAGTATTTGTCTGAGTTTTTCTCTTTCCATACTTGACTATCATTCAAAGTTATCTTGAACATATTATCAAGTCTTGCTAAGTAGGTGAGTCCGACATTTACAGGATAAACAATAACCTCTTCCAAGAGCCTATCATTTTAGTACAACAGACCATGATCCAGAAGACTAAGCCAAGTTCCTTGGGAGAATCCAGTGCTACTCAACTGGATACAACTCCCCAGGAGGGCAGTTGGAATTGTGTTGCGGCATTTGTTGGTTGTCACTGTGACTGCAGGTTGTTAACTAGTGTTCGATGGGCAGCAATCAGCTGCATTGTTGGTCTACAAAGTGAAATATTGCCCCGCCCAGAGTGAAAACTGTGTTCACCCCCAAATGGAAAACTCTGAGTATACGCTAGACAGTAACTTCCACTGTGTACTTCCGAAAGACTCCTTTACTTCCGGTCATGGATTTCAGCGGAAGAAGAGCTAAAAACACTACTTCTGCCCCAAACTCAAGCTTGTCTCTCCTGTGGAGGTTATCTGTTTACACCTGAATCGGACACGCTGGGTAGCGCTCAGGACGTCTGGGGAATGCCTGTCATGTTTCCTTTACTTCCCATTGGCTGTACCATGTGTACCCACAGAGACCCCCATCCTCAGCGGGGAGATTCCAGCTACCATGATGAGTCTCTTCCTTTCAGGTTTATTTGCCTGTGCATTATGAAATGTTTATTCTGCTTCTTTTTGAAGCTCCAGACACACTTTCTGTGGAAAGAGGCTACTCCTGATACAACGAATTAAATCTTTTCCACTTATTCATTTAAACTTTTACTTCTTCAGTCACATGCATGGAGTAAATATTTTGTTCCAGATGCCGTGCTAAGGGCTGGGTGCGTTTCTTCCTCATGTCACGTGTTTTTCACTCACTAGCTTCTTGACATTCTTTTCACTTCTATTTTCTTTGAGTTATTTTTCCTCTTGATGCTTTTGGCAATCATTTTGGTCATCACATCTAGGAACTACTTCTCCTTTCTAGTCAACCAGAATTTAAGAGACCAACTCCCAAACCCTTTTCTCTCTAGCAAAAAGGTTTGTGTTTATATCATACCCAATCCACGGGGAGACAGATGTGAGCATGCCCTGCAACTCCCCAAAACAGCTTGGTCCTCAAGACATCCTTCTGGACCCTTGCCTGTAAGCTGCTGTGGTATTGAGACTACTTGCTGTATTTGTTCACCAGGTCACTTCTGGTCTTGAGAAATTACTGGAAACTTTTACTTGGAGGCAACAGTGTATCTGCCTCCAGTTAGTATATACAGCGCTCCAGCTAGTTGACTGTGGGTTTGCTTGTTATGCAAATTGTATAAATCATTGTTATTTACTTAAAAAAATTCCCCTACTCTGCTGACGTTGATATCACCAAGTATCCCCTTCAGTTCACTGAGCTTCTCTTATGAGGACTAAATCCGTCCCATTCTTGAGACTTCTGACTCTAGGGTTACGGCATTTCTTTAATGGCCAGAATTGGTCTGAAGCTCCTTATCAGAGTAGCCTAATAATCATTGTTGGGAGAAACTTCAGCTTCTCTAGTCATTTAGCCCTTGTTTATCTTGTCCCGAGTCTCGTTCCCCATGGTCACATCTTCCACACTGCACAAGTGCTGGGGTTTGAGGATGAGCCGGCTGCTGGCTCACAGGGAAGGTAGAGGTAATGTAATCCCACAGTGAAAACCCCAGTAATTCTCCCCCTACAAGTAGAAAGTGTCCTGGCACCAGGCCTACAGAGACCCAACTTCAACAACAAGGAAGCTCACGGTTCAAAATTGTGAAACTGAGCAACAAGGAGACCAGAGTGTGCCTCTGTTTTTAAAAAGTCTGATCCACTACAAGCATACAGCCCTTGTGAGGGAAGATACAGTTATTAAAGCATCCACTGAGGCTTGATCTGCTTCAATCTAGCATTCAGAGTGCTCAGAGAATTGAATTCTCTGAGATGAAAGAATTCTGCTGTGTGCAAAGAGAATGCCCAGTGCTCTTCAGTTTCAGGGGCAGCCTTCTCATGGAGACTCCCAGGTCTAGATGACGGACCGTGCTTGGTTCTTCCCAGAAAGATCTACATGTGGAAAGAAGGCACTTCCTAAAGGTACGTTTAAGACATCGACTCAGGGTCTCTGGTAAGAGCCTGCCTCTCAGGGTAGGCAAGGGTAGAGGGAGACATGAAGGAGAGGAGGGGGAATTTCTTGCAGGAGGCAGGAACTCAAAGCAAAGACTGGTGGGAAGCAGGGGTGGGAAGCAGAGAAGCATCAAGTTTGTAAAAAGAAAAATGGAAAACCTTTGAAAGAAGAGGACAGAGAGATGCTGGAAGCCGTGATAAGTCAGCAAGAGTGGGAGGCAAACCAAACTAAACCAAGACAAAACAAACACTGAACAGTAATAAGAAGCAGAAATCCCTTTTCTGGGGTCCCCTGAAGTGTGAATCTTGGCTATAAGTAATTGTGCAGTTGACAGATACAAGCTGATTTCAAGGAGTGATAACATTTATTTATTTATTGTTTACTTATATTTTCTGGAACATCTGCATTTTCACAATTCTCTTCTTGGAGTGTACAGAAGTGGTTCACCTTGCCCTGAGATTCATGAAACAAGGCGGAGGCATTCTAGTTTCTGATACATTTTGGTGGCCTCGAAACCTTCTAACTCAAGGCCTGCTCATTCACTGTGCTCTGGATAAATAAATGAGGGAAGCGATGTTAATGTGATTTCCAATGATGACGGACACGTAAACACCGTTAACACCCTGCAGTAATCCAGCCTGGTTTAATGAGTGCTATTTGTGCTTCTTACAGATAGTAATTAATTTGGGTAGAATAGACCCACAGAATCTTAAAATAGTTTGTGCACCTGAGAGTAATTGTCTTTGAATCTATGCACATAACTGAACATAATTTCTGTGGTTGCTGTTGAAACTGGGTCTCTGTTGAGCTCTGGAATGGAAAGTGGAGACACTCTTCCCCTGGACAACCCAACATGAGAGTTGAGTTTCTACTACTCACAGAAAAAAACTTTTACTCATATTACGGACTGAATTGTGTGCTCCCCACCCCCACCCACTGCAAGTTTGTATGTTGAAGCCTTAGCACCCAGTCTGGCTGTATTTGGAGACAGGGCCTTTAGGGAGATAATTAAGGTGAATTGAGGTCATAAGGGTGATAAGGGTGGTACCCTGATCCAATAGGACTGATGTCCTTGTAAGAATAGAAGGGAAGAGATGTTCTCCAGGTTGAAGGCCATCCAGTTGCATCCTCGACACCAGGAGATATTTCAGCTGTGAAGGCATTTCCCTCCCACCGTCCACTCTCTGGCTTGCTTTGCAAGCACTGACTGCAGCAGCATAGAGATGTCATGAGCCTCAGCTCATGCCCTTCAAGGTTGGCCTTTGATGCTCTTGTATTTGATCCATTATCTGTAGAAACTTCACATGCTCTTGGCATTGTCACTCCAGAGCTAAAAGCAATGTCTTGGCATTGCAGAATATTTTGTGACTCGTCTGATTCAACCCAGATGAGACTGTCTAATTCTAGCATCATGAGGAAGGATGAAAGAACATAATTTCCTAAAAAAAAACACCAAAATTGTTAGAAATAAAAGCCTGTGAACCCAAGAAGCACAGTCTCAAAATGGAGAAAGCAGAGAGTCTTAGAAGGCTTTCTGGAACCACAAAATCCGCTGTAGATTTTTTACGATCTGTAAGAATAACTTTTTTTTTAAAGATTTTATTTATTTGAGAGAGAGAATGAGAGAGAGAGAGCACATGAGAGGGGGGAGGGTCAGAGGGAGAAGCAGACCCCCCGCTGAGCAAGGAGCCCGATATGGGACTCGATCCCGGGACTCCAGGATCATGACCTGAGCTGAAGGCAGTTGCTTAACCAACTGAGCCGCCCAGGCGCCCCTGTAAGAATAACTTTAAAGAAAAATAAAAATTGACACACTAGAGGGAACACTCTGTGTGTATAGCGGTTTTAAAATATGCATTTGTTCACACTCAAGAGTACAAAACCTCTTGGGTTCTTCTTCCTACAATGGCTTTCTGTCTCACTCTAACTCAACAGCTGTAAATGGTAAATCGTGCTAGTACATTTCCATTAACATTAGCAAAATTTATGTCAACTGCACTGACAACAACTGTCAGTCTTTAAAGACCCTAATCTTCCCTTGCAAGAGGACACACATCCGTGTCACACCTATGGTTTCTCATGCGTCCTGGTACCATTTGTCTATCTCGTTTCCCTTTTGTTCTCCTCTGGACTCAGAAGGCTCCTTGCTCATCAATCAGCTTTAGTGTCAATGAGGTATATCCTGACTTGGTACAGTCTCCCCTATTATTCCCTCCTCTGGCACAGTTGCCTTTTTATCCCAGGGAATGAGGTTTTCCTTGCAGGGCAGCTACATTTGTGTGCTGTAAAGACAGAAGACAAATTGATTTTGAAACTGCGATATACTGCATAACTTCAGGTAATGTCTATTATTCCATAAACAGCACTTTTTTTCCTACGGAAACATATACAAGGGCTTATGACTCCCACCCATCAGAAAGCATTATGCCAGGTTTACAGTTTTTCCAGAAAGTCATGGGATGTGGACAGTCCTCAAGCTCGCAGCCTGTTCTGTAGACGGATGGAGCCCCCTCTACATTTGATCCCGCTCAGAACTCAGCTGGGGCTTCTCACACTATTTGTGTGTGAGAGGGCCAGTGCCTTTTATTTCCAACACGTCATGGACTGCGAATTTTATAAAATGCAAAATCAGAGGCTTGGATGCTGCGGCAACGTCAAATTTCAAATAAAAGTTTCTAAGTGCTTGTTCTCACTTTCTATACTTATTGCAGATGGTGATGGTTCATGGAGCAGCCCAGATTTGTGGACCAAACTTTGGATAGCATGCAGCCTGGATCTCTGGCCACATGGTGCTAAGACTCATCCCGCAAAAGCCATCATGTGACACAGAATGCATTCTCCTCTGTTTCCTAGAGCAGGATAGATTTTAGACCTATACGGAGGGCAATGATTTAAACTTGCTTTTGAAGGAACAGGTGCTGAAAGCATCTGTCTTTGTTGGAACCCTGAGTCACTGCAATCAAAGCATGATGATGTACGGCATTCAGGTGGGAAGGAGAAAACAAACAAACCTGCAAGAGAGCAAACAAATCCGTTCAATGGCTACTCAGAATTGGAAAGGGAGCCACAACCAAAAATACAAATGAGTTAGAAAAAATAGAAGAAAATCATTAAAACAAACAAAGTTTATGTATTCGTCCATTCACTCACCAACAAATACCTGAGTACCTACCGTATACCAGTCTGGGTGCTGGACACACAATGAACAAAAAATCTCTGACAAATCCGTGAGGAAGCATAGGTAAAATCTGACACAAGAATAAAACACAAAAAATGACTACAAAACCAAACCAAACCAAAGACGAAGTCAGTTTATTAGTATGATGTGTTATTTAAGGGAAACCGTGTGTAGTCCTCGTATCACAGAGAGGGCCATGAGATGACAACATTATGTTCCATTAAACACCCCTGGATGATACTGTAAGAGAACTAGCACTAGTTTGGGTGGCCCCTGAAACAGCCCAGGGTATAGATGAGTGGTGTTTTCTGACTGTAGACATAAGCCCTTGTAGAGGGAAAATGGTACAGGACAAATAAAATGGGAGTGCCAATGTGAACCAGTCAGTTAGGAATAAAATAGTAGCCCATTCTGGGCAGAACCATGTCCTAAGTCTGTAAAAATTGAGCAATGATATATCGCTTGCTTTCCATGACTCGTTTACATTATTTAATTTTATTTTTGCAATAACCCTAATATTAGATAGTATTATGTTCCTATCAGACATGAGAAAACCGGTTAGAAATGGACACAGCTGGGATTAACACCCAGGTTTACCTCCAAGCCACTGACGTTTCTACCCTACTACATGGTCTTCTCCAACCAAACTGTTGAGAGACAAAGACAGAGAGAGAAACTTGAAAGCCACAAGGGAGAAGTGACATGACATTGTATGATGTACAAGGGATCCTCAATAGGCCGTACAGCTTACTTCTCATCAGAGACCATGGAAGCCAGAAGACAGTGAGATGCCATATTGGAAAGGCTGAGAAAAAAAAAATTGTCAACCAAAAATCTGTATCAGGCAACATTATCCTTCAAAAATAATAGAGAATTTAAGACATCCCCAAATAAACTAAACCCAGGAGAATCTGCTTCTACCAGATGTGCCCCACAAGAAACATTCCAGAGACATCATCAGGCTGAAATTAAAGGACACTAGACAGTCAGTCAAATACACATGTAAAGATAGCTACATTAGATAATTATAAGTTTTTTTAAAGAGTTTATTTATTTATTTGACAGAGAGAAAGAGGGAGAGAGAGCACAAGCAGGGGGAGCAGCAGAGGGAGAGGGAGAAGCAGGCTCCCCGCTGAGCAAGGAGCCTGATGGGCTCGAACCCAGGACCCTGGGATCATGGCCTGAGCTGAAGGCAGACACTTTAACTGACTGAGCCACCCAGGCACCCCTATAAGACAGTATTAATGTGTTTTTTAAATTTTTTAAAAAAGATTTTATTTATTTATTTGACAGAGAGAGAGAGCAAGCACAAGCAGGTGGAGCAGCAGAGGGAGAGGGAGAAGCAGACTACCCACTGAGCAGGGAGCCCAACATGGGGCTTGATCCCAGGACCCTGGGATCATGACCTGAGCTGAAGGCAGATGCTTAACTGACTAAGCCACCCAGGTGCCCCAAGACGGTATTAATGTATTTTTTGTTGTTTGCAATTCCTTTTTTTTTTTTCCTATCTGGTTTAGATGACAACTGCATAAAACAAGAAGTATAAATATATATTGATGCAAGCACAATATACAAAGATATAATATATGACAATAACAACATGAAATAGTTTTAGTATACTATTGAAATTAAGTTGGTATTATCTGAACTAACTTTCGCACAGCAAAGGAAACCATCAACAAAACCAAAATCCTACTGAATGGGAGAAGATACTTGCAAATGATGTATCTGATAAAGTGTTAATATCCAAAATATATAAAGAGCTAATATAACTCAACACCGAAAAACAAATAATCCAATTAAAAATGAGAAGACCTGAATACACGTTTTTTCAAAGAAGACATATGAATGCCAACAGACACAGGAAAATATGCTTAATATCACTCATCATCAGGGAAATGCAAATCAAAACCATAGTGAGATATCACCTTACACCAGTCAGAATGGCTAGAATAAAAAAGACAAGAAATAGCAAGTGTTGTCAAGGATGTGGAGAAAAAGGAACCCTCGTGCACTGTTGGTGGACATGCAAGCTGGTGTAGCCACCGTGGAAAACAATATGGAGGATCCTCAAAAACTTAAAAATAGAGCTACCATATGAACCAATAATTCCAGGACTGGGTATTTACCCCATGAAAATGAAAACACTAATTTGAAAAGATACATGCACCCCTATGTTTATTGCAGCATTATTTACAATAGCCAAAATATAGAAACAAGCCAACTGTCCACTGATAGATGAATCGATGAAGAAGATGTGGTGTATATACACAATGGAATATTACTCAGCCATAATTAAGGATGAGATCTTGCCATTTGTCACAATATGGATGGGTCTGGAGGGTATCATGCTAAGTGAAATAAGTCAGACAGAGAAAGACAAATGCTGTATGACTTCATTTATATGTGGATCTAAAAATCAAACAGATTAATAAACAAACAAAAAACAGAATCAGACCTAGAAATGCAGAGAACTGATGGTCGCCAGAGGGGAGGGGAGTGGGAGGATGGGCAAATGGGTGAAGGGGAGTGGAAGAGACAAGCTTCCACTTATGGAATGAAGAAGTCACGGGAATAAAAGACACAGCACAGGGAATATAGTCAATGGAATTGTGATGGTGTTGTATGGTGACAGATGGGAGCTCATTTGTGGTGAGCGTCGCATAAAGTAGAGAGTTGCTGAATCACTAATTTGTACACCTGAAACTAATGTAACACTGCATGTCACCTGTGCTCAAATAATAAAAAGAAGATGTGAATATTATTTAGCCACAAAAGAGAAGGAGATCTTGCCATTTGCAATGTGAATGAAGCTGGAGGACATCAGACTGAGTGAAATTAGACGAGAATGATCAATGTTGTATAATCTCACTTATATGTGGAATCGAAACACACCAAACTCATGGCCTCAGAGAACAGACTGGTGGTTGCCAGGGGTGGGGTGTGTGTGTGGGTGGTGGTTGGTGGGGGATTGAAATGGATGAAGGTGTTCGAAGGGTACAAACTTACGAGTTCTAAGCTGAAGAAGGGAAATAATGTACACACAGCGTGGCGACTATCGTTGACAATGCTGTACTGTATACTCAGAAGCTGCTGAGGGGAACTCTTAACCGTTTCCACCACACACACAAGTTGTGACTATGTGAGTCGCTGAGTGTGTTAACTTAAACTTAGTGTGGTCATCACAACATGTATCAAGTCACTACCGTGAACACCTCCAATTTACACTATATGTCAATTCTATCTCAGCAAAGCTAAAAAATGAAAAAAAAATTAAAAAGCAATGCAGGGGCGCCTGGGTGGCTCAGTCGTTAAGCGTCTGCCTTCGGCTCAGGTCACGATCCCAGGGTCCTGGGATCGAGCCCTGCATCGGGCTCCCTGCTCCGCAGGAAGCCTGCTTCTCCCTCTCCCACTCCCCTTGCTTGTGTTCCCTCTCTCGCTATCTCTCTCTCTGCCAAATAAATAAATAAAATCTTTTAAAAAGCAATGCAAAACCTTGAAGAATTGTATGCAAATTTGAATATTTAGGTCCTCTGGCTGCAGCTGGAGAACGGATTGCCAAGAGTAGGTGGGCAGAGACCAGGCAACGGACGGTCAGAGAAGCACAAGTGAGGGTCAGGGCTGTGAGCAGGTCCAGCTTAGCCATTCAGCACAGCGGGCCCCATGCCCTCGGCCCAGGGCACCTGTTAGTGGCCTGTGAAAATGTTTAATTTGCTTAGCTTAAAATCAGAATTTCAAAATGAATATAATAATGTTGAACATATAATAACGAATTGAGCTTGGATTATATCTGTCTTTATATGAACAAAGTGATAAGATGTAATTTTAAATATATATATATTTTTAAAGATTTTATTTATTTATTTGAGAGAGAGAGAATGAGAGGAACACATGAGAAGGGATAGGGTCGGAGGGCAAAGCAGACTCCCTGCCGAGCAGGGAGCCCGATGCGGGACTCGATCCCGGGACTCCAGGATCATGACCCGAGCCGAAGGCAGTCGCTTAACCAACTGAGCCACCCAGGCGCCCCTAAATATATTTTTTTATGGCATCAGGGCTCCATGAAGGCAAGAGTGCCCAGGGCTCCCTGGCGTCATCATGGGGCTCCAGCCGTGAGAGCAGAAGGAAAGTGACTCGGAGGATAAAAACTGATAGGGTTGGTGATGATTGGACTGCAGACCCTGGCGGTTGGGGCTGGTGGTGGCCGCGGCTGAGATGGTAAACAGTGGGGAGAGGGCGTCAATCCGAGGCGTCCGTGGGACCTGGAGGATGACAGAGGGGCAGTCTGTGTGCATACCATGCTGTGTTCCGACCAGCGAAGTCTCATTTCTTTGGTCTCTGCTACTGGGACGAGAAAATCGCTTTCCCAGATAGAAGCTTCCTTTGCAATAGCATTTATTATCCTGGGATTTTACCTGTCTTAACTTTTATTATAGTAATTGGAGGTCTGGGGACTGTCTGGAGCGCTTTGAGGGAGTATCATTCTTTTGCTGAAATGTGTAAACTCTACCAGTACTGATTACGTTTTGCAAGATGCAGAAAACCCTGGCTGATTTAAAAATTAAAGAAGAAAGAAAAGAAAAACAAAAACAGCTATTCACTCAGCCCCTCTTTGCACATTTAGGCAGATAATACCATGAATGCTGGAGCATAAACAACAAATTATATTAAACAAGCCACGCTATGTACATCTCCATTGGAAACACATTAGAAAATTAAACTCAACAGCTGCCTAATGTACTAAATGATCAAATCAGAAGGAAGTGAATGTCTTTTTGAAGCTCTCCAAAAGGATTTACAACTAAAGTGTTAAAAAAATTAGGAGATTCTATGCATTTGATGGTGACCTTAGAAACATCTTAAGTATCTTCCGACAGCATCTTCGGTTCATGTTTTATTAAAACCTTTGTTTCTTCAATTATATCCGATAACATAAAGCGTTTTGTACATTAGAGAGAATCTGAGGTCTTTTGCCTATATTGAAAAAAATCTCACATAAAATATATGATATCCAATTTAGTCTTTTCTGTAATAAAATAAAACTTGACCCAACACATCGTAATAAAAGAGCAGTTGAACCAGACCAGATGATGTACCCCTGAGAAACCCACAAGTCATCATTTTGATAATTTCTTCTTCCTCAGACATCAGCAGAAGTGGGTCTTTTGTAAAAATTAACTATGCTAAAAGTCTCTTCTCTTTAAATTTCTTCCCGACAATTATTAATTTTTAAGATCAACCAGAGCCATAAAATCTATACATATTGAGATCTCACCATCTCCTTTTTTCCTCTTGCCTCTGATGCCTGGGGTCATGGTCAGGCCAAAAACAATTAAGCAGAATGTAGGTCAGTTCACCGGGTGATCAATTTACCCATTCTTTTGGGTCCTCGCTCTGAAGATTCCCAGGCTAACACTATGGCAGGTGCTATTTTGAGCAGGGATGAAAGAAGAGGATCTTCAAAGAATACCACTGCATGGTGAGCAACGTTTCTAGAGCACATGACGGAAGGGCCTGCAGAAAGGGATTCTCAGCTTCAAGAGCCCCCAGGAGACTACATGACTACGTATGGTGACACATTTCTTTTAAGAAGAGGGCGGATCCGATGTGGAGTGGAAGACCCTGGCTGGAAGGAGAACCCTGGACTCGGAGTCAGGTGCTGGACTGAGGACCCTGTCAGGTCATTAACCAGCTCGTGTGTGTGTGTGTGTGTGTGTGTGCTAAGTCTTTTAACTTCTCTGGGCTTCAGTTTCTTCTTCTGCAAAGAGGGTGTCAGTTCATCTTTCAAGTTCACTTCACGGGCTTCCATGAACATCTTGGTGGCCGAAGAATCTGCTGTGAATTGATCTCCCCCTTTCTATGAAGGGTTACTTTTTTTCAGGTTGGTCATCTTATCTTCTTCCCTAGTGTGGCAGGCAGAATAACGCCCCTCTTCCAGGATGTCCACGTCCTGATCCTTGGAACCAGTGACTGTGTTTCCTTGCATGACAAAAGGACTTTGCAGATGGACTAATGGATCTTGATGTGGAGAGATTGCCCTGGGTTCTCCTGGTGGGCCCGAAGGCACGGCGAGGATCCTTCTTTATAAAGAGGGAGGTATGAATGTCCGAGTTAGAGAGAGAGAGAGGGATTTGAAGGAGCTATCCTGCTGGTTTCAGGAATGGGGGAAGGGACCATGAGCCAAGGAATGCAGGTGGATTTCTAGAAGCTGGAAAAAGGCAAGAAAACAGATTTGCCCCCAGAGCCCGCAGAAGGAAGCTCTGCCAATCCATTTTAGACTTCTGACTTGCAGAACTATAAAATATTAAATGTATGTTCTTTCAAGCCACTGAATTTGTAGTAGCCACAAAGAAACTCCTACACCTGGAGAGGGTGGACTTCTGGGTCTGTATCCTCCCTCTGGTGGCAAGGTCAAGTAACATACTAACAGCTCGGCTGCTTAGCATCTGTCCATCCCCGAGGAAAGATTTTTCATTTACAGCCTAGGAAACTGCTGCAGAGGATTGGACCCTGGCAGGAGAGGAGAGTGAACGGTACAGGCAGTGCTCAAAGAAGAAATCTTCCTGTTCGCTTAAAGCCATGTCTATAAACATCCTTTCTCTGTGGAAGCAGGGGACCTGCAGTGGGCGATTTGCATCTGGAGGCTGAGCTAGCAGAGGCAGCATCCTCTTCAGATGAAACCTTGTTTGGATTTGTATAGTACCAAGTGGCTCAGAGCCCAAGAGCAATAGAAACACAATTGCAAAGTTGGTATGGCTGCAGCAGGAAATTCACTTGAAGGCATGGATTTCAGAAACAGACAAAGTCTGTAATAATTACGTGTTGATCGATATATCGCTGGCAGGTAACACTGGAAGGTTGGGGTGTGTCTGTGTTCATCTGAGCTGGTTTGAGATACCCAGGGCAGAGGCCCAAGGAAAACTCTAGCTAAGGTGTTGTGGAGGCTCACATGACATAATGCATTCAATTATTATTATTATTATTTTTTTAAAGATTTTATCTATCCATTTGAGAGAGAGAATGAGAGAGAGAGAGAGCACATGAGAGGGGGGTGGGTCAGAGGGAGAAGCAGACTCCCCGCTGAGCAGGGAGCCCGATGCGGGACTCGATCCCGGGACTCCAGGATCATGACCTGAGCTGAAGGCAGTCACCTAACCAACTGAGCCACCCAGGCACCCATAATGCATTCAATTATTAAATAGTCATGTCCATTAGCGATGGCTGGCAAAGGGACATTTAATGGTGCTCTATGGGGATTATCATGGAGATGGCACTCACAGATCTTCCCGACAGAGGATCCCACAGTCCCGGCTCTAACAGGGAAGTCTCCCCGCCCATCATGCCTTGCATAGAACATACCCCAGAGGAAGAAGGGCCGACCTACAAAGCTCCCATCGTCCCAACAGGGAGCTGTCAGATGTCGAAGGCAACACTTGGCGAGGCATATTGGAGGGAAGCAGATTCCTGGAGAAATCGATTTGATGTTGAGTCAATGTTTGAAAGCACTTAGTAAAAGGGCTTAAGCAAAGACTTAGTCTTGTTGGTAACAGAGCCGATTAAGGAGACATTCCAGAGAAGACCACGTGGCCCAAGACAAGGCTGGAATGCAACACTCTGGATTATTCACATAGCCACGCTGCTCATCCCTGAGATGACCAGGACAGGAATGTCAGAATCTACTCTACATTGCTTAGCTTCTAGAATGTATATAAATTCACAAATGAATGCCACCGTTCTTGTTCGTGGAGCCCTTCTGCTGGCTTGAAGTGCTCTTTGCGGCATTCACAAATACAGGTAGCTGAATTGTGCAGGGAGCAGAGCCTTGCATTCCGGATTTTCTGCTCCGAGGTGCTGGTGGCGTGTGTACGGCGTTCTCAGGGAGACGGGGCATCACCCGGTGATGAAGCCCGGAGCTTGGGTGCACGCGAGGCACTTAACTTTGCTCCTCTCGGCTTCAGTTTTGTCAATCTTAAAATGGAGGTTAAAATAGTACCTCCCTCTAGGGTGTTCATGAAGAAAAAAAAGGAGTTAGCGCCACAAAAACCTAAGCAAAGGAAGTGCCCCGCGCAGAATCAGCGTTCAGTGTGTCCTCATTCTTATTAATAATTCGTCTCTCCGTGGGTTACTTCTGCCTGTGAGTGATGATCGGGTGGCCAGAAGCTGTGAGTTCAAAATCATACCCAAGAGCAGCTGTTTCGTGGAAGAGCTGAGTATGATAACGAAACCCTAACTACCCTAGTATTCAGTGAGTCCTGAGCACCTGTTCTACTGCTTTTGTGGTTGGCAGCTTCTAGCAAGTTCTCTGGCAAGAGCCGCTCCATTTTGTAGTAGAGATTTAAACTCCCTTTCCATCCTCTGCAGGGCCAGAGCATGCCTTGAGGCCTGTGGACTGATAAAATATGAAAACTCCAGGACTAGAGAGACATCTTTCTTTCTTTCTTTCTTTCTTTCTTTCTTTCTTTCTTTCTTTCTTTCTTTCTTTCTTTCTTTCTTTCTTTCTTTCTTTCTTTCTTTCTTTCTTTCTTCTTCCTTCCTTCCTTCCTTCCTTCCTTCCTTCCTTCCTTCCTTCCTTCCTTTCTTTCTTTCTTTCTTTCTTTCTTTCTTTCTTTCTTTCTTTTCTTTCTCATCAGCGAGAAGGCACAGCAGGTGCCCTTCCAAAGGCAGAGAACATGGATGCTCCCCCATCTGTCCCTACTGACAATACCTAGAGTCCTCAGGGCTCCTGAGGCCCAGGGATCACCTCCCAAGGCAAACGCTGCTCTTTCACAGACCAAAGGAGCCCACGGGATGCTGGGATGCTCCCTAGGCTTGGGGACAGGGTCCCCCTCCCCGGGAGACCGAGCACTCAGCTGTCCTCCTTGCATCCCCATTTTGTACTGCACAGGACGTTTCCTGGTGTTGCAGAAGCGAACGCTAATTTCCTCTTCAATGGCACACCAGGAGTGCATCTGGGGTGGGGGGGGGAGGTCGCCCTGTCTACGTCCCTGTCTCTCTGAGCCCCAAATGCCCGTGCTGCCTGACAATGGCACATAGGGTCCGCCAGGGAGGAGATGGCAAGAGCTCTGCCTGACGGCATGGGCTGACTCAGCTTCCTGGGGAAGACTTTCTTTCTTCCTTGACGACATGTCTGAGAGATCATGACTCCTCCATCTGCTGGAAAGCTGTCGAGTTTGGCCAAGGCTCGAAAACTTCTCTTACTCCTTTTCATCTCTGCGGGCTAACGTGCTCGACAGGGACGAGGCAGGTGCAGTTGAACACAGCATCAGCCCCGCAGACCCGGCGGGGTCCTGGCTGCCCCCAGGGGCTGCTCCCTGAGCCTCCCCACACCCTGCCACAGTCAGGGTAAATGCTTTCTTTTCAATAACTCCTTGGACCTCACCAAGCAGAGTCATAATTGTTACCTTATTCAGTCCCCATGAAAATCTCATGGCGTGGGAAAGGAAAGAACAGCAGTGTTGTCTCTTATATCTCACATCCGTGCAAGGTACGGATACCTAAATGTAAGAGCGGCTGGTCTTTATTGAATACTTGCCATATACCCAGCACTATTTTAAATGCTTCCCCAGATTTTTTTTTTTTTTTTTTTTTGCTGATTATCATTATAGTCCTATGAAGAAGTGTGTCACTATCCCCCTTTTACAGATGAGAAAAGTGAAGCCATTATAGGATAAATCACTTAGCCAGGATCACCCAGCTGGTGGGTGTCCAAGTTCAATTTAAACCCAGCTGTCTCAGGGCAAAGCTCTTGCTTTTCATTCTTAAGATGATGCATCCTTTGCAGGACTCCAAAGAAATCTCATGACAAACTTGCAATGTAGGAATCATTATTTACATTTTACAGATGAAGATGTGGGTTTTAGAGAGGATAAGGAACTTTTTCATGACTACACACTTTCAGTCCTTGAGAATATGGGTGAATCTAATCTAAGATCTCTGTTCTCTCTTGAGTCAGGGATCCAGTTTTATTTTGCTCTTCCGTTGGCTCATTGTAAAAATTATGGGATCTTAGAGATATATGTCTCCTTTTCTCAGATTTGGTTTCAGGCCATGGAATGGTGGTGGTACAGTGACTTCTAGAAGAGACGATTAGCCCCAGAATCATTCAGATCTGGGGCCACCCAGCTCCAGCCTCCACATGCTGAAGTTACCACAGTGACTAGACAAAGGAAATAAATATCTGTACTTTGTTTCCATCTGTGTGGAGATGGTCATGTGGAGCAGTTTGAGCCAATAGACAAGCCAAAATTCATCTACCAGGGGAACGGGGGTGGTTTAGGAAAGCTTTTACAATAAGAGAAACGAATGCAACTGGCACTACCACTTCCTCATTCTTTCTCTCTTAAACCAAAGTGTGATGCCTGGAGGTTCAGCAGCCATACTGTGACTATGAAGCTGTCAACTGGAAATGGCAAAGAGGAAAGATGAAAGAGCATGGTTGAGCTTTGGATTGTCTGCCTCCAGACTTTCTGTGTCAGAAAAACAAACTCCTTTGCTCCTCCTTTTTTATTTTTTATTTTTATTTTTTTTTAAGATTTTGTTTATTTGACAGAGAGAGACACAGCGAGAGAGGGAACACAAGCAGGGGGAGTGGGAGAGGGAGAAGCAGGCTTCCCACGGAGCAGGGAGCCTGATGCGGGGCTCGATCCCAGGACCCTGGGATCATGACCTGAGCCGAAGACAGACGCTTAACGACTGAGCTACCCAGGCGCCCCTGCTCCTCCTTTTTTAAAAGCCCCTCTTTGTTGGGAGTTTCTCTTGCTTTGTGAATGATACAAGGTCTAAACACCTAGACTGGTTCCAGGAACCTTGTATCCTTGTGTCTGTTGGGGTAAGCTTAGTTTCACGCTGTCTCCTCTCTTTCTCTCCTGCCCAACACAGCTTCACATTTTTTTCTTCATCCCTCAGGGTCTCCTGTGAAATGTGGGTGCTTTGTCTCCTGCCAACAATGTACGAAGGATGCATGAAGGGCAGCTTTAACCATATATCTTAATCTCTGAACAGGAAAACTCAAAGTTCTTTTTTTTAAGTTGGAGATTTAAACTGAGCATTCTGCTTTTATGTGGCAATGTCAAGAAAGCCTATATTCTGTATTTGGGGTTGTGTGGATTGCCCTGGAATTAGAGCGGATTTCCCCCAAAACATGTTATGCATTGTTCTGTTCCATACCTACCAAGCTGGCTGTTGATACGGATGCATGGTCTGTTGTTCATTCCCTCAGCCAATCATGACCAAGACCTCCTGCTCTTTCTTAATTTGGTGGAGTGAATGCCTTGATTAGTTAAAAAAAAAGAATTCATGGTGTTTCCAGGAATTATATTCTTCTTCTATTTGAAACAAATTACCAAAAATTATTCTATTTGAATCAAATGTAGTTGTTCCTTTTCACCTAGGGGGCCTGGACCTCAATATATGTAAATTTAAGTGGAGTAGGGTAACACAAAGAGTTTTAGTAACAAACACACACGCACTCACACATGTGTGTGTGCACATGCAACTCACGCATGCACACACACTCGGTGCAGGGATGTATACTAGAATGCCTAGAATAGTTACTTTAGCTAGTTTAAGAAGTGTGCATGGGATCCAGGAAGCACGTTCAAGTGATGTTGGCAGAATGTCTTTAGAAGAATTCCAGAAAGACTGAGCGGGGCCATAGGCAGCCTGCGTTTGATTTCTGATTCTGCCGCTTCCCCACTGGGTGGCCTTGAGTAGGTTACTGAATGCTTCTGGACCCCCGGTCCCTTGCCTGAAACACTGGACATTGAACAGGGTTTTTTGTTCATTTTTGTTTTTTTTGTTTTGTTTTTCATTTTTTGTTTTTTGTGGCTCTGACGTTCTGTGACTCTAACTTCCCCCCACATATTACATTTTTCTAGATTTTTAAAGAAATGGTATCAAGAGCACTGGCTTTCATTTAATGAAAAGTAATCTCCTTACTTCATACTAGTTATAAAAATATAATCAGGATGTACTACAGGCATAATTTTTTAAATTACACAAAGAAATATGTAACTGTGTCTTTAACTCTGTGTAGGGGACACCTTCTGAAAAAGATACAGAAAACTGAACTACAGAAGTCAACATACACAAATTGAACAATATCAAAATGAAAACTTCTGTGTTATAAGACAGAACCTGGAGACCAGAGGACTATATTTGCCTATGTGAAATGGAAGAAGGATGGGTATCCAGAGTATACTTGTGTGTTGATATCGACAAATCAGTTTGTTTCAGGGCTCCCCTAGTGGAACCTTTCTCTAGGGCATCATGGTTTTGCATTTGCAATTCTATCAAGACTGGAAGTTGAAGTCTGCTTAAGTTAATTAAACTTCAGTTTCCCCAAGTGTAGAAAAGCGGGTAATATATATATCGATTCACAGAAGAGGAAATAAAAATGACCAGTAGGCACATGAAAATTGGCTCTACTCTTTCCTCATCGGGGACATTGAGATCAAAACTAGGAGATCACACATTCCATAAGGTGCTGGCAAACATAAAGGGAAATAGGGAATAAACACCATGCAGGGTATATAGTTGTATTGCCATTTTGGAGGGTAACTTGTTAGTGCTAGAAATTAAAATCTTGCCTATGCATTTCTTTTTCTTTGCTTTCTCTATGGCCTCAAATGTGCAGATTTGGATTAGTTATAATCTTGGGTTGTGGCTCACTTTAAATATGGTTCCATGTATGTCTCATTCATTTGTTCATGTTTACTGCATGTGTGAACTCATCAGTCAGTGCAGAACTAGCACCTTGACCGTGACTCTTACTGCATCACTATCCCCAGGATAACACATCTCTCCACATCTACCCAAGGAAAGAACATCTAAAATCATGTGTTCCTAATGTTGTCCTTTAAATGTGTATACACAGCTTTATCTCATCTATATGAATTCCTAAGAGGTATATTTTAAAATTCTAGTGTGGCTTTTTTTTTTTTTCTTTCAACTTACCATAAAAGGGCACAAAGCCATCCAAATAGAGAAGAAAAGGCCTTTTCCAGGAAGCATTCACACACCACCAAGACCAGGTCAAGCCCAAGGAGAATCTGGTTTCATGGCTATGTATTTACAGAATGATTTCCATTTGAAAATTGTTTTCCAAATATTTTAGGAAGCCACCGTGGGAGACTTTTCAGTGAGTGGAAAAGAAAAAGAACTCATACCTCTGTGAAATTTTTATTAATTGAGAATTACTGTTGAGAATTTGGAAGAGCTTATGTGAGATTTGAAATGGAAGGAGGTTTTGAAATATTCACATGAGGATTCCATTAGAAAGTTTGAAAAGGCTTGAAAAGACATGTTAAAAATAATTAGGGGCGCCTGGGTGGCTCAGTTGGTTAAGCGACTGCCTTCGGCTCAGGTCATGATCCTGGAGTCCCGGGATCGAGTCCCACATCGGGCTCCCTGCTCGGCAGGGAGTCTGCTTCTCCCTCTGACCCTCCCCCCTCTCATGTGCTCTCTCTCATTCTCTCTCTCTCAAATAAATAAATAAAATCTTTAAAAAAAAAATTAAAAAAAACAGAGAGAGTGAGGAAAGGTAATTACCAGATAAGGAGTTTTTTTTTTTCTTCTTCTTCTTTTTTTTTTTTTATGTGGCAAGTGATAAAACAGGCTGGTTATTAACCTGGCAGGTAGAGGGACAACCCACTGATGGTAATTGGGGAAATGAATCCTCAGGATAGCAGTTCTTCCCTTCTTCTGAGGAAATCATTGCTTAATTGAAGCAGATCCACTAGAATCTTTACAATTTCTTGAAAGAATTGGTGATTCAAGAGGCTTTTGTGACTACAAAACAGTGATTTAAATCATTCCCCGAGGAAAGAAGTTTGGAAGAAGATTAAAAAAAAAAAATAATGCCAGTTTAGCTATTAGTGTGGAAAACCTTCAGGACTGAAAGAGATGTTTACCAGCCACACTGTGCTTTTTATGACTTGGAGGCAATGTCATATCTGGGCTCACTTGAGAGAGTAGTTCCATTGTGACAAACATCGGTGGGGTGTCCTGATGTAATTCTGGGAATGCTGCATAAGATGTAATATTCTGTGTCACAGCTTATGGTAGGGGAAGAAAAAACAAGGAAAATCAGGGGGAGGAAACAGGTATCTAGATCTAGGAAAAAAAACTCCTAGAACCGATAAATGAATTCAGTCAAGTCTCAGGATACAAAATCAATGTATAGAAATCTGTTGTGTTCCTATACACTAATAATGAAGTGACAGTAAGAAAACAACCCCATTTGCAACTGCACCAAAAACAATAAAATATCTAGGAATAAACTTAACCAGGGAGGCGAAAGACCTGTACTCTGAAAACTATAAAACACTGATGAAAGAAATTCAAGACGATGCAAAGAAATGGAAAGACATTCCATGCTCATGGATTGGAAGAACAAATATTGTTACAATGTCTATACCACCCAAAGCAATCTACAGATTTAATGTAATCCCTTTCAAAATATCAGTAGCAGCAAGATGGCTGAGGAATAGGAGACCTGGATTTCGTCTGGTCTCAGGAATTCAGCTGCATAGGGATCAAACCATTCTGAACACCTACAAACTCAACAGGAGATCGAAGAAAAGAAGAGCAACAACTCTCTGAACAGAAAAACGACCACTTTCTGGAGGGTAGGACATGCAGAGAAGTGAATCCAAGGCGATATTCGGGAGGATAGATGGCGGGGGAGGGGGCCTCTGTCAGCCGCTTCTGGCAAGTGATAGAGCCGTGGAGCACAAAATCAGAACTTAGAAGTCTGCTCCGCTGAGGGACGTCACTCCAGTGGCTAAGCAGGGGGTGGAACCCTTGCGGGACAGTGTGGTCTCAGGACCCTCAGGGTCACAGAAAGACCAGGGGTGCCTGAGTGCGGCAGAGCTCCCAGGTATCAGAGTGGGGAAGCCACTGCAGAGACAGAGCCGAGGTGCGGGCTCTCAGCTCGGGGTTGCCATAAACCGTGATCCGCGGCACAGTCGGGCCACTGATCCTCCAGCAGGGACCCAACAAGCGGCAGATCCGGGGACACTCCCCTTCCTCCCCTGGGAGGAGCGGTACAGGAGCGCACCGCAGGAATCTGCTGGGTTTGGAGACTCCACACCGAGTCGGGTGCCAGAGATAGAAACGCTCGGTCACAGGCCGGGTGAGCACGGAGTGCGGCCGGAGACCAGGGAGAGGAGAGTGATTGACTGCTTTTCTCTGGGGGCTCACTGAGGAGCGGGGCCCCGAGTTCTTTGCTCCTCTGGGGTGGAGATTGGGAGGCCGCCATTTTCACTCTCTGCCTTCAAAGCTGTATGGAAAGCTTGCAGGGAACAAAAGCTCCCGAGAGCAAACCCGAGCAGATTACTTAGCCAATACTGGGCAAGGGTGGGGCAACTCCACCTCTGGCAAAGACATTTGGGAACCACGGCAATAGGCCCCTCCCCCAGAAGATCAGCAAGAACAGCCAGCCAAGACCAAGTTTACCGATCAATGAGAACGGCAGAACTCCAGAGCTAGGGGAATCAAAAATGGGGGCGCTAACTGCTAGGATAAATGAGGCAGAAGAGAGAATCAGTGATATAGAAGACCAAATGATAGAAAATAAAGAAGCTGAGAAAAAGAGAGATAAACAACTACTGGGTCATGAGGGCAGAATTCAAGAGATAAGCAATACCATGAGATGAAACAACATTAGAATAATTGGGATCCCAGAAGAAGAAGAAAGAATGAGAGGGGCAAAAGGTATATTGGAGCAAATTATAGCAGAGAACTTCCCTAATTTGGGGAAGGAAACAGGCATCAAAATCCAGGAGCACAGAGAACCCCTCTCAGAATCAATAAAAATAGGTCAACACCCCGACAACTAATAGTAAAACTTATGAGTCTCAGAGACAAAGAGAAAATCCTGAAAGCAGCTTGGGAGAAGAGATACATAACCTACAATGGTAGAAACATTAGGTTGGCAACAGACCTATCCACAGAGACCTGGCAGGCCAGAAAGGACTGGCATGATATATTCAGAATACTAAATGAGAAAAATATGCAGCCAAGAATACTATATCCAGCTAGGCTGTCACTGAAAATAGAAGGAGAGATAAAAAGCTTCCAGGACAAACAAAAACTAAAGGCATTTGCAAACATGAAGCCAGCCCTACAAGAAATATTGAAAGGGGTCCTCTAAGCAAAGAGAGAGCCTAAAAGCAACATAGACCAGAAAGGAACACAGACAATATACAGTAACAGTCACCTTACAGGCAATACAATGGCACTAAGTTCATATCTTTCAATAGTTACCCTGAATGTAAATGGGCTAAATGCCCCAATCAAAAGACACAGGCTATCAGATTGGATTAAAAAACAAGACCCATCGATATGCTGTCTGCAAGAGACTCATTTTAGACCCAAAGACACCCCCAGATTGAAAGCGAGGGGGTGGAAAACCATTTACCATGCTAATGGACACCAAAAGAAAGCTGGGGTGGCAATCCTTATATCAGACAAATTAGATTTTAAACCAAAGACTGTAATAAGAGATGAGGAAGGACACTATATCCTACTTAAAGGGTCTATCCAACAAGAAGATCTAACAATTGTAAATATCTATGCCCCTAACATGGGAGCAGCCAATTATATAAGGCAATTAATAACAAAAGCAAAGAAACACATTGACAACAATACAATAATAGTGGGGGACTTTAACACCCCCCTCACTGAATTGGACAGATCATCTAAGCAAAAGATCAACCAGGAAATAAAGACTTTAAATGACACACTGGACCAAATGGACTTCACAGACATATTCAGAACATTCCATCCCAAAGCAACAGAATACACATTCTTCTGTAGTGCCCATGGAACATTCTCCCAAATAGATCACATCCTAGGTCACAAATCAGGTCTCCACCAGTACCAAAAGATTGGGATCATTCCCTGCCTATTTTCAGACCACAATGCTTTGAAACTAGAACTCAATCACAAGAGGAAAGTCGAAAAGAACTCAAATACATGGAGGCTAAAGAGCATCCTACTAAAGAATGAATGGGTCAATCAGGAAATTAAAGAGGAATTTAAAAAATTCATGGAAACCAATGAAAATGAAAACAACTGTTCAAAATCTTTGGGTTGCAGCAAAGGCAGTCCTAACAGGAAAGTATATAGCAATACAAGCCTTTCTCAAGAAATAAGAAAGGTCTCAAATACACAACCTAACCCTACACCTAAAGGAGCTGGAGAAAAAACAGCAAATAAAGCCTAAACCCAGCAGGAGAAGAGAAATAATAAAGATCAGAGCAGAAATCAATGAAATAGAAACCAAAAGAACAGTAGAACAGATCAACGAAACTAGGAGCTGGTTCTTTGAAAGAATTAACAAGATTGATAAACCCCTGGCCAGACTTATCAAAAAGAAAAGAGAAATGACCCAAATCAACAAAATCATGAATGAAAGAGGAGAGATCACAACCAACACCAAAGAAATACAAACAATTATAAGAACATATTATGAGCAACTCTATGCCAGCAAATTAGATAACCTGGAAGAAATGAATGCATTCCTAGAGATGTATCAACTACCAAAACTGAACCAGGAAGAAATAGAAAACCTGAACAGACCTATAACCACTAAGGAAATTGAAGCAGTCATCAAAAATCTCCCAACAAACAAAAGCCCAGGGCCAGATGGCTTCCCAGGGGGAATTCTACCAAACATTTCAAGAAGAATTAATACCTATTCTTCTGAAACTGTTCCAAAAAATAGGAACAGAAGGAAAACTTCCAAACTCATTTTATGAGGCCACCATTACCTTGATCCCCATCAAAAGGAGAATTACAGACCAATATCCTTGATGAACATGGATGCAAAAATTCTCACCAAAATACTAGCCAATAGGATCCAACAGTACATTGAAAGGATTATTCACCACAACCAAGTGGGATTTGTCCCTGGGCTGCAAGGTTGGTTCAACATCTGCAAATCAATCAATGTGATACAATACATTAATAAAAGAAAGAACAAGAATGATATGATCCTCTCAATAGATGCAGAAAAAGCATTTGACAAAGTACAGCATCCTTTCTTGATCAAAACTCTTCAGAGTATAGGGATAGAGAGTACATACCTCGATATCATAAAAGCCATCTATGAAAAACCTACAGCGAATATCATTCTCAACGGGGAAAAACTGAGAGCTTTCCCCCTAAGGTCAGGAACACGGCAGGGATGTCCACTATCACCACTGCTATTCAACATAATAGTATTAGAAGTCCTAGCCACAGCAATCAGACAGCAAAAAGAAATAAAAGGCATCCAAATCGGCAAAGAAGAAGTCAAACTCTCACTCTTTGCAGATGATATGATACTTTATGTGGAAAACCCAAAAGACTCCACCCCAAAACTGCTAGAACTCATACAGGAATTCAGTAAAGTGGCAGGATATGAAATCAATGCACAGAAATCAGTGGCATTCCTATACACCAACAACAAGACAGAAGAAAGAGAAATTAAGGAGTCAATTCCATTTACAATTGCACCCAAAACCATAAGATACCTAGGAATAAATCTAACCAAAGAGGCAAAGAATCTGTACTTAGAAAACTATAAAATACTCATGAAAGAAATTGAGGAAGACACAAAGAAATGGAAAAACATTCCATGCTCATGGATTGGAAGAACAAATATTGTGAAGATGTCAATGCTACCTAGAGCAATCTACACATTCAATGCAATCCCCATCAAAATACCATCCACTTTTTTCAAAGAAATGGAACAAATCATCCTAAAATTTGTATGGAACCAGAAAAGACCCCAAATAGCCAGAGGAATGTTGAATAAGAAAAGCAAAGCTGGCAGCATCCCAATTCCGGACTTCCAGCTCTATTACAAAGCTGTCATCATCAAGACAGTATGGTACTGGCACAAAAACAGACACATAGATCAATGGAACAGAATAGAGAGCCCAGAAATGGACCCTCAACTCTATGGTCAATTCATCTTTGACAAAGCAGGAAAGAATGTCCAATGGAAAAAAGACAGTCTCTTCAACAAATGGTGTTGGGAAAATTGGATAGCCACATGCAGAAGAATGAACCTGGACCATTGCCTTACACCACACACAAAAATAGACTCCAAATGGTTGAAAGACCTCAATGTGAGATAGGAGTCCATCCAAATCCTAAAGGAGAACACAGGCAGCAACCTCTTTGACCTCAGCCGCAGCAACTTCTTCCTAGAAACATCGCCAAAGGCAAGGGAAGCAAGGGCAAAAATGAACTATTGGGACTTCATCAAGATAAAAAGCTTTTGCAAAGCAAAGGAAACAGTCAACAAAACCAAAAGACAACCGACAGAATGGGAGAAGATATTTGCAAATGACATATCAGATAAAGGGCTAGTATCCAAAATCTATAAAGAACTCATCAAACTCAACACCCAAAGAACAAAGAATCCAATCAAGAAATGGGCAGAAGACATGAACAGACATTTGTCCAAAGAAGACATCCAAATGGCCAACAGACAGATGAAAAAGTGTTCAACATCACTCGGCATCAGGGAAATCCAAATCAAAACCTCAGTGAGATACCACCTCACACCAGTCAGAATGGCTAAAATTAGCAAGTCAGGAAATGACAGATGTTAGCGGGGATGCGGAGAGAGGGGAACCCTCCTACACTGTTGGTGCGAATGCGAGCTGGTGCAGCCACTCTGGAAAACAGTATGGAGGTTCCTCAAAAAGTTGAAAATAGAGCTACCATATGATCCAGCAATTGCACTACTGGGTATTTACACCGAAGTTACAAATGCAGGGATCTGAAGGGGTATGTGCACCCCGATGTTTATAGCAGCAATGTTGACAATAGCCAAACTCTGGAAAGAGCCAAGATGTCCACCAACAGATGAATGAATAAAGAAGATGTGGTATATCTACACAATGGAATATTATGCAGCCATCAAAAGGAATGAGATCTTGCCATTTGCAATGACATGGATGGAACTGGAGGGTGTTATGCTGAGCGAAATAAGTCAATCAGAGAAAGACATGTATCATATGACTTCACTGATATGAGGAATTCTTAATCTCAGGAAACAAACTGAGGGTTGCTGGGGAGGGGGTGGGAGGGATGGGGTGGCTGGGTGATAGACATTGGGGAGAGTATGTGCTATGGTGAACGCTGTGAATTGTGCAGGACTGTTGAATCACAGATCTGTACCTCTGAAACAAATAATGCAATATATGTTAAGAAAAAAAAAAAGAAGAAGATAGCAGGAGGGGAAGAATGAAGGGGGAAATCGGAGGGGGAGACGAACCATGAGAGATGATGGACTCTGAAAAACAAACTGAGGGTTCTAGAGTGGAGGGGGTGTGAGGATGGGTTAGCCTGGTGATGGGTACTGAAGAGGGCACGTTTTGCATGGAGCACTGGGTGTTATGCACAAACAATGAATCATGGAACATTACATCAAAAACTAATGATGTAATGTATGGTGATTAACATAATAATAAAAAATAAAAAAAAAATACCAGTAGCATTTTCCACAGAAATAGAACAAACAATCCTAAAAATTTATATGGAACCATAAAAGACCTTGAATAGCCAAAGCAATCTTGTAAAAGACAAAACTGGAAGACTTTAAGTTATATCACAAAGCAGTAGTAATTAAAACATTATGGTACTGGCATGAAAATAGACACATAGATCAACGGAATAGACTAGAAAACCCAGAAATAAACCCACAGTTATATGGTCAATTAATCTTCGACAAAACAGAAAAGATTATCCAATGGAAAAAAAATAATCTCTTCAACAAATGGTGTTGGGGAGGCTGCCTGGGTGGCTCCATCCATTGAGCAGTTGACTCAACTCATGATTTCAGCTCAGGTCATGATCTCAGGGTGGTGAGATCGAGCCCTACGTACGTCAGGCTTTGTGCTCAGCGGGAGTCTGCTTAAGATTCTCTCTCCACTCTGCCCTTCCTCCCCTCCCCACTCACACACACACTCTCTAAACAAAACAAAACAAAAAACAAATGGTGTTGGGAAAACTGGACAGCCACATGCAAAAGAATTAAACTGGACCACTTTCTTTCACCACACACAAAAATAATCTCAAAATGTATTAAAGACCTAAATATGAGACCTGAAACCATAAAAATCCTTGAAGAGAACACAGGCAGTAATCTCTCTGACATTGGCTGTAGCACCATTTTTCTAGCTATGTCTCCTGAGGCAAGGAAAAAATAAAAGCGAAAACGAACTATTGGGACTACGCCAAAATAAAAAAGCTTCTGCAGAGCAAAGGAAACAACAAAAACTAAAAGACGACCTACACAATGGGAGACGATATTTGCAAATGACATCTCCAATAAAGGGTTAGGATCCAAAACATGCAAAAAACTGATACAACTCAATCCCCAAAAACCAAATAATCCAGTTAAAAAATGGAACATGAATAGACATTTCTCCAAAGAAGGCCAGATGGCCAACAGACGCATGAAAAGATGCTCATCATCACTCATCATCAGGGAAATACAAATGAAAAGTACAATGAGATATTACCTCACACCAGTCAGAATGGCTAAAAAAAAAAGCAAGGAACAGCAAGTGTTGGTGAGGATGCAGAGAAAAAGGAACTCTCAAAAGTACCCTGTTGGTGGGAATGCAAACTGGTACAGCCACTGTGGAGAACAGTATGATTTCAGCTCATAAAATTAAAAATAGAACTACCCTATGATCCAGGAATTTCACTACTGGGTATTTACCCCCCCCAAAAAAACTAATTCAAAGAGATACATGAACCCTTATGTTTACAGCAGTATTATCTATAATAGCCAAACTATAGAAAGAGCCCAAGTGTCCATTGACTGATGAATAGATAAAGAAGATGTGGTGCATACATACAATGGAATATTACTCAGCCATAAAAAGGATGAAATCTTGCCTTTTGCAGCAGCATGGATGGACCTAGAGAGCCTAATGCTGAGCGAAATAAGTCAATCAGAGAAAGGCAAATACCATATGCTTTCACTGATATGTGGAATTTAAGAAACAAAACAAACGAGCAAAGGGGAAGAAAAGAGAGAGGGAGGCAAACCAAGAAATAGACTCTTAACTCTAGAGAACAAACTGATGGTTACCAGAGAGGAGGTGGTGGGGGGTGCTGGAGGAAATAGGTGATAGGGATTAAGGAGGGCACTTACCATGATGAAAAAAAAAACCCAAGGAAAATCGAGTTTCTCTTCCTAAAAGATTTGTATTTGAAGAGAGACAGGTTTGTTTCACTAACAGTTCGCTGAAAAATGCTTTGAGTCTAACAACGTTGTACTTCGGCCACTGATCTCAGCAGATAATGAGAACTCAGGTGATAGAGAGGAACAACAAAGTCAGTTTCGGGCAGGACCTTAGTGCTGTGCATATACAGTACATATAGAATGGACCAAACAGTCCTGGGAAAGAGTCACATAAGCCATTGCTGGACTGAATTTATGTGGTTTCTTAGATATGTAAAATAAATAATTGTGATTTCATAAGATCATTAGGTTAAGTCACGGTATTTTCACTCTGGATACAGAAAGTGAATTAACACGAATTTTTTGGGGCATGTATCATTCGGTTTAGCTTTTAAAGATCCTATTCTTAATTTCCTTTTATAAAGAAAACAGCTATATGCTTGTTTAGCCTTTCATTCAGTATGAAGTGCACCTTGCCGAATTCTTTTAGTATTAAGTGTGTGTATAGATGATTTCCTTTCTATATCAGCGTTCTCTTGTCTAATTCTTTCAGTGGCATAATGTCCTTGTGTGTGTGTGTGTGTGTGTGTGTGTGTGACATCATGCCCACTTGGAGAGTGATGAATTGGGTGTCACTTTGAAGCAGTCATGATGTGTCATGTTAGTACTTTTGCATTAAGTTGCCAGTTAATTAAATAACCTCTGTCTTTTACTACAAAAAAAAAAATCTTGAGCTTTATTAAGTTAGAAAATTTACAACCAATAGCATAATCAATAAAACATTAACAAACATGTCACCCCCGACAAACCTTTCGTATTGATTTTCACATTCTTACAAAGCATGCCTGTAGCCTTGAAATAAAAACACCACTGTGGTAATGGATTGTCACCACATTGGCCAAACATACCATTCCGCGGGGTGGTTGTGAAACTCTTGGAATTGCTGTTGGTTCTGGTTATTTGGAAAAATCCACTTACGAATGCTTTTGAAATGGTCTCCCTGCTGGAACGAGTTTAACTCCTGCGCCCACCAGAGAAAGGTAGAACTAATAGCAGGGCTGTCACTCGAAACTTTGTCCATCGGTGGTTGCGGAGTGAAGGAAGAACTGAAGCCATTTTCTTGCTAATCCATGTAACAACAATATAAGTTTCTGCCTTAGTTGTCTGAGTTTTTCAGGAGGCTATAATTCTTTTCAGTCTGAAATATCCAAATGATAGCCTCACATCCCCCATGTGAGCATGCGGAGATGACCATGCTGTGGGCTCAGCGTTAGGGGGCTGGGTTTGAAGAGTTGCAGGAAATGGGTGATGGAGCTGGAGCACGTTATTTCTCCTGTATGGCTTTGCTGCCAACCAGCAAGAGCTGCAAATGTGTCCTTGAATATGGATAAGGAAGGGTCAACGTGGCTCTCTCAAAAGGCAATCTGTGGCCTGGATTTGCAATTCTGAGATTGGAAGCTGCCCAGGAAGGATTTGGTCTTGCGGCTCCCTTGTATGGCGCCATGTGGAGTGAGGCTGGCTTCCCTGGAAGCAGGAGGACCTGCAGGTGGGGCAGCAGCATCAGTACCACAGGTGGGTGGTTAGGCACCTCCCACGTACACTCAGGAAGCCTACTGTAAGATCCTGCCTTTAGTGCTGATTCCATAAATACATCCCAGGGCAGATGGACTCACTGTGGCAAGTAGCAGACATGGGGCTCCCTCTGGCCAGTCTGGTTTCCCATTTAGAGAAAACCTTCATAGGACGGGGGGTGGGGTGGGTGGGAGGTGGGGACTTATATATTTGAAGAAGGTTCATAACTTGTCTGATGAAAGTATTATTCCTTGAATTCTAGGGTTTGACTCTCAAAAGCACAAACATATTCTTTGACTCATTCATTCATTCGTTCATTCGACAAAACATGCCGTGCTCGTACCAGAGGCCAAATACTGTGCTTACATCTTGAAACACAACTTCAAACAAATCCTCGGTCTGTTTGAGGACCTAACACAGTTACAAGGAAGTACTGGCCTTTGAGCTTTTGGAAGCAGAGGGGAGGTATTTGGTGGTGAGGAAAGCAGTCCGTCCCTTGAGTTTGGAGAGCCAGCGTTAGGTGGTCAGGCAGTCTGGACCACCACTCAGGAGATGTGGTTGCCTCCCTGTGCCCTTGGGAGGATGCCCCTGTGAAAGGCTGTCCTGAAAGACAAATTGTTCTATGCCTAACATCAGCTGTCTCTCCTATGCCCTGTGGAGAGTAATGATTTGTTAGACTAATGCAAGATGGCTGCCAGGAGAAAGAAATGGTGGAATTTCTGTAGGTTAAAATGGTTATGTGGGTTCACTTTTACTGAATGTTTTATCTGTTAGGACTTGATGCTGTTTTCCTCAAACTCTCTTCCTATTTTCAGTGATAACCACGGCGAACTGAAATGCTGAGCCTCTTATTAACAATGGTTTGGGGCGCCTTGGTGACTCAGTCGGTTAAGCATCTGCCTTGGCTCAGGTCGTGATCCCAGGGTCCTGGAATTGAGTCCCATGTCGGGCTCCCTGCTGGGCAGGGAGCCCGCTTCTCCCTCTCCTTCCTGCTTGTGCTCTCTCTCACTGTCTCTGTCCATCTCTCTCTCAAATAAATAAAATCTTTAAAAAGAAAAAAACAATGGTTTCTGTGATGGATATCTTTAGTAGTAATAATAATAATTCAGTTGGGTTGGAAAGTGGAAAGCAAGAGGCTTCTATCCAAGCAAGGACCTTTAGAGAAAATTCTGGAGCAACAGCTTCCCAGAGAACAGAAATGAGACAAAGACTACACTTGTTATGTGCTGTGTGCTATTTTAAGTTGGATTATATATGCCGTAGTGGGTTGAATGGTGCCCTTCTCCCCCAGAAAGATATCTCTAGTTCTTAAGCCCTAGTATCTATACATGTGACCTTATTTGAAAAAAGCATTTTTGCAGATGTAGCTAAGTTGAGGATCTCAAGATGGGATCCTCCTGGATGACCCTGGCGAGCCGTAAATCCAATGACAGGAGTCCTTGTAAGAGACAGAAGAGGAGAACACACATAGAGGAGTCCGTGTGGAGACGGGAGCAGTGATCAGAGAAAGCCGAGAGCTACCAGATGCTGGAGGAGACCGGCGAATGAATTCTCCTCTAGAGGCCTCAGAGGGAGCAGGGCCAGGCTGACTCCTTGATTTTGGACTTCTGGCCTTCAGAAGTGTGAAAGACTAAATTTCTATTGTTTTAAACCACCCAGTTTGTGCTAGTTTGTTTTAGCAGCCCTCGTAAAATATTACAGGTCCTAATTCGCTTCACCTTACAACCACCCTAGATGAGGTACTATTACTATCATCATCCATCTTCTAGATGAAGAACCGAGACTCAAGAACAGACTCAAGGACATGAGGTCCTTGGACCTGGGCAAGGTGACCCCGGGGGCTGGAACCCAGGCTGATTGGGTCCACAGTCCATGTGTATTATCATTGCATCGGGGGTCCCCAAACCGACACAACTTCCTAAGCTATGGAGACCAAACACCTGCCTTCTATAGGCTCCTCCAGCTTCAACTTCAATTTACCTTTTTAGCACCAAATGCTGAAAACTTGGATAACTCAGAAAAGAAGAAAACACTGGAAGCATCCGCAGTCCCACCTCCCAAAGGGATCCATGGTTTATGTGTAATTTACACACACCCCTAAACCACACACCCACGCATAATATTTTAATTGAAAGTGGTGTGTGTTCTCATGCATCACGATCCCCAGATTTCCTAGTAAAATTTCAAAAACAACACGTAGGATTACCATACCAACTGTTTATTTTGCCAACTAAGTAAGGCCACTGAAACGACCGCAAAACAACAAACAAAACCTACCATCCAAAAGTCACCATCATTGTATAAAAGAAAGGAAGTTTAACCCCATAAAAGCAAGATCATACTCTCAGAAGAAAGAACGGTGCTATAAATTAAATTTATTTAACTTTGTGGAAAACGCAATCTGTTGAGTTTTCTCCACCCTCCCAATGCCATGGACGGGTGGGAATGTCCTTAGAGACGAAGAGCAGGCTGTAGTGTAGACCAGGGCAAATGTCCGTGTGCCTTCAGAGCCCTGAGAGTTCTTGTCGAAACGCAGATTTGATGCAGTGGGTCTGGGTGGGCCCTGAGATTCGGCATTCTAGCAAGCTCCCCGGTGATGCTGTTGCCAACCCAGAGATCATCCTTTGATCCATGGTTTACAGGCCCCTAGAAAGGGGCACATCTTTGTGTAGTCGAATTTTTTTCCTTTCCGGCACCTGCTGTAAACATTTCCACGTATCAAAAAACCTTTCTTTCTACAAGACAACTTTATATCTAGCCACCTGAATGTGTCTTGACTTGGTTATCCCATCTCTTTTTGATGATCGTCCGTGTTTTTCTCTTTCTTCTCTTTTCCTCCGGCTCCCTCCTATTATAAACAGGGCAGTGATGAACATTCTTGTACCTACCTATCTCTGCACTTCTCTGATTGGTTCTGTAGGCAATATTCTAGAAATGGAGCAGCTGGTTCAAAGGAAAAGAGCATTTGACAAGGACATTTGCAAAGCATAAACATGTTTCCTTTCATCCTAACCCAGCCCCAGAGGTCAGAAATTAGAACCAAACAGTTGTTGCATGGCTAACTAACATCAACTCAAGGGACCCAGTCATGCAAAACAAAACAAAGCCAACAGAGAATTTCTAACAATTTTTTAGGCCGCTTTGCATCTACACATTTTAAGTAGGTCTAGGAAAAAGCAGAAGAAATGGTAGAATCTGTAGCAATTCATGGGCTCAGGTGACAAGGCTTGGTGTCAAGTTTAGTTCATACTTTCTTCCTGAAAGCAAGGATTGCCTGTTTTCTTCCTCAGACTAACCAAGAAAAGGTGCGACAGAAGGATGGAATATTCTAATGGGCATGGTCTTCACTTGCTTTTTCATAGCCCAGTTCCCATCTCTCAAATACGGTAGAGATGATGGGGCTTGGAGCCTGCAGACTGGCCGGGAGGCTCTTCACTGGAATTCCATCAGAGAACAGACCCTTGTTCTCTCTGGGGATGTGACTCGGCCAAAGGCAGCAGAATGACCCACAAACATACCTTGAGTTCCTGCCTCTCTAAGTCTTCAAGGGGTGTCAGTGAATACCCTGTAAGAATACCTTTTTTTTAATACCAAGAAATCGGGATCCCCAAACCGACACAACTTCCTAAGCTATGGAGACCAAACATCTGTCTTCTATAGGCTCTCACTACACTCTTTCTAAACCCATCCCAGATCCCAGGGCCTGGAACTAGGGGCTGCTGGGTTGTACCACTCCAGAAGGCTCGGTTGTACGGAACTGTCTGGGAATGTAACACACGCTCCTGCCAAAGTAATAAAATGTAGCAACCCCATGTTGTGCATGGGGCATGGTAGGCACAAAGTAAAAACTGTTGAGTGAACCCAGATATGACCTCTGGATCCTTCTTGACATAGCCCTTCAAACAGCCGCTACACACTGGATTTGGCATGCAAGAGGAACCTATTTGCTATTCCTGCTTTAAAGAAACACACGAAGAAGCTGCCAACACAGAACATATTTAGTCAGCTTTGCACAAGTGTGTGTTGGGTACATGCATAATGTGTATGCAAATACAGTTTGCTTAGGACATGCAATTCTCTCCCTTCCCTCCCTCCCACTCCCTCCCTAAATATATGATTCCATGAAAACCACACCTGTGACTGCTTATTGGAACGGGAAGGGGTCCAACTTATGTTCTCAGATGTATAACACTTGCCTGTGAATTTCTAAACCGTGCTTCCTATAATAAACCATAGTCCCTGGCAGAAAGGTACGAAATATTTATATTTGGGCCTAATCACGTTTCCACGGGCTTCCACAACTAGAGTTGATGATACGCATGTTTGGGGACGTGGCTCTTTCCTTTCTCCCTCCCAGGCTAGCTTCTTCCTTGTCCCTCCCTGCGGCCCAGCTCATTAGACTGAGAGAACAAGGAAATGTGATCTGTACTCAAGTGGACTTGGAAAATGCCATTAGCATTTTTTTAGCATTTCCATGAAAATCGATGGGAAAAGGAGGACAGGAAAGAGAGGCAGAGCTGGTACGTTTTATTTTCGTCTCCCAGGACTCAGGATGTGATAGGACGCACTGTTTTACTTGCCATGGAAAATCTGAAAGGGGTGTTGAAATCCTGATATAAAGACAATTTCACAACACACAACCTTTCAGTCCTGTTTCCCCATTTTGCCCTTTTCCGCAAACTAGCATTTAGAAACGGTCAGTTCCTACAGTTCCTAATCTATCATGTGGAAAATGATCTTACTTTCCCATTTGTCCTTCTCTTTCTTTCCACACCCCTCAGAAAACTTTGGGATTCATGGAAAGGTTCCTAAATGATTTCATTCCATTATTTTCCAAAACTTATATTGGATTTGCAGTTTTGACAATGCAATTGTCTAGCCCTGCGTCTGTGGCCTCTTTTGCTAAAGAACAGAAGGTAAACTTCTTCGCTTGGCCAAAAAAATAAAAAATAACAGGCAATGGTAGAGCAGAAGGAAATATTTGGGATAGATGAACTATGGTTTGATCGGGCGGGATTGTGGCATTGAGTTATTAAAAGAGCCTCAACTGGTTACAATTTGGCACTAAATTTTCCAGTGAGGTTGCAACTACCCTATGGGAAATGCAAAACACCCCTCATTTATTCCAATTTTGGAGAATATCACAGGAACTTAGAGTCCTTTAAACACTATTGGAGTTGACAAAGTTTTGTCTAGTGAAAGATGGGGTGAAAGCAAGAGCTTAAAGTTTTCTATCCATTCAGACAACCTTTGGCAGCAGTTGATATTATGAGTTAAATTAATTGAAGTGTGGAAAAAGCTAATGACCCATTGGGGAACAAAAAGAGCTCCTTAATGAAAGAAATGGAGTTAAATTTATAGGAGATTTGCTGATGTGCCCTTTGGAAATTGTACATTTGCAAAGTCCCCTTACATAGTTATTAGTTAGAGCCGAATTATCACCAAATGTGGCCCCGGAGATGTGATAAGGTGGTGCCCATCCGAAGACGCAAAGTGCTGCTCCATCGTTTGGTTGGTTTTCTCACCATTTTCATTAATGCTTGTTGGCTCTTGGCTCCCTTCCTCTCTGGTTTTTAGACATTGAGCTCTTGGGAGCAGTAATCTTCCAGTCAGGCTTTCTGAGAAAGTTCCTGTCCAAGAGAAACATGAATTTTCTGAACCCATTTGACAGACAGTTGGTCTGGGTAGAACTCTTGCTTTACCAACTGGGAGAGAGGAAGCCGAGAACGTGACAATGCCCAGCGCGGGGAGAACATTGCAGCTGCCGCAGGAGCACGAAGAAGCAGGCCACTTGGCACATGCAGAGGACCCGGAAAATGTCCTCAAGATGGGGTGTGGCGTGGGGTGACAGGCAGCGGAGCGTGGCTCTCCCATCACATTCCCCCCATGACCTGATCACCAACCACTTGAGGATTTGGGAGTCACGGCCAATGGCACTCACCGTCTGAGAATCAAGTTTTCTCTGTCTCGTCTCTCCTGAGTCCCCAGCGTCCAGAAAGCTCTCGACGCTGGATTTCCTCGAATGGTGGAAAGAGCACAGGTCCGGGTATGCACAACCCTCCCCCGGCCTGCTTCCCCCTTTACAAGAGGGTCCCTGGGTCCCTTACTGAAATTTGCAAAACTTCCGCATTCTTTTTCTTATAAAATGAAGTCATAATACTTACTTCAGAGGGCTGTTTTAAGAACTAAGCAACACAACTAGATAGAATGCCTATCACAGTCTCTCAATAAATGTGCATTATTTTCATTATTATATATTAAGTGAATGGCTAATAATAATAATAAAAAATCTATATTGTGGGCTCAGTACTATCCTAAGCATTTAGAGGTGGATACCCTCAACTGATCAGTGGAGAAGCGCAAGTTCTGAGACAAAGAGGAATGTACAGGGGCCAGAAGAGGGGCTGTGGCTGAAAAGAGAAACTCAGTGATTGCCGGAGGAGCCCAGGAGAAGATGCTGGCCACAGAACTTTCTCGTTGGCAGGAGCCGGGCCCTCTTTCCATCCTGGCAGCCTTCACAGACCCCGGGACTGTGCAGAGTGAGACTCCAATGGGTTGTCTGAAGCTGGTGCTGACCAAGAATTTATGGAAGATTTTATTGCTATTTCCAACTGAGAACTTTTCTTCAATCATTTATGGAAAACATAAAAGCCAGTGGGAATCAAATAGGATCAAACAAGGTCGGAACCACTCTTCCAGATGCTGCACACAGCTGTTTTTTGCTTAAGCAGTGGGAGTAAGAAAGAAGGATATTCGTTGACTATTTGGGTCAGAGACAGCACCGTAAAATCTCTCCTCCATAATTCATCTCGTCCCAAATAGAATGTGAGGTCAAATTTCAGACCCTCAACCTTTTTGTCCATCTTCT
Organism: Mirounga angustirostris; assembly: GCF_029215605.1. NCBI lineage: Eukaryota > Metazoa > Chordata > Mammalia > Carnivora > Phocidae > Mirounga > Mirounga angustirostris. The sequence continues at coordinate 13,644,267 of NW_026991716.1, read as the reverse complement.
TCTTCTTCTTCTTCTTTTTTTCTTTTTTATCTCGTGGGACTGTTGTGAAAAATAGCAAGGATTCTATTCCATAAAGGAAAAAAAAATTCATTCTCTGGGATAGTGTATATCACAATTCCAGAAACAAGATGGAATGTACCGAGGGCTTCCTTCTGTGCCAAAATGCGGAAGGTTCTTTCCGCTGATTCCATTTCACAGAGCCAATGGAGTCTTAGCCCTGGGAACAAAGAGAAAAGTGGGAACAATCCCGCTCTCAATATTCATAACTCATGTGTAGGCTGAAAGGGTTTTTTAAAACAAGTTGATGGCCATCCTTTGAACTTATAATGCTCCTTTCACCGAAGGGGTTCTGGAGGATTTTGAGAAGATCTAGCCAGCCAGATCGCTCTTCCCTCCTCATGACCTACAGATAGAACTCTCTCTGGGGACTCAGTACAGAGAAGGAATCTGTCCATCCCACACTGGCTCTGTCTGAGTCCAGAAGAGCATGGCTCTTTCTGCCAGCAGCAGAACCTTCCTAGGCTGTAATCCCTATGTAGCTGTAGACCGGACCACACGCAGGGATTGATATCAGATTGGCACAATCACACATTTGGTGTTCTCATTGGTTGGTCCGAGCACAAATCCCATTCCTTCTACTGGGAATACACCCTGGAATGACCCACAGAGAGAGGGCTGAGGCCTGCCGGTGGTGGTGTGGGATGGGAAGGGGTGGTGGCCTTTGTCTCCTGGTAGGAAGCTGGGTTGGCTGATCCTAGGCACCCTGCCTTCTGAAGGCAGAGGGAGAGCCTGGGTCTGCACTCCGATCATCACCATGCCTAAGGCGATTGAAGAGAGGCCAGTGGGTTGCAAGAGTGATTATTTAAAGGATACAAGCATTTGCTTTTAAAGTGAGAGAGGAGAAATCATGGAATTTAAAATGCCCTTGAGTCTGCTCAAGTTGAGGGCCTGAACTCGTGGAACAGAAAGAAGGCTTTTGGGAGTGGACCACAGAGAGTCTTCGCTTTGTTCTTTTTGGGAATTCTGGTGAGCTATCGGAAAAGAGAGGCCGAAGAAGAAAAAGCCAGGAAGAAAGATGAATGAGTCATTCAATTAGCAGAGTGGTTCTCAAACTTCAGCATGCATTAGGACCAGGGGGAGGCAGGAAGGTGCCAAGCCAGAGCATTTTCCCAGGATCTGGGGTGGAGGGGGTGGTGCGTGTGTGCAATAGTTCTGGGCAGGGTTTGGGGACCTGCAGACCACACGTTGAGAAACACTAGATTACGTGCGATAGTTGCGCAGACAAGGGTGTAGAATCAAGAATCCCAGGAAAATCTCGTGTAGACTTCAGAATGACGGAGGGGAGACCTGGAAGGGCCAGTGGGCATGTAGCCCGTGGTCCTGGGTGCTCCAGCCAGAACCTCTCTGGAAGTGACAGTGACGTAGTTAGTGCTGAGAACTGTCTGTAGTTCTTGATTACAATCCAAACAACAATGAAGGCCACATGTAATTCTTTCCACGGGCAACCTTCTGCCTGTAGAGCTCACTTCTCAAGCATCTCGGGTGTCTTAGGATAGTCTTTTCTCTTACGCATTTTTCTTCCAAAGTCAGTTATATGTGAAAAAGGACTAGAGTGAGAAATATATTTATTTTTAGCCAAGAGGTGGCAATACTCAACTCTTCTTTCTGGGAGCAATGCTTAGTTCCCCTTTTCTACTTAAATATTTAAATCCATTGTTATATCAAAGTGAGATTTGGCTTCTTTATTCAGGTAAAAGTAGCTAAATAAAGACACACTTAGGAACTCGTAACATCGTACATTTAAGTGCTGGAATAAAGTCTAAATTATAAAGGAATTCTTGTTTTTGTTTTTGTTTTACCATGGGTAGAGTTCAGAAATACTTTCAAAGTAAAAAAAAATGAAAAAAAAAAAGCCCAACATATTACCTCCAGGAGAAAATGAAATACCGTGATACAATAGATTATGCTTATGATTTTATTTAACACTTTAATCTTTACCCACAAACACAAAACTACCTGAGTGGAAGCTGGTTTCTTAAAAGGAAAAGAGGTGAATATTATAATAAGTGCCCTTAAAACATCCCTGCTCATCATACCGAATCTTTTTCCAATGTCTCATTTAGCTTTTGCTAACATCAAGCGGGGATTTTTAAGCTCCATCGCAGCTCCCAACTGCTGTGCTGAAATTGCTTCTGGAAGCATAGAGCCCTCTGTTGCTGCTTCAGATTTCGCTGTGGGCTGGGGAGAAAGTGGGGAGAAGTCATTTGCATCAAAAAACACTAGCTGTCTATTCCCATTAGAAAAAACACTTGGTGTTTTAGTGCAAATTATTTTAAAAGGGCAGATAACTTATGGATGCAGAAAGGGTAATCCACAAAGATGTATGCAACTTTGTTCAGTTGGATGTCCGGAGGGCAAAAACATCAAGGATAACAAGTGTACTAAATACAAACAGACACAATCATAAAATATGACACCCATGATTAAAATACCCTTTTCAAGGGTCCTCTGCATTTAGGAGAGAACTGCCTTGTTAATACCAAGGCCCATCATTTCCAAGATTCAAAGGCAGATTAAGACAATGATATCTTTTCTTTATTGACTGTATTCTTAGAAGGTTATGAAATTCTTTAATCAGACCAGCCTAGAATCACAGAGCTGGTCAGCGAGGAGATTCCTATAAGGGTTAGGAGCTCAGGCGTCGGAGCTGGGCAGATCAGGTTTTGAATCCCAGGTCTGATACAGGGATGGTATCTATCTTCTTTGGAGTCTAGAGGATTTCATCCACAAATGGGAAATTGAGTTGTTGAGTGATTAAAACCACAACAAAACCAGAAACCCAGGGGTAAAGTGCTTAGTGTAGTGCCTGGCACAGGAAAAAAAAAATGTGCATGTGTGAGTTTTCCTTCCCTTAAAGCCTGATTAGAGAGAAGATTTGAAAGCAGAAAATCACTAGTATATCATAGGAAGAGATTTTTATGGTTTCAGTTATTGGTAATTAAAACAGTAAGAGGAAAATGAAACCTCATAGCTATCTAATTTGTGGACGGCATTGATATAATAATTATTAATTGCCAAGGCTTAGGTTTATCTACTTCATTTATCTGAGAGTAAGAGTTAATAGCTATCGAACACTTACTTGGTGGGGTGCCTGGGTGGCTCAGTCAGTTAAGTGTCCAACTCTTAATTTTGGGCCTGGGCCTGATCTCAGGGTCCTGGGATGGAGCCCTGCGTCCAGCTCCCCACTCAACAGGGAGTCTGCTTGTCTCCCTCTCCCTCTGCCCCTCACCCAGTTCATGGGCTCTCTCTCTCTCTAAAATGAATAAATAAATCTTAAAAAAAACAAAACAAAACCCTGAATGCTTAGTTGGTGCCGGGTGCCATTGTAAGTACTTTATATGCATTGTGTCATTAATCCTCACAACATCTTCATGAGTAGGTCCGATTATCCCCATTCCACAGCTCAGGACTAATAGGAACAGAGAAGTTAAGTGACTTGTCCAAGATCACACAGCTAGTAAGTATTGGAACCAGAATTTAAATTCAGGCCGTTATTACAGAGTCTTCCTTCTTAGCTGCCATATTTCGTTTATTTGTTTATTTTTAATTCCTCACAGCTTTCGTACATAGTGCTGTACCTACTGGGCACTGAATATTTACTTAACGATTATTTAAAGGATGCGAACACTTGCTTTTAAAGTGGGGGAGAATGAAAGGGTTGACTTGTTTCTATTGGATTTTGGAAAAATAAAGTCCAGGACTGCCTAGTCAGAAGGTAGATGGCATTTTCCCAAAGACCCATGGGATAACACTCTATGCAGCCCCAGGGACAGTGAGCCAGAGACTGCACACTAGGCTTAATTCTTCAATTCAGACCCAGAAATATGTTAGCTGATAAAGAATCTCCCTCAATGTGGTGTCTACAGAATGACCTAGATGGTTAAGATCAGTGTAATTGCTAAGATATTGTGACATTATCATGGTGTACTGGAAAAACCACAGGGTTTGGTTTTCGGACTAGACCTAAATCAGGTACTTGGCTACACCTCTTAACAGCTCCATGAACTTGGGTATATTACATAGCCTCTCTGAGCCTTAGTTTGCCAATATGGAAATATGAAAACAAAAATAATATTTGCTCCCAGCTTTCTCATATGTGATGAATTATATGAAGCTGCTGTGTTAATAATAAAACACTGAAGAAATATGCATTATTAAGGCAATCCTAGCTACTTTAACAGAAAAACCCCATATCTCTGTGGTGTAATGCAATAGACACTTTTCCCCCGATGGGTCTTCCTAACCCTCAGGTAACTCTACTCTCTGTGGAAACTTAGAGACCCAAGCTCCACCTTGTGGCTTCTCCATCTCCACATGTTTGCTGTGGAAGGGGAAACAATGTGGAGGAACTCCTGCAGGAAGTTCTTAGGGACCAGGAAGTGGCTCAGTCGGTGGCCATGCCTGAGGGCAAAAAATGCCGGGAAATGTAGTCTAGCCATGTGTCCAGGGACAAAGGGAAATGGTTTTGGTGATCAGCTAGCAATTCCAACCCTAATCTTTTAGCAGGGCTCCTATGAGCTCAAATGACTTAAAGCATTGGAGAGGGCTTTGTTAATCATAAAACATGATAGAAATATTACTATAGCTGATTGCTTATGTAGATGTTTAAGCAAGTAAATTCCAAATGATGGCAATTTAAAAGCTCTCATTAATTTTTTTGTTTTGTTTTGTTTTAATACCAATACCAAGGGGTGCCTGGGTGGCTCAGTTGGTTAAGTGGACTCTTGATTTCGGTTCAGGTCATGATCTCAGGGTCGTGGGATTGAGCCCTGTGTCAGGCTCCACGCTGGGTGTGGAGCCTGCTTGAGATTCTCTCTCTCTCCCTCTCCCCTCTGTCCCCCCAACCCCCGCCACGCACACACACACTCTCTCTCTAAACCTCCGTAAAGAAAACAAACAAACAAAAACCTCAAAACCAAAAAAACCACGATTGTAGTAAGTCCATTTAATCTTGTGAAAAGCTCACAGATCTTAGAGAAAAATGATCACTGACTACTGTACAGACTCATCAGATAAAGAGATGGAGACAGAAATTTGGAAAGAGAAGCATAGCAAAGGTCAACCAATGATATGGCTAATTTTTTTGCGAAAGAGCTATTGCCTCATCTATGAATGCCGTAAAAACACTTTCTGGCAACAAGTGAATTTGCCATTCCTTCACGTGTGATCGGTAAGAATTTCTTTTTGTTTGTTTGTTTGTTTGTTTAGGGCATTTGTAAGAAAGTGAGTGTGCATCGAGTATCCCAATTTTCCAGGAAAGAATTGAAAAATCACATACATTCATTTTGTTTTCATCACTAAATATTATTTTTCATCACTAAATACTTTAGATTTTCTTTTTAACATGTTATTTTTGGTTTAAGGTAAACCCAGAAGTATTTGATAGATGCAGAATGATGACAGATTTTTAATACATGAATTAATACATTCAATACACTTTTAATATTTGGGAGATTCTAATGATACGTGTATATTATATAAAGAACATTCTAAGCTATCTTGTCATTCTGCTTCGCTGCTTTGTTTTTCTTCTCAACCTAGATATATTTATGAGCCAGTATATTATTTATATTATGTTATACTATATTATATTATACTATATTATATTATACTATATTATATTATATATTATAGTGTATTATTTATATTATATAATATTATTTATATTATATTATATTATATTATATTATATTATATTATATTATATTATATTTATTGCCAGTCTATACCTACTAGAATATAATCTCCATGAGGATAGGGACTTCGGATGTCTTTGTTCCCTGTCTGCCTGGTCCCTAGAATAGTGTTTGGTACCTAGTAGATGCTCACTAATATTGGCTATCTATATGCATACAAGGAAATTAGGTCTCGGACATTCTGGATCAAATGATCTTCTACTGTATATTTGTTCCCTCTTCACATAAGGAATTTTCATGGTTTTAAAAAAAAAGCTTTTAAAAATTTTTTTGAAAATCTCTACCAAGATATTAATAATCTTAGGTAGTGAGAGGAAAATGGAATCTTATAACTAAGTTTGTAGATGGCACCGATTTATAACAATTGTTCACAATCAAAGCTTACATACACCTGCTTCGTTCACCTGAGAACAACGGTGAACAGCTCTTGAGCACTTACTTGGTGTCAGCTGACCTCCCAAGGGCTTCATATGCATCATTTCATTAATCTTCACGACATCTTCAGGAATGCCGTGTCTGAGAAACACATCCAGGCCCTGTACAGCCACCTCCATTGAGGTCACTATGAATGAAGCTAACGGTGTCTCCTCCACCTGGCACAGATATCTCCACCTGGGAGCTGGGCTCTGGTTTCTCTCCCCAGACTCAGTCAGTTGAAGAGCTGTGCTGTCTTTCCACATAGCCTGGATAGAACAAGGCGTGGGAAATGTGAAGGCTAAGCGTCCGTAGGAAAAGGTAGACTCACTGGCTTCTAAGGAGTAAATGATTTCACAGGAAAGGGGTGCTGTGATATTTGGTGGGGAGTGGGGAGAATTGGGAGAAAAAATTAAGGAACCATCAGTGCTTTATAGCTATTTAAAGTTTTTCCTTTTGCTATCATGAACCAATAAATAAAATAGATACATTGATCAATTTTTTAAAACTTGCTATTTTTTAAAAGATTGACTACTAATTCCTGAGAGACAGAACTGTCTTTGGAAATGCCTATTAGGGACAAGCGAGACTCTGTGGAAATGGACAGAAGACAAGGATTAAGGAGGTGGGTTCATGGTTTTAAGGGGAAGTGTTGAGTGAGGAAGAGAAAGAAGGAAAAGCTGATGAGGTAGCTGGAAATAGGAGAGTGAGGGCCAGGAAGGTCCCATGGGAGTTGTGGCAGCTGGCCTTCAAGATGGCCCCCAACTTATCCCTGCTTCCTGGTAGTCACATCTGGTATTCACACCCTGCAACCGTCTCCTATACGTGCCAGAGTTGGTCTATGTGACTAAATAGAATGTGGCAAGAACGATGTTCTGTCACTTTCTTTCTTTTTTTTAAGATTTTATTTATTTATTTGAGAGAGACAGAGAGCAGAGCAAGAGCGAGAGAACGAGTGGGGGGAGAGGCGGAGAGAGAGGAAGAAGCAGACTCCCCGCTGAGCAGGGAGCCTGACATGGGGCTCGATCCCAGGACTCCAGGATCATGACCTGAGCTGAAGGCAGATGCTTAACTGACTGAGCCACCCAGGCGCCCCACTATGTCATTTTCAAAGATTAGGCTATAAAAGACTGTGGCTTCTGTCTTAGACTTCGTCTCTCTCTCTCTGTTTTCCTCCCTGCCTCCATCTCTCATCATTCACCCTTGAGAAAGCCAGTTGCCACACTGTGAGCAGCTATGGAGAAGCCCATGTGTAGAGGAACTGAAGATTCCGGCCAATGGTCAGTGAGGAACTGGTCCTGCTTACAGCTGCCTGAGCCAGCCCTGGCTGACATCTGACCGCAACCTCAGGAGAGACCCTGAGCCACACCCCCAGCTAAGCTGCTCCTAGATTCCCCAGGTAGAAAATATCAGCTCTTTTAAGTTGCTATCTTTGGGGGTCATTTGTTATGCAGCAAGAGCTAACTAATACAGTAACAGAGGGGCCACCATTATGCATAGTGATGCCCACTGTTTAAAGGCCAGTACTTGGTGGGAAATGGACTCTGATCCACTCCTATCTCCAGACCCTGGGACACACTTCTTGCACTTGGACTACAAAGGGAATAGGAGAGGGAGACGTGAGTGCCTTGAGGAACTTGGGACTCCAAGTTTTCCTTTGGGATGATTTAGATGGGCCTGAGTTGAGGTGAGGATAATCTGCCGTAAGACACAATTGTCAATAAATCTGGCTCAAATCGGCAATGTGTCACCGTGTAAGGTGGCATTTCAGTTAGGAGTGTCTGTTGCAACCAACCGAAAACCTATGCAAATTGCTTTAAGCACAACAAGGACTGACGGGTCCAGAGATGGGTAGGCTTCAGGTGAGATTGGATCCAGTAGCTCAATAATGTGCTGCCCTGATTGGTTCCCTCCTGCTTCTCTTCTGTGCTCAGGCTCAGCATCACCCCAGCCTGGATCCTGTTCTGATCACAAGCCAGCCACCAGCTGCAGAAGGAGGCTGCATGCTCTCTTGTTTGTGTCCAGCCAGCGGAGAAATGTTTCCTCTCCCAACCATCAAACAGAAGTCAGACACTCCATGTTGGCTGGATGAGATGAGGCCCTTGTCCAATTCTGAGCCTGAGTTCTCTGGCCGCCTCTCCCTATGCTGCCAGGGCAGTGGGCAGGGATTGTGCAAGCGGGTCAGGACTGGAGCTGGGGGCGGGGGTGACAATGGAGCAGAGGTAGAATGGAGGCTAGCACTGGGATCCAGGGAGGTCCGCTGGTGTGCCCAATGCCAAATGATGAGTAAGGATCAGAACGAGGTTTTGACCCAAAGCCTGTCTGGCTTGTCCATGCTTGTCCATGCTTAGTTGCTCTTGTCTCGTGGCTGACACCCAGGAAAGGTTCAGAAATCGAAATGTACCAAACACCTCCCACATGCCTGGCACTGTGTTTTTAGGTGTTCACTCACTCATTTTTCACAGCAGTCCTCTGAGTTGGGTGTTGTTATTTACACTTCCCTGATGGAGAAACTGGACCTCAGAATGTGCGACCTTTTCAAGGGGAACTGGCAAAGTCCAGAGGGGCTCTGTCTGAACAGGTTGTTGAGCAGAATTCTTCGTGTAGCCCTGCAGCGTCTTCTCCTTGCAGGGGGCACTGAGCTGTGGGGCGTGGGGTGTGAGGTGTGGAGGGGTAGGAGCAACAATCAGGCTGGAACTTTCAAGCATTTTGGAAATATTTGAAAGCTATCCTTCAGCCCAGAACATTCCTTAGTCTTAGTTATCTCCCTATGAGCCCTTCTTACCACTGCTCCCCCATGCCTCCCACTTGCCAACACAGCCACACACACACACATACACACACACAGACTCACACAGACACACACAACAGGTGCACACACACTGTTCTCTTGAACCTTCTGGGAATGGTCTGGGTGGATAGTATCCTTCTCTCTGTCCTTCTAACACTGCGTCACTATCAGGATCTTCCCAGGCTCCCACCAGCTCCAGGATTAAGTGATGGGGGCTCTGGCTGCTGGAAAGCCCCCAGGGGAGTGGCGACTGCAGTCTTCAGATGAGAAGACAGGAAGCCCACAGCTGGGCTGGAAGGCGGTTTCTCAAGAACCAGTCCTATGTCGCCTTCATTTATATGTATATGGAAAGGGCTGCTCGGAGGCACAGAACATTCTCACTTGAGCCTCCACGTCCAGAGACCAAATCATGACGCACCAACTGTTAACATGTCAACACAGGTGTAGACCACCCCCGTGCTTGTCCCCCGTCTGTCTTTGGCCCCGGTTTCATGACACTTCTTGGCTGTTTGGCCTCTCATGGACTGTGGGGCGAGAGGAGACCACAGGCTGTATAATCAGAACTTGCTGTAGTGTTCAGTTCCCCAGCTTAAGTAAGTCACCTTCTCTCCCAGAGTCTCCGTTTCCACATTTGCCAAACTTCTGCTTTGTTGTTGGTAGGATAGTGGAGCCTCTCTTGGTCGTGCTGAAGATTAAAGAGGGTGACGTATGAAGGTAGGGAGAGTGTAAACTGCTGACTCCCGTGGAATGTTGGAGTGTCTCCATTACAAGTGTAGAGAGTAACATTGACGTCACCAGCAGTCACAGGAAGATGAGACAGCTAGAAAGCATCCTGAGATTCCTCATGAACACAAAGTTTTTGGTGAATTTTGGGCAATTCCTCTTTCCCTCTGCATTTCAACTGAGTACGTGGATTTGCAAAATAGACCCAAATATAGAAAGCCCACAAATCCTGGTAGGGAGAAATGAGAACAAGCATTACATGTGAAGCCTCCATGTGCAGACTCACTGGAATTCACCTTCCCTCTTCCTGAAGGCTCTTTTCCCCCCTGTGCCTGGGATCTAGAGGGCTCCTATGTCCCCTTTGAGATTGTGAACAGTTTCTTGGGTGAGGTTCTTTGGTTGTGGTGCTATTTGCATCTCAACGCAAGCATTTCCAAGAGGTCAGACTTTGCTGTTGGGGCGTTTGTTGACTTACTGCTCCCATTACGACAAATGGGGCACGAGAGTCCTGCAAGCAGCCTTCCACCACGGGGATGGAAGATGGATCTCTGCTCACCAGAGGTGTCATTCTTTATGGAACTCCTCATTCTTGCTGCACTGAAAAAAACTACCCCTTCTCTTGATGGAACTATTCCTGGCCCAATGAGTAGACAATGAGTGGTCTACTCGATGTCACACCCCAAAAGATCCCACTGCACCCAGGATGAAACCACAGCATCTCTTTCTACCTGGAATCCACCCAGGGAATTTCCTGGGAATCAGACAGCAACCTTTGTCTTTGGCTCTTCTTTATGTGCTCGCTTCCAGGGTCCCTGGCTCAGCCTCTGGTCCCTAGTGTCCCCTTTCCCATCCCCTCCAGTAGATCAGTGTTCTCATGCAGGAGGGAATCCTTGCTTTTGTTCATGAGAGTTGGACAAAGACTGAATTTCAGAGCTGGAAGGGATCTTAGAAAGATATCATCTAATAATGCTTCCTTACTTCACTCAGAACTAGAGAAGGCGAAGCAATTTGTCTCTAAGTTCACATCTAGTTAGGACCAGAGCTACAATCAATTCTCAGCCTCCTAGTGTGGAAGTCAGAGTTCTTTCCACTGGATTATTCACTCATTCCCCAAGAGGGATTCCCCAAATGGTAAGTATTACCTCAGGGAGCTGAAAGGGGGTTCATATAATATATATGTGGTCAGCAAAATGTGGGGCAATTTTCAGGCAACTAAAAATAGATCGGAAGGGAAGTACATCATTATGTGCAAAATTGAATTTATTGGAGGAAGTATAATTTATATCCGCAACACAGATTCAAGATTAATCTAATATAAACAAGTAATGGAGAATTAACTCTTCTACTGTTATTCTTGAGAATATGCATAACTGCTTCCTCTTTCTTGATAATGGATGAGATTCTTTTTTAATTGTTTCTGACAGCCCCACTATTTCAAGACAAAATGTGCAGTTTCTTGAGGTTGACATTCAACTGATTATTTTCTATTCCTTAAATATGTGTTAATAATTTGTGTACTTTAAAAAAAATTACACTTATTTCTCATGTACCTTTTTTCTGGTCTTGGGATAACTGTATTAACCCAAGAGGTCCTGAGGGGAAGGTAGCTCCGGTGGACCCCAGGAGACACGGAGCTTTTCAAGAGCAGGGACTGTATGTAATCCCTCCTTAGATTATCACTGCTCCTCCCTATATAAATTGCTATTTCTTGTGTGTGTGTGTTAAACATCATGGAAACCAAAGTATTCCCCAAGGGCTATGAAGATTCCATTTGCATCATTGGGGTCATTTCATTCCAGAGTCTCTTAGTCTTTGGTCATTCGGCATCTGATGGAGCATGTGGACACTTTGCAGGCGTCCATGCAGGAGCAGTGACCCCAAGTGTGGGAGAACCGGGATCCAAACTGAGCTGCCCCATCCCCCATTCTGGATACCCCAGATTCCTGAGAAGGAGGGCTCTGCTGCTATTTCTTAGTGACATTCAGTTACATATAGGGCACTGTGTTGACTGGACACTTCCCAGGAGATTGAGAAGGGCAGGCTTGGTCTAAAGGGTTTGTGAGGGGAAATGACAGGAAGGTCTTGGTCTAAAGGGCTTGTGAGGGGAAACGACAGGAAGGTCTTGGTCAGGCATCCTTATGCCTCCAGCTAGATCTTTTCTGGACACCTGTTGCCTCATGGATTCTGAATGCTTCAGCATGGTCACTAGCCAAAAGTCTGGTCTCCTACCCAATCCTCATGAGGTGGTGCTATTCCCTGAAGTACCTCCCCCCCTCCCCCCCGCCCCGGCAGATGTTTCTGCCCTCTTCTGCTTCACAACCACTTCTGGGGGATGAGATTGGAGAGTAGTAAGCAATGTCAGGGGAATCTCTCTTACTGGCTCTGAGGCAGTTGAGTGAAAATCTGGTAGAAGTACAAAGCTAGGTTGCTTCTCCTCCTTGGACGAACTCAAAGGCAGTTCAGTAATGTGAAGTTGTTAAGTGTTACTTAGCAGCTGGGGGAAAGCTAGGGTCAAATGCCAGATATGTCAGTCACTGTGTGACCTTGGACAAATTTCAAAACCTCTCGGGGCCCCGTTTCCTTATCTGAAAAACGGGGAAAATAATAATACATACATCAGAGGGGACTGATGAAGAATGAGTGGGAAAGAACGCACAGTGCTTGTCTCCGTAAACATGAACTATTGTGATAGTTAGGTTTTGTGATTGGAAATATGACCCAATTCAGACTCCCTTATTTTTCGGATAAACTTAAGTGTGATTGTTATGGTCGGATTGTCACACAGCTACGGATAATGATAGTCAAGAATAGCTCCGTGTCTTCCTGAAATTCAGCTCAATGCTTTTTCACATCATACTGTGAGTCAAACCTGCAGTGTGCCTTCTCCAAATCTTGGGGGAAAAAAATCAAGTGACGAAAGTGTATGTTTTAAAATCTTCCTGGCATGATCTTGTTTTATTTGCTGCCTACAGCTTTGGATGGCATGCTTTAGAACACCAGATTATATGCAAGTATGGGCTAAATAAATAATTGTTGATAACTGAAGAATGCTAAAGTTCCAGCTGGTATTTGGATAAAAATTAACATTAAATATAATGCATTGTTTCCACCCGAAACAGACACAGTTAAGGAGAGCATGTTTTAAAAGGCTGACATTTTTATTTATTTTTTTACCCTAAATATTTTGCTGTTCCAAGAAAAACAAGATTAAAAAAAAATTTTCTTTTGAGCCAGTATAGTGTAAGTCAACTGTACCAACTTGTTTGAATTGTGAGATTAACCTACAAGCTCTGCCTGCAGATCGGGTCATGGGGTTAAAGGTCACAAGGAAGGCAGATGGATACCATATTGTTTACAGCTTGGAATAGAATCCCCTCTGCTCCCACTCTAAAGCACAGCTTCATACCAGTTACTCAGGTCCAAAGCTTACTTCCGATTCCACCCTTAACAGACAAGTGCTGAGTCCATCAAGTTTTATTGCAGTCAATACATCTCCCTTCCAGAAGCAACTGGTCACAGCCATTTCCAACACAAAGCTGCTTGGCCCACTCTTTCTTCTTTTTATAGTCTGTTCCCAGACACTCAGTGACCCATAAACTTAACTTACAACCAAGTCACAGCCATGACCAAAACTTTTGCTCTTGTGCCTACCCCTAACACTCCCTGGCTTCCCAGGCAGGGCCCTGTTGCCTTTTCCCAGGAAGTGCTTGCTGGGAGGCAATGAATCATCCTGTTTGTCCTTGGTGGGGTCATTCCTTTCCATCCAACCCACGTCCTGGGTCCTTAATCCAGAGGGTTTACTTTAAACATTCCCCACACTCTGGGATTTTCTGGTTTGCCCTCACAAATGCCATCCTGCATTGAATGCCTGGCAGAACCCTTAATAATGGATCTGTGGCTCCTGGTTGGCAAGTTAACGTCAAGGTCTGCCAGGGGCTCCCACCACCCGTGCAAACACAACAGTGGTTCGGTTGATATTTCTAGTCTGTTGTCCCGGTGGTGTCATTTACAACCTAATTTGTCTTCTTCCCCTCCCTTTCCTCTCTAAATAGGGTGAGTATATGTATGTTGAAGAGCGTGTGATGGAGTCATTTGGCATGTAGGCAGGGTGGAATTTGAGAATTATTTAATTTAAAGAAACTCATTAGGGTCTGGGGTCCAGAAGTGATCATGCGCAATCCCGTGATGACTAAGTTACCCAGCTTCCTAATTTTATAGCTTTGGATAGGTCAGTAAGATTCCTTGACTTGATCAACGTTGTGAAGCCAGTTAAAGGCAGGGTTAGAACTAAGGTCTTCTTACTCCCCATCTGGGTGTTTTTTTCATTACACAATACTATGTTCCATCAAAATATGATTTTGTTTTGGGGCAGAAAGGCTGGCTTCACAAACAGGGAGACAGGAATGACACGCATTTTGATTTTGTAAAGCTGGTGTCTATCTCCTGTACCCTATTAATAAATGAAGGAAGAAGATAGGGGTTAAATCTCCTCAGAGAAACACACAGAGTTAGAACATTTTGGTTACACAATTTTGATTTATCGTGTTTTAGAACTGGAAGTTACTTTAAAATAATCATCTAGCCCAGTGAGTTTCACACTGTTCAGTGGAAGCCTACGTGCTTCGAGGGCCTTCTCTGGATAGAGGAAGAGAAGATGCAGGACTTAGAGCCACTTAGGGAAGCCTGTCTTCACCTGTTTTATAAAATGTTGGGATTTTATGTTAGATTTGACTTTAAAAGGGGACTCCACTTCTCAAGATAGTTTGCAAACCTTAAATCTCTGTCAAACCCCCTAATGTACAGAGAAGAAGACTGAGGCCTTGAAAAGTCACTCTGGGGAGGGGCAAAGCAAGGACCATCCCATTCGAGGGATGAGGGAACCAAGATTAAATTCTCAAGATATCTGTAGAAAGTTATGAATTTCACTGCATGGCAAAGCAGAACACACGGCTTTTTATCCCCAGCCCGTGACTTTCCCCATCAGTTCCCATTATTGAATAATATTAAACGTGGGAGACCTTAACTGCTCCATGATCAAAGAAGTCCCCAAAAGAACTGAGGACTAAAAGGGAAGAGGTCGAGGGAGGAGAGGAAGAGAGGCAACCATCAAGTAGTGTGGGGTGGATAACTTACCCCCAGACTATGGAAGCAAGTTGACCCAGTCTCACTTTCTTTCTTCATGAGTCCATTTCATTACGAAAGTTCCCTGCTACAATGTTATATGCCCAGGGCCTGAACAAAGGCCTGGTTCCTAGAGCTCAACCAGTATTTGTTGAATTCTCCTACCATCTTTAGAACCCTTTTCTGATCAAGAACTCGAGTAGGATATGTTTAGAAATATCAAATTTGTGTAAGCATAACCATCACGTAGAACAGATTCATTCCCCCACCAAGTGCACAAGGCCAGTTTAGCAAGCGAATCAATGAACTTAGCTCGCAGGGTTGGAATAAAAGAAGAAAATATGACTCAGCGTGGATCCCCTACTCAACCCCGCCCTGGCAAATCCCCAGGGTGCCTGGGCACCCCGCAAGGTTCCCAGTAGCAGTTAGCACCACCGATCTCTGTTCCTGACAGAGGGAAGTACACATCCTGCCCATAAGCTGCTGGGCAGATGTTCAATTGCCCTCTGAGGTAGCCTGACCCTGAATGAGCTTCAATAGAAACAAATAAAACCTGGAATCAGAAGGTTCTTATTATATCTCACCCGAAGTGCTTAGCATTTGTGGTAGGTTATCAAAGAGTCCTGTACAAAATCTTTCGCTAGGGAATTTTAAGAACAGGATGGCTAGATCCTGCAGGTTTTGAGATATTTTCGTCTTCATGGTAACGCAACAGTATTACAGTTTTTGTCTTTCAAAGCGCCTTGAGGCAGGCCAATGGATTAGGTGCCCTTCTGCGGCCATATGCTCCTTGGATTCGTTTCAGAGGAAGAAAACACGAAGTGAACTCCCAAGCAACAAAAAGAAGGAAGAGAGCTTCCAGGAGAACATTATAAGGCAATGAACGAGAGAGAGAGACAGGGAGGGAGAGAGAGAGGGAGGGAGAAAGAGAGAGAGAGAGAGGCCGGCCCTATTTAGCAGGAAGAAACGTGTGCCCGAGCAAGGATCCAGAAGTGTGAGAATCTGCTAGCAACCATGTTTGCTCCGCTGGTCCCGGTTTTTGCCCACGTCCCGGGATCCACCTCCTGCATTTCGTGTTGCGGTCTTCTGGGCGTTCAAGGGTGGGCTGTTTATGTCAACGTGGTGGGATTACCGTAAAAGTCATTAGACGCACTGCGGGATGTGGCTCTTCCATTTACAGTAATTAAAGCCAACTCCTCAGCTGCCTTTCTCTTTGGACCCAATTCCTGCTTCTCCCCTGCTTCGGCCTCTGCGGTCTCGGACTCGGGCGCTGCGAGGGGCCACCGATGGTGTCTGCTTCCTCCACCTGCTGCAGGCAGGGCCAGGCTGCCAACACGGACAGGCCACTGCCAGGAACTTCATTATTCTTTTTGTTTTAATCCTCTTATGTGGATCCAAGCGGCAGTTTCAGTCCCAAGGCTTTGGCACGGCAACAAGTGGCTGGCGCGGGGGTTGGGGTGGGGGGCGCCGGACCCGGGCTCGGGCTGGAGTCCCCGCCCGTTGTCCCTCCGCCGCCCACCCCGCCCCCCGCCCCCCGGGGTCACGGCTTTGGAGCAGGCCAGCGGGAAAGTCCTGTATTAAAGCACTCTGCTATTTTTAATCCCTGGCCCGCCCCGTCCGCGGCCAGGGGCTCCCCGTCCGGGAGGCGCACCCACGCGCGGCTCCCTCCCCGCCCCGTCGGGCCCCGGGCGCTGGGCAGCCGCCCCTCGCGGCCCCGCCCCTCTCGCGGGCGGCGAGCGCACGCACGGACTGCCTCGCGCTCCCATTGGCTGCTGCCTGTTGCTAACCCACGTGACCGGCGCCGGCGCGCCCCGCCCCCGAGCCCCGCCCCCGCGGGCTCCCGCTCGGCCGCGCGGGGCAGACTACGCTCGGCCGCCCGACCCGCCGACTGCGCCCTCCGCGCGGCGCCCGAGCGGCCGGCGGCGCCCACAAGGTGGCAGTGCCGCGCTGTTTGTGCCCTGGCCGGGTCCGCGCGAGCCGCCGGGGCCGTCGGTGCCCGTGCATCTCTCCGGTAAAAAAGTTTTCATGAAGGCAAGCGCACTGGGTCCTGGGGCTCTCCCGGGCCGGCTGGTCCGCGGCCCTCCGGTTTCGGGGTCCCTCGGGGAAACTTGCACGTCGAGGCCCCGATGGCGTCTTCTTTGTCCCCAGCTCAGAGAATCGGGATCTGGGGCCTGTAAATTGGAAAGCAGATCTGCTGATGCTTTCAGGAGTGTTTTATTTTTCTGCTGTCGGACCCGTACACTGAGAGTTGATTCTTACAGAGACAGACAGACACCCCGACAATTATCCTTTGTCCCTCTTCCTGAGAGCCTCCCTCACCAGAGAAGCAATCTGCAGCCTCCTTTTGCGCTGGCGAAAGACCTAAAGCACCAGCATTTCGGAGGGTGCTTGCCCGCGCCCGAGTCCTGGGATCCTGACCTGCTTGGGAAGAGGAGGACACGGGGAACCTCCCGCTGTCCCGGGATGCCTTAATTCCCTGCACACGGAGAGATAAGCTCCTCCGACCTCATTTGACCCCGCTGCAGGCACCAGGCGTCCTCATTTAGCATGCGAGGCCTCAGAGGGTCGACTTTTGTCTCTGCTCACTGGAAATTTTTTTTCTTCCTTCACCTCTCTCCTTGCACCGAAGCTGGTCCTACGTTCCCTACTGCAGCCTTACCCCCTCCCCCCAGCCCCCGCCCATGGGCACATGTTTGCCTCTGTCCTTTTTCACTTTAAACAAAATGTTCTGAGGGCTCTCTGGGTCCACAGACCCTGGGAAAGAGGCAGGTCTGAGAAGGGGAGGGCAAGACAGGAACTGGGGCTGCAGTCACTTGTAGGAGGAAAAGGGAAACACCCCTAGGTTTTGCACCGTCAGCACCATGGTGCCCAAATTCCATTCCCTGGCAGTCAAGCCCTTCCCGTTGGGCAACCTAAGATGCCCTCCAGGGAGTTTCCCACCATGCACCTAGTTGGCTTCAACCTAGCATTCATCCATGGGTAAGAGGATGCTAAAGGGGGGCTCTGTTCATGTGGGCTGGAGTTTCTGCTGATGCTCAGACGCGCAAGAGTATGTGCCAGGCGATGCCACTCACATTCTTGAGGGAGCCTTGGACCACTTGAGTATGAAGTGATGTGCATGGTTAGACAAAATATATATGTATATTTCCAAATGAGCCGTATGCTGCCTCTATCCCTTGGAATATATGCTTTCCAAATATGTATTCCAGTAGGAATGTAAGTATGTAACCCAGTAGGGCCGCCGTGACTCACCTTTTGGGGGAACTTTCTTTTGAAAATGACATTCAGATCCAGTTTGATCACTGGGGAGCAGGGCCATCATCCTTCACCTCCCAGCTGCATGATAGGAGGCCAAGGACCCAGGAGAGGCCAGCAGTGAACAATTGCTTAAGAAAGGTGTGCCCCTGGGCGCCTGAGTGGCTCAGTTGGTTAAGCGACTGCCTTCGGCTCAGGTCATGATCTTGGAGTCCCTGGATCGAGTCCCACATCGGGCTCCCTGCTCAGCAGGGAGTCTGCTTCTCCCTCTGACCCTCCCCCCTCTCCTGCTCTCTCTCTCTCAAATAAATAAATAAAATCTTTAAAAAAAAAAAAAAAGAAAGGTGTGCCCCTGTTGTGCTTTTCTATCTAGGATAAGATAAATGAGGAGGGCCCTGGAGAACTACCTGAGGAGCTTTCCAGGTGTCTCCTGGAGTTTGGGGGCGGTGGGGGGGTGGCATAGAGACCAATATGACCTCAGAGAAGAGAGAGTTGTTCACAGTTGTGGGAGGAGGTATTTGGAACAGCCTCTGCTTCCCAGAGCTGGCAAGGCAAACGTACACTAACCAGTCTTCCTGGCACAGTGGGCCTACTTCCCCAGATGGGGGTGGGGACAAGGTGAGCAGCAGGAACGAGGACCTCTGGGGACAGAGTGAGTGGCCAGCTGGCAGAGGCCACCCGTGGAAGGGGACCTCTGACAATAGGAGAAAACCCAAAGGGGTACCCCACATTTGCACAGACAGCATTATTTGTGTATCTGCCATCAGCCCCTATCACGGTGGAACTCTCCTTGAAGAGCTTGGTTCTTTGGGTTGCGAGAGACCTGAGCCACCAGCTAGGGATTGGAGAAAGTGGAGGATCCAAGAAGCAACAAGCATTGATCGTGTTTCCCTCCCAACCACAAGTTCCCGAACCTAAGCTGGCCTCCAGTTGTTGGTGGGAAGAGAGAAGCACTCATTTCAATGTGGTGGTCAAGTTCTTGCTTTTGATTGCACTGAACTTTTGAATATCTAAAAAACGAGGCAATTCATGAGTCCCTGAGTGTGACCAGGTTAAGCTGGTTGATGAGATGTGCCTCTGAGGTGCAATTCCTAGCCTCCTGACACTTCTGGATCTACTCCTTACAACATCAAAGCTCTCCTCTCTCCAGGGAGTATTGTGGGGTCCTATCCCTGTAGGATACCCTGCCCAACAGCCACTCCCCTTTCTTGCTTGCTAATGGAACCCAAGTTTAATCCGGGCAGCCGTGTAGTCAGTGACACTGATGAATCGTGATTGCTCTAAGGCAGGGATTGGCCAAATCCAGCTGCCAACTCTTGCAGTAAATAAAGTTTTATTGGAACAAAGACACTCAGTTGTTTACCTCTTGTCTATGGCTGCTTTCATGCTGTGAGCTGAGTTGAGTAGTTGTGGCAGACTGTATGGCTTGCAAAGACTATTATTTACTATCTGGCCTTTTACAGAAAAAGTTTGCAGGCAGCCATGGTGATTCCATTCTCCTTTGCCAGGATCAGGGACAGACATATAGTCACTTTGACCAAGGACATGTGAAGTCTGTTGGAATCATCTGAAAAAGATTTTTCTTCCTGATAAGAGAGAGGAAATGAGAGGAACTTGAAGAGAAAGATCTGTTGTTGTCCTCTTCCCTTGCATTCCATCACACGAAGATGTGATGTCTGGAGCTTTAGCAGCCATATAGTAATCATGAGGAATAATAGATGAGACTGATTTCTTGATGGTGTCATCAAGTCACCAAATCTACCATAGGACTATTTAGTTTCAGACTTCTCGTTAAGCAAACAATAAAAATCCCTATGGTTTAAGCAACTCTTCACTGGGCTTTTGTTACTTGCCACTACATGTAGAATAAATAGGGCATTTTGTTTAAAGCCTAACAGCAAAGGGCAGAGTGTTTTTGTGGCAGTTATGCAATGCAGTGGAATATTGCAAATCTAGTAATGATAGCTAACAAGTCCTGAAAACTTACAGCATGCCAGTTGCTATAATAAGTACTTTACCTTCATTTTCTCATTATTACAAAACCCTGTGGGTACGTTTTCCTTATTGTCTCCATTGACAGATAAGGAGGAAAGTGAGGTTAGAGAAGTTTAATGATTTGCTTGAAGTTACACAGTTAGGTGCAGAGTTAAAACTGAAGCCAGGTCTGCTGACTTCAAAAGCGATGCTCTTTTTTTTTTTTTTAATTTTTTAAATTCAAGTTAGTTCACATATAGTGTAGTATTAGTTTCAGGGTAGAATTAGTGATTCATCAGTTGCATATAATACCTAGTGTACATTACATCAAATGCCCTCTTTAATGTCCATCACCCAGTTACCCCATCCCCCCACCCACCTCCCCTCCAGCAACCCTCAGTTTGTTTCCTAGAGTTCAGAGTCTCTTATGGTTTGTCTCCCTCTCTGCTTTTGTCTTATTGTATTTTTCTTTCCCTTCCCCTGTGTTCATCTGTTTTGTTTCTTAAATTGCACATGAGTGAAATCATGTGATATTTGTCTTTCTCTGACTGACTTATTTCGCTTAGCATAATACCCTCCAGTTCCATCCACGTCATTGCAGATGGCAAGATTTCATTCTTTTTGATGATTGCATAATATTCCATTGTGTATATAGACCACCTTTTCTTTTTTTTTTTTTTAAAGATTTTATTTATTTATTTGACAGAGAAAGACACAGCGAGAGAGGGAACACAAGCAGGAGGGAGTGGGAGAGGGAGAAGCAGACTCCCTGCCGAGCAGGGAGCCCGATGTGGGACTTGATCCAGGGACTCCAGGATCATGACCTGAGCCGAAGGCAGTCGCTTAACCAACTGAGCCACCCAGGCGCCCCTAGACCACCTTTTCTTTATCCATTTATCTGTTGATGGACACCTGGGCTCTTGCCATAGTTTGGCTATTGAAAAGCCACACCGTTAATCATGAGTTTACACTGCCATTTCTATCCACAGACCTGAGTTCACCCATCTTGGCCGCTTAGCAGGCAAGTGACTTAACCTTCTTGAGCCTCCGTGTCCCTCTAATGATGTGAAGGTCACGCCTTCTTCAAAGTAAGAATGTTCCTGCTATCGTGCTTGAGACGTGGTGTTTCACTGTTTTTAGTGTATGTGCTTGGTTCTTTAGGGGTAGGCAGCTGGCAGTAAATGAACCTCAGGGGTGACAAAGAAGCAGCCAAGAGAACAGCTAGGGATGTGAATATAGACTCAAGTGAGCAGACAAAGGCACACTGGTTCCTAAAAAATTAAAGGAAGCTGGCCTCAGGCCTGGAGCGGGGTTCCTTATGGTTAGTGGTGGCCTGAGTACCCTTTCTAGTCTATTGTCCTGTCTCCAGGTGCTTTGAAAAATTGTAAGGAACTAAACAAAAAGAAATTCCTTGAGTTGTTGGCATCACTCCCCTTTGCGTAAAACAGAGCCACCTTGCAAGAGCGAGCGTTCTTCAAAGTATGGGTCTCTGGGGCCAATGGCCATCAGGACGTTGGTATTTCCCTTACTGTGGTAAGGATGGAAGAATGGAAGTCTGAAGACTCTGAGGAAAGACCAGAGATTACCTCTGTGGTTCTGGGCTCTATCTGAGTGATTTGCTCTCTGAGTGTTACTGTACAGTTTTTAACGGGAAAGGGTAATCAAGACCGGCTCGCTCAACAACCTTAAGGAAATGTATGAAATATAGAGTTTAAAAACCAGATTTAATTGTCAGGACTATTTTTAAAGAGAGACCAAAGGAGAGCAAGAAAAACGACCCCAATGGCTTGTTATGCAACATCCAGATGTTTGGCATCGGTCAGGCCGATGAGGGAGTGACTTTTTCACTCTTCATCTGGTTGCTTTGGTCTCACTATAGACACAGTGAAAGAGAGGGTTATATAAGAAGCTTGCTGGAGCGGCCTCGTCCTTGCTCTCCACTTGCCCTTCAAGAGACCTGTGAACGTTCAGCTGCATGTTTAAGCTCAGATGAGGCAGATTCTTAATGAACACATTCCTTAGACCCAGCATGGGCTCGAGAAGCTTCTGGAAATCATTTAATGACGGCTTCAGGTAGACAAAGCAGTGGGTGAAAGAGATTTTCCCTTCTCCAGATGTTTTTAGGATCAGGTAGACCTGGCGTTGTTTCATTATCAATATACTAATCTAACATCGTATGAAAATATGCTTGCGGGCTTTTAAAAGGTGACAGCGGCTGTTCCGAGGGATAGATCGATGTCCACATTTCAGCTTGCTTTGTTTGTCAGCGTGGATGTTTGTTCTTGCCAGAGATGCCAGTGAAGGGCAACCAGCACCGTTCTGCTAGAATAAGAACACCAAGACCTGATTAGTGTAAGCGTTTGTTGAAAAAGCATTTTCTCTGCGCACTAATCTCTACATATCCTGTGGGGAAATCCTTTCAATCCCATACCTGATAAATAAATCTGGCAAGTGAATAAACACTCTGTAAGTCTCTTACTGATATATAATTCCACCTGTTATGTGAGTTCTGCTGGCCTCTAAGCTCAGCCAGCCTCATGCACCTTGCAAACTGACCCGGAAGAAAGGCTGCCAATGCAAAAAAGTGTGTCTCGAGCTTGCCCGGCCCCGAGCACTTACTCCAACCTTTTATAGGAATCAAGGGCCAATGTTGATGTCCTGGATTATGGTTGTTTTTATCTGGTGCTTTTGGAATGCTTGAATACTCCATGAAGCATCATGCAATACTGCAGATCTGAAACATCATGCTCTGTTTCCTCCTGGCTTTCCACTTAGGGCAAGGGGAGGGGTCCTGAAGCAGCTACAAAAATCCTTTTTTAAAAGTTAGAATCGAGTGTCAGGGCAAATAGTCTGTTCTTTAAGGCCCAGGCCGTCTCCCCACCCACCTGCAAGAGTCTCGGAAAGCTGCTTCACCACAGTTTGCACGTAACTACGTTAGAGTGACCTTCCTGTAGGTTCCTGAGGGCGCAGGTGATGCCTTCTTATCTTAGGAAAGATTGGTGCCTGGTGCATTCATTACTCCTTAACTATTTGTTAGTAATTAATGAATGCTGAATGAATGAACTTCAGTTCTGTGTAAGTTTGTGTGTGTTTGTGTGTGAGACATTGCCAGAGAATGACAGGTCGGTCCTGTTCAATTAGGGATTTGTTTTAAAATGAATTAGGAAAGGGCGCCTGGGTGGCTCAGTTGGTTAAGCGACTGCCTTCGGCTCAGGTCATGATCCTGGAGTCCCGGGATCGGGTCCCGCTTCGGGCTCCCTGCTCTGCAGGGAGTCTGCTTCTCCCTCTGACCCTCCCCCCTCTCATGTGCTCTCTCTCTCTCATTCTCTCTCTGTCAAATAATAAATAAAATCTTTATTAAAAAAATAATAAATAAAGTTTCATTGGGCGCCTGGGTGGCTCAGTTGGTTGGGCGACTGCCTTCGGCTCAGGTCATGATCCTGGAGTCCCAGGATCGAGTCCCGCATCGGGCTCCCTGCTCGGCGGGGAGTCTGCTTCTCCCTCTGACCCTCCCCCTCTCATGCTCTCTGTATCTCATTCTCTCTGTCTCAAATAAATAAATAAAATCTTTAAAAATAAAATAAAATGAATTAGGAAAATTCTTTGTCAAGTCCTCAATAGGACCCTCAAAGATGAGGGGGCTGCTTGCCAGATGCTGTCACAGGGCGCCCTGAACGAGCAACCTCCCAGGTCGGACCTGCTGTATCTGAAAGAGAACTCCCTAGATGTATCCCCAACCGACTGGACGCACATACGCACACACCGAAAATACCTTTATAAACCCCAAAGGACTCAGGCTCACTGCTTAATACGTACCATCAGTCATCTATGCATGATGTTGAAACAAGTTTCTGGATGATACTAGTAAAAGAATCAGACTGACCAATATCTTAGCAACAAAGGAGCTTCTATTAGTTTTCTATTGTTGCATAAGAGTTTACCCCCACACTTAGTGATTTAATACAACAAACATTTATTATCTCACAGTTTCTGAGGGTCAGGAATCTGGGCATGGCTTAGCTGGGTGGTCTGGCTCAGAGTCTCTCAGGAGGCTGATGTCAACAGGGGCTATAGTCATCGGAAGGTTTGACTGGGGCCAGAAGACCTGTTTTCCAGATGGCGCCCTCCCATGGCTGGCAGAAGCCTCTGTTCCTTAATACATGGGTCTCTCTTTAGGCTGCTGAGTGTCCTCACCATTCACTTTCCCCAGAGTGAGTGATCCAAGAAAAGGAGCAAGGAGGACCCTGTGGTATCCTTTATGATTTAGTCTCGAAGGTTGCACACCATCACTTCTGCTTTATCCTATTCGTTAGAAGCAAGTCCCTAAATCTAGCCAATACTTGAGGGGAGGAAAATTAGGCTTCACTTCTTGGAAGGAGGGGCATCAGAGACTTTGTGGACATATTTTAAATCTATCGCAGAGCTGCTGTTTTGATTTGCCAGGTGTGTTTTGGAGTACTAGCTTGTCTTTCCAGATGTGTGTGTTAAATATGTAAATCCTGTTTACATCTGGAGGGAGTCCACATCGAGTTGCCCAATATGAGAAATGGGTCCTGAGTGTTTGATCTCATGCCTTTGCTTTGAAACTATTTCTGCTCTCTGTCTGCAGCATGGAGAAGCCTTTCCCTGAGATCCATTGGCAACCTCTTTAAAGAAGAACAGCAATAGCATTCACTATTAGCCATGCTTCTGTGTTCCACAAATTCATTCAATTCTCACAACCACCCAAAGGGC
Source organism: Mirounga angustirostris (assembly GCF_029215605.1). NCBI lineage: Eukaryota > Metazoa > Chordata > Mammalia > Carnivora > Phocidae > Mirounga > Mirounga angustirostris. The sequence goes on along the minus strand of NW_026991716.1, from coordinate 13,619,499 downwards.
TAGACATTCTTAGGATCTTCCTTATTTTACAGATGGGGATCCTGGGGGCTGACATCATTTGTCCAAAGTCACCTCGCCAATAAATGGTAATGCTGGGATTTGAACCAGGTAGTCTGGCTCCAGGCTCTGGGCTCTTATTTTCCCCACTGTGTTAGATTGCCCCTTCCTTCAGCTGGACTGACTCTCTTCATGCAAGACCCTAAAGTTGGTCATACGTATGTTGTGTAGCTTCTACTTTAAGTCAGACCATGTCAGAAATCCTCTGCCAAGTAGGAAGGGATGGAAGTCTGGTATTTCCAACCATCACCACCACTGGGCCCCAGTTTAGACCTCCCCAGAGCCTTGCCTCATTCTGGGTTCTAGGAAACCATTCTGTTTTTTGCACCTTCAGGCCTGGAAATAATAACAGCTCCTCAATTGTGGTGGGTGAAATAATGACCCCTCCCCAAGATGTCCATCCTAATCCCTGGAACCAGTGAATATGGCAAAAGGAACTCTGCAGGTGTAATTAAGTTAAGGGTCTTGAGATGGGGAGATTGTCTTGGATTATCCAGATGTACCCGATAGGCAAAGAGTCTTAAGAGTGAGGGTCTGAGTAGGGCAGGGGCTAGAAGATGCTCTGCTGTTGGCTTTGAGAAAATTGAAATGGGCCACGAACCCAGGAAAGTGGGTGGTCTCCAACATCTGGAAAGGGCAGGGCAACAGACTCTCCCCTAGAGCTTCCAGAAGGAGTGGCGCCCTGCTGACATCTTGATTTTAGCTTAGTGAGAACCATTTTAGACCTCGGACCTTCAGAACTCTAAGATAATACATTTGTATTGTGTTAAGCAAAAAAAAAAAAAAAAAAAAAAAAATCTGCAATGAGGATGAAAATCCACTCTGCTATTTTTATATAATATGATGACAGATGAAGAGACTACACAGCTACTTCTTATCAGAGATAATACAATTATATACATGTAGCACATGCTTATGTTCCAGGCTGTGGGATACAAACCCTGCCTTCGAGAAACTTAGAAACGCATTGGCAAGCAAAGGTGTACATACACAAAGCGAGCGAAACATCTTTATTTCAGAGCAAATGTGCACAGTGCTGATAATGAGCACGGGGAAAGCACCGAACCAGATGTGATCATCAAGGATGGCTGGAGCAACTGAGCGTCTTCTGGAACTCTTCTTGCCACCTCCTTACCATGTCCAAAAGGCCAGTAGGAAGCCAGAAAATAACCTTGCTGATAGGCAGTCCCCAAGCACACAGCATTCCGGAAGGTAGGAAACAGTTTTTCTCAGTGGTCCCCCTTTCATTGATGGAGAGCAGCCTCCACTGAGTCCCCATTGCCTCTGCTGTCCCCGTTTGTCTGTGTTATGCTCCCACCTCTCCTCAGTGTCTATGCAATCCTGCCCCAGCCTATAATGGTCCACAGGTGCAGACTCATGCTCCCAGCTCCGTGCTCGATGGCCCAGGGATTTGGACACTCCCTGGCTCCCTTGAGGTCTTCCCTGCTCTCAGCATGGGTTCAGCAGCCTTCAGAGCTCAGTGTCCACAAGATAATGAAGCTTCCTCTTCCCCATTGCAGTTCCTCCCCAGCCTGACCCCTACACACCCACGGGGGTGCCGAAGGGTGATCGGGATGGCGAGGACAGACCACGAAGCCACTCCTCTGCACCCAACAGGTGTCCGGGTCTGACAGGCTCTGCAGAAGGGCCAGGCTGTGAGTTTGGGAGGAGGGTGTAGGAGCCTTTGAGGCCAGGACAAAGTAGACCCTGGATATTCTGCAACAGGAACCTAAGTTGCTGCCAGGCCTTGGAGATAATTAATATCCTTACTACTCAGAATCACATCCCCGTGTACACACGTAGGTCCCAGGGCATGCAGTTCGGCTATTTGTCGCATTTTCCAGGAGGCTGCCTGGAGCCCCACGCCTGCTGTGATTTTTGCAGCTGATGGCACAGATGTCTGACCACGTTAATGTTGAGCTCGTGCCCGGCTGTCACAAGGCGCCCCGCCCCCCCCCCCAAGAAACATTTGTCTGTTTTTCTAATATTTACAGCCACATCCTACGCTCCCTGCTATGTGGATATCAAATATAAATGATTTCAGCTCTGGTCTTTGAGTGGGTAGAGACCAAGTCCACGAGTGTATTTCATGAGGTCTTTGCAGAGGGGCTGGTTCTCGTGTTGCTCCTCTCTGATATGTCGTGACTTCTCTTTGGTTTCTCAGTACTGATACGGAGAAGATTATCTGTCTTGGTGGCAGTATCTCATCCAGAATTCCTATCACTTTTGTAAGTGGGAAGGAGGATATTCACACGTACTATAAATATGCTGGGTCCTTACTAAAATATTTTTTAATTTAGAGTGGAATTTAGTATAAGAAATTTCCTTCTTGGACTCCAGCCAGTGAGTTTTAGGGGATTACCCGAAGGATTTTGTTATAAGACGGAGCCACTTCCAGATTGCGCTTACGGGGAGGGGCTCAAGCAACATAACGGGCTGCAGAATAACCAAGACGTGAGAAGAGGCTTTGGGAAGTGGTCCCAGTCGATACTGCAATGAGAGGAGAGAGCCTGCTAGGTAGAGTTAGGTTCATTAGGCAACATGGTTACTGCTTCTAGTCTTCTTTAAATGGTGAATTTTCTGCTCTCCTGCTTTCTGATCTATGATGTGGCCCCCACAGCAAAAGGGTCACTACTTCGGTCTAAGAGCATGTGTCCCGGAGTCGGCTGGCGGGGATTTGGAACCCAGCCCTGTCTTCCCCAGCTGGGAGACCCCTGCCCCAGTGGCTTCCCATTTCTGAGTCCTGGTTTTATGAGCCTGGACATGATACTACCAGCAGCAACCACCATCATCATATCTATCGAGAAGGCTTATTTTTAAAACGAAATCACAATAATTCCCACAAATCCTTTAGTACCTGGCACATGGTTCGCGGCGAAAATGCTATCTTCTGTCATTTGTTGTTGTTGTTGTTGTTGTTTTCAGATTTTATTTATTTATTTGACAGAGAGAGACACAGTGAGAGAAGGAACACAAGCAGGGGGAGTGGCAGAGGGAGAAGCAGGTCCCCTGCGGAGCAGGGAGCCCGATGCGGGGCTCGATCCCACAACGCTGGGACCATGACCTGAAGGCAGACACTTAACGACTGAGCCACCCACGTGCCCCTCTTCTGTCATTTGTAAGAGTAGCAGTAATATTGTCGTATTTTTGTAATGAATTAGAAGATTCAGGGTACACAACATAAAGATAGTGCTGAGGATGGCAACATTTTTAAAAGGGGGGGGGCTCGACATCCTGAGTTTTAGATAAAGATCAGGAATGAAGTATTTGCTTTGTCCCTGGGAGGCGTTAGCCCTGGGTTCGGCTCCGTGGAGGCTTGTTGCCAGCTAGAGAAGAAGCCTGCACCTTCTTTGGCTTGCACACATGTAGAAGTATGTGTGTATGTGTACCTATGTATCCTGCTGCGTGTCATACACCACTGCAAGATGTAGAGAGAAGCATTATGGCTATGAATAAAAATGTCACAGAAAAAAAGACATTTCTCTTCAGGCCTTTCAAATGGACCACAGCCCACTGAGGGGCCTTTTCTTCCCTCAAAAGCCAGCTAAAGGCATCGGGGCTGATCATTTTTCAACATGCTTTTTTCTTCTTCTGTTTGGATTGTTCTAAGCGTGGTCCCCAGGCATCTGGAAAATTAAATGAGAGAAATCAAATAATTCATCCTTTTTTTCCCTTGGAGTGAGGACCTACAGAAATAAAGGGAACCAAGATCCTTACAATAGGATCCCTGTAGGTTTCAGGGAACAAAGAGTGACAACAATCATGTATGGCTTGAAATAGCTACACTTCAGGGTAGACCTATTATACGAGAGAAATTATACCGGTGGTATTCTCAGCCACGTAAAAGAAGACACGATCTCCACTCACCATCATAAAAAGATTCGCCTCCCGATTGCAAATCTCTCACTTCTGCTATAGAGACAGCACTTGCCAGCAACGTGGAAGACAATTGAATTGGGAAGGGACGGAGAAGTTGGAGAACAAAGAGGTGTATTAATGACAGTAATTGGTGTTAGCACCTCTGGTTCATGAGGTTTTCAGTGTCACTGGTCAGGCCTCTTCAAAGAGTGGGCACAGCCGTGATCTGCAGGCACGGTTTGGGGAATAGCCGAGCGAGGTGGAGAGGGATTCCCCTGGCGCTCGTCTGTGCTTTACTGTCGGTCCTGAGAGCTGACAAGTGCGCACGTGGACAGCTAAGAGCAGGATGCTCCTGGCACCCCATCTCAGGGGAGCCCCAACTGTTCCGGCAGGGTCTCTTCACACCATGGAAAATAAAACAGGTGAAGAATCAAGAATGTTCGAGGAAGAAGAAACAGGAATTGTGGTCTCTGACATAGGAAAGCTTTTTTTATGCCTTTGGGAAACTGGAAGGAGACCAGTATGAGTGGGGCAGAGGGGCCAAAGGAGGGGAGAGCCCAGGACCCATTCGTGCGACTCCCCACAGGCCAAAGGAAGGAGTTTAGATTTCTGTTGTAAGTGCGTTGGTAAACCACAGAGGACTTTTAAACTGGGGAATTACCAGTTATCTGATATATATTCCCAATTAGTAAGATCTCGAAGGAACTTCAGGGGACTCTCTGAAATGATAAGTTTTCAGTAGTCCTCATCAATACTCCCCCCCACCCCCAGGCAAGTTGGGATAATAGAGGCCAGCCCATAGGCCAAGGTCATCAAATCTGCTGGAGGGCACAGCAAAAGAGAAATTTGGAATTTCTATCATTAGATTCAATCTAATGATCCATCATTCTATCATTAGATTCAATCTAACAAAAATCTAATGTTTTTGTTAAACTGTATTTGTAGTATACAGACCCTAAAATAAATTTAGGGGTCAGTGAGAAAAGTAAAGGGTAGAAGGTGTAGGGTTATTAGGGCATATTCTCATGTAAAGGATGGTTTGCATATGTGCCTCGTTGGGTTATTATTAGTACATAAAGGGAACAGAAGACATCATTCTTTACCATCTTCTAGTGCCAATGGGTCTTTATTCAAAACTGAGCTATTTTCAGGAGGGTGAGAATTCTTCTGTATCCCCAGCTCCAGGTTAAGATATCAAAGGGGAAGTTTGCAAATGAAATTTCCCCTTCGGAGATGTTCCTGGATTAGAGAATTCCAAAAGTATAACTAAGCTGGAGACAATTTAGAGAGCATTTGAGACTTCAGAAAGTCTTGCAAGTGCCACTGAAGTTTTCTCTGGGTCCTTTCGACATTGGGTCCCAATCCCATTATAATGATTTGTAAGACAGCAACAGACCCTGCTTGATGGCTCCACCTGTTTGAAGTAAAAATAGGTACAATATAGTTATATACTTTCATCCGTCAGCCTGGGTTTAGTTATGCTGTGGTAACAAACAGCCCCCAGTGCTCAGCGTCTTAACAAAAACAAGGCCCTTAGTTTGCTGGCAAACTATGGGCTTTGTTCTGGGCTGTTTTTATTCCAGAACCTCGGCTGAAGGAGCAGCCCCATCTGAGACATGCCAGCCTCATGGCGGAGGGAAAGACCAATGGCTTGACCATGTGTTGGCTTTGAAAGTTCTGGGAGAAGCAGCATGGGTCACTTTAATGTGCATCTCATTGGCCAGAGCAAATCAAACAGTCAAGCTCGAAGCTAGCAAGAAGGGAATAGTCACTGTTCTGCAGAAATGCTTTGTAGGGAGGGGCACCGAATATCATAAACAAGTCATGAAGTTATGACAATGCCCTGCTTTACTTTCTGCAATTTTTTTTAACCATCTTTAAGGTGGAAATCTTGTAACCATTTTACATGAATCGAGCTGAAAACATTCAGACACTGTAATTCAGAATATGATCCAGTCCCTGAAAACCAGCATCACAAGCGTTGCTTTTGAAGGGTAACTTCTGAAAGTCTGATATGAGCAGTTTGGACGTGACTAAACACAATTTTACGAGAAGAAAAGAACATTTAATAAAGCAGAGTTCTCAGTTCCTAATCTGATCTTGTACCAATCTCTCAAGAATTTGAGACTAAGTTCTAGGGGGGCTTTAATGCAGAAAAGAAAGAGGAAAAAGAATCTTGTATTTCTTTCTCCAAGTTTGGGTGAACGGGATGCAAAGAATATATCGGTAACATAATTGTAGTCAACATTATGTTCTGTTTAGGAAAGTCTGAATTATGTGGTTAGCTGTGGAATAAGAAACTTTATTTTCACCAAGTGGGAAGAGAAAATAGCTTCATGTGAGTCCAGGAAAATATAAGCCAACCATCAAAAACACGTCACATCCAGTCGAAGGTCCATTGCATGATTTTAGTGGCCCCAAGTGACCTCTTTGCTTCTGCCCTGCTCCCCCAGTCTATTCTCCATACAGCAGCCAGACCGGGCCTCCTAAAACTTAGAGTATAGCACGTTCTGCTCAGAATCTGCACAGAACCCTCAGAGGAGCCTTCCAGCTCCCTCTGAACCATCTCCATTTCTGTGGTCCATGGCATCCTATGTGACCGCCTTTCTGCCATCTGCTACCACTCACCTCCCACCTCGATCCACGGCAGCCACACCGGCCTTGCTCCTCCTCTTCCTCTAACCTGCCAAGCCTCTGCTGCCACAGGACCTTTGCACAGACTGTCCCTTCCACCTGGGGCACTCCGATTCCAGAAATCCACATTCCATATTCTTTTGCTTTATCAAAGAGGCCTTCCCTAACCACCTTATATAAAACAGCACCTACATCTTCTCTGCCTTCTTACCCTGCTTTATTTCCCCTCCTTAACACGTATTGCTCCATGACACCATATACATGTTCATTCTTCATCTCCTTTCCCTCAATTAGAATCACCAGGAGAGCGGGGACTTCATTCCACTCACTGTTTTACCCCTGGTGCGAAGAACGCCAGGTGACTGGCACATAGTAGAGGCATGATAAAATTTGTCAGACGAGGGGCGCCTGGGTGGCTCAGTCGTTAAGCGTCTGCCTTCGGCTCAGGTCATGATCCCAGCGTCCTGGGATCGAGCCCCGCGTCGGGCTCCCTGCTCGGCAGGAAGCTTGCTTCTCCCTCTCCCACTCCCCCTGCTTGTGTTCCCTCTCTCACTGTGTCTCTCTCTGTCAAATAAATAAAATCTTTAAAAAAAAAAATTTGTCAGACGAATTTAAGGAAGGAACCATTGCTACTGTTCCTAATTCCGTCAGATCTGTGTAAATATTTAAAAGGCCATTAGTAGAGAAACTAATAAAAATGTATTTTCCTGCCTGGAAGATTCACTCCACAAAAATGTGACATCAAATGTTTTGAAACAAAACAGAAAACCACAATCCCTATAATTTCCCCTGCTTTCTGTTAATTTTCTTCTGTAAAGTCTCTGTGTTTACGGTACCAGGAAGCATGACAGATCACAGAATCCTGAATAACGGGTGGGCTGAAAAGTCGCCAGATACATTTCCACACGAATGATGAAATACCTTTTGTAAATGGAACGCAGTGGATTATGGTTAGGACAATTAGGAGAGCAAAAGGAATAGCAGATCGAGGGGTAATGGGAAGCTGCTACAGGAGAGCTGCTCAAAACCAAACCCGGGAGCCTACACAGGTGGATGATACAACTACCAGAATGACTATATGAAAGTAATAAACAACCTCCAGGCCACGAACAGGTGACCGGCATTCAGCCGACCTTCTAATGTGGCCCGGAAAAGTGAGTCCTAGATCGGGACTTCTGTAACCCTTGAAAAATCACATCCTGAGATTCCCTGTTCTGTTTCTTGCTGTCACCCTCTGACGAGCTGCCAGCACTCCATGATTTGCCCTGTCTGCAGCTTTTGTCTGCATGGAGAGCTTGTGAGTGACTGCACAAGGCAGGTACTGGGTCCAGCTTCCTGTTCTAACTCTGAGCTCCTGCGGGTAAGAGCCACATTTTCTACTTGTTTTCTCTGTCCCCTTGGCCACCAGTGACAACATACTGGTTGAAAAAATGCATGATGGAAAGAATGAGTTGACTTTTTCTTTGGGGATGTAATGAACCCATTTACAATGATGATTAGTGATTAAGCTGCTTTAATGATGGAGAGTGGAGGTGGTCGATTAAGACCTTGGAGCCCGAAGCTTAGTGAGGTGCCACCCAAAAAGGGAGGCCTTGCCTAGTAGGATGAGTGGATCTCATAACGCAGCATTGAGGAGGAGATCCTGGGCCCTGCGAGCCTCCGTGGCCTTCCTTGCGAAGTTAGAACGCATGGCGTGTGCAGGTTCTTTCCTTGGCTGGCCGGGTGTGGAAGTGGTTACCCAAGCCTGCGTCCCAACCATGAGCAAGAGCTTCTCCGCCAGGTGTGAGCTGAGAAAAACATCTTCTCTAGAGGCCACCCTGGGGGCCAGATCAGGTAGCTCTGGGAGGCTAGACCCCGGTGATGGGCTCAAATCATCAACTCTTGCAGCAAGCCCGGGGGCAAGGTGCTTGTTGTAAAAAGCAGAGAAAGGGGATTCACGTATGTAAATTATGTAATCTAGTTCAGATACATCGTGGCACCCAACAGACATGGTCTCGCTCAGCCTTGGAATCACCTTGCTCCGGTGGTGTTAGTATCCTCCTTTTAGAGGCGAAGAAGTCACCGCTCAGAGAAGTTACATGACTGTTCCTATCAGTCGGGGCCCTGGCAGGAAGCCCACAACCCACTCACGAGGGTTTAACAGCAGAGAATTTGAGGAAGGGTGCTATTTCTTGAGGTGTGGGCTGGGCTGCTGGAGAGGGCTAGGAATGGTAGCTTCTGGGGATGGATAAGGGCCGGAAGCAGGTGCTAGCCCCAGGCCTGAGCACCCAAAGACAGCCAGGGGAGTGAACCCGTCACCCATGACCACAGTCCCTTTGGCTACAGGGAAGCCAGAGGAGACAGGGGACAGGGGCAGCTGATCTAGTGCCTGGAAGAGGGGCAGGGCAGAGAGTGGATCTGGGGATGGCAGTGATCCGAGCATGGCTTCCAGCGGCGCCCACGGGAGGCAGAATACGCAGGGGAGGGTTTGCAGCCCACTGTGAGTGCGCCATCTGGCCTTCTTTGTTGAGAGAGGAAAAGGAAGAGTTAATTCTTTCTTCTCCTGTTATCCCTCACTTTCCTCTCTTAAAGCCTTCTCTTCCCTCCTTTCCTCCCTCCTGCCCCCCATCCTCCCTCCCTCCCTCGCTCCCTCTGTCACAAACCCACTAGGCCCTGGGACACCAATAAACAGAGCCCGACTCCCTCCCTGAGGTACATAGAGCAACATTGTGTTACTACAGAGCTGGTTCCATTCAGGGCACTCTGTTTTTTAAAGCCCCAAGCGCAATTTATTTTAGAATTTCATTTTTTAAAAGGGCTCCATACGGGAAGCGCTTGGAGATCCCCCAGGCAAGAGCACAACCTCAGGCCACAGCTCCCTTCTTCAAGGGGCCCGCACACCCAGACTTGCCTCCCTCCGTCTTGCTGCCAGAGCCCCAAGCCTTCCCTGCTGCGTTCATTCATTTATTTTTGAATAGATTTTCCACTTTGCCTCACACCAAAATGGACTTAGATCTTTCTGCTGCCCCTTTTTGGAGGGCTTGTACACCCATGAGTTTTATTGAAAAAGTGGGGTGCTTGGGACCACACCCTGTCACCAGGTCCCCCCCTCTGCCCCCATCGGGCCAAGAGGACCCTCCCCAGGTTGGCATAGGGTGGGGGGCAGGATTCCACCTTGGTTTCCCTTCTTCCCTGTGCTGTGAACCGGGGCATAGCTCTGATGCCTTTCTCTGCACCCCCATTTATAAAATGGACATAATGACCCTTTTCCTTTTAAAGGGAGTGCCAGGAGGCTTTGGTGCATTTCTAAAGTACTCAGAGCCCCTCATTTGGCGAGCAGAGAGTGCAGGGCACTCTGTGGTTCTCATTATTTGTAGAGAGGCACATTCACTCCAGCTCACCCCGCGCTCCCGTCATTTCCTGGTATTATTGACTTAAGTGCTCTTCAAGAAGAATTTCTCCGAAGCCCCCATGTTGACATCCTACTAGTGTTTTGAGAGCCAGCCTTGCTAGCTGTTTGTTCCCTTGGATGAAAGCCTGCAATCGCTCTATTAAATAGTCTGCATTCAACGGGAAGAAGGAGAAGTGGGGGACCGAGCAGAAATCTGATAGCTGCTCACAAAAAGAATAGGTGGTCGTCCTTTTGCTTCTCAGCTTTTCCCACAAGACAGGTTGATGTAAAAATACCTCGGTGCTGGGTGAAGCATGTTGCTGGACTAGCTCTGGCCAGGGTGGGGACCCTGGGTTGTAGCGACTCAATCTCTCTCATCTTTCTAAGCAAAAGCATTTGGCCTTATAATTCTCCTTCTCAAACTCTCTGACACTATTTCCCCACATCAGTCCTTGCTTCTTGACTTGTTGCCAGAGAAACCAGCAGACAGAAGGAAACTTGGGAGACCACAGAGTGCATCCTCTATGCTTCTTTTCCCACAAGACAGGTTGATGTAAAAATACCTCGGTGCTGGGCAAGAGGGACCGATTCTTGAATGCAGTGGAAGCCAGACTTCTGCACACTTGGGGGCATATTAGGGCAAAGCAGCCACACCTTTTTCTGGAAGCTCATTAGCATCCTTGGTAGACAACCTAGGGAGGTAGAACAGGCACCCATCAAAGAATCTGGGCTTCATCTCAAGCCAGCTTTGTGACTTCAGACAGGTCACTAAACATCTCCAGACCCCACTGTCCTCGGTTATAAAAAATGAGATAAGAATATCAGTGTCACAGGATTTTTGTGAGTATCCATTCATTGACTCAGCAGATATGAAGTGAGAGTCTGCATGCCAGGCACTGTGCAAATGTTGGGGCTGTTGGTCTTTGCTTTCAATATGTTTCTGGTCTAGGGAAGAAATGGACATAAAATAGGCAAAACCAATAGTGTTTGATGAGTGAGTACAGTGTGCCACCGCAGAGGTGTGAAGAGAGGGAGATGAATCACAGAAGGGGCACTCAACCCCATCTTGGATGGTTAGGGAAGGCTGCCTGGAGGAAGCCACAACTAAAGCGAGAACTGATGAGTGGAAGAGGTTGGCAGGGAAAGGAGTGCAGAGACCCAAGAGGGCATCGCCCATCAATTCAGAACATCTGGAGTGGAAAGAGAGAGGGAAGAGCGGACAGGGTGAAAGGCACAGGCAGTCCTGGGGAAGATGGTGCGTGCCTGGAGATTTAGGCAGGAACCCCATGCAGGGATGGTGTTAAACAGGTTCAAACATCAACCTAAAGCAAGTGTAGGATGGCCAAAGTCAGATTTGTGCTATAGAGAAGTCGCTGGAGCTGCACTGCAGAGATGGAGTGAGAGAGGACACACTGGATGTTTTCTGGTTGCCTCTGCAGACCCACTTGCCACCTTTCTCCATCCTGCTCCATGTGGCAGTAGGCTGACATTTATGGACTGCAACAATAGGCTGCTCTAGCCTGTGATTTCCACATGGGCTCAGCCCACAGGAGGCAAGAGGAGGAGATGGGAGGGTGGGAAGAGAGAGAAGTCAGGGTATCTGTTCCCCAATCTCTCCCTGCTATGGACTCCAATTGGCAGTGGCTGTGCTCCCCTACTGTGGCCAAGCTCTTGCCCGGAGCTTTCTCCCAGCTTTGGCTCTCTCTCTGGTGATATCTGAAAACAACTCCCTTTAGGTCCAGGCACCTCCGGCTCTCCACTGTTGCTAGCCCTAGATGCCTCTCTGTCCCGTGCTGGTTTCTCTCAACTCTGCCAAGAACCTTTGTCAATAAGGATTCTTCAGGTACGCCCATGGCAGTGTGCCATCTGCGAGGCCCCGCCCCGTACAGAGGATAATGTTGCATCCACACCAGCCACACAGCAGATAGCGGGGATGTGCCTGCAGGGAGTCAATGGATTCCGGAGATACTCAGGAAATAGAAACAATAGGAGTTAGATGTAGGGGTGAGGGAGGGAAAGCTACGGGTGACTTCTAGGTCGTGGCTTCTGTACCCGGGAGGAAGGTGGTGCTACTCCTTGAGATGCAGGAGGGTTGGAGTAGCAGGAAATACTGAGAGGCTTTCAAATGGCAATACTCAACAGACTTGAGAGTATGAAAATCTATGGTTTGGAGGTGGAATCTGGGAGGGAGATTCATTAGCCCAGAGATAGTAAGTACCGGAAGGGCTGGCCCAATGGACTAGAGGTCTGAGAGCTAGGGGGAAGTCCAGGAGGCTGAGCTGCTATAACAGTGAAGCAGGGAAGGATGAGCGGTGGCTGCAGAAGTGAGTAATGAGAAGGTCCACTGGCTTCGGGAGCAAAGGCATGGTTGACTTTGGTTGACCTTGGCAAAAGCCATTTCACCAAGAGTCCCTGGAGACCAAAGGAAAGGCTCATATGCAAATAAGTTGGTGATGTAGGAGGTGGACACTTGGTGGTTTGTCTGTTCTCTGTGAAGGAGTTGCTGAGGTCTGCTGACGGGGCAGGGAGGGGACAAAAGAAAGGACCCTCACAAAACATGAGGCTGTCTTGTCTTTCCTGCTGCTTGGCAGGAGCAAGTTTCTCCTTGTATCGGGGAGTCTGTTTTCTGGGTGAGGAGGGTTGAGGTAACAGGAGCAGAGGTAGAAAACTCCAGAAGCTGAGCAATTCGGTGGTGGTCCCATCATTTCCACTGTCCCCCCAACTCCTTTGCTTGCTTGCATTCTTCCCACCCTCCCATCTCCTGCTCTCACCTCTTGTGTGCTTCCGTTCATCCCTCAGAGATTATTCCAAGTATATGAAAGGTGATGTGGCCAATAGCCTCATCATCCAATCGAAGCTCTCTTCTCTGGCTGGAGGTCTTTTCCTTGGCTGAAGTCCCTCAGAGAGAAATGGAAGCACAAGATAGTATTTCAGTTCCATAAATATTGAGTGTTTAGTATATGTAAGTCTCAGAAACTACTCTGTAACAAAATGGCCTCTGGGAGCCCATGATGTTCAGGGCCCACAGCTCCTATTTTGTTGTATTAAGCTGTGGTAAAATGCACATAACATGCAATATATCATCTCAATCATTTTTAAGGGCACAGTTCAGTGGTGTCAAGTATATTTGCATTGTTATAGAACCAGCCTCCAGAACTTTCTTCATCTTGCAGAATGGAAATTCCATACCCTCAGCTCCTGGCAAACACCATTCTGCCTCTATCTCTGTGAAGTTGATCATGCTAGGTACCTCCTATAGGTGGAATCGGACAGTGTTTGTCCTTTTGTGACTGGCTTATTTCACTCAGCCTATCTTCAGAGTTCAACCATGTCATGGCATGTGTCAGAATATCCTTCCTTTTGAAAGCTGAATGATAGTCTGTTGTAAATAGATAGCACATGTTTATTCATTCACCCATCCATGGACCCTTGGGTTGCCACCATCTTTCGACTGTCATAGTAATGCTGCTATGAACATGGATGTACAAATATCTGTGGGAGTCCCTGCTTTCCATTCTTTGTGGTATGTACCTGGAAGTGGAATATCATAGGATTTTTTTGCACTTAACAAAATATTTGATTATCTTTTTTTTTTTCAAATTTTTATTTAAATTCTAGTTAGTTAACGTATAGTGTATTATTGGTTTCAGGAGTAGAATTTAGTGATTCATCACTCACCAATAACATCTAGTGCTCATTGAAATCTTGCCATTTGCAATGACATGGATGGAGCTAGAGGGTATTATGCTGAGTGAAATAAGTCAGAGAAAGACAAGTACCATATGATCTCACTCATATGTAAAATTTAAGAAAGAAAATACTTGATTATCTTAATGAAAGTTTAAATCTCAGTGATTGAAGATTACTAAGGAATGGAGATTTTTAAAATTATATATGTATTTTAAAGATTTTATTTATTTGTCAGAGAGAGAGAGCGCACAAGCAGGAGGAGCGATAAGCAGAGGGAGAAGCAGGCTCCCCACTGAGCCCGATGCAGAACTCGATCCCAGGACCCTGGAATCATGACCTGAGCCGAAGGCAGACCTTAACCGACTGAGCTACCCAGGCATCCCTAAATTATATTTTTCACTTACAGCCTGCATTACTTCTTTTCCATCCATGAAACCTATAAAAGACTTCCATGAGAGAATTCTGGAATACTGGAATATTCCTTTGGAACTTTATTCTGCCTCATCCAGGCCTTTATTTCTTTATCCATTACCTGAATTGGTAGGTACAGGGAGCAATTTCTTTTGTGACAAGCTTATTTCATTAGCAGAAGGACATGGTTCATCTGCCTTATAGTGCGTGTCCGAATTTCCTTCCTTCCCAAGGTTGCACATCCCTTGCATGGTAGCGTGTTTCTCAGCTCACAAAGGTGTTTCACACCCATTTTTCCATTCGCACTCATTTTTTCCACATGGCAGTCAGGGAGTAGTCACGATGCTCGTGGTCCAGCTGAGGAAACAAGCCCAGCCAAGCCCCACTGGGAGCACACGGGGAGCGCAGTTCTGGGACCAGGACACAGGCCTTTGCTCTGCGGAGTCTGTTGGCCCTTCCCGGGAGCAGAGCTGTGTGTGCAGAGCCCCAGCATGGCTGTGCATGCACTCTGCGTAGCAGGCGCCCGAGTGGCCAAGGGGGACCCCAAGAGAGAGAACAGGTCCAGTGACAGGTTAGTGACAAGACAGAAGTGGAAGGAAAGCCGGGAGTGACAGAGGACCCTGCGGCAAGCCCACTCTGGCCCCAGTCTGGGACACTGGGCTCCCCCTCTCCTTGGGACACAGGCAAGGGGGTGTCGCCAGGCCAGTCCCAGGAGCTGGGTGACAGCAGAGCGCTGGGGGACCAGCCAGCCTGAACAAGGTGAATCTTCAAAGTTCATGGTCAATGATTGGAGCAGCCAGATAGGAGAGCCAGGGAATGAAGTAGGGATGTGAAGTACGCAGCGCCTCGTAATGCAGTCAGTGGTGTTAGAAGCTCTCTGAATTAAGTGACCTACCGTCCTTTGGGAAGAATTCTATTTGGGGCGTCTTGCTGGGGTTGGTGGGGATTACCTCCGAAGCCAGTATAATCATCTCTCTCTTAGTATTCACGTCCAGACCATCAGGCAGTCCTCTGGAAGAATAAACCTTTTGTGCTTAGGAGGGCGCACACCCATCAGGAACACGAGCTGTGTTTTGGACGCTCCTGCTGTCAAGCTTATAGGGGGTAACTCTCCTATCCCTGAAATAGCTGAACGACCCACAGGACCTGGGCTCAGCCAACGGAGGAAAAGAGGAGGGGGATGCTGCCTCTGGGTTCCCACTGGGAAACTGCTTCCTACACTACCCTGTCCAATCTTCCCAATCAGAAGCTGTTCCAGAACATTTGCCACTTGTCATATATTCTGGTTAAAGGTGAGCTACTAGTTATCATTCGTGGAGCACACATTTTCAAAAGAATTAGAAAGTCTCAAAATACTCTGAGCGGTGAATTGCAAGAAACCTAATCCAGTCTAGCTTTTAAAATACTGGAGGCACTTTTACTTCCTTAGGAGCATGATTAGGAACCCCACGCACCAAGGAGTTGGTAACACATGCACACGCTAGTTAAGAGAATGCTGGATTAAGAGCTTTTAAGGAGCTTCCCATGTCTCAATTCGGTCATGTATTAATTTTCTTAAAAGGCACTGCGTATGTTTGAAGATGATTAAGAGTCAATAAGCTAACAGAAGAGTGACCTTAGAGGTAACTTAAACCAGCACTCTTTCCAACACAGAATTCCCCTCTCTAAACTTTCCGACCATTTTTTCCCCTGCTTTTTCTCAAAAACCGCTGGTACCGAGGGGCTCACAACTCCATTCCATTTATGAGTTTACTGTTGGAAAACCCCTCTTAACTCCCGCCTCTGAAGCCATGGGGAGTAAGTCCCATCCCTGTTTTACAGGCTCTTCAGATAATTGGGAAAGTCATGCACTTCTTTCCCTGGTTTCCTTTTAGCTAAATCTGTCACCTCCAGATCCTGCAACCTTCCGCAAATGCTTGCTGACAGTCCTTTGAATATTCACTTGCTCTGGGGCCGCAGAGAGTACTATAACGGCAGGTATGGTTAAGTCTAGCACCAAAGGCTGTGGGACCGTCCCGTCCTTCCTATCCCATGATAATGCTATGAGCTCTGGCTTTCTCCAGGCTCATTCTCCCAGCGTGCAAATCCTTGCTCTGCCCCTTCCTCCTCTGGGAACTTGGGCAAGCAAAGAAACTCTAATGTGAGTTTCCTCATCTATTAAAGGTGGGGGAATTATAATAGGGACCCCACAGCCTCACAGAGTTAGGGCAGTTGCGATCATACCTATAAATGCTTAGCACAGACCTGCAACAAAGTAAATGTTCAATAAATGTATCTGCTTGGAGAACACTGATCATGAACACAAAAAAGAGGAACAGCCAATTCACAAAGGAAGAAACACAAATGTTTAACAGATATTTGAAGGTGCTCTACCTCACTCATAACCAAAGGAGTGGAAATGTAATATGTAATGAGGTAGTTTTCACCTATTGGATTGACAAAATTGAGAAGAATGAAAACAGGCAGCACTAGCGTGGAGTTGGGAAACACAACTCCCAAGAAGTAGTCGAAAATATAAATGAGGATGAGCCTCATGAATCAGTTTAGCAATGTTCATTGAGAACTTTCAAATGTTCATACCGATAATGGTAAAATGTCACTGTAGAAGTGCTTTCTTAAGGAACAAAAATGACTGTTGTGCAGGATGTATGTAGGACAGTCCTTGTAGCATTGTATAACAGCAAAAAAGAAATCTGAAGCAGTATAGATCTCCATCAATATGAGATTAGAGAAATAAATGGTAGAACACCATAAAGTAGAGTACTATTTAAAGGGATGAGGTGTAGGTGTGTGTCCATAATACACACTTAAGAGAAAAAGCAGATTATAGAAAATGATGTGTTACGGTATGATAAGATATGACAAGTCCTTATTTGATAAGCAACAGAGGAGAAAAAGCTGTGAATACTTAAGAATACATCTATTTTCTGGTTGATACGCTTTTGTGCTTTTTGATATTTTAACATATATATCTTTTAATTTAAATGTGTTTTATAACAGAAGATAAAATATTTCTATTTTGAAAAAAAGAATTGGGGAACCACTATGTATTTCATGTGTGTGTGTGTGTGTGTGAGAGAGAGAGAGAGAGAGAGAGAGAGAGCGATTTGGAAATGGAATCAATGCTTATAAGGAATCGACACTTATATGGCAGAAAAGTAGCATGATGGAGATTCCCTCTGGAATATGTGGAACTAAAGAGGAGTGGAGGTGACAGTCATTGGCAATGAGATCAGGAACTTAACGACTAGGGCATCAGATGGTTCAGCTGCAGAGCAGTTGTATCTGAATCCTTGATGTATACTGGATTGGGGAATGACTCGGAAGTTGGCAGATAGGCAGTAATAATCCCTCAGTACTTTAAGGTTTAGGGGAAGTCTGCTCTCTTTGGACAGGCCTGGCCTTTTATTCTTTTTTTTTTTTTTTTAAGATTTATTTATTTATTTTAGAGAGAGGGAGAGAGAGAGCACGCAAGCAGGGAGAGGGGCAGAGGGGGAGAGAGAATCTCAAGCAGACTCCCCGCTGAGCACAGAGCCTGATGCATGGACACAGAGCTCCATCTCACGACCCCGAGATCATGACCTGAGCTGAAATCAAGAGTCAGAGCCTTATTGGACTGAGCCCTCCAGGCACCCCTAGCCCTTTATTCTTATGGGTGCATCTATCAAGATGCTAAATCTTAAAGAAGAACAATGTCTAGGCATTCACACAACATGTATTTCAAGATACAGTAACGGGATTTTTATTACCCCAAACCTGCCTTCACCCATCAGTCTTCTCTACCTGCCCACCCCAACCACCAGTTCCACATCTAGTTTCCTTCTGGCCATCTTTTGGGCATCCCCCAATGATCCAAAACATAACACAGCAAAAACTTATCAAGCTCCTCTCTGGCAAATGATTCTTTCACATGTATTTCTCATTACTTCCTTCTAGTCCTCTTGGCTCTTGTTGACGATTACTGTGGCCACCAGCCACGTGTGGCTACTGAACACCTGGAATGCGGCTGATCTGTGATATGGTGTGCTATTAAGAGGAAAACATGCACCACATTTGGAAGACTTAGCATGAAAAAAAATTAGGTCAGATATTAATTTTACATGATGATATTTTGGACATACTGGGTTCCATGAAAAATATTATCAAAATAGTAATGTTATTCATCTATTTCTTTTTACTTTTTTAATATGGCTGCTAGAAAATTATACAGTTATGTATGGAGGTTGTATTACATTTCAGTGGTATGAAGGTTACCCTGGACTTTATTTTCTTGCTCTTGGGGTTCCATACCAAATCTGTCAACAAGCCTGACACGCGGGTCTCTTGGCCTTTTCTTCCTCCTCCTCCTTTCCTCAATCACTGGTCCAGACAAGCCCTCTCCTCTGTCACAGCACCTCCTGCACTTGCCTCCAGCTACCCTCCACTCTGGGTCCAGCAAACAAACCGAATAACCTGAATAACGGAGAGTTAACCTCATTCAAATCCCCCTTGAGATTAAAAAGAAAACAAATAACAAAATACACTCTGTGAATAGCTGCGCTATATAAGAACTCCGATGTGCTAGAAACGAAATAACCAGCCACTCACTTAATTTTATATGCTGCTATTAACATAAACAAATGCTTCTCACCCACAAATGAAATGCTCCTTGAGAAAGGCGCGGGAAGCCCTTCTCAAGCTCCAGAGGAAGGAAATGGAGTCTCTGACCTTCTAAACCACAAACAGATACACAAATTCTCTTTTCAGTTTGGCTTCAGTCTTCGAGACACAGCCGTCAAGGGCCCAGGCTCCCTTGTAAGAAAGCACACACACATTTCTGGTGCTGGGCTCTGAGCTTTGGGGATCATATCTCGACCAAAAAAAAATTTTCCAGGAAATACAACCCCTTCCCCACCCAATGAAAGAACCACTGGCAAGAAGTTAAGAACGGCCATGGCCATGCAGTAGATTAGATCTTGGGGATGACTAAGAATGAATGAAGGTGAGGAGTGATCAATTCTTATTCTCTTCATCCATTTCTGCCTGTCCTGTGGCAGTGGCCAGTGCACGTGAGGGACTCCAACGTGAAGCAAGTGCATCTGGCCTTGGGTGGAGACTGGAGACCCCCTGTAGGACAGAGCATCTGCTCTCTGGCCAGCCATGCTTCTCTTCTTCTGAACGGTTGGCCAATCCTCCTGAAGCCCTTGACCTACCACCTCAGTGAAGGCTGAAGGGTACCCTTGACCTGTGCAAAGAATGTGTGGTCTCTTAACCTGCACAGATCCCAGGGCTCCTGGCTAACCCACTGACTGACAGCCACTCCAGAAAGAAAGGCAAACCCCTAACTACCGGGAACAGTTCTCTGTTGGGTTCTCTGTGGATGACTAGAGAACAATAAGATCGATTCTGCAGGTTATAAACCCAACTCACCTAATGGCCATTTTCAAACTTGCATGTCATAAATGTGTCCCTCTGACTGGTTGAACATGCTGGGCTTCGAGAACAAAGCTGTCACCATGACAGTAGATCTTCTTTCCCCCAGTGAGCACCAGGTGCAATAAGCGAAGTGCCATGCAGAGCTCAGAGAAGAATGTCAAGAGATTCCTTCGGCCGCATCCCAGACATGAATTTCCTTACATCCATGTGCACGCTGACAGGAACACTCCAAGTTTCCATGGACGTGAAGCTAAGCAGAGATAGAGGCACAGGTCAGCCTGAGGAGAGTGTGTGGTGATATGGGAAGGATGTCCAATGCCTGCCTTGGTGTGGCTAGCAGATTTACAGGAGCCTTATTTTTTCATTCTTTTTTTTCCTTAGGCACCAGCTGGCAGAGCCAATTCTTTTCTTTCAAGGGCTGGCTCCGTGAGTCACTGCCCATCTGCCAGTAGCAAGATGAAGGAGGGGAGCATCACACAGAGCCCTGGGTGCTTGCCCCGATTTCCTGTGAGGATGCTACAGCTCCCATGGTAGTACCAGCGGGCTCAACCTGCACCACACTCACCCCCCGAATGCCTCCCCTGACAAAGGACAATTCGTCCTCTGCGATGGGTCCCTCTTGAGACTGGCTTGAACTTCCTCATGCTGATGTGAATGTATTTCAGATGATACTGGATTTGTGCTGAGTGTATCACACTGACTGCCGTGCCTGGTGGACTTAGATTGTACTAGAATCAACCAGACCTTGACACCATAGCTGCCAAAGAACCAAAGAAGCAATGCTTCTTCTAATAGAACAGTCTTAGTCCCATTTTGCAGATGGGGGAACTAAGGCTCAGAGAGAGTATTAGCCAAGTTATGCTGCATAACACCCTCAAAATCTCAGTGGCTTAAGATAGCAAATGTTATTCCCCCTGGCCTGCAGGTTTGGGGATTCGGGGACTCAAACTTCGTTGATGCTGTTGGACCCACTGCCTCAATACTAGGCTTCTTAATGTGCCCCTGCAGGGGAAGTGAGAGGAGAAAATCCTCCCAGAGGATTCTCACTGTCTATGGCCATGGAACTACAATGTGTTACTTCTAGTCACATGGCCCTGCTGAAATGCTGGATCTGGGAAACGTAATCGTCCCCTGGCCAGGAAAGGAGAGGAGAGCCAGGTATTGGTGAGCACTGTTGTGGTGGACAGAGAGGTAAGCCACTCTCGCTGTCCTTGTTCCATCTCTTATTTGTGCCCCATTCTGTCTGTCTGCATCATTCTTCCCTCTTGCACACTGGCTCCCTTAAAATTTTGTGGTCCCTGTGTTAAAACAAGGACGCTAACAGTGAGCAGTGTTAATGGTATAGATTCAGCCACCTGAGGCATCTGCTCTTTCTCCCTCTCTCTCTCTCTCTTTTTTTCTCTCTGTCTTCCAAATTTCCCGGGGAGAGGAGAATTTGGATCAATTTGGGCTACCCATCCTCTCTAGACAACTCAGTTGTGCCTGGGAGAGAGGGGAGGAAAGCCACATGATAGGAATATGGCACTTCTTGCTGCAACCATGTAGTTGGAAAGTGGGTGAAGAGTTATTAGAGATTCTAAGTAACAGAATGAGGTCTGTCTAACTCCAACCCCCCCCTTTACATTTACTACACATATAGCCTCCTAGATATTTTAAAAGTCAAGTAATTAGGAGAAACAGTGTCTATATACACAAAAACATGGATACTGCAGAAAACCGTATTATCTTCAGACTTACTATGGCATGTATGAGTTAGTCTAAAATTAAGGGAAATATTAGTAGGCTTAGCAGATTTTACAGTACTCAGAATTTGGTGTAGCCATCCCAGTGCTATATCATAAAGATTATCTCTTTTCTCCTCAAGGGTCTAGCACCCAGATCTACTCTCCAATACAGTAGCCACTGGACATATTTATTTAATTTTAAATTCATTAAAATGGAGGGGGGTGGGGGGAATGGGGTAGCCCAGTGATGGGTATTAATGAGGGCACGTGTTGTAATGAGCACTGGGTGTTATACACAAATAATGAATCATGGAACACTACATCAAAAACTAATGATGTAATGTATGGTGACTAACATAACATAATAAAAAAAAATAAAATGAAAATTTCAGTTCCTCAGTCACATTAGTCACATTTCAAGTCATCAGTGGCCACATGTGGCCATTGACCACCATATTGGATAGCTCAAATATAGAACATTTCCATCATGGCAATACATTTATTGGATGGCACTGGTCTAGACCTTAAACTCCTGAGTCTCTATACAGAGGAAACATACACTGAGATATAGAAAAAAAGTTAAAACAGACTAGAGTGAATCAGAAAATTTCATATTTAGGAAAGTAAGTTGTCAATAATAAAAACCCAACTAAACCACCCCAAGACTCCAAAAGAAAAGATGGCAGAAGAGACAAAAGAAGTAGCACATACTGGAATGTTGCAGATGGGGGAACTAAGGGTCAGAGAGAGTATTAGCCAGGAATGGTTTGCACATACTGAAAGGAGGGGTAAGACACAATAATTATCTGCACAAAGGTTATTGGACCCATTGTGGGTGAAGTCCCACCCCATCCCTCAGGAATGACCACATAGTCTCCCACATAGGCAACGTTCCTCCTCTATAGTCAGTGTGCTTATGTATTCTCCCTCCTTCCCCCTTTCTCCTTCCTCCACCTCCACTCATCCTATCTGTCCTTTCCACTGCAAAACATTTATCCTTCCATCCTCAACTGTCTTAACTATCAAGCCAGGTCAGAGATCTAAAGGTGATCCTTTCCAAACGGTGCCCTACCATCCATGTACGCATGAGGGCAAGGTCAGATTGAAGGGTGTTGAAAGATGTTTGTGATACCAAATATTGAATGGCCCTCTGAGAGAGGCTTGATTCCCTTTTATGGGACGCGCCATCAAACATATAGGGTACTAATGAACACAGAAGGTAAAGAGACAGTGTCAAAGTGTATTTTGTGGAATGAGAGTTAAAAAGTGTTAACCAGATTATACCAAAATAAACCAAACCAAAACAATAGTTTCCATGGTCCAAAAAATCAAGGGCAATGCTAGATTATAGTTATATGGAGAGTTTTTGATATACAAATATGTCTTGTGAATTTCCAGGTGGATGTACTAATATGCTACCCTTCCTAAACTTATTAGACCCCAGCTCCTTTTAGTTTTGCAGGGTTTTCTCACTGGGCACAAAATTCAGGCCTAAAGTGCCAAGGCTGGTTTTCACGGGGACTTGACCCTGAAGATAATTTCAAAAGAATGCTTCTTCCAGAGTATTTTGAGATTTGTGTGTGTCATTGTAAGGAGAATGTTCCCTGGTTGATCATGCAGAAGAGCCTAGTTTGAGCCTATGTTATGTTGTAGTCATCAACAAAAGTTACTTTCCACATAAACTTGGTATGTTTAGTTGACAGAAAAGTCTGGAAGTAAAAAAAAAAAAAAAACAAGGAGGAAAAAATAGGCATAAAGTATGAAGCTGTGGAGAGAAAAAGCTAGCTAACTCTCAAGGCTTGACTTCAAGCATTTAAATGTCATGTCTAACTGTATGATGGATATCACCTTTTGGGACTGAGTGACAGTTGTTAAGGGAATAGTATAAGAAGTTTTTAGCAATCCTTGGGGATGAAGTAGTTGTGTGTGTGTTTTTTTTTTTTTCTACCCAAATCTAGGCTGGCAAGGATATAAGTTCCTTTCCAAACCGCCCCCTAACACATGTGGTTTGGTCAGGTTGATCCACAGCTAACATGGTACTTGGATGTCCCATGGCACATCTAAGTCCTTTACTTCCTTTCTTGGCTGCATGGCTTTTGATATATTGGAAGGGCCTGTGAAATTTCTGCATTTCTTCAGATTGTGAATTGATTCTGATAAACAAGCCAAGTTCTGAGGCTTTTGGCTATACTTACCTCAAGAAATGTGATGGGTAAAAGGAACCGTGCAGTAACTATTTCTAATAGTTAGATGTGTCATTCTAGAATAAGTTGCCTCAAAATAAAGAACACTCCCGTCATGAACACTATTGAGTGAAAACAGAAGCTACCACACAAAAGTACAGCTGTCAGGAAATATCAGATTTTGCTTGTGTCTTACGAATCCAGCTTCATGCTGTGATGGTCAGCAAATTTGCCTAGAAAGCTACACATACTACGACACACTAAATAGCTGGCAGAAATATTTGGAACCTAGGTTTAGACATAAAAATAGGTAAGAAGATGAAGAAAAGGCATTTCACAAAATTCAACAACCATTTATAGAGAAAAATTTTTAGCAAAATAAGAAGAGAATCTCTTAAATCTGAAAAAGGGCAAAGACAACCTACAGCTGACATTATACTTTAGTGAACCATTGAACACATTGCACTTAAGAAACAGGACAAAATTACCTGCTTTCAGCACTTTTATTCAATGCTGTATTGGATGTCCTGTCCACTGTACTAAGGCAAGAAAAAGAAACAAAATGTATAAAGATTGGAAAAGAAGAAATAACCTGTCCTTAGATACAAATGACATGATTGTATACATAGAAAATCCTAAGGAATCTATGAAATAACTGCTAGAAATAACAAATAAGTTAATCAAATTTGTAGGATACAGGCCAATGTATAGAAATAAAATTTACTCTTACAGACTAATAGCAAACAATTTTAAAAACGAACTTTAAACATTTATTTACAAGGGGCACCTGGGTGGCTCAGTTGGTTAAGCATCCGACTCTTGGTTTCATCTCAGGTTGTGATCTCAGGGTCATGAGATCTAGCCCTCCCATTGGGCTCCATGCTTAGTGCAGAGTGCTTGGGATACTCTCTCCCTCTGCCCCTCCCCCCTGCTCTCCCTCTTTCCAAAGTAAGTAAATAAATCTTAAAAAAATAAAATAAATATAATTTATTTACAATAGTACCAACACATAAAATACTTAGGGGTAGATTTAACAAAACTATAAAATAATGTTAAGAGATATTTAAGAAGACTTAATGTAGAGATATGCCATATTCATGGGCTTTCTTTCTTGATTTAAGACTCAATATTGTTAAGATGTCAATTTTCTACAAATAGATTCAATGCATTCTTAATCAAAATCTCAGAAAACTTTTTTGGGGGTAAAAATTGACAAACTCGTTCTAAAATTCAAATGCAAATGACCTAGAATAGACCAAACAACTTTGAAAAAGAAAAGCAATTTGGAAGACTTATGCCATCCACTTTAAGATTTAAAGTCTTAAGCTACAGTAATTCAGATATTGGCATTATGATAGACAAAGAGATCACTGAAATAAGAGAGTCCAAAATAAACCCACAAATATATGGTCAATCGATTTTTTTTATTACAAAAGTGCCAAACACATTCAGTGGAGAAAGGAGAGGGTTTTTTTTCAACAAAGGTCCTGGAACAAGTAGATATTCACATGTAAAATAAAAAATTAACTTTGATCTGTATCTCACATCACAGAAAGAAAAAATCAACTCAAAATGGCTATCATTGGCTGAAATAAAAATCCTTAAACTATTAAACTTTTAGAAAGAACATAGGATGAAATCTTTGTGACTTTGGTTTAGGAAAAGAATTTTTTAGTTACAACATTCAAAGCCCAACCATAAGACAAAATGGCAAATTGAACTTCATCAAAATTAAGAACTTCTGCTCTTGGGAAAAGATTGTTGAAAGAATTAAAGGACAAGTCATGTACTTAGAAAAAACATTTAAAAATCCCACACCTGATAAGATCCAGAACATATAAAGAACCCTCAAAATTCAAGCAAGCAATCCATAACAACAACAACTGGGTGAGACTTGAACAGGCATTTCACCAAAGAAGAAAGAGAGATGGCAAGCAAGCACAGGAAAAAATGCTCAACATCATGAGGGAAATGCAACGTAAAACCACGATGAGATACCATTTCACCAGAATGCCTAAGATTAAAATCTGACCACATCAAATGTAGACAAGGATGTGGAGCAACTGGAACTCTTGTTGTTGTAAAAACACTTGGGGAAACTTGTTGGCAGTGCCATTTGAGTTAAACATATGGCCTCCTCAGCAACTCAGCATTCCACTGCTAGGTATAAGCTCAAGAAAAAATGAAAGCACATGCCAATGCAAGACTTGCATGAGAATGATATGTCAACTTTATTCATAACAGTCCAAATTGGATATAATCCAAATGTCCATCAAAAGGAGCATGAATGAACAAATTGTGGTGTGTTCATATAAGGAAACATTACTCAGCAGTAAAAAGAATAAACAGTTATCTGCCACAACATAGATGAATCTCAAAAATTTGGCTGAGCTTACTGTCAGTTAAGTGTCTCACTTCGGCTAAGTCATGATCTTAGGGTCCTGGGATCGAACCCTGCCTCGGGGTCCTCACTCAGTGGGGAGTCTGCTTGTCCCTATCCCTCTGCCCCTCCCCCTTGTGCTCTCTCTCTCTCAAATAAATAAATAAAATCTTTAAAAAAATATGATGAGCCTAAGAAGCAAGATACAAAAGGGTACACTGCATGATTCCAATTATATGAAGTTCTGTACTAGGCAAATTAATCTATGATAATAGTAGTCAGAATAGTGGTTGCCTGTGGGGTAGGAAAATGGAAATTACTGGGATGATGGAAATATTCTATATCTTGGTTGGGTGGTGGTTATACAGCTGTGTACTTTTGCTAAAACTCACTGAATTGCACACTTAGGATCTGCACCTTTTACTATATATAAAATGTACCTGAAAAAAAATTGCTGTTGACCCTAAACACCTACTTTCTAATTATTACTTAAATACTCCATATTAGATTTTTTTTTCTGTTACTAGCATTGGTCTTGTAGCTTTTGAGGGAAACTTTTAAGAAAAGACACTAAGTCCTACGTAAAACTGCTTCCCACTATGCAGAGAAGTCACTTGTGTAAACCGATCTTGTTTCATTATGGACACAGCTCATTATGCATAGAGAGAGCAGAGTCCTTGGTAATTACCTTACCATCAGAGTCAGTCAAGAGCTAAGGCTTTGAGTTCAGCGTTCCCCAGCCATTTGACTCTGGGTTAATTACTTAGCGTCTTTGTCCCCTTCATTTCTCACCTGTAGACAAGAGGCAGAATGCCTACCTCCTAGAGGTATTAGGACATCAGATAAGAAAACGCATGCAGATTATTAGCACAGTGTCTGTTGACAATATTAAGGATAAAATGAAGATTGGTTTTAGTATAGATATGTAATACTCTAGAGGATTTTGGAATTTTACTTAGAAATTTGTCTGAAAGTTCCCAGAAACATTTTCTTACATGTCTTTCCCACTAAATGAATAGGTTAGTTTTTGATAAAGAAAAGTTTGGTCTCCTGGATTCATGTCTCTCACCCTTCCACAAGATTGTTCTCACCCTTCCCTCCCATCTTTATCTCCCAGGCTCACCTCTTATCTCCCGAGGACTGGAGAGGTTCTCAGAGTCTATTTTCACACAACTGAGATGCAACACTTTATCTTACCTATCATTGAGATCTGGGTTACTTCAAGATAGTTTAAGGCCTAAGATGGAAAACTGTGGAACCCTAGCATCCATCCACAGAGCAGGTGAAACGTGCCCATCTCACGGGGTTTTGGGTATCACGGTCTGTGCCCATCTGATGATACTCAAGGTGTACAAATACAACCAATCAAAGAGGTTCTTACCGAGGAGATAAGCTTCTAGAATTCAAGTTGTATCCTGAGCTATACTGCGTTCTCCTTTGACCCCTCTCCTCAAGATCAGAGTTGGACAACACCTTGTTTACTTACCACCTTTCACAACTCAGGGATCTGTGAGACATTGCTAATGTGCTTACCTTTTCAGTCTCAGTCAGACAGATGTGGGAATGGAGCTCAAGCTGTCCAGAACTCATAGTCTTCCCATATCGCCAAACTCGAGCTCAGCTGCCAAAGTTTTCTCTTTGCCTTGGTCCCAGTTCAGGCCAGGTTCGGAGCACTCCTTGTGCCCTGCAGTGCACCTGGCGTCCTATAGCTTTCTTTGTCTGGACCTCCGACCCAGCGCCGCGCAGCCTCTTTCCTCTCATTGACACCTGCACAGAATGGGGGAGCTCACAAGTCAAGCAGACCTGAGTTCCAGCCTGTCTTCTGACCACAGGACCGTGGGCCAGATCAAATCTCTCAATTTCTGTTTCTATAAAATCAGTCTAATAACAGCACTTGCCTGGGTTCCTAAGGATTTAATGACCTAACTTATGTAAAATGCTTACCAAAGAAGGACCTGGGATTTAATGCATGTCAGCCATTTTTCTTATTCGATTTATTAATTATAATATTTTTTTGTATTGTTCTCCAATTGTTCAATTGTCTCCTACAGGTAAGAACTTGACTCCTAAGTTAGATTGTCATTTATGTGAGGGTAAAGCAGTTTGTCTATTCTTTTTACATAGCCCACTGAACTCGGGTGGTGCTGGGGGTTAGGACCAGCATCAAGAGGAGCTTCTTAAGTGACTCTGGGTGACCTGATAGGCTTCTTGATATGATGGGACTTGCTACACTTCTCCACATACGACTTACATTATACATAATGAGCAGGTGATCTGACCTAATTACCTTTCTATTGCGATGCTCTTCCCCAAAACCTTACTTGAGAGGCACATTCTCTCCACACATGTAAATACGAATATTTACATGTGCGGCTGCTTTGTATCACACTTTTATTTTCTTTAAAAAAAACACTTAGAGGGCGCCTGGGTGGCTCAGTCGGTTAAGCGACTGCCTTCGGCTCAGGTCATGATCCTGGAGTCCCGGGGTCGAGTCCAGCATTGGGCTCCCTGCTCGGCAGGGAGTCTGCTTCGTCCTCTGACCCTCCCCCCTCTCATGTGCTCTCTCTCTCATTCTCTCTCTCTCAAATAAATAAATAAAATCTTTAAAAAAAAAAGAAAAAAAACCAACAAAACACTTAGTTTCTTTTTTAGTAAGCTCAGTTAAACTGCATTGGGGTATTAGTTATGTTCTTCCTTTTTGAAAGAGGACAAGGGATCAAGGCATCACTTAGCGGGTTACAAAGATTTTTTTTTAATCCTCCTAACTAGTCCAGTTACATTGTATTTGTTGCAGTGACAAGATGGCCATCGCCCCTGTAGGAAACACAGGGAATTGCGTGACACGAAGGTAAAGGTCAGCTGGATTGCTGCAAGAAGTGTCCTCAGGTGACCCAGGCTTTTTCATGTGAAAACAAGAATGTCCTCGCTGCTGAGGACAGCAGAAGGTGACATGATTCATGTCCGGTTATGAAATGGCTTCAGCAGGTGCCTCGAGTCTCTCCCCCACCACCACCCTCACTAGTCACTGGTGATACCGTACCCAGTGCAGGGCCTCCTGTGGATCGACCTGCTGGGGACTGGGACAAGGGCTCCTTTCAGCGGAGGTCAAGGTGGGCCAGTGTGCCTGGGCATTAGCTTCCTGCTTCACACCTGTCAAGACTAGAACAAAGCCAATGACCCCACAGCCTTCAAGACCCACTAGTGTTCCTTATACACCTGAGGAGAGATGCTTGAAAACATTTTTCAATGCTTTTCACATCCTTTTGTAAGAGGCTGGTACGGGGGTGACAGAGTGGACAGCAAAGGGTTTGTTCCTTCGATAGGGGCCTCTTCCTCATCACAGGCCCCAGGATACTCAAGAGACCAGGGCTGAGGATCCCAAGATAAAAACAGGACACCTAAGGATTTCCGGAAGCCCTTTTCTTCTGCCCATCATCACCGGTGCCTTGAAGACACGGGGCTTCCTGGAGCCTTTGTCTGTTCACATTCTCCAGGATTTCTGTTGTTGCTTTTCACTTGAGCCTCTAGGATTAGGTGCGAAGCTAAATAAAAAATTGAGATGTAGGGCGCCTGGGTGGCTCAGATGGTTAAGCGTCTGCCTTCGGCTCAGGTCATGATCCCAGGGTCCTGGGATCAAGTCCCACATCGGGCTCCCTGCTCCTTGGGAGCCTGTTTCTCCCTCTGCTTCTCTCTCTCTCTGTCTCTGTCTCTCGTGAATAAATAAATAAAATCTTTAAAAAAAAAAATTGAGATGTGCAAAAAAATGTAGTTTTTAAACTTCTTTTTTGGCATTTGGTCACAATTTAACTTCTATTTTGAACCCCCATTTAGCCAGTTGGTGAAAACTTACTCTTAGCCAAATCGGGATCCTCCTCTTTTTCTTCATGGCTGAAGCTATTCTCCAGAAGGCCTACAGCACTGAAATGCAGAGGCTTGGGGAGCAGGAGGTCCTCTTAGCCTGGCTGTTCTCCCGTCTGGCCTCTGCTGAGATGCCGTTCTTCCTTAACTGTGTCTCTGCTGGGACTCCTTCATTTCTGATCACCAAACCTGCTAGTGTTCTCTCTCTCTTTGTCTCTCTGTCTCTGTCTCTCTCCCTCTCCTCCACACTCTCTCTGTCTCTTTGTCTCTCTCTGTCTCTGTCTCTCTCCCCCTCTACCATATCTTCACCACTCTTGGGAGCAGAGAAAACACATCACTGGTCCCCATCGACCCTGAGGGAGGGCCTCTGAGAGGTTCCTCAAGCCTAGCCACCTCGATACACTTCACAGATGTTTCTTCCACTCCTCACCTCACCAGGAATGGCAGAATCAGGTGGAGGGTGAGGTGGGAAGCCGTCATGGCTTGCTCTAGACCCCGGCGTGCATCCTTTTGTAACTCGGGCTTCTGTCACTACTTGCCCTCACTTCCTTACTTGGCTGAGCAGAACTCAGGACCCATTAGCACCTAACCTTTCTTCCCCTCCTTTTCAACTCCCCTTTCCCTCCTTCTCAAGCCCAGAAATACCTATCTTGCTTTTATATCATATGTTTTTCATGCCCTGAGTCTCCAAGGTTGTATTTAGTTCCCCTGCCCCTGTGGTCTGAGGCAGGACTGGCCTAAGACCTTGATAAAAGGAACCCCTGCCCCAGGCCCTTTGTCTCAGGGAGCCCCACAATTTGACATCTTTTTCTAACCTTTTTTTTTTTTTTTTAATATTTTTATTTGTTTATTTGACAGAGCGAGACACAGCGAGAGCAGGAACACAAGCAGGGGGAGTGAGAGAGGGAGAAGCAGGCTTTCCACGGAGCAGGGAGCCCGATGCGGGGCTCGATCCCAGGACCGTGGGATCAAGACCTGAGCTGAAGGCAGACGCTTAACGACTAAGCCACCCAGGCTCCCCTACCTGGAGCTTTTTAATAAAGTGCTTCTTATGTAGAATTCGATTATTTTAATAAGCACTGAAGGTGAGGCAGTTACTCCCTGTGACATCTTTTACTCTTTTTTTTTTTTTAAGATTTTTATTTATTTATTTGACAGAGAGAGACACAGCGAGAGCAGGAACACAAGCAGGGGGAGTGGGAGAGGGAGAAGCAGGCTTCCCATGGAGCAGGGAGCTCGATGCGGGGCTCGATCCCAGGACCCCGGGATCATGACCTGAGCCGAAGACACACCCTTAACGACCGAGCCACCCAGGCGCCCCTCTTCTAACCTTTCTAAATCCTCCTCTGGCCCAGGAAAGGTATGCAGGCCCCCACCCCATTTCTCTCCTTTGTAGCACTGTCTGACCCTTTACGCCATGTGAGGGTCTACCAGATACCAGAGGGGTCCCAGACCTTGCACTTAAAGCCTTATCCAAGGCTCCCAGTGTGGGCTCTGATTCTAGAAGGGTAGCTTGGTGAGAAAATCACTTTAACTGGATGGAGCAGTATTTCTTTGTTAGAATTATATGAGATTGGACTCTCTTGCTGGTACCACTGACATGCTGATTTTGGGGGGTTCAAACAGTGTATATGGACAGTTGCCCACCCCCTGCACCTGGAATACTCTAGGGGTGACTTTGTTCTTACATCTTTTTCCTTCACTCAGGCCATAAGCATAAACTACCAAGGTAGTTCTAGAACAGAGGGAGGAGACATGAGCTAGCAGAAAACACAGGCAAAAAGGACTTCAGCAAAGTTACCCACATATTGTGCTGTCGTTCTCATGAAAAGTAGCACAGTATATAGTCTGTATTGAGAGTCAGAAGATGACTTGCATTTTAGTTCTAGTCCTGACTCTGCTACTAACTGTGTGATCTTGAGCAAAGCACTTCAGTTCTCCGGGCCTGTTTCTTCATCGTTATTTTTAAAAAATTTTTAAAAAGATTTTATTTATTTATTTGGGAGAGAGAGTGGACACAAGTGGGGGGAGGGGCAGAGGGAGAGGGAGAAGCAGGCTCCCCACTGAGCAGGGAGGCCGAAGGGACACCCGGCTCAATCGCAGGACCCTGAGATCATAACCTGAGCTGAAGGCAGCTGCTTACCTGACTGAATCACCCAGGCAATACCTCCCCCCTCTTTTTTTAAAAAAAGATTTTATTTATTTATTTGAGAGAGAGAGTGTTTCTTTATCTTTAAAATGAGATGGATGGATGGATGGACGTGTGGGTGGATGGATAGATAGATGGGTGGGTGGGTGGGTGGATGTCTAGATGGATGAATGGATGGTTGGGTGGATGGATGGATGGATGGGTGGGTGGGTGGGTGGATGTCTAGATGGATGAATGGATGGTTGGGTGGATGGATGGATAGATGGGTGGGTAGGTGGATGTATAGATGGATGAATGGATGGATGGATAGATGGGTGGGTGGCTGGATGGATAGATGGATGGGTGGGTGGATGGATAGATAGATAGGTGGGTGGGTGGATGTATAGATGGATGAATGGATGGATGGATAGATGGATGGGTGGATGGATGGATGGATAGATGGGTGTGTGAGTAAATGGATAGATGGATGAATGGGGAGATGGGCGGATGACTGGATGGATAGATGGGTGGTTGGGTGGGGGAGTAGGTAGGTGAAGAAGCTTGCCAGACAGACTGGGGAGAAGGAGGAAGGAGATCTGGTGGCTGTCCAGGTGCTGTAGCTCTATCTAGCTGCTGCAAATTTCCAATTACCTCAGTCATCTTCCTTGCCTTACCTCTTTGCCTACTGCTTTGTTTCAAGAGCAGCTTGGTGAGGTAGTTGAAAAGATGGATCCAGGCATCAGAAAACCTGATTTTTTTCTTCTACAATGTCTGATGTACCTGGGCGAACTTTGGGCAATTCAGAAACTCTCAAATTGTTCTTATCAGTAAGATGGAGGTGACGATACCAGTCTTGTCTATCCTGCGTGGTTTTGTGGGGATCAAACATGATGATGGGCAAGGAAAACGCTCTGCAGTCAAGAAGCCCACATACAGGGGAGCGCTTTGCTAGGTATTATTGGGTTGTTCTTCTCTCCTTATTCTCCTTTATGGTTAGCTGCCTATGGGGCTCATATGTGGCTTTTACAAAATGTTCCAGGGATTTTCAGAGCTCCTGAAAGAAGCAGAGTAACAGAAATCACAAGACAAGGTTATGCTACCATGTTGGCTCATCACTTGTCAAGGGAAAGGACTTTTTTTGGTTGTTCTATTTTTGCTGTTAGGGCAGTGAAGCCAGAAGGTGTAGAGTTATTGCAGAGAGAGTAAAAACCAGGGGCTTCTCTATGAATATGTGTGGTTTCCCACCTGAACCAAATGGGGCAGTGGAAAATTTCCAGCGATACGCTGAGCCAACGTGTAGGCATCTGCGGGGCAAATCAGGTTATCTGTGGAGAACGATGGTGCTAAAAGATGAAGACTGAGTTGTCCTCTTGTTAAACATCCACACGAAGTCCATAAGAGAACTGTCACACCTTATCCCTTTACTCTGAGCTGGTCACTATTGATCTTCTTCTTAAATAATTCCTATTTTGTCGTATCATAAAATCTTTAACTGATCTGTTCTGGACTTCCCCTTAGCTTGGTGGTTCTCAAAATGTGTCCTTGGACCAGCAGCATCAGAACATCACCTGGGAATGTGTTAGAAATGCTGTTCTCAGCATGCGGTTCGGTCTCAGACTTACTGAATTAGCAGCTCTGGGAGTGGGGCCGTGCAATTTGAGAACAAGCCTTTTGGTGACTCTGATAGATCTTAAATTTGGGAGCCAAGGTTCTAATCATTACTTCCCTAAATAGCATTTCTGAAGGAGGATCTTTGTGGCTTCTACTTGAATACTTCTGGTGACAGGGAGCTCACTACTTCACAAGGCATCTGATTAGAAGCCCTAGCGATTAGATATTTTTTCACTCTACTGAGATAAATCTGGCTTCTTGTCACTTCCCACCTGCTGGAGTTGGCTCCATCCTCCAAATGCAATTCAGGGTGATAGCTGAATGGAGATCACTAGTACCTGGGCTAATTACTCACCTAGTAGGAGTTGGGTAAAAGTGAATACAAGAGGATAAACTGGGAGGGAGGCCAGTGTGTCACATTTTCCTCTCAGCCAAACAAAACAGCAAGATTAAGGGCCGTCCCTGGCATTTGTGAGATTATGATAAATATCAGTATTAATAACAATAGTGACAGTAATAATTACCCACAGCTCGATTTGGATGCAGGTCAAGAAACCATCCAAATCAAATTACATGTAAGGAAAATATGTGTATTCAGGGCTGGGAACGTTTTCAAAGAGGAAGACAAATGGATGCCGTGAAAAACATTTCACCTTTGCTTCCAGTGGGAATAACTTCTCCTTTCCATTCCCGGGAGGGTGTAAGAGAAAGGAGTCTCCTGGAGGGGTAGGGATATTTTAGGGTGAGGTCCCAGCCCCACTCTGACTGGTTGTGCGTACATTAAGCACAAGGCTGAGACCGAACAGTGTGCCTTTTCCTGGTCACCCCTCAGCCGGGGGTGATTTGAGTCAGTGGTGGTCTCTTCTGTTTGTTTCTGGTGGGCATTCGGCAGACGGGACCAGGAGAGAGTGTACTCTTCTCACACTGGGAGGCTGGGAGTGGGGAGGCTCCTGGTCTCGAGGGAGAGGCCACACCAGCCTCAGCCTCGCCTTCCCAGGGTCTAATCTCGTTCTCTTTTAACACCGAGCCCTCCCCTCTCCGGACTGAAAGCACCAGCAGCCTTAAACATTGCCAGGGCACTCTCACAGATGATTCTTCCTCCCCCCAGTTTGAGCCTGGAGAGTGTTTACTTCCTGTCAACCCCTAGGGATCTGCTGATTTTTCCCATTACTGCAAATTGCTGCTCTTGGGTGCTTTGCATTTGTTATTAAGATGCAATCAGGGTTTCCTAACTGATTAGCAGCCTCACCCCTCAGCCCCCAGCCCTCACACCTGACTTGGAGGCAGCAACAGTGGAGAAGGGGAACCCCCTTGGCTGCTGGGTGTCTAGCGGGAGGCTCTCTGTTCCGTGGGGGGGTGGGGGGCTCATGGGTTCGGCAGCAAGCTTGGGAGGGCACGGGAAGGAGCAGAGAGGCGCTGAGGGGCCCTGAGCAGGCTGAGAAGCAACTTGGGGTCTCTCAGGTTCCCAGGAACTGTGGTGGGTGTTGGGCCGTGTGACAGGCTTCTGGAATGCTGACGGCTGATGGCTGTGAAGGCCTGTCCAACGAGGCAGAGGCCAGCCTGAGCCGGGCCTTCCGGACGAGTAAACACAGGGCTTCTCTTCAGGCTGAGTGGCAGGATGATGAGCGTGCGGGGGGTGGCCTGCCCGGAATCCTGTGTCAGTCAGCTCAGAGCACCGCCACAGAGACAGGCCCCACTCTGCCTCCCCACCCGAGGGCCCTTTGCCTTCTCCCGCCCGCCCTTGGCCAACCCACTGGGCCCCTTCTTTGGTTCTGTCCCCGCTGGCAGCCAACCAAGTGCACACAAACACCAATTCACACCCTTCCAGGGGCTTCTGAGCACACACACAAAACTGACTCCGACTCCTGGTCCAAAGCTCCTTTTCTTGCCCACATCTGTGACCCTTTCTAGGTCTTTTAAGTGTCTCTATCTTCATTCAACGAGTGTCTTGCCCTCACCAAGTTGTCATTGTTGTGTGAGGAAAAAAGCCCTTGAAGGTGGACCCCGAAGTCTTGCTGAATCACGGAGGAGCAAAAGGGTGAGTGTGCTGGAGAAGCCCAGGGTGGCAGCCATCACAATCCAAGGTGGGGGTGGGGTGTCGGGACTCCATCGCTGGAGGAGCCGGGATGCCACTCCTCACCAGTCAGAGCTATGTGGGGAGTCCATGTGGGCCCAGGGGACACTGGTCCCGTGTCACCTGATTTTTACTTGATCTGCTGAATGTGTTTTGGGAAGAAAAAGGACAGAGTAGGAAGGTAAGGGAGAACAATAAGGAGGTGGGATTTTCATGCAGTGCCTGGACTTGAAAAGAGATGGACAATTCCGAGTTCAAGCCCTGCGTGTTCCATTTACTGCCTCTGTTATCTGAGCCCATTTTCCCCGCTTTAAAATGGAGATAATAAATCTGTGTCACTGGGTTGTTATGAGCCAAACACCAGGAGATATATACAGAGTACACAGATTGACTTTCTTCTTTTTCTCTTGTTTGGAGAAGAGGGTGTTTACGACAATGGTTTTTTTTAAAGAAATCAAATCATGTTTGGCATCATTTAAAGACCAAGATGAACCTTCCTGAACATGGGAAGGGCTTGTGGCTGTCTTCTCTTCCCATGGTGGAAAAGGTTCATTTAACTCCAGGTTTGCATTATTTTATCCTCCCTACTAATGATATTGTTTTTCCTGGCATGCTACTTTGACAGCCCCAAACTGACAAACCCAAGACCCTCCCTAGTTGTTCAGGGAAACTTCCTGGGAACAATTGTAAAAGCAGGCTGTCAGGCCACAAAAGAGAGAGCAAGATGGTCACTGTCTTTGGCACAAGGAAATATCTTGGAATGTGTTTAAGGAGAAAGACAGAGGCTGGGCATTGGGTAAAGCACAGAGAAAATTTATGGAAGAATTTTCCAAAGAGTGTACATGGTGAAATGGGCTACAAATGTGCCAACAGACCTGTTCACCTGGGGCAGAAAGGGTTGCTGAGTCCTCTCCACGTGTAATCTGTGAGGCATAGGGAAAAGGCCTCACAGACACACAACTGAAATCCCAATTTAGAATTAGAATCCCAGAAGGAGAGGAGAGAGAATGAAACAGAAGGAAAAATGAATGGCCCAGAATTTCCTTAAATTGAAAAAAAGATCAAGCCACAGGTTCCAGAAGCTTAGTAAACCCCAACAGGAAATACACAAGACAAATGCATTTAGAGATATCATAGTCTGATATACTGCTGCTGAAAACTAAAGACAGAAAAAATCTTAAAAGTAGCCAGGTTAAAAAAAAAAAAAAGGACAACTACTTTCAAAGGAGCAACACTAACACCTGACTTCTCAAAAGAAATGATGGAAGTCAGAAGGTAATAAAATGATATCTTTAAAATTTTATACAGATGAATGGATAAAAAGGAGGTGGTGTATATATATATAACGGAGTATTGTTTGGCCATCAAAAAGAATGAAATCTTGCCATTTGCAATGACATGGAAGGAACTAGAGGGTATTATGCTAAATGAAATAGGTCAGTCAGAGAAAGACAAATACCATATGATTTCACTCCAATATGGAATTTAAGAAACAAAACAAATGAACATAGAGGACTGGAAGGAAAAATAAAATAAGATATAAAGAGAGAGAGAGGGAAACCATAAGAAACTCTTTTTTTAAAAAAATTATTTATTTATATCTTTGACAGAGAGAGACACAGCGAGAGAGGGAACACAAGCAGGGGGAGTGGGAGAGGGAGAAGCAGGCTCCCCGCAGAGCAGGGAGCCCAATTTGGGGCTCGATCCCAGGACCCTGGGACCATGACCCAAGCCGAAGGCAGACGCTTAATGACTGAGACACCCAGGCGCCCTTTTTTTTTTTTTTTAATTTTTTATTTAAGGAAACTCTTAACTCTAGGAAACAAACTGAGGGGTCGCTGGAGGGGAGGTGGGTGGGGGATGGGGTAACTGGGGGATGGGCATTAAGGAGGGCACGTGATGTGATGAGCACTGGGTGTTATATGCAACTGAGGAATCACTAAATTCTACCTCTGAAACGAATAATGCACTATATGTTAACTAAATTGAATTTAAATAGAAAAAATTTTTAAAAGATTCTGTACTCATAGTGGGAGCATTAACAGTGCAAGTGAATGATAAACAATCAAAAGTCAGTAAGACTCTAGAACAACTGAACAACGGGCCCAACAATTTGACCTAGTAATATATAGAGAAGGCGCATCCAAGAAGTGTAGGGCATGCATTCTTTTCCAGTACATATGAAACATTTTCCAAAATTGATTCTATGCTGGGCCATAAGGCAAATTTCAACACGTTTTAAATAGTTGAAGTCACAGTCTTTGGCGACAGTGGAATTAAGCCAGAAATAAATAACAAAAGTGAGTGAAATGATGATAAAATATGGCCTATTAGAATGTGTGCTTAAAGGAATTATATAGCCTCAACTGTATATATTAGAAAAAAGGCTGAAGAATAATGAAGTAGTTAGAAAAATAAACACAACTAAATGCTTATGTAATAAAGATAAGGATTTAATGAAATAGATGACAAATGTATAATAGAGCAAAATAAAAAGTTGGCTATTCAAAGAGATGAATGAAATTAATAAACTCCAAGGAAGACAATGTATTTGTATGTGTGTGTGTGAGTGTGTGTATGTGTGTGTGAGAGAGAGTGAGAGAGAGCATGTGTGTGAGCTAGAAAGAGTGAGAGTGTTTGTGAGAGTGTGTGTAAGAGAGAAAGAGGGAGATAGTGTATGTGTGAGTGAGAGAGTGAGAAAGAGTATGTGAGAGAGTATGCGATAGTATGTGTGAGAGAGAGGGAGAGAGTGTGTGGGTGTGTGTGAATGTGAGAGAGAGGGAGAGAGAGTGTGTGTATGAAAGAGAGAGAGAGAGGGAGGGAGAGGGAGAATATGTGTGTGTGTGTGAGAGAGACAGAGAGGGCTGGGTGAATACAAATTATCAACAACAGGAATGAAAAAAAGGGACATCTTACAGATTCTCCTTATTCATTAAAAAAATGAGATGATATTATGAACAACTTTATGCCAATATATTTGATAATTTTTAAAAACAGATCTTATCCAAATGAATACAGAGAGAAATAGGAATTCTGAAGAGCCCAAAATCTATTAAAATCGTGTACATTATTAAACACTTTCTCCTCACAAACTCGAGGCCCAGATAGTTTCACCAACTGGACTTTTTCTAAACTTTAATAAATGAATCATACTGATCTTACACAGTTCTTCCAGAGAATAAGAAAGCAAAAGACATGTTAAAACTTGTTTTAGAAAGCCAGATATGACTCAAAATAATGCAAGAACATCACAAGACAAAAAAATCACAGGTGAATTTCTTTGATAAGTGTAAATTTAAAATTCTTTATTAAAATATTTGCAAGTCAAATCCAGTGATGTATAAAAAGTACAAATCACAATCAATTTGGATCAATTTCAGAGATATAGAAATGGTTTAATAATCAAAAGATAGAGATTGTAATTTATCATATTAATAGAATAAAAGACAAACAGAAATTGAATATCAAATAATAGAGGACATAGACTAGTAGAAATAGAATAAAGAAGATGTGGCCATCTCATTAGATGTAGAGAAAGCATTTGATAAAGGTCAATATGCATTCCTGATAAAATTTTTATTTATCAAAATAAAAATAGATGTCATTTCCTTAATCTGGTAAAGGGAATATACACAACCAACTACCTCAAACATCATGCTTAAAGGTAAAGTAGTGAAAGCCATCCCTTGAGATTGGGAATGAGAAAAAATACCAGAATCACTTTTCTTCAATGTTATACCAGAATTTCTAGCAAGAGAAAACAAATAAAAGCAATTAAGTTTCAAAGGAGATATAATACCATTGATATTTGTAGATGACATGGTTGTCCATTTAGAAAAAGACAAAAGAATTTATAGAAAAATATTGGAATTATTAAGTAAATTCAGCAATACAACTGAGTACACTGTCACAGTCAACTGTATTCTTATACACTAATGACACTTACAAAGGAAATAAAATCCATACTGTTTACAATAGCATCCCCCAAGCCTCAAATATCTAGAGTAAACCTAATAAAAAATGTGCAAGAAAACATTATGAGAGAAATTAAGTAAGATCTAAATAAAGGAGGCATATACTATGTTCATGGATTAGAAGATTCAATATTATAAAAGATGCCAACAGATCTTAAATACTCAGGGTTTAGGATGTTTTGTTTGTTTTGTCTTTTTTTCTTTTTGGGCAAAGTGACAGGCTGATTATAAAATTTATATGAAAATACAAAGGATAATAACCAGGTACTCCTTAAATAAGAGAAATAAAATTAGAGGGTTCATTATTGTAAGAGATATCCTAAAGCTTCAGCAATTAAGAGAGCATACTATTTATGAAAAATAGAGATATTAAGCAATGTACCAGAGGAAAATATTAAAAACAGACTCATTCATATAAAGTTACTTGATTTATGACAAAGCTAATGCATCAGTGCATTAAAAGATTTTTTTTTTCCATAACAGTCTGCATTAATTAGATATCCACATGGAAAAAAAATCTTGATTCCTATTTTATACTATATATGTATATAAAACAAGTTCCAGGAAAATTACAGACCTAAAAGTGAAAGCTAAAATAATTCAACTTCTAGATGAAAAATGGGGCCTATTTTCATAACCTTAAGGTGAGCAATTGTTTCTCAAACAGGACACCAAAAAAGTGTTTAACCATAAAATAAGTAATTGTTAAATTCAACTATTTTAAAAAAAAGAATTTCTATTCATGGGGAAAAAAATGTTAAGACACTGAAAATCAAGCCAGAGAGTGGGAAAAGATATTGGCAATATATCTCTCTGACAAAAGTCACCTATCCAGGGTAAATAAAGAAAAAAAAAAAGAAATCCTATTAATTTGTAAGAAAAAGACAGGCAACAGTAGAGAGAGGGGCAAGATATCCAAAAGGCTAATATGCATATGTAAAGGTATTAAATCTCATTAGTCTTTAGTGAAATGCATGTTTAAATTATATGACATCACTACACATCTACCATAATGGCCAAAATTTAAAAGCCTGACAATACTAAGTGTTGGTGAGGATGTGTGGTACAACTGAAATTCTTGTATGCTATATACGTAGTGTAAGTTGGTGGGCATCTTGAAAAATGACATGGCAGTCTCGGCCAAAAGCTGAACCTATGCATACCATGTGACTCAACATTTCTGTTCCCAGTGTCTGTTGAGCAGCCCTCCCTCATCTTCCGGTTCTACTCTCATGCAAACGTCCCATGCTTCTGAGGGCCCAAGAGAGCAGTACCTCATTGTGGCCATTCTCTGCCCAGGGTGCCATCTCCTGGGACTTGCAAAGCTGCAAGTCCTCCCAGTGACCCAAAAGTGCTGCATTTCCTACCATCTTAATTGGCTGGAGCCAAGCTGAGCTCCTCACTCAGCGTGTGCTCTGCTTTGTAACTGAGGCCCCAAAGCGGTTCTGCTCACACCCCCATTCTCACGAAGCTCCTTGGCTTTCTAACTACTCCTTCTGCTGCTGCCTTCTCTCCATAGACCAAGGTCGCAGACCCCATACTACCCCTTCCCATCTCTGTCTTTGCTCCTAGGCAAACTTAACTTCGAAGTGCAAACAGATGCATGGGGTTACTTGCAACACTACTTCTTCAGACACTCAGTTTCTACCACCTATATTAGGCCCATCAGGACCTCTGCTGCACGGTGTGTCAGCTAGGAATGCTTTGGGCTACAAGTAACAGAACTCCCAAACAGTACCTGAAATCCATAGGCATTTGCTTTTCCACTTAAGAAATCTAGAGGGGGGCGCCCTGGTGGCTCAGTCAGTTAAGCGTCTGCTTTCGGCTCAGGTCATGATTCCAGGGTCCTGGGATTGAGCCCCACAGTGGGCTCCCTGCTCAGCCAGGAGTCTGCTTCTCCTTCTCCCTCTGCCCCTCCTCCTGCACTCATGTGCATGCATGCTCTCTCTCTCTCAAATCAGTACATAAAATCTTTAAAAAAGTCTAGAGGGAGGTGGAGGCTGGGGTACGTTCAACAGCTCACCTGAATCTTCAGAGAGCCAGGAGTTTCTTCTGACATCCTTAGTTATTAGCTTTCTGTCCCTTGTCCTTGCCACCTTGAGGTTGTGAAATGGCTATTTCAACTCATACATCAAAACCATGGACAGGACAGAAACAAAGGGAAGAGATAGGATAGCTCACCTTTTCCCCTTGCCTATCTCTTTTATCAGGAGGAAAAGCCCTCCCATACACCAACCCTGATCTTCAGTAAACTTCCTTGTGTCTCTGAAACCAAGTCCTACTGGCACCTCTACATACAAAGGACAGTGGAAGGTGGGTATTTGGTAGCTCAGAATAGCTTTTGAATCGCCAACCAACAGTGCCATGAGAGAGTCATTCAGAATGACAAATAGAAGCAATCATGTTGGATAATCCGCCTACAACTCTGAATAATCTAGAGTTGGAATCACCAGTTTAGTTTGTCTTTCTTTGGGGAGACTGTGTGCGCAACTAACATTTCCCACGCAGCCTTTGAAATTATTTGATTTTACTGTGTTTGCAGTCAGAATGAGATTTTCCTTTGGTAAATATAATGATTTCCTAATAAGAGTGCCAAATTATTTCATTGAGTTGTGGCTTTGGACCGTCTTTTCTGCTACTGATTTGAATGAGAGTGAATTCCTCCAGTGTCATGACAGACAGTTTGATGGAAGAAAGGAATGAGAAGCCTCTGCTCAATCAAGTATCTGATTAATACAGGTACTGTATGCAAATGGCTTTCTAAACATTTGAATTAGATAAGACATGCTTACCACCACTCCTAAAGTGTCTATTCCCTTTTTCTAAGCCTCTTAAGATCTTCCCAAAATGCTACCTGTTCTGTGCTATCTTTTCGAGACTATTTTGATTTTTTCCTTTTTTTTAATTCACCCTAATTGCTTTTCGCCCAGACTTCGGTGCTTCTCTGTCATTCTGTGCTGACTGTGGGCACAGCATAAATGCAGCTGAGAAAATGACAGGTTGCAGAATTTTTACACTACTGTTAAATCTCATC
The DNA here is from genome assembly GCF_029215605.1 of Mirounga angustirostris. Lineage (NCBI taxonomy): Eukaryota > Metazoa > Chordata > Mammalia > Carnivora > Phocidae > Mirounga > Mirounga angustirostris. The sequence continues at coordinate 13,577,098 of NW_026991716.1, read as the reverse complement.
GCAATATATGCCCTGATCTGGGCATAGCACCGCCCCAGGAGCAACAGACACTTATTTATTGACAAGACGTTTTTACAACCTGATTCTTCCATCATGGCAAGTTGAGTATCACCATTCCTCTTTCGCCATGCCTGTACGACAAAATGTAGTGTGTCAGGAACTCCAGATTATCTTCCCAATGGAGCCGGAGGAGAGAAATTGACAAGTTGCTCGTGTGTTTGTGTCTACCTGCATTTCATGTGTACAAACACATCGAGTGTATTGAAAATTGTTGATATTTGATGACGCCTTCAGTCAAAACATTCCATGGCCCTACATGTAACTCTCAATATGGTAGAGGTGTGATGTAGTGAAACGTTAAATGCTTACGGGGAATCCGAGGAGGAAAGGGAAGGTTTAGGAAATGCAGGATGTGCTAAGTAAGAGAGGAGAGGCAAAGAAAAGAGCCTGCATATGGAATTTTAGGGCACCATAGAGAAAGGAAATCAGATTTTTAAGGTCTGAGTCTAAGAGATGGGCAGCCCTACTGAGGAGTCAGGTGGTAGGGAATCTGAGTTCCAAAACAATATGGTTCTGTCTGCAGCCTACCATCATCTCCTGCATCAACCAGTCACCAGAAGCAGAGCTCTGGGCTTGAGATCCTGACCTTAGTTCCATCTGCAAGGACCCTTTTTCCAAATAAGCTCACGCCCACAGCTTCTGGGGGTCAGGACATGGACACATCTTATTTAGGGGCTAACATCCAACTCACCATGCCCCTTTGTACCCTGGGCGGGCAGTAGTGGAGAATAAACCCTTTGATGCACCCATGGTTGGGACTCAGTGCTGTGCCACCACTGTGAATCAATGGCGGCAGATCCAAGGCCCATGGTTGGTGCCATATTGGCCATTTCTGAGTGACACACTCATTTCCATTTTAGGTCTAGATCACAGGACACAACATAACATTAACGGGCTTCCCATTGGTGTGGTCCCATGCCAGGACCATGGCACCCTCAGAAGGCGACACTAGACTTCCTGGTTAGCTGTGGAGTGATGGTGCTGGGTTAGCTGACGTCTCGTCAGGTGGGAGCTAGACCTCGGGTAAGGCAGAGAGCGGGCAAGAGGAGGGTCTGGTAACCTTTCTAAATCTGTGGTCCTTCTACGACATTAGATCTGTGAGGTGCACCTCACCTTGGGCAGAGTTTTTGGCTCTTGGAGTTCCTTTTCTTCAATCACTGATAGCTGAGGGACCAGTGGAGGAGATGCTTCTTCTTACACAGCTTCCTTTCCCTCAGAGCTATGTAGAGATAGATCCCTTCAAGTCGTGTGCCTGGGGTGGAGAAGGTGGGCCTACCAGCTGTCTTCTCTAGCTTGCCAGGACGTTTTCCTCCCCTTCTCTCCATGCCCTTTCATCCTTTATTTCAGGGAGGTAAACACTGAACAGAGCTCACTTGGGAGCTCAGAGCTTGCAGACATCAAAAGCTGGGACAGGGGCGGGGAGAAGGACTCTGCTTTTCCCACATGTTTTCTGTGAAGAGAATCCGACAACTTCTTCCCCTTAACTCATATGGAGCTTCTCCCTTTTCTAAGGACCCACTTCTGGATAAGCAGTGGATCCAAATAAAAAGGAATCACAGAGCATGGCTACCAGGGTTTACGAGGCGCTTAGTGGTGTCTATATATATATATATATATATATACATATATTACAGTTTGGAAAGAGTGAAAGGTAAGAAAAAGAGCAAGGCTGGCATGGCTCTGCATGCACATGCAAATATAAATGAAACAGAATTTCAAGACTTCCATGTAAAAAAAATAAAAAATCCCCCGCTCTCCCCCCGTCCACAGGAGAGCTAGGTAGTGGGCTTCCACTTAGGAGGAGGAGCCATGGTCGAGAGCAGGAGCGAATTTTCCATGTCGGGGCGAAGGACACCTAGGCAAGAGCCTAGATCCTGGAAGGCAAGAATGAAGGGGCTAATGAGGGGTAAATACGTGCAAAAGAATAACAGAACTGAGCGGGCATCTTCGACGGTGGGCCGGTGGAAGTTAAGGGCAGAGCGCAAGGGTGGGTTGTTTAGCAGAATGTCAAAAGCTCTGAGGCTCTGGTCTGCATGGCATGAGTGAATGCTGGTGGGAACCCATGAGGGCAGCCCCAGTGCCTCTGCAGTGCAGGGCGCATATGTCTGGCAAGTCTGTGGAACTAACTATTTCTGGTCTTGCTTCTAAATGAATGGGTGGGATTCAGACCTATGCTTAGGACATTTAACCTATGAATGAAGTTCTCTCTGGTAGGAATTTCTGCCTCGGAGGGCTGACCTCAAAGGTGTAAGGAGGATCTAGGGTGTGACAAGAAAACTGATATTTACTGAGCACCTACTATGTGCCAGGCACTGTGTTAGGGGTGTATGTGTGTGTGTATGTGTGTCCGTGTATCATCTTATGTCATCCTCACAGTAAGTCTTTGACACAGTTCTTGTTGCTCATGGAGAAACTGAGACTCAGAGAGGTTCAGTGATTTGCCCAAGGCCACATAGTCAGACTCCTGGACCGGGACTCAACCTGGGCCTACTTCGCTCTAGGCTTGTTCCTTTGACATTTCCTACAGGTCGGCTCTAAGCCTGAGCCTGGCTCTTTCCCCCACAGAGCAGGAAGCGGCCCTCTTTCTGTGGCTTCTGCCCTTTCCCAGCATCCCCGTGCCTGGGGCGAGGCTGAATGGACACGCTGCCTGGGTTTTGTCCTGACTACACACACCTGGGAAAATTCCACTCTGGCTCATGGTGACTCCACTTTCTCCAGAGCCTGTCACTGCTGTGGCTTTGTCCCTTGTCTCTCCAGCGGGCAGGCAGCATGTTGCCTGAACAGTGGGTGCTCCGCGGCGTGGTTTCTCAGGGTGTTCCGCTCACCCCCGACTCAGTTCACGCTGCCTGAAGACCAGACTCTCTCATCCTGCACATCTTTGCCACCCAGGAGCAGCCCTGGGATTTCTTTACTTTTAAGGGAATGCATTTGAATTTCCAAGGTGCCTTCTTACCACGCAGAAGAAAGGGGAAAAAAGGGTGATCCCCCATGTAGTCTGGGCTCTTGCCTGGCAAATTTGGAAAAAGTTCTTCTGGAACAGCCTATTGATAATGTTACCAACCATGCCTGCCTGGGACTAGAGTATGGCGTGGGGTCACAGCGTGACCAGATGGACCACAGGACCTCGGGTAAGGCAGAGAGTGGGCAAGAGGAGGGTCTGGCATCCTTTCTAAATCTGTGGTCCTTCTACGACATTAGATCTGGCATTTATTGAACGGGTTTAAGAGCCCCACTCCTCCCTGTTGGCTTACCAGGATGTTTATTTAGAGTTCAAAACCCACTGTCAAGGCCAGTCTCTATTAATAAAACAAGCGATATTGGAGAACAGGTTAAATTTTCAAGCTATTTTTTGTAACCTCAATCTCAAACATAAAGGGAAGCTAGAAACTCACATTAAACTGGATTTCTGATTCTTAAAAAAAAAAATTTTTTTTCTGCTTCATTGATTATAAGGATCATTCAAAATCTTTGATAGAATCATCCCTTGTTTGGCCAGCGGGTGGTTGTGATCAAGGGTGTGCAGAGTCGGGGGACCTGAGAATTCTGGGAACGTGGGAACTGCTCCCCGCCTGAGCTTGCTCAGCTCCAATGTAGCGGGGATGACACTTCTTCCTCGGAGAGGGGACGTCAGGGCACAGCATGGCCCACGGGGCTCTAACCACCCTGAGGACAGGGGCTCCCTTGTTCCTCGCCTCCACCTCCCAGCCAGCGTGACAGGAGCTTGTCTGGAAGGTCCTTCTAGACTTGCCACCTTTCCTCACCTCTCTGTTCCTCCTTCTACAGGATTTGGATTGGGATTTGTGTTTGGATGCTACGAATCTCTTCCACCTTCCCACGTGTGTGTGGGAAGAGCCCTGCCTCCAAGAAGGATTTGCTTTGCGTAAAGCCACACCCATGCAGTCAAAGTCAGAAAGCAACATGAAAAGGGGAAGGAAGTGGGAAGACTCCCAGGAGGGTGAGAGTTCGAGCCAAGGAGGGTGTCAGAGGAAGACTGAGCCCCACCCAAAGAGGGATTAGCACACGTGCAGCTTTATTTCAACACCTGCCAGATATGGCTTGCTGTGCCTCTGAATGGAAAATAGGATAGAACAATGAACTGGAATGTACAGCATCTTTGAAAAGCAACCACTCTGAATATGCCAAGTGTTGTTTTCAGACTAGAGGAGCCTTTTCTGGCCTGCATGGCCCCATGGCAGCCAGCAGAAAGCAGCAAACCCTACCAGGCTGTGACCTCCAGCTTGGCCCCTCTGGTCCGTGTGCATCCTGTGTGCCTACAAAGGTCACATGTGTTTCTAGAAGGAAGGCGAGCTCAAGGTATATATTTCATGAATTAGATATCAGTAGGGTGTACATTTCATGGCCTGAGTTAACAAATACGTATCTGTAGGTCTCAATCAAAGTACTCAGACGCCTGAATATATTTCTGACTTGATATTGAGGGAGTCAGGCTATATACATTGCTGAGACTTGAACTTCAGGCCTGAGGGTGCTCTTATCTGTTTTCAACATGCTCCTGATTTCAGTGAGTGGTGTCGTCCTCCGGTCTCGAGCTGGAGAAATCCAGAGCAATCCAGAACTCTGTGCTCTCCCTCCCCCGTGCTGTTTGGTCCCCCAGTCCTGTCCTCCTCTCTCCCGTTCAGGTCACACCTCTCCATCTTCATCACTGCTTCCCTCCCCTTGATGAATGAATTCACCCCTCTTATCTTCTGATCTTCGCTTGGTTCAGTTCAACCTCTTCAATTTTGCCGGGTTTGGTTTTCTTTCCAAAAATCCTATTTCACAGCCTCCCCGGGGTCCCGCTGTACCCAGGAGGAGATGGGGAAGCATTTAGCCCGCCAGACGAGGGGAGGGCAGTGGTGACAGGCCTTGGGCTGGCCAGGCCACTGCTTGGAGCCTTAGCGATGAGCCGCTTCATGCATTCATTTAGACAGCAAGTTGTACTCAGCACTGATTATGTGCAGGCTGTGTTCCAGGCTCTGGAGAGGCGGTGCTGAACATAAGACCCCACCCCGGCTCTCCTGGGACTTACTTTGCTGTGGAGTCATGTCTAAGAGAATCAAGCCCGTGGGCAGGGGGATCGGGGGTCAGCATCCTCCTGGGAAAGAAAGGCTGACCCCAACCAAAGGGCTGGGGGGAGCAGTTCTGACAGGAGAGACTCAACGTGGCGTCAGGGACAGAGGTGAGGGACTCTGGCCACTATAAAGACACCTCCTGGCTGGTTGAGGTTGGTGTTAGGGGCTGTCAGTGAGGAAGAGTGAGCGTCTGACTCTTGATTTCGGTTCAGGTCATGCTCTCAGGGTCATGAGATCGAGCCCCGTGTCGGGCTTCGCGGTCAGTGGAGAGTCTGCTTCTCCATCCGCCCCCCCGTCCCCCCCCCCACTCACGCGCACTCTCTCTCTCAAATGAATGAATAAATCTTTAACAAACAAACAAAACCCGAAGGGTGTTTCCAGAAATCTCTGGACGCCTTGGCTCCCACTCCGGATAACTCTTCTGATGGAAAGGCCCAAACTCCACCTCCGAGCTCTGAAATGCACCTGTGTCAGAGCTGGGTCAAAGGTGCTGCCATGGCAACTGGACCAACCAGAACAGCTCTGAACGTAGACAACCGGCCCAGACACTACCAGCCCATCCCCTCATAAGAAGGCCTTACCATTAGATATCCAAATTACGATCAGCATCAGCCCTGACCACCAGGGGTCCCTTGTTACTCCTGAGGAGCCCCTACCCCACCTTTGGGGCTCTGCTCTCAGTTCTTTCAGCTGCATGTGGAGCTCAGCAGCCCAAGGATGCCCACGGGCCTCTAGGGACTCGAAAAATCTGGGCTCCTTCAGTCCTGGGCTCCTTGCTCATCCCAGCAGTGGGGAACCTGGCAAGGCCAGGAGTCTGAAGCGGGGGGGACTCAGGAGTGTCTTTGTGGCTGGGTTGGGGAGCTGTCTTGAGAGCCCTGCCTGGACTGGAAGGACCTCCCTGTGGGGTCAGTAAACAGTCAGGGAACAGGGCAGGGAGAAGTTTCTCTTGGGGAAGCACAAGTCGGAGGCTGGGTGGGTCGTATGCACTGTCATCAGTTGGAGGGGTATCTTGGTGTAGGTCCCCTGGGATGCAGACACTGAGGCAAGACTTCAGAAGGAAACGGTTTATTTAGGAAGTGATGCCAGGAAGCATGGGTGGAGGAGTGGGAAGAGAGACAGAAGGGAAGGAAGCCAATGAGGGGGCTTTATTAAGTCATTTGTCTCTGTGGACAACTGGAGCTTGATCCCACCAGGAAACTCTTTAGAACATGCCTCAGACTCACTCCAACCGAAGGGCAAGGAAGCTGGGCATTATCCAGCAACCCTCTGCTCCTCACTGATTGACAGGTGTGTTCTGAGGCATTCTGGCCCTCTGGCTTTCCTTGCATGGACCTGGAGGGATTCCATGGCCAAAAAACCTCCCCCAGAACAAAAAAACAAAACAAAACAAAAAAACAAAAACCCAGATTCACCGAGTTTGCAGTAGGCAGCCTCAGGATGTACAGAGGGATGCTGTGGGGTCATGGGTGGAAAGCCAAGGGCATCTCAGCAAAGTAAGAGAAACGAAGCTCAATACCACTGGTGAGGCCAGGCCAGAGTAGAAGCCCAAAGAGGGTCAGAGTGGCAGGTGGAACATGGGGGACTCCCCTGAGTTAAGAGAAGATAATCACTCGCCTTTTTAAATGGGGCGCCTGAGCCTCTGCTATGGGTGGGGAGGAGGTACCACCTGCCCAGATAATGTGTCCAGTCACTTCAGTATGAAGGGAAGAAGCAGGACTGTTGTCTCTCCTGCCTGTTATGGACTGAAGTGTGTCCCCCCAAATTCATGTGGAAGCCCTAACCCCTAATGTGACTGTGTTTGGAGCTAAAACCCGTGAAGAGGTAATTATAGATAAATGAGGTCATGAACATGGGGCCCTAATCTGACAGGGCTGGTGGCCTTATAAGAAGAGGGAAAGGTGCCAGAGATCCCTCTCCCTCTGTGCACACATGGAGAAAAGGCAATGTGAGGACACGGAGGCAAAGTCTACAAGCCAACGGGAGAGCTCTTACCAGAAACTGAATTTGCAGGCACCTTGATCATGGACTTCCAGGCTCTGAAACTGTGAGAAAATCAATGTTTGTTGTTTAAAGCCCCCGGTCTGTGGCATTTTGTTATGGCAGCCCACGTAGACTAACACACTAAGCACCCCCCGGGAGTATCTGGAATATGGACTACATCCTCTTACCCACAGAGTTATGGGATGAATTTTAATTAACAGGAAATGCTGTGGCATATAGCATCTATATCAAATGTCAAGTCTGTAACTAATTAGAGACATTTGGAGGTTCTGAATGGCCCAAGTCTGCAATTCCCATTCTACACACCCACAAACTGGTGGAGTCAGAGGCAAGAGACAGGAGCGGTCCTGAGGCTTTGTTTTCCAGTAGGTCCTCCTCCTTCTCTTCCTCCTCTTCCTCCTCATCTTTCTCCTTCTCTTTCCCTTCTGCTCCTCCTTCTCCTTCTTCAGACTGGTTGCCATCTCTAACATTACAATTTGCTTGGGGAAAAAAAACCCAGTAACAACCAATAACAATAACAAAAACCATAAGAATATTTAGAAATAAATGAGAAGGGGATACAGCTTATTTTGATTTGTCTTAAGTTCTGTGTGCATGAGCCAGGGCTTACTTACAGATCTGTCCATTCCCCTTTGAGTGTCTCACAAGATGCACATATTTAACTCAGCCTCCTAAACAGGCCTCTCTGTGAATAGGGAAGGAGCCAAACTATAAAGATGCTTAAGAGTTTTAAGGCAGCTAAGTGGACAGTTGGGGTCTTTTCAACTTAAAATCTTTACAAAATGATTTTGTTTTTATCAGGTGACTGAAGAAACCCAGGAGCTGGGACATTCCACCCCTGGAATTTCACGGGCATGGCTATCAAGTATTCTCCTTTAACCCATTCTAAGATTTCACTCCACCTTAGCACTGTCGTCTATTGTAAGCCACCATCATCTCCCACCTGGACATTGTCACAGTGTCCCTTCTGTCTGCTCTCTGCAGGGTGGGTGACCTGGGAGAACATGCAAGAACAGGTTTCTCCTGCGCTCCAAACCTTCCATGGCTTCATGTCTCACAGGGGCTGCTCGGTGGCTGCCCTCACCCCCATCTCTCTGTCCTCTTCTCCTACTATGTTCCCCACTTATGCATCTCCTGTGGCTCGGTCCTTTTGCTACATGCCTTAGAGCCTGTGCACCCACTGTTTCCTCTCTCTCTAGAATGTTCTACCTCCCTTATTTATACATCTCACTCACCTCCCCAGGTCTTTGCTGACATGTTGCCTTTTCACTGAAGCTTTCCCCAACTGCCCTCTTCAAAAGTCAACCCCATCTCATAGTCCTTGTTGTCTTTGTCCTATTTTCTTTTCCTTTAAAGCATTTCTGATACACTGTGTATTTTTCCTACTCATTTATTTACCGTCTGTCTTTCTTTAGTGAATGTGCTCAGTCACACCACCACCAGGTGGTCTGAATTTTATCTGCAGTATGCCCAGGACAAAACAGTGCCTAGCCCATGATTGACGTCCAAAGATGCATGTTGAGTGAGTCTGTGGAAAGCCTCAGGGTGGTGGGCAGAAAAAGGCGCACTTGCTGGGCTTCCTTTAAACCAGAGGTATAGCCTAGAAGCCCACAGAGACATTTTATTTAGCTTGTACACTGTATTTCCAAAACTTGTATCAGTATCAATTCTTAACAAATTAGCACCTTCACATAAAATCCAGATAACTGACATCACTTGAAAAATATGGGAAGATGAGATGTGCCTCCCTCCCCATGACAATAATGAGTGTAAGTATTAGCCACTCACTGTGCACTTTGATGGGGCACCCCCTCCTGCTTCACTCACTTATCCAGCCACTGGTCTGGTCAATGGTTGAGTTCAAGGAGGCAGGAGAGGGAGGGCATGGGGTAGGGTGGGAGAGGGAAGAAGCCAGCATGGGACCCAGATGTGGCTTTACCAATGAAGAGAAAGTGTCCCTGGCATTCAGCTGCCCAGATTCCCACTGGTTGCAAGCTCCAGAGTCCTTTGTCACATCCTGCCTCCCTAGCAACAGCAAACTTAAAGGCATGTGGTCAAAAATGGATGGGCGAAAATGCTGTTTAAAAAGAGAAAGGAAAATATATTGTTGGTAAAGTGCACGTGAATCTCTACGTACATGGTAGAAGTTTAAAGTGGCCAGAAAACACCATTTTTGCTAAGTTGGTCAATCTCACAGTGTCATTGGCTAAGTACACTAAGCCCATCTTACACGTGTTAACCAGGCTATTTACTGTATAGAACTAATTGAAGAAAGAAGACAAACAGAAAGACAGGAAGACACAAGCTTTGAACATCTAAGGAGTTATTGTAATTAGTAAGCACAGGAAAACTGATATTACTTATTCCTCACCCTGTATTATGTCCTTTTATATTGTGCTCCTTACTCTGGCTTCAGAAGTAACCAAGTCACCAGCCTCTGTTAGTAGATTTGGAAATAACAAAAGATCTGTCAATTAGTTGTATTATTTAGAAAGATTTCTCTTTCATTTTCACCATCAAAAAGCTACAGAAAAAAACCCTATTAACACATGCAAGTTACTGTATCTCTTACCTTTCAGTTTTTTCAAAATTTAAAAAGCCCACATCCCTCCTACCTTAGCATCCCTCATGCTGGATGGTTCTGCTTTAAAGCCTAATCCATGAGATACAAAGACATCCACACATGAGTAGCATGAATGTCTGTATTTGATTTCTTCTCTCAGGTTATTCGATTTATACACTGGAAATATGATTAATTAGATTTGCATGCATAATGACACATAGCCATTTGGAAAACACAAATACTGTGTTAAGCTACTTGGACCTTTGGTTTGGTTCTGCAAAGAACGTATTGTTCCACATTGCTCAGCATCTTGTGTTTCCTACAGGACGCTGAAATTGTATTTATGGACTAATTATTGGGCCACTGTTTATTTGCAGGGGAGAGAGACTTCAGCCAGTCAGTCAGCAAGTTTGCTAAGCACCTTTTATATAACAATCACTGGGCCAGGCTGTCTTACTCACCTCAGGTTGCTATCATAAATTACCACAGACTAGGTGGCTTAAATGACCTACATTTATTTCTCAGTCTGGGGGCTGAGAAGTCTGAGATGAGGGTGCCAGCTGATTTGGTTTCAGGTGAGACCTTCTTCCTGGTTATTCGTTCACATGGTCTTCCCTTGGTGAGTGCAGGGAGAGAGGAAGAGACTTTCTGTCTCACCCTCTCTTTATAAGGGAACTAATGGCATCGTGGGTGTCCCTACTCTTACGACCTCATCTAACTGGAATTACCTCCCAACGGCCCCACCTCCAAATGCCATCACATTGGTGGTTAGGCCGTCTGAATTTTGCAGGGAGACAGACATTCAGTCCACAGCAGAGGCCACGGGGAAGAAAAAATAAACGAGGCAATGACATAGCTCATAAAGTGACATACAGGCAAATACAGAATGTAGAAAACAAAAAGAATTAGAGCAACGTGCCCTGGAGAACTGTAGAAGGAATGATGGCTCTTTATGAGCACAGGAGCTAGAAAGACGTGTTGCTTTCAAGGCACTGGTGCCCAGCTGATGATGGTGGTGGTGGCCGCTGCCCCCCTCGGCCCCCTTTGTCAACACTGTTGGATAGTTACTGTTCCCATTTTTGCTGTCACACTCAGCCTCACCCCCAGTCCTCCTGGGGCACAGTTCTGCCCAGCGAATTCAGCCTCGGCAACTGCCTTCTTTGAGGAGCCAAAAGAAGTTCCTCAGAGGCAAGAAAGGAGGATATATTGAGGTACCTGACCCAATATGGCGGCCAAGCTCATTCCTCCCAGCTATATTCCAAATGACATCTATAGAGGGTATGCTCTCCAGCCACCTACAGGATGCTGGGCAGTCTTTGGGTGTGATTAGTGGAGGAATGCTGGGCTGAAGGAGGAGCCAGCAAGGTATGGCAGGCTCTGGGGAGCAGTGATGCTCCTACCTCCACTGGATGCAAGCCACAACTCAGCACAGATAAACCCTGGGGATTCTGGCACTGCTCCGGCTCAGTTCTAGGCCTGCACCAGAGGCCAGCCTGAACAGATAAGGGAGTGAATGGGTTTGGGAGCACAGAAGACAGGAGTGGTGCTATTTCAAGTCATCAAACAGGAGTGGTGCCTTTGTGTCAAGTGCGAGAGATGAACGGCAGGAATAGCCCCCTGAAAATCTGTCTTGCTGCAGACTTGAGCTAATATGATAAGGTTAGAGGGGTTTCCCATGTCTGTTTGTCCTTTTTTTTTTTTTTTTAAACCTCTGGCAGGCCCAGGGTCCAACTATCCATCCCCTTTTCTCCTTTTCTTCAGGAAGCCTCGACGTCCTACAGCAAACAAGACATGTGCTGACACTTTGTGAAGTCCCAGGGTTCCCTGGGACTCATATGCACATCAGGTCCTGACCACCCTCAGCTTCTTTGTTGTGGGACCATCTCATTTCTGCAGAGGTTTGGGTCACAGCAAGCCCTCAGTGTGAGGACCCTCACCATCCCAATATACTTGATGATCATCAACACTTCCAGAAGTTTCCTGCCACGGTCTCTTAAAGGAGCTTTGTCAATCACTATGGCCCTTGGAGCAGATCCCTGAGTCTCTAGTGTCTACATCTATAGCAAGAGGGGGATAGAATGAGATCATTTCTAAAATCCCCACCAAATAACGAGAACACTAGCTTCGACTCAGACTCCTACACACATCGGATCGTGTACAAAGTAAATGGAAAGGAAATGGGAAGGAGAGACATCACGTATTGAATTTCTCATTAGCCCCACTGCCTGGTTCTCATTAGCGAGGCTTCTGGGTTCTGGGCACAAGGACCTGGATTTGTTTTCATGGCTGAATAGCACATGCGAAATGTAGGCTATTTCTACTCCATATTATGTGAGCTCCACACTTTCCTATCTTATAAAGTAATGGGCAGTGCTCAGGGAAAACCCCACCAGAATGACGGCTAATCCTTGAGGGGGAAAATATTGCTGTTCTGCCTGAGCTTTTGCTCTCTGCTTAATTAATCCCTAAAACTTTCAGGCCTTAATGAGAATAATTAGACTTGACAGTACTGAGCTTCATGCACAACTACAGACAACAGAAACCGTGTTCAGTTTATAAGCTTCCCAGAGCTTGCTGAAAGACAGGCTAATGTTATTTATAGCAGCCCCAGCTAGGGGCCGGACGCAGGTTTGGGCTTGCAGTGTGCCTGGAGCTCCCCGAGGACAATTTCTCTGAGGAGCGGGGTACGCTGGCCCGCCCCCCGCATGGTTTTCACTCCCTAACAAACCGTGGTCTAGACAGGACCTGGCTAGAAATCCCCTTATTACCACCGGGGCCAGACTACATTTATCATCACCTTGAATGTAATGCTAGTGCAAAACCTCCAGGCCTCTCCTGTTCAAATAATGAATCGAGTGAGCCAAAGCACTGCTGAGCACTTACTGTGCCCTAGTCAGTGTGTGCCTGCTTCTGGAAATACCTCCTTTTCCAGAAAAGCGTTCATTTGTCAACAGAGGGATAATGTGAAAACCTTACAGACGGATCAGACAGAAGGCCGGGGCGGGAGAGGCCGGCCGGGTATGGCCTGGGAGAGTCGGCAGCACGGACTCCCCGCGCCGCTTCCTTGAGTTGCGAGCCTCGTGCCAGCCCCTCTGTCTTCTCCAAGAAAAGGTTTAAATCTCCTTTGAAACAGTTTGGGTTCATCGTCCCCAGATGGAGTCTAGAAGCATTCCTCTGGCGCTGGGGGGATGACGGAGTTTATTTGTCTGCATCCGTGGGAGGCTTCTCCGAGGGGGAGGAACAACCAGACGGGGCTTCTGGGCCTTTCTGCGGCCGAGCGGCTGGAGCTGGGCACACACAGACTCGGAGAAGGGGGCGCGGGCCCTTGGCCCTTCGAGTCTTCTATTCCATATGCTAAGCGATTGTTCGTTAGGGGGGATGACGGCTGGGTCTCCAGCAGTGGGGATGGATTCCGGCACACTCAGTTGGTGGGGAATTATCGCAGGAGGCAGGGAAGTGGTGAGCAAAGCTTCCTAAACCATCCCCCAGGTCTACGACAAGGGTTATAACATTCATTTGGAGAGACATCCTTCTCAGAGACGAAAAACACCGGAGAAGCCAAATGAGTGCCCAGTGCTTCTCGGTTTTAAAATAATAGGAGACTCCAGAGTTCTCATAGGTCCAAGGTGTTAAAGCGGAGGGGGTATACCACGTTAGTAGAAAGCCAGCATGTGGCCCTTTTAAGAACGGAGCTCACACACACACACACACACACGCGTGTGCGCCCCAATCTGAGGACAAGAACTTTGACCCTGTAAACGGCACTAGGCTAGAGACTTTGTTTTTAATTTTCAATCAAGGATCTAAAACAGACTTCAAAGGGCGTTTAAGCTGACAGTTTTATTTTCTCCTCGAGGAAGAGGAAAGATGAATAAGCATAAAGCCAGATCATTCTCAAAATAATTGCAGCCCTGACATATCTAAATGAGTTTGTAAAAGAAAATACAGCAGCAATTGATCTTATTAATTAGAGACGTACCAGGATGGTAATACCCACTTTTCCACAGACTGCCTGCAGCTGGTTAAGTAAAATAAAATAAATAAAATAAAATCATAACCTAACCTAACATAATATAAGATAAAATTAACCACTTGCTCTTGGGGAATACCATCTCTTTCCCTCCCTGCCATAGAGAGTCAGCTGGAAAAAACCCCCTCGTGACAGCGTTTTCCCGCCACCGTGGGTAACAGCTTCAGAGAATGGCTCGGATTGCTTTCTTTTCTACCCTAGAGCCCAGGCTTTACCCTGGATTATGTGCTACCTTGCATACTGCAGCAATTTGTCACAATCGATTGAACATGTAATCTGACAAACAAACAAACAAAAAGGCGCTACAAGAAAATAGGAGAGTTATTTTTTTAAGCCTGTTTGTGTCATTTACCTGTGAAGGATGGCAGTGGGAGACCGTGGCAGGTGGGCTCAACTCCATCAATTGCTCATTCTGTCTCCATCCCCCCTCCCCGCCACCCTCCCCGATCCTATTTCTACTAACAATCGTTTAGCATGTGGAATAGACTAGAAAGGAACAGCTCAGTGATAAACTGCTGAATGACGGTGACCTCTCAGTATGGCCCGGTCCTAAACGATTGCAGGTGAATCTTCAGGTTGGCTGGATGTAAAGCTAATACAAACGTTCACCGTGTTATTGCAGAAGAGAGGGAATGGGAGAGAGAAAGGAGGAGGAAGAGGAGAAAAAGGAGGAGAAGAGGAAGGAGAGAAAGGAGGGAAGAGTGGCAGTCTAATGAATGGTTTAGCTCTGGAAGAAACGTGGTGCTATTCCAGGGATTTCAAAGTGTGTGTGTGCACGCACGCATGTGTGCATGTGTGTTTGGGGCAGACGCGAGCTGGGGAATCAAAAGGGGAGTCCAGGCACAACGGTGCCTACAGTTGTAAGGTGGTGGGAGCTAAAAGCCAGCATCGGGTGGCTCAGCAGGATTGGTACCCCGGCAGGAACCTAAACCCGCCCATTAAGGTGCAGGGCTTTCTCTCATTTGTGTTAAGGTTCAGTGGGCACCCGAGTAGTTCCCTAGGGAGAAGCAGGGTGTCATGTGCAAACAAAGCCGGGCCACAGATTTAATACTAAAAGTGACCCACTTCACGCTTTATCTTCCAACCTGTCAAGAGCAGAGAGACGCGTGGTCAGCAGGACCCGCGCACATTCTGGTGTCACCCACGTGAAGTTAAATAAATAAGTAGATCAACAACGTGAACCTTTCAGAAGCAACATTTACTCCAGTATTCGATGGCGGTGACCTGATGGTATTGGAATAACGTGATCAAATTCTGGAAATAATTTAAACGGTGCCCTGGCAGCCACTGTGGGGTACCGGGGTCCCAAGCCCCATCCCGTCTTTGTCTCACCTCCTGGAAGTAGGGTCTTTGTTGAGGTGTGAAGAACAAATGTGACTCTACGTCCCCTGGTGGAGGGACTCACCAGTTCTCACCTCCAAATTAGCTAGGGTGACTGCAGATACAGGAGATGCCGTGTGGCTGCCAGGGAAGGCCATGGAAAAATCCAGGCTCTGAGAGTTCTGCCTGGAGTAGTTGACAGGCCCCAGTCAGGGAGAGGAAAAGAATGCTCCCAACAGATCAAAGCCCTGAGTCTCTTAAAATGGAAATGAACATTTAAAAAAGGCCTTTCTCAGGGGAGACATATGCAGTAAATCAGAGCTTTTGAAAGACAACTGGGGCCTGTGCTGGTTTTTTAATAACTTGCCATTTAATAAATGTTCTATTTTTGACCCTTTAGGGAAATATACAACCCCATCTGAAACTTATGGGCCAAAATAATTTAACATTTTTTTAATCTCATTTTTATAAGTTTTGGGATGGAGACAAATGATCTAGAAGCTTTCTTTCTATGGTTTCATGATGAGGCGAGGTCATTTAACAAGAAAGAAATGGTTCGCTCGGCACACCAGTGAGTGGTGGGTAAGATAAGTCCAGAGTCTGAGGTCCCAGGATCTATGAAAAGAAGCTAGTGCATGGAATGTTAAAGAAGTATTCCTGAATTTTCCTTTGTAAGACCTTGCTGATAATAACATCAGCATCTCTCCCAATACACGTGTGTACACATATATAGAGAATTTGAAGTCAGAGACTTTATTTCATACCTCCCCAATGCTGGTGAAAAGAAAGTAGTCAATATATGTTTGAATTCAGTTGTTCGGTGTTTTCCTCATCTTTCTTAATCCCAATGGTCCTGGGTACACAGTCCATTCCCAATGTATTCTTGCTGCTTTGTAAAATCTTACCTGTTCTTGACCATCTCTGGACGGGGGTGGACTGGACCAGGAAAAGCAGCATCCAACTAAGGAGAGCCTTAATTATTAAAAAATAAATATGCGGCCTCATTTGGCCTTAGTTTCGGGGATGGAGTCCCATTTTCATGAGTGGGTATAGCAGTCACTGGGAGCAGATGCCCCCTATTTACTCAAACCAATCCATCTCCCATCCTTTCTGCAGAGTCTCCACGGCATCCAGCTGGGATTCCCACTAACCCAACTCAGATTCAAAGGCTGCGAGAATTCAGGATCTGAGGAATGACTCAAAGACCACATGGAGTTCAGTTTTTGCATGTTTTCTTTGAGTGCAGGCCAGCAAAGACCATGGCCTCACATAATTTTTCTGCCGGGTGTGGAATAATGCCATAGAAAGATGATTCATGAGAAGAAATTGTCGAGTTTCTGCCTGAAACTGAATGGAAAAAACTTGGTTGAAAAAAATCTCAGACATGCACACAAAAGACACATAGAACCAAATTTACATCTCTAGCTTTAGGGAACTACATTCATTATTTCTCTCACTTGACTTGAAAAAGGGTAAAAAATCTGGCCGCAAAGCTCTTGTTGGGTTATAAATAAGATTTTTGATTATGCATTAGAGTCTGGGCCATAATAGTAGCTAATATTTGCTTTGTGTTTCTCAGTTCATAAAGTGTTTCTCCTATATGCTTAAGCTACCGATTAGGCCTAAATATAGGTATTATTCTTTTACCAACATTAACCGATGCGAAAACTAAACCTTTATGAAAAGCCACGTGGACAGCCCCAGTACGAGCCATTTAACTGGAGCTCTCTGCGTCCTGGGCCCTACATTTCTGCCACAGGGTGACTTGTGATCCAACACCAACCGGGTGTCCATAATTTGGTCGAATCCAGACACTAACTGTCCAGAGCTACCACCACAGCCCACAAGCTAAAGGGCAAGGTCCCCAATTAAACTGCCCTCACTTCAGATGTCAGCCACAGGTGACTACAAATTCAGAGTTCCCATGACTGCCTCCAATTTGGGAATTCACTAGAACAACCCACAGAACTCAGGAAAGCTCTAGACTTACAATTACCATTTTCTTATAAAGGACACAAAGGAGCATCCAGATGATGAGACACATAGGGCAAGGTCTTGGGGAGTGGGTGGGGGAGGGCAACTCAGCTTCCACACCCTCTCCTCAGGGAGTCCGGGTGAGTTGCCCTCCCAGTACAACAATTATATTCATAACTAGGGAGCTCTCTGAGGCTCCTGGTTTCAGTTTTTTGTTTTTTGTTTTTTTTTAATCCAGGTATGGTTGATTAAGTCATTGACCAGGTGACTGAACTCCATCTCCTGTCTCCCTCCCATCCCCACAGGTCAGAGGGCAGGCCTGAAATTCCAACCCTCTAATCATGTGGTGGTTTGTCTGGCACAGTCCAATCCCAAAGCTATCTGCCAGCCCTGTAATGGGTGACCTTGTACCATAAACTCAGGTCTGGTAGAAAGGGGCTCATTATGCATAACAAGAGGACATTTGTATCACTCAGGATATTCCTATAGTAGGTGGGTTCTGACCAGGGCCACCACCAACACCTATCCACCACCCCCACCAACCCCACCCTCACCCCGCCCTTGCAGATGCAAGTAGCCCCCAACCTTAGAAAGTGGATCTCTTGCCCCTCCCGTGAATGTGGGCTGACCGTATGACTTGCTTTGACTAACAGAATGCAAAGAAAGTGACATCCCAAAGCGTCTGAGCCAAGGCCTATCACTTTTTCTCTCTTGGAACACTCTCTTTGGAAGTCAGTTGCCATGCTTTCAGAAAGCTCAGTGAGATGTTTGAATGACCAGACTATATTGAGAGAGACCCTGAAGGATGAGAGACCATCTTGGATGTCTGCTCCTGCCATCTTGGCTCCTGCCAATCTCCCAGTGGAATATAGCCATGTCAGTGACCCCAGCTACACCAGGTGGAGTGGAAGAACCTCCCCACTGACCCAAGTCAACTTCCAGCATTGTGAGAAATCATAAATCTTGTAGTTTTAAGCCCCTATGTTTAGGGCTGTTTGTTACACAGCAGTAGATAACTGAAACATGGACCCACTGAGACCCTTCTGATGGTTTAGAGTTTTGGCAATGGAGCCTCACAAAATGCCCTTCCCAGAAGCGTCTCAGTTACTCAGAGTTCTGTTACTTAGAGAAGAGTGTCAAAGCGAGGCTCACTGGAAGAAAAATGAAAAGGATCACATCCTGCATTAAAAAAGTTATAATATGGAGCCTGATTCATGTTGACTGTGCTTTCTTGAGTTTTTCTTGTATCTGAATTCCTTTCATTGCCTTCTGCACTTTTCTGTGTCCTCCTGGTTCACTCGCTTGGTGAGTCTAAAGAAAGGACCAAATGTGAACGAATGAAATGTCTTCTGCCCACCCATGCAAGGACTTACTGACTCAAGAAGGTCTTGTTACTCATTCCAGTTACCATTTTCATTGCTTATATTTAGTAAAACCTATAATCAAAGATCCAATGATGCAGTGGTATTTTAAAAACAAACCAAAAAGGACATTTATGTTTCTCTGAACAAATTCAAGGGGAGAGAACCCGGTTGGCAGGGTAGATCTTCTCGATGCAGTCATTCAGGGACCCAGGTCCTTCTATTCTGGTGCTCTGCAATTTCCTAGGGCGTGATCAGTGCTGGGTCCCTATGGTTCAGGACGATGGGAAAAGTCACGGAGGAACTGGTGTGCAATGTTTTAATCCGAGATCTGGAAATGACCCAGAACAATTCCATGTTCCATTGAGAACTTAGTCATATGGCCAGACCCGATAGTTACCAGCTAGGTAGTCCTGGGCTCAAGGGCCATTTTTTTTTAACTATGGAAACCACACACTGGGCTTCTAAACTTCTACAGAAGAAAGAATGGGTTTGGGTAGATAATTAGAAATATGTGCCACAGATGGATTGCAGTCTCTGAAGACAATCTCAAAAAACAAAAAATTGGCATTTCAAAAAAACCACAACTGAACCCTAGCAGCATCACTGTAACAATTAGATGGGCTATCAGCAAGGCTCATCCTTTAAAGGGGCTAATCCTTTTTTGTATGTATAAAGTCTGATTATTTTCTTAAAAGCCCATTGCTTTGTTTGTAGTTCTACCTAATACCCTATGCTGTTTATTACCTCTCTCCTCGCGCGAGAGCCAAGCCAAAGAGTGGCAAGAACTCAACAGCCTTGGGTCCCAAGGACGTGTGGAGTAACTGGTTCACAGGAAACAGTTCACATTCTGCCTGCTACTTACTTCAAAATGACTCCTCAAATAAGTATGCAGAGCCATTTCCTCATTTTCTCGACTTCTAACAGCCCTTTGCCACCCTCATATTTTCACCAGTGTTAATTCGTGAGGGAAAGCTTGCACCTCATCTTCTTATTTTGTGTGACTTACGAATCGCCGCATATCAAGTGGACATCTTTGATTCAGTAGCACACATTTAAATGTTTAAAATCTGAGGGGTGTTCAAGGGATGCCATTTCACTTAGCAGTCAGCGCTAACATCATGTTTTGAAATGCTCCCCATTTCCATGATATAGCCAAAGCTTTATTTATCATCAGATTTGCATTTCGTGATGTATTCTTGAGCCAGCCAAACTCATCTAAAAGCAAGCTCATTTCATGCAAAGTAGATTTAAATGTGGCTGCTTTAAAATGGACCACCCTGTTTAAACGATCATCCGGATGTAATTAGAAGACACTTGAGTTCTATTAGGGAGGGGAAAAAAAAAAAAAAGGATGAACTACATGGTTTCCCTTTCCCCGGGGTCCTTTCTGACCGCGCACCAAATAAAAACTGCTTATCAAGAAAGATTTATTTGTAATGTAACTTTCCCACAAATAGTTTAATGGGAGGTAGTTGAAGAATGCCCCACCCCAATAGAACAGACCCCCCAAAGTGTGCAGATCATGGTGTTTCCAGATTCCAGAATCCCTTGTCTCTTCAGGGAAGAAAGAAAAGAGAGAAAGAAGGAGAGAGAGAAAGGAAGAATAGGAAAAAAGGCAAAAAAAAAAAATCAAAGAGTTACGAGACAGTCTCTAATTCTGACTTAGATTCAAAAGCATCTTGTGATCTCATGAGTGAACTAAGATTCTGTCACTTCACTCCACTCCCGCCCCAGCCGCAGTGACTGACGGAATGCTATTTGGGAGCGAGTCACATAAAAAGTCACCATCCAAATAGGATCTGGTAGTATCAGCATGCTTGTCAAACCTCCCATCCCCTACACAATGAACCTCAGAACAGAGCTGCTGCTTCCCAAGTGCTGGCAGATCCGAGCTTGGTGCCAGCCATTAAAAATAAAAGCCCGTTAAACTTTCAGGACATGCTTGCACATTTTTTGGGAGCCGCCAAGTTTCAGGAGTTGAGCCAGTTCAATGGTGATATCACCAGACCAGCGTCGCCTAGGCAATGAAACTCGTTGTCATGGAAACTCTGGTACGGCACCCGTCAACAGCTTTACAATTTTGACAGTTCAGAAAGTGACTATTTAGGAATTTCAATTAGAGCAGCAATATATACATTTAGGTGAACAGAACGCCTAAAAAGTCTATAGGAAATAATTTAGGTTTTTTTTTTTTTTAACATCAGGAAGCAGATCCCTAAATAGATTCGTGTAGAAATGAATTTGGGGAATAAAGTAAAAAGCAGTCTGCAAAGGGAAAAAAAAAAAAGATGTTAAAAGTTCTTTTATCTCCTTTCCTTCCTTGGAAAGGAAATAGGCACCAAGAATAAATAAGTTGTGAAAAATGATCAGCGGATTTTTTTTTTGTTGTTTAACAGGATAGCCACAATATGCCATGCTTGTTAAGTCAGGACGCGTGCATATTATTAAGAAATTTTTTAGAATTTTATATCTGCCAATTCTTCGTATTTGCACAGTTCTGGCAGGGTCTTCTTTTTCACAACTCTGCTGTTAAGAGTTAGAACTCTTTTTTTTTTTTTTTTTCCCTCTCCGTGTTAAGGGAAATCGAGGCTCCTGAGGATGGGAGATGCGCTCCAGGCAGGGGAGCGCCTTGAGATTCCAAATTAGGACTACATTCCAATCCCCCGGGGCTCTGGTTGTTCTTCAACTCCTGGTAGCTGCCCAGATGAGAACGGCGAAGTCAACACATCCTTCCAACAGAAAGTCAGGCCCCACTTAAAAACAGGAAAATACGCGAAGCTGTCTAAGAACAAAACTCAACTCCATCACAAAAGAAACGGGTCCTGTTATCAGCCATATCCATGTTAATAATATTAACTGGCACTGGTTAACACTGATATTAATACTAACACCAACCCGCCCCACAGAATGGCTGTGCGAGTTATTCTTGGTTTGTTTCTTTCATCGGACCCATGCTCTGTGCCCCCCAAGAGGTTGACCCCATGGGCGCCATCACCTGGCCCTGCCCTCAGCTTCTGGTTGGTGTGGGTAATGGGGCCACAGGTAATGGGAGGAGAGAAAGGTCGGAGCATTTCCCCCCCCCACCAGTCTCTGCCTTGCCCCTTCCGCAGCCGGGTTATTTTACCACCCCTCATGGGCTGCTGAAACCTGCCACCGCTTCTGTATATAGTCCTGACATTCATAACTCTTCAGTGAAACTTTTCGTGCCATCTGTATCCTACCCAGACCTGTTAAACTGAGAACATTTATATAAATGCTGACTCAGTCTTTGCCACTGTTCTAAACACTTTATGTATATTAACTCTAATCCTGGCACTAACCCTGTGAGGGAGGCGCTAGGGCTGACTAGACCCATTGTACAGAGGAAAGGTTAAGGTAGGAACCAGGAAAAGGCCCCACACAGCTGTCATTTCCTTTATCCTCAGGCACCCCCTATGGCGTGGGGGTGGGGAACTGCGAAGGGAGGACAGGATGCAAAGGCACTCTTCCCTCCCTGATCAGTGCATTTTCTCCCCCTCCTGGTTCTGTCACTGATCTTGGGGTTTCTCCCCTGAGAGGCATAGGGCTTAATGATGCTGTTTTAATCCTCAGTCCTGCCTTTCTGCCAGATGCCCTCTCTTAGAGAACAGGAGACTAGAGACATGGAGCCTCTGCTGGCCAAGAGGGGAAGGGCCTCCCGGGCTCTTTCGGCTCATGGGTCCTCGCTCGGGGTTGTACCTGGAGTGCAGTGTGTGAGCCAAGGGCTGTTTGATCCCAGCCGGGTGATCGTTGGGCACCCTGGGATGTTTCAATCAGGCAGCTAGAATTACTTTGGGGGTGATGAAATGGGGAGAGGGCAAGGGGAAGTCCTACTTGGAAACCTGTTCAAAGGTATTAAAAGTTCCCAAACTTTGCCGCCCAGCCTACCAATGACATCTTCTTCTTACCCTACCCCTACCCCATGCTTCTCCACCTGCACGGCAGGCTGCAAGCCGTCCCTCTGGAACGTTTCCTTCTCTTTCTATCCCAAGGTTTTCTTGTTGTTCCTTTAAATTAGATGTTACCTCCTGGGAGAAGCAAGCGGGGCAGAGAAACATTCTTGTGAGATCTGGTTTGTCCTGAGTCCTTTGCTCTACGTGGGTGTCCCTGGCCACTTCCAGTGGTAATAACTGGGACACCCTGCCCCACCAGCAAGGGTCAGTTTACCATCCTGGGCACTGAAACAAACAAATCAACAAAATTCCTGGTCTGGAAAGATACTGAAGTTACAGAGGCGTCTCCCTGGGCACTGAAACAAAGAATTGAAACCAAACAAAATTAAAACAAAAACAAACAAAAAGACCCAAAACAAATAACACAAAAATTCTTGGCCTGGAAAAATCTTGAAGGTAAAAAGGCATCTCCTGCACTGTTGTTTTCCCAGTGCCTGGCCAGGTACCTGTCATGTAGAAAGTGCTTAATAGATATTTGGTATATCTATCAGTAAATAAATGGATGAGTCTTCTAGTGTTCACAGATAAATACATGCCTCTGGACATAAACGATGAGCGATGGAGAACTGAAGAGGAAGAAGTTGAGACAGGAGTTGACTGCCTGCTCCTGGGAAGGTACTCCTGACTTAGGGGTAGGACTTCCCTCTGTGTCTTCCGGACCTCTTGGGGCTCAGAAGCGGGGGAGGGGGGTCTTGGGAGGGGGAGTTTGAAGGTCTGGTTGGGAGGTTGGTAAGGTGGGCAAAGGTTGTTCACAACCCCGTGCTCCTCTACCCAAATGGCTGCGAGTTGCCAGCCTGGGTCACAATTCCCCTGCCCCCTTCCAGAATCAATGGTATGGGGCTGAAAGCGGGATAGTCCACCTTCAAAGCCGAAGGATACAGCCTGGGACATGCAGCAGCTTGGGGCTGTAGTCATCAAGTTATGTCCAAGGTCAGCCCGCAAATTATAGCTAGGAGCTCAGCCCTCTACTTCTCTTTATATCATCATTTCTCCAGCAAAGAGAACATTTAGCAATGTTGCTTCATGGCCAACATCACCCCAGATCCGCCTCATTCATTGCAAAGATGGTAACAGGAGGCAAGAGGCTTGTTCTCTCCAATGCCCAGTCTTGTGTGGTGGTAACTCCAGCAGAGCACTCTATACTGCCTCCAGTGACACCCACAGCTGACAAATGCCCGGGGAGCCTTAGAGCTTTGGGTGTACATAGACCAGGGCAACTGCTTCAGAGATCAGGCGGATCTGAAGGCTGGAGGATCTCTTCCTGCCATGGGGAGGGGTTACATTGACCTAAGGGAAGGCTGGGAAGGAAACAGAATTGGAAATCAACCCTGCTTTATTTTTTCCTCTCTGGCGAGAAGGACTGACATCTGGAGCTTTCCCTTAGAATCAGAGAGGTAGTTGAAAAATATGCACTTAGTCAGAAAAGGGGGAGAAGAAATACCGGATTACTTTTGCAATCCATGCTCCCCCTAGACCTCTGACATCAGACTCTGCAGTCCTAATGTGGGTTCTCAAATGCATTTTCCAATGTAGACTCTATCCTTTCTCTTTTAAACTAGGGTGGGAAGAAATTATCAATTAATCTTTACTTCTAAGCAAATTTGAGGTTTTGGGACTTAAACAGCTATAAGACCTTGGGATGAAAAAAATACCTTAGGACATTTGCTGCCTTGGAAGAAATTGTCTACGTTATTTAAAACACCTGCACCGTTCTTGTGGTTATCCTCTCAAAGGTTTACAACTAGGTAATGCATTTAAATGTACCTTCCCTCCCAAAGTATGTTCATATTCTGGTTCACAGTCACACCACAGCCCGCATGTCATAGCTCAGCAGAGGTATGAACCCCATATCATGGAGATGCAGAGACCAGATTGCAGATTCAGTGCCACTGGCCTGCCTAGTGGTGAAGGAGAATTTGAACCTCAGCCGGTCTGACTCCAAAGCACGTGCTCTTTAATTGACACGGCTGCATTGAAAGTGTAGTTTCCCGTAGGAACATCTGGTAAACCTCATTCTGTAGGGTCATCATAGCCCCATTTAGCTGGCATTCCTTCTGCCCCTGCAGGGAGCAGGCTCCATGTTAGGTCGGGGGACATGAAGATGAGTAGCTCACAGGCTCCTCAAAGAAACAGACACTCAAAGGAGGATTTAGCAATGAGTCCTCATTCTTCACCCAATCTCACTTTGCTGAGAATCTTTGGAGTCCATGTTAGACACATCAGTGGAAAAACCCACAACACACACACACACACACAAACAACCACTCAGTGGGAGAAGGAAAGGTCAAGTGCACTTACATGAAGCAAAAGAAAAGAATTTCCTGGGCCTTGTCTAATAAATTTCATCGAGGCTTATGGTCTACCTTCAGATATGATGCCGCAATGATTCCATTTCTCTGAGGAGGAACTGATGTTAGTAAAATCATTACGGGCTGCTCTGAGATTCCCAGAGCAGTTAATGGAAGAAGGATGGACACTCAGCATCCTCTCTCCTCGGTGCCTTTGGGGACTTTGGCCAGACAGATTTCCAGAGACTCCATCCTCCTTCTGTGGCCTCTAAATTAGTTCTGGAGTGAGGCCTCCTACAGGGCTGATTTTCTTTTTGACTTTCTATACCGGAAAACTTTAAATATACACATAAGTAAAGAGACTAAGGACCCCATGTACTCATCACCCAGGTTCAGCAGTGATCAATATTGTACCACTCCTATTTTCATTTCTCGTCCCCCTCCACTGTGGTTTTTTTGTTTGTTGGTTTAGTAAGATATTATTCCACTCCTAAATACTTGGAGGAGGTCAGCATTCCAGACAGTGGTTCGGTCCTGGCGCGGGGACCTGATCTAGCATGCACTAGCTTCTTCTGTAAGTCCTCACTCTGGTTCTGCCTGAGCTGTAGGGGCCTTGGTTTTGAAGCATTTTCACAATGGCCCTGCCTGCTTAGTTAAATTACATCTGTTAATCTGGGTGCTGATTTTCACAATTCCTTCTCAATAGTTCTTACTACGTTTGCCTTGAGGATCTTGTTTTTGCACCTCTGCTTAAGGATGAGCCAGAATAGCTTCATCTGGCTTTGAGAGAAAAGCAAAAGGAGCCAGTCAATATCATGAATGAACAGAAGAAAAAAAAAAATAGTCAGATAGGAATAACTCAAAGTCATTGAGTAAAGATGAGCACAACAATTTCCCAAACATCCTGATAAACAGATACTGTTCCTTGTACAACATGTCCAGAACAGCCTGCCAACCATTGTTAGCACTGAATCACTGATGTGTAGGACCAAAAATAACCTTGGATACTGTGTGGCCTCACCCTGTGGTGGTTCTGTGGATCCAGAGACATTAAGCAATTTTCTCAAGATCACACAGCTTGTTTTCTGATGCTAAAGCCTGAGTCCCACTCTGCCAAACTGCCTCCAAATACTGATGACGATATCAAGGGATGAGGAGTGATCCTTCCGGGAATGTGGCCAGGGCTGAGCCTAGCCCTAAGCTCCGCTAACTGTTGACGTTTTCTTCCAGGAAAACATTCGCTTCATTTATAACCAATACATACTGGACTGGTACTAGATACATACTTGATCACAGCACAGAACTCCCTGTACTATAAAGAAATGACCATTTTTCAAGGAAAAGGCCCTCCCCATGGCATGCTTGGCTCAGCTGTGAGAGGGGACCGTGGTGAAGTTGGGAAGCATGAGCCTCTCTCTGCCCTGGGGGGAAAAAAAAGGCAAACCACAACTCCTCCACTGGTGAAAAAATCATTCCAGGCGTGTATTTACCTGATGGCAGATAAGGCGCGGCATCTATAAAGGTGAAAGAAAATAAGCTCCCTCAGGATGAACAGTTCAAGGATAGGGGTACACAAAAGCCCCCAGCTACAAGAAATCAGCTTTGCCAGCTCTGTAGCCCTGACCCGTGTCTTGTGCTGCCAAGTTTGGACAGTGCTCATGTTGATTATGAGAATCAGAGCTGGCGTCAAAACTCAGCTTTCACTTCGTAAAGGCGTGGTGGTAACTGACCTGCAGCAGGTGCTTCTGAGTCAGGAATGCAAGCCACACCGAGCCCCTCCGCGCGTAGGGTCCTGGATGCCACTGAGTGAGAAGAGAGAAAAATAGCTCTCTGTAATATGGGTTGTTGAACATTATGGGCTACCTCCGTATGAGTTAAATTCTCTTCTGCTGCTGACCATAATTCACTACCATGACTCCTCTCCTAGGTATGTATTTTTGCAATTACTAGCAAAGCAGAGATAGGCCCATCTTGGAACCTGTCATAGAGTTCCTCCCTGAATTAGCTCAGGTCCCAAAGGGACAAGGTGCTGTTTTTTACCTGTTCCAGGGAATACACTTTACCCTGAAAACTAAGCCTCAAATATTCTCGGCTTGCCATCTCCAGGGTAATTAAAGGGAGAAAGTAAATCACACACTGAAAAACAGCCCTGCGTGCTTAAGTACATGTCAGTCACAGAGACTGGCATCTACACAGAGTGGAGGGGACCTGGGGTTTGCATTACACACAACACCCCATGAGATCATTAGGACTACTTCAAGTCCATGGCTTTCTGGGTAGCCACAGCCCCTCCCTTTTGCCCAAGTAAATGCAATCAGATTCAACTGGGAGCAAATTAGGGAGGCAAAATAAAGCAGGCTTACTGAAAACCAGCAAGAAACTCTACTGTCTACTATTAGAAAAATTAGAGACCATTTAACAACACGAGACCATTTTGTGTGGGAAATAAAAGAGGCCTGAATGGAGAGGGCCAGGCCAGAGCTGAGGGCTGGCATCCAGGTGAGATCAAATGCGGATCAAGGGACCAGCCCTGGACTAAGCTGGGTTCA
Organism: Mirounga angustirostris; assembly: GCF_029215605.1. Taxonomy (NCBI): domain Eukaryota; kingdom Metazoa; phylum Chordata; class Mammalia; order Carnivora; family Phocidae; genus Mirounga; species Mirounga angustirostris. The sequence continues at coordinate 13,549,906 of NW_026991716.1, read as the reverse complement.
CGTAAGTCCTTATTAGCTGATGAGCAGAGACTGCCCGGCGAACCAGATGTGTGAAAATTGGCCAAGCACCAACTTTCCAAATCCATGACATGTTTTCTTGGTAGACTTACTTGTATAATTTCCCATGTAAGAGGAAAAAGAGCATGCGTAGCATTTTCTGAAAGACTGGCACGATGTCAATTTCAGCCCTTTAAAACTTGGGAGTTCTCACAGAGCATCCATAACTGAAGTCACGGCCAGTATTTCTTCTTCTTCTTCTTCTTCTTTCTTTTTTTACTATGTTTTTGTGTCCCTATTTCCTTTTAGACCTCATAGTCACACCTCATATATTAAGATTCTAATTTGCTTAACATCTAGGTGCTGAGCATAAAGGCACCACTAAACACTGATGGATAGGGTAGCTACTGGGGAGCCATAAATGGGAGTGGGGGGACGTGCGAAGAGAGGGAGAGGTACACAGATGATTTCCATTCCCTAATAGGCATTCTGCCTGGAAACCTGTATAAAGACCTGAAATATGTATTGCTCTAAAGGCAGTGAATGTTTAAAATGTCAGCTTAAATTAGTAAGTGTCTCTAAATCTTCACCCTTTTGTCACGTTTTAGTAATGTTTATTACACACCATAAATCTTATTCATATCCACATAAATCGAGCCCCCTGGCCATGAGGGAGATAAGTCTTCCTCGCTGATCTAGAATTTTGGAGTGGTAGATAACATCGAATATTAGGACTGAAAAAAAAAAAGTTCTCCAGAGGAAACTGGTTTGGGGAGAAAGAAGAACAACTTTCTATGTGTATTGGTGAGAAGAAATTGTAAAATCTCTAAAATTTGGCTTTGTGATTTTAGGGGTTCAAATAAATGAACGTCCTCAGTCTTTAGTATGCTCAGGTGTCTTATACAAGTTTAATACAAGTTTAAATAAGGCATTTCACATATGCCTGTATTTAGACTGATTGCCTGATTCAGTAATAGTGAATCAAATTAGTTGAAAAGACATAAAAATTCATTCAGATACTACCCCCCAAAAGGCGCAGATCATAAAGGTTTGGGGTTATCTGCTGTGTGATTTTAGGGATCAGGAGGGCAAAGGGTGGAACAGAACATAGTTCTATCTAGAAGATGTGGAGTGGTTCTTCCAAGACTTCTGGGTTTCAGAGACCATAAAAACCTTTCATGAATTTCAGGCACGGATGTCTAATGGACAACTCTTAATTTTTTCCAAATAGAGACATTTCGAAAATGTTATTCACCACCAAAACTCTAAACAGTAGAGACCCTTTTACCGAGAGCCTTAAAAATGGAGTAAATTGAGCTTTAGGGAAAACCCACCTCTTTGTCCTTTATTTCTCATTTTACCATGAATTAGCAAGGGAATGCATACAATGATTTTGGAATTGCTCCTTCTAACGCCAGCGAGACCAATTTCTAATCCCAGTGAGATCTCCGATATTTTAGGAAGTCAGTGACCACTCCCCCACCTTTGTCTCAGGAGCTCTGCCCCAAGAGGCTTTAGTCTGCTGACTGCCTGAATCCCTGATCAGAGGAGTCTGCAGCTTGAACGCCTAGGTGTTGGGTACGGTGACCAATTAGCTTTTGTTCTGTTAGGGAGCTCAGAGACGGCCTTGGGGAGACAAAGACTGGCCAAGGAACTTTGGACTAAGCTAGGATCTCCCTCACTGTCTGGAAAATCCTTCTTCAGCCTTCAAGTTTTAGTGCAAGAGATATTGTGCTTAGAAATCAATCCTGACCAGCCCCCTTACCCCTGGGTAGAACAGAACAATGGTTGCCAAACTTGGTTGATAAGCCGAACAATGTAGAAAGCCTTTTAAAAATGCAGCTTTGGGTTTCCAGCTCTGGAAATTCCAATGCAGTGGCTCTGGGATGTGTGCTGGAAGCCGTACTTTTTAAAAATAAGGCTCCCTGGATGATTCTGCAGCCTGGGGGACAGATATAGGTGGAGAGCCCGCTCTCTCCTGGGCTTCCCACTACTTCGGGACAGACATGGTAGCATATCCCTTATAACAGTGAGTGTTCTAAATTGCCGTTTTCCCTTGGCAACTGTCCCTGCCCACCCCCATGCCCACCCCTGCACCACCCCCCCCAACACACACACCCTCCAGATTATGAAACTTTAAGCAAGGAAATGACTTAGTCACATTAGCTTCCACAATATCTAACGTAATGCCTGGCACATCACAAATGTTAGCTAAGTAAGTGTTTATGTGATATACATCAGCAAATGAGTTCTTTCCAACTCTCAAATTCTGCATTTCTCTCTTCCCCATTGATAAGCAGGAGGATAAGGTAAGGGAAAGCTCAGACTCACAAAGAATGATAAGCAGGGTGGTAGGAGGCCAGGACATTATGGAAAGATCTGGCTCTGAGCACGCGTGACATCACCATAGCTCTAGGACCATGAGCCATGCATTCAACGTCCTCAGTCTTTAGTATGCTCAGGTGTCAAACAGGCCAGGGGATCTCTGTGATCTCTTTTTAGCCCTAAAATTCAATGACAGAGGAGCATAATTTTCTACCGAAAATTAGAAAACTGGCTTACATGTTCCCTAATACTTAAGTCATGGGATTATATAATTTCAAGGAAAGCGCAATTTCAGCCCGCAGCACTCCGCCCTACATGACCTGTTTGTAGGATTACTATTTTGAAACAAAAAGGGCTTGGGGTTTTTTCTCTCAGCTTTCCCACTACCACAACCCATCCCCCCACTGATCAAACGGTTACCAGAGAAATCCTACACAAGACTTTACCTGAGTTCTTATGAAAGATCTTCCTTTCAAAAATACATTGTGGCTGACATGACCAGCTGTCTCTACATCAGCTGACAGCCTAAAAGAAGGGAAAGAAAACACTAAAAACACACGTCAAAAAATTAAAAGCCAGGATGCTCATGATTGAAAAGTGAGGAGAAATTTTAAGACTCTCCCTAGCATTCAACACATACCCAGCCTGTAATCTGAACATCGCCTTCACTTAGTGGAATATTTTCAGCATAAACTGAAGTTATAATGGATTGGTGCCAACTACCACCTGCTAGACAATGGTGGAAAGCCACGTCACCAGGAGAAATGGACCAAGAGAAATAAATAACCTCCAAATGGTAGTCTACAAATATTGACACACATGGCCCGGATTCTCCACAAATGATAGAAAACATGGCACAGACATAAACTTCAGGGTTTGCCCATTGATGTATCCTAGATGATCTGCTTTTCATAAATCTGCTTAGCACTAATGACTAGGATGCATTTTTAATAAATTAATTTTGAATAGATGGTGCTCTAGAGGGAAGTTGGGACTTGCGTTCAGTTATTAATAGTTAAAATGGAAGCATCAATTTAGGAGCACATCTGCAGCCGCCTTAATAGAGAGTCCAACCAAAATGACCCCCACGACAGATGACCCCGATCGCAGTGTAGATTTGTGTCGTCCTTCACTCCGGTCAAGGGGTTTTCACAGACATTATGGTTTTGACAAAAGACCCATTCTGCTTCGAGTATATATGTTCTAAGCTGTTGATTGTATAGTCATGACAAAAATGATCTTATCCACACACGTCCTTTGTGCGTTTCCTATTGCCAACCTGCAAGGCAGCTGAGCACGGCTTGCGTTAAGCGCGATCTGTGACCACGTGTTAGAGGAGAAGGGTGTAAGCAGGACCAAAGAGGATCGGGTTGGCGTTCCTGCTTGATCCGACTGACCTAAAAAGAACAAAGTCTGCATCAATGCCTGTAGGTTAATCCCGAATGCTCAAACATAATGTTTACATGAAAGTCAATGCTTTTCTAGGTTGCCAGTGCCTGAAATGGGGTGACCCGAGCGAGAGACGCAACGAGAGACCTGTTGGGTAGCTGCATTGCTCCATTAACACGTTTCCTGCCTTCGAGACCTCATTGGATCTCCTGAGGCCTAATTCTCTGTGGCCAAAAGAATATAAACTCTCAGAGGGCAAGGCTGTTTCTGGCTTCTTTGGCTCCTGAACACACAGCACCTCTCCGAGGGCCTGGCACTTAGTAGGTGCTCAATACCTGCTGTTCATGGAATGAATGAATCCACGAATGGATGGATGGATTCTATCGTTTCTGCAACAGGCAAAGCGCCTTCATGCTCTGCACCTTTTTTTTTTTTTTTTTTATCACCCACTGTCCCACTCCATCCGTCCTCTTCTTTGCAGTGACCTATTTCCTCAGACACCCAGGACTGGTGTGATAATTACCATTTGCCTTATATAAATAAGAGATAATTGTTTTCTCTCCATCCACCCAACTCTCAGGGACAGCCAAGGAACATTTTTCTGCGCAAACATGCTGACCTCATAATATCACCATCAGCCTTGTATTGAAAATTAATGACTATTTCATAAAATATTGAGACCTAAGACTGGCACTTAAAACAAGATTACCCCCTTTCTTTCCCCTTAAAACCACTCCCGATTAGATAACTGCCAGACCTCGGTAATGTTGTGAAATAAACCTGCAAACACTCTGAGATCAGAGTGACATTGCGTGCCTGGCTCTCACAAGAGCGGGCTGGTGCCTGGTTGGTTACAGCACCCATTAGCATGAGCTAATGAGTAAGCATTCCCTTTGCTGTCACATTCCTCTTCTGTTATTAGCCAAAACCTGAACTTTAGCTTAATTGCAGAAACCAGCCCACCCCTGGCAGATGAGGGCATGGTCTCCATTGTTGTGATTGCATTCAAAGTGCTAATTGGGGGGACCGTGACAGATAACACGCCCGGCACTGGCACGCAGAGAGCGGTAGGTGGGGTGCTGGGAATATGGATTCAGAGATGAAAAACCGCATCTTCAAAAGCCCCGAGGATTTGATTTTCCTCACACTTGCCCGGCCTTGCACACTAAACTAGAGTTCCCAAGTACAAGAGAATCTTTCGTCTCTTGCGTCTCAAATTTTCCTTTATTCCCTCTCCAACTTTTCTGAATTTGGAATTGATCATTTTGCTGACTCCCCATACTCCCACCTCCCCCTGCTGAGCCCCCCTGAGTCCCCTACATCTCTCCTGAAGCTTCTGTTTGTCTCTCCAGAGATTTTGCTTCCTTTAGCACCAAACCAACTGGAGAATCGGGAATGTCTGAAAAGGAGAAGACATGGGTTTTTGTCCCTGCAACTCTAACCTCTGATATTTAAATGTTGTTCAAACTCTTTTGTATTTGCAGGGTGCTCTGGTTTGGGGATATTCAGAATCTGCCCACCCTTCTGTGTTTAATTTACATGGTCCTACTGTTGACTGGACATTATTTCTTCAGCTCATATTTCTTCATCTTAGAAATGTACATAATCATACCCAATGTCCACCTGCCGCCTGTATCACTTGGTATTATTTTGGCCACAAGCGATAGCAAACAGCTCAAGTGGGGGAAGCAAAAATGGGATTCTTGACTCGTCTAGTTGAAAAGTGCAGAGAAAGGGCTGGTTTTGGACACCCTTTGATTCGGAAGCTGGGACATCCAGAGCACATGTTTCTCTCCTATTCCAGTTAAGCTGTGTTCTCCAGGGTGGTCCGCTCCTTCTCGGGGTCAGCAGATGGAGGCAGGAACCCCACCGTGCCTTCCTCTGAGCCTCACACCCAATACAGAGAAAAATAATTGTGCTTCCTCCTCTTGAGTCACTTTGAGCTTCCTGGGCCAGACTGGGGTCATGTGCCCACCTCTGAATGAATCATCGTGGACAGGATGTGGGTGGAGCACGTTGATTGGACGATCCTAGATCACAGGCTTCCCTCCTGGAGCCCAAGGTGGAGTTTTCTTTATGAGAACACGATGGGCAGGGAGTGGTGGCTGAGGGCCCTCCCCAAGCAAAATTGGGGGTAGTGTTGCCTCAAGATGGGAAAGTGGATTCTGGGTGGCCAAAACAACAAATAATCACCAAACTACCCCAGAAAAGGAGCAATGGTTGAAATAAGTAAAGCATGTTGAATTTTGAATTTAAAAAGCAGTAGGAGTTTCAGATGCAGCAAATTTTCTTTTATACATCCTGACTTAGGGGGAAAGAAGTAGCATGCTGCATGAACTAAGTGTTACTTGGCATTTGTCTGAGTGAGAGTGTTATGATTCAAGTGATATAATGTGACCAAAACTAAGTTCAAAACTGAGAATACGCTCATGCCAGATTGAGGTCCTCCTCTGCAACTTTATATTTACCAGCAGGGGCTATTGTAAGAAAGGGGTTTGTTGTAATAAATTGATCCACGTTGTCTAGGCTTCTGTTGTTCTTGCCTACTATGGACTTTGGGAAGAAGTCAATTAGAGAACTTCTTTAGCCAGTATCATAATGAGTAATGGGAGCATTTACGTGATTGCTAATGGCTGAGTTTACACGATGCCTCAAAGCATCAGTGGTGATGTTTGGCAGTAGCACATTACGACTGTGATTATCACTATAAATTAAGTTTATGTTGATATAATTAGCAGTTAAAAGCTAAAGTAATATTTATACTGATACAAGTTCTATCAAGCCATACTAGTACAAACAGACTGTGAATGTTGATATGGTGGCAATAATTTGATTTTGCAAGGCAGGATATTTCTAAAAGTGGGATATCCTATTGGTATGTAGTTGAGCAAATTGCTTTGCATATTTAGAGTCCATAATGTAGCCGAGCAGCCCCCACGGGAGATGCTCCCCACCTTAGGGGTCATCCCCTCTTGGCAGCTCTGGCCTTGAACCATCTAAGCTGGAAAGGGAGAGAGATGAGAGGCAAGGGGATGTCTAGGGAACCAGTTGCAAGGACAAGGCAAGCGATAATGAGGACAGGGTCTTATGGATCATTTATCACAAGGGCCACCAGGTAGGAAGATGAGTTGTTTTATTACAAAAACATCATCTTCCTTGAGAAACTCTGGTTGGGGTCAAGAATTGTGGATGTGGAGGCTTCCTTCTGTGCCTTGGGGGGGGTTGAAAGGTGCACAGCACTTCAAGGTCATCAGCGTTGGGGTGACTTTGTCTCCCCAGAGCGTGGGCCAGATCTTCCTGACTCCAGGTCCTCAGGCACACTATGGAAGGGTACCCCTCTAGATTCTTCTCCACCTGCTCCATGTTTCACGTGTACTGTTCCTCATCTGTAAGACTATCCTCCATGTTGATGGGATTTTCTCTTCTTTGGGCATGAGAGAACAGGGTGGAGTAGGGTAAGTGATTTCTTTTTTTTTTTTTTCTTTTTTTTGGGGGGTAAGTGATTTCTAAGAAGCCTTTCTGCTAATAAGCGGTAGAGGTGGAGATCAGATCTGAGGCTGGTTGCCTCTGAAGCCATCCTGCCCCTGAAGTAGTCAGTCATTCAACACATATTTTTGAGGACCTACCATCTGCCAGGCACTTTTCTGGACATTCTCTCTCTCTCTCTCTATATATATATATATAATTATGTATATAAGCATATCCAATACACCCAATATATACATCGATGACATCACCCGGCAAAGATCTCTGTCCCATGGAAGCCTCTATTTCAGGCTTCTCATGAAAACTGTGTGATTTAGTAAGGAATCCTAGAATGCCCTCATGTGCTTGCTCAAAGCTTTTGCCCATAAGTCTGCCCGAGTCAGTTGCTCTCTACAGGTGTTCATGGTAGTCTTCTGTCTCTCTGCCTGTGACAACTGGAGGTGCCAGTTACTTAGCCCTTGGAGTGCAAAAATGGAGGCGGTCGGTGGCTCTCGCAAGTTGAAGGAAGCAGGAAATGGTGGGAGCAATGGCCTTCAGTTTCTTCTTGGGGCAAGAAAAATATTTTTTTGTGTCTCAGATGGAAACAGAGAGAAAGAGAATGATGGGCATCCTAAACCCTGAAATCAGTCTTGGCCCCTCCCTCTGCGATAGGTTACGAATAGAACCAACATTTCCCGAGGACCGATTACGTGCCAGGCAGGTTCCATACATCATCTCATTTGATGCTCAGAGCAGACCTTACGAAGGGGACATTAGTATTCTAATTCACAAGTGAGGAAGCTGAGGAACCGCTACTCAACCTGTCCACATAGATTCTAGCTGTTAAGCTGGGATTCGGACCCTGGCCCTCTCACATCCAGCCACGATGCCTTCTGGGCCTCCTCACCGGGGGGCGGGGGCTCTGGGAGGAAGAATGGTGAGGAGCTTTCCTGCCCTCCTCCACCGTGGTCCTTCAGGATGAAGCCAAACTCCTGTAGCGGAGGCAGTTCCCCAAAAGGACACAGGTGACTAGACTTTGGGTAGGAAACAAAGAGAGACTGGAGAGATGAACCCTGCAAGAGGGAGACTCCCCTTCTCTGCTTTAAAAATCTGTGGGGCGCTAGTCGCCTCTAAAGTAATATGGGATAGGTTTCCCCACAGGAAAGTGGGTAAAAAGAACAGTTGCAGGTGTTCAAGAATAACGAAGAAAATTAACTAAGGGAAGATATTTACTCCCAAAGCTTTGAGGTTTATCCAAACATCAGAAATCTTGGGTCTTGAGGCAGAGAAGTTTCTCTGCTCCCTCTCCAGAAACTCTGGGTGACCCCTGGAGTGGTGGTGTGGGGGGTGGGGGGAGCATATTTTTATTCTTAGACTTCAAGGTGCTGGGAAGGAGTGGGACTTCCAGGCACATTGGAGCAGTGCCTAGACGATATTTGTTGATGTCACTTTCTCTTAATTAAACCTCTTTTATTTTTTTTTATTTTTTTAAAGATTTTATTTATTTATTTGACAGAGAGAGACACAGCGAGAGAGGGAACACAAGCAGGGGGAGTAGGAGAGGGAGAAGCAGGCTTCCCACCGAGCAGGGAGCCCGATGCGGGGCTCGATCCTCGGACCCTGGGACCATGACCTGAGCCGAAGGCAGACGCTTAACGACTGAGCCACCCAGGCGCCCCTAATTAAACCTCTTTTAAAAACGAGAATGTCTGAGGGACACCTGGGTGGGTTAATCGATTAACCATCTGCCTTCAGCTCAGGTCATGATCCAGGGTCCTGGGGTCAAGCCCTGAGTCAGGCTCCCTGCTCAGTGAGGAGCCTGCTTCTCCTTCTCCTCCCTGCTCATGCTCTCTCTCTCTCTCTCAAATGAATACATTTAATCTTAAAAAACAAAAACAAAAACAAAAACAAGAAGGTTTGTAAGTCAGCCACAAAGAGGGTGGGTGGTCCATCCTAGGTCAGGATGGGGTGCTCAAGTCAAGTGAGGCATAACACCCCCTTTATGTTCTTCCCATCTGCCAAAACTAACACATGTGTTTCCTACATGAGGATTAGAATGTGCTGGAAGACCAGACAACCACAAGTCCAGATACTATGGGCTAATGCGCATTCCCTCGTGGATGGTGTCATCTGGTCCTCCCTCACACTTAGGCAAACTCTGCCTCTACTTTTCCTTCTGTCAGAGGCTCAACTGTGCCTCTCTGTAGTCAGGAGAGCTCTGGACCGAGGTAGGAGAGCTGGGCAGCAGGCCCCACTGTGTCACCAACAGGCTGTGTGACATGGACTATGGATGGGTCACCTCATATTTCTGGACCCAATGTGCTCTTCCCAGTCTTTTCTCTTCAGTTCCGAAGGCCATGAGGTTAAGTATGAGGGACAGGCAGGCATACGACACACGGCCCCCTCGTGCTGTCATACTTCAACACACGCACTTCCTGTGAGTGCCGAAGTCAGCCAGCAAACTTCTTTTCAGACTACTCTTTCCTTAAAATCTGCTCGGGTTGCCCTTTCTTTTAGGATCCTCTGGCAGTGGAAGGGGAATGGGCCAGGGCTTGCTGGCCGAAGAGCCTGGTGCTCAAGCGCCTGGGTCCATACCCTTGCTCCAACCCATCCCATCTGTGTGTCTTTGGTGAGCCACTCAATCTCTCGGGGCTTTGGGGTCCTTTTCAATGAAAGTGGGGGAGTGGTGGTTCCACGCTTACAAGGCTTTGGTCAGGATCACTGTGACATACAAAAGAAGCTCCTAGAATAGGTTCTGGCGCCTACCAGGAAAAGGAACTACTGTTAGCTCTCGTCACCTCATCAAGCCATCTTTGGGTCAGCCTCTGGCTTCATTTCTGCTGGGATTTCTTCTCCACTTGTCTCACGTCTCCGTCCCGCCAACTTGGCCTAAGAAAACGCACTGACAACGATCTTTGGAAATTTCTAGCGGAAGCCCCTTTCCCAGCTCTGCGTTAGGCAAGTCACATCTTTCAGTTTCAAAAACAAACAAAAACAGTCCAAGCCTCCCCACTGAAACCACCCGGAAACACAGACACGAAAAGCATGGTCTCTGGTGTCAGAGGTGACATGTGGTTTGGGTCTGGGTCCTCCTCCCCGGTAATAATCACAGAAGAGGAAGGGGTCATCGCTGGCAAGAGTTTCTGATGGAGAAGGTACTGCTAACAGTGGCCTTGTTATTGGGGTACCGCCCTTTGAGCAGAGTAGTGGGGGACGTCAGCCCACCCTGGGAAAACTCCCGAGAAGGGGCCTGGGACAGGCACCATCTGCCTGCAGCTTTGTCATTTAGATAACCAACCAACGGGGCAGTTCGCTGGGCCTGAGCCACCGAGAGAGCATGGCTTTGGTATTTGGGAAGAGGAAAGGTGCCTGACGGTTCTTTCCAGGTTCGATTTGCACTCCTTGACTGTCACTTGCTCTTGTTGCTAGGGAAAAAAGTGTATACTGATTGTCAAATCTCCCCCTTCAATGGTGTGTTCTGTTAGCTTACAAATAAGTCAGGTTGGAGCCTAGTCTTACACCCCCCTCCAAATAAAACCCCCCCAACAAATCGCTTACATGCTGAGGTCCTGCGTTGCAGCAAGCCTTCAGTTTATTTTAATGGACAAATAATAAATCCTTCCAAAGGGGTATTTAGAATGGAAATGCTGATGGGTCCTTTAATTGTGACATGCTGCCAGGCGCTGCGTGGACATGGCAAGATACGGTGCCTGGGGGATTGGATGCCATGCATCAGGATGACGGGATGGGAAGGGGTTGCTGAGCTCAGATGCTGCGCTTGGGCCCAGGGGGTCTCACGTCCGCGCTGTAATCAGCGGCACGAAGCCATGTGTCCCGGGCTCGTCAGAAACATGTTATAAAACTGGTTTTCAAGGAACTGACATTGTCATGGTGCTTATGGTGTGTGTTCTGCCTGACTTCGTGCCTCCCCAGGTGGGATCCTCCTGGGCATTTTGCTCTGTGGAGCACTGTGAGCTGGAGCATGCGGAGGTGGGAGGAAGGTCAAAGGTCATCTAATTGCTTAAAGCCTGACCATAGGCTGTGGGGACCCGAGGGATACACAGGAGCACCGCGGAGGCCCTGATTTCTGTGTCTTGGCTCACTTGCTCAAGTCGGGCCACCAACAGTCTCACCCCAGGCCCCATCTGCCGGGTTATCCTCATCGAACACCTGCCGTCTCGTTCCTCTTTAGTCACCTCCACTGGGTGACAGTCTCTGCCCCCGGAGTTGGGTGATGCTCCTTCCCCTCTGCCGCTGCCTCGTGTTCCCTGGAAAATGCCCATGTCCCCCAGTGCTCCCAGAGGCCTGGGCTTGGAGTGCCCGAGAGGAGCCTCCCTGCGGTCATCTGGGACCCCAGACAGCAGGCGGGGTGTCCCATGCCCCTCCACCAGGATAGCCCCCTCTAGCGAGCTCACAGCTGTGAGTTAAGTGCCCCAGCTGACAGCTTCCTGACTTAACCCCCTGGCTGACATCGCTCTACGGAGGGAAGCCCAGGCAGCAGTCTGCTCACATGCCCGTTCTCTGTCCCTTGGGTACTTGTTGTCCTCCTTCCTCTGCCTCCTTAGTTCCAAACAAAACCTCCTCAAGTCAGGTTCTGCAAATCGGATCATTCTGGACTTGCCCACAAGAAATTAGGTTAAACTCTGTTGAGGTTAAACATTGCATTGCTTGAATCACCAGGAAGGAGTCCAAGGCCCAGGGAGGTTGAAATGTCATCTTAGGGATCGGGAACATCCTGTTTTTTTTTTGCACTGGTCTCAACACCCCTTTCCCCGAGGCCTTGCTGGCCTACAGTGCAGCAATGAGTCTTGGATGCCGGGGTGTCTCCCGGGGCTGGTCTCTCCTCTCTGGGTCGCACGGCTTTGAGTGTGGAAGCTCTCTCGCTCTTCTGTCGAGACAGATCTCAGCGCACCAGCTCACACTCATCACCTTCTCCCTGCATGCGGAGAAGGTGGGGGCATCGGACATCTCCAAACTCCCTGAGTGTCTGCTGTTGGATTCTTGCCAGCTTCTGGTCAATCCATAAATAGGGAAACCCGTCACAATTGATGGTGAAGAAGAGAGACTGCCCCGAAGGACACTTGCGGTCTAACACAAGTGCTGATGCCGAGTGGACATAGGGCATGGTCTACACTGAACCCCAGGACGGAGGCGGGGAGGCTAGCAGTGGCCAAGGCTTCACGGGCCACATCCTCACTCACGAGGAACATGGCCTTCCACAGGTCACGTCTCCGGAGACCAGTTTCATCACCTGTAAAATGGGGACAACATCTTGGCTGCAGGGTCATCCTAGGAATCAGGGGTAAAGCAGGTGACCCAGACTTGCACATCCATGAGCACAACAGTAGCCAAAAAGTGGGGTTACCCAAATGTCCATCGCTGGATGAATGGATAAACAAAACGTGGTCCATCCAGACAAAGGCATATTGTTCAGCCTTGAAAAGGCAGGTCATTCTGGCACTTGAGACAGCATGGATGAACTCTGAGGACATTAAGCTGACCCAAATAAGCCACAGACAAAGGGACAAATCTTGTATGACTTTAGAGGAGTATGAGGTCTCTAGAGGAGTCAAACTGATAGAGACAGAGAGTCGAGTGGTGGTTGCCACCGGCTGGGGGGAGGTCGGTGAGGGGTTATTGTTTCAGGAGTGAAGAATTTCAGTTTTGCAAGATGAAGAGCGTCCTGGGGATGGATGATGGGTGGTGCACAACCGTGTGAATGCACTTAACACCTCTGAACCGTCCACTAAAAACGGTAAATATTATGCTATGTATATTCTGCCACAATAAAATAAAGTGACGGGGAGGACACGTGGTATCTAGCACGTGGGCAGCTGATCAGTAGATGGTTGCTGAGATCATTGTCTTCAGGAGGGTGGACCCTTACCTCTGGCTCCACTCCGATCCAACTCGGACAGTGGCTTCGTGGGTAACAGATCACTGACATGTCTCCCCGCCTTCCTCTGTGAGACCCAGAGGTGATCGTCGGATATTTAGCGGCCACGCAGAGAACAGTTTAATGGAATAATAATGGTAACAGAGCACAGATAAATTAAGAGTTTTCTCAAATGTGCTCTTTGGAGATTCTGCGCCCCTCCCTCCCTCCTGCCCACCCCCAGCTGGATATTTTAGACTCAGCTTCATCCAGACGAGGAAGTGGAAGGTGGCGTCTGAGCCTCCATGAGGACCACTTGTTTTGTCTTGGCTTGGAATCTAGTCTCTTTTTTGCCCATGGAGGCCTTTTTCTCAAAGAGAGTCCCCCCTAAATGAAAAAACAGATTTTCCTCTGTCCTAAAAAATGTAGCCCCAGCCGGATCCTCCCTCAAAATGGTCACTAAGAAAGCAAAATGTGTCTAACGCTAACAGAGCCCCAATTCATCGCTTCCAGAGCCTGTAGCGTTTTATACTCATTCTGCAAGCATAATCAAGGGAGTGATTCTGAACCTTGTTAATCAGAAAGGGCCCTTTAAAAATGTCATGCTGTCAATATAAAACTTTGCTAAATTGCATTATAAATGCCAGATTCAGTCAACTAACACATTTAACACCGTTTCTTAAGTACAGTTTAGATTTTATCCGTGCCAGGGAGAATGAGAAAAATACCTCAGGAGAGCCAAAGCCCATGGATTCATTGTGCTAAGCTTGTTGCCCCCAGAGAGGGATTATAAATATTTTATTCCAAATCCAAGCCACACTTCTCCTGCCACTATTGTCCATAAGGTGTCCCCCCAAAGTTGCTGGCTTTAGAATTGCACAATTCTCACAGCTAAGAAGGTTATGAGGGGCGAGTGTCTCAGACCAGTTTTTCAATCAGCAGACAGTCCCTGTAGCTGTTGTTTTCACCAGAAAGGAACGGTTTCTCCTGAGTCTAGGGCTAAGCATTACGTGCGCACCCACCATGGGAGAAAATGGCCTCATTGTCCACATCTGTAGAATCCAAAACCACACTGTTTGTGGGGGAGGATTCACTGTCAGATATAAATTAACAGAGAACTATCCTCTGCTTTCTCCTCCCCTCCCACCAACGAAAGGTATTTCTACACGGTTTTGACTAATTTGATGGTGTCTTTGTCCTGGGATCCAGGTCAAAATAGCGCTGGTCAGAGCTCTAAGTTTGACTGAATAGCACAACAAAAACCATGTTAAGGATCTGAAAATGGACATCAAACATTATGATTTCTGACTTCTATTTGGTAAAGATTCTCTCAGGATAACCAGATGACTTTTTCCACGGTGCACGCATAAGCTTATTCTAAGATGAAAGGTTCTAAGTACAGATGGCAGAAGAGGACTTTGAAATATTAAGCAATTCCTGCCTTCCCCGCACCCCCCCCACCTCTTCTTCCCTTTACCTGATTCATTCTCAAGAAGCAGTGACGTAGGTGATGCTTGGAGCATTTCCCAGGCTGCTGAATTTCCAACATCTCGCCCTCAGAAAAAAAAAAAATGCAAAGACTTTATATGCATAATAAAGTAACTAGCAGTCACTGGAAACTTTCTATGTGCCAGGCACTATTTAAAGCATGTTTTTATCTCTTGCTTTTCATTATAACCCAGTACGATAGGTATGGTTACCATCTCTATTTTACAGATGAGAAAACAGAGGTACAGAGAAATGGAGCATTTTGCCCAAAATGGCACCTCTGGTGCTCTAAGGTTAAGTGCTTGTGTTCTCCCCAAATTCAATGTTGAAATCCTACCCCCCCCCCACCCGGCCCAGGTGATGGTATTAGGAGGCGGGGCCTCTGGGAGGTGATTAGATCATGAGAGTAGAGCCTTCATGATGGGGATTAGGGCCCCTGTAAAAAGACAACCAAGAGAGATCTCTCACTCCCTCTGTCAGGTGAACTTACAGCCCCCCCCCCCAAAAAAAAGGTGACCAACCAGGAAACGAGCCTTCACCAGACACTGAAATCTGCAGGCACCATGATCGTGGACTTCCCAGCCTCCGGAACTGTGTTGCTATAGTAGCCCGAATGGACCCACATGCCTGCCACGTGGCCAAGCTGGATCACTGATACACTGGTGTGTCCCCACAGCTACGTTCCTAACCCTTGCGTGCGTCTGTTCCTTCCCGGGGCAGGATGTTCCGGGGAAAACGCACTCAGTGTCACCACCTGTGAAGGGAGGGACTTCTGCAGGATTGGGGAGGAGAAGAAGTTGCACTGAGCGGAGTCTCTGTGAAGGCCTCAGCTGCCCACGGGAGGAGCTCCGAAAGTGAAGGGGCCTGTCAGCATCGTGCGGAGCTGGGGGAAAGCATTTGGGTCTTTATAGTCTGGCATCAGCCAGTCACTGGGTGAAGGTTGCCCTGAGGTGGGGCATGGCTTTGGATGGAGGCAACTCTTCAGCTGTGGCAGATCTCACAAGGGTGCCCGGCCCAGGGCTGGCAGTGGGCAGCACTCCCCCCCCAGTAGCTGGGGGATGCGCCCTTCAGTCCCAAAGGGGGTCTGGGTGGCATACTACTGTGTCCACTGCATGAAGGAAGAAGCCCTGCAAGAGTGGGATTGCTTGCCTCAGCCTGATCCCACAAGGGAGCGCTGAGCACGAATTATGTCTCAGAGTTTGTGCCAACTTGAGATAAGAGAGCTGGGCTTTCATATTCCCTCACCCATCAGTCTTGGCTAAAAAGCACGCTGGGAGGGGGGTGTTTGGGGATCGACTCCTAGAGACGGCAGCCTCTGTGCATGTGCGTGAGCTCAGACAGAGTGGCTCCAACAGCCCCAAGGTGGGACTCAGAAGGAGGTCACAGGGGCAGGCCATTAAAAACAAAGGCACAGAGAGCCAGGGACTGACCCGAAGTGACAGTTGAAGGATCCCCGTGATCTGGCTGATGCACCCAAGGTATCCATGACAGCTTCTGTAGATCCGAAGGGATTCCACAAGCTGAGGGGAGCGCTGAGTGAGGAGAGAAACCGGGTCACTAGGAAAAGCATCTGCTAAGGGAGCACAGAGCCTCAGCTGAGGCTGAAGGAAGGGAGAGGTGACTCTGGCAGGGAAGGTAGACTCTAGAGCAGAGAAGGCTGTGTAGGGGCTGCTCTCAGAGTGGAAGCCCCTAAAGAATGCCACAGACCTGGGAGAGGCAGGGAGGTGGTGGGGGTTTTCCAGAGTGTTCTATGTCCCAGGGTGGGTGAGAGTCGTAGAACAACCCCGTGAATGGGAGAAGGCAGAACGATGGGGTCATGGGAGTGGCCATCTGTGTGGTGGGTATTCGGGGACCAGGGCAGCCGATGGGCACCTCAGCGCATGCCAGCGTGAATGCAGAGCTACAGGGACCTATACCCCACCCGGCATCTTGGTAGGACAGCATCACCCTGGAATTTACATGCAACCTCAGGAGAAAGAGGGGACCCTAAACTGACCGAGAATACATTCCATCTACCTGGACAGATGGAGGCTCAGAATAGAAATGGAATTCAAAGGAAAGAAAGAAAATTAAATTTCCTACCCACATGCATTTACAGGCCGAGTTTGTTGAGGCCACGTGTAGTAACTATAAACAAGGTCTTCTAGAAACCTCTGAACTCTATACGTGGATGCTTCACACGACAGGTGTTTGTAATGCCTGTTTTAGCTCAGCATAATTACTGTTTTGTGAAAGTGTTCTTTTTCTTACATAAAGAAGGAATTACACCGTGATACACCACGCAAGGGCTGAATCAACTGACCAAGGCACAGAGGATTACTCGAGTACAACACAGGCCCCTAAGGCAGAGAATAGACTTTATGGACATCGCTTTGATTCTCTGTCTGCAGTCCTGACACCATAACCCGTGTGCCCAACACAGAACGTGGGGGGGGGGTGGGGCACAAAGCCACACACACACACCTGCACCTCGTCTGAGGCCATTATCTCTTATTTTTCCTTCCTTCATGCCATTTTGACCTGGAAGGACAAAAAAGCTAAGGCACGCATGCGGGCTTGGAGCGGTGAACATGCGTGTGCGTGCGTGTGCGCATGCGTGCGCGTGCGTGCGCGTGTGCGTGCGTGTGCGCGTGCGCATGCGTGCGTGTGCGCGTGCGCGGTCCGTTTCCAGCCAGGGTCTGGGAGCTGCGGTTTCCGGGCTTGGAGCTTTCTTTGTGTTTCAAAGCCCCCTTCAAGGTTTACCACCAACCAGGAGAACAATGGGAAGTGGGCTGCAGCTTGTAAATGAGCAGAAAGACGCGACTGACTTTGGGCTACTCTGGTGGGGTAAATGGACTATAAAATGCAATTTTAAATTAAATAGGTGCTTTATGGACAGCACGATATTGATTTTGTTTCCCACGGGCAGACGCTGAAGAATGGCGTGCAGCCCATTTGTGTGAGTGTGTGTGAGTGTGACAATTTGGGGAGAATAGAAGGGTGAATTTTAGTTGAACTTAACTGCCCGGAAAGGACTCAAGGATTAATACCTTTGGTCTTTCAACTCTTCTTAGTTTTGAAATAAGGACTCTTCCCCCTGCTAACCTGCGTGCTTTTTATAGCCCTTGTCAACCCCTTTCAAAAAAGTCCCCCTCCTCCACACGGGTCACGTGACACTTCTGAGGCTCTTCCTCCTCACGCTCGCCTTCTATTCCCTGCAATGGGGTGACAAGATAAGCCACTCCTGACATCCAGAAGCAGAAAGATATTGGTGCCTTTCCATCATTTTACCACCAATATCCCATCCACCTCTCCAGAAAACAAAAATAGGATGTACCAGATCACATGTAGAGGACCCTGGGATTCTTCCTCCAAAGTGCTGCTTAAAAGGTGCCTTTGGGTACATATAAACATTTCCAACATCCTCAAGATTTGAAAGGCAGTGCTGGCCCCTGAGCAAAGCAGAGAATTGAGAGATGTCTTACTGACCTCCCCTGTCCACGCCTTTTAAGCCTTTGTAGCAAGTCTTGCATAGCCCCAAACTGAGAGCCTAGTATTTTCTAGAATGTTCCATCAAGCAAAAGAGTGATCGGATTAACTCATGCACAGTAAGACTTTAAAGCATTTGAAGTTAAAAGAAAAAAAAAATCTTGAAAGATAGGCTTAATCCTTGGCAGGGATGGGAAGAAGAAGCATTCTCTTTTACACTGCCTATGGGGGAGAATTTGGTGTATTAAAATCCTAATCTGTTAGCCCCTTGACTTACTAATTCCCTTTCTAGGACTTTATCTTAATGAAATAATTGGGGATATGTACAAAATTGTGTGCACTTGGATTCATTGTAGTGTGATTTATATCCACAGACTGAACATAATGTAAATTAAAAAAAAAAAAAGTGCACTAAGATTATATAGAGTCAAGAAACAGAAGCCAAGACAAGCCAGCCTAAGCAAAGGTGTGGGGGTTGGTGACATAAACATGTCTTGTGGAACTGACATGTTTATGTCAGGGGAGCAGGGGAGCCCTGCCTTTGATATCTGTGGCCTGGGACAAGGGGACAAATGAAGGTCCACATTCCAGATGTCTGATTATTTAAGAATTATACACCAAGCAAACATAATGTTTTGACATTCTACCTTGGCAAATATGCCCTCAAAACAACCCGGAATGCCAGACTTCTCAGGGTTTTGTGCCAGAAAATGCTGCACATGGAGAGCCAGACTCTAGTCCTGGGCCCCTTGGTCCCCGGATGTGACCTGCCTTGTTTATCTTTTCACCTCCTGGTCTGCCCTGCATCTTGAGGGATCTTGCTTACACATCACACTTGCGTGGACTTACTAGCCCACCCATTCAAGTCCATCCTTACCCCCTGCAAACAACCACTCTCACCTACTCTTTGGATATTGGGGTGCATATACCAGCAAGGTGACATGCCTTTGAGAGGACAGACCCACCCAGGGAAGGGGTCCACCCAGGCCCTCGAGTGGGCTGGGACATTTGTGCTGGGAATTCAGGGATCCTGGTTACCCCGAGTGTGGTCCAGAAATGAGTATGGGTTTCAGATGGGCACATCCCTTAGCCTCCATGGGGAGGGCTTGGTTGGAAGAGAGGTGGAGCAGAGATCCCAAGGCAGGGGACTCCGTGGGAGGAGGCTCAAGGCAGGTGTTCCTCCCAGGAACCTCAGGAAAGGACTTGTGTTTAGTTTCCCATGGCTGCCGTAACAAAGTACCACACACTAGATGGCTTAAAGCAAAAGATTTATTCTCTCCCAGTTCTGGAAGCCAGAAGTTTGCAATCAATATGTCAGTGGGGCCATACTCCTTTTGGAGGCTCTAAAGGAGAATTTTTGTTTGCCTTTCCAGCTCCTGGGGGCCTCAAGTTACAGCCTAACTGTAATCTTTTCCTCTGACTTTGCATGGTTTTTTCCTGTCTCTGTGCCCCTCCTTTTCTTATAAGGATATAAATCATTGGGTTTAGGGCCTGCCTTAAATCCAGACTGATTTTATCTTGAGATCTTTAACAAATTACATCTGCAAAGACCCTATTGTAAGGCTATATTCCAAGGTTCTGAGTGGACATAAATTTTGGGGGGACACTGTTCAGCCCACTACAGCACTAAAAATGGCAACTGAGAACTGAGATAGGAAAAAAAGTGGAAATTGAAAAATCACAGAGAACCCAAGAAGTTACTTTTTTTTTCATCTCTGTCTCTGCTTCACTCTAAAAGTCTATTCCATTCATCTGTGTCTTAATCAACTGTTTGTTTCTGCTCTCTTCCCCGTGGGAAGGTCTAGTTGCCCCACAGCTACCAATGATGGTACACAACCCCACCTAAAACTGGGAATCCATAGACCCCAATTCCACTCCTGGGGGAGAGAATCTTCTAAGCTGAACTTAGATCATGGGTCCACTCCAGGCTGATGGATTTTGACCAGAGGGATGGTGTCAAACCTGTATCATAACCATAGAGCAAAGACAGTTAGTTCTCTGGGTTGGCTTGTGGACTGAAGTGACACCCCAAACAATGTCTAATATACAGAGAATTGGTTAAATTATGCTCTGACCATAGGAAGGAAGACTGCATAACTATTAAACTATTGTGTTTTAGAACAAATGCTAATGGCAAGTCAACATGAGAATAATTAAGTGGGAAAGCAAGTGATGAAGCAACATATATATATATATATATACATATACATATATAATACTGTACCCACATTATTAATAAACACAGACACACACTCATAGAGTTAAGGATAGAAGAATATACACCACCACATTTACAGCAGTATCACTAGATGATAGATTATGCGTGGGTTTTACTTTTTTCTTTTTCCAAAATTTACTTTTAAATTGCTTAATATTTTATTAATGTCCAAAGAATGATTTCTAACACAAAGGAATGATTACTTAATAATGGAATTTGAGACATAGTGAGAGAAAATTTGGGATAATAAGTCTAGGGGACATTGATTGGTTATTTGCCTAATATGCAAAGTTTCCTCTTTTTCTGGACTTCCCTGTCATGATCACCTGTAGACTCTGGATCCCAAGGGGCAGCCATATTCTTCCATGTGGACCATAGGCAGAGATCAGTCGGCAGAGAGGAGCGAAAATAATGAAGCTGATTTCAAAACAGGGACAGAGATGACAAACATAGATCTGGATAGCCCTTCAGTGTGATTTAAGCCCTCTCTAAAACCTGTTGACATTTCTCTCTTGAGTTTGTTCTGATGCTTTATATCTATCATAAATGTCTTCTTGTGTTTAAACGGGCTTGAGTTGATTTCTGTTGCTTGCCAACAAAGAGTTCTGAGCAATACCACATCCTTCACAGTTCTTTGAAATCATAATACACAAGTGAGCCTCGTCTAAGTTCTAAGAAGAGTTCTTTAGAGCTGAGACCCAACCCTCCAGATAAAGCTATGCCCTTGGGTGCCTGAGGCACAAGCCAATGAGTAAGGAAAAAGTAATAAAAGGGAGAGGTGATGAGAAGGAAGAGATGAGCAAGAGGCAGATCAAAGAGAAAGCCAGGGGAAGGGGGATAGGAGGGTCATATAAGGACAGAGTTCTAGAATCTAGAATGCCAACAAAAGTCATTTCAGAAGGCCCCTCATCCCTGGCCTTTGGTCATCTTCAATTCACAGTTCCATGAACAGTGAATTGTCTTCTATGCATGTCAAATGAGTTCCAAAATCAGTTGAGTTTTTACGGACTTGATCTACAGGGTCATCAAGTTGGTCAGTACATTCAACCCAATGCATCTAAATTCCTTCACTAGTCGTAGAAACCATCCCAAATCTTGGATATTTGGGGGAGACATTATTTCTTAACACCACATGCTATGGATAACCGCAAACTGGGTAGTTGCGTGTGACCAACATCTCTCTAACAACAAATTCCATTTCTCAGTACTTTCTAAGAAAATGTATCTCAGGGACCTTTGAAAAAGTCAAGTGATCCTTCTGTATGGCCTCTTTGATAAAAATGTATTACTGTCGGTGTTTAAAAATAAATTTCACCTTAACAGACTATGATCTATTGAATGAGAATCCACAAGTCCACACTGATATAAATAAATTTTTTTAAATGGGAGAGAAAGGAAAGTGGAATGCCAACTAAGAAATGTGGAAAGAATGATGAAATTATCATCTGGCCAACACCACAAATACAACTGATACAGGCCAGAAACATCAGTGGATGCTAAACCTGGTGGGTATGAACTTGATTACAAACAGGATACTGACTTAACTGTCAAGTATCTCCCCATAAAATTATTAGTAACGACAAAGAGGAAAACAGCAACTTTATATAGTAGAGAGACCCAGCAGACTGAACTTTAGCCAAGTGATCAAAATTATTAGCCTCAACGCTAGTTGGACAAATCGATACCACGTGCATCCTGATACAATGTGTGAGAGGGACACATCCCTTCTAAGACATTCCTGCCCAAAGCAACATAATCGGGATCTAATCATGGGGAAGCATGAGACAAACCGAAATTGAGGGACATTCTACAAAACTATCAAGTTCATGAAAGACAAAGAAAGACTCTAGAACTATTCCAGTTTAACAGAAGATAAAGGAACAGGACAATTAAATGCAGCACGTGGTCCTTGACTGAACCCTGAACCAGAAAAAAACAATTATTGTATTTTGCTATGAAGTAGATTATTAGGGAAGTTAAAGAGAATTGAACAAGGTCTACCAATGAGGTATTATCTAAATGACTTCGGGGTGAAAAGACGCAATTCCTACAATGTAATCTTAGTTCAGAACAGAAAATTATATATCTTATTAAATATATTATTAAAGTTTCATATCTACATACACACACATATATATGTGTGTATCTCTATCCATCTACCCATCCATCCAGAGGGAATAACAAAGCAACATGGTAAAGACAAAATAGTAACATTTGGAGAAGCCAAGTGAAACTGTTATGGGAATTTTTTGTTCTATTGCGACTTTTCTCTAAGTCTGGAATTATTTGGGAATAAAAATAAATACTGCACAAATCCCTCAGGACCAAGCAGTAGTGGCCCATTTTCCTGGTAGTTGATAAAATGTCATTTTGTCCCAGCAAAATGTCAGCCTTGACTTCATCATGAAGGTGACTCAGTTCACTTCCCAAGTCCCACTGTTACTCTTCCAGCTGCTTGGCGTTTGTCAGCCCTGGCCTTGTCCCAGGCCCTGAGTGCACCTGGAGGTCTTCCCTCGGTGTCCACGTGGGCAGTCGTGGCTTGTCGAGGCTGGAAGCATCCACGGTCCTGACTCAGAAGCCAGGGGGCTCCTCACATCCTCTTCCCAGGACCGCGGGGACGAGGGACTGCCCTGGGCTGGTGGATGGCAAGGGGAATTCTGCTCCCTTCCAGGAAGGACCCAAACAGCAGGCTGTGGAAGGAGGTAAGCTTGGGAGGGAGGGAAAACATCTCAGTTTTTACCCCTTTTTCCAGGAACAACCTGTCAACCCTCAGAAATGCTTTTTAAAGTTTTTTTTTTAAACTTCTAACCAGGGATGCCTGGGTGGCCCAGACGGTTAAGCGTCTGCCTTTGGCTCAGGTCATGACGCCAGGGTCTTGGGATCGAGTCCCGCATCGGGCTCCCTTCTCAGTGGGGAGTCTGCTTCTCCCTCTCCCTCTGCCTGCCACTCCCCCTGCTTGTGCTCTCTCTGACAAATAAACAAAATCTTTAAAAACAAAACAAAACAAAACAACTTCTAACCATTACTATCCTAACCATAAACCTAACCATTACTATCAAATATTCCTTCTTCTGGGTTCCCTAGCACTTCAGAAAAATTAATCCTTCCCTACTAGAATTCAGAACATACCCTGCCTTCTACACACACACACACACACACACACACACACACATGCACTGAGGACATCTCCTGTCTCGGTCTCCCATTACTCACCCAGCACCCAGATCCTTCGGCTTTACTGTTGCTCCCCTGGGGAACCATAACCCTCCCAGCAAATCCTTTACCTCCAGAAAGAAAAAAAGGAAACTGAAGGTCACTGGTTAAGTGTGACATCTGGGTACCACGTAGCAGGGCTCCAGGTGGGAGCAGGGTAGCGCTGGTTTTCTGGGAAATTATAAATGCCCAGTGTAAGATATCTATGTCTGGTTCTGTCAGACACATCATAAAACCTTGGAACTTACATGCTGCTCGTGAACGTCCTTCACAGTTAGTTGTCTTTCCTTAGCATTTCCAGTAGGTCCTCCATTGAGGGTAGGAAAAATATATATGTCCCCGAAAGGACATAAATGAAACACTTCAGACATGAGGCCAGACCATGTGGTCATCATCACACTGCTGTTCTTCATGGTTTAATTTAGGCAGTGATTCGAAGTGTCAGGAGCCAGCCCTCGGGTACTCAATGATGAGAACTCAGAGGGACCCTCCACGAGTCACTGTCTGGACAAGGTTTGGCTTGCGATGGAATTGGCAGGAGCCCAAGGGTGGTAGAGAGATGGTCGTGTCTGGGAAGTGGCTAAGTCTCCAGGTGAACGCCTACTGGCCAATGGTAACTCGGTGTCCTGTGACAGTGATGTGGGGCTCACAGACAGGACGCACCTTTTGGGATGGGAGTAGAAGACAGACACCACGGGACTGGGGACGTCACAAGTAATTTGCAAGAGCAGTGGTTTCCAAGGGACCTTTCAAGAAAATGTTTTTCCTTGAAATGTTGAGTTCACTTAGAGCTGCGACTGGTTCACTGGGTCTGCCTGGCGGATGGCGGGGGGATGTTGATGGACCCCCGATGTGGAGGAAAGCAGGTGCAGTGGACTCGGGTGAAGAAATGTGGTGCTTGCTTGCTGGGCAAGAGTTTGGTCCCTCTTCAGGAGCAACTGGGCAGGACTGACTACAGATTAAAGCTACGTGATTTACTGCAATTGTAGTAAATCTCTCTCAGGAGGTTGTCCAAAGCTTTTCTTAATTTGTGCTCATGTGGATTTCCATCCTGGCCATCCATTACATAGAGATGGTATGTTTCAAAGTCAGACTCGGCGAAACCCCTGGAGCGTGCACCTTAGCCACTGGACATCATAATATCTTATGTTGGTGCCAATGGAAGAAGATGCTTTCAAAGACTTGGATGAAGTTTCGCTTGGAAAACTTGTTTTTAAGTGCCTGGGGAGTGATAGATAATCTCAGAGCAGAGCTGGAAACTGCTGGTGCCGTAAGCTACTGAGCCAGATTTTGCTCTCAAACTTTGGGCCCAGAAATCTTCCTGGTAAGCAACTTAGTTATTCCCAAAGAGAGGTCAAGTGTTTACCCAAACTGCCAAATCTGAAAGTGAGTTCTTTAACTTAAAATAATGTTTCACAATGCTCAAATAATTTGCCAAATGCGTTCTCGTGTCTCCTTCACAAGAATCTTTAAGAAATGCATGCTATCTTTCAACAAATATTTCTGAGTGCCTCATCAGCTTTGTAACCGGGGATAACATGGTGGGGACGGACAGGCACGGTCTCTGCCCTCACAAATGTAGTGTGTTCTGGAAGAAGACAATAATTATGAATGTTACTTATTTCCAGAGCAGAACAGCAATGTCTTTTGTCAGTTTTACTGAGGAGAAAACTCAGGCTCACTGAGGATCAGGGATAATTCTGCATGCTCAGAACTAGAGGAAAGAGCTGTTACCCTTTCTATTATGGTATCCTGTTTCTTAGGGCATGTAACTTCAATTTGATTATTTTATTAGATAACATTTCTTTGTCATAAAAATGTAAATTCAGGGGGCGCCTGGGTGGCTCAGTTGGTTAAGCGACTGCCTTCGGCTCAGGTCATGATCCTGGAGTCCCGCGATCGAGTCCCGCATCGGGCTCCCTGCTCGGCAGGGAGTCTGCTTCTCCCTCTGATCCTCCTCCCTCTCATTCTCTCTGTCTCTCATTCTCTCTCTCTCAAATTAAAAAAAAAAAAATGTAAATTCAGGAGAGAATTTGCAGTGTAAAAATAACTAATATTATAGGAATTTATTAAATCTAGACAATTTCTTCTGTTTATTTTATTTTTTTGGCCCATTTTTGTTGTACCAGTAATTTCTGATGAAGTAAAGTCCATTGCATACAATTGCAGGGGCACTACAACTTAGGCTAAGTCATGACTAAATATAGCTTCTCAAATCTGTCCCTCTCCACAATGCATTGCCGCTTCCCAAAATAGCCATACAAGGAAGACTTACAAGAGTAATTGTTCACTCCTTCCTGTCTACTCAGTGCTCAGCACAATAACGGGCACATAGTCACTATATAAATGTTGAATAAATGAATGATCAGTTTCAATATTGGGTTTTTTTTTTTTATGTTTTTTTTTTTATTCTTATGTTAATCCCCATACATTACATCATTAGTTTTAGATGAAGTGTTCCATGATTCATTGTTTGTGCACAACACCCAGTGCTCCATGCAGAATGTGCCCTCCTCAATACCCACCACCAGGCTAACCCATCCTCCCACCCCCCTCCCCTCTAGAACCCTGTTTGTTTTTCAGAGTCCATCGTCTCTCATGGTTTGTCTACCCCTCCGATTTCCCCCGCTTCATTCTTCCCCTCCCGCTACCTTCTTCTTCTTCTTTTTTTTTTTTTTCTTAACATATATTGCATTATTTGTTTCAGAGGTACAGATCTGAGATTCAATAGTCTTGCACAATTCACAGCGCTTACCAGAGCACATACCCTCCCCTGTGTTTTAAAGAAAGCAAACCTTATGTTTTCCTTCTTTCTTCAGATATGTGATCTTAAATTATGTGAACTACCCTGATTATTCACTAGAACCTATACAATCAGTAAAAACCAATGTCAAGGTGAAATAGTCTTAATCTTATATATAAATATTTTAGTCAGCCAAACTCATTAAGGAGAGTTGATTCTTAAATAATTTCAGAAATTTGTGGGGGAGTCTGGATGGCTCAGTAGGTTAAGCGTCTGCCTTCGGTGCAGGTCATGATCCCAGGGTCCTAGGATCGAGTCCCACATCGGGCTCCCTGCTCCTAGCAGAGTCTGCTTCTTCCTTTCCCTCTGCCTCTGCCCCTTGCTTGTGCTCTCTCTTTCTCACTTGCTCATGCTCTCTCTCTCACTTGCTCGTGCTCTCTCTCTCAAATAAATAAAATCTTAAAAACATTATAGTACCTTGTCATAATAAGATGTCTTAAAAGATCTTTTCCAAAAGGGATGGTTGAGTTGAGAATGAGTTGAAATGTATACAAACATATTTGGAATCATCTTGAAACATGTTTCAATGTGACTGTTCACTGTGTGTCTTTTATATGACTTCAATTTCATTAGGCTGACCACGACATTCAGAATTTATAGCCACTATTTTCTGCAGTGACCAGATTATAATTCTTGAACTTTTTGTTTCTACTGGGGGCAAATAAAGGCCTGAGTTAAAAAAAAAGAACAGCAGCCAAACAAGGAGGAGAGCAGAAGATGAAGAGCTTTAACAGAAGATGGACAAGATAACTTTGGGCAGAAGGCAAGTGAATATGTTCTGTGGCCTTTCTAAGGAGTTCTGTGCTTCAGAGGTGTTTCACATCATTGTGTAATGAATGCTTGAGCATGTACATGGAGTTCTAAATTGTCACCACTTGGCTTTGGCCCACCCCAATGGCATGTTCCTCTTGTCCAACAATACCTTAGCTCGTGTTGTATGGTTGACCCACTTGGAAAAGGGATGGGATCAAGTCCTGTGCTTGCAGTGACTGGCCAGAATTTGTAGTGTCAGGCTGTGGTTGGTTCCATTCCTGGATCTTTTGCCCACATGGATGGTGGTTTAAGACATTTGATGAAGTTGAAGCATCATGTTGTGAGTTTTTTCTAAACCAAAGAATTAGTTCCACCACCAGAAGGGAATGCTTGTTAAAAAATGGGTCAGAGTCATTCAAAATGTCAGGCTCTATTTTGCAGAATAATCTTGTTTTCTTCTTTTATTTATTGCTCAATAAACTGAATGTTCATGGGAAAGAATTTGTAGGCATCCTAGTATTTGTCTTTGGAATGCATTTTCCTACATATGGTAGCACACAGCATCTGCATAAAGGACTGTGGACAGAAATCTTTTACTGCAGTTCTTCATTACAAATACAAGAAAACTGAAGGACGGAGAGCTTAAGGAACTTGTTCAAGGTAATCAGATTAGTTAGTAGCCAAAGCTAAAACCCAGGACTCAACATTCCCAGTATTTCACGTATAATTTCATAAGCCCATGCAGACATTCCAAACCAGATTCCTCTCCCTCTCCCAAGCTCAATCTTGATTTGAGTATCATTTTTTTCTGGAACTAATTACAAATTTACAGTTTAGGCACCAAGCCAGGTCCAACTATTATTTCTTCAGGCTCCATCAGGGTAAATATAGGGAGCGATTTTCTGCCTATGCTCCACGAATCCTCCTCAGGGGTCACAGGGCAAATCAAGCTTATGTGAATGTGTGCACTTGAATGAGTATGTGGCTCATGTTCCCACGTGTGGATGTATGTGAGAGAGGCAAGGCGTCTTCTTCTCCAACTTTGACAAGATTACTTCCTTCTTTACCTACTTATATATTGGGCTTCTGGTAAGATTATTTTTTGGAAAAACAACAGAAAATGCCTTTGGTGTTGGGTATTCCTATCATACATGTCAACATATCCCATAGATGCGTTCTCCTGAATCCCAGAAGGAAAATTCTCCTTTAATTGTAAATTATTTTTCATGGTATAGAGTCTATATTCCTAAAACTTCTGTAAATTTGGGCTTTCTGGTCCACATGCCCCATTCATTATGTAGTGAACGGTTTTTATTTGTTGGCTCACTTGCTTGTATGTTTAATGATCAACTTGGCTAACAGACATTTTACATACAGATTCATTTTATTGTTTATGCATTAATGAAAGTCAAAACTTTACAATGGAGCAATATGTTGATGCAGAGAATTTATCATTTTAGATCACAAGCTTGGCTCCTTCAGAATAACACATCACAGAAAACCACATCAGGATATTACTTCTGATAATAAATGTACAGACTAGACCATCTCTATCCCCAATCTGTAGACCTGAGTAGGATATTATGGGCATCTTTTCCCCTGACCCTGCTACGTCCCCAGCATACCTTTTGGCCTAAAAGCAGGTCTTGACTTGGGGGAATAGAAAATGTGGAAAGTATTAGAATTTAAGCAGCGAATTCAGATAAAAAAAAAAATGACTTGGTTTCTGTAGCTTATGCTTAAGTGAATAACACACCTGAAGGTATCTGAAAACCATTTCTCATCTACGCATTTGGTTTTGCTGGCCCTGACTCAAGGCAAACAACCATGGGAGAGGTAACACAGACCGTTCTTATTACACCATTTGCTGTAACAAGATAGACTAATTAGCTCTTTCCTAAGAGTTCATTCTGAGGTTGGAGACACCAAGAAAGTGGTGGAAACTGAATTGGGAGAGGAGCTGGTACTCAGAAGGGAGGCCAAACACAACTGGCTGGTGATCTGCAGGAGAGAGATGCCGAAGACAAACTGAGCCTATGTTATGAATTAAAAAAAATAAAGGAGTAAAGAACTAAAATCTGGAATCAAGCCATTTTGCTTCTGATTTGCACACTTGCAACTAACCCAACAAAAGCATAGAGTATATGCCATAGGCTTTTTAAAGGCAAAAATTGTGTCTTATTAATTTCTGTGTATCTAGAGCCTAATATAGAACCTGGCACACTAGAATCACTCCTAAATGTTTATTGTTTCTGAGTAAATAAATGCATGCTTAACACAAACACATGTGTATGTATGTTTCTCTACCAGAGAAACTGATTCCCTGTTTTAAGTAGATGGATTCCACGGCATTACATGTGAAATTAGATGCCCTTTTCATCTGCTATGCATTGGGACCGACCATCCTGAACAAAGAAATTGGCCTTCTCTGAATTCTGATGCACTTAGAGAGAAATTGAGATAAATATTTGACCATCCTTCCCTGTGCCCTTGTGGATCTGTATGGGATCTGTGAGCTGGCTAATTGAACACTGAATGTATAAGTTCAGCTACTCATCTCTCAGCAACAGAAGAAGTTAAAGTTAGTACAAAAAGAACATTCTTTTTCTTCACCTGAAACATAAAGCAAAACAAAAATGGGCAAGACTGTTTTAAGGTATCAAGTTTATAAAGAGCATTGACACAAATCCACTAATTTTATGATAAGCCATTGACTTTTGCGCAACCTGTGCTTATAAAGTTGCATCAGAAGCTCGTTAAAAAACAACAACCACGTATACATTTTGCTGTTAAGAAAAATAGGTACAAATATTTCCTAATCCATGGATTTTCTATTCACGGAAAGGGCTAAGTCAGGAAAGAAAAAGTCAGCCATAGAAAGGCATTATATTAGCCAAATGAACCAGATCAAAAAAGGAGAACACTATTTGTAATTTAACCAGCCAAGTTAAACATGACACGATTACAGCCAATCTTTGGGGACCAAGTTAGTAGTAATTGTGCCTTGTTTAACTTGGCCAATTAAGGACCAAACCCTTTTTCTAAATTGCCTATTCCAAAGCAATCACACCTTTGCACTCAGAATTTTTTTCAGCTTGCCATTTTTAATTTAGGTATTTTACTACTTAATGGATGTATGTATACATGGACCCATACCTAAATATTCTCACATAATACAATGTTAATATGCATTGGTATTGGGCGGAATAATTGGCTTCTTATTATAATAGGCTGTTTAACCACATCAGGTTCATATATGTTTTTACATGTCCAGTAATTTCCAACATCTGAAGAAAATATCTAAGCTGTGAAATATATTGCCTAAGGGAAGGTTCCTGGAAAATAACTAATATAACTTGGGAAAGAAAAAATAACCCTCAATTAGGGCTCCAATATCGAGAAAGAGTAGAGAAGAGAACCACAGTTTCGTGTTTCTATCAACCACGAGTGCATCTTCATTTGCTTTGTCACCACGAGTCAGTTAATATTTATTGAATACTCATTCTGTGCAGAGAACTGCTTTTAACTGGGCCCTGGGTGATTCCAACCAAAACCCCAGCAATGATCCCTGTTTCAAGTAGCATCTACTCTAAGAAGAAAGCAAGAAGAAACCCAAATTGTGTGGGGCATAAATACAAGGCACTGAAAGCTGAAATCAGCTACTCAACTTTCTACAGTGGGATAAAAGTCTTAGACATAAGCTTGAGCATTAAGACTTACAATTCAGAAAAGGAGAAAAGAAAACATTTGGCCGCAGGACACAGTCACAGCTCTATGAACTGAGTCTTACAGAGTTAGTCCAAAAAAGGGCTTCTGATGGAGTCCAGGAGAGTGAGCACCGGAAGGAAGGGTAAGAGGCCTTACAACTAAAGGAAATGAATGAAAATTATCTTGGTAGAAAAAGCAACAAAACACAGGCGGTGCTGTAAACTAAGGGAAAGGTATCTTTCCAATGCCTTTACGAATTAAGGACAGATGTGTTTTTACATCAAGTGTGGATCTGCATACACAGGCTACAGGAGACTTCCATTTTCAAGATCTAAGGACATTTTCTGTCTAATGGAAGAACAGTAGCTTAAGAATTTCGATCCCATGTTGTATGAATTACAGTTAATTTTACAATCGGCTTTCCTGCACACGCATTCCATTCTTTGTGAAGATAGAAACCTTAACACTGTCCTCTGCTTGGACCAGTGCAAAGACTTGGTGACCGAGGGAGGTAATCTGAGTGTAGGGTAAAGTTATGGCCGAAATGAAATCAAGACTCCTGACCTGAGGCAGGTGGAATGCATGGTGGGGTGAGCTGGCAGAAGCATCGGACCCTCAGCATGAGACATGCAACAGAAGAGGTAGCATGGAGGTGGAGGGCATGAGTTGGCTGCAAAAAAAGATGCTCTAAAAGAGAATTAACTTTGTGACCAGTAACAGGAAAGACACAGAGAAAGGAAAAGACAGTGGTACATAAAGGGGTGTGCAAATGGCGTCAAATGAACAAAAGTTCTGCTAAGTCTTTGCCTTCTGCTAAGTATATGAGTGTAGTCATCATATATTTTTATTCTGACTATTTTTATTGACATCATGGGGCATTGCTGGGCTGGAGGGACTGCTCCTTCCAGGACAGGCCGATTCCTGCAGATAGTAAAGAAGTCACCCACAAGTAAGCATGCCTTACATGTGCAAACCAACCAGTCCAGAGCCCACGCCCCCACCCATGTCCTCTATGGGGCTCTCACACTCTGGGCCACTATCCACTTGCCCTCAGCCTCCTATGGTCAGTACCATGGACTAAATGTTTGTGTCCCCACAAAACTCATATGCCGAAATTCTAATCTCAATGGGATAGTATTCGGAGGGACTTTGGGGAAGTAATGAGGTCATGAGGGTGGGGCCCTCACGAATGAGATTAGTGTCCTTGGAAGAAGAGGGCAGAGAGCTCGTTTGCTCTCTTTTCTGCTCAGTGAGGACACAGTGAGGTTGCAGTCCGTAACCCGGAAGAGGCTCTCACCAGAACCCAACCCTGCTGGCCCCCTGATGCCAGATTTCCAGCCTCCAGAACTGTGAGAGCGAAATGTTTGTTTAAGTCACCCATTCTCTGGTATTGTGTTTTAGCAGCCCAAACTGATGAAGACAGCTGGGTGCTGAACAGCTGGGGACAGGCCCTCTGCCTCAGAGCCCACTGAAATTATTCAAACTAGCCAATCCTAAACCTGCTTACCCTGCCTCACCCATTTCTCCTGGCAGAAACCACAATAAAGGTGTATGTCTACATTTTCCCCTATTCTTTCTGTCTCCTAACAGATTTCTGCAGCTTCCCCTGTGACCTCCCCTGGTCCCCACCCTGTGGCATGGCATGTCCCCTCTTCCAGGGAACCGTAACAAGCTCTCTGTCCAATGGCAAGCATCTCCTCATCTGTTGGCCTCACCATGTGTGAATAATAGTAAAACCTACATTTTAAACAGTGAGTGATAGGCAAATAGGAGATGGGAAAAGGTCACAGGGAAAGGAAAACAGAAGAAAGCAAAGTTTCCGAAGAAAGAGTTGAATGGGGCAGCTGGGGAAAGTGGGAGACAGAGGCCATGCGGGAGGTGCCTGGACAGCATAGTCCCAGCTTCAGCCATTGTGAGCAAAGGACCCAAATGAAAGACATCTGAAAAATGGAGCTGAAGCTGCATAGGCAAATCCTGCTTTTGTATTTCTTTTCTTGACTGACAGTTTGTTATACGTGATTTCCCGGTAAGTACGTGTCTCCTAGTCTTATGGTCAGATAGCTAGCAAGAGTTGGCAGGCTTAATTGCACTGTATTTCAGATAGTCCTGGGATTGCTCAGATAAGGAGAGCGTGGTGGTGGGCTAGAGAAGTGGGCCCCGGGGAAGGGAGAAGGATATGCCATCCAAGGAAGCTTCTTGCCACCTGTCACTCCATTACACTGATGTTGTCTTTGCCTTCTGAAAAATCACATCTAAGCATGGCACTGTCCTATTTTAAATACTGATCTCCACTACTACAATGTCTGGCATGCAAACGCATCCCCACTGGGCTTGGAACCTACTTTCCCAGGGCTTTCACCCAGTTGACTTACTGAAACTTCAATTTCATGGAATTGTTCACCATTTCTTGAACAGACCATGCCTTTACAACGAGTGGAGCTTGAACTGAAGACCAGTAGAGGACTGGGAAAGTCATCTTATCTTCAAAGATGGACCAAATCCTGCTCACCAAACAGGTAAGGCTGAGAAGAACATGACTGGAAAACATGGTTTCCTTTCGAGGCTGAGTCTGTCTCTTCTTCATCCCAGAGAGAGAAAGATGCCACTGGACCCGCAGAGCACATGCAGATCCCCTGACGCAACCCAGCTTCCTGGCCACAGAAAAACAGTGGCAGAAAAACAAAAACAGAGAGAGCCAGGGAGATGGCCAGGCTGCATTCACTGTTTGCTACAGGGAAACTGGAGGCGGACTCCCCTCCATGCCTTTTATAGCAGGGCTAAGGCACGGGTCAGGGAATGTCAAGTTCTGATTCACCACAGGGGATAGAGGGTATCTGCAAATACAGTTCTCTTCCCCTAGCTTGAATTTGGGAAGGATTCGAGTACTTCCCTTTGATTCCAAGAGTGAAACACAAGAAGAAGGAATGTAGAATTTCTCCATTATCTTTAGCAAGTAAGCTCTTTCTTTAAAAAATCTCTTTTCCCCATTGCTCACTTCCAGGATGGGGCCCATATTGTCCACCAATGTTTAGCACAGTGGGTTGTTAGCATTAATAAGTTATTATTTAGTGGGTAATAAATGAACGAATGGATGGACCCTAGGCAGAAAGAAGGGAATGTATAGAGACTTTGATATCTTTATAAAAAAGACCAAAAAATAAGCCATCGTGATAAAGACTCTCACATGCCTAATGTCATTAAATCCTCAAAACAACCCTGGGAATTGAGATTATTCCCATTTTTCTCACGGGAAAACTGAGGATCAGAGAGATGAAATCAACGCCCTACATGCACATAACTGGTGTGTGAACACCATTAGGACTGGACCCAAGTCGTTCAGCTCCAAGCAGATGATCCCAGAGCTTCTGGTTAGTCTCATGCACATACTCCTCCCATGAAGACAGGAGGATAACTAGAGAGGGAAAGAATAAGGGTATGGCTACCAGGTTTTACTCTGCCTAAGAAGGAAATAAAGTTCATATTCAAGGATATAAGTAATGCCCATGAAGTAGTAAGAAAAAGAGAACTCAAAAGAATGAGGGGCAAAATTTATAAATACATAATCCATGAAAGAGAAAGAACTCCAACGTTTCTAGGAATCAGGAAACACATATTAAATTGAAGAGATGTCTAGATGGTAAAACTTTTAAGAAGTCTGATGATATCAAGTGTTGCTGAGGACAGGAGGAAATGACATGGGGACCGTTGTACACACTCCCGATGGGACAGTGATGTGGGACAGCCACTTAGGAAGACGGTTGTCAGTTTTCATTAAAATTTAAGATGCATATTTTCTGTGACCCAACGGTGATCTAGAAAGTGGATTCTGTGTATCTCAGGGGACATGCATGACTCATTGAGTATTGGGAAAGTATGATAACTTCTATTTATGTTTAACTTTATGTCATCCTCTTTAATTTCTTGTTGAGAGTCTGTTTTGTGGAGAGAGCTATAGAGCACCAACTAAATGCCCTTTTAGGACAAAAGCACTGGCTGTCCCCAGCTGGTAGGAAGGTTGGCCGTCAAAGGCTCATAAAGGCTCATAGCTGAGCATCTGCGGAATTGCCCTCTGCCCGGGGAGCTACCTCGCCCGTCCTGGGCAACCTGTACCTAATGATTGGCCAGTATGGAGGTTGGCCTCGTCCCTTGCCTCAATTCTAGATGGCTCTAAAGGGCCATCCCAGCCCCTGAACTCCTGAGGGACCAGCACTCTTTAGCAAGTGCATTGCAGTTGACCTTCTGTCTGCCTGCCCTACTTTCCCTGCTAAAATTCCTGCATGCAAATCTCAGGGCCTCAGCATCTGTTTCCTGGGGAGCTGACCTAAGGAAGTTGGATAATGTACACACTGGTATAAAAGTACATCCATGTAATTTACAAAGATTTAAATGCACATCTAGTTTTGGTACCTGCTCAAAAATGTGTTTTACTGATAGGGGTGCCTGGCCACGGAAGTTTAGAGATGAAGGCCCATTGTGAGGTGAGTGGTGACCCCTCAAAATTCGTATGTTGAAGTCCTAGTCCCCCAGCCCCTCAGAATGTAACCTGTTTGGAAATAGGGTCATTCCAGTTGTAATTTGTGAAGATGAGGTCATATGGAGTAGAGCGGGCCTTTAAAAGGGAAAGTAGACACAGAGACCCCCGCATGGGTGAAGGCTGGAGTTATATTCCCACAAGCCAAGGAGCTACCAGAGGCTACCAGAGAGCCCTAGACAAGGTCCTTCTCTGGTGCCTTCATCCGGGACTTCCTGCCTCAGCAACTGTGAGACATGAAGCTTCTATTGTGTGTGGTTCTTTGCTCTGCCAGCACCAGTAAACGGATCCAAAGGCTGAAAAAAACAGTCACAGAGATGCATGGGGACCCACTCTTTGCAAATTCACAGTCGCAGAGCAGAAAAAAATTATAAACGATTGAAACGTTCACCGGCAGTTGGGCGCCTGGGTGGCTCAGATGGTTAAGCGTCTGCCTTCGGCTCAGGTCACGATCCCAGGGTCCTGGGATTGAGCCCCGCATCGGGCTCCCTGCTCCTTGGGAGCCTGCTTCTCCCTCTGCCTCTCTCTCTTTCTCTGTCTCTCATGAATAAATAAATAAAATCTTTTAAAAAAGAGAAAAAAGAAACATTCACCGGCAGCTAAATAAAATATAGCATATTCATGTTACGTATACTTAACCACAGTTTAAAAGAATGTGATGGGCTTCATCACCCTGACACAAAACTTTTGGCGAATGCTCTTACCGAGTCCAAAAAGAAGGAGCTGAATGACATGCCTAGAGCAATACCACTTAATTTATGTTTAAGAACTAGAAAAGAATGCCGCATCCTTTTATAAATGTGTCTTTGACTATGAATACACAGAAAAAGGACTAGAAGGATATGCTCTCAAGTCAATTAATGAAAAAAATATATTTTAGGTGCTTTAGTCCATAAAATGCAGATTCCCGGGGCCCTCCCTATCTCCAGGGATTCTGATTCAGTAGGTCTAGGGTGAAGCCCAGTGATTGTCATTTTTTTTTTAAGGTTTTATTTATTTATTTTGAGAGAGTGAGTGTGTGAGGGGGAGGGCAGAGAGAGGGCGAGGGAGAGAATGTCTAGCAGACTCCCCATTGAGGGCAGAACCCGACAGAGGGTTCGATCTCACGACCTTGAGATCATGACCTGAGCCGAAATCAAGAGTCAGATGCTTAACTGACTAAGCCACCCAGGCGCCCCGGGATTGTCATTTTTATTAAGCATCCTGAAGTGATTCCCATGCTTTGGATTACCATAGGCTCGAATAAGAATAAAAAAAAAAAAAAATGCAAGCACGCCCATTTGACTAACAAAGCTGATTCCTGAAGTCTTTTCACAGTTTTGATTGAGGAGAAAGGAAGGAGAAGAGGCGATGTGCAGTGTATTTCCGCTCTGGGAGAGCTAGTCCAGGAGAGCAGACCTCCCCGTTGCAAGGGCCTGGCGACTGCCGGCCAGGACCACAGCCATAAGGAGCAGCTCTCCCTCTGCCCGTCCCTATGGCTTGCCATATGCTTGGTTCTCCAGTTTTTAACTGTATTTTGAGAATTGTGTTATAAATAATTTATCCCCCAAATTAAAAATGCTTTTCTTTCGGTTAAAATTTTTATGTGTGACTTGCAAAGATGCCTATCCAGGCCTCCCTCTCTCTCTCTTTCCCCCCCCGCTGAAGTTACCGTTCCTTGTTCATGTTCCTGTAAGACTTTACATATACACGATTGTAGCAGTTCTAACAGATTGGAGGTGTGCCCTTGTGTGGCTTCCAGCACAAGCACCAGCCTCCTCGTGGTGGTGAGCAATGGTGTTCGGCACCATATTTAGCTCGTGTCACTCACTCATTCATTCATTCATTCATTCACTCATCCATTCACTCCTCCTATCATTCATCCACTCATTCATCCATCCATTCATTCATTCACTCACTCATCCCACTCATTCATTCATTCACTCATTCACTCACTCACTCATTCTTTCATCCATTCATTCACTTATTCCACAGGCTTTTATGGAGAAGCTGTTGTGTGCTGGGTATTCTGCCAGGCAATGGTGGGGAAGACAGCTGTGAAAAAGAGAACAGTTTTTGCCCTTAGAAGTTTACATTCTGGTAAAACAGGTCATTGTTAGTTGGACTGAAATGTCCCTCTCAGTCTCTACAATCTGATGAATGAAGTCACCAAAACGTGTGATAAATCAATTGTAAAATAAGACAATTTTTTTTTAACATGGAAGGACTCGATGAGAAGAGTAGACCTTCAGATATTCCTCAGAACATATTCTATTGAAGACTAAGATGTCAACCGTGCCTAATACCAGCACTCACCCTCCTGTTTCCAAGTCCGGTTAGTGTTATCTGAATTTTGCCACCAGGTCCCAGAATGGCCCAGCCAGATCTGGAGTCCCACAGCCAGGGACTGCCCGGTGGCACCATTACCAACATCATCATATGTATGATTCTGGGGACCCCTGGCCTCATTTTGGGAGAACATACCAAATACGGTAGGACTTTGCCTTTGAAGCACTTGGAGTAGAAGAAAGAAGAAAAAGCCACACATCTATACTTTCATTCATCATGCCCTTCAAACTGGAGGAAGGTGGTAAACCAGAAAGCCAGAGAGCTTAAAAGGTAAAGCAAATAGGAATACTGAGGCAAGGAGATCATCACAGATGTGTGAGGGAAGGAGAGAGGAGGAAGATGTGGTGGGGTGGGGGAGGTGGGAACGTGGCAAAGGGACAGGACTGGGAAGGGGTAAAGGCGGACAGGGAATGGCCAGGGAGGGAAGCAATGGCCACATCTCTCATGGAAGCTACACAGCAGGCTTTGAAATGAGAACACCGAAGTAAATCGAAGCTTCCATTCCCGCGGGAGGCTGCGCCGGGCCACCCCCAGGTGGGCCCCCTGGCCTGAGGCCACGGCCTCAGAGCTGTAGGCACAGTGCTGCTGAAGGACCCAGGACCACAGCTCAGCCCTCTTTCCCTGAGAACGGGGAGGTGCCTGTGGTCACTTCCATCCAGGTGTCTGCAGGGAGGTCCTGGGAGTCTGTGCAGGGATGCGGGTTGGCTTTGTGTTTTCCCAGTGTTTTTCACTCAATAGCAGATCCCTGTTAGCCTATGTAGCAACTTTGTGCAGATCCGAAAAAGACACCCCCTCTGCGCAGACCAATTAGAAAAGATGTCTCTTCCTTGGGGTCTGTGAGCTGAGCCCCGGGCCCTGCCTTGGCTGTTTTCTTCTGTTTACGCACAAACTGCAGAGCCATCGTGGGGCTGGTAGGGGTCTGCATGAGGGAGAGGGAGAGAGTGGAGGCAAAGGAGCCATCTGGGTGGAAGGGCAGCTCGAATTTTCTCCACGACGTGGAGAGTAAACCACGTCAGGCCGCCACTCTCCTCTTTTAGTATTGGGCATTGAATTATTTAAAAGCACTTTGATTGGGAAGCTGGTCAGCCCCACTCCTATTAATCAAATGGCCAAAAGATACACTGGCTTTCAAAAGGTAGTTAGAAATGAATTTTATCCTTTAAAAAGGACGGGAAAAAAGATGAAGTGCCAACCAGAAATCTTTACAATGGAACACCTGAGAAAGAAAGACAGTCTTAATAGCTGGCGAAACCCTTGTATTGATGAGATGCCTATCTGCGAGGGTTCAAAGTCTCTGTCTGTATCTTTAAATGGACTCATGCCTCTCGACCTGTCTGGGAGATAGGGTGGGCAGGTGTTATCATTCCCATTATTGCAAAAACAGACGCAGAAAAAGGAAATGCTTTGTATGAGCTCACATAGCACATCAGCGTCTGAGAGAGGGGGATTCAGGCTCCTGCTGCCAGGTCCTGGCAAGATCATGTCCCTCGCAAGTGACCCAAAGGGGAGCAGAAGAAAGACCCACATTGCTTCTGAGTCTGTCTTGGATGAGCATATTTACCAGCTGAAATAAATGCTGCTCCATTTATTGTTATTAGTAAACATCCCAGTGCCCACATCATAGCTACCTAAGACAAACCTTACTGCAAACTCACTGCATGGGACCGACCAGCTTCCAGAAGAAGCAGGCATGGCAGGGCTCAGGGCCCCGGGATTAGGCACACCACAAAAGCCTGAATTACTGATTAGATATTGGTCTGTTACTAATAATAACTATTTCATTAGGCGTTCACTGTTTGCAGGGAACTGTCCTCCGTGGTTGAAGTAATTAGTCTCTCAAAAGTCTTATCACAACCTTGTGAAGGAAATATGATTGTCCTCAATGACCACAGATGTTAGAGGACCCATTAGTCCATGCAGATATGGATTCTTTTCTATATCTTTGCAAATACTAACAAATGCCACTGTCTATGAATCAAATCAATTGTATTCGTTTTTTCCAGAGAAACAGAACCAATAGGGTATACATATACATATATATATATATATATATATATATACATATATTTAGAGAGAGACTTATTATAGAAATTGGCTCGTGTGGCGGCCCCTGGGTGGCTCAGCTGGTTAAGCATCTGCCTTCGGCTCAGGTCACGATCCCAGGGTCCAGGGATCGAGCCCCGCATCGGGCTCCCTGCTTCGCGGGGAGTCTGCTTCTCCCTCTCCCACTCCCCCTGCTTGTGTTCCCTCTCTCGCTGTGTCTCTCTCTGTCAAATAAATAAATAAAGTCTTAAAAAAAAAAAAAAAGAAATTGGCTCATGTAGATATGGCTGAGAAGCCTCACAATCCACTGTCTGCAAGCTAGAAAGCCAGGAAAGTGGTTATACAATTCAGTCTCAGTCCGAAGACACGTGAATCAGGGAGCCAATGGTGGAAGTCCCAGTCTGAGCACAAAAAGGCCCAGAACCATATGCACCAATGTCCAAGAGCAGGAGATGGATGTGCCTGCTCAAGCAGAGAGAGAGAGAGAATTTATCCTTCGTCTGCTTTTTCATCCTATTTAGGCCTTTGGGGGATGCCCACCCATGTTTGTGAGGGGCCGCCTTCTTTACTCAGTTTACCCGTTCAAATACTAATCGGTGCCAGAGACGCTCTTACAGACCCAGCCAGAAATAATGTCTCCCCAGTTCTCTGGGCATTTCTTAGCCCAGTCAAGTTGTCACATGAAATTAACCATCATGTCAATTTACTTTCCCACCAAAAGTTTTCATGAAATAGAGTAGATTAGACTAGATAATATTAGAGTGCATCCAGACAGTGAAACAGTTGTTTCCAATGTGTGTGTGTGTGTGCATTTGCGTGTGCATGGGCACGCACATGCGTATGCACATACAGCTGGGTGGTGATGTGTCTTTTATTGTAGGTCACAGAAGAAAAGCCTGGGGAGCACCAATTTAGGGGGCAGTCCTCTCTTGTCACTCCGCTTCTTGAGCTTGACCTTCTTCCTGCTCATGGCCACTTCAAAAAGACACTGTGCATCTTGGAACATACCTAGGGGGCATTGATGACATGCTTGCTCAAGATGGACAGCAAAAACTAGAAATCTTCCTGTCAACTCCTCTTGCCTCCTAAGTTTTAGCTCGTTTCAGTTTGTGAATTACATGTGAGCCTCGTTGTAAGGGTCTGTGTGACCTGAAGTTGTGGAGGCAGACCCGGAGTCCACAAGAAGGAGGGCAAGAGGCTACATCATTAATAATTCAATCATTGAGGCTTGGAGCAGGCTCGGAACCTGCAAGAGTAGGAGAACTTTTAAATCTTAAACCAAGGCCATCAGAGGCCTCAGCTTTGGTGAGTGAGTTTATATCTGAGCTAAGCTGGCTGAGAGCCCGAGACACACAGTCGATCTAATTCAAAGGTGGCCAGAATACGACCCAAGGCTCTCTTCCATTGCAGTCAAATTTAGCGGTACATGGGGACCATCTGGGCTGCAGCAGAGAAAGGAGAAGCTAGGAGGCCTCACTGGGAGGAAGGAGATTGAGTGCAGATACACATGTCTGAGAGAAGACATTCCTGCCCCCAGTCCCGTTTTCAGAGTCCCCAGGGGTGGGGGCGCAGCAGAGAGAGAAATGTGAATGCATCAGTAATGGGCAGGGACAGGGATGGGAGACTGGGTGGGCTGGGTGCAATGCTTTCCCTCCCCTCTGTCTCAGTCAGCTCGGGCTGCCAACACAGAATACCATGGACTGGGTGGCCTAAACGATAGATATTTATTTTCCTACATTCTGGAGGCTGGCATCTGAAAACAGGGTGCCTGCATGGTCAGATTGTGATGAGAGACTGCTTCTTGGCTTGCAGATGGCCTCCTTCTTGTTCTGTACTCATGTGGCTGAGAATAAGCAAGCTCTCTGGTGTCTCTTCCTATAAGGCCATGAATCCTATAGGATCAGGACCCTACCCTTATGACCTCATTTAACCTCAATTCCTTCTGTAAAGGTTCTATCTCCAAACAAGTCCCATTGCAGCTAGGACTTCAACATAAGGATTTCGGTGGAGGGACGTAATTCAGTCCCTAGCATCCCCCCTTGGGCACACACCCTAATATAACAAGGTCGCCTTTGTCCTTCATTCACAACAGCTAGGACTCGTGGGAGCCCCGCCAGCTGAATACAGGTGTTATCTGGGTGGAGAAAGTCATTACAGATGTTAAAAATGTTCCCCCGAGGGCCGAACAGAGACTCAACCCAGTGTGCTGAGGAGAATTACCCAAATGTGTTGTGAATTTCCTTTCCATTTCCCATCCAGGCAGCCATCCTTTTGTTTTCCCCAGGACTAAGATGGAAAAATGAAAAAAAAAAGAAAAGAAAAGAAAACCCACATGCATATGTTATATAGATCCCCAGAGGGTAGGATTATTGGGGTCTTTCAGTCTCTAACTTATAACATGTCATGAATGCTTGAATTTTTAACCAATGTCATGAATGACTTTGTAATTTAAAAAAGTAACACTTTATAAAAACACACAGAATAATAACACAAGCAACTCACTGAGTAAAGTACATAAGGGTGATGAAAGCTCTTGGCTC
Organism: Mirounga angustirostris; assembly: GCF_029215605.1. Lineage (NCBI taxonomy): Eukaryota > Metazoa > Chordata > Mammalia > Carnivora > Phocidae > Mirounga > Mirounga angustirostris. Next base: position 13,507,762 of record NW_026991716.1, on the reverse strand, counting down.
ATGTTCTGTAAAGGGCTATGAAATGGTGGGATCTGGAGAAAGGGATGCCTCTATGGGGGCTCTTTTCCAGCCTATGACATGATTTCAGATGGGAGAGTAGAAGGATTCTTTTTCACACGACAGGAAAGTCAGAGAAACACGTTGGGTATGATTGACGGTAGTGATGATGCCCACCTGGACTTCTGGCTGGAGGTGAACTTGGCCAGAAGCCACCCTGAAAACTTCTAGAACAGAAGTCCTGTCCCCGGATTGGGCTGGGGGCTGGCTTCTCGGGATGCAGTCCGACACCTGACTTCCTTCCCTCACCCCAGAAGGGTGGCTGAAATCTGGGACTGCTTTCAACCGTGTCCTAAGGGCAAATAAAGCATCCTTTCAGTTGGGCAAGCCGTCCACAGATGCTGGAGTGGAAACCAGCCGTGGGGCAACGAAAGGGTTTTATTAGAGCCCCAAGTGTAGGTAGCGGGAGGCCTCGGCCCCACTTTATTAAACTGTAGCTCTTCTCTGCTGCACCCTCGTTCTTGCCAGGGCTATTGTCGGCCGGAAAGAGGAGTTCACGAAGCTGAGGGGAGAGCTCTAAAAAGGAAAGACGAGGGCAGATCTGGGAGGGGGTGCTTCTGCTATCGTTGCGCAGAAAAGCTTAGGACCAACAGTCTTATAAAGCAGACAATTTATGGAGAAACTTGGGGCCCCACGTGCTGTGGTTGCTGAGGGACTGGGCCGAGTTCCACGGCAGCCAGCACTGGGAGCATTGAGCCCCAAGTCTGGGAACAGGGCTCCCTTGTGCATTTGGAGAAATAACAAAGCCCTGGCGGGAGGGGTCTCATTCCTGCAGGGGTTCTCAGCGCTTCTCCGCCAAAGAGCTGTGGATCCTTCTAGCAAGGATGGTGCCAGCCACCCAGGCAGCCCCTGGGTTCCTGAGATGTATTTCTATAGAAAAGCCTCACTGCTGTTGGGAACCCCCCACCCAGCAGCAGAGGCAAGGGGGCCTCTCCAGAGTGCAAGCCCCGGGAGGGGAAGGGCTCTGCGATCCCAGAGAAGGATCCAGAAGGGTCTGGCTAACTGTCCCATGCTGTCTGTCTCCCCAGATCTCCTTTGGCTTCCTTCCTCTGGTTCGCTCGGAGGAGTCTCTGCGACTGTGGACAACCCAGGTGTGTCCCAGGCTGGCCACCTGGTGCGTCCCATGCTGGACACCGGGTGCAGCCCTGGGCCAGCGCTGCAGATGGGCCGTCCTCCCCTCTCCCTCACCAGCTGCAGGGAGCTCTCTCTGCAGGCAGCAAAGCCCATGACAAAACAGGGGGCTCAGAGATCAGCCTGAGGCTAGATGCTGATGCTGGGGGGCTCTCCGTTCCTGGGCTGTGGCTAAGAATGCCCAACACGGGCAGTGGCAGGCTCAGAGGTTTCTCGTGTGTATGAATTCCCTGTGGCCACGGTAACAAATGACCACAAACTCAGTGGCTTAAAGCAACAAAAAGGTATGCTCTCACAGTGCTGGAAGCCAGAGGTCCAAAATCAGAGTCAGCAGGGCCACACGCCCTCTGGAGGCTCGAGGAGGGGATCCTCCCCTGTCTCCTCCAGCTTCCGGTGGCTCTGGGTGGTCCCTGGCTTGTGGCTCCCCCACTCCAGTGTCTGCCTTGTCTTTACGCCCCCTCGTGCATGGGTGGCTTCACCTCTCCTGCCAGTCTCCCATCACCCTCTGCCTCTCTCTGACAAGGACATTTGTCACTGGATTTAGGACTCACCAAGGAATCCGGGATGATCTCAAGATCCTTAGCGTCATTGCATCTTCAAAGAGCCTGTCCTCCAATCAAGTCAGACTCTCAGGCTCCAGTGGGCATGTTTTGGGGACCATCATTCAAGCCACTATTCTATAGCTGTCCTGTGTTGCCTGGGAGGAAAATCAAGTCCTAGAAAGCAGAGGAGGCCCACTGCTGTGGGGCGACTGTGGGAGAACTGGGAGCTGGTCAGCCATGGGCGTGAATTCCAGCTTCATCAGTTATTAACTCTGTGACGTCAGACTTGTGTTACTTAATATCCTAAAGATGAAATTTCCTGGGAGTGGGGAGGGCAACGCATCGGCTGCTATGAGAATTAAATAAGAATATATATACCCTTAGCTCAGTGACTGCACCCGGCAGATGCCTAATAAATAGTAGTCACTTGAGTATTGGTGTTCTTTCTGGAAGAATACAAAGAACTAACTCCCTCTCTGTCCCAGTGGGCCTGCCCTCTGAGCAGGGCCCCACGTAGCAGCCGTTCCCCCAAGCCTTCCTGGCCTGGGCCCCTTGTGGAGACCAGTGCCCACCAGCTAAGGCCTTCTATGCACACCGTTTTCTTATTTTCTTAATTTTTTATTTTTTTAAAAGATTTTATTTATTCATTTGAGACACAGAGATACAGAGAGAGAGAGAGCATGAGAGGGGGAGAGGCAGAGGGAGAGGAAGAAGCAGACTCCCTGCTGAGCCAGGAACCCCATGTGGGGCTCGATCCCAGGACCCCGGGATCATGACCTGAGCCGAAGGCAGACGCTTAACCATCTGAGCCACCCCAGGCTCCCCGACACTGTTCTTTTAAAGCCAACAGGACACCTGTAGCCACAATTGCCTCTCTTCTTGTATCTGTGATTATTCATTGAGCTCCTAGTCCCTGCCAGGTACCTGGTGAATCCCTGCCAGGTACAATGCCAAGCAATCAATAAATATTATTATGAACCCTTCATAAAACCTTGTGAAATAGACATTATTATCCCATTTCCCAAGTGAGAAAAGCCAAGTTCAGAAAGAGTCATTGTCCTGGGTCGTCCGACAGGTGACGGTAAGTCCAGAATTGGAAACGGTTCTTCCCGCTTCCTGAGCCCCTGATCTGTCCAGTGATGTATATTGTCCCCTTTTTGCTCTCTTTCCTCACTAATCAGAAAAAACATCATGTTCATCTATCATTGCTTTTCTTAAATTAGTAAGATTTGAACTTGCACACCCAAAGTGTGCTCCTTGAGTACAGACACTGAATTCCTGTCGTGTGCCTGGCACCATACATGGAGACACCGTGAGCCCTACAGAAAACAGAAGAGAGAGCTCATCTCCCAGGTCATATCTTCCCCTGTTATGCCACATTGCCTCTCCTGTTCAGGCCAGAGGGTATAATCCGAACTAGTGCAGACAAAGAGGATTGAAGACCTAAAATTCCTTTCCTATAGCATCAGGATCAGGTAGGTCTCTTGGGAAAAATACCTTCCATCATTGTAGATTAAACAGTGATTCCTCCAATGGTCAGGGAGTCTGAGAACGTGGCTGAGGCACCAGCTTGCTGCACGAAGAGGCCGCGTGGCTTTCTTACCCGGGGGTTGGGCCACGTGATCACCACGCCGCTATCTTAGCTCTGACACTTAACCAACTGACCTGAGTCTCCACTGCAATCCACTGTCTAGACAGATGAATCCCGAGGCCCATTTTGAAAGTTTGAGGTGTTGACTTGCGCCTCTAAGATCCAGAGGTATACTTAATTATGAGCTATACATTTCCCTTGGAAAGCAACAAGCAAATCGAGAAACTGGAAACTGAATTCTTCTTTCAACGTAGTAGACGAGGATGCGTGCATTATTATAAAAAGAGGATGCAACATATTTTTATTTGGTAAATATGAATTTTTATATATGCAGATTACTTTAATGTGAAATGCAACAGTTTTTTTTTTTAAGATTTTATTTATTTATTTGACAGAGAGAGAGACAGCGAGAGAGGGAACACAAGCAGGGGGAGCGGGAGAGGGAGAAGCAGGCTTCCTGAGGAGCAGGGAGCCCGATGTGGGGCTCGATCCCAGGACCCTGGGATCATGACCTGAGCTGAAGGCAGTCGCTCAACCGACTGAGCCACCCAGGCGCCCAGAAATGCAACAGTTTTTAAAAACCCATGCAAGTTGCTGCAGTTTGTGTATAATGGGGCTGGGCACAAATTTCCCTTTTTCTTAGAAACTTCAAGAAAAGTATTTTTCTCTTCCTGGTTGATTTGCTGACTATCGGTGGCTGCATTTATTTTGTGATAAATACATGAATTCTACTATTTCTTTTTTTATTTTTAAGATTTTATGTATTTGCCGGAGGGAGAGAGAGCACAAGCAGGGGGAGCGGCAAGCAGAGGGAGAGGGAGAAGCAGGCTCCCCACTGAGCAGACACCCCAATGCAGGACTCGATCTCAGGACCCTGGGATCATGACCTGACCTGAAGGCAGATGCTTAACTGACTGCGCCACCCAGGGGTCCCGAATTCTACTATTTCTAGTCCTTAGAAAATCCTTCAAGAACAGTCACCATGCGCCCATTTTGCGGATGGGGAAAACAAAGCTCAGGGAAGGTATGTCATTTCTGCAAGGCCGTTTGAATAGAAACTGGCAGCTTCAGGATTCAAGCCCAGTTCAGTCTAATACCAAATGGTTACACTTTTTCCACAACATACGCTGCCTGGAGGAGAGAAAAAATGGACACTATCCGGATGGTTTAAAACATGCCCAGAAACGAAAAAGGACAAAGTGGTTTCTGTAAGATCACTTTCTCCACAAAACATGGAGGACAAGTGCGCTCATTCCAGTTCACTCCAAGTTGCCTTTGTGTGACTTAGAAAAAAGGTACCCCCTCCCTGGTGGGTGCAACCCAAATACGCATGGCTTACTGGGCGCTGCAGGGCTGACCCTCCCGCCCTTGCATAGGGGAGACTGCCCATAGGCAACACACTGCACACAGTTGCCCTAGGGTTGGAGAAGGGTCAGCACACGTAAGGGGTGTCTGCAGCTGGCCAGGAGGGTTTTGGGATGTTGAACTGCTTGCTTAATGATCAGAAAAAGGCTGCATTATTTATTTGATGATCTCCAACAATAGAGATCTCACTCTCTCTTTTCTTTTGCAGATAGCTTTGTGGCCAGAGGGAAGCTCTTCATATGGTTTAGCCCGATTTCCGAATGCCAAGTTCAGTGAAAGGGACTGACCACACTTCCCAGAGCTGGTCTGGCTGGAAGCCCGGGCAGAGGTAATGCATCATCCTTATTGTTACTAAACTGTCCCAAAAGAAAGTTCAAGCAGTCTTCTCCGAAATGTATTTACTTCTCTCAACTTGGCCGCCAGTCTGATAACGTGCGGCTCGGACCGCTGCATCCCGGCTTCTCCATCTCTTCTGGGTCTCTGCTCAAACTACAATCGATCTGTGAGGTCTGGTTAATAATAGTCAATAATAATTAAGAATAGCAATAATAATAATGCAAAGATGGAGACAAAGGAGAAGGAGGAGGAAGAGGGGGACGGAGAAAACAAAATCATACGGACTAAGATAATATAGCTCCATTCCACATGGGGAAGCTGAAGGAAGAGGGGCTAGTGCTAAGGAGGAAAAAGAAGTATTCACAAATAGAAAGAGACGACTTTGAACTTCAAGGGGCTGACCAGAGAACTCAAGAGAATGTTCTATTTGAAGATCACCTTAAGGATGCAATAAAGGGCCTAACATTTGTAAAGATTTTACATTCCTCATGCACCATCACATTTACTAGTAAGAACAGCCTTGTCAGGAGTGGAGTGGGGGTGTGAAAATTCTCTTTGCCCATCCACTAGCTTTCCTGGACATTCGTTTTAGATTGAGACTGGTTTAAAAAATTAAGATAATTAAAATAAGATACTTTAAAAAACAGGTTCCAGTGTATGGGGTATTGGAGTACTCTCTCTCCCCCTCTCTCTCTTCTCCCCTTCCTCCCCCCTCCACACCCCCACCACATGTATTCCTTTTATTCCAATTTAGTTGGAATCCCAGAGAGCCACTTCAGCCGGAGCTGGAGCCCTCCCTTATGAATGTGCACCCCAGGTGCTGTAGGGTGCTCCCAAAGTGTGCATTAATCAGCCCCACAACGCCATCTGTCATGACTTAGGCTTAATTAGAAAATAGGCATAAAAAGAGATGTCAAATCGGTGTGGAGGGGGAAGAGCAGCTGAGGGAACAGCTCCCTGGAGGAGGGGACAAGCGGACAGTCCCGGGACTGTGTGCCTCCCCTCGTCAGGGGGGAAGCGGTATCAGGTGCGAGCACCATTCCAGATCAGAAAGGAGCTGAAGTCTGCAACTCAACTCTCGTGGACGGACAGTGCGCGGTCCCTGAGGAGCACCGGGCCTGGTCAGGTACTGGGGGCAGACATGGTGAGCCGTCTAAAGGCGGGCCTCTGAAATGGGAGTAAGGTCAGCATCAGAGTGTGAATTGCATCCGGCTCCCCCGCACCACCCATAACTGTCCAGCACACTCTTCAATACCTCTGAGCTATGTCCTGCGAGCCCCTTCCTTATACCCATGCCCTGTTCCCATCACCTTCCGAAAAACGAGCAAGCTAAGTGCATCCAGAAATTCAGTTAAATCAAACAGGCACATGTACGTTTTGCAAAGTTGAAAGTACACACACACATATATATATATATATATATATATATATATATATATATATATATTTTTTTTTTTTTTTTTTTTTTTTTCCCCCTTTGGATCCAGAGACCCTACAAGCCAAGAGGAAGTTCAGCCTGGTTACAAAAGCCTGATTTTCCCATCTTGGCTGTTTCTCCTGTCAATTGGATGCTGGACAGATGCTATGACAACTCTCAGCCATGGTTCCCTTTCCTTCAGCGGCAGGTTTATCTAACCACAAAGCCCTCGACTCACTCTCCGGGGAAACAGAGCACAGGAGAATGGGAACGATGAGTGCATGGTGCACTTGCCCCTCACACAGTATTTCCCTGTATGAGCGACGGGTCCCACCCAGGGGCACGTGTGTGCCTCGATGCCTGGGTCGCACTCATATTTATAGAAACCTGGTCCCAGGGTCCGCACTCAGTGGCCAGTAGATAAAAAGCAAAATAATTCCGGGGCAACTGAGGGCTTCTGACACAATATAGCATATGTATACTAAATCTCACCCTCTGCTTTGAGCAGCTTCAAACATTTTTGATAATATAGCTCCATTCCACATGGAGAAGCTGAAGGAAGAGGGGCTAGTGCTAAGGAGGAAAAAGAAGTACCATTTCTCAATACAAATCCAGCGTTGCAACAATCTGCCTCATGATCTACTGTGCAGTAAAATTTCCCTAATTGGGCCTCGCATTTTGGAATTTATATTAATTAAAACGCAGTGATCTTATTGGGTAAAAAGTTAGTATGAAGGGTTGTGGAAATCTGTACTTTTATGAGATCTGCACATATGAAAGGCAGTGTTTGTATAGATTGTAATCTTAGATTCAGTTAGCTGATTTTCCTTATTAGTACCCCCATTCATTTCTGAGTTGATAGTGAAGTAAAAAGAGAGAGAGAAAGAAGCACTGTTGCATAATTATCAGTATTCCTCTTTAAAAATCCTAGCTTTCGAAATGTTTTGAAAAATTCATCTAAATGGGACTCACAATCTTCTGTCTTTCAAAAGAATGATTCACTCTATTTAATTTGGACCCAGTTCTTTGGGAGCTTTTGTTAGCCAGGTAAGAGGTAAGTTAGCAGAAGCAACGGGAAGGTGATGTGGTTTTTCAAGGGGACAATGCTGAAGCTATGTGGGTTCAGATGTTGTTGGGTGGATGCCAATGCCACAATGACTCTTCTTTTGGACCCACTATGGCCAAGAGACCCTTCACGTTTACTACTGACTACCTGTCCTGGAGCCCACGCTTGGCATCTTACTGGCTTGTTCCCTTGGATCCCTCCCTGCCCCGTTGATACTTTTCCTGGGTTATCACAGTTCCCATAGCAACCAAAGACGGGTGGGATCATCCCCTTCCTTTTCCCACAACTCAGGGGTCCCCGCACATTTTCTGAGGCTCTAAGGGGGTTAAGAGGAGCAGTGGTAAAGGGGAGCTTCTCTTCCTCCTCCAGAATCTGCCCCCTGCTCATCTGCTCTGGATATCTTTCCTGGAGCCCCCCCGCCCCCCGGGTCTGAATTAGTTGTCTTTGCTCTCCTAGTGCACCTAAGAGCAATAGCAACAGGAGTCTTAAGAGCCTGCAAAGCCCGGGTTTGGATCCCAGTCCTAAGATTAATAGCCCTGTAACCATAGGCAAGTTCCTTAACATCTCTCAGTCTGTTTCCTTAAACAAAGGGGCTAATAAAACTTATCAGAATAGGAGGACCATTAGAGATAACGTGAATTAACATATGTAGGGCCGGAGTAGGAAATGCTCCAGAACATCCACGTTTCTATTATTCTACTTCCCACATGGTCCCGGGATCATGTTTACCTGTCTGTCATCTCCTCAGGACTGTGAGCTTTTTTAGAATATATTTCTCTGCATCTGGAATCTTGGAACAAAATCTGGCATGGAGTGGATGTTCTATCAATGTTTTGTTTTTTGTTTTTTGTTTTTTTGGATGAATGAATCAGTGCATCAGTGAGAATGGCTGGATCCATCTTTAAGTGGCCTGGCTCGGTTCATGCATCATTCAGCAAGCTTATTTCTTGAGCCCTAGTTGAGATCAGAGACCATTCTAAATAGCAAAGGGGTCAGAAAAAGGAAAAGAACCAGATAAGAAATTGGATTTGATATTTTGGTCCTTAAAATGTAGGATGCCCAGAGGTAATGATGAAACTCACCATAGGTAAAGCCAGAGGGGACTGGCGCTATCCAAGGCCAGACTATGCACATGCGGAACATTAAAACGATAGGTACTAAGCAAAAAACCCAAACACTGTAGGTTTACTCTCCTTCCACTTCAAAGCATTTCTCATCTGTAGGCAGGCTAATCACAATTTTCATTCCAGGTACAATTCAGGGGAAGCATTCAGATCTCACAGAAACTTGCAAAACGAACAGTTGTTGGCATCTCCTTGGGAAGAAGAGAAAAACCCAAAGCTTTGATAGATTTTAAACTGTAGCCCCCCTGGGACACACTAAATGGCTCGTAAATACAGCTGGTGGAATATTGCCTACATGTATTTTCCACTTACCCTCGCCTTTGAGGTTCTGTTCTGGCCCCTTGAGAATCAATACACAAGATAAGAGAATTGCTGATGTATTAATCTTTTTTTGCTGAGCTAAGCATTTTTTCCTACCGAAGTGGGGATAGGGCTGGGAGAGGATGTGAAATCTAGACCACTAGGAAAGTAATGGGGAAAAAATTTCATTTCCAGTCTTCAGGAAATATACAGCACTGAGTATTTCTCTAACTTCTGTAAGGCATTTTGACGGAGTGCCCTGGCTGGCCCAGAGCCATGGACAGGTCCCTTCACCTCTAGGACCCAGACTCCTCTTCTTGAAAATGCCAACAATTATATCAGCCTCTTCAGTCTAGTGGGGGAGGACGAATGACTTTTTCCTCTAATTTTCTCAATCCTTGGCTGGGACCCCTGTAATAAAATACAGAGTAGCAATAGAAAAACATACACATTTATTTAACAGAAGTCTTACGTGACATGGGGATCTTCATAAGGAGGTGGCGACCCCTGCATATTTCTAGCTAGGTTTGATGAGTCGTGGACAGACATGGAAGGATCAAGACAGAGTATGAGGTAAGTGTGGTGAACTGGGGGAGATGTGTGTTTAGACGACTCTCTGTGTCCCTTGTCTCGGGAAACAAGGATGCTCCTTTCCTCTGGGTCTAAGGAGGCCACCTCTCACAGGGAAAAGTTCAGCAAGGTCTTCCTGCGCCTGCTATTCCCAAATTCCTTCATCTTCAAGTACAAGCATGCTGTGTCTTACTGTACCTGGTGGACAGCGAGCTTTGTGGCCACCTGGCTCCAGGCAAGTCTGTTGGCATTATTTTGCCAGCAGCATTTGCTCACTTCGTGTCTCTGCGTCACATTTCAGTAATTCTTGCAACATTTCCAGCTTTTTTGTTATTACCTTTGTTAAGGTGATCTGTGGTCAGCGATTATGACTCCCTGAAAGCTCAGAGGATGGTTAGCCTTTTTTAACAACATAAATATTTTTAATTCAGGTATGTACATTGTGTCTTTAGACACAATGCTATTGCACATTTCCTAGACATAGCTCTTACATGCACTGGGAAATCAAAAAATTCATTTGCTTTGTATCATCGCAATATTCACTTTGTTGCTATGGTATGGAACCAAACCTGTAATACCTCCGAGGTACGTCTGTATTCGGTATGCCAAGATGCCACACCAATTTGTTGTGAGGGTTAAACGAGGTAATGAAAAGTGGTGGACTTGGTTTTCTTTCTTTCTTTTTTTTTTTTAAAGATTTATTTATTTGAGAGAGAGAATGAGAGAGAGCACATGAGAGGGGGGAGGGTCAGAGGGAGAAGCAGACTCCCTGCCGAGCAGGGAGCCCGATGCGGGACTCGATCCAGGGACTCCAGGATCATGACCTGAGCCGAAGGCAGTCGCTTAACCAACTGAGCCACCCAGGCGCCCTGGACTTGGTTTTCATTTTGAGTCCTGGTGGGGAGGCAAGATTCTGGCCCCAGAGAGAAGCAGAATCTTCCAATGTTGCCTCCTCCAGTTTGTCCTGTCCGGGGGACAGCTGCAAAGTCATGGCTGGTGGCTATGTCAGGGGTCCACCGTCTGACAGTAGTAAGGTCAGAAGCAGGTCCTAACCAGCATGCTCCAATGGTGAGCTCCAGACCGGGTCCCCACTGGCCAGCCTTCCTTGGTGTCTACCCATTTTCAGAGTTCAGTTTCCTAGTCTTCAGTTCAGTGAATTCTGACACGGTTTTCACACATCCTTTTCTGCTCGGGGTTCATAAGTTGGTGTCTCTTGCTTGGCTCCACGAACCTTGACCATGATCATATGGGAAGTGCATAGTATAGCCCAAGCACATAGTAGGACGCTTCTCAAAGTAGGCACTCAATACATGTTATCTATCGCTAGTATTAGCTTATTGGCATTAAACTATTCTTGGCATTCCAGGATTTCATATTTGATGTTTCAACTTTTTGAATGTCATGATGTATCATAATTTATGTAGATACACATTTAAATTGCCTTTAGAAGAATACACATCAGATTATTTGAGTTTTTACAAGGAGCATATATTATTTGGAATCATCAAAAATAATAAATCTATTTCCATTTAAAAAAGAAACATGGCTCTGATTTGAATTAGATGTACTCAGAGGCCACAAATTATTGACTAGCACACCCAGGTTATGACAGAGAGAAATATATTCTGTAATGGTATTCTACAATGGTACCCTGTGGATGGTCTGGATCTTCTGGTGCAATCGACCAACGCTTAAGAGCCTTCATATGTTTAAAGAAAGAAAGTCTAGGAAAATAAAGTTTAATATTATAGGCCTGGGTTGTAATTTACATCGAACTAATAATCTACTAATACACCCATTTGGTACATTTGCTGGCTAGAGTATGTATGTGTCAACACCAGAGCATCTTGTCAGTTAGCCATACTTTGCCACTCAAAGACTGGTTCTGGACCAGCAGCCTCAGGATCACCAGGGAGCTCCTTAGAGATGCAGTCTCCTGACCCCTACCCCCCGCGCCCCCAGACCTACCGAATCAGAAGCTGCATTTTACAAGACCTCTGGTGATTCACAAGCACATTCAAGCTTGAGAAGGAGCGCTGATAAACTGGAAGAAATATCAAAGCTAGTTTCCCCAAACTGGATTGGGATAAAATTTGTAAGCCCATTTTCAAGTTTCAGTGATTGACTCTGGGGTTGTTAACCTAAATGAGTACTACATGCTTTGAGGAAGCAACTCAAGGAAGTTTCTGTCTTACCCCCGCCTATGAAATTACTGTTTTTTGTATTATTTTTCCCTTCAGATTGAGGGGTTGAGGGGAGCAGAAACCTCTTTTCTACTTTATCTGCCTCTGGTTTGAAATAAGAATTTAAAGGGCATCAGAGAAAATAATCTTAAATTGTCTTTATCACTGAAAAGTAGTGATTTAATCTTTTGGTATAGGACTGGGCCAACTTGAATCTTGCTCAAGCTGTTTGCTCAGAACAAGTTTCCTGCACCAGAAATAGGTAAGTCTAATCGGCAGAATGGATTAGATCCTGAGGAAGCCATTATCATGGAGTGTCAGTGAGTAAAATTAACATGTATTTTTAATAAGTCTGTAATTACTTATTCTACAATAGACCATATGGTCTATTCTCTTCCCATGGACTCAAACACTTAAGCCCTCAATACCATTTAGTTTTAAACACACACACACACACACACACACACACACACACACACACCCTTTCCCCTCAAAGAAAACAAAGAAATTGCATTTCAAGTGCCACAAGATTTCCTTAAGGAGTAAAAATTTGAATTACTTTAAAAGCCAGGAATTTTATACTTGTTTTTAGAAGGCACAGGACACATTTTGGCTGTATCTTGGGCCTTCTTCCTGTTTAATTTGTTAGCTTAATAATTTGAGGTGAGGGCAGCATGGTTGTCCTGAGTTTTCAGCTGGGCTGATTTCCTCTTTATGGGTGTGTGTGTGTGTGTGTGTGTGTGTGTGAATTGTTGTGTCAGACCTGGCATGGTTATTTAAATGGATTATTGGGTGTTTTTTGTATTATAAATCCACGAAATCGAGAAACAAAGAACCCTCTGCTGTTTTCAAGGAGAAAAAGCCTTCGTTTTCCTACTTATAGACTGTAAGGATTTTAGTTAGGCCTTTACCATGTTATTCTCATGAATATATACTCTTAGAGACATGCATGCATTTTATGACTTCATTTGAGTCTTTTAAAACTGCTGATGAAGCAATACCCCTAAATTTTTTTTTTTTTTTTAGCTCTAAAAGGCTGCAGGAAGTCTTATCTTGCTATAGTCGCCTTAGAGGGGTTCCACATAAAATTGCTGTCTTGCAACACATTTTAAGAAATAGAATAATAAATGCCAGCATTAGGGGGATAGATCAGTCAATTTAAGATGACTGTGTATTTTTAAAATTCATTAACTGAATTTTTAAAAGCCAGTGTGATCACTATGGAAAATTTCACCTTTTAAATAAGCAAGAGATGAAGCATTGATAAATGGGATGCCGATCACCCAGACTCACAGCCTGCTTATCTCAATTCTTGACCTGGAAATGTAGAGGAATTATGTGCAATTTGAAAGGCCAGTTCTAGAAAAGATCTGGCAGAGAAGGCTTCCATTCACCTTCCTTAACTTTTGAATCCTCTGTTTTCAGCTATCAAGAAAGGGAATTCAGGCTTAGGTCTTAGGTTTTCCTGTTACAAACTCTTCCTTTTTTTTTTTTTTTTTTTAAGATCTTATTTATTTGAGAGAGAGAGAGAAAGCAAGAGAGCACAGAGGGAAAGGGAGAGGGAGAGAGAGAGGGAGAAGCAGACTCCCCGCTGAGCAGGGAGCCTGACTCGGGACTCAATCCCAGGACCCTGGGATCATGATCTGAGCTGAAGGCAGACGCCCAACCAACTGAGCCACCCAGGCACCCCTAAATCCTTCCTTTTTATGGAATTGTGCCTGTGCCCAGGGTAGGAAAAGGTACTAAACATACCTCTGTCACCATGGTATGATGAGTGCCTGGAGCCCCAACTTCGGGTTTCATCTTTTCATGCCCAGCAATTGGGCAAGTCCAAGACTTGTTGTATTTATTCTCCATGGAGCATCTAAGAGAACCAAAGCTGCAACCTCACTTGGTGGCCTCCCCCTGGGGACCACCCCTCTCTAATTGAGCTTCTAACTAGATGTCTGACCCCTTCTTCTTACCTACTGAGAGGAGCTTCCACAAACCAGTTAGAGAGCTGGACACATATTCTCTGCAATTGGGAACTCATGGAGGATTTATGCCAGATTCATCCGTGGGATAGCATTAGTGAGCTGTGGTCAGCAGAACAAGGGCTGTATCCTTACAGCTCCCCAGTGGCAGGTCAAAGCTGTCTGCATCCTAGGGACTTGAGAGGCAGCCCAGTTTGGAAATATCAGCCTGGGGCTGTTGTAGACAGCATCCTGCAAGCATTTAAGAGGCAAGAAGAGAGAACCTGGAATTGCCCACAAGAAAAAGTCAACTTGGAATCTCTGTAAGGTCCACAGGTCGTGATGCCATCATATCAGAGTATCAGTGTTACCAGGTGAACTGGGAAGGCCCCGGGCCCTGGGACCTCAACTCAGCCAGACCGGACAGAGTTGCTGAAGGTTCTTGGTCTTGTCACAAGCATGAATTCAAAGACAGACACGCAGCACAGTGGAAAAGAGACCCAAGAGGGAAAGTTTATTAAAGCAGGACATATACTCTAAAGAGATGAGAGCGGTGAGCTCGGGAGAGAGAGAGCGCGAGAGAGCTGCATGCCCTGGGGGATGGGTTTCTATCTTTTATTGGCAGCTGTTACCAAGGGGATGGGATACTCATTACTTGGGGTGGAAAGCAAGGTTTCCCACTTTTTCTTCCTTATTGGGTCAGGGGTTTCCTGTCCTGGCGTCTGCCATCTTGGGTCTGTCTGGTTTGATCCGGCTTCTTGCAGAGTGCTGCCAGGACAGGCCTCTGTTCTTCCCAATGGCTGGCCATGACTTCCTCGTTGCTAGCCTCCAGGGATCCTGTTAGAGCCTAACCCACTGCCTACTCTGACATCAGTCCATTAAGAACTTCACTATCTCTCTTTCTTTTCCCTTCTACCCACCCATTCTACCCCACAGGGTTAGAAATTATAGGCACTGGATGAGGGAGAAGATTGATCAGAAAAAGGAAAAAGCCAACCTCACCCTCTCCCCGAAGAAAGGCAGTAGGGTTGGTGAAGAGGGAGATGTGTATCAATGGGTTTCAGAACACACTACCCCAAAATATGGCACCTCAGAATATTCAACATTTTCAGTTGAAGGAATCTGAGGAAACAACAGTAGCAGGTAGGTCACTGACCTCTCCTGACCCTTCTCCCCTAAAGTAAATCATAAAACCTCCATGTAAGAGGTGCCCCCATCCCATACCGGAGGAGAGGAGCATCTTTATCTTCAAAGACACAGGGGATGCCAAGAAGAATCTGAACATACAAGCCCCACTAAGTTTCCCCATTTAGCATACTGACCTCATACTCTTTAACTATCATGTCCCTCCAGAACTATCCACTCTTCATCAAACTTGGCATAACAACACTAAGGTCTAATCATATTTTGCGTCTTCATTTCCATATGAAGGCCATAGTGTCACATAAATGTGTATGCTTTTCTCCTGTTCGTCTGCCTTTGTCAGTTTAGTATTCAGACCCAGCCAGGGACCCTAAGAGTGTCAAGGGGGAACTTTTTCCTCCTCTAACATCTTCCTGTGAAGACTGACCTCTTGCTTGGTATATTGGGTTGCACACAATTCATTAGTGAGTGATTCTTCTATTGCAAGAGTGAACAGAGAAGCTGTGGGAAGTTGTGGGGTGTATAATGTCTACATTTTTATTTCCAGACAAGGGACAGATACCCTGCTGGGCAGTTTAAAAGAGAAAGTGGGTTCAAAAATATTACACCCCAAGAGACCCACGTGATTGATGGGCTGCTTACATTCCTATTTTTCACTAAACAGAAACCCTTGGGCTGAGAGCAGATATTCATGGGTTCTTCCCACAGATAGTTGCTGACACACTTGGCACTTGGGTAGCGCTGGAAAGTGAATGGTCCACGCACACCTGCTTGGCCCTCAAGGAGCTGATGGTCTACTGAGAAATTAAGTCGAGTAAATAGAAAGACAAAAATGACTGCAGCACAGTACGTGCCACTAAACATCATCCAGAAGCACCTGACCTCATTTTCAGAGGATGTGGGACGACCTCCCACAGGAAGGTGAGCTTTACTGGAGACCTGAGGGACGAGTAAGTATTAACTGGCACAAAGAGGAAACCCGGGAAGAAAGCGGAGAGAGGAGAATCACATTCCGGGCAGAGGCAATGGCAGGGGATAAAGCCTGCAGACGGTGAGCAGGAGCAGGAAATTGCAAGTTGTTCCTTTGCTTGGAGGGCGAATTCAAGGAAAAAAATAGCAAGAAATTAGGACTGAGAGATAAGCAGGGGCACATCCTGAAGAGCCTCTTAAGCCACATTTCAGCTTGGATTTTAATCTTTGGTCAATGTTGATTTTTAGCACGGGAGGAATCAGACTTGTACTTTTGAATAATCTCTCCGAAACAGAATAATAAGAAGAAAATATTAGATCCTTTACTCACATAAAATGCACCCTTTAGGGGCGCCTGGGTGGCTCAGTCGGCCGAGCGTCATGTTCTCAGGGTCGTGAGATCAAGTCCCGCATTGGGTTCTGTGCTGGGTGTGAAGTCTGCTTAAGATTCTCTTTCTCTCTCTCTCTCTTTAAAAAAAAACGCACCCTTTAAATTGTTCTGACTCTACATACATACATACACACACACTTAATATGGCAGCAGTAATACATGCATGTAATTGATAAATATGCACACATTGGAGAGTGCGGGACTATTGCTTTAGAAAGGTTGCTTCAGCTACAGCGTGGAACAGCATGGAACGCAGATTGGAGAGCAGCAAGGGTGAGGCAAGGGGGGTGAGCTAGGGAGCTGTTGTGCTGACTTAAGTAGAAATGAGGGCAGCGTGAACCAGAATGATGGTGTTGAGCGTAGAAAGAACTGGCTCACGCTGCCAACATCACTCAGTGTTTGCATGGGTAAGACTGTTCTATCAGAAACCCTCAGCCCCCATGAGCTGGTTGGCAGATCAGGAGTATGAAGAGTGCTGGCTGTCAGAAGATCCAGGCTTCAAATCCTGGTTTCCCCCACTTAATATGTGATTTGGGCAAATCATTTCAATCTCCTCAACCTTTAAAATGGAGCTGTTGAAACATGCCCTAACTACCTGCTGGCGCGATCGTGTTGACCATGTGGAATAATGACTAAAAGATGATTTTGAAAACCATGAAGCACTAGACAAATGATAGATGTTATGCCCCCTCTATCATTATTCCGTGATAAATTCCACAGGTACTATATTTCTGTGTGTATGTTGGCAGGCTCCACCTCTCATTCTAACAGGGAAGTTGGCTACTCTAGTATTGCACAAAAGACAGTGTTACCTGTTAAAAATTGTAATAAGTAGCCCCAGAGACCTGGGTATGCCCATTCCTCCCTGGGAAGCCTTGAGACTCAGTTTCCTTATCTGTAAATGGGAAATAAGGGCATGTATCCTGTCTACCTCTTCACATAGACCCTCAGAAGGGGGACATGAGCACCCACTTGGCTTGGGGTCCAGAACTGGGCTTAGGACTGTCTTTCCCACAACTTCCCTATGTGACCTTGAACAGGTCAGGTGACCGCCGCTGTCCTCGTTCTCCTCCTCTGCAAAGTGTGAGGGAGGTCGGGATAGATGATGTGCAAGGAACTTTCAGCTGTAAAATATCGTTATTCTATTGAAGGTGAACGATGAGATGAGATACGAAGCACGTTGGTGATGGCTGAGAACTTATGTTTCTCTGTTTTGCCTGGTTGGGAGGGGAGGAACGGGATGAAGGGGAATAAGAAGTTTACCACTAGAATTATCTGCCCATTAACCAAGCCATGGAAAATGGAAGAAGCTGTGAAGATTTTCTCAATATGCAGAGCCACCAGGCAATCAGTGACAATAAAATTGTGAATTCAGCAATTCCATGCTGTGTTTTAATTTTCTGGCACTAGTGTGCCCATTATTTAAGCGTGCATTTGGGTTGGTGCCAGCCACGGCTAAGAAGGGGTGCTGAGGCACCTCCCCCAGCACACTCCAGCAGGTCCAGGACTCCTGCAAAGCCAGACACTCTTGAAGGGTCAGGGGTGGGGGCGTGCGGCAGAGCAGACATCACAAATGACAGGAGGAAGCTAGGGGAGAAGTGGAGAAGAAATGACCATAATGGAAGAGAAGAGAACAGGACAAAGGAAATGCTGGGATGGAAGGAAGGGAAAGAGGGGAGGAGGCCAAGATTGTAAGCACTGTTTCAGCGATGGCATGAAAGGGAGAAATGGGGTGTTAGATAAGGTAGGAGAAGAGGATTAAAGATGGGAATGGACAGTGACTGTAGGTCCCCGATCCCTTTCTCCTTCTCTGGCCAAGGCTGTCATCAGGTGGTAGCATCCGGCTGCAGCACGTTTGGGACCTGCCACAATGTTTGAGCAGAGGCCATGCTCTTCCTGGGCAGCTCCCAGCCCACGGCTGAGTGTAGCATGATGGAGGGGAGAAGGGGGGTGTCCAGGGCCTGACCACTTTGCCTAACGTGGACTCTGCCCCGAAGCTCCTTCTTGGGCTGGCTGAAACTTTCTCAGAGCTGCCCTTTACAGGGAGACTCTTCCTGCCAAATCTTGCTTCTTTCCCCCTCATGCTCCTTAGTTTGATATGTCAACCTGGCTAGGCCATGGTGCCCGGTTACGTAATCAAATGCTAATATAGATGCTACCTCGAAGGGACTTGGTAGATGTGGTTAACAATCTACAACAAGTTGACTTTAAATAAAGGAGATTACCTTCCGGGGCACCCGGCTGACTCAGTCAATGGAGCATGTGACTCTTGATCTCAGAGCTGTAGGTTTGAGTCCCACACTGGGTGTAGAGATTACTTAAAAATAAAATCTTTTTTTTTTTTTTTTTTAAAGGAGAGAGATTACCTTCCATAAAGTGGATGGGCCTTGTCCAATCAGTGGAGAGCCTTAAGTGCAAACCCTAAGGTTTCCTGGAAAAGAAGGAATTCTGCCTCAAGACTGAAGCATCAACTCCTGCCTGAGTTTCTGGCCTGCTGGCCTGTCCTACAGATTCCAAACTTGTCAGGTCCCAAAATTACAGGAGCCAATTCCTTAGAATGAATCTCTCTATATGTGTATAAAGGAGAGAGATATATTTTCTCTTGATCCTTGGAGAACCCTCTCTTCTTCCATAGTGTCGGACCTGTAGTCTGAAGGCTCTCCTCACCGACCCTACCCCACACCCCCTTTATTTTTCATAGTGTTTTCCCAATAAATCTCTTGCGTTCTAACTCTAACTGCTCCTTGAAGGAGCCAACCACACAGCCCCAGGGCTGCATTTACACTCTTCAAATGATGTCCTCATTTTTATTTTAGAAAATCCGAGTGTGATTGATAATAGCTACAAGATCTTATAATAACTTGAGTGGAAGGAAAAGAAGTCGAAGAAATACAGTGTAAAAAGAGAAATGGTAAAGACCAAGAGGAGTATGAGGTGGCAGCTAGGGGATACATAAAGGAAATTGTCTTTCCATAAAAGTGGAGCAACATCAAATTTGGATGTTTCGTTATATAACATACCCCAAGCGCCTCAATAGGTTGAGCTTCCGACTCTTGATTTCGGCTCAGGTCATGATCTCGGCTCAGGTCATGATCTCAGGATCGTGAGATTGAGCCCCTTGTGGGACTCTGTGCTGGGTGTGGAGTCTGCTTGGGATTCTCTCTCTCCCTCTCTCTGCCCCTTGCCCCTGCCACACTCTCTCTCTCTAAAAATAAATAAATGAATAAATAAATAAATAAATAAATAGACCATCTCCCAAAGGCTTTCTGCAAACAGAGGGTTGGGAAGACACCAGGCAGGAAAGCAGAGGAACAGACAAGCACACGCTGGTGTTTGTCTCATATTTGCTTTTGCTTATTGGAGAATCCATTAAAAATGTATATTTCCCCTTTGCCAATTGCCATCTCTTAAATTACCTTATTTAAGAGCACACACAAAAACAGTATTCATCGCATCTGCCTCAATTTTCTCCCTAACTTTTATAGATTCCTCAGCCTGGTTTCTTAACAAAATGAAATTAAATCGTAGAAATGTCTGCTACTTCACAGCAGATTTTTTTCTTCAGCTGCTTTACTGGTGGTTTACATAGAGATTGACCCAGATGGGTCGATTCCAGGGACCATCCAAGGTGATGGGTGTTATACAGTGACAATGTGGAAACAATGTGGCCCAAGCCATCTGCTACACAGGGGCTGGGAATGACACAGTAAGTGCTAATTAAAGCAGCTCTACCTAGATCTTGCCAGACATTACCTGACAGCCTCTAAAGCTGGATTTTCCTTTCCAAACCTGTGTTGACTTCCTTCACATCTGACGAGCTCCCATTCATCCTTTCTCTCATTCACTTATTCAACAATGTTAACTCAGGTCCCAGCAGGTGCTGTGCACTGTGCCAGATGCCGGGGAAGTAATGGGGAGTTTGACACCATACCGAGCCTTATAGGACTTCCAGATTCCATCAGCTGGTGAATGCTTACTTGGCCAGTTGCCTTTCTGGATCTCACAGCTCACTTCTTTAATGAAGGTGTAGCCAAAGCTAGCTTTAAAACCTTCTGCATCCTCTCCTGAAGGTGGTCTTGTGGCAGCCATGAGGAGAAGGCACATCAAGATGTCCCGTGATCGAACCCTCCTACACTGTTGGTGGGAATGCAAGCTGGTGCAGCCACTCTGGAAAACTGTATGGAGGTTCCTCAAAAAGTTGAAAATAGAGCTACCCTATGATCCAGCAATTGCACTACTGGGTATTTACCCCAAAGATACAAAAGTAGGGATCCAAAAGGGTACATGCACCCCGATGTTTATAGCAGCAATGTCCACAATAGCCAAACTGTGGAAAGAGCCAAGATGTCCATCGACAGATGAATGGATAAAGAAGATGTGGTATATATATACAATGGAATATTATGCAGCCATCAAAAGGAATGAGATCTTGCCATTTGCAATGACGTGGATGGAACTGGAAGGTATTATGTTGAGCGAAATAAGTCAAACAGAGAAAGACATGTATCATATGATCTCACTGATATGAGGAATTCTTAATTGCAGGAAACAAACTGAGGGTTGCTGGAGTGGGGGGTGGGGTGGGAGGGATGGGGTGACTGGGTGATAGACACTGGGGAGGGTATGTGCTCTGGTAAGCGCTGTGAATTGTACAAGACTGTTGAATCTCAGATCTGTACCTCTGAAACAAATAATGCAATATATGTTAAGAAAAAAAAAAAAGAAGAAGAAGAAGAAGGTAGCAGGAGGGGAAGAATGAAGCAGGGAAAATCGGAGGGGTAGACGAACCATGAGAGACGATGGACTCTGAAAAACAAACTGAGGGTTCTAGAGGGGAGTGGAGTGGGAGGATGGGTTAGCCTGGTGGTGGGTATTGAGGAGGGCACATTCTGCATGGAGCACTGGGTGTTATGCACAAACAATGAATCATGGAACACTACATCTAAAACTAATGATGTAATGTAGGGGATTAACATAAGAATAAAAAAAAAAAAGATGTCCCGTGATCCACATGGTCAGGGAAGAAGCTACAGACCTTGCTAACACCATGATGTTTATTTCTGAAGGCCATTTGGCATCAGCCAGTCAAGTTCAGCTCTTATTTGGCCCTGTTGACTCTGTGCAATAGCCAGACCAAGTATGGCTGGGCAGCTGATCTCTTCTCAGATGGATAGAGCATTTGTGGATAGAACAGGGTGTTCGACCAACCAATGCCACTTTTGGATAACCTGATCACCAATGCACTCTCCCTCAGACATCAGAATTTCTTATGCAAATGATCTTTGTATTAACCGGAGAAATAGAACCAAAAAAATGTGTGAGAGTTTAAGTGTGGGTATAGAGAGATTTATTTTAAGGAATTGGCTCTTGGGATTGTGGGATTGGCAAGTATGAAATCTGTAGGGCAGGTGGGCAGGCTAGAAATTCCCACAAGAGTTGTAGTTGCAGTCTTGGGTCCTAAGGCAGATCTGGAGGCAAAGTTCCTTCTTTTTTGGGAGAACTCAGTCTTTTCTATGAACACCTCAACTGATTGGATGAGGCCCACCCACATTATGGAGAGTCATCTTTACTCAGTCTACTGATATAAATGTTAATTACATCTAAAAAAAATCTTTCTACAGCAACACCAGTTTAGGTGTTGCTGTAGAAAGAAACAACTGAGCTCTGTAGTCTAACCATGTTGAACACATAAAATTAATCATCACTCTGGGTGAACTCCAGTGGTAATATCTATGAACTTCCATATTTGATAACGTAGGTGGTGGTAGAAGCCATGACTTTATATTGAAATTAAGAAAGAAAGGAAGGTCTGGACATCCTCGATTTGTTTGAGTTCTCATTCTTAACAAAAATTATACAAGGTACAGATGATTATTGTTAAAAATTTAGGGTACATCAGTAAGAGAAGAATAAATTTCATTTATAATTCCATAATCACAAAGTAATTGCTATTACCTTTTCCCCCTCTAGCTTTATTGAGATCTAATTGACATATAGTATTGTGTAAGTTTAAGGTGTACAATGTGATGATTTGATGCACCTATATATTAACACAGTAAAGTTAGTTAACACACCCTTCACCTCACATAAGCACCATTTTGTTGTTGTTATGGTGAGAACATTTGATAGCTACTCTCATGACAACATTCAAGTATGCAATACAGTATTGTTGACTGTAGTCACCATGCCGGACATCAGATCCCCAGGACTTATTCCTTTCACAACTGGAAGATTGTATCCTTTGACCAACATCCACTCATTTCCCCCACCCTCCTGCTCCTGGGAGCCACCGTTCCACTTTGTTTCCATGAGTTTGGCTTTTTTAATCCATGTTGTCACAAATGGTAGGATTTCCTTCTTTTTTATGGCTGAAAAACGTTCCATTATATATTTAATTTTCTTTACGCATTCATCTAGTGGTGGACATTTAGGTTGTTTCCATGTTTTGGCTATTGTGAATAATGCTGTAATAAACAAAGTGGTGCAGATATCTCTGCAAGATAGTGATTTCGTTTCCTTCAGGTAAATTCCTAGAAGTGGAATTGCTGGATCATATGGTGGTTCCATTTTTAAATATTTGAGGAACCTCCATACTGTTCTCCACAGTGGCTGCACCGATTTACATCCCCACCAATAGTGCACAAGAGCTCCCTTTTCTCCACTTCCTTGTCAACACTTGTTATCTCTTGTGTTTTTGATGATAACCATTCTAACAAGCATGAGGTATTATCTAATTATGGCTTTGATTTGCATTTCCCTGATGATTAGTGATGTTAAGCACCTGTGGGCCATTTGTATGTCTTCTTCGGAAAAATATCTATTCAGATCCTTTGCCCATTTTTAAATTAGATTATTTGTGGTTGATTTTTTTTCTTTTTTTCTTTCTGATTTTTTTTCTTTTTTTTGGCTATTGAGTTATGTGAGTTTTAAAAATGTATTTTAGACATCAACTTCTTATCAGGTACATGTTTTGCAAATATTTTCTCCCATTCTGTAAGTTGCATTTTCATTTCATTGATGGCTTCCTTCACTGTGCAGATGCTTTTTGATTCGATTCAGTCCCACTTGTTGATTTTTGCTTTTGTTGCTTGTGCTTTTGGTCACATTCAAGGAATCATCACCAATGTCAATGTTAGCGAGATTTTTCCCTATGTTTTCTTTTTTAAAGATTTTATTTATTTATTTGAGAGAGAGAATGAGATAGAGAGCATGAGAGGGGGGAGGGTCAGAGGGAGAAGCAGACTCCCTGCCGAGCAGGGAGCCCGATGCGGGACTCGATCCCAGGACTCCAGGATCATGACCTGAGCCGAAGGCAGTCGCTTAACCAACTGAGCAACCAGGCGCCCCCCTATGTTTTCTTCTAGGAGTTTTATGGTTTCAATTCTTATGTTTAAGTCTTTAATTCATTTTGAGTTAATTTTTGTGAGTGGTGTAAAATAGGAGTCTAATTTCATTCTTTGGCATGTGGTGATCCAGTTTTCCCAGCACCATTTACTGAAGAGACTGTCCTTTCCCCCTTTAGTATTCTTGGCTCTCTTATCAAATACTAGTTGATCATATATGTATGGGGTTATTTTTGGGCTCTCAGTTCTTTTGCATTGGTCTATGAGTTTATTTTTATGCTAGTCCTATACACTTTTATTTTCTATAGCTTTGTAACATAGTTTGAAATCAGGAAGGGTGATGCCTCCAGCTTTGCTCTTATTCAAGATTGCTTTGGCTATTCTGGGTCTTTTGTGGCTCCACCTGAATTATAGGATTGTTTGTTCTATTTCTGTAAAACATGCCATTGGAATTCTAAATGAGATTGCATTAAATCTATGGATGGTTTTGGGTATCCATGAACATGGATATCTTTCCATTTATTTGTGTCTTCTTCAATTTTTGTCAATGTCTTATAGTTTTCAGTGTATAGATCTTTCACTTTTCCTTAGGTAAATTTATTCCTGAGTATTTTATTGTTTGTGATGCTACTGTAAATGGGATCTTTAAAATTTCTTTTTCATATAGTTCATTATTAGTGTATAGAAATGTAACTGTTTTTTTGTGTTGATTTTACAATCTGCAACTTTATGAATTCAAATATTCTAATAGTTTTTTTGTGGTGTCTTTAGGATTTTCTATGTACAAGATTATGTCATCTGCAAACAGAAAATTATACTTCTTTCTTGCTGATTTGGATGTCTTTTATTCCTTTACCTTGTCTTACTGTTTTGGCTAGGACTTCCAGTATTGTGCTGAGTGATAGTGGTGAGAGTGGACATCTTTGTCTTGTTCCTGATCTTAGAGGGAAAACTTTTCAACCTTTGACTATTTAGTATGATAATTGTGGGATTGTCATAGATGGCCTTTATTATGTTGAGGCATGTTCTTTTTATACCCACTTTGTTGAGAATTTTTATCATGAAAAGATGAATTTTGTCAAATGTTTTTTCTGCCTCTATTGGGATGATTATATGATTTTTTTTGGTCTTTTATTCTATTAATGTAGCATATCATATTTATTTATTTGGATATGTTGAACCATCCTTGCATCCCAGGGATAAATCCCATTTGATCATGTTATATGATCCTTTTATATTATTTTATTTTTTTAAAGATTTCATTTTTAGGTGATCTCTACACCCAACATGGGGCTTGAACTCACAACCCCGAGATGCATGCTCTACTGACTGAGTCAGCCAGACTCCCTCATGTTGTATAATCCTTTTAATGTGTTGTTGAATTCAGCTTGCTGTTTTTTTGTTGAGGACTTTTACATCTATATTCATCAGGGATACTGGCTTGTAGTTCTCTTTTCTTGTGGTGTCCTTACCTGGCTTTGGTATCAGGGTAATGCTGGCCTCATAAAATGAGTCTGGGAGTGTCCCCTTCTCTTCAATTTTTTTGCGAGAGTTAAAGAAGTATTGGCATTAATTCTCCTTTAAATGTTAGGTAGAATTCACCAGTAAAGCTATCTTGCCCTGGGCTTTTCTTTGTTGGAAAGCTTTTGATTACTTGCTCAATCTCCTTACTCATTACTGGTCCACACAGATTTTCTATTTCTTCATGATTCAATCTTGGTAAGTTGTAGGTTGCTAGAAGTTTATCCATTTCTTCTAGGTTGTCCAACTTGTTGGCATATAATGGTTCATAGTTGTCTCGGTAATCCTTTGTATTTCTGTGTTGTCAGTTATAATGTCTCCTCTTTGAGTTACAATTTTATTTATTGAAATTCTCTCTTTTCTTGGTAAGTCTAGCTACAGATTTGTCAATTTTGTTTAACTTTTCAAAAAAATAAACTCTTAGTTTTGTTGATCTTTTCTATGGTTTTCTATTCTTTATTTCATTTGTTTTTCTGCTCTGATATTTGTTCTCTCTTACCTTCTGCTAATTTTTGGCTTAGTTTTTAATTCATGCTCTAGTCCCATGAGGTATAAAGTTAGGTTGTATATTTGAGCTCTTTTTTTTCTTAAAGTAAGCATTAATTGCTATAAACTTCCCTCTTAGAACTGCTTTTGCTGCATCCCATAAGTTTTGGCACATTGTGTTTCCACTTTCACTGGTTTCAAGATTTTTTTTTCATTTCTTCTTTGACTCTTTGGTTGTTCAGGAGTGTTGCTGTTAACTTTTTATTTGCGACTTTCCAATGTTTTTCTTATAACAATGGAGTCATGCTATAAAGAGTATTTTATAACTTGATATTTGTACTTGATCACATATTGTGTGAATTATTCCAAGTAATATATATACTTCTACTATAACAGCATTCTTAATTATTATAACACTTTTTATAACATGAATATACCATTGTTTATCCAACCAATCCTTCACTGAAAGACACTAAAAAGTTTCCTAATGTTTCCCCATTATAAACAACCCTATACCAAATACCTTCAGTCATGCATCTTTCCATTTGTCTAGTTATTTCTCCCTGATAAATTCCTAGGAAGAGAATTACTAGGTCAACAGGTGTGCACACTTTTAAAAGGCCTTTGCTACCTATTGGAAAGCTTCTTTTCAGGAAAATACACCAATTAATACAAGTGCTATTATTTTAACAGCACACATTTATCAGCTTATATTGGATCCAAATGTTAATAAATACCTCTTAATCCTTTATTTCCAGAATTAAATTGGAGGAAAAATGTTGTTAATCCTAGGATATTAAGAGGAAGGAAAAAACAGTTTAATCCTATCTTTTTGGCTTTGAAGCAAATTCTCTTTATAGACTTTTTTTTTAATTAAGTAAATTTCCCTTCATCAATGCACCATTCTACTATAAAATGGATATTGCAACACCTAAGCATAAAGAGATTTAAGACGGAGATGATTTCTTTAAAAATACATATGTTTTTTATACATAGATAGATAATAGATAGATCGATAGATTGATAGACAGGATTCAGAACACACCACCTCCAAATATGGCAATTTGGCATACTGAGCATTTTAAGTTGACAGGAATAGAAACAGCAAATGCCAGAAGTATTCTTTGAACTCCTCCTTCTCCCTGAAGCAGGTCATAGGACCCCCATGTGGCAGGTGCCCTCTCTCTACCTGGAGGAAAGAAGCTTCCTTATTTCCAGAGATGGAGGGATCCCAGGAAGAATCCAAATGAAGAGGTCTTGCCAAGTTTCCCCTGTTTACTACCCATAGCTCATAGTCCTTTGTCCTATAATGTTTTCCCACAACTGTCTATTCTTCATCAAACCTAGTATAAGAACACACAGCTCTTACCATTTCCTCAGTTCTTCATCTCCTTAGGAAGGCTCTCGTGTCACGTAAAACTTACATTAAATAAATCTGTATGTTTTTCTCTCATCAGTCTGTCTTTTGTTAGTCTCATTGACAAGGCCCCAGCTGGAGAACCTAGAAGGGTGAGAAAAAAAGATTTCTTCCTCCCTGATATGTGTATAAAAACAGCTGATGATGCTTAGCTTTTGAGGACTGGGTGGCTGGGTGAAGTGAAGGCTAGAGATAGAATCCTGAGATACTCCAGGTCTGGAACCCACACATTCAACACTCTTGCAGCAGAAATACATTCTCCACAATCATCCCCATTACAGATGCCATCAATGCAGATCGTAGACGTTCCAGAGCCAGCATTAATGCAGGTTAAGAGACAGCAGGCTGGCTGCCCCCTGAGTTGACATGAACTATTGGACTCAGTTCTCACAGCTAGAATCACCAACACCAAACTTCTCAGCCACCATTGGCAGACATAAATCCACACCCACGTGGCTAACTGGAACAACCTCCTTGACTTTGCCATGGAAATCATGGAAGTGATTTTGTTAATGACTCAGCACTTCCAATCAATTACGGTCAGAGGTTCAATAAATGTTTCTTGCGCTGGATTGCTCGATGTTAATTGTCTGTCTCATCCTCAGGTGTTCACTTTGTAAGCGTAAATGGGATTGACAAACTGACATTTTTATTCATGCGCACCTAGCAAGATGGAAACCAGAGGAAGCAGAATGAGAGGTGCGGTTAGATGCTAACTTTGTTAATGTCCACCGGGGGCCGGGAGGTGGAGGGAAAGAAGGGATAGATGCATCAGAGCATACGATTAGTGCAGCATATTAACTGCAGTCCTCTAATGTTAAGAGCAGCTCTGTCTGCCCTCCACTGACAGCAACCACCCACATCTCCTAGCATCGGGAACAGTCACCGCACACACAACAATTTCAAGGCAGGATTAACCCGGAGGTGAAGTCACTTCTGCCCCCACGTTGCCTTACTTCTGAACTGCTATTGCCCGTCTTTTTAAAGACTGATGCCAACGTGCCAATTAAAAGCCGGGTTTGCGGTGGACAATAGAATAGACTGGGAGTTTTCTCTTTTCCAGCTGAACAAAAGCTACCCGAGCTCCAGAGCCGGTGAGCCTTTTCTGAATGATCCCTGCCACCACACACAGCCTGACTGCAGTCACTGGCTAGATGGGTAACAAAAGGGGAGCAAATGGTAATGAATCAGAATTTGTGGAGTTTAGCGGCTACGGGTGAGGGAGGGCTTCAATGCAGGGCACACTGACCTGTTCCGTTCCTATCACTTGTTACTCAAAATTGTCGTGACTTTTGGAACAATTACTGCCTCCCTGCCACCAAAACCTACACAGCGCAGTAACTCTCGAGCCTTCCCCCTCTGCATTATTAATCACATTCAGGGTTCCTTACTTAGCGGGTTAAAATGTTAGCTTAGTCTGAGCCTCTACTGTGACCAAATTAAGGAGGCTCGCTCCACTCCGTGAAAAGACTGCTGTTCAGCCCATTCATTTTCCCTAAATGCTTCTCCACTTCAAATTGGCATTCCAGCCATGTTGCATATATTTTTTAAAAAAGCCATCTTATAGGTCAATAATGTTAAACTCTTACCCATGACAATAATTTACTCTTGTCGAATGTGTACATACACAGAAAAGATACGAGCACACAGCGAGCGTGTCTGAGCACATTCACTCATCCCTTTGGTCTCTCGGAGCATTGTGGATTCTCTCTTCCTATTGTGTTTCAGCCTTTTACTGGCAGTCTCTTTCTCCTGCAAAAAGAGATTACAAATACAATCCTAGAATTGCAAATAGAACGGTGGATGCCTTTTGTTCAGCTTCCTGTCCAAGTTGTTACAACCTTTGTCATGGTAATGAGCCATCAGAATTTCATAGCCTGAATATTCTCTGCGCTCCTCCGGGTGCATTGTGTGCCTAAATTTGGATGAGTTTATGGCCTTGCGTTCTGCTCCTGGATAAAGACGCCTCGGGAAGTTGACCGGCTTTAGGATGACCACGAGTTCTAAATGGAAGTCCACGGTTTACTGGTGTTTCTGACATACAACACATGTCAACTCCGGAGAGCCCTGTCTGGAAATGTGAAAAGTAAAATCCACACCTGCCAAGTGTTTCCATCAGGACTTCAGAAAGGTGGACGGGGTTTCTTACGCCAGATGAATTCTCCCCAGTCCTGACGGAGCCGTTTTCAGGGTTCATTCATGGGCTGGGTGTTGTGTGCCTACTGTGTGCTGGGCACTAGATATGCTTAGGGGCAACAGAGAAGGCAGGCCAGGAGAACAGAGGCACGCATCAATTTGTATGATGCCAATGCAAAGAAACAGAAAACCGGAGCGCCCTTCTACACTGTTAGGATGTAATTTCACCAATGAGGTCCCATTTATAATAGCTGGTAGGCTAGTTAACAAGCCGCTAACTTCACCAATGAAGACCCATTGCTGACCTTGGCCGGGTTCCTCTGCAAACTGTCTGGTATCGATCAAGATAAGATAACAGGTAGCAACGTACTGCCCGCCCCCTCAAAGGTAAATTCCTATTAAAGCAACTCCTGCATTTAGGGGTAATGATATTGCATTATCTATGCTGAAGTACTTTAAAGCAAATTACAGACATCGTGACAGTTTACAAGATGACCTGATTCCTATTTGATTTCTGACACGCATGAATAATATATGTCGCCAGATTTCATCAAAATTGTAGCCTGTTAATTAGATGGAGGATTTTCGTGACAAAGCACAAACTGTTGGGGTGGGTGGTCTGTGAGGTTATAGAACATAAAAGGGCTTTTTATCCCCCCAGCAGATGGGGTCCCCCAAGAATAAAAGAGACTAGAGAGCCACTTAAACGGGCCTCAGGGCCGTTTGCGATTGAGGCTAAGTGCTAGCTGTGATTAAATTTATGTAAAGTATCCAGCACAAGGCCTGGCACAGACCAGCTGCTGGGTATCTGTTGGATGCTTCCCCTAGAGCTGGGTGGTTAGAAAATCACTCCACCGAGATACCTGATACCATCTCTAAGCAGTATACCTGGTACCATCTCCAAGCAGGTGTGACTTTTAGTTAAGTGACTCATCCTGAGTTTGTATTGAGAAATCATCGATGATGCCAAGAATAGAACTCAGAGTCTTTGTGTTCAATTTCCAATCAATACCTCCTTTCCCTGGGATGCCTGCTTTCCTTCTCCGTCAGCACCTTTGCCAAGAGAAAATGAGATTCTCGAAGCTACTCAAGTACTCTGGTAGTTTCCAAATAGCCAGTTCTTGCCTCTTCTCCAAATATGCTTTGCTCTCATATTTGCAGTTTCAAAGTAGCAAAACAAAGAAGGCTGCCTTCCTTTCTCCCTTCCTCTCTTCCTTCCCTCCTTCCTTCTTTTTCCTTTGAATCTTGCCACCTCCAGTATGAGGCACAGGGTGAGGAAGAAAGTGTAGGAGAGAAAAAATAATTTTCCCTCCACTCTTCTGAAATCTTAGCTGAGATTCCTGTAATAAACCACAGATTAACAACAGAAAAAAACAAACAGTTTATTAACATTTGTACCCCACTGGGAGATAACAGGGAAAAATGAGTGACTCTCTGAAGTGACTTTAGAATTCAGGCTTCAATACCATCTTAATAGGGAAAGGGGATGGGAGATGCAGGCCTCTTAGGGGGAGTAAATGATTTTTAAGAAAGATAAATGGGCCCTTAGAAGAGTAGGTGGGAGCTATGGTAGTTTGTGACAAAGTCTATCTGGGCGCCATGTCTCCTCTCCTGTGATAAGACTCAATCTTCCCTGGTTAATCAAACTCCAGGGGAGGGGAGGGACTTTGGATAATTGAGTTCCTTTTGGAAGATCTGTCTTTAGGCAGATAATGGAGTTCAGAGAAACTCTCTGCATTTGCTTTTTTTCAAGTGCCTACAGGTCAAAATCATCAGTATGCCGGAGTGGCATGTTCCGGGGTAACACATCCTAAAGTTTTACCATCGTATTTTGCGGTGTCATATTCTGCTCGCTTCAAAAGAAGAGGGGAAAGAACCTGCCAACTGTTTTATATCCCATGTGCGTGTTGGGGGTCACAGCAGGAGGAACCCAGACTTATCTCGTGCTAAAATAATCGATTCTAATTTTAGAATGTCTGGCACAGCATTGTTTTCATTTCCTGAAGAAAACACCGGCGAGAAGAAAAAAGTTCTCCCTGACCCTGTGAGGGTCTCTGGCTGGGTCTGAAAAGGAAACAAGGATTAGCAGGAGATAAGCCTGTGGTCCAGAGTTATGGATGATCAGTTTTACATGACCCAGGAGCCTTTGGAAGGTTTAACGCTAGGCTTGAAGAAGAGTGCAGTCCTGGAGGAATATCGTAAGACAAAGGGGATGAGGTAAGTGTAATAAACCGGGGAAGCCGACCAAGGCCTCTTTGTTTGTATTCTTGGTTTGGCGTCACTTTGTCTTCAGAGATAAGGATGTTCCTGGCCTCTGGGCATGGGGAGGGCACTTCTGGGATGAGTTTGGTGACCTGTTTCAGGAGACAAGAGCAAGAGGAGGTCGCGCTGACCTTCCTGCTTCTGTCATTTTCTCAAACTCCTTCAGCTTACAGTATTCGATTTGTCAAGGTGCCGTAGTTTGAGACAGCGTGTCCTGAATCCCATCAACACCCTTACTTGATGATTAAGAGCTCCGAGGACTCCATGATTTTTCTCACCACCCTCCCCTGAATTATCAAGACAAGAACCATCGCTGGGATAGACTTTACCTCTGCAAATATTGTTCTTCCCCACGGTCAAGGTCAAGGCTGCTTTCTAACAGCTGCTAGGTCCACAGCTAACATTTCCTCATGCTTCGCCTTGGCCCGTAGCCCAAAAATGTTAGGGGTGGCATTGCCCTTTGTCCCCACTCCTGTCCCTTCCTTGTCTGGGCAGCCCGGCTCCCTGCAGAAGGGAAACTCCTGGTTTGCTCAGAAGTTTCTCAAAAGCTATAGTGCAAATCACCCTAATTGTTTGCTAGACGAACAATGATCACTCTAACCTCCTAATTAACATTGTTAAAATCTGCTAACAAAGGACATTTAACAATATCTTAATTAGGAAGGATTTCCAATTTGTGATGTGGAGCATGTTAGACAAACAGGGTACAATTCTCCCTTTGTTCCTGGGCTCGGCAGTCAGAGAGATTACACGATATGACACAACGCGTCCTGCATCGGCCATTTATCATTCTACGTCCTTTGCACATAATTAGTGTCTTAGCTAATTTTACCTGTGTTATTGTTTGCACTGTAATTTGGAGAGGACAGAAAGGTGATGCTGGTGAATGAGATGGGGGCAGGCGTGTGACTCCCCTCGGAAGGGCTGCTGGAAAAGTCCAGCTAGCAAATAAAGCAAAAATTTCAGGGCCTCTGCTCACGAATAATGGGGTGCAAGGTGAAGAGCCTGTTTGAGTCATTCCAGATAAATATGTGGACGACTAACCAGCTTAGTCTTCACTCTTTTTCCAAGCTCCTCCAGCTTATTTTTAAAAGCTTCTATTATCTATCACTTAATTATTAAAAAGTGTCTACTCGGTTTTCATAAATTATCTATGTGTCAGAGATATTGGCATATGAGAGAGAGAGTCATGGGGTAAGGGAGGTTCCAAAGCCAATTATCCCAGCTGGGAAGATTTTAGAATATAATGGGACCCTTGAATTATTCTATACTAGACCTTTAAGGACGAGTGTTTGTGTATTTGGTTAGGGTGGGTGGGGGCGGTGGGGGGGAGAAAGGTTATGACTTCTAATCATCCCTATTTCATTATTCTTATCTCCTAGCAAGGACATCCTTGTTGTTGGGTCCTTTTCCATGTGTCTTAACTTCTTTATCCAGGAGACACGCCTGGAAGGAATTATTAACACCAAAAGTTATTTGGAGTTACCATTTAGATAAACAACATCATCTAAGCTAAATGAGAAAGCATAAGAAAAATGCTTAATAGCATGCCTGGCACATAGTTAATATTCAATACATTGTAGCTGCAATCAACTAGGTCACCTTGTGAAGCTGTATCTGATATGTGAGGGATACCCTGCCCTCCTCCTACAGTCCGTGGTGCTATATGGAACACCTAATATAGTACATATAACATGCAACCTCATCAAATGTTCAGGGGCTGTTTCTAGACTGTGGTCTAAGTCTAAGTCACTGTATGGTCTCTTTCAGGAAGACATCAGGGAACAGGGAACATCAACTTGCCAGGCACAACCACCGAGAATTGTCCAGTGAGATAGAAACTAAAGTAAAAAAAAGCAAAACAAAAATCTTTACAGTTAAATAGCTGTGATCTGAGCCCATATTGAAAACCTGCTGATCTTGAACCGGCATCTATCTCTTCTCCCTCGCCACCCACGCCAGGCAAAACCAATGCACGTCATGCTTATACTTTTACCTTGGGAAGGGAGGGCTGTATGATGAGGATATTGTAGAGAAGTTCCTGGCGGAGATAAGCAGCATGATGAATTCATCTTCCCTCACAAAGCTCCCTTGTAAACATTGTTGTTTAAAGAAAAATATTACCTCTAGCATTACCCCCCTCCATCTCTTTAACTTCTACACACACACACACATAAATGTCAGGAAGAAGAAAAAAAACACCTTCATATCCACCCTCTTCAGTTCATTCATAGAGGCCTGCAAATTAAGCCAACAAAAGACAGGTTAGCAAAAGACAAGGACAGATTTTTATTCACATACATATCCAGGAGCTCACAGAAAAATGGGACTCAAGGCAGTGATTCGGACTGGGGTCTTCTATGCCATTTTCATAGGGGAAGGGAAGAGGAGAAAGGCACTTACAAGAAAACAAATGGCTTTTAGGAAAGATAAATGGACCCTCTGGAGAACTGACGGGAGATAAACTAGTTTGGTGACCCTGTGTACCCGTGTGAGGTGCTGACCAGAAGGTCTCTGAGAAGAAAGATCAGAGATGTCCCCGGAGGGCCTTTATGACAGTGGAGCTTTCCGGGAGGCTCTGCTTTTAGGCAGATAGGAATTTCAGGAACTCAAGCGCCTCCAGCTCAAAACAATTCTTATGCCAAAGAAGCATATTTTGAGGTGGCATGTTCCCTTCCACAACCAAGTTGGCCTAATCTATTACTCTTGTGGCATATAGAGGTAACGTGAACATTTTAGAGTTGAGAGAGGCCTGAGAAACCACCCCTGCCTTCTTTCGTAAACTAAGAAAGAGAAGGGAAGGCTCCCAGAGGGAATGTGCCTGCCTGAGATCTCCTCATGTTGGGGGAGCGAAGAAGCCGCTGAAACCCTCGGCTGCCCGTGATCCGCAGGGTCGGCTCCCCCGACGGCAGCAGCCAAGAGAGACCAGGGAGGAAAAAAAAAAAAAAAAGACACAGAAAGATGAGGCATAAAGATCTCTTCCTCCGCAAGCTTTTCAGGCTTCCTCGGGTGCTGCTCATTTTGGAAAGCGTGAACAAACAGACCTGAGCAGTTCTCCTGTACGGGGCCAGGAGGGGAAAAGGCATGAGAGCAAAAGAAAGAAATTATTTAAATTGACATGCTCTCCCGTGATTGCCTGCAAAAACAATCACTTTTTGATGATACAGCAACCTGATAGGGGAAGAATTTATAGATAGCATTTCACAGAGGATGAGGGAGGGGTGGCTGGGTGGGGATCCTACAAAACCTGACCGCACAGAAATGCAGAAGGAAATACTGTTCAGGAAAAAAATAAAAATAAAAAATAAAACAATAAGCTTCTCCTGTGCTTTATATGTTGAAAAGTCTTGGCCGTCAATCCTCATTTTGACATTCATCCCAGATCCATTTTAGAGGCAGCCCACAGACTCAACAGGGCGAGAGAAAACGC
This sequence comes from Mirounga angustirostris, assembly GCF_029215605.1. Taxonomy (NCBI): domain Eukaryota; kingdom Metazoa; phylum Chordata; class Mammalia; order Carnivora; family Phocidae; genus Mirounga; species Mirounga angustirostris. Next base: position 13,473,030 of record NW_026991716.1, on the reverse strand, counting down.
TAAATCATAATTACCTCATAAAAGCCAAGCCTGTTTCTCTGAATGCTTGAGAACTGGTATAGCTTCTCAAAATATCATAAATCTATTGTGTTCTCTCCTGTTTTACTTAACAGCCAATTAATGTTACTGCTTAAAAGAATTAAAGCCAGGGCCCAGAGGAGGGTGAGAGTAGGGGAAATCAAGGTCTTTAAACTTTGGCAAGCGGGAGAGCGCACGTGCTCATGTAGCCCGCATTACAGGCTCATTAAAAGGCTCAGCCGCAGAAAAAAAAAACCCTGCCACCATGCACATCCATGGATAGGATCTTGTTCTGATTAGCATACTGGAAAGGAAAACATTTTTCAACACAGTCTTGAGTCGGTTTTAATATCCGACAGGCTGACACCGGACACGAAGGCGGGAGATCTTGCTCCTCTCTGGGAAGTCCTCCTGCCACCCACGTGGCCCACGTAATCAGGGGGAGCAGTGGGATGCATCAAAACAAGCCCTAAGGGGGTCCTCCTGGCATCGGTGACTCTGGCCCCAGCAAGGTCTTACGACGCCACCACGCATCGCCCAATGAAGACCATAATAAAACCCTGGGTTTTTTCCTCACAAGCCACTTGGTCATTCTCATGAAGAGAGTGCTGTCAGGTGGCACCCTAAATTCTCAGCAAAGACCGAAGCTGTGCATGCTTCCGGGCGGTGCCTGAAAACCAGCCTGGAAAGACGTAGAATCAGGAGCACTTAGGCTCTGACCATACCTCCTTACGGCCTTGGACCCCAGTTCCTGGCTCTGGGAAATGAAGATGTCAGTGATTGCCAGTGGTCCCTGGGGCAGAGCCATTCTAAAATGACCTAGGATATTAGGTTTGTCATATGTGAATCTCTCTATCGTATTGCAAGGTCTGACCAGGATGATATTCAAAATACGTAACCAGCCGTGGGGCATGGGTACCAGGATGACTGGCCGGCCGGTTGGAATGTGGTCGGTCACTGCATTAGTGACAGGGGGACATGACAGGCATGGCACTGCCTGTGTGGGCTGGCTCAACATCACCCTGGTCCCTGAGGGTTGTCAAAGTTGTTCTGAACTGAGGCTTTAGAAGGGAAGGGGAGGGGCTTGTAAGATGACATGGACGGCCAGGAGACGGCCAAGACGCAGATGACTATTCGAAAGTGGGACTCAAGGAGAGAGAACCAGATCTGGGCAGAGAATAGTGAGCGGGGGTCTTAGAGTCAGGCTGACTTGGCTCAGGTCCTCCTGCAGCCCCAGGTGTGTGGCCTTTAGGGAGCTACTTAACTTCTCTGGGCCTCAATTTCTACGTCTGTAAAATGGAGATAAAGTGGGGTGTCACAGAGGAGACAAAACTAAACACACGAGGCCAAATATAGTACGTATCACAACTTATTCTTGATAATGCTTCAAAATGCCTATAAAATTTACCTCCCAAGTCATCTCTCAGTGGGTCTAATGCAGCCAGATTTTCCTCTAACAGAACAGATTAAATTCTTAGCCTCAGTTTATGGGCCATTTTGGATGGGGAAAAAAAAAAAGAATTGGATCGTAAATTTATCACCAGAATCATCCTTGGTGTTGTGAGATGCTAACAGCGTGCAAGGCATCCCGGGAACAGAGATCATTCGCGCGATCTCACATCTCCCGTGCACTCTGGGGCCCAGGTTCACTGAGTGGAATTGGGAGTAAAATCATTTGCACCAATTATATTAAATCCATTCTCTCTCTCTTGCACCTCCATGCCTCCCTCTCTGTGAAGTATACACCACTGAATTTATCTAGGTTGGATAGGCCAAATGCATGCATCATGCCACTCTACTATAATTAGATACACATCTCACACGATGGGTGTAAGGAGTGAGGGGTGAGTGCTTGTCAAGGGTACAGCGTAAGGGCTCGTACGTATTTAATCAGTACAAAGTGCCTCTCTTCTCCCTCCCATTTGAGGGAGCCCAAAGGATGACTATTTTTTTAAGAGAATCAGACAAATCACATGTATGGAAGCCCTACCCTCATTCAACATCTTCACCCTTTTTTTCTAAAGATTTTATTTATTTGAGAGAGAGCACAAGCAGGGGGAGGGGCAGAGGGAGAGGGACAAGCAGACTCCCCACGCTGAGCATGGAGCCCCACCCAGGGCTCGATCCCAGGACCTGAGATCATGACCTGAGCCGAAGGCAGACGCTTTAACCGACTGAGCCACCCAGGCGCCTCTCAACATCTTTATCCTGGAATGTCCCTGCAGGTGGCAGCCATAGACAGAATGTGTCCTCCTAGAATTCCTATGTCGAAATCCTCACCCCCAATGTGTTGGTATAAGGAGGTGGGGCTTTGGGAGGTGTTTAGGCCGGGAGGGTGGTTAGTGCCCTTATAAAAGTGGCCCCAGAGAACTCCCTCACCCCTTCCGTCATAGTGAAAATGCAGGAATCTGTGAGCGGGAAGTGGGCTCTTGCCAGACACCAATCTGCTGGCACCTTGAGCTGGGACTTCCCATCTCCAGAGCTATGAGGAGTAAGCTTCTAAGCCCCTCAGTCTAGGGTAGTTTGTTATAACAGCCTGAACAAATTAAGATGGTGATAGGAAGTTGAAAAAGAAGGACAGAAGGAGGGCGAGAGGGAGGGAGGACAGAAGGAAAGAGGGGAGACCCCTGAAGAGCGTGTCAGGGGAGAGTTTCTGGAATGATGATACGGACGGCTGAGACGGCTGGGAAGGCGTTACAGCTTGATTCTGCTGGTCCAGGAGCTCATGAGGGTGAATTATTTATTGCTCGCTTCCTCTCCTATGGACCAGGCACCGTAATAGGCCTTTTCATGTGTGACGGGCAAAAAAAAACACACCGAAAAACAAAAAACAAAACAGTACTTATTCATAGCCTCACCCTTTTCCACCTGTCCAAAAGGATTCTGTGCCGCTCTGCGGTCCTTGAATCTTTGGTTGCAGAATAGGGATGTAGTGCAGAACAGATGGACTCTGTAGGGCTGGAGTTATGCACTTGCTGGGAAAGACAGTGTTTCCTGTGGAACAGAATCCAGCAAGGAGGTGAGAAAAAGGAGTAGGGTGAGAGGCGTAGGTGGAGAGAGCAGGAACATGGGCTTGAGCTATCTGGGGAGTTTGGAAAAAGAGAAAAGAGATGTGCATTGGGGGGTAAGGTGGGGACACTTCCCAGGACACGGGATGGGGACGGGGGTGTGGAAGGTTCTAGAGGACTTTGAAGCATATTAGGAATGCAACCCCACGTGAAGGGAGCAAAGTTCTCATTAACCTTCAAATAAATTTTAGGAACCATCATTCTTCCTTACTTTTGTAGCTTACTTAAAAAAAAAAATCTCTCCTCTTGTAGTATAATTCTTTCATTCAACTGTCACGATTTCTCTTCCATCTTGAACCTCAGATCTTGTTGAGCTTTTTTCTCTTTTTCATTTTTCATTACTAACCAGGAAGATAATTGCTCAGGTCAATCTCTGAAATATCAGTTTGTAACAACCATAGAAATTTGCTGTAATTAAATAGAGCCCCCCAATTCAGCAGTATTCACGCCCTACCCACAGGGCAGAGTGGGAGGACAGAGACATGCTTTCCGAGGACTTCCCTGAACATTCTGTACGAGTTGTCAAGTTGTCACTCTCCCAGCCTGAGTTATTCGGGGTGCGGCCACTCTCCACCGCAGACCTGTGACCATCAGTCACAGCAGGCTTGTCCAACAGCTTGCACTCTGAGGAGCCTGAGCTGCCTCCCGAGCATCTCTTACTTCCAGAGGTGTGAAGACAGAGGCACGTCTCCAGCCCCAAGGACTCGCGTGAGGCTAGGAAACTTGGAAGGGCCTTGTGGCACCACGGCCACCGTCCCAGAAATGGAACCAGGGCCGCAAATTAAACAACCCGTCTGCAGAGACCTGAGTCGCCAGCAGACGTTGCAAATTATTAATACCCCCTCCTGCTAAATCCTCAGAATTTGCAAGAGAGTGCCTCAGCAGCTGAAGCCCAGTCTTCCAGCAAAGGACTCTACCCCCACCCCACCGAGAAAGGTGCGAACAAGAGAATTAGTCAGGGCCTGTCCTGCGGAGTCTCAGCTGCTCCTTTCCTTCTTTCTGAAAGTGAATGTGACACCTGACACTAAGCCATCCAAGAATCTTAGGGCATCTGGCAAGCCAGTGAGTTGGAGTTTGTGTGGTTGCTTTCACAATTAACAACTTGCAAAGATACGTTTCTGAAATCTCAGAGTTACCTTCTTAATGATGTCAATGCCTCAGAGTTAATTGAGTAAAAATCTTGCTTTCGCCAGTCACAAATAACCTTTTTAATCGACAGGATTTCAATATATCTTCCGGGTCCGCTAAAATGGAAATGACAATTGCTGTATTTCTGAATCTTAAAAAAAAAAAAAATTTTTTTTTCTAAACAAATATCTACTACTACTGGGACTTGGGGATGCAAGGTCAGACACAGATAGGATATATCAACGCTGCACCTGGATTCAGAGGAAAAAGGGTCTTGGAAAATAGTCAAGCGGACAGGTGGTAGGGTCCTGTTCTCCTGTGATGGACACTGCTGAAGTCCTAAGGGGTAGGCTAGGAATTCCCATGAGTGTCTCTGTCACTTTTCACGTATGTGTCTTATCACAACCCCCTCCAGGGACACGTGCCTGCATCCACTTCCCAGATGCTGATACCCAACTGCCACCAGCTTCAAATTCCTTCTCTGATAGGAAAGACAAAGGGGACAGGAGGTGGGATTTATGATAATCGTTTGTGTCCAGAACTCTATCATGTTTCCGATGTTTATTGCACCATATTAAGAAATTAGGATGTTAGGTGCACTGCACCCGAAGTTTCTTTTAAAAAGTGTTCTGCCTTATTTCCAATACCCTTTGGTGGACTTCAGGCAGGGGACAATCAGGCAGCTGGGAGTCTCTAAATGGATAGCAGGAGGGGAGGGAGCAGGGACAGAAGAGCGCTAGGACCTGGTCAGGGCGTAGCCCTGCAGAATGGGCAGGCATTCCACGTGTCCATCTCAGTACACCTGGACAATGGTGCCCCTAGCCACCACTTCCCTGCTCTCATGCCTCCTTGGTGAATTACCTTTAGCTTCCATCATATGAGGATGCTTGATATTATCTGAAATGATAGTAGAGACCCTGAGTCATCTAGCTACCATTTCCTCCATGGATTGGTTCCTCAGTATGATCCTTACAACTCTGCAAGGTCTGGGGAACCTCAGAGGTACGCATCCTCATCTCAGTTCTACTGGCTCCATCACCTCGAATCTCTCACAGTCTTTCCAAAGATTCATCCTTTTTCCATCCTCCAGTGGTTGCAAAAAACAGTGCATCTCAGCTAAGAGATCCTTTATGCCCTAGTGTGAATAATTCGATTAACATTTACTCATGAACTTCTTCTCGACCTTTCTCATCATCTTTTTTGTCTCCTTCTGTGCTTGGAAAATTGGGCCAATGCTTTTCAAGGCCCCTTCTAAACACAGTGATCTCATTTTGTTCTATATTTCTGATTAGCACAAGATGTCTAGTAGACTCTCAATTCAACTTTAAAGTTGAATCTAAAGTGGTATTAACTATGGTCATTTGATACATAACTGTATTAATTTAATCTACATTAATGCCCCCATAGCTAATATTTTTCTTGTTATAAAATCACAGCTAGAAAAAATTAAAAGATCTAATAAGCCGGGTCTCTAAACTCCAACCATTAAAACTGAGACACACATGGAATTCTGCAAAATATCCAGACTTCATTGTTTTCATGTCTATTCTTTTTTTCCTCCACATGGTGTAATGGGAAAACAGGACGAAACAAAACAAAAACGTTGGACTTGGGCTCTTAATTCATTACTTTTTGTTTTCATGACCTCAGGTAAGTCATTCAACCCTGCTCCCTGCCCCCATCTCCTCATTTATAAAATGCGGGTTTGAATTATATCACATTCATTTTCAAAAGGCTTTTTATTTTTAGACATGGAAACCTTTCTTCAAAAGAAATCTTAGGGAGATGCACAATGCATATAACAGATAAAAGCAGAGTTCCCTGGTTGAAACAGGGATGGCGAGAACCTAAGACTCACCGCCTAGATCCTGTTATGCAAATTTCACCCATCCCCATCACCTTTTAACAATTTATGATTTCTCACACAAGCACAGCTTTGGTCTGTGTGAGCATTCACATTCACCGTACCTGTCTTTGGTAGAGTCTACCTGTAAGCGTGTGACTTTGTGTGGGTTTATATGAGCATATAGAAGAAATCCAAATTTCCCACAAACACCTTGAAATCTACGACTCGGAATGAGAGCAAACATTGCTAGTGCTTCGAGTCCCAAGCCTAACCCAGAACGGCAGCCCCACACACACTGCCCCCAGGGATCGCTGCCCGCCTCCTGGGCCAGGCAGTGGATGTCTCATTCGTATTCTGGCAGGTGCAGCTGTTCTTCCCCGCCTGGTCCACTTGGCCCCGTTATCTCTCCTGTGGGACACCAAAATCCCTGCCCATGGCCGTTGTGTCCACTGCTCCACAAGGCAAGGTTGGCTCTTGCTGGTTGATGGTTCCGCACATCAGTGCTCTGCTGACCACGTGCAGGTATGGCTGTTCCATTGTCAACAGTGCCCCACGAGGTAGTGCAACCTCTTGGTCTTGGCTCTTGGGCATCAGCATCCCCAGTGCGGTGAGCACTTGCTGGACCAATGCCCTGCAGCACGGTGGGAAGACTGCCTCCTTACCCACTCCCATTGTCACCACTTCATAGGACTCAAACAGGTGGCCAGTGGGTACTGGACCAGAAGACACATCTATGTGACAGGTCACACTATGCAGAGTACTACCCCTCCCCTAGAATGAATAAGTCAAATTCTTTGTGCCTTGTTTGTTTCTCCCCTAATGCTCTTCCAGGAGGCTTCTCAGCCCTTATGCAGATAGACTTCAGGTTTCTGAATGCCAGCTGACCCATCTCGGGCTCATTCTGAGATCCAGACATGCGGTTGAATCCGTGCATGGTTACAGTATAAATCAATAGCATCTTCTTATTAATATACCCACCAACTGGAGAGCTCGGATCTTCTCTCACAAGTTTTCATTTCGGGATGCATGCACAAACTCTTCACCTATGCTAGGCAGACATTAAATACCAACATTTTCAGCTGAAATCCAGCGGGGAACCTTGTGAACAATTACACTGTGCATAAAAGGAAGAGGCTTTAGATCCCAGTAGAAAAGTCTTACTTCACTACGCGATGACATCGCTTTGATTTTTGGCAACTGGTTTCAGAACTAACACGAGTAATACCTGTGCCTAAGAAATCTGCTTAGATCAGTATCTCCCCAAGAGTGACATGCACAACCCCCTGTGTTATGAGATCCTCCAGAAATAAAAGAATGCATGAACAAGTTTTGGGGAACTCCACATTCTATGTCTTAAAGGATCCCAATATGCTTCGACACACTCAAGATTAGAGAACTATTGAATAAAGAAACTTTTAACTTTTTATAACTCGTTGTTTTTAAATACACTGATAATAAAACTCTTTTTAAAAAATCTAATCCTTTTTAATATTCCTCCGAAGTAATGTTTTATGGAGTGCATTTTGAGAAAGTTAGCTTAGAAGGGGGGTCAGCAAACTATTGCTGTAAAACATCAAATAGGGAAATATTTCAGTTTTGCAACCCTATGCTTTGTAGCAATTACTCTTCTTTGCCACAAAAGTAGCCGTACACAACGCATAAACCACTAAGCGTGGCTCTGTTCCAACAGTACTTCGGTGACGGACATCGAAATTTAAGTTTCATGTCATTTTCTTGTATCACGAAGTATTTTTCTCCTTTTGGCTTTTTCCAGCCACATTTAAAATTCCAACGAACATTTAAAAATGAAAAAGAAACTAGGGCTGTATGAACATAGGTAGTGAGCTGAATTTGACCTGTGGGGTCGTATTTTGCCAGTCCCTAGCTTGGAAGTACTACCAGCTAGTAAAAGAACTGAATGTCTATGTAGATACCAGACCCACAGTCCCTGGAGCAGAAACCCCGTCTGGTCTGCTTATCCCCCATTCTATCTCCATACTCAGTTTGCTGCCGAGGACTGTGACAAACCATATGGTACATACTTCTAAATATTTTTTAAATGAGGGAATAATCACCAATTCAATTTACCTGTTAATAGCATGACCAAAATTTAGTTTGTATTGGCCCTGATCACTGGATATGTCAGCGTAAGTGGCAAATGGGAACCCATGACTCCGATGGGTTCGTTCAATGCCAACAAGAATTTCACACCTTTTTGAATAGCATTTGATTGCAATTACATATTGCTACAGCTGCCTGGTGTACAAATTCAGGCCATTAATGATCAGATCAGCCAGCTAGAATAAAAACAAATGCATTAGAAAAAGTTGCCCCGTCTTTGCAAGACAGGAATTTAGATTCAGTGGTGACATCTGGATTGGAACACATACTTCCTTTATTCGAAGCTGCCTTTTTTTTCGTGCTCCCTGGAAAGGGTCTGTTGAGGTGTCCCCCGAGGCCTCTATTTGTCTCCATCAGTCCCAAGAAAGTTCGTTGCAACAAGCTTGACTTCTGGGCTTACTCCCCACATTCAGGTTCTTTCTGGGACTGTCCTGTCCTTTGGAAGTTTCCATTGGTACGATGGCGTTGCTCATTGGATGACAACTGCCTGCCTGATTATAGTCCTGTCCCCTCACTGACACCCTCCCTAACAAACTCCAGGCTGCTCAGTGCTCCTTCCTCTGAACATACTGATCGATTGATCAATTCATCAATTCATTCATTCAACAGATGCTTACTGAGCAGCCAGTATGTGCCCCATAAAATGCTGTAGCCTAGAAATTTAAGCATGAAAAACAAAAACTCCCTTCAAGGAGTTCGTAACGCAGTGGAAGAGCCAGACAATGAGAGGGGCTTGGAGGACACTGAGAACCTCTCCACCAGCCCTTACTCACACACAGCCTGGGACCTTCAGTTCCCTTTCCAGGGGTGGATGCTATTACTCTCCAACGGGTTATGGTTCCTTGAGGGCAGACACTATGCCCTTTGTCTGTTTCACCTCGAAAGCGCCCCACACAGTGATTCCTTACATAGTAGATTCTCAGCGAGCATCTGATTGGTTTTGGGGCCATGAACAGAAAGCATAAATAAACTAGGGAAGAGAAATTGCAGACTTTATTGTGCAGTTTTGACACTGGATAGTTTGCTTCTCCATGACATAGATTCACCCAGACTTTTGTGCTGTTGGTGAGCAGTGGTCCCAAGGGTATGGCGTGGGGCAGGAAGGGACAGTGGGATCTGGACCTGCTCTGGGTCCTGGAGGACAAACAGCTGATAGGGAGTGGGGGGAGGGTGAGCAGTTTCCTTGATGGCCTTTCTCTCATGATAAAGGCCATTGTGTTGGGTGGTCCCTCAACTACAGTGGACCTCAAAGGATTCACTTCCTAGATATACCCCCACCTCCACAGGAGTGCCCCAGTAGACCAGATCCTGTGCAGGGGGCAGTGGTGACACTTTTGTTTCTATAGGAATTTTCAAAACAACAGAGTAGCTTGAGTCTAATGGCTGAACCAAGCTATGCAGCCAGATCTCTCACAGCGGCGGACCTGCCCAGCCCTGGCTGTCTCGCCAACCAACCACATGGCAACCTGGCCATGCCATCCACGCAGGTACAGCTGGTCCTCATGCCTCCATTTCCCATGGACAGGTGGTGGAGTCTAGTGGTGAGGCTTTGGAATTAAGAAGGCATTGGTTTCGTATCTCTCTGTTATCTGAGACAAATCACTATTCCTCTGAGCCTTAGTTTTTGCGTTTATGAAATGGGGAAAATTATACCCTTTTTTAAAGATTTTATTTATTGATTTGAGAGAGAGAGAGTGCATGAGCAGGGTGGGGAAGGGCAGAAGGAGAGGAAGGAGAGAGAATCTCAAGCAGACTCCGTGCTGAGGGTAGAGCCTGACATGGGGCTCAATCCCAGGACCTTGAGATCATGACCGGAGCCAAAATCAAGAGTCAGACACCCAACCGATGGAGCCACTCAGGCACCCCCATAATATCCTTTGCTGTTGTTGGAGGATGGCAGGGGAGGGTGTTTGTAAAGGGCTGGGCACCAGCATATGCTTCACAAATGTAGCTGGTATTACTTATTACCTTCTTCCCACAGGGTCGTTTGCAGGACCGTGCTCACTCTGGCCTGCTGCAGCACGTGGGCCTCCCAACTCCTGGGACAGTCCTGTGTTCTGCACAGTGAGCCACGGCTAGATTCCCAAGGACATCACCCTGGGGCTTTTGGGTTTGACTTTCCGTGGATCAACTAAGTGCTTCGCCATCCCGCCATCTGTTTCTCATCTTCGTGCACTGTGGTTCCAGATTATGATGTCTCCTGCCCTTAAAGAATATGGGGCTTGTGTTTCTGTTTATTGTTCTCTTCGCTGTTTTGGAGCGATTCTTGAAAAAAAGGAGGGTAGAAACATCTTTGCTCTGTCATCTAAAAACCTGGTTAATCTCTTCCGATATTTTGATGAGCACAACACATAATAGGGTATTTTAGAAATCAAACGTAATCTCTCCCCTCCCTCGTCCTCCTCCCCTAGGCCCTTAAATACAAGAAAGTACACAATAGTTTCCTGCCATCAGCACATTCCTCCCGCCCCGTCCCACAGGCCCTGCTCTCGGATGAAGCAGTCAAGGCTAGGCTTTGCCTGACTCGTAGGAGAGAGGGATGTAATTGGAGGGAGGAGAACATTACAACAAACCAGCTGCTCTTCGGAGGTTGATTTTCCTTTTGGAAAGCAGCAGAAGCAATCACCGTGGCTCATTAGAAGGCCTAACACACTGGCTGCAAAACTATATTTGGAAAACGTATTCACTTAGCTCTGAAGTGGTGAGAGGGTGTGAAAGGGTGGAAGGAAGAGGAAAAGACAGATCAGGGCCTGCCTGGGTGTAGACTTGAATCAGCAAACAGGTCATTTGAATTAGATTCTAAGAGGAACAAGACAGGGCTGGAGCTGGGACCGCAGGCCAAGTATGGACCTGGGTCTTGACACGCCTAGCACTGGAAAGCTCCAGTCCGTTAGCAGAGCGAGCTTGCCCATGGAGACGTCATTGGGCCAAGTGGGAAGAAGGTAAAGATATAGTTAATGTAATGTGCCCTGAGAAAGTCCACTCCAGGCTCAGGTTTCCAGGGACCTGTGGCATGCGTCTGTGGACCTGCCCCGAAGTTTCCCACCGAATCACATCCAGGCCCATTGAATGTAATGGGCCATTCCATTCCATCTTTACCTTTCTGCAGCTTTCTGACCAGAAACTGTCAACACCACAGGCTACAAGCTCTCGTCTTGTACTTGATCAGAACCAAAGGAAGTGTCCTGGGACTGGAAGGACATACTCTGGGCAAGAAAGGCATGCATGGTTCAGGAAGTTGGTAGGGTGGGACTAGCCCAGAAAGAACTTGGAAAGTCACCTCTGCTCTCTTCTGTTGGATGAGAGCACCGGGAGCCCTTCCTCCCAGTAACCCTTCTCATATGAGTTATGTAACACAGCCATTTAATTTATATGTAGGGGTGCCTGGGTGGCTCAGTCAGTTAGGAGTCTGACTTTGGCTTAGGTCATGATCTCGGGTTCATGAGATTGAGCCCTGAGTAGGACTCTGTGTTCAGCAGGCAGTCTGCTTGAGATTCTCTCTCCCTTCCTCTCTCTCTGCCCTTCCCACTGCTCATGTTCTCTCTCTCTCTCCAATAGATAAATAAAATTAAAAAAATGATACTTAAGCAGTCCCCAGTGTTGGTACAGTTCTTTATATATATTTTATAAAGTACTTTTACCAGGGCTGCCAAGAGCTGCTTCTTGCTTAAAAAAAAAAAGGTCCTCCCAGCAAGGACGGAGGATAGAGGTGGGAAAACAGTCTTTATATAGCATTTGTATTAATATGCAACACAGACAGGATCCAGGCCCCTTGGGATTCCTTAGTCTCAGTAATTTCTACTTGCCTTCCCCCTGCCCCACTGATGACCCCTGGCTTTCTCATAAAATATCTCATTAAAACTCAAGTAGATATTACTGTTCCTATTTCATAGGAATTAAATGGAATTGGAGAAGTTTTCATGACTTGCCCAGGGCCACCCATCGACATAACACCATGGCGGGGACATGGAACCAAGTTACTCTCATGTCAGTTCCTGTCGACCACAGGGCATTAATCAGAAATGTGCAATCCTTGACAGAAAACCTGAGCACCAATAACTGAAACAGTAGGTAGGGTTGAGTTATCTAAGTCTGGGGAATTTGCCCCAAGGAAGCAGGTTTCTACTGTCTTTCTGGTCTACCATCTTTATTTCGCATATGGCTTCCATCTTCATACTCATAAGCTGTCTGCTATTCCTCAAGGCATTACATCCTCATTCGAGGAAGACAAAAGAAGTTGTTGTCCCAGGGCTGCCATACAACGTACCACAGACTGGGTGGCATAAAATGATAGACATTTATTCTCTCAAAGTTCTAGAGGCCAGAAGTCCAAAATCAAGGTGTGGGCAGGGCTGCCTTCCCTCTGAAGGGTCTAGGGAAGAATCCATCCTTGCCTTTTCTGGTTTCTGGTGTTGCCAGCCATCTTTGGCAATCCTTGGCTTGTAGATACATCACTCCAACCTCCACCTTCATCTTCAACTGGCCTTCAACCCTGGGTGTCTGCACCTCTGCATTCAAATGTCCCTCTTTTTCTTCTTTTTTTTTTTTTTAAGATTTTATTTATTTATTTGACAGAGACACAGCGAGAGAGGGAACACAAGCAGGGGGAGTGGGAGAGGGAGAAGCAGGCTTCCCGCTGAGCAAGGAGCCCATGTGGGGCTCCATCCCAGGACCTTGGGATCACGACCTGAGCCAAAGGCAGACGCTTAACGACTGAGCCACCCAGGCACCCCTAAATGTCCCTCTTCCTATAAGGGCACCAGTCATATTTGATCCAGGGCCCATTCTAACTCAGTAGGACCGCATCTTAACTTGATTACATCTGCAAAGGCCCTATTTCCGAATAGGGTCGCATTTATTGGTAGTTATGACTTATTTGGGGACACTATTCAACCCTGCACAGAAGGGTAGAAAAATTACTAACAAGCTTCTTTTGTGTCCTATGGCCACGCTAACTGCAAGGAAGCCCAGAAAATCAAGTAGAGGTACACAAGGGAGAAGGAAGTTGGAATGGAGGACAGGTGAGTCGGATACACAGAGTTCTTATTTAATCAGCTTCTTGGTTTCAAGTGAAAGGAAACTAACATTTATTGATCATACAGTAGTCGTGGCACTTACTAGGTTCTTTATCTACATGATCTTATTTAATATTGTACATCCTTTCTCTGTGTCTCCCTATTGGATTGTCAGCTCAGTGAAAACAGGGCTATATCTTCCATTTCTTTTATACATCATACAAATTGGAGCCCAGTACCTTACCAGGTACCTTACTGCCCCTTCTTCCCTAATTTCTGCTCATCTATTCTTTCCCAAGGGCCTCCTGATGCCCACCATGGAAACTGGCCCATCTGGGATATTGTTTTCTTTCTCCTCCTTTATCCTTGTTTTGTTGTTGTCGTAAGGGAAATAAGCAGCACTTATACTGCAGAAGTAATTCAGTGGGCTGCCCCTCTGTGACCCAGGAAAGAGTAACTTCCTGTCAAGGTACTGCTACCTTGGAGGTACCGTGCATGAGAAAGACTACAGAATAAAGAATTACCATTTTTTTTTAAAGATTTTATTTATTCATTTGACAGAGAGAGAGAGTGAGAGAGCATGCAGGAGAGGGTCAGAGGGAGAAGAAGGCTCTCCGCAGAGTGGGGAGCCAGATGCGGGACTCAATCCCAGGACCCTGGGATCATGACCTGAGCCGAAGGCAGACGCTTAACCGACCGAGCCACCCAGGCGCCCCAAGAATTACCATTTTTTAAGAAGCTAAATTTGAATTCTGAAAAGGAATCTAGAGTCATGTGCTCTGCTCTCTAGAATCACAGCTGGAAGGCATGCCCTTCTGTTCCCAGTTTTTAGACCCATGCTAGCTTGTCCTAATCCCCATAAGTGTTTCTGAAGAGAAAGGAGAGGGGTATTAGCACCAAGATCCGGTATCTAAATATCACACCTAGGAAGGTAAAAATATAGGTAGATATCAGCTAGATGGGAAGGTAGACAGGGTATCTGGACAAACCCTGTGAAGTTCTGGGTGTCTGCAATGTTCACTCCTTGTGCTTTGAACCAGGGTCTCTACCTCCCTGGGCACAGCTGAAAGGACCAAAGATGAGCACCTGGCCTGGCCAAAAGGCAGCCCGCAATGGCAGTGGCTCTGGGCCAGAAGTGCACAACAGAAACACCTGGGGAGACTTTCCAAAATACTAATGTCCAATTCAACTGGACATTCTCATTTATTACATATCTCCGGATCCCCAGGAAGTGTGCTTTGAAAAAGCTATACAGTTGCTTCTGATGTGCTTCCCAGGTAAGCTGTGTGCTGGCTTTACAGAAATGTTGCCCAAAAGGGGTTGGGCACCTGCCTAAACTGGACAGTGATTAGGTAAATCAATCCAACCCTTTTTAGAGGAGTTTGACTGCAGGACCTGCAGAGAGGTGGGGATGCTGGAGAGTCCGCAGTGATGGAAGTGGTGAGCCAGGGCCACTATTTGGCTGATACGTCAGAGCCCTGGCACAGAAAGCAAGGGATGCTTGATCTGAATGGACAGTGAGGAGGGTAGATGCTGTGTCATCAGGGGCGCCATGATGTTATAAAGCTCTGACTGGACTATTGAGGAATAGTGACAGCCATGCTCATTTCTCAGGAGGGCCTGCCTGCCCCCTCCCGGGTCCCCTGACCTCCTCCTTGCTTGTCTATCCCACATCAGCGCTCGCTTGCGGAGGTAACCTGGGGTGTCTCTGTTGTTTGCAAACTGGAAGAACTGAAAACAGAAAAACAGAGGGACAGATTCATTCAGTACTCCTCAGGCACTTATTTAATAATGAGAATATAAAGAATATATGTGTTTTTCATTAACGAAGTGCTGAATAAGACAGACTGTATCCCTATTTTTATGGAGCTTACGTCCTAGTCCATTAATCAAACAACTATAAAGAAATTGACAAGAGGTTTCAGATGAGGCTAAGTGCTGTGTTTGAGAATGAGGGGGGGCGGGCAATACTTTGGGTATGCTGGGGAGGTGGCCTTCGGGCTGCCTACCTACATATCTATATATCTACCATGAGAACTGTGATTTTTTAATACTAAAAGGTCCTTTAGAGATCATCTTTGAATTGTTTCACTTTACAGATTAGGAAACAGGCTCAGAGAGGGGAAGAGACTTGTCTGTGGTCACACAGCAAGTTAGTACCAGGATGTAAGATTCCCATCTCCTCACTCAGTGGAGGTCTCTTTGGGTGTCAGAACTGCTCTTGCCACGGATCCATCCGCTGCTTTAAGAAGGGATGGCTGGAAGGGAGGGGAGAGCATAACGCTACTTCTCTTTCAATTATTGACAGCCTCTTATTCTTGTCATCACTTTGGGCCAATTTCTTTCTTACCCGAAGGGCTTGCAGGGACGTGGCAAAGGGTGGAGGGCCAGGCAAGTTTTGCAAATTACAGGGGACTCCTTGGTGCCAGAGCACCCCATTACCAGTTACCACTGGCTGACAGCTGTCTGAGCATCTCTCTTCCCCAGAGATTGCCGGGAGAGGAGCTGAGAAGAACAGGGAGGCAGCACCGAGGAAGGAAAGATGATCCTCCTCCACTCACTTAGACTTGCACCGGTATGAAAATAATCATCCACTAAAGGCACGTTTCCACCCTAACGTGATCATGGTCTCCAGAGATTTGCCATTCCCTGCCTCTTCTCCCTTTCTGGTCTGCCTGGGCTTCTCTCCTCCTTCCACACGCCTCCTCCCCCACTTCCTTCTTTCTTTCCTCTCTCTCCCTCACACCATGTTACCATTATTGTCAGTAGAACGAGCTGCATGCATGCCAAATCAGGTCATTCACAAATATAGAACAAACGTCTGTCACTACAGATTTACCACTATGACTAAAGCATGGCCCTTCTGTCTCTGAAAAGTGTGCCCATTAGTTCTGTGGGATCACAGCCCCCGGAGACTTTACACCCTCTACCTTAGCTTCACCGAGGTAAGCATTCTTCCAATAAACATCCGTTTTGGGGTGTCTTTGAATGATGTATTGTGGTGGCTCCATTTGTGTTTCTAAAGCCCAGACAAAGTCGGCCTTTCCCTGTGCCCCTCCCACCCCACCTCCATTGCGTGGATGCAAAGCCATTTTCTGGAGTTTAGGGCTTAGCTGTACATATTTGTTCTGGCTGAAACCGCTGGAGGATATTTGCTGAAAATTAGATAACTAACAACACTGCATTAAAGAAAAAGAGGGTAACGCAGGCAACTTTTCACAAAAAAGAGTGAACCAGAAACACGACAACTAAATGCAACACATAATCCTGTACCACATGAAAAACACAAGTAAAGAAGAAAAGAAAGAAAGAAAAAGAAAAAAAAAAAAGCTAACGAAACATCAAACCCTACTTATGTTATTCAGAATTCTGTGTCCGATGTTTTAAATTCACCATGTACTTCCACATCGTTAAAATCAGAGCAATTCTCCATTCAATCGGATATTGCAACATACTAGATGCCAACTGAGAAAAAGAAAAAAAATACAAAAAGGGGAAAAAAATAAAAAGGGGTAAAAAAGGATCAAATATGCTTTTAAAATACCTATTTATCTTGAAAGTGGTCTTGTTTCCAAATGGTTTGGTCCATGTCTGCTCTGAGTCTTACAGATAACTAAAGCAACGCCAAAGACACATATGTATGAATGAGAACTTTGGTAATGAAGATTACAATTCAGTACTGAACCCAAATTCCAAAAAGTTGGAATCTTTCTACAGTTTTCACAGTTTCCCTAGAACAGTCCAGACAAATTCTAGGGGACATCCAAAACCCAATACAAAACAAACAAACAAAATTGCAATCTACTACCCATACACCTTGTTTCTATTTTGATTCTTAGGTTGGGTCTATTTTCAGGGTTGATAATTAAAAAGAATTTTCTTTTTAACATGAAGGCAGTGGAAACCACAAAGGTTAAAGTGAGAAAATCAGCCCTGTTATTACTGCCCCAAATAACTTTATTACCCAATTGACCCCAGTTGTAAATGCCTTTGCCAGTTAATCATTACACTGTTGCTATTGTTATCACCATTGTTATTATTTTGTTCTTTTCTTTGATCATTAGTTTGCTGGTTCAACCATCATACACGGTTATAATAGAAATTCATTCCCTTGTGATGGCTCTTGGACTGCCTATGGGAAATGACTTGGTAGTCTTGCAAACACTGAATCATGCAGTAAATTAACACTCATTTTCATGCACGTTTGCTTGCATGTTGATGACCTGGAAACACATGCTTACACTCCATATTTTCCCTTGTTGCTCCTGATTTGTTTCTTCTGTGGTAGGAATAGAACAATATGGGCTTCCTCCAGGGGACAAAACAACACCTAACTCTGCGGCGTGGAAGGGCGAGAGGAGCAGATGGATACAAACTGTGCTCACAGAGGGCCAATAGAGAACACACAGAGAGGAAATGCTGCTACCTGGTTTCCACCTGGGTACTGCCAACCAGCTTGGCAGTCAGGCAGCCCGGGGAACTGGGAAGGCGTGGGCCAGGAGGAGAGCGGGATCCAACAATGGCTCATAGGACAGTCCTTGAGAGAGGGTATTCTAGGTAGATTGCTCCTCAAGGCCTCACCCTCCTGACACCGAAGAGAAGAAATGGATGTCAATGGATGCCCCGTCTTCACTTCATCAAACCTCTCCTGGCTCGCTTCAGTCTTTTTTGTCCTCTTGTTGGCATTAAGACCAACTAAAATAGCCTTTTATTCACCAAACATCAAACATTGCTTGGTCTTTAGAGTGAGACCAGTAACAGCTTTTTTGCATTATGAGTGGGCTTTGGGCAGGTTATCAACACCTTCCTCAGGGGCGCTGTCCCACAGAACTTTCTGTGGTGAAGGAAATGATCTATCCCTAGATAGCAGCCACTAGCCACATGCGGCTATTGGGCACTTGACGTGGGCTACTTTTAACTGAGGAGCTAAATTTCAATTTTATATGCTTTTGATTCATTTAAAATTAAATATAAATTCAACTCAATTTTTATTTTCCATAATAAAAGGGTTTTTGTCTTTAAATTACCCTGAGCCCTCAGAGCAGTGTATTCTAAAAGTACATTAACTATTGCTTCTCTTATTTTATCTGAATCGCAGGTGGCTAGCGGCTACATACTGGGCAGCGCAGATCTGAAGTACAACTCTGAGCTGCCTGCAGATCTTTCTGGCTATTCCTGTGTCAATTCTGCCAGCAATGTGCTCGTTGAATTGCTTCCATCTAGCTATAAAAGACCTTGGTGCCTAAATCTTCTTATTATAAACCAGGATTCAGGCCAATGTTATCACACCCAAGTATAGGATTACGGTCTATTATCTGATGACACACAAATTGACGTTCTACCCCCGAGTTGACCTTTTTGGGTTCATGTAACACTTTATCTACTCTGGCAGTGGGCCAAAACCTCACCCAAGACATACTGAATCAGAGTCTCTGAAAGGCCAGCTTTGCTTAGGAACTTACAATTTTTACAAGCTTCTCAGGTGATTGTTTTGCAAACAGTTCAAGATCGACTCCTACCACTTCTGCATGGCATTTCAGAACAGACGTATCACCACCAATTCAGCTGAATATGACAAAGATCCAACTCCTCTACTCCCCTCTGGCTACTTCTGCCCTTCCCAATTTGTCCAAACCCAGGAACAATGCCATAGTTTCCATGACATATTGTAAATCTTAGAGTCAATATCACTTTTTTGACTAAAGTACCAATGCTAGAGTGGCTGGTACTTAGGAAACATTCAACAGATATTTAATCACTGTGCTTTTTCTTGTGTCCTTTGTTTCTCATATCTGATTAGCTATAAAGCAAGGTCCTTTCCCCACATCCCATCTCATGTGTCCATTTTATTCTTTCTTTCTTCAACCTCCACAAAGTTAGCTGATAATTTAATCATCTTTGTTTGGCATTACTATAGCCATCATCATCATCATCATCACCAGCACCACCACCATGATCATCATCATTATCATCAGCACCACCATCATCATCATCAGCACCACCATCATCATCATCACCATCATCATCATCATCACCAGCACCACCACCATCATCATCATCACCACCATCATCATCATCATCACCATCATCATCATCACCACCATCATCATCATCACCACCATCATCACCATCATCATCATCACCACCATCATCATTACCACCATCATCATCATCATCACCACCACCACCACCATCATCATCATCATCACCACCATCATCATAATCATCACCATCATCATCATCATCATCCATTGCGGTTCCCTTTATATCAATCCACAAAGGAACCCTGTGAGATAGAAATTATAATTCTTATTTTATAGAGGATTACACTTAAGGAAACTTACCCAGTACCACTCAGGAGCACAGCCCTGATCTGGGAATAACCATTCTGGTGTAAACCACCATGGAACATAGACTGGTATTCCATAAAGACATGACCACAGTCAGGCTGACCATGTCCCAAGGACTCACACCACAGTGGAGATACTTACAACAGTCCTACTTCATTAAGGGTTTCACCTGATCCCAATCAAAAGCAATGAGGTTCACATGAGAAATCGACAGTGGTTGCATCTTTATATTAATTGTTCTTTACGTATTCATTATTTGGGTTTTTTTCACACTTACAGAGTAAGTCCTTCCTTTTTTTTCAAATATTTACTGAACACCTATGTGCCAAATGCTATGCTTGGCATTTGGAGTACAGTGTTGAATAATCAAAATACCTTTTGGATGTAAGACAGATGATATCTTTTCT
Organism: Mirounga angustirostris; assembly: GCF_029215605.1. NCBI lineage: Eukaryota > Metazoa > Chordata > Mammalia > Carnivora > Phocidae > Mirounga > Mirounga angustirostris. Next base: position 13,453,077 of record NW_026991716.1, on the reverse strand, counting down.
ATTCATTTTAACAAATTTATTAAGCACCTTGATATTTCAGGGACTGTGCTAGAAGCTAAAAAAGTAAACAAAATGGAGATAATTTTTGATTTATTGAGTATTAGATATGCACACGTATGCTTAAGTTGAGTGATTAATAAATAATATGTGGTTTTTTGAGATACCACCTTACACCAGCTAGAATGGCAAAAATGGACAGGGAAAGAAACAACAAATGTTGGAGAGGTTGTGGAGAAAGGGGAACCCTCATTTATACTCTTATACTGTTGGTGGGAATGCAAGTTGGTACAGCCACTTTGGAAAACAGTGTGGAGGTTCCTCAAAAATTTAAAAATAGAGCTACCCTATGACCCAGCAATTGCACTTCCGGGTATTTACCCCAAAGACACAGATGTAGTGAAAAGAAGGGCCATATACACCCCAATGTTCATAGCAGCAATATCCGCAATAGCCAAACTGTGGAAAGAGCCGAGATGCCCTTCAACAGATGACTGGATAAAGAAGATGTGGTCCATATATACAATGGAATATTACTCAGCCATCAGAAAGGATGAATACCCAGCTTTTACATCAACATGGATGGGACTGGAGGAGATTATGCTAAGTGAAATAAGTCAAGCAGAGAAAGTCAATTATCATATGGTTTCACTTATTTCTGGAACATAAGGAATAGCATGGAGGACGTTAGGAGAAGGAAGGGAAAAATGAGGCGGGGGGGAATTGGAAGGAGAGATGAACCATGAGTGATTATGGACTCTGAAAGACAAACAAAGTTTTAGAGGGGTGGGGGGAGTTTGGTTAGCCCGGTGATAGGTATTAAGGAGGGCACGTACTGCATGGAGCACTGGGTATTATATGAAAACAATGGATCGTGGATCACCACATCAAAAACCAATGATGTATTGTATGGTGACTAACATAACATAATAAAATTAAAAAAAAAAAACATAAAAAAATGTGGTTTTATGCCACATGGCACAGATAAAATAATTATCTTTGAAATATTTTTCTTGTCTCTCTATGACATTTTAGTCATGTTATTTTTTGGCTTAAAACTCCTCAATATTCAAGTTCAAAATCCTTCCCCTTAGAAATAAGGCCCTTCATTTTTTGGTTTCTGTGCCTGATTTTCCAATGTATCTTTCCAGCATATCTTCAAAATACACCTACATGAGAACAAAACTGAACTTTTCAAGTTTCCTGGCAGTAACCATGCATGTCTGCTTTTGCACTAATTTTCCATTTATCTGACATCTCCTCCCAACTCACATGCTCCCTTCTTATTCTGCAAGGCTCAGCTCAGATTTTAACCTTTCTGAGAAGACCTCTTACCTTTCCCATACAGCCACTCCTATGTCCTAGCAGAATTTGTTACCTTTCCTGCCATAAGGTGATTTGATGTGGGTAGCAGGACTAATCTCAGTCCACCTACTGAGCTGTGTAGGACATGTCTCTACTCAATAGAACACAACAGAACTTTCTGATGGCAAGTGTCATTTTGCCAAGGTAGCAAAAATTTTAACTTCAGTCACCTTTAGGATCTGCTGTTCCCACCCCTGGGCTGTGCCATGGGACTGCAGCTGCACAGTGCTGGGTGGGGATGGGGATGGGAGTTCTCTGCTCAAGGTCTCTCTCCATACAGCCCCTTGGGGTGTTTTGCCATTCTGTTGCCTTTTTGCCATGCCCGGTTATATCTTGCAAACCTATCTGGTCTCATCTGCTGCCTAAATGAGTCATGCATCCATTGCTCTTTGCAGTATTTTCACGGCCCCAGCAGGATGCCCAGGAGCCAGGCTGGCTTCCTGCTGCTCTAAGACTCACAGGCCTCAATCTCTTCACGTCCCCCTCCTCCTTGCAATATGAGGGAGAGTCTAGTCTGATAGGGAGAAGGTGGGGAAAGAAAACACTTACGCTTCAGCCTAATCATCCACCTGGCCACCAGTATTTGTCTATTGCTATAATATCTCCCCATTCTGGGGCTTAAGCTTTTGAAAACAAAAGCTGGGCAGTATACCAGCCTATTTCTTCTTTCAGTCCTGCCAGCTTTTTTGCCTGAGGATATTAATTTGAAGCCTGCTTGAATGGAGGGGAGGTAGGGGAGAGGGAATGAAATAAGAATCTCATGGATTATTTTTGCAGAATAATATACTGCTTTACCTATAAACGAATAAGTATCACACAGTAGAGTGTTTCTTGGTATCGTGAGTCGGCTGGAGGCTGGGTCACCACTTAGTTACCTTTGCATTCTCTGAATCCTGAGTAGCATCTAATGTGTAGGAGACAACAACCATTTATGAATGAATGAGTGAATAAATGAATCAAAATGTCAGTGGCAGCTCTCCCTTGCTTGGAATCTTCAATGGCTTACCATCACCTATATTATAAAATTACAACTTTTTAGCATGACAGTTGAGAACTTTCATTAACTCGTCTCAGTCCTGTTTTATGACCCCATCTTATTTTTTCATTAATCTCTTTATTTGTAGTTTGATTTCTCCACTAAGCTGGGAGCCCCTTCAAGGCAGAGATCATATCATATTCCAATCCAAACTCAAATGTAGTAAAATGTGCTTAATAAGGGCTGCATTAATGCATTATTTAAGCAAAATTCAGAGCATCCACTTATTATTTTGTCAAGATTCTAGTGCCCAAAGCAGGCTGATCTGGAAAGTGTTAGTTCTAATAGAATGGTGACTGCCCAAGGCATAGGTCTTTCTAAATCTTTCAAATGGTATCTATACGGTTATTAGTTTTGCCTGCTGGGTAGCAGGGACACAAAAGTGTTTGTGACCATAGGAGGAAGGGAATCACAGTGTGAAACTGAGGGTGAATATACACAAAATGAGCTCCTTCAGGGCAAGAGTAATTATTATTCCCTTTACCCCCTGAATCAGCACCTAACAAATAGAATCTGCAATACAACAGGAATACTATATATATATATTTATTTATTTATTTATTTATTTATTTATTTATTTTTAAAGATTTTATTTATTTATTTGAGAGAGAGAGAATGAGAGAGAGCACATGAGAGGGGGGAGGGTCAGAGGGAGAAGCAGACTCCCTGCCGAGTAGGGACCCCGACGTGGGACCCGATCCAGGGACTCCAGGATCATGACCTGAGCCGAAGGCAGTCGCTTAACCAACTGAGCCACCCAGGCGCCCAGGAATACTATATTTTTTGAAATCAAGTACTGTGAGTCTGCCAACTTTATTCTTTTGTTTTCCAAAATTATTTTGATCGTTCTAGTTTCTTTGCCTTTCCCTATAAATTTTATAATATTTTTGCGCCTACAAACAAAATAAAACCTGCTAGAGATTACATTAACTCCATGGATTAAGTGGTAGAGGATTGACATTTAACTCTAGTGAGTTTTCCAATCCATGAATATGGTATGCCTCTTCATTTATTTACGTCTTCTTTGATTTCTTTCACTAGCATTTTGTAGTTTTCAACATGCAGATTCTGTACGTTTTTTAATTAGATGTCATCCAAATGTTTTATTTTGGGGAGTTATTATAAATGGTATTGTTTTAATTTCAGTTTCCAATTGTTGATTGCTAGTCTATTGAAATTTAACTGATGCATGTGGATATTGTATCCTGCAAGCTTATCAAGTATACTTATTAATTTTAGGAGGATTTGGGTAGATTCCATGGATCTTTCTATGTAGATAATTATGCCGTGTTCAAATACAGTCAGTTTTTCTAATTTGTATGCCTTTTATTTCTTTTTCTTGCTTTATATTACACTGCTTAGGACTAATAGTATAATGTTGAGTCAGAGTGGTAAAAACAGGTATACTTATTTTGTTTCTAATCATAGATAAAAGCCCTTTATAAAGTTAAGAAAGTGCTCTTCTTTTCCTACTTTGCTGAGAATTTTGATCAGGAATGGATGTTGAGTTTTTTCAATGACTTTTCTGCATCAATTGATATGATCATATGGTTGTTCTTTTTTGGTCTATTCATATGATGCATTACTTTGATTGGCTTTCAAATATTGAATCAATCTTTGATTACTAGGATAAATTCCACTTGATTATGATGTATTGTCTTTTTATATATTGTTGGATTTGATTAATTAGTATTTATTTAAGAATTTTTTATCTATGTTTATGGGAGATATTCTTTTGCAGCTTTCTTTCCTTTTAACGGTCTTTGTTTGCTTTTTATATTAGGGTATTGCTAACCAAAAGAATAACTTGGGAAGTAGGCTCTTCTCTTTAAATTTTAGGAAATTCTACAAAAATTTCAGGAAAATTTATGTAGAATTTGCATAAATTCATCCTTAAAGGTTGAATAAAATTAATGAGTAAAACCATCTCAGTCTGAAGATTTCTTTTTGGGGGAAAGATTAAACTAAATTCCATTTCTTTAATAAGTATGAAAATATTCAAGCTATCTTTTTCTTCTTGGGTGATTTTTGGTAGCTTGTGTCTTTCAAAGAATTTGCCCATTTTATCTAAGTTATCGAATTTATGTTTGTAAAGTTTTTTTTTTTTAATTTTATTATGTTATGTTAGTCACCATACAATACATCATTGGTTTTTGATGTAGTGATCCACGATCCATTGTTTTCATATAACACCCAGTGCTCCATGCAGTACATGCCCTCCTTAATACCCATCACCGGGCTAACCAATCCCCCCTCCCGTCTAAAACCCTGTTTGTTTCTCAGGTCCATAGTCTCTCATGGTTCATCTCTCCCTCCAAATCCCCCCGCCCATTTTTCCCTTCCTTCTCTTAATGTCCTCCATCTTATTCCTTATGTTCCAGAAATAAGTGAAACCATATGATAATTGACTTTCTCTGCTTGACTTATTTCACTTAGCATAATCTCCTCCAGTCCCATCCAAGTTGATGTAAAAGTTGGGTATTCATCCTTTCTGATGGCTGAGTAATATTCCATTGTATATATGGACCACATCTTCTTTATCCAGTCATCTGTTGAAGGGCATCTCGGCTCTTTCCACAGTTTGGCTATTGCGGACATTGCTGCTATGAACACTGGGGTGTATATGGCCCTTCTTTTCACTACATCTGTGTCTTTGGGGTAAATACCCGGAAGTGCAATTGCTGGGTCATAGGGTAGCTCTATTTTTAAATTTTTGAGGAACCTCCACACTGTTTTCCAAAGTGGCTGTACCAACTTGCATTCCCACCAACAGTGTAAGAGGGTTCCCCTTTCTCCACAACCTCTCCAACATTTGTTGTTTCTTTCCCTGTCCATTTTTGCCATTCTAACTGGTGTAAGGTGGTATCTCAGTGTGGTTTTGATTTGGATTTCCCTGATGGCTAATGATGATGAACATTTTTTCATGTGTCTGTTAGCCATTTGTATGTCTTCTTCAGAGAAGTGTCTGTTCATCTCCTCTGCCCACTTTTTGACTGATTATTTGTTTTTTGGGTGTTGAGTTTGAGAAGTTCTTTATAGATTTTGGATACCAGCCCTTTATCTGTAGTGTCATTTGCAAATATCTTCTCCCATTCTGTGGGTTGTCTCTTTGTTTTGTTAACTGTTTCCTTTGCTGTGCAGAAGCTTTTTATCTTGATGAAGTCCCAAAAATTCATTTTTGCTTCTGTTTCACTAGCTTTTGGAGATGTATCTTGAAAGAAGTTGCTGTGGCCAATGTCAAAGAGGTTACTGCCTATGTTCTCCTCTAGGATTTGGATGGATTCCTGTCTCACATTGAGGTCTTTCATCCACTTTGAGTTTATCTTTGTGAATGGTGTTAGAGAATGGACGAGTTTCATTCTTCTGCACGTGGCTGTCCAATTTTCCCAGCACCATTTATTGAAGAGACTGTCTTTTTCCCATTGCATGTTTTTTCCTGCTTTGTCAAAGATTATTTGACCACAGAGTTGAGGGTCCATATCTGGGTTCTCTATTCTGTTCCATTGGTCTGTATGTCTGTTTTTGTGCCAGTACCATGCTGTCTTGGTGATCACTGCTTTGTAATATAGCTTGAAATAGGGCAACGTGATGCTCCCAGCTTTGTTTTTCTTTTTCAACATCTCCTTGGCGATTCGAGGTCTTTTCTGATTCCATACAAATTTTAGGATTGTTTGTTCCAGCACTTTGAAAATGTCATTGGAATTTTGATTGGGATGGCATTGAAGGTATAGATTGCTCTGGGTAGCATAGACATTTTAACAATGTTTATTTTTCCGATCCATGAGCATGGAATATTTTTCCATCTTTTTGTGTCTTCTTCAATTTCTTTCATGAGTGGTTTGTAGTTCCTAGAGTATAGATCCTTTATCTCTTTGGTTAGGTTTATTCCAAGGTATCTTATGGTTTTTGGTGCTATTGTAAATGGAATCATTTCTTCAATTTCTCTTTCAACAGTTGTGTTGTTAGTGTATAAGAAAGCAACTGATTTCTGTGCATTGATTTTGTATCCTGCCACATTATTGAATTGCTGGATGAGTTCTAGTAATTTGGGGGTGGAGTCTTTTGGGTTTTCCACATAAAGTATCATGTCGTCTGCGAAAAGAGAGAGTTTGACTTCTTCTTTGCCAATTTGAATACCTTTTATTTCTTTTTGTTGTCTGATTGCTGTTGCTAGGACTTCTAGTACTATGTTGAACAACAGTGGTGAGAGTGGGCACCCTTGACGTGTTCCTGATCTTAAGGGAAAGGCTCTCAGCCTTTCCCCATTGAGGATGATATTTGCTGTGGGTTTTTCATAGATGGATTTTATGAGCTTGAGGAATGTTCCCTCTATCCCTATACTCTGGAGAGTTTTAATCAGGAAAGGATGTTGTATTTTGTCAAATGCTTTTTCTGCATCAATTGAGAGGACCATATGGTTCTTCTCCCTCCTCTTATTAATGTGTTCTATCACATTGATTGATTTGCGAATGTTGAACCACCCTTGCATCCCGGGGGTACCCACTTGGTCGTGGTGGATGATCATTTTAATGTATTGTTGGATCCTATTAGCTAGGATTTTGTTGAGGATTTTGGAATCCATATTCATCAGGGATATAGGTCTGAAATTCTCCTTTTTGTTGGGGTCTTTGCCTGGTTTGGGGATTAAGGTAATGCTGGCCTCATAGAATGAATCTGGAAGCTTTCCTTCTGTTTCTATTTTTTGAAACAGCTTCAGTAGAATAGGTATTATTTCTTCTTTGAATGTTTGGTAGAATTCCCCAGGGAATCCATCAGGCCCTGGACTCTTGTTTTTTGGGAGTTTTTGATCACTGCTTCAATCTCGTTACTGGTTATTGGCCTATTCAGGTTGTCAATTTCTTCCTGTTTCAGTCTTGGCAGCTTATAGGTTTCCAGGAAGGCCTCCATTTCATCCAGATTGCTCAGTTTATTGGCATATAGTTGTTGATAATAATTTCTAATAATTGTTTCTATTTCCTTGGTGTTGGTTGTGATCTCTCCCCTTTCATTCATAATTTTATTAATTTGGGTCCTTCCTCTCTTCTTTTGGATAAGTCTGGCCAGTGGTTTATCAATCTTATTAATTCTTTCAAAGAACCAACTTCTAGTTTCATTGATCTGATCTACTGTGTTTCTGGTTTCTAATTCATTGATTTCTGCTCTAATTTTAATTATTTCTCTTCTAATGCGTGGCTTAGGCGTCGTTTATTGCTTTTTCTCTAGTTCTTTAAGGTGTAGAGTTAGTTGGTGAATTCAGGATTTTTCTATTTTTTTGAGTGAGGCTTGGATGGCTATATATTTCCCCCTTAGGACCGCCTTTGCAGTATCCCATAGGTTTTGGACCGATGTGTTTTCATTCTCATTGATTTCCATGAATTGTTTAAGTTCTTCTTTGATTTCTTGGTTGACCCAAACATTCTTGAGCAGAGTGGGCTTTAGCTTCCAAGTGTTTGAATTTCTGCCAAATTTTTTCTTGTGATTGGGTTCCAGTTTTAGAGCATTGTGGTCTGAGAATATGCAGGGAATAATCTCAATCTTTTGGTATCGGTTGAGACCTGATTTGTGACCCAGTATATGGTCTATTCTGGAGAAAGTTCCATGTGTGCTCGAGAAGAATGAGTATTCTGTTGTTTTAGGGTGGAATGTTCTGTAAATATCTATGAGGTCCATCTGGTCCAATGTATCATTCAAAGCTCTTGTTTCCTTGTTGATTTTCTGCTTAGATGATCTGTCCATTGCTGAGAGTGGAGTATTGAGGTCTCCTACAATTAACGTATCATTATCAATATGACTCTTTATTTTGGTTAACAGTTGGCTTATGTAGATGGCTCCTCCCATGTTGGGGGCATAGATATTTACAATTGTTAGATCTTCTTGTTGTATAGACCCTTTAAGAATGATATAGTGTCCTTCTGTGTCTCTTATTACAGACTTTAGTTTAAAATCTAATTTGTCTGATATAAGAATTGCTACCCCAGCTTTCTTTTGAGGTCCGCTGGCATGGAAGATAGATCTCCATTCCTTCACTTTCAGTCTGGATGTATCTTTAGGTTCAAAATGAGTCTCTTGTAGACAGCATATGGATGGGTCCTGTCTTTTTATCCAATCTGCAACCCTGTGCCGTTTTATGGGAACATTTAGGCCATTCACGTTGAGAGTGATTATTGAAAGATATGAACTAATTGTCATCATGTTGCCTGTGAAGACGTTGTTTTTATAGATTGTCCCTGTAAATTTCTGTTGTAGATCACTCTTGGGGTCTTTCTCCTTTTATAGAACCCCCCTTAATATTTCTTGCAGGGCTGGCTTAGTGGTCACATGTTCTTTCAACTTCTGCCGGTCGTGGAAGCTCTGCATCTCTCCATCCATTCTAAATAAAAGCCTTGCCGGATAAAGTATTCTTGGCTGCATGTTCTTCTCATTTAGTACGCTGAATGTGTCTTGCCAGGCCTTTCTGGCTTGCCAGGTCTCTGTGGATAGGTCTGACGTTATTCTGATGTTCCTCCCTCTGTACGTAAGGAATCTCTTCCCCCTAACTGCCCTTAAGATGGTTTCCTTGGTTCTAAGATTTGCAAGGTTTACTATTACATGCCGGGGTGTTGGCCTGTTTTCCTTGATCTTAGGAGGGGTCCTCTCTGCCTCTAGGACTCGAATGTTTGTTTCATTCCCCAGATTAGGGAAGTTCTCAGCTACGATTTGCTCAAATACATCTTCTAGTCCTCTCTCTCTCTCCACTCCCTCCGGATTCCAATGATTCTGACATTGGAACGCCTCATGGTGTCACTTATTTCTCTGATTCTATTTTCATGGATTCTAAGTTGTTTTTCCCTGGCCTCCTCTTTTCCCTTTTTATCTATTATACTGTCTTCCAGATCGCTTATTCTCTCTTCTGTCTCAGTTACCCTAGCTGTTAGATTATCTAGATTGGATTGGATCTCATTGATAGCATTTTTAAGTTCTGCCAATTCCCCTTTTATTTCTGCCCTTAGAGACTCTATGTTGCCATTAATTGATTTCTCCATTCTAGCCATTGTCTTCACAATTGCTAGCCTGAATTCCATCTCCGACATCTTGGTTATATCTTCATCCATTTGTAAATCTGCAGCATAAGTCATCATCTCTGAGTCTTTTCTGTTTTGGGGTCTCCTCCTCCTAGTCATTCTGTTGATGGGTGTTTGAGGGAACGTATAGACTCCAAATTATTGACCAGAACCCAAGCAAGATGCACCTGTTTTCGTGGGACCTTAGGGTTGCTGGCCTCTTGTTTTCCCAGCCTGTCTTCTGCGGGAGGGGCCTGCCGCGCTGTTACTCAGGCAACCCTGTTTGGGCGGAGTGGCCCTGCGCCCCTGTGGCGGGGGATGGGCTCAGTGGGAATCAGTCTTTGGGGCTTTTGTTCTCTGGTGGCTTTCCCTGGCGGCTTTCTGCGTCTCTTCCGCGAGTCAGAGCAGAAGAGACCGTTTCCAACCCTCTGCCTCAGAGCAGACAGACCTCAGTCTGTTCTTCAGTGAGCTCTCCAGGCCACACTGTCTCTGTTTCTGTCTGTGCTGCTATAAACTGCAGCGTCCTGGGTTGTGCGCCCCTCCACAGCGCCCCCAGTCCTGCCTCCAGGTCGGGGCCCGTCTCTGCCCTTTGTGCTTCTAAAACTGCCAGCCACTCCCCATTCGCGTGTGCGGGACTCCACCACTTGGGGTTTCCACCCCCGGGGGTTGCAGTTCACCGGCGCCACCCCGGCGCACCAGGTTTCTGTCTCGGAGGCTGCAGATCGTGTGCACGCGACCGTCACTCCGGGTTTCTGTCCGGGGGGCTGCGGTTTGCATGCGCACGACCCCACTGCTCTGGTTTTCCACCTCGGGGGCTGCCCTAAAGTCCTTTCCCGAGGCTACTGGTCTGCGAGTCCGTGCCTGTGGGCAGCGCGCGAGGCTGTCACTCACCGTCAGTATAGGATCCCCACGGCCAGGCTCCCTCCCGCCGCCGTTTATCCTCCGATATCTGCCCGCAGAATCAGGGCTCCCCGCTTCGTACCTCACAACCAACCAACCGCCTGCGATACTCTGTTTGTAGAGATCCAGATCTTCTTACATCTCAGGCTGGTTTCGTGGGTGCTCAGAGTGGTCTGGTAGATATCCAGCTCAATTCCGGGGACCAGTTGAAATAGGGTCCCCTACTCCTCCGCCATCTTTCCCCCCTCCTGTAAAGTTTTTTGTAATATTCCTTTATTATTATTATTATTTTTAAAGATTTACTTATTCATTTTAGAGAGTGAGAGGGAGAGAGAGCATGAGTGGAAGGGACAGAGGCAGAGGGAGACAGAGCATCAAACAGACTCCATGCTGAGCGCAGAGGCTCATGCAGGCCTTGATCTCACCATCCCAAGATCACAACTGGAGCTGAAACCAAGAGTCCAGCACCTAATGACTGCGCCCCACAGGCGCCCCTCCTTTACTATCTTTTTAAAGTCTATGGAGTCTGTAGTTATGTGATCTCTTTTATTCCTGATAGTAGTGATTTGTGTCCTTTCTCCTTTTTCCTTTTGTCAGCCTAAATAGAGGTTTATCAATTTTATTTATCTATTCAAAGAATCAATTTTTTTTATTTCATTAATTTTCTTTTTTTTTTTTAAGATTTTGTTTATTTATTTGACAGAGAGAGAGAGAGCGTGAGTAGGAACACAATAAGGGAGTGGGAGAGGGAGAAGCAGGCTTCCCACCAAGCAGGGAGCCTGATGTGGGGCTCGATCCCAGGACCCTGGGATCACGACCTGAGCCAAAGGCAGACACTTAATGACTGAGTCACCCAGGTGCCCCCTTTACTGCTTTTTAAAATAAATTCCATTAATTTCTGTTCTTATCTTTATTATATCCTTCTTTCTGCTTCCTTCGGGTTTCTTTTTCTTTTCTCCTAGTTTCTTAAAGTGGAAGCCTACATTTTTGAGTTGAAGCCCTTATTCCTTCCTAATAGAAGCATTTAATATTATGAATGTCCCTCCAAGTACTGCTTTATCTTCCTCCAACAAATTTAAAGATGTTGTATTTTTATTTTTGTTCAATTCAAAATATTTTAAAATTTTCTTTGAGATTGTAACTGACAGAGGTGAATGGAGTGGTCTAATAATAAATCTGAGTGGTCATTAGGTATGGTTAACTGGGTGATGTTAACATTGTTTTCCCTCTCAGTCTAACTGAAGTGAGGCAACCCAAGAAAGATTTTAAGAAATAAAACATGGCATAAACTGTTTACTGTGAATAGTTTAAATATAATTTAATCTTCAGCAATTTAATGTAACAGTTGCCCTGCACCTTAGTTCTGGGAAAATCCTAGAACTAAACTCTTGCAATTTCAAAATCAGAAAACTTGCTTTTGCCAGTAGCAACTCATCTTCCAGAAACATGTTACAAAGTTGTTTCTCAGATTCTAATGTGCATAAAGATCACTTTGAGAGCTTATTAAACACAGTTCTCTGGGCCCCCACCTCAAAAGATTCTAATTCATTAGATCTGAGATGGCACAGAGATTTGCACTTCCATCAAGTTCCTAGGGGATACTTATGCTGCTGGTTTGAGGACCACTTTGAATAGCACTGTTTTACAGCATTAGAAAATATTATCCAACAAGTTCTCTTTGGCATGTCTTCATACTTTGCATGATTTTCTTTGCCTTTCCTTTTTTTACTTTTTTGAAATATTCTTGTCTTCTTTCTTTTTCTCTTCCTGCCATCTAAATATGAATATTTTCCAAGACTATAACTTCTTATCTCTTTATCTTCCTTTCCGCTATAAATTCAACAACTACATATTGAGAATCCACTAATTGTTAAATTTGGCTCTAGGTACCATGTAAGGCAAAACCAGTAGGGTCCATGCCCTTTGCTCCAACATTATCTTCTCTGTGAAAGTTTTCTAAGAACTTTCTCACAAACGCGACCATCTCTTCCTTTGCTTTCCCATAGCTCTTTACTTGTTTCGCTCATGTGGTTTTTATTTCATTCTATCTTGGTTGGGAATTCCCTGAAACAATATCTCAAATCTTAATTGAAAACAGGATCTGTACTGGGCAAAATTATCTCAGCCTCTAATTTTTATTCTGTCACCCATCTGTATTTACTTTTTCAGGTTTAATAATTATATCAGCCTTGGAATTGATCAGAAAATCGTGACAATCTTTTCAACACAACACCACCTTATCCCAAAGTAAAATATATATTGGAGTTATACAAAATTTTGATTAATATTTGGAGATGTTGCAAGATGACAGGGAAAATGAAAAAAAATTCCACTTCTAAGCATATTGGCAGAAGACAAGTATTTATGGCTTTTACTTTTATCTACTTTGGTCAATCAACATATATTGACAAACCACAATAGGCAAAACACCATTCTATTATATTTGCATGAATTTTTTTTCCCTAACATATATCATGCTGCCCCCCAAATTTTGTGGGAGAAATAGAGATTGGCCCTGCCATCTCCATTCTGTGTGTGGCAGCAATCAATGAAAATAGTGCCCATCTCTGTGGATATCTGTGTGTTTAAAGGGGGGAGAAGTGGGAGCAGAAGAGAATTTTTCATGTAAAGTTTGAGTAAAACATGAGTGGAAACCTCTCCAAGCTATCTGCCCTGTCCTCCAGACTCCTTTCTCTGTGGTATAAAGTGCTTACATAGAAGTCACAAGGTTACAATGGAAATCCAAGCCTGAGACGATTTACTAGATGCTCACATGTTGACCTCTCCTAGACAAATAATTGGAGTGGGAGGGCATTTGGTTAAGAGAAAGAAAGGGGATGGGAGCCTGGGTGGCTTAGTTGGTTGGGCGACTGCCTTTGGCTCAGGTCATGACCCTGGAGTCCCAGGATTGAGTCCCACATTGGGCTCCCTGCTCAGCAGGGAGTCTGCTTCTCCCTCTGACCCTCCTCCCTCTCATGCTCTCTGTCTCTCATTCTCTCTCTCGCAAATAAAATCTTAAAAAAAAAGAGAGAGAGAGAAAGAAAGGGGAGCCCTGAGTAAGCCAGTAGATTGGAATCAGACAGATTTAACAGAATGAATAGCAGGCATTTCCTGGAGAAGGAGGGAAGTAGAGTTCTGCCTGTCAACCACCCTTGTGACCATATCAAGTTTGGAGTATCACAGATATTCTGCCAGGGTTTTCCAGGACAGGGAAGAGGAGGTCCGCATAACTTTTCGTATTTCAGTGGGGACACATCACACTCACATTCAACTTATACACATTCAACTGCATGTTCGGGGAAAATCAACAACCACCACAACCATATTTTTTACACAACACGGCCCCTAAATACATACTCACTACTTAGTCTGGGACAAAAAAAAAAGAAAGAGAGTCATGTTCCAACAATGGAAAAAACTGGCTCTATTGGCCCCATTGAAAGGTGGTGTGATATATGCAAAGCATGCATACTGTTCTTTGTGGGTGATTTCCATGGTGGAAGAAAGCTGATATTTCAGTACCCTTGGGGCTTCCATAGGCAGCGGTGGAATCGGGTCAGTGCCCCTCAGAAAAAGCTCTTCTGAATCATTAGTGGTTGAGAGTAAGAGGAAGGAAACCACCTTTCTCTCCCTTTCTATCTTTCTGTACATTCTGCACACTCCTCCTTCCTCCCTCTTTTCCAAATCCCCTATCAGAGAACTTTCCTCATTTCACAAGATAAGGCAATGAGGGTAATGCTGTGAAGGCTTCATTGAAGGGAGAAGCCCGTGCATTGTATTTTTGGTGAGAGCTCTTACCTCAGATAAACCAGGTGGACCCCTCAGGGCTCATGGTGCCCAGTACAATACAATAACGACATCCAGCTAAGCCACCACAGCTGGTGCTTTTCTAAGCACAAAAGACCTAGCTTTGTCCTCATAATGAGATCAAGTTTGGGATAAAGCTAGGTAGGACACCACATGGAGACATTTCTACCCATGTCCAAAATAACTTTTTCTAGTCAAATCGTGATCAAGTTTTAAGAAGCAGGAAGTTATTTTAAATTTTGCTATTGTGCAGAATTGTGGAAGAAATGTATAATTAGAAAAAATAGCCAGATATTTTGAAAGAAAATGGAAGGTAAGGGGCAAAGTGGGAACTCACAGTACTGGAGCAAGTTGCTAATCCATCAGTAGGCAGTGTGATTGCTCTAGAGGAACAAGGTCATCAGGAAAACCTTTGCTTAGAAACTAAATTAAGAATAAGGTCCCCATTGTTTGTCTTACAGTGGCCAGAGGTCATGAGTGTCTCGCTTTGTCCCCAGGGGCTCTGTTTCTCCACTCTAGGCCAGCTCTGATTAAGAGGAAGCCATATATCTTCTAAGAATATTTCTGTCTCTTGCTTAACTCAGTAACATTAACAGAGGGAAATGAGGTTATGTGAACTTCCCATGGATATTTCGATGGGAGGGACTGAGCTGATACAAAGGATTCCCTGTGAAACGCATCCAAATAAATAAAGTTGGATTGATTCTAGTGATTCCTTTTGGCTTCACAAGCTCAAGAAGGAGGAAAGAATATCTTCAGAGACAGTGACTCCATAACTACCTGCAGATGGCCAAAATCTGTGCCTGGAGATGCCCCCACATAAAATAAAGCAATGCAAAAGCTTCCACTTGCAAATGGATTAGATGTGGAATATTTTAATGACTGAGTCAATTCTGTTGTGAACAGCTTCCTCATTGTTTCATTTTTTTATATAAAAGGCTATCATTGCTTGGCAGCTAGCGAGCTAGGTTGAAAACCTATCTCATCTTCAAAATCTTCTGGAGAGCTGAAAACTTATACTAATGAGGAAAATAAACTCTTAGGCAACAAAGTTTAGATTCTTTCAGAATTTAGCAAGTGTGAAAATTACTACATAAGAAAAGAAATTTTGCAGTCTAATCCTAGAAACAAACTGCCAAAAATCCCCTTCTCTCTCCCCCCGCCACACACACTCTTAGATTTCTGCTTTTCAGGATGTATTAATTATAGCCCCATAAAAAATATTTAACCCTAATATGAGGAAAAGAAAGTCATTTCCCTAAGCAAGGGATTAGAATAGGTTACATGTTTCCATTTTTGGTTGTAGGGAAGAATTACTTTTGGTCTCCTCTCTGAAATATGAGTAAAACTTGAGTCTCTAAGGGGCGAGATGGAGCTGAGGTGAAGCTGAATTGGAGGGAGGGAGAACAAACGTCTTAGAAATTGATCTGTAGATTCTACCTGCCTTTGGAACCACCTGAGACACAGAATCCTTGACTACGCCTCTTCAGTCCTTCCTTAATCAGTTACATTTTTTGTGCTCATCCTCTCTCCTCTGATTTTTTATTCATCTCCCAGAGTGGTGAACCAATGCCTTCAAAAGAGTAGGTATTCAATAAATATCCCATGGATGAATGGATCTTTCTTATTCACTTCCAGGCTTTAAAGGCTTGTTTGGCTCTATCTCTCAACAGATACTAGTGTGCATGGAGTTCAGAAATCAAATTACGGCAGTTACCACAGGAATTACTTCTACTTCATTAGCAGCCTGGGCATTATATACTATAGTGGGTTATTGAAACCTGAAATTACTTACCTCAAAAAAATGTAAATTGGGATCAAATCCAGATGGGAAAAAGGGAAGGCTTTAATTTCTGGATCCACCTAAATATCACAGAAATACTATAGGTATCTTCTGCTTCTTTCCCTTTCTTCTTGGTGGATAACTCGGACCCAAAAGGAGGGAAAAACCTCTCAAAAAATGCAGTTAGAAGCTTTAGACAGAGAAACATGGCCATGATATAACAACATTCTTGAGAGTGTATGTCTCCTCCTTTCAGAAAGCCATCAGCTTTTGTCTTTATCAATAACTGCTATCACAAAGTCCCTTGTTACTAATATAAATTATGAATACAGAATTGGTTACAGAGATACCATAGCTTCTCTGGATCTGGTCAAATGAAAGGGAATTGACTTCCTTGATAGAAATGTTCTCAGTAACAATAGTAAAAGAAGAAGGAAAAGATTTGCCTTGATTTTAGTCCCCTTATACTTCTTACATCCATACATTGAAAACAATCTATTGAAAATGTTCATGGACAGAAGGCTCTGCTCAGCCTTTGGAAGAATGCAGTATTAAGTCTACATTCTGCAATGACCTGAGTTGACAATATCAGTAAACATACTGTACTTAAACAAAAGTGTTCAAAGATAGAATAAAAGTAAAATCCCAGATATGGAGAGATAAGGCTAGGACATCCCACAATACTCATCTGAATCTCCTTTCTTAAGAGTACCAGCAAGTGGAGGGTATTGTGGGCCTGGAAGAAACCAAAGACATATTTGACCTCAATGTGGTTTTCTACTTGACCAAAATGAGACAGTAGCAAATAATCAATTACACACTGAATAGACTCCAGAGCATTTCAGAGAAAATCAAGTATAGTGCTGTTGAGGCACCATCCTATCATCTGTGCAAAGTCAGATCCCTGGGATAAGTCTCAGGGCTTGTGTAATATTTACATAACCTGCATCTGTCCAAAATCAGCTCTGGGGAACTGTTCCTAAAAAATGTTCTCGGCTCTTCCCAATTCTCTGTTTTGTCTCCTAGAATCCCTTCATCCCTTTCAACATATGACAAGCCTCCAAAGAAAAAAAAAAAGAATCTCTTGGTCTTCTTAAGTCATTCTCTCTCTCTTTTTTTTTTTTGGACAAAATATTCATTGTTCATTATTGAGTCTTCTCTTCTTCCATACAACACGGTGCCCAGTGTTCAGTGTTCTGGACAAATAATTTTGTAAAGCACTTTAAAAGTGTATTTAGATGATGGTTAATATGGGTGTTTTTGAACCATTGGTGAGAAATTAGTAGGGTCTAGCTATCCAAAAACCGCAAGGTTTGTGCCCCTGGTCTTTGCTGTGTGAAACAGCCATGCAGCCAAAAAGCAGAATGAAATCTTTGGGGAACAATGGATCCAGCTGTGCTCATGGAATTCATAGTACAAAAGTGGAGAAAGAAGCTTGAAAGATCCAGCCAAGATCGTAAGTCTCAGTGTTGACTGCAGTAAGAGTTGCATTAATGGGAGACAGATGCCTTCCAAGACTAAGATTTTTGGTCTTTTGGGTCAAGTTTTGGTATAGTTCAGGGGTCAACAAGCTGAGGTACACAAGCCAAATATGGACCCCATTGTCTGTTTTTATACAGCCTGTGAGTCAGGAGTCATTTTTTACATTTTTAAATTGTTGGGAAAAATCAAAAGAAGAGTAATATTTTGTGACACATGAACATGGTATCAAATTCACATTTGAGTGTCCAGAAGTAAAGTTTTATTGGAGCGCAGTCACACCATATTGACTAAGGCTGCTTTCGTGTCCACCAACAGAGCTAAAGAGTCGCAACAGAGACCATATGGCCTGCAAAACAAAAAAACAAAAAAACAAATAACCAAAAAAAAAAAAAAAAAACCCTTACACTCAGGCTCTTTTCAGAAAAAGTTTGCAGATCCCCAATAAAGTTCATTCTGAAATTCAACTTTGGTCCTTAAACAGATGCCTGAAATCTCACTCAAATACATGGCTTACATTTAGGGGATTGTTACATCATCCACTGGAGAATGAGCCATTCATTTTTCTCAACTAGAAATGGACTACAGAACAAGTGGCATAGAAGACATTTGACCAACCTGTTAGAGAAATGCAAATTAAAACCACAACGTGATACTGTTTCACATCTATCAATTTGTCAAAAAATTTTAATTTGATGTGTTGTGAGGATACAGAGCAATAAGCATGCACACTGCTGGAGGAAATGAAAATTGGCACAACCACTTTGGAGAGCAGCTTGGCAATTCCTAGTAAAATGGAAGGTATGTTTATAAGATGACCTATAATTCCATTCCCATGTTTATCCTCTATTTTGAAGAAATTCTAGCACTTATGCAAGAGGAAATCTGTAGAAGGATGTCCAATGCAGCCTGGTTTATGCGGTAGTCATTAATGCTGTTAGCCAGATAGTGTGGTTTTCCCCATCCCTCCCAGGCACATGGTAGGTTGTGCTTTTAGCTCCCATGTGGCTAAATGGAGCCCCACATCTAGTTCTGGCCACTGAGTTTTGAGCAGAAATGACACATATCATGGCTGGAGAATATACAAGGCCAGTGTGAGACTCTTCCAAGTTATGATAACCCGTAGGTCAAAGAAGAAATTACAACGAAAAACAAAATACTTCAAATAAAATAATAATACTCCATGTCAAAACTTATCATTATACTACAAATATGTATCATTATATTACCAAATACAGCACTTCAAAGCTATAGCTTTGCTTAGAAAGAAATTTATAGTTTCAAATGCATACGTATCAGGAGAGAAGAAATGTTGAAAAGTCAATAAACTTTGAATCTTGGTTTGGATTCCACAGAAGCAGATCCCAAGCCAAGGGTTCAAGGACAAACAGTTTATTGGGAATAAGCTAGCATGTGAGGACTGCTATAGCAAAATACTGCAGACTAAATGGGTCAAACAACAGAAATGTGTTTCTTCACAGTTCTGGAGGTTGGAAGTCCAAGGTCAAAGTGCTGGCAGGATTGCTTCCTCTGAGGCCTCTCTCCTTGGCTTGTAGATGGCCGCCTTCTCCCTGTGTCCTCACGTGGACTTCCTTTGGTGTGTGTGTGTGTGTGTGTGTGTGTGTGTGTGTGAGTCCTAATCTCCTCTTCTTATTAGGGCTCACTCCATGACTTCATTTTAGCTTGATCCCCTCTTTAAAGGCCATATCTCCAAATACAGTCACTTTCTGAGGTACTGGGGGATAGGGCTTCAACATATAAATTGGGGGACTGGGGGTGGGCACCGTTCAGCCCATAACAGGCAGGTTCTGGGAACACATGTGGAAACGCAAGTAGGAAGTGAGACAGAGAAGGGAAGGTAACCAATAAAGGGGAGATTATTAAGGCCCCATAACAGCAGATAACTATAGCTTGATTGCCAAAGAAAACTCTAGAAAATATATAAAATATGCTTCAGAATTATCTTGGCCAAAGGGCAAGAAGCTGGGGTATTTATACCCTGACAGCATTTGGTCTTTAGTTAAGTGTTTCCTTGGGCCATGTTAGGCACATCTAGTCCTCTGTGTCTACAGACTAAGTGGGTTCAGGCAGTTGGAGGGCAACCTCTTGACAAAGAATTTGCTGCTGGCCCTTGGAAGTCAGGCTAGTGTGCACGGGAATATCAAGGGGATCCCAAGGCCTATGCGCAGTCTCAGCAGGACCAGCTTAACAGCCCTCTCCAGAAGTTACAAAAAGAGCGGCAAACAGACTTACAGGAACACAATAATGAAAACAAATTTAAATGTATAAATAGATAAGATCCACAAAGCCATAGATTGGTTCATTAAAATACTAATAAAATTTAAAAATTACTGCCCAGACTCATCAATTAAAATAGAGAAGAGGCACAAATAAAAAAAATGTCAGAAATTTTAAAATAGGGCATCATTACAGATCCTGCAGACATGAGATTATCAAGAGAAGAAACAAATAAAAGAGAGCAATTCCACTCTTTCTCAAAAGAATTGAAAACAGGTCCTTAAACAAATGTACACACACATACATGTCCATAGCAGCACCATTCACAAAAGCTGAAGGTGGAAACAACCCAAATTTCCAACAAAGGATGAAGGGACTAACAAACTGTGGGATATCCATACAATAGAATATTCTTCAGCCATGAAGTACTCAAAGAAAAAAAAATAGAGACAAACAAAAAAATACCCTTAAATACAGAGAAGAAACTGATGGTTACCAGAGGGGAGGTTGGTCAGGGGATGGGTGAAATAAATAAAGGAGATTAAGAATACACTTATCTTGGTGAGCACTGAGAAATGTATAGAATTGTTGAATCATTATATTATACCCCTGAAAGTAATATAACAGTCCATGTTAATTACACTTGAATAAGAACAATTTTTAAAAGGGATGAAGTACAACATACATGAACCTTGAAAACAATGCTGAATGAAAGAAGCCAGACACAAAGGCTAGTTTGATTCCATTTATATGGAATATACAGAATGGGTAAGTCCATGGAGACTGAAAGTACATTATTGTTTGCAAGTGCCGGTGGGTTGGGCAGGGGGGAAGGGGATGGGGAATGACAGCTTAATGAGTACAATGAGTACAGGGTTTCCTTTTGGGATGATAAAAATACCCTGGAACTAGATAAAAATGCGATTGCACAGTATTGTGAAAGTATTAAATGCCACTCAATTGTTCACTTTGAAACAGTTAAGTTGCTTTTTAAATTAAAGTTTATTTATTTATTTTAGAGTGAGAGAGAGTGTAGGGGCTAGGGGAGAGGGAGAAAGAATCTCAAGCAGACTCCCCACTGAGTGTGGAGCCTAACATGAGGCTGGATCTCACAACCCTGAGTGAGATCATGACCTGAGCCAAAACCAAAAGTCAGATGCTCAACCGACTGAGCCATCCAGGTGCCCCAACAGTGAATTTGACATATGTGAATTTCATTTCAGTTAAAAAAATAGAAAAGATGAGAAAAGAAGTAGAAATACCTGGCAGTATTTGAGAATGGAATACAGACATTCGCCAGATCTACAATTGCCACTCCCTGGCAGTTTTTAATATTTTGCTGATCTTATTAAATATTCACGCTTGTCCCATGAGGTAGGGATTACTAATAATCCTCATT
Organism: Mirounga angustirostris; assembly: GCF_029215605.1. Classification (NCBI taxonomy): domain Eukaryota; kingdom Metazoa; phylum Chordata; class Mammalia; order Carnivora; family Phocidae; genus Mirounga; species Mirounga angustirostris. The sequence goes on along the minus strand of NW_026991716.1, from coordinate 13,432,033 downwards.
TTCACAGAGGAAAAAGGAGTTGATGGAAAACAGCCTGATCGCTTCTCTGACTTTGTGTCACTTTGTATTTTGCCGAGTTGATCCAGAGTTCCTCTCTGGAGAAGCAGGACCATGAAGCATAGATGAGGTTACTTTAAGGCTTGGAGTCCTCTCAACTAAAGGAAATGAGCCAGGGAGGAGTGAGGTGCTCTGACATTCCAAATATAGCCTGTGCTTGGCCACTTAGGAAGATGGATTTGTTGCTAGCAACGAGTATGTAGAACGTGTGTGATTTGGCATGTCTCGAGCTGTGAAGTAGATGCAATGCAGGCAAAAAATTGATGATGTTATGGGGAGGGGCTGTGCAGGGTGCTAATTGCCATACGAAGTGCCTGGAGGTGGAGTGGAGGGGAGGGGAGAATCTCTTCCTTTTTAATAGATTTTCAGGGTGGGAAAGTCATCTTGCAACCCCTAAACATTTGGGAACAATTGTACATAACCCAGAAGGCACATCGAACACGAGGCTGGGAAATCTGGACACTCCCTGCACACTTGGCAGATTCCTGTATGTCAGAAGAAAAGATCTGTGGCCCCCTTACTGCTTCTAGCCACGCATACCAAGTCTGGAAGAGACAACAGAAAGCAGAAGAGCAGGTACCAATGACTGTGGGACTTCAAATCACCACCTACGATTACTTCTGTGATCTCTGGGGAAGTAGGCAAAATGTGTTAGGTGAGATAGGAGCAGAGTTAAGATGTAAGCCTGAGCCACGACCCTGCAGGCATGTGGTGAAGCAAATTTGTTGGCACCCTTTAGGATTTACATTAGAAGGCACATTTGTGAAATCTCTGTGAACCTGTGAATCTCTGTGAATATATATGATGTTCCCTGCAATTATACCTGGAGAAGTAGGTTAATGTTGAGTCTTTCTTTTAATTTTGTCAAGGAGAAAATTATATTGCAGATGTTAAGGTAAAAGTGGAAATTAGCATGGAATCATAGGTCCAGAAGCTGAAAAGGCTTTTGACTAAGTCCTAGAAAAAAATCAAACTCTTGAGAGTAGAGGAAGAAGAAGAAAGATTAAAGTAAAATTAAAAATAGAAAGCCTTAGACTCACACTTTAGTTCTTAAAACTCTAAGACTCTTGAGTTTTTACTGTCATCTAACCATCAAATGGACCAGCATTTTCTATTGATTTGAACTCCGATTTTAAGGCCTTTCTGCCACTTTCCTGCCTTAATTCAGGCCTGGGTTATTCTTTTCTTTTTTCTTTCTCTGTTAACTATGTATTTTCACTGGGGTAAAATACATATAACATAAAATATACCATTTTAAGTATTTTTAAGTGTGCAATTCAATGGCGTTAAGTATGTTAACAATGTTGTATAACCATCACCACTACTGAGAGTGGTGCTAGAGGAGTAGGACTTTTAAGGATGAGTTTTCTCAATTGGTTCTGGGAATTGACTCTCCAATCTGATTAGATTTTAAAATGCTAATGATTCTATTTTCAGTAGTAAAGAGAGTACTGATACAGTCCAGGGCAAGATCTGGCAATAGAGATACATAAAACATTTCCACTGGATACTTCTACTCAACCACTTATAAGAAGCAGGGAGCTGAGTGACCATGTGTATGATCATTTTGAACATTTTCGGTAAGCTAACAAATACAAGGAGATTGGTGGCTGTTCCTAATATCCTTGGACAAAGTGGGGACAGAAGAGGATGAGTTCAGTGGTTCAAATTCCCAGCTCAAGGGCCACATAAATGACCTGGAAGCTTCTATGTGTGCCCTCAAGGAGATCCTTATCTCCTGAAATTGCTGAAAATCGAACACAGAATCTCATCCTGTGACTGGTTGAATTATAGTGCAAGTTAGGGCATTTATCAGAAAGGATAGGGATTCTGAAAGTCTGAATGGGGACATATGGGAAGTCCCTGATGAAACTGAGGACATTGAGCCCCTAAATTCTGATGAGCTTTCTTTGCTGGTGGAAGAAAGCTCTCCATCTCCAGGGGAAGTGGCTTTTTCCATCCCTTCCACTCTCTTTTCAGGGGGATCAGCCCTGAATTGAGTGGGGAAATTATACTGGCCTTCCCAGAGGTGGCTGCCATACAAGACAATGCTGATTCTCTTCAGGATCCACCCCTACTACTCCCTTTTTGCTTCTAGACTTATAATAAGACTCAAGATCCAGCAAGTGCCTAAAGGTGACATACAAAGGGTGACTCATGAGGAAGTGTGCTACACTCTAAAAAACTATTTCGGTTTTCTAACTTATACAGACAGAAATCTAGGGAGCACACACGGTAATGGCTTTTAAGAGTGAGGGAAAATGGTGGGAAGAACATAAAGTTGGATCAGGCCAAATGTATTGACATGAGCTTGCTAAGCATAGATTCTGCATTTAATGTTGCAGCTCAGAGAGTTAGAAAAGGGCTCTAAAGTATGCTTGGTTGCTTGGTTGAAACATGGACCCAAAGGTGGCCCCCAGTGAGTAAGTTATAAATGCCCAACCTGTGTTGGTCTTGAGGTAGAGGAAAGGAAATTGGAGTGTTAGAGTGGATTTGTCATTTAAGACCTACTCATCCACTCTCAAAGGGTAGAAAAGACATACCTTTCACTGTGACTGTGAGAAATAAATTCACGAGGAGAGTTCCAGAATCCTTGAAAAGCTCTGTGATCATTCTTCTATGTAGGTCAGACCTTAACCATAAGAGTTGTAGCCACTGAATTAAGAAAATTAAATGTAATGGAGGTAATTGGAAACCAGGGTGGCAGGAGCCAGGTGGTAGCACTCAGCTGCCCAAAGCAAGGTACACATGATTACCATAATGAACAGCAAAATCAAAGCAGCAATATGAATAGGATGGTCTGACTCATGCAGACCTACGGTGTTGGCTAGTTGATCATGGTGTTTCTAAATGTGAATTAGATAGGAAGCCTGCTAAATTATTACTTGATCTATGTGGAATAATAAGAACTATATTTGATCTTTATTCCTGGTTCCTGGCATAGATGTCCTAAAACCCTAGGAACCTGGTAGGTCTTTCCTTATTCAAAAGGTGCCCTTTTGAGCACACCTGAATTTATGTTAATAAGGTGATATAGTGTGGGCCCTTAGGTAGCCTCAGGATGGGGCTGATCACGAGAAAGAAAGGTCAAGTGATTACAGGATTGAAACTTTCAGCACCACCCACTGACCTACAGGGAAAAGGAATGGGGCGGGCCAGAGATTAAACGCTATAAAACTTTTGAACTATAAGATTAATGAGCTTCTAGGTTGATGAATGCATCCACATGCTGGGAGGGTGGCATACCCCAGTTCCACAGGAACAGAAACTCCTGTGCTTGAGACCCATCTGGACCCTGCCCTCTGTCCTTCTTCATCTGGCTATTCATCTGTATCTTTTATAATAAACTGCTAAATATAAGTAAATCTTTACTTGAGCTTTGTGAGCCACTCTAACAAGTGATTGAACTTGACGGGAGGGTTATGGGAACCTCTGCTTTACAGCCAATTAGTCAGAAGCAGAGGTGACAAGCTGCACTTGCAATTGGCTTCTAGAGCGGGAACAGTCTTGTGGGACTGAGCTCTTAAACCTGTGGGACCAGAAGCTATCTCCAGATAATGTCAGAAATGAATTGAATTGTAGGACACCCAGTTGATATCTGCCAAGAACTGGAGAATTGCTTGGTGATGTTGGAAAACATTCCAGGATCTCTCTTGGCAGACAGGTACTACATTAAATGAACAAAAATCTAACTCCAATCATAAAGCAGAGAGTCATGCCCTGCCCCCCAGTCAATTCTCAGACTTGAGCCAGCTTATAGACCCAGAACCCCTTGAATGAAAGAGAAGCCAGGTCCCCTTGAAAAAAGATCTCACGTGTTTCAATGATTAATCTTTCTCCCAGCTTTCCCCAGAGGTGTCTATGGCCTTTTACCAGGGTAAATGTGCACTGTAAAAAAGGAAATAATAAGACATTTGAACTAACACTGAGCTAACACTGATTCCAGGAGACCCAAAATGTCACTGTGGTCTACCAGTCAGAGTAGGGGTTTATAGATGTCAGTGATCAATGAGGTTTTAAGTTCGGTCTGTCTCACAGTGGGCCCAATGTGTCCCTGAACCCATCCTGTGGTTATTTCCCCAGTTCCAAAATGCGTACTTGGAATAGATGCACTTGGCAGCTTGGTTCTTTGACCTATGGAGTGAGGGCTATCATGGTGGAAAAGGCCAAGTTGAAAACATTAGAAATGCCTCTGCCACAGAAAATAATAAACCAAAAGCAATACTGTGTTCCTGGGGGAATTACAGAGATTAATGCCACCCTCAGGGACTTAAAAGCTGCAGGAGTGGTGATTCCCAGCATATTCAGTTCACCTTGCCTATTGGACCTGAGCAGAAAACTGATGATCCTTGAAAAATGACAGCAGGTTATTGTAAGCTTGACCAATTCCAGCTGATATCTAACGTGGTGCCATATCTTGAACAAAATTAGACCTTGCCTGGTACCCGGTACACAGCTATTAATCTGGCAAATGGACTTTTTATCCACACTTGTCAATAAGGACCAACAGAAGCAGTTTGCTTTCTACTGACAAGGCCAGCAATACACCTTCACTGTCCTGTCTCAGGGGTGTATCAACTCCCTGGGTCTATATCATAACTTATTTCACAGGGATCTTGATTGCCTTTCCCCTCCACAAGATATCACACTGGTTCATTACATTGATGGCGTTATGCTGACCCAACCTAGTGAGCAAGAAGCAGCGACTACTCTAGACGTATTGGTCAGACATTTGTGTGTCAGAAGTGGGAAATAAGTCTGACAAAAATTCTGTAAGTTTCTACCTCAGTGACATTTCTAGGCATTCAGTAATGTGGGGCGTGTTGCAACATCACTTCCAAGGTGAAGATTAAATTGTTGCATCTGGCCTCTCCGACAACCAAGAAAGAGGCACGATACCTCGGTCTTCCTTGGATTTTGGAGGCAACATATTTTTCATTTGGATATGTTACTCTGACCTATTTACAAAGACCCAAAAAAGCCACTAGCTCTGAGTGGGGCCCAGCACAGGAGAAGGTTCTGCAGCACGTCCAGTTCACTGTGCAAGCTGCGCTGCCACTTGGGCCATATGATCCAATGAATTCAATGATGCTTGAAGTGTCAGTGGCAGATAAAAATGCTGTTGGGAGCTTTTGGCAGGCTCCTATACATGAATCACAGTACAGACTATGAGGATTTTAGCGCAAAGCCCTGCCATCCGCTGCAGAAAACCACTCTCCTTTTGAGAGACAGCTCTTAGCCTCTCCTGGCCTTAGTGGAGAGTGAACAAGTTACCATGTTATCTGAGTTGCCCATCATGAACCCGGCTGTTATCTGACCCACCAAACCATAAACTTGGATGTGCACAGAAGCACTCTGTCATCAAATGGATATGTGATTAGGCCTGAGCAGGTCCTTAAGGCACAAGGAATTTCCATGAAGAACTGGCAAAAAATGCCTATAGTCCCCATTCCTGCTACACTGCCTTTTAGCTCCTAGCAGAAGAGAAGACTTGAGTGTGGTTTACAGATGGTTCTTCACAATATGTGGGCATCACCAGAAAGTTGATAGCCGAAGCACTCTAGACCCTGGCTGGGACAACCCTGAAGGGCAATGATAAAGAGAAATCCTCCCAGTGGGCAGAATTTTGAACAGTGCACCTGGCTATTCACTTGCAAGGAAGAGAAATGACCAAATGTGCAATTCTATGATTATATACCAATCCATGGGCTGCGGCCAATAGTTTGGCTGGATGGTCAGGAACTTCGAAGGAACATGATAGAAAAATTGGTGATGAGAAAACTTGGAGAAGATTTATGTGGTTAGGCCCCTCTGAATGGGCAAGAAAAATGAAGATATTTGCATCCTACATAAATGCTTACCTATGGGTGACGTCAGCAGAGGAGGATTTTAACAGTCAAGTGGATAGGATATCCCATTCTGCGGACAACAGTTGGCCTCTTTCTCCAGTTACCACTGGCATCATCATGATGGGCTCATGAAGAAAGTAGTCATGATAGCAGGGATGGAGGTTCTCCCTGGACTCAATGATGTGGACTTTCACTCACTAAGGCTTACCTGGCTACAGCCACTGCCGAGTGCCCAATCTGCCAGTAGCAGAGACCAACATGGAGTCCCCAATATGGCACAAGTACCTGCGGTGATCAGCCAGCTACCCAGGGGCGGGTTGATTGCACTGGGCCACTTCTATGGTAGAAAGGGCAGCATTTTGCTCTTACTAGAGTAGACACACAGGTACAGATTTGCCTTCCCTGCAGGCAGTGCAAAAACGACCATCCATGGATATACAGAATGCCTTATCCACTGCCATGATATTCCACATAGCATTGTTTCTGATCAAGGAAATCACTTCACAGCAAATGAAGTATGACAACGGGCCCCTGCTCATGTAACTCATTAGTCTTACCATGTTCTCCACCATCCTGAAGCAATTGGTTTGCGAGCATGGTGTAATGGCTTTTTGAAGACTCATTACAGCACCATGTAGATAGTAATAACTTGCAGGCCCGGGGCCAAGTTCTCCAGCAGGCTGTGTGGGCTCTGAATCAGTGTCTGATGTATGATGCTGTGTCTCCCAAAGCCAGGATTCACGGGTACAGGAATCAAAGAGTGGAATTGGAAGTGGCACCACTCACTATTACCCCTTGTGACCAGCTACAAAAATTTTTGCTTCCTGTTCTCTCAACCTTAGGCTCTGTTGGCCTAAAGGTCTTAGTTCCAAAGGGAGGAATGCCTCCACCAGAAGACACACAAAGATGCTATTAAACTGGAAGTTAAGGTTACTGCCCGGCCCATCTAGACACTCATGCCTCTGAATCAAAAGACAAAGAAGGAAATTACTGTGCTGGCTGGGTTGATTGATCTTGAGTACTAAGGGGAAATTGGATGACTACTCCATGATGGAGATAAGGAAAAATAGGTCTGGAATAGAAGCGGTCCCTTACGGAATCTCTTAACATTACCATGCCCTCTGATTAAGGTCAATGAAAAACTACAACAACCCACTCCAAGCAGGACTACTAATGGTCCATATTTGTGAATGATGGTTTCACTCTACCAGGTAAAGCACCCACAACCAGCTGGAGGTACTTGTTAAAGGCCAAGGGAATACAGAATGGGTAGTGGAAGAAGGTAGTTATAAATGCCAACTATGACCACATGACCAGTTACGTAAACTAAGGGTAACAGACTCAGGAGACAGAAACCTGGATCCTTAAGGACATTTCTGAGTGGGTGACTCAACCAGCTCTGAGGTCTGCCCCACCTCTGGACTTCTTACTAAGTGAAAGAAATAACCTTATTGCTTAAGTTGAGATTTTCTTATACTTTTAGCCCAAATCATCCCAACCCATACAGTGTGTGGGAGTATGCGAAGCCATTGCTATTATGAGGATCCCAGATACCAGGCCATGAACTGATTCCAGAGGTAGAAGTAAAAGACAGCCTTATATTGCCACAATCCCTCAAATACTTCTCTTACCTCCCAGACTTCTGAAATTGCTTTACTAGGAGACAAAAATTTATTTTTCCATAATTAAATATCATCCTGCTGATAGACAAGGGAAAATACGAGTAGAAAAAAAAATACCTCAGGAAATGATCAGTCCAAAAACTAATAAAGCATACAGATTTCAACAAGATGCATTTCATGCTACCAAATTAATTTTAAAAGATCCTAACACTCAAATGACTGGCCAGGTTGTGCTAAAATTTCTGAAAGCAAGAAAAATTGATCAACTTCTTTGGTAAGTATCTTAGTTTGCTCAGGCTGCTGTAAAAAAATACCTTTAGACTGACTTAAACAACAGGCATTTATTTCTCACAGTTCCGGAGGCTGGAAGTCTAAGATCAAAGTGCTGACAGATTTGGTTCCTGGAGGAAGCTCTCTTCCTGGCTTATAGATGGCCACTGTCTTGCTGTGTCCTCACATGGCTTTTCCTGGATCATGCACATCAAGAGAGTGAGAGTTCTCTGTCTTCCTCTTCTTATAATGGCATGAATCCCATCATAAGGAATTCCCTTATGACCCCATCTAAACCTAAGTACTTCTCAAGTCTCCACTTCTAAATACCATCACACTGGGGATTAAGGGTTGGACATGGGAATGGAGGGGGTGCACAAACATTCAGTTCATAATGATATGCAATGTTAAATATTTTTATTGAAAACCATACAAACACTCATACCTTTGTCAATGTCCTGTAGCCAGTGACCACCAGACACACAAAACACCTAAAATTGACCAAGCTGGGTTTAATGCCCATGGAGGACCATGGGAAAACTCAGTAAGTCCTAGACAGGACTTACGATAGGATTTGGGCTTGTGTTAAGTGTTTGGGGAGAGATTTTTAAAAAGGATGGATTTTTTAAGGATTTTTTTTAAATTTAAAAAGGATTGGATACTGTCAGGAAATGAAAGTAATTCAAGAATGAATCTTATCTAGGAGGAGGAAAGAGTAGGGTGAGGCTAAAGCTCAAAGTGGTAAAGAAGTAGTAGTCACTCATATTATCCAGGACAGAAAGAAGTTTGGCTATTTTTGTGGTTTGGACAGTGTTCATGTTTTGTCTGGATAAAGACATGGTTATGGAATGGTCTTATTTCTGTCCTGATCCATCATGGCCTCGTGGTGGCCTGGTTTAATGTTTTCTATTAAAGTGTTTAACAGAGAACTGTAAATGCAAGGCCAGCTCCTGGCTGTCAGCCGCTGCTTTTTCTTTTTCTTTCCTTTCAACCCAAACACAGTGTGTATCAGTCAGCTTGTGTTGCCAGAGCAAAGTACCACAGACTGGGGGGCTTAAACCACCGGCATGGACTTCTCACTGTTCTGGAGGCTGGGAGTTCAAGATGAAGGTCCCAGCAGGATTGGTTTCTGGTGAGACTTCTTTCCTTGGTCTGCAGATAGCCGCCTTCTTGCTGTGTCCTTACATGGCTTTCCTTCTGTGCACAGAGAGCGAGCGAGACCTCTGGCATCTCTTCCTCTTCTTAGAAGGACATGGGTCATATCAGATTAGGCTTCACCCTTATGGTATTATTTAAGCTTAACTACCTCCTTAAAGGGCCTATCTCCAAATACAGTCACAGTTGGGGTTAGGGCTTTAACATACAAATTGGGGGGAGGCATAATTCAGTTCCTAGCACTGTGCATCAGAGTCTAAGATTTCTAGAGAGATCTTTCACAGAAGGTAAAAGTAATGGACATGTTGATGGTGCTACTACCTTTTACAGGAGAACTTAGAAATGGCCAGCATCTAACAAAGCAGGGTAGAAAAGGTGTGTGATGGCTCAGAGGGCAAAAGGCCCAGGGTTGGCTCAGATGGCATTAGGGTGGTGGGTTAATTGGTAACTGTTTTTAATTATCAATTTTTTCATGTTTCTATAATATTGCTGCTGTGGCAATTAAGATACAAATACCTATGGGAAAGTTGATAAATATATTTAAACTTTTTCACCCGTTGGAGTAAGTGCAAGCTAGCAGATGCTTGTCCGTGTGCTTTGCTGTGCCTATGGGTGAGACCATCAGAAGGGGAGAGCAGCAAAACAGTGAGGTGGGGAGGGAGCCCCTGGAGCAGGGGGCTTAGCATAAGACCGGGAAGGGCAGCCAGAGAAAACCTGGAAAATCGACCACCTTCCTAATTTGCCTATCATCCGTCTGGCTGCATCATCAGCCCATAATTACCCAAATCACTTTCAGGCTCTGCCTTCAGAACTGACCCAAGCTCTTATGTATGGCTGCAACCCCCACCCCAAGTAGACGGCAAGGAAGAACAATTGAAAGAATAATCTCTAGGGGCGCCTGGGTGTCTCAGTCTGTTAAGCATTTGACTCTTGGTTTCTGCTCAGGTCATGATGCCAGGGTTTTGAGATTGAGCCCCACATGGGGCTCCGTGCTCAGCAGGGAGCGTGCTTGGGATTCTCTGCCTCTCCCTCTGCCCACCTCCTCTCCCCACTGCTCATGCATACTCTCTCTCTTTAAACTAAATAAAAACTTTAAAAAAAAAGAAAAGAAAAGAAAGAATAATCTTCAACCACAACCCCCACCCTCCCCTCAGCTGAAACTCTAGCTCCATCAAAACAACATTATAGCATTATTTTAGGTACAAGGTGATAAATGAGAGCTTCCTTTCTGTCCATTTTTGCTGTTCTTTTTGAGTTTTCTACCTGAAAGAACTGCCCCCAACATAAGGAACAGGTAGGGTAGAGACATTCACTTAGGTTGTGTAGATCTTGAAAAAGTGCTCAAGGAGCCTTAAGCATGTGGACTGTCCTTAGTTTGGGGACAGATCATTGCAGAAGACAACACACTGCGACCTTCATGCTCAAAGTGGAGTCCAAGGCTACTATCTAGGCCAAATCTGTTTTCTGGATAAATCTGCTCCCATCTCTTGTAACAGCTGATTTCCTCTCACCTTTATGGTGTGCCCCAGTCCCTCCTTACCAGAGCACCCCACCACCCCCTTCTTCCTCTTGGGGTCCCTTGGAGGATAAAAGAGTCCATTTTGAAGTGAAATGGCAATTGGGAAAAGCTTTTGGTTTCATATGGGGAAAACCTCATAAAGCATTTCTGTCCCTTGATTGGCGTTCACAGTAGCAGCCTGGAATGCTTTCTCCAGCCAATTTGTAGCTGATCTTTTAAAATGGATCTCTCTTCTTGATCTGATTTGGCCACCCCCATCCTGCCTGCCCTGTGCATTTGCTCTGCTTCAACCTTCCAGCACATTTGTTAACTTGAGTGACATTGAACAAAATCGCCACCCCGTTAACACGGAGTCATGCAGTACACGGGATGTGTATCATTCATTTAATTGGGATGGCTTGGTTGCCTCCCAGATGTTCCCTTTCAGCAGATACCATTGTGTTTTAAAACTTTGGATAATTATAGCTCTGTAAAGCTAGAGTACAAGATTTGTTGGCTCCAGCCAGCTCCCGGCTCCTTATGTAATATCTTCATTGTTTGGTAATCGCCCTATTCACAGAGGAAGGGATCCGTGTCAGCCAAGACATCTATTCAAAGCACTTCCCCTGTGCTGGATAAACAGTAGCTGAAGAAGTCTACCAAGAGAACCAAAACACTCACGAGAGACTTGGCCACAAGTTTGACCAGAGCTACTTTTCCCTTCTCGCATGGAGTTGTTCTGCAGAAATTTCTTCACCTTTTCTTTAGCAACACATCAGTCTCCAGGCAGAGGCTCCCCCTTGGCAGGGGAGATCCCTGCTAAATGTGGGGAGCCCGGAGTGGGTGTGGCAGCTCCGTGTGGGTGGTGCAGGTGGGAATGCTCTGCGGCCCAGAAATAAGATGAAGGGCCTGGGAGGAGACACAGAGTGCCAGGGTGGTCCTCACAGGCTCTCCCAGAGGAAGAGAAAAAGGAGAGAGAAATGTCCCTAAACCGTTTCCTGGAAAAATTCAGAACGACCTCTGGGAGCTGCGTGGGAGGATTCACCAGGGACGGCACAGGGCAGAAAGATAGAAAATTCTTAGATTCTGTGGGAGGTCTTCACCAGAGCGTCTATACCCTGAGGGATGTCAGTGAATGTCCCAGCCAGTTTCCTCCACTCTTCTTCACACCTGCTAATGCAGGAGCAAATGCACCCCAAAAAGCCCTCCCTTCCGTGCTGGTGTTTCTGAGCACCATAGCTGGTGTGTGATGGTGTGTGATGGAAGTCTTCTTGGAGAGTAATGATCTTGAGCCACACGTAGCTGGCTTCCCCCCAAATCCATGGTGGACCTAAGAGCCCAGGGCTGCCCCACCGTAATTGGAAGGCACTCAGCTAAACCGCTCTCCTCCCCGCTCGTCCCCCACCCTGACCCCAATGCCACTCTCCCACCTCCTTGGCTGTCCTCTGAGTCCCGGTCCTGCAGGACCCCGGGGAGCAAGCCAGGGTCCTGAGAGGAGACAGAGGAGAATGAGAGAAAGTAACACAGGGAGATTTTAAAAGGAGTGATACAGGCCCCCATCCAAGGCTAATTCTATGTAATGTCGAAATGCCATAACCTACCCTCCAGTGTTGACACACTCATGATTAATTACTAGAAACATTTCTTCCTATCTGTCTTCTCTCTCTCTCTCTCTCTCTATCTATCTGTGTAGGTATATACATACATGCATACATAAATGTAATTTATATATCATACATTTGATATATATATGTATACATGCATATATGTATTAAAGGCATCATGGTTTGGGCATAAAGATTATTTTAAAATGAAAATATTTGAAATCTTATCTGAACTTCCCTTATCTGACTAAACCAGAGCCTTCCGAAAAATACAGCTACGACCGCCCCTGTTCCGAGGGGGTTTCCTGTGAATTCCAGGAAGAAGACTGACAGTCCATTCCCATTAGCATCAAGAAAAACCCTACAGAACTTTCCATACTTTCCTGCTGAAGCTCTAAGACCCCCACAACACACACATACACACACACACACACACTTTTTATTAAATTAGTATATGAACTTTTACCTCTAAGTATTCCGTGAGTTACGCATTACTGAAAACTCCCACATGCACAAGTAAATAAACCGTGTCTTTTCTCCTGTTCATCTCTCTATTGCCAGTTCATTTGCAGGGCCTGACCATTTAAACCCAAGTGGGTAGAGGAATCATTTTCTCCCAACCGTTTATATACACAAATGTATATATACATATACACACAAATTTATATATACAAATAAACAGTCTATATACGTGTGTTTATACAACTTTATATATGTATGTTTACATGTACACACACACACACAGTTATATATTTTGATACCCAACAGTACCTACAGGCCCTCTGACAATACTGAGATCTGAAAATCCTCTGGCTACTGGTCCCACAATACCCCTCCGTCACCCCACCTGATGGGCACAATGGTCTCCTCCCATGGGGGTCTGCTTCTGGAGGGTAGGCATCAGCTGTGGCCTGTGCTCTGCCAGGCACTCAGGGTTCCAACCACAGCTGAAGTCCTTGGCCCTCAGGACACCAGAGTCCCTGAGCCTTCTATTGTGCACAGGATGAAGGGGGTGGGGGTGGGGGGAGGGCGGGTCCTTTCTCTCCTCTCTGTGATTTTCTGTTGGAGACTTTTTAAAAAAACATTCATGCTTATCCTCTACTATTTTGTAAGGCTTTAATGGAACATGGTGGAGTGTTCTCTTTAAAACCTGCCTTCTCCCCCTGGGCTTATACCTGTGTGATGTGGCCTGGCAAGGACCCACCAGCTCCAGCAGGGACCTGGTCTGAGGTCCTCGGCGCAGTTTCCCCAGCACTTAGACCCTGCCTGGCACCTGGCCCAGCTCCACAGTCTCGGATCCATAATTCTAAACTCCGAAAGGCTTTGAAAACAGATTTTTATAACCGCTTTGGTGGCCAAATGGGAAGTGAAGTGATATAAAGCGCCATTTATCCCACTTAGTGTGAATATTCATATATTTTGCTGATACAGGACTGTGGAAATATTAACGTATTTGATTCACAGAGTGTCACTTCAGACCCTTTGGGATGTTACATAATATTTGGTGTATGCACCCTATTTTCTTTTAAACCCTGCAACACTGAATTCTAAAACCCATCTGACCTCAGGGGCTTCGGATCTGTGCTTGTGGTTTAGGCAGGTTTCAGTAAGTAAGAGCTGAATGAATGTCTGAATGGCGCTTCCTCCCACACCCGGGCTTTATTACGGGTCCAGTTCTCCGCTCTCAGCAACTTTCTCTGCAGTAGGTCCTGCCCCCAGGCTCGTGCAAACAGGTTTCGCTAGGTCTGCTCCGGTTCATTATGACCAGTGGGCAATGACCCACGGCTGGACCAAAGATGGGTCCTGAGTGCACAGTTTCATAAGAAAACAACCATCCTTAGCATCATATTAAGAAAGAAATAGACGGGGAGACACAATATTTTCAGATCTGAGCAGGTATTTAGGTCTGGTCAGTTAGCAAGGAAAAAAAAAACAACCCAGGCAGTTAATCTTACTAGTGGTCGCAAACACCTGAATATGGTCATTGACTGATGCTCTAATCATCTGATATCCCAGTGGGCTTGGTTGGATACATCAAGCCTTTTTCAAGGCCCCGTCCTACTCTGTACTTGTATGTAGGATTTCTTTCTTTTTTTTTTTTTTTAAGATTATTTATTTATTTATTAGAGAGTGAGCAGGAGAGAAACAGCATGAGAGGGGAGAGGGTCAGAGGGAGAAGCAGGCTCCCCGCCGAGCCGGGAGCCCGATGTGGGACTCGATCCCAGGACCCTGGGATCATGACCTGAACTGAAGGCAGTCGCTTAACCAACTGAGCCCACCCAGGCGCCTGTATGTAGGATTTCTACACGTTCAAAAAGGCCCCCAAATTGATGAACTCAGGGCCCCACAAAACACGGATGCTCTTCTGGGAGCCGACGGCCATTCCTGGCCCCAACTGGGCCGCACTCTTGAGTTTCTCATTCTTCATGACGGGGCATTTACGCGGCAAACCTTCCTCATGTGAATCATGATGGCTTCTCACCACATAAGTTGAATATTTCATGCTAACATATTCCCTCCCGCCCAGGATTCAGAGGCCTGAGATAATAAGGGACTCAAAGGGAAAGTCTGTACACGGCTGAGTTGGGCTTTTTTTTTTGCTTTCATTTACAAAAGGGAAAGATGATGCTCACAGGGCTTGGTGAGTCATTTACCTAAGATCGTGTGGCTGGTCAGAGACCCAGCCAGAATTTGAACCTAGATCCTAAACTCCCAAACTGGTGCCTCTTATGCTATTCTGTATTCCTAATTCATTAGAGGTATTCCCTGGCAGAAATAAATTGGGTTTTACCTTTTTTTTTTAAAGCAATCTTCACACCCAACGTGGGGCTTGAACTTACAACCTATAGATCAAGAGTTGTGTGTTCTACTGACTGAGCCAGCCGGGCACCCCCTGGGCTTTACTTTTCAGAGCCAGTTCATATAAGAAGCTCCTGGGTCTTGCTGAGGAACCTGGACCTAATATTGCCAGAATTTTCAACAAAGACCAAGATCACTTTTGAGGTTGTATTTTTTCTCTTTACTTTTTTTTTTCTTTAACATTCATGGGTGTTTCAGTAGGAATGTGATCTCTGTATGTGGGATACTAATATGCTTAAGCCACTTAATAATTTGGGGCTTCATTTTTGGTGAAGCTGGTGCTGAACCGATTTTTTCAGAGCAGTACTTGGAACCAGAGCAATCCATCACAGTGTGGCTGCGTCCTGCCCATGTTGATACTCCTGGTATAGTGGCAGGGCAGGCAGGCCAGAGGAGCCAAAATCATGGGGGCTGTGGGGCAGGACCACCTCATCGCCCCTACATGACATAAGAGCGTCCAGCAAGGTGGGCTTCCAGATGATGATCCCGCGGGGAGAATAGTGTAAACGTGACAAGGGATGGCGCTATTGACTTGCTAGGGCTGCTGTGGCCAATACTACAAATGGGTGGCTTAACAGAAACGTCTTGTCTCCCTGTTCTGGAGGTTAGAAGTCTGAAATCAATGTGTCGGCAGGGCCATGTTTCCTCTGACGGCTCGAGAGAGGAATCTGTCCCATGCCTGTCTCCTAGCTTCTGGTAGATCCTTGGCTTGTGGCAACACGCCCCAATCTTTGCATGGTGCTCCCTTATGTGTGCGTCTGTCCAAATGACCCCTTATTTTATAAGAACATAAGTCATATTGGATTCGGGGGCCACTTTACTCCAGCATAAATTCATCTTAACTCATCACATCTGCAAAGACCCTATTTCCAAATATAGTCACATTCCGAGGCTGGGGCTTCAGTACAGAAATTCGGTGGGGGGACACATTTCAACCCATAACCGTCCACCCTCTCGCCCCTCCCCCCAAATTAGTGTCCCTCTCACATGCAAAATACATTCACCCCCTCCCAACAGCCCCAACATCTTAAGCTATTCCAGCAGCAACTCTAAGTCCTAGAACTTGTCTAAATAAGCTAAAGGTGAGACTCAGAGTACGATTCGCCCTGGGGCAAAATTCTTTTCCATATGTGAACCTGTAAAAGCAGACAAGTTGTCTGCTTCCAAAATACAAAGGTGGAGCATGCTGAGGCTAGATGTTCCCATTCCAAAAGGGAAAAGCTGGAAGGAAAAAAATAAAAAGGTGTTATGGGTCCCATGCAAGTTTGAAACCTAGCAGAGTAAGTTCCATTCAATTTTAAAGCTTGAGAATAATCCATTTTGGCCCCAAGCTCTGTCCCCTGAGCCCATCCGTGTGTTGGAGGATAATCTCCTTCACGTAAAGTCTACTGATTTAAATGGTAATCGCATCTAAAAAATACCTTCACAGCACTGTCTGGACTGGTATTTGACCAAAAACCAGGGTACCATTGCCTAGCCAAGTTGACACGTAAAATTAGCCACGCAGATCATTTCTGAGTGAATACTATAATGTGTCCAAGATAGGGAAAGCCAGGAAATGGTAATAAAGAAGAGAAAGTGGAGAAATCTTCTTGGCTGTTTGTCCTGGGCAATGTACCAGTGGGGCAGGACTCCGAGGGGTCATCATTTAAAGATTGTGTAAAGAGTAGTTTTAATCTGTGACAGTGGTTTGGACCAGGGGAATGGACAGAAAGAACATTGTGTTTTCAGCCATCACAAAGCAAGGGAATTTGCCGTTGGCATAAAGGGTGGGAAACAGGGTGACTAGAAAGTCAGGGTGTGGTGGTATAAGGTGGGGTGCTAAGGAGAACTGGCTAAGGGGCTGAGGACGCTGGCAGCCCCCCAAATTCACATGTGGGGCCCTTAACCTCCACTGTGATGGTGGAATCTTTGGGAGATAATTAGGTTTAGATGAGGTCATGAGGCTGGAGCCCAGATGATGGGATTAGAGCCTCTGTAAGAAGAGGAAGAGACGCCAGATCTTCCTCTCTCCCTGACGTGAGCGAGAAGTCAGCCTGGAACTGAATCTCACCAAACGATGAATCTGCCAGCCCCTTCATCTTGAACTTCCAGCCTCCAGAACTCTAAGACATAAATACCCGTTGTTTAAGCCCCCCAGCCTATGGTATAGTGTTACAGCAGCCCTAGCTCACCACGACAAGGAGGAAGCCACTAATGGCGTCCTGAACGTGTCTCACCAGAACAATATTCTTTTTTTTTTTTTAAGATTTTATTTATTTATTTGACAGAGAGAGAGACAGTGAGAGAGGGAACGCAAGCAGGGGGACTGGGAGAAGGAGAAGCAGGCCTCCCGCTGAGCAGGGAGCCCGATGCGGGGCTTGATCCCAGGACCCTGAGATCATGACCTGAGCAGAAGGCAGACGCTTAACCGACTGAGCCACCCAGGCGCCCCCAGAACAATATTCTATTATATTGTATTTGCCTGCCTCTCTGTATCCCTACAAGGCTTCAAGTTCCACAAGCTGGTCTTTTGAGAGGTTGCCTCCTCTGCAACCAGCACGGGACCCCGTCCTGAGCAGGTGCTCGGACAAGAGTTGTTCAATGAAAACGTCAATGGACTGCACTCAGCTTCCTCAAGCTCAGCGGTGACAACAAAATTTCATAGTTGGGGGGGTGGAGCAACTTAGGTTGTGGGGTACAGTGAACCTATCTCGAAGGCGTGTTGTCAAGCAAGCACGCAGTTCTTACCTAGATTGTGTGGTTGTTTGACTCCGCTTGGGGCAGGCAGACAGCTGAGAAGAGGGAGGTGTTGAGACACCCCCAGCCACCCCTTGAAGGCTGCAAGAGCCTGGTGGTTGTATGAGCCAATGTTAAGATAAAGGACTTTAAGGAGACTAGCCTGCAAATACCTTTCTGTTCTCAGTCTGTAACCAGAGATCTTAATCTCTACGCCAAGTAGATATTTGCCTCTAGGCATTCTTTATTCTAAAGGGCATGGAGGGAGAAGGAAGGAAGGAGCACATTTTGAGGAGGAGAGAGAAGGTAAGTGAGAGCTTATGCCCCTAAAGAGAAATGCCTTCCTACTGGGTGCAGGGAGCAGCAAGTCACCCATTTAAATCCTCCTTAGAGCCTTCTGGGTGTCCGTCTGTCTGGAGCCCATCTTGTTTCTGCGCAGGAGAGAGGGAGCTGAAGCAGGCAGCTGGGGTTTATGATGATAGCTTCATGTCAGCCTGTTCGGCACCCACACACTACCCAAAACATATGACATGTGATATTTCATTCCCTTGTATTGCTAACTTGCCATCTACGTTGCTCAGGGGCCCCCTTCCTTTGAATGAGGCTTGCGAGAGAACCAGAAGGCAATCTGCGCCTCTAGCTTCCCATTGACGACGAGGCAGCTCCCCAAACTGGGATTACTGATTTTCATTTCAAAACTGTGTTCAATTTAGTCGATTTAAACGACTTGACTTTCCTCTGTGAAATGACTGTGGCATCTGAGCTCAGCCAGTCGCTCTTTGAAAGGCATAAACACGCTCCCTGCAGGGACCGATGGAGCTCTGCCGCTCATTGTTTATCTAAAAACAGCGTTTTCTTATTGTCGCTCAATTAGTCCAGACAGCGGACACAAATGACTTTCAACAGCAACATCCCAACGCTGCGCGTCACTCATAAAATGGCAAAGACTGCTCTAATAGGTGGCTAATAAAATCAAAATGCGCCTCTATTGATTCCACGATTACTCAAATCCTCACCCTTTCTTCTGAAATCTCTTCTTAATCTAATTACATACAATTTTTTCACTTTCGTAAAAGAACACTAACCCCAGCAATCAACGATTTTGCTCTCAATTTATGAGCAATCAACCAAGTTTCTTCCGAATGTAAACTTTGGAGAGGAGTTTATTTTCTATAAACAAGCTAGCATATTTGTTCCCCTCAAGGTCAAAATATTATTGCCTGTAGGGTTTTTTTTTCTACAAACTTTTTTTTCCCCTAAAAATTGCACGATCTGTCATTTCGCAGACACCCACGAAAAGCCACTCCTAATCACTTGCAGAAGATAACTTTCTCCCTGTTTGTACTGACTGCTGTGAAAATGCTATTATACGCAAATGTTTCATCTGTTTCGCAAACATATGCTTTCACACACACGCTCAGCTCACCGCAGAGACAGTTGTCTGAAATGGGAAAAGTCCTTTGCAAAGGACAGAAACGAGATGCAGCAAGCCTCTCAGCATTTCCCATTTTTCAAATCCGTCTTGGAAGCATGGGTGACTGATACGCAGAAATCACATGCGCCGTTGACTCCGTGAGCGCTGCGCTCTCAGTGGAAAGATGCCTGCTCTCTGATTCATGCCTCTGATTTACACCTGGACAAGTTGGCGGTCCGAGAGGTGGAGATTTAAGGAAGGTGAGCAAGCAAAGGAGTGGGGAGCCCAGGTGTTCCAGTCATGCGCCCAGACTGCTGGGTGATTGAAGCAGAATCTGAGAATTTGGGTGGTAAGGACCCGTCCTCTTTGTGGGGACCATGAGGGTCTGCTGTAGTTCAGGTGTGCTTGCTTAGCTGTATAACGGCCCCCTCCCCCATGACATTTCCCCTCCCCCCACCCTTACCCCAACACACACACACACACACACACACACACACTCTTGGGTAATATAACATTTCTAAGGTTTTCATTGGAGTTTAAGGTTGGAAAACATCCAGGCCAAACGTAAAATCTCAAATCTGACACTCTCTTCCCTCAAGGCCACTGCCAAGTGCCCTCTGGTTTCAGACCTAGATGAGGAACCAACATGACCTCATGGCTGGAAACTCCATCTTTGGGCAGGCCTGGTCTCGCCCCGTCTCTGCTCTCTCCTCAGGTGAGAAGGAGAAGGTGATGTTGGCATGGCGAGAGGAATTCCTCTTTTACCCACGGGCAGAGAAAGGACCCTGTCCGGGGCTGAAGGCCAAAGGGAAGGAACCTCCCAAACATTTCTAAAGGCTGTGAATGAACTTGGAGTTGGGGGCTCAGAACTCTGCCCGCCTGAGCACAGCTTCTTGTTTGTTTGGTTGGACTGAGCTTCCAACGTTTCTTCAGAAGAATAGGAAGCATTAGGTCATTGCCAAAGCAGCACCTGGGTGTGAAGCCATCTTAACCTTGGTGCCCAGCAAAATGCCTCTGCACTTGACTGGCTCTAAGCCACATGACTTTGGGCACATGTCTTCTGCCCTCAGTCTCTGTTTCTATATCCCGCACGTTTTCCTAATCATTCCTCTCCTTGCCTCCCCCGGGGGTGTGGACCCCTCTTTGAAAAGCACACAATGTCCTCCCGATGCACATCCTTATTTGCCCCGATCTCTTCCTTTCATGGAATGATGACAAGTTCCAAGGAGAGGTAAGAGACGTCTGATGTCTGATAAGTGAGTTAGAAAGACTTCCTTGGCAGGAACACCCAGCATTAGTTGATTAGACATATGCTACTACTCAGGGGTCATCTGCTGTGTGTACGCCTTTAAGAGAAAATACATTTTTCATCATGCCAAATTCTCTCCGAGTGCTGTCAGTTGGTCAGTTTCTTTCCCACCTCCGCCTGCCCACCACATAGGGGGGAAATACCATCTCCATCACTCAGCTAGCTGCTTGGCGGAGTGATGGGCTTCCTTGGTTTCCACCAGCTAACTTTGCAATGGCATTGCACTCTGGCCACTGGAACTTTCCTCAGGAAGCCACACGAGTGACCCTCGAACTGCGAGGGCTTTCTGGTGGTATTCACCCTGAAGCTTTAAGCTCTCACCCCTCTCCGCGGCTCTGGCCTCTCTTGCCTGCCCCCTCCCGAAACCACAAAGCAGTTAGAGATGCTAATCTCTCAACACAAAGTCACTCTGGCACCCACAATCAGATGTCACCTGAGGTCACAGCGGCCCGCCCGTGGTGGAAAGTTCCAACGCAGGTTGCAGCTGCGTTTACGATCTGCCTGTTGACTTGCAGAGAGCGCCCTGAAACCCAACAGGAAGGTGGTTTTCTGAGGCATGTTAAAAATGTATTTACATTTGTTTATATACGAGTGATTATTTTTAGTCTGAGGAAGAGGCTTGACAAGGATTGAGAGGCTCCTCCGTGGCCAGGGGTAACCATTAGGATTTGCACCTGCACAAAACCAGTCGTTGGGTGCTCTGCTTCTGGGCTGTTGCCTCACATTTTTCTCCCGGCCGGTCTCCCAGTGCTGCAGGAAGAGGGAAAACTGGTCCCAGACCAGGCTTTCTATCTTATTTCTCTGTTCCCCTCCAGGCACCGCTAAGCATGTCGCACTCAAGAAGCCAACCGCTGAGCCTCTGGCCTCAAGAAGCTCTTTCTTGTTTCTGCAGGACAAGAGCCATGCCTTCTGAGTTCTGCCCATGGGGCTGTGCTCTGTTATAATGACTGGGAGCTCCTGTCACTCCTTTGGGTCAAGGGAGCAGGCTGGCTGAACAGCTATAATCCAGATGGTTCCTCCATTGTGGTAGGAACTCCAGACTGAGGGACGGCTAAGGTTTGGAAAGATGTGCTGATTCTTTGGTATCTGGCCACCTCCTATATGCCCTTCTTTCATTATGCCCTTCTTTCAGATGTGGCACATAGAGGAGAACACAGAGATGTACGTTGTTCTCCAGCTAATGCAACGGCCCTCCCCGCCCCCACCCCACCGCCATGCCTCCATGCAGTCAAGGGGGAAGGGTGGGGAGCACGAGAACCAGAACAAGTTAAGGCAAGATGAAGGGCATAACCCCAGAGGACCAATGGTTAACAGTAACTCTGGGATCAGTGACAGTGTCTGGGGCACTCACAAATCAACAGTGACCATCTAGATCCTTCTGTACCTGTGCTGCCATGGATTGCTTCAGTAGCGTTTCTCCTATGGATAATTGTACCTGCTCTGGATACCCCTGACCTCAAGTGATGACCTGCCAGCCTAGGGCTCTCGAGTCCAGACAAGAGACAACGAGGCAGTCAGCACTCGGCCCGTACTCCTTGGGAGCCCTTGATCATTATCATGCACACCCTCTTCAGATGTGCCAAGCAGTACCTGTGTCTCTGCTGGAAGGCTACCCTCAGGGTCCTGAAACTACTTTGCCTGATTATAGGAAAAGCAATGATGAGAACTTGCATCTTTCCAGGGATGTCAGCCCTTAACTAGTGAATGACAGATGGGAGGCGGTGTTAATACTCCAGCTCCCCTGGCCTCTGATCAGGACCACAGCGTGGGGCACAGGAACGCTCTGGAGAGAGCATCAGTCACCCTTCACAAATTCCCTCCCTGGGACTTCTCATGATGTTGCACCTTTACCTGACGTCCTTCTTTTCTTTGGCCATTTCTCAAACCGCCCGCTGGTTTTTCCTGGGAACATTTCTTGAATGAATCCCTCTGGGTCTGCTTCCGGGGAATCTAACCTAAGACACAAGGTAAGACACAAGAGGCGATTTTGCTCTGAGACCCTAGCTCAACAACACAGATTCCCCTCAGCTCACATGGCTTCTCATCCTTTTAAAGTTCAGCCTTCCTAGGCTGTCTCACTAAGACGCTTGGAGTGAAGGACTATCACCCTGTTGCACTAGCATATTGGGCGACTGTTTTCCCACTCCACAGAATCTTCTGGAAGATCTCAACTCAAAGTCAGCACCAGGGCCCTGGGGAAATTCTGTTTCCTCAGTCTTAATTCAGAGAAACATGGGTCCTGGCCAAAGCTTCCAACCACACAACCACCTCATGTTTCTTCCTCCCTCTAGCCCAGCAAAAAAATCAAAGCCAATGGGGGCCTTATATGGCATTCACCAACTCTGGAAAACTTTTCAAAAATACTTTTAGTGCCTTTCTTATTGTCTCCCCAGAGGCCAGTAATTCCTGGAAGGAGAACTGTAGCTTCATTGACACTTGGGAAGTCCAGCAGAAAATCAATCCTGTAGCTCAAGAAAGCTGTATGGAAACCCCACGGCTTCCCTATTAGGAGCTGTCAGCTCTGTCCTCCCTCCCCCCTCTGTGAGCTTGGAATTAACTCTTCCCATTCTGTAGAGCAGGCAGTGGACGACCAGAGGCAGGGAGGGTAGTAAATGGTCCACATTAGAACTAGAGTTCCTCCATCTTGTCCTTCCTGCCTTTTATAAAAACTCCAAGCATGCCTCATTTAGGAGAAGCATCAACATTTGTTTCAGCCTGACATGCATGCCAGGAAACTCTTTCCGGATCTCTAAGCAGAGCTTGGGTTTGCAGTGATCACTGTTGCTCTTGGCCCAACCCTGGAAAAATTCTGAAGATACAAGCTTGGTCCGGAAGCCTACAGGCAAATACTCAGAAATCCTATGGGTTATTCCATCTCAGTACATACTACTCATATCAGGACCTGTGGGCACAAGAAACAGGAAGAGGGGTGTCAAGAAAGCTCTCGAAATCCCAGTTCTTGCACTTGGTTTCAGGTGGCAAGGCCTGAGAGCCTCCTAATGGTGGAGGGGGGCAGGACTATTCATGCGGAGCTCTATTCTTAAGGAGGATGCTGCTTGGATCTGTTAAGGGAAGGAGAAGCTACAAGGGAAGGAGAAAGGTAGAATGAGGGAGAGGAGGGCTTTGAACAGCAATAAAATTTGCCTTGTGTTTATAGTAAATCATTCGGGTTGTGCCAGGTGTGCCCTTCAGGGCCTGGCCTCTCCACTTAGCCCACAGCTCTGAGGAAGGCCCACGGAGGCACATCCATAGTCAGCAGAAGTGTTTACAGCAGCAATGTCCACAATAGCCAAACTATGGAAAGAACCCAGAGGTCCATTGGCAGATGAATGGATAAAGAAGAGGTGGTATAGATATACAATGGAATATTACTGAACCATCAAAAAAGAATGAAATCTTGCCATTTGCAATGACATGGTTGGAACTAGAGGGCATTATGCTAAGTGAAATAAGTCAGAGAAAGACAAATACCATATGATTTCACTCATATGTAGAATTTAAGAAACAAAACAGGTGAACATAGGAAAGGAAATATAGGAAAAATAAAATAAGATATAAACAGAGAGGGAGACAAACCATAAGAGACTCTTAGCTCTAGGGAACAAACTGAGGGTTGCTGGAGGGGAGGTGGGTGGGGGGATGGGGTAACTGGGTGATGGGCATTAAGGAGGGCATGTGATGTAATGAGCACTGGGTGTTATATCCAACTGATAAATCACTAAATTCTACCCCTGAAACGAATAATACACTATATGTTAACTAAATTGAGTTTAAATTAAAGAGAAATAAAGAAGGAGTGTTTGGGCTGGAGGAGAGATGGTCTTGAATTCCAACCTCAGCAAAACCCTTGAGGACACTGCCACCCCAGGTGTGGCAAACAATGAAGTGTGTTTTTTCTTTTCTCTTTCCTTTCTTGCCAATCAGAGTGAATGAATTCTAAGCCCGCTATAATGTTTTATTTCTTTAATTATTTTTAATTAAATAAATGTGTTTTAATTATTTTTTGATTAAAAAAAAAGGAAGGGAGTTAAAATTAAAGCCTGCTATATAAAAGCGATGCAATTTCTGGAAGGTCACGAGCTGCAGCTGGCAAGTATGCCAGGAGTTAGGAACAATATACTTGCTGTTTGGGGGAGCGAACCAGCAAAGCAAATCCAGGCCGGAGAGGGTGTCTTCGCCCAACTCAGGGTTGGGTTTGGTTCTGGAGTCACACAAGCCTCTCTGAAAGTGACTGAAGGGGCAGGGCCCACTGACAGTCCAAAGCGTGTTCTCCAGGCTTGATGCCCCAGTGTTCGCAGGTGGAGCGTGACTCCCAGGGGGATGAAGGATGGGTGGGGAAGAAGCTGACTGAGCTCTCATTTCCCTATCACCTAGTACAGTGCCTGGCGTGCCACAGGTGCTCATTGTGTGCTTGCCAATGATATGGAAGCCCATCGAAGCCATCCTGTTCACTGGGGAGGTGAAAACAAGATCCAGAGGGAGTTGCTAAATGGAGAAAAGACAGGGACCTCGTTTATTTCTCTCTTTTGAACTAAAAAGTAGATACGCCATCAAGATTTGTGAGAAAGAGCATGAAAGGAGAGTTGCTTTAAGCAAGAAGCCCATGCTTTATTGCCTCCGCTTTAGAAGTGAGAAACCAGGGATGCCTGGGTGGCTCAGTCGGTTAATATCTGCCTTCGGCTCAGGTCATGATCTCAGGGTCCCGGGATCGAGTCCCACATCGGGCTCCCGGCTCAGTGGGGAGCCTGCTTCTCCCTCTCCCTCTGCCCCTCTCCTCTCTCATGCTCTCTCTCTCTCTCAAATAAATAAATAAATAATCTTAGAAAAAGAAGAAGCAAGAAACCAGCTTAGTGCTATGGATAAGAACTGGGACCCTATGGCCAGACTGGGTCAGTATCCTCACTCTGCCATTTCATAGTTGTCTGACCTCAAACAATTTACTTAACTTCTCTGGGCTTTGACTTCTCATTTATAAATTGGTAATATTAACAGGACCTATCTCATGGGATTGTTGTGACAATAAATGAGTTGACATACAGAGAGCATATACGACAGTGCCTAGTACATAGGAAGTGCTACTGAGGAATTACTACCATGGTTATTGATTTTGATCATTGTCTGGGTCAGTCATGGTGCTAGGAACTTTACATAGATTGTCTTAGGTCTCACATACACCATCTCTGTAAAATAAACACCATTGTATTTACTTTATAATTGAGGAAATGGAATCTAAGAGAGATTAAGTCATTTGTGCACGGTCAAGCATCTAGTGGTCATTGTATTTAAGCCAAGATCTGTCTGCTTCCAAAGCCTGTGCTTTTTATGTTAAGCTACATTCAAGGTGACACGTTTGAAACTTCCTCTGCTTGCCATCCTGCTGGCATCGTCTCAACCACTGAAGCTTATGAAAACATGGCACTAAAGTCAGCTTCCCCGGGACACTGACAGAAGAGCAATTGTACATTTGCCAAAGAACGTACTCAGCACCAATAATGGTTCTAGCTACTGTGGAATACTTTAAAGGAACTAAATTTATGAGTTCTTAAATACAGACCTCTTAAGAGTTCAAGGATTAGAAGAGGCAAATATGAAGGAGATGGAATAATTATTCTTCTACTCTGACTGGGGAGAGCAGAATCCCCTTTATTTACCTTAGGAAAATTACAGCTCCAGAACTCAGGAATATAGTTCTCAGCTACTGCATATTAAAAAACAAGAGAGCCCCAAATATACCCAATCAACTGATCACTTTAGGGAAAACTCAGTCCAAGCCCCCTGGTATAGAAAGCCACTAGTCCTGTGAGTAGAACCACCTTCTGTGAGACTCAGTTGCCTAGTGGCAGGAAAGAGAGAGACCAATGTGGGGCAGTTGCTAAAACACAATAACATTACAGCTCTATTGACTTCATGACCTCATTCTCTTGACCTGGTAATTCTGAGATGAACCCCCACCCCCCCGGATGTCCCCAGACACTATTCTTTCTGTGCGGAAGTCAGTAGACCAGATGTCCTTTTAAGTTTAATATATTGGAGCCATCAGGGTCTTTGATTGTGTGGGCATTTCCAAGTCATGTTTCTTTTCAGTCTTACCTAAGCGTCTGTGCAGCTACTCTGCCTTGCCCTCCTCTGGGGGTTGAAAGATGTAGTTGGAAGAGGAGCAGTGAGGGTTTTTTGGCAGGGGGAGGCGGTTGTTTGTTTGTTTTTCATCCAACAGAATTTTAAATCTTGAACATAGTATGATGGCATACAAACGGAAAAGTACACAGATCGTAAGTATATAGCTCAGCGAGATTTCACAAAATGTTACTGTTACTTAACATCATATTTGAAAGTTTCCATGTATTTGTGTATAATAGGAGTTAATTTATTTTCATTGCTCTGTACTATTCCATTCTATAAATATGCCATAATATATTTATCTATTCTGCTGTCCATTTGATGAACATTTAGGTTGTTTAAAGTTTGAGGCTCTTACGAATAATTCTGCTGTGAACATTCTTGTGCATGTCTTTTGGTACAAATTTTGGGGTGGAGGAGGATCATGTATGCCAAGAGTAGAACCGCTAAGTCAGAGAGTATACATACATTCATGTTAGAGAAATTTGCCAAAAGTTTTGCCAACACTTCCACCAGCAGTGTATATGCTCAAAATCCTTCCTAATATTTGGTATTGTCAGTGTTTTAAATTATAGATCTTCCTTGACTTATGTCCCAATAAATCCATCATACATTGAAAAAGTTGAAAATGCATTTAATACACCTAACCCACTGACATGATAGCTTAGCCTAGTCTACCCTAAATGTGCTCAGAACACTTATGTTATTAGCCTTCAGCCGGGCAAACTCATCTAACACAAAGCCTATTTGATAATGAAGGGAACACTATCTCATGTAATTGAACACTATACTGAAAGTGGAAAACAGAATGGTTGTGTGAGTGCAGAGTGCTTGTCAGTTCACCCTCGTGATCGCGGGGCTGACTGGGGACTGTGGCCACCCTTGCCTCTGCATCACAATGAGGATCACACTGCACATCACTAGCCCAGGAAAAGATCCAAATTCAGAACGTGAAGAATGGTTTCTACTGAATGCATCTCACTTTCGCACCATGGTAAAGTCGAAAAATCCTGGGTTGAACCACTATAAGCTGGGGAGTGCCTGTGTGGTCATTCTGGGAGGCATGTGGTGGTAGCTCATTAATTTTCATTTCCTTGATGACAAATGAGGTAGAGTACCTTTTAAAATGTTTATCGTCAATTTGGCTACCTTCTTCTGTGAAGTGTCTGGTCACGTCATTGGGTTATTTGTCTTTTCCTTTTTGATTTACAGCTCTTATATATTCTGGATACGAGTCTTGTGCAGGGCAAATAACTTCTCCCACTCTACAGATCGTCTCTACACTCTTTTAATACCATTTTTCTTAATGAATGGAAGGTCTTAAATTTAAAGGAATCCAATGTATCTCTTCCTTTATGATTAGTACTTCCTGTGCCTATTTAAGAATCTTCTTTTCCTACCCCAAGATCATAAAGATACTCTCCATTATTACCTTCGGACAGGGGTTAGCAAACTGCAGACTCTGGTCCAATCCATTTCACCACCTATTTCTGTAAACAAACTTTTAATGGGACAGAGTCTCTGTCATTTGTTTACATAGTTCCTATGTCTGTTTTCCTTCTACAGTGGCAGATTGTATGACCCTCAATGCCCGAAATGTTTATTATCTGGCTCTTCAGGAAAAAAAAGTTGCCAAATTCTGTTTGAGTTCACATTTGGTATTAGCACTTGTGTACAGTATTTGTGAGAAATCAAGATTCATTTTTTCTATATGTATATATCCAGTTAAGCCAAGACCACTGGTCGCAAAGGTTGTCCTTCCCCCACAGCTCTGTGATGTCATATATCAAGAATACCTTGTGTGCATGAATCTGTTTCTGGATTTTCTATCTTATCCCTTGGCCCATTTTTCTAGCCCATGACCAGGGCCACCCTGTTCAAGTTGGTGCATTTTTATAGTGAGTCATGATATCCTCCCACTTCTTTTTCTTCAAGATTGTCTCTGCTGTTCTTGAAACTTCGTGTCTCCAAATATATTTTACCATCAATTTGACAATTTCCTCAAAACAACTTCCTGGGACTTGAATTGGTCTTACCTTGTCTCTACAGATCAGTTTGGAGAGATTTTACTTATTTACAATGATGAGCCTTCATGAACGTCATGTATTTTTTTTTTAAATTTATTTAGCGCTCCTTCAATTTCTTTCAGTAATATGTAGGTTTTCCGACTGAGATTTTGTGATTTCGTATGTATCTGATAAGTTTATTTCTAGGTACTTTGGACACTATTACAAATTTATATCAGTCTAGCTTTTATGTTAAAAAAAAAAGGAGAGAGAGAGAGAAAGAGAACCAACTACTGACTAGTCACTCACCAACCATGCCCTAATGAAACTATTGTGGGAATTTAAAATTCCATGTCTCAAGAAATAAAAAGATTTGGATGGGAAAAGAAAATGCAAGACTGACACAAAAAATCACACATAGCACACATATAAATATATTCACTTCAGTCTCTCTTCCATGGGTTTTTGAATGTCTGTGGGCATTGACTCACAGGCTATGTGCTCTAAGATTATAGGATAGCATGAAAACGGTGCTAGTGGAATGTCAAAACTCCTGGATCCTAGGCCTGGGTCTTCACAAACTGGTTGTGAAATGTCAGGTAAGGTCCTCCTTAACCTCCCTGGACCTCAGTTTCTGAACCTCTACAAAGTAAGTTGACTCTAATACTCTCTGACTTACAAATGAGGACGGGGAACCCTTCGGTTACTGGTGGCTACCATCAGGATCGTCCTGGGTGTGATCTGGGGGCTCTGAATGGTC
The DNA here is from genome assembly GCF_029215605.1 of Mirounga angustirostris. Classification (NCBI taxonomy): domain Eukaryota; kingdom Metazoa; phylum Chordata; class Mammalia; order Carnivora; family Phocidae; genus Mirounga; species Mirounga angustirostris. Next base: position 13,402,795 of record NW_026991716.1, on the reverse strand, counting down.
AAGAGATTTCTTAAGGGAAGTTGTCTCCCCACTGGTTTGGGAATGCTTGGAATGCCTTTTATAGAAACAAAGCTTTTCAAAGAAGTATCTCTGAGGGAGGAGACCCCCCCACCCACCCAAGGTAAAAACAAACAGAGGCACAATGAATGCAGAAGAAACCACAGGGTCTGGGCACTGGTTCCTAAAAGGAAGTGGATTCCAAACAGGGGTGGAGAAGGATCAAGGGAAAAGCCTAGAGGCAGATGTGTAATGAAGCTGGTAGTGCCTGTGTGAGAACTTCCCTTTGAATCATGGGTTTCACAGGAGAGATAGATTAGGGTTCTGCTTTAGAAACCTTAGAGAAAAAGTTACACTCATGCTGCTATTTTTCTTAGAGTCTAAGAGTGACAAAGATAAATGGGGAGAGCAGCAATGGCTGTTTGTCAAAATTCATGCTCCTCTTTACCTAGAAAATGGTGCTGGTGGGGTTGAGCTAAGCTGTCAGGGACTCTTATTTCCAGCCCCTCGTGACATCTGGGTTGGGCCAGTAGAATATGTATAGAAATAGGATTTGTCACCCTGAGCCAGGGCAATCAAGAGGAAGGGTTAGCTTCTCCACTCTCGCTTTCTCTTTCCATGGCAACATCCAAAGGACTCCCAGTTCCAATGAGATACCAAAGCTGCAAGATGCAAGATGCCTCAATCCTTGAGTTATCTCATGGAGCAAAATTGTGTTCCCCCTGGGAATACCTTTCAGGACAATTCTGGAATGAGAAAGAAACATTTTTTGTGTTAAGTGACTGAAGTTCGGGTTTATTTTTATTTTTTTAGAGAAAGAGAACTGGGGGTTGGGGACAGAGGGAGAAAGAGAGAGAGAGAAAGAATCTTAAGCAGGCTCCACAACCCACACAGAGTCTGACCAGGGGCTGGATCTCACAACCCTGAGATCACGACCTGAGCCGAAATCAAGAGTCCGACGCTTAACCGACTGAGCCACCCAGGCACCCCTAAAGTTTGGGTTTATTTGTTACACTAGCTAGTGTTATCCTAACTAATGCAGCTGGTTTCTTAAATCATTCACAATATTGACAGAAAGGGATAAAACCCAATGTTATTATGTTACTGCCATTTCATTTGAGAGAAGATAAAAAATGAAAAAGGAAGGTAACTCAAAGAAGCTTCCTGAAACTTCCAGTCATTGGAGAATATTCACAATTAGTGTAAAAGCAGGACAATAACAATGTCAGTACGTAATATCTGTGCTTAATAGACTTCCACGCATCGATTTGCATTTTAATTTCCTTGCTTTGGCTCACCAAGCGTTCTTATGTGGGATTCAACCTTTAGCAACAAATAAGACTTCCTTCTCTCTTGGCACCTCTCATTGCTCCCATTCCCCCCACACATGCATATCCCCACTGCCTTTTCCTTCCCACAAAGCTCACTTTTGGCAAAACGGTTTTCATAAACCACACATTTTAATGAATTAAGTGCAGTCTCACCATCATGCCTACATTCCTGCACAGCCCCTGACTTCTACACTCTTCCAGCTGTGGGAATTCTCCCTTACACCTCCAGGAAAGAAAAAAAAAATGTATTCGAAATTCCGTCTGTAAGTAGAAAAGTTATGCAGAGTGTAATGGCTCTTCTACCTTCTTTCTTTCTCGAAAATCCTAGAAGGAAGATGATTTTCCACACTGCATGTCCTCTGAGAAACTAAAAAATTCAGTGCTGTTTTTCTTTGGGCACTGGCAAAACTGGTTATGATCATAAATCTGCATAGTGCCCCCCCAACACCCTTTTCAGTGGCAGTTTCATGGATTGGCTTCTACCCCGCCAAAGATGAAAGTTGAGGTGTTTGGCAGCAGGGAAAATTTAGGGAATTTCAAATAAGTAAAGGAACTGATATGTCAATTTCCAAACCTTCTTATTTGACTACTGAGATTCATGCACATGGTTCAATTTGCCCAATGTCATACAACAAGCCAATGGCTCTTAGAAAATTAAGCTGTGTTCAACCTTTACAGTTGATGTCATATGGAATTTCTAGCACCAGATCTGCCTGGATCATCACATCAACCACACGGCAGTGATAAAAGCACCTCTCTCTGAGAGATGAGGGGACATCACAGTGCTAAGAGGCGTGCCAGGTTTTAGGGTTTAGCCCTTCACCACCAAATCTATGTCCTCAAGTCTCCCTGGTGTTTTCTTCATTTCGTAGGGTGGCACCAACTACACATTAGACACTTGACGAGCGTCTGGGGACAAAAGACAGGACCTCTGCCCCCAAAGAACACACAGTTCCCTGAGGGCAGATCTCTAATACATGATTCTAATCCTCTACAGTAGATGCTCTGCATGTCTTTCGCTCCTGGGGCGCAGTCGCTCTCCAAGCAATGCCTGCTTTTCCTGGGGAGGGAACAGCAGGGGCAGCAACAGCAATAGCCAATCGCAAAATCATCAAGCGAGGAGGAGCCAACAGCTTTGCCTCCCAACCGAGGAGCATCTTACCCAACCTCCTTCCCACCCACCATCACCACCTGTAGGTTTGGAACCAAGAAAGGCTTTGGAAACTGAAGATCATGTGCTAATAGGATGTTAAAGCAAAACCACCCTCACCACCCACTACCAGGGGTAGTTTGTGTAAATGCGTTATTCGCGAGCCTGGCACTTCGTTTCAGGACTCCAGCGCCTGGCACTTCGCTGGCTTTGAAAGCGTTGCTTATCCAGAGAGCTCAGAGTCGGCTTTTGGCAGAGGACTCAAAGCAGGCAGATCCAACCTTCTCTCTGTCTCTCTTGTGTTGCCAAAACATAAGACTCTTGGTTTTATGGGAAACTTGCATGAAGTCTCCTCCCAGTGAATAACCTGAAAATTAAAATCAGGTAGTGGAGGGACCAATAGAAGGAAGTGGAGGGAGGCTGGGAATCAGGAGATGTAGGATTTGGTCCCGAATGTACTACTTATCTAATTGCAACCCTTGGGCAAGCCCATTTACCTCTAGGCTTTCATTTTTTGTTTGTTTGTTTCATTTTCGGTCCATTTTATTATTTTATTTTTTCTCTTATCCTACTTTTTTCCCACCTTTGAAATAAGAGGACTAAAGTGGACTAAATTACCACCAAGGTTTCTAACAATTCTGGCACCGAATACATTAAAATGTTGTTACTTGATTTTAGAGAACACCTACCAAGTCCCTATCACATGCCAGTCACCGTGGCAAGTGCTGGAGTAAAGAGATGAAGTGGACAGACTTGCTGGAGAGTCCAGCAGTTAAACGATCAGAGTCCAGCAGGAGAGGCGGGATTGCAGAATGTATGGGGGCGGGAGGGACATTGTGGAGCAACAAAGAAGGGCACCGTGTCCTTCTAGCTCCATTCCTGTCACTTCCCCACTGAAGAGGATCTGAACAGGCTACCCCGAAATATGTCACTTTGACATATTGATTGTTTTGAGCTGAAAGCACTTGAGAAATAGAAGATGCAGGAAGTACTCTCCTATCTTCCCTTTCAACCTTAAAAGTAGGACACATTCCCCATGAGAATGGTGCCTCTCCACCACCTGAGGTGAATTTGTACAAACCAACCCCCCCCCCCAAATACCCTTATATTCCATTAGTTTCCCTCCTATGTTTTCCTAGTCAATTTCCCAGTATTTACTGCCCCAGCCCAGACCCCTTTCCCTTCATCTTGGCACATCTCCACACTGTATTTTTCTTTGGGGAATTGGTCTAAAAGCTCTCAGGCCTATCCACTTCTTTGGCCCTGCATTTCTTTTTTAAGAAGACTCCTGTGTCCTGTAAAAATATTAATATCAAATAAAATGTGTATGCTTTTCTCCTGGGAATCTGTCTTTTGTCAGTTTAATTCCCATGCCCAGCCACAGAACTGAAGGGGGTAGAAGAAAAGTCTTTCCTCCTCTCTCCTACCCTTGGCTCATCCCCGGAGGTTGGCTTCCATGGGCCCTCTGGGATTCTCTGGCTTCTTGTTGGCTTCCATCGATGGGGACCATTTCAGGAGATCAGAGGGAGAGAGAAAGGGAGCTCAGGGGTATTTTTTTTCCCTTCCTGGGAGGATGACACAATCAAAAATCATGACTCATCTTCAGCTGACCGGCTCTCTCTCTCACCTTTTCCCTCCTGACCGAGTGATGGTGGCAGCTCTGCCCTGTGGCCAGCCCAGCTTTTATATCACTTCCTGGGGTTCCATGGCACCCTACCCATAAGTTTGTAATTAGTGCCTTATAAATAAATCTTCCTCCAATTTAGATGGATCAGAGGGTGCCATCTATTTCCTGCTGGGACCCTGGCTGTTAGAGGCATGAAATCCACTTTTGACACGTGTGTGCATTGGAAAAAGTTGGGGTGATAGTGAGATGAAGAGAGGGAAGGGGCAGGACGGGAGAACAGGAAAGTGTCCCAGAGAAAAACAAAGCTAAATCTTGAAAGATGTCTTGTAGGTAGCCAGCTAAAGAAAGGAGAAGAAGGGAGGGATGACTTCAGAGAGCAAAATGTGGATGCTCAGAGACAGGAGAGTATCCCAGGGAAGGTGCAATGTTCAAGATGACTGGAGGGAAGACTAGTGAAGACAGGGGCTGGTAACGGATGGGGTTGGAAGTGGGGAAAAGGGTGAGCTCACAATGGTCTCTGTTTGTCTTGTTAATGAGCTTGGATTGTATCTTGCAGAAAATAAGGAATAACTGAAATATTTTTAAACTGAAGAATGACATGATCAGGTTTGCATTTTAGAGGATTGCTCTGGTGAGCAGTGTGGAAGAAAGCAGGAAGATTGGTTGGCATGAATCAAGGACAATTTGGACTTTGTCCACAGTGGTGGAATAGAAGAGAGTGTATATGAGAACTACGAAGAAATAGTGAGAACTTGGGGAACTATTTGTGGTGGAACATTCTAGAATGATTCCCAGGGTTCTGGGTTTGGCAAGTTGGTAGATGGTGAATCATCTATCAACAGAGAAAATCCTAAAGGGGGATGTGATTCAATTCACCCTTCATTCACTTTTTTTTCAGTGTGCTAATGATTTCCCTTTGATTATTAGCTTTTATTAAATATTCAGCTTGTATATTGCTCTTCCATCCTGGCTTCTGGGTATAATATTAGTTTCCTCCTCATATTAAGGATTAATCAATGGATACATCCATTGTTCCAGGCACAGAATACATACTCAGTAAAGGCTATTATCAAAACCAATGTATAAACTCAATCCAAAATAGTCATAAAACTTATTTGCTCACACAACAAATACTGCTTGAGCGACTACTTTGTGCCTACCATTGTTTATTCCTTATGTGGATGCTTGTCAAGGAGCTGTGAGAAAGGGCGTATACCATGAAAATAATTTTGCTTTCTTCTTTTTTCTTTGTATTCTTCTTTTTCTCCATCCTTCCCTCTATCCACCTCCCCCTTTTCTCTTTTAGCTTTCTTTCCCCCCGTATGTATATAGCTTCCATTTCCATGAGAAAAAAGTCCAGAAAGCTAGATTTTTAGAGAGGATAAAAAAACTTGCCTGAATTATTGATTCATAGCTTTATAATGCACCCAGGATAGTAAGGACATTTATAGATTTCATGAGCTGTTTAATATCTATTTGTGGAGCACCGCCATGTGCAATCATCTTGGACTCATTATGTTTCTTCGGCTACCCAATGAGTCATAATGAGCCTCTGAAAATGTAAAATAATGGGTTAGAACTAGAGGGAATGAAGTAACAGCCAAAGTCAGATATAAAATTATTATTACATGCAGTCTGTACGAGCGATCAAGACAGGGAAGGGATAGAGGCCCTATTATTACACGTGCACACACACAGGCACACAAACTTTAAAGAGAGCTCTCTGTAAAGGGGGAGCTAAGTGGGGAGCCCTATGAACAAGATCCTTAAAAGTGATGGATTGCAGATCTATTTCCCATTAATATTCAAGCAAGTGGGGAGTGGGGAGCTCAAATTATGGGGAAGAAATAGAAAAGCCAATGGAGACCCCTTTGAGAAGATGGAGCCCTGTGCTAAAAGGATAAAAGAGACTTTATACTCCAGCACTTAAAATGAAGAGGAAGAGATCATTTCCAAACAGGGCACAAGAAATAGCTTCATTTCTCCCTATTAACCTCTGTTCCCCCAAAGAAAGCCAGCTGAAGCAAGCAGGACAAAAGAATTCTGTGTGAACATAAAGAAGACTACCTTCTGTAATGGGAGCCATATTTTGAAAAAATATTAATGTAATTTTCTCTTTCAGTTTGCAAGGATAGGTCCTTCTTCCTAATTGGTTTCAGGGTCATCTGCCCAGAGGTCTGTGGGTAGGTCACATGTGGTATGCAAAGAGAAGGAAAGAATTGGTATTCAGCTTTTGATATTCAAAATCCGATTTGAAGCAAGATAATAGTCTTGCAAGAAGACGGTTTTCTTTGAGACCCAGTCTTTATCTTCCTTTATCTTCTCCTTTGGCTTACCAAGCACCAGCCAGAGGCACCCAGGATGTTAGAGTTCTCCTGCAGGTAGAAAAGTTTGTCCCCTGGAGGTACAATGAGGCCTTGATGCTTGCTCCTCCTTGGGAGAAGGAGATGCCACAGGGGAAGGTGGGAAAGTCCTGCCCTTCCTGTCCCAGGAGTTGATGAGAGGAAGAATGGAGAGAGTAAAAGGGAGCGTTTGATTTAGGAATATTCAGAAGGAATTGCAGGGGCACTGAGACAAAATCGGGGCGCCCAGCATTGGTAAGTGGATGGGGTGGGGTTGGAGACAGGATCTAGAGCACTTTGGGGAGATTTTGTCAGTTCCCGCGTGACACTGAGGGGCAGAATATACAAATGGACAATGGCCAGACCATACTTAAAAAGAGAACCCTGACCCCAAATCTGCACCAATTTGCCCAGGAAACCAACTCCTTATCTCCAATAATCAGCCTAGGAAGGCAGCCTGCTATATGTCCATCTTCCAGGAAGCCAGATCGCTATCTCTAGTGCTAATCCAGGAAGCTGAACAGCACCTTCTCTAACAATTAGTCCCAAATGGCCAGAACTTGATGAATTACTGACAACCTCCTTAATTTTCATCCCTGCTTCCAACTTAGAACCAAGCAGAGAAAGCTAAGTATGCACCCCTAACCAATCATGTAGGATACCCCGCCACTAGTGAGCTCGCTTACAGCTTCCAGTCAGGTCATAGGTGAAGCTTTCCCTTTTTCCCCACTATAAAAGTTTCCCACCCCTGTGCCTGCCTTTCAGTCTGCCAAAATGCATAACGGCTGACTCCCATGCTACATCAAGCTCAGAACAAATAACCTTTGCTTTTCTCATTTGGGTGGTCTTTCTTTATTTTGACAGTAGAGAAGCTTCTAATGGAACCAGTTGGCCTAAGCTGGGGGCTCCTATGGCAGGGCAGGCCTTCCTCTTGAATGTTTGTATCTGCCAAAATTCACATGTTGAAATCCTAATGCCCAATGTGATGGTATTAGAAAGTAGCACCTTTGGGAGGGTCTTAGGTCATGAGAGTGGAAGCATCATACATGGGATTGATTTATGCCTTTGTAAAAAAGACCCCATAAAGATCCCTTGCCCCTTCCACCATGTGAAGACGCAGCAAGAAGTCAGCAGTCTGCAATCTGGGAGATGGTTTTCACCAGAACCTATCATGCTCCCGCCCCGATCTTGGACTTCCATTTTCCAGAAGGGTGAGAAATGAATTTCTGTTGTATAAAAGGTACCCGGTCTGTGATCTTTTGTTACAGCAGCCCAGATAGACGAACACATAGGATATCACCCACCTACCCTGAGGAATAGAATGGCGAATCAGGGTTATAAGTGTTACAAATGGCTAATGCTGAGGAAAGATCAGTTCACCCAGAGAGAACCGCTAGTACCAAACCAAGTGAGGTTCATCAACCCTAGTTGTACAGTCCAACAGAGTAGGTAGCAAGCAGGTGGCCAAGGGGCATTGCTCTGGAGACAATGGGAAACAGAAAACCCTGAGCTGTCCTTTTTCCCCTCTGCCAAGAAGACACAACAAGTCACATCCCTTCCTTTATACACCTAGACACAATCTTGGGGAGGAGCTGGAGAGAGGAGTAGAAGTATGAAAAATTGCCGAGATTAGGCATTTTTACTTAGGCTAAGTATTTGCTAACGGGGCTGCTTTGCTGACTTCATTATTATTTCCCCTCTAACCAGCTCACCCTGAAGAGCAGATCAGTTATAGGCAAAATATTAAAACCATATTTCCTCTGCATGCTTAAATTGTAGTATAAACAAATTTTGCAAACCCATAAGAACCAAAACTAACACATTTTCCCATTGCTGTGCTAAACAATTCTGGGATAAAGCCTAGTTTCCTGGTTTTGAGCTGAACAATGCTGGGCCCAGGAAAAAATAACTTAGGTTACTTACTCCAGTAAGTACTTAGTCCTGGAAAATTAGCCTGCGGAATGACTCAAATAGCTAACTTGTCAAGACTGAAATTGGGATGTCTATTATTTCGATGTGGTTTTTTTTTGTGAAAGTTTATAGAGCTGTACACTTAACTTGTGAACTTCTCAGTACATATGTTGTTTTTTTTAGCAAAATGTTTTTTAAAAATTGAACAGTTTCGTCTCATGTTTGTGTTTGCTATTATGGAGCTGTTGAGGTAGACGCCAGACAACCTCTTCTTTGGGCATTCATGGGAGATTCCTACCTAGCACAGAAAGCTGGACAGCATTTCTGTTTCTTTGGACTTTATGATTCTATTTTCTGGTTCTTTCTGAGACAGGGAATTAGCATAGCATGCATTCTCCTGCCACCAATATCAGTCCTCAAGAAACAGCAGACACGAGAGAGAAAGATGGATTCCAGGAACCGAGAACGATGGTAACAACACAAAACCCTGAGCAGTCATTGGGTGGCGGAAGCTCGTCTTTTGGTGTGAATGTGGGAGACAGGTGGCTCAAGTCTGGGGGCTGTGAAGTGGGTCGAAGTGGCAGTGGGAGAAGAGGTTGGAAGAAAGCTTTGTAAATTCTGCTCTGGTCTTCCCACCCCAATGCCCATTTCTGGAGCCTGAGGACAGTCCTGAGGACCCCAATGTCATAGCAATGGCTCAGCACTGGTGTCCATACGTCTAAGGGCTTAGGGGTGTGAGCAGCGCTAATACCCGGGCAGAAGAAACCCTAATTGAAGGTGGAGTTAGGTCTGAGCAGCTCTCCTTAGGCTGGTGGGTAGCCACCCTGGAGAATGACGCCCCCCCTGTGTAGATTCACTGTGAGGCATGAAAGTTAACCCTAACCAGAGAGGTTTCTGATGGAATGAGGGACAGTGGTTCTAGGGCGACTGGAGTTCCGATTTGGGACTCATGCCCTGCCTCCTTTCTAAACTCACCACCCTTCTCAGATACATAGCACTTTAAAACTGTAGCAGGTGTTCTCAAGGGACTGTGAGCTCGCCTGAGCACAACCAGACCCCAGAGGACCACTATGGCTGAAAAGGGCTACAATCTGTAGGACAAATACTAACTGACACAGAAGGATTAGAAGAGTTGGGGCTTAAACTGATCACGACACATATAAGTGAAGAAACAGGGAAGGCATTATCAATACAAAACTTTGTGAGGACAAGTAAGGTGAAGCACTAGGTATGAAAACACTGTGGGTTCAAATATGCCCCGGACCTAAGGGCCCCACACAAGTTCCTCATGTATTTCTCACAACGTAGGCAGGTGCTATTATTTAGCCCATTTTTCAGATGAGGGCCTTGAAGTACAGAGAGGGTTAGTAACTTGCCTGTGGTTACAGGCAGAGCTAGAATTGAACGAAGTCTATCTCCGAGGACAGCCTTAACCATATCCCATTCCCATGTTTGACAAAAGGTCCCTGTGGAAGAAAATGGCACCATGGATGAAGCCAAAGAAGACACGTATGAGTTGGACTTAGGCCAAGGCCTTGAAAGCACGAGGAATGTATAAAATGATAGAAAATGAAAAAGGAAAGCTAAGAAATATAAAAAAAATAAAATCGAAGTGTCAACATTCCGATTTTAAGACTTAAAGATGGACAGAGATGGAAACCAGGAGAACCGTATGACTCTAAACCAAATTGCTTAAGTGATGCCCTTACACGTCTCCTTGATTGACAAGAGGGGGTGAGTTTTGTCACCTACATTATCTACCTGTCCCATTCCTGCCAATGGTGGGAGTTTATCAACAAAATCATGACACCTGTAGTCGCGATCCCCATTGACTTTTGCTTTACCTTGTCAAGGTAAATGGCCAATTCCAGCACTTGGGGTTTGTAATAGGGCCCAGGAGGGTGGAGAAAGCACAGTCACACAAAGGTTTGGGAGCAGGGAGGCACACTGGTCTCCATCTAGGACATAGCTAGTTAAATATGACTGTGGAGGGGGCAAAAGGGAAAGCACGTCCTCTAGATCAGGGGTCCAAAGAATACAGCCCACGGGCCACATCCAACCTGCCACCTGCTGTTGTAAACCATCTTTTTATTGGAACACGGTTATTTTCAAGCATTTTTCAATGGTCTCTGGCCCATATTGTGCCCTACAAGGCAGAGTTGAGCGCTTGCAACAGAGATCGACAGAGACCAGACGGCTGGTGAAGAGAACAAATTATTTACTATCCAGACTTTTACAGAAAGAGTTTGCTGACCCAGTCAAAACCTGGCAGGACATTTTAAACCCAGCTTGTCCTGCTATCCCTTCATCCCACCAAGTTCACACGTGACTCCGCCATTTCCCTGGGCCAAGTAACTAGGACTCGCTCTCTCACCAGTGGGCTCCCAGTGGGAAGTTCAGCTCCTTTGTTTGCACCTGAGCAATTAAAAGGGAGGTTTTATTTCTCTGTATTTTCAAGGTGCTGCCCCCATCTATAAATTTGAACAGGGCTCAGCCTCGTTGATGGGTGGAGTGAAGGAGGGAAAAGCCATAAAAACCAGAGGGCAGTTCCCTCGGCCACAAGCAGCCCTCAGTAGCTCACTTAATTTACACAAAGAATAGAAAGAGAACTTGACCTACTGCTCAAGGGGGGGTGGGGGGGAGAATCCAGCTGGAGCTGGGGCTGCGAGGGAAAGAAGGGGCTCTCTTCTGGACAGTCATTTGTTGACATTGCAGTCATGGCCTTTGCTTGGACCTCCAGCCCCCCTGCTGAGATGACATTTCACAAGGAGAAAAGGAGGTGGCTCCGCCTGCAGAGGTTCCTGACTTGGCTGGAGTGTTCTGCTTCGCTGACACGCTTTTTCTCTTCTCAAGTTAGCTGAGCACACAAATCATCCTGCACTTATTTGCACAGTCCATATTGAGATAAAGGCAAGACAGTTTGACTGAGGGCAGGAGGAAGGGGGTGAAGAGAAGGAAGAAAGGCAGGGGCTGTGGTCTGGCCAGACTGAGCCTTCCTCAAACTAGGTCACTGTTTATAGAAAGAGTTAAAAATAAACCAAGGGCTCTTTTCCAAGCTTTCTGACATGGCTCTGTACACCATCCCTGGAATGCAGTGTAATAAACATCACAGAGCGCATGACATCACGTCGAGAGAAGCATGAATCACGAAATCACGTTGAGGGCAAGGCAATGAATTCCAGACTCTACAAAATTATCCTGGAGATGGGCGGCATACGTGCTGTCTCTGGCTCTTCCTTCTGAGTTTTCCTGCTGGCTTTTCCCATCTTTCTAATGTCCACATTTTTACCCATGGGTGACCACATTCCCTCTGAGCTACCATACACAGGAGTCTCTGTCCCCATCTGGCCAACAGCATAAGTTCAAAGCCTGTCTCCCCTGCAAAGCCTTGCCCTTCACCCCTCCAGCAACCTGTTACCACCTAACATTGCCTCAGTGACTCCTCAGCATGACCCTATAAGGTACATATTGCCATCACCAATTTACAGATGGGGAAAAGAGAGGGTCAGGGACATGCCTATGGCCACAGAGTGAGTGACCTGTAGAGAGTGCTCTGAGCCAGGTCTCCTATGAGCTCCCCACCACACTGGAAGCTATCCTTCTGACCTCCCCTCTGCTCCACTCACCTTCAGGTGTTTAACCAACTAAATGACAACAAGAATGGATGTTCCCTGTGAGCAGGGAATCTCGGTCATGCTCCTTGATGGATCCCTGGGCGCCAACCCAGTGCCTGCCTCATAATGGACATCCAATAAATCCATGTTTTGTGAGGGTCTCGGTAGTTGCCTATTAACTGTCCACTTGATCTGCTTCCTAGTAGCTCCAAAGGTCTTTGAAGGGCTGGATTGTAGTTTTTCTTTAATATAGGACCAACCCAGTAACCTCCACCTCTGCCTCCAAGGGATTTAGATGGAAATAAAGTACTGAGTATAAGGTGAACCCACCCAGTCCACCAAGCATCGTTCTTTCTATGGCTTCCCTGCTGTCAAAATGTCTCCTTCCATGCCTGGGCATTGTTGACTCCATTGCTGACATCCCGCCTCATGCAGCAGCTCCATCTGGTAGGCAGATTCCTCCTCCCTGTTTGAATTCTATATCTATGTGTTTAAATAAGCCAGAAAACACTCCCTTCGCCAGCTCCAAATTAGTTCTTCCTTTCATGCCTTTTCTGTTTCCTGGCTCAGGGCCAGGCTTTCCCTCCATTAGAATCAGGAAGGAGTGCTCAGAGTCATATGTCTTCACCTAGTTAGCGCCTCTCTTCTGGGACAATTTCTCTTATGGTGGCTCCCACACATGCCAGGCTTCTCTCCCAGCCATTCCCAGGTTGTTAGTGACAGGGGCACGGACGAGGATGTGTGAGTCCGAGCCCCGACTTTCAGCATGAGCGTGGGGGGAGGGGGTGGGGAGGGCGCACTGTATTGTCACAGGCGGCGTTCTGTCACGGTGATTGAAGGAAACAGTTTCTTGGCCACATGTCCAGGATGTGCTTTAAGGAAGCCAGGAAGGATGGTTCAGATCTTGTGAGGAGCTGTATTTGAAATCTTGAAATAAATAACAAAAGCTTGCATCTTCTTGTCTACCTCTACAGTTTTGTTTTGTTTTGTTTTGTTTTAATGTTTACCTTCTATCCTGAATTTAATAAAGCTACCTGGAATTAAATCTCCCCAAGTCAGGTTCCATAGAGGGCACTAGCCAGCAAAATCTTTCCCTCTGGGATGGCCTGTGTTGGGAAATTGCCTCACTCCTCCCTTCCTTTCCATCCCTTCCACGCTCTTCACACTGCCCTTCTGGGCACTTTCCATACACCCCCCTCCTCCCCCAGGATCATTGGCTTCTTGTGTCTCCCTCCCTCCCTACCCTCTCTATTCACACTGAGCCTGACTTATAATAGAAGGTCAACAGGAGACTATTGAGTGAATAAATACATGAATGAAAATTTCATGACATCACTAGTTTTTCCCAGATTTCAACAAAGGACTGTCATAAAAGTATCAGGAAAGCAGAAATGACCTAAAGGAAATCTCGTGATTATTGAATTATTGTTTAGATTTTAAAATACACTGCCTTTAAAAATATCCTGCATTCCTCCTGTTTCAGTTACCTATTACTTTCTAACAACCACCTCCCCTGATTTCTTAGGAGTCTGCACTTGACAGGGATCAGTTCCTGGTTCTTTAGCACCAAATGCAATAGCTGAGGTTACTCATGAGACTGCATTCACCTGGGAGCTGGGGCTGGAAATTTCTGGATGGCCTCTTTATCCCTGGGGTCTTTCTCCATTGGGATGTTTATCATTCATTGATTTAGCCCAAGCTTTTTTACAGCATGGCAGATGGGTTTGAAAGGGAAACATCTCAAGAGGACAAGCCCCAATGTGCCAGTGTTAATCAGGGCTTTTCCATCACATCTGCTGCTGTCCTACTGGCCAAAGCAAGTCATGTGGCCAAGTCCAGAACCAACGTGGAAGGGACCACACAAGGGCATGTAGCTGTCTACCGCACCTCCCAACCTTCCTGAATATTTCCTTGTCTCCAATGCCGAGGGGTCAATGCACCTTGTAGATTGACTCCCTTGTGGATTGAGTTGGTCGGCAACATGTACTGAACGTTGGCTAGATGCCAAGTGCTGTGGAGTGATAGGAAATAGGATCCTTGACTCAAGGACTATATGTTTTTATTTGGGGACCTACAAGATATATCTCTGAAAATATTTTAAGCCATGCACCAGTGTTATTTATGCATAAAATAAAAATATTAGTAGTTAAAGCCATGAAAGTCAGCACAGTGAAAAACTTAATTATCAGAATTAATATATGATCCAGATTGATATTGTGTGTGTGTGTGTGTGTGTGTGTGTGTGTGTGTGTAGAAATTTGTTTTCTGTTGATGCCAATTCTAAGGATGAGGACTCCAATAATTCTCTTAGGGAAAAAATGCCCATGAATAAAACATAGTTGTAGCTCTTCATCATGATTATCACAATCTATATAGTTGTTTGGTTGATCATGTAGCATCCTTGCTCTTAATCACTCACCTAAATGATCATCCAAAGCTACTCTGAGGGATGTGAGTGACAGGTAACACCACCTAGGACAGTGTTCTCTCAGTGTGGTCCTTAACCAGCAGCACCTTGGAAGTTGTTAGAAATGCAAGCCTTACCCAGACCTACTGAATCACAAACAGGCAATCTGTGTTTTAACAGCCCTCAGTGATTCTGATGCACACTGAAGTCTGAGAACCACTGCTTTAAGGACCACAATAGGTTTTAATGTGGTGATGCTATAGACTGTGTTCCCCCAGAATTCATGTGTTGAAGCCTAATTCCCAGTATGATGGTAGGTGGCGGTGGGGCCTTTGGGAAATGATTGGGTCAGAAGGGTGGAACCTTCACAAATGGGATTAGCTGGGCCCTTGTAAAAGAGATCCCAGAAAACTCCCTTGTCCCTCCCACAATGTGAAGTTACAGTGATAAGACAGCCATCTATGAACCAGGAAGCAGGTGCATCAAATCTGCCAAGACCTTAATCTTGGACTTGCCAGCCTCCAGAACTGAGAGAAGTCTATGGTATTCTGTTACAGCAGCCCAGATAGACCGAGACAGGTGACTTAGTTATAGCAGATAATTCTAATTACAGTGGTTCCCCCTTATCCATGGGGGATGCATTCCAAGACCCCCAATGGATGCTTAAAACTATGGATTGTACTAAACCCTCCACATACCATGTTTTTTTCCTATGTATACATACCTATGATAAAGTGTAATTTATAAATTACATACAGTAAGAGATTAACAACAATAACTATTAATACAATAGAATAATTATAACCATACACTGTAACAAAAGTATGTGAACATGGCCTCTCTCTCTCTTTCAAAATGTCTTATTGTACCGTACTCACCCTTGTTGAGATGATAAAATGCCGACGTGCTGAGGTGGAATGACCTGAATGACACAGGCATTGTGACATAACACTAGGCTATTGTTGACCTCTGACCACACATCAGAGGAGGATCATCTGCTATTGGACAGTGGTTGACCTCGGGCAACTGAAACCACAGATAAGGGGTTGGGGGTGTTTTGTGTAGCATGACTGCTCACATCCCTGCCCTCTGGCCAATGTGCAGCATATACCCTCATAAGCAATCGGGGATGAAATCTTATGCTTTTGGTAAAATCATGCAATTTTTCAGAGGTAAGAAAATCCTCTCGAGAATCTTCTATGGTGTAGATTTGGCATGTTATGTGTACCAACTTAGACATATCTATCCATAGTTCTTTTTATTCCTCTTGTATGAAAATTTCAAGCAGAAGGTCAGAATTTCAGGCTTAAGTAACTGCTAAAGGAACTCTTTGGTGGAGTGTCTACTTTTACTCTCTTCTCATTTTCCTACTATATCCCAGGAAGAATGGGAGATGAGAACTCTGAAAAATCGAGTCAGAAAGTAGTCACACTTCTTTGAAAAAAGTTTATCCCCAGACCCAAGATGAATATTGTAAAGAATTTCATCTTTCCAGAATTGTCAAGCCATCTGGCAAAAGAGCTGACGGATACAATTTCTATTTTATTGACCAGATTCTCATATCCATTTCCTCTTGTCCTCATAAATGTAATTATTTTCCAGTTAAATTTTGGGGGTTGGCCATGGTGGTGTGGGTGGTTCTTCATTGTTGATTTTTTCCTTTTGAAATGAAGTGAAGGCAATTTAGAATTATGAATTAAAAACCTTCCACATTCATATCTTTGATTCCACAATAGCATATCTAGGAATTTCTGTCAAATAATTGAGAATGTGTGCAAAAAATAGCCATAAAGTATTTATTTTATCATAATTTATAATAGGAATAAACTGAGAACAACCGAAATATTCAGCAATAGAGGACTGTTTTTAAAAGTATGTGCAGGGCACCTGAGTGGCTTAGTCGGTTAAGTGTCTGCCTTCAGCTCAGGTCATGTTCCCAGAGTCCTGGGATCGAGTCCCCTGTCGGGATCCCTGCTCATGCACTCTCTCTTTCTCTTTCTCTCAAAAATAAATAAAATCTTTAAAAAAAAAAAAGTATGTATGTGCATACATACAACTGAATAACTACAGTTGTTAAAATAATTGATATGGATTATAAAAGAATATTATCTGACTTATTCCATAACATGTTGGAACTTATTCCATAACATGTTGCGTGACTGGCACCACGCACTTTCCACCTGGCTGCTGTCCTACTGGCCAAAGCAAGTCATGTGGCCAAGTCCAGAACCAACGTGGAAGGGACCACACAAAGGCATGTAGCTGTCTACCGCACCTCCCAACCTTCCTGAATATTTCCTTGTCTCCAATGCCGAGGGGTCAATGCACCTTGTAGATTGACTCCCTTGTGGATTGAGTTGGTCGGCAACATGTACTGAACGTTGGCTAGATGCCAAGTGCTGTGGAATGATAGGAAATAGGATCCTTGACTCAAGGACTATATGTTTTTATTTGGGGACCTACAAGATATATCTCTGAAAATATTTTAAGCCATGCACCAGTGTTATTTATGCATAAAATAAAAATATTAGTAGTTAAAGCCATGAAAGTCAGCACAATGAAAAACCTTGTATGATCCCGATGGGGGACTCGATCCCAGGACTCTGGGAACATGACCTGAGCTGAAGGCAGACACTTAACCTTATGGTGGAAAGGAAATATGTTCAGGATATATCACTAAGAGGAAAAACCAGATTTCAAAATAGTATGTATAGCTCCTTCACACTCATTAGGATGGCTGTTATATATATTTAAAGACAGAAAGTAACAAGTATTGGTAAGGATGCAGAAAAACCGGAACCCTTATGCATCAGTGGTAGGAATGCACAGATCTTCCTTGACATACAATGGGGTTACACTCTGACAAACCCATCATGAGTTGAAAATATCATAAGTCAAAAATGCATTTAACACACCCAACCTCCCAACCATCATAGCTCAGCCTGGCCTACCTTAAACATGCCCAGAACACTTACATTAGCCTACAGTTGCACAGAATCATCTAACACAAAGCCTATTTGATAAGAAAGTGTTGAATAACTCATGTAATTGATTGAATACTGTACTGAAAGTGAAAACCAGAACAGTTGCGTAGGACGGGGTGGCTGTCAGTGTTTTGGTCATTCACCCTTGTGTTGTCTTGCTGACCCTGCCCGGCATCACAGGAGAGGATCATATTGCCCATCGCTAGCCCGGGAAAAGATCAAAAATGAAAATTCAAAGCACAGTTTCTACTGGATGTGTAGTGCTTTCACACTATCATAAAGTCAAAAAAATCCTAAGTCAGGGACCGTCCATATAATCATGCAGCCACTGTAGAAAACAGTCTGGCAGTTCCTCAAAAAGTTAAACAGAATTGTCATGGGATCCAGCAATTCCACTCCTGGGATATTTGGTTCCAAAGAATGGAAAACAGGGAATCGCCTAGGTACCATATACCCACGTTCATAGCAGCATAATTCGCGGTAGCCCAAAAATGGAAACAACCCAAGTGTCCATCAACAGGTAGACAAAATGTGATATATTATTCATCCATAAAAAGGAATGAAAATTCTGATCCATGCTGCAATATAGACAAACCTTGAGAACATTATGCTACATGAAATAAACCAGACACAAAAAGACAAGTATTGTATGATTTCCACTTAATGTGATGAATAGGCAAATCCATAGAGACAGGAAGTAGAATGGTGGTTACCAGGCACTGGGAGAAGGGTAGAAGGTGGAGTTCTTAGGTCATGGGTAGAGAGTTTCTGTTTGGGACGATGAAGAAGTTTAGGAAATAGATCGTGGTGCCAGTCACGCAACATCGTGAATATTCTTAACGCCACTGAAAAATGGTCAATTTGGTGCTAGGTACGCTTTGCAAAAAGAAAAAAGAGGGGTTTGGGGTGAGCAAAATGGGTGAAGATACAAAAGATACAAATTTCCAGTTACCAAATGAACAAATCAGGGGGATGTAATGCACAGCATGGTGACTACAGCTAGTAATACCCTATAGCATACTTGAAAATAGCTAGCAGAGTAGATCCTGAAAGTTCTCATCACAAGAAAAATCTGTAAGGGTGTATGGTGACAGATATTAACTGGACTTACTGTGGTGATCATTTTGCAGTATGTACCTGAATTGAATCATTGCATTGTACACCTGAAACTAATATAATGTTATGTCAATCATACCTCAGTTAAAAAAAAAAAAAAAGAAATACAAACATATAATATGTATTTCTGGTTTGAAGATGTCCTCATTTGTAGGAAACCACATTAGCTTAATGTTGTTGAAGGCTTTTTGGAGAGAAGGAAATGCTGCCCACACTGTATGTACCCATAGATTCAACCTGATTCCAGAAATACCAAACTTTGAAACACCTGCATCTTATAAACTAGGAAATGTAATTTTCCATAAGCATGGTAAAAAGTCTGGAAGATGCTCATAGCTAGTATTTTGGGTGAGGGAATCATGGGTATTATTTACCATTCCATTTTTCCCGGTACATGTCCTCTATTTTGTTTTGTTTTGTTTTGTTTTGTTTTTCTGTATACAGTACTATGTGTATAATAGTAATTTTGTATCTATTTAAAAAAATGCCTTTTCTAGAATGATCTTTTTGGAACCCACGGTTTTATAATTTCACCCACATCAAACATCATACACTCCCACTCTGGAAATAATGTCAGAGAATTAAAGTCAGCGTGGAAAGACCTCTCTGCATTCGGTCAGGGTGAGGGGACTCGCCTTCACTAAGCTCGTTTTTGCTTCATCCAACTTCCCTGTGCCTGGCATCCACATCAATATTTACACACTCCATCATTCCTCGGGTTATTTATTTTCCTTGGTTCATTTTGCACAGTGACTAAGTTTTGCAGCATGGAAGTTGACAGAATTTGTCTCTGATATCAATCTTTATTAAGTTTACTGCTGAGAGCTCAGAAAATGGCGGCTCTGGAGCCAGGCACGGGGTGGGAGCAGGAGCACCATCCGGCACTAAAGAAAAGCTAAACTTCCTTTCTTGAAAAAAAAAAAAAAAAAAAAATGTTTGTCATTGTTATTCAGGACCTGAATTTACCGATGTTGACATTTCCCTGTGATGTGTTTAGTTTTTACACAAACAAATTCCTCAACCCTGCTCACCAGCCCCCTCCACCCCAAGAGAGAGCAGGGACATTCCTCACAGTCCCTCATCCTCCTCCTCGGGCCTGAGCACTGAGTCCCAGAAGCTTCCTTGTGTTGCACAGCCAAGTTCTCACAAAGACGCGGCTTCTGTAGAGAACTCTTCCCATGACGGACCTCCTCCTGGAGCTTCTGAAAGTGAAGACGCCAAGGCCGTGTGCCACAGGAAGGTGACTCTTTGTGTCTTGTATGGTGAGTGTGTAATGAGCAAGGGCTCTAGAAAGAACCCCGCTACCTGACTTCCCCACTTGCTAGCTGTGATCTTTGACAGGTGACAAGGGCTCTCCACCTCACCGGTAACATGGGACAGAGACTATTTCCTCCCTGTCTTACTTTAGGCTGTCTTAACAAATACCACAGACTTCATGGTTTCTTTCTCACCATTCTGGAAACTGGAGGTCCACGATCAGGGCGCCGGTTTGGCTGCGTTCTGGTGAGAGCCTCTTCCTGGTTTGCAGACAGCTGCCTTCTTGCTGACCTCATATGGCAGAGAGCAGAGAGAGAGGAAGCAAGCTGTCTCTTGTCCCTTCCAAAAGGGTGCTAATCCCATCCCGAGGGCTCCATCCTCATGACCTCATCACCTCCCAAAGGCCCTACCTCCTAATGCCGTCCCCCTGGGGGTTAGGGTTTCAAAATATGAACTTGGAGGCAACACAAACATTCAACCCGTAACACTACCTCAGGCAATTATGTGATCAAATAAGTTAATGGTGCCCAGAGGACAGATGCACGCAACAAAGATTAGCTTTTCCCAGTATAACTTGGAACAGGCTTCCGTGAAAGCCAGGAATTCTCCTGGTGACTTCCTTTTCACCTTCACCAGAAGGATCTGTGTCGAGGGTGACGGCTCTTCCCCACTGTAGATCTGTGTAAGAAAGAAGTAGCATTTCTAAGCTGGTCTTCATGTTGTACTTGATTAGTGTTGGTTGGCAGCCCCAAGCAATGAGGCTAGGCAAAAGAATGCTAGGGACCAAAATTAATGTGAAAACTTGCCGAGTGTTCAGCCAAGGGAGATGGAGAAAAGCAGTTTAAACAGAGCTGCAAATGGCAATAGAGTTTAAAGCTCTCAGCCACTCTCTCAGATTAGCATGGTCTTACATGCAGCGAACGTGTAATAAATAATTGGGTCATATCAACATTTTTAGCCATTCTGCCAAGCATGAACATCAGGTCCATAAGCAAAATACCTCCCTGAATTAGCTTTTGAACTTTTTTTTATTACTGTTAAGTGAATTTTTACAAAGTGAACCCACCCATGGATTTGCCACCTAGATAAAGACATAGAACACTGTTTGCATTCCAGAACCTTCTAATGACTCTGAGTTATTAGCCACCTCCTTCCTTATGATAGCAATTCATCTGACTTGAATCATCATAGATCTGTTTTTCTTATTTTCGAACTTTATATAAATGGTATCATAGAGAAGTACTTTTCTGTGTCTGATTTCTTTTGTTCGATATTATGATTGTGAGATTCATGCATGGGGTTGCATGGAAGAATTTGCCCTTTTTCTTTGCTGTATAATACGAATATTTTCTTGTAGGAAATATGCCATATAAATATATCCATTTTACTCTTGATAGACATTTGTTTTGTTTTAAGTTTGGAATTATTACAAATCTTATTTCCCATATATGCATTTAAAATTACAGATTTCCATCTTAGCACTATTTTAGCCACATGCCACGTTTTGATATATAATATTTTCATCTTTGTTTCATTCAAAAGACTTTCTAATTTCCAATATGATTTCTTTTTTGACTCTTTGATTATTTAGAAGTTCATTGCTTAATTTTCAAACATTTGAAGACTCTTAGACCTGATTCTGTGACTGGTTTCTAGCTTAATTCTACTGTGTTATGAGGATATACTCTGATTTCTATTCTTTAAAATCTGTTGACTTTCTTTACGGCCCAGTATTTATTTAGTTTTGGTAAAATATTCCTTGGGCACTTTAAAACATCTGTATATTCTATATTCTGTAGTTTGACAGTGTAATTTTCAACACGTCAATTAGATCAAGTTCTTTAGAAGTATCATTCAAATATTATATATATCCACTTGTTCTATCAATTACTAGAAGAGAAGTAGTAAAGTCTTCCATTATATTTGTACACTTGCCCAATTCTCCTTTGTATTCTGACAACTTTTGATTTACAGATTTTAAAGTTATGCATTAAGTGCATATAAATTTAGGATTGTTACATCTTCTTATTGAATCGACCCTGTTTTCACTAACTGAATTTGTTTGCCTCATCAACAAAAATTTCATCTTTATCTCTGGTAAAATTTCTTGCCATACCAAGTATCTTTTTCTACTGATAATAGAACTTTATTTAGTTAGTGGCCGCATGGTATATACTTCCAAATTTCCCATTTTCTTACATTTAAGTTATGTCTTTGTAAGCAGCATATAGTTTTTTTAAATACAGTCTGAATTTTTTTTTTTTAAGATTTTATTTATTTATTTGAGAGAGAGAGAATGAGAGAGAGCAAGCACATGAGAGGGGGGAGGGTCAGAGGGAGAAGCAGACTCCCCACCGAGCAGGGAGCCCGATGCGGAACTCGATCCAGGGACTCCAGGATCATGACCTGAGCCGAAGGCAGTCGCTTAACCAACTGAGCCACCCAGGCGCCCTGAATTTTTTTTTTTTTTTAATTGGAATGTTTTGTCTATCGACATTTCACGTAATTATTGATAAATGTAGATTCATAATTACCTCCAACTATTTGTTTTCTGTCTGTTCCTTCTGTTTGTTCCTTGTTCTCATTTTCTCTGCTTTCTAGGCTTCTTTAACATTTACTGATTACACTTCATTCCATATTCTATTGGATTTTTAGCTATATCTTTCTATATTATTACTTTGGTGGTTACCCTAGAGATTGCAATATGCAAGTTTGATTTATTAGTCAATCTCAACTTCTGTTTTTGTCACTTTCTGGATGTAGAGTATTCACTATACTTACTCCTTTCTAGTCTTTTGCACTATTATTTTCATGCTAATTCCACATATGTTTTAAACACCACAAGACATTATTATTTTTGTTTTTTAATCAGGCAGTGTAGATGTAGATTTGCCCACACATTTATCCTTCCCAGTGTTCTCCACCCCTTATCTGCTTTACACTGCTTCCTTCTAGGGTTATTTCGCTTCTATCTGAAGATAGAAGGTATTTGGTATTTTATTCTCATGGTCCTGCCAACAATGAATTTTCTGAAAATGTTATTCTTATGCCTTCATTTTGAAGGATATTGTGTTTGGGTATAAAATTCTAAGGGAGAAGTTATTTACTTATTATTTATGTTTAACACTTTAATGATGTCATTCCTCTGGCTTCTCAATTTCTATAGTCAATGCTATTATTAGTCTCTTAAGTGTACTGTGTTTTTCTTTTCCTCTGGCTACTTTGAACATCTTTGATTTTCAACAGCTCCAGCATGATATTCTAGTATAGTTGGAGGGGGAGGGATTGTGTTTTTGGTTTTTTTCTTTTGTTTTTATCCCATCTTGAAAAATCATTTGAAAAAGTTTCAGTCAAAATAAACATTGTGATATGTAGCAACTTTGTATGGTGACAGATGGCAGCTAGATTTATCATGGTGATCACTTCATAATGTATATAAATGCTGAAAGGCAAGGTTGTGCACCTGAAACTAATATTATACGTCAACTGTAAGTCAATAAAATAAGAATAAATATTCTGAGAATATTCTCAGAAAGAAGAAATATATTCTTTATTTTTAAAAAATATTTTATTTATTTATTTGAGACAGAGAGAGAGAGAGAGCACAAGCAGGTGGAGTGGCAGGCAGAGACAGAGGGAGAAGCAGGCTTCCAGCTGAGAAGAGAGCCCGACATGGGGCTCGATCCCAGGACCCTGGGATCATGACCTGAGCCAAAGGCAGACGCTTAATTGACTGAGCCACCCAGGCGCCCTGAAAGATATTCTTCAAATATCTTATGATTACACACATACTAGACTATGTAAAATTGTTCCACAGCTCACTGATGCTTTTACATTTGTTTGCATTCTTTTTTCTCAACTTCATATTAGTTTCTGTTCTTTTCTTCAAGTTCACTAATCCTTTATTTAGCCATGTCTAATCTGCTGCTAATCCCCTCTAATGTATTATTTCATCTGAGAGATTGTAGTTTTTACCTTCAGAAATTTGATTTGGGTCTTTTAAAGATATCCTCCATATCTCTACTTTCCCATTTGAACATACATGATACAGTTCTAAGAGTTATTTTAATGTCCTCCTCTGCTAATTCTAATGTTTGTATCAGTTCCAGATTGGTTTCAATTGATTATTCTCCTCACTATGGGTCGTGTTTTACTGTTCTTTGAATGCCTGGTAATCTCTGTTTGGATTCTAGACATTGTGAATTTTACCCTGTTGGGCACTGGATATTTTTTTTAAATTCAGTTAGCCAACTTATAGTATGTCATTAGTTTCACATGTAGTGTTCAATAATTTATCAGTTCCGTATAACACCCAGTGCTCACCACAGCACGCACTGGATATTTTTTGTGTTTATGTGAAGAATCTTTAACTTTGTTCTGGGATGCAGTTATTAGGAAGCAATTTGATTCTTTCACATGTAATTTGTATGAGTTGTTTTGGCAGGTCCATAACTATGCTCTATCTAAAGCTAATTATTCTCCTCTTCAGGAGGCACACCATTCCTGAGTGCTCTACCCAAATATCTCATGAATCAGGAGATTTTCTAGTCTGACTGATGGGAAGAGTTAACTAACATTTATTCCCAGCTTTTGCAAGTGCCAGGTGCTATTCTCTTTTTCTTTTGTCTCATCCCCCATTTTTGGATAGTTTTGGATATGCTGATGTATACTCTGCTGTGTACTCAGGGGGGACTTTTGCCCATCCCAAGGGTTTGTCCCTGTGCAGCTCTCTGCTTTCTAGCATACTGTCCTGTGAGCTCTGGTCATGAAAACCTTCCTGACCTCAGCTCCATGTCTTCAGTTCTGCTTGCGTTTCCCCTCCTGCACTGCAGCCTAGAAGTTCTCTGGAGACAGTAAGCTAGGGCATTCATAGGACACCCTTTGTTCTCTGTCCCTCCGGTGTTGCCATATGAGAGGTCTTGAAAATTGTTGTTTTGCATATTTTGTATGTTTTTGGTTGTTATTTCAGAAAGAAAGTAAATCCAGTCCCCTTTCCTCCACCTTGGGCAGAAGCAGAAAGGAGTGTGCTATATTTTAAAATTTTGTTTGACTGTGGGACTCTTTCTCATGGTACATTCTTTGGGAAATTGTAGGTTAACACATTCAATCCATAGGAATAACAGTATCTGATAGACACTCAGTATTTTTTTGAGCCAAGAAATGGAACTTACCTTTTAAAACTCAAATTCCTTTGAGAGGTAACACTTCTTAAATCATGAATATTCATTAGCACTGATTAGTTTATCTGAAGATTGGTTTTCCATTTATTTTCTTGTCTATCAGAAACCCCAAAAATGGAAGAAGTAAAATTATAGAGTCAGAAAATTAGATCCTGAGGACAGAATGAAGATAAGGACCAAAGCTTGATACTGATTCTAAATTCGATGATGCGTGGAGATGTGGCCTGTCATACAGGAATGAACAATAGATACTAGTTCTCTTTCCTTCTAAATCTAATGCTGGGTGCAGGAGGACTGAATAAAGAAGTGGGTCTTGGGATATTCCTCAAGGGGTCCACAGTTAATAGGCTGGCTGCCCTAACTGGCCCAAGACACCAGGACAAGCAAGTCAGGGATAAGGGAGGAAAAAGAAAGACATGTATAGGCTGCTAGAGGATAGTAATCACAGAAGACAATGGAAACAAGTGACATATATATCAAATAAAAAAAAAAGTCACTGCCAACAACTAGAAATACTTCCAGACACACCTTACTTCCTCCCTCCCTCTTGAAATCTTCTCATACAGGCCCATGGATCCATTGGCTTCCTATCTTGTTTCAGCTGCTCTGGATTTCATAGACTGGCTTTGGTCTAGATACTCAGTTCTGCCTCACCAACTCCTTCAGATTCTGCTTCAGGCATCCGTCCAAAGGGCCTAGTGCCTCAGCTCCTTCAGCCCAGCCCCTAGAACACCGCTGGCTCAGACTACAAAGGGGTGGAAGTGCCAAACCCACATGGTCCAAAATTTGCCTTCAAGCCAGCATGAAATCTGAATGAGAATTGAGCTGTGTCCTGATTTCTGCTGTAGGCTCAGCACAATCACCAAGGAACAAAAGGTACTTTCCCTTTAGCCCAATCCCACCCTCACACCACATTATACATTTAAGAGAATATGAAATGAAGGGGTTTTCCATTCTGCAGGTGGAACATCTTTTGCTCCAGGGGAAAATTCACAGACTTTTGTTTAAAGACTATAAACCTAAAGCCACAGAACTGGATTTCCCAGGAAGCCATGGGCCCATTGGTGGAGAGAGAGAGAGACCAACAGAGACAGAGACAGAGACTGAAAGACTCTGAAACTGAGTAGTTGGGTGGATAGAAGAGATGTTGTCCCCATTTTGCTATGGGGAGTAACAGTCTTCTGGTGGGGATGACCTGTGGATTTCAGGGGACTCTATTCTGGGAGCACAGCTCTAGGTGAGGAGCCACCAGTACTGAGTTTGGCTTAGGTGACCACTTTGTAACATGGCCAGAGCACACACAGGTGCCCAAAGAAGGGCAGAGGACTAGCGTTGGGTAGAGCATTAAGGAACATGGGAGTCAAATGATAAAGGGTGGTCATAATCATAGACGAAGGATCACACAACTGTCCCATTTTTCTGGCATCACGTAAGTTTTTCAACTCATGCTAATAATCATCAAAGTTATGATCACACTGACATTTTCTGGCCACTTGAAACAGGCTTTGTTCTAAGCACTTATACATACAGTTTCATTTAATCTTCCACAACCACCTTCTATAGACAAGACAGGTACTAATATCTGCATTTCACTAATGAGACGACTGAGGCACAGAATAGTTAAGTAACTTGCCAAAATCAGGCAGGGATTGAGCAATGGAACCCAGCGCCTGGCAGGCCAGCAATGGCTGGTCCCAGACCTCCCTCCAATCAGATGGTGGGCGCTGGAGCCCCTTGTAATTTGATTTAAAAATAAAGAAAGAAAAAACTGCTCTGCTTCCCATGCCAGATACCACATCAAAATTTTACCTTCTGCACCCACCAGCTTTGAGGCTTTATTTACAGAATTAGAGTTCAAGGACACCTATCATGACAATAGGACTGTTTACACTCCCAAGTATCTATAAAAAAAAAAAAAATCTCCAAACCCTTCCTTGGAAGATATGGAGAAAGGGCAGAAGAAATGTTTTCAGTAGATGAACGGGTCTTAAAGAGAATTACATGAGGAAAAAAAGAAAACCAAAAAACAACAGCCAACAACATCCAAAACCCCTTAATTTTAAATTTTTATTTGGCCTTTTTTCATGTGTGGGAATTTGAATTTCTCCTTTTGGATGGACACGAATTCAACCATTTCGTTCCTCGTTAAATTAGTTAAGAATCTTAGTATAAATGGCAGTTTTTCAACCGAGTATCTATTCCAATAGTCTCTCCTTATCTATGGGGGATGCATTCTAAGACGCCCAGTGGATGCCTGAAACTGCAGAGAGAACCAAACCCTACATACACCATGTTTTTTCCTGTATGTACAGACCTATGATAAAGTTTAATTTATAAATTAGGTTCAGTAAGAGATTAACAGCAATAACTAATAATAAAGTAGAATAATTATAACCATATACTGTAATAAAAGTTATGTGGGCGTGGTCTCAAAGTATCTTGCTGTACTGAACTCACCTGTCTTTGTGTTATGATATGAAAGGATCAAATGTCTGTGTCATCGATGAGGAAAAGTGAGGTGAAGGACGTGGGCTTTGTGACATAATGTTAGGCTGCTCCTGATGTTCTCACCGTATGTTAGAAGGAGGATCATCAGCTCCTGGACCGTGGTTGACCTTCGGTAACTGAAACCACGGGTAAGGAGGTGCGGGGGATTACTGTGTTCCCGTAATTTATACTACTCGACCCAAGGTAAATTTCCCCAAATATTTTGATCAGCATTTTTAAGAGGCAGAGAATCAGGCAGATGATAGCACAAACTAAATGCAATTAGCAATTACAAAATGAATTTTAAAACTTGGGCTCTTAACTTCAAGAGGCTTAATCTAAGCAGAGATACCAGAAAAGCACACATCAAAGGGCTTGACAAAATGCCCCCAAACAAATCATTGCTGTGCAAAATATGTACATTCCTATGAATGAGAGCTCGGATTGTCAGAATTTGTTGAGTATGTACTATAGGTAGGCACGTAGGTATACGGTATATGCTATTGCATTTAATCTCCAATTTTAGATGAGGAAATAAAGACCAGAGAGGTTAAGTCACTTGCCTGCAACCACACAGCTAACAGGTGACAGAATCAGGTCTCAAGGCCCAGTCTGTCTGACCCCATCACACCTGCTCTTACCTCTGCCCTTCTTTCTTTTTTCAAGGGTGCTTTGGCTATTCAGGGTCTTTTGTGGTTCCATTCACATTTTAGGATTGTTTGTCCTAGCTCTGTGCACTCTTACCCCTGCCCTTTTTTAAAGAGACGCAACACGGTGGAGTCTTACCTGTCGAGCCGAAGTGGTAACGCACAAATCCACAACAGAAATAAATTCAAGATCAGCTTAGCTGGGAGGACCCCGCATACACTGGCAAGGTAGATGGGGCATTTAATAATTTAAAAAAAATCAAATACTGTCAGGTAGTAGTAGAGTCAAGGGGAAAAGAAAAAGACCTTAACATTTAAAAAATAACAATAAAGAAAAACCAGATAGGGAAGGATGAGGGCATGGTGACCCTTATTTCAACTTCCCTGATTCCTCCTTCACAAAATCATTTAGGGAATAGAGAGACAATAACAGGAGGGCAAAGGCACTTAATCAGAGATTTTACAAACCACTAAATCAAAAGAGAGTGTGAAAATTCCCGCCCAGGGAAGCTAACAGTGAGATTAAGTGGATTAGTCTACTGTACAGGAATCCCGGGAATGCGGCTGCATGTGATTTTGTTGTGGATTACCCAGCAGCAACATGATGGTTTTACATCTCCCCAAAACATATGGGCATGTGCCCTTCTGCAAACCAGCAAGAGAGAGCAGTGACCGGCCCGGGGCTCGCCCTGCACTGTGCTGGCGGATTTCTGGACGGGGAAGGATACTGACATTTTCCTGAGAGTTTGCACAGGGAACATGTTGAAAATGAAAAGGCAACCAGGCTAATGACCCCCATAATTCCTATCATTTCTACACTCGGAGGCTGGGTCAGGATGGCGGTAGGGGGAGGGTTGGGGAGGGGGTGGTGGGGAAAGGGAGCTGGAGTTCTGGTCTCAGTCCATCCAAAGAAAGAGGGAGAAGAATGCCTTCTGACAGCATGCCTCCCAAACTTTTTGGGGAAATTGCTACCTGACGATGATGATCGAGAAGAGTCCTTTCTAAGCATCTTTCCTTCTGGTGTTAACAGCACCAGAAGACACAAACCCACCACCCAGATTGCTAGCTTTCAGAAATCGGCACCCGAACTCCAAAGAGCGAGGGCAGTGGATAGATACGTGTACCAACTATGACCTGCCAGAGTTAACAGTTTACATCAGCAGTCTATAATAAATAATTAATATAGCCCTAGGAGATATAAAGCCAGTGACATGGTATCTCTCCCTTGGCTCTAAATGGAACTCCAGATAACCTACTTTGAACAGTAATGTGTTCACAGTATGTGGGAATTAACTGCTCAATATAATAAGTACTATTGAATTTCCCATCTCCACACAGATAAAGGGCAACTGCCACCAAAAACACAGTAATAACAGTAACAGAGTGATGGGGGAAAAAAAAAAGAGCCCCCCCCCTTTTTTTATTACAACCTTAAAATGTTATAGGTTAAAATAATCTTAAAGGGTTTAAAAAACAGCAATTAAATCTTTCCATTTCTGTTTTCCAAGACTGCAGCTGAGAAATCGAGGGCCTAAGAGCCATACGGTGCTAGCCTGGCTAATAACGCTCTGTGAAAAATCTCATTAATTCAGTCTGGCTCTTCAGATCAGCCGCTAAATCCTTGTATTGTCACTCATCCTCTGGCCTTTTCAGGATTTCCATAGCCTAACTAGCACTATCTCCATGGAAACCAAGCAGTCCTGCTTTGCACATCCCGGAACTTTTTGTTCCTGACAAAGCTTGACAAATCACATGCAGCACGGAGAGTTTAACATAGCGAACCAAACCCTGACCCACACTTAGAAATGATAAACCCAAGCATACCAGCTTTATTATAAATGATTTCCTTACAAGATACTTAACCAAGCCAGTGAAATGTTGAACCAGACAAGTTTCAAGAACAAGGTGCTGGAGGGAGAAAGGGGGAAAAAAAAAAGGGGAAAAAAAAAGGGCAAATAAATAAATAAATAGATAAATAAGAACCCCAAGCGTGTTCAGCTGTAGGTTTTGGGATCTCATTTTCTGTCTAATTGACTTAAACTGAAAGCAACCAAAGGAGAAAAAGAGCGAGAGGGAGGCTATTTCTGGGATGCTCCCGAGCCTGAGAAGTGGCCTTTCTTTTCCACTCTGAGTCGGAAGGAGAAATCCTCCATCCATTCCCTTGTTTTCCCTAACTCCTGCAGAGGATGGGCTTAGGAGTCTAACAGGTCTTTATGCCTGGCAAGCGCTTTTTGGCTGTTCAGCCTGGCTCTTTGGAGCCAAGGCTCTTAGCCCTGGGAAATGTGGAGGCATCGCTGGCCCTGGAAAGTGAGGCTGGCCTCGCTGGAGAGAGAGGCTGACTTCCCTCACAAGGGTGACAAAAAGGCAGAGAGAGGAGAGGGTTCTCCAGGATCCTATTTCCAGAGATGCAGTCAAGGACCTGGCAGAGAATACACACACACGTTCACAGAGTGGGTATCATAGGCCTACCTGGAGGCCAAATCATAAGCTATATACTACTCCTCAGCCTTAGCCAGGCTTGAAGGTGACACAGGGCAAAGCAGGAGAGCTGTGAATTCTGAGGGGAAAAGGGCCCTTCCTAGCCTCCTCTGTCTTAGCGCTGCGTTACCTCCCACCAATGAGGCTTCCTGAGGGTTCACAGATACAAGGTGTCCAGAGACCCTTAGAGGTGACACAGGAGGGTGTCACCATGATCTATCTCCCGTCTTTCTTTTATCACCTCTGCCATACCACAGGCCACCAAAGGTGAGGTGGGTGCCAGGGAAAGGCACGGGTGTGGGAGAGGGAGGCCTGAGAAACACCACAAGGCTTTGACTTGCTTCTGCTCCTTGGTCTGGGCCTTGACCTCACTTGGAATCACACTAGGGACGTGTAAGGGTCTAAGACAAGGTCTTCCTTCTTTGTTCTTCTTGGGTTGGAGACTGGCAATGTGTTAGAGACGCCATGATACTTGTGGCAGTGGGCATGCTTTGCCTTGACAAGTCAGACAGGACCCCACCGACTGCCCCCCCCTCTGTTTGACCGCAACACCCAACTCTCATTACCCAAGAGCTCCCTAGCACAATGCTATCGGATGTTGACAACAATGACCAGTTCTGGACACATTGTACGTGTTCTACAGATATTTGCCGATTAACTGAATTAGTGCCTATAATATCTCAAAGTTCCCTCTGATTCTTCCGAGCAAGAGTAAATGAAGCTTAGTCTCATTTCAACCTTCAGTGAACTTTACTGCACTCTTTGCCTTTATACAATAATAATCATATAATAATAATAATAATAATAATAATAATAAACGGCAGCTAGCTTTTACCAAGTTCTTACTCTGTAATACCAAGCATTCTTCTGAGTGTTTCACATATATTAGCTCCTTTAATCCTTGTAACTATCATCTGGAAAAGATACTATCAATATGCCCATATTATTAACTTCATTTTATCAATGAAAACCCTGAGACATGGAGAGCTTAACTGACTTGCTCAAACTCTCAGAGCTGGTTAGTGGTAGAATGGGGCTTCGATTCCAGAAAATAACATTTCACCACTACCCTTTGCTGTCTTGTTGTATTACCAATGCTAAGTGCCTCAAATCAGAGCAACCAGTTACTGAAAATAGCTAACAGTTACTAAACGTTTGCTGTGCTCCAGGTGCA
Source organism: Mirounga angustirostris (assembly GCF_029215605.1). Lineage (NCBI taxonomy): Eukaryota > Metazoa > Chordata > Mammalia > Carnivora > Phocidae > Mirounga > Mirounga angustirostris. Next base: position 13,371,093 of record NW_026991716.1, on the reverse strand, counting down.
ACATCACCTCAACTGCCTTTACAACAACACTTCAGGCTTGTGCTATGATGTAGACACTATGAGAAACACCATTTTACAGACGAGGAAACTGAGACACAGGTTCAATGACTCACCCGAGGTCATATAACTAATAGATGACACGACAGGTTCAAACCCAAGCCACATGGTTCTAGAAGCTTCTGTCAGCCAGGACTCCTCTATTTCTCTGATCAGTCTGGGCAAAATGGAGAATCATATTCCATGGAACCATTATTCCAGGCAAACATCATCTTCCCAAATGTTCCCATTCGGCCCACCAGACAAGCCTGGTATTAGGATATTTTTCTTTCCGAGATTGTTTTTCAGAGGTGTCCAAGGCAATTTGAGGCCCGGAAGCAGGCCCGTGAGAAGGGCTGCCCGATCCCCTGGTCCAAAGAGGTCACACCTGAGCAGGCACAGACTCTTGTCCCCTCCTGGGGAGCCGAGGCTCCGAAAGGTGCTGCCCCACGGCTTACACAGGACTGCCAGTGAGTTCAGCTGAGTCTAGCTACACTGTCAATGCTTAGGGACCTAAAATTAGACCTACCAGCTGTGTTTTGGTTCTGCAGGCACGTGAATGTCTGCTCCATTCTCGAGCATGCCGGTTGTTCAAATATATATGAAACCTGCTTTCTGAAATATGGGGAAAGCACAAAATTCTTGCCCCTATTCTTCTATTTATTGTTCCTCTTCTGAGGCCCTAACTTCTTTGCTGCACAGGGAATGACATTTCCTCCCTGTCCATTTTCCCCTCTGGGATGCTGCCTCTGAAGGACACATCAACACTTACCTTTAAGACACCCAATCTGTCTCCTTGGAGACTGAGCATGAGTATGTGACTCTCACCCTTAGCCCAGGTGATCTGATTCCTGGGTCACAGCCTCTCCTGGAATATGCAACCTACTTGACTTAGCAAATGGGGCCCAAGGCCGAGCCCAGGGTGGTCCAACAGCTGGTTCTTGGTCTGGGAACGGATAGGGCTCTGATGTGTGGCCATGGGACATGGGGTAGACAGGACCTGGGGTCCACATCCCAGGGAAGGGCAAGCCAGGCACTAAGGATGGTCTGGGGTGGGCAGTCTAAGAGCAGGCAGGGCACCTGTGTCTGTTTACCCTGCTGTAACAAAAATACCAAGGAATGAGTAACTTATAAATAACAGAGATTTATTTCTCACAGTTCTGGAGGCTAAAAGTCCAAGATCAAGGTCTCAGAAAATTTGGTATCTGCTGAGATCCCACTTCCTGGTTCATAGATGGCTGTCTTTCACTGTATCCTCATATAGTAGAAGGGACAAGGGAGCTCTCTGGGGTCTCTTCGATAAGGGGGCACAAATCTCATTCAGGAGGGCTCCACCCTCATGACCTAATTACCTCCCAAATGCCTCATTTACAAGTTAGGATTTCAACTTGTGAATTCAGGGGGACCTGGGGGCTGGACACAAACATTTAGACCATACTAATATCCAAAACAAAAGGGTCAACAACGGAGAACTGGCAAGATGGAACTGAGATTAGCAGGTCTGACCTAGAAATATTCCAAGAGGTATTTAACCCAGGGGAGTGAGAACTTTCTATAGCAGTCCAATAGAAGGTCCCATGACAGAATGATTCACAGCTATGCTAACCAATGAGGTAGCCGTTAGCCACAGGTTGTATTGAAGGGCTTGAATTGTGCCTAGTGTGTCTGAAGAACTGAACTTTAAATTTAATTTCACAATTTTTAATTTAAATAAAAATGGCCACCATCCGGGCAACACGATGGGAAGAAGAAGGAGCTGGGCCAGGGCACTCATGAAATACGGCACATCGGAATCCATGCCTGGAGCAACTTCTAGTTTCCTGGTCCAGCTCCCTGCCTTTGCACAGGGTCACCCTCCATCATTCAACATATGGCTGATTTTTAGCCCCTTTCCTGGGGCCCTCATGAAAGATACACCCATTTTTCCACTGTAGCTCTTTTCAGAACAAAGTAGTCCTTGCTATGAGGAGATCCTTCATAGCCTAAATTAAATTTTCCCCGTTAAGTGTAAGTCCGTTTCTGTGAATTGCAGTTTTCTCTTTTCCAAGCAGTCCTTCCCACCTGTGGGCAATATTCTCATTTTGCCACCACACCCTTCTCCTCTGTGAGCAGCCCCCTCCCCTGCCCTAACCCACCACTTCCACCACCCTATTCCCAGAATTTGTCATCTCTCACCTGGACCGCTGCAGCCTCCCAGCTCATTCCTCTGCTCGACATCGGCCTCATACAATCATTTGTCCACACAGCAGTTCAAATGATCTTTTAAAAATATGAATTGGAACCTCTCACTCCCATGTGTTAAATCATTCTGGGGCTTTGTGTAGCATGATTCAGCTTCTGCTCACCTGTCCATTCCCCTTCTTACTGTTCTCCCTGCTGCCTCCCCTCCGTTGCTCCCTATGATGTCACCCCAGACACTTAACACTCTATAAATCCTTGGGTGCAGGAGCCAGTCTGTTGTGTTCATGGCTGGGGACACAGTGCCTGGTATACAGAAGGTACTTAATAAAAATTTATTGAATGAATGAGTGAATACTGGATCGGCATGCCCTGGGGCCATGACAGGTGCATACCATTATGAATATTTCACTGCTACTAATAGTAATGATGTAGTCTATCCTAAGTACTCAATGGGCTTGGAAGACATTTTTACATTGATCCTGAAATTAAAATGAAATATGTGTATCTTAAGGGCTGAGCCATAAACCGGGAACAAGACCGTATGTCTTCAGCCTGCGACTTCCTCTCTTCCAAAACAGTATCTTGGGCTTGGGTATCAAACTCTACCATACAGGCCTCCATCAGCCACAGCCACACACATGCATGTGCCATTTTGAAGTCGTCTTAGAGAAAAGAGAGTTTAGAGTTTGGGCACAAAGGTCTCAAGGGAACCTATTAAATTTTGTACAGTTCTTTTAGTAACATAAAACAATACAGATGGAACGATACATCAATAGGTTGTGGCTCACATTTATCAGTCCTTCAATGAGAATATGGTCCAGTCACAATTTCCATCTGCTGTTTCTCGCTTACTCCAAATCCTGTAGAATTTTCACATCCCATGGTGTTAGTGATACTGTCATCATGAAGAGGTTTGCATGTTCTGTATCTTTCCAAACACTTTGTGTCTTTCTGATCTTGAGTCTTGAGACTACGAGTGTCCACCAGTCAGTTCCCATCCCTCAGGGCTCACTGTGGTCACAAAGAAAGTCATCTGTTTGATTAAAGAACATAAACCTTTGGGAAACCTTTAATTAATAAAAGCTCAAGATTCCACAGGGGAGTTTCCAAACCCTTCCTTGGAACATAGAGTTACACACCTTTAGTTCTGCCCATAATAACCTGGCAGTTGGTCATAGGGGAGGATGGCAGACACTCCACCAAGCTCAGGCAGCCTCTTGACCCACAGAGATTCCTTCAGCCCAGTAGACCTCGGGGTCTCACATAAAGGCCCTGCTTCACTGTACTCACCCTCCTTTGACTTCCCCAAGGCCAGTGTCATGGGCTCAATTGTGTTCCCCTAAATTCATATGTTCAAGTTCTAACCTCCAGTTCCCCAGAATGTGACAGTATTTAAAGATAGGACCTTTAAGGAAGTAATTAAGTCAGCATGAATTCAAATGGGCTTGCCCCATCCAATGTAACTGGTGTCCTTATAAGAGAAGGCAATTAGGACACAGACGCACACAGAGGGAAGACCTTGTGAGGACCCAGGGAGAAGATAGCCGTCTACTAGCCAAGGAGAGAGGCTTCAGAAAAAAACAACCTGCTGACACCTTGACCTTGGACTTTCAGCCTCCAGAACAGTGGGACAATAAGTGTCTGTTGTTTAAGGCCCCCAGTCTGTGCTATCTGTCATGACGGATACTTAGATCCTGGGTTGCCAGATGACTAATACAACCAGAAGGCAAAAGCCCCTGCTCTTCACATAGCCGTGTCACTCTTCCCTACCACCAGCTCCTTCTAACTGATCTTATCAGATACAACCAGTCATTTGCAAATAATCACATTAAAATTTGCAGGCATGAAAAATGTATGCTGGAAAAAAAAAGAATCTAGAACCTATTAGAATTTCCCACAGGGGGATTTGCTGCTGGGACAGAGGATGGCCAAATTAAAAGGCCCCATAAGCATATCCAAACTACTGTCTCCGAATTTAGCAAGGGTTTCCAGGTGAGCCTGGAATGAGATCAAAATCACCTTGTGGGATGGCCTGATGGGCCACTGGGCTGTGAGAATCTTTTTTGAGTATTAGATTGTCTTGAGGGAAAGGATTCTCACGCAGAGGAGAATTTGTGCATGGGTATTTGTGGAAAGAGAGAAAAAACACAGGAAGGGCAGATGGGGTCTGACACCAGACTCAGGGGGGCCCTTGAAGAGAGAGCGACTGGTGGAGAGGCAGGTCTCCCTGAGGGACTCTGCTTCAGAGCCCCAGTGACAAAATGGCAAACAGAACAAGGGAGGGGGGTTCTGCACATCTTTGCTGCAGCAGGACCGAAAGGAACACTGTATTACATTCACAGCACACAGGTTTATAGCTGAAAGAATGCAGGGAGATATTACTCTGGATAAGGAATGTAGGAGGACTGTCCACATGAGGCTTCTAGGGCCATGTGGGTATAGATGGGGAGGCTGGAGCTCTTGAGGACATCATCTGGGCGGTCATGACGTGCCCGTGGGACTCCCGGTGTTGCCTCTGCTGGGACCTAATCCACATACAGGTGTTGCTGAAACCTGAGGAAATGTGGGCCCTCAGTTCAGCTCATGTTGAGCATCCACGTCAATGGTAACTTTCATGAGTTAAGATGCCCCTATGTCACTCTCCTGATGACATCCTTCAAACGCTTGGAGGAACAGAAATATAAAATATTTATGACTTGGGTAGAGGATACCATGTTTTGATTACTCAGAGGCGGAGAATTGCATTATGCTCAGGGAATGGATTGTTTCTTCTGTTCTGCTTGAATCAGTTCTAATGAAGCCCAGAAGGTGTGAAAAAAGAAAAACTATTTCAGGACAAATTTGATTTAGGTACATCTGACCATGCACAGCATTTCACATACAGACCTCCAAATATATACTGGACGAGGTTTTTGTTGAGGCCATAATGTTCCCTTCATAGCTTTTACTCACTTTCCTGGCAACCCAGGATCTAAGGTCCACATGCATCATGACTTTCCTCATCCCCACACCAGTCTGACTTGGGACACAGGGTCTGGAGCTGCATGAATTACAGCAAAGTTCAGGTTCAGCCTGGAGGTGATTTTAATACTCTAGATTTAATTGTTTGGGGAGAACTTGTTAGAGGAAATAGGTTGGTATGTTTCCATTTTGTACTGGTTCCATGCGTTGTATGTGCATGCATGGAGTTTGTTTATTGAGGGGAAATGGATTATATTTTAATGTAATCAAAATTAGTGGACAATTAGGATCATAATTTGAGCATATTAAATCATACATTCTCATCTTCAGCGGCCTTGTTCCTTGCCACACTGCGGCCCCCAAACGAAGAGCATAGCCTGGCAGGTTCACGCAGGTTTCTTCTGCGATACAGAGAAGTTACTCCTGCCGCCAACTGCCAGACTGGGAGGTTTGCGGCCCTAGGGAAGCAGGTAGGTGTGGCAGAAAAGAAGTTCCTGATAAAACCCTGTCCTATCCCCTTGTGGAGTGTAGTAAGAGGTACTAGAACAAATGATCAAGACTATGTGTTCTGACCTTCCAGCAAGCCAGAGCCATGGCGAGGCCCAAAGCAGAGGGTCTAGCTCCCTGCTCCCTCTTTGGAACTCCACAAGGGCACTGTTGCTCAGCATGAGCCTGTGGTAATGTGAACCTGCTGAACGAGAGCTAAAAAGATGGTGTAGTACTGTCAGAAAGTCTGAGGAGCCCTCCTGAGCCTCCTTCAGTGCACGTGGGTCATGGAAGGATCCAGAAGTGTCTCCTACCCCGTGAGGAGCAAGACAGGTAGACAAAGGAGCTGATGGAAAATCTGCCAGGAAGGTTGCCGTTGCCACGGCCAAGTGACCAGTAACCTCGAATGCTGCAGAACTTCTAGGCCAGGGATTGACTAGGAATGACAACCTGATTCCAAGGAGGGGTCTGCAGGGCTAGCAGGAGCTAAGTGGGCTGAACCAGTCATGGAGAACCACCAACCCTGCCTGAGCTGAGAGAACAGATCACAGAAATCACTTACAGAGTCTTCATCAGCAGAGACCAGATCTACCAGATCCATCCCTGCCTGGATCATCTAACCAATTTGGAGGATCCTAAGGCTACCACAGAGACCCAGGAGCCCTCTCTTTCACCACTGTGGTCATACAACACCTGGCCAGACCCACCAGACAACACTGTCATTCACTCAGTGAATGTGTCTCCAGCCAGACAAGGGGAGAGGTAGGAGGGCCCCAACGGTTATCTGCATCTATTGCTGCAAATTACTCCCAACTGTAGAGGGTTAAAAAACTATGAATTTTTGTTGTCTTGCACTGTTGCTGTGAGTCAAGAATTTGAGAGTGGCTTAGCTGATGGCTCTGGCTTGGGCTCTCTGGTGTGGCTGCAGTCAAGATATTGGCCAGAATGACAGTCATCTGGGAGAATTCACTTCGAAGATAGCCCTTCCAACTTGTCTGGCAAGTTCCTGCTGGTCGTTGAAAGGAAGTCACAGTTTATTGGGCTGCTTAGGTATCTTCCTGACACAGCAGCTGGCTTCCTCCAGAGAAAGTGATCTCAAACACCAAGGAGGAAACACCAATGTTTGAAGTGGCTTAATCGCAGAAGTCACACACCAGGACCTCTGCCATATTCTGTTGGTCACGAGAACAACCCTGATGTGAGGTGGAAGGAGATTACATAAGGGTGTGAATACCAGGAGCTGAGGACCCTTGGGGGCCATCTTGAAGGCGGAGTGGCGAGTTCATTTTTTTTTTTTTTAAGATTTTATTTATTTATTCGAGAGAGAGAGAATGAGAGAGAGCATGAGAAGGGAGAGGTCAGAGGGAGAAGCAGACTCCCCGCTAAGCAGGGAGCCCGATGTGGGACTCGATCCCGGGACTCCAGGATCACGACCTGAGCCGAAGGCAGTTGCTTAACCAACTGAGCCACCCAGGTGCCCCTGGCGAGTTCATTTTTGAATTGACTGAATAATCACCAGAAAAGTGATTGATTGAACCAGAAGAGACTGGAAAGTTCCTGGAGGGGTCTGACGTCCCTATGAAGAAACTATTATATTTTTAACTAGGAAATTTTCCAATTTTTCCCTGGTCTGTAAATAATGATGAGTCTTGAGAAGCAAAGTTGATATCAATTATTTGAAAAATAAAAGAAATTATGTTTGTCTAGTGCTGAGTTTTGATTATTTAAGCAAACCTGTTGCAGGTGTTGACTCAAGTTAAGTCTATATTTTTCACAAAGGAGTGTAGTTCTTTCTAGTTTGGGGTTTCTTTTGGTTCATATCTCTTAGGCTTAGTTCCTGATTACTCTTCTTTAAAAATGGATAAAGTATTTGATCTTTTTAAAAAATTTTTAAAAATTTTTTAAAAATTTTATTTATTTATTTGACAGAGAGAGAGAGAGGGAGCTCAAGCAGGGGGAGCGGTAGAGGAAGAGGGAGAAGCAGGCTCCCTGCTCAGCGGGGTTCAATGCCAGGACCCCGGGATCATGACCTGAGCTGAAAACAGATGCTTAACCGACTGAGCCACCCAGGCGCCCCAGTATTTGATCTTTCCTTTAAGAAATGTATATTACAGATAAGAAAATAAAAACAAAGAGAAAAGTCTAATTTTGCAAAGATGCATCCCCAGGGCAGCACACTTACTGGTTGGAGGTGAAGAGTGTCAGGTGCATCCAGGTGAAGCAACTCCGCTGAGGTTCATGGTTTCAAGCACCAAGAGGGTCATCTCCATTTCCTCAAAGTTCCTAAGCACCAGGCAGCCCAGACTCCATCATATCAGGATCCTGCTCCTTCCTGGGAAAGGGGGAAAAACAAACCACCTCCGAGAAGCTTCTCAGATAACGGTCCTACCCCAGTGGCTTCTGCAGAATGGAAAAATCTCCATAGGACCTGGGGGCTTGGGAGGTGTGTTTTCCTGAAACAGGATTCTCGTAACATACCAGAGCTCAGGTTTCCAGTATAATTGAAACCTTTGGTATTAATTGGAGAAGGGGATGGGTAGAGGAATGGGAAACCTTTTCCTGCCATTGCTGGAAAACTTCACGCTGTGGTTTTGGGGAAACAAATAGCCCAGTGTTTCAGTCTTAGACCTGAAGTGGGGGAGGGGAAGGGAATATGCTCTGTTTATTCTGCCTTTTGGGTTGGCAAGGGACAGATGACCTGGTTTGGTGCACTGGGAAAGGAATTCCTAAATACTTATTATTTCAAAACTTGCGGCTTTGCATCCAGGCACGCAGAGGCCCAAGCCTCATGCACACGTTATGAACGTGTCAATCAGTAGATACGATTTTCCACGGCAACTAGCCCATCCGCATAGACAATAAATAGTATTCAGTGATGATGAAAGGAAATTATGCAATCTTTTTTATTTATAAAATCATTGCTACACCTTAGGGAGAGTAACGCAGTCCAGCAGACAGAAGTGAAAATGAAAAATAAAATTTCTCATTTAGCATTCATTTGCCTGCAACGTGTATCACGGGGTCTGTGAGTTTACAGGGAAGTTAATCTCTCCTCTTACTCTCCTTCTTGACTTCCAAACAACCCCCAGAGGCTTGAGGGCTCACACTGGAAGATACCAGGGACATTGGTTCAGAGAAACTTCCAGAAGAATCCCCAAGAGGAGACTGGACTATCCAGGGCAACTTAGCCTAAAGCTGACTTCCCGAAGTCCCAGTATTTAGAAGCCCTTCCCACTAGTGTTGACCAAATTGATGGCTATAAACTTTTTGCATCATTCCTGAACAGGACTGCTGCCTCAGTTTTTTCATCTGTAAAGTGGATATAACTTGACATGTGTAAAAGGGTTGTACATACTTATGAAAAGATATCTAAAGTACCTAGCACAGTGCCGAGAATAAAAAATGTAACTTCTCCACCTAGCCTGATCTATAATATGAGGGAGATATTTGCCTCATAAGGTTACGAGGTTTCAACAAAAAACATCTAAAAGCATTGAGTGTCGTATATGATATATGGAAGGTTTAACACGATGAGCTTGAGAAATGGTAATAATAACAACATAATATTTGTATAATGATTATTGCTGTTGATCTCCACCTCTGTAATGTAAGAAAGGAATATAAAATATGTTTTTGCCCTGGTTTCTGCCCTCCACCCCTGCCCTTACTTCCGCGTCTTCGGGAATCTCTGTGAGTCTTTGCGATCTTGAGTTCCGGACACACTTGCCCCAAAGGGAGTCAATAGATTGTCATGTTTCAGAGGCTACATTTAAAGATAATTGACAACCAGACTTTTCCTTTGCAAGTCAAGGCTCAGCTAAGAGAATTAGTCTTCATGTTGAATAAGCAGACAGGACTGACCCTAAAGATGAATATTCAGGGGATAGGAAGAAAATGGTGAGGGCCAGCAGAGGAGCCAAGTCATGTCACTGATGGCAGACTGGAGCTTGGCTCTGAGGCTACCCCTGGGAGGCGGCAAGCCCTTCTATGGCTCCAGCTGGGTGGCTACCCAGGAGAGCCCCCCTTTAAGCTTCATGCTTCGGAATGCCTCAGTGGAGGTCTCTACAGTATCACGGTATTGCCCAATGGATACGAAGCAGCAACATCACACAGTAGAACAACAACCGTGAAGACAATGGGTCTTCGTCTTGATCCCCCAAGACCAACTGGTCTTGATCCCCACAGACCAAGAAGCAAGCCCCCCTGTTCTCTGCCTTCCCTCTCAGTCCATCCCTACTCCATCCTGGAACCCTGAGACCATAAGAACAAATAATCCAGTAGTCTGAAAAGTTCCACAATAAAATGAGTCTTTCATGATTGAAGAATTTTGCTCTTTCCAGCTGGCATGGAGGTGTGGGGTGAGCAGCATGATTTCTTGCTCACTAATATCTCTTGAGAGAGACAACCATCTCCCCACTTTATCCTGCCATGGGTTCTGTTCCCAGAAGGTCTCAGGTAAACAAGACACAGAGCATGCTCCCTAGGGCCTAATTTCATATTGCCCTCCCCCCTCCCAGGGGTGGTCAATTTTATATTTTGGTTGACTGGGCCACAGAGTGCCCAGGTATTTGGTCAAACATGTTTCTGGATGTTTCTAGGAGAGTGTTTTGGGCTGAGCTTACATTTTGAATTGGTAGATGGGGTAAAACAGATTGCCCTCCCGCATGTGGGTGGGCCTCATCCAATCAGTGGAAGGTCTGAATAGAACAAAAGGTGAACCCTAGCCTGAGTTAGAGAAAATTATTACCTGTCTTGGAACTGGGACATCAGCTCTTTTTTGCCTTTAGACTTCAATTAAAACATTGTCTCTCCCTGGGTCTTGAGCCTGCTGGCCCTGGGACTGGAACTCTATCTATCATCAGCTCTCCTGGAGTGCCAAGTCACCCTGCAGATCTTGGGGCTTGCCACCTCTGTAGCTTCATGAGCCATCTCCTTACAATAAATGCTTCTCTCTCTCTCTCTCTCTCTCCCTTTCCCTCTCCATCTCTCTCCCTCTCTCTAGTTCTGTCACTCTGAAGAGCCTTGACTAACACATAGCCTCTCCACGAGGCCTGTGGGTTTTGTGCCAAATCCTAAGAAAAAAAGGTAAATGAGAGCAAGAGGGGGAAGAAAATGCCATGTGAGGCCTTGATCCAGGAAAGACTCCTGCCTGGGTCACGCTTTTGTCCAGAAACTTGGGGTTCTTGTTTTTTTCTGTATTTACGGACAGCTTCTATTTATAGCTGTTATGTTTTCAAAAAATCAAAGGGGAGATCCATTGTCAGGAACACAAAGATTCCCACAGAGCTGGACAGTTTTTCAAGGGAGCAAGATAAAGTTTCCATCACCACACACAAAACAAAGTGCTTGGAGCAGAAATGGGTGCTGATTTCCCCCAGAAAGGCGCACCCACCTTTGAGCGGTTAGGCCTGGGGAAGCATTCAGAGCTTTCTTTGAAGGCTCAGTGGCTCTGTTATTAGACTTGTCTCAAGCTTGTTGAAAAGTATTTATTAGAGGCCTTCTTGAGCCTTCCTCTGTCCGATATGTCATAACTTTTACGACACAGAAATAACCAAAATGAAGAAGCAGAGACAATTCGGGGATGACTTGCCAGTTCTCCCAGGACCGCCGGCCATTTATACGGAGAGCAGGCTGGATAATTTATGGGAGCAGAACTAGTCTGTAGGAGTGAAATAAAGCCCAGTGCTCTGCAGCAGTCATAATGAACAAAATAAATTCCATCGTTATGCAGATGTTCCACAAGGGCTGTCAGTGTGCTGAGGAAAATTTACTCCCTGTTGCTGATGCTCAATTCCAGGGGATGAAAAACAACGCAGAAGGAGAAGGTAGAACCTGGCTCCGCATGGTCCCCAGCAAGTGGTACCCGATGCCACGGCACACGTGGGTGACAAGAGCACCCCACAAGCCACTGTTTCCAAACTTCACCAACCGACAGACAGGGAAACTTTTTTTTTTTTTTTTTTTTAAGCCTAGTGTTTCCACCTGGAAACACTTACGGAACCCAGGGAAACAAGGGGAGACTCTCCATTTGGGCCGTTTTGCATGACTGGGTCTATATGGTTCCAAGAGAGGCGAAAATAAAATACCGGGGCGCCTGGGTGGCTCAGTTGGTTAAGCGACTGCCTTCGGCTCAGGTCATGATCCTGGAGTCCCGGGATCGAGTCCCGCATTGGGCTCCCTGCTCGGCGGGGAGTCTGCTTCTCCCTCTGACCCTCCCCACTCTCATGTGCTCTCTCTCATTCTCTCTCTCAAATAAATAAATAAAATCTTTAAAAAAAAAACAAAAAAGACTTTAAAAAAAAGAAAAAAAGAAAAGAAAATACCGGTTGCTTTGTAGAAACCAGAGATGGTTTCCATTCCCCTCAGCCCATAGGACTTGCTTCCCCCTTCAGAGAAATCCAGAAGTGAGTCTCTCCAGTGTCCACCGCTGGCCATGGGCTCGTTGCTAACTGCAACAAACCCTACCAAAGGTCTCAGATTCCTGATGAGATCCCTGAGCAGCCCTCTCCCCTCACCTCTGTGGCTGGTTGGCCAACATCTCCAAACTGGTTCCTCAGACGGTGCCAAGGAGTTACACATTCAGGTCTCCCAGCCGCCTACAATTATGTGTTTTGGATACGATCTCTACTGGACTCTGCCCCGCTGGTAAGTTCACCATAAACCATGGCTCTCGCCTTCGATTTTATTTTATTTGGAGGGAGGGGCTCCTCACCAGGAATGCCTTTCTCATGAGGGGGCTTCGTTAGGACCGCCAATGCTCTGCTGGAGAAACCCCTTGTGATTCCAGAGTGGGTTGTACTGTGGCTCACCGGCCCTATGGATGTCCCCCCCGGCAAAATTCCATTAGCCAGGTTCCCCCACCATCTGGAACGCACCTGAGTTGCAGCCCCCCCCCCACCCCCACCAGTTGTATGTATTGGCACCTCTTCGTGGCCTTTTCTTTCTTTTTTTTTTTTAACAATCTCAACTGAAAAGCAGAAGTGAATATTCATTTCGCAATGAGACATTCTTAAAGCCCACAAGGAGACAAGCACTTGCTTCTCCCTTTCTGGATTTTTCAGGAACTCATCCCAAGCGGTAGGTAGATAGAGCCAATCCCTCATGGCTCAGAAGTATACCAGTGATTCTGGAAGCCTCACCACCAGATTATCCAATTGAAATTGCTAGGAGGGTAAATGAAATGCCTTCTCTTCTCACGTTCCCTAAAACAAAGAGAATCACACCAGGCCATGAGTCTGCAGCGGGCCTAGCCTGGTGACCATTTTTTTTTTTTTAAACCAAATAACTCCAACCCAGCAGCTTTATTTAGCTTGGGCTGCTCTCGGTTCTGCATAAATGTACTATAAAATCATAAAGCAAAGCATAAAAGGAGAATGGCAACAGTAAAGTAGCTATGGCACAAATTCGACAACGATTATATATTCTATCTAGGGCACACTTACCTCTCTCTAATTGCTAATTGTAATTTAAATGAAAACATGTGTTTCTTGTTAAATTCATCAGCTACATTTGTAAGTGCTGCCAAGGAGGGCGGGGGAGGAGGCGGCATGCACACCTCAGGGTCTTGCCGACCACAGGGCTCGGCCATTACTGGGATGCTGTCTGACATCAGAGGTCCCTCGCGCGGGCATCACTTTCCAAACCAGATAAGGCGGCAGGATGGAGGGGGAGCATCTGGGAGAAATGGCTCTGCTGGGATGCTCTGCACGGGGTATGCTGCTGTCTCCCACGTGCCTGATTATTGAAACCCCAAGAAGTTCGTCCGGATCCAGCCCTATTTGGAATCTAGCCCTCTTGCTTGCTGAAGATACTCTGCGGAGTTATAAAATCCTGACCAACTGTAGCAAAGGAGCTGCTTCCCTCTGTAACCTGCTCCCATGGCTGCCATCCACCTGCCTCCCCAGCCCCCGGGGTGGGCACGAGAGACGCCGTAAATCAGGTGATGCTTATGAGGATCCCATGTGACACACAACACACCAGGACTTCATACAACTGCGAGCACCAAGTAGATGCTCAGCCAACATCTGTCGCATTCTTTGACCTGATCAGCACAAATCCGACATCATGAATCAAAGAAAAAGGGAAAAGCTCCTGCATTCACCTTTGTTTAGGGAGAAACCAGTCTTAAACCATGAAAGTCTGGAAGAAAGAACAGGTGGTGAGGGCAACAATTCTTTTCAATTAGATATCGTAATTAGAAATTGTCCATCGAATTACATTCTGCTTATTTTTATTGTGCTACCAGGAATAATTTGTAAAGAGCTTATCCACCCATTGATAATGTCGAACAACCTTTATAAGGTGTTTGGAATTCTGTATTAGTCTATATTCGCCATAGCAACATGACCAACAGGAGATATTTATATTTATGATTTATTATAAGTAACGGGCTCATGTGCTTTTGGAGGCTGAGGAGGCCTACAATCTGTAGTTGGCAAGCTGAGTGTCAAGGAAAGCCAATGATGTAGTTTCGGTCCGTCTGAGTCCAAAGGCAGCAGAGTGATGCCCCCGCTCACAGCCAGGCAGAGAGAGAATTCTCCCTTACTTGGCCTCTTTGTTCTGTTCCAGTCTTCAGTGGATTAGATGAGGCCTGCCCACATCAGGGACGGCAATCCACTTTACTCAAGTCTACCAACTCCAATGTTAATCTCATCCACAAACACCCTCCCAGACACACCCAGAATAATGTTTAACCAAATATCTGGGCACCCATGGCCCTGTCAAGCTGACATATAAAATTTACCATCACAGAATCTAAGATTACCTTACGAAATATTGAAAGTACTGCGTCTATGAATGCACTGGAGAGTCTATGGGTCTGGGGTCAGGCAGGTCCAAACCGAATTCCGGGTCTCTGGAAATTTACATGACCTCATTCAGAGACAAGTTAACTTAATGGTCCAATGTGGGCAATAATAACTATCTGCTCAGTTCATTGTGTTTGTCACTTGTGTGGTTCAAGGTGTAACCAGTATGTCCCATCTCATAGGTGCTAGAGCCACCAGCCCCCATCCACGCGGGGCCTGGGGAATCAGGGTCTGTTTTCTGCTACTGTGACTCTGATGCGGGCATTGGTGGCAAAGGGCTAGTGAGCTGGAGGACTGGTCCAGTTGGTCGTTTCCTCCATTCCAGCCTCTTCTCATTTATGTATTCATTCATTCTTGTTCGCCTCCTGGGTTGCATGCTGATCCTGGAATACTTGGTCAGAACAGTCTGGCATGTGCTAACTCACAGATGCTGGACCCCCCCAAAATCTTCTTGCTTTCCAGTCTCTTCCTGGAGTCTGGAAGCTTCTCTGTTGGATTGGTTATGAGTTAAATTGTGTCTCTCCAAAAATCCTGTGTTGCAACCTTCAACATAGCACCTCAGAATGTGACTGCTTTTGGAGATGGGGTCTGTAAAAAGACGACAGGTACCAGGAGCATGCACACACAGAGGGAAGACCATGTGAGGACACAGGGAGAACGTGGCCACCTGTAAGCCAAGGGGGGACCTCATTTTCTTCTCTGGGGTTACCCTATACATTAATTTTCCTTCCTCACTACAACTCAAGAGCCCCTCACCACCCTCCCCAGGTCTGATGGAAAGGACCTGACTTTCTTCAATTTTTTTTTCGGCCTCAAATGTACAGATTTGGATTCATCATAATTTTTGGTGATTGAAACACTCTGATCCTTGGCCCATGCATGGCCCTCTTATAAAAGAATTCAATAACTAATCATAATATAAATAAACTCCCCTGAACCTCTCATCCAACATGAGAATCAAAACACGGACAGTAATTTACACTGATTTATGTCCTCCTTTCCCATCCTATCCCCTTACCAGAGGTAACTGCTATACTGAAGCTGGGGGTTATCATTGCTTTTTTTTTTTTTTTTTTTTTGAGAGAGAGAGAGAGAGAGCATGCATGCAATCATGGGGTGGCAAGGGGGCAGAGGAGAGAGAATCCTAAGCAGACTCCCCACTGAGCAGAGTCTGACAACAGGGGGCTCAATCTTACAACCCTGAAATCATGACATGAGCCGAAATCTAGAGTTGGACACTTAACCCACTGAGCCACCCAGGTGCCCCTAAGTGCTTTACTTTTTAAAAGTAAAAAGTTGAGTGCAGAGCCTGATGTGGAACTTGATCCCAGGACCCTGAGATCATGACCTGAGCCGAAATCAGGAGTCAGACACTTAACCAACTGAGCCACCCGGGTGCCACTTAAGTGATTTTTTTAAACCTTTATATCAATAAATTTGATTTTATTGTTTCTGTCTGTCTCCCTCTTTGTTTCTCCAACACTGGTCTTGGGAAAGGGAGCCAGCAGTTTGTGCTAAGTCATAGTATTGCAAGGAAACAGAACTCCCTTGACCTCTCTTCCCACTTCCTATCAAAATGAAGTCCAGAGCTCTGTCAGTTTCCTGCCTGCCCCTGACCCCCACCTGGGGCCTGACAACTGAGTCTGTGTGCATATGCACTTCTTTCTTAGCTCAGGGGAGATGGTCTTTTCCATTGTTGAGCTCATGCCCTTGCCTCTTCTACTGGACTTTCTTTTCTAATGATCTCGTCTCTCTTGCTGCTTCAGTCTCTCCTCTCTCCTCAGAACATAAACATTTCATGCTTTCCCCAACCTTAAAAAGAAAATAAACATGAGAACAATCCTCCCTATAATGCTGCATCCTGTTCGAACTGCCGTCTTATCTCTCTCATTCCTTGTACCGTGAGATCCCTTCAAAATATCCACTCGTATTCTCTCCTCTCCACCACTTCTGGTGCATCTCTTTTTCTATGCTAACCCAGCTTCCATGGCACAGAGATGGCTTGTCTAAAGGCCAGTGGCTCCCAATCTGCAAATCCAGTGCCTTGTCTTGGTCTTTATCTCATGACCTCTCTGGGGCACAGGATGCCCTCTCCATGAGCTCCCTTCTCCCTGGGCTTCTGAGACTTTTTCTCTCTGGTTTTCCTGCCACCTTTCTGCCAACTGCTTCTCAGCCTCCTTTGCTGGCTCTTCTTCTTCTGTCCATTCTTGCATGTGTATGCTACCAAGGATTCTGATCTTGACTTCTCCCACTGGACACTCTCAGTCTTACTGTGCCACCATATCTTGATGTGCTCATGTCCATCCTAAGAAGACACATGACTTAGTTGCCTGAGCTTCTCACCGTGCCATGCTCTCCCCTGCTGCAGGCTCAGTGATCAGTACACACTGTAACACGTTGGCTGATTCCAGGAGGTGGAGCCTTGATGGCTCAGTGGTCCCTGCATCAGAAGAATTGGTCAGAGTGGGAAGGACAATGTTCTTCCTTTCAATGGGGCAGGATTAATGCACCAGGTTCTGGTGACAAAGCTGGGTTAACAGGCAGAAGTGTATGCCGAGGAACTCTCACTAGTATGCCCTGATCCGTGGTTACTTTTTTAAAACACTGTATTTGGTCAGACTGATTATTAACACAGACATAATTCTTATGGATAAACCCTTTTGGAGAAGGTCAAATTTCAGATGGTACATTAGTTTCCTAGGACTGCTTAAAAAAGTAGCATAAACTGGGTAGTTTCAATAGCCAAAATTTATGGTCTCACAGTTCTGGAGGCAATAGTCTGTGATCAAGGTGCCAGCAGGAAGGCTGATGGAAAGTCTTACAGCACCAGGTGACTTCACTGCCCCACTCTTGCAGAAAAGGAAAAAGAAGGTTTAGTTTCTGGAGAAATTCAAGCAAAGGAGCTTTGAGCTTGAGGACAGCAGACACTAAGGAGGGTAGGATAAAATGCTACACAAAAACAAGGAAATCAGAACATTCTGAAGCTTTCAAAGCTTTCAAAGCAAGTTACAAAGGATCAGGAACCAGGATCACGAGTGGATCCAAACAGCAAAGCTGGAAGCTGGAAGACGGTGTAGGAATGCCTTTGAAATTCAGAGAACAACTGACGATTCTGTTCAAGCCAAATGATCAAGACATTTTCAAATATGCCGTGCCTGAAACTTTACCTTCAATGGTGTGGTGCCTATGCTCCACCAAAACAAGAGAATAAACTAAGAAAGGAAGACATGGGATGCAGGAATAAGGGATTCTCCAAAATGAGAGCAGCAAATGAAATTCTCTAGAAGGATGATGAAGACATACACCAAGACAATAGCCATGTATCAAGTCTAGAGAGGGTGGAGGGCTCCAGGGGGGACACGTCTAAGAATATCAAGGGATCTCTTTTGTTGAGAGATCTGGTAGAAGTATTAGTCATAGAACATAGAACATTAAACAGTAAAGAAACCAGACAATTATGAACTCCAGGAAAGTTGTAGAAGAAAGCAAGGATGGAAGGAAGGAAGGAAGGAAGGAAGAAAGGAAGGAAGGAAGGACGGAAGGAAGGAAGGAAGGAAGGAAGGAAGGAAGGAAGGAAGGAAGGAAGGAAAAGAAGAAGAAGGAGGAGGAGGAGGAGGAGGAGAAGGAGAAGGAGAAGAAGAAGAAGGGGGAGGAGGAGGAGGGGGAGGGGAGAGAGAGAGAAAGAAAGAAAGAAAGAAAGAAAATGTGCTATGATTATGCATCTCCATTGTGAACAGAATTTCTATATAATATTTTCTTTCCTTTTGTACAAGAAGTCAATAGATACTATCTAAATTAGAAAAATAAAGAAATACTAAGCATGGCCATTAGAAAAGTGGAGCTAAGAACCAGAAGTACTAGACACTAAAAGAATTAAAAATTAGTTGGGGAGTGGATTTAGAGGCGTGGGATACTTTTCTCTTCATATGCTTTGTAGTACTCTTTGACCTTGTAATTTATGTACATAAATTTAGTTGATAAAAGTTAAAATTATGATAAAATCTTTTTCAGAGGAGTTGTGAGTATCCTTTTTTTAATTTAAGCACTAACTCAGCTCTGCCCACCAGCTGGCTCTGCTATCCCATGCCCTGATGTTTTAGAACGGCACAGGGACTGACATGTCTCCACCCTGTGACCAGGGAAGGGAACACTACTGGTGGATAAAAGGTTTTAATTAAGCTTCCAAGCGAACGCCGTTAAACAGTGAATGAGAGCAGTTCACAGCCTTCTCAATGTCCTGTTTCTTATCTGTTTGATTGAATAGTAGAGAGTTTACAGTAAGGATATCTTTGTAGACCAGAAGGTGAGAGATTTTGGTTTTGTTTATTTTAATCCCAGTTTATAAACCCCAAATCCAATTAAATAGTCCAAATTGTCCAGATTGGTGGAAATCATCTATTTGGGAAATAAAATGTCTGGTAGGTTCCAGGATGATTAGAATATTCCAAGTCTGGGGTTTTGGCAGAGTCCACCCGAGGAAGACGGAGGTCCAGAGCTCAGACAAGCCCCTACTTCCAAGGCTTCTGTGAACCTCCAAGCCTACTCTCTGAAGCTCCTGTTAAATACTTTTCACTGGTAGAAGCAGGGCAAAAAGGTCTGTCTGGAGAATTCTCATTTAACATGAAGGTGAGCCGTGGTGGGCGAACGAGGGCCTTGTCCTTTTCCATTAATGCCCTGAGCGAGCTCTGACAAAGCATCCAAAAAGCGCTTCCAACATACACCCCACCACCACCACCCCACCCTGTCCGACGAATCCAAGTGTGCCAGCGGGGTCTCACGCCCATGGAGCTGGTCTGGAGGCAGCACTGACCCTGACAAAAGCAAAGCTATTGGGCGCCTGGGTGGCTCAGTTGGTTAAGCCACTGCCTTTGGCTCAGGTCATGATCCTGGAGTCCCGGGATCGAGTCCCGGGATCGAGTCCCGCGTCAGGCTCCCTGCTCGGCGGGGAGTCTGCTTCTCCCTCTGACCTTCCCCCCTCTCATGTGCTTTCTCTCTCTCATTCTCTCTCTCTCAAATAAATAAATAAAATCTTTAAAAAAAAAAAGCAAAGCTATTGGATGCACGCTCTGATGAAGATGTTCTCTGGATTGGGGTAGAGTCCCACGTTTTTCATTTGTTCGTTGGAAGTTCATCATGGTCAGCTCTGCAGGGACAAGAGAAACCTAGGCATGCTTTCTCCTTTGACCTGCATGACCATAGCAATGTGCTGTGACCAGGGAGGAAGTGAAATCGGGGAAGACAGCATGGTGCAGCCGTCGGCGTCCCTACCGGTCTGCAGGTTTGGGCTGCTGCCTGGCCTAATCAGCTAGTGATATCCACACGGCCATCCATTTCCTCTCCACCTGTGTACCCAGAAAGCATTTCTGAGGGCAATGAGCACCAGCTAGCAAAGACCCTGTACCTCCAAATAAACAGCATGCAGGGAGCCTGGGTGGCCCGGTCGGTTAAGCAGCTGCATTTGGCTCAGGTCATGATCCTAGGGTCCTGGCATCGAGCCCTGCATCAGGCTCCCTGCTCTGCAGGAGTGTGCTTCTCCCTCTCCCTCTGCCTTGCTGCTCCCCCTGCTTGTTCTCTCTCTCTCTCTCCGTCAAATAAATAAATAAAATTTATGTGAGAGAGAGAATGAGAAAGAAGCATGAGAGGGGGGAGGGTCAGAGGGAGAAGCAGACTCCCTGCTGAACAGGGAGCCCAATGTGGGACTCGATCCTGGGACCCCAGGATCATGACCTGAGCCAAAGGGAGTCGCTTAACCAACTGAGCCACCCAGGCCCCCTATTTAAATAAATAAAATCTAAACAAACAAACAAACAAACAAACAGCATGCTTGCAAGGAAGCAGAAGCCTTGCTCTTTTGAAGAATGTGTCTTGAAGGCTTTTCCACATAATGCAAAGAAAATAAAGGAGAAAAATGAAAAACCTCCCATAATACATGATATTTCCCCCACGGAGCATTTGGGTGCTGTTTTGACAGCCCTGGATTGTACTGATCCTCTCTTAGACTAAGTTTCCATCTCTAATGACATGTTTGCATGAGCACATTTCATCTGCATCTACACCAAACTCTGAATAGGGTGGAGAGCAGAAATCCCCCCTGGAAGCGGTGAGTGTCTCTGAAATACACCCAACTTTGTCCTATCCTTGAGCTCTTCCAATTGACTCATATTTGAAAATAGGAATGTAATTTTCAAGCTAGATCAAAGGTGGTAAGTAAGTATTAGACATTTTGGTCAAATTCTAAGTAATTTTGTGAAATTGCATCTACTTGAAAATATTGAGTACCTTTTTTCAAGGCTAAAGAGAGTCCATTTTTAGCCTTGAAAAAAATTTTGGTTAATGTCTTAGGAAAAAAAAATTACTTACTAAATTTCTACATCTCCAAAGTGGGTCAGCCATGGTTTTCATGTTTGTTTGTTTGTTTGTGCTCAAATTTGCAAGGTTTCTGGAGTCAGCGCCATTGAGTGACTGAAGATGAGGCCAAAGAAATCTGATCTGAGATCCTATCCAAATTATCTGACATTTTTCCAGGACCGGAAGAGCCTCTATCATCCTGAAGTTGCTTTCCCTTCCAAGTCTGGCTCGGATTTTAACTACCTGGAAGCCAGTTCTCAATGCATATCATAGACCCTTGAAATGAAATCTCCACCTTGTCCGTCCTGACCTCCTACATTCTCAGACAGGGTTTTATCTGTTTGTCCTTAGTCGTCCTTTGGTTTATAAGAATCTTTGCAATTTTTTCTCAAGTGTACACATCACCCACTGTTGCTAGAATGTGATCTCTGACAGCAGCACTGGTCTCCCCAGAGCATCTAAACCAGGACTCTGTCCCCAGCTGCCCCACCTTGTTCCTTGTTGCCCACCCCTCTCACAGCATGTGTGCACTCGTCCCCAAAATAAACATACTGTTTGATCTGCTGTAGGAGAACCGGGATTAAAAATCACGGGAACGGGGCAACTGGGTGGCTCAGTCGGTTAGGCGACTGCCTTCGGCTCAGGTCATGATCCTGGAGCCCCGGGATCGAGTCCCACATCGGGCTCCCTGCTCAGCGGGGGGTCTGCTTCTCCCTCTGACCCTCTTCCCTCTCGTGCTCTCTGTCTCTCCTTCTCTCTCTCTCTCTCAAATAAATAAATAAATAAAATCTTTGAAAAAAAAATCACGGGAACATTTTTTGCTTGGAGAAAGGAATTATGTAAGGATTTTTTTGGTAATACTGAAATCTGGGTAAAGGGCATGGTGAGTCTATAAACTGTGTTAGATAAATACATTATAAACAGCAGTGGTCGTTAAATAAGCAACACTACGAATAAGATAACAGCTGTGAGAAATGGTTTAAAATAAGAAAATACTTTGAAGCTTAAAAGGAACATGATCAATTCAAAAAGTGTAAGAGTACTAATTGGAACATTGGTGTTCCTGATTCAGACTGGGACTTCAGTTTCCTTGTCTTAATTAAATAAAAGGGAGCAGATATGATCTTTATGAAATCTGTCAGGCTTAACCTGCCTTGTTCACTTTTCTTTGTAGAAGCTATTTCTAAGCTTACAGAGGTATCATATGCCCCCTATAAAAATGACCTCTCCCTATTACCTCTCCCTGCCAGACCCCCTATGCACTTCTATTTACCGTGGGTGCACGTGCACACAAGTGAACACACAGAAATCTTTTTGGTACATAAATGGCATTATAATATACATACTGTTCAAGCTCTACTCCTTTCACTTAATAACTGGCATCTTTCCTTATCAGTACATTCAGATCTGTGTCGTCCTATTAATGGACTGCATAATACTCTACATAATTGTTGTATCATGGTTATTCCTCTATCGAAAGCCACCTAAGTTGTGTTTTATTTTTTGATATTACATGTGGTGCTTCCATGAGCATACTTGCATGTACATCTTGGAGCATATTTCTGTAGGCTGTAGGAAAGTTTCTGGATGAAGAATTTCTTGGGCAAAGAGTTTTAATTTTGGTGGGTACTCTCAAAGTAACTTCTTAAAGGGTCTTGTCTCACTAGCAGTATCCGAGACTGTCTATTTCTTCATAGTTTTACCAACACTGGATGTTACCACTCCTTTTATTTTTTGCCTCTCCAATAGATAAAAAGAGATGTTTTCGTTTGCATTTTCCTGTTTTAATTTGCATTCATTGGATTATTAAGGTAAAAATACTTTTTAAAAAGATTTTATGTATTTATTTAGTTAGTTATTTATTTAGCGTGCACGTGGGCAGGGGGAGGGGCAGAGGGAGAGGGAGGAGAGAATCTCAAGCAGACTCCCCACTCAACACAGAGCCCGATGTGGCTCACAACCCTGAGATCATGACCTGAGCCCAAATCAAGAGTGGGACACTCAACCAACGGAGCCACCCAGGCGCACCCTAAAAAAAAAAAACCTTTTTATTAGTATGCATTTTTGCTTATCTTCTTCTCTTTTGTATGTATTGATGTTGTCAAATGTCTGATAATCATACTGATCATTCCTACTTATGAATGAATTAATAAATGCAGCAGTATCAGTAGCTGGGTTGCATTTCTTCTGCATCATTTCATCTTCCTTTCCTCTGTCAGTCCTTCCCCTGACCTGGAGGTACTTCGGTGGAAATGAGTAATAGGTGGTGGGGGAGCTTCTGCAGGGGCTCGTGGCTCCTTCACTTCCCAGGAAAGGAGGGTTTGTGCTGGGGTCTTTATTTTACTTCTGCATAGAGCTGCCTTTCCATTTTCCCCCTTCCATGCTGGGGTAGACATCTGAGGCTCGGCGTCTCCAGCCTCAGCATCTAAACTAGAGGTTTTCCCTCCTAGATCCTTCAATGTATTTGAATAGTAGCTCTAGTTGTTTTGGTTGGGGAGCCATTCCCTGGAAGCTGTCTCTGTGGGCCAGAAGGAGAAGGCTGTGATCGTCACAGCTGTTCTGCAGACAAGCCTCCTTTTGTGACTCGGCTTGTAAGACCACTCCCGCTCTAGCAGCAGTTGACTGGGATGTTTCTGAAAGTCTCTTACCTCTGAAACAGCCTCCTTTTGCATGTATCCTGGGCTCCAATTCTCCCAGTCCACCTAATCAACTGATTCTTAACTGGGGGCAATTTTGTAACCCCGCCCCCAGGGGACATTTAGCGATTGGAGACATTTCGTTGTCATGGGTTAAGAGGTGTCACTGATGGCTGGTGGGGAGAGGCTCGAAGGGCTGCAAAACATACTGAAATACACAAGCCAGTCCCCACACCAATTCTCCAGTCCAAAGTGTCAATAGTGCCGAGTTGGAAAAACCCTGATCTGATCCCATCTACTTTCTATTGGAGTGTGCCCTTTCATGTCTCCCAATGCACCTAGGGCTTTATTCTTTTACAACATATTTTTTTTTGTAATTTCAATGAGATTTGGTGAGCGAGGACAAGCATATGCATGAGTTCAGTCTGCTATCATGAATGAGAAAATAGATTCTATGATTTTGTTAACATACTCTGGGTACAGAATGATGTGTAAACATTTCCTAAACACACGGGTTCCGATTTAATTTTTAACTCTTCTCTTCCTGCTACGGTTTGCATAAGGGACATAGAACCAAAATGAATGCAGAGTGTAACCTGAAAGAGACAAAGATTTAAATTTTTTGAAAGTGTTAATATGTATGAAAGTGATGTGTGTTGAAAAGGGAAAGATCACCCCCATTTTGTCATCTTGGTGATAGTAGGGAATTTTCAGGCTGCCTGTCCTCCAGTAGTATGTTTCTAAATTTAATATTAAAAAATGAGAGCTCTGGGGCGCCTGGGTGGCTCAGTTGGTTAAGCGACTGCCTTTGGCTCAGGTCATGATCCTGGAGTCCTGGGATCGAGTCCCGCATCGGGCTCCCTGCTCGGCAGGGAGTCTGCTTCTCCCTCTGACCCTCCCCCTCTCATGCTCTCTCTCTCTCTCATTCTCTCTCTCAAATAAATAAATAAAATCTTAAAAAAAAAAAAATGAGAGCTCACATCCCCAGGAAAACATAGAATGTCGGAGCTGAAAGAACCTTAGAGATCACGTGATAGAACAAGGTGTGTTCACAGACTAGGGTGCTTCCTGGGAGTGAGATTTTTATGAAGAAGACTGGCAGGTGACATTCTCAAAAAAGGAAGAAAAGAGTTATTCCATACATGTTGTTGGTGTAAGCCACTGACTTTCGGGGTCGTTGGCAACACAGCAACAGACAACTGAACGTCTTACTTTTAGAGACTCATCTCTAAAAGCAGCTGAGAAAGTCATGTTCTACATAGTGGCAAAATTGCCAGGTCAGCTCCATAAAAGTGTAATATAATACCCACAATATACCCGAAGTGGTACCGATACTCTTTCACCTACTTCCCCAAACCGCATCCCATGCATAAAGGATGCATTCTTGGTCTCAACATTGCATGACAGGTTTATATTCTAAATGCACTTTCCCCCTTCCTCTCTGACACTACGAACACCACCACAAGTGGGAAAATGTTACGTGTGGTAGTTACTTCCGGGCACTAGCAATTCAGCCTTCTGCCTGGATAGTAATAATAAATACGCTCTGCTTCTGCCTTAAAGAAGCACCCCTTCCAAGATTTTCACATTTCAGATGTTCTGAAATGAGCAGCTGGTCAGGTAGTTGGATTCACAAAAGCCCGGTTCTCAAAGGGAATAAAACAATTAATCCTTATAGGTGTTGGGTATGGGAAAGGTCAGTCTCAAGTTCTGACTTTCAAAGTCAAGTACTGCCCATCTCGGAACACCAAGGGTTTTCCCCAGCCCAGCATCTCCTGAACAATGTGGCATGGACATACTATTGGTATTTTCAGGATGACTATGGGCTGGATCCATGGGACACCAAGAAGTTTGAGACATACATTTAGACCTCAAGGGATTTCTAATCCAAATGGAAAGAAACATCACATACTCATCAGAAATCAATAGAACTTAGGTTTGTTTAAGCAGGTATTGTCATAGTGGTTGTTAAATTATTGAAATACTTCCCTCTGAATGGCCTCCAGGCTCCTGAGGGCCCTCCCCACCTTACTCAGCGTCCCTGGCTCCTCCCCTGGGCTCCAGAGCTCTCCTTCACTCTGGGATCAGCAACGGAAGCAGGAATGCTTTGCACTCCAGGTTCCTCCAGAACCCTGTCCATCACCACCCTGTCCATTGTAATTGGTCAGTGACCATGAAGGTTGTTAAATATTTTTACCATCACCCTGGAGGCAAAGCAATAAACTTTAGCTTCTAAATGAGTAACAGAGATGCCAGGTGTTGAATACACTCAAACGGTGGGGGGCAGGAGCACCATTACAGTGGGGTGGTGGAGGGGAGGTAAATTTTGAGTAATCTGGAATGAATAATGAGAGAAGGGGCAAGACCCTTGATGTGTTCAGTTCATGAAACAGAATTAGAGGACATAAGCACCAGCCAAGGGTGCCCAGTTTAATGACAGAACTGGGAGTAGGGTTTAGGTCTTCCTAATCCCCGAACCCATGAAGTCTCTAGAAAAGAGGGGATAAATTACTTTCTAAAATAAGGATATAGAGGCAGGACAAACAAGGTGTGTTCACAGACTAGGGTGCTTCCTGGGAGTGAGATTTTTATGAAGAAGACTGGCGGGTGACATCCTCGAAAAAGGAAGAAAAGAGTTATTCCATACATGTACTATACATATTATTTCATACGTATGACTACAGTGTTCTTCCTTATACTTTCTCTTTGTCTTATCTCATATTCTGTTGTAGTCTCAGATGTGACTTTTAAAATTTTTTCGTTTGAAAGTTTTCACTTGAAAAGCCAACTCCAATTTGAGAAAGGTGGTTGGGGAAAGAAATCTAAATAGATCTTCAACAACATTTGGTTTTGTCCATAGAAAATTTAGCAGATACCTAAGGAGCAGTCTGCCCAGCATGTTTTTTTTCTGAGAATGTCTCCCTCCCCCATCCCTATAGTTGCCATGGGATCTGCTGTGTTAGAGCAATGTGACTGACTGCATAGCCAAGACTGACTGGGCCAGTGGTGGGTGGTAGAATCAGGCAAGGTCAATGATGTCCTTCCCCAGGATTTTCAAAATTGGGGCTATATGATATAAAACTTGGGGACCATGTGCTTCCATGTCTACCACTTGTAGAAACAGAGGAGCCAGTCCTCCAAAATCAAGAGGAACAAAGCTGTAATGTTAGAAGTCTCGTGGCATTGGACCTCTTCCTTCTGGTTGTTTCTAAAGCCCAGACATGTCCTTTTGTCAGGTCAGAAGAGTAGACTGGGAATCTGCTAATGCTTTCTTCATTTCGTAAGTTAGTGTGAGCTTGTTTCTACACTTTTTACCAAACAAAACCTACTCCACTGTGAGAAAATATACCTATTTGTTTTCTCTAGGCAAATCCTCACAACCTTGAAATCTGAAGGAAGGATTATTGGAGTAGAAGGAAAACAAGTTTGGGGCAAGGAAAAATTTGGATGCAATTGACTGGATAGTTCCATTCCTGAGAATAAATCCTAAGGAAATATTCAAACTAGTGTGCAAAGATAGACAGACAGAGAAATAGAGACAGAGAGACATACCCAGAGAGAAGATCATAAAAGCATTGTGTATAATACTGAAAAATGATGAACAACCTATATGTCCACAGAAAAGACACTGGTTAAATAAATAAGGATATATCTATATGGTTAAAATGGAAAGACATCCACATTACGCTGTTAAAAGGGAAAAGAGAGTTCTATGTAGAAAAAGACCAAAAAGAGTGAAGAAAACAAACCCCAAAGAAAAATGCAATATGTATATGTATAGAAAAATGTCCAGAAAGACAATCAAAATGTTCACAGTGCTTCCTGTGGAATGTGATTACGAACATTCTATATTACTTTTTGTGATTTTTCTCAATCTTACTTTCTTACAATCACCATGTATTATGTTCACAAGTATACAAAACAATAAAGCCACAAAAGTTGTGGTGCAAATTAAGAATCCTACTCTTGGTCTCAGTGTAGTGATCTGCCTTCCCCGGAGACCTACTGAACAAGAACAGTGGAGTACCCAAGCGAGAGTGGCGTCAGTTTTGATCAGAAGCAAAGCAAGATGGCAAGGGCAAATCAGACAGGAGGAGACAGAGCTTGGGTTAGCTGGAGCTAACCACCCATGCAGGGCATTTATGCCTTTTCTCCTCAGCCAAGTGCTCAGCTTCTTTCTGCTTTAGAAAGAACTCTCACACCTGTGCTGAGACTTGAACTCAAAGTGAATGTTCATAGCCCATGAGCATCCCCTCTGGCCAACTGTTAAAATCGAGTTATGATTTAACTACAAGAGAACATGCCAGAGACACAGTTTTTACTTAGAGCTGTCAGGGACTGCAAGGAGTCTGAGATTTGACTCTACCTGTGAATGAACCAGGTAGCCTGCAACAAATTCCTGGATTCTAGCAGAAGACATGAGACCCCTGAGTCAGAAGAAGAGCAGGTTTTTCTCCTAGGACAGCTGATATCCAGGGGAACATCATTTTCTTTTTTTTTAATTAAAGATTTTATTTATTTATTTGAGAGAGAGATCTGGAGAGAGAGCAAACACAAGCGGGTGAGGGCCAGAGGGAGAAGCGGACTCCCTGCTGAGCAGGGAGCCTGATTCGGGGCTTGATCCCAGCACTCCAGGATCATGACATGAGCCTAAGGGAGATGCTTAACCAACTGAGCCACCCAGGCACCCCTGGGATCATCATTTTCTTCTGCCAGTTCCCTGAGCCCCAGTTTCCACAGGATAATGTGCAGAGAGCCAGGTGATGCCTGCACATTGGCATTGCAGGAGAGGAATTTCAACTTAGAAAACCTGAATCTTTTATTTTCTTTTCCTTTTGTTTTGCTTCAAGTTTTTATTTAAATTCTAGTTAGTTAACATATAGCGTGATATTGGTTTCAGGAGTCTGAATCTTTTATAATAGGCTGTCAGCATCCTGTTCTCTGCCCTGGAGGCAGACATTATCTTTATTTTACTGGACAAATCTTCCTTTTGTTTGGGAACGAGACACTATCTCTATCTTTGAAGTGATTTCAGAACAAAATCTGTGAATGCCTCTGTTTGCAAAACATGCAGAAATGGGAGCAACCTATGGAAAAACTGTCTTCCAAGAGCAGTCTGTTAACTTTTTACCTTTTTCACACATAAAAGAGGAGCAAACCCAAGGGCCAGAATTCAAGTGTGTTCATTTCTTTGAGTTGATAGAGTTATCAAAGTCGGCTACGGGATTATTGCTGGGTGAACCCAAGAGGAGAAAGATGGTTTCCTCCTAATTCAATAGGTCAGTTTCTAAGAAGAAATGTCTAGCAGCCCTTAGTGGAACTCTCATTCAGAATATACAAAGCAGGTGCTGTACATCTTTCTAAACACCACCGAACAAACATACACAATCTTAGGGTCACTTTGTAAGTCTCATAAATGTCCAGGATATTTTTTGACCAAAATACAGACATATCTCGTTTTATTGCTCTTTGCTTTATTGCGTTTTGCAGGTATTGCTTCCCCCACACACACACAATTTGAAGGTTTGTGGCAACTCTGTGTTGAGTAGGTCTATCTATTGGGTCCATTTTCCCAACAGCATTTGCTCACTGCATGTTTCCCTGTCACATTTTGGTAATTCTTGCAATATTTCAAGCTTTTCTGTTATTATTACATTTGTTGTGGTGATCTGTGATCAGCGATTATGACCCACTGAAAGCTCAGATGATGTGTAGCATTTTTTTAGCCACAAAGTATTTTTTAATTAAGTATGTACATTGTTTCTCAGACATAATGCTATTGCACATTTACTAGACTACCGTAGTGTGTGAACGTAGCTTTTCTATGCACTGGGAAACCAAAAAATTCATTTAACTCGCCTTATTGCAATATTCACTTTATTGCCATGGCCTGGAACCAAATCCGCAATATCTCTGAGGTACACCTAAATAAAGAGATATTTTAGAAATCTTAAAGATGAACATGGGGTGGGTGTTGATTGAGAAGGGGCACAGGGAAACTTTCTGCGATTACAGAAGTGTTCTATAGTTTGATAGGGGTGTGGATTATCCAGGTGTGTCATTGGTCAAAACTCCATCATTCTACCTTTAAGATCAGATTGGTACCTTTCACTCTATGTAAATTACACCTCAATTAAGAAAACACTGTCAACTCTCACTCACTCAGGGGCTCATGAACTTAACACCGGCAATCCAGATCTCTTGCTTTACGTGCATATATTTTTCCTCTACATTCTATAAACTCACTACATACCTCTCCATCACGTTGCAGATACTAATACCTCTGCTGGATAGAATACAATGGCAGGTACTGATGGACAAACTTAACTTAGTTAAACCAGTTGTTTCTTTAAAAACCCCGTTTAGTACACTTCCTGGCATCCAGCAAACACTCACTCTGTGTTTCCCGAAATGAACGACTTGAAAGTTAAGAGTAGAATCAGTGGATGGAGATTGCACACACGATTATGGAACCATAGGTCAAGCATGTTTGGGCTTTATTAGTATATTTTCATTACCTACTGTGTTTGTAAAGCCGTTTTGTAGATAACCCAAAATGCCGAAGGGAAGGGAATAGGAGCTCTGTGTCTCATTTTCGATCAGGTAAAATGTTGGCCCTACATGGCAGTGAGAGCCCCTCCTCCTTACCTTTGCTGCATCCTTTGTTCTAATTATCCAGAGGGGAGGAGGGAAGATCAGCAAAGAGCAGAGCGATGGACACTGAAGGTCAGGCTCACAGATACACACACAAAGAAGCACTTGTGAATGGCATTCTTGGGGTAATGAAGTAAGCAGCCAGCACACCCTTCCTCCTTTCTTCTTATTCTAGACTCTCAGTCATAACAGGCCCTCCCTCCTGGACATGTCTCTGATGTGGGGGTTGGAGGAAAAAGATGGTGTCACCAGAAACACATGTAACTCAAGTGTCCCTAGGATGTCAGAGCTCCTAGGTTCAAAATAGGTTCCGTTAAGTTTTGCTCCCTGAAAACTCTGACCTGCTTAAGCAGGAATGCCCAACCTCACAGGGTTTTATATGATACTCCTCCCTCTTGCTCACCACATACCCCTGGGAGCCCCTTATGAGCCAGCCTGTCTGCTCCGCCCACCTCCCAGGCTGGCATCTTGCGGGGTCATCCCCACCCACCACACCCTGACCATCATCAGATGACTGATGACCCTGTCAACCCTTTGACGTCCTCCTGTCCTTATAGCTGATCACCTCTGAGCAGCCGGAACAGTCCCAGAGTGTGTACAAAAGAGGCAAGAAGGGTTCCCCTCCCCACTTCTGGATGTTTCCAAAGCATACAGTCTTGCATGAAAACAGTCCCTTCAGCTTCTGTGCCCTCTCCTCAAGTCCCCAAACCAGGCCAGGTGCCATGGTAAGGAGCAGATGCCATGCTTCTCCCCAGGTGTCCTGGTCTCACACAAATCATATAACCACACAGCCCCACTCTCCTCTCTATGTCCCTCCCTCTCCCACCGAAAGCCATTTGGTATATCAATCATACAAATTCCCAAAGGATGCAACAAATAACCCAACTAAATCTCAAGCAAGCACTTCGAGGACCCCTGCTGTCCCTGGGGCTCCTGGCCATTTCCTAACAGCAGAACAGGAGGGAGCTCTCTGCTCTCATGAGAGAAAAGGGGTTCCTAATTTGCTTAGCTGGAGGGTAAATGAAGAGAACATGACGTCAGAGAGTTTTGAATGCTGCCTCTTCCCAGATGCCGTCCCCAAACGTTCCAAATTACGATTTGTTGAAATTCAAAAGGTCTTGAAGTCATTTGAGGGCGAGGAGTTTCCAACGTTACTATACATTTCACAACAACAATGAGAATGCGTAGAACTCATGCTCTGCTCTTACACGAAGTGGAGTCTCATCATCCCCATCTTACAGACAAGTAATTGAGGTCCAGGGAGGTTAGGTGAGTGAATCAGGGCATACGATGAAAAAATGTCGAATTCAGGTTTGAGCACAGGCAATCTGAAAGACAACCTACGTTTTTGGCTATTTTATTGCCCTGTCTCACAGAAGGAGCCAAGTTCCAGGGAGCCTGAGGCCCAGAGTGTAGGAGGATCAGGATGAGCAAGGCTCCGAAGCTCACAGTCATCTGAGGCCCGCCTGCATACACCCCCTCACACAGAAGAGAGAAGATCACACGGGAAAGCATGGGTGGGGCATTCCCTGGGACCCTAGGACACTGACCTTCTCAGAAGAATAAAAAGGTTTAAGTCTGTCCAGTCCAACCTCCACCTGAAAATCTAGCAGACAACTGGACAAGCGTGCTTCATTGGATTTAAGGCTCATGTGGTTTTGGCTCTTAAAAGAACTTGGAAGGAGAAGAGCTTCACTCAGACTCCTGGGAAGAGCTATGCTCAGGGGACAGTGACTAAGAACATGCCCAACGCAGCACATGTTTCTACAGCGTGGTGATGCATCATTACGTCTTTCCACTCAAGAGTGAGTCATTTGTGACTGGCAGTGGGGAGGAAGGAACAGCAAGCAGGGGAAGGAACATGAACCAGTGGCATCCGATGGCTTCTATTCGTGCAAACACCATTTCTCCCAGTAGGGAAATCAAAGAACGTTTATAAAACTAATTTGTTCTCTCCTTTCCTTCCGAGATACTCCGCAGTTTAAGAAGGCAAAGGGCATTTCAAGAAGAGGGAACACTCCGTACAGAGCCTTGGATTCAGGAATGTTGAGCGAGGCCACATTGGAAGCATGGTGGGAGTCTGGTCAGGTTGGTGGAGCCTGATGGGTATGAACCCAGAACGGGAGGCAAGGCTGCTTGCTTGACCAATATGTGTATAAGATGTCTTACCCATTTCCGAGTAGGAAATGGATCTTCCAGACTCTGTCCTGACCAAATGAATGCTGTTCATTAATGGAATCTCTCCAATTCAACTGTATTTTTTTTTTAAGATTTTATTTATTTATTTATTTGTTTATTTGACAGAGAGAGAATGCACGAGCCAGGGGAGGGACAGAGAAGCAGACTCCCTGCTGAGCAAGGAGCCCAACTCGGGACTCGATCCCAGGACCTCGGGATCATGACCTCAGCTGAAGGCAGATGCTTCACCGACTGAGCCACCCAGGCGTCCTCCTCTATTTTACATAATAGTCATATATTGTGCCCCCAAGTTCCCATCCTTTGAAAAGTTTCTATCTCCTCAAAGTCCTAAAAATCCTGAGGTGAAACGATTAAACTGACCAATAACAAATCAATTTTAGGCAGAACTACAAAGGCATATGTTATGAACTGTACTATTTCCCACCCCCCGACCAAGTTCTTATGTGGGGAGTCCTAACCCCCAGTACCTCAGAACGTGACTGTATTTAGAAACGGATTCTTTAAAGAAGTAACTGAGTCAAAAAGAAGTCAGTAGGGTGGGCCTCGTCCCATAGGACTGGTGTTCCTTATATAGGGAGGAGATTGGGCCACAGACACAGAGGGAAGACCACGTGAGGACCCAGGGAGAAGGCTGCATCTGCAAGCCCAGGAGCCCAGCCTCGTTAATAATGGAGTTGATAGAGGAAGGTGGCCAGGTGCCCTCGTCCCTATGTTCTCTCGTCAAAAATAATCACGAGGCTGCAGAAGGAGGTGGGAAAGAAGCCCAAGAAGACCCCATGGGCAGCAAGGAGTCCTCTGTGAGACAACAGGACACGGTTGGATGCGGGGCTGAGAGGCCTTTGTGGGGTCACTGCTGGTCTCGCCCCACAGGCCCTGCCACGAGCGTCGTATATTTCGAGGGGAAGAGGCACTGGGTCCCTGGAAGGACCATCCTTCACGTCCAGAAAGCCCCAGCGAAGCCCGGCAGAACAGCACTTAGCCTGGGGATGGTGGGCTTCTTGCGCATCCCTTGGCCACCATGGCGTGGCCCCCTGCCCCCATCTAAAGCAGACGCTAATGCAGGGAAGAAGCCCTGTGGGTCAGAAGGCTCTGGAGGGTTAAGGCTTGTTCTGGAGGTCACTCCATTTAACCCTTCCCTCTGCCTTTCTCTTCGCTTCTCATGGAAGCCCACCTAATGGTGATTCTTTTCTCAAACGCATCCTGCCTTTTGGGTTTGGAGGTGCCGGCCCCGAAGCCGGCGGTGGCAATGGGATTAATGGGGCCAGGAGGCTTTCGACCCCCAACCTCTGTGGGCTTTTCTGTGGGCTTTCTCGCTCTCTCCCAGCAAGCCCCGTGTCTGTGGGACGGACCGCGTCATTAACATGCATGCATTTGAAAAGAGCAGATGAAAGCCACTTCTCTGAGCCAGCCTAATTGGACAGAATTGCAGTGGCGAGGTAAGGGGTGGGCCTCATCAGTGAGAGGGGGGCCGAGCACAGAAGGGAGGGGCGTTCTAGAAGGACACTGGCTCTTTTTGATGAAAACGTGGGCCTCCCTACAGTCATTCCTCTTCAGCTGCTGCCTCGCAGATGGACCCTTTAATTGAATTTTCCTACGGGCCTGGGGGAGGGAGCCATTTCAGGCCCAGAGAGCAATTGAAGTGAATCGAATAGCTTCAGTTTCTTTTATCAGGAGCCGAAGGGGCAGGTGGGGTGTTTGTTGGGCTTGGTGCTTCTGCCCTCTGCCTACCATCCTCTTCTCTTCAATTCACCTGATTTCCACCCCCCCTTTTAAAAATCCCCACTCTACGTTCTGGCCTTCGCCACCAGGGTAAACTTGGAGGAAGGTGAGTTAGACACACAGGGGTTTGTATGATACCACCGGATTCAGCAACACTTGCCTAGGCCTATGTTCTGCTCTGAAGGAGACCGTGACAAGTTCCATGTGTGCCTTCTGAGAACATAGCCTCGATCGGCGGGGAATGCTCTTAAAAGAAGAGCAAAAAGTAAATCAAAACACAGACCAGATCAACAAAGCCACTTGAAGAATAACGAAAGCCAGCATGAAGTTCCCAACCGAATAGGTGAGAGCCGGAAATGTGTGAGCAGGGCGACCGGAAGGTGTCCCTGGAGGTCAGAGGCCTTGTGGGACGTTTAATTTGGACAATAGCCTGTAGATTGGCTGGTGGAAAAAAAAAAAAATGCACGTCTGGAAGGCAGTGCACCTCTCTGCCCAGGGAACACTCAGAAGAAAAGAAGAAAAAGAAGCCCCAGTTCTCCTGCCCTTGGGAAAATAGGGAGCTGTGTCTGATCAGGATTCTGCTGGATGGGCCTCAGGTATTAGAGTTTCAAGAGTGATTCTCAGCAATGCCGTGAGGAAGCCTGGCTATCTTCCCATCCACACCTTTGGTCATCTGTACAGACCTTCCTGAGGTGGGGAATTCGGCGGTGGAGAGGGAAAGAAAGTGTATTATAACAACAATCTTGCATTGGTTCGGTCGTTCCTCAGTGTTTGCTAAGTCTGCCGACCCTATTTCTGACTGTTTGTTAAAGTCCAGAGATACGGAGTCAAATATCACATGGCCCTTGAGGCCTGGGCAGCGGGGAGGTGCATTCTAAACATTCTAAACAAAGGGGAAGGCTCTAAGTTCTTCATCTTGGCCCTTCATGGCGGCCACATGAAGGAGGTAAGGAGGCCCTCCTCGGCATAGTGGTCATTCTCTGATGCTCAGGGGGTGGTGACTGAAGCTGTTGGGGGAGATGACCTGGAGAAAAGAGACTAGTGCTGTCTTTTGAGAGAGGGTGGTTTGGATGGAAAGAGAGAGAAGGCTACTCTGGGAAGCTCAATACCAGCAAAGACAGAGGGACAGTGAGAATGGACGTGGGGAGAGCAGACTGCCTACGTGGGCAGAAGGATTGTGTCCATAAGGAATGAGCGGATGTTTAGGCAGATGAAGTAGAAGCATGGAGGAAGATCCTCACCCGCATGAGGAATTTAGCTACTCCTTAAGAAAGAAAAAAGAAAAAAGAAAACAAAAGCAAATACATAACTTTTATCAAGTTCCCACTTTCGTTTTGATTATTTATCCTTGTCAACATTGCCTTCGCGGTCATCATGGAATCCTTATGTAATGATCACGAAGTAGTCACCATTCTCCATGGTAGGGGGGAAAAATCAAGGTTCCAACAGTATGTGGGGCGCGTCTAGGGTGGCACGGTGTGTGGATGGAGCTGAGAGTCACAGACCATCTTCTGTGGCACAGTTGCCTCCCGGGACAGGTAGCAGAACAGGGTCACGGCTCACATCCTCCTGAACACTCCCTCAGGCAATCTAGGAATTTTTCTTTCAAGCCTCAAGACCTGTCTCAGCAAAGGCTGACTCAAGTTCCCTGCTGAGAACTCCCCAGGGGGCCCTGGAGAGGCCATCCCAACCCATGATACCAACCACACTGTGGCACGCAAGTGCCTGGGTACGTGGGCACCAGGAGGAAGGTGGGCAAAGCCTTCCAGACAGCCTTTGGGTCACTATTTTAACTAACAGGCCTCAGCTCAGGCAAACCTGGAAGAACAGCCTGTCCTCATCTCCTCCTAACTAGGGGTTCCATGTAAGTGTCTATCATGCCACCTGCTGGGTTAGGCACTTTACATTCATTATTTCAGTTAACTTCTCACACCAACCCTTGAGGGTGAGAGTGATCCCTCTTGTCTGGCACGTGAGGAAATGGCAGCTCTGAGAAGGGGTTGAGCTAAGCGTCAAAAGCCAGTTTGGTTCCCACCCCTCGCCAGTGAGTCTCTTCCAGCCACCATGCCCGCCTGAGTCTTAGGGTTCAGACTCAGTAAATGTCTTTCTCGAGATCAGCCCATTCCCCTCCTACCCCCCCCTCCACCGGCGTCCCCCTGTTAGTCACATACCTTGCCTCCTCTATTTAAAGAACCTTCAGCGAAGGCAAGGATTCATGAGGAGTGCATGTGCTAATGGGAGAAGCAGCTTCGTTTGGCCAGATTCTGGTGTGTGTGGGCTCCCAGGGATCCAGTTCCTCCTTCACCCCCAGGGACCACCCACCCAGGATCACAGACTCAGCCCTCATGTGGCAACGCTTGGAAACAGAGGACTGATGATAAAGTAAGCTACCATTTGTTGCCAGCCGCTGTGCCCAGAACTTCACATGTAGGGGGGGACAAGATTTCAAAGCAGTTTCTCAACCTCGGCACTACGGCCATTTTGTGCCAGATCATTCGTTCTTGTGGGGCGGTCCTGTGCATTGTAAGAGGACCTCTGGCCTCTACCCATGGGACGCCAGTAGCATCCCTCACATTTATGACAACCAAAAATGTCTCCAGATGTTGCCAAGTGTCCCCTGGGTGAAAAAATTGCCCCCAGTTGAGGAGCACCGTTTCAAAGTGTAAACAGACGTGCCTCTAAATTGATAGCATGGGACCACGTGCCTCTAGTTCAGACTAGCATGGAGTCTGAAGGCACGCCCTGTCGGCTTTGACTCAGCTCATCCCGAGCTGTTCTGGTCATCTGCCTGGAATTCTGGAGGACAGGGTCACACCTGCAAGGTGACCCTCCATAAAGCCAATGCATAACAATATGAGCCCCACTAACGAAGCACCCAAAACCAGAATCAATAGCTCCCAAACCCCTGGGCCTCGGGTTCTCTGGGCTGATTTGCTTGGG
The DNA here is from genome assembly GCF_029215605.1 of Mirounga angustirostris. Lineage (NCBI taxonomy): Eukaryota > Metazoa > Chordata > Mammalia > Carnivora > Phocidae > Mirounga > Mirounga angustirostris. The sequence continues at coordinate 13,334,126 of NW_026991716.1, read as the reverse complement.
AACAGCTGCTAGTAGACAGAAAACCCTGGAAGAACTCTTTGTCAAAGGTTGCCTGGCCACGAATGGGATGTGCGGTGTTGCAAAGTGATTCAACGTCTCTACGTTCAGTTTTCTTGTCTGTGAAGTCAGGATGGGTTCTCAGCAGTGCTAGACAGAATGCTAAACATGCCGCTCCCACTCCTGCGTGGGCACATAGTAGTCTCACTATGTCTAAATTGCCTTCGCCCTCACTTTTATCTCACAAGACAAAGATAGGATTTTATGTGGAGTAAAACCGGTGAGGGGCGTACCACGGGTTCCATCAAAGAGAGCCCGTGTTATGAATGGGTGGTTGTATTTCCTTCCAAGCATGACGTTCAGGCTTGGCATAATCCAGCTCCTTTGTGAATCTCCAAGTAATCTCTCTTTGACCGTGTGCACAGACCTGTTGGATCAAAACGGCCGGCGGAGCCTTCCCGAGAAAAGGTGTGGGCCCCTCTGCAGGTGTCCGCTGTCCGATAAGCTTGTCAGCAGAGGCTTTTCTGTGCCTGGCTCGTCTGTCAGAAGTACAGGGGTGCCTGGGCTCAGCTTACAGTACTGAGTCAGGGCTATGATTGCCAGGACGGACGAGTTTCACCCAGGGATGGAAGCTTTTATCACCCTGAGTAACAACCTACAGAGGCCTGGAGCCCACAGAGGTGGATGAATAGGTTGCTCTCAGCCCTGCATCTGAAAACCAAGAGCCAATGCTCCCAAAGAGACTGAATTGCTGGATTCGCTGCAGAACCAGGTCGGGGGAGCTCTTGGTGAAGCTGCTGGTCATGGAGTGAAAAGGACCAGGGAGGTCGCTGGTAGCTCCGCAGTAGGCTCTCGTGTCTTCAAAGGGATGACTGAAGAAAGCCTCGCTCACAGCAGCGCTGAAAATCCAGGCTTGGACGGCCTCTGTTCTTCTAGTCATCTTGGTCAGGCTTGCATTTCCCTGAATATCTTCAGAGACAGAGAGACGGAGAGGGAGGGAAAGAGAGAAGGAATGGAATAAGGGAAGAGGATGCCCAAACCTGAAAATCCTAATATTTGCAAGTCGAGGAATCGTTTTGATGGAAAAAGAAGGTAAATTTTCTGGGCAAAATGGAATTTGAGGGGTGATTCAGATTTCACTTATCCCCTTCCTTGTTCTCTCTTCAAGCCAGCGAGGCCCTCTGGAAATGGCTAGAAAGTGTTCTGCATGTAGCAGCTTGCTTCTGCCGTGGTCCGGGGGGGCAGAGCTGTTCAAGCATTCTCCCCAAGAGCCTCGGAGCAAGAACCTCAGAACCAGCCTGCCGTCCCCAGCTGGGGCTTGGGGGCCTTGCTCTGTGAAGCTTGTGAAAATTGCATAATTTGAACATAGACTCAGCTAGGATAATGAGGACAAACTTCAGATAAGCATGTGACAAAACCACTCATACCACAGAATAATACCTCCTGGGACAGTGGATGGTGAAGTACATCAAAATGCAAGAGTGGAAAATAAAAACTTTGGTGCTCCCCAAGCAAACAATGAAGCTCTCCAGAACTCAGCTGAGTATCATGTAACGATAAAGAGCACAGACTTCAGTGTCAGCCCTGGTTTCGAATCCTAGCTAGCTCATGAGCTGTGCAAGAGCTCCATCAGGTTCTTCCCCGTTCTGGTCCTCCATCTCTGCATCGGTCAAATGGTATCTGTGGTAGCTTCCTAGGGCTGCTGTAAGAAGCTACCACAAATCTGGTAGCTTAGAACCACAGAAAGGTATTCTCTCAAAGTTCTGGAGGCTAGAAATCTAAGATCAAGGCATCAGCAGGCCATGCTCCCTCTGAGGCTCTAGGGGAAGATCCTCCCTTGTCTTCCAACTTCTGGTGTTTGCCAGAAATCCTTGGTGTTCCTTGGCTCATAGATGCATTACTCCAGCTTCTACCTCTGTCCTCATGTGGCATTCTCCCTGTGTTTGTATCCTCATCTCCTCTTCTAATAAGGACACCAGCCATTGGATTTAGGGCCTGCTCGAATCCAGTATGATCTCATCTTAACGAATTACCTCTGCAAAGACCCTCTTTCCAAATGAGGTCCCATTCACAGATACTTGGGATTAGGACTCCACCATATCTTTTTGGGAGACAAAATTCAATCCACAACAGTGCCCCATGAGTCTGTTGGGGGGATTAAATGGGAAAATGGGAGAAGAGCTTCGACCAGCACCTGGCACAGAGTAACACAAACTATCAATAACATAATTTCAAAACTTTACAACCAGCTAATGATGGTGGATATTATTGTTCTTCTTTGATGGAAGAGAAAACCTGAAATGGAGGTTAGGGGAATAGGCCTAAAGTCATAGCTTCAAGTTAGTGGCGGAGTCAGAGTGAGTGTATTTCCTCCTTTAGTCCTCTGCTTGGTTTTCTATCCTAATCTAGTTCCTTTTATCCTTATCCTTTTCTATCCTAATTTAGTTCCTTTTATCCTTATAGGTTCTTTCCTTGTAAGACTCACTCTCCAACCCTTGGAGTTTTCTACTTGACCCCTCAAAGTTGATTCACTACTTTAGAACCCCAAATTAAAAAGCACTCAGCTAGCATGGTAGTGATTCCCGCATTCAGCAGAGAGGTTTTAAGCCCTTAACTGTGCTAAGTACAATACTAGATTTAAATGCCAAGTATCGTGCTTAAGTTTAGGACACCAAAGTAGATTGTGACATTGACGTTCCTTTATGTCAAGAGTTTGAAGATGATGTATCTCCAGAATTCGCCATTTATAAACAAATTTACAACATGGCCAGATACTGTTCTAAGTGCTTTAACAAATATTAATGCATGTGATCCCCCTAATAACTGTGTGCAGGAGGTACTGGTTTCTTCCCACTTTACAGATTAGAATACTAAGGCATAGAAAGGCTGAGATCATAGAGGTGGAATGTGCCAGAATGTTCCAGAACTGGGACTTGACCTGGGTAGTCTGCCTTACGGACCCAGAATCTGTGCTTTTATGTGGTGTATCCCACATGGAGTGGATCCCTTGGACATTAAGGTTATTTTTAATATTTTAGCATTAGAGACAATGCTACAATAAACATTCTTAAGCCAAATCTTTGTGCACATCTTGAACTATTTCTTTGTAGGAGATTCTCGCTGTGCCCAAGAGTAGGCATGTTATTAAGGCCTTGGTACATAACATCAAATTGCAAGAAGGAGAGGAGTTCTCAGGAAGTGAAAATGTGATAAGCAAAAGCATGAAATGGAAAAGCATGGGGGTATATCTGGAAAATAGCAAACCCTCCAATCTGAATGGATTGGAAAGTGCCTGAAGATGGGAAATTGAAGAGCTGCCTCTAAAGTGGTCTGGAGCCAGCTTGTGGAGGGCTTTGAATACCACAGTACAGAATTTGGATTTTGTCAGCAGCACTCAGAAACCAGCAAACGTTTTTGAAATGGGGAGTGAAATGATCAGATTCTGTCTCAAATCATCCCAAGGAAAATTTCCTCTGTCTCCTGAAAGAGAAGTCTTTCATCACAATTGCTTTAGTGCAGATGGATTGGGGCAGGGGTGGGGTGGGGGTGGCGGGCAGTGTATATTTTACTTATTTTTTTTAACACGGTGCATTCTTGAAATCATCTACTTTAACATCCAGGAAAATTAGGGTGTAATAAAATATATTAATGATACACAATAATTATAATTATATATTATATTTTATATTTATATAATGTAATAAAATAATAAAATATATAATGTAATGTTATATATTATATAAAATAGAATGTGTTAATGCATGATTATGTATTATGATATGTTAATATCATATCATAACATAAAAAATAACGTAAAGGATAACCACTCATCTGACTCTGGAGTTGATCATCCCGACGCTTTTTTTTTATTACTATTTACTAAGCATGTAAGTTATATGAGCAATAGATAATGAGCAACAGGTAGAGAATTGCCTGTTTTTTTTATTTTTTGCAAATTGTCTATTTTAAAATTTTGTATAAATGGAATTACACTGCATGCATTTTACTGTAATTTGATTCTTCATTCACTGTGAGGTTTTTTGTATTCGTCCTTATCAATATAAGTGGTTCTAGGTCATCTATTTATGTTACTGTTGTAGAGCATTATATTGCAGGGATATACCCGATTCATTTTTTTCCCTTCTTGACAAACATTTAGATTTTACATTAAAAAAAAAAAAAATTTTTTTTTGTTTTCCAAACAACACAGTCCTGACATTCTTCATGCCTTCTCACGTACCTTGCCAAGCGGGAAGCCTTTCTCAATCAGGGTTCCTCCTCTGAACCACAGAACACAGAAGATAATTGCAATGACTATTTTCTCAAGTTCCCACGGATGGTATGTAACTAGCGCCATTCTAGATGCATTAAATGAGAAGTTAATTCATTTCACATAATGATGCCTCAGGACATTAGGGCTTAATTCTCTGCATAAATGGTTGAAGACTGCTGGGATCTATCTTAGGAGTGGAATTGCTGCTGGGTTCGTACAATTTCAATTTCACTTGATGGTGCCAAATTGCTCTTCAAAGTGGTTGTACCAATTTATACTCACACCAACAATGTAAGGGATCCGCTGCTCCATGCTGCCTCCTACAAATCGTACAGTTGGGTTTGTTTTTCTTTTTTTATGTTTTCACGCTGAAGGGAGCACAATAGTATCTCAGTGTTTCAAACTTGCATTTCCATGATCACTTGAAGGAAAAGCTTTCTTTTTTTCATATTTTCTGGACTATTTGGGTTTTTCCCTTTGTGGATTTCCTGTCACCATCCTTGGTCTACCCATTTCTAAGAGATTGTCTTTTTTCTGTCTATTTGTAGGCACTCTTTACATATTCTGATAGTAATCCTTTGCTGAGGGGCACCTGGGTGGCTCAGTCGTTATGCGTCTGCCTTCCACTCAGGTCGTGATCCCAGAGTCCTGGGATTGAGCCCTGCATGGGGCTTTCTGCTCAGCGGGAGGCCTGCTTCTCCCTCTCTCACTCCCCCTACTTGTGTTTCCTCTCTCGCTGTCTCTCTCTGTCAAATAAATGAATAAAATCTTTTTTTTTAAAAAAGTAATCCTCTGCTGGTGATATGCATTGTGGCAAGTATTAATTAGGGTAATCCTTTATGGTGAATTTAAGAGGTTCTGAGTCCTGTTTTAAGGTTAATGGCGGGGGGGAGGGGCGGGAAAAGGTTTCCCAGAGGGATGGCCAATATGTGAGTTACAATTCTTTCATTCATTAGGTAAATATCACCAGTCTTCTATGGATTAGGCTCATGGTGGGGGGTGGGGGGTGGAGGGAAGGTCTGAGGAGGAAATAAACAAGACAGATCTCTGCCTTTCAGGGATTTGCAATCTTGAGGAAGAAACAGACAAGTAAACATTTCAATTCTATTACAACCCCATCAGCACCATCATGGTTAGCCAAATCGCCTTACCTATCTTACCATCAGTGATGCCACTTTAGGGGGAAAAGGGTAAAATGTTTCTGCTGGTCAGTATCGCCTGATTGTGTGAAGAAGTGCCTTGGAGAAAGCGTCTCTCCTGGGTAGCAGGTCCCGTTTACCGGTGGGGCGCAGCGTGGTCCGTTCAGGGGTGTGGCCGGTTCAGGGGTGTGGCGGTCCGCGGCATCCTCCAGGGCTAACACACCTGGCAGGACCAAAGACCTCCTTAAAATTACATTCTCTTAAGTACCTCTGTGTTCTTTGTTCCCTCACACCTCTGTAAACAAGGCTTTTTGCTCCTGTTCCTATCAAGCTGCTCCCTGCAAGTGTGTAGAAAAAATGTCACAACAGCCCTTGTCAGGAACTGCAACGGAGCAAGCCATGACAGCTGGTGGCACGAGGAGCCCGTGCATCTGCTTTTCTCTCTCTGCCAGGCCTCCCTGAATAATGTGAGGTCTCGTGTACACAAGAATAATGCTATTGATCTGCCAAGAGTGGGCCCCAAGCTCTGCATGTTTTTTAAATAGCTGGGGGTTGCATGGACCCTCGCTCACTCCTGCACGGTCACCTCATTCTTCCTGGGATCCGGGGAGCACATTTGCACTTGGTTCTAAGTGCAAAGAGCCACAGAGTCCTTATCAGAACGGGGGTTTCGGGGGCTGCCCTGTCATGTTATTACCTGGGTGGCTATTAAACCTTTCTGAATCTCTTTCCTCCCCAGTAAAACGGGAAGTCATTAAACCTTTCTGAATCTCTTTCCTCCCCGGTAAAACGGGAAGACAATGCCCGCCCTGTTTTGGTCTATACGTATAAAATTACTTTTGAGGTTGATCTGTGAACTCTATCGTGCGAAGCAAATAGGAGGAAATAAAATTATTTGCAAAGAGAGAGCACCACTGAGCTTGACTGTGGAAGGCACAGTTCTTAAGGAGTCCATTAAGTGCATCTTGTAGTTTCTGAGCCCTCATCTTTGCAGCCAAACCCAAATGGGGCACAAACTCTTTTCCTTGGACAACTGATGCACTCAACCCTGATGGGAGGAATCTAGGAAAACAGAATGCTCTTCAAGTACGTAGAATCATGGACTGTTAGATCTAAAGCAGCCTTCCCATCATCTATGGAGTGACCAGATGGGTTAAATCGGTCGCCTCCAAAGGTTTTGTTCACCGACTTCTAGCACTAAAGCATTATTCAGCACGCCCTCCCCGTATGTGCATATTTATTCATTTATAAACAATCTATGTATTCTACCACACTAATATATAATGTGCACTCTAAAAATACATACATAATTAGACATTTTAAAAGTACAAAGAAAGTTCTAATGTGTTCTTCTTGGACCCCACGGTGGGTCCTTTTGACCACACCATGAAAGTGTACGCATGTAACTTTGGAATCCACTGGACAAATGAGGAGAGCTGAGGCCCAGAGAGACAAAGCAATTTGCTCAAAGCCACACAGCTGGTTGGCGAGGGAGCTGACACACCAGCCCGGGATCCCTGCTTCCTGACGATGTGTGTGATCCTGGACTTTGTTCTGTATCACTAATCACTTCAGTGATTCTCACATTCGTCCCACTGTGTTCTTAGTTTATTCCAGATGCATCGAGAGCTTTTTTTTTTTTTCTTCTCTTAAAGCTCTTTTCAAAAAATTTTTAATTTCTGTGAGAAGAGACTTGAGAGAGTGGGTATAGATTTCCTTCACATAACAATGTGAGAAATAATAGAGCGGGATTGTATGTCACAGATGAAAATGCTATATTTATGCCTCATTGTAATCCATTCATTGCTTTATGGATCCAAAGTCCCCTTGGGAGTGTCACAAATCCACATAATGTTCCTGAGTGCCGGATTTGGCATTTGGATCTCTGATTTAGCTGTCAGATATGTAAAATCACATGTAGCCAGACAACTCCCCAGGGACTCCACAGCTGCGAACGCTGAAGAGTGCAAGTTATTCCAACAAGGTCGGCATTAATTTACGCACAGATACTGTTCCCCTTGAGCTGCCCTTTTGCCGCCCCATCTAATTTTAAGTGTGGCTCAGAGGGCTCTGCCAGAGTGACTCCGGCAGATTTTCTTCCCGGGGACTTTTCCAAGCCCAATGGAGGTGACTTTTAAAGGGGTCACATGCCTTTAAAAGAGACAACAGTTATCCCAGGGAGCCTGATCTTCTGAGGCGCCCGCACAGCTCTGCTCACCATGGGCCCCTTTTACCTTCTTGCAGCTTCCCGGGCTCCTTCACGCCTTGGCCGGGCTCTAAGAACCCCATGCACCATGCACCCCATGTACATGGCTGCCTGGCTGGCCCTGCCTCTGGGCCAAGTGACAATTACCTCAGTATCATCTCCTATGTCCAGATTGGCTCTAATCAGTGGCCAATGAAAGCGGTAAATGCGTACTAAAAACATTTTAAAAGAAAAATAAGCTGGCAGGTATGTCATCGTTCCCCTCAACACTATTTTACTAAGTGAAAAGCTGACTCAAATGGTCTCTCCGCTGCCTTCGAAATCTGTAGGAGAGAGAATGAGGAGCGTAGCATCAGAAGAACCTGGATTTAAGACCTCTCTCTGCCAGTTAGTCACTGAGGGGCCTTAGCTCAGAACAGGTCAAGACATATTGGTAAAATTGTGCAAGCTATTGGACTTTACTGAGCTCAAGTTTTATCTGTAAGATGGAGATGGCAATAACTGTTTTGCAGGACTGTTGTGTGGCGATTCATGCATAATAAATATTGTGTAAATGAACTATTAAATAGAATTGAATAAGAAATAAGAAATGTCGGGTGCCTGGGTGGCTCAGTTGGTTAAGCAACTGCCTTCAGCTCAGGTCATGATCCTGGAGTCCCGGGATCGAGTCCCACGTCAGGCTCCCTGCTCAGCAGGGAGTCTGCTTCTCCCTCTGACCTTCCCCCTCTCATGTGCTCTCTCTCTCTCTTTCATTCTCGCTCTCTCAAATAAATAAATAAATAAAATCTTTAAAAAAAAAAAAGAAAGAAGAAATGTCTACATTTTAATAAATGTCTAGATTTTTTTATTTATTTCAGGGGGGAGGGGCAAGGGGGGAGAGAGAGAGAGTGTCTTAAGCAGACTCTGCCCTGAGCCCAAAGTCCAACATGGGGCTCGATCTCATAACCCCTGAGAGCCTGACCTGAGCTGAAACCAAGAGTCCAACGCTTAACCAACTGCGCCACCCAGGCTCCCTGAAATGTCTACATATTTTCATCAACTAATGCTTTGTGACCCTTAAGAGTGGACAACTCTGCAGCTGGAATTTCCAGGAGGCCTCCCAGCGTGGCACCATTTCCAAGCACAACAATCTGGAGGCCATGGCTGTCCTCTAGGATCCCTGCTGAGGAACTGAAACGCTGATCGACTTCAGGGTGACTGAATGGTCCCTGAATCAGGCCCTGCTTGTCCACTGTTTCAAATCCTTCTGGCCTCACCTCTGCCTCCCAGTCACTTCCACCACGACCCGTCTGTGCAGGTTTCTTGCTGGCACCAGCTCATCGTGCCTCACTTTAGGCATGTATCTCATGCCTCTTACATCCATGCCCGGGCTTCCCTGACTCGAGGGCATCCACCGAGTTTGCTCGGTGCCCACGCAGACAACCTGCAAGTGCGGGAGGGTCCGCAGTCCGTAGCGGATGGGAGTCATCTGATACACGGACTCAATGCCAGTAGTTCCAAGAGACCTTCCATCAGCTTCTCACAGGGTCTGGGAAGTAAGCCTCCAGGTGTCCTAGTACCATCTTTGTAGCGAATCTCCCTCCCTCCCTAGGTAGTGCCCCTGTGTCGGTCCTGTTTCCTGGGATTTTTGCTGACGAAGCCACTCGCTTGGCATGGCAGTCTTTGCTTCGGGCTCTGCTTTGGGGGGACCTCAGGCTAAGATGTCCCCATGTGCCCAGCACGGTCTTAAGCTATCTCATTTTATCTCCTAGAGGGGTCAGCAAACTGCAACCTGGGGGCCAAATCCTGCCGGCATGCCTCCTGTTGTGTAAATAAAGTGTTACTGGAACACAGCCAGCCTCATTCATTGACGTGCGGGAGGCTCCCCAGCTACGCTGGCAGAGCTGAGTGGTTGTGACAGAGAGCACGGTCCACACAGCCTTAAGTATTTACTATCTGGCCCTTTACTGAAAGAATTGACCAGCCCCTGCTCAAAGTGTGACATGTGGGCCACCTGCATGAGAATCACGGTGTTAAAATGCAGATCCACATCACCAGCTTTGTCCAAGCTGGGCCACAAAGGACACAGCAAAAGAAGCATCTGAAGCATAGACTATGATGGCTCATAAACGCAGCGCCCGGAGAAGCCGGGCAGGGAACGAGGTGAGTAAGTAGGATGAGTCTGCTGTTTTGGCACAGACGCAATTTTGTGATATTAAAAATGAGTAGGAAGAGCTTTCTATTCTGTAAAGAAAGATGTTGTCGCCCATAGTTCCTGAAATAACCTGTTCTGGTCCCTCTTTTGCTTTCTACTTTGATAGAGATGTAGATACGGGGAATCACTTTCTATGAGACAAGAGCGCAGGCTGAACAGCCACCCACACTTGGCCACAGGGCTGGGCAGACAGAGGGATTACCTGGGGAACCCACCCCGGACACAGAGGGCAGATTCTACTCAGCTATTGCCAGGTGGACACTGTGGACCCCCGGGGTCCTGGATGCCAGAACTCGGGATCTGTTTTTAAAAGAAAACAGACTTTTGAATCTCCCATTTTGAAGGTTGACCCACATTTCTTTTTATGACTCTATGGATTAAACAAGATGTCAGACCAGCTTCCATCAAAGAGACACTGATGTATTATTGTTGTATTTTTTTTTAAGATTTTATTTATTTATTTGAGAGAGAGAATGAGCAGGGAGAGTGGCAGATGGAGAGGGAGAAGCAGACTTCCCACTGAGCAGGGACTCAATCCCAGCACCCCAAGATCATGATCTGAGCCGAAGGCACACACTTAACCGACTGAGCCACCCAGGAGCCCCTGATGTATTGGGGGTTTTTTGTTTGTTTTTGTTTTGTTTTTTACCTCTGGCTTAGCTGCCATCAAGGTAATACTATCCAGGGCTGTTATTCAACAACAGGTGGGCCTGGGCACAGTGGTGAAAATGTTGAACTATTTGGCAAATAGATACTGTCCCCAGTCCCCATCTGCACTCACGGTGTCTCCGCCCTTCCCCAGGACCCAGATGACCTCCTCCGTTCAGGGACTGAGAGCCCTCGGCTCTGAGTCTGCCGTCCCTTCCGATTAGTTGGTGCTTGTGCTCTGTTGGTGAGTAAATATGTTTACTCTCACCTGTAATAGTCACAGGTGTGTCCCACCCATGGCATGAGCTGTCTGCTATTGCCTTCTGCCCTCAGACAGTTGGCTAAGACAGGCCTGGCCATGCTCTGCAATCCGTGCTTTCCTTAAACTGACCCGAGTCCCAAGCCTGCATGCTTTCTCTTCCTCTCCCTTCTCTGGGAATCCCGTTCTCTTCTCCCACCCTCGGGCTCCCAAGTCCTCCCTAATGCTCCAAAAGAAAAAGGGCTCCCCAGAGGCCCCCTCTTCACCGGGGAGGAAATAAATCCCACTTGCTGTCTAAGGTGTTGGGCTCAAACCTTAGCTCTGTTACTCACAAGGCACACGGCCATGGGCAAGTCATTTCTCTTTGAACTCGGGTTTTCATCTGCCAGTGAGGAATTACGGGCCTAAGCTCAAAGGCCTCCTGAGACTCAAAGTCCCTGGCACATAGTATACACCTTGAGATCATAGAAAATTCAAATTGGGCTCTGCCCCTGGTTCCTGGCACAGAGCTCCTAAAACCCTTGTCATTTCCTCAGTGATAAGAGCTTTAGAAGCATCTTCTGTTCCACTTAGGTGGCTCTGGGTGGGCTTGACTGGGGGTTGGTCACCAGAAAGACCACACCACGATTAGAAGCTTAGAATTTTCAGCCCCATACCCCACCCTCCAGAGAGGGGAATGAATGAGTGAGTGAGTGAGTGAATGCCTATCTACTTGAAGGAGCCTCCAAAAAATCCTAATAATATGGGACCTAAAGAGCTTTCAAGTGGGTGAACATATCCACACAGAGAGGTGACGGACCCCAACTCCATGCGGACAGAAGCTCCTGCGCTCGGCAAGCACTTTGGGTTTTTTTGTTTTTGTTTTTGTTTTTTAAAGATTTTCTTTATTTATTTGACAGAGAGAGACACAGCAAGAGAGGGAACACAAGCAGGGGGAGTGGGAGAGGGAGAAGCAGGCTTCCCACCGAGCAGGGAGCCCAATGCGGGACTCGATCCCAGGACCCTGGGATCATGACCTGAGCTGAAGGCAGACGCTTAACGACTGAGCCACCCAAGTGCCCCTCGGCAAGCACTTTGTATATCTTCCTTGGGCTGTTCATCTGTATCCAGTATCATATCCTTTAATAAATTGATCATGCAAATAAATGTTTCCCTGAGTTCTGTGAGCTACTCTAGCAAATTAATTGAACCTACGGAGGGGGTCGTGGGAACCTCACCCTTACAGCTGATGGGTCAGAAGCCCAGTTAACAACCTGGGCTTGAGACTGGTATCAGAAGTGGGGTGGGAGCAGTGTTGAGGGACTGGGCCCTGAGCCGGTGGAATCTGACCCGAACTCCAGGAAGGTAGTGTGAGAATTGCCTTAAATTGTGGCACTTGCATCTGGTGTCACAGAGAATTGCTTAGTGTGGGGGGAAAATACCCACACATTTAGTGACCAGAAGTGCCAGAAGTGTGTGTGGTTTGTGGGAGGAGTAAAGACGACATACAGGAGAAAGACTCATGGGAGCAAGAAACTATGTTTTTCAAATATGGCACAGGGACAGGGCCAAGTCTCACATGGGTAGGATGACCTTAGAGGGCTCGGGGGGAGAGGGGGAGTGGCCATTGTTGGGGACACTTCATTCCTGTGGTCCTTGGCTACTGGATTCCAACCAAGGTGCACATACAAACATGATTCTTTAGTTACTATCTCCTTCTTCCCTAGCCTGTGTAAGTTCTGTGAGGGTTAGGATCAGGTTTGTTTCTATCACCTTCCCAGCCATGAAATGCCTGACACGTGAATGAGTGAATGAATGTATGAGTGAATGAGCAAATGAATGAGTGAATGAATGCATGAATGAATGGATGGATGCATGCATGAATGAGTGAATGAATGAGTGAACAAACAAATGAATGAGTGAATGAATTTGTGGATGGATGGGTGGATAGGATGGATGGGTGAATGCATGAATGAGTGAATGAATGGGTGAATGCATGAATAAGAAAATGCCAAGTGCTAACATCCAGGTAGGGGCAGAAGTCATTTTTGGATATGGTCTTTCTTAGGACCCTGGTTCTTACGTGGAACTTGGAGAGAAAAGGGGGAAAGTATCTTTACTTCCCTTCTTCCACTTCCTCCATCCCATTCAGCTCCCAGCTTCCTTGCACTTCCATCTCTACTGGTTAATCTGTAGAGGTATTTGTGAATGCATTGGCATGCTTCTCCGGAGCTCAGACATGGGAGGAGTGGGGACAAAGAAGATACAAAACTGGCTGGGGTCCTGCCCATGCTTCAGCTGTTCTTGGGAGTGGGAAGAGCAGGTCTACAAGGTCAGGTCTATAAGGCCTTGGTCTACAAGTCAGGACAAACTCAGAAGACTTTCCCAGATTAATTCTGGAAATTGCACATCAATAGGTCCAATTCACAGACACCCTTCCGAACACAGATAAACAACATACAGTCTGGGTCTCTCTCATTCCTCCAGGGACTGGACCTGATATTCCAGTCCTAACCCAATGCAGCCTGAGAAGCTTGCACCCTGGCCCCACCTGCAGGCTCTGACATGACCAGTCATCTTCTCAGGACATAGGAGCAAACATCTTTGCCAATTACCTTCCTGGACTCTCTGTAGCTTTGGGATTCCCAAGGCCAAGCCCAGGCAGAAGAAAGTGCCCTATCAGTGGAGCTCAGTGCATGTACCAGCCAATCTAGAACAGTTTATTTACTCATAAATGCTTTATGGAGATATGTCTTTTAAAAAGGAAGAAAGAAAAGGTTGCTCCAATAAATGATTCACCAGTGTTATGAAAGTAAAAAACAATGGCTTGTATCTCTAAGCTGAGGTTTATGGAAGCCTAAGAACTGCCCCTACCACCCCCACCTCACCCCAACCCAATACATTTTTACAGAATCAGAATCAGAGCAGTTTCTTGAGTCTGAGTGGTCACACCAATTTCTAGAAGCCAGCTGTCCCAACGGATCACATTACACAGGAACACCATGCTAACCTTGATGTTATATTCACAATTGGAGACAGGACTTTTGTTTTGGTTTATCTATTTACAGGTCTACTATTGCCCTGCTCCAGCATTGATATATAAATGAGGACACAGAAATACAAAACAGGGTCTGGTCCCCTTTAAGTATACATTATCATTTGGTGGAATGAGCATCAACCCAAAAATGCATAGCAACTCAGGGACAGGGCCAAGTCTCACATGGGTAGGATGACCTTAGAGGGCTCGGGGGGAGAGGGGGAGTGGCCATTGTTGGGGACACTTCATTCCTGTGGTCCTTGGCTACTGGATTCCAACCAAGGTGCACATACAAACATGATACCCCATCAAATCTCCAGAGCCCCTTCCCACACCCAGCACAAAACCCAAAGTTAAGTGTAATCTGTGGTCGTGTCACTACTGATGAGCATAAGCAAAAGAACCTCTTTAATATATACCTTTACAGTACCATACAGGCATTAACATAGTAATTATAATGACTTACAGAAATCTTATAAAAACCTGTGACCACCTCTCTGTTCTATATTTTCCTCATCTATAAATTAACAAAGTTGAACTAGATAGACTCTATCATCTCTCAGAGCCACGAACAAGGGATCTTTTTCTTTCTGATAATAAAAATAACGTGGATTCTCATTGCAAAATAGTTAAAACAATACTGAAAAGTATGAAGTAAAGAGCAAAATTCTTCCAAGATCCCACCATCTGGAAATAGCCCACTATTAACTCTTAGATGTGTATTCTTTGAGATGCTTTTGCCAAAAGTTGTTCTCCTTTTTTACAAAAATGTGATTGTTAACCTTTCAAATATATCATGGATGTCTGTCCAGGTCAGTGTAGATATGGCTACATTTTTTTCAATCACTGCACAGCTTTCTACTTTAGCACATTCATTGTTTTTAATTTTCATTATTAAAAATAAGACATTGACGATATCATTTGATACGTATCTTTGTACACCCATCCCCTTATTCCTTTAGAATTTATTTTTAGAAATGGAATTTCTGGGCCAAAAAATATGCGCAGCTGAATGCAGGGCTCGAACTCACAACCCTGAGATCAAGACCAGAGCTGAGATCAAGAATCAGACACTCAATTGACTGAGCCACCCAGGTGCCCCAAAATACATGTGTTTTTGATGCAAGATGACACATAGCCCTACAGCAAGGCTGCACAACTTTCCATCCCTGCAGCTGAGCCTGAGCATGCCTATATCCCACACCTCATTCCAGACATCACCCTTCTTCTTTATCTTTGCCAATGACACGGTTGGAAAATAGGAACCTTTGTTTTTGTAGCTGACTCTTACAACTCAAATGTCATTCATTGCCCAACGTGATACGGAGCAAAAAGTTGGTATGCACGAGCCCTGTCAATTACCAACTGAGCATCTACTGGAAAGCTCAGAGAGAAACTTTTGGTTTAATTATAAAAAAAAAAAAAAGTATAGGATATTGTCCTATATATTTTTTTCTTAGCCTTCTACCTAATTGGGTTTTAGTGTCATCTTTTTATTCCCCCCTTAGCGTCTGCTCTTCATGTTGGTGGTGGCGGTGGTGGTGGTGTGTGTGTTTGGGTGGGGAAGGGCCGAGGGGTTGATAACCACTTTTAATTTTTTTCTTACTATATGCATTATATATGTTGCCTTAAATTCTAAGACAGAGAATGAATGGGTGGATGAATAAATCAATAAGATATGCTTGTCAGTGGTTGTTGGTGACAGTGGCCCAATGATACAATCATGCCAGGGAGCCCCATCCTCCCCTTTTACAACAAGGAGGTAGCGTCACCTCTTGGGTCCTCCATTATCATAGGAAGATCATAAATGTGGGAGGGTTTGGTGGGTATTCAATAGGCCCTTATCCAGCTATATGGCCCACAAGGGAGAGTTTCTAGACTTATATGCATAGATTCCAGATGGTTCTGGAAGAAACAATGAAAAGGTCCTAGGGATTGTTGAGATGGAGGTAAGTAAGCGTGATCATGGGGCCTAAGGAGAGGTACTCCAGAACAAAATTGTGGACACTGAAAGAAGTGTCCCAGATAGGTACAAAACTATAGTTTCTGGGCTCTTTAATAGAACACTATGCAGAAAGGAACACTTCTTGGTGAAGCTAAGGTGTGTGTCCATTAAATGTCTCCATAACAACTCCAGGGCAACCTCACCTGGATGAATTATTAACAAACGGATTCAGTAGGGTATCCGTGAAGTAGAGCTCTCCCCATCACTGGAAATATTCAAATATCCTGCAGACAAGGCAGGATAATACAGAATCTGGCAGGATTCCTGCAGAAGAGCTCATGGCCTGACATGACGGGAGGCCCACGGTGTTTCCCATGACCTTAGAATCTGTCACTATCGGATCAGTCAATCCAGCTCAGCAACTAAGTGGGGGAAAAAAAAGAGTCAAACTGATTGTTTTACTTTTTTTAAGAACTGATTATTCATCTCGGACAAAAATGTTGATCCCATTTTGCATGTGGAGATAGTCGATGAGAAGAATTGTTCTTGCCGGCCTCAGCCCAGGGAGACAAAAATTAAATCTGACACTGCTGCAGAGGCAGGCATGTGGGAGAAGGTGAATGAATCACTAAAATCCTTAGAGTTGTTCTCTCTGGTTCCTCAGCGTTTTGCAATCTGGTGGCTGTGGCAGAGTGGTGTTAATTATTGACAATTCAATAAACATTAAACAAACATTTGCCATTGTTGGTAATTTGATGGTGCAAAGTGGCCAAGTGATTCCCTCTGACCAGGAGACTCGTGAGAGATATTGGATGATGGGGTGGCTGTAGAAAGCTGCCCTGATAGCAAGTCTGGGATGGGTACTCTTGCCTTTGGACTCTCAACCCGAACTAGAAAAAAGTGGAAGCTAGCTGAAATTATCCCCGTGACCTGCCCTGCGTGGGAGAGGTTTACAAGTGAAAGCATTCCCTGCAAATGCAAACCAGTGTTCATAACTGAGAACCAGGTGAAGGTCACAAAAACTGTTTCTTTAATACACTATCTATTGGGGGTAATCTTGGAGAAAATGCAAGGGATAACACAAAAAGCAAAGCACGAAGTTCAAAATGTAGGGGAAAACATTAAAACTGGAGTCAAGAGACAAAGATTAGGGAAATGTGACATAGAGAGGAAAAACCAAGGGAAGAAGTTTTCCATCCTTAAGAGTTTTGTAGATGCTTGTCTAGTGAAGGTGAAGCTCAAACTTCTGGAGAAAAGGTGGAATGATGAGGAGTCTGACCAACCCTTGATGAATGCAAGGGAATTCTCTAATCGTACAAGACAAAGGGGGCAAGCTTTGGAGCTGGGACTCGATTTTGACAAGTGGAAGGAAGTCCTGGGAAAATGGCCACGAATTAATTTCTTGGATTAAGAAGGAGGGATGTGACAGAAAGCTCTCCAAGATTTATTAAATTCACAAAAACCACATCTATCTCTACTGTTCTTCGTGGTATGAATAATGTTGTTTGAAGTGACAAAGAATATATTTTTAAGGATTATAAAATGTGAAACAAGAAAATGAAGGACTTGGAAGCCTAGGTGGTATTTTCATTGTTCCTTCACGTCACTAGCTGGGATTTAAGAGGACAGAGGGAAGTTGGGGAGATGAGCAGCTGGCTCTGCAGATAGTATTATGGGTGGGATCTAGATTGCTGCACCATGGTTTAAGATGCAAAAATGATGGACTCTTGGCTGAGGATACACTACATTTCATGAGAACAGGAAATAAAGAATTTGCCCAGAGACTCATTGACCCAGTCAAGAGTGTTTTAATAACTCAAGACTGGCAAAATGTTGATAATTTTCTAGGGCAGACACAGAAATATGCTGATTACCTCTAAGAAGGGACGCTTGGCTCAGCTACAAGAAGGTGATCAGAGACAGCCCCCAAATGTTAACTCCTTCAGGTTCACCTCAGTTTTTAAGCCAAGGCCATGCCCTTTTCAGGGTGGCCTCAGCCAATGATTAAGCAAGACTGGTCCAAGAGCTCAGCCATTTAAACCCAATGTGGGACTCCTGTAATGGTTAGTCTTTACTTCAGACCTCTCCATTGGGCTGGTAGAGACTCTATCAGATGTGCATGGGTCTGACAGTTCCTCTACCCCAATCCTGTTTCTCCTCTTTGTCTTTCACAGGTATGTTGCATTTTAACTCCACCTCAGCATTCTTATCCCAGAGGTGGTTCCAGGAGCAGTCCAAGAAAGCAGACAGTAAGATGGGGTTTGACCACATGCCCGTCAACAGATGAATAGATAAATAAAATGTGGTAGATCCATACACTGGAATATTATTCAGCCATAACAAGGAAGGAAATTCTGACACATGTTATGACAGGGATGAACTATGAGAATATCATACTAAATCAAATAAGCCAGTCACTGTAAGACAAATAGTATATGATTCCTTATATGAGGTACCTAGAGTAGTCAAATTCACAAAGATAGAAAGTAGGATGGTGGTTTTCAGGCACTAGGAGGAATGGGGAGGTATTTGATGGGGACAGACTTTCAGTTTTACAAGGTAAAAAGAGTTTTGGAGATGGATGGTGGTGATGGTTGCACGACAATGTGAATGTTCTTAATGCCACTGAACCATTTACTTAAAATTAGTTAAAATGGCAAATTTTGTGTTATGCCTATTTTACTGCAGTTAAAAATAAATACTTTTTTTTTTTTAAGAGATTGGGATTGGGGATTGGATCCGTCACAGCTGACTGGCAGTGAGGACCCACCCCATAGAGTTTGTGTGTCATGGATTCTCTTTGACACAAAGAGGTAATGAACTTCCTGACCAAAGTCCAGCTTACAGTAAGTCCCCTGAGCCCAAGAACACCTTAGTAGCCATTTCTCCAATACCCAAAGGCATCATTGGAATTGACATATTCAGAAGTTGGGATAATCCCCACTTTAGAACTTTGGTCTGGAGTAAGATCTGTGTAGTATTAAAAATGTGGAAGGGGTCTGTAACGGCTCTCCCTTCTTCCTTCAGCCAAGACAGTGAGATAAAAAAATAACCATCATCATCACTGTGGGGGGAGTGAGAGATTAGTGCCCTTCTTAAAAATCTAGACAGGCAGGGTGGTGGTCCCTAACATAGCTCTACTCAATTCACCAATCTGACCCCTGCAGAGAGTGTTTGGAATGGCCTGCTGCAGAGGCAGCTGAAGTGCCATCTGCAAAGACCCTCTAGGATGCAGTCTATGTAGTAAATCATACAACTCTACACGATGCTGTGTCCCCAGTAGGAGAAATATGTGAGTCAAGGGATGCAACCAGGAGTGGCCTACTTGCCATCATTCCCAGTGACCCACTGGGAATCTTTGTGCTTCCTGTCCTTGGAATTCTGGGCTTTGGGGGGCTGAAAGGCATGATCTCCAAAGGTCCCATTAAACCACAAGTTAGGACTACTGCTTGGGCACTTTGAACTTCCCAGGGACCAGCTGGCAAGCAGAATAGTCATCACCTTGGCATGAGTAGTTGACCTTGACCAGCAGGAGGAAGTAGAGCTGCCACTACACAATGGAGGCAGAAGGGAACTTGCAGACCCAGGAGATCCACCTGGATGCCTCTTGGTCCAGCCTTGCTCAATTGTGATTGTGAACAGAAGAGCAGAAACTGTGGGTTGACAAAGGGTGTGTTTGCCCAGTGCGGAGGAATGTGGTCAGTTGACATCTTCTAGCTGTAAATTCCTTCCGGTATACCAGATGTCACGGTCTTCTCAGGGTGGTCCCAGCCACTGACTGAGCCTAAGGGCCCAGCCGTTTCAGTCAACATGAGACTCCTCTCAAGACAATCTTGGCCCTGGCCCTCCTTGTTGAACTGCGTCAAACTTTGTTGGAGCTCCAGCACCATCTGACATTTCCATTGGCCCAATCCTGCCTCCTCCAGCGTCCTTCCATGGTTGTCACTCCCCAGTAAAGCTTCTGCTCTCTTAATGTCATCTCAACATCTGTTTCCCAGAGGAGCCAACTGACACACCGTGGAAGCCATGTGATGTCCACAAATATCATTTATCAGTCTCTCTACTTTGGGGTGTTTTTGAGCATTTTCACAATAAAAAGTTTTTTTTGTTTGTTTGTTTTTAAGGAAAGAGAATTGAAAAAGGGGGAAAAGAACATTTTAAACATTAAGTATAGATGAGGAGAAATTAAAATGCCCAGATAAATGCATTAAACTAATTGTTCTGAAACTCAGAAGATATAGCAAAAACAAAGAAGAATAAGTAGTGTCTGCTTATTAATTTATTAATTTTTTACCAGAAAGCAATTGAACAGGGGAGACAGAAAAAAAAAATTGTGATAATCTTAGAATCTTATTTTATGCCAGTCAGCACTGCATGAGTAACAAAATGGATTGGAGATAATTTGAAAGAAATTCTTACAAGATAGGGCAATAAATCTGACCTTGTTTCACCAAGCTTGGGAATGAGGAGACACAGAATTGAAATATGTTGATGGAAGCATATGCTCTATTCAAGACAAATAGGCCTGCTGGAGGAAGAGATTGGCTAGAACGCTCAGTCAGGAAGACAGACATCTTTGTGGAAATCCATAGTCCTGTGGGTGGATGCATGCCAAAGAGCAAAGAGATAAGGAAACAGAAACAGAAAGGATATTGTTATGTACAGGTCAGTGTTTCTTAAATCTAGCCAATCATCAAAATTGTTTAGGGGGCCTTTAAAATGCAATTTCTTGAGCCCCTCATAAATCGTAACTTCTGAGGTGGGATCCTAAAATTTGTATTCTTACGACTCTCCAAGTCATCCTGAGGATTAGTTCAGTTTGTGAATCCCTAGTATACAGATCGGGCCACTGGGCCAGATGAATAAAAACGGAAGTAGGTTCCTAACGCATTTTTTTTAAAAGCCAGTTAGGCATGATTTAATAATGATGGGGGATTGCAACTTTATAAGCAACTTTATAAGCAACCAGAAGCGTCATTTGGCCAAAGGCAGAACAGCGTAAAACTTGTTAAATTTGTAAAAAAGATCAAGCATGCAAATGGAGAACTTAACAGTCCTAGACTGAATTCTGACCTACCAGGATAAAGTAATGTTTGTCAGAGAGGATGAGAAAGGCGTCTTAGGGAAAAGGTCACTGAGTTCACATAGTGCGAGCCAGCAGACGCAAAGATAGCATGATTCAGAGATAAAATTCAGAGGTAAAGAAAAGCATAATTCCAAGGCGGGAGGAAGGAAGTTTCATTGTACTCAAAATGTTTCACAAATTTCTCCAACATTCAAATCTCACAATGCAGATACAGGTGAAGCCAACGATAAAGAGACAGAAAATCTAAAATACATAACAGACCCAGCAAACAAAAACAGAAACAGACAAAACTAATGTGTCACTCCATTATAGTTCCAAGTTTGGCTGTCGGTTGCGGGGACTTCAAAACAGAATACAAATACTTCCGTCACTCCCTGAAGTTTTGATTCAATTTGTCTAGGGCGAGAGATCGGCATTAAGTCATTTTTTTTTTTTTAAATCTCCCCACCTGATCCTCAGTATTCAATTATGGTTGCAAACCACTGCTCTGGATGTTCCAGTTTTAAAGGACAGGACGTGAAGCAGCATACAAACCAAAGGAGTGTGTAAGAAAGTGACAGACGTGTATCAAAATGACCAGGGGCTGGCCAAAAAACAAAAAAAAAAGGCCAAAACGAAAGCAAAATGCCTTTCAGCTGTATTGGGGACTAGCTGGAGATCAGGGACAGGATAGGCATGCTGCTTGGGAAAGAAGTCAAGGGAACTTTGGAGGCTGGAAATGAGTAAATATCCTTCCAATTTTCTAAAACGGGTAGAAAATGGATTCTGTAAACTACGGATGATTGCGCTTGATATGGATCTCAGACGAGATTCCAGAATGTGTTACTAAAGCGATGTTATAATAGGCACCCAAATGACAAAGAAGTGATTATAGGACCCAGCATGAGCTCCCAAGAACAAGTCCTGTTAGTCCGGCCCATTTCCATTCCTCAGTGGGGGGTTGGCAGATAAAGACAATGTACACGCATTTCCATTCAGGCATCTGGACTTTAACAAGACAATTGGCCATGTCTGTAATGACATACTTCTGGTTAGGATAGAGAAGAAAGGGTTGGATGCTAGAACATTTTGGTGGGTTATTAACTGTTCAGGAGTCATATTTAAAGAATACTCATTAATGGATTGATGTCAAACCCAGTGAGGGCTTCCTAGTGTCCTGGTGATCTGCCAGAGAAAAAGTTCACAGCCCTGTGCACGCCTCAATATCTTTATCAGTGAGCTAGATGAACATTCAAAGGGCCTGCTGATCACTTCTGCAGGAGACAGATTGGTGTGACAATGTAGTTATTTTATAGCAGAATCGGAGTCTGAAAAGATTTGCGAGGGGCTGGAATGATACGCAAAATCTAGATTTAATAAGGTTAAGAGTCTAGTACTGAGTCCTAAATTCTTACAGTACATGCAGAGGGAGAAATTTGACATAAAGGCAGCTTCTTAAGAGCTTTGAGAGTTTTTGTCAACAATTAAGTCAATATCAGTTAAAAGCAATGTGGCTACAAAAAAAGCACAAAAGAAAACAAAACAAAACCACCTGAAAATGACAAAGGACCACCCAAATGAAAGTCAGGAGTCTATAATGAAGGAGGGCCTGGTCACCCTGCACTCTGCTGCCCAGGTCTTACCTGGATCTTTGCATTCGTTTCTGGGTTCCACACAGTAGGAGTGAGGCCTGCAATCTGGAATATATTTCAGGGAGCTCCGACAGCAAAGGGAAGGAACTTAAAACCAAGCTATACAAAGAACAAATGAAGGAACTGTCTTGCTTATTAAGAAAAGAGATAGAGGGATAAGGTGCTGGTCTTCAAATAATTGAAAGCCTGTCTCCTGGAAAAGGAATTAGACTTACCTTGTGTATTTCAATGTGATTAAACTAGAACAAGTGCCTGGAAGCTTCGGGAGGGCTGAAAGACTTCCCGTATGTAGAACCAAGTATTAGCAATAAGCTGTCTGGAAATAGAGCCAACTTCCTCGGGAAGGCGAGTCCATCACTGACTCTAGGGCATAAGCTGGGAGCTCACTGCAAGGGATGCTGCACAAGAAAATCAGGCATCAAATAAAACTGGATAAAGTGGGAGGACAGTTAGATTGTACCGTGTTATGACTAAAACGTCACAACTTATGCCGGCCTTCTAATCATTCCTTCAGTGTGTCAGTCTCCTGTGCTCCTCAGGGCCTTTGCACTTGCTAATCCTTCTTACCCAGATCATCACATGCTTGCTTCCACACTGGCAACAGGTCTCCAACCAGCTTTCAGACCTCCCCACCACCACCTCATCTACATAGTTATGCATTTCCTTCCTTCTCTACCCTTTGTTTGGCTTTCTTTTTCTTCACTGATCCACCATGTGAAACCCTATTATGTATTTAAGTGTTCCTTGTTTGTGCCCACCCCGCCCCCCAGAATGGAACCTCAGTGAGGGTGGGCATCTGGTCTACCTTGTTCATTACTGTATCTTCAGTGTCTGAAACTGCGGCTGGTTTGACAAATATGGGGGTGAACAAATGAGCCCAAGTTTGAACTCTGATTGCAGGGCCTTGGAGGCAGGGCCCGGAGGTTACTCTACCTCCCTACTTCACCGCACACTATCCCATCCCAGCCAGCTGGTGAAAATGTAAGCAATTAATTAGCTGTGTCTGGCTCCATCTAATCCAAGAAAATGACACTTGCTTTCTCTAATATCCCTAGGCCCCTGGGTGTCATGGACCGAACACCTTGGCTTAATTTGAACAGGATTCAGCTACATGTTTTATTGAAATGAGAGTGTTCTCCTGGTATCTTGGTAATGAAACTGGGTTTTCTTCAGAGGTAAGTTAACCTTCAATTGCCCACCAGCTCTTTGTTCTGGGGGAGTGCGGGAGTGGGGGAGTAGGGGGGCTGGATTCCAGGCTGCTTATCAGAGCAGCCCCAGAAGACACAACAGGGATGGACGGGGAGGACCCTCCAAAGCCAGTCATGAAGACATCTCTCTGGAGTTCTAGGTTAGGAAAAAATCATAAAGCCTAACAGGAGAAAGATAGTGATGCACTGGTCAAATAAGGCCTGGGAATTATTGGTATGTTTAATTTATCCAGATTATCCCCTAGACCCCCACTACTAAAAGAAATGGCCATGGCTGCACATTTATTAAATGATGCTGAAATTAAAGCGCTGTGCTAAAACATTAATCACTCATTCACCACCCAAATGTTCGGTTCGAATGGTTAGGGCATCCAGGCTATGATGGCCAACTCTGAGCCCCAGGAAGGAGAAGTTATATTTAAGGAATATTAAACTTGAGGGACACCCGGGTGGCTCAGTTGTTAATCGTCTGCCTTCTGCTCAGGTCATGATCCCGGGGTCCCAGGATCTAGCGCCACATCCGGCTCCCTGCTCCACTCCGTGGGGAGTTTACTTCTCCTTCTGCACCCGCCCGGCTTGTGCTCTCTCTCTCAAATAAATAAATAAATAAATAAATAAATAAATAAATAAATAAATAAAATCTTTAAAAAAAAAAGGAATATTCAACTTGAGAAGTTACTTTAAACCTGGGGCATTTTTTAAGGCATACAAACATGAAAATAAATTGTAACTTGTGCATGTTACTTATAGCTTCCATTTACATAGAAAGGCGAGAACCAGAAAATGAGAGTAATAAAAACAGATGATGATGATGACAGTCACAAGCATGCATTTGACGCTCTGTGCCTGGCGTTGCTCTGAGGGCTCTACAGCTAACAACTTACCCCTCACACCAGCCCTGTGAAGCGAGCCCTTCACCCCCATTTTACAGACGAGGGAACTGAGGCAGAGAGTGGTTCCGTCACTGTCTGAGGTCGCAGAGCTAATAAGTGGTAGACCTGGGACTTAGACCCAGGGCGTCCCCATCCAGAACTGTGCTCTTGACCACTGTGGCCCACTGCTTCTTCCAAACTCCTGGAGACACATCCATAACCTCTGGCTGGAAACGCGGGATTTAGCCCAAGCAGGCAGGGAGGGGCAAGCCCAGCCTCTAGGGGCAGGTTCATTTACGCATTCTGGCTTTCATTTCACAGTCCCTGTCTTGAGACTAGGAGGTGGGCCTGGGAGGCCAGGAGGTGGGCCTGGGAGGCCAGGGGGCGGGCCTAGGAGACTAGGGGGCGGGCCTCGCCGTGGTCAGGTGGGATCTCCTACCTGCAGCCTCCGGTCTTCACAGCCTCCTGTCTTTTCTTCCTTCAGACCCCCCGCAAATGCTCCCACGAAAGAAGAGAGGCCCAACCTGTCAGATACAAAGATGTAGGAGCGAAGGGCAATGCATTGGACACCCCACCTTCTGGCATCTCGCCCCAGGCCCAAACCCCCCTGCAGTAGCCATATCCCCGGGGGGGGGGGCAAGACCTGCGTGCGGAGGCTCTTGTGTGACTGCACCCCTCTCCCCCAACCCTGTGCGCGGTGACATCACGTTGGTCCCCTGAAATCAGCCATAGAGGGGGGAGGAGTACTCCCAGCACGAAGTCGGCAGAGGCTGGGAATTCAGGTGGGTGTGGGTTTGGTCTCTCCGAGAGCGGCTGCCCGGCCAGCCCAGCACCGCACATACTGGGCGCTGCCTCCCCGAGAGACAGAACGACAAGCCTCGCAACGTCCCGCGCTCCCCAGTAACTGCATTTAGCATAATGCCTAGTACACACTCGTCTTCCCTCATGATTCCCTCCAGAGCCATTATCATCTGTCAAGCAGAACTTTCATTATGAGCATTTTCACTCCAAAGAGGCACTAAACCAGCGAAGCCGGCCAACGCAAGACTTCTCGGCCCCCGTGGCGCACAGACCAGCATCTCTGCCCATCTGCTGACTCCCTTGTTCCCGCATCCCCAGCTCGCACCTTCAGCTTATTTTGCCTCCCTGGACTCTGCTGGATTCTCGCCGCCCGGTGTCAATTCTGGTTCGGCCAGACCTGCCTCCCAGCTGCAGCTTTATCGCTGCGGGAGTCCCCCTGAGGTCTCGGTTTCACCATCTGTAAAATGGGGTTCCGGTAGTACCCAACCTCATAGGACTGGTCTGAGGATTAAACTTTTAAAGGCATGGGAGGCACAGAACAGCCCCTGGCATAAAAGTTGAGGTTGCTATTATTCCACACTCTCCGTGCAAGCCAGGCTTGACTGGTTAACACCCCCCTGCTGCCTGCCCCTGCCCAGGGATGGCGGAAACAGGGCACATATGCCATCCACTTCCCTACCCCCTTGGTGTTGCTTACAGCACTCCGTTATTCTGGACGCCCTTTTCCTATCTATGGATTCCTACATGTCCTCCAAACCCCTTCTCAAATGCCACCTTTTATATGAAACATTGGCTGATCCTTGATTGCAATTAAATTTCAGCTTCTCCGCTCTCTGGGAGGCCATTGGGTTCTCAAATGGTGGCATTGCCTTTCCCAGATCCATGTTCCTCCCTTTGCCTGAAAAGCTGACAGAACTCTCTGGGCGGGGGGGGGGGGGGGGGGGGGGGTGCTAAGGTGTAGAAAAGCACTGTTAATGGGTGAATGCGCCCTGGGAGGGATACACATGTTTCCCTTATCGCTGCATTTTTAGGTAGTTCTTAGCACCAGTTAATTTCCTTGTATCGTGGGATCAGAGCCCTGAGAGGACTCCTCGAGGTCATGTGCTGACCCTCATATCTCACAGACAATGGTCTGAGCATGGGGGGCTTCCAAAGAAGGCTGGAGGGGCTGCCAAGATGGCAGGACCGCCAGGAGCAACATGAAGACATGGGTCTAAGGGCTGGGAGAGAACTGGGCAAAGGGCTCAGAAAGTGTTTCTGGAGCCTGAATCCTGGAGAGCAATTATCCACCTGCCTCTTGCGGTGTCCATATTGGCAGCCTCCCTACCCACCACCCTGGCCCAGCCACAAATGGCCATGTGCAAAAGGCATCCGGCTGGGAGCCCATCATCACTCTATTATTTAGGATGTGGGCTTTTTCCATTTCCTAATGGCTACATGGGTTCCTGTCCTTGGAAGAAATGCTGAAGTCTAAAATAACCACCACCAACTCGCCACCTCTCCTCCCCTCCACTCCTTCACTCTGCTGTATGTTCTTCAGTTTAGATGTGCTTCTCACGACTCGAAAGTGTTATCATTCATTCATTCATTCTTTGTCTTATGTACTGTCTGCTACCCCATTAGAAAAGAAGCTGGAGGGTTAGGGACTTTGTCTTCTTAGTATAGATTAGGTGCTCAGTAAATCTTGGCTGAATGATTGCATGAATAAGAGTCATAACTGTACCGTGTTATACTGATAAATATCTGTTCATTCCTTCCCAGTTTTGGGGGGGTTCCACTCTGCTGTTCCTTTTCTTACTTCTCAAATTTAATTTTTCTCTCAATAATTTTGATCCCTCCTGCTTTTCTAATTTAAGCATTAACTTTCTAAATCCTGGCTTAACTGCATTCCCAAGTGTTGATTTCCAATATATTAATTATTCAGTCCCAAGTATTTCTGAATTCTCATGAGGATTTCCTTTTTGAGCCAGAAGTCATTTGGAGGCCTGTGTGCATGTTATGTGTATACGTTTAATCTCCAAATGAATGTGGTCTCTCTACACATTAATATATTATTTCTAACTTAATTTATTTGTGGTAGGAGACCACAATATGGGTGAGTACAGTCTTTTGAAATCCAGTTTGATGGCCCCAGCTCTTCAGAGGCCTGCATTAATATTTCATGTGTTTTGAAAATAAGGTATTTTCTCCTACAGTAAGGTGGCATGCTCTATACAGGTCCATTTGATCAAGGTCATTAATTGTGCCTTTCAACCCTTCCATATCCCTCCCTCTGGTTAGGTTATTTTATTTTTTTCTTTTTCTTTTCCACAGTTAGCCGCTAGTTACTGGAAAGTTAAAGGTTTTGGTCTTTCCCCCAGTGCTTGCTCTTCCTTTTAAATAAGACAAAGACCTTTATACCTCTTAAACTGTGATCAAGTCTCTCCCATCTTACAATTTTTTTTTTACATCTTACATTTCTGCTGTTTTTCTGTCATATTTTAGCTTCCTTGGCTTCGTTTTCCACACAGACTAGGCATTACGTTGATGGTTTTAAAGTCTTTTATTTAGGTTTACTTGTGTCTTTGCTCATCATTCCTACTTGTATCTCAAAACTCTCACCTGGAACTATTTTCCTTCTGTCTAAAATAATCTTCCAGAATTTGTTTTGGTGGCAGGCTCTCTGTGGTAAACTCTGTCAGATATGGTTTATCTGTAAACGTCTTTGTTGTACCCTCATTCATAAAAGCTAGTTTTGCAGGATGAAGTATTGCAAACTAACAAGTTTTCTCTGAGGACACTGAAGATACTGTTCCTTTGTCCAGCAATTTCCCCCAGTGCTGATGAAAAGCCATCATCGGCCTCATCCTCAACCCTTTGTAGGTGATCTGGCTCTTCTCACTGGCTACTTTGTAAAAATCCCATTTTTCCTCTTTGGTGTTCCATGCTTTGCCAATGGTGGGTGGTGGTGTATATTTCTTTTTATCTTGCTTAGATTTGGGGGGTTTCCTAGAATATATCAGTGTCTTTCCATAGTTCTGGAAAATTCTCAGCCATGATCTCTCTGGATATTGTTCTTCCCATTCTAATGATGTCCTTCTAGATCATTGATTCCACAGAAGTTAACCCTGTGATGTCCAATATAGTAGTCACTGGCCACAGGTGACTATTTAGGACATTTCCATCACTGGAGAAGGTTCTATTGGGCAACACTGACAGTTTCTCACTCCGTTTGTATTTTCTCTTAACCCTTCTTGAACATTTTCTAAATCTGTCTCACAGGACCATGGACTGAATGATTTGTTTAGATCAATATTCTGGTTCACAGTTTCTCAATTTCTTCAGCCTGATTTATCATTGATTTTTAAAAATTCTAACTATTATATATATTTTTGTTTCTAAACTATCTTTCTATATACTGATATAGTAAAATAAATTCATTATAATACTAAACATACCTAGTGATGATTCTAACCCAGGATCTTTTTAAACTACATTTTTATGTGTGCAAAATTTTTTCAGCCGACCCACGCAGTGTGAATTCAGACCAAAAGCACATATGAGAGTTGGCTTAGGGTTATAGGTTCTCATGGGGAGCTCTTTCCTCCACCCAGGACCTAAGGTTATGATGGGCACGTTTCCTAAGTTCCCTTTCTGTGTGGTGGGGTTTATTTCTCTTTAATCTAACAGGGACAGTAGGTTCCTTGGGCTCCCAACTTAACATTGGGGAGGGGGGATTGAGGAGTAGACAATGTTTTTCTATTCTCTTCCTCAACTTGAGAAAGCCCTAGATTTTTTTTTCAGTGTCTATAAAGTTTTTTTTTTATTATTATTATGTTCAGTTAGTCACTGTACAGTACATAATTAGTTATGTTAAGTGAAGAAGGCCCTAGATTTTACATCCTGTTGCACACATCCTATGAGGTCAGCAACACTCATGCTCAGGATCTCAAGTCATCAAGGTTTGGCAGTAAGTCCTAGAGACATTTGGTACTCACTTATTTTATAGCATTCCTTTTCTTTGTTTAAAACTCCATAACCTTAGGAAAAGTCCTCAGACAGACTCAAATTGAAGGACATTCTCCCAGTCCTGTCTGACCAGGACTCTTCAAAACTGTCAAGGTCATGATCTATAGGAGGACACTCATGTGATGTGACAACTAAATAGACGGTGGTTCCCTGGCCTGGATTCTGGAATGAGAGAAACTGGTAAACTCTGTATGAAGTCTGGAGTTCAGCTAGTAGCGGTATACTAACATTGTTACATTCGTTTTGGCAGATGTACCCCAATGGTGTAAGATGACAGCCTTAAGAGAAATAAAGTGGAACTCTTTCTGTCTTCGCAACTTCTCCGTAAATCTAAAATTATTCCAAAATAAAAAGTGTCTTTACAAAGAAGACATTAATGAGGGATGCCTGGGTGGCTCAGTCGGTTAAGCGTTTGCCTTCGGCTCAGGTCATGATCCCAGGGTCCTGGGATCGAGTCCCGCATTGGGCCCCCTGCTCCGTGGGGAGCCTGCTTCTCCCTCTGCCTCTGCCTCTCTCTCTCTGTCCCTCATGAATAAATAAATAAAATCTTAAAAAAAAGTTCTGGGGTCATACCTGCAGTCCCCCTCTGCTCAGGGAGCAGGATAGCTCTGGGGAGCTGTGGTTTCATCTCTTGGGGGTCTCAGTGTCTCATGACTCTGAGCAAGCCAAGAACAGTAAGAATGATGAGTTTTCTTCCTTTTCCCTCCACAGCTCCACTTTTTGGTTCTCTGGTAAATAGAGGGAGAAGAATAAACAGGGCTAATATTTGTTCAGCGAGCCCTTGGCTGTCTACCTTTGCTAGTGATCTGATTGGTCGGTAGCCCCTGCTTGTTACATATTTCTCAGTATCACTTGTGGGAGCAAACAACCTGGAGGCCACTCTCTTCTGCCTTCTGTTCTTGAGTAGCTGTGAGATAAAACTGTTTGCGAAGAACAAAGGAAAAGATATGGAAAACCTTTACTAAAACTTTTTAAATGCAGGGTGCCTGGGTGGCTCAATTGTTTAAGCGTCTGCCTTCAGCTCAGGTCATGATCTCAGGGTCCTGGGATCGAGTCCTGCATTGGGCTCCCTGCTCAGCAGGGAGCCTGCTTCTACCTCTCCCTCCCCTCCCAACTCCTCTTCTCTCTCACTATCTCTGTCTCTCAAATAAATAAATAAAATCTTAAAAAAAAAAAGACATTAATGATTCCTTACTTTTATTCCAGCTGGATGGTATATTTAAAAAGATGTTTCTTTCTGTAATCAATATTTTAGTTACACATTTGGGAGGGTCTTATAGGGTATCTACCATACCACGAGAAGCAAATCCCCTTACCCAGGGCAGAATAGATCAGAATCACGAAAACCAAATGTTGCCATTATAATGCATGAAATGTGATGGAACCAGAGTAGAATGTGTTAAGGAACCAGGTCCCAGAGTAGAAGGGACATTCGAAAGAATGCAAACAGTCGCCCTTATAGAAAAAGAAGATCAGTTCACACGTATCCCTCAACAAAGGGAAGTTAATCAAACCTGTACATAAAAGTAACTCAAAGCAAAACATATCAATACTTTCTTGACTAGAGTTTGTTATGGGTTGAATTGTGTCCCCCCCCTAAATTTATATGTTGAAGTGGTCACCCCAGTACCACAGTAGATGACTTTATTGGCAAAGAGGACCATTGCAGAGGTAATAAAGTTAAAATGAGGTCAGTGGGGTGGGTCCTGGTACAATAGGAACAGTGTCCTTATAAAGAGGAGAAATTTGGGCATGGACATGTACACACAGGGAGAACATCACGTGAGGATGAAGACAGAGATTAGGGCAGTGCATCTACAAGCCAGGAAACACCAGAGCACCAGAAGCAAGGGAGGCATGGAACAGTCTCCCTCACCGCCCTGGAAACGAACCAGCCTTCTCCTGAACTGTGAGACAATAAATTTCTGTTCTTTAAGCCACCCAACTTGTGGTACTTTGTGAGGGCAGCCCTAACAGACTACAACAGCTCTTCTCTAAAACTTGATATAATGTCAGTAGGAGAGATAGCCCACCTGGGTCTGCAACGTGGAGCTGGTTCAGACCACGTACTTGTTAACTATCTAGAGTGATCTGGAGGGACAGGAGAGATCCTATGACCTAGGGTGCATTGCCACCCCCTCCAACATTCTCATCATTGGGCAGCATCCTTTTCTATTAATATTTCAGTTTCACAGAGAGGTCCTGGAATATAATCAATTGTTCTCTTTCAGAGAATCAATGCTCCATTGCAGCGCATGGTCAAGGATCTGAATGACCTCCAACAGTTGATCTAGTCTGTCCCTTGAGGTTATGGGCCAATGGGTAGAGTCTCCAGGCCTAGGAGACTGCTATTGTCTCTTTCAGCCCAATAAAGCCCAGTTCCCGTCTCTCACAACTCAAAAAGATAAACATATCTTTCTGGGTTACCCCAAAATTACCTATCAATGACCCAAAATCATGCAGAGTGATAGAGACGCACTAGAATCTCAGACCCTCCAGCAGAGCGAATGGAATACATCCAGAACCAGACTCAACTCCTCTAAAGAAGTAAGGTAGAACTTCTCTCTATTGCCAGGTATGTATACCCCTCCCCTTTCTCTTAGCACAGTCCCTGTCCCCTCCATTCACGCTATAATCTGGAAGCGAAAGTGAAGCAGATGATGCAGAGAATTCTGAACTAAAGGGGTTCCGTTGGGGGGAGGGTATAATTAAAACATTGTCACACGCTATTCACCAAGAATGCTTGTCAGCATCACAAACTGCTCAGGACGCACACAACATTCCCTTGGATTCCAGACCCGGGCACCACATCTTCTCCAGCTAAGTTTCCCCAGGCCTCCGACTCGACACTCAGCACAGAGTGAGTGTAGCACAAAGCACATGTCTGTGGTCCCCTCAGCAGCTCTTGACCCCATCCCTTCCTCATCACCCACAATGCCAGTGGCAAAGACTCTCTTGTTCTGTGGCAAAAGTGGCCTCCAATCCAGCCCCATCTGAGACAGAGACAATGCCAGCTACAAAGACAGAATTTTTAACTTAGCAGCCCCTTTTACGAGAGTGGAAAAAAACACACAAAATGAATTTTAATGATGTGTTCCATTTAACCCAATATATCGAAAATATTTTGACACATAATCAATGTACAAAGTTATTAATGGGATAGTCCTCTTTGGGGTTGAGTCTTCCAATTTGGGTGTGTACTTTACACTTACAGCGCATTTCATTTGGACTAGCTGCTTTCTAAGAATGGCTGCCATATTGAATAACGTAAATCTAAGGGCTTCGAGTGATGTCACCGCTTCAAGTCTTGGGAAGGTGTATGATTTTAGAGGACATATTTTCTCTCACCCATCTTTTATCTTTTCAGTGGGGTCCATGAGAAAAAGTTCTAATACGTTCTTTTTTGTTCCAATAAATGCTCATCGAACCCAATTCCCTGCCTTTACATACCCAGTTGTCTGTCTGAAAGGACCTCTCCCCCTTCATTCCTTGTTTGCCTCAAGGGAACCTATTTTTTCTAGTTATTCTTCTTCAGTTCCAAAGGCAATTCTTTGGTTAACCAAAGCTGAAACAAAGATGGCCTCTTTGAGACTCCATGGTATTTTACCCAGTACAGCACCCTGAACTTGCTTGAAATCATTTCACCTCCCTTACAAGACTAAGTTATTTTTAAAAGAGGAGGTATGTCTTACCTCTGTATATCCCAAACCCAGCAAGCACAGGGCCTGACCCAGGGTGCTTACAACATGGCAGCGTGATTCCCCTAGAGCGGATGGTCCAAGAAAGAATGAGGAAAACGAACAAGACAAAAGTCACGGTGTCTTTTAGAACCTGATCTTGGAAGTAACACGCCATCACTTCTGCCATATTCTTCTGTCACACAGATCACCCCTATCCAGTGTGGAAGGGGACTAACTGGGTGTAAGTACCAGAAGGTGGGGGTCCACAGGGGCCATCATGGAGGTTGGCAGGGAATGAAAAACCTGCTTCTAGACCATGGAAACTGTGAACCTAGTCTTCGATGGTGCATGAGTCATTGACCTGAAGATACTATGCAGACAGCAAAGTCAAGCCCTTCCCGTCCTCTGCACACATATTGTCCTGCCACAGTGATACCCACGCTCAGTGTTGGTGCTGTTGAATTATTTCTTGTGTACTTCAGTGAGGCCCCGCATGAGTCCATCTTGGCAAGCCAGGCCCAAGGTCTGATAAATCGGCAACCTCCACCAGCATAAATGGGCCCTAATATGGATAAATACAGTTCAGTTTACTGTGATGAATGGATCCGTTTGTCAGGGCTTTCTCAAATTTTCAAGATCTACTTCAAAGACAAACCTACAAACGTCTAGGCTTTTTGCAGCTGAAAGCAATTAACCGCACAGCAGTTGTAAAGAAATGGCACGGAGACAGTTGTTTTACAAGTGGAAAAAAATACTGAAAATTGATCTCAATGTGGGCAACAAAGTTTAGGTAGTAACAGTATTAATAACATGAGTTCAAATGTGATAGGTTTTAAAGCTCAATGCTATTGCATGGAGTTAAAAGTCTTGGTAAGCAAATACTGTGTGGATTTCCTGAAAGTTGAAACCGAAAGAGTTTTGCCACCCTATTGATAAATTAAAAAGGGTAAATAGGCATAATACCCACAGGGGATATCGGGTCCCATAGGTCCCTATTGTGGATACTACTGGTTTGCCTATTTTAATAAGACTGTATCACACTAGGAAAAAAAATGTTTGACTATGACTGTAACATTTACATATGTATGTAAAACATGCATGCAAAAAAAGTTCAAAGTATGAGATTAAAAAATAGAAATGTACAGCATAAGTGACTACAGTTAATAGTCATACTGTACTGCATATTTGAAAGTTGCTAAGAGAATAGATCTTAATAGCTCTCATCATAAGAAAAAAAGTCTGTAACTATGTAGGTGATGGATGTTAACTAGACTTATTGTCGTAATCAATTTACATTATATATAAATATCAAATCATCATGTTGTGTACCAGAAACTAATATAATATTATATGGCGATTACACCTCAATAAAATAAACTAAAGTAAAATAGAAATTCTAGTTTTTTATTCCCATACCATCTCGTGAAGCTCACTTTGGAGATCACAGCCTTAGACAAAAGTATCCTTTACTCGTTCAGTTGGACTTGCGCGTGGGACAGACATGGCCAGCTAGTGGAGTTCGGACGGAGTGGGTGGGGGAGCACGATTCTCCCCTGTATCTATTCACACTTAGACATCCACACGAAACTACTAAGGAGATTCATGGAAGAAAAAAAACGGATTGAATTATAAGATCCCTGGGATTTCTGGAATATAGATGTATGTGTAATGAATAGTAGTTGGCCCAGATGGAGGCTGGGTAGAAAGAGAGAGCACTGGGTCTCTGAGAGGGAACGCGCAGTAGAGAGTCAGAGTATCAGAGATAGGGTGGATGCTGGGGTGGAAGCAGAAATGTGAGCTATTAAAGCCAGACTACCTTGGGTCCAGGTAGTTTTACCGTGAAATTCCTGCTGATATAATATAGAGCTGACAGAGGGAGTATTCTCTCTCTCACTATGGAGACGCCATCTGGATGGATTAACAGAGATCTATCTACTGATTGCTGCTGGGGGTCACTGCATGATGGGAGTCCCTGCAGGTCTGTTAGGGCTTGAGCTGGAAGTCAAAGCTCAACCACACCAGAGTCAGAAGTAAGTTGTAACACAGAAAGGTCCGAGAACCTCCGGCTGCAAGTACTTTAGCATTGGACCTTGTCTCTCACCTCCCAACGGTGGCTAATACTGGGCTAGAGGAGCTGACCCTGTTCCTCTGCCTTCCAGAGAGGCACAGCCTATTTTCACTGACGATGCTACCTCCAGCTGCACCAGCAGTGGGAGAAAGTTTCTAAATGCAGAGCGACACCCTAGTGGAAATTTCCAGCTCTGGATTATTGTGTGGTCCTGCCTTGGCCAGCAATGGATTCATAAATGACCAGAGCTGATTTCTGGACACATGTGAACACCCTTAGGGATTCTAAGAAAAAAAAATTTGAGAAAAGAATCCTGGAAGCAATTCAGTTTTCTGCAGCCAGGAAGGGTATTTTTATAACCTTGGTCTCACTTGTGTGAGGAGGTGAGTGAGACTGAGATGTTCCTGTGAAACACCCAGATTGTCCCTGCTAATGCCACTAGATGAAGTCTGAGGAGAGTGTGATAAAAATAGAACAACAAATTCTGGCCACCTCTTTTAGCAAGATATCCCGCCACTTGCTAAAATAAATAATGTAATGGCAGCTAGTACAATAGCTTCCATTTTAAACATCATAAAAACATCTGTAGGGAAAATAAACAATCCCATGCCTTTGGCAGAAGAACTCGACCAAGTAAGTGTGGAAACCAAGTAATCTGCTGCCGGTACAGAGGCTCTGACACACCCATTCTTCTCCTCTTCCAGCAGAAACCTCAGTAAAACACAGGCAACAAAAAAGAAGTGGCTCAAATCCACATGGCCAAAGAGACCTGGAGAGGAGATGGCAGCAAAAACCGAGAGCTGGAAGGTGGACTACAGCTGACTCAGCAGACCAGGGAAAGATGAACCAGACCTGCAGCCAAGAAAGCCGAAGAAACTAGCTGTTTTCCCTAAGGAACCCTGGAAACCCAGATGTTCAAGTTACAGGACCCTCAGAAGACAAGGAAAACAGGAGGACTAGTAAGTAGCATCTGGATCTCCAAAGTCTGTCTTCTATTTCATGCAGTCAGATGACTGTCCCCCTCTCCCCTGCCGTCCCCATTGCCTCAGAAGACCGGATGTTTAGAGGTTCAACAAGATAGATTTTGGACTCCAAACAGCTGAGGGCAGAGTGAGAGCCTTACCGCAAAGAGGAAATTTAGGTGAAAGTCTGTACCCTGAACAATGGGATCCCCAAATTTTCCTCCACCTTAGCTGGTAGAAGGTTGGCAGCCAAGGCAGCAGATCAGAGATGAGCTGTCCAATATGGTGGCCACTAGTCACAAGTAACTGAGTTTAAATTAAGCAAAGTTAAATAAAGTTAAAAATTAACTTTTTCGGGCACCTAGGTGTCTCAGTCGGTTAAGCGTTCAACTCTTGGTTTGAGCTCAGGTCATGATCTCATGATCCTAAGATCGAGCCTACGTCTGGCTCCATGTTCAGCAAGGAGTCTGCTTGAGATTCTCCCTCTCCCTCTGCCCCTTTCCCTGCTTGCGCTCTCCCTCTGTCTCTCTAAAATAAATAAATCTTTTTAAAAAATAACATTTTCAACTGTACTAGCCACATTGCTAGTACTGAATAGCCATATGTGACTAGTGGCTACCATATTGGACAGCACTGATATTGAGTGTTTTTATCACCACATGAGGTTCTATGGAACAGGACTGGATCAGAGACCC
The DNA here is from genome assembly GCF_029215605.1 of Mirounga angustirostris. Taxonomy (NCBI): domain Eukaryota; kingdom Metazoa; phylum Chordata; class Mammalia; order Carnivora; family Phocidae; genus Mirounga; species Mirounga angustirostris. The sequence goes on along the minus strand of NW_026991716.1, from coordinate 13,297,438 downwards.
TCTCTTGAGGAAACCAGCCAGACTGAGAGGGAAACCTACAGAGACTGACATGCACTGATCACCCAGAGTGAAACCCAACAGCTAACAAGCCCCATTTGTGCCAACAGAGCTTCTATCAGAAATGTGGCCTCTCACTCATAAAACATAAGATGGCAAATGTGAATGACCAAGTATCTGAGAAAAGTCTCAATTATGAGAGACAAAAGGAAATAATACGAAGTGCATTGCATCCATGAAAGAAAAATAGGAAAGTATAAAAATATGATAGGCAAATTAAAAACTAAATAGATTAGGTGGTAAAGTCTCTTGGAACACCCCCCCCCAAAAATTTTTTTTTTGAAAACAGGAGAGAAAACCTAAGATAACATATCTGTCCATGAAATCCATCTTTCAACTCAAAAGAGTTCCAAAAAAAAAGAACTGAGTAAGAGGGGAGGGAGAAAGTTATCAAAGTCCTAGAATGAGATTTCCCAGAACTTTCCAGGTTGAAAAGAATTGCTTAGTGTACAGCACTGTGAATGAAGTAAACCATATATCAAGGCACATGATCATGAAATTTTTGAACACTGGAGATAAAGAGGAGACTCCCAAGTGTTCCTGGGAGCAAACACAAGTCACACACAAAGATCAGGTATCAGGATCACACTGGTGTCATCAAAAGTGATACTGAAAGCTGAAAGGCAGAACATCTCTAAAAGTACTGAGGAAAAATGATTTTCAACCTTAACTTCTATACCCAAGGAGGGGGTAGAATAAAGACAACATTTTCAGCTATATGGTGGATCAAAAATTTGCTTCTGTGTCAGTCAGCATGGGCAGGAAACAGAGGGCTCACTGAAATTGAGGGGAGTTTAACTATTTACAAAAGTATGGCCAGGGTGAAGGGAATGCAACCAGAAATGATGAGGTACCCTGAAGCTGGCAGGAGCAGGGAGCTAAGTGCTAAAGGCACATAGGGAGGGCATGGTTCCTGAACCTGGGGACAGCTGCAGCTCTAGGAGACAGCCACCTCACGGAAGCTATGGCCACCACCCCCTCACAGCTCCACAATGAATGAGTTAGGCAACAAACACCCCCCCCCCCCACCGTTGGGTCATGAGGATACCCAAGAAACCTGTGGAAAGGCCAAAAGAGGGAAGAACTGAGGCCTCTGGCCAAAAACCAATACGAACTGGCCATCCATGTGAATGACCTTGAAATCAGATCCTTCAGCTCCAGAAGCCCCAAACTCCTGACTCATGAAAACTGTAAGATAATGAATGTTTAGTACATTGTGGCACTAACTTCTACAGTAATTTGTTATGCAATAATAGATATCTGGTATGTAATTAAGAGGATGAGAAGAGGGAGAGAGAGAGAGTGTGTGTAGTGAGTGGAAAGCAAGAAGCTAAATAATTATTTTTCATAGAAGAGAGTCAATAAAGTAAAGAAAACTGAAAATCATAAAATAGAGACATAAACATATTACTTGAAATAGAGAAGAAAAAACATCTGAAAAAGTGGAAAGTCTTTGCCTTGGGATATCAAGAATTGAGACTGAAGGGGGGCGTTGAGTCTTATTAACAGCAGTAAGAATCATATTTGAATCTTAAACTATATACATGCCAGACTTTTATAAAATAGCTTTTTTAAAAAGCAACTTCCATAGACCTCCCCACAAGATCCAAAGTGAGACCACCTTATTCAGAGAGGAGTAAGCTCCCAGCTCTCTGATTCAGCAAAAAGAGTAGTAAGAGGGAATATTCGAGATGAAGATCCAGAGATCCTAGGTGGAAATACTCAGGGAGCAGAGTCTGACAGACAGTCAGAGCTGGACAACACACCCAAATCAGGTAATGAGACCCAAGAGACCCATAGCAACATGGAGACCTATCTGGAGTTTGAAATAAGACATGAGGTCTCCAGGGGCACCTGGGTGGCTCAGTCAGGTAAGCGTTTGACTCTTGGTTTCAGCCCAGGTCATGATCTCAGGGTCGTGAGATGGAGCTCTGCATGGGGTTCCACGCTCAGGGAGGAGTCTGCTTTCCCCTTTCCCTCTGCCCCTCCCCTCGCTCAGGCACATGTGCTCTCTCTCACTCTTTCAAATAAATAAACAAACTTTTAAAATAAAAATTTTTAAAGAGAGAGAGATGAGGCCTCGAGGTTGACATGAAGGACACTGGCCATGAAGAGGGGACCAGAGATGTTAAACCAATCTCAATCCCTCCAGGACCCTGGGGACAATGTTGATCCCAGTGAGGCAGAAGTGAATGACCTAAACTGTGGGCTATTTTAAGGAGAAGGGCACTGGAGAAATGGTGATTTCACAGACTCTTAATGGACATCTAACATGACTGATGACAAGCCTCCAGAGTGGCTCTTGTACCTACCGTCTCACTGCATTACCAGCTGTACAAGAGATGGTGTAAACATACTTCCTTGACTAAACGCCCTATGCTGAACACATTCCTCTCAGAAATTCACATTCAAATGAAAATCAGCAACATCAGTATGATTATAATAATTTTTATTATTCCATTTACTATAGTCTTGACATATCATTTGATAGTGGGCATGTATTTTTTTTTTTTTTTGTGGGCATATATTTTAAATTGCTGAAATGACATTGCTGGGATTGACCGCTAAATGCCTAGAAGCACTGTCTTCTGAATCAATGCCAAATTCCCATTAAATGACTCACCAGCACCATAAGATTTTTAGTGTCTTACATGTGCAGTCCTCCATGATTGCCAAAACGATGATGATGATTATCATAATCTGCTCTAAATCGTGTGTCTTTTCAGAGCTTCTCCCATGAGAAGCTCATGTTGGTCTGCTGACAATTCCTACAACCCTCTGCCCCATATCATGAAGGAATTCCTTAGCTGGAAAAAAGAGTATAACACTACAGAACTTTCGGGGACTTAAGGCTCCTGTCGGGTGGCCTCATCATTTACAACTGCCTGAGGAAGTAAAGAGACAGGAGAGCAGGAAAAGGCCACCCATGCTGAAGGGAAAGCAAATCTTAGGGTTGATATTCCTAATTAGCCTCGCAAAGCTCTTGGCTTTCACTTGACATGCTTTCCGTCTCTGGTCATACTTGAATCATTTTTCCCTCTCTCTTGCCTCATTTAAATCCTGTCTTTCCCAACCCACATGTGGTGCTTGGTCCCTAGCCTTGCCTCTCAGACCTGGCTGCCCCTTCCCCCGATCCTCTGGCCCTACTTTCTTCTTTTTTGCCTCTTCCCAGCTGTGTCTTTCTGCTTTTCTGGCACCAGATCTTCAAAGTGCACTGAACTATATAAATATAATAAGAACATTCGGATGCCTTCTTCCTGTACTGCCACACCCCTATGCAGGTCTCCTTTGACTGCAGGAATTCCTTAATTTCATTACTCAAGACAGTATATCCTAGTAAGCCACTTCCAGGCAGATATTTGCCCCTGCGAGGCTAGCTCAAACCATTCCCCTCTTCCTGTATTGGTGAGCATCTATTTAGATGTTTTTTAAGTACAAAAATGCAAAAAAAAAAAAAAAAAAAAAAAAAAAATCTCCCTAAAGGTCCTTGGTTCATGATAATAATAAAAGTGTAAATTTATCACTGGAGAATTAAGTGCCTTTTTTTTTTTTAAAGATTTTATTTATTTATTTGACAGAGAAAGACACAGCGAGGGAACACAAACGGGGAGTGGGAGAGGGAGAAGCAGGCTCCCCGCCGAGCAGGGAGCCCGATGCGGGACTCGATCCAGGGACTCCAGGATCATGACCTGAGCCGAAGGCAGTCGCTTAACCAACTGAGCCACCCAGGCGCCCTTAAGTGCCTTTTGATAGTAAAGCCCCAAGTCAAGCTATAAACTATTTCTACATTGCTAATGTAGACAATAAGCTAGGCTCTGGGCAATAACCCATCATCAACAAATGGGGGGACAAAAGAATAGGATGGTTTCTGCCCTTGGGGCCTTATGCAAATGCAAGAAAAGACCCACAGAGGCAACAGTCAATTAAATCAGTCATCACAACTTACTCTAAAGGTCTCAAGAAAAGTCAAATATCTACTGGCAACAAAGCACAGACCGCCATGTTTAAGCTGGGAACGAATCACATGAAGGAAATGATCCCTGTAACATGGCTAAAGGAGAATCGGAAGACAGTGGGAAGATTCAGTGAGCCCCATCTTCAGAAAAGGACAAAATACCTTTGAGGCTCCCTTTCATGATCCCTGAGAGAGCTTGAAACTATATACAAGGGATTAAGACAATAAGGACTTTGTAAGATGCAGAGCCATTTACGGTTTCTTCATCTTTTCTACGTTGTTTGTGTTCTGTTTTCTCTTTGTGATCAGCACCTGGATGCCTTAAAATAGAAAAGTCTTCTGTGTTTGTCTTTGGAGAGTATGAAGGGGACAAACTCTGAAGGATGGTGGCAGCTTCTGAAGGAAAGGAAGATGGATTGATTTCCTGGAGGCTGCCGCAGAAGGGGGAGAGACCGAGTAGGATTTCAGGAGAAACCCCGGAGCTGCCACAGAAAATACATCGTCAAGTCCCGCCAACACTGGCCACCAAGCACATGGTGCCACATCTCCTACGCCACAGCCCGAATAGTATCACGGTCCCCTTGGGTCTTGCTACTCCGTTGACGAGAATTGCCTTTGGCTGGTAGATTGAAGCCAGTTCTCTTATGGGGCAGTTTTCTAGGAAGAGGTGAAGAGCTTGAAGAAAGCATAGAACACATATAAATAGAGTAAGGCAGGAGCGCTCCAGCCAAAGGCATAGTCAAGTCTGGGGTAGGAGACTGACAGACGCCACCTGGCCTCTCACGGCTCTTGTGATCCTCAATGCTGACCACAGAGAGCACTTACTATGGAAGTTGTACTCATGCCTCTTACATGGGTTTGGAGATTTCTTCTCCCCAGGACCCAGGGTGGCTCACAAACAAAAGAGGGAAATGCTTACATGGAAGAATGATGAGCAGATGAACATCTTTGTCCTTTGGGTCCCACTTTCTTTTGGCAAGTGCTCACTGAGCACCCTTGGGAGATGACAGAGCTCAGGACAATTCAAAGGACAGTCCTGGTTTGAATCCTGCTCTGTCACAGACCTAACTTCATTCCTCCAAGTGTCAGTCTCCCTAGAGACCTACCTGATTCTCCGATAATACCATGCAGCCCAATTGCCCAAGTGTCTCCAGTTATTTGCAGCTCCTCAGACAAATTCCTCTCTCCCACCATCTTGCCTTGGTGAATGCTATATAGTGGAGCCGGGATTTGAATCCAGGTCCATTTGATGGCACAGCCTCAGCCCTTACTCTCTCCGTTACAGTTCCGGGCGCATCACTGACAGCCAACATGCACAGAACAATGCATATGAGCTAGTCCTCTGAAACCTGGACACGTGTCTCATGCATACACAGAACTCAAATCTGCACCAGCAAATTGCAGGCCAGTTTTCCAAAGGACCAGAAACTGCTCCCAACATCTTGAGGAGAGGCTGATAATTGTGCACAGAAGCTCCTGCTCACACACACACAATTACCCGGTTTTCACATGCAAATATCCATCTGCACATGGTTTCTTTGGTAAATGCCAACTTCATAGGTGCAATCCAGGTGCCCAAATTTGAGAACTTGGCATAGAGAGGTGCACTCAAGCTCTGAGTCAGTTATGGACTGGGATCATTATTATAATTAGTCCCAATGGATATGTCTGTCACTCAATAACAATGGTGGATGATTCTGTCTCACTCCTTCATCTCTTTACCCCCCCTCCTCCCCTCACCCCTCTTATAAGAAAACCAGCCACATCTTGCTTCCCTGTCCTCCCCACCCCCACACTGCCTTTTAAAATGAAAAGCCCAGATGTGGGTGACCCATCTGTAGTGTGTGTCACGTTTTTAGCATCTTCTTTATTTAGAGCAGGGGAGAAAGGGACTCATTAGACAGGAAGTCCACAATGAAATTAGGAAACATTTGATCAGACCATTGTCCCAACACAATATGGGCAATGAGGGAAATGCTGGAGTTGGCTGCAAACCCTAAATGCGTTACAGCTTCAGTGGCTTGCTCATCACTCACTTCCCCGTGCTGACCACGAAAGGGAGCCCAGCAGCTCTCTAGGTAGGATCCCTGCTTCTAAAAGTAGGGCTGCCATTACGGGCAAATTCTCCCTCTTTCTTTTTGAAGACTTTATATTTTTAGAGCAATTTTAGGTTCACAGAAAAATCGAGAGGAAGGTACAGATGTCTCCTGTCTACCTTCTGCCCCCACACATGCACAGCCTCCCCCATTACCAACCTCCCCCATTCCTCAGAGTGGTGCCTTTGTTGCGACCCATGAACCTACATTGGCGTGTCATCATTGCCATCATCCAGATGACCATATTTACATTACGGTTCACGCTTGGTGTTAATTCTAAAGGGTTAGGCAAAGGGTGATGATATATACCCATTATTATAGTATCATACAGAGTATAGTCACTGCCCTAAACATCCTCTGTGCTCCTCCTATTCATCCCTTCCTCCCCCAACCCCTTGGCAACCGCTGATGTTTTTACTTTCTCTATATTTTGACCTTTTTTGTAATATCATAAAGTTGGAATTCTACAGTATGTGGCCTTTTCAGATTGGCTTCTTGCACTTAGTAATGTGCAATTAATTTTCCTCCATGTCTTTTCATGGCTTGATTAACTCGTTTTTGTTTGTTTGTTTTTAGTGCTGAATAATGTTCCATTGTCTGGAGGGACCACAGTTTATTTGGCAAATTTTCTTTTCCCTTGTGGCTTCACTCTGCCACGGCAACTGGGGCATCTGAAGTCTCTGGGAGTTAGGACACCCTGGACCTTCACCAGCCTCAGTCCTTCACTGCTGTTTAGGAGCCAGTGGTGGGGAGAAATAAATCCTCCCAAAGCATCTAGCTTGGCAGGAGGCTTTTACTTCAGTTTCTTGGCTTATGAAGGGCAGAGGTTTGCTGCCAGGGACCTATGCCAAGGGCTTGATGCATGAAAGCCATTCTTAAATCTCAGTTCCATTTCTGGTGTCTCAACTCGTTTATTAAGCAGAGCAGAAGGTCAAGAATATACAGGCTCCAAAACAGAGACACTAACGATACGTTCACGCTCTGGGGAAACCATTTGGCTATGAGAATGTCCAGTCACATCTCCAAATACTTAATCCACATTGCATCAAAATCAACCCAATACTACAGGTAAGCTGAAATGAAGGCACAAAGAGGTGATGTCTGCAGCCCTGATCTAAGAGAGAAAAGACTGGGTTTCATAGAATGAAGATGGGCTCTCACATTGACTTGGTCACTAGCTTTGGGCTTTAAGAACCCTTAACCTCACCTGTAACAGAGTTGAGAGAGGTTGTCTTACCTCCCTGAAGGTTATTGTGAAAGTACAGCATGGAGGTAGTTATTAAAGCAATCAGGAAAACTAAAACATCGTATCAAAGTGTTTAGTTTCATTACCAATAGGCCACACAGCAAATTCTCTGCCATTTGTGATATTAGAATTCACTCCTCATGGGGCGCCTGGGTGGCTCAGTCGTTCAGCCTCTGCCTTTGGCTCAGGTCATGATCCCAGGTTCCTGGAATCGAGCCCCACATCGGGCTCCCTCCTCGGCGGGAAGCCTGCTTCTCTCTCTCCCACTTACCCTGCTTGTGTTCTCTCTCTGGCTGTCTCTCTCTGTCAAATAAACAAATAAAATCTTAAAAAAAAAAAAAAAGAATTCATTCCTCATGGTGCTAAATCCATTGCTTCTTTATCTGTTTCAGTGGCATACAAGATTTGCCATTCTCAAAAGGCATGGAAAATTCATTTCTTGTTCTAAGTTTACAGAGCACAGCGTTGAGGATCGAGCACAGGAACTTGAATAGGAGCAGTTGACGAAGTAAGTCAATCCATGCCAGCATTAACTGATCCGAGCTCAGCATCTGGCACATAGTAGGCACTCAAAATACACTTGCTCAATCAACTAATGAATGAAAAATATGTATGGAGAGACAAGTCTCCTTACTCAACAAACACTCAGTGACCAACTTATGTGTACATACCTCTGCTGTTTACCCAACACACAAGTTTAATCAGAACACCTCTGTCCTAAGTCAGTTCTCCACCAACTTTCCCTGGAGAACTTTGGTGAGCAACCAAAGGAAATAAACAAACAAACAAAAAACAAAAACCATCCTAGTCTTATTTAAGCTCCTTTAATTAACAATCCCAGCAAGTTTGTCTCTCCACCAACTATCAGTTAAAGAAAGAGGGAATAAAATACAGAAGCATACAGAAAACAGTGATAAGTGACCATTGACAACAGAGCAACCAAAGGAGGTGACAGGAAAATTAGAAGCAACTTTATAAGAATCATGAGTTTGAGGTAAAGACCTTGGGGACATTGATATATATATATTTTTTAAAACATTGTAGTATACAAGTCTAAGTTTCTTACATTATTGCCTTAATAATTAATTCAGTTATTGCATTAACTCGTTGCTGCCAGGGACCTATGCCAAGGGCTTGAATGATAACACTGAAATGAACTTAACCCTTTCTTAATAACTCACCCTATATTGTTTAAAAGGCAGGAAATGTCTGTGATAAATTTCAGCAAAGCCTTATGTTAAACCCAGATCATGCATGAAGGGTAGTTCATCGTAAAAGCTTCTTTCTTTTCATTTTCCACTATCCCTCTAAATCTGTTCTGTGGGATAATGGTCTCACTGTTCCTGGATGAAACTTCGGGAAATCTCTATGGCTTTTCTGGTTCTCTTAGGTAAAATCCTACAGTCCAGGGCCAGGGACCATTTCCTTGTGTCTTCCACCTGCAGATGACACTTACCATACCTGAGTGGTCCCACTGATGTTCTTCCTTGCTTTGGGAACATTGGTTGCCTTACTCTACAATCCTCCTTCTAAGATCCCCCTTGACTTAGCCACATCCTGGGTGAAGGACCCGGGAAGAAGGGCACAGAACCTGTGCAATAATTTTACAGAGACTTTCTGTCAACACTTGCATCTCGGGTCCTGTTTCACACCTCGATTTGCTATCTGATATCTATGCTATCTCGTTGCTTTGGTCCAAACTTCCAATTTAACATTTGATTACATTGGAAACTTTCCATATAGAATAATATACACTGGGGAGGGCAATGAAGTCTTTTTTTTTTTTATTATTCTTATGTTAATCCCCATACATTACATCATTAGTTTTAGATGAAGTGTTCCATGATTCATTGTTTGTGCATAACACCCAGTGCTCCATGCAGAATGTGCCCTCCTCAATACCCAACACCAGGCTAACCCATCCTCCCACCCCCCTCCCCTCTAGAACTCTCAGTTTGTTTTTCAGAGTCCATTGTCTCTCATGGTTCGTCTACCCCTCCGATTTCCCCCGCTTCATTCTTCCCCTCCCGCTACCTTCTTCTTCTTTTATTTTTCTTAACATATATTGCATTATTTGTTTCAGAGGTACAGATCTGAGATTCAACAGTCTTGCACAATTCACAGCGCTTACCAGAGCACATACCCTCCCCAGTGTCTATCACCCAGTCACCCCATTCCTCCCACCCCACCCCCCACTCCAGCAACCCTCAGTTTGTTTCCTGCAATTAAGAATTCCTCATATCAGTGAGATCATATGATACATGTCTTTCTCTGTTTGACTTATTTCACTCAACATAATACCCTCCAGTTCCATCCACGTCGTTGCAAATGGCAAGATCTCATTCCTTTTGATGGCTGCATAATATTCCATTGTATATATATACCACATCTTCTTTATCCATTCATCTGTCGATGAACATCTTGGCTCTTTCCACAGTTTGGCTATTGTGGACGTTGCTGCTATAAACATCGGGGTGCACGTACCCCTTTGGATCCCTACTTTTGTATCTTTGGGGTAAATACCCAGTAGTGCAATTGCTGGATCATATGGTAGCTCTATTTTCAACTTTTTGATGAACCTCCATACAGTTTTCCAGAGTGGCTGCACCAGCTTGCATTCCCACCAACAGTGTAGGAGGGTTCCCCTTTCTTGCATCCCCGCCAACATCTGTCGTTTCCTGACTTGTTAATTTTAGCCATTCTGACTGGTGTGAGGTGATATCTCATTGAGGTTTTGATTTGGATTTCCCTGATGCCGAGCGATATTGAGCACTTTTTCATGTGTCTGTTGGCCATTTGGATGTCTTCTTTGGAAAAATGTCTGTTCATGTCTTCTGCCCATTTCTTGATTGGATTCTTTGTTCTTTGGGTGTTGAGTTTGATGAGTTCTTTATAGATTTTGGATACTAGCCCTTTATCTGATATGTCATTTGCAAATATCTTCTCCCATTCTGTCGGTTGTCTTTTGGTTTTGTTGACTGTTTCCTTTGCTTTGCAAAAGCTTTTTATCTTGATGAAGTCCCAATAGTTGATGGCAATGAAGTCTTTACCAGGATAGTCATTCAGCAGGCAGAATTACTCATGTACCAAAGGGTCTGGATAGCAATTTTATTTTTCCTATATTAGGAAACATCCGAATTTTTCATGAAATGTTTCCAATTTAAATCCAGCTGTTTGAAAACATGTAAGTAGCCAAAAGATGGAAAAGTGAAGTTCAGAATAGCAAAAGAGCCCTGTTTTTGCTATCATTATTTAAATGCAATGTGACCACACATGGAATTGTACATCACAAAATCGGATCCAAGTCCAGATTTGGATGCTGAATTTTTCTATACCTGGAAGAACCTACTAATGCCTCTGAACTCAATTTCTCAATAAGCAATAAAGAAATTTATGTACTGTATCCTGAGAATCTAATAATGTAAGTAGCTACCCTCTTGTGAAAAACTTATATTTTATTTGGAATATAAATAATTTAAAAATGCAACTTATGCCAAAGAACTTGTGTTGGTTTTACGATATGTTCACAAAATTCTTTGATACTCCTTCCTTCAGAAAGTGGATTCTAATTCTCTGTCCCTTAAGTGTGAGCTGTATTTAGTAACTTACTTCTGGCAAGTAGAATGTGGACAAAGTGACAGTGTATGACCTCCAAGATTAGGACATCAATGGCACTGTGGCTTCTTCCTTCCTCTCTCTTAGATCACTCTTTCTGCGAGAAGCCAGCCACAATGTCATGAAGACACTTGGGCAATCCTATGGAATGGTCTACACTGTGGGAACCTGAGGTTTCCTCCTAACAGCACATGAGGGCGCCATCTTGGAAACAAACCCTCCAGCCCCAGTCAAGCCTTCACATGTAGACACCCCAGTTGACAGCATGACTGCAATCTCATAAGAGACTCCAAGCCAGAGCCACCCAGCTTAGCCAACCGCATACACCTGACCCACAAGGACTGTGAGTTAACAAATGTCCACTGTTTTAACCCAGTAAGTTTTGGAGTAATTTGTTGCACAACAATAGGGAACTAACAGAATTGACCAGATTTTCTATTTTGTCTGTTCTGAGAATCTACCATATTCATGAGATCAGTGATTTCAGAAAAACGAAAACAGAAAACCCACAAATCTCACTTTTTGAATCAAAAAAATAGCATTTCCAGATTTTTATCATCAAGATAAATGATTTGTATCATTAAGACACCATTCTCAAATCTGGCCCCTTTAAATCAAGAGCTCATTGAAGGTGATAGGTATACCCAGCAAATCCACATGGAAGTTAAAATTATTTTTAAATGAATGGTAAAAGCACAGATTTTCACTACTCTAAACTGTGCTCTGTACGGGACTGACAATGAAAACCCTAACAAGGCATCGAAAGCTACTTCTAGTCATGTCTTGTGTTGGCTTCTTTTTATAAGGCTATCAATTTGCTTTTTATTTATTTTGGAATCCTTTTTTTTTTTTTTTTTTAAGTAGGGTTGGAGCCCAAAGCAGGGCTTGAACTCGCAGCCCTGAAAGTAAGATCTGAGCCGAAGATCAAGAGTGGGATGCTTAACCAAATGAGCCACTCTGGCCCCCTGGAAATTGTTTTTAAAAAAGAAAGCAGATACAGGCTTATTATGAAGATAAAACTTACCTTTTGTGAGAATGAGATCAAAGGCGCTTAAAACACTAATGGAGGGGCGCCTGGGTGGCTCAGTCATTAAGCATCTGCCTTCGGCTCAGGTCATGATCCCAGGGTCCTGGGGTTGAGCCCTGCATCCTGCTTGGTGGGAAGCCTGCTTCTCCCTCTCCCACTCCCCCTGCTTGTGTTCCCTCTCTTGCTGTTCCTCTCTCTGTCAAATAAATAAATAAAATCTTAAAAAAAAAAAATAAAACACTAATGGATGTTTACACAGCACACAGAATAATGACATCATGCATCTGTAGGGAGTTTACGATTACATGGCCATATTTCATTTAATCATGCCAACAATCCTGGGGAGCAGGAATTATTTTTCTCATTTTGCAAATGTGATCGTGCAAAACCTACTCATGTGAGAATCGTCTACCACTTACCTCCTCTTCCAGACCTCTAAAGAAAACCCTCTATGCATGAGCCTACTTTCTCCTTTGCTCTCCCCTCCTAAAAATGTAGGATCCTTTCTGCAAGGAGGCAAAAACAGAAATGCTGAGGATGGGCAAGGTGGGGGTGAATGAAAGTTTCACCAGCTACAGTTAAGAGAGTGTAAGACAAGTCCTTGGGAGACAGGATGTTGAGGAGAGAGAGACATTGGAGCAACTGTGGGGTATGAAGGAAGAGAGGTTTTCTTTCTTTTTTTTTTTAATTCAAATCAATTTAATTAACATATGGTGTATTATTATTTTCAGAGGTAGAATTTAGTGATTCATCTGTTGTATATAACACCAAGGCTCATTCCATCATGTGCCCTCCTTAATGCCCATCACCCAGTTACCTCATCCCCCCGCCCACCTCCCCTCCAGCAACCCTCAGTTGCTTCCTAGGGTTAAGAGTCTTTTATGGTTTGCCTCCCTCTCTGATTTCATCTTATTTTACTTTTCCCTCCAAAGGGAAGAGAGATTTTAATGATTTTATGGACAGTGTATTTGCATCTCCTTTAACTTCATTTGAGATATGTGAGAAATTCAGAGAATTTGCTTTCATTATTTTCGCCTATTGAACTGCTTCTTCAACATATCATTTTAAAACTCCTGGGTTTTGGGGCGCCTGGGTGGCTCAGTCGTTAAGCGTCTGCCTTCGGCTCAGGTCATGATCCCAGGGTCCTGGGATCGAGCCCTGCATCAGGCTCCTCGCTCTGCGGGAAGCCTGCTTCTCCCTCTCCCACTCCACTCCCCCTGCTTGTGTTCCCTCTCTCACTGTGTCTCTCTCTGTCAAATAAATAAAATCTTTAAAAAAAATAATAAATAAATAAATAAAAAATAAAACTCCTGGGTTTTAAGATGGCACATTTGAGAATGTTCGGGTGCAGAGAGTATATAAATGACCTTCCCAGGAATCCAGATCTTCTAATTAAATCAAGTGTTTTTTCCACTTTGTCACTTGGCCTTCTCGTTCATTCTCTCATGCGACAAATAGTAACTGATCACATAATAGACCAGGCACTATCTTAGGCCTTGAGGAAATAACTTAGCTCAAAGCTGCAAAATCTGTCATTTTGAAACTCCCCAGAAGAGGGGGAGACCTAAATCCAGTCACCTTTGGGTCTGATTGTTCCCCACCTGGGTGGACCCTTTAATTACCCAAATGCAAAGCACGCACCCACCTGTGATTCAGAGCTAAAGCTGGGAAATGACAGTAATACTATGTTTTAGAATGAGAACAAAAGCCTTGTCTAATTGTAAATTTTTACCTACGGTTGAGCCAAAGTGTTTGTTGATTTGTTTCTTTTGTTGTGGTTCTTTTTATTTTTTGAGAGATGGAGTGGCCGGAATTTTCCTTTTCTCTACGGGGATCTGGTGTACCCTGTGCCGGTAAATCTTTGTTTCTCTTGAGGAGAGGAGGACATTCGGGCGTGATCCTCATGTTAGTATAAAAGAAGGTGCACTGTTGAAAAAGGCTCTTTGCAGTTCAGGCTATACTAGAATGTGGGTGTCCTGCACATTGTGTTATTTAAGACCAAATAAAACACACCTTGGGAAATTCATCAGTGTTAGAATACCGTGTTCCACCAGGCTAGCCGTTCTGGGGCCATTCCCACCACCTTAGAATACAGAATGAGAGCCTGGGAAGTAGCCCCAGGCCTGGATGAAGAGGAAAACAGTGAACATTCCTGTCTTCTTGGACAAGCATCCCCCATTCCACCTGACTACTTCCTTGATCTTTTTTTTTTTTTAAGATTTTTATTTACTTATTTGAGAGAGAGATAGTGAGAGAGAGAGAGAGCACAGAGGGAGTGGGAGAGGGAGAAGCAGACTCCCCGCTGAACAGGGAGCCCGATGCGGGGCTCGATCCCAGGACCCTGGGATCATGACCTGAGCCAAAGGCAGACGCTTAATGACTGAGCCACCCAGGTACCCCTACTTCCTTGATCTTGACATTTTCTCCTCTTTTGGGTTCTAAAACTGCACTCCTTTTTGGTTCTCCTCCTACGTCACTGGACGCTCTTATCCATACTTCCTTTTTGGCCTTCTTCCTCCACCCAAGTTCAATGACCTCAGGACTTGGTCGCAAATCTTTCTCTCTTCTGTAGCTACACTCTGACCCTCTACAAGCTCATCCAGTACTTAGGCGTTAACTACCATCTCTGTTTTGATGACTCTTAAATTTATATCTCTAGCCTTTAACTTTTCCTTGAACTTGAAACTTGCATATCTAACTGCTTTCTCAACATGGTCACACAGTTACCCAATACACATGTCTACTGGAACTTTTAAAAAGACCCTTGATTTGGGCCCCAAACCTTTCCTCCACAAATATTCCCTTTCTAAGGAAACAGTGCCCACTCCTTTGCTCAACGAAAACTGGGAGTGGGGTTGAATTCTTCCCTTTTTTCCCCCTCATTCATAACTGGTCAGAAAGTTGCTCTCACTCTGTGTCCGATGCACACTGACTCCTTCCCGTATCCACTTCCACGGCCAACACACAAGGCTATTCCAATAGCCTCCTACTGGTGTCTCTGCTTCACCCATCTGCTACGTTTTCAACAGCCATGACCCTCTTTGAGTGACATCCCCTGCTGCATTTGGAATCAAAGTCAAGCTCCTTACCATGTCTACAAGCCACCTGACTCTCCAAATTCATTTCCATTTTATATCATTCTCCCCCTCACTTCAGCCATGATGGCCTCCATTTAGGGGAAGGAAAAACCTCACCACTGTACCCCGCATGCCAGACCAGCAGTGACAGCACTGTCCCAAGGGGGAACGGGTGGTCCTGGGCCTGCTGGGAGACAACACTGGGATCCTGGTGCAGACCCTCATGATGGAGAGACAGAGGCAACATCAGAGACTCACCTCAACTGGGCACCTGGCACATGGGACACCGTGAGAAACTCGGAGGGCACCAGAGAGGCGAGGGGACATCAGAAGGTAGGTTGCAGCTCCTACCGCACTGTAATCTACAGTATTAATAGAAAGGGGACCTCCCCACTATGTGACCTAAGACATTCAGGTTTTGCACCAATGAATCAGATAGAGCGGCTGCCCTGTAGGACTCTCCAGCCTAGTTGGAGAGACAGACAGATAAACAAATAATGGCAATACAGTGTGATAAGGGCTCTCACAGGAATAGCTAATAAGACCGATAGCACAAAGACAGCAGCGGGTAATACTTGCTCCAGGGGAGCACTAAGCAGACGCGCCATCAGAGGATTATTCCACTGTGGCTGGAGTGATGGCGCCTATGGGCTTTTCTAGAGAAAATTTTCCAGATGATCACACTTTAGATTTCAATATTAAAAAAAAGAAAAAAGGAAAAAGACTAGGGTTATGTATAGAGAGACAAAGAAGACCATCTTTATTAAATGGTGCTCTTGATTTAAAAGTGCCAGTAAAAACATGAATTTGCAATTTTTGCCGAAGGGGGAAAAAGCCATATTAAGTTGCATTAGGTTTTCTTTGTGTACACTTTCTAGTACCGTGCCAATATTATTAATATCCTTGCCTCTTCAGGGGTATGTTTTTTATTATAGTCCCTGAGAATTAGGAAGCCACCAAGGGGAGCGATGAAGGTGCTTTATCTACCGCAGAACAAATGTCGTCATTTTGAGGGTCGCGGGAAGGCAGACACGGATCTGTTGAGAACTGTTTCAGAAGCCAAGAGATGCCAGCAAAGGTTGCTTTTCTTCCTCCCATCTGTGGTCCAAAGGACCCATTTGATTCTCATGCCGATTTTCCTCTGCTGGGAAAGTGAAAAAGAAAACTTCACCCTGAATATTTGTGACTCTTCTCCTTTGGGGACCAGAGCTATTTTTCCTAACACCACAGTTGGAGCATTTCTAGACTTGTTTACATTCCGAAGCTGTCATGATGGAGTAGCCTTTCCAACCTACAGATGGGTCATCGTTTTAATACACCAACCATTTGCTAATGATAAGGAGCACAATTAGATTAGTTTTCTGGAGGCAGGAATCAATATCCTGGTGCATGTGGACCCGATTAGCCATTGCTAGTTAGAGCTCTCAGACATTAATCAAATACCATGTATGGGGCTAACCAACCAATGTGGGAAGCAAAAAAAAAAAAAAAAAAAAGTCTATAGTCTCCCCTTGAATTCTCTAACCTGGTTCACCTTGAAATCAGACCCAAAGACAGAAATCCTTATGTTGGGTCTGCATTAACAGCAGGGAGGCTGCGCTCTTTCACGGGGTCCCGAGCCTTCTGGAGTATGAGGCCGACGTGATGTCATCGGACTCCTTAAACAAACACAGGCTCCATCCTGCAGCCTGGACCCACTTCTCACAGACACTTCTCACTGTGTCAGCTGCAGGCTGGACCCGGCGAGTCAGACCAACACTCCTAGGCCTAAACAATAAATAAAAAGAAATGCTCACTTACTAATACATTATTCATGAAATAGCCCAATTGCCCATCACGCCACGTACTTGTAGTCATACAATTATTCCTGTGTGTTTAAATAATGAATGTTATGTTTGTGTTTACTAACACAAATCGCTCATTAATCCGTATTCAAACCAAACAGTGCCTTATATGAACTCTTCGAAAACTGCACTTGATCAGCTTGTCCACTTCAATGCTAATTCTAAGACATGTGATTGAGCCCTTTAATTTGGCAAAAAACCTATCAGATAAACCAGGCTTGAATAAGGATTCTGCTGATAATGTGGGGCAAATCCAGATGTGATTTAAGATTTGTAGAACATATTGCCAATATTTCTAGCACCTATGTTCTTAATTCCTGATTCTTTAATGCTTCTGAACGTTACCTTGCAAAAACCTATTTATTGCCCCGCAAGCATCTTCAATGTCTTCATAATATCTTTTAAAACGATACTCAGCTAGAAAGCTACAGCACGTGTGTGTACTATCATTACAATTTTTTTCTTCAGAAATAGAAAATCAGATTTGAATGAACTCAAATCCCAAAAGGCTCACCCAAGATTTGAAATTCACAGCCTACAAGAACTGATCAGTTTTTAGGCTCGAGGAAAGCATGTTTTCCCCACCATTCTTAACATTCTCAGCTTTAGACTTGAGCAGGGAGGGGAAATGGAGTTGCTAGGAGCCAGTCGCAGGGCAAACTGAATAGCCCTGGAGAAAGGAGTGCTGGCAAAGAATAAAAATCAGTCTGGAATCAAATCTTGCTTGAATCCTAATTCACAACACATCAGTTGTGTGGCCTAGACACGTGTTGAATGTCTCTGAACCTCTAAGATGAGGGCAGTGATGCCCAAGGTCACGGCGGGGCTCTGAAGGAGAATATGAATACATGTGAATGCTTGCCACAAGGGCCCCCTGGAGTTAGACGTCGCCAAGGACTACTTTCCCGGGCCTCTTCCTTTAATTCTGGTCCTATAGGCCATAATGTTTTGGAAAGCAAGCATCGCATCTGTATCTTTGGAGCCTGGCACTGTGGTGCATAGATTTGACTCAATAAATCATTACTGAGCCAAAATTAACTACCAGAAAAGCCACCAAAAGGACATCTAGGGGACATGTGAATGTTTCTTTTCCCTCTTTCCCAAAAGTCAATATTGCACAGACTCTCTAAGGTAGTAATTTCCAAAAATCAGAAGAAATATTCCAGAAGAGCCAAAGCAAATCCCTCTTGTAATTTCAGGCATTGAAAAGTGTGGTTATTGGAAAAAAAAAAAAAATCTCTTTCATTTCTCTGACCTCTTCCTTTTGTAATTTTGGTGATATTCATGCACGGAAAATGTCGGGCAGGTCATGGAACACAAATATGATGGGTATCCAGATTATTAATTTTAGCTCTGGGTAGACTGTTGGTGAAAACACAAAAGTATGTAAGTAAAGCACGTAGTTATTAGAGAAAGGGCCAAGCTTAAACAAGGAACATCGTTAATATCTGATGGGATCCTCAAGACAAATATATCAAGTGGGAAGCATCTTGCATTTTGATTAGGGATACACCACGAGCTTCCACTTAATGCAAGTATTGAGAGGGGAGATAAAGTGGAGTATCTCTACAATGTGCCTTGGCCATCAAGCCCATAAAAGCAAGGCAAGCAGTCAATGGTCAGACTTCCCGAAGGCACTGGTCTTTGAACAAAGTCATAGAATGCAACTAAGGGCATGCTTTTCTATGAGAAATCATATTTCCAATTCTTAAAGTAAACAAATTCAGCACAATATAGTTTTTAAGTGGACTGCTAGCATTTATATTGTCCATAGGACATGCTGGTGACCAGTGAAAAGTTGAAAAACTTTACAGAAGTTAGAAATGTGTTACCTTATCATACGTTGATTATTTCACATTTTATTATTTAGCATTTCCCGAGTCCAACCAAATCCCACCATGACACTTTTTTTTTGCAGGCAAATTAGGAAGGAGGATGGCCCACCAAAGAGATCTCTCCTGCCAAGTTCTATGTTACTGTTGTTCTCAGCTGAACTGCCGGGTTTTTGTTTTTGTTTTTCTACAATGATTCTCAATTTAGTAAATCACAAGTCTTTATTTACAACCTAAGAATAGCTGAACTGAATGGTCGGCATCCTCTCTTTCTGTGTGCTTAGGGATTAAATCTCTGCCATTTGGAACCAAATTCCCAGTTCCAAAAATATTGGGAGTCCCCACATGAGCCCAGGGCTCTCCCAGGGACTCCAGAGAGCAGTAGAAATTCAACCGAGTCACAGGGGAGAGCATCTGGCAGCTAAGCCTTTGCTACAGTGGTTGTTCAGTCTTCATTCAAATGGATATGGGCTCTGCGAGCCACTTTGTGTTCTAGAAGAAAAACAACAGATGCTGACGCGCAAGAAGGAGAAAGGGCTGAATTTTTCCTTAAAACTCCAAGCCTCCGAATTCATGGTTTCATCCCCAAACCCCTTCTCCACTACTTCCCCTGCCAGAGCTCTCTATTCATTAGACTCCATCATCCCAAGTCAATTCAAACACTCGGTCCAAATCTCCTGTAATGAGGGACTGTTGAGACACGAACACTACACATCCGTCTTAAGTCTCAAGTCTCAAGTTTAGAGTGCTGGCATAACTTTAAATATTAAACAACCTTTTCAGCCTCTGATTATTGTCACTCACTGCAGTAGGCATATGTCGTATTATCTGGTCTGCATTGGTTCTCCTTTTCAGACAAAAGCACCCCCTTTTCCTTAGGTAATTACCCTTTGTGCCAGTTCATACAGTTCTGGGGTATCTGGAGAGATAATGGCCACCCAAGTAGGACCATCTGAGACCTTCCCTAGATTTTGTTATTGGACACTGAGCGAAGACAGCCTTTTTCTTTGAAAGTCACTCTCTGTGCCTTTATAAAGCCTGGAGCTCTCTCTGCAGACTTGCCCACCATACACCCAGGCCCTGGCCATTTGAAAAGATAAATAGAGCCCTGATGACATCAGCTAAATCCTTGGATCCAGTCATGCCTGAGGCCAGTTCAACCTCTGTGCTTCCAACTTACATTCTTCCAACTACACTTTACATTATAAGACTTTTTGTAACTTAGAGTCTTTCCTGTGGCATGCACATTTTTATTCCCCAGATCCCACTTTGAGACTCCTTAATTTATTACTCAACATTTCTCCTACCCAGAAGGCCGGGTTGAAAACTTTCTTCCCACACACCTAAATACAGAACATTGGTCTTTTCTTCTCTTGGGTACAGATCCAGCCAATTTTATTTCATGATAAAAGTGCTTGCCTTACCAATGTAGCTGCTATCCTCAGGGATCTGTCTCCCTGGAAAGTTCTAGTGAAACTTTCTTCTCATTAAGGCACTGGGTTCTTGTTTTACTTCCCTAATACAACTGTCTTTAATTCTACTGTCTAGGTTTTCCCTTCTACTACTTACTTGGCTGGTCTTACTTCCTTTTTTCCTTTCCTACCTTTTCTTTTAATGCTTTCTTAGATCAGGGGTTATTAACAAAGTCCATAGACTATCCATTAATGGACTTTGGGGATTTCTCAAAGTCTCTTAAAATTGTATGCAAGTTTTGCATGAATATACATATGTACACGTATTAGTTATCAATCACTGTGTAACAAATTACCCCATAAATTAACAGCTTTAAACAACAAAAATTAATTATCTAACAGTTTCTGTGGATCAGAAATCCAGACACGGATTAGGTGGGTGCTTCTGCCTCTCAATGTGCAATAATCAGGGTGTTGGTCAGGGATCTTTGTCACACCCAAAGACCCCAGTAAAGGAAAATACAGTTCCAAGCCTACTCATAAGGTGGTTGCCAGGATTTAGCTTCTCATGGATGTTGCCTAGGGACCTACCAGTTCTTTGCCACTGAGTCTTTCAAAGAGCAACTCACAACATGGCAGCTAGCTTTCCTTGGAACCGACCGGGGACAAAGAGAGAGCGAGCAAGACAGATGTCACAGCCTCTTTGTAATCCAATCTCAGTAGTGACATCCCATCCCTTCTGCTGTATTCAAAAGCGAGTCGCTGGGTTTAGCCCACACTCAAGCCCACACTCGTTAGGGGTTGGTCCGTCATCTTACAGGCTGTGTGCCAAAACATATGGTGAAGAGGAAGATGAGCCATACCTTTCATCGTATCTTTTACTTCTGAATTAATGTTTGTATTTTCTTTGTTTCTGTCCCAAGCATTGGTTTTACCCAAAGTCTTACACATTTTCACAAATTACCAGAAATCGCTTCTCTGCCTCTCTGCAACAGGCTGGAGTTTGTCCCCTCTTACAACAGTCTCTCTACAATAGTTTTTGTATCTCCTTCCCTCAAAATGTTTATGATTCAAGATCCTATGTTGTCACATCCCCATTACACACACACACACACACACACACATCCATCTTAGTCCATTGTCAGTTGTGAGAAGTGGAGTGTTTTGATCATACAGGATAAGAATCTTGTCTTGTAGAACACTGGTTCTCATACTTTTTAGGCTCAGAGCCCTTTCCACTCCTGAAAATTATTGAGGACTCTAAAGAGCTTTTGTTTATGTAGGTTACATTCACTGACATGTGCTGTGTTAGACATGAAAACTGAGATATTTTTAAAATATGCATTTACTCTTTTAAAAATAATATACCTGTTAGATGCAAACAAATGTTTTTATGAAAAGTAAAAATATTGTTTTTTTTCTAAAACAAAAAAATATTAATAACTGACAATGTTTTACACGTTTAGAAATCTCTTTAATATTCAACTTAATAGAAGACAGTTGGATTCTTATCTGCTTTTAACTTCATAAGTATGTAGTTTTGGTGCAAGTATATGTCACTGTAAAAAAGAGAAATATTTTATTAGCCTTTTTATGTAACTGTAGATATTTTATTTTGATACTACACCAAAATTTGACAATGGTGGTTTCTTAAAGATTGCAGAATATAATCTGAAACCATAACAATGACTTCTTTTCACATTCTGTTACATTAAAATCCACTGGTCTATCTCATACTTAAAATGGATCTTTTACCAAATGCATGATTTGTAACATCATGCACTGGTCATTTATTGATTCACTGAGATACGCAGATCTCCAAATGTTGACAGATTTTGTTATTAAATATCAAGAACTCACATGCATAAATATCATAGCCGATCTCATCGTGAGCCTTTAGGTATTTACTGGGAAGTAGCCATGCTGCTTCACAATGTTTGACACAAGGTTTCCAAAATTCTAATTTTCACTTGAAAGCTCAAATTTTATCATTGGCTATAAATACTACTAGTTATTCTCTTTGAAGTAACAGGCCCACTTCATCCATTTTTGAGAAAATATTTGCCAAATACCCAGTCTAAATAACCATTGTTTGTCTGTCAGTTGTTTTTTCAAATAAAATAGCGTTCCATGGAAAAAAGGAGGTAATTCAACTCCTTGCTTTTTTTCCTTGAGACAACCATTGAACTTTGGCACACCGCAGAATGTTTGAATCACCCATCCCATTTCATCACACAGAACACTAAAAAGATGTAAAGTGTTGAGATTTAATGAAATTAATCATTTCTACTGCTTTATCAAGATCACTTTTTTAAAAGATGTAATTTTTTGAGAGGGAGAGAGTGAGCAAGAGAGAGAAAGCACAAGCAGGGGGAGGAGCAGAGGGAGAGGGAGAGGCAGACTCCCTGCTGAGTAGGGATGCCCACATGGGGCTCGGTCCCAGGACTTCGGGATCATGACCTGAGCCAAAGGCAGACACTCAACCGACTGAGCCACCCAGGCGCCCCTCAAGGTCACTTTTGACCAACACTGGCTTTTCTTTTTTTCTGTTCAGTGTGGTAAAGTATACGACCACCACTAATGCAGTCTGCTGCCAATGCCTGGAACCATCCTAAGACGCCAGCATTCTACCCACCATGTTGATGCTTTTCCATCAATAGCAGAAATGTCAACACTTGAAAAAGGCAAATGACACCTTAGTATTATTTTGAAAACAGTTTTGACTTCATGGGCACATTGAATGTGTCCTGGGGACCCCCGGGGGCCCCTGACTATACCTTGAAAACCATTGTAATAGACTGTTTTATATTTCTAATACTTAGTATTACACTGGGGGAGCAGAATTTGATATATTATGTGCTCACTTCTGCTTATCTAGATCTGATGGGAGAAGAGACCTCTAATAAAATTACTTTTGATTTATTGAGTATGAACCATCCAATATTTCCCAAATGTCACTAATTCACAAGTTTTGCCAGAGAAATATAGTCATTTCTTAAACTTAAATATTTTAAAAGGCCTTTTATCAAGCTGGAAATGAGTACCACAAATGGAAGAAATGTATCAATACCCCTAAAATAAATATATAACAACTCAAATCTTTAAAGAATTGTTCATCGAGTGTGCTACCTAAAATCATTCCAGGTACCACCGTCGACAGCTCATGGACACTTTTAGCAAGACTGCAACCATCTCTCCCTACCTTTGAGCTCATTCGCTTTGCCAAATTCTGTTGTGTGCAAATTTATTTCCATGTTTCTTTTAGATTCTTCTATCTATCTACAGATTGCAAGTCACTCCTGTTGGGAATAATTAGAAAAGAGGAAACTGGGGCATTGGGAAACACAAAGGGGAGGTAAAGCAAATGGCAGCGAAGAATTAGAAGTTTGGGCATGAAGCTCTGGGAGGGGTAAAGGGAGAGGAGGAGAGAGAGGCCAGAGCCCCTGCATTGCCCTCCAGGATCTGGGGAGGCAGGGAAATGATGTGAGTGTAAAAGGGACTAGTAGATGTTCTTCGGTGTGACCAGTGTGGGGCTCTGGCATCAGAAACAAAAATGCCTACCTGGCTGTGTTAACTAAGACTTGCCGCAAAAACTTTCCACTTGAAATATCCAAGTACTTTCGTGTCTATGAGACCGAGGCAGGATACGGAACACAGGCATCACCAAGTCTAAGTTATACGAACAGAGAAGCTTCGTGGCGGCTGCCTAGCTCAGTTGGAGGAGTGCATGACTCTTGATCTCGGGGTTGTGAGTTCGAGCTCCTCACTGGGTGTAGAGATTATTTAAACAAATGAAACTTTTAAAAAAAGAAAGAAAAAAGAAAAGCATTGAGCATTTGGAGGAAAGGAGCATACCAGCACCCATGAATGCACACATACACATTGTCTCTTACTATATTTTCTGCAACGAATCCAAATAAATTTGAAAGCCTCTTGTAACTGTGGGGAGAAGAGATCATGAAAAGTCTTCATTTAGCAAAAGAATGTAATGGAAATTAACACTATGTCTATTATAACCCACGGAGGTTGTGGAAATGCCTTACCTATTCTTATTTCTTCTGTTATCTTTATTGCTTTGTGCTAGCAAACATGTTATAAAGTATTTATGAAGCCTTTTACTGGTTCACTTGTTACCTTGGTTCTTAAAAACTATCTTTGCCATAAGGCAGTGTTTTCAAGGTTGAATGGAATACGTTAGGTGTCATGGGTGGGAAAGGACTTGAGCCCCTCACCCTTCCTTCTGCAAGAACATCTCTGCTTTGACCTACTTGCACATCAGTCTTCTCCCAAAGATTTTATCTGAGGATTGGGCTCTGGTGCTATAAAAGAAAAAGAAATGTTTAAGTACGAAAGCCAAGGTCATAAAGTCTAAAGTCCCTCGACAGGAATTCTCCTTCCAACTTTCAATAAAATGACTAAATGTTACAATGCCAAAATAATATGCAAAATAACATGAACAAGCACATCATAAAAGAGAACGCCCACATAGCCAATAGGCATATAAAAAAGTGTTTGACTTCTTTAGATATCAGGAAGATGCAAATCAAAACCATAAAAGATGCTGTTGCATACCCACCAGAATAGCTAAATTTACAAGATGATGATATGAAGGTGTTGGCAAAAAAAAAAAAAAGGAAAACTGGAACTTTCACTGAATGTTGGTGGGTGTGCAAATTGGTATAACCAATCAGAAAAACAGCAATATCTACTAAAACTGAAAATGCGCATACTGTGCAATCCTGCATTCAGACTCCTAGGTACATACTCAATGCAAGGGCATCAAAGACATTCAAGAATGTTTTTAACAGCACCATTGTTAATAGGTAAGAACTAGAGACAAAACAAATGCCACCACCAAGATAGACAATTAAATAGCAGCACATTTAGGGGCCCCGGGGTGGCTCAGTTGGTTGAGCATCTTACTCCTGATTTTGGCTCAGGTCATGATCTCAGGGTCTTGGGATCGAGCCCCGCTTTGGGTTCTGTGCTCAGCAGGGAGTCTGCTGGAGATTCTCTCTCTCTCTCTCTCCCTCTGCTCCCCTTTATCTCTCTCTCTCTCTAAAATAAATAAGTAAATCTTTAAAAAAAAATAAAATAAATGGCATATTTCTATAATGGAAAACCACACAGCAGAGAAAAGGAATAGCTACTGCTAGATATAATAGCATGGATGAAAAGAAGCCAAGGACAAAAGAGAGTATACTCTACAATTTCATTTATACAATGCTCCACAAATAGGCAAAACTAATCTATAACAATGGGAGTCAAGACAAGAATTAGGGGAAGCAAATGGGGGAGTTCCAAGGCAGCGGGGAGGCTTCTGGTATACCACCAGTGTTCTATTTCCCGATCTGGGGGGTGTCACTCAAGTTCCCTTTGTGAAAATTAATCAAGTTATATACACATGATTTGTGCACACAATTTTATTTCAATAAGAAATTTACTTGTAGAAAAGAGTAATATGTAGTTTAATTTTTAATTATGTAGAATTTTAGGATCCCCTAGTGTCTCGGTATTTCTGTAAGCCCCTCCCCCTTTCAGTTTTATTTTCTAGATTCTGAACCGATTAAAATTTTGCTTCCTTTCTTTCAAAAAGTTCCATTATAATGGATTTTTTTACTCTAAAAGCAGAAGAGCTTGCTCTCCTTATTCTTGTACACCTGCCCTAGAAAGATGAATTGATAAACTAATTGAATACATGGGTTTTGAGCACCTCCATGGGCCAGGCAATGTGCTTGGCTCTGGAAATGGGCAAATGAAAGGAACAGACACAGTTCTGGCCAAGGGGGAGTTCACTCTCTAACAAGAGAAATCCACAGGTAAAGCAGAGAGTGTGTTAAGTGCCATCAGGATGCTGGGGGGGGTGGGTTGTCACACTGCAGGGTAGATGTCTCTTCTCACGTCTGTGGGACCATATTTTTCTTCCCTATTTTGGACGGTGGGTTGCACTTACAGTTAGTACCACAGAGCGTGACGACTCACAATTGTTCTCTAATTGTTTCCTCCTGTTAACCTATCACCCCAAATTGTGTATAGGGAATTGGTCTGACTCTGTATCTCCGGTTGGACTTAATTCTGGGCAAGAATTAGACCCTGTAAGAGGTGGCAGGAGGAGCTGGGGAGGGATGTCTATCAAGAAAGAGAATTTTCAGGAGAAAAGATGGGGGTGGGTGGCGTGGCTGAGACTCAAGCAGGAGCCGAAGCACCCCTTGCTGAAGGGATGTCAGAGGGCAGGAGCCTGAGGATGGTGGCAGGTGGTCATCTCCCAGAGCTTGGGTGTCCAGGCACTCAGAACCTTCTAGAACCAACTACCTGGCTGAATTACAACAAGGAAAAAAAACCAAAAAAACAACTCTGATTTAAAATTTCTACGGTGGAAGCCAGGATATGTTTGAGGATAGAAGAGGATCGCTCCAAAAAAAGGTCCCTACAGCATTAGAAACTTCCTTGACAACTCGTCTGCTGCGGCTAACACCTTGACATCCTCCTACCACAGGGATTTAAGAGATGGTGCAGGGCTCACCTGATAAGATTCATATAAGGAACTTGCACAATGCCAAGATTCCCAGCAGCAAAACACTAACAACTTAGGATCCAAGAGAGAGAAAAATGGTGGTGTGGGAGGGAGGGGACAGAGGGAGGGCGGGAGGGATTGCTTTCCATGGCCAGAAGGCACAGAGACGCTGAGAGACAAAGGGATGGGTGCAGTGGTCAGAGGCCAAAAGGACGCTGCCTTCATTTCTCAAATTACCAGAGAATGAGCCTGATTCCAACTCTCCATCTGGTAACCTAACTAGAACATTCTATAACCAGCAGGGCCCCCATCAAGCTGGGATTGTTGTGGCTATTATTATTATGTATTATGTTTTGATATTCAAATATCTCCATTATGCAGCCAATCCCCTTAAATGCCACATTCTATATAAATGCTTTCCAGAATAGCCTGTCTCGTTTTCAGAGTTTATCAACTAATTATATAGGACCCCAGGTCCACCTACCTCTTTACCATGATATTCAAGGCAATTAAATAACAAACAAAACTCTGGGCATCATTTTTTAATTCCTATATAATGGGAGTCAAAGAAATGTAAGTACCTCCAAAGATTCACAGGGTTGTGCTTCCTGCCTTTGCATTGATTCTCCGTGGCCGAGCCGCATGAACCCTGGTCCCCTAACAAGCATTAACACGCCACGGAGTATGGGTTCCCGGGTAGCAGACTAACTCCATTTTCCAGTTCCGGAGGCTGCAGCCTCAAGACCCCTTCTCATTCCAGACGCTCATGCTCCCATCAGCTTCCTATGGCAGGATCTGTATTTATAATTCATGCTTCTCCTTTGGTTTCCTTTCCAGGTCTCTCCGGGCTGGCGCTTAAACAAAATCTCTGCCCACATCAAGCCCATGTTAGTCCTTCCTCAATTAATAATTAATAGTAATGATGATAATCACAAGCAAGTTTTTGAAAGAGTTTATCTTCTGTCATGTACCGAAGGGTCAGGTCTTTCGTGGCTTTGCGGGGGTACAATTGAGGCGCACACACACACACATCCCCAAGAAACATCAGTAGCTAAGTTTTACGTTGCAGTTAACAAAACAGCCCTGGGAGCCCACAGTGGAAATGGGAGGGGGGGTTGTTTCCGTTTTTGTTTTTGTTTTGCCACCAGAAGCCAACTCGCCCTTCATGTGGCAACAATATTACATTTTGCTATGAGGGAAGGCTCTCCCCCATGTCTACCCCAACACTCAGCTTTTGTCCTCATTTGGATCTGAGTCTACGGTCAGGCTACAGGGATAGAAAATACCCCCCAGATGAAGCCAGCAAGTCTAGTCTACATCCTTGCTACTCAAAATGTCATCCTTGGATCAGCAGCAGCAACAGGACCTGGGTGGTTATTAGAAATGCAGAATCAGGGGCGCCTGGGTGGCTCAGTCGGTTAAGTGGCTGCCTTTGGCTCAGGTCATGATCCCAGGGTCCTGGGATCAAGCCCTGCATGGGGCTCCCTGCTCAGTGGAGAGCCTGCTTCTCTCTCTTTTTTTCTCTGCCTGCCATTCTGCCTACTTGTGCTCTCTGTCAAATAAAAAATATATATATATTAAAAAAAAAAAAGAAATGCAGAATCATAGGTCCCACCTGAGACCTTCTGAGCCAGCATACATCTTTGACAAAAGTCCCAGGTGATTCACATGTACATTAAACTTTGAGGGCAGGGATCAAAGCCCCCTTCATAGTAGTTGTCCCAGAGATGACAAAATAGGCCAATTAGGACCAAGGGGATCTAATTCCCAGACGTCTATGTTAGCGGACAGGGAAGCAGATCTTCACAGTGGCTGAATTTGAACCTGGAAGTTGTCCTTTGCAGTCGCAAGCAGGAAATGGAAAGCCTGCATGAAAATCGAGTCCACACAGAGGAAGAGAACCAACTAGACCCTCAATTACATCACGGAGCCTCTGCGCTCACCTGTACCTAAAGCCACATCTGTAATGAGACTGTTCAGATACCTGAAATGCATACTGCCCCTTTTCTAATGAAGGAAACACAAATTTGGCTTTCTGTCACTTACAACCAAAAGAATCCTAAACGATTCCAGACCTCACGAACTCTCCAAAAGAATGTATCCCCTAAACCATGAGAGCAGACACTTTCTGACATCCTAAAGGCAGGTCTAAGCTAGTTGTTTCGAAGCTGTTCTTACATCTCCCAGGTTAGGATTTTAAAATACGCACCACCTCAGCAGGGGGAAAAACCCACAGGCCAAAGGGTACCAAATTGCTTAAAGGTTTCCTTTCTGCTTTTAATATATTAGATATGACCCTTGCTTCCCCTCTTTTTCTTAGAGATGAAAGACTTCTTGGAAATTCCATGCACGCAGCTGTCATTTGGAAATGACAGCCAGCCTGGAGAAGGTTAATGCTCTCATCAAAAATGCCCATCCTCTGCATTGGTTAAATGGATCATTCTGGTTCGCCTGACTGCTTGTCCTTTCTCCAGGTAGCCCCCACATGTCAACGAAGTGTTGTTACAATTTCACTGTCTTCGCCCAAGTGCGGTGAGCACCCACATTTTCTTGGGGGTTCCAGGTTGAATAAAACCCAACCACAGATCTGCCAAGCACATGCCAATGAAAGCAGATCCGGGCACCCGTCCCAGGTTGTTTTCTACTTCCACAGGAGCTAAGAAAAAGGGGCTATCGTGGAGCATTTGATCCCAAACATGAAGGGCGCAACTGCTTGCTTCCACTCCATTGCATTTCCAGCCTTGCCAACGTTTCTCAAAGAGAAGCCCACGTACCACGTGTCTTGGAATTGCCCAGGGTACGCCTTTCAACTGTGAGTCCTGGGATCCAGGACTCGTCCAGATTGTCTGAGCCCCACGTTCATTATTTCAATGGAGTTGGAATTGATGCACTTAATAAAGGGCCCTTCTAACTCTGAAATTCAACAACTCTGTCAAGCAAGAAGGATCATGGCATCTCTGAGAGGCAAGTGGGAATAGGGCATGGTTAACACGATGAGGAAGGAGCTTGCCAGGATGGGAAGAGGGACAGTAGTCTTGACTCAACTCTACAGATGAGTGATTCGGGGAGCTAATCAAGCTGGCCTCTCAGTGAATGAAAATACAAGGAGCCAGTGGTTTGATGGGATGTTGAAGAATGCGTGTGGACCTGGAAAAAAAAAAAAAAAGTAAAAGCGACTGTAAATAGGAAGGAGAGGCATCAAGGCGGCTCCTGTGGTCAGCCCCTTCCCTCACCAAAGTACAGACACTCCCGGGGGGGAAAATATCCAAGCATCTCCTGGGACAGCGTGAGCAGGGAGGGGCTAGGAGGCATCTTCAAATGTCGTTGACTCTAAAACCTACTGACAGACTGCCCAAAATGTTTGGGGGCACTCTTTTTGTATTTGGGGTGAATTCCCTGCCATTATGAGTTTCACAATTAGATTTGTTGCTCCAATATCCTGGAACAACTTAACCATCTACCTGGGCCAGCGTAAATAGCTCAGAGCCCCCAAACTGATTTATTCTGTCAAAAGAGGTGTCATCAGCTCGTTTCTGCTTTCTTCTTGGCAGAGAGCTGCTCTGAGAAATGGCCGGAGTGCACACAATGGGAACACGTTCATCTGTCTCCCTAAGAACAGGGAGGAACTGGTCTGTTCCACGTACAGCAAGCAGCTCGTTACTGTGCCCGTAGTGGCCGGATGAGAACCAGAGAGACGTGTTTTTCCACTCTCTGCAAATCCCAGGAGAACACTGTTCTAGTATCCTCTTACTGCTGTAACTAATCTCGTGACTTACGAACAACAGGAATGTATTCGCTCATCGCTTGTTCCTTTTGTTATTTATTGTTCTCTTGTTTATTACCAATCCGCAGGGCCAAAAGTCTGAAAGGAATCTTGTGGGGCTAACATGCTAACATCAAGGTGTTGTCAGGGCTCGGTCCATCTGGAGGCTCCAGGGGAGAGTCCTGCTTGCCTCTTCCCGCTGCCGGTGGCTGCCAGCATTCCTTGGCTTGTGGCCGCCCCACTCCAGTCTCTGCTGCTGTCGTCATACCGACTTCCCTCCCACGGTCAAGTGTCTCTCTCTACCTCCCTCTTATAAGGACACTTGTTACCATGTTTAGGGCCCTCCCGGACGATCCAGGATAATCCCCCCGGCCCCCATCTCAAGGTCTTTAATGTAATCACATCTTAATAATTCTGCCAGGTTAGAACATGTTGGGGGTCATCATCCAGCCTGTCACACCAGGTTTGAGATGAGTGACTTCTGCAGAAGGGGCAGGGCAAGCATCACGTCCATTCCTGGGAAGCAGCCAGAAACCCGAGAGCTTGCCCCACTTCCATCTCAAAGAGCACCTTTGGGCAGTACGCTGGCTCCGACTCACCTCACAGAGCTGGAGCCTCTAAAACCCTCAGAGTCACGTCCGTGAAGGAGACAGTGGTTGCAGCTCGACTCCAAGAAGCGGAGACAGGAAGGAATCCACAACCCCCGACCTCCTCCTTCACTCACACTGTCCCGTCTGTTGTGGACGCATCTGACATGGGGTGAAAGACATCAGTCCACTCTCTGAATCAGTAGAGGACACTCCCAAAGCAGAAAGAGTTGACTCCGAATTTCTCCTGCTGCTGTTCCATCTCAGAAGACAGCAGTACCAGGAAGGGGGGCAAAAGGGGGTAAAATCTACTTTACAAGTTTTCAGTGGCTGCCGAGAGATGCGTCCTTCTGTGTGCATGAAAGAGATGGTTTGAGACAGCCTGACTTTGTGGTCGTGGCAGGCATTTGACTATGGGGCTTTATGGCTTTTTATGTTTGCCTGGGAGAAGACTTCTTTGTAAATCAATGACATTAGCCATATGAAAAAATGACTGATTCTTTGAACTGAATTCCCACAAAGTCAAACAGAGTCTAGTCTAAACACATTTTCTGAAGTTCTGACATCACTTCATGACTCTACACCAGGCTGAAAACTTCAGCTGGTATTCAGACAGACCCTTCCTTGCTGCCTGGCTGGCTCAAAACCACAGGTCAACATGTGGAATGAGACCGTTTACAAAGTCGCCCAGGATGCACTTCCTAAGTCCCCAACATGTCCCAGTTCACACGTCACTGCCCCCAGGTCCTCGGGCTCTGGAATGCTTTGCTTCCAAATACTTGACTGCAGAGGAGCTTCCAGCCAAGGATTATAGATTACACTGAGCACCAACAGCCCATTGCCTACCCCTTCCTTCCCCGCTCTGCCTGACCTAGCCTCCCCTGCAAGCACTCGTCTCTCCTCTCCTTCTTCTCCTGTCTCCTGGGAAGCTAACCCTCGCTTTAACCTTTCTATCTTCTATTCTAGATCCTTCTCCCTCAGCAAAAACTTCTGGTCCTGGGATCTCTACTTGCACATCAAAAAGCCTTACTTTGCACCAGAATCCCACCCTATGGAATCCCAGAGTTGAGATCATTTTTATCAGCAGCTTTTGGACATTCAAATATTTGGGCAGAGTTAGACGAGGAAAAGCCCAGGAGTAACATAATCACTTTGAGGTGGTGACAACGAAAAAAAGCAGATCTATTTGGTTGAAGAGGAGCCATGGATTTCCAGCAAGACCAGCTTCAGCTAAAGGCACACAAGCAATCCTATAATTTATAACGCATAGAAGGCCAATATGAGGAGAGTGATTTGGAGAAATGAAATCCACCCTTCAAACCTCCTTGACCTTAAGCACGAAATCCCTTCAGAATGGCCCAGAAGTCCAAAAGGCAGACAGTATGGTTATTTTTTTTTTTGTAAGCCCATAAATGTGCTTTACCTGCCAGCAGAGCTGTTAGAATTTAATAGGCTCCATACCAATGCCCAAGTGTTTTGGAAACACCTATTACAAGGGGTGTTTTCAAAACTGACTTCGCTTCAACTGAAGGCAGGGGTAATCAACCCCTCAGAGAAATGGGAAATTAACTGCACGGATCTGGCTTCAGTGATGTGAACTTGGAGGCTCTGAGCTGTCGTCGTCATCTGATGGAACTCGATCTGCACAGGCCTGTTGGTTCTGCACAAAGAGGAACCTTGTTCGGGCTTCCACACAGCACCATTAAGTCATGACTTGGGTCACTCTGGGCCCCAGTGCAGTCCCATGACCTAGTCCCCCCCACCGCACCCCATTTATATTCCGAGCGGCATATGGAGGCACCTGGTCCTCACCCGCACGCATGTCGGGGCCTTGGGGCCAACATTGAACACTCGCAGCAAACTTGTAGGTATTTATTGTTGTTATTGTTCCAATTTACAAACAAGGAAGGGGAGGCTCAGAGAACTTCAGTCCCTTGCCTAATCACAGAAAGTAGCCCAGTTGGGGCCGGAGCCCAGGGCCGTCTGCCTCGGGAGACATAACAACCAAGCAATGTTCCCTCCTGTCTGAGGATGCTTGCGCTGCCGGATGGCTGGGCACTGGCCCGCAGCTGGTCCTCCGATTCTTGTCGTTGTTTAAGAAGTACTGATTAACTTTGGTTGTTCGGTTGCAATTTCTCTCTCCAGAATTTGTCTTTTCTGTACCATTTCTGCACTACAAACTTTTTCTTTCTTCCTTTCTTTCTTTCTTTCTTTTCTTTCTTTCTTCCTTCCTTCCTTCCTTCCCCCTTCCTTCCTTCCTTCCTTCCTCCTGCCTTCCTTCCTTCTTTCCTTTCCTTCTTTCTTTCTCTTTCTTTCTCTCTTTTCTTTTTCTTTCTTTTTTTCTTTCTTTCTTTCTTTCTTTTCTTTCTTTCTTCCTTCCTCCTTCCTTCCCCCTTCCTTGCTTCCTCCTTCCTTCCTTCCTTCCTTCTTTCCTTTCCTTCTTTCTTTCTCTTTCTTTCTCTCTTTTTTTTCTTTCTTTCTTTCTGTCTTTCTTTCTTTCTCTCCTTTCTTTCTTTCTGTCTTTCTTTCTTCTTTCTCTCTTTCTTTCTCTCCTTCCTCTCTCTTTCTCTTTCTCTCCTCTCTCTCTCTCTCTTCTCCCTGCAATACCACTTGCTCTCATTCTTACTATCCTCACTGGAGACGACTCTCAGGTCATTGGGTGAAGCATTTACGCAGAAATAAGTCCAATGTTTAGAGGATGAAATAGAACAAAGATCCCAGTGACTTTTGCTTCTTTGTTTGCCTTCTTGCCTATTTGGGTTGTTTGTTTGTTTGTTTGTTTTTGCATCCAGTATCTTTTTTCAGCCTCCCCCAAACCCCATGAGTTTCGACTATTATTACCTCATTTTACAGATGAGGAAGCCGAAGATCCAAGACATTAAGTCATTGGTCCAAGTTTACCTGACTAATTAAGTGGCAGAGACGGGATTTAATCCCATTCTGTGTGACTTCACCACTCTATTCCTTCACGTCTGCAGTTCTTTCTGGCTCCCAGAAGAGGAGAGCTGGGCGTGCACCCCTCCCTGACCCAGTGGCCCGCACATGACCTTGATGCCATGTGCTCGTGCCCTGGCTCCCCCTGGCCGGCTGCTGGGTGTCACGGGGTCTTAGCCCACTTGGCCATCTCTGTGGGACGGGTCCAGAGCATGCTGGAAGCCTCTGCCCAGCAGGCTGGGCAGTTCAGAAATACAGCTCTCCCTGATTGCAGTGATATAGGCCCGCAGCTAATTTACAGCAGACATCGGGAGACTTGGGATGCACGTGCTGGCCAGCGAATCAGGGCATCCATCCACCATAGGCCTGGCAAACTTAGCCACATCTCCTGTGCTCCGTGGCTCGGCTGCCCTAAGACTAAGGAAGGACCCTCGCCCTACGGATGAATGAGCTTCACAAGGCCGGCCAGGCAAAGTAAAATGCCAAATGCTTACACAGAGGACAGCTGGGTGGCAGGCTCTACAGCCTCTTCTCTCCAACGCAAAGGAAACCCAGAGCATGTTTACCCCAGACCAGGGGTCATGAGGGCTGCGTGGCCAAACCTCAGGCTTCCAAAGGCCTCTGTGATTCATCTGGGACTTACGTCCGAGTGAATATAATGACACTAACTGACATGATTGGAATAAATAGCAGTAGTCAAACAACTTGAAATTTATATCTCATTACAAGGCCACACTACTTTTGGTATATAACAAATGCGTATTTTTAATACACCCTACGCTTATCTTATTTATAATGCAACGCCACATCATGGTCTTTTTGTGATAAGAGCGTTCATTTGTTATCAGGGGTCAGCAAACTTTTTCTGTAAGGGCTAATTAGCAAACGTTTCAGGCTTTGTGGGCACATAGAGTCTCTGTGGCATATTCTTCTTTGTTTTTTTGCATTGCTTTTTATGACCCTTTTAAAATGTAGAAACCATTCCTAGCTCACAGGCTGTTCAAAAACAGGCTGCAGGCCAGATTTGGCCTGCAAACCGTAGTTTGCCATCCCCTAATTTCAGACATATAAAATATATTACAACTGTTTTATTATCGCTTCATTTTTTTTTTTACTGGTCGCCTTGAAAACTTGTATAAGTGGCTGGAGTTGAGGCCTGGCAGATCCCAGCCAGACTTCCTGAAGAAAGGCCCATAGTCTATTCTTCCTGTCCTGCTCAGTGCTTTCTGCACACTCCATGGAAACATGAAGTCATCAGCAGGAGGAAGATTTGGGGATGGGCATAACAAACATTAAACTGTGGGTTTTATTGTTACCTTTGGATGGATCTTTGGAAGGCCTCCACCTCTCCACTTTAAGTCACCCCATCTGTGCAATGGGTACATTAACCTTGGCATGGACCCTGGGCAGGATAGCCAATAGGTTACTTGTGTTCCTGTGGTCTGGCACACTCTGCTCAGCAACAACAAGCTTTTAGGTCATTTCTACTCTGTGGCTTTTCAGTGGAGGCCTTCACTATTTGCTTTGGCAACAGTGGGAAATGTGGATGGGAAGGTGAGTAATCCTGAGTCAGCAAAATAGCTCAGAGTCAGGAATGGCCTCAGTTCTCTGACTCCTGTCCCACTGTTCTGCTCCTCGTGCACAGACCTGAGGTGAACTTTGACCATACCTGGCTCCCCTCTGCACTGACCCCTCTCCTCTAAACACACCAAGGGCATTGGAACCAACCCCAACACCCGGTTGATCAGAAATCCTGGAGGGCCTTGCTCAGTCTGCCACAGCCCCTCCGTCCTCAGGGATGCAGCAAGCAGCCTGCAGAGCTGGGGTGCCCACCCAGGAGCCAGCAAACCTGGGTTCGAGTCCCCGCCCCCCAACTCATCAACCTATGACTTTAGGATAATTCTCAATCCCTCTGAACCTGATGAGATAAAATGAGGGCTCTGAACTAAATGATCTCTAAGGAACTTCGGCCTCTAACTTTCTAATTCCCGCTAAGCCAGCTCACCTCAACCCAACCCCAGGAGATGTCCTCATATTACATCAGTTATTTCTGCCCATCTGGGTCTTCAACCTCTCTCTCTATCTGTCCCCTCTCCTTAGTGTGGAAATGCATCCCAGTGGCCCCATTCTTAAACCACCAGCACAAACCCCACTAGATCCTGCCTCCCCCTCTAGCTGATGGTCAAGAGCCATCTCTAGCTGTCCTGGCAAGTAGTATGCTCCTGGAGCCCAAGGGAACTTTCCTCTGCTATGGCACAGAGCCCTCCGAGCAGCAGTCCCTAAAAAGTCTGCTTCTCAATCCAGCTCACCCCAGCCCATGCTGAGAAATGTAACCGGAGGACCCCGGTGTTCCTCATTTCTGCATCTCAGAACATGCCGCGGTGCTTGGCACATAGCAGACTCCTTGTCACATGTTCTGAGTTATACGAAAAAGCACCAAGGAAAGAAGAAGGAATAATCACTTCTGGAAAACCACACCCTCCCCCTGCTTGGAAAAAAACGGGATCTTGCAAAAGCGTCGTGCTTGATTCCCCCCAGTGAATGGGGCTCTGTAGTTTTAATCTATTGGACTCTTGATTGCCAGCCTAGAATGCAGAGCATGATGGAAAAGAAGGCTTAAATGGTTCTTGTATTTTCTGGCCATGGTTTCCTCTTTCTCCTCCATCTTAAAAAATTAATAATAATAATAATAATAATAATAATAATAATAATAATAGGGGGGGCAATTAAAAGGCTGAGATTTTAAACCTCCCCAGAGGTCAAACAAATTGCATTTTTGCTACAAAAGGAGGGGGAAAGGAGGGGCAGATGGTAAATCGGTTGCAGAGGCCCTTCCGGTGATGTCTTTCTCGGGGGGGGGTCCCCAGCTGCCGCACAGGGCCAGCCCCTCCGGTGGGCAGATCCGATCGCAAATAGAGAAACAAGACGTGCCAGCAGGAGCCTCACCAGCTGGGAAATTATTTCCTAATAAAACTACAAAGGGAAGGACGATAACTGGGCACTGCTGACAAGTATTGTTGTCTTGTATCAAAATCTCTTTATAAACCTGTTTGAAGAACAGAGCTGGCTTCTCTTTGAAGTCCCAGTTCAAAGCCGTTGACTTGCAGGGTTCGCTGTGCGGCAGTGGGGGACGGCAAGGGAAAGAAGTCAGGGGGAATGGAGCCAAACTCAGTGCAAATTCAGAGCTTCAACACTCTAGGACAGAGTTTCGGGGTGACATGTCCGGTGGAGCTCCTCATTATTAATGATGCCCCCACACACACACCGAGCACCCCCTCTATACCAGGCGCTGTCTGCAGACCATCGCATTTCTAACAGGACCACCCCAGGAGGTAAGTGCTGTCACCCTCATCTCATAGATGAGGGTCTGGGGGCTGGATTCTCAGCCCTTAGTCTGACCCCAAACCCGCTCACCCTCTGGTCCCTGAAAGTCTGGCCTTCCGTGGCAGGTGGCCACAGGGACCCCAGCGGCCAATTCTAAGACAGCAGCACCAAGCTGCGGGAGCTGGGACTGGGACGGAAAAGGAAAAATAATACCATGGGTTCTGCCTCCCACCAACGTCTCTGTTCAGCCTACACCAGACTTCAACACAGGCCCTGTGGATACAGATGGGGGTCTCCTGCTCCCACGGGAGGGACTGTTTCCCCTCCATTTCCCCACACCGGTAAAACCAAGCGCCCAAATGCAGGAACACAGACCCATGCCAGAGGAGAAGAAAATCTACTATTAATAGGTTGAATTGTGTCTCCCACCCCCCACAAAAGAGGGTGAAGTCCTAATCCCCAGGACCTCTGATTACTGCCTTATTTGGAAATAGGGTCTTTGCAGAGGATCAAGGTTAGATGAGGTCCATGGAGTGGGCCCTAACCCAATGACTGGTGTTCTTTTTTTTTTTTTAAAGATTTTATTTATTTATTCATGAGAGACACAGAGAGAGGGGCAGAGGGAGAAGCAGCCTCCCAAGGAGCAGAGAGCCCAATGCGGGACTCGATCCCAGGACCCTGGGATCATGATCTGAGCCGAAGGCAGACGCTTAACCATCTGAGCCACCCAGGCGCCCAATGACTGGTGTTCTTGTAAAAGTGGGAAATGTGGACACAGAGACAGGCACACAGAGGGAAGACGAAGTGAAGACACAGGGAGAAGCCCATTACAAGCCCAGGAATGTCCAGGGCCCCCAGAAGCAAGACAACAACCTGGAACAGATTCTCCCTCCCATCCTCGGAAGGAACCAATCCTGCCGACACCTTAATTTTGGACTTCCAGCCTCCAGAACTGTGACTTGACACATTGTTTTTAAGCCACTCTGACTGAAGTACAGTTGACCATTGGACAGCTCCAGGGGTTAGGGGCACCCACCGCCCAAGCAGGCAAAAATCTGAATATAACTTTTGACTCACCCTACACGTAACTACCCAAAGGAAACTGTTGACCTTCAGAAGCCTTCCTGATAACAGAAACAGTCGAGTAACATGTATTTTGTATGTTTGATGCATTATATACTTCCTTCTTATAATCAAGTAAGCTAGAAAGGGGAAAA
Source organism: Mirounga angustirostris (assembly GCF_029215605.1). Taxonomy (NCBI): domain Eukaryota; kingdom Metazoa; phylum Chordata; class Mammalia; order Carnivora; family Phocidae; genus Mirounga; species Mirounga angustirostris. The sequence goes on along the minus strand of NW_026991716.1, from coordinate 13,258,938 downwards.
TGTTATTAAGGGAATCATAAAGAAAATACATTTACAGCATTATACTGCATTTATGGGGAAAAGTCTGCATAGAAGTGGATCCCTGCTGTTCTAACCCGTGTTGTTCAAGGGTCAAGGGTACTTTGTTACGGCAGCCTCGGGAATGAGCACATCTACAACCTTAGAGACACCTGCAAGGTGCAGGAGAAGGACAAACTTCTGACCTTCCTGGAGGCTGCAGAGTGGAGAGTGTTTCCCCGTGGGTACTGCAGCTTGGAGGGGAGGACGATGGAAGGTGTGGAGGAGCGGGCTCACACCCAGAAGGATGACCAAAGTTACGTCCTGACCACGGGTCACCCCCACTTACCAGCTCGCAGTCATGCCTGCGCCCCATCGTGCCCTGAGTTCTCTTTACCCGGATGCTCCTCCTTTCACCTGCCCCCCTCCCTCCCTCTCCTTGTAGCCCCCTCCAAAGGCGGGCTTGTTCTCAAATCAGTGACACTCTTTTTTTTTTTTAAGATTTTTTATTTATTTATTTGACACAGAGAGAGAGAGCACAAGCAGGGGAACAGAAGAGGGAGAAGCAGAAGCAGGCTCCCCGCTGAGCAGGGAGCCCTATGCGGGGGTTGGGTCCCAGGACCCTGGGATCATGACCTGAGCCGAAGGCAGATGCTTAACTGATTGAGCCACCCAGGCGCCCCTCAGATCAGCGACTTTCTAAGTGGGGGCCCTGGATCAGCTTCAGCTGCAACCCCTGGGAAGCTGTTAGAAATGCAAATTCCTGGGCCCCACCCGAGATGTTCTGCATCTGAAGCTCAGGAGCGGGGCCCAGCAAGCTGCAGCTTAAGGAGACCACAGCATTCTGATATTGGAGAATCACTGTTGAGCCGAAGGTGGCCTGAGCTGGGTGTTGTTTTCCCAAAGATCACACTGACAGCTTGGTAGAGCCAGGAACCAACTGTTTGCCCAGACATGCCTGTCTCATCTAACTCCTTGTTCCAACGGTTGAGGAAGTTAATAAATTGCAGCGGTGGTGTAAGGACAAGACTTTGAGGACCTCTTTAGGGTATCTCCTTGAGGACATACGCAACCCGATAAAAAGCCCAAATTGATTTTACAATACAAGGTCGTGGGTCTTATGATCCTTGGACTGTCAATACTTAGCCCCGGGATGAGCTCGGGGATCTCTCACAAGGGACACACAAGACAAATCAAGTGAGTCCTCTTGTCTCAAGGAGATAAAAGAAGTTTCCATAGTTTGTTCTTCTATCTTTCTGGTATAAATGGGTGTGAAACTCCCCAGACTTGATAGTGCCTTTTGTGGTCCCCCATGTTTGTGCAGCTCGGATGATGCTCACCCTTATGGTGCAATTCTGTTCCCATCTTCCACCTTGTAGAAAGGGGAATTTGTTGGCAGGACTGTTAACGTTTCCCTAACACACAGGCAATGGTTGGCAAATACTCTGCAGTCCTTCTGCCTCGTCGTCCAAGCCTGTGGGTGGGGTCTGGGTCAGCGAGGGAACAGGTAGAAGCAACTATCCTCAATCATCTTTTCTCCAGGACTAATCCTTTCAAGACCTCACATCAGTCGCAGCGTTGGTCTCCAATGGGCCCCATTTGTGCAGCTCTTCTTTTTACTGCTCACACTATCATGGTCGTCTTCTCTGCCTTGATGGCCCCCGACACATTCCGTCTAGAAACGGGGAGTCATCTGTTTTTCTCATGCCCACACCCCCACTTAAAATGGCGGCTCCATGAGCCAGTGATGTGGTCTGTGCTTTGCCATTTTCCCCAAACCTGGACAAGCAAGCTGGAGGCACGCCACCGTCCCCACAAGTCCCCACCTTCCCTCCCCGAACCGTCCATGCCCACCCACTCCATAGAATTGCTACCCTCCCTAAAGACATCCAGTCGCCAGCTCCGTACATCCACGGCTTTCCGACTCATAAAAATATCACATCACACAGTTTCTCATGAACCTGCTGCCAAGGGAGCAGAGACCACAGCATTGGGGCCGACAGAACGACGTGGCGAGGAGAAGGCAAGGCGTGGAGACGGGCATCTGTAGTCCCCAGCAGGTCTCCCCCTTGGCAGAGAATCTTCGAATCTGCTCTACTTCATGCCATGCAAATGAGGTGCTGATGAGGTCACCGCATTCTGCCGGATTATTATCTCTGACATTTTATTCATAATAATTATAGAGCCTTTCCACCTTCAAAGTGCTTTGCAAACAATAATTAATTAATTAACACTCATAACACCCTGGCGGGGTAGCTTAGTCTTATTAATTTATCTCTACAGTATATTATTATCCACCGTTTCCTCCCTCCCCACAAAAAAGAACGACCGTTGAGCTTCTGGGCTGTTTCTCTTGTCCTTTCGGGGCCAGTCCTCCCCGTTTCCCTACTGAGTCTTCTGCTCTGCTCAGCAATGAGATGCGCATGCCTCTTTAGATTTCAGACCAAGTTCACTACACGCAATCACCCCGCCGGTCCTGCTGTTGAGTTGAGGTCATGGGTTCTGTCTCTCTCCCGCCCCAGCATCGTCTATTAATGCAATTCTTCCCTCCCCACCCCCCACCCCTACCGCCTCGCTTTTGGTTCTACCCTGTCCCTGCTCTATTTCTCCCACCTCCAACTTCGTGTTTTTATGATTCTAGTGCAGACGCATCTCTAACCCCCATTCTTGATCTTGTCTTGGGCTTGGTGCTTCCTGTGTCTACATTCTACCTACCAGTTGGCTCCCCATCCATCCCCCTAGCTATTTGGATTTTAGTTATGTAAATTAGACTTCTCTGACAGGTGCTTCAAGGAAGGCTATCACGTCACTCCCTCTCCTTGCTCCAGCCCCTCATTTTTTTTTATCTCATTCTCTTCTCGGGGCATTTTGTCCTCTCCCTGTCTGATCCTGCCGCCCTCGGCACGTCCTTTCATTCACTCGTCCCTGAGCACCTGCTGCAGGTGGGGCTCCGAGCTCCCGCAGGGGCGGGAAGAGGACACTCCGGACAAACTGGGACCCAGGCTCCATCCCCAAAGAAAGGGAGATAAGCACGATGACAGGAGGATAATCTGAGAAGCCCTGTGGGAATTCGAGGTGGTGATTAATTGCAATTCTGCCTGGGAGTAGGAAGAGGGGAGGCGGCACAGAAATTGCCAACGTAAGGGAGGACACTTGAGGGCGCCTGGGTGGCTCAGTCGTTAAGCGTCTGCCTTCGGCTCAGGTCATGATCCCAGGGTCCTGGGATCGAGCCCCACATCGGGCTCCCTGCTCAGTGGGAAGCCTGCTTCTCCCTCTCCCTCTGCCCCTTCTCCCTGCTCGTTTTCTCTTTCTCTCTCTCTCCCCCAAATAAATAAATAAAATCTTAAAAAAAGAAAAAGAAGATAGAACCTACCAGAGGGGAGCTGGGTGGGGGGATGGGAGAAATAGGTGGTAGGGACTAAGGAGGGTACTTGTAATGAGCACCGGTGATGTTGGCAAGTGTTGAGTCACTATATTGTACACGTGAAGCTAGTATTACACTGTATGTTAACCAACTGGAATTTAAATAAACACTTAAATAAAAAAGGATAAGGGACGCCTGGGTGGCTCAGTCATTAGGCATCTACTTTCGGCTCAGGTCATGATCCCAGGGTCCTGGGATCGAGCCCCACATCGGGCTCCCTGCTCCGCGGGAAGCCTGCTTCTCCCTCTCCCACTCCCCCTGCTTGTGTTCCCTCTCTCGCTGTGTCTCTCTCTGTCAAATAAATAAATAAAATCTTAAAAAAAAACAAAAAACTAGGCAGGACACTTGAAAGATGAGTGGATTGGGTTGAGGGGAAGGTCGTCCCAGGTGTCGGGAGCCGCGTGAACAAGGGGATGTGGCCTGGGCTTGGATTACTCAACCTCTGAGTCATCCGCGGGCAGGTACTCCACTGCTATGGGTGACAGGGGAGGAAGAGAGGGGTGGAGAAGGGAGGGGAGGAGGGGTAGGGGGGGATGAACAGGGGACCATGATTTAACCACAGATTTTCTAGGGAGAACAAGGAGGAACAATCCACCTCACATAGCAGGAAGCGTTTCTCTCCGAAAATCTCCCCTCAGCATGTTTCGTCCTCCCCCCTTCAAAGTCCCTTGAAAACCAACCCAGATTGTTCTTTCCCTGGACTAAACAGCTTCCAGGGCCTGAATCCCCAGCCCTGCAAATTTTCCCAGGCCTATTACACACTCCCTTTCACAACCAAGAGCTATTTTATTTATTGCTCTTCCTCTGCTCTGTGTCCTCTCCCTCCATCACCTCAACCATCTTCGGGGGTGGGTACCGATGCCCCACAAATAAAAACAGGCTCCAAGTACTGGGACCTTCGCAGATTGGGAGGAATCATTATAAATATCAAATAATTTTTTCCTGTGACAAATAATTTTTTTAGTCATGTCTGTGGAATGACAAATGGTCCAATGTGGCACAGCATGTGGCTAAAGCAGTGCGTATGTGTGTGCGTGTGTGTATAAAGGATAGGGAATTTCAAATACCAGGCTAACCAGTTTGGTTGTTTCTCCAGGTGGTGAGGACTGTATTTGTTTCTGCCATATAAGTATCCCAACACTGCCATGGGGGTGGTGCTTAAAATAACAGAAACGTATCGGGTAAAATGTATCATGTCACTGGTCTGGAGGCTGGAAGTCCAAAATCAAGGTGTCGGCAGGATTGGTTCCTGCAGGGGGCTGTGAGGGAGAATCCGTTCCATCCCTCTCTCCCAGCTTCTGGTGATGGCTGGCCATCCTTGGTATTCCTCAGCTGGTAGATGCATCACTGCCATTCCTGCCTTCACCTTTACCTGACATTCGCCCTGGGTCCCCGGGTCCCCGTATGCCTGCTTTCTTATAAGGACACCAGCCATACTGCATATTCCAATATGACCTCCTCTTAACTAATTACATCTGCAAGGAAGGTCCCACTCTGAGGTTCTAGGGCTTGGAATTTCGACATCTCTTTTCAAGGGGACACAATTCAACCCATAAGAAGAATCCATAGCAGGTTTTTAAGTCAGGCAGGCAGTCGCCTGACTAGATCCACATCTAGTCAGAAAGGTAGCAGCCATGTGGAGGGCAGATGAGGGACAACCAAGGGAATGGGGTAGGGGGCAGTCAGACCCACTGCTTGGGTTGACCCCCAAGGCAGACCCCACCTCATTGCCTCCAGCCCACCCCACAGAGGTCAAGCCCTAAACATCGTAACAGTAAAAGCGACTGTTAGCATATATGGTGCATTAACTATTTACCAGGTACTGTGCTAAGCACCTACGGGCAACATCTCTTTGAATCCCCACCATTCCATTCTGAAGTAGGTGCTTACTTAACAATTATACAGCATCAACTCTGTGCCAGGTACTGTTCCAAGTGCTTTTCAAATATTAACTCATTCAATCCTCTGTTGAAAAAGACTTCTAGGCCCAAGATGGAGGCATTCCTGCCCAGGGTGCCATATCAGCAACCAGAAACTTAGCTTCGAGAACTCCCATGTCCTCATGCTTGGCCAGAAAGGCAGTCTCCCCATCCAGCCCACCAGTCTCCAAATGTCAAAATTTCTCACCCTGAGCAAGGTTGCCTAGTGGCCTCAGCCAATCTGGTATTTTCTATTATTCCCTTCCTCCTTCTTTATTGTTCATCCTATAAAAGCATCCAGCCTTCCGCCCCATTTTGCAGTACTCCGGAAGGACATCATCCAATTCATGAAGTATTCAGGAAAGTTGGTTTGTAGCACCTAAATTGTCTTCTTTAGTCATTTTGTACTACTTCCTCACAGCTTCAGCAAGGTAAGACTGTTCATGCTCCTATTACAGATGGGGCAACAAGACTACAAAACTCACCCACGTCTTCAACCCAGGCAGTGACACCGTTGGGTCTGCCCCTACCCCAAGGAAGCACTATTCTGCCTCCATAAGCAGACATAGACAGCCCCAGCAAGCCCGAGATTGTTCACCCTTGGGAACGTGGGCTGATGCGGTAAGTACAACAGAGAGAACATTTTGTGGGCTTGGGGCATGGGAATTAATGAGTCTGCCCACCGAAGAAGTAGAGAAAGTGGGGCAGGGAGGCATAGTAAAGCTTGGGAAAAGCTCTGCCCGTGATGCTAGCTCTTACCATCTGTGGAGGCCATGAGAAGAACAGAGACTCCCAAAACTACAAACATGGCCAAACACACAGGGGATGATGTGCACAGATGGCCGAGTTGCCAGTGAGGTGTGGGGAGAGGGGAAGTGATGCTAACCATTGTGCTCCCAGGTTGCTGCCCCGTTTCTGCAGCCACAGGGAAAGGGGTGAAGCAGGGATGCAAGCGGAGTCCTGCCCCTTGCTCAACTCCATCCTCCAAACAGAAGCCTGGGTCATCTTTCTAGAACATCAGTCTGATGATGTCACTCCCCCAGCCCCTGCCAAGAACTCTCAGTGGCTCCCATCACCTACCAGATAAACTCTGAACTAGACCAATTCCTCCCGGCTGCCCCCCATGCCGCCATACATTCTAAACTCTAGCACCTCTGTCCTGCTATCCCAGAGTGCCCTACTCTCCCCTCCAGGGCTGTGTGTGTGTGTGTGTGTATGTCTTTTTCCCCTGCCCCTCTCGATCCTCCCATTCCCACCCTCTGCATTTCCTTCATCCCTCTGCCTCTTTTCTGCTCCTCAAGTTTCCAACACTTGGCCCCCATCTGCGAAGGGCTTCCCTGACTCCCTGCAAGCAGACTTAGATCTACCTCCATCTTTGCTCCTGGCACTCTTGGGGGGCCAAACCCCATATTTCTTAAATTGTAGTAAAAAATACATATAACATAAAATTAATCATCTCAACCATTTTTATTTCATTTTTTAATAAGAATTATCTATATTTGAGGCACACAACGTGACGATTGGATATACAGAGTTAAATGATGACTACAGTCAAGCTAATTAATATATCCATCTCCCCACTTAGTTACCTTTTCTGTGCCTGTGTGATAAGAGTACCCAAAATCTCCTCTCTTAGCAAATATCCATTATTCAAAATAGTATGATTAACTATAATGATCATGCTGTACATTAGATTTCTAGACTTATTCATCCTACAACCCAACTATGTACGCTCTGACTACATCTCCCCATTTCCCACACCTCCCCCTTCCCGGTAACCACCGTCTACTCCTTGATTCCATGAGTCTGACATTTCTAGATGCCACGTGTTCGTGAGACCATGTAGCTTTTTTCTTTACGTGTCTGGCTTCTTTCACTGAGCATAATGTTCTCCAAGTTCACCCATGTTTTTGCAATTTCCTTTTTTAAGGCTGAATAATATTCCACTATATATATACATACATACATACCATGTCTAAGTTATCCACTCATCCATCAGTGAACACTTGGGTTGTTTCCATATCTTGGCTATTGTGAATAATGTTGCAGTGAACATGGGAGAACAGTTATCTCTTCAAGATACAGGTTTCATATCTTTTGGGTATAGACGCAGAAGAGACACTGCTGGGTCATGTGGTAGTTCTATTTTTAGTTTTTTGAGGAACTTCCATACTGTTTTCCTTAATGGTCCCACCAACAGTGTGTAAGGGTTCCCTTTTCCCCCCGTGCCCTTGCCAATACTTGTTACTTTTTATCTTTTTGATAATAGCTCTCCTAACAAGTGTGAAATGATACTTCCATCTTAATTATTTTTAGGGTACAGTTTAACAGTGTTAAATATATTCACACTTTGTGCAAGCAATCTCCAGAACTTTTCACCTTGCAACATAGAAAGTCTGTATCCATGAAACCATGACTCTCCAGTCCCCTTTGCCCCAGTGCCTGGCAACCACCACTCTACCTTCTGTCTCTATGAATTTGACTTCTCTGGGTATCTCCAATCCCCACTTTATATTGTATCTCGGGTTTAGTATCAGAGTCTGTGACTCCAGTGTGTGCAGAATATTTTTATTTTAAGCCCACTTAAATAAATATTAAATAAAATAATATAAAATATTTTATTTTAGTCCCACTGTGAGCTCCCATCCTGCTGAGGTGGCAGAAATTCGAGCCCAGTCATTACTGGGCTCACCTGCTCCGGGGGGCAGGGGGGAGAGGTTGGGCAGTGATCAGGCCTCCTGCATCACCAGAGAACTGGGGAACCCCTCCACTCACTGGTGAGCTTTTCCTGGTCCCCAGAGTCCTCTATTGCCCCAATCCATAATGGACCCCCAGGGCCAGTGGTTCCTCTGCCTCAGGGTCTCATTTGGGGAGTTCAGGGTGAGGCTGGGAGCCCCTGTGCCTCACTGGCCTCCAGGTCTGCTACACCCACATCTTTGTGATCTTTCCACGTTTCCTGGCCTCTCTGTCTCCCTCCCTTTCATCATGCTCAAAGCCCTCTCTAGCCCAGCCTCTGGCCCTTAGGGTCATCTCTCTCTCCTCCTGATGCCCTCAAAGGCCTCCTCTCTCCCCTCCACTCCTGGGACCCCAGAAGCCTTTCTTCAAAGAGCTTGGGAGTTTTATAAAAGCCTTTGACTTCAAGCAGTTTCTGTTTTCTGCCTTGGAAATATCCTGAGGCAAGGACAGGCAAAGAGCTAATCTACCTGTTGACCTGAGGGAACATGAAAATAGAGCAAAATACAAAACAATCGTTCAAAGTATCATTTGCCATATTTATATATTTTCATACTTTTCTCCCTACGAGACTCAACATACCTTCAGAACTAAGTATTGTCTTCTCTTTGTATCTCTACCATCTCTATAACCACAGTAGCCTCTCAGTACACTTGGTGAATATAGATGAATGGATGCATGACTTACACGAACTCGGGATTTTCCAGCCCCAAACTTCTCTGCCCAGAATATGCACACAGGTGTACCGAACACCTGGTCTTGGGCTCAGGTAGGGGATATTTAAGTGTAATCCACTACCAACAATATTTATTTCATCCTTGGGGTTTCCCCCAACTAAAAATGGATACACAATTCAAGATTTTAAAATAATAGAAAAATATATCTTATTTCAAAACCGTGGTGTGTTGGGAGAGGGGGAGGGCAGAGAAGCAATGTGATGTCCTCCCACTGTGAGGAAGCCTGAACTCACCACTCTCACAGGGTGGCTCAGAACTAGTTCTCCCTCACCTGGTACTAACGCAGCAGGGGAGCCAAACCTACCAGGTTCTTCCTAGGGTGCCATGCTCTCGGAAAAGAGTAACGAGAGCAAGAAGGGAGAATGAATTAATAGATAAGGGATTTCACGTTGAAGCTGGAGGAAACCTGGACACACAAGGACATCAGGCTCCTCCTCAGCAAATGAAGACTTGTTGTTTGTCATGCCCAGTTGGGAGCCTGGGAATCCACGGTCTTCTGGAACCTTGGCCAGCTCTGACATAAAGAAAGCTATATGGTGTTGCCAGCAAAAAATCTCAGCTCCAGCAGTGGCACGGCGTCCAGACGGGCTCTCTGGTCCGGCCATCTGGAATGGCTGGCTCTATTAACTGACCCCAGGTTCATCCTCTCTTATTCACTTCAAAGGACGCCCCATGAGGGAAAGAGACAAAAGGCCGTCAAGGGGACTTGGGGGAAGGGAGAGAACTGACTAAATAATTAGCCCTCCAACCTTCAAAGTACTCTATAATCATTAATTAATCCCCCCAACTGGGATCTGTGGGCAGATGGACGCTCCCCAACCACCCTGACCCACCCATTGCTAAATGGGGCCTGGGGGCAGAGCGAACGCATGCAGAACAGTTGGTGCACCTGATAGGGGAGAGATGGAGACCGCAGCGCTTTAGGTTCGAGATTTGTTGCTACGAAAAATCTTTGGGTAACCTGAGGCAAGGTGGCAAAAATAGACCAGGAAGCTTTTGAGGAAGAATTCACCCCAGGGCTTGGGCAAATAGGATCTGGGGGCCAAAGGCCGAGAGTCAAGGGGGTAATGGCCCTAAGTCTGCAAGGAGGCTGTCCCCACAGGAATGTAGTCCCTGCCCCACATATCCCACAGGAAGGAGACCCCTCAAACCATGAGGACCCCTGCCAGGATCCCCCCCAGCAGCCTTAACAGCTTCGGCACCACCTTGAGCAGAGCCCCTGAAGACAGCCAGGAAATACATCTTGGACAGACCTGTGCCCTCCAATAGCAGGGCCCCACCAGACCAGCCCCACCCCTCTGCTGTGGACCCCACCACCGCAGGTGAACTTGGCTGTTTGGGGGCAACGTTCATTGTTCCGTCCACTTTTTCTCCAGGTCGCCCGTCTGTCACTGTGGAGTCCTTGCAGTATGACCAACTAAAATAAGCTTGTGGGTTCATATTTCTCCCGCACAGATGAGCTCCCACTTTCCAAATTTTTATTTCTACTGATGCTTAGAAGGGAAATGAATGGTGAGGTCAAGACGTCACAAGGGAAAGAAACTGCTGATTTCCCAGGATTCACAAGGTGTTGTTCATCCCAGCAAATTCTCAGGAATGCCTGGGCCTGGGGCTTGCATACCCCAAACTCATTTTAAAGTTGCTCAGATTTAAGGATAGTGAGTCATGCTAACGAAACATATTAAGAGACTGATGTGTAACATCAAAATGACTTATGCTTATAATTACTGTTATTGCTGAGCACTTCCTGCAGGTCAGGCATCCGGCAGAGCACTTTTCCATGTGGCATATTATTTTCCTTATTCCTCACACTAACCCTAAGAGACAGAGATTCTTCTCATCTTCAGTTTTCACGAGGGGATATGGAACCCCCACGAATACGTGAACTTGTTCCGGGTCTTACATCTTGTAAATAGAAGAACTGGTTTTCAAATTCACAAAGGACTCCAGTGTTCCTGTTCTGACCACTCCTCTCTGTTGCCAAGACAGGCCAAGCAAAGGGAAACCCATGCCACCCCATTTGCCCTCCTGCAGGCGGGCTTCGTGGGAGAATCTGATTTCCAGAACGTTGTTCCCCGTCAATGAAATCACAACAGGAGAAGCACTGTGATTTAAGAAAATCAAGGCCTCCCTCTGTCGCTCTGGTCTTCTCTGCAGTCGGGCAACCCTGCCAGGCCACCCCGACAGAGCGCCACCCCTCTCCAGGCTCAGGGGGTCCTGTCCAGGCTCCCTTTTCTGTCTGTCCCCTGCGGGTTGCCACCTGCTTCTGAGGAACCCGTCGCGAACACACCCGTGTGCAGGCTTTTATCCTGTGATTTCTTGCTTCTCTTTGAGGAGTCCTTGCACACCTGTGGCTTCCAAAATTATCTTTGCCAAAAATGAAGGAGATGTTGTACGACCCCATTGCATGGGGGTACCTAGAGCAGGCAAATTCATAGAGACAGAAAACAGAATAGTGGTCACCAGGAGGCTGGGAGCGAGGGCAAGGGGAGTCATTGTTTCATGAGCACACAGTTTCAGTTTTGCCAGATGAGAAAGTTCTGGAGATGGATAGTGCTCGTGGTTGCCCAACATTGTGAATGTACTTAATGCCACGGAGCTATACACTTAAAAATGGCTGAGATGGTAAATTTTACCTTAGGGATCTTTTATCACAATGAAAGCATCTTTCTCTTAAATGAGAAGGAGGCTGCTTTGCCCAGCACACCCTCTGAAAAGAGTCTCCCCAAAACTGAGAGCCCTAGGAGCCGACGTACTGAAACGCAGGTGATTGGTCCCCCTCCCGAGGGATGGGAGGAGCTTCCCGATTTCCAAGGGATGGAAAGATGCGACCAGGCAGGACACGGAGCCGAGAGAACTGGGGCCTCTCACGGGACCCCCAAGGCCCCCCGCATCTCTACAAGCCTGGCTTGCACCTCATCCCTCTTCCCAGGGCCACAGCCTCCATTTTCAGGGCTCAGCCATCTAGCTGAGGAGCCTTTTCTTGGCAGGTGTGAGGGTGCTGCTCTTGGCCACTTTGTGTTTCCAGAAATGTCTGCAGTCTTGTTTCAGGCACCACTGTCTTGCTTTCAGAAAACTCAATGCTCCCTACCCTAAATCTGCAAACAGATAAGTCATGGCTGCTTCTTCGGGGTTCTCTCGGCGAGGGGGGGGATGCAGAATGAGCCTCTCTTCTATTTAGGATGTAACAACACTCCATTTTTCAAGAGCCTGCACCTTTCCTCAAGTCAGATACACTGACCATGGAGCAGGGCCCCAGGGCAATGGTGACATCGCCTATTCCAGCCCAGGAAAGACAGCAAAGCCACCTTCACAATCCCTCCCACAGCCTGCTAGCCACCTGCAAGGACCCAGCTTGCAACCTGCAGACTCTCACCCTCCTGCAAGACTTGGGGGGCGGGGGGCCCCAAGCTTCCCCTCCTGCAGCAGCTCTAAGACCCTGCCGCTGGGATGAGAAAGACTCCAGCGCCACCTCCCAAGCACCTCCCACCCCGGTGGGCTTACAGGTGCCCAAGGACTGCGGCAGGTGGCCCTGTGACTTGCGAGACACAAGCAATCCGCAGGGCCTCATGGGGCCTGCTTGGAAAGTTCCGTGTTGGTGCCAGGCGTGCTGGAGACAACCCCACACTGGCAGGAAGGAGGCCTTGACCTCAGAAGCCTGCCCAGGACAGCATGTTCAAACCCTGCCTAATCGCTGCCTCGGACAGGCGGGCAGGAGCTTCCCCTGCCAGGTGGCGGGGCCCCTCTCTCTCAGGTCTCCCACCGCCCGCCGTCTAGAGCTTCAGAGAGTGCTGGTTTTATGACTGGAGCTGTCGGCTGGAGAGACACATTTTAAAATTCATGACCTTTCCCATCAGGGTTCAGAAACGGATCAGACTCCAAGATGAAAGCTTAGTTTATTCTTTCACTGGTCCTGCCCCCCCACCCCCTTTCCGCTGCTTCCTCCCCGAGCTTTCCTTCCCCATTGTCCTCCAGGATCTTTTGCATTTGTCCCAGTTTTAATCCCCCCACCTCATAAACCAAAGCAAAATGAGAATTCTCCTGTCTCCAAGCGGAGCATGCATTCGGCTCGCAATGCACGCCTATCAAAGGTATCTCCCTTTGTCAGGTAGGGAAGGGCCACCGAAGGTGCAGCTGGGCAACAGAGATAGAGCAGAGGTTTGGACGGAGAGGGGGTCAGGCGGCAGGGGCTGTGGGGGTCGAGTTTTCCCAGGCAAGGCACTGGGGGGCTGGGGGGACATCCACCTGAGGCTGGGGGAGGTGGGGACGCAACTGGGGCCCAGCAGACAGGCTGGCAGCCGCCCGGCGCCACAGACCCTGCCAAGGAAAATTAAAGAGCAATGTGTTTGCTTCCTGCCATGAGTACAAACAACAACAAAGATTCTCTGGGCCGAATTCTTGCCTTGCGATTTCAGGCGGCTGGCCGTCCTCAGCTGCCCCTTCCCTGCCGTGTCTCCCCTCTTGCGCCTTTACCGAGGCTGTCCAGGGGAGGCATCGCCCGGTATCCTAATTTATCCTGGGAAACAGGAAACATAAATCTCCTCCCAGACACGGTGGCCACACAGGAGGCACACGGACTTTACTGCAATCACAAGAAGCAAACGGAAGAGAAGCAGAACCTGCTGGTAGCAAGAGTGTCGGCCCCAAGGACAGAAGTGACATGTCTGAGCCAAAGCGAGAGAAAGCGTGTCCACTGCTGGGGAGGAACAATAGGGAATACTTCGCCGGAACCTACCTGTGCCAGGCAGGTTCAAAGCTCTTGATACGGATCAGCTCATTTACGCCTCACATCAGCCTCAGGAGGTAGACCTTATCAGCCCCAAGTGATGGCCAATGCCATATGCCAACTCAGCTAGGTCACGGTACCCAGGCATTTGGTCAAACGCCACTCTAGATACTGCTATGAAGGCATGTTTTAGATGAGGTTAGCATTTAAATCAGTAGACGGTAAGTAAAGCCGATGACCCTTTCCATGTGGGTGGGCCTCATCCAATCATTTGAAGGTCTTTTTTTTTTTTTTTTTTTAAGATTTTATTTATTTATTTGAGAGAGAGAGAGCACATGAGAGTGGGGAGGGTCAGAGGGAGAAGCAGGCTCCTCGCTGAGCAGGGAGCCCGATGCGGGACTTGATCCCGGGACTCCAGGATCATGACCTGAGCCGAAGGCAGTCGCTTAACCGACTGAGCCACCCAGGCGCCCCATTTGAAGGTCTTAAGAGAAAAAAGACCGAGGTCCCCCAAGGTAAAGGGATTTCGGCCTCCAGACTGCCTTCAAATTCCAGCTGCAACATTAGCTTTTCCCTGCATCTCCAGCCTGTTGGCCGCCCTGCACACTTCAGAGCTGTCAGCCTCTGCAATCATTTGAGCCAATTCCTTATAACAACTTTCTCTGTTCACATACAAATAGGATTATGTGTGTGTCTATATATGTACATACATGCACACACACACATATCCTATCTCTTCTGTTTTTCTGAAGAACCCTAATACACCCCACTTTACAGGCAAGGAAACTGAGGCACAGAGAATTTTATTCCCTTGCCCAAACCCTCAAGGCCAGTAAGTGGTGCAGGCAAGATAGGAATGCATGCAGCCTGAGTTCCGAATCTGCTTACTTACCCAAACACTCACACACAGGAAGTCATAGCCCATCATCATTGAGCTAAGGTGGGGAAGGAAAAGTTGTGGAAAATGTATTCAAGTAAAATTTAGCTGGGTCAGTGGACACAGACAGGACAGACTTTGAAATCAACGAGATTTGTTTTCAACCTTGGCTTCAATTTGATGTCTGTGACTTTGAATGTGTGATTTAAATCTCTCTGGGCCTCCCTTCTCCTGATCTGCAAAGTACCATAAAAACTTCACAAGGTTATTGAGGGATTAAATGGGATAATTTTGTGTGCAAATAGTTATTTCCCAGTATGCGAGTGAAATCACGTTCTAAGCCCTCACCAGCTTGACTTACCAGAGTCTTCTCTAATTCCCTCCCAGAGTTTTTTCAGTTCCTCAAAGCCACTGACCTGTGTCCGAGGCAGGGTTCCCACTGGTGGAGATCACTCCCACCTTGAGTTACTACCTCTTGCAGGGACAGGCTGGGTTTCAGAGCAGGGCCCACTGTTCCAGACCCTCACTGCCATTCCTCCTTTGGGCTTCCCACTGGGCCAACTAAACCTGTCAGGCTCCTCTTGCTCATGGGGACAGGACTGCTCACCTGGAACCCTCCCCTCACTGTCCCCATCCCTAGCCACCAATCTGCCACCTCTGTCTCTGGATGCTCAAAGCCTGATGGGGGGTAAACAGGGCTCCTGGGTTTCTCTCTCAGAGGAAATAAGCAGGTACATCCTCCCCCAGGAAGATGAGCCCATGCAAAAGGACATTCAGGAGCAAGATTCTTCACTAGGAACAACTCTGTCGTGGGCCTAAAGAACAGGGAGCCCAGTTTGGGGGGGGGCTGGCGGGGAGTTGTTCGCTTCTTGGGTTTGTTTTCATTGTTGCTTCTGTCCTAGGTTGGAGACGCTCTGTGTGCTGGGAACCCCAGCAAAGTGTCTGACTTGCGTCATCTCGCGTGAATCTCCCACCCCCTCTCTTGTGCTATCATCATTGTTTCTACCATATGAAGGAGAAAGCTGGGATTCCAAAGAAGACAAGCAGCATACCACCGCTTCACAAACAGTGAAGAGCCAGGATTCACCCCTACGCCTGTCTGACTCTAGAATCCTCACCCTTAACTGCCTTTATCACGGGAATGTCTATCTATTTCCAACAAACATTATTTATCGTTTCTGGAAGGTGAGAGACAATCTATCCCAGCTCTGTCTCTTAGAAGGCAAATGGCTTTGAACCAGTCACTGAGTCCAAGGAGAGAAATGGAGCAGAGTAATGGTGTGTCCTGAAGCTCTAAACACAGCTCTAAGAATGACTAGCCAAGGGGCCTGAACTAATACATTTTTACACCTCCTTCTCAACTAGTACTTGGCATTAGGGAGAATTCTTGGAAATCGAAATAAACAAGAATATTAAGGATAAACTATCAGATTCACAAATTATATTGTAAAATCTACTGTGCTCTTCTTTCTCCTTTGAATGGGAACGTCTGGGTCTACAATATATGTTCATAATACTGTTGGGATGGGAGATAATACAGGCTGGCCAAACACATTTCCAGTTCCAAGACTCTTCTCTGAAGTCACAGGCTTGATAATGCTCATATTAACTCCCCCCCCACCACCACCTTCACCCAAATGAGCAATACGGAAAAACATTTGTCTTTTCTATTCCAAAATAAACATTGAGAGTCTCTCTTTTTAAAATGCTGAAAATAGGGCGCCTGGGTGGCTCAGTCGTTAAGCGTCTGTCTTCAGCTCAGGTCATGATCCCAGGGTCCTGGGATCGAGCCCCGCATCGGGCTCCCTGCTCCTCAGGAAGCCTGCTTCTCCCTCTTCCACTCCCCCTGCTTGTGTTCCTGCTCTCGCTATGTCTCTCTGTCAAATAAATAAATAAAATCTTTAAAAAAATAAAAATAAAATAAAATAAAATGCTGAAAATAAAAATAAAATAAAATAAAATGCTGGAAATAATCATAGAGATAAATAGAACCAAGAACAGTTGTAGAGAAAGGGGAAAAAATGAGAATGAGGGAGAAATTTGATGGAACATCTATCCCTTTGTACTCGTCTTCCTTCTGTTGACTTAACGCCATCTCTTTCATGAGTATAGAATTGGAGCCCATGGGAGATTGAGGTCTTAGCCCCATTCATGGTAAAGGCAGTTCCCAAAATAAACAGGGAGGGAATTCTGGACATGCTGGTGAGGCCATTGAAATCAATTCACTTCAACATGCACACTGCTCCATCTTATTCCCTACACCTTGGCCTTGGACACCCTTACCATAAGAAGTCTATCATTTTGATGAGACATGCCAGGGCATCAGTCAGAAGAGGCTCCTTGTCTCACTCCAGTGCACACCCTCCAAAAATCTCTTGTCACTTTAACATTTCAATTTTAGCTATTTTAATTCATGTGTGTATTTATTTATGTACTGCAAACGCGCAACAGAAGTGTTCTCATAGAGGCAATCAAATTACAAAAGAGTATGAACCTTCATTTGTTCTCTCTGCAAATCTTTACCATGCGCCCATTATGTCAGGACGTGTCTATTACAGACACAAAAAGATACGGTTGCCGCCCTAAGGAACCACCTGTAGGAATCAACTCGGGGACCACCTCCTCCAGGATGCCTTCCCCAGCACCCGGGTCAGGATGAGAAGCACCTCCTCGGGGTCCCATGACATTAGATCCTCTGCATCCATGACCTGGGTGTAATTGCCGGCTTCCTTAGGCCAGCCTCCCTGCTACAGCTAGAGTGGGATAGGTTCAAAGAGGATGCATCTCACAGCACTCTTGGACAAAGAATCGCAGTAATGACGATGAGCATGAAGATGTTGATGATGATAGAGGTGGGGAAAAAAATGTAATCCTTTTTTCAAGAACTGCATGCCTCTCTCCTTCTGCCCAACATCTCTGGCTGTGCCTACTTGCATGCTCCTAGGGGCTCAGCTCATATCGGAGAGGATGCTAAAATGACAGCATGATGTCAGTTTCTTGCTGGGTATTCCTCTCTCTGATTTGCGCCATCCTACCTAATAGACTTCAGCTGTATTGAAATGAAAAATGAATAGGACGTAGATCTTGCTGCTAAAACATATGTGTCAGAAAATCATTATGGGTATTAAATTACAGCAATAAAATGAACCAGAACTAATTTTGCAAATTAAGATCCAATAAATTTTTTTCATAGCCACACCTTTTCTTTAAAAAAAAAAAGTCACAAAATAAGATTCAGCCTAACGGTATTAAAATGGAGCATAAGGCTTTTGGGGGTGGATGGGGTGGGGATATGTATAGAACCAGATATTTCCATATGACAAATGCATTAGCATCTCGGAGGGTAACAGGGGAAGGGTGTTCCTCCCCGTCGTCTTAAGAATACTGCCCCGTGCCAAACACTATAATGATCAGTTTTAAAGCTGACATACCTATGTATTTTACATGTAGAATTTATGTATACATATTCCCCGTTCTCTCTTCTGCTCCCCACCCCACCTCCCTACTCCCCAGACGAGATTCTGCTGACACAAGAAACTAGTAAGTTTCCAAATTTCTGACAACCGCTTATTTTTAGAAGAGACTATTGCTGTCGGTCAAATTAACACTGAAGCTATAAACAAACCTTTAGAGCTTTGCCTGTTCTGGAGAATAACAGGATGTCTCCCTCCACCCTCCAGCGGGCGAAGGAGCCTGTAATTAGCTCATTGTCCATGAATAGGCACAAAGGAGGTGGTGCCCGCGTCCCCCCTCCCTTTCAACCTTTCCACGGGAGATCTTGGGGGCAGATGTTAATTAATTGAGTAACTTCCACCGTCTCCTGGGAACACGGTTGCACACAACTCCTGGTTCCAAAAGCGACAGCGAGGAAGAGGATGCTGGGCAAGGACTCACAGAGAGGGTCCGCCAAAAAAGAGGGAAAAACAGGATTCACTTCCCTGCTGCCACTTGCCCCCTGGCTGGGGCTCTGGCAGAACTCTGCCCAGCCGTTCTGCTACACCCAGCAAACCCAGCTATTTATAGCCACACAATCATTATAAATAAAACTGTTTATAACACCGAACCTTGGCCCTGCATGACTTACAACTGTAGACTGGCAGCTATAAATAACTCTGTTACATGCCCAAGTGTGACTACTGACTGATACTTCCTGAAATTGTGACAAATAATGACAAGTTTGTTTGACAAACGTCCCACTGACATTCATCTGATTTTGAATAAGTGGTTCTGCTTTTTTAATTTGGTCCCGGAGGCCCAGGATCTCAGGGACTTTCTTTATTCTTTTCCTCTCTCACCTCCTGCCCCCGAAGACTCTGTCCTGTGTATAGCTGCTTCTCCCCACCCCCCATGCCCCTAATCACTGGGAGGGATTTGGGGCCATTTAAGGGGAAGCTTATTAAGTCCACTGTTCCTCTCATGGGACGGTTCTGCTGTCCGGGCTTTGCAAGGGTTTGGGGAGTTTTGTTAATGACACAACAGTGCTAGAGAGGGGGAGGGAAATGTGGGCCAGCCTCCTGGTGCCGGATAAAGGTGGAAAGAGGATCCCCAAGGGAAAGGCAGAATTGAACATCGGATGGTTGGAATCTCAGTCTTCAAGGGGGGAGGGGGGCTGTCACCTAGAAATGCTGGGGGTTGGCTGTAAGTGAACCAGTGAAGGACAAGAGTCCCGACAGAGGGACTTACCTCCCCAGGCACCTGATCTGAGAGATCTTGACTGATCCTACTTTGGGTCCCCAAACTGGAGTTCTCTCTTTAGGTGAGCTGATATTAACGTATGTCAGGGGATTTCAGAATGCTAGGGGACCTTTGGGATGTAACTCAGCCTTTTACAGGGAGAAGAGTTGAACCAGAGTCTCCCACAACCCATTAAAGCAGAGCTAGACTAGAACTCAGCTCTCTGGGCTCCAGATGGGGGCTTCTCCCACCATCCTTAAATTGATTAATGCACATAAAGCGTGTGGAACTCTTCCTGGCCCCTGGAAATCATTCCCTGACTACTAGGTATTACCGGAGGGGTGATTTTCATCCAGTGCTTTCCACTGCTAGTCTGTCTGAATTCCCTTTTGAAAGGATCTCCCATGGTCCATCTTCTCTGTCTGATTTAACTCTTTTTTTAAGATTTATTTATTTATTTGAAAGAGAGAGAGCACCCGCACACAGGGGGAGGGGTAGAGGGAGAGAGAAAGAGAGACTTTCCAGCTGATTCCCCGCTGATCACAGAGCCAATGCGGGGCTCAATCTCACGACCCTGACATTATGACCTGAGCTGAAACCAGTTGTCGGATGCTCAACCGACTGTGCCACCCAGGCGCCCCTGATTTAACTCTTAATTATAACGTGTACAATCTCACCTCCCACTCCCACTTTTTCCAGTCTATCTTAAATAGGGCTTTCAGAGCAATGTCTTAAACATCATGACACGGCTGCCCACCTCCTCCCCCATCTCCCTGGCCAGGCTGGAAGCACAGCGAGGAGGGTCCCTCTCAGACCTTATAAGGGCAGGGCCCACCCCTGAGAGTGAGTACCTCCTTACCTTGGTACCCTACTTGTTTCTCAGTAGCTTTGCCTTTCTCCCGACCCTGCTCCTTCCTCCCCCACAAAAAAAAAAAACCCACCAGTTGGTTCCATATTTGCCAGAGTAACTACAGACTTCTCACCCTGGATGACAATGTCCTTGGTTACTGGTCCCACCTACTTCTCCAGTTCCAATCTATGCTTCATCCCAAAGCAGACTCTTCACTCTTCCCAGAACATGCACCCTTAGATGGTCTCCCGTTCGCTTTGACAAGGATGCCCTCCCTTTGCATTACAAAACCCTTGCCCACATTTTGCAAGACTCCTTGCAAATGCCCAAGGAAGTCTGTGCTGACCGATCAAGCAGCTGGGACCCTCTTTCCTTGGAATCCCTGTTACCCTTTACGTGTATGTCTCCTTCAGCCCTGGCCTGTCTTCATCCTGCGTTAAGGTTACTGTGAACGTGTTTATGTTTCATCTTCTTCCTAGTGGTTAGGGGGACCTCTTTCTTAATCTTCTTGGTAACTGGCATAGTGCATATCCAGAAAAGGCAAAACATTTCAAAAGTCGGCTTACTAAAAGGGCAAGCAGAAACAAAAACAAAAAAAGACTTTGAGTGTGATACACGGCAGTATTAACCAACTACCTGCTAAGATGTATAAATAAGTAGCAAAACCTATAACCGAGCCGCCAGCCTTCTGCCGCTGCAGAAGGTTCCATGAGGGATGCCCACCTTCGGGCTGATGGTGGCTGCGGATCTTTGAAAGAACTGGAAATGAAAGAGGGTGGATAACTGGCCAAACCCAGGCAGTGAAAGACGCTGGAGGACAAAGGGGCAAGTATCTCATCAACCCGTCAGTCAGCGGGACCTCAAACATTTTTTTCGAGCCTGCGATGTTCAAGACACAGAACCACCCTTCAAGAACAGAAGTTTTCCCTGCCTCGGGGCATTAACAATCAGCCACACACTTTCTACCTGTCCCTGCACCTTTTCAGCTTTCATGATACTAAGACCCTTGGAGCTCCCAGTCTCTTGTTGCCCTCCCCCCAATTCTGATTTTTATGGTGAGAGAATTTGCCAAGCTTCGTGGGGCCTCTCCCGCTGGGCTCCGCATTTGCGTGCGTTCCGTTCTGGACCCCGGTGCTACCCCATGGACACCGGACAGAAGTCACCCATCAGAACCAACCTGCTCCCCAGAGAAGGAGCAGGTGAGAAAGCATCAGCTGACCAGCTGACCGTTAAAGAGGAAAAGCACAAATTGAGGAAGGCGCCAGGCAGGAGAGGGGCTTGGGGTTTCTTTGTGCTTTTCCGTATTAACACAGTCACACTTTGCTCTGCAGATGTCACTTCCAATAAACACCAGGGCTTTCCCGGGCCTGGACTCTAATTGAAGGAATTGTTACTGTTGGTGAATGACTGGGGAATTAATTAATGCAAAGCCAACCCTTCATAAATGCCTGCTTTGGGAGCAGTCTGAGAGTCCCAGGGACCTCGATTCCTGTGGTCAGTGAGCCCCAGGACTCCGTGTCAGCAAGTAATATTTATTATCACCGTCAGCCCCTTTCTAAAACTGCCAGGGGACAGGGGAATGGGGCCTCACCTGGAGCCTGCTGGGCACAGCCAACCATCCTCCGATTTCTCTGGAGCTGAGCACGCAGCGTGGAAAAACTGCCCCCCCCCCGCCATGTTCTGGATTTTTCCCGCACCACCTTCCTTTTTGAAGAAAGGCTTCGTTTGCAAGTTAAAGATGGGAACAGGAGTGAGAACAGATAAAAAGGCTTTTCTCAACCCTCCTCACTCCTAAGTTGGTTCCTTGAGCTCTTTGCAGGTGCGAGAACATCCACACTCGCACAAACACACACACACTCACTCACGCTTAACAATGCCAGGCTCACACGCAGAGGTTTTCTGATCGGAAGGACTCAGCCTCCACCTAATTTAAAAGTCAGTTCCGATTTGAATGAGCTCTTCGGGTGATCTGCTTCCTAGGAATAGAGGATACAGGAAGAAAAGAGGGGGTCAATGAACGTGCCAAGCCATGTGCCTGATAGACACGCCTCACTGACCACACACAGGCTGGGTGCTTTTATTCTTCCTCCGGCTTCTCCTGACGTGGCATGTCCAGGCCCTACTTTTGTTTTTGCTGTGGTGGTGGATTTGCAGTCTCCTCAAGCCAAACTGCCAGTCCTGAAATCCCCCTTCAAGCTTTTAAAAAAAAAAGAAAGCAAGCAAGGCACCATGATGCTAACAATGGTGGAAGTGAGGACAGATTATTTTTTCCTTTATGTGTTGTTGCAGTATCTAGATAGTCTATAGTGAGGGTGTATGTTTTATATTCAAGAAAAAAAAAACTGCATGATGTAAAAAAAAAAAAAGAAAAGAAAATTATTTTAGTTTTATAACATCCCTCAAGATCCTGAGGTTTGCTTTGGCAGCTTTATCTGATTTTTGCGGAAGGGGCATTTTGGTCTTGAAAATTAGCCTGGGTCATAAAACAAGGAGACTATGACATTCCCTGAAATTGGATCTTAAACCACTGGTTTCTGTCTGAACTTAGTGGAAAAGCAGTCAGTAAAGGAAAATTTATCTTTGGAAGCTCCATCCTCCCCTTTCTGTGTTCTTATCCCTCTTCCCATGCCCTCACCACCCTTACAGTTCCCATCACTTACCCTGTTTTGCTTTGTTTTTTTTTCTTCTCCTTACTATTCTTAAAACACACTTCAAGGATGGGGCTTGGTGTCAGTCATTTACACCTTAATATGAATTAAAATAATCAGGATTTATTTAGCTACATTATAAGTGTATATTTACATTTTAATTCTCAATCCAATTGTATAATGAAAGGTATGGGCTAATGAATGAAAGCGGTCATCACCTCTCTGCATTTCTGAAATCAGACACCTAGGTTCTCAGCTCTTCTGTTTGTGGGAAAGGCAGGCCCCTGACTGCAATAAATGTATCCACTTTAGCTACAGAATATCACCATTTAATGTCTCTGTCCCTTTAGAAACAGCACACACTCCAGAGAGCCTACTAAATGTGGGAATGGTTGAAATAATTTCAGTATGCAAAAATATTCACAGGCCCAGGTCTTTTCAAAGACTGTATTCTGTATTCTTACTTAAAAATCATATTTGTTTCCATATATATTGAGTACATATATGGAGTGTCTGATGAGTAAAAATGAGTAATGATTTTGAGTGCTGGATTTTGGACACAGATGAGGAAACTGTATCCCAGAGAATTTAAATAGCTACTCAAGGTCATTCACTGGTCAAGGTAGGGCTTGGCCGAAAGAAGGGGCTTTCTGGTTCCTGGGCTCATGTTTCAACACATCATCTCTCAAACCACCTAATTCAAGTCCCAGACAAATCCGACTGCCTCGTGCTGATAGGAAGCTTCAGAGTGACCCTCCTAAATCTTCTCTCTTTCTTTGGGGGAAATCTTGGCAAGTAGGCTATGAAATGAGGATGAGTGAGCAAATATCACATGGCTGACCCTTCTAAGCTTTCCCAACTTATTAGACCATGCTCTTCAGATAAAAGGGCAAAAATACAGAAGGAAGAAAAACTTAGAAAGAAAGAATCGCTTGTCTTTGCTCCCATTTCCATCATTATCCACATATTGTCTAGGACCTAGAGAGGTGGAGGGTGGGTGCAGGACCACCAAGAAGCTTCCCCAGGGTCCACCCCTTAGGCAGAGTTTCCCAGTGGAAATCCACCTCCGGCCAAAAGAGTGAATTCGTGGTGGCCTTGTATTACTCACAGGTGGGTGGTTGATTAACAGCTGACTCTGTACTCAAGGTTAGATCTGGGTGACCTTCCACTAGACCCCATGGGGACAGCATCTAGGCCCCCTAGTCATCGTGTACCCTGTATATTTGCCACATTACCCTATCTGCTGTCACTTAAAACCCAAATCAGATCTTGACCTTGACTCGCCAATGTGTGCTACCTAAGGAACCTCAGTACCTGCCATTTATAGATTTGTTCATTTATTCAGCTAAAATATGGTAAGTGGTTACCGTATACCAGGCCCTGGGCCAGGCTCTTGCTACATAAAGAAACCAGACACATAACTCTTGCTCTTGATGAGCTGATGTGAGAATCAGAAAGAAAGGGACAAATGACAGAGAGCCAAGTTAAGTTATACCCCGATCGACAAACGCCTCTTTACTCTTGAAGACTCAGATCAGACATCACCCTCTTCAAAAGGCTTCCTGCTCATCTGCAGACAGGGCCACGCTGCTGCTTCTGTGCCCTGATCATATGCGGAATTGTTCCTCGACTGCAGAATTTTTCGTATTGTTAAAGTTATTTCTATGCACGTCTGCTTGACTTTTTAGACTGTGTCTGAAAAGGCAGAAGGATGGAGAGAGGAAAGGCAGAAATCGCTATTTCACACCTCCAAACACCCACAGTATCTGGGACTTTTCAGATGAATTGATGGATGGATGTCCAAGTTCTCTTGTCCTCTGCATAGATTTCCTTGACCCAAATGTGGGTCCACCAGTCCAAATGAGAAATAAATTTCCTCATGGCTCCTTAATATGTACAGCATGGTTATTTCTGGTTCATTCCACAAACTTCCAGAATTTGGAGACGTGAAAGCCTCATCTCACTCAGCCAAAAGCTCTATTGGGTTGTCTTTGTTTATGTTTCTCCAGGAGCGTAATTAGAGTATGTGTAAGCATGTGTGAGTGTGGGTGTGCGTCAGTCTGCACGTAATTGGGTGGCGTCTTCCTAACAGGTGTCCCTCCAGTAGGTCTCAGCGGTGACGGAGGGCATGAAGGGGTGTGCCAGGAAGATGGGGAGATGCAGCCTGCCAAAACCAATCACATTAAATCTGAGTGCTCATTCAGGGCCTGTCACAGGAGGAGAAATCTGATAAACACCCGAATGTCAGGGTGGTTATAATGTCTGTTAAATGGCTTGTTAATGTGATTGTGGAGAATTTTACACAGAAATGACACTGGTTACAATCAAAGCAAGGCAGGCCTGGCTCCCAGCCAGCTTCTACCAAGCTCTTCCACCACTGCGGGCCAGGTGGAGGGGGGTTCAGCCGCTACCTGGCCTGGCCTCCTGCCATCATTTGAAAGCTTTCTCTGTGTCCTATAATCTATTTCTTTTAAGCCTTCTTTAAGGCAGGCAATCTCCCCCCACCAAAAAAAGAGGCCTCCTGTCATAAATGTTGCCTGTTCTTACAAGTGGAATAAAGATTTTTATACCACAAATAAACGGAGCTTGGAAACGATTTGTCTAATCTATTTTTGGTGGGAAGGGTACCTCTCAGAAAACATTTCGCATTGGTTTAGGGGGGCCTGAGAAAGAAAACCCTTCCACAGGCTGACTCTGTTTCATTTGATACCCAGGCAACAATCATAGAATCTTAGGGTCATAGACCTTGAAGGTGACCTAGCCAACCTTAAGTTTCTCCTGCGGAGTAAGTGAGCTACGGCATGGTGGACTGGAGCAAAAATCCAGGTGTCCCGATGGTCAGTCCAGCTTACCTCCCACCCACCACACACACTACCTAAAACCCAGATGCCTCACCATGCCTTCAATAGCAAGAAACACAGTCTGCTCTTTTGGACCTGGCCCTGGTCCCGAGGACATCTCTGACATTTCCCTGCCATGCACTACTCTTACCTCTGAGGAAGGATGCTTGGCTCTCCGAAGTGCCATGCGGACCCCCCACCACGACCACCCACCCAGGTGCGTAAGGACTGAGTCTCTGTAAGGCAGGGTGACCCCAAGCTGGGCAGCACAGAACACTCCCCCCGGGAACAGACGAGCCAAAGTGGCTCGTTACCATTGCTAACTTGGGAGGACAGAACTTTCCCTGCCCGGGGCCTTTTCTTCCAACCCTTGGTAGTGGCAACAGATGATTTCTCAAAGGCCTGGCTCACCCTGTCCCACACTCTGTTTTTCACGGACACACTCTGCCCTCGTGTGCAAAGACTTGAAGTATTTTTCTGGTCAATTTAAGTGCTCACTGCAGTGCATGCTCCGGGTCTGAATTACAAAGTTATAGCAAATGACAAGCCCCCTGCTATTCTAACTCGTTAGCCTACGTTGGAACTCCCTTCAGTTGCTCAAGACCCATGGAAATAAGATCTGCCCTCCCAGGCTCTCTTGACAGTTCAGTTCCTGGGCTCCACCAATAGGAATCCTTCAACCAGTCTTCCCGCCGTCCCTTCCTTACAGTGCTTTGAGCCAGGCTCTGTGCGTTGGTTTTAATGGCTTTTCTTGAAGGCAGGTTACCCTCTGTATTAATTTCCTAGAGCTGCCGTGACAAATTACCATCAGCTTGGGCACTTGAAACAACAGAAATGTACTCTCTCACAGTTCCAGAAGCCAGAAATATAAAATCAAGGTGCTGGTGGGGCCGTGCTCCCTCTGAAGCCTCTAGGGGAGAATTCTTCCTTGTCCCTTCCAGCTTCTGGTGGTTCCAGGCAGTCCTTGGCTTGTGGATAAATGGTTCCAATCTCTCCTTCTCTCTTCATGTGGCCACCTCCTCTTCTTCTGATGTGTTAGCTTCTTCTGTCTCTTTAAGGACACTCGTCACAGGGTTTAGAGCCCACCTGGATAATCCGTGGTGATGTCATCTTGAAACCTTTAACTTAATTACATCTGGAAAGATCCTTTTCCCAGATCAGGTCACATTCGCAGATTCTCAGGGTTAGGATATGGATATGTGTTTCTAGAGAGCACCACGCAACCCACTACACTCTCTTCTAGGAATGTCACTCAAATGCTGGTCCCCCTACATCAAAATGGAAATGCACTTTGGAGTTCCATTACAATACAACTTGAGAAAAATTAAAAAAAAAAAAAAAATGGAAAAGTCCCCTCACTCAAGAATCTATGGCCCATTTCCCTGACGATTCCATATTCCAACCAGTGTCACTCTCTTTTTGTTCCTGTATCACTGAAATCTGCTTAACCAGGAAAATGAGAACGGATGGAGGAAAGGAGGGGTCACGGGGGACAAGGGAGGTTTCTTCCCTGAGGAACTTTCTTTAGGCCGCGGATCTGTCTGTCTAGATATTAAAAGTAAGGGCAGACGTTTGGCAAAAACAGTGCACTGGGGGCATGATGTTTTTGATGTCTGAGCAGAGAGCATCTCGGAGTCAGAAATGGCTCACACATGGACAGGAGTGATGGCTCCCTGAAAAGCCTTCCATATATTTGTGCACAAATCGACACGTTGGCCGGGTGCCAAGGAGCAAGCTTGCTCTTTCACTGTTGAATTGTTTAAGCATTTCAATACTTGAGTTATGCAAGGCCATATCTGAGCTCCCATGTGAAACCTTGCATGTTTAGCACTCCAGATAGGAGATGGCCTGGCTCACAGACAGAGAAATAAGGTGAGCGCTGTCCTCTCCTTCAGAACAAAGAATCTAAAAACCCTCTCCTAAATTCCTAAAGGGCAGGGGATGGGAGGTGGCGGGGGGAGGGAGGGTGGGGGTGGAACATTACTCAGGATGATAAGGATGCCAGGTGGAGAGAAATCAAAAACATACCTTGTCAAGTACTTCTAGAAGGTTCTTTCTGTAGCAAAGCCTTCCACCATTTAGGAGGCCAATTGTGGATAATACTTATCCTTAAGAGCTGATAAATGCAGACATAAAAAAGACAGGCAAATAGACAATGTACAAATTGGCTGGAATATTGTGACTCAGAAATAATCACTTGCTAGAATGGTTCCTTTGCTCTGTACTTTTAAAAACACACATAAGTAGTATCTTACAATAAAATGACTTTTCTTCTGATTTTTTCATAGTTGAGACTCAATGAGTAAGACATAGATAATCATCCTAAACCAACCCTTATCTTCAGGGCTCTGCCACTATCTTTGAAAAATAAATTATGTCCTGGAACGGTTTTAGAAAATTGGCAGAGATCCACCAGCTGTCCAAAGAAAGTTAAAAGTAAAACTGCAAAATTTTCTAGGAAGCCATGCTTTGGTGACTGCCCAGCAGAGAACTTCTCGGCCCCAGATAAGTGGCCCTTAGGAAACACCATGTTGGGATTCCAATCTTTGCTCTTAAAAAGTGACTTGTGTTAAGTCCTGAGTGTAACATCTTGACCAATGAAAACAATAATATGCATAATTGTAATTACATCCTCAGAACTACAAAGGAGATTATCTCCATACACCTGCTCACACAGCTGAGAAATATGATGAAGTTGGGGTTGATCTGGCTAAGTCCCAGATTCTCTGAACTTACACTGTAGCCAAAAGAGGACAATGTAAGCTGACCTTATCTAGCTCTTAAAGATCAGGGTCACCCCAGCTGGACACTGGGTTCCCTTGTGCAAGTGAGTTCACCACAAAAATTGGTTCTAACCCATTTCTCATTCCTAATTCAGTCTACCAGAAAAAGCAAGAAACTCCAACCTTCAAAGAACAGAGAGAAATGCAGGTGGTGAATTCTGTCTACGGATCTCATTTAAGAAAATGTCAGCATGATGCACACGGTTTATCAGCCTAGCATGGCCATCCTATGGGCTCCTGCTGCCCCACTATGTCCACAGTGTCCCTCAACCTCCCAATCCTGCCCCAGGACAGCAGGTCCAAATCTCAGGTTCACTAATGCAGCTGCTACCTCTTGGACTGCCCTAAGCAAGATGAAGGCACAGTAAGACCAAAATGCAAGAAGGCCCATGGGTCCATCCATTTTCACATTATGTAACGGGTTAAAGGAAGACCTCCATAAGGGTATGTCCATGCCCTGGACCTGTGAATATGACCTTTCATGGAGAAAGGGTCTTTGCAGACATAACTGAGTTAAGAATCTGGAGATGAGATCATGCTGCTTTATCTAAGTGGGCCCTAAATCCAACAACAAGTGAGTTTATAAGAGACACAAAAAGGAGAGACACATGAAGAAGGAGAGAAAGCCACGGGAAGATGGAAGTAGAAACTGACATGTTGCAGGTATAACCAAAGAATGCCTGGAGCCGCAGAAGCTAGAAGGTACAAGGAAAGATTCTCCCCTAGAACCTTCCCAGGGAGCACTAGGCCCCACCAACACATTGATCTTGCTTTTGACCTCTGGAGAGGATAAATTTCACCCAAGTTTGTGGTGATTTGTTATAGCAGCTCTAGGGAACTCATACCCCTTGTTTCATTTTCAAGGACAAATTATACTCTCACGATCCAGAAGGCCACATCACACTACGATCAAGCTCATAGGTTTGGTTTGAAAACTCATGCTCTTTCATTACATAATTGGTCATATCCCTCAAATTAATCAGTCAATAAATACACTTAACATCTATTAATTTGTGGCAGCAAGCACAAAAATGACCTAGAAAATATTGCTAGACATATGCTTAAAATTTTCACTACAATTCAGGATGAACGTGCACGTAATACACACATCTGAGGTTGTCTGTCCTTAGCAACTGAATCTCCTTTCTCTGCAAATCACATCCCACACTCTCAGAATTGAGCCCCAAGATCTGTTTGAGTCGCATGACTCTTCTCCACCTCCTATTAGACCGGTTATAATTGATGGGAGCAGGGACAGACCTTGACTGAAGCTAGACCAATCAGGCTGTCTCTCCTGGGGATCTGAAGTTGGGATGAAGGTAGCTCAGCTAACTGAGTTGGCTGGGTGCAGAAGAGAGGTAAACTGCCATCAGGAGGCCATCTGCCTGCATTTTTACAGATACAGGTCAGTCCGGACAGAGAAGAAAGGGACAGATGCCAGAGAAAAACAAAGATCAGAGACACAGAAAGGGTCCTCTCTGGCTTCCTCCCGGCTCCTCAAGGAGTCCTGCAGACCTTGGATTTGGTGCAAGGTTCCAATATCCTCCCTAACACCTTCTTTTTGGCCTAAACCAGTTCAAGCCGATTTCAGTGGTCAGCAACCAGGAGAAACTTGGTTGAGACCTAAATGAGCTCCAACAAATAAAATTAACAAAAAAAGATTTACATTTCACAACAGATATATGTAGGGATAGGCTGATCTATCTGTCTAGCTCTCCACCTACCTATAGACATCTGTATTTCTTTATCGATACACGATACACACGACGTTCCTTGACCAAACACAAAGCACTTTTGGATGTAAACATTTAAGAAAGCTTACTCTTAGTTAGCATCCTTATTTTAAAGGAACGGTTCATCTCATTCCACCCCTTACTTATTGAATTAGAATTAGTAAGTGTTTATTGCAAGCATACTAAAGAGGATCCTAAAGACTTTTTTTTGAAAGTCCTCTCTTCTCCTTGAAGTACTTATGACCTAATTAAGAAGATAAAATACATGCTGTGACCTAGGGTGGCGATCTCACCTTGTCAAAATTACTGGCAGTTTTCAACTTTCATTAATCGAAAACTTCTCCACACCCCAACCACTCACACATTTGACACCGACACTTCTCAACCAGCTTTTGTATGCCAAAATCGGATCTTTATAAATCAGCTGAGAAAAGAGCATTTTGAGCTATTGCGTGGTGGTGCTGTCAGCCAAGAGCTGAGTTCTGGAACTGCTGCCATTTTTTTTTCCTGCACGGCAATGCTTCTGCAATTACTTGAAATTTTTTTATTACACCATGCCCCTATGGTTTTATAAAAATAAGTGGGGAAATGGAAAAATGAAAGCACTTCAATGTAATTCTCATGAATTTAACACAATCAAGACAAAGGTGGAAATAGGGCAGCCTGATACAGTTAAATACTCACCAGATTTAAACTGGTGAAGGAAAATAACAAAACGAAGGAACTTTTCTGAAATGGCGCAAAGCTATCTTGCAAGAGTGGATCTAAGAGCAGAGGGATGATTAGAAGTTGGATCATCCTTGCAGCCTTTGGGGACGAGACTCCTTCCTCTTCTCTTGTTCTGCGCTCACACGTTGCTGTGAGTCGGAGGCTGCCCAGAAGGCGTTGCTGATGCCCTGTCTGTGGGCCAACAGAGGGTACCACAGGGGCTGGAATCTGACTTTCCCTCCTACCTGTTTTCTCGGCTCTGAGGTAAGGTAGGGAAGGCCCAAACAGACTAACTGCCTCTGCCCCTTTTTTAGTTCCTTTATGATGCCTTCCTGTGATAGCTCACCATTGGATTCTTGGTCTAGCCCAGCAGGTTCTCAACCAGGGACATTTTTGCCCACAAGGAGGCATGTGGCAACATCTAAAGATATTTTGACAGTCACAACTGGGAGTAGGTAGGAGTGCTACCAGCAGGTCGTGGGTAGAACTCAGGGATGCTGTTAAACATCCTACACAGGACAGTCCCCAACCACAAAATTTCAAATGGTACTGCCCAAGCCGAGAAAACCACTAGCTCCCAAACTGTTCTTAATTTAGGAATTCTCTTTCCATTGTCAAATTCTCCGAATCCAATGAACCGACCTCTCTCTGGACCATGAGTTTTCCTCTCTAATTTGCGTGGGGTAAGTGACTGCCACATAGAGGTGGGGGATCAGGGAAGAACTAAATAACCATCATTTACTGCACACTCACTATGAGCTGGCTGAACACAGTTCTAAGAGCTTTGCAAACATGACCACACTTAATCCTATGAGAGCCCTATCTGGTAGGTCCACTAGGATCCTCATCTTACAGATGAGAGATCTGGGGCTAAGAAAGTTGGAGTGAGGTAGTCAACGTGGTAGAGGTCTTAGGTGCTGAGCCAGGGCTGGAAGGGAGTCTGACTCCAGAGCTAGAGGATGCATGAAAAGCCAGAAACACAGATGAGGTTCCAACACAGCATTTTAAGGAAGGAAGAGGAGGAGACACACTTGGGGAGACCCAGTGGGTCAGGAATAAGTCCACGCATGCCCTCGGCATCCTCTGTGCTGGTCCAGATGCACAAATGGGAGGCCCGAGCCCTCGGACCTGGACCTGGGTTCTAGTTGCAGCCCCACTGTTCAGGGTTCTCACATCGTGGCTCTCTCCTGGCTGGTGCCAAAGAGGTGTTTTTCCCCGGCTCAGACTCATCACATCCTGTTAACCCAGAACTTGTTTTATGCAAAAGCTGCAGAACTGTGAAAAGGAGCAGAAAGCATGTGATATGTTTAAATATGCTGGAGCAATATGCTGACCAGCGAGGTTTGTTTATTAAAATCTTTACGTGGGGTGAAGCTCAATTGAGCTTACGTCAGCTGGTTTATGGAGAGGCCCTGTTTTCAAGATCAGGCTGTTTGTCTTCTTTACGGAGCTGACAGAGGACATTCTGGAGAATACATTATGCCAAAAACATCTGTATTATAGAAAATCAACAATGAAGAGCAACAGCTCCAAATGGAGTTAGTATTTTGAAAGGCTTTTATCTGTCAATAGATTAAACTGCTATTTTTATCTAAGGAGGAAACTAGAGGAAGTGTAAACTGGTTTAAGAACAGCAGAAACTGGCCTACTCTTTTCTGCCAAGTTATTTTTGCATGCTCGGGAGGGAAGAGGGTGGGTTTCTGTTTTGTTTTAATCAGTGGTTAAAAATTAAAAAAATACTTAGAGAGCGACCTTATCCCAAATCAGAATACTTGGGGCTGATTTTTTTTCCCCTCTATTATTTCCCCACTGGAATGCATGCCCCAAATGAGACACAATGCTACAGGGTTAGCTCCTAATGACGAACTGGGCCCCTTATAGGCCTTCCTATTTAAAAATCCTGGAGTTGGGGCACCTGGGTAGCTCAGATGGTTAAGCGTCAGCCTTCCGCTCGGGTCATGATCTCCAGGTCCTGGGATCGAGCCCCATGTCAAGCCCCATATCGGGCTCCCAGCTCAGCAGGGAGTCTGCTTCGTCCTCTCCCTCAGCTTCTCCCCCTGCTTGTGCTCTCTCTGCCTCTCTCTCTCTCTCAATAAATAAAATCTTTAAAAAAAACCCTGGAGTTGTCACAGGCATAGCCAGGTGTTACCAGAACTAAATTTGTCACCAACACCTTCATGAGGATAGTAATAATACCAATAATAAATTGCTAACATATATCAAGCACTTGCTCTGGCTAGGTATTTTCCATTCATTATTCCATTCAATCCTCATAGCTCTATGAGCTTGGTACTGTTATGATCTGGCAGTTTTTAAATTAACTTTTTATTAAAGTGTAACATGCATACAGAAAATTACACAAATTCTAAGTATGGAACTCGGTGCATTTCACAAACCGAACACACCACTCTACAGAACAAGAAACCGAATATCCCCAGCCCTCTCCTGTGCCCACCTACTCTTACCCCTCAAAGCTAACCACTGTCCCAACCTCCCACAACACGGAATGGGTTCATAAAGCTTTGATCTCTATATAATGTGGCCTTATACACTAGGTACCTTTTTGCATCTGGCTGCTTTCTCTCAGTGTTTGTGAGATTCATCCACATCCTTGTGTGTAGTTATAGTGTGCAATTGCATTGTGTATTGTGTGTGGTTGTAATGTGTAACCATACTGTGTGTCATGTCCAATTGCAGTGTGTAATTGTCTTGTGTATTGTGTGTAGTTGTGGATTTCTCATCCTCCTAGCTGCAAAATATTCCATTGTGTGAATGCGCCACAATTTTCCATTTTATTGTTGATGGGTTTTATGCCCATTTTGAGTTTGAGGTTAAAGTTCAAGGTTAAGGTGGAAGGTTGAGAATACTGAGACTCAAGAGATTAAAAAAAAACAAAAACAAAAACTTGTCCGAGTTTACTAAGCTAGTAAATGGTGGATCTGGGATTACAACTCGAGTTGGTCTGACTCCAAAGCCCATGTTGTTAAGTACCATGCTGTGTTGCCTTTCCCAAAAGCTACGTTTGCAGGGACCTCTCCCTGATGGGTGGAAAGGTCTTTTGTATAAATAATCTGGGACGCCTATGGGAAGAGGATATTTGAGTAATGTGACATGAATCCAAACCTGCCCACCTCTATCGAGCTCATTGCCTTCTTTGGATGCGTCTCTATGCTTTTGGGTCCCGTCTAACACTTTCTCCCATTTGCATTACTCTGACTGACTGTCCAATAGCCCCACCAGGATCTCAAGCACTGTGGGACTTGACCGAGTGGCAGAAACTGGAAGCACACCATTGCACCTGAGACCAAGAGATGCTGAGTGTAAGACCATGTGCTTAGAACGGCAGCCACGTGAAGGCTTCAGGAGATATGTAAGCAAAAGAGGGTGTGGGGCATGTCAAGTTCAGTGTGTACGCACTGTTTGTGTGCACTCTCTAACTCATGTTTGGCTCTCCCACCTCCCTCTCTGATATTTCTCCTACAAATGGTTTATTATGCCATTGCCAGGTCATTCCCATGGTAAGCATTAAGGGCACATCCAGCGAACTGGTCCACTATTAAGATAATTGTATCCTAAACAGCATTCATATTTTTTTCATGTTTTCAAGAGAAAAGGAAAAAGGAAAAAAGAAAAATAACACTCCCAAAGAATCACAGCATGATAAAGGAAATACGAAAACTTGCTTTCTGACTAATTGTCCTCTTCGAATGAAGAGCAACCCAATAAAAAGGTTTATTTAGTCCAGCAAAGAGGGAGCATCTATTTTAGGCAAACTGGGGGGGCCCAAACTTTGGATCCTTCTCAACCCTCATCATCATAAGCGACTGTGGCTAGAGACACGCAGAGACCAGCCACCAAAGAACTTATGAGAACCTTCAGCACAGCTTTTTTTCACTACCTTTCAGCCTAGCTCACTGGTGATTTTCTGCAGACAGGCACAGATTTGGTCATGACACGTGTCTACTAGGTTATTTGGCCAGTTCACAACTGATCATGCAGCAAATGCACAATTATTATGGGTCAGTGAACACTGCTTGTTAAGATGAAAGAATCTCTGGATCAGCTGAGCTTTGGGCCAGTTGTTTCATTTCTGTAAACACCACTGGAGTTTCCAGGTATTACACCAGAAGAAACCCACCTTGCTTCGCAGCGTCTCGAGAATCCTTGAACTTCTCTTCTCTACCCTCCCCTGAAGGAAAGAAGAGGCTGATGGTACTGGCCAACTATACTCATTTGCTAGGGCCACTGCCACGAAATACTACACACTGGGTGGCTTGACCAACGGAAATTATTGTCTCATGGTTATGAAGACTGTGAAATTCAAAACCCAGGTGTTGGCCTGGTTGCTTCCTTCTGAGGGCTGTGAGGGAAAGATCTGTTCTATGCCCTTCTCCCTAGCTTGCTGATTGGCCATCTTCACGTTCACATTGTATTCTGCCTGTGTGCATGTCTCTGTGCCAAATTCCCACTTCTTATGTGGACAGAATCATATTGGATTAGGGCCCACCCTACTGACCTCACTTGATTACCTCTGTGAAGACCCTATCTCCAAAAAAAAAAGGGGGGCCACATTCTGAGGTACTGGGGTTTAGGACCTCAAAATAGGAATTGTAGGGGGGACACAACTCAAGCCATAATACCGACTCCCACAGAAATTCCTTCTCTCCCCAATGCACAATTAATTCCACTCTCCCCTGAATCTAGGGTCTACATTCTGTATGCTCTGACCTCAACCAAATAAACTTATTGAAGAAGTGGGAGTGAACTTGACATGGCCCCAGCTCCAATTTCTTTGTGGTCTTCTAGTAACTTATCACCATGAGGAATGACATTTGGGTTGTCAGTGTCTCCTGAGGTCAGAGGAGTCAGAGACACCCACGAAACTTCTAGTTGGGTCTTCCCCATCCTCTTCCACATGCCTGATGGTCTCACCAACCAGACCTCTCCCTTCATGTCATGCAGGCTCGTTCTTCCCTCCCTTCACCGATGCTACACCAGCTCTTTCCTCCTCTTTCTTTGCCCCTTCAAGCAATCTTTTAAGATCTCACTCAATTCATGTCTTCTGTGACAGGCGCTTCTCACTCACATCATCTGAACAGAGAGCATCTTGCTCCAGTTTGTGCTATGTGATTTGATGAAGGAAAATGGCGGGGCATTTTCTCTCTCCATCTGCAATTTCTCAGCAGCTCCCCGTGGCTGTCACTGACATCCCAGTTCCATGTCTCAGTTTCTTGGGGTCACGGATTTCTCTTCCAGGTATCCTGCCTTTGAAGCTGCTGCCAGGCAAACAGAGATTGAACAGCTTGATCACATGGATCTTTGACTGCCCCTCTTTTCTGATGGGCACAAGAACTCGGGAGATTTTACCCGTGGATTAAATGAGAGGAGAGAGGGAATCAGTACTTGATTTTGACTTGCCTGAATGAAAATAGGATTTTTTTTTTCAAATATTGTTTTGTCTCGAGTCCTTGTTTTTGGGAAGTCTTTCCCTTCCAACTGACTCTAATTTTAAGAAACTACTTCAAACCCTCAGAATGTCATAAAAAGTTCCCCCTGTTCAATTTGCAAGCAGAATCAAATTGCTGGGAGTCATTCACATGGAGGGAAAAGAAGAAATATGTTGTTGGGAATGACTTGTGAGGTGTTTTAAAAATATAACATTTGACCTCATTTCTTTACAAAATGTAAAGCTTGGGGATTTCTTCTGTGAGCTTCGAAGCTGTGAATGGATAGGTGGGTAGATGTGTATCAATTAGGGGACTTCAAACCATTTGCAACACCTAGCTTAGTCTTCCCAGGGAATGAGTACCTTTCTAGTAGAAACTCCGGTGCTTAGAGAAACACATAACAATCTTTCAAGATGGGAACCCACTCCTGACAGCACTATTTGCTAACAGATCTGATTACTATCCCCAATTAGCTGAGGAAAACTGTAAGAAGCAGAGAGAAATTATACTCAAGTGCCCAGCCCCATATCTGAGACATAACTCTCATTACGTACGACATTAGGCAAATCTTAATCTGTCTTGAAAAGTGTAAGGGCAACAATGGCCATAAAAGATGTATTTCCTAACTCAATTAAATTCAATTCACTACATAGCCTGATTTTTCATACCAAAAAATACATGTGTCTTGCTCCAGTTAGTAGATAGGACGCAAAAAAGCTACGTGTTCAACGTATCGTGATACATACCTTTGTCATTCCTTTGTGCAATGAAATTTCTTGAGTATTTATTACTTCCAGGCAACGGAAATAACTTGCAGTCAGATACAGTTAAAGCAGTTACAGTATAATATATAAGAACATGTAGGCGAGTCACCTGATCCAGTCTTGGAGGGCAGAAAATGAAAAAAAAAAAAAGTGTTATCGAAGTGGAGGCCCGATGTTAGCTGGAGGGACTGCAATAACCTAGAAGTGAGAGGAAAGTGGTCGAGCAGAACGTTGGCAGAGAAGATGGAGAACAGCAGTCAAATTAGAAAAATGTGAGGAAGAAGAGTCTACCGGACTTGGTGATGGCTTATGTCTTGTCCTATAGGTCATGGTACCAAACAGGGAAGAGGAGCAGATGCAAAGGTGATTTATTTTGCAAAGTGAATAGTAATACCCTAATACTCCTGCTTGGTAAATCTCTATTTTCACACATAGCCGCCTTGTTTACACTATGCTCTGTTGCACAGCCTCTGTGATTTAACTGAATTTTTTTATGCCAATGAATTTCTTCCACCGTCTCATTCAGATAGCCTGGCTGCTAAGACAGATACCTGAATTTAGAGTGAACTTCTTCCACCTTCAGTCCTTTATAAGCAGGAATCAGAGGCTCTTTTAAGCTTCACACAATAAGATGATGAAGGGGCACACGGAAGGTGAGCAAACACTAATTTGTTTTGTGTGGATAAGCATCATCGATGTAGCAACTTCTGTGTGTTAGATATTGGAGATTTTCCAAGTGAATAATGCCCCTGCTTTTGAGCTTACGATGTAGTAGAAAAGACAAACTGAGTGTGATAATCGGTATCATGGAGGCATGAGCAAACATCGGTGAGCACCAACTGGAGAGCACGCGCACTGAGCCTGTGCTCGGGGAATAGTAAGGAGAGAGGTGCCCGGCAGGAGGGGGGCAGCAAAACTGGGTAGAAGAATTGGTTGGAGCTACTCAGCTAGAGGGGTGCTGAAGTGAGTTCCAGGGGAGAAAAAAGTCAAAGTGTGAAAGTAAAGGAAAGATTGGAGGACTGTAAATAGACCACGTGCTGAAGCCAGAGTGGGCAGGGTCACTGAGGAGAGCGATGAGAAAGAACCTGAAGGAAAGGCAGGATGAAGGGCTCTGAGTGCCAGAGAGAGGACCTGGAACCACATGCCCACCGGGGGAGCCATGAGCGATTGTCAAGCAATGGAGTGATGTGACCAGATCTGCTTCTCAGCAGCACCATGTCTGTGGTAGATTAGAGGTGAGAGAGAGAAATTTCAGGAAGGTCAACTAATAGATTCCAAAATAACCCAACTAAGATTTGAGGAGAATCTGAGCCACGCCTTTGACAGTGGCTACAAGCAAAGGAACAAAGTCAACTGACATTTCTGCAAAAGGATCTGGAAAAATTGGTGACCAACAGGTTAGCAGCCATGAAAGACAGAAGAGAATCTAGGGTTTCTGTCTTAGTCCATTCGGGCCACTAAAACAGAATACCATAGACTGGGTGGCTTATAAACACCAGGAATTCATTTCTCACCGTTCTACAGGCTGGGAAAGCCAAGGTCAAGGTGCCAGATGAGGTGTCTGGTGAGAGCCAGCTTCCTGGTTCATAGATTTCTGTCTTGTCACTATAACCCTACATGGCAGAAGTGGAAGAGAGGCTCTCTG
Organism: Mirounga angustirostris; assembly: GCF_029215605.1. NCBI lineage: Eukaryota > Metazoa > Chordata > Mammalia > Carnivora > Phocidae > Mirounga > Mirounga angustirostris. Next base: position 13,220,433 of record NW_026991716.1, on the reverse strand, counting down.
GTGTCTCTGTTACAAGGCTCCACCCTCATGTCCCAATCACCGCCTGAAGACCCCACTTCCCAACACCATTACATTGGGGGTAGGTTTCAACACATAAATTTGGGGGTCACAAGCATTCAGTCTCTAGCAGTCTCTAACTTGGGCATCTTGTCAATAGGAGAGATAGAGAATTCAGGGATGGGGGGAAAAGATGTGTGCGGTCGGGAGGATTGTATATACAGGAAAGCAGAGCTTCTTGTCTGTTCTGACTCCATCCTCCGTTCTTGCCCTTCTCCACTCCTCAGGGTGCTGCTACCAGGAGCATGAGGACGTTTCTACTGGCGATTCAGCCTCAGGGAGAACAGCTGGAGGTGCAGGGTGGGAAGGACCCCAAAGTAACCAGAGGTAAGGCATGAAGGGAAGAATGAAAGAGTTTTCCAGGATTTGAAGAGGAAGAGTTTCGGAATAATTTGGGAGGAGGTGGGGACAGAATCAATTTGGGGAAGAACCAGTCACTGTGAACTCTGTTTGAACTCCCTTTTTGATGGTCTTTGAAAATGGGAATGTAGGATTTGAGTTATCTTTATATCCCTTTGGAGGGCAGTTTCCCAACATTCAACATTCCCTTCGAGACTGGACCACACGAGGCTCTCTGGCTTCTCGGGGTGACGCTGGGTCAGAGTTGCTCTTAGAATGAGCAATGGACACGTTTTCCAGCGGTTGGAAGGGCGTGGTGTGCCTAAGAGTCACCTGAACATAGGAGATAGGGGACGTTTTTAGAGAAAGAGGGTGAGAGTAGGAGGACAGAAGGTAGAATGCTGCATTGCACCAGCATAAAGAGAACACAGGGAAGGAGGAGCAAACAAAGGAGATGCCAATAGAGAAGTCACCCAGCGAAACGAGCACTGGGTCCCTGAGTTCAAGAGAGAAGGCACTTGGGGAAACACGAGAACATCACTACAGAGATCCCTGGAGTCTGCACCTTGGAGGTCAATGCCAGTCTCTTCCTAACCATTACTGCAGAGCTGTGGGGACCAATGTTGGCATACCAAGGAGATAACGAGAAGGATAAATAGAGAAACAACAGAGATAAACAATTTTTCAAAAAATATTTCATGATTTGGTATTAAAAAAAACCCAGAATGATGTGCAAAAGTAACGATGTACAAGGGCTATTTATAATAAAAACATAATATGCATGTGATAAAATTTGCAACAACCTAAAAGACCAATATGAGGCATCAGCTAACGAAGAAGTGTATTGTAGTATATTTCATAACATGAGTGAATGGTCACAGTTTAAGTGAATAAAGCAAGATCCTAAAGATGTATACAGTCTGATCTCAATTTTGGTGTATATACATACATACACACACACACACACACACACACACACACACACATATATATATAATGCAGGCATAAAAAAGACTAAGAGGATATATAGTGATTTCCTAGCAGTGCTATGTTTGGTTGATAAACTTAAAGGTGAATTTTATTTTCTTCTTCATGTTATTCGATATTTTAAAATTTTTCCGAGTTCCTTTGGAGGCCGGAGGATGTATTGCTTTTTTACTTGGGAAAAAAAAATCCATAAAGTTCTAGCAGTATTGTTTTAGTGATAGCATTTGATGGGGAGGAGAGAGAGGGCTAGGTTAGCAGCCTGATGGACAGGCAGGACAGAGGGGCTGGGTCCCGGGGATAAGGAACACTTGAGCAGGACCTGGCAGCCTAGGGGCGAAGGAATTAACGTTGGAAAGGAGAGGGCACACGCCTTCCCTCCGGAAAAGAGAAGACACGGAAGAGCAGATGACTCTACAAGTACATTTGGAGCTGTGGTTGGGAAATGCAGACAGTTTGTGTCCATTTTTATTATAAAGTGAGAAGAGCCATCACCCATAGAGCAAGGGATTGGGGGGAGGGGCAGAATTAGGGTCCAGGGGAGAGTGGCAAAGATATGAAGCAAATGCTCGAGAAATTCTAATGAGTAGCTGGGCTTGGAGACCTCCGAGGCCCCAGATCATCATTTTCTAGGGAGCCCATGAAAATGTGGGGCACATGCCTACAGGTTTGCCTGTCTCCCAGGTGCTTCCCCGTCCACCGGTTCTCCTTACTAGTCCGTGCACAGATGAGCGAAGGGCAGGGAGCCCATCCCGGTGTGGTCTGTGTCACAACAGGCCCGTGGAGTGTCCCCAGTGTCTGCAGAGACCACCAGCCTGGTCTCACTCTATAGCCAGACCCTGGCTGTAGGAGGCACACACAGTGTCTCTCTCCAGCTGATCATCACTTACCCACTGTCTTTACTCTTTACTTAACCCCAGGGAAAGCCTTACCCAGATTTGGGGTAATGATGGATATAGGGAGCCAGCCTCATCTCCTGACATTCCTCCCTAAGGGTGTAGTCCTTGGAAACAGTGTAAGACAGCAAAAAGTGCCGAAACCATTTGCTCTCCATCTGACCACATCCTTCCCCTGAGGCAATGAGGATGGGGTGGGGGGGTGGCAAAAGGAGGACATGGGGCTCGGGGAGGGAGGAGGGAGGACACAGGTTCACTTTTCAAGACCATTATCCCGCCAGCAGGCCCAGCAACACTGGTCGCGCCTGCGCACACGCTGGAAATACGCATGCATTAGTCAGTCACCAGGACGTCTTTATTCTTTCCAGCCTCTGTGCCCAGCTCTTCCCAGCTCTCTGCCTTCTGGACGTGCAGGACACGCCAGTCTCCTCCAGCCCAAAATTTCAGCTGTCATTCCCTCTGTAGCCCAGCTCAGCAGGTTGCCGGAAAGGACATGCCGGTCCCGCAAAGAAGTGATATATACCAAAAGGGACTGCATTAGGCTCTTCATTAACTGGAGGGCCAATAAATTTATGAATATCATGAATCAGTGAATCCATTACTTAGAACGATTAATAGCTAATTAACATGAGGACGAGGGCTGACCCGTCTATTCATCTCCACTTGCTCCCAAGCACCCACTTGCAGACTCCAGGGCGCAGTCTGTGTGGTCCAATCAGATCCCGAGGGGGCAAAGCTGACAGGATGGATCAAATGCAACTTTCTCTTAATGTTGGGACTTCCTCTGGGGTCCTACCCATTTGTTTAGCTTTTTATTATGGAAATAGTCACACATGAAAAATAGGTAAGAGCACCATGAACTTGATGTACCCATCATCTACCTTCAACAATTATCAACACATGACCAATCTTATTTCATCTATGTGCCCCCTTCCTGGGTTATTTTAAAGCAAATCCTGTTATTTCATCTATTATAACTCCGTTCATATCTTTAAAATAGAAGGACTTTTAAAAAGCATATCCACAATGTCATTATCACACCTAAAAAAAAAATCGAGTAATTCCTTAATACCATTGCATTTCCTTATGAATCTTATAAATTTTTAACAGTTTGTTTAAATTGGGATCCAGATAAGGTCCAGACAGTGCAATTGGTTGATATACTCTTTGAATCTATATGTTCTCCCTCTATTGTTGCTTATTTCTTGCAATTTTTTTGTTGAATTAACCATATCATTTGTCCTTAGCATTTGACAGTCTGGATGTTACTGATCACAACCCTGTAATGCTGGTTAATGTGTATGTGTGTGTGTGTGTGTGTGTATTTCTGTGAAAGTTAGACCTAGAGGCTTAGTTCAGATAAGTTTGTTTTTGTTTTGTTTTGGCAAGAATGCCAAAGGTGGTAGTGTGTACTTCAATCAGGAGACATATAAATTCTGGTTGTCCCTCCTTTTGTGATATTATCAACCATCAGTGATTATTGCCTGAAGCAGGAGTTCTCAACCAGGGTGACTTTGCCCTCCTAAGGAACATTTGGCAACGTTTGCTGACATTTTTAGTTGTCGTAGCTGGGGGGAGGGGATGCTACTAGAATCCAGTGGCTACACACCCAGGGATGTTGCTACCATCCACAACACAGCCCCTCAGCACGAAGAATTATCTAGCTCAAAATGTCAATAATGCAAATTCGAGAAACCCTGACCCAGATCCGTGTACTCATTTGGGGTTATAAAATGTGATATTCTAATTCCATCGTTCATTTTGTATTTGTTAGCTTGACTACTTGTATAAGGAAAAACATCCTAATCGACTTTTTGGTTTCCCTGAGATAGAATGTTTATAGTAGATGTAAGTAAATGCTTGGTTCTTTCATTTACCAGTTTCCAAAATGATGAGGTAGTTTGCTAAACTCCTCCAGAGGTGACCAATAAGATTTCTTCTTACAAGAATTATTTATGAGCTTGAGAGCCTAAAAGGTATTGAATGTGTTCCAATAATACAGTGATTTTCTTTACTGACACCTAAATTGTCTCATCTTTAGACAGCAGGAAGTTACTCAGGTTGGTTCCTGAGTCTTTGTGACACATCCTGGTAGTCTTTAAAAGTTTGCTTGCATTTCTGGAGGACCAGACACTCTCGGGTCATCTATGTTTACCTTCCTGGACTGGAATCAGCCTCTTCTCCAAGGTACTTTGGTTCCTTCCAGTGGGACTTTGTGGTCATCACCTGGGTCCTGGGGGGACTCAGGCATTTTAAGCCATAGATAGCCTTCGTAACACCATATTTCTCTCTAAGGATGGAATTTTCTAAGCCGTATTTTATATATAGAAAAACTTAGACCCAAGAGAGTGGTTTTACCCAAACTCAAAACACATGGAAATTTTTGAAAGCCTGAAATACACACCCACTCCCATCTCCAGATTCTTTCAGTCAGTAGACCTGGGAATGGAACAGACTGTCTCAAAAGCACAATAATGAGGATAAAATGACAAAAGAGGCTGGATCTTGGGGACCAAGAAGGCCTGGACATGCCAGGGTTGGTCTGAACACTTGGGCCTCTGGTCTCTCCAAGGCTGGGACTTCCCCAGGCAGGGGCTCCTGGAGGGCCCAGAAGTGGGCCACAAAGAGTATCAACTCTACCAAAGGTTTGGGGAGATGAGAGGATCTTCTTCCATATTACCAATCAGATGCAACATTTTATATTTAAAAAAAAAGGTTGATCATGGAATAGCGTGCACAATTTCCCATTTTGACTTAGACTACAACTTTGAAGAACTTGTAAGTTGACTGCAGCCCCCTCTGCCCTTCACTTTAGAGCACCAGGGTGCAGAGTCCTGGTCCGCTGGTGTCAAAGTATTTGGGGAGAGAGCATGAGAAGCACTGTGAGCTGATTCTGAACCCACTCTGCTCCAATAAAGGAGTCTCTTCCTTCCCTATAAAGTGAGGTAGCTTAAATTCTAGTGAAAAGTCTGAAAATAGGTCATCTGTTTAAAGTCAACAATTCTTTTACATAGAGAATCACTCTCCCCCTAATTTCTTCTTTCTTAAATAGTTTAATATTGGAGTCACCTGTCTTGGGTTTAAGCCGAGACATGTCAGATTGAGAATAGTCTTAAATCCTTTCCAAAACAAGGTAGGATATTAGATAGATAGATAGATAGATAGATAGATAGATAGATAGAGGAAACATACCTGCTATTTGCCCAAAAAAGGTGGGGGTTAACTGAATTTTTTTTTTCTTTTTTAGCCCTGCAGCCCCCTCTGAGTGAGCTCAATAAAAAAAACTCCAAGGCCCAAGTGATAAAATCAGATTAGCATGCTCCAACTCTGATGTTCTGTGCTGAGGGAATTGGAAGGAGCTGATAGTGCTAGAGCTGGGCTATTTTGCATTTCTCAGTGACATCCTCTAATGAGCTGACAACGCAGAACACCAGGCTGCTGTCTTGGAGAAATGAAAACAATACAGTGGTCATTTCACATCCTATCATCCTGATGACAACCCATGAGCTGCCTTCTCCTTGCCTTTGATTAAAATACATGGGACCTGCATGAGGAACTGAAAGCAAGAGGCCCTAATAGGGAAAGAGACCAAAGAGGGCTGCATGGAGGGAGAGGGGAGGCATGATTCAGCCGGCCTGCCCCCTAATTCAGCCTGGTAGGCACCTTCCATTCTGACTGTCAATGTCCAGGCCGTTATTACATAGTTTTCATATTCAATTAGACATGCCCATTAGACTGCCCAGCACCGCTGAGCCTTCTCGAACACTGCCAACAGCCCACAGGGGCAGGCCTACTCGGCCCTGCCCGCCTCCTTGGGCCTGTTGCCTACACAATACACTCCCACTGGCCCCAATGGAAGAACAAAGGGAATTGAAAGCCCTGCAATCATTCTGCCTCTCAGAGGATTGGACAACCTTCACACGCTTGGCAGGCTGATCATTAGGATTTTCTTCCTGCCCTTTTGTTGTTGCCAACCCTCCTTAAGCCTCCTAAATTAATAATGATGAAGCTCTTTAAACCTTATCTTGAGTCTTTGTTTTTGATGATTTCCATTCTCTGGGGTCTTTTTCTCTCCCTCTGGTAGAGTCTTACCAGTCCCTCCTAAATTTGTAGCCATTCTCAGATATCCACAATGATCATCACTGATTAGGTCATTGGGGGGTGGGGGAGAAAAAGGTCATGGGGAGGGTGGGGGAAGGAAACATAATTATGGAAAAGAAAGGAATGGCCATGTAGTTACGTCTGAGTCGAGTGTGTGGGTCAAGAACAATATGACATTTCATAGGCTATGTTCCCCAGTGAAAGGGCCCATGAGGACGAAAGGGTGGGATATCCCTAAAGGATCATATATAATGTCTAGCATGTGGCAAAGGGGGGACAAGAAAGTTAGAGTAGAGCACCCTCCAGGACCAACACTTGAACCTGGGCTTGAGCTTGCCTAGTGTGAGCAGCAGGGGAAATGTCCCTCTGACACCATCTGTTCATCACAGTAGATAATCCTCTGCTTGGGGATAATCACCTACTCTTTCTCCTGAATGAGAAAGCTGGGACCACCAGCTTCAACAGAGCTGTTCCTTTCTTCCCTTCTCCATGACAATTGCCTTGTATTCCTGGGTCACCAGACTCTTCTTCTCCCACTGGAGAAATTACAGAGAGAGAACATTCCAAGGGACCTCGGGGTTGCCCACTTGACAAGAAACCTCATGGTACAACATCGGCCCTGGGCGGGGGAGCAGGGGACTACAGCTGTCCACTTCCAGCCAGAGGGAAGGGCTGTCGGCGTTAAGTGGAAAATCAGACCGTCTCAGACAAGTGAGGATGCATTTAGGACTCACTCACCACTCTGCTGTGAGCTGTAGCTTCTCCAGTTCAATCCCACACAAGAGATAAGTCGAGTATTTTCTATGCGTCAGAATCTGGGCAAAGTCCTGGGGACTTTAGAACAGCAAAAGACCAAGTTTCTCTCCGGGAAAAACTCATTATTTGGCTCTAAGATGGCTAATATGAGCTGATTTGTAAAATACTGACAATAGGAACTATCTTTGCGACAGACATGATGCTGTTGTTCGTTCTCTGTCTGGGCACACAGTTAAACATTTCCCAGCATCATCTGCAGTGCCCACATGAATGAGCTCTAGCTAATGGAATGTGGACAGAAGGGTTGGACGTTCCAGGTCTGGCATCTGAAAGTTTTCCCACAATCTTCCATGTATTGTCTCTTCCTTCTTAGCTGGAAGCAAAATCCGCACAGAGGACTCTGGGGTCCTCCAGAGTCCAGTAGAGCCACTAGCTGGAAGGATTCTGGGTCCCTAAGGACTCTGGAGTCCTCCAGAGTCCAGTAGAGCCACTAGCTGGAAGGATTCTGGGTCCCTAAGAGACTACAAAGAACAGAGATCCCCCCCCCAACACACACACACGCACGCACGCACGCACGCACATGCACACACAGGTCACGTTGGACTGTGATATGAACAAAACAATAATATTGTATTAACCCACTGAGATTTTAGGGTTGTTCGTCCCAGCAGTTAATGTTTCTTTAAAAAAAAAAAAAAGATTTTATTTATTTATTTGAGACAGAGAGAATGAGAGACAGAGAGCATGAAAGGGAGGAGGGTCAGAGGGAGAAGCAGACTCCCCGCCGAGCAGGGAGCCCGATGCGGGACTCGATCCCGGGACTCCAGGATCATGACCTGAGCCGAAGGCAGTCGCCCAACCAACTGAGCCACCCAGGCGCCCAGCAGCTAATGTTTCTTGCCCTATTTAACGCACTCATGGATTTCCTTAACAGATGGAATGAGAGAGTGCCTCATTTAACACCTGACGTTACACAGGTGCACTGTGCCAGAAATATAGTAGGTGCCCAATAACTGAGGATCATGCGATGGGAAACCAATTGCTTTTCTTAGAGCCTCCAAACACGGAATCTCTGCCAACACAAGCCTTTGTAGCCAATGAGAGGGGGAGGAAGCTCCCAGAACAAGAGACCCACAGAAACACAGACTGATCGAAGGGGAGAGCTGCTGAGCTTAAAGGCACATGGGGAAAATTTTAAGTGACAATAGTCACGATGTACCTTTCTATCTGATTTCCTCCTGCCTTTGTTGAACATGGACTCTGCCAGCTTCCTTGAGGTCCCGGCTTCCCTACAGGTCCTGAGCCTCCCTCTCTTTGGCACAGTCCGTTGAGCGTTGCTTTGTTCTGGCCATTTCCTAGAGCAATCCTTCCATCCCAGCCCTTGCCTGGCGTCTGAACCCGGCCACCCTGACTCATTCCCAAAGTACTTAGCATACGCAGGGCACTGCATTAAAGACACACCAAAGTAGGGTGGGTGGGAGTGGGCAGCAATACAAAGCCACAGGGGGAAAGGGCAGAAAATGGAAAAGCACGATAAAACTCGTGCGGGTCTGCCTTTTATTATCATGGTGTCAAGGCAATTCTAAACAAAACTAGCAATAGAAACTCCTCCTCCCCAGATAGTATCCCGCGTACTCCCCACATGCCCTGGAATCCCACCGGCTGGAGACACAAGGTCAAACACAACACACTCCTTGCTCTCAGGGTGCCCATGGTCTAGCAGGGGAGACTACAGCTAAATGCACACATAGTGTGGAGAACAGTCAACAGCAGGGAAGGCTCTCCCAAAGCAACGTCCAACTCTTGATTTCAGCTCAGTCATGATCTCAAAGTGGAGAGATGGAGCCCCGCGTGGGGACTGCTTAGGGTTCTCTCTCTTCCCTCTCCCTCTACCCCTCCCTGTCCCTCCCACCCCAGTCTTCCTCTCTCTCGCTCTCAAAAAAAAAAAAAAAAAAAAAAGATGCACCTGGGCAAACAGATACGGGTCAGTGAGACTAGAGCGGCCAGCGGAAGTCAATTCCAGTCGTGTTGGCAGTAAGAAACTCACAAAGCATTCTTCATCTTATCTATCGCTTTACTGAGATAGGATTCAAATACCATACAATTCATCCACATAAAGTGTACCATTCAGTGGTTTGTTGTATACTCACAGATTTCTGCACTCATCACCACCATCTATTTTGGAACTTTTACCCCAAAAAGAAACCTTGCACCCCTTAGCTGTCACTCCCCAGTGCTCTTGGTCATATGCCTCGGAACTGCCAAAGGTTTTTCAAACAGGAAAGTGAAAAATTAAAAAAATTAGATTTCCATTTTTTAAAAGATCTCTCACTGACCTTCCACTGCCCTAGGCCCAACATGGCACACACACACTCTCTCTCTCTCTCACACATACACACACACACACACACACACGTCTCATGACGAAAGTGTGAGGAGGACCTACCTGCAGCCCCAGGTCCCTACTCCTCACCAGCTGCACCCCCTCAAAGGCTTGCACCTGCATGCTGAGCCCACACACACGTAGGCCCTGGTTTCCTGCCTCACAAGAAATGCCTGAGGGAACTTAGCTGAGCCAGCCTTGGCTTCAGGCAAGTTCACACCTTCAGGCTCTGCTTCCTGGTGGCTGGACTTGGAGGATCGGTCCTCCAGGATTTTCCAGCTCGTGGCCTATTCTCTGAGAGTTGACTCTCTCCCGCTCCAAACGCTCCTCCCTCCCATGCCCACCCCATCAAACCACACCCCTCCCAAGAGGGGCAGAGCCTCGTGGCTCTCCACGATCGCAGAGGTCCCCAAAGGGCTCAGCCCTCGCAGAAGTCCCTGAAACTCTCTCAGGACCTGCCTGCAGGGAACATATTATTGTGCTCATTTCAGAAATGGGGAAACTGAGGTTTGCAGAGTGTAAATGCTCTCCTAGGGCTCCGTAGCAGGTGAGGAGCGAAGCCCAGCCTCCGCCCGAAGCGAGGAGAGGCAGTCCGCATTAGAACTGCTTTCAGTAGCTTTTTCTCACCTAACAGTCCGTCCAAGCCAAGAACTGGAATAGCACATCTGCGGTGTCAGCCCAAGTCCCAGGATCCCGTGTCTTTATGCCTCACCATCCTTAGCATGGGACTTTCAGCTCCATGATCAAAACTCCTACTCCGGACCCTGTGATTTTTATTTTAATTGGGCAAGCTATAGCTCTTCCAGAAGCCCCTTATGGTGGGCTTCTCTTCCATCTCATTGGCTCATCAGGAAGATGTAACATTGCTGCTACAAACAAAATTAGTATTTTTCACCAAGGTGGGAGGTGAGGGGGATGGATACTGGGTAGGGAAACCGTGGTGCAGGCTGAGTGGAGTCCGGCCCCCTGGTCTCCCACACTCCACCTGCACTGCCCCAGGCCTGTGGCCCAGCGCCCCCCACACCCCAAGACATACCGGGCTAGACCCGGGGCCAGGCTTGGTGCTTCTGGAGGGACAAGAGCTTCTCCCCATCATCCATCTGCGCTGTGGGCGGAGCGCACATTCCCATGGGCAAGGGGAGAGCTTGGTCATTACCCCAAGGTGAGGAGCTAGTGAGAAGTCCCCACTTTGGGAGGCGTTAAAAAGCCCTGGGAGTATGTCATCCCCCAACTGGCCAGCACTCCTGGCTGTTGCAGGCCTTAATGGAAACGGCTCCAGTGAACTCACTTCCAGGCCGGCCCCAGAGGCCCTCCGCAAAAGTGCCGGGCTCTCAGAAGGGCTCAAGAATAAATTATGTATTAATCACCATCTCCAGATCATATATGCAAATTGTGCCTTCATGCTATAATTTCTGAGCAGCATTAACCTGGATGGTGGGGGTGGGTGGAGGGTAAGGAGAGACGTCGGTGAGCTGGGAAGAAAAAAAGCCTCTTAAAGGACAAAATTCAGAGAGTCTTAGAGACAGCCACGATGCAGGGGTATTAACAACAGGGGTCCATCCATCGTGTCTGCCTTTCCCTCCGGCCGAGCGGGCCCATGAGACTGGGGAAGCTTGATCATAACAGAAGAGGGCCTGCCTCGCAGGGGTGGGTCCCTTCACCAAGCAAGCCAGGCCCGTGTCCCCCGGGGCCTGATCACCTGGGGGTTAGGAGGTGCTAAGGCACACCCCATCCTCCAAAAAGGCACCATGCAAACCTCACTCAAGGCGTCTTATTTCCAGGCTCCACTGCCCTCCCTGTTCTCCGAAGATTAAACCTGTTACGAACCTTGAGAAGCGTCAATCACCTTTTTGCTTCTAACAAACACCCTTCAAAATGGAGACCCCAGGGGAAAATCGTCACGTTCCATGGGAAGCACTCTGGCATGGAAAGTTTTGGGGATAGCAGCCCTGGGTTCTGAACCAGATTCCCTGCGAGGCTCCCTGGCCATCCGATCGTCTTCTCACCCATAAAACTAGGCTTTGAACTAGTAGAGATTAAAGATCATTTCTAGCTCTAATTCTAAGACTCCAGGAATGGACTCTACCACCCTGCAGTATGTATTTTTTTTTTCCTTTTTGTACGAATTTTCTCAGAAAATGCGAATAAGTCACAGATATTCATGCCAATAAATTTTGAGGGGTTACCATGACCTCTGGCAAGGTACTTTTCACTTGGTAACTCAGTCCCCACAGCAATCTTCCTGTGGGCTGGGTAGGTATTACAGACAGCCCCAATGTACAGGTGAAGTAAGGGGGCACAGAGAGGTAAGTCATTAACCACTCCATTTCTCCTTGGACGTCTTAGAGGGATCTCCAGTTTAACGAATGGCTTCCCCACCCCCACCCCCAAACGTGCTTCTCTTCCTGTCGTCCCCTCCCAGGTAAGTGACAACTCCCTTCTGCCTAGATCCAGGCCAAAACCTTCAAGTGTCTCCCGTCTCCCAACTCCTCACAAATCACATCAACTCTGCTCTCAAATGTACTCCCAGTGGGACCAGCCCAGTGTAAGCCTCCATCATGTGTTGTCTGGGCCATTGCAAGAGTCTTCTTACTGATCCCCAGTGTCCACCCTCTGGTTCCCATCTCACGCATGCACACGAACAGGGGGGTTTCTCGAGGCCATAGTCAGAATGATCCTTTGCAAATATCATGCAAAACTTTCAGTGGCTCCCTATTGCGCTGAGGATGAATTCCAAAGTCCTTACTGTGGCTTCCAAGGTCCTCCAAGATCTCTCCCACCCCAACCTCTGATCTCTTCTCCTCATGGCTCACTCCTGCCCAGCCCTGCTGGCCCCTTCACTCTTCCTCAGGCCAGCCAGGCATCCTCCTGTCTCCGTCCTTGCCTGGCCTTGCCCTCCCCCCAGATATCCAACTGGCTTGCTTCAACGCTTCATTCCAGTCTCTGCACCACACCAAGGAGATGTCCTCTGACTACATAAAATAGCACCTCCCTTATCTGTCTGTGTCCCCTGGCTCGGTTTATTCTTCTCTTTAGCACACATCTCCACCTGACATACTTTATATTATTTATTTTAGTGTCCTTCTCCCTCTACCAAAGGTAAGCTCTGTCAGGACAAAGACTTTGTCTAGTGTGTTCAGTGTTAAATTCCCAGGGCCTAAGAGAGTGCCTGGCATTTTCAAAAGTCTCTCAGTGTGATGGAGGGTGTCAAGTAACATAGTGACATTAAAGAGAAAAGTAATAATGTGTTTCCTATGTCACCTATATTCCTTAGTCACCTATAAAACAGCCCACTGTGGGTTTCTGCATGATATACGGTATTTAAAACACCAATTACCTAATTATTTGACTCTTAATGAACTCATTAGTGAGTATGGTTGTATGCAGGATGCTAGCATACTGAAAGAATGACATTTTCCCTAGACCTGGACAGGAATTATATACTGTAATGTAAATAAACAATAAAATGATTTGTTAAAGACATTAACTCAATGCAAATATAATTATCCAAATAAAATAAACCATTTTTCTAATGCTTGCTTAGTGAATGAAGAGTTACCTGAGTGAGAGATGGAAGGGGGTGCCACTGTGTGGTTGTGGGGAAAGAGAAGTCAAGGGAGGTGGGGAAGGTGGGAAACCATTGAATACCCAAGGCACATCCATTTCCTAACCCGGGAATTCGTAGGTGGACTTCCCTTCTTGGCATTCAGGAACCTGGAAGTGAATGAGTGACTACGGATCATGATTCAAAGTCATAAATGAGGCCATAGGATTAAAACACACACAGGGGCTCCTGGGTGACTCAGTCAGTTAAGTGTCCGACTCTTGGTTTTAGGCTCAGGTCAGGATCTCAGGGTCGTGAGTTCAAGTCCAGCCTTGGGTTCGGTGCTTGGGATTTTCTCTCTCTTGCTTCCTCTGCACTGCCCACCACCCCCCCAACTTCCCCACTTGCTTGCATGCTCTCTCTCTCTAAAAGAAAAACACACACACACATACACTCAAAATAGACATCTGTTTTAACTATGTAACTATATAATTTATTACCCACACTGAGACAGTTTTGAAAGAGAGAGACAAATAAATAAAATATAATTTTTAAAGTACACATTTATAGATTGACAAATTTTTTGTTTTATTATAAAGGTAGGTCTATAAAATAGTCCTATTTAGGACTTTATTTTCATAAATAAAATCATTTCTAAAAACAAAAAACAATGCACATGAAAGCCAAAAATTTTTTATTATTTAGACTGATTTGTCTGAACAACTAGTTATAAAGAGCAAAAGCAGACTATTATTCTTGGTTGGTAAACACTTAACTATAATCCACTGTGGAGTCATATCTGTATCTAAGACCATGTCACAGATGTTTCTCTAAAGAATATATTTTTAGTATTTTTAGAATTTCTTAATAAAATTGCCTGAATCTTTTTCAAAGTTGCATTTTATGGTTCATAGATTTGAAATTGTTGATACCTTCGACTGACTCAGTTGACCACAGTATCTTTAATTAAGAAAATACTCTTTCTATAGGTAAGTGAAGAACTAATTCTGATAAATGGAAAATAGTCTCAATTCTAATTATTTCCTTATTGAAATGTGTTAATGTCTCAGTCCAGATCTTTTCGCAGGTACCTTTTTTTGGGGGGTCATTCAGAGAAACATTCTTTGACCAATAGTTTATGAGATAAAATTCATCAAATACATTCTCTATGATTCTTTTAAATGTTTTGTCAAATTTAGATGCTGTGAGGTCATAAAATATTTTGAAACATAATTATTTACCCTCATATTCAAATTATTTAATTTGTTCAATTTTTCTTTGGTTTTGTAGGTACGAATTTTGTTTTCAACGATTACATTTTCCAAAAAGCTTCCAGAGCCGAAGTCTTTTGGCACACGGTTCCTCAAATACTTGATTCAAGAACACCAACTGCTTTTGAGCAAAATGCAAACAAAATTTAGAGGACTTATTTGTTCACCAGTCGGGGGGGGGGGGGGTGATGAAAGAGGAAAAGGTCAGTAGACATTGTAGCATGTTTGAGTTGATTTACAAAGTAGCCCATTAAAGGCTCAAACATTTGTGAAATTTAAGAACAGGCGGAAAAGAAAAAGAGCTCATTTTGCCAGGCTGAAGCACTTTTCCGATTTGACATCAGCTCCATTACAAATATTTTGTAGTTTCGCTTCTCTGTGTGTAAATAAAAATATTTATGTCTGTCAACTATGACTTCTATTTTGTTGGTAGACTAGCACAGCTTGTTTGGATGCAATTATGAACTATGAACGCACTACATCTAATTCCAAATACATTTCTGCTCCACAGATTTCTTAATTTAGTAATGACACTATTTCTCTCATGATGCTGAGCTCCACCAAAAACTGTATTTGAGTGAACTACCACCATCTCCCATTGTTGGATCATTATTAAGTGAAGTGATAAACTACAATAATATCAAATGCTCTATCTTTGATGGAACGAACTTCCAGAAGCTTTACTTTGAGTCCACGAACTGATTAGGGGGGGGAAACAGAATCAAACCATTATTTAAATTAACTGGTTTTCTCTTGAAGAAACAGACACAAAACTACATCATTTTAACTCTTTGTGCATGTTCTTCTGCTGCTAATGGAGCCATCCCGGTAATAACCATCACTTTGTGCACAAGAAAAAGTGAAATCAAAATTAAGCTACATAGCTCTGGTAAGCGCTGTGAATTGTGCAAGACTGTTGAATCTCAGATCTGTACCTCTGAAACAAATAATGCAATATATGTTAAGAAAAAAAAAAGAAGAAGAAGAAGGTAGCGGGAGGGGAAGAATGAAGCGGGGGAAATTGGAGGGGTAGACGAACCATGAGAGACGATGGACTCTGAAAAACAAACTGAGGGTTCTAGAGGGGAGGGGTGTGGGAGGATGGGTTAGCCTGGTGGTGGGTATTGAGGAGGGCACATTCTGCATGGAGCACTGGGTGTTATGCACAAACAATGAATCATGGAACACTTCATCTAAAACTAATGATGTAATGTATGGGGATTAACATAAGAATAAAAAAATTAAAAAAAAATTAAGCTACATAAACTGAGAAGAATAATCATTTTACCTAAACTGAAAAGTCATACTTTCCAAAGTGATCTAGATACACATCAGCATGGGTGAAATCATCATCGCCCGGTATAACTGTCTTAGAATAGCGACTCATTTTTAAATTAGACGGTGATGCTTTTTTATAAGATTTCGTTTTCTGGGTGTAACTGTGGCCAGTGCTGTTACTACAGTCCCCGGGGTTTATGGCAAATGTCAACAAGCGCTGTGCAAGTTTCACATTCATCATCAACATTCTTTTTTTTTTTTTTTTTAAGATTTTATTTATTTGACAGAGACACAGTGAGAGAGGGAACACAAGTAGGGGGAGTGGGAGAGGGAGAAGCAGGCTTCCCGCGGAGCAGGGAGCCCAATGTGGGGCTCGATCCCAGGACCCTGGGATCATGACCTGAGCCGAAGGCAGACGCTTAACGACTGAGCCACCCAGGCGCCCCATCATCAACATTCTTGAGCAAAGGATAGTCAGTACTTAATTTTTCATTAAACATGCACCTTTTTTTTTTTAGCTCAATGCTGCTAGAAAAAAAAAAAAACAGTATTATCACACAATAAGGTAAAACCAGAGATTATGGGGCTATCCTATAACACTGAGGTAAAGGCTACAAGTGTGTTCAGACCATCCTGTCTCCACTCCACTGTGGGACTGACTGCTCAAACTCTGTCCAGCACACATTTCACGCCCACCAAACCAACACGCCCCATGTTTCCTTCTGACTGCGATGACTCGGTCCTGATCACCCCAGGGTCTGACACAGGCTGAGGCTCATAGCCCGAGCAACCAGCAGGGGCAGCCATAATTGGGTACTCCCATGATTCAACACCTAAACCCGAAGGAGATGATCATCAATGGCCACTGGTGTCCAAGGGGAACAGGCTCTCCCTCAGAGCCTTCCAGAAGGAATCAGTATGCCGCCTTAACCCCTGAAAGGCACCTCTGAATGTCCTCAAAATCCAGTCTTGATTTCCATGTGGAGAGCCATATTTTTCTGGCGTGGCAAGTTGGCTCTTGCAACTTTTGAAGCTTCTGGACCGTTCTGGAACCAACTTGACATTGGGACAGTTTCAACATTTTCTCTCATGACACACTAGGACTTTAGCATCCACTCATCCAAGGAGAGGTTAAGAGGATGCATTGAGTCTGGATGATGAGGGCAACAGAACAACTTTGGACACGGCAAAGTTTCTGGGTGACATCAAATTCATTATACAAAGCTACGTGGGCCTGTCCCCAAATCCTGTAGTTCCCTGAGATCCTACTTTCCCTTAATTCTTGGATAACATAGCTTAGTCAGACATCCTCGAATTCATAAAATGTCCAGGGCTTGCATTTTCCAGGTCATTTTTTATTGCAAACTCCTGTCTCCACTCTGGAGGCTACTCTTCATTAGTTCTTCAACGCGTACTTCATACAAAACAGCCAAATGAGGAAAAGTTTACTGAAGGTTTGGAAAGAATGGAGAAGGTGGCACAGCAGGAAAGAAGAAACAACTTGAAACTGAATACACGCTTAGGACGCCCTTGGACACCTCCCTGCCACTGGGGAGTGTCACACATGCCATCTCCCTCTCCTTGTCTCTGGCTGATGCTCCTTGCACGGCTTTTCTCTCTGTGCTCCTTAAAGGAAGTGTTCCTTAAGGACACATGAGCTTTGCAAATAGTCTTTCCAGGTTCAAGTCCCACCTCTGATATCTCTTTTTTGTGTGATCTTGGATGCATCATTTACCCTTTATGTGCCTCAGGATCCTCATTTGAAAAACAAGTGTAACATTATTCAGTCATAAAAAGAAATAGGTATTGATACACGCTATAACATGAATGAACCTCAAAACCAGGATGCTACGTCAAAGAAGCTGGACATGAAAGTTCACATATTATATGATTTCGCTTATATGAAATGTCCCGAGTGGGTAAATCCACAGTAACAGGAAGCAGATCGGTGGCTGCCAGGGGCCGGGGGCGGTGGGAATGGCAGGGAAATGACCAATCACTTCTTAATGGGTATTATAGGTTAAATCGTGTTCCCCTAAAAAGATGTATTGAAGTTTTAACCCCCAAGTACCTCAGAATGTAACCTTATTTGGAAAGGGGGTTTTTACAGAGGTAATCAATTTAAAACAAGGTGATTAGGATGGCACCGAATCCAACATATGACTGGCGTCCTTATAAAAGGGGGGATTTGGGTACGGAGACAGGTAGAGGAAGGACAATGTGCAGACACATGGGAAGAACAGCTTCTGAAGGTGGAGGCAGAGAATGGACTGAGGCAAGGAAGGATCCTACTCCAAGTGTCAGAAGGAACATAGCTCTGCCAACACTTTGATTTCAGACTTCTAGCCACTGAACTGTGAGACAATACACTTCTATTACTTTAAGCCCCCCAGTGTGTGGTACTTTGTTACTGAAGCCCTAGAAAACGAATATAAATGGATACAGGATTTTCTTTCGAGGTGATCAAGATGTTCTGGAACTAGATCAAAGTTGAGGTTGCACAACATTGTGAATGCATTGAATGTCACCGAATTGTTTACTTTCAAAAGGTTAATTTTATGTTATGTGAAGTTCATGTTCATTTACACATGTATAATAACACCTACCTACCACAGTTGTGAGCATTCAATGAGTCAACACACAGGAAAGTTAGAACAGCCCCTGAGACATAGTAATCACTCAATAAAGTATTGAGTAAATAAAGGTAAATAAAGGAGAGATAATATTACTATCCAACAGACTCTTCAAATTTTCCCACCTCTAACCATCAAATAAGGAGGGGCAACTAATTACCCAAGACCTGTTTTGGGTTTTTTTTTTTTAAATGCAGAACATCTTAGCTCTCTCCTGCCAAACCACACTGTGTGAATACTGAGTCTGAAATGTCTTCTTTTTTTTCTATAAACTGTCCCAACAAGTCATTTTCCCCAGAATTTCTCACCCACAAGACGAATTGTACCACCCCCACCACCAAACATTCAAAAACTAGCAGTGGATGGGTTTATAAAAATTGCAATTATTTGGGGCGCCTGGGTGGCTCAGTCAGTTAAGCATCTGCCTTCTGCTCAGGTCATGATCTCTGGGTCCTGGAATCGAGCCCCACATCGGGCTCCCTGCTCCGCGGGAAGACTGCTTCTCCCTCTGCCTCACCCCCTCCAACCCCGCTCATGCTCTTTCTCCCTCGCTCTCAAATAAATAAATAAAAATCTTTAAAAAAATTGTAATTATTTCCATCCCATCCCACAAACAGCTGCATACAAAAATGAACTAATTTCGCTACCACTTAAGGACAAGCACTTTTCAGTCATCCTTCTTGGGGGTGGAGAGATCCTGGTTAGGAGCAGGACCCGAGAGTGTAAGCGGGTCTCATAAAATCATCCCGCTTACACTCTCGGGTCCTGCTCCTAACCAGGATCTCTCTGGGCTGTGACGGCTGAAGCCAGCAAGAACACTTGCCCACGTGGAAATCAGACACCAGATTTCCTGGGCTCTGGGCTCTGGGCTCTCACCAAGTGGGTTTATTGTCCCCTACTGAGCTCATCACACGAGGAGAAAGCCCAAGTGGATGGGTTGTCAAGGTATTAAAATGGTGCAAGATCCAGAAGTCCTAAGAATTAAGGTCTTTTTGTCTTTATGAAGGTCTTCGTTCCAGAGGATTAAAACACCCACACACAGAAAAATGACTTGCTGACTTTAAAGTCTTCTTGTTTCTCACCCTTCCCTCTCGAATACAGAAGAGGAAGAGGGAAAGTTTTGCAAGTATTGAGAAAGCAGCCTTTGAGAGATTTGATGCTCTGTGCCAGGGGGAAATTGATCATGGAAAGAAAGGTAAAGAAAAAATTGTGCACATGAACTGGAGCAATGAGAGGAAAAATTCGAGGAGACACGTTCGACCATGGCAGCAGATCTGTATCAAGCATGCCATAGATTTGGGGCAGGCTTTTTTGAAAATATATGTCTCAAATTACATTTCTCAGAATTGCTGTTAATGCCCTACAACTTGTCGTAACACGCAGCATCTTCAGGAAGGCCCTTTTTTTATTATTAATATTTTATTGTTTTTAGAGTAGGCACCTTAGGAGAGAGTATGTGGGAGCGAAAATGTACCAGCCAGCTCTCAGCCATGCACCCGGGTGGCAGTGCAAAACGCTGGTTTAAACAACTCTGTGATAAGCTAGATACATATTTATGTCTGAGATGCTTTCTTCTTCATAAATATTTTCTCTGGTGTCTCCGTGTACCTCCCTATCCATTTAGGGATCAGTTAACCTCATAATCAAACACTACTGGGCAAGCCACGGAAACAGACAGCTGTTTCCCAAACAATTACAAAAGGAGGAGAAATACATCAAACATGCAATTCTTATCACAATTAACTATTGTGGGAAAGGATATCCCCTCCCTTTCACCTGTCGAGATTATCAGAAAAATAGAGGCTACATTTAGAAAGAAAAAAAGCAGTCCTTGCTAGTAAGACGTTTTATAAGTCAAGCAAATAATAGCGATGATAAGAATAACTATCAAAGTAATGGCAGCCAAGATGTATGAAGCACACAGGCCAGGCCTCGTGCTGAGTGGTCTACGTGATTTATCTCATCGAAGTCCTGCAGCCACCCTATGGGGTAAATGTGATTATACCCATTTCACCGATGAAGCCACTGAGAGGCAGAAAACATTGCCAAGTTCATCAGCTATTAAGGAGAGCCAGCCCTCAATTTAGGTTTATCTGATTCTGAAACCCATGGTTTTAATAACGATGCTTCTCGCCAATATAAAAGCTTTCACATGCCCAAGGTAAAGGCTCCCAGTCGTCTCCCACAGATTCTTATTCTTTTTGTCAAAGGGTACAATGTCGTTACTGCAAATAGCCTCTATCGCTGCTGTGGCCAAGTCAGCTGCCCTGACCCGGATGATGGTCATTTCCCTCTTGCTGACCAAGGTAAGCAAAGCACGCTGGGTCATCGGGATTTTAAAAAAAAAAAAAAAAAACGAGGGGCGCCTGGGTGGCTCAGTTGGTTAAGCGACTGCCTTCGGCTCAGGTCATGATTCTGGAGTCCTGGGATCAAGCCCCGCATCAGGCTTCCCTTGCTCTGCAGGGATCCTGCTTCTCTCTCTCCCTCTGCCTGCCACTCCCCCTGCTAGTGCTCTCTCTCTCTGTCAAATAAAGAAATAAAATCTTAAAAAAAAAAAAAAAAAAACCGAGCTAGAAACAGGTGAATATAGTGATTGTGAAGACAAACAATAAAAATGAAGCCCCGGAATGGAAATATGAGTGCCCTGCAGTCAAGACATAATTGCTAGAGAGTTAAAGAGAACAGAAGAAGGAGAGAGGGAAAAGATGGGGAAAGCCAAGAGACCCACTCCAAGCACAGGATAAAGGCAGGGAAAAGTAAATGCTTTTCTTGGATAATTAAAACTGGGATCGTACAAGATATGAGGTTAGGCAGTTGGTGAATTATATATTTCTAATTCCTCTACTGAAGCGCCATAGGCTAGAGACAGCCTCCCAGGTATTAATGAAAAGGCCTCAGCATGGTGCTCTGAATTCACTGCGGTGTGCCCAACCCAACAAAAAGAAGCCCAGAAAACCCGCAAAAATAGCAAGAGTCAATTCCTTTGATCAGTTGATTTCTCATAATGGTTACTGTTTGCTAACTGGCCCCCCTCCCACCGTCCCGCACACACACACACACACACACAGAAGGGGTGACAACTCTAAGAATATTTTCTGGATGGGCTGCTTTGCCTTTGAAATGTGCTTCATTATTCTTCGGCCAAATGTAAGACAAAATCATCGCCCCGCTGATGAACTAAGGCCCAAAGGCTGACCACACTTAGCCAGAAAGGGGCTGTTCAGACCCTCAGACCCTCAGATGATGGAGGTGCCGCCCGAGACAATGAGACTCCACCTCCTCTTCAGGCAGCTTTCGCTTCTTTCCATTTCCTCCAAGTGGGTGAAAGGCCAGCCCCGCTGAACACTTTGAAGTAGGCAACTCACTGCTTCCTCGTGCTGTCTCCTTCCTCAGAATCCTCCGCTCTCTGCACTCCCCTCCTTCAAAACCTTCTGCCCAACATCTAAGGCCTGTTCAGATCCTACCGCTGGGGGGGGTCGCCAGTACCATGTTCGCAGCAGGCAGTTTGGGCAGTGTGCATCAGAAATCTCAGGAATATCCTTCTCTGCAAGCCACACAAAAATACAACCCAGACAAAAGATCTGTGAACCTAAGTGGTAATCACAGAATCACTGAAAACAGAAAGGGAAGATATAGGGCCCAATTACGGGGGAATGTTTGGGTAAAGGATAATCCTCTCAGTGTACGCAAAGATATTTTTATCATTAAAATGATTGTAAGATGGTAAAAGTAAAAGAATAGTTAAAACGTCATGTACAGTATAAACACAACTATACAAAAATACCACCCACAGGATGAGGGGAAAATGCTAAGTGTAGTTACCTCTATGGGGTGGAATTATGTTTATATATAAAATAATAAAAGGAATATTTTTTTTTTCTCTTAGCTATGTTTTGCTTTTGCTGTCTGAGTTTTCTACAATGGGTATTCATGTTTTAAAGGCGGGAAAATACAGCGGTTAAGAGCTGCCTCTAATCAGAAGACCTAGCTTCGCATCCGAGATCCCAGATCTACCACTCAACGAGCTACATGACTTCAGGCAGGTTACTTAATATCCTTGAACTTTGGTTCTCCAATCGATAAGATGGGGATAATTTTATTGTTGTGAGGATGAAATGGATTGACAGGTGCAAGGTGCTTACATCAGTGGCAGAGAGTAAATGCTCAGTAAATATCACCGGCGTTATGAAACACTTACTGAGTGTTTGTTGGGTGCAGGTTGGGATGTTCAGCGGGGTGGATAAAAAGAAGGCTAGGACCGGCTCCTTGTTCTTGAGGGGAAACAGACATGTAAACAGACATTCACAATGGGTGGGGTCGATTCCACAAGCAAGGAAGATACAAGACACTGTGAAAGCAAAGAAGAGAGAGTCCCTGCTCCCCCAAGGCAAGAATTTCATGGTCATTGGAATTAGAATGCCTCAAATACTTTCAGATCCTAATGTTACTTCATCTTGATATATTTTAGCAACTGGGTGGGAAGTGCGTATCTGCAGGGTAATTGGCCCCATAAGAAGGAGGTGGCGGTACCTGGCATCTTAAGTCTGGAGAGCATTTGATAATGTCCAGACAGCTCTTATTTGCACCATCCCACTTGTCTCCCACATGACACTTATAAAGCTGGCTATTTTTCAGCAAGGCTTAGATGGGTAAAGGGGGCTGGCTCAGGCTCCTCAGCAAGTAAGGGCAAAGATGAGACAAACTCTGGAAGAGAATATGTCATGGCAGAGGGATTACAGTAAGACTTCTCTGTCAGGAGAGGCTCGTGTTTCATTCATTACTTCTTTGCGTGACAAGTGAGTCTCCCACACCACGGTGGGGGCTTAGGGGTTTGCTGCACTGGTGAGCTTGTGGACAGTTGGGAAAGGCCAGGTATGAACCCCTAGCGAGAAGTTTGGAAAAGCTACCACAAAGAGCTCACACTTTGTATAGGAACTCTGGAATGAGACCCAGACTACTGGTTGGCCCAAAGATCATTGACCCTATTCTCCTTCGTGGCTGATAATCTAACTTAGACTTACATCTGCTGACTTCCTTTGAGCCTATCATCCAACCTGAAGGTATTCTTTTGCATACCCAGCTACAGAGAAGCAGTGTAGTCTAAAGAAGACAACAATGAACTTGGAGACCAGTGACCTAAAATCAGGCTTAGTTCAGCCATTTATTCATTGTAGGACTTTAGCAAATGATTTTAACCTCTCTGAGCCTTAGCTCCCTCCTTCATAATATTGAAATAATAATACCCACCTCTTAAGGTTGTTAAGAGATTAAATGAAATGTATTACATGTTTTTGGAACATTCAGCAAAATGGTTTGGCTCATAAAGATCACTTACTCTTCTGACTAAGGGAATGGATTCTTGGTGATACCCAACCACATCATCAGCATCATAGCTTAGACATGTCCCGTGAGTCACATGGCCCCGACTGCTCAGCGATAACGCCAGTCAGTTAGACCATTGCTAAGTCAGCAACAGAGACATTTTCCACTCGAATTAGACCCACCCTCTGACTCACATAAAAGGAAGCGTGTCCTTGTTATCCAACTCCCATGGCCTTTACCTAACTAGGTGGATTAGCCACTGTTTTTGAACATCTAGGTCAATACTTTTTATTGTTGCCATAGAAAATTGAGAGTTGCTATAGGATAAAAATAACCTCTACCAGGACCTACATTTCTGCACTGCTATGAATTGCTCTTGATCAACACATTTTCCATTGCCAAAATGGGCCATCTTCATACAATAACAGCCACGCGAACGTTCAGCAATTTCGCCAACCATGACTCTATGCAGTGATTGTCAGGAATGATGAAATATGATTAGCAAATTATGGCTTTGGTGTTTTATTTTAAGGCAACTTAGGGAACATGAATGGATTGAGCTATTTTGCATTTTTCAGTAGAATCATTTCAAAGGAGCGCGTAATGGAGAACTCGAGACGGATGGCCAAAAGAAAAGGCATGAATACTAGTACCGCTTCATAGCTTATCAGCGTAATTTATCCTTGCCTCCTGTCTGGAACAGTTGTGCAATGTTTTTGTATATGGCAACACAGCTGCTATTTGTTCTGGCATCTTTACTTGAAGACTGGATATATTACCTGAACTATTTCTTTAATTATTTTATATCTGAATGTGTAAAAAAGACATGGGATCCTCATCATAAAATCTCACATTGTGCTTTCTTCATAAGTTAGGTCACTTGCAGCAGTATCTCTGGGACCTGAGTCAGAACAAGACTCTTGCCTATCTTATATCGCCTCTACTTTACAATGAACTCTGTGGTGACAAAGTTCAGGGTTCTTGACATCTAATGAGAAATAAAGGTATTTCCCTACTTCTCCATATCTTACACTGATAACAATAGTACTATGGTATTGCTAATTTTTTTCTGTCTTCAAGTCCTACGCTTATAATTTTTATATCCCTCCCATGGAGCTGGCAGTAGAGTAAAATTCCATACAGCCTCTTTTATTTTCCCACTGATATCATTATAAAATTAGAGGTGCATTCCTATGGAAATAATTTGGCCCTGAAATATAATCAGAAACACACTTAAGAATGCAGCACATATTTTAAGACCATATTTAAAAGAGTGAAGATAACCTATATTGAATGATACTCAAAATAGCCATTAAAATAAGGGGGAAAGCACTGGACTTGGGTTTGAATACACGCTCTGTGACTTACCGTCCATGTGATTTGTGGGTAATTTTTTTTTTTAAGTTGGACTAAAAACTCTTACATCACAGGGTCATTATAAGAATTTTAACAGAGGAGCGTCTGGGTGACTCAGTCGTTTAGGCATCCTACTCTTGATTTCGGCTCAGGTCATGATCTCAGGGTGGTGAGAATGAGCCCCACATGGGGCTCTATGCTCAGCAGGGAGTCTGGTTGGGGTTCTCTCTCTCCCTCTCCCTCTGCCCCTCCCCCATCTTGAGCTGTAAAAAAAATAATAATAATTAAGGGAAACAGTAATATAGTATCTGATGTACAATATGGGTTTAATAAATATTACTCAAATTGAGTGAATGACTGAAAATAAGCTATAAAAGTAGAAGGCTAAAACTGCCATCAACGACACTTTGCTTCAAGAAGTAGTAACACTGGGGGTGCCTGGGTGGCTCAGTCGTTAAGCGTCTGCCTTCGACTCAGGTCATGATCCCAGGGTCCTGGGATCGAGCCCTGCATCGGGCTCCCTGCTCCACGGGAAGCCTGCTTCTCCCTCTCCCACTCCCCCTGCTTGTGTTCCCTCTCTCGCTGTGTCTCTCTCTGTCAAATAAATAAATAAAATCTTAAAAAAATAATAAAAAATAAAAAAAATAAAAAATAAAAAAATAAAATAAAATAAAAAAGAAGTAGTAACACTGATTAAAAACCAAAATGGTTTTTAGTTTCTGAATGTGTTTAAAGCCCAAGTGTCACATTATCCATATTTTTTTAAATGTTTATTGACTTTTTAAAAATCGCACATGTAATATGAAACTGGGCAAAATGAAACATTTCAGAAAAACATGATATCATGAAAGTTTCTGATAATTAATGAATCCAGAACTTTAGAGCCTAGATTCAAACCCAAGTGCCATCAAGGTGACCTTGCCTGACACCTTGCCAGCATATGACTTTCACCCTGGCATAATTATTAACAGTGTGCCTTTCACTTTCTATCTGTCCCCATAGGGATGATAAATATGTGGCCTCTCGCCCCATAACCTGACTCCCAAAAAGAACACCCCATCAACAGTTGGATGCCATGTTCCCCGTGCTCTTCATTATTAATTACCCTTTAAAAAGCATTATTTGCTGTTTTCCACAACTTATTTCAACTTTTCTTCTTATTTTACCGATTGAATTTTTGTAGAAACATAATTTTCCATACATGTTCGTTTTCCTATTTGAAATTAGACAGCAGAATTCTGTGTTAAATGCATTTTGTATTTCCAAGAATGCATGCTAGTGAGTAAAAATGATACAGGTAATAGCTGATGCTACCTTTTTTTAAAGTTCCATAAAAAGAAATTATTTTATCTGAGGTCTGCTCTGTACATCTCATCCAAGTGAACATAGATGCAGGTGGGGTACAGTAATATCTCACCAGTTTGGAATCCAACATTTTGGAATTTGAGATCATTTGGGCAGGAGCTAAAGTGAAGCTCCCCATTGCTTAAGAAGTCATTTCTCCATGACAATGAAAATGATTATTTTTAAGTAAGATTTTAGAGCCAAATGTTTAAGAGATCAAATCGCCTATTGTAAAAGGGTTATAAATGAAAAATACGTGATTTAGCTCAGTTTGACTAATAGCATGAAGTTGAAAGTTATTTGATTATCTGTTACACTGTTCTGTAATTCAGGCTGTTTCTTAAGTAAGGTCTATTGAGACGCTAAGACAAACTCCATCCATGAGCTACTCAGCAACTATATCCAACTTCCTTCTTCCTTGAGGCCCAAATATATTCCCAGCCTGTTCTGCAACCAGTGGTGATGCTGTCCCAGCCAAGTCCCTAGAGGGTGGAGGTGGGCGGGAAGGGCACAGGGTCCTTTAAGAAGAAATGTCTTCCTGATAGAGGCAGACATGGTTGGTGTTGCCTGCCTTGAACATTTGGAGGTAAGATTGCCTTATCCCAACCACGGAGGAAAGACCAAAAGCATGCAGACTCCAACTCCGAGCATGTTGAGCAGGTAAACCAACACGGTATAACTCCCTCGCTCAAGACTCCCTGCTGCATGAGAAAAATAAACCCTTATTCGTTTAAGGTACTGTGAGCTGGATTTTTGCATTACTTGGGGCCAAATGCATTCCTAACTAACACAATGGCTTAGGGGGCTGAGATAAGCCTATTTTACTTTAAACTGGATTTTTGCGTCCTTCGGAGAAGTGATGTGGTTTCTTTCCAGCAGTCAAGTAGAAAAGAGTTCCCCTTGAATCACTTTAGCCTTTTCATCTTATTTCACTTTGAATTCCACTTTTTTATTTCGAAGTAAATATTCTCAGAGCATCGTGCAAAGCCATATTTAAATTAAGTGTTAAACCTATTCCAGATACAATGTTCTTACTACTAACTGCTATTCCATGGAGTTGTGGTTACGAACATGGGCTCTCGAGTTGGAATGCCTGGTTCCCGGTCCCAGCTCTACCACAGACACACCCTATGACCTCACACTTGAACTTCTATGCCTTAGTTTTCTCATCGTAAAAATGGGGGGAAATAAACTATATGTCCAATAGAATAACAGTGGAGAATAACCAAGATGTACAATGGTTAAAACAGTGCGTGGAACTCTAAACACTCAATAAATATTAGGCTTTACATGGGATTTAAAAGTTGATTCTATGTCATATATACAAATACATGTAGGCTGCGTATATACATATCTGGACATATATCAGTGTGTGCATATATACTTGTTTGTGTTTCACTTTATATTCTCAAATAAAACATGGAATAAAGTGAAAGTTTGATCATCCAACCCTTTAGACACCCCAAATATAGATCCAGAGAAGCCCCAGTGAATAAAGTATCCTTAACCTCTTTTGTTTCTTTTTTTTTTTTTTTAAGTTCTGTGTCTAAGCCTGTTTGGTTACATCTGTGTAATGGAACTCTCAAAACCCTTCACTCTTATTTCCATGAGCGTCTTCTCAAGCCAGCCTTCCTGAGCATCAAGTATTACTATTTCTCACCAACAATTGGCAACAATATCTTTTGATTTGGGGTTGGTTGATTTTTGTCTTTTTTTTTTTTTTTAACCTTCTTCCTTGTAAAATTGTTGTTGTGTCCTCTGTGCATTTCTCACTGTCTTTACCTGCCCTTGAGAAGCCTTTCTGTGCATGAGCCCAAAGGCACCCCCTGTTCTTTTGTCCCTCTATGACAATGACTCTTCTAGATGCTTTACACAGCATTGCTTGAGCTTTAGATCATTGACGAATACATATCTTAACCAAGTGGGTCGCCCCTGCAGTTCCAATTTCTTCTTCTCTTTCGTGATGAGGTTTCTCTTTCCCCCTTTGCAACAGCTTCCCAAACTACCAGCACCCCTCCTGTCCTCTCCTTCTCCTGGGGGGCCATTCATGTCCTGCCCCGCTCCAGTGTCCTGGGCTTGCAGAAGCCTATGCTCTCCTCCCTCGCTCCCGAGCGTTTAGATCCTGCACGTTGCCACTGTGTGATCCCTATCTTCCAAATTGCCTTCCGAGCTGCGACTGCCATACTCCTCCCCCATGGCCAGAGTCCAGTCTAAAAGAATTGTCCCCTCGCTGGCTTCCCTATCTACCACATTAAAAAGTTGTCATCGTCGTATTTCACTTGTCAGCAACGCGATGCACGAATCAGATATTTCTTTTTTACTCTTTCATCTTTGCTGCACATAAGAATTAGTGTCTAATGACACAGAGGCGAAAAGTTAATGGGAATTTAATTGAAAAAAACTACCATCCCAGCAGGAATTGGACCTGCTGGCCTGAACACGGGAGGTAGATATTTCATCCACGAGGCTTTGGGGTTTGGTTTAGTGTGCTTGGATATAGATGATATCACTTTGGTAAACAGATCATTCCTGGATTTTTCCAGTATTACTTTGGTCAACAGAAAGAAGAAAGAAGTGGATTCCAATTTAAATGTCAGGGCTAGCCACTCTAAGGAGGGGAGTTATAATAAAAATAGGATTTAATTTCCTATAAATGTTTGAGTTCTTCAACCCTAATATACAGAAATAATGAATATTTATACATATAAAATACACATTCCTCTCAGCTACAGCAGCATTTAGTCACTCATACCCAAAAGAAGCCCGGGAGAATGTTTTTAGGGATTTTGAGTCCCACCTCAGATTTTTTTAGAGGAAATAACATTATCCGAAGACTTCTGTCCCTGCCTTCTTTCATATTTTTCTCCAGAAGCCCAAGCCATATAAAGAAATAGGCAAGGGGGGCGCCTGGGTGGCTCGGTCAGTTAAGCGTCTGCCTTCGGCTCAAGTCATGATCTCAGGGTCCTGAGATCGAGTCCTGCATCAGGGTCCCTGCTCAGCGGGGAGCCTGTTTCTCCCTCTCCCTCTGCCCCTCCCTGCCGCTCATGCACACTCTCAAATAAATAAATAAAATATTTAAAAAAAATGGGCAAGGATACAGTTTTGATGATTTGATGGTAATAGAATTCTGGAGTAATTCAGACCATCAGGATATTATTATGTGTTTTTATTTCAAAACAAATTAATTAAGCTTACCAAATGTGTCATATCCAGATTCACCTAGAATTGTCACCTGATCTGCAACGCTCAGGCTACGTGAGGCTTCCTGAGGAGGTTGAGAACAGTATCTCTCCTCAGCCTTTTGGTTGCTTTCAACGTTTTAGAGCATTTAGCTATTTTCTTGTGCCTGGCTATGTGACAGAGACTGTATGCATTACAATATGTAATTTTGACTAAATTAACCCTTAAATCATTGAAAAAGCTGTAGAAAGAACCCCAGACTGGAAATCCTACAACTAACACAAACCCAAGTGAGCAGTGAGAAAATGGTGGAGTCTGTACTTGGATGTGCTCTTCATCAGTCCCATTACTCAGTGAAGAACGTAGAAGATTTCACTTTCAAAAGGTCAACCAAGAAAAAAACCCTAAGATTGTTTTTTAATTGACTTAAAATAAGGAAGTACACCCACAATCATTAATGGTGAACCTTGCCCTAAGTAACTCTTACGACTTAGGTTATTACTTAGTGATGATAGAAAATCAGCATGTAAGCAAGAAATTCAAAGAAAAGCATGCAGAACTAGAAACCAAACATCTACAATGTTTTAAACTAGGTTTCAAGTTATGTGAAACCCAGTCAGGATTTATAAAACATTATTAAGCTTAATGATACATTATTTTTTATGATTTTATTTTTAAGTCATCTCTACACCCAATGTGGAGCTCGAACTCACAACCCTGAGATCAAGAGTCGCATGCTTTACCGACTGAGCCAGACAGGTGCCCCAGTGATAAATATTTAAAAGCTTCTTTTTTGTGAAGGCAAAAATGATTTTGTGAACTGCTAATAAATAAAAATTATGTTTCTGAAATATTTTTATCTTCACTTCATCCATGTTAAATTTATTGGTATAAAACACATAATATATTAAACCACAGCCCAAACATACACACACAAGTTATTAAATCTCTCTGAGCCTCAGTTTCCCCAGCTGCAAGATAGAAATACCCATATCCATCTCATTTTTTCAGATAAATCACGTGAAACAGCACAGTGTTTGCTACATGGTATGAATCCATTAAATGTTAGCCATGATTGACGTTGTTACCAAAATTATTATTATTATTATCCCTCCTAAGGGCACAAAGTTTTCCGGCAACGCTGAACCACTCACTGTCTCCTTACTTGCTTTTGATCACTCCCGAATAGTTCCCACCAGCTCTACGTGGTCAAATATTATCTGTGCTTTTCAGTCCGTTTTAAATACTACCTGCTTCATTGATACTGCTCAGCCAGAAGCAACTTTCTCTCTACTCAACATCCAATCATACTGTATTTGCATCCCTCTTATGAAGCTTACAGCTTTTTATCCTGTATAGACAAACAAGACATCCATGACAGACATATGAATCATTTGTATATGTATCATACTCCTTCATAGAGAGTCAGTTTCTTGAGGATAGGGGTCATTTCTTATTCATACGTGTCCTTCCCGAAGCATTCAGCATTGAGCCTTGCCCTTAGTGACAATCAATACATACGAGTTGAACTGATTAATTAATATTTCTGCTCACTCAGTGCAAAATGTATGCTTGAAGGCAAAAGCGAGGCAATGAGGAAGGTCGTGAGGTAGTAGGTATTTCAATCTTTATGTCTCCAATCCCTGTCACATGTTATAGTTAATAAGATAATACAAAGTTTATCTAGACATGAATGTGAACCTTCCTTTCCCTCCCCACTCCCCACCATTAACTTGGTGACCTTGGGGAAGTCATTAACTATTCTAAGCATTGGTGCTCTCCCTGGTGAAAATAGGGAGTTGGATTAAATATCTGAAGGTCCCGGTTGTAAATCCAGGGTACCACATTTGAGACAATGTCTTGTGCCAGCAAAGATGGAGGTATGGAGGAGGGATCTAAAACATAAGAACCAAGCATCAAGATTGAGGCCAGAGGGGTGCCTGGGTGGCTCAGTGGCTCAAGCATCTGACTCTTGATTTTGGCTCAGGTCATGATCTCAGGGTCATGAGATCAAGCCCCACGTCTGGCTTCATGCTCAGCAGGGAGTCTACTTGAGATTCTCTCTCTCCCTTTCCTTCTGCCCTTCCCCCACTCAAGTGCGTGCTCTGTGTCTCTAAAATAAATTAATAAATCTTAAAAAAAAAAAAAAAAAAAAAGGAAAGAAAAAAAGATTGAGGCCAGAAAACAATGCTAAGATGAGGAGCCACAGGTTGGTTAAATTTAAGGTCAGACCTAAGGGCAAACCATGAGTCTGAGAAAAAATCCAAGATGGAGGCTAGAGCATGGATCGGCATTTCTCAGGGTCTGTAAGCGCAAGCAAACCAAACTGAACACAACAACGAACACAGTCTAAATCAGGTAGTTCAACACAGAAATGTTAATATGGGGATCTTGTCACAAAGATGTTGGAAGAGCTAAGAGGCAAATCCAAAAGGAATGGCAAAGCAACCCAGGGATTAGCAGGGGCAGGTAGCCACTACTCTTTCCAGGGCTGAGGAAATAGTGGGAGAAGCACTGTTACTGGTGCCCAGGGCTGGGGAGGTCCAGCAGGGGAGATTGCTTTAAGAGTTACAACTGCCAATGAGACCCAGGTACTTCCAAATGCACCATCCCAGGGAGAAAATGAGACAGAGAAAGACCTCAGCTTCTACCTTTCTCCTATCTTCTGAAGACTCTTGTTGGCCAAACCTGGCTGTAAGACACCTGGCGGGAGAGTCTGGGAACACAGTCGATAGGGGTCAGCCCAGGCAATATAAAACAGAGCAGAAGAAAATGAGAAAAGCAAACGAGAGGAAACAGACAATTAACCAACCCAGATGGCCCTGGAGCTAGCTTCAGAGATGATTTTTCCAGAATAGGCTCTCTCTTGGTCTGTGACTTCTTTGAATTTCTCCACCCCACCTGCTGCCATCACACGTTGCTGTAAAGTATTGTTGCTTTGGAGGAGCTAAGAGGAAAGCTACTGACAAATGGTCTGATAAAATGATGTATAGAAGTAAAGACCATGTCATACAGCACTCAGCTGTGTACGTTCCAGAATTCTTCTCTAGATGCTTCCTAACGTGTGCCTACACTTGCTCATAACCCTGGCTTCCCTGGTGCAAGGCATCCCCGAATAGAACACTAGCTGTGTTTTTCCAAAAGGACATTGATCTGGTCGGCTTAAACAATGTAGCATCCCCATGTAAACTACTAAGTTTACAGCTCATGTAAACCCATACTCCGATGATAGTCTGATCCTTCCAACAAAAACATAAAATCCATCAGTGTGGTTTCCTGCTAATGAACTGGGAAGGGACAAGCTTTCCTTTTTCTTTTTCTTTTATTCCACAGTGACATTCATTGACCCCCGGCTGGCATTTCTGTCACCTACAGTAAAATGATATCACATGCATATTTATCGTATACAAATTCAATTTTATCCATTTAGGGGGGAAATAGAGGGGGACCCACAGGGTGGGGGGTAGGGAGAGAGAGGGAAAATTTTCCAATAACACAGGCAATTTTACCTACCATTTCCCACCGTGAGATGATGCTCTGGAGTGAGCCAGAGATGAGAGATGTGTATCTACTCTGCCCTAAATCAATCTTCGCTCCTGCTTATCTCTCAAAGCCTCTTGCCGAGATGCTAATGTGTAAAGATTTGGCACTGAAAAATTAAATGTTGCTTACATAGTCTTAACTGTGTACATATTTTTATATATACTCTGCATACCAATGCTGTAAACTACACAAAACAGGCAAATGAAGACTTTTTTTAAGGGTGGATTTTTAAAAATATAATAGCTCCTTGCCTTCCATGCAGACGTTAGAACCTAGGTGAGCTGAACTCTGTGACTCCAGGGCACATGCACGGGAGCTGAAAATTCAGTTGAGGGGTGCCCAGATGGCTCAGCCGGTTAGGTGTCTGCCTTCTGCCCAGGGTCCTGGGATCGAACCCCTACATGGGGCTCCCTGCTCAGTGAGGAGTCTGCTCCTCCCTCTCCCTCTGGCCCTCCCCCCTCATGCTCTTGTTCTCAAATAAATAAATAAAATCTTAAAAAAAGAAAAGAAAATTCAGTTGAGAGGCAGGCGGTGGTGCCGGAACGGGGAGGAGTTTCACTTCTACCAAAACAAGAGTATTAGCCTTAGTTTCAAAAAGGGAGAGAAGGAAGAGAAGACAGTGCTGGCAATCAGTATAGCTACAGGATTTATCTTCACAGGCTGTCCCCCCTGATGCCCAGATACTGCTCTGAGATTTCATCGGATGACTAAACCAGTGACTTCCTTTGCCCTGCCTCAGCTATCCGCCTCAAGAGATGGGGGCATGATATCTGCCTCTTGCTTGTTGTCACAAAAAAATATCTAGTGATTGGATCTAATCCCCAAGTAATCCACTCTCCAATGCTGAAATGGCTGAGAGTCCAAGAAGACAGCCCAATTTGGATTGGAATAATCCATCCTGGTTCTATTCACCTTGAAGGTGGCCAGACGTTGGGGTGTCGGGACAAGCACAACAGTGTGAATGTCACTTGCACGACAAACATCCCAGTGATGTTCTTACTTAATCCAAGGTACCAGGAGAAAGCTTTTCCCCACCTTCATCCAAATCTAAAGGGCTTTGTTTGAAGTCCTTCAGATTCCTAATCTCAACCGTGTAATATCCAGAATACATAAACAACCAACCAACCAAACCGGGAAAATCATCTACGAGCTCCTGCAGCCTGAAAAGCTGCCATTAGTAATAAGCCTTCCCTCTTCCCTCGCTCGTCCTGCCCTGAACCCTGGGCCCCTGCTGTGTTCCACAACACAGCTCTCTCTAACATGCCAGGTTAATGCTGAGAAGGAACTTAAACCACAAAGGACCAAAAAGCAAATATTTTTGCCCAAAGCTAATGTAGCAAATTACATGCAAGATCTAAACTCCAAGAACCTTTTAAATGGCGCAAGTCTACACAAACACACGGCATCCAGCTTGCCAAGACTTAAAAACTAAATTAAATCTAAGTCATGTCCCACTGGGGGATTTATAGAACCCAGTTAAAAGACCAGGGTTCGGGTCTTGGCAGGACTGCTGGCTTCTGTCATCCCCCAGGTAACTAATTTCTCTCACTGGGCTTCTGTTTGCCCGGGAAGCCTACATTCTGCCCTGAGTGCATAGGAACAGCGAGGCTTGGGTGTGTAGGCAGGGTGCTCAAAGCTCCAGGCAAAAGAGGTGTCTCTGCATGATCAGAAATTCCGGCAGCGGATGACTGTGTAGTCTGTGGGATTCGAAGGGCCCCGTCGGAGCTAAGGTCAAGTCCTCTTTGAGCAGGGCTTCCCCAGCGAGAGGACACCGCCTTGCCTCCACCCATGGTTCTAGCTGCCTCCCGGCCCAGAAGCCTTATCAGCTCGGAGGCGGTGCCTTGTTCTAATTCTCGTAAAGATACCCCATCAGCAGCGACCTGAGCCCTAACCAGGGATGGAGCAACTCTCAGAACCAACGTCCTCTTGCACAAAGCCGTGCAAGGGAAACGTTTACAAAAGGAGCTGCTTTGGTGGGAGTCAGATCCACAATGAACATTTGTGGTCAGAAGGCTGGAGACCAGCAGAACTAAAGCATCGACAATCACCTTTGCTCCACGGCCATATTACCTAGCACTCGGCCAGACACTCCAGGTCCTGCCCCTTCACTTGTGGTTGCAGCCCGAAGAACCGAAGAAGCAATGCACATGAAGCTGGAAAAGCTCATTTAAAATCAGTGCAGCGGGGAAACTGGCCCTGGCAGTGTTGCACAAGAAAGCCAGGAAGTTAATGGACTGCATCTGGCTTTGTTTTGCTCACATACTCAGTTGGACACCAGACAGCAGTGGTGGTTATTTTTTGAGCACTTGGGGGAAAATGTATTTTTTAGGTCAATGTGTGCTATCAGTTCTGCATCGCTTTCATCCCTGAATTTCTTTGTGCGTAGGTTTCAAACTGTATTTCAACTAGATGTTTTCGACCTTGCCTATATCAGTAGGGAAATGAGTTACTGTTAATGATTGATCACACACTTTCACAGATCCTGTGGCTACAAACGTCACCCTGACAAACCAGCCTAGCAGACTGTCCTGCGATGCCTGAGAAGAGCAACAAGACACTGATACCAAGAAAAGGCCTAGGGGCCTAATTCAGACTCAAGTGCAAAAGGCTAGCACCTTCTAGCTCCTACAGAAAAATCTCCCACACAGTTCACACTGGCCAGATCCAAAGGGTCATCCAAGCCAACATGTAGATCCATCAACAAACTGTGTTTTAGAAATGCCCATGGATTTGGAATGGTTCTGAACTGGGGAGAATGAGAAGCAAAGGAAGGGTATTCCCCACCCCCTGCCATAAGCCATTCTCAGGAAATGAGCGCTCAGGATTATACCTCTGTTAATGAGCCGTTGTGTCTTTCATCTCTAGTCTTCTTTGTACATTCCTAATTTTTCTACAGTAAATCAGTGGTTTCTGGTAAGCAAGAAGTGAGAGAAGTGCCCCTTGTTATCTAAATTTAGTTGACGCCTAGGTTCTGAGAGCGAGTGTTTGGAAAGTGAGTTTGGAGAGTAAGAAATCTATCCGGTTCCTGAGTTTCAGAAAACAAGAACTGACATTTCAGAGAGTGATGGATTTATCCAAATCAGATGGCTGGCTGAGTTCCAAGAGGGCAAATTTGGAATGGCCAGCAGTGAAATAGCAAGAGACATCTATATTGAACTTTTAATAAACAACCTTTCCCTTCCCCTTTCTACTTAACATAAGCACCAAAATTATACTCTGGTGGGCAATTTTTGCAATGTCTGTCTCTGGAAAAGTTTTATACCACAGTACTTTCATGTAACAAAACTTCATACTCATTTTGGTTGTTTCTTAAAGTAAAGAAGTTTCCAGGGTGAGTCATAGAAGCAAAGAAATTGAGGGCAACACAGGTGAGTTAGGCATCTTTGTCAAATTCACACAATGGAAATACTTGAGTAAGGATTATGTTTTAATACAATTCTGTGTTCTCTCAACTAGTCTGTCAATGAGCTAAGAATCTGAGATGTATAGGAAATAAGTTGTTAGGCAAACATGAAGAATGATTTCTTGGCCTTAACCCACAGAGTCTTCACTTGTACTTTAGACAAATTAAATTAGAGAAAACAAAATCCTGGCCAAACCGATGACTGTTACAGACTTTCTATGCCAAGGAAGTAGAACTCATCAAGGAACTAGGAGCTAGAGCTTCACGCCACATACAACGCTAAGAAAGAAATACCATTGTTGTCAAATGAACACAGTATTGCTAATATACTTCAAGCAGGGATGTAACCAGAGAACCAAATGTTTTCTCTAAAAACTGAAAGGTGAGATCAGACCCCTTGGAGAATTTTTTTCCCCTTTCTTTAATATCTTCCAAATATATTTGAACTTGTTTCCTTCTTGGACTCCTACAATTTTCCCTGATACACTTCACAGATGTGAGCTACATTTGGAAACACGACTCAGGGACTTCGTGGTTTTGACCCATATGTTGGGCTCGTGGAATTCCTCCACGGTTTCCCACAGCACCAACATCACTCAGAGTCCCTTCCCAGTGCTGCCCACTTCCCTCCCAGCAAAGGGTTGCTTTACTCAGCACACAGTGACCGCTGACTCAGTCGCTGTAAGATTCAGTCGCTGTAGAAGGAGACTGCCATCAGAGTTGGTGTGAGTCTAGAAGAGGAAGATCCCAGCTGGCCTATGAAGACTGATGGGATTTGCCAAGCGGCCCCGACTCACAGGTCTCATTCCCTCTTTTTCCCTTGTTATGCTTAAAAGTGGCATCGTTTGGGCGCCTGGGTGGCTCAGTTGGTTAAGCGACTGCCTTCGGCTCAGGTCATGATCCTGGAGCCCCGGCATCGAGTCCTGCATCGGGCTCCCTGCTCGGCGGGGAGTCTGCTTCTCCCTCTGACCCTCTTCCCTCTCATGCTCTCTGTCTCTCATTCTCTCTGTCTCAAATAAAAAAAAATAAATAAAAAAAGGGGCATCGTTTGCAACTTATTAAGAAAATAAAATACTGGCTTACTTCCAGTTACCTATTCCAAATCACAGATGTAAGTAGACTTGTTTACTGAGTGAGTGAGGAGTGAGGAGTGAGAGAGAGTGAAAGGAGACTGGGAGGGGGAAATGAGCAGGGTTAAACAGCAACCCACACTGAAACAGACAAACTCCTCTGAAATTCTAATTGTAAAATAACAAGAGCCCCCATTTGTTGGAACCCAATATTTATCCTCACTGCAGCCCCAGGGAAAAGTATTGTTTGTATTCCCATTTTACAGAGGGAAAAAATCAAGGGCAGGAGGTTGAGTAAGTTGCCCAAGATCTCATAATTAGGAAATGATAGAACTGAGTTTCCAAACTAGGTTAAATTCTGCTCTTTCCACCTCTAACATCTATCAGAAATAGTTTCATAAAATCAGTTTGGATAAAAAACAAAGAAGATCTAGGGGTGCCAGGGTGGCTCAGTTGGTTAAGCGACTGCCTTCGGCTCAGGTCATGATCCTGGAGTCCCGGGATCGAGTCCCGCATCGGGCTCCCTGCTTGGCGGGGAGTCTGCTTCTCCCTCTGACCCTCCTCCCTCTCATGCTCTCTGTCTCTCATTCTCTCTGTCTCAAATAAACAAAAATTAAAAAAAAAAAAAAAAAAAAAAACGAAGATCTAAAGAAATTTGGAGAATGGTCTCTTCAAAGATCTTCTACATTAGTTATCATTGTCATATTATTCACACATCTGTTGACAACCTGATTCAACCTAACTTCCTTTATGTAGAGAAGTGTCAAAGAAAACACGTATGCTCTGCTTTCTTCTTAAGCATCTTCTTCCAGGTTCCCTTCTTTTTCCTCTCAGCTCATTGCCATGTTGGTCAGCAAGGTCTCCCCAGGACCTCATCAGCACAAGTCTGCTTCCGCCTCCACACTAGTCTCCTCCC
The DNA here is from genome assembly GCF_029215605.1 of Mirounga angustirostris. NCBI lineage: Eukaryota > Metazoa > Chordata > Mammalia > Carnivora > Phocidae > Mirounga > Mirounga angustirostris. The sequence continues at coordinate 13,182,057 of NW_026991716.1, read as the reverse complement.
ATTCCCCAGAATCCCACCACCACCACCAGGCTCACTAAACTTTTTACTCAGCTGAATAAATGCTGCTTTCTTTAGCAACTGAGATTTGAGTCTCTCAAACCCTCCCTTCAGGTCAGCCCCACCTACTCCTGATCCTGACCTTTTGAATCCCCAAACACAACTGGAGAAGGGTCCATAACCCCCAGACCTGGCCCACCATAGGCTCACACCATCCAAATACAGCTTGGTCCTGGCAAGTGCTTAGTCGCCCCGGTATCTGTCCTTCATCCGCTCCCTGGCTTGTTTCCCCAGTATGACCATTACAAGACCTTCTTGTCTTGTCTAAGGACCCCAATCCTGGCCAAATACCCATCTCCTTCTTCACCAAGTAGCTGGAGACCTTCTGGACTCAGCTTTGCCTTGGGGCCCCCCTTCATCCACCATCCACTTTTTCCTCCTGCCTCTCCCCCTTCCTAAGACCTAGTCCCCTTCCACAGTCTTCTACAAAGCCTGCCCTGAGTGTTTCCTCCCTCCCCTGAAGTCCCAAAGCACACCTGTTTATACCTCTTATTCAGGTCCAGTTGTCAAGTATTTCTTATCTTTTTCCCTTTGAATCTTCCCTTAATATTTTAAATAGCACAGTCTGACTTATCTTTTTTTATGCACGTATCCTGTCTACCCAACCAGATTGGGTGTCCTCCAATGCTCTGTCCTTTCCCATCTGCTCATCTTCCTTTCTAATAACTCCCTTGGAGAGAGCTCATCCACTTGCAAAATACCATGGATGCCACACATATTCGTGCCACTAAGCCCCTGCTCAGGCTACCCCTGGACTTAGGCTCCTTTCTCCTTCTCCCTGTCAATCTAAATCCACACTCTTTGCTCAAGGCCACTTCAAATTCCAATGACGCCTTCTCCAGCAAACACAGGTCCACGATTACCTATTCTTTCTGTAGTGTCTATAGCACTCCAGTCTCTATGAGTATTTTCATGCTTAAGTATATTTTTGTTTTATTGTGTCTATAAGTGTGTGTACCATCCACTTCCCTACCAGTTTGGGAGCCTCGTCAGGACAGTTACCAAGTCTCTGGTTTTGTACCCCTCATAGTACTCAGCACAGCGCTATATATTCTGAAGTGCTTGCTAATTACATCCTACCCACATGCATCCTACATTTCAAAAGTGAAAATGTAACTCGGATTTTTTGTTGCCAACATGGCACAGTAAACAAAGGCTGTGGTGGTGCTAAACGGAGCAAAATCTGGAGTCAGAACCGAACAAAATCTAAACCCTTGGGGCGAGGGGTTCTATGTGCTTTAACAACCCCTCTTCAGAGACACCAAGTGCAAGGACACTGTGGATAGTACCCAGCTTCACAGGGTTGTCTTGTTTAGTTATCCAAACCCAGAAACATAACACCTTGAAAGAGTCTGGCTGAATCAAGAATTCAGAGCTCATTTGCACAAGTGAAAAGTTGCACAGGGCCAAGCAAAGCTGACCTGAGGAAAGCCAGCGTGTTCAGCTTCCTTTCAAATCAGCAACCATAAATGCCACTACCACTTAACATAGCCCCAGTCACACCTGTGTTCTGGGGCCAAGAACAGTGGCCAGCTCAGCACCTTCTGAAACATGAGTGGCTGAAATCCAAGGCAAACAAGACTGAACAGATGAATCACAGCAGCGAGAACCCAGCAGCTGCCATTGTAATCCAGGGAGCTTACCCACCATCCAATGGGGCAGGGTGTAACAGGTCTCCACTAACTGCTGAAGTTAAGAAATTCTCTTGCCTCTTCCTGGTCTGAAAATGTGGTTAGCCTTGCTGGACTAGGGACCCAGGCCCCATCTTTGAAGTAAAATGTGGCGATCCACAGAGCTCACCCACGTTCATAGACACAGTCTATACACAGATGACAACAGAAAGAACAACTAACATTCCTAGGCTCTTTCATTATGAACTAAGCTCAAAGGAAGCCAGTAACCACTTACAATGTTCTATAAAGTTCTCAGGAAAGGGGCGCATGGATGGTTCAGTCAGTTAAGTCTCTGCCTTCGATCTTGGGGTCCTGGGATCGAGCCCCATGTCGGGCTCCTTGCTCAGCCGGGAGTCTGCTGGAGGATTCTCTCTCTCCCTCTCCTCCTGCCCCTCCTCCTGCTCGTGCTCTCTCTCTCGCAAATAAAGAAATAAAATCTTAAAAAAAAAAAAAAGTTCTTAGGATAGTATTCTAGAAAGGCAGTCCCCCAATGTCCATCAGTTCAAAAGCCAGTCCAAGTGGAAATTGAGGGTAATGTTTAGTCTCGGGAGCTTCTAAGTTTTGTTACAGCTTTCCAGCCCCTGCCCCCTGGGCTAGCAATAGCAATTGGGAGAAACAAGAGAAAAAATACAATTCGCTTTTCCAAAGTACATCCCAAGCCCATGCACGCTGGAGTGCTAACACTACCAGCCTGCCCCCCGCCCCCAACTCACTTGTCTGTGAAGAAAGCACCTATATTTGTTTTCCTACAAAGCCAGCATCCTCTTTAGGATCTTCCCTGATGCATGAGAACAGCACCACCCGGGCTTGGGACACCTTAGTCCTGAGAGTCGAGAACTTCAATTCATTTATTCATTCAACAAATATTTATCAAGCATTCACTATGTGTGAAGCAGGTGTTCTAAAGTCTGGAAGATAGCAGGAGCACCTGTGTGGCTCAGTCGTGGAGCATCCAACTCTTAATATCCGCTCAGGTCTCAAGGTCCTGAGATCAAGCCCCATGACATTGGGCTCCTTGCTCAGCAGGGAGTCTGCTTGTCCCTCTCCCTCTGCCCTCCCCCTCACGCGCTCATTCATGCACATGCACTCTCTCTCTAAAATAAATAAGTGAATCTTTTCAATAAATAAATAAAATAAAGTCTGGAAGATAGCAATCATTAAAATAAGAAAAGTCTCTGCCCTCCTGGATCTTATATTCTGTCCGGAAGGCAATTAACAAATAAATGTGTAAATATACAGACTATCAGTTGGTCACGGGTGCTTGGGGGAAAACCAGGCAGATCAATAAGGATAGGAACCACCCAGGGCTGGGGAATGTGGATCACGTAGGATGGTCAGGGAAGGGCTCACTGAAGAGGGGACATCTCAGAGATCTTAAGGAGGTGGAGGAGAAGCCATGCGGAATGGTAGGGAGAGATTTCCAGGCCAAGGCATCAGAAAGGGGGGAGAACCTGAGGCGGGAGAGGGTTTAGTGTGTTCACAGAGCTGCAAGGGGCCAGAGTGCCTGGAAAAGCAGGAGCGAAGCCGAGCAAGGTGGAAGGAGCTGAGACAGAAGGGGTGGCAGGAAGCCAGCTCATGGGAGACCTTACAAGCCTCTTGAAGGACTTTGGCTTTGGCTCAGCATATCAGTAGGGCCCGGTCGGGAGAAAGAGGCCACACCAGTTATTTCCACAGAGCTAATTTAATATAAAGAAATGTTAATTAGAAATAAAGTCATTAACCAGGTCACAGACAGGGTAAAAGAGAGCAAATGGAGGAAGCTGGCTCCACCCCTAGGGCTGGGGGAGTGAAGGATGAGTTATTAAAATTCAGAAGCTCAGACGAGGGTCCCACGGGGCAACAGCCCAGACCCCTGAAGAGGGGACAATGGCAGCTGGTTCTGGCATCCCAGAGGAAGCCAGTGAGATTGGCTCTTGAGCGTGGGTTCAAGTTGCCAAGTGGATTTAACTGTGTCTACAGGAAGGAACTGCCGCTGCCAGGCTGAGGCAGCGGGGCCAGGGTGCCACTCAGAGGGTTGCAGCCTGACAGGAAACCCTGCAGAAAACAAAACAGGAAAAAGTGAGCCCCCTCTGGCTCCTCCAGGGGCGCAGCCTCCCTCCAGCGCCCCCTACTGGCCGACCCCAAGAGGGAGGCGGCGGACCCAGGAGAAAGGTGGTTTTCAGGGGCCCCAGCCCCAGCAGCTTAAAATCCAGCATGGAAGGAAGGATTTAGAGTCGAGTAGCAACAATTTAATAACCAACACCCTCTGAGCAAGACCGGAGGGCATCGGGGAATTTTGAGCAAGAGAGTAACATAGGCTGACTCACTCTGATGGCTTCATTCAGACAAGATGGTGGGAGGGCAGGAGGAGCAGAGGTGGGAAGAAGTGGTTTGCTTCTGGGTACTGCTAGTCCCATGGGATTTGTTGATCACTTGCATGTGGGCTGTGAAAGAAAGTGAGGAGTCAAGGTGACTCCCACATTCCGGTCTGAATAACTGGAGCTCTGGGTGGGGAGAGTTCGGTTTGATGCACCCGTTAGAAGTCCAAGTGATGATGCTGTAGGCAGCTGGATACCCAAGTCTGGAGCTCAGGAAAGGGGTCTAAGTTAAGATGTAAATTTCAGGTTCACTCACCACATTGATGGATTTTTTTTTTTTTTACGATTTATTTATTTAAGAGAGAGAAAGTGAGAGAGAGAGAGGGAGGGGAGTGACAGAGGGAGAGGGAGAAGCAGATGCCCCGCTGAGGAGGGAGTCCGACGCGGGGCTCGATCCCAGGACCCTGGGATTATGACCCGAGCGGAAAGCAGACTCTTAACCAACTGAGCCACCCAGGCACCCCCCCCCCCATAGATGGATTTTAAAGCCCCGTGCTTGGATGAGATCAGTGGTGACATGTCAACATGGCTCACCACACACAATGGCTAGGAACAAGATTTGGAGTCAGAATTCCACAGACTTGAATCCAACTCTACCACCAGGGGATATTCCCAGGCAGCTCCTCACCACTCCAAGCCTTGATTCCACATCTGTAAAATGGGGATAATAATCATCCTACTGACTGCATCAGTCCCACGTGAGGATTAAACCCGGTGGAAGTAAGTAAAGCCCTTATCCCAGTGCCTGACACGCTTTCTTTCGAAGCTGGAGAACGGGGTAGCAGTCAAGTTTACCCCCCTTGGTGAGGAGACTAAGGACAAAGGAAGTCAAAAGGGGAACTTGAGTGCCTTCTGATGCATATGGGAACCCAGGTGGAAGAATCTTTCCTCTAACTTGTGAATAACTGGCCAGGGAGTAAGAGGAGATGCCAGACAACCATCAGACAGAAACAAAGACAAAAGACAGATTCACAAAAGGATTCTTAAAAGAAAAAATAGCAATCCTTTAAAACGCCAAAACTCAGCTGGCAGGGCAACACCACCAGGGAAACAGAATCCTTGCCGCGGGATGAACTCTGGCGACATCAGTGGGTGCCTGTCGTGAGCTGCGTGAGCCGGCGATGAGTCAGGATGAGCACGCTGCATCACCACGACGCTCAGCCCCCACACACCAGTCACCACTTGCTCCAAGTCCGCCTGGGAACGGAGCCCCATCCTCCCATCAACTGTTCACCTCTCACTGAGCGCGTTCACATGAGGCAAGTCTTTTCTTTCCAAGAGCTCAAAGGCAGGGTTATGTAAGGTTGTACCGTCGTCCTCGCCCAAGAGCTGAGACCAGCTGCCTGCACGGGGCACTCCCTTCCTAGGGGTAGGTCAATTCAGGAAACCAAACCGTAGATCACAAGGCTTGCAAAATCCAGCAGTGGAGTACAAGGAGCTGACTCTCCTCACAGGCTGCTCTCCCCGAGTGTAGAAAGCACCCTGAGTGCTGGACCCCACCGTGTGACATCAGAGCTCCCCCTCCCCAGGCCGGTGGGAAGGACCTTTGTCGCAAAGCATCTGTCTCCATGCCCCCCCCCAGATTGGTATCAAAAGCTCATCATATTGCTCTGCTTTTCAGCAGCCTTTTTCCACACATGTCCCCAACAATCTGACAATGTAAAACATTCTACTGTCCAGGGATTATATTCCAAACAGCTGTTCCTGGATGCTAGGAAGGATCCATCGGAAACAGGGACTCTTGACTTCAGCTGCAGTTCTTCAGGGGAGCCTTTAAAAAGTTCTGGTGCCTACGCTCCACTCAGGCCAATCATTATGAGCTGCACTGAATCATCCCTAAAATTCTAACTCCCAGTACTTCAGACTGTGACTGCATTTGCAGTGGGGTCTTTCAAGAGGTAATTAAGGGAAAATGAGGTCATTAGGATGGGACTGAATCCAATATGACTGGTGTCCTTATAAGAAGAGGAGATTAGGACACAGACAAGTCCAGAAGGGAGATCATGTGAGGACACAGGAAGCAGCTTGCCATCCACAAACCAAGGAGAGAGGCTTCAGAAGAAACCCAACCGCCCACACCTCGATCTCTGGCTTCTAGCCTGCAGATCTGTGAGACATAACAGCCTTGTGTGAGCCCCCCCAGTCTGTGGTACTTTTGTTATGGCCACCTTAGGAAACTAATATACCAATTGAATCAGAATCTCTGGGAATGAGACCTAGGCATCAGTATTGACTAAAGTTTGCCCAGTGTTTTGACTACAGTTGTGTTTTAGAAGTCACTCTTCTAGATTACAAATGCTCTTCCATCTGCTAGAGTCAGGGCTGACTCTGAAGATGGCTTCTCTAAGAATCCGTGATGCATGATACTTGGTGTAAGTTCATTCGTTCGTTCGTTTGTTCCTTCCTTCCTTCCCTTCTTTCTTCCTTCCTTCCTTCCCTCCCTTCTTCCTTCCTTCTTTCCTTCCCTTCTTCCTTCCTTCCCTTCTTTCTTCCTTCCCTTCCTTCTTCCTTCCTTCTTTCCTTTCCTTCTTCCTTCCTTCCCTCCTTCCTTCCTTCCTTCCTTCCTTCCTTCCTTCCTTCCTTCCTTCCTTCCTTCCTTCCTTCCTTCCTTGACAACAATAAACAGGACAGGCCATGGCCCTCACCACAGCCTCAAGCTCACCAGAAACAAAGTTAAGTCCCATCTAACAGCCTTCTATTAAAATCTGAACCACTGAGCGGCCCCGAAGAAAATCCCTAATAAAGCCAAGGACCTAGAAAAGGGCTCGAATCTGATGAAAGGCGCCAAGGGAGAGAGCGAGAGAGAGACCCAGCTGTGAAAGCTAGCCGGGAACACCGAGGCAACGCCTTCCCTGTCTGGAGCATGCCCCTGTCACACAGAGTATCTTTTTTTTTTTTTAAACTGCGCCTCATTCAGCTTTCAAAGTGGCCCGTTATCCGCAGCAGCATCTTCCTAGGAACGGCCAAAGGACCACTACAAGTGCAGAAGGAAATGGAGCTGCAGCGAGAGACCCACACAAATCCGCAGGAATGGCCAGGCCTCCTTTTTCTGCAAATGGTTGGTTCAAAATAAGCCACCAGTGGTGACCTGGTCCCTGCCGGTCTTTAAATAATGACAGCAAGTGCACTACTGGGTATTTACCCCAAAGATACAAAAGTAGGGATCCGAAGGGCTACGTGCACCCCGATGTTTATAGCAGCAATGTCCACAATAGCCAAACTGTGGAAAGAGCCAAGATGTCCATCGACAGATGAATGGATAAAGAAGAGGTGGTATATATATACAATGGAATATTATGCAGCCATCAAAAGGAATGAGATCTTGCCATTTGCAACGACGTGGATGGAACTGGAGGGTATTATGTTGAGTGAAATAAGTCAAAAAGAGAAAGACATGTATCATATGATCTCACTGATGTGAGGAATTCTTAATCGCAGGAATCAAACTGAGGGTTGTTGGAGTGGGGGGTGGGGTGGGAGGGATGGGGTGACTGGGTGATAGACACTGGGGAGGGTGTGTGCTCTGGTAAGCGCTGTGAATTGTGCAAGACTGTTGAATCTCAGATCTGTACCTCTGAAACAAATAATGCAATATATGTTAAGAAAAAAAAAAGAAGAAGGTAGCGGGAGGGGAAGAATGAAGCGGGGGAAATCGGAGGGGTAGACGAACCATGAGAGACGATGGACCCTGAAAAACAAACTGAGGGTTCTAGAGGGGAGGGGGGTGGGAGGATGGGTTAGCCTGGTGATGGGTATTGAGGAGGGCACATTCTGCATGGAGCACTGGGTGTTGTGCACAAACAATGAATCATGGAACACTTCATCTAAAACTAATGATGTAATGTATGGGGATTAACATAAGAATAAAATTTAAAAAAATACAAAATACAAAAATAAAAATACAAAAAAATAAAAAATAAAAAATAAATAAATAATGACAGCAAGGAGGACTCGCGAGCTTGCAAGCCTCGTCTCCTTCCCCGGGCCTCTGTTTCCCCACCTGGGCCACAGACACGGAAAGTGTGGACATCCGGGCACCACTCGGGTGCAGGTGAACTGTTGCGGGTTTAATCGCCCTCCCTGTCAGCCTCTGAACCTCTATCCACATACGTTTCCCTTTGCCATCCCCTCCCCCTCTTTTTTTTTTATTCATCCCTGAAAGCTTCTATTATCAGTCACTGCATGGGGTAAATTTTCAAATCAGCAGTCAGAGTTTTTACGCTGCATGACTCCTATTACAGCCAAAGGAGGCAGGTGACCAACACCGATGTGGTCTCAGAAATCCGCTCAGCCGCGCACTTCCTCATCTTCATTCACTGGTCTTCATGGGGTGGATCCAGGTGGAGTTCTAACAAAGCCTTCTCAGATGATGGGTCTGTGTTTCCCAGAGGGTCCAGGGGAAGAGGGAAGCGGAGACATGAGCCAGAAGAGAGAAAGGAAAGAGAGCGGGCTTGCGGAGTGGTTTTTCGTAGGCATTTGGTCACATTTACCAGATCCGGCTCTGCTAAGAAGGGACAGGTGTTCCAATGGGGTGTCTGAGGCTCTCTCCACCATTCCAGCTTCCCTTTCCCAATCATGCAAGTGTCCCTAAACAATCCTTCCGCCCACTGGCCAGGCCATCCCTACACGAAAGGCCCTGACCCACATTCCTGCAGCTCTGGGACCCTCTTTTTTTTTTTTTTTTTTTAAGATTTTATTTATTTATATGACAGAGAGAGACAGCGAGAACAGGAACACAAGCAGGGGGAGTGGGAGAGGGAGAAGCAGGCTTCCCGCCGAGCAGGAAGCCTGATGTGGGGCTCGATCCCAGGACCCTGGGATCATGACCTGAGCCGAAGGCAGACGCTTAACGACTGAGCCACCCAGGCGCCTGCTCTGGGACCCTCTTGGCAATACCTGTCTGGGTGCTCTGTGGTGGCACCATCTTGCCTCCCTCTCCTCTGGCCTCCTGGCTTTTCTTCCCACTTGGCCATTTGGACCAAACATTCATGCGCACTGTGCCTCTGGTATCTGACCCCATCTTTATACCCAGACACTGCCTTTTATATGACATCTATAAGTGAAGTAAGACCTCTCCGTCCCTCGGAGATACAGGCCACCCCTAAGCCCCCCAGTCCAGCCTACCGAATGTCCAAAGTCTTTCCTGCAATTTCAGCCTCTGCTTCTGGTCCGCACACCTTCACAGACTGTTTCCGAGCTGCATCCTACTGGGCCCCCCAGCTTGCGTCCAACACCACTCCTATAAAATCATTAATAAGGACTAGAGGCCGGGGAGCAAGAGGAAAGATTTGCCTCGGGCACAAATTAAGAATCCATGATATGTATTCTCAAGTTCCTCGTGGCAACCCCACAATCTTGGGAGAAGAGGGGGACCTGCTTTTCCTGTCTTCCTCAGACCCAGCACCCAGCCTCTGTGCCTCTCTAGAATTGGCCCAGAAAGTCTAATCTTCCTCTCTCCGTTATGTAGAGGAGTTCAGCAAACACAAGGGCCCAGCACAAAGGTCTCCTCTTTCCGAAGGCCCACAGCCTTCCTCTGAGGAATGGGCTCACCTCCGGGAACTCCTCATTCAAAGGTCACCAGCGTCTAGCAGGGTCCTGCCTCCACCCCTCCTCCGATGTGAGGAGCAGTGCCGGAGCCAAACGAGAGCTGCCCAGTGGCCTCTGATGAGACAGGGCAGGAAAACTGCCACGAGGGAACCTCCACACTGCGTAGCCCAGAAAGCACATGGAAGCAAAAATCGTGAGGTGCAAAACAAGAGGCAGGAAGGGTTGAAGTAGGTAGTGGCAGGTGACGCAGGGAAGGAGAGGGACTGCCCCACTTGTCTAGTCAAGGCCCTCTGGAATGAAAGGAGGTGCCATTTTCCCCACCTGGCCTCAGTTACCCGCTGCAGAGGCGGTGTCCCCTGCTTGTTTGCTTCCTTGCGTGTGCATGCAATGAATCCCCATTGGCTCAGGGACTGGGAGGCCTTCTCTGCTCCTTACACCCTAAAACAGCAGCGTCGCAACCTCTGTTCCATGCAAACGCTGCGTGTTGCTCTCAGAGCACCACTAGGCCCCCCCACCCTTTGCCCTGTGGGTCAGGGGTCTTACTCAGATTCACAACTTCGTGTTCATAGCTGTTAGCACAGAGCCGACACTCAAGAAGGATTTCCTTTCAGCTCAGCCCTCTATGCTATGCCCTTGACCTTAGCCTGATTTAATACCTCCTAATGTCATCAGGCAAAAATAAGTATTATATAAAAATAGAGGCCCACATGTAAGACCTTCAACTTTCTTCCTCCAGGTTGACAAACAAACTGCAAGGGAGAGTTTGAAATGGAATAACAGCTACCTGGGCCCGTGGAAAGAAAGCTGAGAAAGATCTTGAGGTCCAACCAAAAGCCGTGATTTCTTCCCCCCTCCCGACACCTGGACAGCCTCGGTGTCTTCAAATGGCACAGTCGCAGGACGATCAGGTTCTCCTGCGTTCAGATAAACTGTGGAAGGGTCAAGCTTGAAAGTCCTCAAGTTAAGTTCAAGGGGCCCAGTTCTACTTCTACCGTAGTGATTCTCCACAAAAAAATCTATGGAGGGGTTGGTTCTGTAAGACGCAGAAAGCCAGAAAGCAAATCAATTGAATGTTATGGCGTGAGGAGAAGAATCGCTAGGGTGACCCTTTCTGCTGAATGGGGCTGATGCCAGAGGAAAAACAAAAATGCCAGCCTTTTGCCTCCTGTCAGAAATGGCTGCGTGCACCAAAAGGGCAGATTTTACCCATTTTCTCTGAAGGAGGCCTTTCTTCTCTGTTTTCGTGCTGAAAATTTCTGACTCCATTAATAACCAATGTCTGAATATAGCTTGTGTCGTTTCCCTTTATGTGGCATTTATAAACAAAATAATAATCTCACTGGAATCTCCACCTCCGAAACTCAGATTATTACAGTGGGGTTAAAGTCTATAGACCCCATACTCTACCTCTACCCTTTCTCCCTACTCACCAGTAACTGGAGTGGTCTAGTGGGTCTCTCTCCAATGGAAACCAACCGCATCCTCTGAAGGCGCGAGCAGTGGAGGCATGACCTGTCATGGCAAACCTCTATGTTTCTTCTCACCCGGCTCATAACCCAGATGATGTTCATGCCAACATGGCCCCATGTGCATGCCCAAGGGCCAGATGTATCCCCGCCATTTTCCTCCCACTCGAGAAACTATATCAGAATGCAAGAACCTAAAAACAGCACCCTTATGGGGCCTCTCTCTGGCACACCTTGTAATTTATCAACAAAGCAAATTATTCAAAACTTTGATATTTCAACTCTTATTAATTAACACATTCCTTCTCACATGCAGTGTGGACACCATGATTGAGAACGCTGACTTCTCAGACACCGTAAGATGCTTACTGCTGGAATTGTTGATGTCAGACCACCAAGCACAAAGAATAACTGCTACTGTTAACTGACTCATGGAAGATTCCAGCACTTGAATGGGAATCAAGGCACCTCTCTCTTTCTTGAAACATGCTCACCAAAATTCCATACTCTCCAATGACAATAACAATTGTGTAATACCCAACAAAGGCTCTGTTACCCTCTAAACAAAAGAAACGATAGAACATGACAACTTTATCATCGTTATGGACCATTACTATTTTTTGTTGGTTTATATACTTCCAAATTCCCTAAAAATGAACATCCACCAGTTTTTAATAGGATATTGTTCAAAATGTTATGTAAAAAAATGTATTTTCAACACTAGGAGGGTGATTTGAGGAGATTCTCCAAGGCACAGGCTCCTCCCCATATTGATTTAAGAAATTCCTAGAGCAATGAGAAGAGGGGGGCATTTTTTAAAAAACCTCCAAAGGGAGGGTCAGGGGACGGTAGAGGCTATTGCATTTTTACTAAAAGATTTCTTGACTGTGCCTCCCAGTGTGATAGATACTATAACAACACTCCTACCTTCTCAACAAACAATTAAAAGACAACCCTTTCCAAGTGTCTATGAGATAGGACCTCTAGGATCTATTATATCAAATGCATGTTTTATAAGTCACCTGTCAGCTAAGCTTCTATGAGTGACAGACATTGGTCTCTGGAAGAAGTATGTCATAGAATTGGAAACGAAAGAGGATCAAAGGTGCATACACCACTAACCAACACCAAATCTTCTTTGGTCACTGAGAACATAAGGGCCTGGGCTATTTCTTTCCAACCGTCTGGGCAGTTGAACCGAGATCAGGGGTTACGACACTGAAAATCCAGAGGACCACTGAACAGCTTTTACGTCTGGCTCACCATTTCTGTACTGGGAAGGTGTGAACTTTGAGCTGGGATGGTGGTCAGGACAGAGGGGCGGCATACCAGGAAAGTGGAGGGACAGTTACAAGGGGAGTGGGTAGTCACTGCAGGAAGAAGAACAAGAATCAAAAGAAAGAAAAATAGAAGGGAGGAGGCTAGAGGTAAAACAGAAGCCAAGGAGGACTAGCGTTCCTCCCTGCCAATGTGGGGGAGATGATGAAGGTTTGCTCTTCAAGCTCATCAGGAGCATAAGCAATAATTCATGAAAGCCAAAGGACGAGGGGAGACCCCCGGGGTGACCTAGACTTTGCAATGAAAACACACCAGGGAAGCAGAGAGTGCAGACATTGGTGCCACAAAGCGGGGGAAGCCTTCCACACCGCTTCCCAGTCTTCGTCCTGTCAGATGACAAATGTCTCTTTCATGTAAGGATCAAACGGTGTCGGAGACAGGAACATAAGCGAAAACTCCAGTGACATTGATTTTGCATGTTAGCAGGGCTGCTTCTAAAGAGGAACTCGCATGGCAGCTGGAGAGTTTCTTCACCTGGGGACCGCGATCCTGCAGCTCCCTTAGCCACAAATCGGCCAACGGGAACAAATTCATCCAGCCCCTTGGACAGCCTCACGTTGACACTTCAATTACCCGATAACTGCCGCCATGTTTTTCGAGCTGAGCAGGAAAACTCCGGAAGACCTTAACCTTTTTTCCCTCTTCGGCTCCTGCTAACCTTCTACCTCCTTCTGCTGTTTCCTGGCTAAGTCTCCATGGTGAGGTTGTCATCAGCACACGGAGGGAATACCAACAAAGAGTCCCGGACCTGAATTCGAATCCTGCTTTGCCAGGGGCGTGACCTCGGCCAGGTTGCCTAGATTCTGTCAACTTCAGTCTCCTAGTCTGTAAAATGGCAGTTGTTGCAGAAAACCAAATAAGACCGTGACCGTTTGGAACACTTAGATGCTGTGATGGTTGTTGTGATGCTAACGGTGCTAAGCAAAGGAAGGATTCAGCGCACTCTCAAAACTAACATGAAACGTACCTTTCTTCTGGTGAAAATGCATTTGAAAGCCTCTTGAGCACATTACAAGTAGCCAATCTATCTTTAGTTTCATGCAAAAATATTCTGCTCCAATTATACTGAAAGCTTCTTGACAAAAATTAGTATTTAATTTGATAACATCATCCTCCCAATGTAGGAAAAAAAAACCCACAAATTTTGTGTATCTGAGAAATAATTCTAAGTGATTAATATGATAATAATTATTAGTTAATAATGAAGAGAAATATGCTATGGTCAATACCCCACGTTTACTTACAAAGGTTTTTTGTTGGTTGTTGTTGTTTTTTTTTTTCAGTCTAAAGATGGCAACAGAATATTGTAGATGTCTCTCTGGGCTCCACTCTATACAGATTTCTACTAAAGCAACTGGAGTCCCTTTAGGGCATTGGTTTGTGTGTCTGTCACTGGAATGTGAGCTCCCGTGGCTAATGTCTTAGCCATTGTTGTATACCTGGTGCTGCTACATAGTAGTCTAGGATGGATGAGCGGATGGTCAGTCCAACTACACTGGCAGGAATAGATACAATCTGAAAAGGAAAGCTATTTTATAAGTTCATATTATACTTGTATCAGTTAAGATCAAGCTCATCTGCTTCCATCCATCCCCTAACAAAAAGGGCTTAATGAAAACAGATGTGTATTTCTTTTTCACACCGAAGTTTAGAGGTAGTCTGTTCACAGCCCCACAGTGCCAGGGACTCATGTGCCTTGAGGCTCATTGCTCAAGGCTATTGCTGTGTATGGCTTTCATTCCTGGGTTTACATCTTGGTCCAAGACATCTCTGAAGCTCCAGTTATTATAATCACAATCCAGGTGGAAGAAAGGTATGCATGGGTATTTGGGGAGCAAAATGGGTGAACTGTGTCAAAGAATGTTATTTTCCTCTCAATATCTATTTCTTCCCTTTTTAATAACAGAACCTCAATTTCTATCCCCTTTTATTGCCATCCATAATAAATGCTATATTCCTCAGCCTGCTTTGTAGTGAAGTGTGAACATATGACCAGGTTTCAGATAATGAAATATAAGCAGAAATATTACATAGAATTTTGGGGAAGTTTCTCCTCTTTAAAAGGGACACAGATATGATAGCTGGAGCCGTAGCAACCATTTTGGATCATAAAAACCATAAAGACAAAAGCTGCATCCTAAGAATGACAGATGAATGAACTACAGGGAAACTTCATATCTGAAAACCTCATAGAGGATCCAGACCAGTCCTGGACCGCCAACTCTGAACACCTTTTACATGAGAGAGAAATTAAGTTTTATCTTTTTTTTTTATGCCACTCTTACATTTCTGGCCCCTATAAAGCTGAATCTAGTCCTAAACAGTATAGGACTGAGGTATTGAATCTCTTTCCTCCCTCTTCCTATTTATCCATTACCAGCAACATTATTCTCCACCAACAAGGCCATTACTGAATCTTTTTTCGCTATCTTAACCTTTCTCATAGGGAGTAGCAAACAAAGGACACAAAGCTCATAACTTTTAGTTTTGCAAACTATGAAAATTTTGTAACAAAAGGAAATAAAATAAAACATGAACTATCAACAATTCCCCATACAGCTACTGTGAAATTAAAAAGTTAAGAGAATTCACCTCTAAAATCCCAAAAGCACTTCTGTCACCATTCAACATCTATGGCCACGTTCTTACCTTGTACTTGATAAGGGAACGAACGTATCTTTAGGTAAATGGTTCCTCATTAACATACATACCTAAAAAGAAAAAAGTCAGAAGGAAAGAAATAGTTATTGTCCTCTATCAAAGAGGCAGATCATGACCCCTTTGCCATTTGACCTAAAACTCAGCTGAACAAGAAGATCACCCCATTTTCCTTCTTACAAATCCCTACAAAAAAGTTCAAGCCACATACGTTATCAAAGCAACTTTATAAATAAGCTGGTGCGAACATATCCATGAATACTAAAAATATGTTCCTGGCCAACAGTTGTCTTCTCTAAGATTCTATGGGAGTTATGCCTCTTCTGATAACCTCAATTCTTATTTTATCTTATTTATATTTAAACGAGTTCAGTGTACCCACAAGTATAAGATAAGTGTTTTATAAATTGACACCATGGAGAGATCAAGATTAGTAAGTTTTATGAAGGTGGTGTGTGGGTAGCTTCTTTGAATCTTTCTGCAAGGTGGTATCTGGACTCCACTAATCACTACAGATCTTATGACAGAGAAGAAAGATGGGTAGACAAAGCTTACTCCAAAGACCTGGATTCTTGTCCCAATTCCCATTTCCAACATGTAGTATAAATTTGGACCAGTGTCTTAATCTCTCCAGCCTCTTTTCTGTTAAATGAGAATAATAACAACTTTAAATAATTTTGGTGAGGTTCAACACTATATGAAAACAGTTTACAATGGTAAAGAGTTGCATAAATGTATTGTCTATATGTTTGTATGAAATAGTAGTGTTTAAGTTCTAAGTAGTAGAAACTAAACTGTGTACCTTAAGCATTTGTGTGTATATATGTATGTGCTTAATGTATACAGAACATTCCAGAAGAAAAGAACACAAACCATTAAATAAAATGGTTACCCTTGTGGATAGGGTATATTTTGTTTCCTTTAAACTTTCGGTGATAGCCGTATATTATAAAATTAAGAAAAAATATGGACTATAACTGAAGTTCTTTTCATGATGAAATGGGAGGAGGCCAAAGCTAAGGGATTTGAAAGAAACAGAATGTTCTTCTAACAATGATAATGAGTCCCCCAAATCTACAGTCTTGAAAGCCCTTACCCTGGCGACCCACAAATTGGGTCCTCCAGATGGATACCAACAATTACACGTCAAGATTTAGAAAACCAAAATACTTAACAATTGTTTGAAGAAGCCTCCGAATATTCAATACACGGGGGTTTCTGACATTGGCAGCCAGCACTAAACTTACACCACAGAACTTGTATTTCCAAGGAGCACCTTTTTATTCAAGGAACACCCCTATCCCCACAATCCATCAGGCAAAAAGTGTATGGCTTCCACAATTATTTTTTTTTTTAAGATTTTATTTATTTATCTGAGACAGAGAGAATGAGAGAGACAGAGAGCACATGAGAGGGGGGAGGGTCAGAGGGAGAAGCAGGCTCCCTGCGGAGCAGGGAGCCCGATGCGGGACTTGATCCCGGGACTCCAGGATCATGACCTGAGCCGAAGGCAGTCGCTTAACCAACTGAGCCACACAGGCGCCCCACAATTATTTTGTTGTCCACCATTTCCCTTCCTCTTCTTCGTTACCTGTTCTATAAATATTCCAACACTCACACCTAAAACCCCAAAGAAGATTTGGAGGTGATACACTGAACAGGAATTAGGCTTCAGAATACCTAGCAATCAAGAACTTCCTTGCCCCCCTCCCCGTTCCCCCAAAATTAAAGCAGAAATTCTTTGTGCAAATCCCACTCTCTTTACTGGAGTCTCCAAGTACCTACCATGATTGCCTTATCTCCAACCCACCTGAGTCATTTGATCTAAATTCTCTAGGCAGGCACACAGAGAGTCCGGATCTCCATCCTAATGATGATGACTACCTCAATCTCCACACATCTGGCTCCTGCGAATGTCATCTGGGAGGCTAGTCAGCAGGGAACAGACCAGGTAAAAAGGACACCAGAATGGTGGGGGCAGTATGAAAAATAAGATGGTGGTTCCTCAAAAAATTAAAGAAGGAATTACGATGGGATCTAACACTTTTCACAATAGCCAAAAGACAGAAACAACTCAAGTGCACATTGACAGATGACTGGATAAACAAAATGTGGTATATATATTATTACTCAACATATACAATATTACTTGACCTTAAAAAGCAAAGAAATTCTGTCACATGCTACAATATGGATGAACCTTCAGGACATTGTGTTCAGTGAAATAAGCCAGTCACAAGAGGACAAATACTGTATAATTCCACTTATATGAGGTCGTTAGAGCAGTAAAATTCATAGAGATAGAAAGCAGAATGGTGCTTCCCAGGAGCTGGAGGGAGGGAAGAGGGGCGTGCCATTGTTTAATGGGTACAGAGTTTTAATTTGCAAGATGAGAAGAGTGCTGAAGATCGGTTGTATACCTCTCTGCTTAAGATGGTAAATTTTATATTGTGTATATTTGATCACAGTGTTTTAAAGAAGGATACCAAAATCGCCTATATCCCCCCCAGGAGCCAACCACACATCTGGCCCACCTGGACCCCCTAACGTCCAACCTTAGAAGGCCAATCCAGGTCGCGTTAAAAATCCTGCCATGAGCAAATCCCTTCCAGCTAATGGGAAACTTCCCATCTCTGACCTGCTATAGCCACATAATAAAGACTAAATCTCAGTCCCCAACTGTATTGCAGAAGAATGGTTTTGGATGTAATGGGGTTCCCACATAGGTAGAAATTTAAGAAGCTGTCAGCGGCAGTAATATTGTTTCTTGATCTGGGTGGTGGTTACATGAGTATGTTTACTTTGTGAGAATTCAGAGAGCTGTACAATTAGGATTTGTGCACTTTCCTGTATGTAAATTAGGCTTTGATTTTTTTTTTAAGTCATTAAGAACATTTTCCAGCCCCACTTTGTTCTTCCTTGCTTCATTGTTACAATCCTTGGCCTCTCACAAGATGAGCCTCAAAGAGCCTAGCAGAGTACTAGGCTTTTATTACGAGCTTCAGATGTGCCTACAAACTTCACTGAAATGTGGAGATCCGAGAGTTATCAGAGGGAAGAGGGCAGTGGGATGATTTTCCAAAATCCTTCAGCATCAGCAAAACAGAAGCTTCTTGACCCCAAAGCTGCAGCTCAATAATACAGCTGTGACAATCAACCCAGGCTTCTAGAGCAAACTCAGCTGTGCTCATGATAACCCACACTCTGAGAAGGTAACAATTTTGATTTTAAAAGGAGATAGATGATAGATTGATAGATAGATAATAGACAGATGATATATAAAGATATATATTTTTTAAATATATGTGTGTGTATATACACGTATATAGTGTATATATTTTGTTGTCCACCATTTCCCTTCCTCTTCTTCGTTACCTGTTCTATAAATATTCCAACACTCACACCTAAAACCCCAAAGAAGATTTGGAGGTGATACACTGAACAGGAATTAGGCTTCAGAATACCTAGCAATCAAGAACTTCCTTGCCCCCCTCCCCGTTCCCCCAAAATTAAAGCAGAAATTCTTTGTGCAAATCCCACTCTCTTTACTGGAGTCTCCAAGTACCTACCATGATTGCCTTATCTCCAACCCACCTGAGTCATTTGATCTAAATTCTCTAGGCAGGCACACAGAGAGTCCGGATCTCCATCCTAATGGTACACACACACACCAAAAGCGCAGTAACATTAGAGCCGAAATCCAGCCTCCCCACAAGAATGAACACGATGGGGTAAATATTAGTGCCTATATTGAAAAGTGGCTTAAACCAAAATAGACTTGCAAGTGGCAAGCTCTGTTGACAAGGTCTGTGATGGCTGATTCTTAAGGAAAGTCAAAATTTGAGCCAGCGTTCCTTGGTCTCGAACATGCGGATGACTCTCAAGACCCCACGAAGCAGAAGGGTTGGCCCCGCAGCAGAAGGGCTAGAAACAAAGCACCTCCAAGGGGGTGAGAGAGAGCCCCCCAAAACCACTGGTAGGAGGTGCTCCATTTGAAGCTCTCGCTGGAGAAGACCTTCAAACTCGTAGACACGAAGCCTTCACAGGATCTCGCACACTGGGATGTGGGGATTGGGCGCCATTTGCATTTCAGCTGTTTCTCCGAGTGCCAGAGAGGAGTCCTGCCTGGCAGAGCCTGGCTAGCGGTCTGTATGGTGCAGAGCTGGCTCCCAGAGGGGCTGGAAGGCCCCCTGCACTCGCCTGTCGGCTCTCTGTACATGGGACAGAGGGGGGCAGCATGGACCCCCTGAGGGAAGCCGGAAGGGGGAGTTCACTGAGGTCTGACCCCAACACCACGCCTGTGGGGGGACTCATGAGGCAAACAGATCTGGAAGCAAAAGGGGGTTCTGGTCGGGACACGGGGGAGCCCTCCTGCTCCCACCACTCTTGAGAGAAAGTGCGCATTGGGTGGGTAGGCCAGTTTAAGATGGAAGGTGCACCAAGCTGCCCTCAGTTCTCATTTTTCTCTCTCTCTTTCTGGTTTTCTCGGGTCTGACAAATCCAATGGAATCCCAGAGGAAAAGCGCGGGAGGAGGGAAGAGTCGTCCCAACAGGCAGATTTATGGCATTCTGGATGCAGCTTGCGTCTGTCAGGCCAAAATGGTGAGGGTGGGCTCATCGAGTAGAATTACAGCTTCCGATAATGGGGAAAGTTAAATAGACAAGCTCGCCTACCCCGAGGAGCACGAAGCAGAGGTCAGTGCTGTTGGCTTTGAACATGAATGGCCCCTTCCCCTCCGTCCCCTATTCACATGTGGCCCGGCAACAGTAGCAGACAGATGCCACACAAAGACAGACACACCTGATTAACCATGAATACAACAGCTGTCGCTTCCCCACCACCACCATTACCCACAGCCTGGCCCTGTCCGCTCACTTTTTTCCCTTTCTTTCAGCCAGCACGAGGAAATTAAACCCACCATTAAAACCCAAGTTAGTGGGAGGGTGTCAGCAGCCAGGCCATTGTCTCCCTGCTCACAGCCTTGTAATAGGTACCTTCTGATTTGTCCTTTCATCTGAAGAAGAGTTGTGGCCTACTGCTGAGAGCCCAGTCAACTCAAAACCTGAGACCCCCAGAAAGGCCAGCGGTGGGTGGGGCAAGATGGAGCTGACTCAGATGGGGAGGGAGAAAGTAGACAGAGCAGTGCATTTTGTGTGCACCTGAGGGTTTCTCTCTTCTCCCCTCCCCCCTCCTCCTGTTCATTCTCTCGCCTCCAGCCGACCAGGGTTCCCCGCTGCTCAAAACACCCACCCTGACAACAACTTGGCAGTCCTGAATTTACCGATGGGAAGTAGAGCTCAATGCAACATTGTCCTTCCGTGAGAACTCACTGATTTTTGCCCACCCCCACCCCCTGTTTTGAGCTAGCCTTCACAAAGAAGAATGAGGGCAGGTGTTTTTTTTTGCTCTTTGTTTTCCTCTCTTAGGTAGCCACATCCTTGAGTTCAATTCAACTTCCAAGACCTTGAGAATCAAGTTCGGGAGGAAATCTAAGTGTAGAAATGCAAATAACTTCAGACGACATAAATAGAGCAGAATGTGATTGTGCTGAGCTTCCAGAAACCTACAGAACAGTAATTAGAGCCCTAAGTGTGAACTCTGATTTTTCTTCAGGGGTTTTCTTTTGTTTTTGTTTTGTTTTTTTCCTTTGGTCAATTTGAGTTAATCATTTGACCTCTGTAGACCTGCATTTCTAGTTCTTAAAATGGCTCTCTTGATTGTTAAAAAGTCTCTTAAGCAGTTACCAAGAGAGACTAAAAAAAATGATCAGAAATCACTCAGCAAACACAAAGCCTTATAATATAATAAGGGGTTGATAACTGGGCAATTTAACTCAATCTCACAGAAATGAAACAAATATCCCTTACTTCCTCATGAGTGGAAAAGTAATGGAACAATGCAAACCTGTCATCTGAAGGCTGTTTCTAAAGAAGCCCCAGCTCTACTCTATACTTCTACTTCTACTAAGAACTTGAGGAGATATCTCCATCAAGATAATTAGAAAGAAGTCTAACTGAAATGCCTGGAAGATTCTGTTTCAGACCACATAGTAGAAGTCCCAAGAGCCATGATTATGTAGGACATTGGGATTTGTTCTAGAACACAAAGGTAGCTTGCCATGGTTGGTAATTTTAGACTCATCTTTCATCCAGTTGATGAATAACCATATCCACCATCAAAGCAACCGAGGGGTCCCACCTCAGAGCAATTTGAAAAGACCTCCCTCACTTTGCCATTGAAAACCTTCTCCACAACTCTTATAGTATCCAAATATCTCTTTTTTCTTGCTTCACAGAACCCACAGTTTAAGCAGAGTAAGCCCATCTGTTTTCAATTCTTAACTTTTCACACATGGCAAACGAGTAGAACTTTTGAACACTGTGATCCTCTGGCTGATGAGCAAGCTGTTTTCCGTTTCTGGCAACAAATACTTCTGGCTTATCTTGACGGGAAGAAAAGGGATGAAAATATATCTGGTTGGATATTGTTGATAACATTTGTCATCTTTGCAGCTTAAAAAAAAAAAATAGCTTAGATAAAGTCTCCCTTGGTGTTGCAGAAAATGGCAAAGAATTGACACCAGCATTAAGATGCCAATTAAATTGAATTCATAAATGAAGTAGACTACTGTGGTCTTTTCTATAACAAATGCAATATAACATCATGAAGTGGGATGAGGACAGATCAAGGCTAAGGATCTTTGGGTCCTGGGTCTGGAGCCCCATTGGTGGACATAGTACCTTCAAAGGCTCACTTTGTGTGCCTAAATCTGTCCCCCTCTGTATCTGTCTGCGAGGGCTGCCATAACAAAGCAGCGCAGTCTGGGGGGCTTACATAACAGAAATGTACTGTCTCCCGGTTCTGTCTCATGGAGGCTAGAAGTCTAAGGTCAAGGTGTTGGTAGGGTTGGTTTCTCCTGAGGCCTCTCTTGGCTTGTAGATGTCCATCTCCTCCCTGTGTCCTCATGTGGTCTTCCCTCCATGTGTGTCTCTGTCCTAATCTCCTCCTCTTATAAGGACACCAGTCATATTGGATTAGGGCCAACCTTATTGACTTCATTTTAACTTAATTAAATCTTTAAAGACCCTCACTCTAAATAGTCATGTTCTGAGGTACCTGTAATACCCTCTGAAGGACTCATTCAACTGAAGTAGTTAGACCTATCTCCATTCTGACACACTCTGAGGCTATGGCCTGGATCCATAACCAAGGTGAGTGGAGGGCTCATCTGGCATCCATCTTGCCATGATTCACTCACAACAAAACAAGAAGGAAACAAAATGGATGGCCACATCACTTGAAAGCAGGGAAGTCAATCTCATAGATTCCAAGGTCATTGAGAGTCATGCTGCCACCTCTCAAAAGAATCAGAAAGACCGGTAAACAAGATCACTTCTGCTTTAAGTGAAGAGTGTTTTGTGAGCATTCGCTCACCCTCGTTGACCATGCCCATGCACCAAACCCCTCATAAAATGGTTTTTTTCCCCTCTCTAACATTGAGAAATGGCAAAAAGCAAAGGAATGAATCATCAAACAGGCAGAACACTCTTCTTACGACTCTTTTACCTGAGCAAAAACGTTACTTCCTGAAAGAGGAAAGAGAGAGAAAGTGTCAGGCATGACTAACGGAGGTGACAAGCTGACGCAAAGAAGTTCAGGACAGCATGAGCGTTAGAAATAGGCAAGGTTACGTACGAAAACGAAGGTGGATGAGCACACTCCCTCGGGGAAATAAGGCTTGAGGGGGAATTGTGAATAAAGGGCTTCCAAAAAAAGACATGTGTGTGTAATTTACTTAATAGTTCCACCAACGTGCAGCAGTGGGTTGGGTATGATGGTTCCAAACACTGTGTGACACATGTTTACAAAGGAACTGGGTGACTATTTTAAATGACAACCTCTTATTCATCAACCCTCCGAACGGCCTGTTTGCATCACTGCTAATCACCAGGGTTCTTCTGGAAGCAGCACTGTTTAGTCATGAGCCATGTGCTGGCAGTGGCCGGGGACTGACAGGAGGGCCAGCAGCTCATGACTGTAAAATCTGTATAGACAAAATCCTGGCCAAACCGATGACTGTTACAGACATGGAGGGAAAGTAGCTCCACGGGATGGCGTATGTTATGGGTTGAGTTATGTCTCCCAAAAAGATGTGTTGAGATTCTAGCCCCCGGGCGCCTGGGTGGCTCAGTCGGTTAAGCGACTGCCTTCGGCTCAGGTCATGATCCTGGAGTCCCGGGATCGAGTCCCACATCGGGCTCCCTGCTCGGCAGGGAGTCTGCTTCTGCCTCTGACCCTCCCCCCTCTCATGTGCTCTCTCTCTCTTATTCTCTCTCTGTCAAATAATAAATAAAATCTTTATTAAAAAAAATAATAAATAAAGTTTCATTGGGCGCCTGGGTGGCTCAGTTGGTTAAGCAACTGCCTTCGGCTCAGGTCATGATCCTGGAGTCCCGGGATCGAGTCCCACATCGGGCTCCCTGCTCAGCGGGGGGTCTGCTTCTCCCTCTGACCCTCTTCCCTCTCATGCTCTCTATCTCTCATTCTCTCTCTCAAATAAATAAATAAAAAATCTTAATAAAAAAAAAAAAGAAAGAAAGAAATTCTAGCCCCCAACACGTCAGAATGAAACCTTATTTGGAAATAAGGTCCTGGCAGATATAATTAGTTAAGGTGAGGTCATACTGCTGGAGGGTGGACCCTCAATCCAACGTGAATAGTATCTTTATAAGAAGAGGAAAACTTGGACACAAATAGAGATGCAGGAAGAACATCATGTGGTGACAGAAACAGATACTGTATGACAATCTCTACAAGCCAAGGAATTCCAAGGGTTGCCGACAAATAACAGAAGCTAGGAGAGGCAAGGAAGAATTCTCTCCTGCAGGTTTCAGAAGGAGTGTGGTGCTACTGACACCTTGATTTCAGATCTCTAGTCTCCAGACCCTTGAGAGTAAATTCCTGTTGTTTAAGGCATCCAGTCTGTCGTACTTTGTTATATGGCAGCCCCGGGAAGCTCATAGAGCATGTCCTGCATTGTGGTGAACCCAGCAAGCTTCACAGCAGGTGTTCTGCTGCTCCATGACTTCTAAAACAATATACTCTTCCAGGGGTGGCTCAGTCAGTTAAGTGTCCACCTTCGCCTCAGGTCATGATCCCAGAGTCCTGGGATCCAGGCCCATGTCGGGCTCCCTGCTCAGTGGGGAGTCTCCTTCTCCCTTTGCCTCTGCCCCTGCTCCTGCTCTCTCTCACTTTCTCTCAAATAAATAAAATCTTTTTAAAGATAAAAAATAAAAATAAATAAATAAAACAATATGCTCTTCCAAAGGTCTCTACTTTCGGGAATTTCACCTTTTTCCAATTCTGAAAAAAACACGCAAGACCTTTACTGGCCTTCCAGCCTCTCACTCCAACATGTTGAACAAAGACTCGGCAGATCAGAGCTGGAGACTGACCATCTACCTGCTTTTAGGAGTGACTTCCTTATCATTTTACCTTTTCCCTGACCAACATGACCGTGGGTGAGTTTCCAGGCCTCTGTCTCTTCATTATAAGATGAAGGGCCCCAAGTACAGTAATTTCTAGCCTGAAACACTGGAGACCATAACTCTTCTCTTTCTTCCTTGGTGTTTTAGACACCAAGATGATGAATAGGACAGGGAACAAAGCTGTAGTAAGTTTTCTTCTCCCTTGTGCTAGTCCTAAGATCTTCTTACAAAAAGTAAATGGAAAATACCTGTTGAATAAACTGTTTAGCAAGTAGCAAGAGGAAAGATAAAGGTTATCAATTCAAAGGAAATACTTCAAACCATAGTCAGAGCAATCAACTAATTAATCTGAATATTTACTGATGCCTACAGAGAGAGCAAATATACAAATGGACAACAAATGGATCATATAAAAAATAGACTTCTGACCTACAAGCTGCAGCAACCAGCCCAGGAATCCAACCCATTATCTATGGTAACCAGCCCAGAAAGCCAACCTGCTGTAAGTCAGACTTGTAGGAAGTCAGATTACCATCTCCAGCAACAATCCAGGAAGCCAAACAATAACCCCTGTAACAATTGGCCCAAAATGTCCAGGACTTAATTAATAACTGAAAGCTTACCTCATTTTTGTCCCCACTGCCAACTTTGACCAACCAGAGAAAATCAAGTATGCACCCCTAACCAATCCCATGGGATGCTTGCTTCTAGTTAGTGCGCCACCAGCTTCCCCATATCAACAGTCTCCAATCAAGGCACAGTTGAATCTCTCCCCCTTTTCCATTATAAATCTTTCCCACTCCTCTTCCTGCCTTTCAGTCTTTGCCAAAACACAAGTTATGGTAGCTGACTCCCTTGCTATATTGCAAGCTCTGAATAAACTTTTCTCGTTCTTATTTGGTTGGTCTTCATTTATTTCCACACCACCAAATGCAAGTAAATTCTATGCTAGACTCTTGGAGGGTAGAGAAAAATATAAGGAGGTATAAGACATAGTCCTTATACTTAATAAACTTAAAATCTATGGGATTTGAGATAAAATGACCAAAGATCAGAAACAACTACCACAACAAATAAGCAAGTGACAAAATCAGTCAGGAATAAAAAGCCGCAAATGCAATTCTAGGCAGTGGGTATAGAAGTTTGCAGGCAAGAGATTACTTTTGGCTGAGGAGGTCAGATATGAACTGGATTTCAGTACACAGAAGAAAATAATTCTAGTAATTATCGAGAGCCCCCTGTTCACATGGTTATTTAAACTTGAAAGTTTGTGGGAACCAAAAGGAGCCCTGGCAGAAAATGTGTTTGTTCCATGACTACTTTGACTGTCACTTGAAGATGGAGTGATTTCTTGGGAAGTTCCCTCCTTTCTCTTCATAAGCCCCAAGTGAGTCAGAATGTTCCCTGAGTCATTCAGACTGTAGACAAGACACCCTTGCCCAATTAGCCTCTCAGTGAAGTTCATCTGTGTTCCCATTCCCAACCCTTTCCCCTGAATCCTTGGCTACCCACCAAGAGTAGATCTTTATCCACACCAGGCCATTGTTGGAGGCCAAGCAGGGAGCCCTCCCAGGAGCTGGGGTTTTAGGGAACCCAATAAATAGTACCCCCTTCCCTGCCCAATTTTTAACCTATTAAGAGGCATAAGAATTAGACAGCTAGAGGTAAAAATATCACCATTTGTTAGATGAACAAAGTCTTGGCTGGAGACTATGACTTTGGGTCTGTGGGCTTGTTAATATGGTACCACTGAAGTCACCTAGCAGGTGCCTGGCATGGCTGGAAGACAGGAAACTTTGCCACATGGGCCACTACCCCTTAAATCTTCAGGCTTGAAGAAGCAGAGAATGTTCACTTTCTCCAGGCAGTTCCCAGAGAGTGAAGAGAAGTTGAAGCGTTCATATTCGGTGACTTCGTCCAGACTGACCACTTGCCACTTCCTCCAATGCAGTGAAGGAGAGGACAGGGAGAGCACAAGGGCTTTACTCAATGGAAGCATGTCCCCCTAGAAACAATAGGAGTGGGAATAAATGTTCCCATGTAACACCCACAACAGGCAAGGCTTAGTCTCCACAGGGTTGAGGTCTATAATACACACACACATGCACACACACACGCTCTCACACATGGCTGCCAATTCTATGGTCATGCTCTGTAGTTCTAGGATTTATGACAACTTTTAAGTCTGAGAGAAACAAATGCACTCACGGAGGAATCTCCCAAGTGAGGGATTGCCCTCAGCATGGACTAGTGTTAGAGGTGTAGGCCCCTAAGTCAAGCATCCTGAATCCCTGTCCTAGTGCTGGCACTAAGTGGCTCAATAGATATACAAGGTCCCTTGCCCTCCAGGTGTTCTGTCCCCAGCTATGCACTGGGAATCAGCACCTATCCTGCCAGATGTATAAAATGGGAGAGAAAATGGGGAAAGGGTCGCCATTTAACTCCACTTCACAGAGGCACCAAGGTGGTCCCATATTAAGAGAAAATAGTAACATTTTTCTTGAAAAATGGAATAAATGTGGAGCAGCCTTCTGTCATCATGCAGAACTTTTTCAGCACGAGGGAGTACATCCAAGAGTGGATCCCTGAAAGTGAAACTGGAGAGCAGAAGGGAAGGGTAAGGGGGGTACCTAAACCTGTGAGCTGAAGGGCTGGATCAATTTGGACAGCACATATCCAGCAGCTGAACAACTCATTTGTGACTCATTACATTGCTAACTCTGAAAGCTTCTACCCTCAGGGAACCTCTCCCTGAATTATCCCTTAGGAACAAAAAACCAGAACACCCCACTCCAAAAAGTATTCATGGGAGAAAGATAGGAATTTGAAAGGTCATCCAACTTTTTCCCCTGCAGCTTCTTGAAGAACAACTATTGTTGGCTTAGCCCTTGGTCATGGCTTCTTTATTATTCTCTTGGCAACAAAATGGCCTTAGACCTAGCTTGAGAAATGGTGGGAAGAAAGGGAAGGAGAAAAGAAACGTTAGATTAAGGAAGAAGAGGAGAAAAGGGGTTCATCCTACATATAGAAGACCGAAGGAAAAATTAAGTGCAGAATTCTTTCAACTCCTGATTGGAATTTCCTAAGGGGGCCCCCACTGCCACCCCAAGACCTCAAAGTCAGAGCTTTGTTTATCAGTAGATAGAGAGGCTCAGTAGGAAATGTAACTTCATTCGGAAGGATGTAGAAGGATCTGTTACTTCATCTTGCCAAAAAGGCTCTCCTTCCGTTTTTCTGCCTATTATTCTCTCTACTATGTGCTTCCCTTTCACATGTACTCATTCACCAGGTGTTAGGAGCCAGGTGCTGTGATAGGGGCTGCACACGCAGGGAAATGAGACACCACCCCCTACCCTCAGGGAGATCCCGGTCAAGTGGGAGAGACAGTAGAACTGTGGTCTGTCGCAATACAATGAGAGATGTGCTCAAGTACAGATAAAGGTAGTGGAGGAGCCCAGAGAATGGGGCTCTAACTTTGGGGGTGAGGTAAGGGATCACAGGAGGGGTCCTCATTTGGTTCCCCAAGAAATAGTTT
The DNA here is from genome assembly GCF_029215605.1 of Mirounga angustirostris. Taxonomy (NCBI): domain Eukaryota; kingdom Metazoa; phylum Chordata; class Mammalia; order Carnivora; family Phocidae; genus Mirounga; species Mirounga angustirostris. Next base: position 13,153,937 of record NW_026991716.1, on the reverse strand, counting down.
CAGAGACTACTTGCAAGAGGCTTCCTGGAAAGGACTTGCTTATAAGGGAGAGAAAGAAGCAGGAGGATCATATAAAGAAGTTTGCCCGTGATCCGGTTGCCCAAGGGGCTTTGGCTGGCCCCTCGAGGAGACAGAAAGCTGGGATGGCCTTTCAGAGCTGTCATGAATTGAGGCTCGATGCCTTGCACGGACCACTCATTAGACGTGGGCAGTCCCACAGGACGGAAGGGCATGACCTCAGGCAAGGCTGCCCCATGGGCCAAGGGCAATGCCAAGGGAGGGATTCATCTGTAAGCTGGCAGCAGGCAACACCCCACCCCATGCTGGGGGAATGAGCACCTCAGGCCTGAAGGGGATCTAGAGAAGCACAACACGGCATCCCCTCTAGGAGGCTTTCCAAAAGAGAAGAGATCCGAGCTAAGTTTTAGAGCACACAAATACTCACAAGGAAAGAAAAGTGTTCTAGGCAGAGAGAAGAGCAATGTGCCAAGGCAAGGAACCTTCACACATTTGGAAAACCATCAGGAATTCAGCAGACTCATGAGGCATGTTGGAAGGCAGGACCTAAGGAGAGGAGAAGGGAAAAATGAGCCAGGAAAGCGGGCAGCCAGATCATAAAGAAGCCCATTTGCTGTGCTAACGAGTCTGGATTTTATCTTAGAAATAAGGGAAAAGCCAGAGAAGGATTTTCAATATTGTTTATAGGGTTATTTTGTTTTTTCCTGATTTACTATGAGTTTGGGAAATGGATTAAGTGCAAAGGGAAGAATAAAATAAAATAACCTTATAATCCCACCACCCAGAGATAGCCATAATTAACATTTTGATGGTTTTCCTTCTGGTATTTTTCTATTTATAGATATAGATAGATAGATAGATAGATAGATAGATAGATAGATAGATAAATAGATAGATAGATATTGGGGCAGGGAGAAAAGGGTTTTGAAAAAAAATCAGATTATACCATAGGTACAGGTTTTTATCTTGTCTTATGATTTATATCATATGTAGCTTCATGTCATTAAAGGTTTTTCAAACACATGATTTAAATAATCACATAGAAGTCTGTTAATTGGATTTAACTAAGGCTTTCCTTATTATTAGGCAGGAAGATTTCTTTCTGGATCTTGGTCTATAACTTTTATTATATCCTTAAGATAAATTCCCAATAAAGGAATCACTGGGTTAAAAGATAAAAACATTTGAAGATTGAAAAAGTTTAAGAGATGATGCTGGATGCATAGAAACGTATTTTACCTCTTGGTCTTCATTGAAGAGCAGGGGGAAGAGATCCAAGTGACTGAGGTTTGGTTAACTGAAGGCTGATTGTGGGGTTCTGACACGGACCCACGGGGCTCACACAAACGCTCTGACATTACCAGTGTTGCAAAGAGCATGTGAGGCAATGCCTAAGTGTCCCCTATAAAGCTGAGTCCGTCCTGACCCTCAACCACTTGGAGCAGTAAGATTTCATTTTTTCCTTCCTGTTGGAAAAGATCCAAACATCCAAAGCCTAGCATCGGATGACTTCTAAGGTTCCTTTTCCCGCTGAAATTCTCTGATTGCATCTCTGCGAATGTTCCTCCCCAGCAAACTACTTTATTAGCTCTGTTTTCCACATACTGCTTCTCCCCGAAGGCAGACAGAAGGAAGAATCTTTAAGCCTTCCATTGACACAGAAATTGTCCCAAATGTTCTCAAATTTATCTTTATTTGTGCTGCTGCCTATAAACTACTTTCTCATGGGATATGGTTTGAATTACAAGAACAATCCATTCCTTTCCCCATTGGTTGCCAGCCCTTCCCCAGGGTCACAGAATACTTCTTTTTGATGTTCATATCCTAATTTTAATCCAACTGTATGTTCTGTCAATGGTCTCCAGAGTCTACATCAGACATAATTCTCAAGCAACAGGAAGTGAGGCAATGTGACCAGTTCCGTTCATTAGGACAACCAGCTCTCTACACAGCCTTCCTGACGTGTGTTTGTAATCACGTGGTGTTACCTCTACAGGAGCTTGAGTTGTCTTCCATCTGAAGTGGCCATCGGGGTAGTGCTTGTCCATCGAGCCTGCTTCTGGTTTTGTTGTTATTGTTTTAATCTGGCATCTCAGGAGGCACAGAGTGGTCTACTGAAAAGACAAACAAACTCAGATCAAGAAGTCTAGATTCTTGGCATAGTTCTGCCACCAACAATTTAGGTGACAGAGAGGAATTTACTCCCCATTGACCCGTCTCTCAGAGTGGTCATGAGGAAAAACCAAAGTAATAGTCATCAAAACAAAACACAATGTGCACAGTTGCATAGATCCAAGTGGTAATTTATTGCAGCAATCTCGTGTATATGAACAGAGCAAGTAGTAATATAGTCCATAATGCAAATATAGTCATTCAATAAATGCTTATTAAGCCGGCTGGGGACAACAGCAGGTACTTGGAGAACAAAGAAAGACAGAATACAGTCAGGGAATTTTCCAAGGCTGGTTGGAAAAGAGACACAGGAGTGAATACTTGCAGCAATGATAAGCACTTTCATGGGCATGCGTATAATGTGACGTGGGGTCGCAGAGGAGGAAGCGACACACCCCGCAGAGGAAAGTCAGAAAAAATCAGCAGGTGACACTTGAGCAGTCTTGAAGGATGAAAGAGACAATGTCCAGGCAGATAAGTCAGGAATGAAATCATCACTTACAAAACTCTCCAAGAAGAAAAAGAACACCGCATGTTCAGGCAACCATAAATCCACCAGCATGCGGGCGCGCAACATGTGTGTCAGGAGGTAGCAAGCCTGGAGTCCTGTTCCCCTACTGCGGAATTGACCTCTGGGCAAGGTAAAGCCAGTGACATGCCTACAGCATGGCCGTATCCATCATGGTCCAGGCAAGAAACATTGAAATCAGTCATTTGAGAAGAGTTTACAACAGGATGGTGTTCAAAAGTGTGGACAGGGTGTACGGAAACCACAAGGGGTCCTGTTGCCTTCCTTAGGCTTGGATGGGTGAGAGGAGAAACAGTTATTGAGACTTGTAAGAGAGCCATGTGAGAATCCATCTGATGGGAACAGTGAGCCTCAGCTCATGGATGCTGTGTGCAATGACCTCCAGGGAAGTAGTTAGGGAGAGAAAAGACCCCTCTCACTGCTCCCACCTCTCCCACCTCATCTCACCAGTGGCCCCATTGGCCAAACCCTACCAGAAGCCAGAAGACAAAGGAGCTTTGAAGGAGGAAGGCAGGGTGAAGAAGGATGGCCCTACAGAGACAAACAAAATCGATCTAGCACCAGGCGAGTACACCAGATTGGAATTTCAGGCAGCTCATCAGGCAGCAGTATGGAGAAAGGAAGCCGGAGAGAATAGGGAGAAGTAAAACATAATTCGGATGAGAAATGATGGGAATTTGATAAGGCAGTGGTGGTATTAAGGAAGGGGTACAATAGAGTCAGAGAACATTGAGAGGATATAATCTAAAGAACTTAATTGTCACTAGCTGGCCTCTCTCAGAAGCTCTTCCTCATACATGGATAGCTCCTTGGGCAATAAATAAAACAAGACACAAGAGGTTTCTGGGGGATAGAGGCTGTTCTTTCTGATATTGGAGACTCATCTTTTTGAAGCAGTTCATTTTGGTGATGACACCAATCCTTGGATTTGGAAGCCAAAAACTTATGACAGGCAGTTCCATCCCGGTCAAGTATCTCAGTACCCACCATCTGAGAAAAAACGAGGCCATTGTAGTGGGCTGAGTGGTGGCCTCCTGAAAAATATGTTCATATTCCAGAACCTGTGAATGTAATCTTATTTGGGAAAATGGTCTTTGCAGATGTAACTGAGTTAAGGATTATGAGATGAGCTCATCCTGGATTTTCTGGAGGGCCCTAGTCCAAGGACAAGTGTCCTTATAAGAGACAGAAAAGGAGAACACATGGAGCCATGGGGAGAAGGCTATGTGAAGACAGAGGTAAACACTGAGTTCAACAGCCACGACCCAAGGAACACGTGAAGTTACTAGAAGCTAGAAGAGGAAGCTGGAAAAAGTGATGAAGGATTTCTGGGCATCTCCCCTAGGGCCTTCAGACACCTTGGTTTCGGACTTCCAGCCTCCAGAACTATGAGATAATATATTTCTGTTGTTTAAGCCAGTTTGTGGTGATTTGTCATGGCAGCCCTAGCAGACCAATACGGCAATGAATCCATATTCCAATGGCATAAGGTCTGGGCTATGCACCGGATGAGGCCAAACTTCAACTCCATTTGTTTTCCTGTGAGGAACCTGTCTGGTGAGCTGAAGTAGTAGTGCTGGAAAAGTAAGTTTGACTCAAGCCTGATAACAAAGCTTTAAAATTTTATATTTACACCCCCAGACGTGCAGAACTACACTGTGACATTCGTGGCATGATCAGGCAAAACCACCTCACCTGCAGAAAACTTCTGAGGTTCACCAACACTCCTTATCACCGTGCCCCAAGCCATCTGGCCACACCGTGAATGAATCTTTGGTTCTGTTCACCATTCAGCCCGATGTGCGTCCCTAGCATCAGCGGCCTCCTCCACACTCAAATGTTTGCCCCAGAAGAAAAATACAAGACACTTGCTTACTTGAGGTCACACATTCTGGATGCTGCAGTTGAAATGAAATCTGAATTAAAGACAGGTCATCATAGAAGTCTTGAAACTTGCCTCCGAGTGATATTAGATATATTTATATCAACTCTCACTTTGCCAACTAAGCTTCATCCCTTTATGGGAAAGAACTTGTAAGACAACCTGGTGTCTAAGGGTACAAGAGATTGCTAGAAAATATTCCAACGTGTTGCTTAGGCGCCTGTGCAAATGATGATACCACTAACAAACCAGAGAACCCAGTGGTAAGAGCATGTCTGCTGAGGTGGGACAAGGAGACGGTGGGTACCATTTTAATATGTTGAATGCAAGGTGCCTGAGGCCCACCAGGGCTAGATTTCTGGTAAGCAGTCTGAAATATGTCTGAAGCTTAAGAGTGAAGTTGGAGAGGACATTCCAGATAATTATGTTTTCCCTGGAAAAGCAGAAATTATCTTATCTTTTTGATGTACTTCTTTTTATTTTTTTATTTTATCTTTTTTTAGATTTTATTATCTATTTGAGAAAGAGCACACGAACGAGAGGAGGGTAAGGGGAGAGGCAGAGGGAGAGGGAGAAGCAGACTCCCTGCTGAGCAGGGAGCCTGACGACTCAGGGCTTAATCCAGGAACCCTGTGATCATGACCTAAGCCGAAGGCAGACGCTTAACCGACTGAGCCACCCAGGTGCCTTTTGATGTATTTCTTTTTAAATACCATTACCTCATACCAATATAGAACATAATTTCACTTCTATATAGCTTGGGGTTTGCTCCTTTTTACGGAGAGCAAGATTTCCATTTGAATACACCTTGCCCCCATGCAGACAACAACCCTCATTCCTACATCAGAGTGTACCCTTGTTAGTCTAAACCTATAAGGGGATCTCCATCCTCCTTATTAGAGTTGAAGGTTGGTCATGTGGGCCTATTCTGGCCAATGAGATGGAAGGGCTAAAGCATCCTGGGGAAGCAGGGGCGTAGCTTTTCTGCAAGAAGTAGAGGCAGCCAGTTCTTTCTCACTAACCCCTTCTCTGGACAGAGTAAAGGAACACTAGCACTAAGGCTACTGGCAGTCATTCTGTGCCCATGAGGACAGCCAGCCTGAGAATCCACTCAACACCGCACACACAGAGATGGAGAGAACATGGGTTCTTATGATCATCACTGAGCCACTGGATGGACCTCTTCTGAGTCACTACATGTCCTTATCACAGAGATCACTTCCACAGTTTCTATTAACTGCCAGTATAAGCACCCAAGCCCCCACCAGTGTCTTCTGATGCTTTGTCCCTAAACCACATCACCCCAGACCTCCCCTGGTGAGGCTCCCATCACTCGTCAGTTACGTTTCTCAGTGACAGATGAGAAGGCATGGACAATGCTTAATGCATAATTCTTAACACACTAGGCACTGGGTAAACTTAGTGCCAGTTGCTTTGTCTTACTTCTCAGCTTTGAGCTCTCTCTCTCTCCCAGATCCCCACCATTGTTTTTGAAATGCTCTGTGTGATAAAAAACCAGGTCCCAACCGGCCTTTGGATAGTTGGGTGCTTAGAAGCCTCACTGCCTATGAGGATGTAACTGGAAACTCCATGCCCCAGAAACACCAGCAAATGAGCGACCTTCCTTATTAGACTGCCACCATGGCTAGTCATAGATACTCTTACTTTTCACAGGATTCAAATATGGTGGCAGAGCATGAACACCAACACAATTATAAGCTCTGTGAAATTTGGTTTTCGATCATTCAGAGCCAAGAGGTTTCACATCTGAGTCATCATTGCCAGTATCAGTCCTCATGTTGCAGATGTGCAGAAAGACTGATTAATACAGAATTCTGATTACTTAATGTTCACAGTATTACTAAAGGAGAGCCCAAGAACTCTGGTCAGCAACTTCTTTTGAAAAAGAGACCACTGGATTTCCCCTCCCCTTTACCCTGAATGTCCTGGTTCTCGGATTTGGCCCATGAGCAGTTGCAATAAATCCTCATTTAGAGCCATGTCTCAAACTTTCTTGAGCTACAACACTGCCCTGCAATGCACTCTTCTATAACGCATCTGGAGAAACCTTCCAATAGGTTTTGTTTTTTGGTTTTTTCCTTCTGCTTTTTTGGGTTAAAAGTCACTCAAATTCATGTGAATCTTACAGTAATCTCAGGAGACACTTGGAGATACCTTGAGATAGTGTAAAAACAAATGCTGAAAGTACTAGTTTGAGAACATCAGCCTGGGGGGAAAGCGCCTTCCCCATCTTGCCAGTGACTCACTTTGGTGACTCAGAGCTTGTCACACAAATGCAGAGATCCACAGTGTCTATCTTAGCTCACCGTCCTCTGCCCACCTGGAGGGAAATGAGGGATTCATTACATAAAGTGTACAAAGTGCTTTCAGTCCTTCCAGATACAGTTTATATGAATACAAGGTACTTCCCAGGTGTTAAGGAGCATTCAAATTTAGGGGAGGGAATGGGGGGAAGGAAAGGATACGGGGTGGGATCTTAACTTTCACAAATGTCTTTAACAAAAACTGAATGTCCCCAACAAAGCCAAGACCTAAGACTTCATAAAATGGAGAAGATTCTGATTATTGTTTTAAGTATCAAAATTTGAAATTTCCTGCAAACTTTAAGGAAAAGAAAGAAAAGAAAAGAAAAAATATTGATGTGCCAGTCCAAGCTTCTATTTCATATATATTAAATCCCCTTTTACCCTGGAAGACTGTCAAGTGTCCAGTAATAGTCTAAGATTTACACTTTTATTCCTCTGCCATATAATCACCTCAACTTGGACATTATGCAAATATGTGAAATCTTCAAACATAAAATGAAGCCAAGTTACTCACCGAAGGGAAATCCTATGTTAACCTTCATTACTGCATGCCAAAAATGTCAGGCAAACCCACTCATTTACTAGAACCAAGATAAAACTACCCACCAGTGCTCAGGAGTTCCTTTTCAAGCACATGCAGGGCTAACAAAATACTGAACCTTAAACTCATTTGGAAAATAAGCCTATGAATATCTTCCTTTAGCAAATGCCACTGGGTGACCCCATCTTCAAGTTAAACAGCTGAAACTCAGCTTGCTCCGTTTCCCTTGAGTACTGAGTTCTAAAGGCCACTAGTTTCAATATATTTTGTCAGAAATAACTTTAAGGCTTTAAGGCTTTCCTGAACAGTCACCAAAGCCCTGGTAACAATGTAGTCATTTTAAATTAACATCCTAACTTAAAATAAGTAAACCTGATTTTCGTTTGTGATCAAAATTTATATTGGAACACCTCTGTGGAGGTTAAATCTAGTGCCTTCACCCCAGACAGGGCATTTACTAACAACCAAGAATTGGAACAGAAGGTTTAAGTCCAGATGCCAAAAAACCAAACCTGTTTCTGAAAAGAAAACAGTGTATCTACATTGTCAATCACTCAGAGTTAAACTTACGCCTCCATTAGTCAAAAGAACCAATGGGTAAGTCTTCCTCTTTCGAAAGGTTTTCTTTTCCTGCAAACATCTGCTAAAAGTAGCAACCTGGAAGAAAAATATAAAAAGAGAGAAAATACTATGCGATGGCCAAAAACTAGAAGGGATCAAAATGTCCTTCAATAGGTAAATGTACATCTATGTCATGGAATACTACTCAGGAATAAAAAGGAATCAACTATTAATACACACAACAACTGGGGTGGACTTCAAGGGCATTTTGCTGAATGAGAAAAAAAAGCAAGTCTCAGTAGGTCATGTACTATACAAGGTAAGTTAGATAATATTCTAAATGGCCAAATCACAGAATTGGGGAACAGACTAGTGGTTGTCATGGGGTTGGAGATAGTGGGTGAGTATGATTATAAGCAGGTAGCATGAAGGAGATCTCTGTGGTGATAGAAGAGCTCTGCATGTTGATGGGTACTGGATCTACACATGTGATAGAATGGCATAGAACTTCTCACACGCGTTGTACCAATGTCAATTTCTTGGTTCTGATGTAGTACTCTAATTATGTGACCATGGGGGAGACTTGGTGAAGGGTGCAGGGGACCAGTCGGGGCTATCCTTGCTCTCATTGTAACTTTTGACACATCTATAATTATTCAAAATTTTAAAAAATAAAGAAAAAGAAAAAAAAAAAGAATGTGAAAAGAAGTAAAAGAAAGGAGGAAAAAGAAACAACTTGGAGTGAATACTGGCAACTCCAGAGATGAAAGGTGACAGGGAAGATCTGGAAGAAGGGCCAGACAGCAAGAGTAAACAGTAGAGGTTACGGTCAGGCAGGTTGACAACAAGAAACTGGCTGGATAGTTAGTTGCAAATGAACTCAGTGGCCAGAGAAGGGGAAAGATCACTGAACTGTTACCCTTGAATGACAAGGATAGAAATGAGGGAACAAGAGCACGTGGAGTCATTGTGGTGGCAATGGCAACAGGAAGGTCTGGTGGGGAGGGAATGGGATGCACGGGGTGGAGATAGATGTAACAGTGGATATTCCTTAGGATGTGACATACAGCAAATGAAAGAATGACGAGGGAAAATGCCTGACCTAGAAAGAAATATTGGAAAGGAAGACGAGCCATAGAAACCAGTAAGCTGAAAGAGAAGGGGCAATATTCTTGGGCTTGAGCAGAATCACCAACCACAGAACGATGAGGTGGTCAAAGAATATCACAGGAAGATGAGTCAGAAGGAGAAGAATGACAGGAACCAGGTCTTTGAGAGGGAGACAAATGACGAGCAGCAAAATGCAATGGCCTCTGAGAAGGTGTTCCTTACACGGGTCTGAAACCCAACAACATATCCCGAACTTCCCAAGTTTATTTTAACAAACATCTTTGATAGCCTGGTACATATCAAGTCAAGCATGATTTTCACATCAGAAAATATGACCTTAATGAGTGCCGTTCACGTACAAGTAACACAAAACTGCAGGAGGGTGAATTGCCGTAGGGGAGGAAAGAGTTCACAAGACAGCTTGTGAGCAAACATCATGGAGTCCCCTCGGGCCTGATGCAGGAGACTCTTCAGTGTCTCCAAGAGCATAAACAACCAGTAATATTAAAATCTGAAAACTAAAACAGATCTAAGAATCTGATTCTCAGATCTTAGAACCTGAGATTTAGTGTGGTCATAAAGGAATTCTTACCACACGAGGAAAGCCGCAGTTCATGATCCTCCTGAGAGACACTGGGGAAATTCCAACAAGGGTAGCCCCTAAAAAAAGAGAAGGAAGAAAGATGGTTGGCCACTCCCCGTGGTTGGAGAAATTACAAAACAAACAATCAATCAGTTTCTCTCTCAGCTGCTGGGGAAAATATCAACTCAGAATTCTTTGCAAACATTCACTCAAAAGTGGAGAAAGAATCAATGTCATCCTCTAAAAGTGATGGGACAGGAAGCCATTTATCTCCATGGCCACCAAGCCCAACCTCTAGCTTTGGAGAAAAAGTCAGCAAGTAACCTAAAAATTAAGAAACCCAAAGCATATGGTAACATTGCCAGATATCATTCTCTGATAAATTATGTTCCATTGGCACTACAAGAATAATCATCATTTTCCTTAGCAGTTTTACGTGAATCCCTTGCAAGAAGCAAAGATGTGCATTTTAAGGAGGAATGCTCTGATAAAAGCTAATCTAAACCTGAGTGCCCAGGGCCTGTGGGTGGCTAATGCCAAGGATTGAGAGAGGTGAGAAACTGCAAAAGAATCATGAGTGGTGGGGGAGAGGGAGAAATCACTAACACGTGGACTTTGAGAAACTACTCTGTAGAAAGGCCAACAGATGAGAATAAAATTGAGAAGGGGCATCTCAACAACAAACTGAGACGTGAAGTTTGAGCACTGTGAGATGTAAATCCTCTCTTCAGTTTTCCTTATAAAATCTTCAGTACAGCTTATCTTGACAAGCCCTGAGAAATGTATAGAATTGTCAAATCACTCCATTTTACACCCAAAACAAATATAACATGTTAACTATGCTGGAATTAAAATTTTAAAATTAAAAAATAAAGGGGCACCTAGCTGGATCAGTCAGTGGAGCATGTGACTCTTGATCTCAGGGTCATGAGTCCGAGCCCCATGTTGGGTGTAAAGGTTACTTAAAAACAAAATCTTTTAAAAAATAAAAATTAAAAAAATCAAAAATAATAAAAAATAGAATAGACTAAAGCCTCCAGTACAATCTGCGTTGTGGAGTGAATTCTCATTGAGGGAAACACACAGAAGTGCAGAGCCGTGCTTCAAGGTCAGCACAAGGGCAAAAGCGTAGGTTGCCGTTAGCTTTTTATTAGCTACTCATTATTTAAGTTAAGAAGAACCTGAGGACACAAAGCCCAAGGGAAGGAAAGAGAGGAGGGGAGATTGTAGGTTGGATCCCTTCTTCTTTTACTAAGTTTTTAAATTCTTGAGTCACTTAATCTTTCTTGGTTTCCAAGCAGGCTCTGTGGGAGAAGTGTGATCACCTAGGGTTTCTAACGTGGGTCTGGTCTCATTCATTCCCTCCACAGCTTCAAGTGGCTTTAAGGATCACAAAGATCCTTTTCAGCTCTGATAGCCTTTTCCTCTCCCGGAATCTCAAAAGCCTCCCCATCCTCCCCAGAAACAAATCTAGATGTCTTTGAAAAGATCACACATACTTGCGTTGTTCTGTTGCTGCTGCTTTCTATGGGTTGCCATCAGATTAGAGTTCTTCTTTTTGTAAAATATGATGGTTAACTATTTTACCAAATAACCAGGTAATCTCTTTACCACTGCCCTTTTTTTTTTTCCAAAAGGGTTGGCCATCCTAGAAAGTGAAAAGATGGAAGGGAGTCTATGTCTTTATCCCTTCGCAAATCATATCACAGAAGCAGACGTGATTATGCTGAATCCAGACCATGAGTTTCTTTTTGTACCAAACAGTAAAATAAAGAACGATGCATGCACGTGAAAGCAAGAGATGATCTCTGTGGTTTCCTCATCAAGCACATCTGTGAAACTGAAGAGGCGGTTTGCTGAGTAGCTTTGTGGCAGGGAGACAGCAGTTTAGGCAGTGTCTCAGGACAAGTCTTGGAGCAAGAAAGACCTGTTCTCCAGTCCTGGCACTGCTCTTGCTGCTGGATACTCAATAAGGTTTCTTCACGACTTGAAAAGTCATTAAAAATAAGAATGAAGTTTGCCTTGCAGAAACAGAGACAAAAATATGAAGCATATCATTCCTTATTCCCAACCACACAAATATTAATTGATATAGAAAAAAATGAATGACACATGAATCTCCAGCTCATCTACTTTTTCTCTCAGTCACTTTTTTTAATGTTGTCCTCTCTCTGCCCCAATTCTGCCTCTTGTTTTTTCCATCCTTCCCTCCCCTGGTGTATAATTATTCATCCAGTTCTCAGAAGAAACAGAGCAATCATAATTTGCTCCAATAATCATGAATGCTCAAGGCTCCCTAAGCCACCTGATGCTAGGTGATGGGACAAGGAGGGATGACAGCCAGGTGTAACCCAGCGTGGATACTTAGGCATGGGCAGCCCATCAGAGCAGATCATTTTTTCCCACTTATCAGAGGGGCCTTATTCTCTTCATTCTCCCACCCAACACCTCCAAAACAGTCTTAGTAAAATATCTTTCATCACGCACTCCCTACTCAAAAACTTGTCACTCATCCAATCCACAAATACCTGTTGATTGTCTCCCCCAGATTCTCCACGATTGTCAATCAAGATGATATTTACTTTACCTCAGCAATTAAAGACTAAGGCAGGTGCTGTGCCCACAGGGCTCCTTGCATGTCAGAGAATGTTCTTCTCTAGTCTCTCTGGCCTTCCCCCGAGCAGTGAAGCAGAAGCCTTGCTTGCAAGAAGCCATCACAAAAGGTTATAGATAAAGAAAACTGCTAGAAACATTTTTAAGACTCTTTTGCTTTTCTATAATTCTTGAGCCAAACTTTTTGCACTAACACTAAAGTCTCTCTCTGGCCTGTGGCCATTCCTCTCCTGTTCTATTTTCTCACCAGATCTGACACTGTTTTGCATCTCCCACAGCTGTGAACACAGCACTTTGCAAATACTTCAGCTCAATGTAGACATACTGTCTTGATTTGATTTCTCCTAGGATCTCAGTAACTCGATTGGCTAGGTTCTTAAGCCTTTGACTCACCTGATGGGTAGGGTTGCCAGATTTGGAAAACAAAACAAACCAGGATGCTCAGTTAAATTTGAATTTCAGATAAATGATGAAAATTTGTATATGTTCTAGGCAATATTTGGAGCATATTTATACTAAAAAAATCATCACTTATCTGAAATTCAAATATAACTTGGGCATCCTACGATTTATCTGGAAACCCTACTGGTGTGTCACCCAAAACTGAGCAAGGGAATATTCCATATAATCAGTTGGTGAAGCTTGGACAACAGAGATGGCTTCTGTGCAGCAAAACTCTGATAATCTCTGACTACAGAAACGACAGAAGGAGAAGGGAGGATATCCCAACGCTGGCAACTTAGCCTATATGAATAATCTGTCTGGCAAAGGAGGGCTTTGTTGCATTCTGAGTCAAAGTGGCCAATGGTATTTTAAGTGATCATGCAAGGTGGCGAGGCAGGGAGGTGTGGAGGCAGAAAGTATTGCAAAAGAGTGGTGTACAGCAACCACTGCCCTTCTAAGAAACTGAATTCCACCACACGGGTCCCCTCTGGCCCTGCCTCGTAAACATGTCCTAAATCAAGGGCTAGTGGAGGCAGGGAGTGGAGTGGAGTGGGCTCCCTGGTAAGTCATCACCGCCCACTAAGCCACCCCACTCCCCAGAGTCACAGCCTTGGGTATTTTCAGACAACAACAACAAAAAATAAATACGCATGCCCAGAAGTCAGGAGCACCTCCAGAAATTCGGGGCAAATCCCACAGTATCCAAGAGAGCTGGCAGCCCATTTTCTACCTAGGGAATAAGGGTACTTTTTCCTTTGTAATATGATTTCTTGGCTGGAGTGGAACCATGAGGCACCCTGAGACGCTCTGTAGAAATGCAAGATGATATTGTATTGTATTAATGTCACTTAATGGTAACTGTCAATGATAGTGATGGAATAAATATGGAAAAGGAAATTACTGTAATTGATTGACAGTCTGGAATCTTCGATATTCGACCTAATGAGAGAAACCTATGAGCAGCCACTTCCAGTGCAGGCTGCTATTAATGCAAATTGTATGCACCACACTGGCATGCTGAATTATGCAATGCCGTGTGAATGTCTAATCCATTTCACCAGGCTTGTCTTTATCCAGAAAAAAAATATTTCACTGACATGCTGATTAGTATATTAGGAGAGTTTAAGAAGTTTGGTGCTAAAGTAGGTGCCATCGTGGTGTTATTAATTTAGTTCTGAACAAGACAAACAGCTCTGTGCAGCCATCAAAATCACCACATAAGTCTACAAGATAACTTTGTCAAGACTGATGGGAATTTACAGAAAAGTCTTGTGATATGTGGAAGGAATTAGCAAATAGATAAGGAGCACATCATTTTTCTAGAAAACCACTGTCAAGGACTCAGTACCCATGCAGAACCAGACACCTGCCAAGACATCTACAATGTCTGCATGATCGCTTGCTCAGACGTTCAGAAACTTGTGGAAACTTAGAACAGAACCAGCTGTGGGAGGTCAAGGGAACAACAGGTACAAATCAGGTTTAGGGCCTCCTCTGGGGATTCTATGGAGATTTAAGTACTGCCCAGGCATGATCAACAACAACAAAACACTCCCTATGGGAATATAGTTTATATGGGAAGAAGTCTGTTGTGATAGAAAAGTACATTGCCAATTACCCATTACTTACACATTCCAAGAACTCATAGCTTTGAGAATGCCCTTGCCCTAAGCTCTTTCTTCTGTATGGATCAACTCTTAAAACTTGGACCAATAGAGGAAGTGCCTAATTATGTCTCCCAGAGCTTCCTACCTGGAGGCTCACAGATACCCCAAATGTCCCCATGTTTTAAAGCACAGGGATGGAAGAAAAAGAAAATGCCATGCATTGCAATTTTCCACTAGTGGTCTCGAGATACTCTTAGGTCAGTATATAGATGAACTCTTTACCTAATTGCACAAAATGTTTTTGAATACCTTTTAGGTACCAGGTACTATCTGCATAGCCTGGACGTACAAACACTGTTCTTGGCCACGTGGTGCTTACAGTCGAGGAGAGGAGGCACATAGGTGGTAGTGATTACCAGCGGGTGGGAAGATTGTCACAAAGGAGCAAACAGGTGTATGCAACAAGAGGGTGGACTCAGTCTGGGGGTGGGGGTGGGCTGGAGAAGGTGTTATTGAGGAAGGGGTGCTTAAGCTAGGACTCCTCAAATGTTTTTATTCTTTTAATGTCAACGAACATGTCCTGATACAACATGTGTTGGAGAAAATACACTTGACAAACTTATAATCTGGTTGTCTTTCTGTATATACAGATGCCCATTTTTCCTTTTCAAGGAAACCAATTTAAATTGAAACATGAGCCAGCCAAGTTAAAGACAATATTAAGTAAATAAGAGTGCAATTGGTACTCAAGTATTCCACAAATTGTGAATTTGGGACACAATTGACTGAAGTCTGGGAAGTCTGTGTGAGGGAAAGGTGACGAGAAAGGTGAGGGGCTTCCTGGGAGGGAAGGGTCTCGGGCAAGAGTTGAAATAACAAAACGAAGGAACAGGAAAGTAAGACAGAAAGTTCTTTCAGTGTGCTTTCCCATATTTTATTGCATTCTTTCACCGATCACCAGTCCCCTGTGGTGTAATGTATTCCGTCAAATTTTCTGTAGAATAATTGAGGCCCTTCCAAGGTTAAGTAAAACACTAGAGGTCACCCAGCAAATTAGCAGCAGAGGTTGTGTTACAACGCGGGCCATCTCTCACCCCGTTGAGAACAACATCTCTCACCTCCAAAGTTCTGAGTGTGGAGCAAGATGGAAAGGAACTTTATATAAAGCAAACTAAGTAAAACAGAGGTCTTCTAAGAGGAAAATAAAGGCTGCAAATGGCTTAGAAACATAAACAGTGTTTTCATGATTAGATGTTCCTTTGAAATGATTCTGTTTCAAGGTCCTTGTAGAAGCTCGTGGAATATTGTATATCTTTTCAAGGAAGAGGTAAGCCTCTAAAGAGCAAGGATGGCCATGCTGGGGAAGGCTAGGTCCCATTCAGTCCAGTTCTGGCTCTCACAGAGATATGAAAGGGCATTCCATGGAAGGTGGTCTTGTCCTTTTCAATGTCAACTTTATAGCTGGGTTTTCCCCACGTAGGTCCCAATTATCTTAATAACCCATGTAAAGGCAACATGTCAAGCATCACGCATGAGCTCCTCTGAAACCCTAGAGGAATGAGTTCTATTTTCCAGGCTCCACCATTCTGGGGATAATGAACTCCACAAGCTTATTCCTTCCTGTACAAAGAAGAAGAAAGGCTGCTCCAGCCATGACTCTTCCAGGAACCTGTGCACTCTTGTTTCATGGTCGGAGAACAGTCTGGAAAGTCCCACTGCTGTTAAATTCTCTGCCCTACCAGTGCCTTCTCACCTCTCCCACCACACTTCACGGACTCCCACCCACTTCTCTGCCCTATCCCTTCCCATTTCTTCTTTCCTCTCTTCAGGATCCCTAGGCTTTCATGGATTTCGAGCTTCAGGGCTCATTCAGCCAACATTTAAGTGTGAGCACCATCTACGTGCCAGGATCTGCTCTACGTCCTGGGCATACAATCACAGTCCTTGTTCTCATGAAGCTTATATTCCAGTGGAAGGAGACCAAAAATAATGTCATAAGTTTTTTAAAGATTTTTATTGTATTTTATTTATATGAAAGAGAGAGAGCATGAGCAGAGGGAGGATCAGAGGGAGAGGGAGAAACAGATTCCCTGCTGAGCAGGGAGCTGGATGCAGGGCTCAATCCCAAGACCCTGAGATCATGACCCGAGCTGAAGGCAGATGCTTAACCAACTGAGCCACCCAGCTGTGCCTCATAGGTTTTTTAAAAAGTCAAATGCTGATAACGTTATCTACGGAGGAGTATTTTTTTTTTTAAAGACTGCTGTGAAATTGAGTGAACAAGTGGATAGTTTACAATCTGGAAAGCCTGTCTGAGAAGATCACATCTAAGTTGAGATCTAAACCACCTGAAGAGCAGTAGGGAGACTTCCAGGCAGAGAGAACAGCTCATGCAAAGGCTCCAGCCTACTGGGAAAAGGGGAAAGTTTACAGAATTGAATGAGGGCCAGTCTGGTACAGTAATTCTCAGTGGGGCCATGAAAGGCAAGACTGTGGGGGATTCTTCCATGCATTTAGGGATTTCTAGTATCCCTGGCCTCTCCTCCCACTAAATGCCAATAAAGCACCTGGTTCTAAATACCAAAAATCACCCACCTTCCCCCCACCTGCACCAGTGCTGCCCTAGTTGAGAAGCATTAAAGAACAGCTGGTCAGCAGTGAGAATGTTCAAGGGGCTTTACAATCAGGTATATCAGTTTCCTGTTTAAAGAACAGAAATTTATTTCTTCATGGTTCTAGAGGCTGCCAATCCAAAATCAAGGTGTCAGCAGGGTTTGTTCCTTCTGGGGGCTGTGAGGGAAAAACTGTTCCAGGCCTTTCTCCTGCTTCTGGTGGCCTCAGGCATTCCTTGGGTTGTTGATGACATTCTCCCTATGTTTTCATATTGTCTTCCCTCCATGCATATCTGTCTCTTATCCACATTTCTCTTTTTATAAAGACACCAGTCATATTCGCTATGGCCCACCCTACTGACTTCAAATTGATCATTTGCAAAGATGCTGTTTCCAAATAAGTTTGCATTCACAGCTATAATTGGGACGCCAACACCTTTTGGGGAAGACATAGTTCAACCCATAATGCAGGTTAAGAAATTTGGATTTTATTTTATTTTATGAAATCCTTTAGAGGATTTTAAGCAACTGCATGATAGGATCTGATTTCTGCTTTCAAAAGCCATATATATATATATATATATATATATATATATATATATATATGGTGAATTATTTGGGACAAGAGTAGAAGCAGGGACACCAGTTAGCACAGAAATTCAGGTAAGAGATCAGGCTGGCTTGGGAGGTGTTCTGATACCTGTAGTCAGGTATATACAGCATTTGGCCAGGTGACCTCTCAAAGAACTACACCAGGAAATGGACTAACACTCCCCTGGAGAACTTCTGCTCAGTGAGCAAAAGCTATCTGGAGACAGTCCACCAAAAGAAGTAAATTGGAGCCTGAAGACCATCAGCCTTCAGATCGAGACCAGAAAAATGCTTTGGACAGGTTTTTGAGTACAGAGGGCAAAACTGGACCATCTCTCAAGTGCCCTTGCATCTGCAGGGGTGGATGGTGCTGACAATTTCCACACGGTTAAGTCAACACAAGATACTGCCAACTTCAGTGGGTCAGGCCATGAGAAGCCAATAGTGCCCTCCGTCCCCATCACTCCCTTCCTCCCTCCTGTCCATGATGGTGCTCGCTAGGACGGAACCCGGCCACTTTCTTTTCAGAGTTGTCCGGATACACATCCCTTCCAATAAATTAGTATTTCCATCTCAGTGAACAAAAACAAGTTAATGCACCAACAGCGTGGGCTACCTTCCAGGGTTTGTCTGCTGACAGATTAAAAAGTATGTCAACATGGCTTTATATTAACAAATATTGCAAAGCAGAAGCCTCTGTTTGTTTTGTTTTGCTTTGTTTTCCTGGTTTCATAGTAATGTCAGTGGATCCACGCCTGCGCCCACGCAAAGGTAGACAGACCATGGTAGGTCAAGGCCGGGACCTTGATATGTCAAAGTGTCAGCAAATGGCCAGAGTCAGTCTCTCACTCCTGCCAAATGAATCAGCCAGGAGAGCACCCACAAGGTGAGTGGGTGGGCAGTGTCTTTACCCTGCAGTTTGGGTGCCTAAATGCACTTTTAAGAGACTGAATTCTAATTTTCATATCAAAGGAGGAGAAGATGGTGATGGAAGAGAGCTGAAGGACGGGAGAACCATTTAACAACTTTTCAAGAAAGTTTTAAAAAATAAAAAAGAAGAAACGGGGGAAAGGCATCTTTCAATTCTTTAAAAAAGGCACTAACTCTGGACTTTTTGTCACCCTCCATCCCCAGTGGCTTACAAATAGTGCTTAACAGTTGACCTTGACCGAAGGTCACCGGACTGGCCGGGGTCCAGGGCTACTCTAGAGCAGGGGACAGCCAACCACGGCCCTCAGATCAATTCTGGCCCACCACCTGCTTTTATACATCCCACGAGCTAAGAATGGTTCACATAGCTTTTAATGGTTGGAAAAAAATCAAAAGAATCATATTTTGTAACACATGGACGCATTTCATGACACACGAAAATTAAAATTATGTGAAATTCAAGTCTCCGTGTCCGTAGATAAAGTTTTATTGAAACACAGCCACGTTCATTTATCTACATATTAACTCTGGCTGTTTTCATGATACAGCAGCAACATTAAGTAATGTCAGAGACCACATGGCCTGCAACATCTAAAATGTTGACTGTCTGCCCCTTTACAAAAAATGTTTGCCAATTCCTGCTCAAGAGTTTTAAGCAAGAAGCATACTGGATCTTGTTCCATGGTCTCAGATAACTGTCCTAAACCTCTGTGAATTACTGTTCTATTCATTTGAGGATATATATGGAGCTCCTAGTCCTGGTCCTGGAGGTAAGACTGCGAACAGTAACAGACAGTCCTGCTCTCAGAGCTCAGAGTCCAGTAGCAGAGCAGGTGTTAAGCAGAGTCATGCAAATGCAGCGTGCTAAACATGATAACCGGGCCAAGTGCTCTACACAGGAGGTACGGGGAGCTATAAACACACAAAAGAGGTGAATTGACCTCCTGTTCCACAATATCAAGTAAGATATGCCCAGGTTAGATTAATGATTGACTGGGGGTTTATAGGAAATGGTGAAGTTGACAAGAAGGGGAAGAGAAAGGTCACCTATTTCAATTTCTTACACACACCCTTCTTACTTTCCTCTACCCTTTACTGAACCTCTGCCTGGGATGGAGTGGCAGAAACACAGAATATGAGGTGAGCGAGGAACAAGGTAAGGTGAGCAATTTGGTTGGGGCCAAGCCATGCAGATACCCTGAGGCCATGTGAAGGATTTTGTCTTTAAGAGCAGTGGGAAGGGGCGCCTGGGTGGCTCAGTCGGGTAAGCGTCTGCCTTTGGCTCAGGTCATGATCCCAGGGTCCTGGGATTGAGCCCCGCATTGGGCTCCCTGCTCAGTGGGGAGTCTGCTTCTCTCTCTCTCCCTCTGCCCCTACCCCCTGCTCATGCTCTCTCCTTCAAATAAATAAATAATCTTAAAAAAAAAAAATAGAGCAGTGGGAAGTTGTACAAGGGCATTCTCAGCAGCAGGGTCCCCTTCGCAAAACTCTGGAAGCAACCAAAGACCCACCCACTGGAGAAGAGATAAATGATGGCATATTCACAAAGTGGAATATTACAAAGTAGTTAAAACAAGTCTACTATGACTACCTGCAATAATATCGATGCATCTCAGCCACCTATTATTAAAGGAAAAAAACAAGTCTCAGAAGATAACACAGGGATGATAAACTTTTCATAACGTTTAAGGTAACTAAAATCTAACAGGACACTTTTTAGGAATACATTTATAAAATAAAACTGTATTTAAATAAAGCAAGGAATAATTAAATACAAGGCTCGGAATAGTGAGTTGGCAGCGTTGCGGGAATGGGGCTCCACGCATAAGTAGACAAACGTTCTTGTTAATGTTCCAGTTTTTGTGGGCAATGGATTCATAAGTTTTTATAATATTAAAAATGTTTAAACTGCAATGAGAAGCCATTAAAGCAATTCATAACAGAGGGTGATGCAGTCTGATTTGCAATTCAAACAATCTCTCTGGCTACAGTGAGGAGACTAATTTGGAACAGGGCAAGAGTGGAAGCAGGCAGACCAGCCAGGGGCGAGGGTAAGCAAAGCAGTAAGGCTATGCTCAGACCAGGGACATGGTGGCAGAGATGGTCAGTGGCATCCCTTTGCTCAAAGTGACTTGCCATGTAAGGCATCAGTATTCAACAAACTCAACACTTCATTAAATAGATGGTAGAAAAGGCAAAAGGGCAAGAACCTAAATCAGGACAGTGCCTTTTACCAACAGATTTCCAAGCCTACCCATTGGAAAAACAAGTTATCAGATGAATAAACCTAGCCCACATCTGAATGAGGATCCAGAGATCATCAGAAACATCGGTGAGGCCTAGGTTAAGAAACCTCATAGAAAAGCCTCTTATCTCCTGGAAAAATAAATAAGAGAAACACAATAAGCTGCCCTCAAACAGTGTCGCCCACCCTTCCTTGGAAGTTTTCTCCCCTCACTCGTACTGTACCAACCTCCTACCTCCACAAACGTACTTGAAATTCTCCGAAGTACCAGTTCTGGGAAACTAATATCCCAGTTAGCATGTTTAGCTTGGCTAGCTGCTCATGTGTAAATGCAACTTGATATACAAGGATCAAGGTTAAAGTCTAGCCAAGGCAAGTGACGAGTGTGTTACTTAGACTCAAGGGAATGCTTTGCACAATTAATTGGGGCTGCTATCTTTGTTAGACCACTGTCGCGACTTCAAAAGGCAATGAGTTGTGGGCCTCGTCTAGCTCTCACCTGTTCCTCACTGTGACCAGCACAGTGAAGGAAGGGACCCTTACTGGCTAAGGGACCTGGGCACCAACCAATGAATCTGACAATACCAGGCCCAGAAAGACCCTCCGTAAGTGTTGGTCACCCATCCCTAAGAGGCCATCTCAAAACACATCTACCTCCCTTAGGAATACTCTGTTCTCTGCATCATTATCAAATGGTCCAAAATAACCTCAACTCCTATCCCAACTTGTTTCATTTTCTCTACAGACTCAGAACCCAGAACAGAAACAGAAGCCAGAGGCAACTATTTTTGGAAGTGATGGACACCTGTGTTTACCCCCCAGTGTGTTCCCTGCAGTCACCTGCTGAGTTGAGGACAGGTCTTCTCCTCTGCAATGCTGAGTGGCTTCTTTTTGTTTTCCCTTCTGCTTGGTTTTGTTTTGTTTTGTTTTGTTTTGTTGATCTGATTCCTTCTTGGTGATTACACTTGTAAATCAAACAGCTTAAAGGAAAAACGAAAGAAAGATAACAGGTCAACCATCCTTTCTCCAGCATACCCCACTCCCTTAATCAATAGACCCTTCCCTTCTTCCCCATCCCCAAGAAATAACAATGACATCATTGACAAAGCAGTTTGCACACTGTCGAGCTTTAAAGGCTTACAAGTGAGTTTTCTGACTCTGGGGACTCTAAGATAAGAATCTGCCCCTCAGATGAGATGAATGATAGTAATGGTAATGTTTTCAAACCGCAGGAACAACAAAGGATGTGAAAGCCCGACAGAAGACCAGATTTTCAGAAATGCGGAGGGTTCGTTCAGACAGCCTCCCACAGGCATACTCCAGTGATGCAGGGGATGCAGGTGTCACTCAAGAGCTTCCTGAGCACACGTTGACGGGCCTGGAGAAATGGAAATTATGCACTCTGGAAACCCTGGTGACATTACAGTTACGTCGTTCACATTGAAAGGTGAACAGATCTGCCCCAAGTAACAGATAAACATATTGACATGGATTGTAAATCACAGTGCTGCAGAGCTGGAAGGGGTCAAGAGCTCATCTAACCAAACTCGCTCATGGTACAGAAAAGGAAACTGAGGCCCAGACATCCAAGTGGCCAGCCCAGCTGCACCCGGGGTCAGACTGGGGCTCAAGTGCGGCTTTCTTGGTGCCTAGTACAGTCCGCTTTTCTTACAAGCCCCCATACGCCTCTGAACTTGAGTGGAATGATTCTGTTATCTTATAACAGACAGAAAGCAGTGAGGGAAACAAGATGGGGGAAAAAAAAAAGAAATTGAAACAGAGAGGAAAGAATGGAAGAGATAGAGAGTGACAGACATTACAGGAGGGACTCTCTGTCTGCTCCTATCTGTCTTTATCTTTCTCTGTATCTGTCTGATCCTATTCTCTTCTGTAACCTGTCTCTATCCTGTCTCCCACATGCTGGCTCCTGAAAGAGCACAGCATTATTTAATTTATCCTAAGTACTTTTAAAGAAGGCTTGCAAGTGAGCGAAATGCTGGTGGCCTGGAAGCAGTCAGAAGGAATTTTCCAGAACTTTTGCACCATGGGCTTGGGGTGGGCACCCTCCCCCCTCCACTGCCAATGAGGAAGTGAGATCCCATCACGTACACCTCCAACTGTGGCTCATGGGCATCACCTGAAATGGTTAAAAATGCAGAATCTTGGGGGTGCCTGAGTGGCTCAGTCAGTTAAGCGTCCAACTCTTGATTTTGGCTCAGAGTCATGAGATCAAGTCCTGCATCAGGCTCCACACTCAGCGGGGAGTCTGCTTGAGATTCTCACTCTCTGCCCCTCCCCCTGCTCACACTCTTTCTCCCTCAAACAAATAAATCCTTTTTTAAAAATGCAGAATCTTGGACCCACACATACACCTGAGGGATCCCAGTCTGCATTTTAACAAGATGTCCTAATGACTGATCGATTCACATGCACATTAAAGTATGAGAAGCAACAATGTCTAAAACATTGGAAATTCTTCTTCTCAAGCATGCCTCCTTCAGTCACAAACTTTCTTTTAGGCCCAGGGAGGAAGATATGTCAGAGAGTTTAAAGACTGAGTAAGATTTGCACAGTTTTTTAAATGCTAAAACCCATCCTGGGATAAGCCTGGGGAACACACACATTCACTTTAAATAGTTAATTCCAAAGCAGTTGAGGTTTGGTCTTTCCACGCTGGTTGTCATCTGTGACAAATTCACAAGAATTCCTATAACAGGTTGGGTTTTGCAAAGTCCAGGGGGAATGTAGATTTCCAATTTTTCCAGCCTCTCCTAAATCAGGAAAGTATAAACAGCAGGAAGGATTTAAGTATTTTGAACTTGCCAAATTCCATAGTAAAGCACATCTCCTCCCATGCCTTGCTGGAAAGGGGAGATTGGAATGGGACAAAGCTGGAAGATGTGGATGATTCCACTGCTTTGAAAAGGCAGGCATGGGGCCCCTGGGTGGCTCAGTTGCTTAAGCACCTGTCTCCGGCTCAGGTCATGATCCCAGGGTTCTGAGATCGAGCCCCGTGTTGGGCTTCCTGCTCAGCGAGGAGTCTGCTTCTCCCTCTTCCTCTTCCACTCTCACTCATACTCACTCTCTCTTTATCTCAAATAAATAAAATATTTTTTAAAAAGAAAGGAAAGGAAAGGGAAAGGCAAGGCAAGGCAAGGCAACCTTGACACCAAGGTTTCTAATGAGCACCCTCGTGGCAAGATAACAATAAAAAATTAGCGGGAGAAAATTTTCAGGTGTCAGTTCCAATTGCAGAGTAACAGGCAAGGAATAAGAACTTTCTTATGCAAAAGCATTTCCAACTTTGAAGCTGGTGAGGTAATATTGACTTATATCTTTATTTTTCCCAAGTGCAATGTCATCCCATGGGTCATGTTGACACCAACAAGGATTTCTTGTTAAATAATCCCTTTGCCAACATCGGAGAATAGCCTTGCCCTTTGATCTAAACAGATAGGATCTCGAGAGTTACCCTGCTTACACATCTCTAGTTAGGCAGCTCACAATAAGATTCCTGAAGGAAGAACGAGGAGAAGAAAAGTACACACAAAAGTAGAATGAGTGAGCTCAGAAAAAGGGGAGAGAGAACAAATTCTAGAATGTGCATCCTATGAATAGACACTGAGAATGTGCAGTGTGTGTAAAGCACTCTACACCATTCACAGATTTTATTTAATCTGCAGATTTTGCCAATCATGTTCATATTTATAGCCGTATGCAACTCTTCGTAACTCAAAATCTAAAACAAAGGCCAAAACTCTACCCCAGAGAATCTGAATTCTGTCGCTTTTCCTTCTTTCTACACACACACACACGCAAGCCATGAAACCCTCCTGTGCCCACACGACATTAACATCGTGTCACACCTCTGCCCGCACAATGATCTCAGCCACCAAGACCGAAAGCAAGCCTCACTCCCACACTGGATTCCCCCTTGTCACTCAGAGGGATGTTAAGCTTGGCTTCAGGATTGGAAATGCTCAGGGTTTCGAGAAAATGAAAAGTTTCCGGAGTGAAGCAAAACTCCAAAGTGACCCACTTGACACACACACACTCATGCCCCCCTATGTTTCCTATGCCTTCAAAAAATACTTTTCTTTCTTTTTATTGGACTTTGAATTCAGCGCCACAAGACGATGTTCCGATCTGCTCCTATTTGAGCTGGCTCCGCCCAACACCGGTAAATTGCAGGTCAGTTCCCGCTGTAAAGATCAGCAAACCTGAGCTGAGTCTTCTTTTCATCCTGGGCAAGTTGAGTGCAGGTAGGACCCAGTCCTAAAGATTTGGGATATCTTGTCTCTTTGGAAGTTTGGGGAACACAGAGTGGGAAAATACTTTAAAATAAGGAAATCAGCCCTGGGAAATGGAAGGCAAGGCAGGGAAGGGAGCGTTGGGCTCACCGCCATTGTGCAAATGTGTTTTCAAAACCAATTACATCGCAGTGATGAGGCAGTGTATCTGCTCCCGGACCAGACTGCGGACACCAGCAAGCTGGGTGCAGCTTCCCTGCACACGCCACATCCTGGGGAGCCAGAGGACAGTTGTCTGTAGAAGATTCTTGACGGAAGAGAGGATTTCTTTTAAAAAGGACATCTTTTATTTTCCCATCTGTTTCTTCTCACAGTACAGTGTGGGGGCAAATCAGGTCTTAGAACATTCTGCAGGATAATTTGGCACTTTCCTTCTATAAGCTTGAAGATGGAAACAGAAAAGGGTTCGCTGTTACTACCTCTTTCACCACGAAGGACAGGACTGCAGGGAACACCACCACCCCACACCTACGTCTATGTAAGAACCTGTTATAAATAGACAGGGGGGGCGGTGAAAGACTTTTGAAGGGGAAAAAAAGGACACCCTCCCCCAAAGAAAAGGGTGTTAATTAAACTTGTTTTCAAAAACTGCAAATCCTTATATCTGCTCAAAGCAAACGAGGCATTAATGCCCCAAAGACCGTTGTGTCCCGTTGCACAGAACTTCCTAAATGGTGCACACAGCCACTGTGTCTTTTGAAATGGTGGGGTTTGGCCCCTCAAGTTCAAGCTACTGGGGACACGGTATGAGGTTACCATGGCCCCACGGTCACAAACAACTTGAAACTTTTATATGAGTCCAAGAAAGAAGGAGGAAAAAGCAAAACACAAAAACAAAGAGACTTTTTTTTTCCCAGCTGTTAAAAAAATGAACTGTCCCTGCTCCTGGCCTTTCTCCACAGCTCACATTAGCCAGCCTCAGAGGGGTGAGCTCCCTGAATGGAGAGGTAATCAAGCAGATGGTGTGCTGGCTGGCATGGAGCTCAAGCCACCAAAGGAGCCATGCAAACTCCATCATCACCATCTCGTGCTCCCTGTCTGATCCCCAGCTGCTCATCTCCCCTCCTTCCTCCTCTCCTGCAAAACTCCAGGGTACCAGAAGCAACACCAGCCACAAGCCCAGTCCAATTTTTTGCTTCCAAATATAGTGCTGAAGAGAAGTGGGAAATGAAATCATTGACAGCAAATTGCCCTCGGGAGGGAGTAACTAATTCTATGCCATGCTTTGTACCACCAGGTAAAGGGGTAGGGAAATGGGTGTAAACGAGAAGTAGGGATTTGCTTAAATGGATAGGTTAAGCTTTCCAGATGGTGTCAAGGCAAATACCTTGACAGAAATTAAAAAGTTCAATGTTGACAATCAAAATGATATGAAAATTTTAAATCCATATGACATTCGATCCTAATTAGATCTAACATCTAATTATTGAGTTAATATAATTTAAAAAGCTTCATTTAAAAAATGTGGAAACCTAAGTGTGATTTGGAGGGGGCTGGGGAAGGGGTAGCCAACTAAAAGCCAGGACATTTTTGTAGAACAATAGAGCTTTTGAGCTGGATTTCTTAGAAAGTCCTTCTACCTCGCTCTCCATTCAGTACATGTGAGCCTCACCCTCCCCAAGGGGTGCTGACCCCACCAGGAAGGGGCTTCCAGAAGGTCCAGGGTTTCCTGAAGCTAGACCTGACTGAGGAGAGGCAGCTATTCGCAGAACTTCGCAGGCTACCAGGGCAATGGGCTGAATGTCTGTGTCCCCCAAAATTCAGATGTTGAAGCCCTAACCCCCAGCATGGAGGTGGGGGCTTTGGGAGGTGATTAGCTTGAGATTAGTTCATGAGAAGAGTAAGACCCCCATGATGGGATTAGTGGTTTTATAGGAAGAGGACAGATTCTTTCTCCTTCTGTCTCTCTCTCTCTCTCCCCTCCACCACCAAGGAAAGACCATGTGAGGACATGGCTAATGGCAGTCATCTACAAACCAAGAAGAAAGCCCTTACCAAGACCCAGATCTGCTGGCCCCTTGATCTTGCACTTCCAGCCTCCAGACCCGTGAAAAGCAAATCTCTCTTGTTTAAGCACCTGAGTCTGGTACTTTGGTACTTTGTTGTGGTAGCCTGAGCAGATGAAGTGACATCCAACTCTGTCCCTCCCGCAACAGCCAGCTAGCCTCTCCAGGAGGTCACCTTCCTCTGCCGCTAAAAAGAATCCCTGCCTGGGCGCTTGGATGGCTCAGTTGGTTAAGCAACTGCCTTCGGCTCAGGTCATGATCCTGGAGTCCCGGGATCGAGTCCTGCATCAGGCTCCCTGCTCAGTGGGGAGTCTGCTTCTCCCTCTGACCCTCCCCCCTCTCATGCTCTCTCTATCTCATTCTCTCTCAAATAAATAAATAAAATCTTTAAAAAAAAAAAAAAAAGAATCCCTGCCTTACCCCGGACGACTGATCTTCTCTTCCTTCCTTCTAAAGATCATGGGATTAAGCTTCTGACTTCTGGGAGGGAAATACAGGAGCAAAAAGAGTGTGTGTGTGTGTGTGTGTACGTTGCTCAGAGGACAGCCTCTCTTTCAAAGACCAACTAGAAAAATACAACAGCTACAGGTAGGTTTTCAAGAACATCATGCCAGAGAGAGGCGTGCTCTGTGCTTCTTTCCAACTGTGCTTGGCCTCCTCGCACTCCATCTCTCTATCACGTGCGCTGTGTCTGGTTCTTATAAATATCCCCCTTGAAGAGGGTGAAAAGGTCATTCTGATTCACATCGGCAAAACAAGGGGGCATTTGGTTGAGCTTGTCTCCATCAGTGATATATTTTCAAGACTTCCTAGCAACCAGAAGCCTTTGGTATTGGAGTGAAATGTTTTAGAACACGGAGACACAAAAAAACACCAAGTCTGAGCACAGCCAGACACACAAGTCTCTTGCCCTTGACGTTGCAGTTACTTTCATGGAAGTTAGTGTGGCGAGCTGGCAGGGCTGACAGCAGAAGAACAGAGACCAGGCCGAGATGATCTTTTTCACACTCCGTTTCCCTCTACCTGCCCCAAAATATGGCCCATCTCCACACAGCCTAGAGAGTTCAGCTCTAGACTGCACCAAGTGATAAGCCTTCCTTTCCCCCAAGCTTTCCCAAAGGTCAAAAGCATCATGAAGGATGCTATTATGATTAAACCAACAGCGGTCATCTCCCACAGGCTGCAGTAGAATGTACAAGAAAAAGGAAGTGGGATGGCAGAGGAGGAGGTTCAAAGAAAATCCTGGAGACGAGTTAAGGGCTGAGGAATGTGGTGAGGTGGGCGTAAGGCCCCTGCTCTCCAGCGGAAGAGAGGAGAAGGCTCTCTGGGCAGATGGGGAGCCTGGGGGGAAGGGAGATTAAAAACTTGGGTCATCCCAAGTTTCAGGAATGTACCCAGGAGGGACAAGGGAGAAGATGGAGTTCCACAAACGGGGAAACGTATGTCTCCTGTGTTCTTCCAGACAGCCGTACCCCTGGACAGGAGGGCCCTCAGGCAAGGTCCTGCTGCCCAGATGGGCCTGAAGAGTGGCTGACCCAGATGTTTATCAGGGCGGATCAGCTGGGAAGAGCTCAAAGCAGGACAAGGAACTCCAGGACACGGACTGAGGACTGCTCGTCTTATACCCACAGCATCGTGTCCAGCCCTTCACGAGCCTACAGCTCTTGGGCACTCTCACTCCCCCTTCTCTATAGCTTGGCCCCCACCCCCTTCATGGGTGGTCTCCACACCACACCCTGCCTGTCTTTGCCCTCCCGTAACATCCCTCACTGCCTAGTTCCCTCTACCTGCTGCCCCTACTGAAGACCCCCACCAGGGGCTCAAACTCCTGCTCTGTCCTCCAAGCTGAGTATGCAAGAAGGCCCTTGTTTCTGCCTCACAGGTAACCCTGGAAGGCACTCAGGAAATGAGCTCTTACTGCCCCTTCTCCCTGGATGGGCTTTGTCTCTGCGACCCTCTAGCCCCTGGGGACTCCACCCACTGATCCATGGAGAGGCTGGGGTCTGCACATCCCCTCCCAGACCCAGCTCTTTTGCTTCCAAAGATGACTGGGGTGGTGGTCGCCGGTCTCCAGATGTTTCTTGACTTGTTGGTCTTCATCACACAACTCTGATGGACACCTAAGGAATCCCTTCCTGGTGGGTCAGTTTACCCCTTTCTTTAACCTTAGATGTGGGACACTGATGGATATAATCACACTTGACAGCTCTGGGCACAACATCATCTTTGGTCTATAGATGGGGCCTTCTCTCAACTTCCTGGCTTTGGTTTTATCTATGCCCTCCATCCCCATGCGTTACTCCATTGGCTCTGCCCCACAGGCAATTCTTCTGATGTGGTCTACAGCCATCTTTGTGTCTGTGCATTCTCTTGCACAGTGTTTATTGCTGTTTGGTGTGTGTATATTTTCAACTTGCACAAATGGTTGGTGTTTCACATTTTATTCTAAATCTTACTTTTTTCCACCAGCACTACTTTTTTTAAAGAGAATCCATCCTGCTTTCACATTTAGCGCATTGCTTTGAATTACTGCATGGCACGTACATAGATGACCTCCATCTACCCGTCTTACTGGTAACTCTGCAGATAGACAGGAGTCTCTAACTCCCTAACAACACAATAGTAAGGCAACATACGAATACAAATGTCTTCGTATATTTTCCTGTCCGAGCCAGGGTAAAACTTTCTCTGGGATATTTACCTCGCTATGGAATATCTGCATCACAGTTTACAGAGATACTTAATGTACCTCAGCAATGCCAGATTACTCATGAAAACAGCTACCTGGCAGTCAGGCTCAACCAGCAGGGCACAAGGGAATATTCTAGATAATCCATTCTCCACCACCCGTTGACGTCACTGAGTTTTCTAATGTTTTCCAGCCTAAGGTGGGGTAAAGCGAAATCTCAGTGTTCGGATCTGCATTTCTCTGGTTGTTAGTACAGATGAGCATTTCTCTACATGTTCGTTGTCTTTTAGGTTTTCTCCTTCCTAACATGTCTGTTTATATCTTTTGTTCGTTTTTCCATTGGAGTTGATTTGTAGGCCTCCTTTGCAAATTCTACAAATTAATCCTTTGTCCTTTTCAGATGCAAACATCTTCTCCCACTCGAGATCGTATCTATCTTTGAGGTTTCTATTGTGTTCCATTTGGTCTCTACGTCTGTTTCTGAATACTATTTGTATGACTAGGATTTGCTTGTATGTTTTAATAGCTGAATAGATACATCCCCTCTTTAACTTTTGTGTTTCTTTTGTAATATTCACTTAGCTATTTGTAAATCTTTTTTTATATAAATTTATTGAGTTCCTGGAAAAAAAAGTCCAACTGGAATTTTGACTGAGAGTGCATGGAGATTATAAATTAATTTGGAAAGAATTGCAATCTTCATAATATTAAATTCTTCATCCAAGAACATGATATTTATTGATATTATTTTCTTTGTCTTTTATTAAAGTTTTCAAGCTTTTCCCCATGGAGGTCTGAGGCAATCTTGGTTAAATCAATTCCTAAATAGTATTTTTTTGTTGTTCCTATTGGAATGGCATCATATTTTTTATTATACTTTCTGGACAGTATAACATAGTAGGAACTGAAGTTATAACTGTCTGACTTAATTATTCCTCCCCACTAAGAAGGAAAGGATGTCTTCCTGAGCTGAGGCTTTGTAAGGACAATGCCCCATCTGGAAGCTTCTTCTCTCATATTTTTCTCTGTCTCTCCAACACCCCACTTCTTTTCCAGAGTCTTCTTGTTCAAATCTCCCAACACGGACATCTACTTTTAAGCCAAAGCAGGGTTCTACTATTTTTCCTTCTTGTTTCTTGCAAATTTCCAACTTCAGCTGATATGAGTGGAAGCTGGGGACATCAGTGGGGCAGGGGATGAGCTCGAGTTCTGTGAATGAGAACACAAGTGGGTGCCCAATTCCATTGTAATACCTTAATCTTCCACCAAGAAGCACTCTGGCTAACTCCCAACTGGCTTCCTCAGGTATTGCAGAGAACTTCCACCTTGCCAAGCCAAGCATTAATTTTCCTTGAAGACATCACAATATTATTTCACACGAAGAAAGGACATCGCTATAGTCAATGTGACTTTGACCTTGTCCCTTTTAAAATAATTAACTTTGGCATGACGGTGTGATGGAGCCTTTTCTTCTTTCCTGGGCCTGCATAATTCCAACAGACATCACAGCAACTATAAATGGCTCTCTTCCCACCACGCTCAATGGATGGCACCAGCTCTGATGAAATTTTCTGGTTTGTTTTGTGTTGATTGCAGAGAGTCCTTTAATCAGTGGAGTGAGTACTAAGGAACAGGGAGCATTTAGCCTACCAGAATCCCTCTCCCGACCCCAGTAGTAACACTATGGGAACCATGGGATCCCAAACTTCCTTTCTCTCTGCCGTTCCGGGATCAACCTGAAAAACACTACCTGATTATAGACGAACTTCTACAGGTTGACAGGGCAAGTGGTGAGAATACAAAACATTCCAGGGCCCAAGATGTCCAAATGAGATTTCATTGCATGGGAATTTGATCGTTCACAGTTTTACCAAATTCCTAGATATTTAGATGTATGCTGGGACCACTCTGAATCCGGAGGACATTCGCTTGCAGAAGACTTGAGCTCCATTCATGCTCTGAGCATGCCGTCTCATGTCCCACGTTTCTTCCTGTGTCCCCCTCTTGTCACCAGCCCTCCACACACAAACTGCCCCTGGTTTGAGAACCACAGAATTGGGGACACCACTTCAAAACTGTAAAGTTTACAGTGAAATTCAGAAGAGTTTTTAAAACCCACTCCTTCGGGGTCCCTCACATGACCCTGTTTTCACAAAAGAATTCACCACTTCCTCTCCTAAATCATTTGTATGCTGTTTCAGGTCCAACACACCCACCACACTCACTGAGGCAAAAATGAGAATCGTGAGGAAAGGTGACTTTCTACTCCTTCCTCCCTCTCTTGTACTGAACTGTGGCTGAACACAGCTTTCACTATGAGTGATACTTATTTGCTTCTTAACTATCCTCCGCCTCACATCTTCCCTTAAATGTGTTCACACTTCCCCTCTGCACTTGAGCTCCAAAGCCAGACTTGGAGTTCCAAGTGAAGGATCTATACGTGGTAGATTTCTGGTCTCTCCCAACACGGGGCTCCAGCCTTGGGAGTTCTTCATACACATTGAAATTAAAGGCCAGCCCCATTTAAACTTCCGGGCAGTTCTAGGGCTTGATGGCAACCCTACCTACAACTCCAACCTAGGTCATTAATCCGCAGGAAGAAGCCAGAGGCACGGGGACTACTGACATGTGTATTTGAAGTCCGAGGGTCTGTACGTTCCCTGTGTCCCCTGGGTTTTGCCTTTTCGCTTTGAAGAGGGGATTCCTATTTCACATTTTACTGTCGCATAAGAGTTTACTCACAATCAAGTGCGAGGCGGGCGACACGCTCTCACCTCCATAACGTGTGCCCGAGGACCGGATATTGTAGCCCCCGAGGATTTTTAAACCCCCTGATGAACAGACCGTTCGGCATTCACAACGGAGAGGCACATTGTTCAGTTTTCAGCAGCCTGTGAGAGACAGAAGTCCTGCTGAGCAGGTTGGACAGAGTGCCCGCGATTAATTGGTAGAGTTGAATTGTTAACATTCCCACAGTGTTCCCCAGCACAGGGCTCTTGACTGGACTGCTGGAGAAAATAGCCGGGTGTAGGGGAGCGGGCAGCGTAGGGTGAAGTAAAGGGGAAAAATCTCTCATTAAAACCCCACTCAAGCCATTTTAGCACCTCCGCCCCCCCAACACGGCATTTGCTTTGAGCCCACAATATTATACTTGTCGAACACTTTATCATAACAGATCTCTGCTCTTTCCCAAAACCTGAAATCACTTGCTTTCGTCGGGGAATTTTTGGGTGGGTTGTATGTCTTGAAAAGCTCACATATGCTGGATCCTCAAGGGATCATATGTTCGCACTGTGGTGTCTCTGACAAATGCATTTCTAGGCACAGGCTCACATATGTATGCAGGTCGTGGGACAGAGACGTGTTACAACAATACATTCCAACCTCTGTCCTTTTCTTTCTCTCTTTCTTTCTTTCTTTCTTCTTTCTTTCTTTCTTTCTTTCTTTCTTTCTTTTCTTTCTTTCTTTCTTTCTTTCTTTCTTCTTTCTTCTTTCTTCTTTCTTTCTTTTCATTCTTTCTTCCTTGCTTTCTTTCTTCCTTCCTTCCTTTCTTTCTTTCTTCTTTCTTTCTTTTTTTTCTTAATTTCCTTCCTTCCTTCATTCCTTTCTTCCTTGCTTTCTTGCTTTCTTTCTTTCTGTGTGTGTTGGCATAAAAAGTATTGGCTATTTCTCCAAAGCGGGCCTTAAGTTAGTGCCTAAAAAGCCTTTTCTTACATAAGGATTGCTGTGAGAGCAGATGCCTATTAGGCTCTATGGGCAGTCCTCCTTTCCAGAACTGCCCTCCACCCTCCTGCCTTGGTCACAGGGAGCTCCCAGGAGCCATGTCTACTCAACGTGGTCCTTCCCCCCCAACCAAGTGGACCGGAACCAGACTAGGCACCAGACCCATTCCAGGCCAGTGAGAATCCCACACTCCAGACCCCAGGACTTCAGAATAGGAATTAAGGGGTGGGCATCAGGGTGTGGCTGTGTTTTCTGCCTTGTGAACTAAATCTCCTAAATCATTTGTATGCTGCTTCAGGTCCAACACACCCACCACACTCACTGAGGCAAAAATGAGAATCGTGAGGAAAGGTGACTTTCTACTCCTTCCTCCCTCTCTTGTACTGAACTGTGGCTGAACACAGCTTTCACTATGAGTGATACTTATAATGTCATCTTGCTGAAAAAAGAAAATACTACAAATATGCAATAAGAAAGGGAAAAGTGAGATGGGGGGAGATCGCTCCTAGGTGCCTAGCAATCCAGCAGAGGAGCATCCTGGTCCCTGGGGGCCCACCTGTCTAGCCAACTTCTGCATTCGTGGAGGAAGAGCCCTTCCACTGGCGCACAGGGCCAGGGAAGAAAGATCAGGACAGAAAACCCCACTGAGGATCCTAACAAGGAGAAGCATTCAATGCCTCCCACATTATTTCCACTTCCTCTAGCAGGGAACTTCCAACAACAAAGCATAGCATCAAACACGTCTTATTCAAGGTAAAAGTATCAGCGTACTGTTGTCATGATGAAATTTGACCCATATCAAACTAGCTACTCAGAAATT
Organism: Mirounga angustirostris; assembly: GCF_029215605.1. Lineage (NCBI taxonomy): Eukaryota > Metazoa > Chordata > Mammalia > Carnivora > Phocidae > Mirounga > Mirounga angustirostris. Next base: position 13,119,624 of record NW_026991716.1, on the reverse strand, counting down.
CCATGTGTTCTATACTTATCTGCTCACGTTACTGATAAACCCACAAATATAAAGCCTGGGAGGAAAAGCTAACTCTGTTTATTCACATACCCAAGACATCCCTAAACATTGATATTTACACAGATGAGGGAATTTGAGTGTCATTGAAAGAAATGCCTGGTCCTAAATATCTTCCATCCATTCTGGCTCCTGTAAATTCCATTATTATAATCATTCCTCTATATTCCTATGAACACTCCGTTTGTAGAACTTTCTTCTTGAGATGTGAATATCACATGGAAGACGTTATACAGTAAACTACACAATAGCATGAATTTAGTCATCAGATTCATTAGCTGATAGTTTGTAAAAGCTGGAGGATCTAGGCTATCCTATGGGAATCTTTAATGGGAGAGAAAACAGGTTTTCCTTAAGTCAGAGAAAATCACTGAGTCTCCACTGCATGTCTGAGATTCTGCCAGGGACATATAATGAACATGACCCCGCTCCTTCCTTAAGAAGTTCTGTATGATAAAGCCTCTTAATATATACCAAGGAATTTGGATATATTTGTTCTACATACACTCCTGGAATGTTTACTAACTCTAACAGGCCACCCACCAGCCAAGGGAAAATATGCCGAGCCAAGAGGAACCATTGAGAGGGTTACTTCTGAATTCTCAAAACAAGGGTAGACAGAGGCTGGCCCACAGGAAAACCAATGTGCGTCTTTCAGCTTTTCCAAGTCCTGGGCCTCAAGCTCCAAGGTCCCATCCAAGTACTTTCTTGAGAGCTTTTGTTTGTCTTTTCTCTTGCTTTGGTTATTTACATCACAAATATGCATGACTTCTTGTTTAGAATACTCGTAGCCCTATTCCCAAAATGGACTGATATCTGGGTAGTTTTATGGTTACTACCCAGAGACTTCTCTTCATTAAGGCTCAACAGATTAACCCATTTAGGCATGCTGAGGTCCCCGTATGTGTGATACCGTCTGTAGCTATATCCCAAAATAGAGCAAAATTTACACTTGGGGGAAAGACTATGCACTTTTGCTCATAATCAAAGGATCACGTAAGGCCATTCAAAACCAATCTCTGTAATACATTTTAGAGAAAGAAAGAAAATATATATATATATATATATTTTTTTTTTTTAGAAAAAAAAAAAAAAAGGACACCATGGACAAAGTTAACAGACAACATAGTGGAAGATCTTTGCAATGTCAAAACTGACAAGGGACTACAATCTAGAATATATATAAGGCACTTCTGCCAACCTACAGGGTCCAGGCAGCCATTCCGGAGAGACTCTGATAGTACTCAGCCAACGGAATGGCTATGACCCAGCATTCCTGTCCCTGAGTCCTAGGTGATATATGCCAGGAATTCTTAAGGATTATCCTGTCAGTCAACAAGGGGACATGGTTGAGGATCTTCACCACAGCATTTGTGGCAACGGGGAGTTGGAGACAGTCTCAGTGCTCATCACTGTTGGAACAGATGCGTAACACAGGGATGCTGCACACAGCCATACAGATGCCTATAGACATGCAGGGCAGAAAAAATAAGAAGCAGAATGAGGTCTCTAATATGCCACTTACGTAAACTTAAAACACATGTTCCCCAAACAGAAATACATGTTTTGCAAGAATGCAAGCAAATAAAACGATACACACAAACACGTTAAACTGGTGGCCTCCAAAGAGGACAAAAATGAGGATGGGGAAGGGGAAAAAAGGAAAACATTCCATCCATCAAGAGAAGAGCCTTGAAGAGATCAGTCACTGTAGCGTGCCATGAACTGGCCTTCTGTAACTGAGTTGTAAAAACAAGCAAAAATGGGGTAGGAGAAGCCATCGGGTCCTCGGGTCCTTGAAGAGAGGAGGCAAAGGGCTCCTTTCTGAATCCCCAACAGCACAGAGCACCATGTCCTGTCTTTGGACTATGTCTACTATTTGTACAATAGATATTTGACTGATGGATCTATCAACAAATGGAATATCAATAAAAGGAAAAATATCATCCAATGGAGGATGGCCATCAGCCATGGTGCTGCCCTGTAAATAAATAATTACTGATGCTCTTTTATATGCCAGGCACCATGCTAGACCCTGGGAAGGAAAGGAGTGAAGAGGGAGACAGTCTGTGTCCCCATGGAGTTCTGCTGAAAGAGAACTCAACAAGTCAAGTAGCAATTACAAAAGACTGTGTTGATGCCTATGACGCAGGTCATAACACAGCGGGCCCTGGGGACACCCAACAGGGGCTCCTAACCCAACTGTGGAAGTTCAGGAAGAGCATCCCAGGAAAGACTGATGCCTTTACCGAGGCCCAAAATATAAGTAATAGTTACATCAGCCAGGGCGGGGGGGGGGGGGGGGGTTGTGCTGGGAAGGGCACATAAGAAGCAGGAGAAATCGCATATGCAGTGGGGCCCGGGGTCAGAACTTTACCATAATAACTCTGATCCCTACTTCAGAAGGGCTGTCTTCCTAGCCTGAAGATATAACAGAGCAGTTACTTTAACAGGTGGAGCTGCTTGGCATTTATGACTGTTCTGGAGGCATCTTTATCAAACAAAGAACTGATCCCTGCTTCAATTCTCTTTTCAGAGCCAGCAAATGCACACATCCAAGTCACTATGGCCTCGAGCAGGCCAACAGGATCGAGTACTTATCACTGTCCTGTGAAATCATTTTCGTTTGACTTAATAGGGATAAAGAATTTTGAATGGAAAGGCTTTTCACCTGCCAAGTGAGTTCACCTTTCCTTCGTTTTCCTTTCATCCCGAAATTAGAATTCTTCATTTGTGTATGGGCGAGGATGCTCACCGCTGACACACTTCACATGTCTCACTCTGGAGATGTTCTCCTAGGGTAGGTAGGAGCACCATGTCCTGATGAGCTGAAGGGCAGAGTCCTACAAATGCCAGTGCTAGAAACTTCCTCCAGGGGGTCTTGACCACGAGGCTGGCAGGGCCCCTCCCAGGGATCTGACTCAGAAAGCCTCCGCTGCGGTTGCAGAATTTGCATTTCTAACAAGTTCCCAGATGGTGCTGACGCTGCTGGTCTGGGGACCACACTTTGAGACCCACTGAACTCCTCTAATTCTGCTGATGGAGAAACTGAAAGTCAGAGAATGTGTCAAGAAAACCTACACGTCTCCTGTGTGTCTCCTTCATGCTCGCTCAACTACCACCTTCACGATGCTTCCGATACCAGAGGTGGCGGGATGGTGGGGAGGGGGTCCCCCCCAAGCAATTCTCTGGGACACCAGCTGGTTGTCCTACAATGTAACTCAATTCTGACACTATCTTCCTGGACATAGCCTCAGTCCCTCCAGAGTACTCCTCTCCTGCCCACTTCAGACTCCGGTCTCAAGCCACCTGTCCTTCTGACCCATAGGCTGTACATTGGAGGTTTCCACGACCCCCTCTTTGGGATTGATTAATTGGCTAGAGCAGCTCACAGAACCCAGGAAAACAGTTTACTTTCTGTTTACCAGCTGATTATTAAGAGGATATGATTAAAACCAAACAAAACACCCGGATAGAAAAGATAGGCAGGGCAAGGAATGTGGGGAAGGGCCCAGAGCTTTCATGCTCCTTCTGGGCACCACTCTCCCAGCACCCCAACGTGTTCACCCATACAGAAGCTCTCTGAACCCCCATGTTTTGGGGATTTTTAAGGAGCCTTCATCACATAGGCTGGATCAATCATGAATTCCTTCACCAGCTCCCCTCCCCTCTCTGGAGAATGGGGGTGGGGCTGAACATGCCAAGCTTCCAATTGTGGCTTACTCTTTCTGGAAACCAGCCCCCATCCCTCCCGCCCCGGGGAGCCCTCTGGGAGCCCACCCAGAGTCACCTCGGGAGAACAAAAGACATTGCTATCACCCAGGAAATTCCAAGAGATTTAGGAACTCTGTGTCAGAAACAGGGGTCAAAGACCAGATATTAGAACAAAAGATGCTCCCAGTGCTCTTATCACTTAGGAAATTACAAGGGCTTGGGGAGCTCTGTGCCAGGAACCCGGGGCAGAGCCCAGTATATATTTTATCTATTACCTCACAGCAAGTGACTTACGTAAAATGATAAAAATTCCTGGTAATCCAACCCAGGTTTTAGGGGAATATAGTGAACAGGAAAGAAATAAAGAGCTATGGAGATTCTCGAACCAAGGTCCTCACAATTAGTGGGTTCATTGATAAATAGGAGACATTTTATCTGGTTCTTACAACCCTCTCCCTTCCCCCCTCGTCCAAGCCTGAGAAATGCCACCAAGGATGGGGATTCAGGGGTCGCGCCAGCAGCAAAGGAGGTAGAAGTAGGCGTTGAGGGTCTAACAAAGTCCTAAAGGTCCTTGCCAGGCAGAGGCAGGTACCACTCTGACTTATGTCTCCACTCACTCTGCACGGTTCTCAAGCAGAGGGCAGAGCCATGGGAACCAGTGAGCACTCTGCCCCAGCCTCCTTAACCTCTGCTCCATGACACTTGCAAAAACATGGTCCTGCAGATCAGCTCCGGAGAGCCTGCTCCACCTGTCCGCTCTCGGTACCTCTGCAGGGATAGCTGCTTCGAGGAAATCATCTGACTCTCAAAGGAACCGCGGCCGGCCTCCCTCTCCCATTGTAACCCTGCCATGTGCAGGCTGTACTCTGGGAGAATGATGGCTGCCCTTGTGGGACTCACAAGGCTTTGAACACGTTGGGGAGGGAGGAAAATGAAACAAAACAACAGCCTGCCTGTTTACCATAGAGGGCTTAATGGGTTTAATGAGAAAGAGCAGGAAGTCTGTGCGCTTTCACTCTTACTTGTCAGCACCATGGCGAAGAGTCTAAATGGAGAAAGACTCTGGCTCGGCATCCTTGTTTTGTTGTCCACACCCCCACCCCCACCTCCCTTTTAAGAGGAATGTGTTGGGAGAGGAGAAGTAAGCCATCAGCTGGGGCCCTGGCCATCAATGATGTCAGTTATTGAGCTGGAGATGCATTGTTTAGGCATTAAGAGTTCAGAGGTCAAGTCTCTCTGACTGTTTATTACACCTAGGGCCCAGAACACTCTAGACATCTACAATTATTAACTGAGATTTCATTACAGAATTCCTTTCCATGGACCTCCTAATGATCGATTATTACAAAGATGGAAATGTCCTGCTTTGCGAGAAGCATGATCTTGAACCCCACCAAAAAATAATAGTTCTGCCCTTCGGTTCAGTGAGATGTCAAAAGAAAATTATCCCAGAGCTGCTAAACAACCGGGTGTTACTTTAGAGCTGTGAGTTCTAAGCTTGCTTCAGTTTCTCCTTCACAGCTACATAGAGAGGTCGTTTGTCTCTGGAGACTCGTGGTCACCATGTGACTAATGAGGAGGGTAAGATACTCATTTCAATGAATCCAAGCTTTAGCTGAGTAACTGGTAGTGGAGCAGAACTTGTAACAATAAGGGCGCCTGGGTGGCTCAGTCATTAGGCGTCTGCCTTCAGCTCAGGTCATGATCCCAGGGTCCTGGGATTGAGCCCTGCATCGGGCTCCCTGCTCAGCGGGAAGCCTGCTTCTCCCTCTCCCACTCCCCCTGCTTGTGTCCCTGCTCTCACTATGTCTCTCTCTGTCAAATAAATAAATAAAATCTTTAAAAAAAAAGACATGGAACAATAAATATTTCATTTTCTCGTATATCAGATATTTAGGGAAATATTCATAGACTCCTATTTGAACCAATTATCAAGCGATTTTTGAAATCAGATGGCTGGTGGATAATCATGGTGCACTGGCCTGAAGCCCAAGCTACAGCTCACCTGACCCCACTGCTTACAAGGCCAAAGGATGCAGACCCACAAAGGTCTTAGTTAAAAAGTTGTTGGAAGCTAGGGCTTCCAAGGTTGGGTCCCGCAGGACAAATTCTCTTTACTTGGCCTTCATTTCTGAGCTGAAGAGCCTGATTCAGAATTTTGCTAAAGCAGGGGCTCACAGAACAGGAGCAAACCCCATGCGGACCCACTGCCTCGTGCTAGGCTGTAAAGAGAGTTGAAACCTCACCCCCAAATGAAGTCCGGTCCTGTGGTTTGCATCCTTCCCCTGCCCTCCCCACCCACAACAACATGCACACAGGCGAGACTCTGATGCGGTTTATGTTTCCAAGGGTCATCACCTAACCTCCCAAGACTTGTGTAAAAATGCCCCTTATGAAACTCTTTACACATTTGGTTTTAAATTGTGGGAATGGCTGATTTACTTCCCAAGAATGTTTGGAGATCTTCCGAGCTGTGCTGGGATCCATAATTATCAACAATTGCTAAGGCAGCTTAACCCTTATGTAAAATATTGTGCGTACAAATGGGTTTATTTTGAACCAGTTCACGCTATTAAATTCGAGTCTGGTACAGGGTTTATCCCTAGGCACTGCTCAATAACAGCACAGTAGCAAACAATTCGGCTATATGTCTTCCTATTTGGTTGGCTCGTTTTATATCTTTGCATGTTTAAATAGGCAATGGGAGTGCTAATTAAAATGCAATCATGCAGATAAATTAGACCATGTTTCTAAAAGGTAAAATGAAAACCCTTTTGAGTTCAAAATCTTTGTGATATTCAAGGCAAAAGCACAGTGTGATACTGAGTACAGAGAAAATCTTTCATGATTATGGCATGTTTAAAACCAAAATTCGTTTGTTTTGTTTTGTTTTTAGATATACGGAACAGGCAACAAATTAATTACGAGTAATTTCTTATGGGAGTCAAGACTCAAGGTTTCTAGCAAAATATTCAAGTTGTAGGTCAGTCTGAATAATCTGTATGGTCCATGTTCTGCCTATAAAGTGGGAAGTATAATGTGTATTTCAAAGCCTACGTCAATCGTCAATCTAGGCACCAGGGTGATCTCAAAACCTACAGTCAAGCCTCACTCATTGGATTCTCCATTTTACCTATTGCTTATCCATTCACAGGTGAACTTCACTGCCAGCAACCAAAGATAAAACAATACACTGACGTCCGTAAAATATTTTCTCTCTCTGGGCTTCAGTTTCTTCCCCCTGCAAAATGAGCTCCGGTAAGGCATTGTTGACTGCTTTTGATATTATAAAGTGTTTTGAGAATTTGATAAAAGTCATTTACACTGTTCCAAAAAAAAAAAAGCAACAACAACAGTAGGTGTGCATATCCCCACAAAATTGTGCACATGCATCCACTAACCCTCTGATACATATCTTTGGACCTCCATCCAGTTAAGAACTCCAGCATGTGACCCAGCAAGCCCACTTCCGGGTATATATGCAAAGAAAATGAGAACTCCAGGTCCCTACAACAATGAGATGGCATACGTCTTTATCTAGGACTTTGTCCCAGGCTCTAACCCATCCCCTTTGGCTCAAACTGTGCACTACAAATTAATCTTTGCAAAACAAAACCCCCAAAAAACATATAAAAATCCGTCTCTGCTTCAGTATGAGAGCCTTCTGCTGCGTACACCATTTACAAGCCAGGAAATAACTAGAAACCCTTTAAGTAATACAACCAGTCTGGTCTAATTGAAAGCATTACAGTCTAGAGTTATTGTTTGCCCACTCTCTCCTTTTAGAAAGCGTGTCCTTTATTTCAAGGTGACGATTTCTCCCATAGATTCCACCTGATTCCACCTCAGAGGAGTTCTGAGCCTGAACAGGTGTCAAAAGGAGGTCCTGCTTGGGTGCTTGCTTCTCACCCCTCAGCTTTTGATCCAGAGCCTCTCTAAGTGCTAAAGCTCTCACTCTGAACTACCCTCTCCCCACGTCTGTTCTCAGACAACATTTCCCCAGAAATGTGCCAGAAAACAACATGTTCCATGGACAGAAGAATCTGGGAAATTCTGCACCTCAGATACTCCCAAAGCATTTTGTCCTATTAAAGGTACTGAGAAGTCTTTCATAAACAAATCCATTTAATTTTGTTTTCCCAATATTTTAAAAACTTATGTGATCTGGGGCACCTGGGTGGCTCAGTCGGTTAAGCATCTGACTTCAGCTCAGGTCATGATCTTGGGGTCCTGGGATCGAGCCCCACTCCAGCTCTGTGCTCAGCGGGGAGTTGGCTTCTGCCTCTGTCCCCCCCACTCCCACCTCGCTCATGTGCTCGCGTGCTCTCTCTCTCTCAAAATAAAATCTTTTAAAAAATAAAAATAAAAACTTACCTGATCTTAGAATCATTTTGTTCCTACGATATTATTATTAGAGCACACTAGGAGAAAATCAAAGATCTGGTTTCTACCACATCCTCAGCCAATGGACTCTCAATGAGCTTAATTGAGATTCTCTGTTTACCTGGGTTCATTGCTCATCCCTTTCATCTAAACGTCATTTAGTCCAAAGACCACTTAGGTCTTTCACAATTTTGCTTGCTAGTATTGTCAAGCCACCTGGGTCCATCCTCCTCCACTAACAGTTCATACCCACCCTCCCTTTTGGAACTCACGATGCATATGTATGTATAAAAAGACGGTCACCAGGGGCGCCCGGGTGGCTCAATCGGTTAAGCGTCTGCCTTCAGCTCAGGTCATGATCTCAGGGTCCTGGGATCGAGCCTCACCCACGTCGAGCTCCCTGCTCAGGGGGGGGAGTCTGCCTCTCCCTCTCCCTCTGCCCCTCGCCTGGCTTATGCTTGTGCACTGTCTCTCTCAAATAAATAAATACAGTATTTAAAAAAAAAAAAAAGACGGTCACTGTCCTGCCCAGGAGATAGGCCCCATTGTCTCTCCTTCAAATGTGTTTAGCATCTTAGCAGTTTGGAGCCAAGAGAGCCCCTAGATATCACCCAATCATTTTCTAACATTACAAATCAGAGAACAGACCTGAGAGGTTACCTGACTTGACAGAAATGAGACCAGAGTGCACACTTCCTGATTCCCGATCCAGTGGCCCTAGGAAGTAACTCAGACTAACCAGAGGCACATGAGATTGATACATAACCAGAGAGTAAACTTACTGATTTGCAAGGAGGAGTGAGATGTGTCTGCCAGACCAGTTATCTAGAGACAGACCTACCCAGCAATGAAATTACAGTTCAGTGCTTTCCTGATGAGGATGGGCCTCGAGGCTGGAGGAGCAGTTGGATTTTCTTAAGGAATTGATGCTCTGAAGAGCATATGGGATGAGGAGTTAGGAAGCGGATCCTGAGTCTGATTTTCTCACTACAAGATGACGACCTCATCAGGCTTTCGTTGCATCACGGACTATCTGACAGGAGATGAGACAGTTACCCTCCCATCCCTTCCAGCTCTACATTTTAGGATTCTGTGATTCTGAGTTCTGTCCTTTAAATGACTCTGCCATCATGTCTTCAGCATCCCTTTTTATGTTAAGACACAAACCCTTAGCCCTTGGTCAGAGGTTCTTTCAATGCGTAATCACCCAGTTCTTGGCGCGGGTCCTCTTTGTCCTCACAAGGTCATCAGATACATCTTCTCAGTATTCTCAAATAAAAGGCTCATTTAAAAAACAAATAAAATAAAATAAAATAAAATAAAATAAAATAAAATAAAAAACAACCTAGGTTTCCGCAGCTGCTCACTTGATCTCGAATAAATATTAACGTCCCTGTCTCTTCCCGGAATCCCTGAATTAATGTAGTTGCCTCATACTCACCAATATCTACTCATTCTACTTCACAGCCAGACCTCAGGCTCCCAGGGAAGCCAGAATCACACGGTGGCGTCTAGACTTCTCCATCGGGGAGGCTCCGCAGCTTCCTGCAACACCGAATCACAGTGTCATTAGGCTCAGATTATGATGACAGGGTCTCCTAATTCAAGTCTGTGATAGTGCTTTTAAATCACAACAACTACTAAACCACTTCATTTATTTAAAGAATGTTCACTGCCCCCAGGGCCTCTGGGCACGGGTACAAAATGCTGCTATTGAGAAGTGGCCACAGCAGTTCTCCCTGATCAACTAGCTGCTCATTATCACACTCTTACCAGTGACGTTAAGTACATCAACAAAGATGAACTATAAGAAACATATGATTCTTGTTCACACTTACATAAAATAGTGACAGTGCTGTTAGTAATTAGTTACCAGATCCTCGATTGCTTTGTTCTTTGGCATTAGTAATATGCCACTTGAAGTTTTACACCAAATTAACATTACCCACATTCGACTGTTTTCAAGCCCCTTGAAAATGTGTGATCCTTCCTCATAAGCAAAGACATGCGCCTGACACGGAGACGTGGACCTGGAATGGTTTGCTTGCAGCCTCGAGTGAAGAGTGTGCCGTGCATGATCCATCATGGTGCAGGAACGTTGTTAGCAATTGTCCACAATTAGGAACGATTACTTCACTATTTGAAGCTAACTCTCCTGTCTGGGAAATAAGTTTATTAACACATAGCTCTGTCAAACCATCAAGCCTAGCAGATTAAGGTGAGTGAAAGCGAACTCCGAAAGCAACCGAGCGAGGCTCTTACTCAACCGGGACTCACTCTGATCCCACAGTCGGCTCGTAGACAGAAACAGAATGCCAGATTCTTCGGGATTAAAGAGTTTTGTAATCAATGCTGCTAACACCCTTAAATTCAGTTTCTATTCTTCTATTTGTAGGAAGCCAATGATATCTATTGATACCTGAACTCTTTATGAAGATGAGCAAGGTGGTAAGCACATAAATCACTGTCATTTTAAAGAAGAAAAAAAAACCGCTTCTGGAATAAAGAGGATTAGTGTAGACCAGGCAAGAATCTCAGAACCAGGCTCCAAATTCTGCTCCCCAGAAGTGGGCATCTACTGTCTCCAATTCTATCCGGAATAACTATCACCACCTTTGTCTTATGGATGACCCTGTGGACAATGTTTATATAAAACCTAAGGATTTTGTTTTGTTTTGTTTTCCACTGTCTCTATACATCAAGTGTTTTCAACTGCCACTGTAGCTAGAAAACTGGATCTAAATCTTCCCACTGGTTAACATTTCTAAATCCATCTGAAACTCCCAGATCCTTGACTACCCGCTTCCAATTGAAATATGAATGTTTCAGTTAGCTCTCTGGCTGAGGGCGTACACACCGAATCCAGAAACTCCAGATTTTGCCACAGGATTAAATATTTCATGTGCTGTAAGTGCAGATCCTAGAATTATATTTAATCTTTTCTTTCCCATGTCCTACTTGAGTCAAATGCGGTGTCGTTCTTGTTCTCATTGATGGGCTCACCGTGCTGTCCTTCATGTATGGAAGTTCTGGTTCATTAGCAGAAAAACGAGCTTCTCAGGGTTTTAACCAGGAAAGAGAGACTCCATTGTTATCAACCCTCATTCCACCAAATTCCTCTTGCAACCATATGAAAGATGAGTGCTTGGACTAAAGGGGCCCCTCTGTTAAACTAGAAGAGATGTGGGGGGTTTGCCTTAAATAACATGAAAGAAATTTAAGTCCATGACCTTTGATTCTTAATATCATGGTCTCATAAACAAAAGTAACCATCCCAGATATTAGAAGAACGCAACTCAACATTTACGGGGAAATAGTACCTTCAGTATTTAGCTAAAGAATGTATTCTAGACTCTAGTAAGTTTTTACTATGTTGGCAAACAGAAAAGAACCATAGGATTGGTAACAAATGTTTTGCTCCTGCAAGTAATTACTTCACTTAAAACAAAATACTCGACTTTTTTTTTTTTTTTTTTTTTGCCTTCCACAATGTGAAATCTCCGATCCTTTGGATAAAAGGCTTCGATGATCTGTTGTCTCTAGCCAGAATGACTGCATATGTTCAATCATATATCAGTTTCATCAGCCACCACAGAATAGGCACATATGACAATAAATCATTTTGGGAACTTCCTGAATCCCAGCCAACTTGTAGACAATAAAAGATCCTGCTTGTAAAGGCAGCTATAAAAGTTAATTTCATACAGGTTCCCCGGCACACATGCCATGGTTCAGTTCCAAACAGATGTGATCTTGGAACAGCAATGGAAAATGGCATGAAGCATTTTCGCTAACTTTCCGTATCCAGGAGATTCAAATATTTCGTGTTTTCTGTAACCTTCAGTCATTAACACATTGCAGCAGGTATGAAAAATGAATTCTTCAAGCTTTTCTAAGGCCTAAGATACCATTGTTCCAGTCTAAAATATTCCTCCACATTGGAAAGATTATCCATCAAGCCAGACACACAGAGACTGAGAAAATCCTCACAGAGCAAAGTAACAAAGACAAAAGCAGACATGTGGGCCTGCATTCTGAAAGAATCTCTTGCAACAAGAACTTTTCTTCATTTCCTTATTTGCCTTTGCCTATAGATGCCCTAGCGGATAGCTCCAGAGCCAGCGAGGTACCCCACTCCCTCCCGGCTCTGACAGCAGAAGGGATTTGAAGGAAGGAGCTGCTGAGGTTGAACTTGGGCCACATACACCAATTACACGAATTGATTTCAAATTTTTCTCTTTGTCAAAGATCGCACTTTGTCCTTGCTCACTAAGGCCATGATAAACTCTTTCCCTGCCCCTGCCAAGGACCGCTGCGCATCCTCATACATTCCTGAAATTCCCCCATGGCCGTAGGCTAACACCACGCTTCTCCCGATTTTAAACAATAATTGATTTCCTGGGATGTTGCACATTTATCTGAATTTTTGTAACGTGAGCCGTTCCCTATATACGAGCGGAGCTCCGTGTTCACGGGTCTCTGGAATCAATTCGCAGCCAAAATGACCAATCCTTTGGTTTATCTGTTGCTGGAATGGGGATTTTCAAACTGTGGTAAAGATACCCTCCCTCCACAAAAGCCCTGCTGAGCTTGAGACCACAGGGCACAATTGAAGTCCGAGAAATTGTCGCACAAAGAGGTGCTGAGGGCTGAGGGAGGGCGCCATTAACATATTAATCATACACCTGGAATTAATTAAAGCCAACCTAAGGATTAAGGTGCTCCAGGCCAACAGAAAGAAAAAAGTGGATTAATGATGTTATGGGGTAGATATTTATAGAATCACATCTTAGACCAGCAGACTGCTTCCAAATTACAAAGGACACTTTATATCCATTAGTTCATAATGAACATTGGGCCAACCTCAGAAATTTGTGAGGGGTTCTCCTTTTGAAGGTTTCAGGAAACAGGCTCAGTGACATTGGGTGGCCATCCCGAAAAGGAGAAAGGAGAAAAAGGCCACAATCCCAGGGTCATGGCCTTGAAAGGGAGTCCTGACTCCTCCCCAAGGGTATCACTCACACTGGATTTGGGATTGTGGTCCAGGGGGATTCGGGTCACACCAAAGATGAGGGAAATGGAGTTCTAGCAGTTCAGCTGCTGACCAGCTGTGGCCTTGCAAGTCCCTTTAAACTCTTACCTCCCCTTCTTTAAAGGCGAAGAGAATAGACTAGAAAATGAACCCTGAGGTTTATTCTACATGGGTCACAGTGGAGGTAGCAGAGCTGAACTCTTGTTTATTGGCAAAAGGCACCAAGAAATGTGTTTTGTGAGCCGTGGGTTGAAGGTACTCCCACTCCTGAGCTATGTTTTTATCATAGGTGCTTTGCGTTTTCAAGAAATAGGTATAAATATGTCAAACCATGGGTGGGGTGACCTCAAAGCCAGAGGATATTTGATCTTGTACCAGAGTGAAAGACAGAGCAGAACCCAGGACAGGCAAGTCAGGGAGCAGAAAGGCAAGAAATAAGGTCAGTCTCACGAGCCCCTGGGCAACACTCCGGCGGTTTCACCTGAAACCTGAGGTGGTTCTCAGTTTAGTGGTTGGTTTTCTTGGAACTAAGAGCAAGTGGTTTTGCTTCACCGAGCAGGTCAGAAACCAAATAACTGTACTGTGACCAGCCTGATCTTTGCCTGAGGAACTAAGCCGATTGTGGTGTCTCTCTCCAGACTCCTATGACCTCTACCTTTGACCACCTGGGCTAATACCCCAAGCAGGAATGAATCTCACATCCCCCCCCCCCCACATTTTGCAGTCTTCACTAGCCATCTATCAGGTGAGTATTAAAAGTCCCGCCTGTTTAAAAGGTAATCTGTGGCATTCCATAGAAGTAGGACAGATTTGATGTCCAGACTCTACTGTGAGAATGATTCCTTCATTTAGCAATCCCATGAAAACCATAGTCCTATTTTATAATAATAACTAGAACGTCTATAGCTCCTAGCAATTTCTCTCTGTCATTGTCTGCTGTCATTGGAACAGACCAATTTGCAAGATAATAGAGCTGACTTTGTTTTATCTTACTTAATGGGTCAGCTCTTAGGAAAAAAACTGGGTATCTTATAAATAATACTTTAGTGGCAGGAAGAGTTCTCATCTGGCTCCCAGGGCATAGCTTTCTACCTGACACAATAAGGATTATTGGTTTTCAGTCCATATTTTCATGTGGATTATATTTTCCATATGGATATATTTTCCATATATTCAGTCCATATCTAGAAAGTCCACACTTTCTAGAAGGTGTGGGCTGCAAGGAGCTCTTCCTTGTATACTCCAGGGTTTGAAATATGTCTCTTTTCAGCTCCTCCGTGGTTTCAGATTCTGGGTATAGCTCGATACGGTCAACATCTACATTCCTCTGCTGTGTCTAAACCAAAACCAGGTGGTATTAAACAACAATCCACCCTTGAATGCCCCTGAAGCACCCCCAAAGAGCAGCCGTGTTGGGTAAGAATCCAGCAGTGGGCTTCCCATTGAAAGAGAACTTCACACGGAGAAGAGATGAGCCATTTGTCCAGGCCACATTTGTCCAGGGATATATACTCATGGTTTTCAGACTCTCATTGCTCTATCTCACCAGCTCTGGGGGACAGTCATAAGAAAAGTTCAAAGGAAGGGCCTTTTGTATTGATTTTTCTATGGATCATAGGTTTCTTCTCATCTTGGAATTATTCTGTAGATAACGTCATAATGCCGTGGGCAACTCCTCCAAATGAGTCAATCTTGGTAACATGATACTCCGTTTTTAAAATATTGCCACCCAGGGGTGCCTGGGTGGCTCAGTCAGTTAAGCGGCTGCTTTCAGTTCAGGTCCTGATCCCAGGGTCCTGGGATCGAGCCCCACATCAGGCTCTCTGCTCCGCGGGAAGCCTGCTTTTCCCTCTCCCACTCCCCCTGCTTGTGTTCTCTCTCTCACTGTGTCTCTCTCTGTCAAATAAATAAAATCTTTAAAAATAAATAAATAAATAAATAAATAAATAAATAAATAAATAAATAAAATATTGCCACCCAAATACAAGATTTCTACAAGTTGGCCTCTCATCGAGGGAAAAGGAGGAAGTCACACAGAGGTACTGTGAGCCAGGAATCAACCATCACTGGATAGAGATTTTTTTTTTTTCTAGTTATAAAATGTATTTTATCACCGAAATAATCTCCTATGTCTTATACCTTGAGAAAGAAAATGAACCACGAAGATATCTAAAGACAATTCCAAATACTTAAGAAAGCTTGTGTTGTATCCAAAGGCATCTGGGCAGAGATTTGTAGAGCCCCAATCCAACCATTACAATTATTTTTGTAGTTTTATGTGATTAGTGGTTAAGCTTCAAAATGGCCAAGTTGATATCAGGCCATTCAAAGTTATTTCAAGTAAACTTACACTTAGTAATAGAATAGGCATAATAAAATCTAACATCCGTACAATACCTGACAGTTGATGGGGTGTTTTCCCACAACACATTTGATCCCCACAACCTATCTAAATTAGCTACTATTATCCTCCTTGTATAGATTAACACTGTGGCTGAAAAAAACTCAAATACGGGATTCACACTCAAGTCACCTGAAAATCTAAGTCAAAATCTAAAACTCCTTTAATTTTGCCACAAAGAGATCTCAGCAGTGCCAGATCAATTTACAAAATGTATTGGGGAATCATAAGTTGAATACAGAGTAATTTTACATTTCTGAAATTGTGCATGCACTAGTTTTAAAATGGGTAAAACATCATCCTAAAAACCAAGAGGATTAAGTACTGAACACGATGTATTTGGCAGCTCTCCTCAAGCTTTAATACTTTGCGCAATGCTGTATCCATTTATGATGTATTCCCAAAAACCAACCAAGAAGACTTCAGTTCTCTGGGGCAAACACCTTTTGCCTCTCCGAGGGTTTGCCTCTGTATCCCTCAGGCGATTTCATCATCTCACTCTGTCTCTGTCTCTAATACACCTCCAGAGGAGTAGAGTTCAGATTCTGGGTATAGTTCTATACAGTCAACATCTACAGGGTTATGGGTGGTTTGCAAATAATATTCAGCAACCACTGCTTCTGCCCCCTGAAACCTCCTTGGAAGAGAATGAATCACCCCACTGATCACCACACCAATGCCACCTCGAGCTGCCCTGTTAGGGGCGTAGCAAGGGAAGGCCAGGAATAGACTTGCCCCAGAGAACGAAGATGTTTGGCCAGTAATTGGCCATGAATAATTTGTCTCTTCCACTAGAATTTTAAAATGGTGGTTCGTGGTTGTTTTCCCCAACTCTTGGGGTAGTATCTGGTAAGGAATAAGGGTTAAATTAATGTCTGTTATAAGGGGAGGAAAGGAGAGAGGCAAGGAGGGAGAGAGAAGAGGAGGGAAGGAGGACGGAAGAGACAGTGGCTATGCTTCTAAGACGATCTCCGGGAAAACAGATGAGAGATAAACAGGTTCAAGTGTGTAAGCTTTTAAAACCACTTTTATCACAATGTGCCACTTCCTGGGGACTTTCCCTCCTCCCACCTCCCTCCCCCTGTGTGGCTGGCATATCCAGCCTAGAAGCAAGAATCTCCTTCTACATCCATCTGTCACTGTGTCCAGTTTCCCTAGGCTCCCTGCCTTGGCCTCTGAAGGAGGCCTTCCATCTTCCCTGAGCGTCCACACTTTCCATTCTGCCTACACCCTGGAGCTTGGCCTGTCTTTCCATCCTTGGCTTTGCCTGTGCTCCATAGGTTGGGACAGCCCAGCTCAGAAAACCAAGCCTGCTTCTTCTAGAGGCCACATGTTTTCTGTCGCACACCCCAGCCTCCACCAGGTTGGTGGGGGGGGGGGCAGGGGAGCAGTTCTTTCCAGTTGACAACAGGCTCCTTCCCTGACATTCTCCCAGATTGGGAGTATTAAATGGGTCAACCACAGGGCATGTTTTGGCAGGGTCATTTCATTTGCTTATGAGGATAACATTAGCCCCCTTTCAAAGGAAGAAAGGAAAGAAAGGGAAAGGGAGAGGAGGGCTAGGCAGGGAAGGGGAGGGAAGGGAAGGCGCTTAGAGAAAATTTAGCTTAGGGACTATCAGAGGCTATTTGTCCACCGATATTTATTCTCCCCATTTTATTTTTTATTTATTTTTTTTTAAAGATTTTATTTATTTATTTGACAGAGAGAGACACAGCGAGAGAGGGAACACAAGCAGGGGGAGTGGGAGAGGGAGAAGCAGGCTTCCCACGGAGCAGGGAGCCCGATGTGGGGCTTGATCCCAGGACCCTGGGATCATGATCTGAGCCGAAGGCAGACGCTTAACGACTGAGCCACCCAGGTGCCCCTCATTCTCCCCATTTTAATAATGCAACTCCTAAATTGTACCTGGGCCTAGCCCGTCAGCTAGAGACTACATTTCCCAACCCCCCTTGCAGCTTTGGTGGCCATGTGATCAAGCTGTAGCCAATGGGATGTAAGCACTAGACTATGAGCCCTGCCACAGGTCACAGTCCTGGCTCTTTTGCTCCTTCCTGCTGAGTGCAGCTCTAGCCACTGCCTTGCCTCCAGCCTGTCTGCTGACCTCTGGATTGTTACATAAGAGAAGAAACTTCTATCCTGTTTATATCACTGTGTTTTGGGATCTTTCTGTTTTAATACCTTAGCCTGTGCCCTAACAAATACAGAGGATCAGGACTTTCATGTCACAGTCCTTAGCTGGGCATTCACCTAAATTGTGATTTCCTCAGGTATCTCATTCGAGTGAGTTTTTAATTGTATGTCAATCAATGTACTGATTACGGATTTCTGAGGATGTGTTCAACTCAAGGCACCCTGCGTGGCCCTCGACATATGTGACATTATCCAGCTCTCAGGAAGTGTGTCATCTAGTCATGAAGACCAGACAGACACAAAAATACCACGACGCAGCTCTGTGCTTTGTCAAATGCCATCCAAGTGGCATCAGTGGTGAGCATACAGGGGCATGGCTCCCATCTTCATCAATAACACTCTGCCCGGTCCAGAGGCCTCCTAATTTGACCTAAGATTTTGTGGTGTTTGAATAAGTTTTCCCTTCCCCAGATCACTTAGTTTTCCTCTACCTCAAATTTTGCAATTATGAAATGCCCGGTGTGCTATCGATGTCCTTATGCCCTTGACTTTATGGCCTGGAATTCCCAACCTCTCCAATATGCCTTCCCCTCTCTGGTCCTAGGGCATGTGGAAGTGGGTCTGGGCCATTGCATAGTTTCCTTCTATGTCACGCATTATTAATGTTGGAGATAATTGCTTAGCACCTCTCTTCTTGCCACCCAAGTAGCAAACCTTGCATTCTTGTATTGGTCACTGCTGTGCCTCATGCTGAATGATTGCTTTCTGGGAAACGAGAAAAGGGGCTGGGCAAATTGGCCTGGCTGCCCAGGCACCAGGGCCAGAAAAGAAGATTAGCAGGCCTGAATAAAATCAGGACATGAATTGATGAAATGAGGAGCAATATAGATTGATTCTCATTCTGTCATTGGCAAGTGAATCTAGAGCTATTTTCTAAATGAATCAAATTGTTTCATTGTTCACCAGAGGCAAGAGTAATATCTAGCTCCAATATTGACCAATGGTAAACAAAACACACACACGTGGAGTTCTATCTATTACTTCGGATTAATGACATCTCCGAGCTAGTTATATGGCGGTATGGGAGCCATGTCTAAATATTAGGTGAATTGGAGAGCAATCTCCTTCATCTCCTCCATCTAGAGGGAACATCTGTGATACAAACAGAAGTCATTTTGTGGTAGAAGTTGTGCCCAACTACTACTTTCCTACAAGTCTCACTTGTCGAGTGACAGTATTTTCAGGTGTAAAAAATGGGACAGCGATGCAGGCATTCTCTGAAAGTTACTGATAAATGAAGGTGCCTCGCATACTGCCTGACCCAGAGTCATTCATCATTCGTTGTTAGCACCATCAGAAGCGGACATTACAAAACGCTAACATTTGTTCGAAAATGAAAATAAGATCCTAGACTGACGTGGAGGGAAGGGCTGCCAGAATATGATATGTGAGACTAGGAAAAGGATTCGGGGAATGAACCTACATCCTCTGAAGAGGAAAGATTTCAGGCAACCTGAGAAAACTGGTGAAGATGCAGCATGAAGGGACAGAGAAATGGGTAAGAATGCTCAGAAACCAGAGAGGATCTCCAAGGAGGCGAGCCCTGGAGAGAAAGAAAATAAGTCATTGGGTTTTCCTATGGGCAGGACATGGGCGCAGTCGTGGCCTGACAGACTCAAAAGGCTGCACAGGGATGATTTTCAGCCACACACGAGGGAGAGGCCTGCAGAATTCCCCCGCGATCAAGATGGAAACAGGGCAAAAGGCAAACCGATGAGGGGAACCTGGAGAGACATACAAAAGCCTGAGGTAAATTACATAAAAAATAATCTAAGAGTCCATATTCCTGCAACTTGCTAAACTGGTGCAGAGCTGGCCCCTTGAGATTTGCATAGGTCGCGGTAAGATCACTGTGGAAGCTGACAGCTTGTGTAATGTCTCAGAGACGGCAGCATTGAAAGGGTTGGGGGCCGCTGGGGGCAAGGACCTACACTCTCTGTGGGGAGAAATAAACTGTAATTCTAAGGACCAACCGTGGGGCCCTGGGAGACTCCGTGTCTCCTCCCGCCTTGTCCAGCAACACTCCAGATTCTGCTCTCTCCGCCCACCCTGAGCTGGAGAACTGTACCTTTGATTTGTACCTTTTCTCTAAGAGAATAGAAGATTGGGGCATCTGGGTTTCAAACTGTGGACAACACTTAAGTCAAGGAGGAAATATCCACCTCTGGCCACAAACAGCCCACAGACCAGACCAGTGACTCCTCCAAGGGCCTCAAGAGCTCCTGATCATTAGAGATGGAGAGAGGGAAGAAAAGCTCTCCCCGAACCCCCGACTTCAAGGTCACAGCCACATCTACCATCAGGTGCAGCTCTGCTTTGCTTTTTCTCAAAAAGCAGGCAGAAATCCTACACCATCCACCCCGCCGGCCTCCGGCTTGTGAGCAGAGCTGGAGGGACCTTCCCCGTGCCCGCGCCTCGTGGGCATGGGAAGGACAAGGAACCTCTCAGGACACAGAAGCATGATAAATGGTTCCCCCTCCAGTCTCCAACCAGATAGAGCCGCCTCCAAACCTGACCCTGGCCAGCACCCCACACCCCCATCCTCGCAGAGCCTGTCCCTGAGCCCCATACCCCATGGAGGAAAGGGACAAGGGAAGACAGCCCTGCTGCCAGCAACCTAACCCAGACCCAGGCAGAACTGCAGTGTGACCCACATGGGGCATCCAGATGGCTCTTTTTCGGCTTGGGAATGTGCTCGCCTCAGAGAGCCCCGAGCTCCAAGGCAAGAGAAAGTAATTGTCGCTGCAGGCAAGCATCAGCCCCGCTCTCCTGGTCCAATCTCAGTGGGACTGAAAGACCACAGTGCACCCTTGCTTCCCTGGCCCCTCGGACAGCTCAGAGCCGTTTATTTTCCTTTGCTCAATCTCCCCTTTCTGCCACCGAGACCGCGTGAAGTCGGGAAATCTGTGCTCAGCACAGGACAGAAAGAACAGAGAGAGGAAGAAGCCGGCACAAAATGTTTTCTCCAGCGTGCTGCCTGGGGAGCCAGGCCTTGACTCTGACATGTGCTGGAGGTGTGGTGTCCAAAGTAAACCTTTGAACTCTTTTTTTGGAACCTCCAAAAAGACCCTGCACATCAAAGGGGATCCGATCCCTGCTCCGTGCGTTGCAGGCATCATTAAGCATTTTGCATGAATCAACCACCTTCTGAAAAAGAAAGGAAACCCAAACTCAAAGCACATTGCCAGCCCGTGGACCCGAACATGGCCCCGAGCACATGCTCACCACATGGCTTCTTCCCCCGGCTCAGTGCAATCAAACCCTACAGACGCGCCCGGGCTCCGTCACCCAGCGGTCACGGCCACCCAGCGGTCACCGCGGAGCTGCCCCTCCGCAGCCCCCCAGGGTGGATACAACGGGGCTGCTTGTTGGAGCTGCTGTGGCCTCTCACTCGTGCCCGCCTCCAGGGAGCCCACATGAGCTCTGACTCCAGTCACGAGGGGAGCCCTGCCGGGCCGCCCCACCCCAAAAGTCAGCACAGGATGCCGTTTAGGGCTGAAGAGGGAGTCCTGTGCGAGCTCTCTGGCACCGTGCCCAGAAAGCCACATCTTATGCGAGCGCCCGCATTTGGTGGACACAGCAGAGAACTCCCGTCCCCGAAAGAAGGCAGAACAGAAAGCAGATCCGGAGTCTCGAGACTCTTCTGCGTCTACCTCGGGGAACCCACTCGGTGGGCCACGGGCAGCTCTGCTGATCAGCCGTGGTTGAGCTGGAACCTCGGAGGTCACCGCTGCCCCCGCAGCTCCCAGACATTGGGAAGATACTGTCCTTCTTGGTCAGCCTGAAGAGGAAAGCATTTTCAGGCCCTACCCTACCAGGCGTGCCATCTGCAGACCCGCAGCTGGAGCGATCATTGGAGGGCAGCAGGCAGTGGCCCGGGGACGCCACTTGCATCCTCTCTGGCCACCAGCCACCTTCAAAGCTCTAGGAAGCTATTCGACCCTGCAATTTCACTGGAGGTGCATGAAACCGTTCTTAAGACAAGATGCTATCATTCTTGGCAGTTGTCTTTTTTAAAGTCATTTTCTCTGGTAAGCAAAGTTCTAGCTTCAAAAAAAGGGGAAAAAAAAAAGGTTTAAAACTGCTAAGGCAAACCGATTGGTAAGAGTTTTAATTAGCAGTTCAAAAACTGCCCACATTCTGGGTTTTTAATTAATAGGCACAATTTTTGTTGAGTTCTACTTCAGTAGGAGCTATATAAAACCAGTGAGTGGGTGACATTATTCCATTCAAAAAAGATCTATAAAGGAAAAAAAAAAAAGCCAAATTAGGAGGAGCAGAGAAGACAAATGAAGTGTTTCTCTGGGTTATACCTTTATAAATAAACACTGTTATCTAACACCTCTTGCCGGAAGCCCTTCGTCCCATGACCAATCAACCCCTTGAACTATTTTAACACCTTGACACACTGACACTTGAGTCCAGACACTGGGGATCCCAGCCAGATACCTTCATTCAACAACTTCTGACTCAGCATACTCCGTGCCAAGCGCCAGGCAGGTACCCAGGATGCTGAGATGAAAGAGCAGGCCCCCATCACCCAAGCAACTAAGTCTTCTACAAAATAATCACATAAGTAATAAAAATGCGACATGACTGGACTCCAAACACCCCAAGCACAGAAATGCTATCTTGTCTGCTTCTGTATTCCCATGATCCAGGCAAGGTCTACACAGAAGAGGCAATTGTTAAATGTTTGTTGAATGACTGCAGGGTGAATGATGGGGGCCCCCGTGTGCCCCCAATAAGGGCACAAAGGAAGGATGATCAACTCTTCCCGGGTAGATAAATCCAGATGCCAGTTGCCTGTTCATCAAGGCAAGGCCATTCCAAGAGTTCTCCATGGCATCTGTTCTGATGGCTCAGAGCCCCCAAAAAGACCAGTTGTTAAATATCTTGGCCATCTTCCACAAGGATAGAAGTGGAACTCTGGAGCTGGGTCTTAAAAACCAAATGGGAGTTTCCCAAACAGAAAAACTGGTAGGGGCATTATGGACAGAAGGGCAATCCAGACACAGACAAAGAAAACTGAAATTTACCAATAAACTGGGGTACTCTCAAGAGGGAGACTGGGCTGACACACTGGAGCCAAAACCTACAGAGCATAGTCTGCCACGCACAGGAGTAACACCCTTACCCTGAAGGTGATGAGGAGTCATCAGAAGGCTTAGACAGAAAGAGGCTACTACTTTGATGAGAAAAGAGAGAGAACCGGTTGGGGGGGCAGGGGACAGGTTTGAAGGTTAAGAAATGGGCAAGTGGAAAGTTATGTGAGGTTGGAACCAAGGAGGGGACCTATGGATATGGGTATATCTGGGAGGTAGGCTATCCTCAGATGAAACGCAGGAACCCCTTAGACATGAAGGAGGAAAGAAGAGCTCAAAATAGCTTCTGGCTTGGGCAACTTGGGGGTAGGGGCTGGGGGGGATTCTACGAACATGATAGGACACAAAGGAGCCCGGGAAGGCTAGAGCAGAGACATGTTTCCCATGATGGTCACTGCTTTTGCCAGGACAGATGGAGTGATCCAGCATATGTCCTAGAGTTCTAGAGCTCAGGCAGATCAGTCCTGGAGGGTGGACCTCTACTGGTCTGGGATTTGCATGGAGTTTTTTTTCCCCCACAGTCTCATGTAAATGCACACACATATACACACACACACACACCCTCCGGAATTTCCGGATGTGTCATCCCCCTGATGAGAACATGTCCACATTTGAAGAAAAACATGCTAATTCAGAAGACGCCACAGAAAGCAGAGCACAATGAGAAGGTGGGTATGACACCACAGAGTTAACATTATGACAAAGCAAACTCCAGGAACACTTCCAAATAGGGAGAAATGCTCAACCTTATTTCTCATACATGTTTCAAAGAGCTCAGCAAGAAACCCCAGCGCTCTTAGTAACCTCAAGGAACCTTTGCCCATTTAAAGCAGAAAAGAACTAATAATAATGAAAAAGAATCCTCCTTGGCACACATCATCCGTCTTAGCCCGGGCTCAGTTGCTCCATCTGAACTACCAGCAGGCTTCCAAAACACAGTGATGGTCCCGGTCAGACGTCTACCTGTGGAATTCTAAACAAGAGAACCTGAGCAATCAATAGACAGACTGCCTTATTCTCGCCTTCCCTTCGGATATTTTTCTTATAATCCTGGCTTCCCCAAGAACCAAGAAATTCTTACTAAATGTTCACATCAATTAATCGGCCCCAGATTCCGTGAATCCACTCCTGTTTGATGCACCCTGTAATTTCCAGGTGCAAAATAGAGCCTGGGGAAAAGTCCAAACCTATTTGGCTATAACATGGCCAAAGGGATCATCATGGTCAACTTACTCTTCCTGCAGACCTGCCTGTGATTCAAGTCAGCCCTAGTAGTCTCATTTTACTACCTGGCTGGGGCACAGAGAGAACAAGCAACTTCCATGAGATAATACAGCAAATTGTGAGAGCTTAGCCTTACGATAAGTGTTCCCAATTATAAGATGGTCAGGAGGGCGCCTGGGTGGCTCAGTTGGTTAAGCGACTGCCTTCGGCTCAGGTCGTGATCCTGGAGTCCCAGGATCGAGTCCCACGTTGGGCTCCCTGCTCAATGGGGAGTCTGCTTCTCCCTCTGACCCTCCCCCGTCTCGTGCTCTCTCTTCCATTCTCTCTCTCAAATAAATAAACAAAATCTTTAAAAAAAAAAAAATAAGATGGTCAGGAATCCCTGTCATTTAGAGAAGGTAGTTCCAGCCATCCCTGTGAAGAAGGTAGTCTGAACATGTATTACTAGACCAACTATTAAACCCCCTCCACTTCAATTCCAGTATGGACCCTAAGGCTAGCCAGGTGCACTGGCCAGGAGGAGGTACGGTGAGGAGTTCACAAGATCCTATGTGTTACAAATAGAGTTGATACTTATTATTCATGGTAGTTATGTTCTATAAAACTGGCACCAGGCCATTAAATATAGAACCACTGCTCCTAGGGGGAAATACAGGGTTAGATTCCTGCGAGCCTCTGGTCAAAACATTTCCATCAACCTGTCAATGCATAACCTTGTTTTATGTGTGTTTCTGTTTAAAGACACCTTATTTTATATATATATATATATATATGTATATATATATATATATATATATATAGTTGATTCATAAACTCGAACTCATGGTCAATAGCACTATAATTCATGCCTGCATAATACTTGTCTAACACACATATTTAACACATATCACAGGGACGCCTGGGTGGCACAGTCCATTGGCTCTTGGTTTCAGCTCAGGTGGTATTCTCAGGCTTGTGAGATCAAGCCCCACATGGGGCTCAGTGTGGAGTCTGCTTGAGATTCTCTCTTCCTCTCCCTCTGCCCCTCCCGTTCGTGCTCTCTCTTTGAAATAAATAAATAAATCTTTAAAAGAAAGGAAGGAAGGGAGGGAGGGAGGAAGGAAGAGGGAGAAGAAGGAAAGAGGGAGGAGAGGGAGGGAGGGAGGTGGAAGGGAGGAAGGAAGGAAGGAAGGAAGGAAGGAAGGAAGGAAGGAAGGGAGGGAGGGAGGGAGGGAGGGAGGGAGGGAGGGAGGGAGGGAGGGAGGGAGGGAGGGAGGAAGGAAAAGAAAGAAAGAAAGAAGAAAGAAAGAAAGAAAGAAAGAAAGAAAGAAAGAAAGAAAGAAAGAAAGAAAGAAAGAAAGAAAAAGAAAGAAAGAAAGAAGATGAAGAAAGAAAGAAAAAGAAAGAAGGAAAGAAAGAAAGAGAAAGAAGAAAGAAAGAAGAAAAAAAAGAAAGAAAGAACAGACGTATCGCAGCCTTCTTGCACTAGGAGCTTTAGACAGTGCTCCAGCATCATGCTTGGGACCATTTTTAACAGTGAAATCGCCAAGAAAAAGCACCCCAAAATGTGGGAAATGTGGACCATGAAAAAGAGACTTGTTCACAGTCTGAGAGCTGAAACCAGAAGGCAAAGCGTTGCCTTGTTCATGAACCTCAGCTGGAAATGGGCAGGTTAGGTGACTCAAATTTTTCACCACTCTGCATGTACACAAATGACTATGAAAGCACTCTAATTATTAATTTGGGGGTTATAAATAAATTTTAGCCAGTAGGCAAATTCCCAAATATAGATTTGTGAGTGATGAGGACTGACATAGGTTGTACTGAAGCTCTTTCCTGGAACCCAGCTATTCTGTAGGAGATATAAACTGGATGTTTAAGTACATCATCATTTAAAGCAGTTCATCTTCAAGGTCACTCAAGCCGTTTCTATTCCTTTTGGATTTTAGTATATACATATATATATACACATATGTGTATATATATATGTATGCATGCATATATATATAATTGTATGTATGTATTTTTTTAAGATTTATTTATTTATTTATTTATTTATTTATTTATTTATTTATTTATTATTTGAGAGAGAGAGAGCAGGGGGAGGGGCAGAGAATCTCCAGCAGACTCCCCACTGAGTGTAGAGCCCAACTTGGGCCTGGATCCCACAACCCCCAAGATCATAACCTGAGCCAAAATCAAGAGTCAGAAGCTCAATCTACTGAGCCACCCAGGTGCCCCGATTTTAGTATATTTTTAAAACAAAAATAAAAATGTGGGATCGAGTCCCGCATCAGGCTCCCTGCTCCTTGGGAGCCTGCTTCTCCCTCTGCCTCTCTCTCTCTCTCTGTCTCTCATGAATAAAATCTTAAAAAAAATAAAAAATAAAACAAAAATAAAAATGAAGACATGACCAACAGGTGATTAAAAATGCAGCACACTTTAAATGTTTATCTTTGACTAATTAGTGCCTTTAACTCACAGCACCAATATCATGTAATACAACTGCCACTAATCATAAGATAATGAAAGGATTTTTGGGGCGCCTGGGTGGCTCATTCATTAAGCATCTGCCTTCAGCTCAGGTCATGGTCCCAGGGTCCTGGGATCGAGCCTTGCATTGGGCTCCCTGCTCAGCAGGAAGCCTGCTTCTCCCTCTGCCCAACCCCCTGCTTGTGTTCCTGCTCTCCCTCTCTCTCTCTCCCTCTGTCAAATAAATAAATAAAAATCTTAAAAAAAAAAAAAATAAGATAATGAAAGGATTTTTAAAATACTCATTCATAGGCCATCCCAGGCAGTTTGGTCTGGCCGAGGAACACGAGTTTTAAGTCATATGATGACAATCACCATTTATCCCATCCAGATACTTCTGTGTCTGTAACCTCACTTGAAGAGAATCCCAATTTCTGTATTTGAAGCTGTCTGTGAACATGTGGGTTGGGCAGATGATTTTCCTGATCCTCCCTGTGACGGGCTCATACGTGGATGATGATCAAGGCCCTGAAGGGACCGTCTTAGTTCGTGATGCAGTAACAGAAACCTATTGTGTTATCTGCTGGCTGAATGGCTACAGAAGCCCTCAGAAAGAGGCTGGGACCTGGGGGGAGGAATGGTTACACAAAACCAGAGCTGAGGGCGCCTGGGTGGCTCAGCTGGTTAAGCGACTGCCTTCGGCTCAGGTCATGATCCCGGAGTCCCGGGACCGAGTCCCGCATCGGGCTCCCTGCTCGGCGGGGAGTCTGCTTCTCCCTCTGACCCTCCCCCCTCTCATGTGCTCTCTCTCTCATTCTCTCTGTCTCAAATAAATAAATAAAATCTTAAAAAAAAAAAAAAAAAAAAAACCAGAGCTGAGACTGCTTTTGGGCTGTGTCATCTCCCACATGGCCCTTCCTGCCTCCGGGCCTCAGTTTCCTCAAATGTAGCTAGAAGATCCTTTAGACCAGTGGATGGCAAACATATTCTGGAAGGGTCTAGATAGTACCTATTTTAGGTTTTATGGGCCAAGAGGCAAAACCAAGGATATTCAGAAGTATTTAGAGAACAAGAAAAAAATTAATTTCCACAATTTTTTTCAACCATTTTAAAATGTGAAAACCATTCTCAGTTCATGGGCAGTGCAAAAACAGTCAGTGGGCCAGACTTGACCTATGGGATGTAGTCTGCTGGCCCCTGCCTTGGATCGGATCATTGCTGTCCAAACTTTCTATAATGATGGAAATGTCTAATTGCATTGTGGCTATGCAAACTTGAGATGTGTCTAAGTGTGCCTGAGGAACTGAATTTTTAGTTTTATTTCATCTCCATGAATTAAATTTTTTTAAATTTTTTTTTTTTTTAAGTAGGCTCCATGCCCAGCATGGAGCCCAATGCAGGGCTTGAACTCACAATCCTGAGATCAAGACCTGAGCTGAGATCAAGATCAGATGCTTAACCACTTCCTCAGGCCCTAATAGTTTATGGTTCTATAGTTCACTGCATGCAAGAGCCTCTGTTTTATGAAGTTGGCAGATGTGGACAGGCTTTGGAGATTTTGTTCTCATTGGCATTGACTTTCTCTTTTCTAGTTTTCGACAAAGTCTCTAGTCTGCCATACCCATTCTAATATTGAATTCCAAACTGTGCAGACACCCCGATGTACCACCACAAACTCAAAGAGGGGCTACAGAAGATTTTAAATTAGGGGCGCCTGGGTGGCTCAGTCAGTTAAGCGTCTGCCTTCAGCTCAGGTCATGATCTCAGGGTCCTGGGATTGAGCCTTGCGTTGGGCTCCCTGCTCAGCGGGGAGCCTGCTTCTCTCTCTCCCTCTGCCCCTCCCCGCCCACCCAGCTGGGCTCTCTCCCTCTTGCTCACTCTCTCTCAAATAAATAAATCTTTTTTAAAAGAAGAATATTTTAAATTGGAAAAAACCCACACCATACCAAACATTTATCTAGCTATATTAGCTGGAACAACTAGCTCAACATCTATCCAGTTGTTCATACAGCAGAGCTAGTTAATAGCTTAATCATGAGATAGTGCTACATTCCTTTCAGCAAAGTCATATCTTTGCAAAGCTGGGTTTTCAACAGTTGCAGTGATCAAAAGCAAGAACCATAGTGCCGTGTTAGTGTGCTTAAGCTGCTATAACAAAGTCCCATAGACTGGGTGACTTATAAACAGCAGAAATTACTTCTCACAGTTCCAGAAGCTAGAAGTCTAAGATCAGGATGCTGGCGTGGTCGGGTTCTGGTGAGAGCTCTCTTTGAGGTTGTAGACTGCTGACTTTTCTTTGTGTCCTCATGCAGTGAAAGAGATGAGAGAACTTTCTAGAGCCTCTCCTTTGAAGTGCACTAATCCCACTTAATGGGGACTCCACCCTCATGACCTGATTATATCCCAGAGGCCCCAAATACTATGCAAATGCCATCACAAGGGGAGTAGGGTTTTAACATGAGTTTTGGGGAGGACACAAACATTAGTCCATTGCAGGTGCCCACTCAGATCCCAAGATTTTCTTAAAGTACAACTTTTATCCCTTCCTTCCCCCCCACCTCAAAAATTGGGCCTCCCAATTGTTTTTTAATCTGCAGAGCTCAACAACTTACTGCATGAAATTTAATACTGGGGATCCGTCCTGACAGGAACTAAGGGAATGTTCCCTGCCAAAATCTGGCTAAGGCGAGATTTTGCCTTAGGTTTCTGAGAAAATATCTTAAAGCACTTGTCACGTGTAGACTGGGGTTCCCTCACCTGCCATGGCAAATAACTGTCTTATTTTTAAAGCCCTCAGAAGTTTGTCTCCTCGGTGGTAAACTGCCCTCCCCCAACCCCCGTCACCATGGATTCCTGCTTTTGGAAGGCATGAGAAGAAGCCTGGTTCTCCTATTGACCAACATTCTCCCTGCCAGGGAACAAGAGCCCATGACATGTTCATCCCTATGAGCCAGCGAGCAGCCCTTTCCCCACTTGACCCGTGACACAGAAAGTTTAAGGAGTCACCTGCAGTCTTAATGGTGTTCTTTCCAATTCCCAGGGTTCTCTGGTGTCTGGCTGTCTGGATTCTGCCTGCATAAAAAGCAATGAGCCTGAACCATTAACATTTTTTCCATTTGGATTATGGGGAAAAGCTGAGAAATCGCACCAACAGGAATATATGCATATATATATATATATATATATATATATATATATATATATATATATATATATATATAGTCTGTGCCCTGTTTTCCCTCTAGAACCTGAAATCCAAGGTGGGTCACTCCCTGGCAATTATCAAGGCAGCTTAAGGGCTTTGTCCAGGTTCATGGTGAAATCTCCACAACTGCGGCTACCATTGGATCCCACCCTCACCGCCAAGATGGCATGCCACACACAAATATGTCTCACCACAGGGTCAGGTTTTCGGATTTTCTGGCTTTCAACCTACAATTTCCCTTGACTGTGATTCAGTCCACTTTGACTTTTTTACTTTTTTCACTTTCACTTTTCTACTTTTTTCACTTTACTGAAACTTTTCTTTTTTTAACTTTAGGTACTCTCCACTGTGTCATCCGGGGCGGGGGGGTGGGGGGAATCTCTTTTTCCCACTAAAAACAAAAGAAGATCATTAGATCCATATTACTAAAAGTAAAAAATTTTGAAGTCCTGTTAAAACACCTCTGCATTCTAGCAACACCCACTGATGGGCTGGAGGTGACAGGGGGAAGTATAGCCCAGGAGATTTCTCCTGCACAAAAACAAAGTGCTTACATTTAAAAAGCCAAAGGACAGCCATATGACTTTTTCACGCTGAGATTTCATGATTCTATGGCCAGCTCTGAAGGGGTTTGTAGGCTCCCCTTGTTATATGACTGTGGACAAATTCTGTACTTCTTTGTACTTCCTCTCCCTTAATTTGGCTCAATTTAGAAAGCTATGATGGGCCCAGCAATATGACAAGTGCTAGAGACATAAAGATTGACGAGGCCCTGTCCTTGTCTTGAAGTAACTCATAGAAGAAATTAAAAAAAAAAAAAAGATGCATAAAAAATAATTCTAAATATCCTCCAAGATCATGGTGAGGAATTCAAGGAACTTTCAAGAGAGGATGTTGCATGGGAGGTTCTTAGGCAGAAGAAAAGTTTGAGCCGGGGAGGGACACGTGTGATGCATTTAAAAAAGAGCATGGGGGCACCTGGCTGACTCAGTCAGAAGAGCATGTGACTCTTGATCTCAGGGTTGTGAGTTCAAGCCCCACACTGGGGGTAGAGATTACACTAAAAAAGTAAAAATAAACAAATAATTTTTAAAAAGAAAGAACAAAGGTTAGCATGTCTCAGCCTCTTGCCTCCCACCTCTGGCTGCCCCCTCCAATCCATTCTTCACTCCAAAACAGAGCAATCTTTCTAAAATGCAATTCTCTTAAAACCCCTTAGTATGGTTTGAAATGCATTCCGCAGTCTGGCCCCTTCTTATTTCTCCAGCCTCAACTTAACCATGTGACCAGTCCTTTGTAGCCAGCACTGCATCCCCACCACTGAGGAAAGCTAACACCAACTCATCTTCCAGGACTTGGCTTAAGGATGCCTCCAGTGAAAAGTCTTTCCTGACTCCCAAGGCTTGTTTAGGGTTTTCTTCTAGGCGCCCCTAAGTATCCTGTAGCACATACTAGACTATATGGTAATGACCTCCTTGCTTGTCTGTAGCCCTCAAAACCTTGTCAGCCACATCAGAGCAGGCACTCAATAATATTTGTGAGGGGCGCCTGGCTGGCTCAGTCGATAGAATGTGCAACTCTCAATCTCGGTCGTGAGTTCGAGCCCCACATTGGGCGTAGAGATTACTTAAGGAAATTTTAAAGATCAATTAAAAATATTTGTGGGAGAAAGAAAGGAAGGAGGGGGAGGAAAAGAGGCAGGGAGGAGGATAAAATCCTGAAGTCTCAAGTGTAAGACATCAACTAAAGAAAAAGTAAGAGCCAGAAAGAGAGTATTCTTGCCAGCAAAGGTAGGAGGCTCTTCTCATCATGAGAGAAAGGCTCTAGGGAAATCAGTTTGGCTAATTAAAACTGGTTTCTTTGCTCCTTTTCTGCACTGTGGACCTCTTTTGAAACCCATGGGCCCCCTCTCAAAATAATACTGTCACGTATCGAAAATGCAATACACGTGATTACAAATAAAACTACTTATACTGAAATACAGTTATCAAAATATAAAAACATCACCCTGTAGCCATATCTGTACTTCTCTATTAATGCATTAAGTAGTGAGATCTAGAAGGTAGTCTGTAAACCATTACAATTTCCCAATAGGGATGAAAGACAATACTTTGAGATGTCTGTAGTAACCGTAAGGTGGTATTAAAATATCTATGGGGATATCTAATTACAACAAACACTGATACTGTGGTTGATTGCCTACATCCATAATTGAAGGAAATGCTGAATTTCAGTTACAGATGTGTATTTGCCCCATCAACATTCAGAGTCCCTCCCCAAGCAAGTCCCCGAACTCTAAATGAGGTCATCACTGACTTTTGCCAGAGCAGTTTGAGGCAAGCGATGGGGCACAAGCCAGGGTGGAATTAAATGATGAATGAATTGAGAGGGCAGAAACGCAGGCCATGATTATAGGCTCCTTCTTTCCGGATGTTGTTGTGGCCAAAAGAATGAAAAAAAAGGCTTGGAGGAGCTCGAAGGGGGAGAAATGTCAAGGGGAAAGAGAAATGGAACATGCCATCTCCTTGTGACCCAAAAAGTCACATTAAGTGGCTAAATCACTGCTGGAAGTGGTCCCTGAGTCACAAACAAAGGACAGTGGATCGGGACGGGGAGTTATTTGCACTGTTTTGGGTAGTTTGGGGACGTCATGAAACCCACACAGCCTCAGTGCAGAGCTGTGGGAAAGAGGAGATAATGCCCCAGGATTCAGAAAAAATGGCCATCGTTGTTTGGAAGAGGAAGGCAACGGGTTGCCTTTGGAGTCAGTCTGCAACTCCCACCCTCCGGGTCCTGCTGATCATAGAAAGGACTGGAGAAAAGCAGCCTTCTGGTCTACAGGGAAGACGGAGTCTCTCTTAGCCACCTGCTCCCATTCGGCCCTTCCTGGGCAGGTGAGAGATGGTCTCAGGGCAGCAAGAGTTATTTTTCTGGGTCAACACTGAACACCATCCATAGCAGTTGAGGAGACCTGAGGCATGGGATGTTAAGAAAAGAATGTGTGTATGGGAGCCAGACAGAAAATCAAAGAACAGGCAGACCCAATGGTGACAAAACACAGACCGCAACTCAAACAAAAGTAGAGAACCTTTGTGTTTCTTCATCACCTCCTTCTTCTAGCCAAAGTCAAAAAAAAAAAAAAAAAACAACCTCCTGAGATCTGAGGAGCTGGGCTGCAGGAGTGTCCTGCAAGTTTGGGGACACAGCAAACAGAAAGAAAGTCCGAAGTTACGCAAATACCCCATTCAAATCCTGGCTTCGCTCTTCCTACAACCAAGGGAAAGTAAGTGGTGAGACAACTGCCTTTGAACCGCTTCTCTTTGGAAACAATCGCCGATTTGTTGGCGAGTTGACTGCATCCCGGCCAAGCCAGACCCAGATAGTTCAAATTAAATGTCCACCGACACACCGCCCAGAGCCTGTGCAATTCAGGAGCAAATGTCACCGGGTCTGTGGGTGTGCGGAGGCTGGAAGTCTCTGTGCCTCCGACTCAGGCACCCCTGGGCACAACCCCGTATGGCTCACTGGATGCCCTTTCCAGAAGTGACCTGCGTGAGCCTCCCCACGCCTCCGTGAGCTCAGCCAGCTAGCAGCCAGACTGCTTTATCAGCCTGCATTCCAGCTCCAGAGCCAGAGGGAAAGGGGATTTATTCAAGGTCACCCAGCAGATGGAGGCCAAGCCTTGGGTAACACTAACCCCTAACCTTGCGTCTTATCTCTCATGGCACTATTTAATCTCCACCTGTGGCTTCCAGGGAAATTGCAAAAAAAAAAAAAAAAAAAAAACCCAGCTCTTTTCCAACAGCGTTCAAGGCCATTCTTTGCCGGACCAACCTGGAGTTCTCCGAGGACCTCACGCAGGGGTTAAGAAAAATAGATCCCATTTTCCAAACCCAATCACTCAGGCTTCTAACAACCCCGCTCACTAACTAGTTGCACAGAATGAACAAATTCTGGATTCCTGGAGACAAGTGCAAATTGAACACGATGTGCGCACTGGGGAGTTACCCGTTTCTAGGGAATATGAGACCCCATCAACCCTCAGCTTTAGGGTAACTCCACATCTCAAGGATCAAGGCTCCGGCGAAGTGCAGGCGTCCTTCTCTCCAACGATCCCCTGGGGATCCCGGCCACTCGCTTCAGAGATTCATGACTCCCTTCCAGCATTCTCTGCCCATTTGGTCATCGGTGTCTTCTACAGAAACCCAAACAAGTGAAGCTCCCACTCCGAAGAGCAGGTCTCTGCCTGGCGGCGGGGCCATGGGGCCAGACTGCAATCCTCCCACAATTTCAGGGGGACTTGTGTCGGGCTTCGCACCCACGCTGGTTTCCAGAACAGAGGGCTCCCATTGAGCCAGCCGTGAACTCTGACTCACCTGCCTGCAGCTGGATTGCTCTGCGTGGCCCCGTGAGTAACTGTTTAATGAGGGCCTGAGAAACAAACGTGTTCTGTTTGATTCTCTCCTGGTAAGAGTGCAGCTGAATGAGGGAGGGAAGGGTGAGAGGGGAGGGCAGGTGTCTCATCTCTAGGCTCCACCTTCCATTGTGTTCTCCCCTCTGTTGTGTTTGCTCCTGACAGCCAGCCAGAGGCCATGGTGCCCGGATTCTAAACCCATGCTTTGGGGGCCACCTGCAGCCCCCTCCGAAGCGCTAACAACCACACTGCTTTTGAAGGCACCTCCCGCATCCATGAGCTTCACTCTCGCCTGAAGCCATAACAGTTTGACCATGTAGAACTGCCCACGACATACGGTGGGTCAAGGGCGCCAGTGGAATTAAGAGAAAGGACAAAAGGCCTCCAGCCCCTCCCCAAACACACAGATTGCGAGGCATACCATTAGAGTTGGAGCAAAAGCTGTTTATCACCAAGCCCAGCTCCACATTTAGTGCCTTAGGACTTCCTTAGGACTTACGATGTGCCCGAGAATCCCAGAGTCCAGTGGCCAAAGGGGACCCTGCTTTCACCACCTGCTTTTGTGAGATAAAAGGATCACCGCAGTCTGGTCCACACCACCCGGCACCCCTGAGCCTCAGGGCCCTCAAATGTCAGCGGTCATCCTTGACCATATTCAGTAACACCTTTTCTCATTTCTCACTCACCTTTAACTCTCTGAAACGTTTCACAGTTTGTTAACAACCACCCCTATCTCCACCCCCCAGCCATCCGCCATTTGGATTTCTTTGGCACTCTGCCCTCCTGGGTTTATTCCCCTGGGGGTTGCCCTTCTGTCTCCTTGCGGGTTCTCTTTCAAAAGTAGGAGCAGGAGGATGATCCATCCCCAAGGCTCACATTATTCCTCATCCTTATACTTTTCTCATTGTTTATATGCTCTGAAATAGCCCATTGATCCTCATTGCTGATAGAGCAAAGAACCAACTGGTGTTAATAGCTCTGGAGTTTTCTTCCACGTGACCCTACCCTGCCAACCCTAACCCCACCTCCCACCCCCACCCCCACCCCATGCTTTCTTCTGCTCCAGCCCAGCTGCTGGCCTCCTTCCTGGACCACAGGTGTGAATGTGCTGATAAACTCCAAAGCTCTGCCTGGACCACATCCCTCCTACCTTCCTCCTCTCTGGCCAAATCCCACTCCGACTTCAAAATCTAGCTAAATGTTAATCTTGTCTCACTTGTATTATTAATGCACAGAAAACCAGGAATGTGTCTTACACTCTTGAATATCCCCTTAATGCTTAGGGCAGACATTTGGAAGCCAAACGTGTAACAGACATTGAACAAATTCATTTACTATACCTAACCTGTGCTTCCTTTAGTCTTGACCACCACAGCAACAAGCAAAGAAGCATACTTTTTGGTCAAGTGTTGCTCGCTTTGCAAACATAAGTGATCATAAAGTCTATCATTATACATTTACAGTTTTCATTTCCTAGGTTTAGGTTGAAAAAAATCCGTACTAGATAGATGTATCTGTTTCCTCCTTCTCTGTGGCAGGATGAGAGTAAGCTGTCAGTAGACTATGTGGCCTAAACAGGATGGCTTACGCCATTGACGTGGTTTATCTGAAACGGTGATAAGCAGACTTTTCCTATTTCACAAAATAGAGCCCTTTGTGGGAGCATCTAAATTTAAACACCCAATACCATTACCAAACACTAGGTTTAAAAGACAACACGAGAGTAGCTTTCTATTAAAGACGCACCTAAGGAAAAAAAATTAATATCTTTCTTATTCCTCTTTAATTGCCAATAACTTCATAAACTTGTATTCTTATTTCACACATTGATTAAACTATCCCTCTGCAAACCACATCTGCTGCATCAGAAACAACTCGTTGTCCCCCAGGGGCACTCCTTTCTTTCATAGTAGAAACCCCAATTTTTAACTGGCTACTGCCCAGCCTGTTAGCTAGTTAATGGC
Source organism: Mirounga angustirostris (assembly GCF_029215605.1). Lineage (NCBI taxonomy): Eukaryota > Metazoa > Chordata > Mammalia > Carnivora > Phocidae > Mirounga > Mirounga angustirostris. The sequence goes on along the minus strand of NW_026991716.1, from coordinate 13,083,481 downwards.
TGTGAATATGGCTGGCCGATAGGATATAAGCAGGAATGTCATGCGCAACTTCTGGAAAGTATCTATTTTTTTAAACTTTTTTTTTAAGAGTTTATTTATTTATTTATTTGAGAGAGAGCAAGAGGGAGAGAGCACAAGCAAGAGGAGGGGCAGAGAAAGAGGGAGAAGAAGGCTCCCCTCTGGTCAGGGAGCCCAATGAGAGACTCCATCCCAGGACCCTGGGATCATGACTTGAGCCAAAGGCAGATGCTTAATCCACTGAGCCACCCAGGAGCCCCTTCTGGAAAGTATCTAAAAGGAAGGAATGTTCCCTTCTTTCTCCCTTTGTCTTTCTTGGTAAATACAAATGACTCGGACCCTCCAACTGCGGGCCCATGTAGAAGAACAAATAGAAGAAGCCTGGCCTTTGACTTTATAGAGTAGACTCGCCAGCCCTGTAACACCTGCCTTTAGAGTTCATTTCATGAGAGGGAAATAACTATCTGTCCTATTTAAGTCACTGTTATTTGGGGTTTTCTGTAATGTGCAGCTAGACCTAATCATAACTGATAAACCCACCTGGGAATCAAAGCTTATGACTCAATTCAAAACTTCCAGAAACTCCAAAACACAATCCTGCCCCATGTATACTATACAGCTTTGCCTCCAAAGTCCATGTACAATGCCAATTCTTTCCTTTATGTATTAAATGGAACCACGACTCATTTCAACTAAATAGGCCAAAATAAGTATTCCTCTCTTTCCCCATCTTTATTCCTTTGTGACTTTCTTTACCCAGTCAGAGAGAAGTTGAGGGGTGTCAAAGAACCTTCAGGAAATGTATGGTATGAGAAGCTCATGTTGACCCTCACCTCTGCCTTTTATTAGCCATATAACCCTGAGTAAATGGCACCCTGTATTCAAAAAATGGGGTGAATAATTTCCATTTGAATCACCAAAATCCCCACCGGGCTTGCTGTGAGCATTAAGTGACATAATAGGTTAAAGAGCCTGGCCAGTATCTCACTTGTAGGAGGGGCTTGATAAATACTTGTGAAATCTAAAAAAATTTAAAAATTAAAAAAAAAAAAAAAAAAACCCGCAGAGCTTATAGCTCCCAAGCAATTGGCTTCTAATCAATAATTATTGACAATTTCCTTTTTCAGGCAGAGAGAAAAACTGTACCCCTCACCACAGGTGTTAGGGTCTTCTGTACAAAGCTGTGTGCTGAGACTGTTGGCCTTGCAACTTTATAGCTCTGAAATCCAGCTTCCCAATAAGCAAGGAAAGATTTACAGGGAGTTCAAAACAAGATCCATCACTTGGTACGAGTTAAAGGGTGCAGTTGATCGTCCACAAAGATGGCGGCCAACCACCCTCTCAGTTCCATATGCCCATGTGCGCACCACTCCTCACAGCAAGAGAATGACTTCTGCAACTTGCTTTGACCAGTAGAATGCAAGCAGAGGGGCATTTTGTGAATTACGGGCCTGGGCCTTAAGAGACCTTGCCACGTCTTTTTGTTCCCTTGGAATCCAACCATCAGTAAAGAAGCTTAGGCTAGCTTCTTTCAGCTTGCTGAATGATGAGAGGCCTCCTGGTAAGAGGTTATGTGGAAGAGAACCAAGGCGGCCAGCACTATAAACCCAGACAACCAACCTCCCGACTGTCCCAGCCCCAGTCAGCTCCCAGACAGGTGCACCATAAGTGGTCCCAGCTAACACCAGGAGAAGCAGAACTGCCTAGCTGACCCACAGAACCGTGAGAAATTTAAAAAAAAAAAAAAAAAACTTTGTTGTTTTGAGTCACTAAGCTTTGGGATCATTTGTTACACAGCAGTAAGTCACTGATACAAAAGATGAGCCCTAAGCCTGTGATTCTTAGAACACAGGACACAGGAGCTAGTACCTCAGTGCCTCCTGCCAGTGACCCCCCGTGACCTCGAGCAGAGAAGATACCTACCTGTAATCTCAGTTGCCCCACCTGGAAGGTACTTACTTGTCCCCACATACCCGTGCTGTTTGTGGTAACTGTTTTAGTATGTTCTCGGAGTTCATTTTTATTCTTCTTCCCTGTCTTTTGTGTATTACAATTAAAATAAGAAACAACATAGGGCGCCTGGGTGGCTCAGTTGGTTGAGCGACTGCCTTCGGCTCAGGTCATGATCCTGGAGTCCCGCATCGGGCTCCCTGCTCGGCAGGGAGCCTGCTTCTCCCTCTGACCCTCCCCCTCTCATGTACTCTCTCTCATTCTCGCTCTCTCAAATAAATAAATAAAATCTTTAAAAAAAAAAAAAAAGAAACAACATAAAGGGAAGAAGTACGAAGATAATTCAGGCCCCAACGAAGAAGTTTGGGTGAGATTCTCCCCACCAGGTGGCTCTGCTAATTTGCTATACTTAAATCCCCATTTTTGTAAATGATTTTCCTGTTAACTAAACTCTCCAGTACTAATAACAGCAGCTAACATTTATTGCGTTCTTACCATGTGTAAGGCACTGTACCAAGCATTTCACAAGTCTATCATTTAACTGTTAACAACTCTATTAGGCAGATGCTATTAATTTACTTATTTATCAAATATGAATCAACCAGGCACCGTTCCAGGTACAGGGGACAGAGAAATAAACAACACAGACAAAAACCCTCCCTTCATGGAACTTTCATTCCAAAGTTGGAGATAATAACTGCATAGTGCACAGGATGGTGAAAAAGGCAAACTCTGGGAAAAAGAAAAATAATGCAGAGCAAAGACCATACTGATCAGGGGACATTTGAGCAGGAAATGAGGGTGTTAGCCCTAGGGATGGATATGTGGGAAGAACATTCCAGGCACATACAATTCCTTGAGCCAGGAACCTACTTCTTGTGCTCAAAGGATCACAAAGTGATCCTAACACCTGGATCAAAAGGAGAGTCTTTAAAGGTGAGAAGAGAGAAGTCATGAGAAGCCAAACCAAGGAGGGCCTTCTAAATCATGACAAGGACTTTGGCTTTATTCTAAATGAGCTGGGAAAGCCTGGGAGAGTTTCGAGCTCATCTTTTTAAAGACTCACCCTGTCTATTATATATATGGCGAGGGAAGGAGGGACAGGTTAGGAGACTCAGATAATAATCCAGATGCAATATGATGGTGGCAGCAGAAGAAGTGGTGAGAAGCAGCAAGCTCCTGGAAATATTTGGAAGGCAGAGAGAGCTTTATTACTGTTAGCATTATCATGTCCCATTTTACAAATGGAAACTAAAGGCAGAGTAACTTGCCCACGATAGTTACAGCTAATGAAACACAGAGCCGGAACTCAAATCAGGATTGACTTGATTTGAGAGCTCATCCTCTTCACCACGCTGCCATGCTGTCCCACTTGTGAAACTTTTGAGCTTCGTAAGTCAGAAATCCCACCCATCAAATTGCCCCAGCTCTACCATGCCCCATCCACACATAAAATAGAACTAGGTGGGAATGCAAACTGGTGCAGCCACTGTGGAAAACTGCATGGAGTTTCCTCAAAAAATTAAAAATAGAAGGACTTTACGATCCAGCAGTTGCACTACTAGGCATTTACCCAAAGGATACAAAAACACTAATTCAAAGGGGGTACATGCACCCTGATGTTTATAGAAGCATTATCTACAAACCAAGTATGGAAACAGCTCAAGTGTCCATCGACTGATGAATGGATAAAGAAATGTGTGTACACACACACACACACACACACACACACTGGAATATTATTCGGCCATAAAAAAGAATGAAATCTTGCCATTTGCAATGACATGGATGGATCCAAAGAGTATAATGCTAAGCAAAATAAGTCAGTCATAGAGAGAAAAATACATATGATTTCACACATATGTGGAATTTAAGAAACCAAACCAAGGAGCAAAGGGACAAAAAAAGAGAGAGGCAAACCATGAAATGGACTCTTAACTCTAGAGACCAAACTGATGGTGACCCGAGGAGAGGTGGGTGGGGGGATGAGCTAAATAGGAGATGGAGATCAAGGAGGGCACTTGTGATGAGCACTGGGTGATGTAGGGAAGAGTTGAGTCACTATTTTGTACACCTGAGACTAATATTACACTGTATGTTAACTGAAATTAAATAAAAACTTAAAAAAAAAAAAAGAAAGAAGCCAAGCCCCAGTTCAGCAGCTTTGCTCTTCTGTCTTGAATAATCCCTCCCCCTTATGCGAAATAAGACCTGAAGTCACATCCTTGGACGTGAACAAGTTTTGGACCTCGGCCACAGCAGGCTTTACCAATTCCCCTGGATTGCCTAAAATCTGGGTGAATGGCTTTTCTCTCTCGAAGAAGTTGCAAACAATTCCTGATAACTGATTACCTAAAGTGATCAGAATAACAGTGTCATAAGACAGTCAATAGAGAAGACGTACAAAATAGTGTAGCTTTAAGTGTCAAAATAATCGTATCCCGACCTGCCACTCAGTAAAATTAAATGTGATGGGGGGAACGATGTTTTGCCTTAGTGATTTCCATGAACTGAAGAGCTCCAAATCTCTTACTCTCCTTGGAATTTTCTTACTCATGAACTTTGACAGCGTGACACAGTGATGATCCAAATGTGGGGGGGGGGGGGTTGCTTTTCAGAAGACATGTGAGCATACAAAGGGCTTTATAGAAAGAACTGTCAGCGATCAGATGGTCATGACCTTACTGCGTGCCCATTTTGATTTTGTTTTCTTTCATTCTTTTTTTTTTTTTAAGATTTTATTTATTTATTTGACAGAGAGAGACACAGCGAGAGAGGGAACACAAGCAGGGGGAGTGGGAGAGGGAGAAGCAGGCTTCCCGCCGAGCAGGGAGCCCGATGCGGGACTCGATCCCAGGACCCTGGGATCATGACCTGAGCTGAAGGCAGTCGCTTAACCAACTGAGCCACCCAGGGGCCCCTCTTTCATTCTTATTAGTTGCCAACCTTGGTGAAATTCTCTACCATAAATTATGTTTAAAAAGAGGTCCTTTCCCCACTTTCAAATTTCCTATCACCAAAGTTGAAAACAAAAGGGCCTTCTCTGAATCACAATCTCCTTCTCTCTCTCTCTCCTCTCTTTCCAAAGCAGAGGACTCCAAGATTTTCAGCTGCTAAACCCTCAGAGACCCCAGTTTCAACTGTTAAGAACACCAATTTCCGACCGAGGAATCACACGCTAAGAGAGTGAAGGATAACTGACATCATGATTTATTGCCCCAAAAACAACCTTCTCAACTCAAAGCAAAACCATAATTATTGGTAAGAAAGACACTGCCTGTTTAACTGGCTGTGAAAGAGTGATTTACAATGCATTCTCCCTTGCAGTAGAAGGCCTCTTGGCAGTCACAAATACAGGTTTTGTGTATTCAGAAGCAAAGCTCAGAGGAGCAGAAGAGAGCAAAAAAAGGATATTCGGCCTGGGAAGTGTACCCTTTTCCACCACTCATTTATTCCAAAAAGTCACAGCACTGAGAGCCCTTGGAAAATGCCCCATTCGGAAGACAAACTTGCACCATGATAGGGACAAAGACTGAGCACTCTCTTGTTTTCTTTGTCGTTTTTTCGTTTAAGTAGATTCATATCCATTGAAATCTGCCGCTTGGTATTTATGGCTTCCAGGAAGATAGCACTTCACAAATGAGGAAAATGCTAATACAATTTTAAGTCACAGAACAACACGACCTAACCTTGCCAGAGATAGACGATTTAAAATAGTATTAAATTCTTGTATCTGAGAGAGCTGTCAAGTATTAAAGCTAAAACAACACTCTCAGATAAACAGGCATCAGAGAGAACACTTCCCTGGTGCTACCAGGAGAGAGGCTAGTTGAGGTTGAGGGGGTTTGGGAAATGAAAAGCATGTGAGAAAGAAAAGGAGTCTGGAGGAAGGACAAAGTCACCCAGGAGCAGGGCTGTGGAGGAACTGCCTAGAAAGAAGGTCTGCCTGGCGGTGGGACCCTTCCTTCCTGGTGTCCCACACCAGGTACCATATCCCCAGGGGGCACTGGATCAGAAAGCTCCTGAGCCTTCTCCCCAAATCTGGAGAGCTTTTTATGAGTTTACCTCCATTTTTCCGGATCAAAACCAGGGCCCCCAGTGTGGAAACACAGGGGTCATTTCCCTCCTAACAGACCTAGTCCCAAACAGTATTAATCTATGGAAATGTCTTCCAGGGGAGCTGGGCAATGGGTCCATTTTAGGATTACTGGGACGTGGCTCTATGTCAAGAGAGAAATGAGTACGGATTATACTTTGCCTCACAGATAATGTCTTCACATGTTTTCCACAGAGTGGGAAAATCTGGAATTTGGAACAAAATGGGAGCTAGGGTTCAAATCCAGTGTGTCTTCGAGCAAGTGACTTAAACACTGAGTCTTACCTATTAAACAGAGGTGGAATAACTGTGTCAGGGACTTGCTGTGGATATGGCTTGAGGTGATTCATCCAAAGTGCCAGCGTATGGATGACCAGTTGACCAGTTGACGGTCAACACATGGGGCTGGGGCCCATCCTGTGCCATGGTACCTGAGCTAACCACCCTACACCCGAACTCAGGACTCTGAGGTGAACAGGGCTAAGGATCCATTGGCTCTGTTGGTTGAGCTGAGGCTAAGAGTGAGAAGAAAATAAAATGCCTCAGGAAAAGAAAATAGATCATCCCCTGTCAAAAGACCCAATGTTACGGGAGGAGGGGGTGGCCAATAACCGACAGCCATCAGCACACCAACCATGGGCCTTAGACCTCTGATGGGGTTGCCGGATAAGGTATAGGACGTGTGGTTACCTTTGAATTGCAAGGAATAATTTTTTTAGTACAAGGAGGTCCCAAATATTGCATGGGCATACTTGTCCTAAACTTTCATCTGCTGTTTATCTGAAATTCAAACACAGCCCTTGTTCCAGGGCAGGATCAAGTGACTTGGGGGTCGGGGGGGAGTCAAAAGGAACAGAGGTAGGGGGAAGAACAGAGACAGGTTTGGGAGGAAGGCAGGGAGTGAGGAAAATGGGCAAGGAAAAGCCACTGCAAGCAGCCAAAGAGGAAGAACAGCCAGACAGAAGGAAAGCAGACAACAGATGCAGAGAATTCCTTAGCTAGTTTGGAAAGACCATCCGAACATAACGTATATCATGGGTGATTTGCTTCTCATTTAATGGAGTGGAATTCATCGCCCACCGCCAGATGCCAGGGGAAAGTCTGTCTGCTACTAGTCCTTGCCAGCACACAGGGAGTTAAGAACCAAGGTTTGATGGCATTGTACTACCACTAAGCCTCTCAGGGAACCAGGACACAGCTCAGGTTCCACAGGAGTTTGGGCTCTCTGCACTCACATGATTGCTTTTCTCCAGACACCTTATTGCATTTGCCATAATTACTAGGTCTCTCCCCACCCGGGGAAGTAAGTGCCCCCACACCTCGTCAGGTCTCAGGCTGGTCCTCCCATCACCCAAGACATAAATCACACGTGCAAGTCGTCAAAAGCCGGTACTGTGGGCTTAGCCCAGGAGGGCGTGGGAGGCAAAGACCATGATGTTGGCACCATGAGACCTTCCCTTGGGTGTCCACTGTCACGGGCTGAATGGGCACCCAGAAGAAGGCCTTGAAACCTTCCACTTGCAAAGTGCAAGTGAATACAAGATAGACCAAGTGGGCTGGAGAAAACACAGCTTTCAGTTCCTTTAGGCCACAGGGAATGTTCTGCCCTTTGTGACATGTCCAGACTCCCCACTCAATACACATAAAGGAAGCTGGACCCAGGACCCAGGCAAGACAAAGAAATCCAGGGGCCCCGGCAGCAAGCAAAACAGTGGTTTGGTAAGCTGTGAAGAAAAGACCAACTCTTGAATGTCCTCCTTCCTGCTGTGGGAAATGCATAGTTGATGAAGCCCATGCCGTCACCCACGACCCACACACATCACGGAGCGGAAGACGCAAGTCTGAGAGTCAAAGGAGGAAGGTAGGGGAGGAAATTGCAAGGTCAAAGTGACCGCCAGAGGAAGCCTGATTACTCGAGCTGTTTAAAGCATTATTGGCTGGTCTGGAAGGAGTAGGCACAGAATGAAAGGGGGAGGGGGTCCGGAGAGCTGTAGAAAAAGAAGGGGCTGTAAACTTGAGCACTCCCCCCTGGAGTTTTACTGAACCTTCTGCAACACTCCCAGGGTTCCCGTTAAGAGAGGGCAGATGGGTAAGGAGTCAGCCAGCCAAATACAAAAGGAGAGGAATATGGAGTGGAGGTTAATTGTGGCCGTCAGAGATGAGTGGTTACATGGGGAGATTCACTTAAAATTAACGAGGCATTGGTTGCATTTTATAGGTCTTCCTAGGTAGGAAGATCATAAGCCAAAGGGGCAGAATGGAATGACTCCTCAGAAACTTTTCCTGACCAAGCCCTTCAGGCCAAATAGACCACCAGGGGAACTCTATGCCAGAGGAGCACAAAGCTACACGGAGGCCAAAAGAAAGGTCCCATCCCATGGGCCTGGGCTGGGACAAGGCACAGGAGCTCTGGGGGCAGGTGAGACCATGAGGCCCTGAGGATCTACGTTCTTGAAACTTGAGGCTAAACCTCTTGCTCAGCCCTGAGATCACACGCAAGAAAGAGAACCTCAATACCCACCATGTTTGAGCTTTTTCATCTTACTCCTGCCACCCTCAGAGTTAGACAGAGTGTGAACAGGGAGGGGGTGTGCCAGTAATTGCTGTGCCAATAATTGCTTGGCATGGACCCTTCTAGAATCTGGCCTGGGCTGGGGGTGGGAATACTCTAGCCTCTTGGTGTCTCTATTAGGATGATCCTGAATCGAATAGGCTCCAAGTTACTTCCTCTGGGAAGGCTCCCTTAATGTCCCAAGCAGAAAGAACTGCTTCCTCCTTTGTGCATATGTTCAAATTTCTATTGTTTCATTCTCCTGTTTTTTTTTTTTTTACTACTGTTTGACTCAAGAGTGAGAATTTTGCCTCATTTGTCTTTACCCCTACCACACAGCATAATGAAGGCTTAGTAAAACTGTCTGCAGATAAAGAAATGGAAACACAGAGTGATTTTCTAACTATGGTAACTAACCCGAGATGACAATGCACCAGAAAAAGACGGAGGACTCAGGAGAAAAAAAGAGAGAGAGAGAAATGCACATGTCCTAAAGCTGCAAGCTCAGAAGGAAACCGGGTCATGGTAATGGGCAAGACATCCAGAAACATTCCAGCTGAACAGGGAGCGTGAGACTTCAAGTCCTGGACAGGGCAATGAGTAAAGAGAAGAAATCGAAATAAAAAGACAGAAGTGCTTATCTCTTGTAGAATCAGTTTCCCAACACCAGGATAGAGAGACTCAGAGGAAGCCTGTCAGGAATAAGAAATCATGCAAATGGGTCGCTGTCTCAACTAGCCCCCAGATGCTTTGGCCCTCACGCCCAAGATGTTTAAAATTGTAAATAACTGTTGACCAGTCGATTTCTCATCAAGTCCACTTTGGGAAGAAACCAAGTGGAGGAAGAATACTGATATGAGTCAACCAGCTCTCCTTTTTCCTCTCTCAAGAAAAGAACCTGCAGGATGTCCAGGTAATACCAAAGGCAAGAGAACAGAAAATGAGTTGTTGAACAAGACATCAGGATTCAAAGTAATGGCCCAGTTCCCAGCTGCATCCTGGTTGGCACTTTCTTCCCTTAAGAAGACCCCATTAGGGCTGCTTTGGAAACTTCAAGCACAGACCCATTGGCCAAAAGACCTTCTTCCTCTTTCCTCAAGTGCCATTTCACCCACATAAGAATATGCATATTTTAAACCTCCAGGGTAGGGAAAGGATGTTTCTTATTTATTTTGTAAGTTTCCTTGACTCTTAATAAAGGGTAGGCTTCTTGTAGCTATTCTGGGTCACATGGCAGGGCACCAAGAGTCTTAAGGAAGACAAGTCGCTCAGGGCTGTTACTCAGAGTGTAAAGCTGAAAGCCACTGGAATTAGATGGAGAACGACCAAAGGCCACGTACAAGGCTCAACTCTGTCAGCAACGGGGAGCCATTAAGGAGCATCTGGGAGGGAGTCTCATGAGGCCTCAATTTCAGAGCGATGACTCCATGGAGGGTATATTTGAGGATGACAAGCCTGGAGGCCATTGTAATAGGACCGGCAAGGACTGGTGAGAGCAGGCATAGGGCCCTGCAGTAGGAGGAAGGAGGGAGGGTGTGGAGGGGCTGAGGGCCAGCCACACAGGGAGTATGAAGGCAGATGGAAAAGCAACTCCCTTAGGGCTCTGGGGAGGGACCAGACGGTGAGTTGCTGTGTGGATACCAACGCCATCACTGAGATGGTTGGTTGACCTTGGAAGTTAGACTCTTCTTGTGGGTAGAGGGGGCATTTTCTTCTTAAGGAAATTAATGTCCCCCTTGTCAGCCATGCCATGTTGGGCCATAGAGAGGAAAGGAGTGGGCTTTGGACTTGGGGATCATAGCAGAGGGGAACTGCACCCCCCATTTGTTTAAAAAAGGCAAGGCAGATTGTTTTTGAGTTGCTGAGGTAGGGGAGAGAGACTGCAGTATAGAACGGAGCCTGATTCTCAATGTGGCACACACCGCTGGAGATTTATGGCCAGTGGGTGAGTGAGGGGTCAGTGGCTGGAAAATCACTAAGAGGAACTTGATTAGCTATCAAGAGTGGGGGCAGTCTCACTAAACTGGGCTCAGCAGGCCAAGGACAAGGTCGAGAAGAGGGCTCAAAGGAGCCTGACCAAAGTTTACTCGAGGAGGGGGTCCTCCCCAAAGGAGAGGACCTCTTCTGTGCCACGGGGCAGAGGATCCAGAGAAGGGGTCCAGGGGTCCACAGATACCAGGAGGCAGCCTGGATTAGATATGTGAGAATCCGCTGGGAGCCAGACGTGGGGCCTCCAAGGCCTGAGAGCACCCACGGCTGGGGTAAAAGGAAAACAAGGGACCATGTGACCTAGAATATTCTGTGATAGAGGGAAAGAGGGGACACAGAGCACAGCTACAGAACCAACAAGGTCAATTCACATATCAGATTTAAACGGCTGGATTCCATCAGGATGAATGTGTGGGACAAGATGGGATTCATCAGGGATACCCAGACACTCTAAGGCACACCCTTAAAAAAAAACATTGAGGATGCCTGGGTAGCTCAGTCGGTTTTGATTTCGGCTCAGGTCATGATCTCAGGGTTGAGAGATCGAGCCCCGCATCTGGCTCTGGGCTGAGCTTGGAGCCTGCTGGAGATTCTCTCCCTCCCTCTCTCTCTCTGCCCCTCACCCCCACGCTCTCTCTCTCTTTCTCAGATAAATAAGTAAATCTTTTTTAAAAATAAAGAAACACTGAACTTCTCCCTTCTGATAGAAAGGAGCTCTCAGAGTGATGGTGATGTGAACATTACCAGAAATGTGGCCTTCCTTTATCCTCTAAACTGGCCCCGTAGGCCCTTCTGGCTCCGGCAGATTTTATCTGTATCCATGTCCGATGTTCTAGGGACTGACTCCACTTACATAGAGTGGTCATGTATTTTTGTTTGCAGGGGTGGGAAAGAGCAGAGTTAGCCTGAACTCAGAGAACTGTTTCTAACTGGGGACCCAGCAAATTCCTTTGTCCACCCAGGACCCTGAGACCAACAAACAGTCCTTGCCCGCCTGACTCTTCCAAATTTCAGCCAGAGAAAGCAAAAACTACAAGCAAAGAGCTGGGCTTGATTCAATGCAGCATGTTAAAATCCCTCCCCCTGCCGAAACCCGATTTCTCCTGCCTTTATTATATATGATCAAGTGAGTTTGAAAGAAACGGTCTCCAAGTCCTCATTTTTATTTCATCCTGACAATATTATTTTTATCAAGCTCATATTTCAAGAAGCTTTATTCTGCTCTGACTTTCCTGAACCAGGGGAAATTATCTTGTTCCTTCCCTTGGGTTGGAAAGAAAACCTTTCCATAGCTAATGTTTATCAGCAGCGCAATTTCTTGGGCAAGAAATTGAAACCTCCTTGACATAGAAAGGTAAAGAACACCAGGGCTGGGATGATAGACAGACCACCAAGAAAAGCTTCAGAGGAAAGGAAGTCCACCCTCCAGGGGCTCTGCCCTCTGTGTGCCTTCCTGGGCAATGCAGGTTCATGGAGGCTAGAGTGTTTTCAAAAGATGTATCTACCAGTGCAGCCTGGAAACTGACCAATCCGGACAGAGCAGGGTCCCTGGATGGATTCCTGCTGAGCAGACGTTAACACTTGCACTTCTGGATCACAGAAAGATCTCTAGGAAAAAACAGCAAGGAAGTGTGTTACTCAGGGTTCTCCAGAGAAACAGAAGCAGTAGGATATATACATGCATGCGTGTGTGTGTGTGTGTGTGTGTGTACTATATATACCTTGCACTGGGCACTGCAGGACGTATGAATACATATATACAGCGAGAGAGACAGACAGACAGACAGACATCCAGTGAGAGAGACAGAAAAAGAGAGAGACAGAGAAAAACACAAAGAGAGAGACAGAAAGAGAGAGCTGGCCAGAGATAGAGACAGACAGAGATTGAGATTTTAAGGAATTGGCTCAGGCAATTACACTGGTCGACTAGTTCAAAATCTGGAGGACAGGTCAGGTGGCTGGAAACTCGGGCAGGAGTTGATGCTCACGTCTCAAGCAGAATTTCTTCTCTGGAAAAACCTGTTTTCACTCTCAAGGCTTTCAACTGATTTGATGAAGCCCACCCACATTATCAAGGGAAAAATCTCCTGTACTTAGAGTCAACTGACAATAAATGTTAGCCTAATCCACAAAACACCTCGCAGCAACACCCAGAAGAATGTTTGGTTGAGTAACTGGATACTAACGATAGCCTAGCCAAGTGGATACATAGACTAAGCATGGCAGTGGGATGAGGTCGTGGGGAGTAAGAAAGGGGAGAGTCACTCAGGGGATTCGAGGAAGCTGTTATTCACCACCCCACTCAAGAGCATTTTAATATTTTTAAATAGTAGCCCTGATGTCCTCCCGAAATGGGGACAGAAATGGCGCAACCCAAAAAGGAGCAATTTCTGCAGAGACTAGGAGGGAACATTAGAACAGCTTTGGTCTTCATCACAAAATTCTGCCCCCCAAATTCGTACCCACTTCTACGTCATTTGGGGGAAACTGCCACCATCACCCTAAGAACAAAAGCAAATCGACTGCTATAATCACAGCAATAGTGGCTCTTCTTTATTGAGAACCTATTGAACAATAACATTTAAAAGCTAAGAGTTATTACACCCCTTATACAGATGAAGAGACTGAGGCCTCCAAAGATCAATTCGTTTGTCCAGCACCATCCAGGTAGTGAGAGGAAGAGCTGGGTAATCCCAGCTCTAGTCAATGCAAAGTCTATGCTCTTTTCACAAAGTTATGGAAGCAAATAGATGTGTTAGCCAGAAGTTGACGTGGGATTTGGCTTGCTCTAGTTTAGGTAGTCTGGTCAAGGATGCCCGCGGTTAAAGACTGGTAGTTTTAACCAGAGTAGAAGAGTAGTTTGCAATGTCCCTAGGTCACTGTTCTTTAGATACAACTGATAGAGTGAATTTTCCAGAAGATCCATGAACCCTTTTGGTTTTGCTTTGGTCCCACAAAACTCTTACTATTTCCTTCCACTTCCCTAAATCTAATGCCAAAGTTTCTAATTGTTAGAGTGTAAGCTGTGGTTGATACTTAAACACACGTAACTTTCTATTAACAGTGCAGTAAGTAACTAAAATTTTATCAGCATGTTTGGCTGCTGTCGTATTCTGAATGGCATCCTCCTTGCCCCCAAAGCAATAATACTTTGATTGCAAACTATTTCCCTAACCAAATATACTCCTTCCCCCAGAGAACTGCTACCATGGAAATCTATGCAATAAATTCATTTTTGTGGCTTGCACATCAAATCTGACAACATAATTTTGACATTTGGTAAAAGTACATCTTTGTCTATATCTTCAGAAGAAGACTTGCTTAATAGCACTCCTCTCAAATGTTCCTACAGTATATACCTTACGCTGACACCAAAAATGGGGGAAAAAGTTATCTCGTTTTGGTTTTTGCTTTTTGGCTTATGTTTTTTAGATACCTGAAGAAGAAGTTTTCATAAAGCTAACAAGGTACCTGGAAGTCAGGTTCTGAGGAAAAATTATTTGCAACTCCACAGAGAATTCACTAGTATGAATTCAGCACTAATGACCAATTCCCCTTTTGCGACACCCCTAACCACATACATTCCTCAACGTTCTTCCTGATGCCAAACTCTGTTGGAAAGATTACTCTGAATTGGATTCATGAAAAACAAGTTGGACTTATTTCACTCCAAGAAATTGGAACCACATAAAATAAAATAATGCCAAATTATGCTTGGAACTAGGATATGCTTGGTTCTGATTTCTTGTGACAAAAGAGTTCCAGATTACAACCAACGTGTGCAATGTGGAATAAATCCTTTCTTATTTTTAGATATTATAAATATCCCTAGCATTGTGTTATTGGCAAAAGAAATTTGTAACTTTCCTTGGTCTTCGCCACATTACCATTCTCTAAAGAACAGGATTTTATATAAAAGGGTGTGTTCAGCACCATCCAAAGGTGTTTATTTATTGAGGTGGTAAAAAGGGCTTTTTAGGCAAAATAAGTCAATCAGAGAAAGACAATTATCATATGATTTCACTTGTATGTGGAATTTAAGAAACAAAACAGAGGAGCATAGGGGAAGGGAAGGAAAAGTAAAATAAGATGACGTCAGAGAGGGAGACAAACCATAAGAAACTCTTAACTCTAGGAAACAAACTGAGGGTTGCTGGAGGGGAGAGGGTAGGGGGGATGGGGTCACCAGGAGACGGGCATTAAGGAGGGCATGTGATGGAATGAGCAGTGGGTGTTATATGCAACTGATGCATCAGTGAATTCTACTTCCGAAACTAATAATACACTATATGTTAATTGAATTTAAATAAAACAAAATTAATTTTTTTTAAAAAGGGGCTAATTAGGAAATAGTCTCATAACTGATTCCAAAGCACAAAACTCAAGTAGTGCTTTATAGTGGGGCTCCAGTGAATTTCTTTTAAACACCTACACAATTCAATGTTAACAACTTACTATCGACAAAATAATCTGTCATTGTACTTCTTCAAAATGAAAATTGCCTCAAGATTACTCCTGTTTTAATCTCTTATGTGAAGAAAAACAGAGAGGGGATACCAACTTTCCGGTAGGTGGATGAACTCTTAATGCTTCAAAAAGCATATTTCAGTCAATGATTTTTAAAATATATATAATTGAAGATATAGATGTGTTCATCTTATACATCCTGATTTCTTCTGTAGTATTCCTTGTCATTACTTTGAGCTTAGACAAAGGGCCAAATAGAAATGATATCCTCTTTTAGTTTCCTTTTTTTTTAAGATTTTATTTATTATTTGACAGAGAGAGAAAGAAAGAGAACAAGAAGGGGGAGCAGCTGTGGGAGGGGCAGAGGGAGAGAGAGAAGCAAGCTCCCCGCTGAGCAAGGAGCCCAGTGCGGAACTAGATCCCAGGACCCTGAAATCATGACCTGAGCCAAACGCAGACGCTTAACCGACTGAGCCACCCAGGCGCCCCTATCCTCCATTAGTGTCTGCCAAAATATGGGCAAAGAAGTTCCTCTGACCCGTTCCTGCGTTCGGAGCAATGAGGGACACAGAAGTGTATTATGATGGCCAGCCCTTGGGAAGCTTGAGTGCCATCATAAGAAAATATATGCATTTGCTTAACAATTATTAACAATGCAAAACAAAAACAGACAATGAGTACTGTAGTTTACCACACAGCTATCAGTCTTTTGATCCATCTAGCAATCCATCTTTTTTTTTTGTTATGGATTTCACAGTAAGTTGCAAACTGACTCCTACACACATTAGCATGCAGAGCATCAACTAGAGTTCACTACAGCAAAGAATGTTCAGCATAATCCCATTTGAGGGTGAGAAAGAGCCCACTGGAGTGTCAGTGGGGAGAATGATGTGCAAGAGAGAGACTCAGAGGCTCAGACGGATGGTCAGGGGGCCATTGCCAAAGTTCCAGAGATAGATGACGAGGGCCTGGACCAGGGCAGGGGTAGGCAGAGTGTAGAGGAGGGGACAAGCAGATGGTAGAATTGACAGCTCTCAACAATAGATTATACGTGGGGAGCAGGATGAGGGAATGTGAGGAATCCACAGCAACTCCCAAATGTCTACCTTGAGCAACAGTTAGGAACTGACTTTTGGATTTTTTAATCCAAACTACGCGAAGCATACATTGGGGAAAAAATTGTAAGTTGAGTTTTGGGTATAATTTGGGGACACTATGAGTGTCAGAGAGACAGATGGGAATCAGCAGCATTTGTGTGGCATTGCAAGCTCTTTGTCTAGAGAGGGGGGTATGCAGCTGGCACCAAGAACAGAGCACGAAGCAGCATGGTTTTCAAGAGCAGGCAGTGCGGAAATGCCCATGAAAGAAACAGAAGAAGCTGAGGAAAGAAGAGAACCAGAGAGAATGGGACCTTGGGAATAAGGGGAGGAGCCAGTTTTAAGACAAACTTGTCAATGGTATAGAACACTGAGAAGTCAAGAAAGTTGAGGAGACCAGAGTCTATGGGATTTGGCAACTTGGATATTGACGGTGACCTTGGTAGCAGTTGTGGAGCTGGGGAAACGAAGCCAAATTTCAGTGTGTTGAGAATTGAATGAAAGATGAGGTCATAGACAGTACGTGAAGACTAATCATTCCAGAAATTTGGCCGCGAGAGACAGAAGCAAGGTAAAGCATACACATTTAGAGGAGGATGAAGGTCATGGGAGGATTTGCCTTGTGGTCAGAGCACCTTGGCCATACACAAATGAACACCGGCGTTGTTCAGCTGACACCTAATACATGTGGCCTTGCATTGAGAACTGTCATTGTGTGCATGCGTTGTCTCCCTGGTTTGACTTAAACTTCCATAAACAGGCCCACCGTGTACTGTGCTCATAGTCTTATGGAGCATAAAAGCCTAAAGGTGTCAGAGATCATTTACTATAGCCCCTCATCTTATGGCTAAAGAATCTAAGGCAAAATTAGAGTGAGTCACTCAAGGTCATGTACAGAGTAGTTGGTAACGAACCACACAGGTCCTTTACGTTGTGGTTTGCAGTAAGGAGAAAGGTTTTGTTTTTCAACACAACTGCATGAAATTCCAGTCAGGGAAGCATCCCAAAGGTATAACTCTGATCCCAGGGGTGTCCTTCCTGTGTCCACAGCAAAGGGGTCATCTGGATCTGGGTAGAACAAAGCCCATCTCCAAGTGTGCCCCCAAATTGGGATGGATCTGCTGGTCCAAATTTCCGGGGCAATGTACTTCTGCAATTTCCTATCACTTCTCTATTTTGCTCAGATCGGCCCTATTTAATGTTAAATAGGAGCATTTGCATATCACCAGACAGACACCATTTCTGGGTTTCCTGGCCTGTCCACGGCAGACATGCAGCAAAGCTTCTGAAGGGACACTTGCCTTCAGACCCCCAGTATTTTCAGGAATCGTATTCTGTGGGTTCATTTTGGATTTTGAGTGATGGCTGGACAAGGGCTAAACCTTTTATCCTCTTCTATTTCCTACTCCTGCTTCTCCAGCTCCCTCCTCAAGTTCCTTTAATTAGCTAAACTTTGGAATCACCCAGTCTTGGGCGAATGTAGTCGCCCCATGCAGACAAAGAAAAGAATGAGGTAAGCCACTTAGAGGGCAACTGATTTATTATATGCAGAAAAACTTCCTGTTAGTTTCCCCAAAGTTATCTCTTCCCTTATTATTTGGAAAGCACAGTAATTTTCCACTTATTCTCTACTGATGTGAAACAGATTTGTTTGGATCTTAGAGGAAGCTCTGTTTTGCATTGGGTGTGTGTGTGTGTGTGTGTGTGTGCACGTGTGCGTTTCCTCCTAGACCTGGTAGAATACAATCATTTGGCTGTGCACGCCTATATTGGACTTGGTTACCTCACTATACCACACTTCCAAAAATGTTCTTTTCTAAAATGGTGCGAAAAAGCCTTTACAAGCTGAACTAACAACATCTGCCTCTCCAAAATGCCTTAATTGTATTGGCAAAAAGAGCATTTCTTATTTTTTAAAGCCTACTTTAACTGGATTGTTGGAGTAGCACCATTAAAAGGATAATGACAATGTTACCCTCAAATAAATGTTCTTAAAATAATTGCTTTCCCCCACTGAGGGCTGGCACGGCGCTCGTGAAATGCTGGTGGGGTCAGCAGGTTGTTTGATGTTGCCCACCAGAAGCCTGTCTCTATCTCACTCACTCTCTTCTTTTTCTCATCCACCCTCCCCCCAGTTGTATTAGATATTGAAACTTGCTTTCATGCCTGGATCACAGTTCAGTCCTTTTTTTTTTTTTTAATGGTAAATATGTAGGTTTCTCGATGGACCAGCAGTTGCTGCTTCTTTATTCTGTCTTGAAATCGTTTTATTCTGGGCGTCAAACGTAATCAAAACATTGATTTTTCAGAGCATCGCCATCCCAGAAATTGACGAGTTAGTCGTGAAATCATTGGTCTGCACATTCTGCTTCTTCTCTTGGGTAAACCTAAGAAGTATGACAATGACGTGCATCGGTAGGGGGCATCCGACCTTGTTGGGAGGGAGGTTGAGTCAGGACTGGTTGTAGTGTCTACCTGGGCTATTAGTCTGGGGCTCGGGGGTAAAGGGGAGCCCGGTTTATGTATGGGCAGAGGTGAGGCTCTTGTGGATATAAAACAATAGGGAACTGCAGCCTGTGTCTCTGAAAAAGGAAGTCTCTAGAATCAAGGGGAAGTTTAAAACATGAAGCCAAAGTATCAGGCAAAGAACTGAAGAAAAGCAAGACAGAGAGAGGTAGAGCTTAGAGAGATTCCTGGAGATAAATGCATGCAGATGGAGAGGGCATTTTATAGTTGCCCTTTGCTCTTACTCTGAGCAAGGAGGAACCTGTTTCAAGAATCAATTTACACAGGAGAAAAATCAGACTACATATTCATGGTTTTATTTGATGTCCAACTCAAACTGAGGCAGCTCACAAACTAATGCAGAATATACTTAATCTCTGTGCGAACACGGTAACTCAATAGTGACTGCATGCAGTCAGAGGGTGGAAGGCATTAGCTTAATTTTCTTGACATTGGACTTCAGCTTAGCCCGTTCCATTGGATTGACAGACCACCTCGTCAAGCCTATCCAGAGTTATTAAACTAATGGTTTATATCGTGTAGCATAAAGTTCTTCTCTGTTTAGAATTATATTCTAGGTACACAATCCAACCGGTGAGCACTTGGTTCTTCCTTAAGTGATGCATGGAGGATGGATGAAGGAAAGTTGAAGCACGTTTCCGCTATGTTACCTTTCAACACATTTGTTTACAACGTACACCCACTTATGGCTTACAAAGAAAATCCACCACGATTTATTGCTTGGAAACATGATGCAGAGAGTTTGAGAGAGAATCACTAATAAATTGATGGTGGAGTGCTTTGTTAATACAGAGTGCTGTTGAAATGCATAATGAGGAGTGGCCCCTTCAAGGTCACTCACCGAAGAAGAGGCTAGAACTCTGGATGCCTTCCTCTTCATCTAACAGAACCTGGCAAACAAAGCGTGAATAGAGCATGTCTTTAACCCCACTTGGGTACTCCTGGAAGGGGCCCCCACTTATTTCTACCCAATCGTCTGAGCAAGACTAACAAAGTAAACAAGAAATAGAGCAGATGCGTTTCAAGCTTTAACATGCAAACAAATCTCTTGGGATCGTGTTAAAATGAAAGTTGCAAACTAGTGAGTCTGGGATGGGACCTGAGACTCTGCATTTCTAATACACCTCCAGGCAGTGCCAATACTATCCACCCAGAACTCCAGTCTAAAATATTTGGACAGGCACAGAGATTGTTTTAGTCACTAGGATTTCAATATGCTAGAAAAGACCATCTCTGAAGGAAGCTAAAGGGGTTTTTTTAGTATTCAAGATGCAAAAACAAAAGCATCCAGAGGGAGATACCTAGGAGGCAACTGGAGATGTTGAATTGGAGTCTAGGAAGACAGTAGGGCCATGAATAATATTTGGGGAACCATTCACACAGATGTGTCATAGGTGACGTCATGAGTGTAGATAACTCTAGAGACAGACTGATAGATAAATAAATGAATACGGAGGGACCTCGTCAGTTCATGGTACATTATCATCACTGGCTCATGCAAAGCCCCATTTTTGTTTGTTTGTTTGTTTTAGAGCAAGAGAGAGCGCATGGGTGTGCAAGCAGTAGGGGAGGGCAGAGGGAGAGGGAGGGAGAGAACCTTAAGCAGGCTCCACACTTGGTGCCGGGCCCCACATGGGGCTCGATCTCAGCACCCTGAGATCACGACCTGAGCAGAAATGAAGAGTCCAGTGCTCAACCGACTGAGCCACCCAGCCGCCCCATGATTTTTTAAAATTAGTTATTTCATGCATTCCCTTATATCCCCATCCCTCCCACCACAAGCAATTTTCTAAAGAGTTCAAGGTGTAGCCTTATATTTTGCTAAGTGTTCGTATATAATGCATCTTATTTTGTGTGCATGGGGGTTTTTTTGAGATATAACTTTGTATGGCAAAGTGAAATTACCTTAACGATACAACCTGTTGACTTGAGACACATGTATAGACCTATGTAGCCAGCACGCAGCTCAAGACATAGAACATACCTTTAATTTACGTAGGCGACATTGAATAATAGATATCGTTCTATTCCTTACCTCATTGCACAGCACAACATTTTCCAGATTGATGTAGGCATCTTTGTTTACATATTTGCTTCCAGTTGCTTCAGACTGTCCCCTTTGTGCTTCTGCCATGTTTATTTCACATTCCCCAATGAAGGACACTTAGATTGCCTTCAATGCTCCCTACCACAAGTAATGCTAGAATGAGCATCCTCATTTCTGTTCTCTTACGGACCCCGATGAGACTTTTCTTCCTAGACTCTATAACTAGGGATGTGATTATGGAGTCCTGGTGTATACACTTACTTATTTCAATTAAAATTTACCAGATTGCCTTCCAGAATAGCTCCAGCCAATCTGCACTTAGACATGCTTTTTCCTCAAATCAAGTGCATGTTTCTTTTGAATGTCCACTACATTAAACTGGACTCAAGGTGGCCAGGTTTGATTAGGGTTACTTTTAGATTTTGCCTAGGCATGGCAATTCATTCATTCGTTGAATATTTAATGAGCATCCACAACATGCTCCGTACTCTTCTAGGGGCTGGGAATGCATCTGTGAAGAAGATAAATCCTCAACCCACATGGAATTTATGTTCTAGTCATGATAACATGCAGTGGGTGAGACCACTTAGGAAGAGAATATAGGATGAGTGAGGAGGAAAGAAAACCAAGGACAGAATTCTGAGAAACATCAAAAGATTAAGGGGTACAGAGAAAAGTATCCTGGAGGGAGACCAAAAATATTCTGAAATAATAAGAGAACCAAGAGAAAGTGATGGCCTAGGAGCCAAAAGATAAGAGTTTCAAGGAAAGTACAGTCTATCAGACGGAATATAATTAGGAGGTGGTTGGTCACCAAGAAGGCTTTGGTACAAGCCATCGAAGGAAAATTGGAGAACAATAGGACAGTTCACACCCTATGGTCCTCAGTCATGTCTCCAGACCAAACACATGACCTCCACTTTTCTGAAAGCATTGGGACCCACTTTTCTTCCTTCAGGGTGCATTCTTTTCTAAGAAATTCCTTTCTCCCTCAGTAAACAGACCTGGCTCTTCCATCCCTCTAGACCAGAGTATAAATTCTAAATTCTTGCGTAAATGCTACTGAGTGATCAAGGATAACATTTTGCTGATTATTCCAAAGAGGGGGACTCTGGTCCTCTCCAAGAATTTTGCAAACCAATGTGCATTTAACAAAATTAGTCTGTAAAATTAAAGAAGACAGAAGGGCGGGGAATGAATGGGAATCTTTTCATCTGACAGTTGAAAAGACAGCTTCAAATGTCATATTACTGCTTTTATGTAGGACATAACAATGACTTTATCTTTGTCTCATTGCTTTCACTCATTTTATCATTGTATATCATGGATACTTGGGGTTTTTTTTTTTTTCTGTAAAATGTCTGCCCCATGTATTCAATCTTTTATATCTTCACAGTTCTCCTCACTGACTTGGGTGTGGTCCTCATCGCCTCCTGTCTGACTCATGACAACAACCTGAGGACAGATACTCAAGTCCCCATCCTGAGCAGCACCATCCAGTAGGGCACCCCCACTTACAGAATCCTCAATGCTTTCCCACGGCCTCCAGATGAATCCTGTATGCCAAACTCACAGTCCTCCATGGCCTGGCCTCACCCCACCCTGAAACTTGGGTTTCCCATTGCATCACAACTGTAATGCTCTGCCTCTGCCAAACTGGCCTGCTTTGACCTTCCCCAGATACGCTATGCCCTTTCAGCACTTCGTTCCTTGTCCCTGCCCTTTAGCACATTTGGCATTCCCTCCCCACTACCCAGAGTCCTTCAGGTCCCATACCCTCAACCTCCATTGCTCTGTCCAAACTTCTAGAAGAGCAGCTCCCAAACATCCTGGTTTCAGGACCCTTTTACACACTTAAAAATTGGTAAGGAACCCAAAGAATCTTTATCTTGTGGGTTTTATCTATCAATTTACTCTAAGATAAATTAAATCAGGAACACATTTAAATATTTAGCAATCATTTCTAAAAAACCATTATGTGTTACCACAAAAAAATATATTTTATGAAAAACAACTCTATGTGCCAAAACAACAACAAAATAATAATGAGAAGAGTTGCGATGCTTTTTATTTTTGCAAACCTTTTTTTTTTAAAGATTTTATTTATTTATTTGACAAAGAGAGACGCAGTGAGAGAGGGAACACAAGCAGGGGGAGTGGGAGTGGGAGAAGCAGGCTCTCTGCTGAGCAGGGAGCCCGATGCGGGGCTCGATCCCAGGACCCTGGGACCATGACCTGAGCCAAAGGCAGACGCTTCACCAACTGAGCCACCCAGGCGCCCTTTGCAAATCTCTTTAATGTCTGTCTGACTAGAAGACAGTTAGATTCTCCTGCTTCTGCATTCAATCTTTTTTTTTAATTAAAGATTTTATTTATTTATTTGTCAGAGAGAGAGAGAACACAAGCAGGGGGAATGGCAGGCAGAGGGAGAAGCAGGCCCCCTGCTAAGGAAGGAGCCGGATGTGGGACTCAATCTCAGGACCCTGAGATCATGACCTGAGTTGAAACCAAGAGTCAGAAGCTTGACCAAGTGAGCCGCCCAAGCGTCCTTGCATTCAGTCTTTTATGATAGGTTGTTTTGGTTGAAGCATATGAAGAAAATCCAGACATTGCACTGGATTAAGGAGAAGAATTGTAATACTTTTCAGATTATTGTGGACATTCCTTTTTCATACCGCCCCAAACTGGAAAAGTGATAGTTTCTTTTTTTTTTTTTTAAAGATTTTATTTACTTATTTGACACAGAGAGAGACAGCGAAGAGAGAGAACACAAGCAGGCGGAGTGGGAGAGGGAGAAGCAGGCTTCCCGCCAAGCAGGGAGCCTGATGCGGGGCTCTATCCCAGGACCCTGGGATCATGACCCGAGCCGAAGGCAGTCGCCCAACCAACCGAGCCACCCAGGCGCCCCGAAAAGTGATAGTTTCTTAAAAGTTAGTTGCAACATGGAATCTGAAAACTTACCAATAAATTTTTCATACTGTTATATTAAAATTTATTGATCTATCTTGTACTTGGAATGGACATCTACTGATCATTTTATATCATCAAGTACTGACCATTTGGAAAATATTGGTTCATGGAGTTGTGCAGAACTTCCAAATGTTGACACATTTCATCATAGGGGAGAGATATATATATATATATATATATATATATATATATATATATCCCATACATTCATATTACCACCAATCCCATAAAAAAAAAAAAGAAAACTTGGCTTTCAAGTATTGAGAAAATGTAAAGCTTATGGTGGTGAATACATATGAGTTTTCCAGAATTCTACTTTTTATTTGAAAGCTCAAATTCTCTAATTGGTAAGAAAGATATCAGTTACTTTCCTTGAAGTGATAGGCTCTCTTTGTTCATTTCCAAGAAAATGTTTGGCAAATACCCAAATATGAATAACCACAGTTTATCTGTCAATCACTGTGGTAGACAGAAAAAATGCCTTCCCTGCACCAAAGACTTATTCACCTCCCAATCTCTGCAACCCGTGAATGTTACTTAAGGAGCTTGAGGAGAGGGGCTTACCCTGGATTATCCAGTGATGAGTCCCTTATAAGAGAGAAGAAGACACAGACACACAAAGGAGAGAAGGCAATGTGAAGACAAGGCAGAGATTGGTGTGTTGATGCCAAAAGCCAATGAATGCCATCACCACCAGAAGCTAAAAAAGACAAGAAACAGGTTCTCCTCCAGAGCCTCTGGAAATTGCTCAGCCCTGCCAGCACCTTGATTTTGGGCTTCCATCCTCCAGGACTATGAGAGAATAAGTATCTGCTGTTTTAAGCCACCAACACTGACATCATTTGTTAAGATAGCTCTAGGAATACAGTCCTTCTTGCAAGTGAACATTGATGTTTCATGAAAAAAGCTGCTAGCTCAGCTGGCAACTCAAACAATCACCCGAGTTCTTTTCCTCAAGGTGATCATGATATTTCAGTGTAGAGCAGCAATGTTTTATGCACGCTTCTCATTTCCTCACCCAAAATGCTAAAAAGAGAGGTACTGAAGAATTGAGATGTAATAAAATGAGTCCCTTGCAATGCTTCAAGGACTCTCTTGACTGAAGGAGGCATTCTTTGTACAATGAGTGAGTGGCAGTAAAGAATACCTCGACTATTGGTATGGTGGGTGCCAGGGCCTCGTTCATGCTAAGGCACCAGAGTCTTCAGAGTCTTACCTACTCTCATTGTGCCCCATCAGTACAAATATCAACACAGTAAAAAAGAAAGAAAGAAAGAAAGAAAGAAAGAAAGAAAGAAAGAAAGAGAACATTTTAACATTATCACGAAAATTGCTTCGACCTCAAGGATGCCCTTGAAAGTGCGCTACAGCCCCGAGGACCCATGGGTTACATTTTGGCAATGGCTGAAGCAAATACAGCAAGAGGCTCACTTAAAATTAGGTGGCAAGTATATTGGTATTCACTGTACTAGTCTTTAAATGTTTCTACAGATTCTTTCATTTTCATAATGAAATGTTGAGGGGAAAGTTTTGTAGGTATGTTAAAAAAAAATCGTTAGCTCATTTTGTGAGGCCGAGCCTGAAGGGTGAAATTACTCTCCTTGGCCTACTGTCTTCTGTCTCAGGTTCCTGCTCACCTTTCCTTATCTCCTAACTGCTCAAACCACCTGATGGTCTGGAAACACTGGGCTGCTGGGAGTCATCCAGACACGCCTCGATCTTCCCTGACTCCACGTCTTTCCACGTGTGGTTCCCTACGCCAGAATACAATCTCTCCCCCTCCACCTCTCTTGGTGCTCCAGTAAAATTTTAATTTAGCTTTCAGGTTGGGGGTCCCAATACTTCATCTCCTGAGGAAACTTCCCTGTGTCCCCATGAACTGACATTGGGACTTCTACTCCTAGAGTCAGCCTGAAGAGCAGCGCTCCTGGACATCTGCCTGAGACACCAACAAACTCGGGATGCTAGAACATCATTGGAATAAACTTGATGGATGATGCCAGTTACCTCAGGTTTCCATAGGTGACTCTTCAGGTAATGAATATTGAAGTAAATAGTGATCCAAAATGGAACCATTCCACATCTTCACGAGCCTAACACTCTAAGCATTTTTTTGCCCTGGACATGAGACATTGCTCTAAACAAAGACAGGCCATTTCTGGGACACTTGCCTTAAGCCATAGTTGGATCTCACACACACACACACAAAAATTCTGAAATTAAGCAATGCGTGGTAGGGTGATATTTACCCAGAGTTGATGGGTCATATTGTTATATAAATCTTAAACACTTTAGTAGGCCTCCCCCAAAAGTTACCTGGTTTCAAAAACTGTAGTTCCAAAAAAGTTAAACTGTTCTGGTACATTCCATGTCTGTCATAAGTCTCTTATTTTGAACAAAAAGAAAAAGGTAAACCATTTTTATTACTAGAGAATTCTTTTCTCTACATCCACACCAATTATACATTGAATTAAAGGAATATCAGTTTGAAGAATGTCAAATGATTCATCTGCCTCGGATGTTCATGTGGTTTTATAAAGCCAGTCCATTTTTCCCTGATAGCACGATATCACTGTAACTTAATTTTCTGGATTTTCATCTCCTCAGTTGACGACAACCTCCTTGAAGACGGGGACTATCTGTTTATCTTCATATCCCAGGGCCTAGCCCAGTGCCTGGTACATAGAACATGCTCAATAATTAAGAGAATATGTGATGGTAGGGAAGGCCTTGGCACACTTGAAAATTCAGACATCCATAATACAAATTCCACATACAGTACCTGCATGATAACAAAAGCAGGGGTCCCAAGGAAAGAACCCAGCTCCTTTGGTGATCCACGTAATCAAACAAGTATTTGTTGAATGACAAACACCAGCAACTCTCAGGCCTCAGAGCTGACTGCGGAGGGAATGCAGAACAAAACAAGGTCCCTGCCCTTCTGGAGTGAAAAAGGCTAACTCCACAGACAGTCATGAAACAATTTGAGAAACATTAAGCTTGTGGAGTTCCATAAAACAAAAGCTGGCAGAGGCCCTTCAGGGGACCCAAAATTTGAATATAGGATGCTACAGAAACCTGTTCTGTCCTTTATTATGCGACAGTTGAATGCAGACAATGGAAATAGGGAATCTGAGGCAAGCTAATAGGTCATGCAGTATGCAACCAAAAAAAAAAATCAAGTTAACAAAAGTGTAAGAACTCTGAAAAGCATCTATATACAGAGTTTCCAAATATCTATTCAAGAATGAAAAAATTATTTTGAATACTTTTCTGCGTAGCCCATGGGCCAACTGATTGGCTTTTTTTTTTAGGTCTTAAGGTAAATTTACTATTTACCACACCCAGGAGAGATTCACAATCATAACCACTTACCAAGTCACTTCACCAACATTTACCAAGTGACTTTACATTTGTTCTCTAATTTAATCCTAACATCTCTAAGCACTGCAGCCCTTAGACTTAGCAACCGGGGTCCCGTGCTGGACCCCACACCCCAGAAGACCATTCCCACTCTCCTCCAGCCATGCCCTTCCCACTTATCAAGAAGCCAAAGTGACGGGGTCCCCCAGAGCCCTCACCCCCATCCGCCTCTAGCGTGGTAGCAAACACAGGTAAAATTTGGACTTCAGATAAACATAGAATCATTTTTTTAATAATGCCCCATATTTAGCATATATATGTCTCAGAATAGCGAATCTCTACCCAACTTTCATGACCAGAGCCAAATACCACCGCCCTAGCGCTCTCTTTCCCGCCCACCTGAGCCCGCAGGTAGAAGCACCCCCTCGCCTCCTCCTCTGCGCATGCGCTGTACATCACCCGCACTCCTGCGCTGCTTTTCTTCTTCTACCCCAGGGCACAGGACAGTCAACTCCTGTGCACGTCCCACCTCCTCTACCCAATGAAAGTTCTTCACCGATAAAGACCTGTTTTAGGAGAGTGCCCTGCAATCCCGTGTTCCCCCATTAAGGTGTTTGAGCCTTGCCTGTGGAAACCTAGACCTTTCTCGAATGCTAGGGTCCATGTCAGGCCGGGTGACATCTGTGCCTGGGAACACCAGGACGTGCTGCTACGAGGCTCACTCTCCCTTGGTGTCGCCGAGTCACGGAGGAGCACTAGGGAGTCCCCTCCCCTCATCCCGATGCTGGATGGCTTTTCAGGGAGCATCTCCCACGGACAGGCACGCCTCATACGCTTTCCTTCTTTCTTCCCTCATTCTGAAGGCTATAATTAACTCTCCTTAGGGAATATCTATCCCCTACAAATCTGTCTCATTTTTCTCCCTGAAACTATATAAAGTATCAAAATATTTAAATCAACAAGAATCTTAAGAGTTAGGATGTTAGGGGAGTTACAAATCAACAAGAAAAAGACAAAAAAGAGCCCCAGTAGGTCAGGCTACCCTTCATCGCTTTCACAAACATACAAGTAGGCAAAAGGGCATTTAAAGACAGCTCCAGCTCATTGTTATTCAAATCCACGGCAATTACTTTTTCTTTAAAATTGCCACACACAAAAAAGTATTTAAACTTAAAAGACATGGTTTTGGCAACTGTGTGTTGAAAGGGGGCACTCTCGTCTGCTGCCAAAGGAAGTGTAAATTCAAAAAAATGTCCCTGGAGAGGGTTTGTCAATTCGTATCCAGAGCCTTGAAAACATTCATATTTTTCTGACCTAACTACTCCATTTATAAAAATTTCTCGTGAGAATACATCAGATAAGCACTTGAGAGTTTTCACAGCTGTGCTATTTAAAAAAAAAAAAGTGTGAAATAAATAGATGCCTAACGATAGGGGGATGACTAAATAAAATTTAGAATATGCATCTAACGAAAAATTATTGTCGTCCCTAGAAATCAAGTTTTCAGAATTCCTGACATAAGAAAATAGTGTCTTAATTGAGACAGACTAGGTTGTCCTGCAGTAACAGCTTTTAAAAATCTCAGTGGTTTTAGCACAACAAAAACCGCTTCTCTTGCTCACATTCCACATCCAAATAAGATTAGGCAGGAGGGGATGGGGGAGGCTCCTTCCATGCAACCACCCAGAGCCCCGAACTCTTAGATGAACCTAGGACCACCCCTCTCAGCAGGGAAAGAGAGGTAGAGATGGTCTCGCGAAGGCATTCAGTTTGCAACCCGGGAGCGACACACCTCACTTTGGATGACAGCACATTGGCCAGAATTAGTCACGTGGCTCCACCTACCTACAACTTGCGCGGGGGGGGGGGGGGGGTGCGGGGGGGGCGGGATACAATCCTACTACGTGCCCAAGGGGAGAGGTGAGCCAGGTATGGGGCAGTGCTAAAAGTTTCTACCGTTATACTTCTGATATAATAGTAAGTAAAAAAAAAAAAAAGGAAAAAAAAAGAAATACAAAATTGCAAACTTAACACAATCCAATTTTAGAGAAATATTTATGATACTTTCATATTGTATGGATAAATGGAGGAAATCCACTCTGATAATAGAGGTATCCTGATTGTGAAAGTGCAGATGGTTCTTATTTTCTTCTCTACACATGTTTGAGTTTTCTAAATTTTCTACAAAGAACACCTTAATTTCTACAATAAGAAGAAAATAAGTTTTATGTTTCAGGATTCCTCTTGCTGTCCTGGGTTTTCTCACCCTTGGAAAACAAATGTTTCTTCTCCCTAGTTCAGCAAATTCCTTCTAAGCCTCAGCCCCAAATGTAATGGGAATACTATTACTATTCCTCTCCCCATAAGGGAGCTAAATGAGAAGTAACCAATAGATGTCCATTTAAAGACATTTGCATGAGGGCGTGGGGGGGGCAGTAGGTGCTCATTAGATGCAAACATCATGATGCTTCCCTCAGAACACCCAATTAAATTCTGTCACCCTACACAGGACATTAGATCATAATCTGCTGCCATTTAGCCAAAAGATATACCCAATTCCCTTGAGTATTCCCTAAGGATGTATGAACCTTACCAAACAGTTCAGACTTGGGGGGGAAAATAGCTCAGAATATTCACTCTCACAAATGAACCCAAGTGGATGGATTTTATCTCTTGGTTGCCAAGTTCACTGGTGATATCCCTAAGTCTTCCTGCCTAACTTGGGCTCCAGGGGCTCTTGCCTTCTCTAAATCCTTAATTTTCACATAGTCCGTATCCGACAACCAAGCCCAAATCATTTGACACCTTGTTTCAAATACTAATTTCCAGGGTCAGGGACCCTAGGAAGGCAGGGATTCTTTGGGCTCTTCTGGGTTCCTCTTTCTTGCCCCCACTGCCATTCTAGCTCGGCACCAGCATAACTCAGCCCTGCTGGATACTTTGTCAAGTTGACCTGAGCCCTTCAGGGGGAAAAGTAAGTTGTGGGTGTGATTTTGGCCCCGTCTTCACAAGGCACCTAATGCAATGTATTTATGTTCATGTGGCCACTCACACAGATTAGAAATGGGAGCAGAATACAGTATGATCCTCAGGAACCAAATTGAGATTCTGTTATTAAAAAAAAAATTTTTTTTTAAGTGCTATAGCTATTCAAAGAAAAAAAAGATGTAGTTTTTGCAAGGCTGTCAGCCC
Source organism: Mirounga angustirostris (assembly GCF_029215605.1). NCBI lineage: Eukaryota > Metazoa > Chordata > Mammalia > Carnivora > Phocidae > Mirounga > Mirounga angustirostris. The sequence goes on along the minus strand of NW_026991716.1, from coordinate 13,053,215 downwards.
ACCATCTTCCAGTAAGAGTGAATAGAAAATGTGGCTGAAGGGAATCCCAGTGCATCACGGACAGATGGAATGCTTATGTGTGGGGTCTTGTATATTTCTAATATGCCCCACTAGCCACAGGTCTCCATCAATGTGAAGAGAAATTAATTAATGGCAGCATCATCACTTCAGCCTATTTGAACTAATTGCTGATGTGACAGGGATGGGGAAGAAAAAGAAGAAGAGAGAGATCGTGGCAAAACAGATGAGGTTTTAATTAATGGTGTCTCGAGATGTCACTTCTTCTGGAACAAAGTAAGAATGACCTCTCTTGGCAAATAACTCATCCAAATCCACATTCCCTGTACAACTGTAATACTTATTTTACCTGTATGGTTCCCAACTTGAAGTGGGGACAGTGGTGAAAACTGCTAAGGTGACTAGAACATTCTCTGTGCTCCATCATGTCCCAGACAGGCCTTGCTGGGTGATACATGGGCACAGCATTCAGTTTTACTAATGCATTCACACCGGCCCCAGGTTGTGCAAAGTCATGCATTTTTGACACAGGAACCACAATCTTACATTAAAAATGATTACCACCCCTTTTGACTTCTTAGCTGTAAATACGAGATTTAATCATAACGTTTAGCTCTGTGATTTATGGATATCATACATCATATTGTGTTTTGAGTCTGGGACTGCCTGTCACAGTGCTAAGAGACCACAGCAACTGGCATCTCAGGAAGGGATGAAAACAAGACTCTATAAAGATATTTTGGTCTTCCTCCACCATCATCCCATCTGCCCTCCCCAGCCAAACACCAGCACCAGCCAACACCTCCTCCCTTGATAGGGACGCAGAGAACATCACTAACAAACTCAGCATCACTCTATTTTTGCTTGCTATGTATCCTTACTCTCCATGGATAGGAGGAAAAGTTGCGAAAAGTAGGAGTGATTTATATTGCCTCCTGGCACTGAATTGGTTTGGGAAAATCATGGAGAAGAAATTGCAACTTGACTAAGAAGTGAATCGAATAGCACGCATTAGAACCACCTCATAGCCCTACGTGGACTATTATCTGGCACACCCGGCCTCTCCGCCATCCCTTCTTGCTTCCTTTGTTTCTGATCTATATTAAGCCCATAACTTGCTTCTGGACCTCTGCAACTGTTAGCTTCATCCTAAATGTTTAATAATCCAGATTGCTGTCTTAGTCGGCTAGGGCCGCCATAACAAAATACTACCAATTGGGGGGTTTAAACAAAGAAATTTTATTTTTCCACACGTATTTCCAGTTCTGGAGGCTAGAAGTCCAAGATCAAGGTGTCAGCAGGGTTGGCTCCTCCTGAGTCCTTGGCTCGTAGATGGCCACCGTCTCGCTGGGTCCTCACATCATCGATCGGTCTGTGTGTGTCTGCGTCCTAATCTCCTCTTATTAGGACATCAGTCATATGGGACTAGGGCCCATTCATTTGACTTCAAGATCCTATCTCCAAATAAGGTCATATTCTGAGGTGGCTAGAGTTAGGACTTCAACATATGAATTGGGGCATGGAGGAGGACACAATTCACAATCACCTTTCCAACCCTCTTCTTCAGGACAACTTTGCCCTTCACCACGGTGAAGCTTGCCAACCTGTCCCTCGGCTTCATCCACACCTCCCACTGAAGCACACTGTGGCAGCAGCATGGGGCCGGAGCATGTTGGCTAACACATCACATGTCCTTCTTCTGGGTGGGGCTGCCCCACCTGAGCCTGCAGCGCCATGTGAGGTGACCTCCTTTCAAGTTCAGAACATGGTGGGGCGAGTCCAGTCCCCTCCATGTTGACTCCCCTTCAGCTTTTTTGGGATGTGTTTACTACCTACGACTTCTTGACCTCAGACAGCCCCCACTTTGCCAAGAGATTTGAACTCTGAGGAAGAAACTAAAACTTCTCTCTCTCTCTTTCTGTCTCTCTCTTCCTTTCAGTTCTACCTCCCTGAACCAAAATCGATTTTCTATTTCCAGCAGTATAGAAACTTTCCTTATATCATATTCTCTCTTTCTTCCATCATGGCTCAAAATAATAACACTATCTCAGGCCTCCAAGTTTTACTCTTGATATACAGATGGAAGCTTTTTGGAATTTGGGAAACACTTTTCTCTCTCAGCAAAGCATTGATTTGAAGACTCTCTCACTTTTCACATAGCAATTCTAACATGAAACCCAAAGCTAAGCCAAGATTCTTTATTCTGGGTGGTCTCTTCCTTCCCCTGAATTGATAGATTCAATGCCAGGACAGCCAGATAGCAAGGAATGAAAATACATGGATATGTCAAGACTACAGTTCTTGTTGCACTAACAGCTGGGAAACAAATATTCCAGTCCATCCCCCAGAATAAGCTGATTTGTTACAGGCATTTGATGATCTGGTTAGCACTAGAATTATTTTCCTTGGTAGATAGGTAACTAGGGAAGCAATGAAGAGAACCATCAAACGTGTTCGTTAAGAATTCACTGGCAAGGGCCTTTCTCTGGTCCAGAGCCAGAAACCTTCAGTATCCAGCAGTAATTGTCTTCCCAGGAACTTGAAGGTGCCCACCACCCTTATTATTTGCCCATATCTCACCTGGGACCCCTAAGGGCTATGGAAAGTAGAAGAGGAGAACCCTGAGAAAACATCCAGTACAGAAGGGCCAAATTGGCTGGATCCTTGGTAAGTACATAAGTACATAAAAAACTTGACTTAGAGGCAATCCAACATGGCGGCTAACACGGGCCTAGAGTCAGACAGCTTGGCTTCACATCCTGACACTCCCCCTTCCTACACTGTCACTCCACGTTATGAAATCTCTCTAGAGGTCATCTGTAAAATGAGGGTTACTAAAAGACCTATGTTTATGGTGTTGTGGTAAAGCTTAGAGGAGTGAATACATGTAAAATGCTAGAACAGCCCTTGACACATAGCAGACTCTCCATAAATGTTAATGCAAGTATTATCAGGTTGTGGAAAAGTGGTTCTTATGAATAATATTAATAGCCAAAATTTATTGAGTGCTTATAATATGCCAGGCAATGTTATAAATTCCCTACATGTGTAATGGGGGCTAAAAATTATTAATATAAGAATATTTTTAAAGCCTGTTTTCCATCCCTTTCTAGGTCTATCCACCCCCACTTCCACTAGTAAAACTCTGATTTGGTTTCCTTGGCACTTCCCCATATCATCGGCTCATGGGCCTTAATCCACAGATTGTGGGGAAATACTGTAAGCCTGAGAGGCAAGAGAATTTATATTTGAAATGAAGAGAACTCCTGGCAGTAAAAAAAGAATAGCTCCAAGAAAACACAGCAGCGTGAGTATGAGAAGTTTTACTTGGCAGTTGAGAGTGGAATAGGAGAGATTTTCAAGTACAGCTACTCTGTGTTGAAAGGGAGGGGTGGACAAATTGAAGGCAGAGAATTTTTTTTTTAAGTGTACCTATTTCTTATGCATACATTACCCTCTTGGAATTTTCTTAAGAAACTACAGTAAACACTTGAATTGCTTTTGATTAAGCTTCTCTGTTAACTTGTTTTTCTCTTTGAGTGGGATTCGAAGTGAAGACAGGACCACAAGGGAACCTACCTTTATACGGGTTATACACACATTTTCTCAGCAGTCCTGTGAGGTGGATACTATTATTATCCATTCTTTGAAGGGAAAACTGAAGCTCAAAGAGGTAACTTGCTCACAGTCACACAGAAAGCTCCAGAACCTGAATTCAAATCTAAGTAGTTTGACCTTGGAGCCGGTATACTGTCCACCGTGCTATATAATTATCCATTTAAGCTTGCATTAATTCGTTCTTCCTCAGTTGTCCTCCTGAGATTGTTGTCTAAACTAATGCCTGGTTTCTTCCCAATACCTGAAAATATTTCCTTTCAATTAAAACAGAAACCAAAGTGTGTGTGTGTGTGTGTGTGTGCGTGCACGTGCACACGAGCACACATGTGCCTTTTAATTTAAATAATTTAAATATCAAATATTCACAATGTTTTAAATTCAAAAGGTATAAATGGTATAGAGCAAGGTCTCCCTCCTAACCTTGTTCCCCCAGCCATCTGGTTCCCCTTCCCAGAGGCAAACAATGTTATCAGCTTCTATTGTATATTTCTAGATAAAAGCACTACAAGCAAATACATTCTGTCTCTCTCTCTTTTTCTGAATGATAGCATAACATATCGATGTTGTGCATTTTGATTGTTTCCATTTGTCAATACTGGAAACAGTCTTGGAAACCATTCCATATTGGTATACAAGGAGTGTCCTCATCGTTCCTTACAGCTAAAAATAACCCATTAGGATGCACCCTCATTTCTGTTGGACAATCAGAAAATTTCTAAATGTGTGCTCTTGTAAATGATGGGACAATGACTACTTGGTCATTGTGCATGTTTGTAGATCCAAAGTACAAATTTCTAGAAACAGAATTGCTGGGTCAAAGGCCATGTGCCCATGTATTTTTAATAGATACTCCTAAACTGCCTTCCATAGATTTTTTTTTTTTTTGAGAGAGAGAGAGAGAGAGAGAGAGAGAGATTGAACACAGGCTCAAGCAGGGAGAGAAGCAAAAGGAGAGGAAGAGGGACAAGCAGACTCTGCTCAGCAGAGGCTCAACCTCGGGAGGCTCAACCCTGACATCACGACCTGAGCCGAAATCAAGAGTGGGATGCTTAACCAACTGAGCCACCCAGGTTCCCCTTCCACAGATTATTTTTAACAAAGTACATGCCTACCAGCAACGTATGAGATTGTTTATTCTCCTTCACCCTCTCCAATATAGTGGGTTATTAAACTTTCTGGTCTTTGCCCATCTGATAGATGAAAACGGAAAATCCATTTCTTCTCTTGCCTCAGGTTACTTGAGTTTAAACTGTAACTTGATGCCCACAAACCTTTTCATTCATTCATTTAAATAGTATAAGGCATTTCCCACATGCAAGGTTCTATCCCAGTCACCCCTTCTTCGCCGTGTGAAGTAGAATCTCTCTCCAAAATCGTTATGTGGCTTAAGATTCCTCCAGATGGCTGGGATTTGAATAACTCCTGATTTCTTCATGGTAGAATAATAGGATAATTATTGGGGTTTTCGGAGGAGCAAATAAATAATATTCCTGTCCCAATTCTCTCCCCAACCCCCTCCCCACCCAGCTCTAAGTTGGGACCAATCAAGAGACAGTCACGGGAATCAGACAGATGGGGATGAAAATATCTGCTTTATGTCTGATAAAGCCGATTGGAGTCTAAAGCTTAGACCCAGAAACAGGTGGGTTTTCTAATATCTGCCTTGAACCAAAAAACAAACAAAAAAGCCATAATTAAATCCATACACATGGTCACAGGCAGGCCTTCTCAGCAAAGGTCAGTCTTCTGTGCAGTCATGGCCCACTTATTATAGGGCCTCAGAGGCAAGTGGGTTTCCCGAGGACAGCCAAGCCCACCAAGAGCCTGCAGAAGGGCAGAGCCACAAGGGCTGATCAAGCAGACCAGCTACACACACTACATGTAGCCACAGGAGTGTCGCTCCCGTATATCTCCCCCCACACACACACCCCTCAGAGGCAAGGAAATTCTCACCCCTCCATGCAAATGTATGGAGAAGGGATAAGAATAGTTCTAAAGAAAATGGGATCTTTTGGGGGGTGGGAGGGAATTAAAAGTGTGAAAAGAGTGCAGAATGTATTCACTGCTTCATTCATAAAATACTGATTGAGGATTTACCCAGTACCAGGCTCTGTGTGAGGCTCTGGGACTGAGATGACAAATACTCAGATCTTGCCTTCTGTAGGACTGACGTTGTACAAGAGAGATAGCCACATAAATAAGTCAGCTTATACAAACTCTAACCGAAGCATGGACAAAGGAATGGACAAGGCTTTGCTGAGGTGCCCTGAGCTGTGCTAGGAAGGATGAGTAGGCATCAGGGGTTTGGGGGTCAGGCGTGAGGGAATGCCAGATCAGAAAAAGTTGCAGTTGCAAAAGGAGAGAACGGAATCAAGTTGTGTTTGCGGCACAGAGAGTATTTCTGTGTGGATGGGGACCTGTGCAGAGGGGAAGGCAGGGCACAGGGGGTATAAGACACGTCTGGGGAAGCACCAGGGCTGGGCTGGGAAGCCTCTGTAAGCCACACTCGGGAGCTTGTGCTTGATCCTCAGACAAGGGGGAGCACTTCGTGCTTTTTAAGCAAAATTGACATGACCCAATTTGTTTCAGGACGATCACTCTGACAGCAAATGAGGAAGATAGAGTAGAAAGAGAGAGAGAGACCTAAGGTGGAAGGACCAGTTAAGAGTTAACAAACTGGTGCAGAACAAAGAGGTTAAGGGTCAAGATTAGCACAAGGGTGAACAAGAAAAGTAAAGAGATTCAGCAGACATTCCCTCAGTAGAATGAGCAAGATGTGTGATTAACTAGGCATGGGAGGTGAGTGGGAGGGAATCCAGGGCAAACAGGCATTCTGTTTGAATGGTGACGCAGGAACTGATACTGGGAACAAAAGAGGAGCAGGTTGGGGGGGAGAAGAAATTGAGTTTTGTTTTGGATCATGCTGTGTTAGAGTTGCCTGAAAGATACCTAGTAGGATGTGTCCAGCAGGTGCCAAGAAATGAAAGTCCAAGCTCAGGAGAGAAGTCGGGGCACAGACAGACATGGTAGCTATCAGTATAAGGGCTGTAAGGGAAGCTTTGGGAGTCCTTTAAGAGTGGTCAGCTGCACAAGCAATGAGGCATGCGAGAGAAACAGGATGGTACAGGGGAGCAAACAGGCAATGGGTATCTGGAACAGAGAAGAGGTCAATGAGGACAGTTCCATGGGAGAGTGAGGAGGTCTGGGAGATAAGGAGGGAGGAACTCTTCAATGAATCATGGAGGATCAAATATTTCCTCCTCCTAGATGTTCAAGGCCACACTGCCTCTTTGGAGGGGACAGTTTTCTCATCCACATCTGTCCTAATGGCATTCATCTTCCAGGGCTACCTGGAAAGCTAACTGGGTGAGACAAAGAAGGATGAGGACAATGGCTCAGCTTCCCCCTGCATTCCTCTCTGGAAGAAGCTTCTCCTTGTTTGCCATAGAATGGAGGACAAGAGTAGAGCGGGGCCTTAGGAACACCTTCCCAACAAAATCTTGCAAAAGCTCTGCATTTACAAACATCAAAAGGAAATCTAATATCCTCCTTCATGGGTTTAAGGAAATCTAATATCCTTCTTTTCCTTCTTTATGGATTTCTCACCAATGTAGCCCACTCTGTCTAATAGCGATCCCTGCCAGGATCCTTCATGACCACACCATCTGCTCTGGTCAACAACTTGGCCAACTCTCTATGCTCACCTTTCTCTAGCCATCAGATCTTGGCACAAGCTAGTCCATGTGCCTGGAACATCCCATTCTTCCTATAAAATTTCTCTTCATTTCTCTTAATTTCTTCAAAGTCATGCTTGAGTCTTACCCCGTTCATTTTCTGAGTCTGTGCATCAATTGAGATGCACAGCTACTACCCTTTGCCTGCAGACTTGGTCTATGTTAACATTTTTTTTCTACAGAAATCATGTCATTTGTCATAATTACTTAGGGGAATAAGCAGACTCTTCTAGATAACCAGAGCTCTGCCTCTAAGCATCAATATTTTATTTGCTTCTTTGAATGGACCAATATTTATTGAGCACTGACTTGTTATGTGCCAAACACTGTGCTACACGATGGAGATTTTAAACAAAGGAGAGTAAACACAGAGAAAGTATTCATTACATAGGCCAAGAAACAAGCCTGGGCCTCCTTTAGGGGATGAAAAATTTACATCTTAATTGCTCCCACTGCCTTCTTTGATAGATCTTACTAAAGCAGATTATTCTCTTCCCCACCTTCTTAAACAGAGAGGAATGAACAACATCTGAGACATTTGTGTTGACTTGGGTTCATCAACTTGAACATTTCTTTTTTTTAATTAGAAAAACAATATGTTCCTTGTGAAAAGTTGCAAAAAAATTTTTTATTAGTCACCCATGGTCATACCATCCAAAAAGCAACCGCCACTAACATATTTGTGTGTCTCTCTAGGCTTTTGTCCAACCAGTTTTAGGAAGTTTACCATAATAGAGATATAATATATTGAACACAAAAGTTCATAGTTTGTTCTCTTACAAGTTCCCAGTATGGCGTAGCCAGTTTTCCAGGAAGCATCCTTTGTTGAACAATGTCAACCAGGAGAGAAATCCCAAGCCATTTTCCCCCACTTCTCTGGCCCCTCCTGCCCCCATACAGGTGAGCAGAGCTCATCCTATCCTCTGCTGTGACAGCAGAAGCTTGGAAGAGCAGAGGAGGGGTGGACACAACATGTCCAAGGCTGAGAAATCTGTAGGACCCAGGGATGAATTAAGAGAGAGTCCTCCTTCTTTCTGGAGAGAGGAATCGCAAGTCTCAGGGAGTAGGGTATAGCAATAGGAGGTTCTAGACACAGAGAAAGGAAGACGGAAAAAGGAGGCATGTGGGAAGTGGGAAGAGATGTCCAGGAGAAGCAGGGGCATCCATATGGAAGACCCTCTGACTAGCAGGGGTATCCATTCTCCACCCTCACCGTTGGCACAAAGTGGAGATAACCCTTCAGAGGCTACACTGTACCACCTGAGAAGGAACACCTTCGAAAGCTATCATCCAAGCAGAGAAGACCATAATATGTCCCATCTTGAAGACACACAAGTTTCCAACTTTTCCATTTCCAGAGGATCCTTGTACACAAACCTTGAAAGACAGAAAAGGGACCTTTAATATGTATTGTGTTTGTAAGAGAGGGACATCTCCCAGGACTACCAATGACCAGGGAAGGAAAATATATCCTTGCTACCTGTTGAGAACATAGTGTCAACTTCACGCACCCCAAGGAAGTTATAGACTGCTTATAGAATGTGACGGGTAGTTGCCCCTATGCAAAATGGCCCCAGAACACCCACAATTAAACATCCATTGTTCTTCCTTCACCTTCAGTGCAGTGACTCCCAACCTTGTCTTCATGTTGGAATCACCAGGAGAACTTCCAAAACTACTGATGGCCTGTGTCCCACCTCTGGAGATTGTATAAATCCATCTTGGGGGTGGCCTGGATTTAAAATTACTAAAAAAAAAAAAAAAAAAAAGATGCTCAGGTGATGATAATGTGTGTCAGATGTGTTTGAAAACCACTGCTTTAATGTCAGGTCCTGGAAATCATTTCTCCTCTTAGGTGGTCTATAGACTGCCTGGAGCTGCCCATCGCCCCAACTTTAATCCAGTGTTCTGGAAAAGCTTCTAGAATATATCTGAAATAGGGGGAAATGAATTTGGAACAGTGCAAATAAAATGCATGAACTGTAGAATCATAACTCTTTTTTTAAACATTGAATATATCTGCTGGGAGACCTCAGCTTTTTCTGGATAGCTGATCTGGCTAAAGAAGTAGCCACCAGATAAGCCAAGTTTTATGTCATCTCTATGAGTGTATGGGTTATGTGTCTATCTATGCATATGCTTATAGATATTTAGCCTAAAAGTTGATGAGTTCAAACTATAATGTCTTCTCTGAGGGTTCAAGCAACTTGAGAGCAGGTATCATATTAATGCGTCATTGTGTGGCATCTTGAAGAGAAACTTTACACCCAGGAAGTTCACAGTAAATGTCCAGAGTGATCTTTAACACTAATGTTGCTGCTGATTCTCCCAGTGCTGGCTAATGGACCAAGGAACAGCTCCAACTCCTAAGTGACAAGGCACTCCTTATAGAAGTGGTATCTGGGGTCTTCTTGGGGATATCAAATATGATCTCTTCCTAATTAAAATAGTCCAGATGAGTACTCTTACTTGTTCTCTAGGGAGGACACTGACTAAGAGAGTTAAAAGCAATGAGTTCACCTTATAGCTTCCCACTCAACTGTCCTTTAAAAGTGAAAACAATTATTTTAATCACTCTTAACTGGAGGCTGCCCAGAGCTAGAATAGGTTCTCTGAGCATCCTTGAGAGACCTGGACCAGGGAGAGAGCTGGTCCTCAGAGCTCCTGGCTGAGGCAATCTGAGGACATTCCCCAGAAGACATACTCTTCACTTCTTGGTTTAAAACAATAAATTAAAAGTTTAGGAAAACAATACTAAACATCACACTAATTGACTTCAGAGACAAAAGACAGATCTAGCCCACTATAGCTCAACTCAGCCTCCGGCAAAGGCCAGAGAGTCTATGTGGAGCATGGGTCCCACCTTGGAGAGTAAATGTGTTCTGTTGGCATCACTGCCACGAGCGCATAGGCAAACCAAAGTGTTCTTGCCCTCTGACATGTCTTTCTTGTTTACCCTTCTTTTAAAAACCTTATTTTCCTCTTATAGCAGAGCCCTTCATAGAGAAGGTCTAATGATGTATTTCATTATATCCAATCTCAGTTATGTTTTGCCTCAGTGTGCTACAGGGGATCCCCCAAAACTCTTTAAAAAGAAAGACCTTAAAATGAATATTTGACGCCTTTGGGTACACTTTGATCTTAAATAAAATATCTCATTTGACACACCTGGGGAGATAGAACAATTGGGGGAGGAGGGAATGGCTTTTTTAAAAGTGAAACAAATAACAAGGAATTGCAAGACTCCAAAAGAGTGAGAAGTGCAGTGGTGTCATGACACAAATTGCACCTGTGGATCCCTTTCCATGGAAAGATCATTCTGAGAATAGCCTTTTTGTAGAATGAAGGAATCCTCTGACCATTTTTCCTCCTGAACCCTCTCTTCTCCTCAGTACTTCCTAACTATGGCATTAGTAACTAGTCTGACCTCTAAATGTTCTTGATTTCCATGAATCCACTCTCTCCTAGACCTCACCCTAACTTTCTAGATGCTTCTTCCCCATCCTGCTTAGGGGCACATCAATCCCAAGTGCTAGACTCTTGGGTTCTGTCGTTGGCCCTCTTCTCCTAGGCTCTCCCTAGATGACCTAAAACACTCCCATGACTTCAACTGTTATCTGTAAGGTGATGATTTCCAGAGGTAGCTTTTCTGCCAAGGTCTACATCCCATTATTTCTTGGACATGGATTGACCATCATAGAGGTCCCTCAAACTCAACATGTACAAAATGAAATGCATACTGGTTCCTAAATTCTCCTTCCATTCCTGATCTTTGCAACTGGCACTATCACCTACCCCAACACTCAAACAACAAATTGGAGATCACCCTCAAATCCTTCTGTTCACCCCCTTTACCCAGTTCATCATTTGTCTCAGTTAGGAATTGCTCTGGGCTGCTGGATGAAAATGATGGCTATTGCAATTACTTAAGCAAGAAATTATTTATTTTTTTTCTTATATAGCATGAAGTTCAGGGGTAAACCATCCAAGGCTGGTGCACTGGGTCAGCCATGTCACTGGCCCCCTAGACTCCTGGCCTTTCCTCTCTGCCATGCTCTTCACAAGATTCCCATCCTTAAGAGTACATCATGGTTCCACACTGGCTGTTCCCAAGTTCCAGGCAGAAAGAAAGAAAGAGGGAAGAGGCAATCCAGGTATTTCATTTGGCTCATATTTCATTAGCCATAAAGAGAAAGCATAGAACAGCTATTAGTGGGTCAAGATAGAAATCAGGGCCACCCATCCTACTTCTTAATAGCTATCAAATTATCCCCTAACATATTTGTTCATGCCCTCATCATTTCTCCTGTGGATTACTTCAATAGCCTCCTAATTAGACTCCTTGCCTACCACCTGTGCCCCTCACAGCCATGCTTTACACAGCCACCATAACTATCTTTCCTAAATGAGAATCTGACCCTTGCTTAAAATCTTTCAGGGGTTCCCCTATAGCTCTCAAGAAAAAGCCCACCCTGCCTTGCATGGCTTTAAGCCCTTCCCAGTCTGACTCAAAACCATTTCTGCACCTCCTCTCGCCTCTCATCCCCCAAGTTCCAGACACACGAACCACACCTTCATCCCGGGACCTCTCAGTTGTCTTACACCACCCCATCTTCACAAGCACTGTCGCTCTGTCTGCAATGAAGACACTTCCATGTGTAAACAACCATTAAAGATCTGAGGAAGTACCCACACAGCAAGACCACCTGTTCCTACATGAGAAACAGTCAGCAAAACACTATCTTTGTTACGCGTGTATAAATACCACCCTTTTGAAACACGACAGAGCTGCCTCCTCTGTCTCCAGAAACAATCTAAAGATGCCTCTCCAGGAAGAACGACATGGGAGAGTCTCCCCATCACTTCCTCAGTGACCTAATTAGTCCGGACTTCCACACGTCTAAGAAGAGAAGGGAAAAAACGCAACTCTCACTTCAGAGTCCACCTTGCAGCCGAGACACCCCTGTGTAGATGAAAGCAAACCAAAGAAAAAGTGAATAAGGATGAAAGCGAAAGGGAGTAATGATGAAAGAAGAACTGTACCCCCAGATACACAGAAACTCCTGCAAAATGCATCCACCAGCCTGGATTCTGACCTGAGATGCGTGGCTTGTGGGCAAGAACAGAGAGAAGGGAGAAAAAACAAGAGGATAGTTGAAGCCCTGGTGATGATGCTTTTCCTGGTTTTCTCAAAAACTAAACTGCTTCCTACAAGTGCCAGGGGGGAAAAAATCATGGTCAGAAGTTACCATGGGGAAGGCAAGGGTAAAGGTAGTAAAAGGTGACATGTGACAGTGTGTGTGTGTGTGTGAGAGAGAGAGAGAGAGAGAGAGAGAGAGAGAGATGCCCTTGGCACAGCACCCCTGGCTATTTGGAGACCCCTGTGAAAAATGGGACCCCGAGTCTCTTTTGTCATGTGTCAACTGTCTCCTTCCTGGGACCCTTCCGTGGACCTTGCTCATGTTAGTTCAATGTCATCCCCTTTACTGTAAATAAATGTTGCCAGTGGGGAGCTGGCCTATCACCCCAATAGTACTAACACTTGGCTGCTTTTTCCACCACACACATCACCAGGAATGAGATTGGTAAATGAGTCGAGTGTTCTGGAGAAAGAAATATAATGATCACGAGGTTGTCCAATGACAGAAACTGCTAAGGACACATACCTGCTCTCTGTTGATTTATGTTACTGTAGCTCTGTGGGAAGATTCTTAGAAGTGGTAGCGAGAAAAAAAGAAACTGGGGATCTTCGTGTTTCAGTGACATTTCTTCTTGGCCAGTTACTTCTTCTTCGCTCTGTACTCTTTAAAAGAAAAAAAAAAATAGTGTCTTTTAGGCACAAATGATTAAAGAGAAACAGAAGACAGGACAAGAAAGTTCCAAAATGCTCGTCTACTGAAACCCAAAGCAATTTTTCTGAGAGGGGTTGGATAGATTATGTAAAGAAAATGAGTGTTGGGAGAAAGGAAGATTGAGTCACCATGTAGGGGAAAAAGCACCACCCAGCCTAAGCTTCCCCTCTGTAAGCATGCATCGTAGTCATGTTTGTTTTTTCCTAGTCATGTTTTTAGACACCTAGAAAACTGGCCGTCAAGACTAGAAGATTCTGGTGTGGTCTGGGACTAAGGTCATCCTCAAAGCACCACCCAGCAGAGCCCCTAATGAGTGAGTGAAGCCCAGGAATTGCCAATCGCCCTTATACCAAGGCCCTATCCTAACTTGATATAGTCCAGCTCCAACGCACAGGCCACATCACCAGCTCCCCATTCTTCTTTTCTTCCCATCCTCTCGGATTCCTCAATGTTCATCAATCCATAACGTGGCAAGGAAGTCCAGCACCTTTAGAGAGTTACTAGTAACCTACTCTGTTTAGCACAGCTTTGGCTCATTTGACATCGTATTTGAAGAGTATTTCCTGCAGCGACGAAGAGAACTCTCCGGTCCACTATCATTTGCTTGGAGGTCCTTTGCTTAGTAGTAAGCACTTGGATCCATCTTCATTAATCTTCGGCTACTCCAGGGTCATCAATGACGTTGCAGTAAAATCAGACTTGCAGTAAGCAACGGCAGTCTGTGGCACAGTTAATCATGCATGCCTCTAATAACAATTTTAGAACAAGACCAGGTACAAATCAATACAATACAGTGGATCTTGGATTTTTTTCTCTCTTCTGCGAGTGATTGCCTGCTGCCCAGAGGAAGTTTTCTTTAACTGAGGTCCTACAGGGATTTCACGTGTTTGGGAGAAAACTATGAAGGCAAAGAGGAAACTGGTTACATGTAGGTGTTTCCTAACTTTCGAGTTTCACTTTTGTCTCACACACTTTTAACCCAGTAAAGGTGAACTACACAAATGCCACCATCCCAAACTAGACCAGACAGAGGGTCCTGCCTCTCTCCGTTCTGAAGCTGAGGCACCCATGGAAGGCAACTACCTCTCGATCCCAGCTCCACGGCCAGGCCAGCGGCAGGGACAGCAGAGAAGCGACCAGAATAACAGTGTTTCTCCCCTTTCCCTGGTTGGTGGCAAACAACTGGCTATCATCTTACTTTCTTGGTGTCTCCTGGAAAGATTTTAATCTGCTCACTAAGTATCTACCTATGATTTTCATTGCTGGTTTGTTTGTTTTTATGTAAGCTCTACACCCTATGCAAGGCTTGAACTCACAGCCCTGAGATCAAGAGACACATGGTCCAATGACTGAGCCAGCCAGGCACCCCTTCATTGCTGTCTTAAAGCAAAGAGGTTGGGGTGCCTGGGTGGCTCAGTCGGTTGAGTGACCAACTCTTGGTTTGGGCTCAGGTCGTGATCTCGGGGTTGTGGGATTGAGCTCCGTGTCAAGCTCCACACCCACCCAGAGTCTGCTTGAGATTCTCTCTCCCTCTCCCTCTGTCCCCCCAACCCTTTCTCTCTCTCTCAGATAAGTCATAAAAAATAAATTAAAAAAAATAAAGCAAAGAACTCATGGATGAAGGAAAAATGGGGAATTATATCAGCCACACAGTTTTTCTCGTTTTCTTCTGAAATTGTGGAAAGGAGAGTAGATACCCACCAGTAACTATGGCATGACATCTCTACTATTCCAAGAATTGTACATTTCAATTTGTTTCCTGGAATAGGTTGCACAAACTCCCCCAGGGAGCCCTTTATTAATACTTCATTCGCAAGAGAGAAAGCAAACAAAGCAGGCAAAAGTTGCCACGTCTGATGCAACTTATTTTAGGACTGAACCAGGCACTGATGCAAAACTCCGGGGAGCCTCACGGTTAACGCCACCTAGGAAACTGAGCGGGAGAAGCTCTTTCTTTGTGCCACCTGGTCTTCTGCCTTTGCTTTGAAACCCCCAGGCCTTTCCTTCTCTTGGCCACCTGCTGCTTACCACACTTAAGTTAGAAAACCAAAGGAGGAGAGAAGGGCTCAGGCTTCCGCGAAGCAAAGCCTAGAACGCTGTGGGGACCATCACATGCCCATCTTCTGAGCACTCATCCCTGAGGCGCACAGTGGCACTTTTGCCTCATTCCAGAGGTTCGCGAGTCCTCATACGCAGCAGAGGGTGTGATAGACGGTGGGAAAAGTGTACTCAGGGCCCGTGCTCTGGAATGTTAATTCAAACTCTTGGAAATTTCTACAGCCGATTTGTTCCGTCACACAATCCAAAGAGAAGATGCCTGTGTACCCCCCACGCCCTCTGACATGACCACGGGAAGTTACATGAAGACTTCTGAGATGACTGGATGCCCACGATGACACCGCCCTTGTTCCCACAGAAGCTTCTCACCCCCCTCGCTGGGCCGCGGTGACTCTGATGAAAATGCTGAGACGCGGAGAAACATCACCACGGTCTCAAAAGGTCATTCTGTCCCTGCCGTCCCCAGCCTTCCCGGTGAGAAAGAACAGCACTAACCATTCATACTGAGTATGGCTCTTACTCAGCTGTATCTTCTAGGCCTTCTTGAAACTGAGGTGGAGCCTTAGTGTGGAAAGTTCCAGACTTAGGGTTTGTTTTTCAAAAGAAACCAGATCTATAGACTAAGGGGTGAAGTGCTGGGCCACAAAACATCATCTCCCAGGAAAGCCCCTTAAACTCGGACAAAATTCTGTCTTTATTCACCTGTGGGATTTCACCAGAGCTTGTAATCATGAAGTTTCCAACCCATAGATGAATGTTGCAAAGGACGGGAAAGAGAAAATGTATAAACCTAGGTGCCAGGCCAGGTGAATAATGGGGTTTTTTTGTGGCCGCTTCTATAAATTTAGCCAACAGATTATACCTTCCTTTCCTGTTCCTTTTATCTCCCTAGCAGCCTGTCACCTAAGGATTGATAAAGATGTAAGGGGGGAAAAAAAATCCAGTTTGGATTGATTTTTTTTTTCAAACTGGTTTTCTAAATGCAAGTGATAATGACCAAAGACTTTTAAAAACGCATTTCTAAATGATTTCATCTTTCTGCCTTGAACACATATCACTTAATTCAATACTCTTGAACAAGACCACACTTTTGTTAACATTCCACATTTCCTTTATTGATTACCGTAGGTCATCCTATCCAAAGGGAATGGATGATGAGCCAGGATATCTCTCTTTAATTTCTAGGTCGTAATAGTTCATGGTGAAAGTGAACTAGAGGCCCATCCAGGAAAGGAATGACCCCAGTAATGGCAATTAGGAGAAAAGCAAAAAAAGAAAACAAAAAATAATTTCTCTTGCTGATGTTACCCATATTACGTTGAGACAGCTCTCTTGCTCTCTCAACCTAACAAGGTTGGTAGACAGAAAAGCCAAAGAAACTCAAGATGCTCTTGAATATTCATCTGAGGACAGCTCCTTTCAATAGGACACATGACAAGAATTGGAGGCCAAGTCCCCCTCACCTCACTCAGGCTTCCCCAGGGAGGCATAAAGAAGCCCCACCCACCCACCACAGGACACCCAGCCCTGTAGGGCGAGGTCACTCTGGGAGACTATGTCAGCTTTAGATATTGAGAAGTACACCATTTTGTGTGTGTGGGTTTTTTAAAAATACGGATATGAAAAACAGACCACAGACATTCTCTGACAAGTTCTGTAATTTTTCTACACAAATCGAGGCTTGAAAACCCTTGGAGGCGATAAATGGGAACACGGAGCGAGGGTGACAGGACACAGTGAGTCATCTCAACTTCCTGCTGATCACAGGAACCCTACAAAAGCTCCATGTGTCTCAGATTTTTGCTGGGGGCTTTCCATTTGAATTCATCCTCCGTCCAATTTCTACAGCTTGCCCCTTCTTTTCATTTCTCCCTCTGCATCACATTCGTCTGAATCCTTGCTGGTCTACAAATAACGTCATTACGTTATGCTGGACGTTGGGTTTTTAAATGTCAGCATCCTGTGCTCAGTCTTACACGATGAGATAACATAGACTATTTCTAACTGCATTCCTTTGATGGTATTTATCTGTTAAAAATTTTTTTGAATGGTAAGGGAAGGAGATTAAGAGTATCCACTTATCTTGATGAGCACTGAGTAGTATAGATGGAACTACTATATTGTATATCTGAAACCCCATAACACTGTATGTTAACCACACTGGAATTAAAATTTGTTTAATTAAATTTAAAATTTTTTTCAGATGGTGGTTATTTTCATAATCCTGGGGGTGGGGGTTGAATTAGGCTAATGGATAGAATTTTATCAACTTGAGGTTTTTCTCCAGATTTTCCTTAAACTTGTAATTCTTGAGACCTCTTAGACTACAAGAATGAACAAAAAAAAAGAGACTGGGAAGGAATGTTCATTTATCTGTGATACGAAGAGGCAACAATAATAGGGGGTTTTTTTATTTTCTGAACCAAATGATTCTGTTTCTGGTGTCTGCTACCCGGCTGGTGGGAAGTGCAGTCCTAGTCATGATTCTTCCCCACTTCTGTGGATCCTGAGTGCTGCAAGGTACCAGGACAGGGAGGAGGGAGGAGGAGGGAGGGAAGGTGCCAGGAGGCTGAACTGTGGGGGCTCATAGCCAACACTCCTCTTCCCGCTGCCATTGAATACTGGTGTTAAAAATAATTATGAAGGTAGGGGTGCCTGGGTGGCTCAGTCATTAAGCATCTGCCTTTGGCTCAGGTTATGGTCCCAGGGTCCTGGGATCAAGCCCCGCATCAGGCTCCCTGCTTGGCAGGAAGCCTGCTTCTCCCTCTCCCACTCCCCCTGCTTGTGTTCCCTCTCTCGCTGTCTCTCTTTCTGTCAAACAAATAAAATCTTTTAAAAAAAATTATTATGACGGTAAGGAAGACTGTATTCAAGAGACAGCTGAATGGAACAATGGGAAGTGGGGATTTATGGCTAAGGGGCAGGATGAGAGGGTCAGTGGATGGAAATTTAGAAAGAGGAGACATCGGTGGGGGCGGATTCTGGCTAATTGGCTTTACAGAGTCCTTGCTGAAGATGGGCCAGGATGATCAGGTACCAAGAATGGGGGTGAGGAATTTGCTCAGATGCAAAGAATGGTGTTAAATGTGGCAGTTCTTTCTAAATGACCCATCAGGATTCTTGCTAAAAGTGGGCAATGCAGGTACACTGACACTGAAGACAAACACTGAAGCCCAAGGTCAAAGTATAGTTGGCTTAGAGGAGCCTCACTGAAGTTTAGTCAAGAAGAGAGTCTTTGTCACTGATTGCCTGGCAAGGTCTAGACATTCTGTTCTGAAAGAATTCCCTTGTAGTCCCTGTGTCCACAAACCACCCACAGGACCCTCACAGCTACTCTACAGAAAACTGGCCACAGTCCTTAGGAGGCACTCGGCTTGAGAGGGGCTTGGGACCTTCCATGCATAGAAACCCCAAAGTTGGTCTCTCCTTTTAGTTTTATTGAATCTCCCCTCCCTACCCACCAACACAATAACCAATGCAACACCTCAATTGCAAATACTTTCCTTTACCCACTTCCTTTCCTGGAACATCCAGTTGATCCTACTCAAACAACAAAGCTTCAGGTAGGGTTGTCTTCTGGGGACCAACAAATTGGTGCTTTGACTTCATACCACAAAGGCCTGGCTTCTTGGGATGGGGGAAGTGAAAACACAAGAGAGAGCACAAAAAATACATATCTCAATAAATTGTTTTTCAGTTACCAATGGAATGACTTAAAAACATAATGGTTCTACTTGGAATATATGTTCCTCCATTACAGTGTTTCATTACACACCTGCAAATATTATCGTATTGTCTAGAAGCTGACAAAATTATCTCAAGTTCAGGATCTTCTGCCAAAACACCTGACTTCCAGGTGCTGTATCCCCCAAACAAGTTGCAAACCATTAATATTTTAAGTGTGAAAATGCACTGGACCATGTCAGGAACATGGTGGCTGGAGAACATTGCTTGTTGATTCTGAATTATGTCATTTGATTCGGTGGGAGGGAAGGAAAAAAGAGAATGCTTTGTGTCTCGGGGAAGGGAACTCTCAGCTAAGAAAAGGAGTGATCATGGCCTCCTTAATGCTGAAGTCAGAAGATTCATCAGAGGGCAGGAGAACTGCCAGATAAAATACAGGATACCTAGTTCAATTTGAATTTCAGATAAACAATAACAATTTTTTATAAGTATATACCATGTAATATTTGGGACATACTTACACTGAAAGTGTTTATCTGAAATTCACATTTAGCTGGGTGCCCTATATTTTCATATGCCAAATTTGGCAACCCTAATTACAGGGTCCTTTTTGAAGTATCAGTTTAAGCAACTGATAATATGGATACAGGGCCTGACAAAGGGCGCCATGTTTAAAATCATGCCCTAAACTAGACACCAAACTGAGCAGGTCAAATATTGTAGCAAATCACCTTAAATCCCTTTCTGGCTTCCAGTCCTGCAGGGCTTCTCCCAGCCACAAGCTGGAGCTGTCACTGTCCTGGGATGGATAGATGGATACGGTGTCCCAAGCTGCAGGACCAGGGAACCCTCAACCAGAAACACTTAGTTTCCTTCATACGTTCCTCTTAACTTCCAGTCCCAGGCCCTGGTCTCAAACTTCTGCTCTTCTTTCTGAACACTCTAAGGGAACATCTTTCTTTGCTCACAGATTCCATCACCTCTGAGCTGGTCTCTGCCCCTGAGGGTTCAGGAAGCAACCCCACCGTTGAGGCCCACTTGGGTTTCTCATCATTTCTTAAACTCAGCCGGCCAGGGCAAAACCCACAAGCCTCCCTTCAGACCATCTCCTCCTCACATCTACGGCACCGTGGTCTCCACTGGCCCCAACCTGCTTGCATCTTGAATGGCTCTCTTTCCTGACTCATACAGTCAGACCAAAGTCTCAACACTGTTTCTCTGTAAATTGTCCCTCACCCATAGCCTTTCCCAATGTGGCCACATTCATCTTGGCCTACCCCTCACATCTCAAATTGCAACTCCCCCAAACCCAGGCTTTTCCTCTCCAAATCTGTCTCCTTATTGCTTCCATGGCTTCTGGTTTCCTGCAGGGCTCAATCAAAGCCTGGCGTTCATGGCCATCCAGAGTAAAGTCCTACCCTGCCTAGAAATGTAGGTTCCTATTTCCCAGCATGTACCTTCTTCCATGGTCTCTCTGTCTCAGAAGACAGCTTCTTCCTTTCTACCCCCGCTCCATTCTCCCTTCTGAGAATGTGCTAAATCCTACCCCTCCTTCAGAGACTAAGGGCAATTTCCTCTTCCCTTGTGGAGATTTCCTTGTCTAATCTGGCCTTCCTGGGTCTCCTTCTACACTCAGTCTTGACCTCACAGTGAAGTCCCGTAAGGATAAAATGATGCCATTTTCTTTGTTTGATAAAGAGGATGGAGGTGGTTGCCTCCTTCACCGAGATCCTGGCTTCCCTCAGTGACTGGGTTCAAAATACACGACCCCCTAAGTATGGCACCTCAGCATACTGAGTATCTTAAGCTGAAGGAGCTTGAGAACATGGCAGACACAAGAAAGCCACCCAAGAGTGACCTTCCCGCCCTGTTCCCCTGAAGCCTGTGACAAAACTATGGTGTGAGAGGCGCCTTCCCCAGACCTGCAGGGAAGGAGTATCCTTCTCTCCAAGACAGGGGGACACTGAGAAGAGCCAAACACACAGGCCTCGCTAAGTTTCCCTCAGTTCACTACACTTACCTCACACCCTTTCCTATCACACTTCTCCACAACTGTCCCTCTTCGTTGCACTCAGCATAAAAACACTCACGTTTAACCATCTCTATGAGTCTGTGTTTCCTTACGAAAGCTCCTGTATCACATAAAGCCATATTAAATAAATTTGTATGCTTTTCTTCTATCAGCTTCTCCTTGTAAGTTTAATTTTCAGACCTATCTAGGGCCCCTAGGAGAGTTGAAGAACACATTTTCCTCCCCAAATCCATGTCCTCTTGGTTTGGGGGCGATGGGCTCTGGAGAAATATTTTCTAGCTCTTGCAGGCAAAATCCCCTCTAGACCTGGGCCTCCAATATCTCCCATACCTGGGTCCTCATATCTGAGTCTCCGGATCTGGTGGAACTTACAGTAAGAAAAGAACTTCCTGAGGTTCAGGCCTCATTTCCAAATGACAATGAGAAAAATCTAACTTGTATTCACTGAAATAAAATTTTCCTAAGTGATAACTTCATGCATAAGCAGTGCTTATGGCTTTTTCTGGCCTAAACATTTTTTTAAATGTAGGTTTTTTGCACCAGTCAGTGCTAAAAAGACAGGTCTTTCAGGAAACTTCCATTTCCTGATTTCTTATATCACTGCCTAACTCACCCAATGCTGCCTAATTAATACCCTGAGCTCTTGGGGCGCCTGGGTGGTTCAGTCGGTGAAGCATCTGCCTTCAGCTCAGGTCATGATCTCAGGGTCCTGGGATCGAGCCCCGCATCAGGCTCCCTACTCAGCAGGGAGTCCGCTTCTCCCTCTCCTTCTGCTGCTCCCCTTGTTTGTGCACATTCCCTCCCTGTCTCTCTCTCTCTTCCTCTCAAATGAATAAATAAAATCTTAAAAAAAAAAAAAAGTACCCCAAGTTCTTGTACCTCACTGCTGTTTGCCAGTGGTTTCCATGATGCACCAGGGCAGGATAGCACTCTCCAGAAAATAAATCCATGTCAGACACGGGCCTTAAAGTCCATGGCAAATCAAGTTACGGTTGGCCTCAATCCACTCTTCCTTTCTGAAATTTGGTAAGGATCAATTTCTCCATAAGAGTTGTCATCCTCTCAAATTTCATGGCTATCCAGGATGAGCGAATAAAGATGTTGATTCTCAATGGCCATTTGCCCTTGGTTCTGATGGGTTGGGACAGTCTCGAATGAGGAACAGTGTCCAATTCTGATTGAAAATGGGTAAGGTAAAACAAACCACATATGCAAAAATATTTAACAGGTCAATACTAGCGGTGTGCTTCTCACGAGATCCCGAAGCCTTGCTCTAACTAGCAAGAGAAATTCTGTAGAAGGCAGATTCCAAATGGACCCCAACCAAGGATGGCCATTGATTGAAGTAACTCTGGCGACAGGATGGAGGGGAGTGGAGACCAGAGGCAGCGAAGCCAATTAGGAAATTATGGCTGCAGTCAGGGTGAGGTCATGAGGGCCCGAAATAAAATGGGGAGGGCAGGAGGAATAGAACATCCTTAAGAGGCCTTGAGCCTGGGCATGTGCGAGAACTATCGGAGGTAGACCCCAGGAGCCATCGGTTTAAAGAGGTGATGCATGGAGGGAAACGGGGATGAGACTTGTCGCGTTGCTGTGGTGCAAGGCAATGTCAGCGAGGAGGCACTTACTCTGTGGGTCAGGGATTTTGGTCTCTGGACCTGGCCCCATGGCCTTATGACCATGTTCTGCAGAAATGGATGCTGCAGACAGCGTTAGCCAAAGTTCTCTTCTCAAAAGATGGTGGGAGACACAGAAGCAGAAGCCAAGCTCCTTCATGCCCAGGTGACAAAATGGGACCCAAAATAGAGAGTGGCCGTCTGTCCTCTGAGCCCAGAGCCCAGGGTGGCTCAGCTCAGGGAAGTCCGTGAGGAATGAGGCACCTGTCGGCTGGAGCTTGGCGGCATTGGTAGTTTGACAGCAGAAAGGCAAGGTCCAGAAACAGCTCAGGGGACAAAGGAATCACGGGGGCCAAGCCAGAGAACATGAGAGAGACCCCAGGGGCTCACAGAAGTAACCGGCCAGATCTGCGTTCCAGGGGAGGGACATAGGCCTGTGAAATCCGAGTTCTGACGGTGAACCTGACCTCACTTGTATCCACAGGCTGGCGGGGCCTGGAAACATTCGTTTTACAAATAGACACACACCCGAACTTATCACATTACATTACAATCCCCAGTTTACATAACTTTCTCCCTCACTGCTCTGGAAGCTTCTGGGGCGAAGTTCCTCTGTACGCTCTCCAAACAGAGCACACGCATGTGGGAGGTGTGGGTCTAGCGTGGCTGAAACCCCAAGAGGGATCTCACTGTAATACGACCGTGGAACCACGTCCCCTGACCCTAAAACAGCGTCATTACAAAACTCCAGCATAAGAACAAGAAATCAACATTCCTCCAGTGGACACTGTGAGTCCCAGGATGACGCTGGGCCCAGGAAGTACCTGGTCTCTTTAGTGACGGTCAGCAAATTGCCTCTATGTCTGCATTTCTTACAAGACAGAGATACAATGAAACTTAATAAAATGGGGTGCTTGGCCAAGAATAGCCAGCAAATTCAGAGAGGGAAAAAAAAATTTTTTTTTCTTTTCAAGGGGCGGGGGGAAGGCAGGTTAATGAACGGTTTTGGAGGCCAGAAGGCTAAGCAACACACACTCGCGCATGTACCCACACCAACTTTACCCCCAGGATCCGAGATTTTGGAGAGAGTCACTTGGGCCAGGAGGAGGCACCTAGAGATTTATTGAAAACAAGGGCCTAGAGGCACTGAGAAAGGTACTTAGAGAAGAGGCACCTGCTATAGAGAGGCCACTGGTAAGCAAACAGAGCCACCAATTCAATCGGCTATCTCTGCACCCCTCCCCCAGGGAAGCAAAGTCTGGTGGGAGGGAGGGAGAAACGCAGACAGCCCAGAGACACCTCAACTGCCCCCCACGAAGGAGTCACTAAGACAACATACAAGCCATAACCTGATAGAAAAGCTTTGCAGCTGATAGAGAGCAGGATGATCTTAGTGTCCCCAGCCGTGGATACACACACTGCTCCCCAGTTTGCTCAGGGGTGGGGGGTTACAACACAGGGTGATCCCATTAAGTTCCAGCTGCCGCACCTCCGGCCCCATGATCTCCGGTCACGCTGGAGCCGGGCCTGACCAGTGAAAGCAAATTTAAACCTGCTCCCCGTGCTGGTCCTGAATGGGAGCTGGCCTGGGGGGCGGGGAACAGAGATGTTTGCATTAATGATACGTATTGTTTCCACCGCCCCACACTTCTTCCCCTCAAAGTCATTGATTTTTTTCTAACTGCTCTCTAAAGGAGGCACACATTTCTGTACCCCTCGACTCCCCCTGCTATTCACCGGCAAGAACAGAAGTACTCCCGGTCCAGGCACGGTGATTCTTCCAACACACTGTGGGCCTCAGTAGCCTGTGCCCATGGCCAGAATCAGAGGGAGCGCTTTCCAAGCTCTGCAGAGAATTGTGTCCAAAGCAAGAAAAATAAGAAATATCAATTACAGTGTTTGAAGAATTTTAAAACAAGTGTTTGCCATTCCAGTTTGCTTTTCTAGTCTTAGCATTTGAGAAAAATTCTGCATTTCCAGATAGCAAACTATTTGGTTTGGGGCTTTTAAAAAGGGCCTGGTAATGTTTTTCCTGGGATCTATGTGGTAGAGCGAATATCTGCCCACCGCCATTGCTCGAAAAGATTTCAGAGTCGGTAGTAGCTGGGACAGGACAAAGATGGCACAAAAATATCAATTCTAGATCTAAATGAGACCGGCTTAATAAGATGCATACGGTTTAAAAGCATACTAACTTCTCAGTCTCCCGTGGAGTACGGATTTGCAAACACCATCAATGCGAAAGATGTAAAGATAGATCAGGCGTGTGTCCTGCCCTCGAGGACAAGTCATCCTAGTCTTTCCGATAATACACATGTGTATAGGACCAGAACAGAAGCAAAGATGATAAAGGTGGTCGTAGAAGTTCAGAAGACAGGGCGCCTGGGTGGCTCAGTTGGTTAAGCGACTGCCTCCAGCTCAGGTCATGATCCCGGAGTCCCTGGATCGAGTCCGGCATCCGGCTCCCTGCTCGGCGGGGGGCCTGCTTCTCCCTCTGACCCTCCCCCCTCTCATGTGCTCTCTCTCTCTCATTCTCTCTGTCTCAAATAAATAAATAAAAAATCTTTAAAAAAAAAAAAAAAGAAGTTCAGAAGACAGATGGATGGACGTGCTTCGGGCTGCGCAGAGGAAGTGAACTTCTCCAAGGGCGGCACTCTCTTCCATCCGGCAGACCCAAGCGGAGTCCTGCCTGCAAACGGACAGAACTGTTGCTTGGTTTGCAAGAGCAACGGGGAAGCTTCCCAGGGAGGGCACACACTGTCCGTGTGGACACCAACCACTCCTCCCTGGTGTGAAGACCCCCAGAGAACAGGGCCACACACAGAATGGAAGGTAGACTTTGCCAGGCCAGCTCCCTTGGGACCACACCCAGCTTCTTGAAAAGGGGAAGATTAACTAAAAATAAATAAATAAAAAACAAAAACCAGGCCAATCGAAAGCTCTGTCACTGTCCCCATGCAGGGTGTGACCCGGTGTGGGGGGAAGCCAGCGTGGTAACCCCCCACCCACGCACCCGCCCACGCTATCCCCGGAGCCGGGGAGGGGAAGCGAGAGACTTCATTCACCAGGCCTCTGTGAAGGAGACCGAATGCACCTAGAGCAGCCCAAGTAGCTGTGTGGGTTCTGTTTGGGGTAGCTGCCTGGTGTCTCTGTCATTGACACACCCAGGTACAAACCCCAAGGGACTCCCTATTTGTCCCCAGCTCTCCACCCAGAGGGAGAGCCTGGAAGTGCCGGATGAATCAGCAGCCTCTGCAGTCCCCTCACCTGGAGGGGCTCACACCCCAGGCTGGATGGCTTCCAGAAACCCCTGTGACCCTTTCGTCGTCGGTGGGTCAACTGAAACCTACATTGAGGAAGTGGCATTTGAGCTGAGCCTTGGAGAAGGAAGGGGCTTTGTCCCCTGGGTCAAAGAGCAGCCCGCGTGCAAAAGCGTCACACAAAAGCATTCAGTGTGGAAAACAAGAAAGGAGAAGAGAAGGTGTTTTCCAGGAATGAACACCCGTCAGATCGCAGATACACACATTTTTCGCCTTCCCTCTTGCAATTTTCCATAATTTATCTCAGCTCGGACTTCGAGTTCCTTACATCCTTTTTGCTTAAAATCAAACCTGGCCCAGAAGGAAGGAAGTGGTGACTGACAGCAGTTATGGGGAGATGCTCTGGGGGTGGGGGCAGCAGGTGGGGGAGATCAGAGAAGATGCTGGTTGAAGTCACACCTTGCTGAGGGGTGAGAAGTTCAAAAAGTCACGGGCAGCTCTGGAGCCCTGGCTGCCCTGTGGAGAGAGGCCCCAGTGTCTGCCCTCGAAGGCCAGGGGAGGCTGGGCAGGGGTTGCAATGCTCTGCAAAAGGTGAACCCAAAGCGCTGTGGAAGCTCCCCCACTGAAATTCCCCATGGAGCTCAACACCATCCCAACCCCTGCAAAGGCTCAGTCCCAAGAAGAGAGGCCCCCCCATGCATGTCTGTGCGTTACTGAGAAAGGTTACCATTCTTCATTTCTGCTAACGATCCAGAAAGGAAGAGAGGAATGGTCAAAAGCCACAGCACAGCCATTTGGCAAAGCTTCTCAGAACTGCCTTTCCATTTCTCTGTTTTGCAAGCTCTGGCGGGGGGCGGGGGGGGGGGTCCACTGAGACTTCCTCAATCACGCAAGGATCCCTTTTCTTAACATTTTGCAAGTCTTCCCTGCAAGTGCCAGGAAACAGGACTCCGCAGAGCCATCAAGGTCCAGACTGCAACAGCCTGCAGGGCTGGTCTTCCCACCCTGTACGTCCCTCACTTTGGTACCAAATCCAGCTTCTTAAACCAGCCCTTTTGCCCTGTGCATCCCTTGCCTAAGGACTTCTACCACTGGTGGGAATCCAAGTCCGTATTCACACCCTCTGCCAGCAAGCCCACTTCACCCATGAACACCTGGCACTCACCCAGAGTAGAATTCAGCCAGGCCTGGCTTCTGGGTGCCACCAAGCTTTTTTACTGCAATTGCTCACTGACAGTGTGCTCGTGGACAAGCCAGATCGACACAGCGGGGAAACCAAGCCAAGGCCAAAGGCATTGCAACAGATCCCTGAACTGGGTGGCCTCTGCTCAGCTGTGGGCATCACGTGGAGCTCGGGGGAACTGTTGTGCTGGTCAGTGTTCAACAGATGGCTCTCCAAGGGAGAAAATGTGTGCATATATATCCCTATTTAGGTTTATTATAAACTTTACGGATATACAAAGACATCCACATAGCCAATTGACTCTCACAGATGCTTCCACTGATTTATGACACTTGTACCTTAACGAACCTACAGTGGCAGCTGACAAACAACGTAGTTTTGGGACGTCTGGGTGGCTCAGTCGGTTAAGCATCTGCCTTTGGCTCAGGTCATGATTCTGGGGTCCTGGGATTGAACCCCGTGTTGGGCTCCCTGCTCAGCTGGGAGTCTGCTTCTCCCTCTGCTGCTTTCCCTGCTTGTGCTCTCTCTCTCTGTCAAATAAATAAATAAAATCTTCAAGAAAAAAAAAATGTAGTTTTGACATGAATGTGGGCTGATATTTTTATTTACATAAACAAGTAAGAGGAAAAGAAAATGACACATATCTACGTCAGACCTTCGCTTGTTGGTCCAGGGTAAGAGGCACTTCTTTGCAGAATCAGATCATAGGTTTCAAATACTAGAATATTTTCTCAAATTTTTTGTGCCATCACAATGTATCAGCCACACACAAGTACACTTCAGTCTGTATTTTTAACATCATCTCCATCACTTTCTTTTTTTAAATGATCTCTACCCCCAAGGTGGGGCTCAAACTCACGACCCCGAGATCACCAGTCGCATGCTCCCCCTACTGAGCCAGTCAGGCTCCCCTCCATCATTTTTCTCCGGTCTAGGCTTAAGGGTCAACAAGCTTCTGCTCTGAAGGGCCAGATAATAAATATGTTCAGCTCTGGGAGCAGTTCGGTCTCTGTCAGGAATGCTGACTCTGAAAGCAGCCATGGGCAACCTGTACATGGATGGGCACAGCTGTTCTCCAGCAACACACGTACAAAAACTTGCCAGCCCCTTGTGTAGACCATCAATGAAACGATGGATCAAGGGCACCTGGGTGGCTCAGTTGGTTAAGCGTCTGCCTTCGGCTCAGGTCATGATCCTGGAGTCCCGGGATCGAGTCCCGCGTCGGGCTCCCTGCTCGGCGGGGAGCCTGCTTCTGCCTCTGACCCTCCCCCCTCTCATGCGCTCTCTCTCTCTCATTCTCTCTCTGTCAAATAATAAATAAAATCTTTATTAAAAAAATAATAAATAAATAAAGTTTCATTGGGCGCCTGGGTGGCTCAGTCGGTTGAGCGACTGCCTTCGGCTCAGGTCATGATCCTGGAGTCCCGGGATCGAGCCCCGCATCGGGCTCCCTGCTCGGCGGGGAGTCTGCTTCTCCCTCTGAACCTCCCCCCTCTCACGCTCTCTCTCTCATTCTCTCTCTCTCAAATAAATAAATAAAAATCTCTAAAAGAAAGAAACAGTGAATCAAGCCCTGACTGGTGGTATTTCTTCGAACATCAGCCCACCGTGGCTGATTTCAAGCTCTCCACCTGTAGTTAGAGACTGAGCTTGGAGGACAGGATATGCAGCAGTACATGCTTCCATACCCCTTTGCTGGGGCTGCCGTCAACATATGGCTCGCTGGTGCATCAACAATGGACATTTTTTTCTCGCAGTGCCAGAGGCTAAAGTCCCAGATCAAGGTGCGGGAGACTCTGTGCCCTGCCTCTGTACTCACTTCCAGTGGTTTGCTGGCAGTCCCTGCATTCCTTGGCTTCCACAGCACAGCCCGATCTCCGTCTTCATGTTCACAAGGTATTCTTCCTGCATTCATGCCTATGTCCAAATTTCCCCTTTGGATAAGGACACCAGGCATATTGGATGAGGGGCCCACCCTAATGACCTCATCTTAACTAATTACATCTCCAACGACCCCATTTCTATAGAAGGTCACATTCTGAGATGGGCGATTTGAACTTCAACATATGAGTTTGGGGTGGGGGGAGGACACCATTCAACCCATAAGACCACCATATGGCTACAGTAATTGTCAATAACCTCTAGAGTTAGAAATAGAAATAGAAATAATAGAAAAACGTACCAAATACCAGGAAAGTGATGAGTTTTGAGTATTGATTATTTTTGTTTTAATATAATTTGCTTAATTGTAATTCATATAAGACTTACCTAGTTTAGGGAGGCCTGGGGGGCTCAGTCGGTAGAGTGTCTGCCTTTGGCTCAGGTCATGATCCCAGAGTCCTGGGATCGAGCCCCACATCGGGCTCCTTGCTTAGCAGGGAGGCTGCCTCTCCCTCTCCCTCTGCCTGCCACTCCCCCTGCTTGGGCACGCCCTCTATCTCGCTCTCTCTGATGAATACATAAATAAATAAAATCTTTAAAAAAAAAAAGACTTTAGTTTAATTTAAATACTAATATATGTATTTAACACCTGGCTGGAAAAATTCCTGCAAATTTGTCAGTTGGCTCTCTTAAGCCAATTCAAGTTGGCTTCAGCACACCACGGGTTGTGGGGAGTATATGTTATGAACAGGGCCTCCAGAGAAGTTATGTCTCCCCCAGGGCCTAGAACAAGAAAAACCAACCCATAGGCTCTTTGTCCCCATCCTAGAATTCCTCCCCCCAAAGGAGCCCTGTGTGACACAGTGTCAACCTCAGTCACTTTCCCCATCCCTCCCAACCTCTCCAGTTACACCATCCTCATTGCTGGGCCAAACCTAACTCCCCTGCTCCCCAGAGAAGGTGATGGGTTCTTTCTGTGCTAAGCAGGGTATATGAGACTTCACATCAGGACCCATTCTTACTCATATTCTGGTGCTCAGACTCCCTCGAAGGCCAAGTAGCATCCTTGTATCTACTAGTAGCTTCTCCAACCAAGCCCAGTCCACAGGGATCTTTCCCTTCGCTGAATTCCTGTAGAACCTGCTTACATGTGACATCACATTATCCTGGGGTTGATTTCTGTATGGATCTTTTGCTTCTCTATTTAATTTACAAAACCTTTGGAAAGAGAAACTGTATTCCTTGCTGTCTCTCTCAGTCCTGGCCCAGGGCTAGATAGATAACAAGGAATTAATAAATGCTTGTCACTTACATAGAGAAGGGCAAGCAGTCATCAAGAAGCAATTTTGTCTTAGGCCCAGGTTGGAAAGAACCAGGCCCTGGTTCAGGGGAAGGCAGAAATGAAACTCAAGGGTGTCAATCATTTCTACTCACGAGCTTTAACAAGTTTGTAAAGGAAAGAACTGCTTAGACAAAGGGAAGCCCTCACTGAATGTACCTTCTTGTTGTCTCCTGACCGTTCCTCATGGGGTGATGCTCAAGGGGGAGGTAATGACCAACAGCCCATTAAGGATAAGAAATCTCCTGAGTATTGGTTCAGCTAATGCTATCTATCAAACCTAGTACACTACAAATTCTCAGAGGCTTAGCAAAATATTGAGTTATTTCTTTTTTCTCACACAAAGCCTAATGGTGGGAAACAGAGGAGTCAGAACATAGTGTACATAGCCATGTGAACACAGGGACGGAGGCTCCACCACCTTCCACCTGTGGCCCCCATGCCTTGGCCCTGGGAGTTGACATAAGCTGGCATCCCCAAGGAGAGAATGCACATATAGGATCACTCAGGAAAGTTTGGGGATAAGTCCTGGAAGTGGTTTCATCATTTCTGCCCACCTTCTATTGACCAGAGCTCAGTTGGTTGGTCTGATGGCCCCATCTAGATTTATATGAGCTGAGAAAGCAGCAACTCTACCGTAGAATGGGAACACAAACCACTGAAGGGCTGGTGCAAATTTTTCCATAAAAAAAAATGAGCCTGGCCAGGCCTCCCACAGCCCCTAACAGAGACCAAGACAGAGGCTTAATCAACTCTGATGGATAGAATTTGGCTTAGACGTCCAAATGGGTGGTTAAACCCTACCAAACTTAGAAACAGTCCATGGAAATTGCTCTGAGCCAGGAAAGGGTCTCATTTAGCTGAAAATTTAATTTAATAAATGAGACAGAACTTGATGTCTCAAATTCCTTTCAGGCCCAGGAGAGACCATATCCCACTTCAACGCAGTCGGAACACCGTCAGTGGCTTTGCTCAAGTAAAGTGGCAAGGGCCCTAAATGATCTCAGCATCATGTGATCTTTTACCCTCCAAATGGTTCTCAACCGCACTGAGCCAGAAGCCAACAACTGCCCTGTGGTCAACGAGAGTATACAGGTTGTCTAGGCCGTCCTCAGTGAACACGGGAAATTCATTCTGCAGACCCAGAAATACCAAAACCTATAGGTATTTTAATGGCATCTCCAAGCTTCAGCATCCCCAAAAGGGAACTTGATACCCAATTTTGATTTTCTAGACTGGGATAGAAATTTGACTCACTGTTTGCAAATAGTCTGGAGCCATCATCTGACTTTGAAACTACCAGTGAGAGTCACCAAGAATGCCACACTCTCAATTGTTTCTTCTTTATGATCCATGAAACCAGAGTTAGAGGAACAGCTAAAATGGTGTAGACACATTAATAGAATAAGTTTCTCCAAAAATGCCAAACAAGATTAAAGAGCAGAACTCAGATATTTAAAATGAGAGGAGAGAGGGGCGCCTGGCTGGCTTAGTTGGTAGAGCATGCGACTCTTGATCTCAAGGTTGTGAGTTTGGGCCCTATGTTGGGTGTAGAGACTACTTAAAAATAAAATCTTTTTTAAAAAAAAGAGAGAGATAATAAAATACTAAAAACAGCATCCACATGTGGAAAGAAGCAGAGCTGAATTAAGAAAACCGTGCCATGTCCCTTGGAGGGAAACAGAAATAAAAATAAATAAATACCCTCATACCCCCTCAAGAAAAATGTATACGATGTTAAGACTATTGATCTTGACAAATCTTAACCCTGAGGTTTAGAAACTTGAATATATCTGAGCTGGTTTCACATTAGAAAGAGAAAAGGAAAGAAATAAAATGAGGTCCATAAGCTTTAAAGATATATTTATTTATTTGAGAGAGAGAGAGAGAAAGAGCATGTGGAGGGGGGGTAGTGGAGGAAGGGGCAGAAGGAGAGAATCTGAACCAGTGAGCTCGGAGCCCAACTCGGTGCTCAGTCTCACAACCCGATAGATCATGACAGCCAAAACCACGAGTCAGACGCTTAACCAAATGAGCCATCCAGGGGCCCCAAGGTCCATAAGCTTTATAGGAAAAAGATACCAATTTTAAAGCTGTTGTATTTTCCAAAAGAAGAAATGGAATGCACACAACTGGTCAGAAGCAGACAGATCATCCAGGTCCCTGGGAAAGCAGAGTTGAACAGCACACCGCAGCCTTATGGGAGACCACTAGGTAGGCGACAAATGGCCTCCCCTCTAAAATACTCTTTTTTTTCCTTCCCAGCCGAATGCCAAAAGTAAAACATATGCTTTGGGTGTCTGAAAAAGACAATGAAATATGGCTTCCGACCACAGCTTTAAACATGTGAAGCTCTCCAAATAAAACCTAAGGGGGAAAAACCCAAGTTAAACATCTTAAAGTTCAGCCTATGTTTAAAAAAAAATAAGACCAAATAAAAATAAAACTCCATACTCCACAGTGCACATCTGGGACAATTTATATTGTGAGAGGCAGGTTGTAACGGAAATTGCAAACGCCATTAGCTGCAGAGCCTTCAGCAGACTCTGCTGTAGGACAGCCGTGTGGCCATACCCCACAGTGTTCCTCTGATGTTCCACTGATGGGACCTCTGATGGGACATTGCATCTTTGACTGGACTAATGATGAATATCCATTTCCTCCACAGAATAGAGAAGTTTAAAAAAGAGGTTTCTGCTCCTTGCCTTATGACAACATAGTTTCTATATTCATGGAAGGGAATGAAGTATGCCCTTGTAATCTTCATAGTGGGTGGCTTCCAACAACCTGATGCCTTCTGATATTGACGACCTTGCGTAGATTCCTTCCACTTTGGCTCTAGGCCTAGCCACATGACTTGCCTTGACCTGTGAAAATTGGCAAGAATGACACAAGCGAAGTTTTATCCTTTTGGAAGGGATGCTTGTTCTTGAAGGCCTGGGCCACCATATGAGGAAATCCATCCATCCTGCTGGTGAGCCCAGCTAGAGAGATCAATGCCTTGCGGCACCCAGCTCATCCAGCCATCCCAGCGCAGGCATTGGGCATGTGAATGAAAAGCCACCTTGGATGATCCAGACTGAGCAGACAACCCATGGAACAGAGTAACTGCCCAGATGAGCTCAGCCCAGATCACAAAATTATGAGAAATCATAATTTGTCATTGTTTTAAGCTACTGTGCTTGGTGTAGTGTGTCATGCAGCAATAGCTAACTGGAACAGCTTCATATGAGAGGAATTGTAGTCAAATTCATGACCTTGAGGATCAGGTAGACTTAGGTCAAATCTTATTACCACCATCTCCTAGGTGTGTGATTCGGGGTGATGTCTTTAACCTCTCTTCATTTTTTTAGTGAGAGAGTGAATCCGTGTTGCTCCTCCACCCGAGCATCCACAATTTTCCCTGCTAGGGAAGCCAATTCTACCATAGTTCCAGAGGTGGGCCAAATGACTCAGAGAAGCCAGTGAGTGTACTCCATCATCTGAGCACAAGAAAATGGGTCAGGGCTAAGTTTGCGACCTAACCCAGTCCAGTCAGAATGAAAATCAGGACTTCAGCTGACAACATGAATAATCTTTCTTGTCCTAGAAGCTAGCCTGAAAATGAAATCAACACACACAGCAGGAAATATCCAACAAAAGGATATCACAGAGAAAGGGAGCTTGAACTTGATCAAAATGCTCCTGAAGCTAGGATCGACCTTGAACATTTCAAGTAACGTGAGCCAACAAATTGCCTTTACTGTTTAAATTAGTTCAGGCTAGGACTTGTTACTTGCAACCAAAGCATCTTAGCTGAAATAGTGGATACCTAGTGTTTTTTCTGCCTTGTACCCCTTTCTTCTGAAAATATTGCTCCCCTTCTTTGGGGAAACTGTGTCTCCCCCAATGCCAAACAAAAATACATAGTTCTAAAGGAAGCTGCCATCCCTCCCCAAGCCACAAGGGAAGAGTAAGGCCCAACCAGACCAATCAGAGTCTTTCCCTAATTTCAGGGATTGAAGAAGAGAGACGGCCTCCCTCTGGTCATGAGGCTGAGCTGCCAGGAGCCACCCACCAAGCCCTCCTTCCAGCTTGGTGATGAAAACCTTCTGAGATGACAAACCCTACTTACTGAGACATGAGAGGAGAGCCCGGGAACATCCCAGCCCTTGACTCCAGATGATCCTGAGGCCATCTGCTGCCCAACCTTCAACAAACTGACTCTGTGAACCCGTGAATCCCCCTATCCCTCATCCCTGCGTCTTGGGGTGAGGTATGCTGCTTTCACTTCTTTACAGGGACTCATGGCTCTGCCTTTCTAAGCTGAAACAATCATTCAGAGCCTCCCAGAGACAAGTCACAAAACTCTCTAGTCCTCTTTGTGCTAAAATAAAGGGCTGTCCTCTGTGCCCAAAGCCCTCCCAATCTGCTATAGGCCTCTGGCGCCTCCAGTGCCGATGAAAATAGTACCCACTTGGCCGGCATGTAACTTTTCACGTAACTTCCTCTTTCTCATTACCATATCCCATTTCTGTCGCACATAAATATTGATTTGTAAAGTTAATGATGGCCATTCAGTGTGCACGTAACAATATCCACAGCACTTACTGGGTGCCTTCTTGGTTCCGGGTTAGGTGTTTCATTGCTTCCAGTCCTCATAAGCCACAGATAGCAGGCTTCTCCAGATGGCGACTATAAAGGAAGCACATTTACAGTCAACCCCTTACATCTCAGTACCCCAAGACCCTGTTTGCGCTTTCTTCTTCCCCAAATATTTCTGAGAATCCTCTGTTGTGAGTCCTAAGGCAATTACCATAAGAACTTCCGCCTAGTTCCACCAGTATATGGTACTCAACCCTCCCCCTTCCTATGTCTTTCTATGAGTCCTCAAAAGGGGGAGGGGCCCCAAACTGGAAACGACGCCCCAGTGCCCATCAACAAGAGAATGGATGGAAATGTTGTGGTATATTTACTCAGTGGAATACTAAGCCACAACAGGAGGGAACAAACCCACATTCTACCCGCCATCACTATGAATTGCACAGACATAAAGCTGTGCAAAAGAAGAAAGACACAAAAGAAAATGCAAGAATGATTCCACGTATATAAAGTTCAAAATCTATATGATCCAGCAATCCCACTTCTGAGTATGTATGCAGAGGAAATGGAATTATCTTGAAGAGATATCTGCACCCTGTGTCTCTTGCAGCCTTATTCACGAGAGTCAAGACATGGGAACAAACAAACTGTCCGCTGACTGATGCATGGATAAAGAAAATGTGGGATATATAGACTGTGGAATAGTATTCAGCCATAAAAAAGAAGGAAACCCAGCCACCTGCAACCACATGGAGGAAACTTCGAGACATGACGCTAAGTGAGATAAGTCAGAGAAAGACAAACACTGCACGATCTCACTTGTATGTGGAATCTAAAAAAGCCAAACTCAAAGAAACAGAGTAGAATGGTGGTTGCCAGGGACAGGAGGGTGGGGAAATGAGTGGA
Source organism: Mirounga angustirostris (assembly GCF_029215605.1). Lineage (NCBI taxonomy): Eukaryota > Metazoa > Chordata > Mammalia > Carnivora > Phocidae > Mirounga > Mirounga angustirostris. The sequence continues at coordinate 13,017,453 of NW_026991716.1, read as the reverse complement.
TGTTGGTCAAAGGATACAATCTTCGGTTATGAAAGGAATAAGTTCTGGGGATCTGATGTCTGGCATGGTGACTATGGTCAACGATACTGTATTACATACTTGAACATTGTCATGAGGTTGTCATGAGAGCAGATAGCAAGTGTTCTCACTGTAACAACAACAACAGAATGGTGCTTATGTGAGGTGAAGGGCGTGTTAAGTAACCTTACTGTGGTAATCATTTCATGATATAGACGTGATTCAAATCATCACTTCGTACACCTTAAACATACACAGTGGTATAAGCAATTATATCGCAATAAAGCTGGAGGGAGAAAAGAGCCCATTAAGTGAGGAATCATTTGGGGTGCCCAGGTGGCTGGTGGAGCAGCCAACTCTTGATCTCAGCTTGGGTTGTAAGTTTGAGCCCAACGTTGGACTCCATGCTGGATGTGGAGCCTACTTAAAAAAAAAAAGTGAAGAATCATTATGAAATGATACACACATTAACATTTTACATTAAAGCTCAAAAATGTACATATATCCACCAATAATTTGTTGTGGGGCTAAGGCCTTATGTTATTTTTTAAATGGTGATCCACTCTTTGATGTTCTACGATTTTTTTTTTTGCTTCAACCATAACCATAATGTATTTATTATCTGTGATTTCCAATTTGGGCTTCTTAAAAGCCAAACAAAAGTTTAAAGATACTTGCCAAGCAATCTTCATGTGTAGTACCCCTTGAGATTTTTATTCTTTATCGCCATCTTTTTTGTTTGCCCCACCTACACATACTTTGACAGCAATTTTTTTTACCAACTGCCTATCTCTTGTCTTGACCAAAGCATGCAGCTGAAACTTCCTAAGAAACGTCTCTCTCTCTTCTCACACATAGTTCGTCAGTTTATAAAATTTTTAACTCCATAAAGCAATTTAGAATCATGGGGAGAACAAAAGATCGCAATCACACAAGATGAACCGAAGACGTTAGAAGTCAGGATGGCGGTGTCCCTCTGCTGCCCTCTGAAGACCTCGTGCTCCCTGTCTGCCGATCTCCAGGACCTACCTCTCTCTCCATTGGGAGGGAGAAGCCCTTTCCTCCTTGCATTTCCAGCACCACAGGGGCAGAGGGCCGCTCATGCTGTTGTGGCTTAAGTTTTACCACCCAATTCTCTGAGAAAGCTCTTCCCCAGGAAAGTTTATTATGTTTCCGGTAATAAAGAGTTCTATTTTTACCACTCCTGCCCTGAATGCACTGGCACCGTGGCTGGGAGTTAGCTCAATTAGAGCCATATGGCACAATGGTTAAAAGCACGGCTATAGATAGCCTAGTGCTAGGTCTCAGCTTGGCCACTTACCGGCTGGGTAGCCTCAGCCAAGTTGTTTGAATTCTCTGTGCCTCGGGTTTCAAAATTCAAACGGGGTCTCTTCGATACAAATTAGGAAGATGAAAGGAGTCTGTACATGTTTATGGCTTAGAATAGAATTTGGCATATAGTTAGATGATTCTACCCAATCTCAGCAATAGTAACCCCTACCTGCAGCTTGGCATTTACTGCCTGTCCTATACCCTGCAGTCCATCTGCTGTGTCTGTTTATTGCTGAGCCCTGGTTGTGGGGGGAGTTCATGTTCTTTCCTGAGGAACTCCTAGAGCCCGTGCAAATCATCCCATCCTCACTGTCCCCTAATGTTCTATGGCAGTTAGAGAAGGTTTATCTGCATAAAGAGCACAAATGCCCTTTGGGAGTGGGCCACCTAACTCAAAGGCTGGCATTGCATGTCTTAGGTCTGAGCCGGCAAGGATGTCATCAGACTCCCAGTAACCCTGTGGAATAGGGAATACAAGTCTCGCTGTGCACATGCGCAAGCTGGAGCTCAGAGGGACTTGTCCAAGCCACCATGGCAGGTGGATAGCCGAGCTGCACCCAAGCCAACTCTTTCTGACTCTAAGACCCAGGCGCTTCCCACGGGGCCATGCTGTCATTGCAACGCTCCAGTTCTGTTCATGGCAAAGAAAGAAGAAGCACCATTTAACTCACATGAATTATAATCTAGTGGGAAGGTGGGGCATGGATGCACACTAGAAGGTAAACATCAGCACAGGCCATAGCTTATGAGACCTGAACATGCAGGGACCTTCAGGAGAGCTGTCTTCAGCCAACCATCTGAGGTTGGATACTTTGCTCTCTGGAACAAAGTTTCCAGAGAACCATCCTTAGTCAAACAGAGAAATAATAATCATAATAAACAGCAGGCAGTGGGTCCAAAGGGTCATAACAGGTCTGAGAGGATGGACAAACCAAGAATCAGAAGTGAGGTAAGTGAAAGCAAATTTGGGGCACCTGGGTGGCTCAGTAGTTAAGCGCCTGCCTTCGGCTCAAGTCATGATCCCAGGGTCCTGGGATTGAGCCCCGCATCGGGCTCCCTGCTCAGCGGGGAGTCTGCTTTTCCTCCCCACTGCTCTTGTGCTCTCTCTCGCTCTCTCCCTCTCAAATAAATAATAAAATCTTTGAACAAAAAAAAAAGATGAAAGCAAATTTACTCTGTGTCAGACACTAAGCAAAGTACTTTTTATACTTGATCCCTGTATTGGGGGTCCCTACAATCACCCTAAGTTTCAATAATTCACAAGAAGTTCTCCTAGAACTTGGGTAAGCTGCTTTGCTCACAGTTATCGTTTACTGCAGCAAAAGGATAGAGATTAAAATCAGCAAAGGTAGAGGCATGCAGAGCAGAGTGCCGGAGAGACCAGGTGTGAGCCTCCAGGTCCTCCCCACACTGAGGTTGTACAGACAATGCTTCCTTATCCCAGCAACAATGTATGACAACAGGTACAGGGTACTGTCAACCAAGGAAGTCACCGGAGCCTTGGTGTCCAGGGTTTTTATTGGTGGTCAGTCACGTAGGCATGGCGTGCCTGGATGGCTGACCTCAGTTCCTCAGTCTTCATCCCCTCCAGAACACAGGCTGATATGGCGTGACCCAAAGCCTCCATCACAAATCCATTTGTTAGCACAAACTCTCTGGCATGGCCGAAGGCCCCAAATAAACAGACACTCTTAGCAGGCAAGATATTCCAAGGGCTCAAAGGTCACCTCCCAGGAGCCCACCAAGGGCCAGTTCCACTGGCATTTGGGGGGTTTGAGCCCTCCAAACACACTGAGTCAACCCTATAGAGCCCGTTCCATTTCATCTGCACCAATAATCCTCTACAGATGGTCCCCAACTTACTCTGGTTCAAGTTATGATTTTTCTTAACTTTATGATGGTGTAAAAGCAATACATATTCAACAGAAACCATGTTTCACATTGTGAATTTTGATCTTTCCTGGGCCAGCCATACACAACACAGTGGTGTCCCGTGATGTGGGGTGGCAAGCCACACTGGCCAGTCAGCCTGTAATCGTGAGAGTGAACAACGGATACACTGACAAGCACTCTGCACCCACACAACAATTCTGTTTTTAACTTTCAGTACAGTGTTCGATCAATTACATGAGACAGTCAACATTGTATTATCAAATAGGCTTTGCATTAGATGATTTTGCCCAACTGTAGGCTAATGGAAGCATTCTGTGTGCATTTAAGGTAAGCTATGCTGAGCCATGATCCTCAGTAGGTTAGGTGTATAGAATGCAATTTCCATGTACAATATTTTCAGCTTTAGATGGATTTATCAGGACACAACCCCCTCATAAGTCAAGGAAGACCTGTATATGGGTACTATTATCCCCATTTGACAGTTGAGAAAACGGAGTCTTTTTACAGTTGCACCAAATCGCAAGGGGACATTCTAGCGAATGGAGGAGTCTGGATTCCACTCCGAGTCCATCTGGCTTCAGAGACAAATGGATGTACTTTTCTTCTGCGGCTACCCTATTCATGTGCTGTTGGTCACAAGAAGGACTAAATGAAGCCTGTGGATGATCCTATGCTCTCCCTTCCAGTGAAGATAGAACTTAAAGCCACGTCAAGTTACATCAGCCTGGACTATTCACCCGGTGCAAACCTCTGACATAGCACTCAGCACAGCGCATGTCTTGTCTCTCTCCCACCAGGCTGCGGAGGCTCCAGAGGAAGGCAGTGGAATGAATCCCTTACCCCAGCATCCCCTATACCTGGCACATGTAGATGAACACAACAGTTATTTTCTAGCTAAATTGAATGTCCTGCTGGGGTCAGTCTGATAAACTAACTTCACAGGTGAGAGACAGACTATTTAATTCATATGATTGACACTTGCAATCAGAAAAGAGCAAAATTCAGGGCCAGATGTCATTTATACATAAAAACAACTTGCTTAACTTTGGATCACTAAGGAAAAAAAGAAACAAAACAGGTAATTCTCAAACAGTGAAAAACAATGAAACTTTTATAGATGTAAAGCCTGTATCGAACTCTGTAATCCATTAATGAGGGACCAGGAGGATGACAGAGCTGGTTCAGAGAATTTAAGGAACAGAGGTTTATATGGTCAACCAAGAAAGGTATGCCAAAATAAGTTTTCTGAGTTAGACACCAAACTGGTTAATGACATAAAGGACAATGAAACTGTAAGCATCGAGGGCTTATCTTCTTCACCATTCAGAAAACTATTTGTTCTCTACTGAACAAATGTCTCTAAGTTAACATGTAACTTCACAGCGTCTGAGCCCTAATCAAGAGTAAACAGTAATTAAAGCAAAAGTACATTCTTAAGTGAATTAAATAATCCTGGGATGGGCTTGTTGGACAATGTCCCAGGATGACACCAAAAGTTTTAGATCATTTTTCTTAATAGTAGATACGATTTTTCACAATGTAAGGATAGCTTAGAGTCTTATATTAACACATAATGATTAGATTGCTATCTTCAGATGCTCTATCTTAGGTCTAAAGCAACTTGAAAAAAAAAAACAAAAAACTACTTTTGTCATTTCCTAGGCTTACCTGATAAATTTTTACATCAGAAACAGAATTTCACACTCTGTACTCCATGTATAAAGTTAAAGCCCAATATATTAGAAGACTATTTCCAAAGCAAATACAGGCATCCACTGCCAGGAAAAAATAGGGATTATCAAAAGAATATCAGCTAAAGCTCCATCAAAAATAGAGCCCTCCAAAAATACTAATCCTCTAGTATTACAGTTAACTATTTGTTTAAACACATTTAATCCATCAAAGATACTGTTTTGATTGTCACTTATCCTTATGAATAAATGGTAATGGGCTTGAATTTCCACAACACTTTTTAGACTCTTAAATTTAGAGTCCAATAATTGGTATTTTTTGCAAATCCAGCAAAGGCTGTTCTGAAGTTTGTTTTTCACTATGCCTGAAAAAATAGTTTGATAAGAAGCTCAGTAGTGGCAATCAAGTTTAGAGAGGGGGCTTAGAAAAGAATATTTTAACTACTTATTAACTTTTAAAATATTGTGAACCCTTTAGAAGTATCTATTCACATAAAATCAATGAAGTAATTAGAGATTATTCTTATCTCTTCATTAAGATAAGTCCCTGAGAAGCTCTATTCATCACAGTGCTAGTCCCTCATCTGGTTTCATCTGAAACACCTGGAAAATGCTTTAAAAATAGAAACACATAATACTCAATGCATCTTTGAGATTCTGATGCAGTGGATAGAGCCCAGAAATTCACGTGAGAAAAATCCACCAATTATTCTGATGACACCTAAGTATGCAGACCACTAACCAGAAAGGACACTTTTCCTCTGGTGGCCTATTGACATATGAAAGCATCCTTAGATGGCTCTTGGAGACTAAAAATAACTTAGAAAACATGTAGCCCGGTATATTTATAGAATTACTCTATATTTTATAATTCTGACTTTTAGGTGAAGTGGCCTGGACTTAGCCCCCAGATAATTCTAGTTAATCAGCTTTCAGTCTGTATTTTAATCTTGCATTTCACAGCAGGAACTCAGGGTCAGTCAACCCTCTCAAGTTCTAGACACCGAAGCCTAAGCCGAGGGTTGGCAAACAATGGTCAATTCATCCTGCCACCTGTTTTTGTAAATAAAGTTTTGTTGGAACTTAGGCTCATTTGTTTACATATTGTCTATGGATGCTCTCTCACCAAGAGTGCAGAACTGAGGAGTTCAAACAAAGATCATGTGGCCTGCAGAGCCCAAAATATCTACGTCTGGTCCTTTACAGAAAAAGTTTGCTGATTCCTAGCTCAAGCCTTCACTAAAATTGTCAAATATGTTCTTCACAATATAAACTAAAGAACTTGAGTCCAGAATACAACTCTTACAACTCAATAATAAGGAGAAAGCCCAGGTTTTCTTAATGGGAAGAAGATCTGAACCCACACTTCATCAAAGATATATGAATGGCAAAGAACATGAAAAGTTGTTCAACATCATGAGTCATCAAGAAAATGCAAATTGAAACTACAATGAGATACCACTGCATGCTTATAAAAATGGCTGAGGGGCGCCTGGGTGGCTTAGTCAGTTGGGCATCCAGCGCTTGATTTCAGTTCAGGTCATGATCTTAGGGTGGTGGGATCGAGCCCCAGGTCAGGCTCCTCACTCAGCAGGGGAGTCGGCCCAAAATTCTCTCTCTCTCCCTCTGCCCCTCCCCACCATGCTCTCTCTCTCCCTCTCTCTCAAATAAGTAAATAATTTTTTAAAATAAAATAAAATGCTGAAAGTAAAAAGATGTGACCATACCAAGTTTTGGCAAAAATGCAGAGCAACTAGAAATCCCATATATGGATAATGATAATCCAAAACGGCACAACCACTTTGCAAAAACAAGTTGGCCATTTTTTAAAGTGAAACATATACCTACCATGCAATCCAGCTATTCTTCCCTGAATTATTTACCCAGAAGAAATAAAAGCATATGTCCGTGGGAAGATTTGTACACAAATGTAATAGCAGCTTTATTTTTAAATGCCAAAGACTGGGAACAATCCAGTTGTTCATCAACAGATGAATGGATAAACAAACAGTAGTATAGTCATACCATGGAATACTACTCATCAATAGACATGAATAGACAATTTATTTCTCTTTTTTTGTTGGTTTCAACTACATTCTAGTCAGTTAACATATAGTGTAATCTTAGTTGAACGAACTATTGCCCACATGCAACTGCACAGATGAATCTCAAAATGATTATGCTAAGTGAAAGAAGCTGCACAAAAAATACATCCTGAAAAGGCAAAATATTGAGACAAAAATCAGAACAGTGATATCCAGAGCAGGAACGGTGGGTGGGGAAAGGGTTGATACAAAGAGTCAAGAGAAGGCTTTCTGGGGTGACAGAAAGGTTCTGTCTGCTTATGGTGATGGTTACACAACTGTATACATTTCTCAAAACTTCCCCAATATATTCTTTTAAAAAGCGGAGGTTTTTCTGTATGTAAATTACACCACAATAAACGTGACTTATAAAAGGACACAGGAGCCAGTTGGAAGGGACTCCCATCAACCAAATCTGGGACAATTTGAACATCAAAATAAATAATGGGTAGTAATGAATAGTAACCCATCAAATAAAAAGTGAATCTCTGAGTCCATACTGTAATAAATAAATAAACAAAGGGGCAGAGGGGAATAGAATTAGGGGCAGAGGGGAAAGGTCATGTTTACAAGAGAAAGCCAGTTAATAAAAAAAAAAAGCACTTTATTATGACTACGGTCATAATTACCACTCAAGAATCAGCAGTGAGTACTAACACAAATGAATGAAAGTTTATAAAAACTGAGTACTTGTAACAGTCTCAAGTTATCTGCTTGCAAGATTCTTATCAATGACAAAGGGGGGAAATAAGAAGCCTGGTGGACAAATCTCTCAAACAAGTGAGTCAATACATCACCTATAATGAGACAAACTGGCATCATAAACCTAAGTGTGAAACACTAAGGATGCGACCTCACTTCTAATCTCATCCTACCAGGTATTCAAAATCTGACTCAAAGCATGAGAAAGCATCAGACAAATCAAACTTAAAGAACATTCCACAAAATGAATTGCCCTGTCCTATTCCAAAATTGTCAGAGTCGTCGAAGACTTTTTTTTTTTTTTAATGAAAAACCAGTCTGGATTAAAGGATATAAGGAAACATGAGAACTTAATGCACTCAGTGATTCTGGATCACATCTTGGACAAAAAAGACATTATTGGCAAATTTTGAATAAGACCAGTAGGATGACATGATAGTATTGTATTCATGTTAATTTGCTGGTTTTGATGACTAACTGCAGGTGTGCAGAAGGATGTCCTTATTTCTTTAAAAAATACATTCTGAAGTATTTAGAGGGAAAGGGGCAACATACTTGCAACTTATTCTCAGAAAAAAATATGGGTATGTACAGTAACGTCCTGGTGTTTAATAACCAGCTCTCCAAAAATATGTGCATATATATGTACACACATAAGGTTACTGATACAAATTTACTGATATAAAGAATACAGAGTACACAGTTTGAAAAAAAATTAAATATGCAGTGTGCTTTATTGTAAATTTTATGTAACTGATTCTTACAGAATGCTTTTGGTGATTTTTGCCAGGCTCTTTTTTTTTTATTATGTTATGTTAATCACCATTCATGACATCATTAGTTTTTGATGGAGTGTTCCATGATTCATTGTTTGTGCATAACACCCAGTGCTCCATGCAGAACGTGCCCTCTTTAATACCCATCACCAGGCTAACCCATCCTCCCACCCCCCTCCCCTCTAGAACCCTCAGTTTGTTTTTCAGAGTCCATCGTCTCTCATGGTTCGGCTCCCCTTCCGATTTCCCCCCCTTCATTCTTTCCTTCCTGCTCTCTTTTTGCCAAGCTCTTTACACCTATACCCACCCTGAGCTTGCTATTCACAAGGTAACACCTGCAGACACCACACACTTTAATCTGCATTATTAGCACACTCTCATCACTTTCTTAACTCTAGACAAACAACAACAAAAAATAATAATTCAAGCCCTGATTTGTCTCTATGAGAGCTCACTGAATGGGGAAGTCAAAAAGACTTGCACAGGAGTGCTCGATGATGTAGCATTTCTGCCATCAATCACATAAAAGAAAATCACCTGCAGAGCATAGACGAGCGTAAAATAAGAAGTGGTGAGTTTGGAGTATTGATTTCTTGTGTATTTATTTGAGTTTGGGATTGGGAGGAGGCCCTGGTCATTGTGGCATCTGCTTCTCTACTTCTCATACTGAATTATAAGTTAAATAATTTCATGTTGAACAATGGCCAGGTTAAACAACTAGCTCACAAGTGTCCAGAAATTTTAGCCATAGGCTCTCCTAAGCCAGAACAAACTGGCCCCGGTACACCACTGAGAAAGAAAGAATGATAAACCAAATGTGATGACATTTTAATACTCAGGAAATCTGGGTAGAGGGTGTGTAGGAATTCTCAGTCAACCTGAAATCATTTCACGATTTAAAAGTTTAGAAAATAAATCAACCGAACCCTGATTCATGGACATATATTGGTTCTGTCCTTGTACAGACGTGGTGCAAATTGGGTACATGTTCGGGGCGCCTGGGTGGCTCAGTCGGTTAAGCGTCTGCCTTCGGCTCAGGTCATGATCCTGGGGTCCTGGGATCCAGCCCCTCATTGGGATCTCTGCTCAGCAGGGAGCCTGCTTCTCCCTCTCCCTCCTCAGCTCCCCCTGCTTGTGCTCGCTCTCTCTCTGTGTCAAATACATAAATAAAATCTTAAGAAAAATAATTAGGTACACGTTCATGGCACTGCCAAAAAATAGCAGGGAAAAACGTGCATTCGGGGAAAGGGGAGCGCTGACGTGGCAGGGTCTGTCCCTAAGTCCCTCAGCTGCCCGTTATTCCACAGGGAGGTCAATGACAACCTGTCTATCTTCAAGTTATCCCGTAACGCAAGCAAAGTGTGATATGGCAGGTATATACGAAGGACCGTGGGAGCGCAGGTGGAGATTTCTGACATTTTCTCCCCTGCCCCTTCACATAGCCTTTAGCCCCTCATTCCTGTCTTCTGTCCATGAAAGAAGCAAAACGATCAGAGAGCATGCATGATACATGACAGTGAGCATGCAGCAAGGAGGTGTCATCACTATGGAAGTTGTCCCTTCGCCACCGAGTTGTACCAAATCTCACCCCTCCCTCCCCGGCTGGAATTTGGCCATGCCTTGATACAAAGCAGCTGTCGCATGGTGTAACCATACCGAGCAGTTCGGGACAGGAAGTGAAAGATGCCACATCCTCTTGAAACTGCAAGGAAAATTTATTAGGCCTATTATCATGGCTTCACAGTTGTTAAGAAGTGGCAGTTGGGCTCTCCTATTACGACGGACTTTGGAGGAGGCATTGGTTACTGTGGCGTCTGCCTCTTGACTTGAATCTGGAGAGGAACGTCATTGGCCACCCCAATGTTTGACCGGAAAACTTCGAAGACCATCACACTCAGAATGTCCCTAGAGTGTGGTCATCGAAAACACGGACTGAAGGCTTGCTGGGCCAAAGGGGCGGGGGGGGGGGGGGGGCGTGAGTGCACATAAAGATGAAGTTCCCAAGATTCTGTCAGAGCATTTATGTAGAGTCGGAAAATTCTAGAGCTACCCAGAAGTAGCCTTAGAGCTTGTTTCACCCAATCCGACAGTCTGGTTGGAGACAAAAGACGCACCTGGCCAAAGATCCCATGTAGCATAAGGCGATACGTTAAAGGCATCTGATGCGTGCTAGCAATAGTAACTGCAGGGGGGCACAGGGAAGGGGTGATTATGGAACTCTTCAGGACTCCCTGCTCTACCCAAAAAGAGGCGGCTGAGGAACATTGCCTTCAAAACCTTAGTTTTCAGAACAAGTCCTATACCTGATGAAACAAGAATTACCAGGCAATAAAGATAAAAGGGGGACTGGGCTCAAGGTCTTAGGGCCAGGGAAGGAGAGGAACAGGTGGCCAGTTAAGAGGGAAGATTTAATAACATGAGATTTCGTTGGTTCCACAAAGAAGGTCCTAATCTTCCAGCTGAATCTCTACACATATGGGTTTATAATCAGAGGCCCCAAAACGGTAATCAATCTTCAGACTCCACCAGCACAAATAAGTACATGGGAAGAAGGAAGTAGGAAAGAAGTGTTTGCCTTTATTTTTGGTCTTTGTGCGTTTTGTTTTGTTTTGTTTTTCTCTCTTCTGGTCTACCTAAATCTGTCTGTGTATTTAGCCCACCGCCTGTGGCCTGAGGTCCTGTTGGCACCGTCTTTCTCCTCTAGGTTCCCCCACTACAATCTTCTTCATTTTGCACCCAGAGATCTGGACGGGGGGTTCAGTAGGTGGATGGCAAACAACACCACTTACATTAGATCAGACGTAAGGCGTAGAGCCTGTTTGGCAAGCCCCCAAGCTTGGCTCTCTGGAAGGTTCTGGAAAGGGAGATAAAATGTGCCTTTTGCAGTGAAATGTTTGCGGACTTTGTATCAAATTCACATTGCCGACAGCTCTGTGCAGCAACTGGAAACAAAACAGAATCGAGAGTCCTGCTCGCTGCCAAGCCCCTCCTCCCACTGCAGAGCCAAGGAAATGTGCAGCCTTGGCCTTCGGTAGTCTCCAGAGAAGGAGGGAGTCGTCAGGAGGTCTGGAGGTGGGGGCCTGTTACCCACCCACTGTGGTGACGAAGGCCCTTGGGCGTGGCCTCTACACTAGCTCAGACTCCGCAATTTGGCCAGTCCAAGCAATTGGGGGCCCTCTCCTTTTCAGTCTGCACTGACTTGTAAACATATCTTCCTCACTGCTAGACTTTCATGAACATACTCCTCTGGAAGCATTCGAAGGTCCTGCAACTACATGGTCCAAGGGTAAACCCCTGCCAACATCAAGCCTTCAGGAAACTCTAAGGTTAGAAACGGGTCATTGAGAGACCAATATCAATTACAGCTCCAGGCTCCCTGAAACCTTGTGACAACCCACTCAAGGGCAGGGCTGAGGTCAACCTCTTACTAGACGCCAGCATGTCATGTTGCCCACAAGTCATCCGTCCCCCTCTTCTCTGTGCGCTGTCAGATCAGATTCAGGTCATGACTTTCCCTCCCCGTCTTTGGGCTCCTGAAGTCACCAGGATTAGACCGATTTGCATCACTTTGCTCAGATGAAGACGTGTCACCTTGTAAAACTGCAGACTTGACCTGTTCGTGCTCTGACAGAGTTAATTTTTCAGGAAGAGTTGGCTTTTGCCCAGCAAGGACCTGAGGGAATCACCGTGGGGTAAGTACATTTTGTTTTGGAGGCCCAGGAAAGGGAACTTCGGAAAAAGGAGTGAGGCAGGGAGATAACAGGATAACAGGGAAATAGGATAATAGCAGAGAAAGATCAAAGCAGCATTAGCATGAGAAAATGGGACAACTAAGGACATACCGTTTACCTCTTGCGATTTTTTGCTGGAGTCACACTTTAAAACCTGAATAGCCTCCCAGCAGCTGCTACATGTCTCTTCCCTTTGTTCTAAGTGGTATTAGGAAGAAAGTTATTCGAACTTGTTCTCTGGATAAAGTGTCTTAGAGAATGTGTCTGAGAGGCTCAGACCTTGAACAACCTCAGGTCTACTCTAAATCAGCCCCGACTCGCTCCTTCTGTAGATTCAGAGATGCAGCCACTTCCCAGGGCAAAGGTGACCCTCTGGGTGGCCTGAACTCTCATCCTAATTAGTATCAGCTGGCCTCTGTGAAAGAGCGTGGAAAGGAGACATAAGCACCATCACAGAAGGCCAAACTGTCCACTTTGATTAAGAAAACAATTCTACTTAAAATAGCTTCAAAAAGAATGAACTACTTGGGGGGAGGGGGAGTAATGGAGGAGGTAAAAGATTGTATAAAATGTTGCGGAAAGAAATTAGGCACAAATATATGGAAAAACATCCTGTGTTCATGAATTGTAAGACTTACTACTCTTAAGGTGCCAATACTACCCAAAGCAATCTATAGAATCAGTGTAATCCCTATCAAATCCCAATTAATTATTTTTTTAGCAGAACTAAAATTCATATAGAATCTCAAGGGATCCAAAGTGGTCAAAACCATCTTGAATAAAAAGAACAGATTTGGAGGTCTCACAATTCCGGATTTCAAAATGTATTACTAAGCTACAAAATCAAAACATTGTCGTACTAGCATAAAGACAGATAGATAAACTAGTAGAATAGAATAGAAAGCCCAGAAATCCTTATATGATTAAATGATTTTCATCAAGGGTGCCAAGACCATTCAAGAAGGTAAAGGCATTAATTGGTGCTGGTGCTGGTAAAACTGGATATTGACATACAAAAAATAAAGTTGGGCCTTTAACTTTGCACCACATACAAAAATTAACCCAAAGTGGATCAAACACCTAAAGGTAAAGCCTAAAAGTATAAAACTCTTAGAAGAAAAAAATAGGAAAAAATCTTCATGATACTGGATTTGGCAATGATTTCTTGAAGGTGACACCAAAGACATAGGCATCAAAAGAAAAGTTAGACAAAATGAATGCATTTTTGCATTTTGCAAAGGACACTATCAATAGAGTAAAAAGGCAAATCTCAGGATGGGGGGAAATATTTGCAAATCATATATCTGATATGGATCTAGTTTCCAGAATATATAAAGAACTCTGAGAACTCAACAACAAAAAAGCAACCTGATTCAAAAATGGGCAAAGGACTTAAATACACGTTTCTCCCAAGAAAATATACAAATGGCCAATATGCATATATAAGGATGTTCAATATTACTAGTCATTGGGGAAATGCAAATCTAAACCACAATGAGATAGGAACTTATACCCATTAGGATGGCTACTCTAAAACAGAATTTAAAAAAAAAAAAAAAAAACAGAAAATAACAAGTCTTAGCAAGGATGTGGAGAAATTGAAACCCTGTGAACAGTTGGTGGGAATGTAAAATGGTGTAGCCACTATGGAAAACAGTACAGTGATCCCTCAAAAAGTTGAAAACAGAATTACCATATGATCCAGCATTTCTACTTGTGGGGATATATCCAAAAGAACGGAAGGAAGGGTCTCAAAGAGATATTTGTACTCCCATCTTATAGCAGCATTATTCACCATAGCCAAGAAGTGGAATCAACCCAAGTGTCCATTAATAGATGAATGGATAAACAAAATGTGGTAGATACATACAATGGACTATTATTCAACCTTACAAAGGAAAGCAATTCTGACTCATGCTACAGAGGGAATGAACCTGAGGACATCATGCTAAGTAAAATAAGCCAGTCACAAAAAGACAAACAATATGATTCTACTTATACAATGTACCTAGAGTAGTAAAAATTCATAGAAACAGAAAGTGAATGGTGGTTGCCAGGGTCGAGTGGAGGGGGAGCGAGGGGATGTTGTTCAATGATTATAGAGTTTCAGTGCGGGAAGACCTACAGAGTTCTGGACATAGATGATGGTAATGGTTGCACAATATGAATATAGTTAATGTTACTGAAATGTGCACTAAAAAATCATTAAGATGGAAAATTTTATGTTCGGTATATTTTACCACAATTATAAAATTTTTTAGCTTGTCTGCCTTGCTACATTTGATTCAGGGCATGGAGTTTTGCTTCATCCTGAGAAACTAGCTCTAAGCATGCCACTCCTTCTAAACCCACAATAGCTCCCTCATTGCTTTACCACTTGGCTTACTCCAAGTCCCAATACCAGCTGATTTTCAACCCCTTGTACCATTAACCTCATGTCATCTCTTACTGGTCCTCATTCAAGCCATATCCTTTGGTCCAACCAAGGTATGGCTCCCTGGGTCTTTTTTTTTTTTTTTTTTTTAATGATTTTTTATTTATTCATTTGAGAGACAGAGAGAGAGAGCACAAGCAGGGGGAACGGCAGGCAGAGGGACAAGCAGACTCCCCACTGAGCAGGGACCCACCCCCCTCACCCCCCAGGGCTCGATCCCAGGACCCTGAGATCATGACCTGAGCTGAAGGCAGACGCTCAACCAACTGAGCCACCCAGGTGCCCCTCCCTGGGTCTTTTCTCCAGTTATCCCATCTACCTACAGTATGCTCATTCCAACTCATTCAGCCTCTTTCCACCCTCCTTCCAGACCTGGCTCTGCCCCCACCTGCTGCACAGACTGCACCAACTAATGCCAACCCACATCTTCTCCTCATTCTCTGAGGTCCAATTGCATTATTGTCTGAAAAACACGATTTAATGGTTTATTCATTGGACAAACAGCAACTAAGCTCTTTTCACATGCATAGGACCAGACCAGAGACTAGATTAAGGTCCATCAGATATTAATCTCCAATTGACTCATTCATAAATCTTGCCTGTACTACTAGATGGTAAGTTTCTTAAAGATGACACTATGCATGTCTTTCCGAGCCTCTGCCTAAGGGATAGCACCAGGGCCAATCTAAGGGGTTCATTGGATTTCACCACAAATGTAATAGCAGAGTGGATAATAATATTACAAGAACTTTAAAGTCCTAGAGTTTGAACAAAAGTTCAAGAGTTTGAGAGTTTGAGCATAAGCATTTATTCATGCAAAATTCCTCCTAGCAGTCTTTTATTCCCCCCCCCATTACAAAACAAAACAAAACAAAACAAAACAAGAAAGAAAGCCCTTTAAGTGGGTAATAAAAGGGGAGAGGCATGGAACCAAGATAGGCTTTTTTGGAGGAAAAGTCCTTGGAGATTGTCATATTTCATTGAACTTAGTCTAGAAGAAGAATGTTGACAGTTTGGGCAAAGGAGGTGACTCTGAGGGCAGAAAAGATAAGCTGAGAATGCTTCCCTACAGTTAGGGTCACCATCTTTGGCTTCATCACTTGCAAAAGTAAGTAGACATGCTTTTAATCCTCTTTAAAAAAAAATTGGATTTTTTTTTTTTAATCCAACCAAGCACCACCGACTAGCTCACAAGGGCAGCTTCACAATCTGAAAACCACACCCCACACCCCATGCCCAGTGGGCTTCTGCTCCTAACAAACCCCATTTGGAGCCTTGGATTAAACTTGGGATTTCCTAGTAGAGCGGTTCCCTCTTGGTTCCAGTGAGTTCACACATTAAGTAGAGTCTGAGTAAATATAATTATGTGTGATTTAAGATTTCTTTCTTCAAAAGGAACCAACTCATGAAAATTTCATAAAACGGAAATAGAAAATCAAGGGTAGGATGTAAAAAATGTGACGAATCAGAGCGCCTGGGTGGCTCAGTCATTAAGCTTCTGCCTTCGGCTCAGGTCATGATCCCAGGGTCCTGGAATCGAGTCCTGCATCAGGCTCCCTGCTCAGTGGGAAGCCTGCTTCTCCCTCTCCCACTCCCCCTGCTTGTGTTCCCTCTCTCCTTGCTCTCTCTCTCTCTCTCTCTGTCAAATAAATAAATAAAATCTTAAAAAAAAAAATGTGAAGAATCATATAAGCAAATGTGTTAAGTGGGAACTTCCTAAAGGGTTTTTACCATCTCTGGTTATATATTCTACTTATCGCCAAGATGGAGACTAACAAGCTTCTGTTTTCCTTAGCAGATCTCCCAAATATGGGAACCAAAGGAGGCAGTGTTCAGTCTGTCCCTTCTGGAAGCTGCTCCAGGCATATTTACCCCCCTCCAGCCCACCTCAAAGCACGGCTAATACTGGATCAATCCTGAAGGGTCTGGCAGCAACAAAAGGTGTTGACTCGTCCAATGAAAGACCTACTTAGCCCCGGGCAAGACAACGCACACAGAGATGCCTTTGCCCCTGCCCCTGTTTGCTCAGAGTCCATGCCAGGTCAGGCTCTTCAAACAAGCCCCTTATGTCCCCAGGAAAAGGGCAGGACAAGTCCAGGTGAGGAAAGGGCTCGTGTTCAGATGTCCACAATCCATCCTGCCAAAGGGAAAGCAAGGAAAATCTGTTACCGGTGGCTAAACCAGGGCCACCGGGCCAGGAGGCAAAGAGCGGAGGTCCGCCGAGGGATCTAAGGGGCTCTCTACACTCCAGTAGCTGTGGGAAGATTCACTTTCCCTTTCTGCCTTTCGTCCTGAGAGCCCTACCCCACTAACCTGGCCTCAGAGAGATCCTCCGAAAGCCGTCTTGCTGATAATAGGGGGTCCACACAGAGCTCAGGGCTTGTGTACACTGCTAAAAGGCAAAAGATCTCAACATGAAAGACAGATTAGGCAGTTTTTACAGCACAGCCGGCTTCCGTGGTTTCTATTTTATCTCCCAGGATTTAAAAAAAAAAAAAAAAAAAACAGAATGCACATTCATATTTTATTTCCTAGAACATGAGTGAACTTTTCAACCATGAGAATCCTTTTTAGGTCAAATAATGTCCTCAACTGCCACGTGATTGTATTTGTATTTTATTTTCCTTTGATAGAGAAAACACAATGACAAAGGCTTTTATAAATTATGCAACCCTTTCATAAGATATGTGGATAGTAGCACAATGGCTTCTACAGATATTTGAAGAACTTCGGTAGAAGATGTTATTCATTCACCACCGCACCCACTCATGGTCCCCACCCCATCAATGCCACCCCTCCGTTCCCTGCCCTCTCTTTTTTTTTTTTTTTTCAAGATTTCATGTATTTATTTGAGAGAGAGAGAAAGAGAGAAGCAGACTCCCCGCAGAGCAGGGAGTCCACCACAGGGGCTCGATCCCAGGACCCTAGAACCATGGCCTGAGCCAAAGGCAGTTGCTTAACCCACTGAGCCACCTAGGTACCCCTCCCTGTCCCCTCTTTAAGGATCAACCTCACAAGTTGTCCTAGCACCAGAGTTCACAAACCCAGAACTCGTTCTCAGGGCAGACAGAGGTTTAAAGAAGAAGATTATTTCACCCATAACTCATCTCTACCTGTCACTTCCGCCCCTTTTCTTAACAGCAGAGACCAGAAGTAGAGCAGACATGAGAGTTACAAGGGCTGGGGGTGTCTGTCGTGATTGCACATGGCTCCCTAGTATCACCGAGGGAGTGATGGCTGAAAGGCCTAAGAAACAAAAGGTTTGGGGTTCCGATGTTGGTTTCTCAAGAGCGGAGTGGCCAACTGAAATCCGATTCTCCGTGTGTAACACTAGGAATAGATGGCATCATCTACGGAAAAAGCCAAACCCTTGAGCTAGCTTTTAGCCACCCCCGAAGGGTAAAATAAGATGTGCTCCCCCAAAAAATCCCTTCTTTTCTCCAGAACCCAGCAATATTTTTGACATCCATCAGCACCAAATGGTAGCTATTTAAATAAAGAGGTGGATGACACAGCCTTTGGTCCAGTCTTAAGCAGGCAATCAATTAATATTGAATGAGTAAGTGAAAAAGAAAAAAAGTAGGCATGGCCACTAGGCAGAAGACAACTTGGGGATGCCTGAGCCTCTTCCCCCGGGGTTCTGTCGCTCCCTGCAGAGGGGGGTGGGGGGGACACAGGACCTCTGGACAAATTAGGTTTGGAGTTTGGGTGAGTAAGGGGCCACGCCTACGCTCACTTCCCATCTTTCACCCAGGCAGGTCCCCAAACACTTGTCAGTCCACACTGATGGATGAGCCTGGGATGGCCTTGTTTGCCGCCGGGGTGAGGCCCAGCAGCTGTTGAACAGGCCTGCGAGTGACCCTGGTCAGTCCTTGCAAGGCAGGAAGCACAGAAGAATGGAGTGTCCACTTAGCGCTCCCACAAAGGCAGTGGGAGGAACTCCCTCCCCCTGTGAGCGGGCCAGCAGCCGGGACTCTAATTACCCACACAAACGAGGGAGGAGGGGGAGTGCAGGGAAGGGAGGGGGAGGGGATCAAAATTGCTCCCAAGCCATGAGCCATCCTACTCTGACCCTCGGTCCGCCACCAGACACTGGAACTTGCGGCCCCATGTGCATGGAAGCCAGAGATGAGGCCACAACAGCTCTCTACCCAGCGCCTTGTGGGACGACATCCCAGTCCCCAAGAGCCTCCTTCGGGCCTGGGGAGCTGGTGTGTGTCACGTGTTTCCATAGCCCAGGAAAGCCCCCTGCAAAACCGCTTCCTGAGCCCCGCACTTCTGGGGTGCCCCCCTCAACTGTTTCTCCCCACTGGAAGAAAGAAGAAGGGAGGCCAAATCAAAGGGGACTCTCACTGCTTCATCCACGGAGCCGACATTGTGTTCGCCGGGGTGGGAGAGGGGAGGTCCCATGCAGAACTGCTCCTTTTGGGTGGACATTTACTGCTCCCCCTTCGTCCACCCATCTGAGCCTTGTACTTTTCCCAGCTGGGCTTCGTGACAATCTGGGAGATACTGGGCTACCAGGGGCGGTGGTTCCTTATCGCAGAGGCCAGTGGAAGTGGGTCCACATTTTGCAAGACCTGAAGCCACTCAATTTTTACAATGCAAAGCATATCCAAAATCATAAACACAGATTAGGTCCAGAGTCTTGAAAGAGGCCCTGCAAGTGAAAGACCCCAAAGCTCTGGTCTTCTTCACTTCCTGATGAATCTGCATCTGGGGAGGTGTAGGTGCATGAACCCTCTTCTCGAGTTTCGGCTTCCTGAAAAGGGGCCAAGTACGTCTGACCCAAACCCCAAGTGGGTGCAAGGGAACCACTCACAGGAGTCAGGAGGAACCACCTGAGTATCTTTCTTCTTTATTTTGCTTCCTCCCTCACACTCACAACGTGCACAAATGGATGAAGGTATTTGTTGAGTTTGAGTGGGGGACTGCCGTCCTAGGGGAGGTGGTGATGAGTCCACATTGCCGGGTTGGCCCATGGACCCAGCCCTCCTGATGAGCTCCTGGCTGAGCGAGGCCGCTTCGAATGGAGTCACTCGGCCACATAGGCACTGGACAAGCACGCATCCAGTGCTCACTGCATGCACTGCTCAGAACTAGGAGCTATTAAAGGAAAGGAAAAGCAGAAGTAGGAGTAGTAGTCAGCTCTCTCCTCCATGTGGGAGCAAAACCTCTTGGCCCAGAGATCGTGGAACTTTGCAACCCTAGGTCCCTCCACATCGTGCTGGGTAATTCAGAGAAAAGGGCACGTTTAGGCCGACAGTGATGTTAGTGCCCAGTGTTGGAACTGTGTGATGTGGACAATGTGGAAGGTTGTCCTGGGCCTCAATGGCTTCATCTGTGAAATGGAGCTGCAGAAATTCATGTGTCTGAGGTCTGCTCTCATCCTGTGAAGCCCCAGGATTTCCATCTGGAGATTTGCTGTATTTATCTGAGCCATCACATTGCTCAGGCAGTCCCCAAGGAAGTCTGTAGCTCACTTGCCCAAACTTTCCAGGTTCCCACTGCCCTATGACCACTCCGGCCCCAAGCAAGACTTCTATCTGATCACTTTGCAAACAAACAATTTTGTAATGAGATAGAAGAAATAGCTTTTGGTGTACGATTTTTGAAAGGGGGATATGGAGACGTGATGGAGAGCCAGGGATGAAGGAACAGGTAAGAAAAAGTGCTCAAGAGCCCATGTCTTTTGAGGAACCGCCCTGGCAGTGCCATGATGGCTATGTACACAAAAAAAAATATGAAAGCAAAGGAGTCAACACCCAAAGAGGCCAGTGCCAGGGGAGGGAAGAAACGCCCAGGCTCTTCTCAAGGAGTGATAACTTTCATCAAACCGGAGGAGTAGGCTCCTGGGTAACCAACCTGCCAAGGGAAATCATCCAGGACAGAGTTGGCCTTGGCCAGCCTCTTCCCTCCAAAATGCAGTTAACTCAGGCTGCTCCCCAGTCCCTAAGGCAAGTCCCCAACTGTTCCTAGGGGTACACCTGTCCTTCACCCCTGCCCCTAAATCACAGAGGGGTAAGGAAGGTTCCAGTTCATGCTTTCTCTAAGACTGCTATAGTAAGCCTCTCCCCAGCAAGCCCCCTTGTATCTCATGAGCTCCTTCCCCCTCCGGCCCTCAGTTTCAGAATGATCCTTCCATTAAAGGACCCCAGTGGGAATCTTGCTTTCCCACAGCCAGGATGGGGTAAAACTATCCCAGCCCATTCTCCTCTTGGAGATTCTTGGATGTTTCTGGCTCCATTCTCCGACTCTCTTTCCCCTGCCCTCCCACCTCTCCACCTCCAATAAGGCAACTCCTTGCAGAGGGCACTTCTCAGGGTGTTTAATAAACAATACAGGTCATGACCCGAGGCTCCTCATGACTGAGTTTTAAGCAAATCTGATTTCAGGGGCCAGGATTAAGTTGAACCCTAGGAAATTGTTGTGATTCAACCATATGGACATCCAGAAAGAATGGCCGTTTCATGAGCTTCTAGCTAATCAAGGATCCTGGTATTCAAATATTGAAAATGTGTTATCTGTCTTCCTACCTGCTCTCTTCCCAAATCGTGGGGACCAATTCGGAGGTTGAGGTTGGGGGGGGCGTGGAGCAGTGTTTACTGTTCTCCATAAAATACATGCTTCTCAACTGGGGGCATTTTTGCCCCATCAGGAGGCATTTGGCAACACCCAGAGACATTTTTTGGTTGTCACGTGGCGTGAGATGCTCCTGGCATCTAGGGAGTAGAGACCAGCAATGCTGCTAAACGTCCCGCAATGCACAGCACAGCCCCCGCAACCAAGAATTATCCAGCCCCAATGTCAATAGCAATGCCCACTTTGAGAAACCATGGCACCGAGCCTTACTGGGCACACAGAGCCTCATGGCTAAGCACACAACACTGAAGACACAGCTCTCTGAGTAGAGAAGAGGGTAGTGAGTTGGCCTCCTCTGCTCTGAGGCAGGTCAGAGCTGCAGCTTCTGGCCCCCCATGGCCCACACCCCTGATCTACAACCAGCCCCAGGACCAGCCACCTGTCAGGAAGTTCTTCCTCACTTACCCTCAGGAGTCTGACATGCTGGGCATTTTTGGAGTATCCCCAGGCCCCCGCCCAAACCCCTGAGTTAGAAATTGGACTCGGTTCCCTGAGCTCAGAAGTCTCCCCGAGGAATAAGCCAGTGGCTTGCCCATCCCATCTGCCCGCCCGCCTCGCCCAGCAGCATGCAAAGCTCACCGCAAGGCTGCTTCGGCCAGGCTGCTCAAACCACAGCGCAGCCCTCCCGACCAGAAGAGAAAGCTCCCCTGGCCAGCTGTGGTGGGCTTGCCTTGTGTCTTGGAAGAGATCGCATGTCCCTCTCCGTTGATGGGGAAGGGGATTTCAGAGGCTCTGGAGCGCGGTATCACTCACCTTCCCCAGCAGCTGCCCTCTGCTAGGCAAGGAGCGAGGGTGGAAAGAGGCTGAGTAAATACAGCTTGTTTTCCCTGTACAGGAGCTCTGTTTGCTCTTCATCTGCAACCACCTCAGTGCTTCCCAGCTCTGTCTGTTGGCAAAAAGTCCGCAAGAGGCTGAGGCTCGCTCCCATTTGTTTATGAACTTGAACCCAAGGTACAGTCGCAAAAGTCACCCACTCCAAGAAATGGAAGGAATGTCGAGAGTCATCTAAACAAGGCTAAATTAGAATTTCCAAAAATAACACAGTCTCAATATTCTGCTCCAGAAGATTCCTAATAAAAGAGATCCCTCGGTCTCCTTGGAAAACCTGCCCTGGGTATCACAGGAACCTCAGACGCAGGGTCATCTTCCTGCTACCCTGGCCTCTCTCCTTCCAGATGCAACTCAACACTCAGCAATAAAATGGGGGATATTTTTGAAAATAAAAACAGAAGACATATGATCCTCTTCCAGTACTTAGCCCGTTCTCTGCTGCTAGGAACTTAAAACCCGCCTGCCGTTCACCAAATGACGCAGAGTGCTGGCAGATGGAGCCGAGAGAGAAGGCTAAATGTATTTTAATGGGACCATTAGGATTATGTCAAAAGGTGAGAAAAAGGCATTGGCCAGCCAAGAAAATAAGCATGCACCTAAAAGAAATACAACGTAAGTCTGTCTGTCTCCCCTCTAGTCCCTTTTTTGCTTTCTCTGGGAATCTGATTTGGCAGGAGAGTTCTTAGTTCGTGCACGAGAGGCAAGTGCATATTTTTTAAGCCAAACATTGCAGGCGGAAATATAGGAAGGCGGAAAGAGGATAGCCCACTGATGGGAGTTAAGCCAAATGGGATCAGTGCAAATTTCAGACTAAGGCGGATTACAGAGTTATGACCTTACTCTGGACAAACCAACCAACCATCCATACCTTCAATGCTGGCATTAATAAATCTTTGTTTTATGCTTTGGGACACTGGCTATCAAGGCTCAGGACTACGCATAAGAGCTCAGAGCAGAACAGAGATCTTCACTGGAACCAAAAAACGTTCTGATGACTTTCTCAGACCTTGCTCAACACCGGGGAAGGGCTGACTCACATTTGCTCCTTTAATGCCCGAAGTACAGGTGATTTAGTAATACACTCCAGGAAAGAGACCGTTCCCGACATTCTTCGTCTCTATCTGGGCCTCTGTGGTCACAAGAGCAAGAGCAGATGCCTTTCGTGTGGCTTTTTACCGCTTACAAGGCCGTTTCACACATGTTGCCTCAGGAGTTCCTCAAGGGGAGAAGAAAACCCGTAATTTAAGGGCGCTTACTATCCCCATTTTACAGATAAGGAAAGAATCCAAGAAATTAATGAGAAGAGCCTGTTTCTGACTTGCTGGGCTGCCGCGAGTCCTCAGAGCAAAGCTGTGCGGCCACCAAGCCACCACAAAGGCATTGTTTCTACTCGTTCCAGGGTCCCGAGATGGGGAGCTGTGGCTAGAACCCAGACATCTGCCCCTGCTGACAGCATTCTTTAGTTCCAAAAATATCGCCTCGCCTGCGTGGTGGTTTCCTCCCAAAACTGCCATATTAACAGTGTGATGCGTGTGTGTGTGTGTGTGTGTGTGTATTTGGTGTCATTTAGGGATGCTTAGTTACAGTTTGACCGACCCCAATCAAGAGTCCACCAAAGGTGCTAGAGGAGTACCTCAAAAAAACCGATGAAAATGCACACCAGAGCATTTGCTATTAGCACGAAAGATTCAGTTGTGTCTTTCTTTTGGTGACGTGTTCAGTGTTTAATATACTGGTTTGAGAGAAAAATTGCTCCGGGTACTATGACCGGGTATGAATAAGGCATAAAAATCTGGGGAGCCCCAATCTTCATATCTTAGAAGCAGCATGGTGGCTCTTCCACTGTGCTTTGCCTTGTGTCCCTCTAATCACTGGGGGAGGGGGGCACTCACCTGACCCCAAAACAGGCAATGGTGTCACTTCAGAGTGAACCTATTGTTTTTAAGATTTTATTTATTTATTTGAGAGAGAGAGAGAGAACACGAGCAGGGAGGAGAGGGAGAAGCAGGCTCCCCGTTGAGCAAGGAGCCTGACGCGGGGCTCGATCTCAGGACCCCAGGATCATGACCCAAGCCAAAGGCGGACGCTTAACCAACTGAGCCACCCAGGTGCCCCGGGAGTGAACCTACGATGTGAGAGTTTTGTCCATGTGCCTGAACACTGACAGCACCACTTGACCCACCTTTGGGAACTTGCTAATAAATGTTTGGCCTAAGACCTGGCTTTCACCCTGGTGATGAGGCTGAGGGGGACAAGCTGTCTAAACCTCCACCTGTCACTAATTGCCAGAGGCTGCCGGTATTGACCAAAGGGAGCTGCCAGTTGCTGAAAAGCCACAAGGCGCGGTTTGCCTCTACCATTAGGGACCTCCCATGTGCCGATGACAGCCCAGACTCTGGGCAAGATGCAGGGATAGTAAAACGGGTCCAAACCCGTAAGGCCTGGCCCACCAGAATAAAGATAAGATGGGAGGCCAGCAAATTATGCACAGAGTAGAAAGTGTTCAAGGCCCAAGGGAGAGAGAGCATGCATGTCCCACCGACATTTCTGTCCCTGTTGCCCAGCCTGGCACCCCACAGCAACCTACAGGAAGACTGGGCACCGGCTGCAAAAGGAAGAAAGCAGAACTTTTCCGTAAGAAAGGAAATCTTCCAGCAGCAGAAACTGATGGTGGAAGAGACACTCATGAAATCAAGCTGGTAGCAATGAAAAATAATCCCCTCGGGAACGGGAGCTCAGAGACAAGAGGATACAATTGGAAAAGAATAGGAACCACCTAAGCCACTGTTTCCCATTCACATTTCCTCTTAAATATTTTTTTTAAAGATTTTATTTATTTATTTGAGACAGAGAGAATGAGAGAGAGCAAGCACATGAGAGGGGGGAGGGTCAGAGGGAGAAGCAGACTCCCCGCCGAGCAGGGAGCCCGATGCGGGACTCAATCCAGGGACTCCAGGATCATGACCTGAGCCGAAGGCAGTCGCTTAACCAACTGAGCCACCCAGGTGCCCTCCTCTTAAATATTATGTCAAATAAAAATGTTGACACTAAGAGTGAATTGAAAACCAGGATCACGTGCCGTAAACAGAAGGGAACCATGAAAATAAATATCATGATTGCAATGTTAGGGATTCCAGCAGGATCCTGAAGGCTGGGGAGCCTGGGGCTTGCTCCCTCTTTGTTTACCAAGACAAATGAGAATGAGAATGAAGAAGAAAAAGAGGAAGAAAACTGAGAGAAAGTAAGAATCGGTGATAGAGAAGTATTCAAGACATTTCAGAACCAAATGGAGACTTTTTTACTTAATCAGTGGGCATGAAACGGAACTGAAAGGCAATACTTTCTCGCTCTGCAACCTGATATATTCTTGAATGCCACATGTTAAGTACCGCCTGCAACCATCTCCTACTCCTCAGGAAACACCTAGCTTCCCCAGTGCTGTCCCAGGCAGAAAGACCCCAAAATGTCCTCAGAGGAAAGACAGTCCACACCCAACACTCAGAGGGGAGTACACCATCACCCACAATAACCACTATAAAGTTTCGTTTTCTTATGAAATGCAACGACTGTTTAGAAATGATGACATGCATCCTTTAAAATAAGTATTAAGTCACTTTTCACCCCAGAAACCTCCCTTTAAGATGATCTCAAGCCCTTGTAGCTGTAAATTCTTTGATAATATATCAATTGACTCTCTGTCAATGGGGGCAGGATAGGGGAAGCCCCCTTTAAAAATCCCGTTTTTCAAAATATCTGCAAGCAGGCATTATCAAGGAGTTGACACCAGCAGGAAGTTAAACAGAACGAATTCATTAGGAAAAGTTGGCAGAATGAGGACAAATTACCAAATTACCTTCTGGGCATGGCAGATCAGGACTTACCTCCCAGGGGTAACTGTCCTGAGAAACTTAGCGTTCGTGAGGTCTTCAAAACATGACAAGTCCCTGGTGCCCAATACTAGACAAGGAAAAGGTCCAGTCACCCCCTGATCAGCCCATAGAGTGCTGGGCCAAGGAACACCAGGTTAGAGGAAACACATCTAGAATCACAAAATAAGGTGTGCCTCAGATAAATTGCTAACATACTGAGCAGGCACACAAACCGCCCCAAGCCCCATCTTACACCCACAACTCAAGACCTGTAGCCGGAGACTCAACCCTTCCCTCCAAAATGCCCCTCACCCTCTTCAAAACCCCATCACCCCCTCTATGGAGCTCAGTGGAAGCCCTCTCATAACGGACACACACATTGGTTAGG
The DNA here is from genome assembly GCF_029215605.1 of Mirounga angustirostris. NCBI lineage: Eukaryota > Metazoa > Chordata > Mammalia > Carnivora > Phocidae > Mirounga > Mirounga angustirostris. The sequence goes on along the minus strand of NW_026991716.1, from coordinate 12,991,062 downwards.
ATCACTTGTATTCAAACCCTACTACCCAGAGTACCAGATTCCTGTCTGTTCACTGCATCTTTTTGGCAGGCCTACTAGGAATCAGGGGCTGTGTTTGGGGCCGGCTGGGGTCCTCAAAGACTTTCCAAGCTGTAGGTCTCGGGAAAGACACAGGTGAAGGGGCAAAGAATAAGCCAGTGTCATAAAAATTATTTTGAAATGAATCCATTTGCATTCCTGAAATCCCTTATCCACCTAAAAGCAGGGCCTCCCAAAAGAACTCAATTGTCATAAATCCCCTCCCTGGGAGCAACTAGAATCTTCTCTTCCTACAGTTGAGAAGTCGGCAGCCGGACAGATGTTGTCATGAACTATCATATCTCCCATCTATTCCCCTAGGGGTTCGTTGATCTTTCCAAAAAGTTGCTTGTTTTTCCAGGAGTGGCCTTCCTCCCCTCCACCTTCCAAGAAGTCATTTGTTCTCGCAGAAATGCCACTCTGCCCTCGCCTATCCTCTCTGCCCAGGTGACCTTCCCTATCCTCTCTGTCCAGGTCCCCAGATTCCAACCATTCCTTGAGCCACATTTCTTCGTGAATGCCCATGCTTACGTATGTCATTAAATCTGGGTTCTTTCCTCTTGCTGATCTGTCTTCTGTCAGGTTAACTTGCAAACCTCCAAACACTAAACAGAAGAGGGTAGAAAGAAGGTTTTTCTCCCCCAACACAGGCAGTCACAGCACAAGGCAGTTGGTACCAGGAAGGTCAGACCCTCCCCCAGGCCCTGCGCATGGGAGGGTGCAGCCAGTCACAGCACTTTCTAGTAACTTCAGGCCCACTGAGGCCTCCGGGACCCACAACCTCAGCTCAACACAGGCAGTGGAGGATGGAGGTAACAGAGGGAAAATGGCTCCCCTTGAAGTCAACAGACAGAATGTTGGGACACCCCCCTCCCCCTGAGAGGTGGTGCCATCCATTCATCCCAGAGGCACATCCCACCAGGCTGCCCAGTGGGACACTTGTCCAGGGCTACACAGAGAATTTCCACTCTCAGCCTGTCAGGCCAACACCTTTGCCAGCATGAGTTTAATAGACTTTAACAAAGGGAAAAAAAAAAAAAAAAAAAAAAACGGAAGAGGCCACATGCATGCCCTCCCACCCCGCGTAGGAAAAGTGGAAACCCTTTGTTCTCCTTATGCCAAAATTTGTTTTGCTGGGAGAAGCTGCTTTTCACCGAGCCTCTAGGCTCTTTACCAGCCAGGGTCAAACAAAGAAGCTTAGAGAACCCCAGAACAAATAAACCAAAACAGCCCACAGAGAGCAAGGACAGGAAAGGCCCCCAGTTGCAAATGGAGCCAACTTCCACCCAGCCTGGGTGCCCCAGCCCAGCCCTGCACAGCCCTGATGACGCCCGCCAGGACAGCTCTGTCTTCTCTTTATTAGCCTCCACGCGGCGGAGAATGTCAGGCTAAAGAATCCATCCAGAGAACTTGTGTCTCCCCCCCACACACACACTCCTTCTTAAAATTATTAACATCCACTTAAAAGGAAGGGGCGGGAGTGGGGTGTAGCGCTTGCCCTCTTTTCAAATTGCTTGTGAAGGGGGTATTGCTTATCACAACAGGTGCACCGGCCACTCACAAAAAACAGAGGCAGTGTGGAGCTGAAAGGCTAGGAAATTGCTTGTTCTCTTTTGTCAGCTGCTCCTATGGGCCATGCAAAGCCTGCTTAGGAGAGAAATATTGTGTCCCTGCTTAAAAAAAAAAAAAAAAAAAAAGAGTGGGGGGCGGGCAGAAGAAAGGTTTAAGGTTGCCAAGGGCTAAGAGAAGGAGAGAACAGTGTTGGGGGCTGGAATGGCAAGATGGGGGAGGGCTTGGTGTTCTGAGGCAATTTTGGAAAGGCAATGGGGCCTGGTGGCTGGATGAAAAAGCTCTGTCCCAAACTTTCTGGAAAGCTCTGGCAGCCTATCCTCATCCCCACAGCAGTGTTGGGGGGAAAAAAAAATGACACCCAAGCTGGCTAAAACACACCAGGGGAACCAGAGAACAGCCATATATGTAGATGACACATACTGTATCACCCTGTGTTATGTATATGAAATAAATATGAAAACAAAAGTATTGTTCAGAAACTGCCTTGTCTAGCAGGCAGGACACACCTGATTTAGTCACTCCTTAGGAGACAAAACGTCTTCAAAGCTATCCTCTTCAGCCACACGGTTTACTGCTAAATGAGGGAGTCGCCTGCGTGGGTAGTCTTGGCCAAATGACCTCCAGCTCCCAAGTTGCGGACTCTTCTAGAATCCTCGTCCCGTGTTCCCCAAACCCAACCCACTGGAGCGGCCCAGGCAGCGAAGGGGCAGTTCTCTCTTAGATACCAGGCGTATCTAAGATCTGTAAGATATGGCTAAATTGAACTTTCTTCCCCTTGGGAAAGTTGTCATTATCATCTGAAAGAAGATTATTTGTGTTGCTTAAAAACAAAGATAAGCCAGTGGTGGAAATAATGGCCTAAGAATCTGCCCCATTGCCCCAAGTAGGTGATCAGAAGGCAGAGCCCCAGGCCACGAAGCCATTGGGTTTTAAGGTCACGCAATGATTCTGCCATTAAAAGAAACGATGTAGATCTAAAGGTAGGACTTTGGAAAGGCAGCGTGGTAGATCATTGAGTTAAAAGGGAAGGCAGCGGCAGAATGGGGAGAGTGAATCCCATTTTTGTTACACAGTATATGGACCTTTTTTTTTTTAATCATGCCAGAAATCTGAGAACCAAAACCATCTACCCCTACACACAGCTTTGGACACTGAGGTCTAAAACTACCACCCATACACACCCAGCAACCCCCATCAAATATTCTACACTAACGGGACTCCACTATCCCATTGTCTCCATAGCTTGAGTTCATTATTCAGAAACCTCCTCAGAAGCCCATGAACTATTCACTGGAAAACAGATTGTGTAAGCCCTAAAATTTTGAACCCCGCACCTCAAAATCCTCACCGGCTGTTTTCTACCAACCCTGGACTGTGGCATCATGATCCTTACCCAATCTTTAATCAAGCACTGTGCTGAAAGACACCCCTTAAATGAGATTTCCAAATCTCCATCTGTTTCAACCTTGCTATTCCCTCTGGAGACACTGCCAAAGCTCTAAATGGTGTTTCCCTTACCACAGGAAACACAGGTTGTCTTGGTGGCCCTTGGGAAGCCTGTGTTCACCTGAAGGAATCCAGAATATAGCACGGGGAAGAGGGGTTTGGAACTTCTATTTCTTTCTTCCTTTCTTCCTTCCTTCCTTTCCGCCCTTCCTTTTCCCCCTGAATTCTCCTTATCTGCCTAAAAGCAGAGCCTCCCAAAAGAATTCAGCTACCATAAATCCTCTCCTCAGGAGCTCTGCAAGCAGCAAAAATGGACTCCTATCACTGGAGACAAGAAGCCTGGCACTGGGATAAGCAATTGCTTAAACAGACATCACAAAGCTATCCCATCTCCCATCTCTTCTCTTAAGGGCCCTTCATCTTTCCTAAAAGTCATTTGTTTTCACCTTAGTACCTTTCTCCTATTCAGGTGGTACTTAAGCCCCAAACCGTAACTGCCATCTTGAATCACATTTTCTGCAAAGGCCCACTTAGGTATAGGAATAAAAATCTGTGCTTTCGCTCGTTATTCTGTTTTTTGTCAATTTAATTTGCAGGCCCCCCAAAATGGAACCTAAGAGGATAGAGGAAAAGTTTTTTTCTCCATGACATGACAAATCAAGGACATAGGCAGAAAAAGCCACTATCCATGATGAAAGTTAGTAGGATACTAGTACATAGCGACTCACTAAAGTCAAAGTTAGGGAAATTGACTGAAAACAGTAAACCCTTGGTATCCAAATGGGATATATTCCCAGATCTTCATGAATCCCCAGTTATAATTATCCATGAAACTCCTACTATCTGTTTAAGAACCATATTCCATTGATCTCTTCAGTCCTCAGTAGCATGAGCAGATGTATGTTTTTCTAGAGGCTTTTTAAAAAGTTAAGAAATTTTATTTTTTAGAACAGTTTTAGATTTATAGAAAAACTGAACAAATGGTACAAAGAGTTCCATAAAACCCCCACCCTCACCCCCTACATAGTCTCCCTTATTATTAACACCCTGCATTAGTGTGATCCATTTGTTACCATTAATGAACCAAGATTGAGACATTCTTAATAGCAAAAGTCCATACTTTTTCCCCATTTCCTTAGTTTTCACCAAATGCCCTTTCCTCTTATGCAGGATCCCATCTGAGGAACCACGTACATATAGATGTCACATTTCCTTAGTCTCCTCTTGGCTGTGACAATTTCCCAGACTTACCTTGTTTTTGATGACCTTGATAGTTCTGAAGAGGACTGGCTGGGTACTTTGTAAGACATCCTTTCATTGGAATCTGTGTGTTTTTCTCAAGATTACACTAGAATTATGAGTTCCAAAGAGGAAGTTCCCAGAGGTGAAGTGCCATTTTTATCATACCGTATCATGTACATACTCTCATCGGGACTTATCACTGTACATGTTAACCTTGATCGCCTAGCTAAGGTGGTGTTTGTCAGGTTTCTCCACTTTATTATTTTTTTTAAAGACCATTCATTTGAGAGAGAAAGAGCATGAGTTGGGGGCAGGGTCAGAGGGAGAGGAAGAAGCAGACTCCCCACTGAGCAGGGAGCCTAATACGGAGCTCGATCCCAGGACCCCATGATCATGACCTGAGCTGAATGCAGACGCCCAACTGACTGAGCCACTCAGGTGCCCTAGATTTCTCCACTTTAAAGTTACTCTTTGTTTCCCCTTTTCCGTACTGCGTCTTTTGGAAGGAAGTCACTATGTCCAGCCACGTTAACAAAGTGAGGAGTTAAATAAAACAACTCTTCCTCGAGGGCAGAATATTTATAAGAATTATTTGGAATTTCCTGCACGGGAGATTTGTCCCTTCTCTGCTGTTCGTTGATGCATTTAATCTGTTATTTATATCCATCTGGACTCACGAGTATTTATTTTATACTTTGGATTTTAATCCAATACTACTGTATTTATTTTGTGACTCAAACTGTTGCAGCTTTGGCCATGGGACCTCTTTCAGCCAGCTCCTGTGTCCCTTTGACACACCCCCCACTGTTGCGCAGGCGCGGGGATTGGGGCTTGGTTTGGTTTTGCACTTCCTTACTTACTGACCCCACAAGATGCTCCTGGTTCACCTTGCATGTTTCCTGCCCCAGCCCAAGAATCAGCCATTTCTCCAAGGAGCTCAGGGCCATCTTTCGCAAAGAAATTGAGTTTCTATCACAAGATGCCGGAGTGTAGACAGGACTAGCAGAGAGCAGAGCCAAATGGAGAGGCAGATGAAAGCAGGGTGGTCAACCTGCTGGGCACCCTCCTTAGGACTACTTCTTGCTGCCCCCACCCCCTCCCACCCCCAGCCTGATGTCCAGTATGAGTCAAGTTCATGCCTCCATTTTTATCTTAAAATATTTTATCATTCTTCTGATTAATGCACTTACGATTTTTGAATTTTGTGCCCCAGTAAAATTACAACATATGCGACATGTCATGGGCCTTTAGAATTGTTTGGTAATAGCAAAAACCAGGTCATTGCAGAGATACAGAACACATCATGCAATTCCAGCCATTCCAACCTGCTTCTGTGTTCGATATCCTGCTGTGGGTCCACGTTTTCAGCCTATAACCAGTTGTTCAGGATATTTCCCTTTACTCATCTATCCCATTTCCAAGTTCAAAGGTACTTTCCCAATTGGTGGGTTTTTAGCTTTTTTAGTAGGGAGTCCTCTTCTCATATGAAATCACTATACAGAGAATTTTAACACGTGGAAGTGATAAAAAGTGGTATTTTATTACTAGACATGTCTTACAAACTCAAATTAATATTCACCTGGAATAAAACCAGTAAGAACAACAGTGCTTGGGTGCACATACAATTTTTAAGTGGGGAGCTATGGAAAACAGTGGTCATCCTCTATCAACCTTATCATCCAGTTTATTTCTGTATTTCATCATAGCGTGAAACGTCAAGAAAATTTTGATTAACAAAAATTTGTTTAAAAACAGACACCATTTGCAACTACTTCGCCACAGTTCATCTTATAGTCTCAAGAGAGTCTCCAATTAAGTTGAGGATGCAGAAGAAGCTGTATTATAAAGTCTACGTGAAAAATGCATTAATTTGGGGGCGCCTGGGTGGCTCAGTTGGTTAAGCGACTGCCTTCAGCTCAGGTCATGATCCTGGAGTCCGGTGATCGAGTCCCGCATCGGGCTCCCTGCTCAGCGGGGGGTCTGCTTCTCCCTCTGATCCTCTTCCCTCTCGTGCTCTCTGTCTCTCATTCTCTCTCTCAAATAAATAAATAAAATCTTTAAAAAAAAAGAAAAATGTATTAATTTCATAGCAAACGATAACGTCTTGAAATCTTCCATTTTTTAAATATTCGTCATTGTGTATATAGTTTTATGGCAAGTATTTTTAATAGCTTAGACTATTTTTAAGTGAAGTGTTATAAACATTTACAGAACCTCTTAAGTGCCACCCCGGAATATAAAGTTTGTGAGGTGTGCCTGGCTGGATCAGTTGGTGAAGTGTGCGGCTCTTGATCTCAGGGTTGTGAGTTTGAGCCCTGTGTTGGGCGTAGAGAGTATTTAATAAATAAATAAATAAATAAATAAATAAATAAATAAATAAATAAATAAAAAGTTTCTGAAACACTTGCTAGTGGCTGGGCAGTTGTATTTTCTGTAAGTCCCTCCCCATCCAGTTAAGTGACTTATTTAACTATACTATTATTAATCCTCTTGACTTGGCATTATATAGCTCATTTCCTCTGGGAACAGAATTAGGGAACAGAATTCTTGCTGAAGAGTTAACGGCTGATGTCCCACACTTGGGTTCCTAATTATGTACCTATTAAAGGCCCTTGAATTTTTAAAGAATGCCTAATGGAAGAATTTTAGACAGGAGGGCATGTAGTGGGAGACATTTTTCCAAAGACAGGGTTTTCCCTATTTTGAGAGTATACAAAGCCAGTCATATTATAATAACACAAATCATTCAGAAATACAGCACTTACTGTGACACAGGCCCTACTCTGGATTGTTAGTGTTTGTGCATCCTAACTCAATCGAGTCATCCTACTAACTCAACCAAGTCATCCTACTAACTCAACCGAGTCATCCTACTAACTCAACCAAGTCATCCTACTTACTCAATCGAGTCATCCTACTAACTCAACCGAGTCATCCTACTTACTCAATCGAGTCATCCTACTAACTCAACCGAGTCATCCTACTTACTCAATCGAGTCATCCTACTAACTCAACCGAGTCATCCTACTTACTCAATCGAGTCATCCTACTAACTCAATCGAGTCATCCCTACCAGACCTATGAAGTAGGTACCACTCCATCTCCATTTCACAGATTAGAAACTGAGGCCAGAGAGGTTAAAAAAACTTTCCCCAGGTTTCACAGCTTAAAACTGGCAATGCCAGGATTTAAACCTAGCCACTCTGACTCCAAAATCCATGATCTTAAACAATATAGTGCTCCTGGATACCGTAATTTCTGTAGTCGGTGGGCCTGCAACATACTTCTTATTAATTTATTCTACAAAAATGCCTGTTTATGGAGTGCCTGTTTGCAGCCGTGTTCGACCTCAGACAGATGCAGAGAAGACCATTACAAACGTGCTCAAAAGCTCTACCATGCCCCTTTGCAACCTTAAACCTCCCATCTGCAGCTCACACACATCAGCGGCTCACACACATCAGCCGCAGGAGCCTATGGGCCGCTCACACCACACTCCTCAGCTCTCCTGCCTCTAGGTGTTTACTGAAGCTGCTGCTAACAAGCCCTTCCTCTCCTAAGACCCTGGTGAACTTCTTCTTCTAAAAGCCTCAGGCCCAATCCTATCTTCTCCATAAAGCTTCCAGAGCCCCTGAATGAAATTTCTCTCTCCTTCCCTTGTATTTATGCATACTCTCTCTGGGCTTCTCTTCTAGCAGCTGGCACGGATGGTAAGCTTCTTAAGAAAACCTAAAGTATATCTTTTCATTTTCTATGTCCCCAGAACTAATAATCAATACAGCACTTATAGAATCTATTTATTGTTATATTCTTAAATGCATATATTGTATTCATGCATATGTAAAATATAACATTTGAATACAATGAGTTCTTTAAAAATGTCTGTTGAAATGCATAGACAACAAATAGTGGGTGCCAACTGGGAGCCTAACTATATCATTGGGGAAGTGCAGTTCCTGTTTCTGGGAGCTTACGGTCTAATTGTAGAGACACCAGACAAGAGAACAACCACAAATTATGCTGATGGGCAGAGAGTGAAATGGGGTGGAAACACAGCAACTAGTCATCCGGAGGGCCAAAATTTAGTCCCGGCCACGACACCACCTGTGTGAACTTGGACAACTAGTTTTTTCTCTTCTGAGCCTTGGTGCCATCCTCAGTTAAAGGAGGCTCGGTGGTGTTAACATTCCTTCAGTGAGTCCGTGAGCAGCCTGGTGATCGCCAAGAATGCTTTGTGTAGGAGTGCATCCTGCCAAGATGTGACACACCAGAACTCGTGGAATGAGGGGGCCTCTCTCTAAACCATCAAGAAGCAATCAACCACAATAAATACCAAATCAATAAAATTCAGAAGAGGACTCTTGGGAAAGTGTCAGAGTTGCATGGAGTGTTGTCATGACAGATCAAGTCAAGAGAGGAAGGTCTGAAGGGAGCCCAGAAGGGGAGCTGGGAAGGAAGGGATGGTTAGGGCTTACCCATCCATGAATCTGGCCACAGCCACCCCATCATTACAATGACGCGATCCACCACTGCGGGGAGAGAGCCAGGCCTGCCCCTCACTTAGACCGAAACCTCCCAGAGCCATCGAACAATTTTCTCTGTGGTTCCCTGAATGCTGAGCAACATTCTAATGACTAGTTTTGCTCTCCAGCTCCTGGTGTAATGAGACAGAGGAAATATTCCTCCTTTAGCAGCTGGAATGAGACTTCCTCTTGGGGACAGTCCTAGATTCACCGGGAAGAAATCCGTTGATTAACCAACCTGGGTTGAGGAATAAAATCCCAAGCAATAAATAATAATGTGGATCTGCCTTCTAAGGAGGCTGGATCCTGACCCCTTAGGGTCCTTTATTTTGTGAGCATTTCAATGAGTTTAGGTCTATAAACTTGACTATGACTTTGGTCACAACTGAATCACTCTTTAGGATGAAAACGGGAAGAATTTGAGAATTACAGGAAAATCAGGGAGAGTGGGGAGAGGAACCAGAGATGTCAGGCACCGGGTGGATTAAAGAGATTTTGGGGAGGGGCGCCTGGCTGGCTCAGTCGGCAGAGCATGCAACTCTTGATCTCGGGGTTGTGCGTTTGAGCCCCACATTGGGTATAGAGATTACTTCAAAAAGATTAGAAGTCTTTAAAAAAAGAGGCGGGGGAGAGAGAGAGAGAGAGAGTCTTGGGAGAGAACAAAATATTTAATGGGAATTTTAAGTTGTTCGCTGCGGAGTACGTGGTTTGTCTCCTCATCTCCCATTCAAGAATGTTGCTGCAGTTTTGAAGAATCCCGAGGAGGTTCTAAACTCTGCACACAGCTTGGTGCGGAGATGCCATATGGAGTCATACAATGCAGAACAGTGGGGGCCTGTGGACCATGAGGGGCCCGTTTCCCAGGACGAGGCAGAGGCAGGAAGCCCTGGTGGTCTCCATAAGTACAGGCTCATCATAAAGTAGCACCTCTGCTTTCTGTGACGTAAGCCACCTTGCTGGGAGTTAGATTAGCTTGCATCGGCCCCTCAGAGAATGATGACCCCTGGGGAAATCGTGAGACAAAGTTTCTGAACTCACCCAGCTGGGGAACAGAGAACATCAATGACTTTACCATCCTCGGTTCAGGGCAGCATTATTCAGTATCACCTGAAAGACTCCAGGGACCTACAGACTTGTCAATGGATGCCACACTCAGACCTCCTCAGTTGTGACCTCGGTAAATCGAACCATAGGGTGATGGGAGATTGTAACTGACCTCCATGACACCCCAATTCCAAGCTTGTATGTTCCAGGGCGCCCGGTGGCTCAGTTGGTTAAGCATCTGACTCTTGATTTCAGCTCAGGTGATCTCAGGGCCGTGGGATCGAGCCCCATGTCGGGCTCCGCACTGGGTGTGGAGCATGCTTGGGATTCTCTCTCTGCCTCTCCCTCTGCCCCTCCCCACCTGCTCCCTCTCTCCCTCAAAAAAACAAACAAACAACAACAAAAAACCTATTCCATCTTATTCAGAGCAAGCAACCACCTGTAGCTTTCTAAATGGTACTAAATGGATTGGCTCAAGAATCGAGCCACTAACATAATCAGCCACAAAAGGAGAGTGAGCATTCTAAAAAAAAAAACGGGCGACTTGTCCCCAGAAGTCACCTCAGAATCCAGGGGTCTGCTCTCCTGTTCTGTATCCAGATGAGAACATCAAAGAAAGGAAAGCAGAGGAAGAGATGTGAGCTGGAAAACTCCCACCTGCACACACCCACATCCTGTCCCACCTCAGTCACGACTTACTTTAAGAGATTCAACAACATGGCACACAGGAGGGAGAGAAGGCCCAGAGGAGACCAGAGACCCTGGACGCCGCAGAAGATCTCCGCATCTGGCTTTGTGCGTCCCTTTGGTGAGAGAGGACCACCCCCGCTCCGAAGGACAGCGGCAGCCACTGTGGGGAGAGGAGCCAAGTTCAAGGAAATGCAACAGGAAAGAGAGCAGGAACACATCAATCAAGCAATCCCCAGTGAGGATCAGATGCTGCTTTCCTGAGCAGGCGCACATCCCCAGCCCAGACGCCAGCAACTCGTCTTAAACGCAAGTCACGATAATGTAGACCAGGTGTTTCGACTTCCTACCATGATGGCTGGCAAGACCATCAATGGAGAGTCATAATGGCAACAACATCTGAAGTGCATCTGTGCTGAAACACAGAACAGGCGAGCTTTTCTTTCTTCTCCAAGTAGGTGTCTGTTCTGCATTTACATGGTGATAGCATCACGGAGACTTGGGACCGCGAGCCTTTTTGGAACAGCTCTCCCAGCCTTGAGAGCTTTCTTTTTAAAGAAAAAAAAACACCCTGATGATGGGAGATGTCGCTTCCGCGAGGCAACTGGCATCTTCAAGTGCAGGAGCCGTGGATACCCAGGGGTGATCCCCAGACAACCATAGAAGCTAGGAACTTAGGAGGCACCAAAAATCATCTGTCCCCGATCTGTCCCCTCGGGCTGCCCCCATCCATAAAAAGGGCCCCTTACAAACGTCCTCAGGAACACAGGCAACATGTTTCGAAGTTAAGACCTCGGAATCGAGTACAAATCCATTGCCTTTTTGAGCAGTGTCTCCGATCAGCCCAGCCTAGGTGAGGTTGCCCTAAGAATTCAGCAGCGATTCACAGCCTTTCACATAATTCAGCTAAGGTACCGCTGGGCCTCCCGGGGACCCGAGCTGGGAATTAGAGCCACACTTTCTCAGCTGGTCTCTGTCTCTTTCTAGCTCTCTGTCTTTCCACTTCTGCTCTCCTGTTTTCTTTCTTTTCTTCTTTTTTTTTAATTTATGTATTTATTTAAGTGATCTCTACCCCCAACGTGGGGCTTGAATTCACAACCTGGAGATCAAGAGTCATGTGCTCTTCCAACTGAGCCAGCCAGGCGCCCCCCTGCTCTCCTGTTTTCTCTCTCAACAAGCCTTCTCCACTTGCTCATCGTGGTTCTAATCCAGAATGCCGACCCCAGCCTGCGTCTCCACAACCTCCCGAGTCTTGGGCCCATGGCCAGCGGAAACACCTCAGCACCAAGTTCCAGGAAATGACCTGACTATGGCTTAGTCCATCTGTTTGAACCAAGCCATACTAGTCACAGGTGGTGGGCTGGGTCTTCTGGTTAGATGTCCTCCCTGGATGCAATCGGCCTAGGCCTCCTGCACCCCAGCGGTCCCAGGTAGAGAGAGTCTTCTAGGAGGAGGAAAGCAATTATACTGAGCAAGCCCCTTGTTTTTATTTACTTCCCTATGTATAAAGTCAGGGTGATGATATCTTGTCATTAGTTACCAGCCCCATTGGCAGGACCACAGGACGTAGGGTTGGGTTGGGTTGGGTTTTTGAAGGAGAGCCTTTGTAATTTCAAGGCCCAGGACACAAACCTGAGACCCAGAGCCCAAACTCGCCTGGCAAAGAGCCAGGAGCACTTCCAGCAAGCGGAGGAATCTCCCATTTCCTGAGTGTGCCCACAAAGCAGAGACCACTTCTGGGTAGAAGGCCAACCTGCTGTAGGGAACTGAAAAGCCTCGGGCGTCCCACAGCCCAGGGACAGAGAGGCACAGAGAAGCGTTTCTCAATAGGGGTGCTACCCCAGACTCAGCGTCGGGCTTTCCCGAGGTGATCCAGATGCTGTGACCACGACAACAACAGTAACGACCGCAAATCAGAACCATCCCCCACATATGGCTGAATGCCCTCTCGGGCGAGTGCCACTGCTAGGAGAAAGCTGGGACCAGATGCCACCAGGGTAAGCTTCCCGTCTGGGGACAGCTGTGCTCTGGGGGAAAAAAAGAGAAGGGATAGCTGTAAGTCAGTCCAAAAGAATTTAGGTCTGACCTGAGCAGAAACCTTTTGGAAGGGACGCGGGGGGCTCAGTCGGTTAAGCATCTGCCTTCAGCTCGGGTCGGGGTCGTGATCTCAGGGTCCTGGGATCGAGTCCCATGTGGGGCTCCCTGCTCAGCGGGGAGTCTGCTTGTCCCTCTGCCTGCCACTCCCCCTGCTTGTGCGCTCTCTCTCTCTGACAAATAAATAAAATCTTAAAAAAAAAAAAATGAAAGAAAGAAAGAAACCTTTCGGGAGTCAGTTTTAAAACAATATAACAAATTGCCAGAGAATAGTTAAAGACTTTTTGGAGTCATGAGGGAGGGTGTGTGTGTGTGTGTGTCTCCTGAGTCAAGAAGATAACCATCTTCTTAAAACAGTGTAAGTCCATCCCCACACAGACATAAGAGTTGAACTGACTGCCTGGGCTTTAGGATGGTACCCAGAAACTCAGTGGTGAGGAGTCTAAGGGACTAGAATTAATGTCCCATATTCTGTTAAAAGACACGTAATAATATCATTACTGACAGACACGATTACACACTCTAATGAGGCACAGTTACATGTTAATAGTAGTTATGGTCATTTTCAAATAATTAACAGGAATACAGAGACAACGCCTGACGACAGCAGGCAAACACATCGCTGCCCTGTGCCTGGGCGTGTAAGGTTGCTAACGTCTTGCTGATACGGATCTCACGTATTAGCCCACAACGTTCCTCGGCCTCCTATTGATTTCCTTCCACGGAGGCCGAGCCACAATTCTCCCTTCCATAAGAATAACTGGTAGCCTTCTAAATTTCCCCAGAAACCCGCTCAGTCGGATTTTCCACAGCCACGAGAAGGAATTAATACAGGAACCAAACCGGTCTTGCTTTGCCGGCTCACCCACTCCATCCTGACCTGCTGCTAATGAACTCATCGTGCTTAAAAATAAAATGTGATTATATCAGGAAAGGGAAGCTGCCCAGGGCTCCCCGGCCACTCAGAACAGAAACTCCAGGGCATGCCTCATTTTTCCGGAGTTTGGTTCTTGGGGGTATTTTTTTTCTCCTTACTCCCGGTCCCCAGAAACATCGGTGGTAGCAATAATGCTTGGGTACTGGCCAAGTGGGTTTTCTCCCTAATTCCTTCACCAGCCAGTTTGTGGATTGGGGTAAGCATTTCCCTTTCCCAAGGATTCCACGGGGCAGGAAAATGGGCATCACAAAACCATCCTCACCTATGTTGGGAGGGGTGTGAGGAGGAGGTCAACGGGCCTCATGGATGAGAATATGAAACCGCGCCCCTGGGGCCACCCCGGAGGTGAGGCTGCTTCCCGGGTTTGAGGAAGTTTGGGATCTTTGGGGGCGATATGGTGATTCTAACCTAAATCCTCCCATCCTTATCGAGGACTGCACTCTTGTCAGGGCTGGAGGAACACAGCAATGATAGCATATGCGCTGGGAGGTACCAGAATACTCCCCGCCCCCCCCCCCCCCAATATGCCAAAATATCTGTCTCTTTGGCATATGGATTATTTTGAATTAAACGCCTTTGAGGACTAACAGTTTGGGGAAAGCTCTAAAACCGGGGCACAGTTTTCCGTTTGTAAAGGAAGTTTACATTTATTTTATAAATGTAAAGGAAGGAGGATTGGACAACTCTTCATCAGTGGTGAAGGAAGGCAAGGAGTTAAATCTTCACAACCTGGCCAAGTCGGGGGCACATGTGACTCTTGATCTCGGGGTTGTGAGTTCAAGCTCCACTTTGGGCCTAGAGCTGACTTAAAAAAATAAATAAGATAAATAAATCTTCACAACAAACCCTACTACACAAGCTTTGTTTACCATACTTTTCCTGGGCACCTTCCCATAACTTGACTCTGCCACCCAGAAGCCCAAAACCACCTTCTTTATCTTAGCCCAATATGGTACAGAAAACCCATGTTCTAAGCACCCCTTTGGGTTACTCGTCTCTGGCTGCTCCCCTGTGTACACACGGCATGCACACGTTAATAAACTTCTGTTTTTCTCTTGTTAATCTGTCTTTGGCCCCAGCTGGAGAATTTCTAGAAACTTCTAACCTGAAGCACTCCACCTGATGCCGTTTGGGTGTTTAGTCTGATCATTCAAAGAATTGGAGAAAATCTTAACACTTGTCACCACTGGGATATTAGTTGTTCTGAGTCATTCACCTGGATGCACACTGCTGGGATGAGAAAAAGAATCCAGATTTCTCATTTTAGAGATAATAAAACCGAAGCCCAGATTAGTGAAGTATCTCATTCTTCTACTAAGAAAGCTTTGTATTAAAAATTACCTCCTTTATAAATCCTCAAATGAATATGTGATATTTGAATGCTGAATGATACTGCAAGACAGATGAGCATTGATTTAAATGCTGCGATCTGACAGATCCGGCCATCAATCATAAGATGACGTCTCAGGAGAGCCATCCTTTAGACGTAGACTTGGGGATGACATGAGCAGAATTTACAGCTGAACCAACTCTGCACTGGAGCCATCTAGGAGCGGCTAGGGTCCCGGGGCTCCAGGAGCCTGCAACAATATGGCCAGTATCACCCCGAGGGTTTGCTGAGCCCACTCCAGCATTTCTAACTGAGTAGGTCTGAGTGGGAGGCGAGAATGTGCCCTTCTAACAACAGTTCATGCTGATGTTAATGCTGAGGCCACAGATTATAGGGGAGACGGTGCTGTACTTTGAGAGTCGGTAAAAAGCTGGTAATTACTTTTTTTTAAGATTTTATTCAGAGAGAAAGAGAGAGAGCACATGCAGGGGGAGCGGCAGTCAGAGGGAGAAGCAGGCTCCCCGCTGAGCAAGAAGCCCGATGTGGGACTCGATCTCAGGACACTGGGACCATGACCTGAGCCGAAGTCAGGTGCTTAACTGACCGTGCCACCCAGTCACCTTTTAAATGGTGCTATGGGCTGAATTGTACCCCACCCCCTAAAATTCATATGTTGAAGTTTTAATCCCCAGTCTCTTAGAATGTGACCCTATTTGGACATAGGGTTTTTAAAGATGTGATTAAGTTAAATTAGGTCTTTAGGGTATGACTGGTGTCCTTATAAGAGAGGAGGTTAGGACACAGATACACAAGAAAGGAAGGCACAGGGAGAAGACATCCGTCTACAAGCCAAGGAGAGCCCACAGAAGAAACCAACCCCGCCAACACCTTGCTCTCAGACTCCTGGTTTCCGGGATTATGAGAAATAACTTTGTGTTCTTTAAGCCAGTCAGGCTGTGGTATTTGGTTATGGCAGCCCCAGCAAACTAATACATGAGGAGAGGTAGGACAGCATGAAGGATTATACTACGAACCAAGGGGTATGAGTTCTAGCATCAGCCCTGCCTACGGGTCAACAAGATTCTTCCTCAAGTGTCACCGGACTTCCCACCTCAACTAGTCAACACTCTTCTGTCAAATGGGAGCAGCAACCTACACTCTTTCTGCCACGTGGGGTCTTTGCGAAGATCAAAACTGGGAATTTATGAGAAAGTGTCTTTTGAGTTGCAAACTTCTCTGCCCTGGCTCTGAACAATTAGAAATCCACATCACCATCGTCATGATCATCATCACCACCTGTCTGAAGACACTAGAAAGCTGTGGAACTCTCCAGAGTGCGAGGACCCAAACAGAAGTCTCACCTCAGTGAGCCAACACTTCATTTGCTGTTTTTTTAAGCAGTTTTGAGCTGGAGGCTGAGAATCCATGCAGAGGTTGTAACTGTAGAGAGAACTAGGGAACAGGAAAAAATCAGTAGAAAATACCTAAAGTCAAGATGAGGGAGCAAAATGGACCAAAAACATGGAAGAAAGAAAGCATAAGAGACACATGGGACATGTGTCCCATGAAAAGATTTAACCATCCAAACGTTAGAGATGTAATTGGAGTCCCAGAAAGGAGGAGAATGGGGGCAGAAGCAATAGTTGGAGAATTCTCCAAAATTACCAATAGCCACCAAGCCACAGAATCCAAAAAGTAACAAATAGAAATTGTACTGGGGGCTCCTGACTGGCTCAGTCAGTGGAGTGTGGGACTCTTGATCTTGGGGTTGTGAGTTCAAGCCTCACATTGGGCATAGAGATTACTTAAAAATAAATCTTGGGGCACCTGTGTGGCTTAGTTGGTTACGAGTCTGCCTTTGGCTCAGGTCATGATCTCAGGGTCCTGGGGTCAAGCCTCCGTGTTGGGCTCCCTGCTCAGCCGGGAGTCTGCTTGTCCCTCTCCCCCTCCCTCTCCCCCTACTTGTTCTCTCTCTCTCTCAAATAAATAAAATCGTTTTTAAAAAATCTTTAAAAAATAAAATAAGATAAATAAAAAATAGAAATGTTACAAACCCCAACCAGAATAAACACAAAGAAAATAGTGAAAAGTTGTTCAAGTATTAAGTAACATTACGTCCTAATTACACATACGGACTGTTTGGTGAAAAAGGAAGTGTTGAGATTGTTTGCTGAATCAAAAGGGCCAAAAAGAGCCAGAAAGAGGGACAGCCCCCATGAAAAAAGGTACCCACAACCACTCGAGAAATGCTAATACTGAGTTAATCTTTGTAAATATTAATTCAGTTTTACTGATAAATAGTTGTAAATACTATTTAGTATTCCTAACATGTGTGGAACAGTACCTAGCACATAGTAAGAGGTATAGAAGTCTTCTTTTAAAAATACATAGAATAAAAAAAATATTGAATGTAGAGGCACTTTTAGGCAACAAGCTTGAGCAATAGAAACTTGATCGAGGCAAAAGGGCCCATAGGGACCACGGAGCTGAATGCAGACAGGCTCATTAAGGACCCACGTCTAGGGCGCCTGGGTGGCTCGGTCGTTGGGCATCTGCCTTCGGCTCAAGTCATGATCCTAGGGTCCTGGGATGGAGCCCCGCATGGGGCTCCCTTCTCAGCGGGAAGCCTGCTTCTCCCTCTCCCACTCCCCCTGCTTGTGTTCCTGCTCCGCTATCTCTCTCTCTGTCAAATAAATAAATAAAACCTTAAAAAAAAAAAAAAAGACATTATTGTGAGAAGGAGTGCAGATCTTTCATTCACCCGAAAAGGGTCCATAATATGTATTTTTTTAATGTTAAGAACCCCTGATCTAAAAGAGCATTGGTCAGTTTCTCGAAACCTAAAAATCAATTTCTCAAAGTAATTTTACTTTATTGAATGTGCATAAGGAGACTTTAAAACAAATACCATAGAAGTGAGAGGGTCAAAAGCTCAAAAATAATTAGGAGTGATTGTACTGATCAATTAGCCTCAAGGATCAAGATAAATGTAAAATACCCTTCTGTTTTTAGGCTCCTCATTTCTGAATAAATTGTTAAACAGAGTCCCTTGATTTAGACTGTTAATGCTATTTCCTTCTCTCATTTCCCCTTTCCTGCTCCTTGGAGTGCCTCTGGTGGAAAGCACCTCCTTCCACCAGCCACTGAGACAAGCTTCTACAATCAAAACCGGTTCTGAGCTATGAAAAGTACAGCATAGGGAATGTCGTCAGTAATATTGTAACAACTTTGTAGGGTGACAGAGGGTAACTGAGCATTTCATAACATATACAATTGTCTAATCACTATGTTGCACCCTTAAACCATATACTATTATATATGTCAACTATCCTTCAATTAAAAACAAAAACAGATAAACACTTCTCAACCTACCTTGTCTGGGGACTGTCACATTGAAGAATATTATCTAACCAGTAAGACCCACTGTTGGGCGTACACTGGGCTTTTCCAACACCTCTTCAGTTCAGGATAATCGCTCAACCAATGCAAAACAAAGAGCTCATCCACTTTATAAGTGAGGCTTCTCTGCTTTGCCTACCTTGAATTGGCTTTAGTTTGAGCTCTAAAATACCTATGTGTGAGTAATTTCCAGTCAGAAAAAATTCAACTAATTAAAATAATGTGTAAGAATAGAAAGAAAATAATACCTTTTCACCACTGTCCCTTTAGGCCAGCTTCCGAATAAGAACGTTGTCTTAAAATTAAATTTTTCCTCATAAATGAAGATAAGCTTTTTTGCATTCAATAAGACACTAATTCCCAATTCTCAAGTGTATAGACATTGGCAGCTATGTTTAAAGTATCTATAGGATGAGATTAAACTGTGACATAAATAAGAAAGTATAATGGAAAAGTAATATTTATTTGAGTTGAAGATTCTATTGTATGTGTTATTATTTGGGGAAGGGGGAGGAACTGACCTTTATGAACACTTAGCCCAAGGCCAAGAACACGGCCAAGAACCCACTGAATTATGAGGAAGGCCAGCCAAAAAGCATTCTCCAAGACACATCCACCCATCCTTCTCTGGTGATGACTCTCAAAATCGTCCCCTCTTCATTCCCTCACCATCCCCTTGGTAGGCACCCATCACCTCACACCTGAACCTTAGCAGCAGGCTCCTACATAGCCTTGTTGCTATATCCCTCCCCATAGCCAACCTACCCCAGAAGGAGTAGTACTGTATGCACCCAGGGCCTCTCAGAGGTGGAAAGAAGCCTGGGCTACTTCCATTTATTATTTCCAATATATTATTCCAATATATTTCCAATATATTATTAAAAAGAGGAAGAAGGGGGAGCAGGGGTATCTCAGTCGGTGAAGCGTCTGACTCTTGATTTCAGCTCAGGTCATGATCTCAGGGTCTTCACGTTCAGCAGGGAGTCTGCTTGAGATTCTCTCTCTTTCCCTCTCTCCCTCTGCCCCTCCCCCCTAAAACAAATAAATAAATTCTAAAAAAATATAAAAATAAAAAGAGGAAGAACAAAAAGGAGACAAGAGAGAAAAGGAGAACGAGGGTGTGCAGAAAAGAGTTAGCAAAGCAAACTTGACTGCTATCTTTAGAAAGGCCCACTTGCAAGGTTAGCCCTTGGTGGGCACTTGGGAACTTGGATTTCTGGAGATTCCCACATTCCCTGATACAAGTGGCCCATTATGTCTGAATAATGCAGCTTATGGTTTCCTTCTGGGAGTCTGGAATTTTGGAACATACCACTCAAAAAGGGCCTATGTAACCAGCTCCCAGTAAAAACCCTGGACACTGAGTCTCTCTGAGCTTCCCTGATAGACACCCTTTCCCACATGTTGTCACAACTTCTTTCCGGGGGACCTAAGCACATCCTATGTGACTCCACCAGGAGAGGACACTTGGAAGCTTGTGCCTGGCTTCCCCCAGACTCCACTCCATATGCCTTCACCTTTGGCTGGGCTTACTTTGCAAACTTTCACTGTAAGAAATCATAGCCACGAGTATGACTATATGTTGAGTCGTGAGTCCTCCTAGAAAACCGTCAATACTGGGGTGGTCTTGAGTCTTCCCCAACACAGAGAAGAAGAAAAACTAACACTGAAATGGGAAAGCCAAGTGGTGGGACATTTTTAAATGTTTGCTTATGATTTTTAAATATCACCTTACAAATCAATTCATAGAGAGTTAGCAAATACAAAGTAACTGTTCTTCACACGATAATTATAACATTTATAAAACACACAGATTAGTCCATGGGACGCTGGAAGCCACACAGTCCAGTTGGGAGCCTAGAGGGCATCTGGTGCCGGGTTTTCAAACCTTTCTTAGCTGTGGAACCCTTGGTGAAAATGAAATCTCTCGGGGCGCATGGGTGGCTCAGTCGTTAAGCATCTGCCTTTGGCTCAGGTCATGATCCCAGGGTCTTGGGATCGAGCCCCACATCGGGCTCCTTGCTCCGCGGGAAGCCTGCTTCTCCCCCTCCCACTCTCCCTGCTTGTGTTCCCTCTCTCAGTTGTGTCTCTCTCTGTCAAATAAATAAAATCTTTAAAAAAAGAAAAAAGAAAATGAAATCTCTCATCAAAATCAGCAGAGGGAAGTTCCTCTGCTTCAAGGCTCACTCAGCTTCCTCCTCTGAGAACCCCGGGGAACTGCTCAGAACACCAGAACTTAGAGGAGGACAGATTGAAAAACAGCTGATTTGGGGAGCCTGGGTGGCTCAGTCATTAAGCGCCTGCCTTGGGCTCAGGTCATGGTCCCAGGGTCCTGGGATCGAGCCCCGCATTGGGCTCCCTGCTCAGGGGGAAGCCTGCTTCTCCCTCTCCCACTCCCCCCGCCCGTGTTCCCTCTCTCACTGTCTCTCTCTCTGTGTCAAATAAACAAATAAAAAAAAAATCTTAAAAAAAGAAAAACAGCTCATTTAACACTTTCACTTATAGATGAGAGAGCCTGGGCTTAGACCAAAATGAAGATTTGCAAATGAATTCAACCTTGACTGAAGCATTTTTGATGCCAAAAAATGAGTGAAAGCCCTCCCTATAACCTCTTCTTTTTAACTGCTCTTAATTTTTTTTTTTTAGCCTTGGCTATGACTGCATGCTCCCTCCCCTCACTCTCTCACAGGACCTCAAAGAATATACTACCACACACCCCGAAATATTCACGGGTAAACTTCAAGGCCAGCCACGCTTCTACCACTCCCACCCGCAGGGACAATGTTTGGTGAACCACTAGAGTGTCCAAGCCACAGAACGTTAGAACTAGCAGAGGGGAAGAGCAAGTGGGAAGAAGGCCACAGAGCAACCAGCCCTAAGGGTTGACTATGCGAGGGACACAGAACCCACTTGTCTCCGAACTAACAAACCAAGGCCCAACTTCCTTCTTAGACCCAAACCTTCCCAGCACCAGCCTCACTGCGCTTCACTGCAGGAAAGTGAGCCTTTTACCAAGTTCCCCTCCCCACATGTGTTTGGGAATCCCCAGGGACTACCCACATGTTCCACAAATCTGTCCTGCTTATCATTTGCCACCTCAACCACCATCTGGCCCGAGCAGCGCCCTAGGCCACCACTCTACCCTTCTTGCTGCCCTGAAACCCGACTCCCCAGGCAGCTGCTGTTGCCTGAGCCTCACCTCCAGCACAGGCACAAACCCTTCCCTTTATTCCCCTTGGTGTCTGTTAATAACAGACTGGAACATTGGAGATTTTATGGAAGGCCAGGGCCTAACCAAAGGTAACGCAACTCTGAGAACCCAGAAGTAGAGCCTCCACGGGGCTGCTGCTGATGTCCACTGGTCCTGGGCTCAGGGCTTTGATCTGACTTGCTAGTCTCAGGCCTAGTTTTCCCCTGCACCCCTCATAAGCCCAAGCCCCAACCTCCCCAAGATCAAGGAGAGGGAAGATTTTCCTGGGGGTTGGGGAGAATCCTCAGAAATGCAGAAATTTATTTCCACCTAAAAGAAGACAAACTTTACTTATTTTTTTAATTTTTTTAAGATTTTATTTATTTGAGAGAGAGAGAGCATGAGTGGGGCGTGGGGGAGGGGGCAGAGGGAGAAGGAGAAGCAGACTCCCTGCTGAGCAGGGAGCCCGATGCAGGGCTTGATCCCAGGATCCTGAGATCATGACCTGAGCCGAAGGTAGACACTTAACTGACTGAGCCCCCCAGGCACCCCTAATTTTTTTTTAAGACAAATTTTAGATCATTAGTCTGTCTTGTCCTAAGGTTGCCATTTCTGAAGAGGATCACTACTTTACCACTGTTTCACCAAAGGCCTTTAAAATCATTTTCTAAAAAACAAAGAACGGTCTATCCTCAAGATGAAGTAAACACCCCCACACACCAGAAAAACAGAAACAAAAATAAAACAGTGACATCAAAAACAATCGCTTGACTTTCTGAAAATGGCTTCTTCTTCTCCTTTGAAGCATTGGTGTTTTGCAAAAACATCTTGGCCAATAAGCCCATGAAAACAGGCTCAACGTCACTACTCATAAGGGAAATACAAAATCAAAACCACAGTGAGATACCACCTCACCACTCACACCCACTAAGATGACTCCGATCCAAACAAAAAGTAACACGTGTTGGTGAGGATGTGGAGAAATCGGAGCCCTTGCACACTATGGTACAGCTTCTGTGGAAAATGGTATGGAAGTTCCTCAAAAAATTAAACATAGAATTACCATATGATCTAGCAATGCCACTCCTGGGTAGATACCCAGAGGAATTGAAAGCAGGATCTTAAAAAATATCTGCACTCCCATGTTCACTACAGCATTTTTCACAATAGCCAAGAGGTGGAACCAACTGAAGTATCCATCAGTGGACGAATGGATGAACAAAATGTCGTCTATCCATACAATGGCATGTCATTCAGCCTGAAAAAGGAAGGAAATCCTGACATAAGCCACAACATGGATGAAACGTGAAAACATCACGCTAAATGAGTAAGTCACCAAAGGACAAATATTAGATGATTCCACTTATATGAGACACCTAGAGCAAATTTATAGAGACAAAAAGTAGAATGGTGGGCTCCAGGGGCTGAGAAGAGGGAGAATGTGGAATTAGTGTTTCATGGGTAGAGTTTCAGCTTGGGAAGATGAGAAAGTTCCGGAGACAGATGGTGGTGATGGTCACACAACAATGTGAATTTAATGCCACTGAAGTGTATACTTAGAAATCATTGAAATGGTAAATTTTATGTGATTTGTATTTTATCACAATTTTAAATATTTTTAAAGTAAATACACAAGAGGGAGGATGGGGGAGGACCAGTCTCAGACAGAATACCTCATAACAGAGACATCTATCCTCCTCATAGAACATGAAGCTCGAGGGGACCTTTGAGTCACTGTCGTAGGAAGACCTTCCAATGAATGGCCAAGAGAGGCAAGGTTGGGTTATCTCAGTTACCGATGCATGGGGAAGGGAAAGGTATGCAGAACCACACACAGATCAGCGCTGTCCAAAGGAACTTTCTGCAATGATGGAGATGTTCTCTATACTCTGCAATGGGGGGGGGGGGGGGGGGGCCACTGGCCATCTGTGGCCACTGTGCACTTAACACAGCAAGCATGGCTGAGGAGCTGAATTTTGCTTCTCATTTTAATTATTTTAAGTTTAAGTAGCCACACGTACCTGGTGGTTATCATACAGGGCAGCACATAACGGTCTAGATGGCCGCAGACACCAGACCTCTCTGGAACACACAGCAGCTCTGGTGGCTCAGTGGGACCGAGGTGACTGCCCTTGGGCACACCCCTGCTGCCCCCAGCTCCGGGCTTCACCATCATGGTGGCCCAGGTCTCCGTCTCGACGCCTGTGCTCCTCCTCTATGAACTGAGCGCAACCCACCTGTCCCTTACTCAGCGCTCTATCTCCTTCTGCTCCCTGTTGTCCCTGGAGGACCCTCTCTAGGATGCCCACCCAGAGTCACCAGCACCTACTCAAATCCTTCTAAGTACCCGGCGACTCATTGGACTGTTCTGTTGGAAAGAATCTTTTTCACAAGTGACTGAAATCTATCGAAAAGGAAGATCTTGGACAAATGGCTAATAACCAAAGGACTAAAGCAAAGTTTCCCAAATTTCTGACATTCTCTACCCTGAGAGGTGATGTGACTGCTGGCTCCAAGCCAGACCTGGCTGGCAGTTCCCAACATTTAAAAAATTGGGATAGTTCACATAAAAATTCAGATCTTGGGGGGGTGCCTGGGTGGCTCAGTCGGTTGGGCATCTGCCTTCGGCTCAGGTCATGATCCCAGGGTCCTGGGATCAAGCCTCGCATCGGGCTCACTGCTCAGTAGAGAGCCTACCTCTCCCTCTCCTGTTGCTCCCCCTGCTTGTGCTCTTTCTCTCTCTCTGTCAAATAAATAAATAAAATCTTTTTTTAAAATTCATATCTTGGGCGCCTGGATGGCTCAGTTGGTTAAGCGACTGCCTTCGGCTCAGGTCATGATCCTGGAGTCCCGGGATCAAGTCCCGCATCGGGCTCCCTGCTCGGCGGGGAGTCTGCTTCTCCCTCTGACCCTCCTCCCTCTCATGCTCTCTGTCTCTCATTCTCTCTCTCTCAAATAAATAAATAAAATCTTAAAAAAAAAAAATTCATATCTTGGATCCCTTTGAGAAACAGGAAGTCCTGGCAATGTTGAGCCTGCATCCCTGACCCCGATGAACAACAGAGCACACGATCTCCACGTGCTGTGGTCCGCAAGAGGCCTGTTCACTCTTTCACAAGATGGGCCTGGCTCCCATAAGAACTTGCATTGGACACCTCCATTGGAGTGGAAGAACTGAGGAATCACACTGAACGGATCCGTTTCAGGTGTCCCTCCCACCTCCAGCCCCCCAGAGGGTACACAAAATCTATTCCTCTTTTATATTCCTAACACCTAGTGTGAAGTCTTGAACATAACAGGTGCTCGATATATATTCATTAAACTGAGCTGAGATTTAAAAACAAAAAGAGAATCCTGAATTGCACAATGTCCCTAAGTGGTTATCTAACCTAGAGAGGATCAATGATTTGCCCAAATGTCATGATTGAGACAAAAATCATATTCCCAGAACACTGCTTCCCTCTACACTCTGGTTTCTCTGTGGTCTCAAAGGACATTGTTGTGACAGAGTCATACATCCAAGGTGGCGCCGCAGCCTGGACCCCCCAAAGTCCACACGCTAGTAAGGTTCCAACACCGGGGCCTTCCCTGCGGGGTGCTCAGCCTTCTCCAGAGCACACAGCCAATGCCCGGGCAAGGGAAGCCATAAAAGGTTGTGAAAGCTATTTTTAAACTTCCAAAGACCATACTGTACATTAATAATGGCAGTCAGTGTCTAAGTGCCCCAGTGTTATGGCCCCAGTCAGCACGCCACCTAAATGCTGAAGATAATAATCTTGCCTTTCATAGTAGCCCCTTGAAAAGGAGCCCTGTTCAATGCAGTGTTCATTAAATGGAACTGCTTTTAAATAGGCGAGGGCTCTATTTCTTTATGAAGAAAATCTCTGTGAATCACCATCTCCCTGCAGTGACATATTCGTGTATTCAACTGGATGCTTCACTGGGTTTTTGTGTGTGTGTAAGCTGAAGCTGAAAATATTTTACTAAATATAAATATCTCTAGACGGCCGTGGGTTATTTTCTGCCTATTTTCTCCTTCTTATCCATTCCTTTCTCTTGTCCTACCATTTAGGAGCTCTCTCTTTTTTCTCATACCTTATCTAGTTTTCAGTGTTTATTGGAGACCTTGCGTAGCCACTGGGTCCTAGGATTGGGGTTCCTGGCCATAAATCTCAAATAATAACCGCCATTGTTGGAGCATCTGCTGGGGACCAGGCACTAGAATTGGGACATGCTTTTACATGCATCAAAATATTCCATTTTTAATCAGGATGTGTAAATAGAAGTGGTAGCCAAATTATCAGACAGTTATCAGTCAAATAACAAAGCAAAGCCAAGAGATACACAGAAAGAAGTCAGACATTGTTTGAATACTTATAAGAGTTGCATGGTCCTAAGAGAAACATTCTGTGAAAAAGAACACAGTTTACTCTCAGTTCAAAGGTCCTCCGGAATTAGATAGAAAAGACCTTCCTCTTACCTTAAGAGCGAAAGAAATACAAAATGCAATCGATTGTTCACCATGGCGGTCTCCCTGCCATGGACTGTAAATAGGCCTTCATATGTCCCCTCAGGGTCAGGACAAGACCGAGAGCCGTTTTCCAAATAGTGCTTGAAGGGCCCGGCTATTTCCTTAGTGGGTCAACCCTGTGCGATCCGAGGAAGATTTAGAATTTAGTATAGAAGCTACTAATATTTTTGTGTTAGGGAGTAAGCTATATATATTTGGTGTTTGTCTTATTCTGTTTGGACTGCTATGACAGAATACCACAGACTATTCCTTACAGTTCTGGAAGCTGGGAAGTCCACGATCAAGGCATTGACAGATTTGGCATCTGCTGAGAACCTGCTTCCTGGTTCATAGATGGCTGTCTTCTGGCTGTGTCCTCACATGGTGAAGGGGGGAGGGAGCTCTCTGGGGCCTCTTTTATAAGAACACTAATCCCATTCGTGAGGGGTCCACCCTCATGACCTCATCACCTCCCAAAGACTCCATCTTCACATATACCATCATACTGGGGGCTAGGGGTCAATGTATGAATTGGGGGGAAGGGGAAACAAACATTCAGTGTATAGCAGTACTCTAAAATTTCGCAAAGTTTAAAATAATATGGCCAGTTAGAATAACAGTTCAGCTTCATAATCACAATTTAGAATGCATACCTGAGTAATTGATTTAGGTTTATGATTTTAAGTTGAAATCCCACTGTTTCTACAATACTGGAACATTTCAGCTCCACCATATTTACACATTTATTAGATTTATAAAAATTATTTAAATGTTTCACGCTTTTTGTCAATTAGATAATTTAAGTACTTAAAGAAATGTAGTATGTTAAGTTTATAAACATAGTTTAAAATACACAAAGGGGTTCAATTGACTGAGCTGATGATATATGGAACAAGCCTAATTCAAAGGGCCTTTATAGATGATTGTCAAAACATGCTAGAATAATAACTAGAATAGTAAGATTCTTTTTGTTGGGTTTTTTTTTTTTTAAGTAGGCTCCACACCCAGCATGAAGCCCAATGTGGGGCTTGAACTCACGACCCCTGAGATCATGACCTGAGCCAAAATCAAGAGTCAGACGCTTAACCGACTGAACAACCAGGCGCCCCAAGTAAGATTCTTAAATTAAGCTTAAAAACTTAAGAAGGATCTAGATTTCTAAATGTGTAATTGCAATAAATAAAATGTTAGTTCATAAAGCTGAAATGAAGTACAGAATTGGCTTTCATATACAAAATAACAGCCCTTGAGGATATCCAAAAGCATAAATGTAAAAGACCAATATTTGGGGAGCCTGGATGGCTCAGTTGGTTAAGCGTCTGCCTTCGGCTCAGGTCATGATCCTGGAATCCCAGGATGGAGTCCTGCATCGGGCTCTCTGCTCCGCGGGGAATCTGCTTCTCCCTCTGACCCTTCCCCTCTCATGCACGCTCGCTCTCTCTCATTCTCTTTCTCTCTCTCAAATAAATAACTTAAAAAAAAAAAAGACCGATATTTGGGGTCCTACTCCAAACGTCTAAGATGGATCCCGTGCCAATAAATAGCATGAGAGACACTTGTTATCATACAGACTGCCTCACGGCATTACTGTCCATGCCAAAATCCCCCCCAAGGGCTCTCGGGGCCAAGGATCTAAGAGTGAACTTTCCACCTAAAAGCCTGTCTGCAGCTCAGGCAGCAGCACTTCAAATTCCCAATATATCCCCAGTGCCCTTGAACCGAAAGTTTTCTCAAAGCCTGGGGAATCTTTCCGAGATTAGAGAGACTAAGGACATGACCAGACTTAACTTACCTGCCTCTGTCAGGAAGGAAAAAGCTTTTGCTCTACCCTCTTAGGTTCATGTCCTAGAGGCCTGCAAATTAACTAACAAAAGCCAGATTCATAGAAGGAAAGGAACGGTTTTATTAATATTTTATGTGCACAGGAGTTCACAGAAATGAGACTCAAAGTCAGGTAATGAGACTCCCGTGCCTACATGCCATTTTAACAAAGGAAAGTCAGTTTGGGGCTTCAGGAGATTTAAAAAAAATTTATGGGAAAGTGACTAGGAAGTATACACACAGGAGAACTGATGAAGGTCAGGGTTATTTTAGTAAGGTTTACTTATGCGGATTTATTCCAATGCCAGTTCCTCCTCTCCGGTGGTAAGTTGCTCTCCTCTTCCCAGTATACGAGAGGAGAATACCTTCAC
This sequence comes from Mirounga angustirostris, assembly GCF_029215605.1. Taxonomy (NCBI): domain Eukaryota; kingdom Metazoa; phylum Chordata; class Mammalia; order Carnivora; family Phocidae; genus Mirounga; species Mirounga angustirostris. Next base: position 12,962,839 of record NW_026991716.1, on the reverse strand, counting down.
TAAGGGAAAATCTAAGCCAGTTTCAGGCAGAAAAGAGGAGAGAAGAGAACTCTTCCTGCATCCACTGATACTCAATTGCTTTCGGCTCAAAATAATCCTTATGCCGCAATGGCCTATTTATTTAGGGCGGTACACACGGATCCCCTTCACCTGGTACGTGGTAAGGGTCTAATAAATGTGTATTTCCTGAATGTGTGAAAGAGCTACAAACTCCTTTGCAAACGTTGAACAAATGTTAAATACGATATGGAAATCTGACTCCCACCCCACATAGAATATCGATCGGGAAGGCCATGGTGCCTTCATGTAGATCTTTGTAAGGGTTAATGACTGCTTCTTTGAATCTCAGTGTAGCAGCTGTAGATGACTCAGATTTTCTGCCACAATGACTTACATCAAAACAATGAATCCATCAAGGGGAAGGCCAAGGCACCATTTGGGGCTCACAGGGAAGGACTGGGCAGAGTGCTCCCAACAAATGAGATTGGGAGAGATTTTTCCCTGCTGTATGAGAATACCTCAGAACGTGAACGTCTCGGGCATTTTCACAAAAGAACAACAGCCTGTCTCACCGGGAAAAGAACATACAGAGCAGACATGGAGAGGCACAGGATGAGTGCATTTCAGCCCAACCTTGGGACAGGACAGAATGCTGGGAATTCGCGGAATTAGCTTGAACAACAAATGTGCATGCACTCCTTGGGGTCTTGGTTCTCTCCAGTGCTCTCGTCAGGTGAAAGAACACACATCACACATGGCTGCAATCATCACGTTCCTAATAAAACACACATTCTGATTAATGGGGCGCCTGGGTGGTTCAGTCTGTTGAGAGGCTGCCTTGGGCTCAGGTCATGATCGCAGGGTCCTGGGACCGAGCCCCACATCGGGCTTCCTGCTCAGCGGGAGTCTGCTTCTCCCTCCTTCTCTCCCTCTGTTCTCTCTCTCTTTCTCTCAAATAAATAAATAAAAGTCTTATTTATTTACTTATTTATTTTTAGATTTTATTTATTTCTTTGACCGAGAGAGGCAGCGAGAGAGGGAACACAAGCAGGGGGAGTGGGAGAGGGAGAAGCGGTCCCCCCGCGGAGCAGGGAGCCCAATGCGGGGCTCAATCCCAGGACCCCGAGATCATGACCTGAGCCGAAGGCGGACACTTAACAACTGAGTCACCCAGGCACCCCTAAATAAATAAAATCTTAAAAAAAAACCACACAGTCTGGAATATTCAACAGTCCTTTTCCTAGAGACACTGAGAGTCACAGAAACAGCCATGGCCTTCAGAACTGCACTAGGCAATCCCGCCTTGGTGAGTCTTCAATTAGACGACTGACCAGGGGTGTGTACGTGTTCGTCTACACCTTCTGCATATGTGGGCTGGTGCCCTCCAGTGTGTGGCCACAGTTCCACGGACTGCCTCAGCAGCCCCCCCGGGACCAAAACCCTCGAGAAAGAATGGCACACTGGGAAAGCAATCTACAGCGCTCTTTTCCAGAAAGCCTCGGGACAGGTAATTTCTTCGCAGTTCTGGGCTCATCATATTCCATTAATTCCCTACAGCCAACGACTTCACTCCCTGTAATAACTCTGAAGAGACCAAGAAAGTGATGCAACTCCCTCTCTTTCTCTCTCAACCACCTGCAAGGCTTTTATCTGCTCCCTTCAGCAGCCACTCCCCAGACTCCAGAAAGTGCGAACGGCCCCACAGCCGCCAGTCCCAAGGGCAGGATGGGAAGCATGGAGGGAGGGAGCCAGTGGGGTGGAGGAAAAAACTCACATTTCTCTTGCAAAGAGGGAAACAGATGCCCAGGTGGTAAACATGACTTCCAATTACTTGGCCTTAAACCAACCCTGAAATGTAAAGTTACTGTATTTCCTCAATGGACAAACAGGCAGAAGATCCAGTCTGTAACTAACAAGGCCTTTATACTCCATTTATTTAGAGTTTTTACTTGAAACTCTGCCTTCATCCAGGCATTTCTTCTTTGTTATGGAACTGCGGGCTCCCTTTTTTTTTTTTTTTTTTAAGATTTATGTATTTATTTGACAGAAAGGGGGGGTGAGCAGAGGGAGAGGGAGAAAGAATCTCAAGCAGACTCCCTGGAGTTGGATGGAGCTGGACGCAGGGCTCCATCCCAGGGCCCTGAGATCATGACCTGAGCTGAAACCAAGAGTCCAGCACTTAACCGACTGCACCACCCAGGCTCCCCAAGCAAGGCAGGCTCCCATCTTTAAGATTCGGCCGCTCTTCCCATCAAACACTGTGCCAGGCTGGAACAGAAAAAGGACTAGGTTCTCAGAATCACCGGGGCAGCTTACTAAAAATGCAATCTCCTGTACCACACCGCAACCTACAGGAGGCTCTGCATTTTTAACTAGTGCCCTCCGAGGAGTCTTGTGCATAATAAAATTTGAAAACTACTGATATAAAAAGTATACAACTCTAGGGCAAAGATCATAGAGTCCTCACAAGGAGGAATCAACATGTTGATTGTTTTCAGCTGAGCCCCCTGGGGAAGACCAGCCCGTACACTGCTCCTTCAACCTGAGGGTAAATGCAAATTCGCATCCAGTTGGTTCTGCTCAGGTAGTCCAAGGTGGGCCTGAGAGTTGGCATTTTCTAATAAACTCCCTGGTGCCACCCAATGCTGGAGCAGAGCTGGAGGTTTCGTTTATAATCCCAATAGCCCGGGTTAGATAAGGTGCACCAGGAAGTTGCTCAAACACCAAGCTCCCTTTTAAAATGCAAATACTCCCCCAGAAGGCTGAAGCTACAGTGTGACTTCTTTTAATCAGATTGCTTTCTTCTTCGCTGAGCTCAGCCCCACCCAGATGGTGGGGGTTTTAACTAGAGGGAAGGAGATAGGAGTAAACAGGCCTGAATGGGATCGGCCCTGGGGGCCTCCGAGAGAAAGAGGGCAGCAAAGGATTTTTGCTCCCAGGAGCAGAGAGGCCAACAGGTGTGAGAGGTTGCTAGAGAGAAGGGAGTCAAAGGCAGATTTGCTCTCATTGCAATACAGACTTTAATAGGGAGCCCGCTGTGTGGCAAGCACTGGGCAGGGCCTGGGATGCTCACACAAACAAGGCGTAGTCCTGTCCCTGCAGGATTGGAGGCCCAGAAAGTTGGCCTGCAGCACTGAGGGAGGAAGCCACCACTTGGCACCATCCAGCTCTTAGTGTGGTGCCATTGGTTGCTGATACCATGCTAAGCCATGGCAAGGCAAGATCTTAGTCAATACTGGAATGTCTGAAAATAATGAGGGATATATGAAAATGTACAAGAGCCAGCCTGGATCATTGTCCATTTGACTCCCATTGATAAAGGCTTTGAAAATTACCAGTCACCACCTGCCAACTAACACCGTGGGGTACACAGGCTCCATTTTAGTCATTAGAGTTCGTCAAATATCCAGTCCTTCTTTAAGAATTCCACACGTAGAATTCTCCAGAGAATATAGGTGACTATAGGAGAGTTTAAAAACCATTAATTTGAGCCATTTAAATTAAAATCTTAAATTAAGGAAAAATCATATAAGGGAGGGAAAACCTTTTCCTCTACCATCTTAGGTTCAGTGTCTGGGGCCTGCAAATTAAATTGACAATAACAGATTAACAGAAGAAAAGGCATACGATTTTTGTTGATATTAATGTTTTTATACACACAGGGGGCTTCACCGAAAAGAAGTGGAAACCCCATTTTTTTTTTAAGATTTTATTTATTTATTTGAGAGAATGAGAGACAGCACAAGAGGGAAGAGGGCCAGAGGGAGAAACAGACCCCCCGCTGAGCAGGGAGCCCGATGCGGGACTCGATCCCCGGACTCCAGGATCATGACCTGAGCCGAAGGCAGTCGCTTAACCAACTGAGCCACCCAGGTGCCCTGGAAACCCCATTTTAACAAAGGATGATGAATTGTGGACAACTGATTAGACAAAGGAAAGGGGGCTTGGGCTTCTAGAAGTAATAAATTGTGGGAAGGTGACTAGGCTATATGGGGGAAACTAATGGAAGATAAGAGTTATTTTAGTAAGGTCTGTTTATGTAGATTCACCTCGGTCTTGACACCCTTCTGTAGTGATAAGAGGCGCTCTCCCCTTCCTGGTACAAGGACAGCACCTTTCTCACAGGAAATTTATGTCCTGCTTTTAGGCAGATGGGGGAGGGCAGAGAGCTCTTGCTGTGTCTGCTGTTTCTCTATTGCCTTCAGCTCAAAATAAGCCTTATGCCAAAGTGGCATATTTGGAAGTGGCACACTCTGATCACCTTCAGCCATTAAAGTCTTTGCTGTACCCTATAACTCAAGTTCAAAACCCTCACGTCATTATGGAGGTGATGAGGGTGACTCAGCTTCCCTCCTTCACTCCCAGACAGAACCAATTTGTCCAGCCATCCTCCTTCAAGCTCTGGTTTCTTCTCCCAATGCACCTGTGCCTCCCACACCTTCTCCCAGCTCAGCCAGCGCCTTCCCTGGCCTGTGATCTATTACATATCCCATCACCACACAAAGTTGTTCTGCGCTTTGTAAGTTATAAAGTGATGTCTCCACTCCTGACGCCCTCTTTCCCTTCTCTGCCACCACGACTCAGTCTAACTTATTTATTATAACAGCTTCATTCTCCCTAGTACTTGTGACTTTGGGGTAATTTCAAGTCCTATCTCATCCACTGACCTTGTGGAAGTCATTTAAACTTGCTAAACCAATCTCAACTTACAAATGGGAGTAAGAATATCTACCTCATGGAACTGATACAAGGAATAGACCAGATATTGCAATGTTGCTGTAGTTCCTTGAGATGCTCCGTTAATTTTGTATGGATGGAATCTGATTAAGGCTTTCAATGTCTTTCTTTTGCACCAACTCATTTCTTAAGGCCCTACTATGGTTCCAGTGCTGTTTGGGCCCCCTTCATTCCTTCGACAAGGATTTTGAACACTTACTGAGTTCAAGACGGTGTGCTAGATAAGGAGTCAGCAAAGTATGCCAGCAATTTTTGTATAGCCGAGAGCTAAGAATGGCTTTTACATTTTGGAGTGTGTTGAATAGTGTCCTCCTAAAATTCATGTTTACCGTTTACCATGTACATTTTCTGAATGTGACCTGTTGGGGAAATAGGGTCTCTGCAGATACAATTGAGGATCTCGATATGAATTCATCCTACAAAGGGAACATGGCCCTGCCAGTACTTTGATTTCAGACTTATAGACTCCAGAACCTGAGAGAATAATATTTGTGGTCTCGGGGGCTTAACCAGTCATGGTAATTTGTTATGGCAGCCCTAGGAAACAAACGCACATTTTTGAATGGTTGAAAAAAAAAAAATCAATAGAAAAATTATGTTTCATGATACATGAAAGTTATATACAATTAAAAGTGCATTATCCATAAATAAAGGATGATTGAAACAGAGACACTTGTTTATTTATGTGTTCTTTTGTGCTGAGGGTGAGGAGTTGTGACCAAGACTGGATGGTCTGCAAAATCTAAAATAGGTACTAGCCGCCCTTAACTAAAAAAGTTTGCTGACCCCTGCTCTAGATGCTTGAGAATAAGAAAAATATAACCCCTGTCCTCATGCAGATTATATGATGGCAAGGAAAGTAGATATTAAGCAATTGATTACAAAATGACTAATTACAACAGTGATCATTATAGTCATTCATGATGTTGTAATTGGAGAATAAAGCAAAAGTCAGGGAGGATATGCAGAATTCAATCATATGGCCTCTTCACATCTGTAAGAGAAACCAATCCATATAAAACAAGTTCAAAAAGGTTAGGAAAGAATCCGATGGAATGTCAGTAAAGAATCTTTGGTGTCAAAAAAAAAAAAGAAGAAGAAGAATCTTTGGTGTCCATTCCAATTACCTATGGATGCTTCACAACCCTGCCAAACTTAGTAGAATAAAACAAAAACAATGTTTATCATACTTAAGTGTTTTTTAAAATTCAGGAATTCAGGCCGTAAACCAAAATGATGAGTGTCTCTGCTCTACAATTTCTGGAGCCTCTGTTAGAAAGGCTCCACTGGTGAGGGACTGGAATTTTCTGGAAGCTTCTTCATGCAAATAGTCCCTTGGCTGGAATGATTCAAGGCCCATCTGGGACCAGCTCCCATGTACCTTGGCTTCTCCATGTACCTTGGGCTTTCATGCAGCATGGCAGCCTCAGAGTAATCAGACCTCTTTACCTGGTGGATCAGATCTCCAAGAGCAAGTGTTCCAGCGAACAAAGTGGAACCTGCATGCCTTCTATGATTTAGCCTTGGAAGCCACCACTTCTGTGGTACTCCTCTGGTTGAAGTGGTCCTGCAGCCTGCTCAGCTACAAGTGGAAGGTACATAGATCTTGACTCTTGGTGGAAGGTATGTCAAAGAATATGCAGCCATGTTTTAAAATGCCCAGGGTCAGATGGGAAGACATTAAGATGCTTTAGGAGAGCCAGAGAAATGCAATAGCCCACCAAGCATTGAAGAAATCATCTAAAGCTGGGATGAGCATTGCAGATTAAAATCAGACAGAAAAATTGGGCAATACATACTTCCAGCAATGAGAATCTACCTGTGAAAACAACACCTTAGTTATGGAATCCAGGTTATAATAATGATAAAAATGGTTCACTGAGCCCCATAAATGTCATGGGCAAGAATCAAGCTTTTTGGCTTAGCCACACATCTCTCTGGTTGCAAGGCAACATCATGTTTGCAAGGCAACTGAGGCAGCCCTCCCAACTTGCTTGGGAAAATCCATTTTTTCTTGGTGGGAAAGCATCTTTTAACATCGAGAATGTTTAGAATTAATGAAGTAAACCAAACCCATGGTATTAATACTTTTATGTTAAACCTAGGAATAATATGGATACACGTGCAGCTTTTGTGGTATTTGAAAAGAATCTGGCAAATAGGGGAATTGGAGGGAGAGGTGAACTATGAGAGACTATGGACCTGAGAAACAAATAGGGTTTTAGAGGGGGGGGGGAGAGGGGGAGTGGTTAGCCCGGTGATGGGTATTAAGGAGGGCACGTACTGCATGGAGCACTGGGTGTTTTACGAAAACAATGGATCATGGATCACTACATCAAAAACTAATGATGTATTGTATGGTGACTAACATAACATAATAAAATTAAAAAAAAAAAAGAATCTGGCAAATAAAAATATTTGGCAGATGGGCCTTGCAATTCTGATTTAAGATGCCTAACTGAGGAATTGATTTCGACTTATGGTTTCTGGTTGGTTGCTCACCCCCTTCAAGCCTTTGCTCAAATTCCTCCTTTTCGGGGAGACCTGGCCATTCAATTTAACTCGCTTGCTCCCTCTCCATCCCAGTGCTGATCCCCCTAACCCTACTTTCTTCTTCCCAAAACACTTACCCCTTCTAACATCCGACTTAATGTATATATTCATTATTTATTGCCTTTTCCTCTAACTAGAATGTAAACTTCAGGGAAGCAGGAACTTTGTTTTGTTCACAGATGAGTCTCAAGCACCCAGCCCAAGGAAAGTGGGCAACAAATACTTGTTGTGGAATGTGTTAAAATAATATTCCTGTTTGTAAATAACTGTGGAGCATTTGAGAGAACTTAAGATTCCCCTATTTATAAGTTTAATTTATTCAAATTATAAAAACTATTTAAATTCCTGGGAAGGTTTTGTTTGTTACTCAGGTCATTGATGTGCTTAAAAGGAAAATTGAACATATTAAATTTGTAAATACAGCTAAAAGTATCTAAGGAATATAATTAATTTACAAAAAAAAAAAAACCTCTTGTGGGTGTAAAAATCTGCTAGATGTATAACTAGAAGAGTAACATTTATAAGTTATTTTTTTTAAGTTATTTATTTTTATTTTAAGTAGGCCTGGTGCCCAACATAGGGCTTGAACTCATGACCCTGAGATCAAGAGTAGAATGCTCCACCGACTGAGCCAGCCAGGCACCCCCTAAGTTTTTTTTATTATTAATATTAACTCTAATAAATCCAATGTTATTTTTTTAAACCCCAAAGCAGTTGTAAAAGATGGTCATTAGCCATCATATATAAAATCCACCATAAGGAACACATACACACCCCATTCATAACATCTAATATTAGAAAGGAGAAGTCCAGAGTGACCCACCCTAGTTGAGGGTGTTGTAAAACTGACCAAAACAGATACGGTCGAGCAGAATTCAGGTTATGAATTGTGTGAGGGTGAGCAGCACTCCTATAACCTCACTACTAAATTATAGGGAAGGCCGGTCACAGATCAAATTCTGCTACCCATACTGACATTTCATAAACTTTTATTAGCAAGTAAGCACACACATTTTCTAGAAACCTTTCTGTAGGCCCAAAGGGTCCCTGCTCTCTGTTCTTTCAGATGAATAAGCAGTTCACTACCTATCACCTTCTCACTGGCACCAGGCAGCAACCAGAAGTCCTCCAGACCCGCGGCTGGGCACAGGATTATGGAGGAATCAAGCCTTGGGAGCCATTCCCACAGATAAGAGGCTAGAGGTGTCACCACGCTCATATACTCTGTTCCTGCAAGTCAGGGAGCCTCTGAGATACTCCAAGCAGAAGACTGAGTGCCTACAATTTCCTCAGGACGCGCGTCCTAGCATTCAGCAAGCCAATCCACAAGCCATGATTTCAGTCATAGAACGCCGGATCCAACATTCACTATGCTGATTAGAAAAGGAATTGGGAGTGGCATATGCCCCCATCAGAAGCAGCCTCAGAAACGTGGGCCGGAGACCCTGGATGGAGGTCCCTGCCCCAACCCCCAACAGCCTCCCTCGCTACCAACTCCACCCAAGCCCTAGGGAAGTGCTTCTCCACTACCCTGCCTTACCCCCTCAAAGGCATCTGTATTCCAACACGATCTGTGGATTGTGACACTGCCAACATGAACAGACCTCACTTCAAAGTGCCGGGAGAACTTGAGAGGAAGAAGCTCTAGATAAATCCATTAGCTTGTCAAACGGCATCACTGCCATATATTCTTGCATAACGAAGTATCTTCTCTTTGTCTTCCAACCGATGGTTCCAAAGCTACTCACAAATTAGCATGGGCTTCCCAACTGTTACACATGACAGCCGAGGAATATTTTATAATACTAAGCAAGTCATATTGCCCTTAAATATACAAATGTATGTTTGTAGGAGGATAGGGACCCTGATAGTGGCTCGTTGATAACCGATTCTTGACACCAGCCACTGGATGGACAGAGACCACTAGAAGAGCAAATTGTTTTACTTTTATCTAACAACACTGAACGAGATGTTAACTCGATTTTGACAAAAGAAATTGCCGATATTGTAAGTAATTTTTATTTTAATTTTGATAATAATTTCAATAATTATTTTGACGTTCAAAACCTGTAGGCACTTTTATAATAATTTGTATTTTTGCCTTCTGCTCTTAAATAATTTGGAATTTTAGGGGGAAAACTTACGATGAAAGTTGGAGAAATAATTTTAATTTTTGAATTTTTAGCATTATGAATGCTAATGTGATGAAAATACATTCAAAATGTTAAAATAGTATCACCATCCACAAGACACAAATTATGTGAAGATCATGAATATAACAGAATAAGTGATTTTGCTGAAACAAAGATAGGAAAAAATTAAATGTTGGAGAATCGCTACGTAATGTTTATGAACTATGTGCATCTTTGTGTTATCACTGATCCAAACACCTCCAGCCCATCAGTAGAACACTCTGACATGAGCAATCATAATTAAATTCAGTTGGCTTTGATATATAGCCAACTTTCAGTCATATAAAAACCACAGCTTTATACATTTGATTGTTAATGACAGTGTATTTGACAAGGTCAGAGATAAAAAATAATTATTATTTAGCAGATTATTAGTTATGGCCTGTAACTTTTAAATATTTAGGTTCATGGTCCTGGGCCCTCCGTGTACACACTTGCCCTGGGCCCTGCAAATGTTAGGGGCACCTAAATGTGAGGCCCTGAGGAGAAAGTCGGTTGACCTTGCACACTGGTGGCTGGCCTTGACTGAGCGTGCATTCCTGCGTAGAAATCTAGCTGTGCCCGAGACTTAACTGAAAAGAAGACCTTCTGTGTGGAAAGTTTAGGAGGAAAAGGCAGATACCCTATGTGGAAAAACTGAACTCCTATGATCTGCTGGTGAGAATGTAAAATGGTGCAGCCACTGTGCAAAACAGTAAAGACATTCCTCAAAAATTAAACATAGAATTACCGTATGACTCAGCAATCCCACTTCTGGGTATGCCCAAAAGAACTGAAGGCAGGAGGAGGGGCGCCCAGGCGGCTCAGTGAAGTGTCAGAATCTTGATTTTGGCTCTGATCATGGTCTCAGGGTCAGGAGATTGAGTCCTGCCTTGGGCTCCGCGCTCAGCAGGGAGTCTGCTGAAGATTCTCTCTCCCCCTGCCGCTCCCCCCCACTCACGTGATCTCTCTCTCTCAAATAAATAAATCTTAAAAAAACAAACAAACAAACATGTTTGGGACTCCTGGGTGGCTCAGTTGGTTAAATGTCTGCCTTTGGCTCAGGTCATGATCCCTGGGTCCTGGGATCAAGTCCCATATCGGGCTCCTTGCTCAGCGGGGAGTCTGCTTCTCCCTCCGCCACTCCCCCTGCTTGTGCTCTCTCTCTCAAATAAATAAATAAATAAATAAATAAATAAATAAATCTTTTAAAAAATAATAATAATAATTTTAAAAAACATGTTTAAGAATTGAAGGCAGGATCTTAAGAGATATTTGCACACCCATGTTCAGAGCAAACACTATTCACATTAGCCAAGAGGTGGAAGCACCCACGTATCTATCAAGGGATGAACATATAAACAAAACGTGGTCTAGTCATACAGTGAAATATTATTCAGCCTTAAAAAGAAAGGAAATTCCGACCCAGGCTACAACATGGATGAACCTCGAGGACTTTAAGCTAACTGATATAGGCCAGTCACAAAAAGACAAATACTGTATGATCCCACTTAACATGAGATACTAAGAGTAGTCAAATTCTCAGAGAAAATAGAATCATGGCTGCCAAGGGTTAAGGGGGAGGAAGGATGGCAGAGTTATTGTTCAATGGGCACGTGGTTTCAGTATTGCAAAACAAGCAGGGCTCTGTTGATAGGTTACACAATGCACACATACTTAACACCACCCACTGCGCACTTAAGAACAGTCAAAATGGGGATGACTGGGTGGCTCAGTCGGTTGAGCGTAGTTCATGATCCCAGGGTCCTGGGATCGAGTCCCGCATCAGGCTCCCTGCTCGGTGGGGAACCTGCTTCTTCCTCTCCCTCTGCTGCTCCCCCTGCTTGTGCCCTCTCTCTCTCTCTCTCTCTCTCTCTGTCAAATAAATAAGTAAAATCTTAAAAAAAAAAAAAGAACAGTCAAAATAGTAAATTTTGGGCTATGTCTAGTTTACCACCATTTCTTAGAAAGTAAAAGGCAGACCTCCTCACACAGGGAAGCGGGGAAGCTTCTCTGAACAAGGAACTTCTAAACTGAGAGGTGAAAAGAAGAGTGAGCAAGACCATGAGGAACTAAAAGTCCAGGAGGGCCGGAGAGGATGGGTCGGGGAGGGCGGGCACCACAGGGCGGGCCTGGTGAGCAGGTTAAGAGTGCGTGTTTTATCCGAAGAGCTGCAAGAGGATGCGGAGCACAGGCGTGTGAGGTATGGTGTCCGAGGAATAGTTGGCAAGCCATTCCACACATGGTGTCCAGTAACATGCTAACTGATGCAGTAGGGACCCTAAGCCTGGAAAAGTCCTGCAGAGGGCAATGGACCTATGTGGGGGCCACAGCAGGATGCCAGGGAGGCAGAACTGGATGGGTCACCAAACGACCAGGGCGTGGTGGGCCCAGACTTTGGCCCCGTCAGCCCTCTGTGTGGACTCCAGCTGCCTCTGCAGATACGGTTATTTGTGTGAACTTGGGTAACTTACAACTCCCCTGAGCACCGGTTTCCTCATCTGTTAAGTGGAGATCGCAACACATACCTTATTGGGTTAGTAGGAAGATGAAATGAGATGCGAACGCAAACTCTTAACATAGCGGCTGGTGTGTAGTGTTTGCTCAAGACACGTGTGTCATGAATGACAGTTATGAAGACAATTAACAACACAGAGAAGCCAGGACTGACTCTGAGGATGCCAACAGGATTTGTTTGAAAATCAAAAGGATTTACTTCAAAGAAATTTTACTTTCCCATTCTCATCACAGAAGGAATGTGGGGGAAATGTGTTATTTGAGTTGGCGTCATTGAAATGGATATGAAAGTTGAATGATTTGTTCCTCAGGCTCTGAGAGGCTTAGAAAAGTTGACAAGTGCGTTGTCTTACTTCTAACCCCCTTCCTCTTCGGCAGATACACCTCCCCACGCACCCACGCGTGCTGTCACAGTTAGAAGAGAGCTGTGTTCTCACGTGGCAAGTGTGTCCTTTCTGCCAAGGGGGCGGGGGGTGGGGGGGGTGCTTCACTCTGCAGGTGGGAGTGGACCACTCGGGAGTGCTGTGCAAATTAGGAAGCTGCCTCCAAGACCAGCAAAGCCAGGGTTGCTGTAAACTACAGAGGGAGTGTGTCCGATTTCATCTGGTGATAAACAGGAGAAAACAATCCATTTTTGTTGTTTGTTTTGTTTTCAGGTAGTTTTTATTTTTATATATATATTTTTAAAAGATTGTATTTATTTATGAGAAAGAGGGAGTGCAAGAGAAAGCCCCAGTAGGAGGAGGGGCAGAAGGAATTGGAGAAGCAGACTCCCCACCAAGCAGGGAGCCCGATGTGGGGCTCGATCCCAGGACCCTGGGATCATGACCTGAACGGAAGGCAGACGCTTAAGCGATAAGCCACCCAGGTGCCCCTATGTTTTTTCTTTTTATTTAAATCAATTAATTAACATACATTTTATTATTAGTTTCAGAGGTAGAGTTCAGTGATTGCATCAGTTGCGTATAACACCCAGTGCTCATTACATCACGTGCCCTCCTTCATGCCCGTCACCCAGTTACCCCATCCTCCCACCCCTCTCCCCTCCAGCAACCCTCAGTTTGTTTCCTAGAGTTAAGAGTCTCTCACGGTTTGTCTCCCAACGATCTATTTTTCAAAGAGCAGCCTAACTGATGCCCTTGATGTCCTATAAGATGGCTCCAGATCCATTGGCGGGTGGGAAGCTTTGGGAATGGATTGGGTGGGATAGCAAAGCTGTTGTCTGTTGCGTGAGGTTAGATTAGCTGTGATCTCCACCAACACATTCATTGTTGCCGGCGGCATGAACATGACCACCTCTCCCAGGTGCTGTGTTGGACCAGTTAAGTGTCTGTGCTCCCTGGCGCTTGCAACAATTCAGAGATGAATCCATAGGTCTGTCCAGGCCCAGCTATATATGCTTCGTGGTCTCTTTCATTGTTGGGCTCTATGATGTATAAGGGGTTTCAATACGGGTCACCCAACATGGTCCTCAGAACAGCCTCAGAGATAGGACAGGCCTGGCCTGTCATCCCCACACTGCATGCTGGGACCCTGAGTCTTGGAGAGGTTAAATGGCTTGCCAGGTCCAAAGTGCTGGTAGTGGTGGTCCATGAGGCAGGCTCCCCACTGTGGGAGTCCTGGAGGCCAGAGGCAGGTAACAAAGCCGTCTCCAGAAGGAGGCTGGAGGGCAGGAGCCACAAAATACAGGCCCTTGGTGGTGAGTGGTGGAGGCGGAGGTCTGGGCCCCAGGAGCCAGCCGGTCAGCGCAGGCACGCAGGTGGGGGAGGTGTGGGAGGATGCTGCAGCCCATATCTGCAGGGGCAGCTAGAGTCCACGGCAGGGGGTGGACGGGGCCAGAGTCTGGGCCCGCCACACCCGTGTCTCTATTCCTCTAATTTAGGAGCGATTTGCCTTATTGTTATTATTTGACAAGGAAAAGGAGAGGGATTTTGAGTCGTTTCAAAATAGGAATAGCATTTCCCAGGTTTTATTTCAATTTTTATTGAAAGGTACCACTGCCTGGCATCTGACCAAAGAAAAATCTGGGAAATTTACCTAAGCTATCAGTCCATTTTCCTGCGCATTTCGGCATTCTATCTATGGTTTAGAACTTGCTTCATGATCTTTTTAGCCTTTTATAGATGTAGTCTTCAATTGATGGCTTTGTAATGCTATTCTTCTGATTCTGTGCCTTTGTAATACACCCCAGGTAATGGTTAACCCTCTAGATTATGAGATCCGTAATAAACTTCAATGAAATTCTTTTAAAAAAGAAATTGTCTTCTCAGCAGCGCCCACCTTCTTATGCAAGCTACTGAGAATGCAGTGGTGCATTTCTAATCTCAGAGATCCAACAAAATGAATGCGCCACCCTCTTGGTTGTACAACCTACTCAGAGTTGCCTCCAAACGTACTTATTAGTAGTACAATAAATAAGAGTTCCCCTTTCTCCCTCCTTTATTGCCTAGCATACAGCTTAAATGCCTAAATTCTGTAACTTACTTCACCTTTATATGATTCTAAGAATTAGCCAAACACCAGCAAAGTTGAGGAAACTCCCGAAGCCCTTAATCAGTCCATGAATAATGAAGGTGTTAGAGGCATGCACATAGACAGAGCAACTCGAATATGCAATAACAGAGCTGTCATCACGCAAAGCAGAATGAGGAACTACCAGACAAAAACTGTAAGTGAGGGCGCCTGGGTGGCTCAGTTGGTTAAGCGACTGCCTTTGGCTCAGGTCGTGATCCTGGAGTCCCGGGATCGAGTCCCGCATCGGGCTCCCTGCTCGGCAGGGAGTCTGCTTCTCCCTCTGACCCTCCTCCCTCTCATGCTCTCTGTCTCAAATAAATAAATAAAATCTTAAAAAAAAAAAAAACAAAAAACTGTGAGTTCTGTTGCTAACATTGCTATAAAGGTGCTTTATAAACTAAAGCAAAGCCATTGCCATCGTATCACTTTAAATGCTTCATTAATTCTCCTTCACCTAAGGGAATCAAGCCCAAAAGTCTTAGTGTGGCTCTGCTCTCAGCTCCCCCTTCCCATTGTACAGCCCAGTCCTATGGTCTCCTAAACACCACACGAAATTCTGTGCCTATAAAGGTCCTACTTTGCTGGACTCGTGACCTCCTGTTTCTCCTTCAAGACCTAATTCAGAACTTAAACTACCTAGTCCTCCCTTTCTGGAGAGTTACTCTGTGCTTTATCCATATTTCTATCGTGATTTTTCATCTCACTCTATAATCCCTTACTTGAGAACTTGAGGGCAGGAAGTCTGTTTGCCCCATGCTGGACTCATAGTAGCTGCTTGACAAATGTTCATCAGTTTATGGATTGTTCATTTGAATGCCTCCCCCGTGTTCTTGAGTTCATTTTGCCTACATGAAAGTTATCTTTTAAACGTAGCTCTGGGAACTTACAATTTTTTTTTTAAAGATTTATTTATTCATTTGAGAGAGCGAGAATGAGAGAGAGTACATGAGAGGGGGCAGGGTCAGAGGGAGAAGCAGGCTCCTCGCCGAGCAGGGAGCCCGATGCGGGACTCGATCCCAGGACTCCAGGATCATGACCTGAGCCAAAGGCAGTTGCTTAACCAACTGAGCCACCCAGGCGCCCGGAACTTACAAATTTGTAAGCCAAATTTTTCACATCCTCAACTCTTTTTAAATCTCATAGAAATGCTGGATATTTTACAGGAAGTAACCTCATATTTAATCCCCTTTTCAGGGAAGATGTGACTGTGTCTCTGTGCTTTTGCAAAAAGCAAGAATCGCATTTATCTCTCTGGCTAATCTTGCTACCCAACCATTCACCTGTCATCCCCCGACCACCCACCTTTGTCCTTGGTGTTTGCTCTTGAGTAGCTTAAAGGAAACTGCTTTTCAGAAAGGAAAAATAAGACCTAAACAACAATTCAAAGACCTTGATGTTCTGGGTGATGTTCAACTCTCCTACCCGTAGCTGGATAATCTCCAGAAGATAAATTCATCAGTGGAAAAATAAACAGGGCACCTTAGGAAGGCACCATGGGGACAAAGGTAAGGTTAAGACACAACTCTAGATTCAAGGAGTGGCCTGAGCCTTTCATTGAGGTATTTTAGGTATTTATGCTGATAGGCCTGGAGGAATGGGAGACTGGCTTAGATTCCTTCTGTCTCCCTCCCCACCAGCAGCGGATTGTCATAGGAACCAAGATATAGTACTCACTAAAGATTTGCTATTAAAATGGAAGTAGTAAGTCTCTAAACTATGCTTTTTTTGGGTGGGGGAGATAAAACAAGAATGAGCCAGAGGAGTAGGAAAGGAAAAACTTAACTCAAGAGAACTGAGTAGCAGAACCTACAGAGAGATACTTAAAATGTTTTGGGTAGCAGTGGTATATGGGTGAACCTACACACTAGCCTCTGGACTGCTCCTGGCAAATAACTTGATTGTGACATGAACATTAAATTTTGTCTTAAGTAGAGATGAATACCTTGGGTGGGTGGGGGCAGGGCAGGGGAAAGAATGGAGGGAATCATACGCAGATTTGTGTGTGGTTCTGAGAAATGGGAGAAAGCAGAGCCACAGACCTGGAAGAAAGGAAAGGGAGAACGGGTGGTAGAAGCGACAGACATTTGGGGAAGAAGGGGTGGATGATTTCTGGCTTCCAAGTGACAAAGTGAGTTTCTTATAAAATGGATTCCTTCTGTGTGAGAAGGGGAAAATCGGATCTGACTATCTTGCCCAAGTGCCTGGGTTAATCTCTGAACCATGGCCAAAATGACTCAAAGTGACATCAGGCAGAGGATCTGAACTAACTGGGATAACTGCCCTCAGAATCTATATGGTGGCTCAAAATCCTAAGGTTTGAGGGCCAGTACATGAACATTTGCCCCCAAACTTCCCAAAATGAAGGAAAAGAAGTTCTAGCAGACACTTACTTTGGGAATTCCCAAAGACCCAAAAGTCCTTTGATCTCACCTGATGACCCCCCTGAGCAGTGAGAAATAACACGTTACAGCGAACTTAGCACAGAACCAGGATGTGAAAAAGAACAGGCTCACACCTCCCAGAACAGGTCTGTGTGACCTTGGGCAAATCTCCAAGTTTCAGCCAGCTCCCCACTTGGCAAAAAAAAAAAAAGTAAATAAATAAATAAAGAGAGGAAAAGAGTAGGACCCAGCAGAGGGAGGATGAATTAATGACCGTTGAGCATCTTGGAAATGCAAAGTGCTATTTAAATGCAAAATAAACTACAGGATAACAAGTTCACTTTGGCTTTAGGGAGGACTGTCAACTGAAGGAGCCATTAAAAGTCACAGGCTGTAAAAAAGGGGGGGGGCAGTAAAGTGGGCTTTGTTCGGCTTTGCCTGGCAGAATCTTATAACCTTGCCTGAAATTCGCTATTTATCCCAGTTCAAGAGTGATCAAACAAACACAGTTCATCCATGACCAGAAAAGCCCAGGAAACTCCATAGGAGAAGTCAGAGTTGACCTACCCTCATGCCCACCACAGTACCCCCTCCCTTGGGCCCCCACCCCCATCCCGCAGGAGGCTCCAGAAGCTCCCTGTGTGTGACATCATTCTAACTCAACAGCTCAGTGAAGGGAGTTTCATCATCATCCTCTCGGAGGAAAAGTCTAAGACTTGGTCCAATTCAGTGGCCCACCCAACATCACACAACTAGTGCAAGGCAGATGCAGGTCATGAAGGAGGTCTGGCCCTGTTCAGCTGTCTTTCCATGACGATGACAACGTTGCGTCCCTACCCCTGGTTCCTATCCACACTAATCCACTCTGGTCACTTCAAAACGCCAATACAACATATGGTCGTTGGGTTATTGGTGCCCTCAGAGCAAACTCCTGCCAAGAAAGCAAAAGAGAAAGTCAGCTTCTTTTATTTCCCTATTTCCTTCTGGGACTACTGTGTTTGCTTGAAAGACTCTTGACTAGAATGCAGGGGGGTAGGGATGGGAGAGTAATTAAATATTTTGTGCTCTAGAATGTCATCCTTAACTTCTAATTCTGTGGCTAGTGAATTGAAAATGAAAAAATATATACATATATATATTCCTGAAGTCAGTCCTAAATGTTAGCAGGACATGGATGAGCTCCTCCAATCCATTGGATAGAAAGGAACGTGTCTCCAGGTAATTTGCAAAGTGATAAGATTCAGAATGGGTCAGATGGGTCCTTCAGGCTGCCCCCTGAGGACTTCTAAGGGCTTCTTATCTCTATAATCCAAAACTTAGATAGATTAGAACTTTGAAAATTCTATCATTGCACAGGACTGCATTCCGTGTGTCTTCAGGAGGGTGTGCCCCTCCATGAGCTGGTGAGGGATATCCCCTTTCCCCTGCAGAGGGGAGCAGGGTTAGGAGTCTGGAAGAGGAATCTGCAGGAGCCAGAGTTACATTGAAACATCAGTGTCAAGTATTTTTTAGAGACGGAGGAAGCATCTATGGGAGTTACTTGGAAAATAGAGTCATTTGTTGGTTACCTGGGAAGGGAATAATATAAAAGGATTAGGTGACCTAAAAACAGCTGGGCCAGGTGAGGGCAGATGGCAGAGGGCTTTGGGAGCCTTGGGGAGGGCAATAAAACGCTAAACGAGTACAGACAAAACCAGAAGGTGGGAGGGGGTAGTTTGGTGCCACGTGGCCCAGGAGAGGAGCAGAAGAGTGAGCTGAATCCCAAATGGCAGGTCTGAAAGGCAGTGGCTATTCCAGTGACAAAGGAAAAAACACAGAAGGAAGAAGCAATCTTAGACCACATGACAAATAGGGTCCGATCTCTGTAATGGGCTGAGAGAGAATTAGGGAACAGAGCTGATAATGGAAAGAGAAATGCTAGATAAAAGCTCTCATTTATGAACACGGTCCCTGTGCCGGACGCCATGCTGGGGGCTTTACCTGTCCTGTCATTAAGCTTGCAGAACAACCTTGCTAGGCAGATACCCTTACAGCCATTCCTTGGCTGAGTGAGCTGAGATGTGGAGAAAAGGCTGACTTCCCAAGAACACAATGTCACCTGAAATAGGAGCCAGTGAGTAAAGCAAGGGAACAAGGAGCAAAAAATGCAAAGAGAGGAGGAAAGGACTCAAAAGCCGTGACCCAACCTCGGTGGAGACAGAAGTGGGCAGGGAGATCCAGACTCCAGGGCACGAAGACAAGTGGATCACTTGTTGGGGATGGCTTCCAAAACAGAGCCGAGCAGCCTGATCACTCTGATCCCATACGGATGATGGTCTCAAGTGTGGAAAGCTGTCACGAAATGAGCTCAAACTGAAATGAAGCTTAATTGTTCTACAGAACTGT
This sequence comes from Mirounga angustirostris, assembly GCF_029215605.1. NCBI lineage: Eukaryota > Metazoa > Chordata > Mammalia > Carnivora > Phocidae > Mirounga > Mirounga angustirostris. Next base: position 12,943,581 of record NW_026991716.1, on the reverse strand, counting down.
TGGCATGTTCCAGCCAGGACCATGAGAGGTTATTTGTCAAATGACTGAGTGGGATAAAGATGACGCCAGAGAAGACAGAAAACAAGATAAGGGCCGAGGAGAAAAGGCAGAAGCTAGTTGGTTTTTGGTTTTTGAGTTGAATAAGATTTCCAATTACTCTTTTTTCTAAATTACTCTTTGAAGGTTACTAATGAAGAAGGGACCCAAGCCAGCCCAAGATGTGAACCCCAGAGTAACGAAGCTGTGGCACTGCTGAATGGCTTCATCCAAAGGGACTCTTACAGGGAGGGGCCGTCATGCCTTCACCAAGAGCCAACTATTGCATGTTGTTAAAAGTCATGGAGTCTAGAAGTTTAGAGATTCCGTGCATTTGAGATTCAGTACCTCCACTTATTAGTTGTGTGGTCCAGAGCAGCTTACTTCATTTCTACAAGCATCAACTATAAAGTCGGAGTACATTAGTTATCCATTGCAGTGTAATAAATTATCCCAAAACTGAGTAGCTTAAACCAACACGAGATTTTTTTAGCTCTTGGAGTTTCTCTAGGTCAGAAATTAGAGAGCTGGGTGGTTCTGGCTCAGGGTTGTGCAAGGGATTGCAGACAGATGTTGGCTGGACCTGCAGTCATCTGAAGGCTTGACTGGGGTGGGAGGACGAGGAACCACATCTAGGATGGCTGACCCCGGCTGCTGGTAGGGAGGGCTACTTCATGGGCCTGTTTGAATGTCCTCACAACATGGCAGCTGGCTTGCCCTGGAGCTAGTGATCCAAGAGAGAGCCACACAGAAGCTATAATCTTAATCTTTTAATGACTCAGCCTCAGAAGTCACATAGCATAACTTCCACCATGTCCTATTTCTTAGAAGAGAGTCAGTAAGCCTTACCAACATCGAAGAGGAGAGTAATCAGTACTATCTTTTTAAAGGGAAGAGTGACAAAGAATTTGCACACATAGTTTAAAACTACCACTGGGAACACCGTTTTCATGATATACACATTATTGTGTACACACTGTCTGTCAAACATGTTAAGACTGGAGGCGCCACAAAGGATAATAATTATTCCTGTCCCAAAGGCCCATACAGGTCATTCGGATGACTACTATTCTCTCTCTCTCTAATAAGTAAATAAATTAAAAAAAAAAAAAGGTGGGGGAGCCTGGGTGGCTCAGTTGGTTAAGCATCTGCCTTCAGCTCAGGTTGTGGGATGGAGCCCCACATCAGGCTCCCTGCTCAGCAAGGGGTCCACTTCTTCCTTTCCCTCTGCCCCTCTCCCCTGCTCCTGCTCTCTCTCTCTCTCTCAAATAAATAAATAAATAAATCTTAAAAAAAGAAAGAAAGCAGGCTCTTGAGGAGATATTTGCACACCCCTCTATGTTCATAGCAGCACTGCTCAAAATAATCAAGAGGTGAAAGAAACCCAAATGTCTATCAATGGGTGAATGAATAAACAAGGAATGGCATATAACGGAATGTTATTCAGCTTTAAATAGGACAGAAATTCTGACACATGCTACAACGTGGATGAACCTTGAGGACATTATGCTGAGTGAAACAAGCTAGTCACCAAAGGACAAATACTGGGGCAGCTGGTTAGCTCTGTTGGTAGAGCATGTGACTCTTGATCTCCGGGTTGTGAGTTTGAGCCCCATGTTGGGTGTAGAGGTTATTTAAAAATAATTTTTTTTTTTTTTTAAAGTACAGGGTGCCTGGGTGGCTCAGTCGTTAAGCGTCTGCCTTCAGCTCAGGTCATGATCCCAGGGTCCTGGGATCGAGCCCCACATCGGGCTCCCTGCTCAGCGGGAAGCCTGCTTCTCCCTCTCCCACTCCCCCTGCTTGTGTTCCTGCTCTCCCTATCTCTCTTTCTGTCAAATAAATAAATAAAATCTTAAAAAAAAAAAAAAAAGGACAAATACTGTACAATTTTGCTTGTATGAGGTATCTGAAGTAGTCAAACTCATAGTGACAGAAAGTAGAATGACGGTTGGCTGGGGAAAGGCTGGGAAAGGGAGTTATTTTTCGACTGGTACAGAGTTCCAATGTGCAAGATGGAAGGCATTCTGGACAACAGTGGATATTCCAGCTTAACATTGCTGAACTGTACTCTTGAAAATGGTTAAGATGATAGGAGTGCTTGGGTGGCTCAGTAGGTTAAGTGTCCAACTCTTGAACTCAGGGTTGTGAGTTCAAGCTACATGTTGGGCTCCGTGTTGGACTCCATGCTGGGGGTGAAGCCTACCTAAAAAAAAAAGAAGAAGAAGAAAAGAAATAGTTAATATGATAAATTTTATTTTATGTGTTTCTTTTGTTTTTAGTTTTTTTTTGTTTTTTTTTTACCACAATTGAAACAAAAAAAGAAAAAGAAAAGAAGAGCTGAATATAAAACAGAGAACTACTGGCTGCTGTAGGACCACTTAGGCCACTCTACAGTAGGAAGATTTTTTTCCTAGAATAGGTGCCTTTCTCGCAGAGCCCTGGAGAACATTTGGGAGTGTGTAAGCGGAAGTGCAGCTTTTCAATAGGGTCAAGCAGTGTTCTCCAAACAGGATTGTGACTCATCAGTGAGTCATGAAATCAACTTACTGGGTCCTGACCAGCATTTTTACTTAAATGGAATAGAATAGATCAGAGTGAATTGCACACAATAAGGATCTTTCCACAGAGCTTTTTGTTCAACTTACGTGTGTATCTATGTATATCCGTGAAGAAAGTACCAGGTTACGACATAAAATATATTTCTTACCGTGGGCGGACTCAAAAACATCGGAAACATGACTGGATTCGAGTTTAAGGTGCCAAGAGGGAATGACAAGGGATAAGGTTGCAAAGGTACATCAGTCAGGACGGAAGAGGTTATACTGAAGTGACAAATGACCCCCAAATCTCAATGGCTTATAACAAGCGTCAATTTCTTCCTAATGTGACCTGGCCATTGAGAACCAGAGAGAGCTCTGCTTATTTTGTATTCACTCCAGGAACTAGTAGATGGTAGAATCAACCTCTATATGGAACATTATTGGTCTCATGAGGGAGGGAAAATGGACCATGCACTGGCTATTAAACTTCTGCCTGGAAGTGCCATGGTTCCATGCTCACATTTTACTAGCCGAGCTTGCCACCAGTGGGGCAAGGGAGGTATAATCTTTCCCCCAGGAAGGGGCCATAAACCATGGAGAACAACAACACGGTCTGCCCCAAGGGGTGGGAGGTGGGGAGAACCCAGTTAAGATGCGTCTTGTAAATGACATTGAGATGTTTGGGATTTACCCTGAAGACAATGATGATTCATTGAAAAGCTTTACGAAAGGTGATCAGATTGGTCCTTTAGCATGGTCCCTTTGTCAGCAGTGTGGTGGGTGTGGGTCAGGGCAGGGAACCAGTGAGGTTGGGTTACTTGGTCAAACCTACTATCTTGCTAAAGAGGTAAAAGGCCAGGTCTTTCTTTCCTTCCCTACGTTTGTCAGAGCCCCATCTCAGAAATTACAGGCCAAAACACATGACATAAGAAAGAAAATTTTGACACCTCCACTTATTATTAGCAAAAATAGCATCCCCTTTGCAAATTGAAATATTCAGGCACCATATGATGATATGATCACATTTGTGCATTTGTGGAAAATCATATACACATACAAATGTATATCATATATTTATACATAACATTTTTATGTAATACACTATATATTTCTATATATTATATAGATTTACACACACGCATATATATACACACACATACGTATGTATGTATGTAAATTTTGAAGTTTGACTGGAAGGTGATTTTTTTTTTCCTTTCCAATGGAAGACTCAAGTTGGTTTAAATTCTGATGGAAATGACATGCTAGAAAGGCAAACATTGGAGATAGGGCAAAGAGCAGACAACTGACAGAGCAAAGCCTGCGTGAACGGGCAGGGGAGAGCCTCTGGAGAGAAGCAGAGGAGCAGGCCTCAGGTGGGAGTGGGGACTCCTGCCGCACTGGACAGGTAGCAAGAAGCAGGGAGAGGTGCATACAGAGGAGCGCTTAAATTGGATGGCAGAGGTCGGGGGGGCCCCTACACGCTCTGAGAAGTAGGAAGCAGGGCATCTTCTGAGTGTAAGGGGCGCATAACTTGGGAGAAATGCTCTAGAGAATCCAGGATGGATTCCGGTCAGCCCCGAGGGCCCAACTGGAGACCCAATCCGTGGAGACACTCAGCGGTGGGCAGTGCGTCACCTGAGCCCAGGTGGCCTAGTGTCCTTCTCTCTCCTCCTTTGCTCTACCCACCTAGCCAAGGAGCTAATCTAAAGAGTTATTCATCTATACAACAACGAATAGGAGAGAAGGGAAGAGAATTGCTGTTGGAGACAAAAGAGGAAAGCTAACTTTAATTTCGACCAGGTAACAATGGAGGGAGAGACCGAAATGCTAAACAAAGAAGCACAGTGTCCCATTGCAAAGAGCTACAGGAAGGAAGCCCAGAAGGGCTGACACAGATCGGGGAGCAGGAGGGTCCTCGGCCGTTGAGAGGACAGTTCAGACTAAGAGCTTTGGAATCAGACTGCTGGCTTCCCAAGTGACAAACACAGGACTAGACCCCATTCAGCAAACACTGAGCACCTGCTTTGTGCGAGACACTGTCGTAGGTGCTGGAGAAACAGCAATGAATGAAAGACAGTGGGAGGGCAGAGGCACTACACAAATCAATAGACAGTAGGGGGGATGGTGATGGTGGGAAGCACCATGGAGAAAAAATAAGCAGAGGAAGGGGGGATGGGTGTGTGGGAGCAGGAAGTGGGGCCCTTTTAATAAAGGATGATCTGGGAAGACCTCACTGACGAGAGGACCCAGATTTCCAGATGTCATTCTATGTGTGCTCTTATTTTTAAATTTTTATGTAACCACAGCCCTTTTCCTCATGCCTTTTTTTTTTTTTTTTTTTTTTTTTTTTAGCATTTGGACCAAAGTGTACAGAACAACAGAGTGTGGATTTTGAGAGCGGTCTGCTTGCTTGTGAGACACAGCTCTGCCTCCTCCTTCCTGTGTGGCCCTGGGCAAGGCATGTAATGTCTCTAGCCCTCAGCTTTCTCTGTCTGCAAAGAGGGTATAATCATAAATTCCTTACAAGGTTGTTGTGAAGATAAAAGGAGATCGTGCGTGGAAAGGGCTGACTTGTGGGACACCTGAAGGAAGAGGAGTGGCCAAATAAAGATGCATAAGTGCTGACTCTTATTTAGGAGCATGTTGTTTCTTTACGTTTCAGCGGTGGATACTCCCAGGCACTGCCCCCACACCCTGCCCCCCACCCCCCACGGAAGTACTGGCTCCCGGAGGCTCATTTCTTTAGCACTCATTGATCTGCCTCTCCTCACCCACATTTTGTTTTTGCTCCTCCTTGTAATCCTGGTGATACGCGAAACCTCATCGAATCTCAGATGCAATTTTTTCCAACTTTTCACATCTCTGATATCACCATGCATCTTGGGGTTGATGGCATTTAACAATTTAGACTCTTTCCTTTCATCGTGGTATAAATTTTAAAAAAAAAGATGCATCCTATAAATCAGTGGCGCTTAGATAGGACAAGGATAATGATTCAGAATAAACCACAGCCAACTGGTACCCCTACAGTTCCAATGGTGACGTCGACATTGGTCGTTTTAATGATCAGAACCGCCAGAACATGTCAGAATGAAGGAAAAGCAATGGATCCAGAATCTATGATATCCCCTGAGTTTTTTTGCTAGAGGTTCAACACAATATGGACAATAATGAAAGGTCCAAGTGGTGCCAGGGACTTGGAGAAAGTTCCATTGTAGGATGGAACCAAGCCAGAGACCTGGGCTTTTTATCCTACCCACTCCTGATTTTTAATTTAAAAAACTTTTAAACCTACAGAAAAGCTCTAAAAATGGTATAACAAACACCCACGTAACAGTGCCTGGGTGGTTCAGCCGGGTAAGCGTCTGCCTTTGGCTCAGCTCATGATCTCAGGACCCCTCCTCAGTGGGGAGCCTCCTTCTCCCTCTGCCTCTCACTCATGTGCTCTCTCTCTCTCTCTCTCTCTCAAATAAATAAAATCCTTAAAAAAAAACAAAACCCACATAGTCCTTACTCAGATGCACCAATTGTTACCAAGCACATATTTGCTTTCTCTCCCTCTCTCTCCAATTAAATAATTTTAGCTATTATTTATTTTAAATTGTTATCTCTTTATTTACATCTGAGTCGTTTAAGAGTTTCTTGCAGACATCATAACACTTCACTCACAAAAACTTCAGCCCTCCTGAGAATGAGGACAACCTGCTACAGAACTATACGGTAATTATCATGCCAGGAAAGTGAACACAAACACAATACTGCTGCATAATGTACAGCCCACATTTCAATTTCCCCAGGTGTCCCAAGAATGGCCTTTCTAGCTGGACCAGTGCTCTTTCTAAGAGAGGACATTCCCAAACTTGTGTGTGTGTTGTGCGGTTGTCTGCGACTCAAATAAATTAATGTTCCCCTATCCACTAATACATCAGATGAGAAAAAAGAAATTCACACGAAAAAAAAAAATAATTAAAAAAAAAAAAAGAAATTCACACGCCACTAGAAATGAGAAAAAGGAAACAAGAATTTTTTTTTAAGGATCCTTTATAGTTTGTCAAAATATACACATAATACTGGTGCATCAATTTTTAACAGATATAGATCTATCTGTATCGACTATTTAGCTAGCCTTGTTCAGCTTTACTAACTGGAACAAGCCCAGCATTCTAAGAAGTGGGCAGTAATACCTTTAGATTTCTTTTTGACTCTGAATTCGTGGTCTGTGATTCTTCAGCAATATCAACACGTTTAGATTCTGGGTTCCTTGGGGGTTGTAAGCTCGTGGACCATGTTACTATCATCTTTTCATCCCTTGTAATTACGACTGTAACTGGCACATAGTAGAGATTCAATAAACCATTGCAGCTTTTGACTGACAATAAGCCACGTCGAGAGACTGGGAATCAACAGGCAGTGAGATTGCCTGCCTTCTTTGAAATAGAAACCTTGCGCTAGGCAGCAGGTGGTAAAAGCTAGGGCAGGCTATAAACCGTTCTAAAAACAATAGTCCACTCAGTTTCCTTTCGGGCTTGAGGGAAATCCTCACTCCTGGGCCTGTCTAGTGAGGTAAGTGAAAAAGTAAAATGCCTTCTCTCAACATGAGATGAATGCCTTTCTCTATAAAGTCTCCCCAAACCTCCATGGGTCAGGGTCTGCCTGTGGTAAAATGTGACTGCTTATTGGGAAAACGAAGGAAGAAGCAAAGGGGATGTCGTGAAAGGCAACTTCAGTCTTGTATCAGCTTGTCCTGTGAAGGATTACACTGTCGATACCTATAAATAAATCAGAAATCTATGAATCAAATATCTCCAAGCTACCCAAGATATGCCAGTGTGAACATGATGTGTATAAATAAGAAGTAACTTATTGTTTGACCCAAACAAATACATTCTCCTAAAATGATGTGAGTTGGGACACCAGGGTGGCTCAGTCGGTTGAGTGGCTGCCTTCGGCTCAGGTCATGATCCCAGGGTCCTGGAATCAAGCCAGGAGTGGGGTTCCCTGCTCAGTGGGGAGTCTACTTCTCCCTCTCTCGCTGCCCCTACCCACCCTCACCCTCACTCCTCACTAGTGCTCTCTCTCTCTCTCAAATAAATAAATAAAATCTTTTTTATAATAAATAAATAAATATAAAATGATGTGAGTTGATAACTGAAATTCTTCCATTATAGACATATAGACATTTAGAGGGTTTTTAAAATTCATTCTTTTTCAATTTTCAATTCTTTTTCAATTTTTTCAATTTTTAATTAGGCAAATAACATCTAAGTGCATGAACACTGCAAAAGAAAAAAAAATGCAAACAGTTTAGATTTGAAAGCCCTTTTGGTTTCCTCTCTCTGATTTCTCTGCCTTTCCTTGAAGTGTCTGTTCTCACAGGAATTGTAGATTCCTCTGGTTCTTTCTCTGGACATTTACACAGACATAAGACATAGAGACCTGCCAAACACTGAGGAGAGGACTGGGACCAAACCACATGTGCTATTCTGTCCCTCACTTTTATTTCTTGTACGGATCTTTTTTTACCCAAAACATTTAAAAGGTTATCTGGGCCAGTGGTTTGTGACTGGGCTCCCCAGGGCCCCAAGTGTTCTGCAAGGAGCTGGGGGGGGTGGTCCACACAGGCTGCCCCAAGCAGTAAGGAGGAGCAAACAGAACCGCCCCAAGATTCCCAACCCTCCTCCAGCCAACGGGCCTCCCATTCGATCTACATTTCTTTGTGGATTTCCATAAAAATCTTAATTTTAAAGAAGTTTTTAATGTCTTGCTTTGAGAAAGGTGGTCAGAAGAACTGATCTAGTTCAATTCTTTTGTCTTTGCATTCTGCTAAGAATGAATGTTCCTGAGGAGAGTTAGACATGCAGACTCAGGTTTCATGGGCTTATTTTTTTCTTAAAGCAATTTTAAGGTGAAGGTGGAGAGTAACACCAGATTGCCTCCATTTCCCCAATTTGATCAGTGTTTGGAAGGCTAGTGATGAAGAAGATCAGGAAAGGTGCGGGATGGAGCAGATAACCCATTTTCTTTCTTCTCTGTGAAGGACAATTACCCATGTGTTCATCTTGGGTCTTATCTATCACTGCATATATATTGCTATATATATATCATCCATGAGACCAGGAAATCACCATGTGTGTCTTCAATCTTCTCTGAGTTTTCTTCAAGTCCTGGATTCTAGACCTTTCTGTACCTGGAAAGGTCAACATTGTACCCATGTCCAAAAATGGGAAAAAAAATATGACCAGACAGGTCTGCTCCAGCTTCTGGGAAACTTCTTTTCTGGCCCAGGTAAGCTGACCATCTGAAAAATCTTTGGATCAAACAGAAGCACAATAAAAACCATTGCTAAAAGGCTAACATATGAGAGGATCCTAGAAGCAAAGTCTCTCCTCTAAATCAAAGTGCCCGGTTACTTGCAAAGGGAACTGGTTGGAGGACAGTCTCCCCAGCTGGAAAACCCAAGCAAGTCGTGGGGTTCCTCCAAAGCTCAATGTCCTCCTCCACGTAATGAAGGTAATAACTACTAATTTCATAAGGTCATCATAAGGAGTAAAGGAGATGTCTAAATTCTAGCAGAGTGCCTGACACATACTGTGATGAGTTGAATTGTGTCCCTCCCAAAACACATAGGCTGAAGTCCTAGTCCCTGGTGCCTCAGAATGTGACCTTATTTGGAAATGGGGTCTTTCCAGATGTAATGGTTAAAACAAGTTCGTACTAGAGCAGGGTGGGCCCTAAATCCTTAATATGACTGGTGTCCTTATAAAGAGCGGAGAGAAACACACAGGGGGAGGACAGCCTGGTGATTATACAGGCAGAATTGGAAATGCTGTGACTGTAAGCCAAGGAGCCCCCAGGGCTTGCCAGCAAACCATCAGAAGCTAGGAGGAGGGAGCACAGCCCCACCAGCACTTTTCCAGACCAGAACTATGAGAGACTACATTTCTGTTATTTTAAGCCACCTGGTTTGTGGTATTTTGTTATGGAAGCGCTGGGAAAGCTAATACACGTAGAAAGCATTCAATAAGTATTCGTGTTGTTATTGTAATCCTTTGTTTAAAAATATATACACATATAGGGGCGCCTGGGTGGCTCAGTCAGTTAAGCATCTGACTCTTGATCTCATCTCAGGTCTTGATCTCAGGATTGTGAGTTCAAGCTCTGCACTGGGCTCCATGCTGGGCGTGGAACCTACTATATATATATACACACACACATACATATGTGTATATGTGTATATATATATATGCATGTATAGATTCAATACAATCCTTATCAAAACCCCAATGACATTTTTTTGCAGAAATAGAAAAAAAACCCTTAAAATTGCTATGGAATCAAGGGACTCTGAACTACAAAACCAATCTTGATAAAGAAGAATAAAGTTAGAGGCCTCACACTTCTTAACTGCAAAACATTACAAAGCTACAGTAATAAAATAGTATGGCCCTGGCCTAGACAACACAGAGACCAATAGAGGAAAATAGAGAGCCAGACCTCGAGTATACGGTCAAATGATTTTCAACAAGAGAGCCAAGACCACCCAATGGGGAAAGGTTAGTTTCTCCAACAAAAGATGTTGGAAAAACTGGATATTCACATACAAAAGAATGAAGCCTTACACGATATACAAAAATTAGTTCAAAATGGATTAAAGATTTAAACATCAAGCATTATACCTAAAACCATGAAACTGCTATACGAAAACAAAAGGGAAAAAGCTTCATGACATTGGATTTGGCCATTTCTGAGGCTCAACCAACTGAGCCACCCAGGCGCCCAGAAGCACAGGCAGCAAAAGCAAAAATGGATAAATAGAACTGTTTCAAACTGAAAAACTTTTACACAACAAAGGAAACCATCAACAGAGTGAAAAGGCAGCCCACCTAATGGGAGAAAATAATTGCAAATCACATATCTGATATGGGGTTAATAGCCAGAATATATAAAGAATTCTTGCAACTCAACAACAATAAAATAAAATTTAAAAAAAACCAAGTAACTCATTAAAAAAAAAAAAAAAAAAAAAACGAGCAGAGGACTTGAATAGAGATTTCTCTGAAGAAGATATGCCAACAAACCCATGAAGAGATGCTCAATATCACTAGTCATCAGAGAAATGCAAATGAAAACCGAAATGAGATACACCTTACATCTCATTATGATGGCTACTATCTAAAAAACAGAAAATCACAGTGTTAGTGAGGATGTAGAGGAAATAGAGCACTCCTGCCCTGTTGGTGGGAGTGTACAATGCATAAAGTGTAACCACTATGGAAAACAGTGTGGAGGTTCTTCCAAAAACTAAAAATAGAATTACTGGGGGCTCCTGAATGGCTCAGTCAGTTGATCGGCCAATTCTTGATTTCAGTTCAGATCATGATCTCAGGGTCTTGGGATTGAACTCCGTGTTAGGCTCCATGCTCAGGGGGGAGCCTGCTTAAGATTCTCTCTCTTCCTCTCCCTCTGCCACTGCTCACGCCCTCTCTCTCTCTCAAATAAATAAATCTTAAAAAAAAAATAGGATTACCTTATGATCCAGCAATCCCATTTCTGGGTATATATCCAGAAAATTTGAAAGCAGGATCTCAAAAAGGTATTTGCACATCCAAGTTCATTTCAGCATTATTCACAATAGCCAAGAGGCAGAAACAATCCTAATGTCTACTGATGATGAATGGATAAAGAAAATGTGGTATATTCATACAATGGAATACTATTCTGCCTTTAAAAAGGAAAGAAATCCTGTCACATGCTACAACAAAAATGAACTTTATGGACATTATGCTAAGTAAAATATGCCAAATGCAAAAGGACAAATACTGTATGATTTCATTTATATGAGGTATCTAGAGTAGTCATACTTATAGAAACAGAAAGCAGAATGGTGGTTGCCAGGGGCTGGGAGGAGGGGGAAATGGGGAGTTGTTCAATGAGTATAAAGTTTCAGTTTTGCAAGATAAAAAATTCTAGAGATCACACAACAATGTAAATATAGTAGCATTACTGAACTGTACACTTAAAAACGGTTCAGATGGTGGTTATGTTACGTGCTTTTTACCGCAATTAAATATAAGTGGGTGCATTTAGATATGCACTTACATAAAACCCTATACCTACGTTTTGTGAATCCACCATGATTCCTTAGCAATACTCTTAAATGGGACAGTTTAAGCAAAAATTACTGGAGGTTTGCTGTTTACTTTTTTAACTCAACAAATCAGAATTTTTTTTTTTAAAGATTTTATTTATTTATTTGACAGAGACAGAGACAGCGAGAGCAGGAACACAAGCAGCGGGAGTGGGAGAGGGAGAGCAGGCTTCCCGCTGAGGAGGGAACCCGATGTGGGACTCGATCCCAGGACCCTGGGATCATGACCTGAGCCGAAGGCAGACACTTAACGACTGAGCCACCCAGGCGCCCACAAATCAGAATTTTAATAAATGATAACATTTAATGTCTAGTGCTATGCCTTCAAAATGTATAAACATTTTGTAAAAGACGATTTATCAGACACTGGTAAAAAGAATAATCCATGAGAAACAATACATTCTGACCATGTTTTAATGATAATATTGGCTAATATTCACTGGACGCTGACTCCGTTCCAGGTAGTATTCTTATTTTTATCCCACTGAGTTCTCGCACCAACCCTACGACACGAGCATAACATGGAGGCACTGAGGATTATTGTAATTTGCGCAAGGTCACGCAAGGAGCGGACCCAGGCTTTGAACCCAAGCCAATTGGTACCAGCATGTACTCTTAGCGCCCCAACTCTGCTGCCTGAAACCATACCCTCTGTCCCTTGCTTCCTCTGTGTGTCCATGTGGACGGTCTGATGGGAGCCTGAGTGTAAAGTCACCATACCCCAGACCAGGGGAGCTGAGGACAATGATGAGCTCAAGTTATCACTTCATCACATGGTGTCGTAATCCAGTAAACCCTCCATCTACTGCTGCCCCACCTGCTGCTTCTCTCCTGGTAGTTCCCCGGGGTGCTTGCCTGCGGGACAGGCTGGCCTCACTTCAGATCCCCGAGAAGGCCCAACCCCTCAAGGAAGGCACCTGACCAAAACACGTTCCTGCTGCCTCCGAAGCGGAAGAGCCGCTGGGCATCCATGGGCACCTTTTCCTCTTTGCCTTGAACGTTCCGTCTCATCTGTACGTAGCACGTGTCTCATTACGCAGGCAACTGAGTTCTGTCAACAACAAGGTTCCAGAATGCCGTTCCTATTTGTGTCATTCTGCGAAAGAAGTTCCAGAACTATGTTCCTGCACACAGCCCCACAAAAATAGCAATATGTGTATATACATATGTATATACATGTATAAGTACAAGGTAACGTGTTGTAAATAGAGACGTGGAATAGGCAATCGTGTGTTTAGGGAAAGTGAGAAGTATGTCAGACAGAGCCTGGATTGTGGGGCCAGACTGCTCTTCTGGCTTCACCATTTGCTAGTGAGGGGAAGCTCAGGCGAAATAATCACACACACACACACACACACACACAACACAACACACGCACACACGCACACACGCCCCTAAACAGTCCCTCCCTGACAACAAGATAGTGGCAATGAGGTTGCACAAATCCACAATCGGGACTGGAGGCTTCCATCTGTGAACACCTTGCCCAGAGAAAGGGTCACCCTTTTTCTGACTCCCTTCCAAGATCTTAACCCGAGAGAACCTGACAGTTCTGTCCGCCACTGTCCCTCCCAGGAGCTCAACAAAGCAGCTTGCCCTCCCTGTCTGCCCCGTGGCCCTGTCCCCTCTCCTGGCTGAGGGTTGTGGCGGGCAGACAGGAAAACCGGACCGGAGAATCAGGGGAGAGCCTGTTTGCAGATCAACACCACACAGCTCATGCAAGGGCCCCTTGGAGAAATGGGAAACTGTCAGGAAGGTGGATAGAATAAACCTGGTTTTCCATTATTTTTTCAAATAAATGGAGTCCAGTTTGCTTCAGCTATAATCCAGGCATAACATTTATATGCGAACATAAAATACTACAGAGCCATAAGTAAAACAATATGTGTGTTCCTGAATAATACTTATACCACTTGCCAGGAAGACTATATTTTGACCAAATAAAAGATGACCTAAATTTGACTCAGTGGGATGGGATCTACTACACGATTGCTTCTTGAAAAAAAAGGGATAGAGATAGGGGGATTTCGGGAGGGTGGAAGGAAATAGACAAGGAGAACAAGAGAGAAACAAGATGAAAAGTTATTATGACTCTGACTTGATTTGAAAGCTCCAATTGTACAAAAAATAAAGGGCATTTAATGTTAAATGTGTAGTGTGTCCCTCCCAAATAAAACCCCGTTTTATATCAGACAATCATATTGCAAAGTCCCGAGTGCGCCGACATCAGACGTAAAGAAGTGAGTTTGCTGCAGTAACAAGGAGATAACCATTGTAAACACTCCACTTTATGATCCATTCCCCCATGTTGTCTTTCATTCACACATAGGATCACTTAACACAAATATGTATTGTGGACTGAATATGCAACAGGCTTGCTAGCAGGACAGGAGTCAGCCCTGCCCTAAGGGAGTTCACAATCCTGTGTGGGAAGGGAACTCAGGACTTGGGCCATTTCCATCCAGGATGGGTAGACCCAAGATGGAAGACATCTCAACACAGGAGGCCGGGTACCACTGCAGAGCCATGCACCAGGACTCCCAAGACCACACAAGGGAGGACGCCGAATGAACCAGAGGGACCAACGTGGATAACGCCGGCGCTAGGTTCTTCAAAAGGAGAAGTAAGTAAGTCAGAGAAAACTGGAAGAGAGCAAAGCAGCAAGTCATCATCCAAATCCCTGACAGTAACAGGTAAAGCTACATTTGTACAGCTCTTACACACATTGTTACATTTGAATAATGCACACACTGTTTCCAGATGCTTTGGTAAGCAAATGCATTCATTAGGACTTAGGTACTTCGTGTGGCTGATACAACAAAGATCTGAAGTAAGAGGGGCTTAAGCAGGTAGAATTGTATTCTTTCTCACGTCACAGTCCAGGCTGGAGCCATCCAAAGCTATCTGGCAGCTACCCGCCCGATGACAACAGTCCTTCTGATTTGCTGCTCCACCATCCCTTTGATGTTGTCCTCAGCCATCTGGTCCAAAGTGGAGCACCTCCATATCTCAATTCCAGCTGGAGAGAAGGGCAGGGTAGTGGTTGGGGGAGACAGGGGCAGACAAAGAAGAGGATGCAACATTCCCTTGTATTAACAGTGCTGCCTGGGGGCCCAGGTGGCTCAGTCGGTTAGGCATCTGCCTTGGGCTCAGGTCATGATCTCATGGGTTATGGGACCGAGCCCCGCGACGGGCTCCCTGCTCAGCGGGGAGCCAGCTTCTCCCTCGGCTCTGTTCCTCTCCTCCCCCCACCGACTGTGCTCTCTCTTTCTCTGTCAAAATAAATAAATAAATTCTTAAAAAAAAAAAAAACAAGAGCGCCTGGGTGGCTCAGTCGTTAAGCGTCTGCCTTCAGATCAGGTCATGATCTCAGGGTCCTGGGATCGAGTCCCGCATCGGGCTCCCTGCTCAGTGGGGAGTCTGCTTCTCCCTCTCCCACTCCCCCTGCTTGTATTCGCTCTCTCGCTGTCTCTATCAAATAAATAAATAAAATCTTTTTCAAAATTTTAAAAAAATAAAAATAAAAAAACAGTGCTGCCTGAAACTGCACACATCATTTCTCCCCAAACCCCATTGGTCAGAACTTGGCCACATGACAGTACCTGGCTACAAGGAAGCTGGAACATGGTCTTTATTCAGGACAGCCATGAACACAGCTAAGAAGAAAGGGAGGTGGGTAGGAGATGGAAACTGGCCATCTCTGCCAGGAGGCAGGAACCCTCCCCTTCCTCTCATCCTATCTGAGGCAGCCACAGATTTTAAAGGGCTTCCCAGGAAACCACTGGAGAATTTGATATATCCATATGCACAGGCACACACACAAATGTAATACATAGTTAGTCATAAGTTTTTCATTTAAGAAAAAAAAAAGATAAAGACTATGGAACCTTACATCAGAAGATACTGTAGATGAGACCCAAGACTGTGGCCAAGAGGTTGGAGCAGGCTCCCTCCATAGACATATACCTAAGAGAACACGCAGAGTCTAGGAATCACATGAAGAGGTGGGTGGGCCCCCCCCATCGCCCCTCTCCTGACTCCTTCCCCTGCAACATTCCTTCCCCTTATTACCACCTGTCTCATTGAACCAAAACATGACCAAATGCATCGCCCTGGTAATGAGAGCATGCATGATCATGTTAGGATGTGCAAGCAATGGTAGAGCTAAAAGTACTTTATTTACTATTAGGGCCAAAAGAACCAGTCTACTCCCAGCTCTATGATCAATGAGTTAAATGAACTTGAGCAAGGTATGTAAGCTCATTTGTGCATCAATTTCCTCAATAACAAATGGAGATCGAAAGACCTGCCATAGCTTCTTCATAGGCTTCTAGAAGGAGCCAGCAAAATGGAATGTGTGTATTTTCTATTGCTGCATAACAAGACACCATAATTTTCTGGCTTAAAACATCATCCATTTATAATCCCATCATTTCTAGAGGCCAGAAGTCTGGACACAGAGTAACTAGATCCTCTACTCAGGGTCTCACTGGGCTGAAATTGAGGTGTCAGCTAGGGCTGCGTTCTCATCTAGGGCTTGGTTCTCTTCCAAGCTCACAGGTTATTAGCAGTAATTCATTTCCTTGTGAGTGTAGGACTAAGGTCCCTATTTTCCTCCCAGCTGTCAGCCCAGGACCACTGTCAGGCACTGGAGGTTGTCCACAATTCCTTGCCATGAGGCCCCGTTGGCCGGCATCAATGTCATGGGCAGGGGTGGGGGGTGGAGGGTCAGAACAGGGATGTTTGTTTCTTCCTCTTCTACAACTAGCCAGAAAGAAGTCTGCTTTAAAAGGACTTGTATAAGGGGCGCCTGGGTGGCTCAGATGGTTAAGCGTCTGCCTTCAGCTCAGGTCATGATCCCAGGGTCCTGGGATCGAGTCCCGCATCGGGCTCCCTGCTCCTTGGGAGCCTGCTTCTCCCTCTGCCTCTCTCTCTCTCTCTCTCTCTGTCTCTCATGAATAAATAAATAAAATCTTTAAAAAAAAAAAAAGGACTTGTATAATTAGGTCAGTCCCCCTGGAAACCTCCCTATCTTAAAGTCAACTGATATGGCACCTTAGTTATCTGCAAAATCTTTTCACAGGATTACCTAGACTAGTGTTTGAGTGAATAATTGGGAAATGGTGTGTATATACCAAGGGCCAAAATCTTAGAGAGCTGTCCTAAGATTGTGCCCTTTGGCCCTGAAAGATTCACATCCTTCCCAATTGCAAATGACATTCACACCCCACCAAGGTTCCAAAGGGTCTCAACCCACTAAATCATTAGTGGTTTTTTAATAAAAGCAAACCTTGGGGGTGTCTGGGTGACTCAGTCAGTTAAGCATCTGCCTTCGGCTCTGGTCACGATCTCAGCGTCCTGGGAATGAGCCCTGGGTTGGGCTCCCTGCTAAGCGGGAAGTCTGCTTCTCCCTCTCCTTCTGTCCCTCCCCCCACTGGTGCTTGCTCTCTCTCTCTGTCTCTCAAACAAGTTAAGAGAAATCTTTAAAAAAGAAGAAGAAGAAGAAGTAAATCTTGTTTCTTTGTGGATCTAAGTATTCAGCTACAGCTTTCTTGCATTTTCCAAGCTGACATCACATACCCTGCGTGCTTGACTCCTTTCCGTAATGCAAGCATTCTTGCTATACTTCTTATTCCTACATCTGGTTTTCTCCAAGGATGCTGCAAGGTAGCTCCTCATTCTCTCTACTTTTCCTAAGTTGAGTGTGTTCCAAGTGATATTCTTCTGTTGGCATCTGTTTAAACTGGCTGGGATAACAGACTTTGCTATCTGTTTTTTTTTCCTTCCTCTGGCATGCTTTCCATTCACCAGGAAGCAAATATGGTATCATGGCAAGAGTAAGGACTTAGGAGTCAGGCAAATGTAGATTCAGATTTTCTCTCCAACACTTTTTTTTTTAAGTAAGCTTTAAGTCCAACGTGGGGCTTGAGCTCACAACCCCAAGATCAAGAGTCACATGCTCCACAAACTGAGCAGACAGGCACCCCTCTCCAACACTTTTTAACTGAATGTTACTTAGCCTCTCTGAATCCCAACTTCCTCCTCTATACATTTGGGATGCTACCTACCACACAGGGCTGTGGGGAGAATTAAGTGACACGATATTCATGAGATTAAGTGATACAACAGGGGTGCCTGGGTGGCTCAGTTGGTTAAGCATCCAACTCTTGGTTTCAGCTTAGGGTATGATCTCAAGGTCATGAGATCGAGCCCCATGTCACTCTGTGCTCAGCACGGAGTCTACTTGAGATTCTCTCTCCTTCTCCTTCTGCTCCTCCCTCAACTCTCTCTCTCAAGTAAATAAATAAATAAATCTTCTTTAAAAAATGATACAACAGGGGCGCCTGGGTGGCTCAGTTGGTTAAGCGACTGCCTTCGGCTCAGGTCATGATCCTGGAGTCCCGGGATCGAGTCCCACATCGGGCTCCCTGCTCAGTGGGGAGTCTGCTTCTCCCTCTGACCCTCCCCCCTCTCATGCTCTCTCTCTCTATCTCATTCTCTCTCTCTCTATCTCATTCTCTCTCTCAAATAAATAAATAAAATCTTTAAAAAATAAAATAAAATAGAAAATGATACAACAATTGTAGCATATAGCAGCTGTGAATTCCAGACCCTTCCACTCTTTCCCCTCTCCTACCTCACATCTTTACCTTCCTCCCTTCTATCCGCATCACAGAGCCTTGTCATTTCATCCAACCGTATTCCAACATGGTAAGTGGGTTTTGATAACAACCAATCATTTCCATGCCGGGCTATTATGGTGACAATGCTGTCCACTCATTGTCCTGACACCAGTTTTTGTAGTTCGCTTTCAAAATGTGCTTGGACTGTGTTCTTGCATACTGTTACGACGCTCGAACAATTTATCTTCCTTTGAAAAAGGAGTCTGGTCTTGAAAGTGTTCCAGGTCTATCCCTTATAGAGATGCTTAGGATAAAAGAAGGATTAATGGTCAAAAGTAACTTAACTAAGGAACTGAGGTTGCCCAGAGGGAAATGTTAAGGACTGCCAGGCACAAGCAAGCACTTTCTGGCAAAGTCCAGAAAGTGCTGAAATAAAAGGGTTAGGAGTCATTTACTTAAAGAAAGGTCTCCAAGGCAAAATATTGGGAGTCTGGTTCAGCCATCACAATGAGCTATGATATGTATAAGACAGGGATTTAACATGGGAATGAGTGCCGAAAGCATGATTCCAACTTGGTGATTTTTACAAACATGATGTTGGTCACATCAGAAAGGTTTCTGAAGCAAGTCTCCTTGGGGTGCCTGGGTAGCTCAGTCGGTTAAGTGTCTGCCTTCAGCTCAGCTCATGATCTCAGGGTCTTGGGATCGAGCCCCACGTCGGGGTCCCTGCTTATCAGGGAGTCTACTTCTCCCTCTGCCCCTCACCCTGCTCGTGCTCTCTCTCAAATAAATAAATAAAATCTTTTTTAAAAAAAGAAGCAAGTCTCCTTAACACTTCTAGGTTCAAACAAACAGCAGAACATGGACACAAACACCATTTCTGGAAAAAAAAAAAGACTAGAATGGTCAACTGGGGGTCTCCAAATCCCCCCCTCCATAGCTCAGGTGCCTTCTTCATCATGCTGCTATTAACAAGGATATAGAGGAAAGGATCGTACTTGCACTAAGTCCTAAAGGTTAAGGCAGAGAGAATTCATCAGCTCCGGGGGGTCATGCCAACGTGCCTTCAGTAAAAAGGCCAATCTATAAATCATTAGGATGATACAAGAAAGCTACTGTATTTGTTCAGTTTTGTAGGCAGAAAGCTTGCATTTGCATTTGCCAAATACTTTACAACCATTTTTTCTGGGAGGTCACTGAACAACCTATCTCCATTCTGCAAGTAAGGAAGCAATGAGCCATGGAGGCTCTTTGGAAGTCAGTAGCAGGCTAATGTGAGAAGCCTCCACCCAGCTCTCCCATCAATGCTCCTTCTAGTGAACCACTTTGCCTGGTAGCACGAATGCTCTTAATCTGACATAAACCAAGGGCATAAATTTAAAATCTGCACCGAAGCAAAACTGACCTCAGTGAATTACAACTTGGACCTTCCTTTGCTTCCCACTGTATCACAGGACTATATAACTGACATCAAGTGTGTCAGTCAGGGTACCCTCACAGTTGCTGTAACAAGGGGGCCCAACAAACAGTGGTGTAAACAAAGACAGAATGTTGCTTTTTGTTGCATGTGGTAACAGTCTAGAGTTAGTTAGAGCAGCTCTGCTATCCTCAATATGTGGTTTCCTCCTTGTGATGAGAAGTGTCTCTGTCAGTACCACCTTCCCAACCAGTGGGAAAGGAATGGAAAATGGGGCACAATACCAAAGTGGTACCCCCTCACTTTCTCTCACACCCCATTGGCCAGAACAGCCACTCGGCAGTACCACACTGCAAGGGGGTGCTGGAAAATGTAGTCCGCTCAGGTAGCTTAATGCCCAGCAAAAACTTGGGAGTTGTGGAAGGAAGAGAAGAATGAATATTGGCAGAGAAGTAGTGGTCATTGTCTCACTACACTTCAGAGACCAAGCTTTACAATTCTCAGACCTAGTGTTTTGTCTCCTCTGCCCTAGTTAGGGAAAACTTTACAGAGGAATGTCAACCCTGAATTGAGTGAGAAGGACTCTGGTATAAGGAGAGAGGCCTGATAGCAGGACCCAGATGAGCTGAGTTCTGGTAACTACTCTGTCATATATTAGCTAGGAGATCTCGGGCAAGTCATTTAAATCCTGAGTCTCAGCTCCCTCACCTATAAAATTAAAAATGGGGCCAGGTGATATCTGAGGTCACCTCTAGACTTTACACTTGATGATGTCAGAGTAGACAATATGACAGGGTAGACCATGTAATATAACATATATCCTCAAGTTGACCAACAAATGACCAGAACTCACATCATGACAAGTTTTTGGTATTAAATGGAATATACAAAATGGGTCCACTTTATAAAAATCATTGCACGATTTAGTACGTAAATGAGTCTCACGTGTTCATAAAGTTTTAATCTTATAGAAATATTTACCAATTCTACTTATAAGTTTAAAGATATAGAGATCCATTTTTCCTATACAAATTTCCAGCTACCGTCAATAAAGAAATGGGAATATCTGTGTAATTCTAATGGATCGCCATCCAATTTCAGATATAAGCATAAATTACCACAAATACCTCACCAAAGGTCAACACAAAGCATATTAAGTACTTTAGGCTGCACTGATCTTCATGGTTAGTTCAAATATGTTTTACATATACTTTCCTCAGTTATGTTCATATAAATATCTCCCATTAGTGTGGAAGGTATGGAAGTCTGGCTTCTGGAAATAGGAGATAACTGAGCCAGAATTCCCTATAGAGCCTGCTGAACATTTTAAAAATAAATACTCTTACCCATCAACAATCGTCATCCCTTGAATGCCATTCAAAGCTAATTTTATTGAATACAATGGATGATGAAGCTGATGGTGGTAAGATGTGCCCAACAAAGCTGCTGTTTTTGTATAAATAGTAAAATGGCTCTGAACGATTTCTGACTGCAAAATTAATGGAAGTATTATGTTGCCTTCCAAAGTGACTACTTTGGAAGGCAAAAGCATATATATGTTGTTCTGTCTAATTTGATTACTTATAAATCCTGTTGCTTTAGAATTAGATAATTACATGTTGTAGGAAAAGAGTGCTTCTCAAGGGCTGGCCCATTTGCTAACCACTTTTATGTGGATTTATCATCTCAACTTCATGAAGGTTGAAAAGGTCTGTCTCCACCCACTCTGGCAGAATCTGAAAGTTGCCTACCCAACATCCACCTCCCTTTCTTCCTTAGAAGAAAGCCCCTATGTTATGTGAAACTTCACATGCCCAATGAAAGCACTAATTTACCAGCTTACCTTGCAATTAGCAGCGGCCAATGGGATGAAAAACAGAAGTTGGTAAGTGAAGCTTGCAGAAAGGAAGGGGGACAGGTTGATGGCATGTACCCCTTTGTCCTTTTCCATTTCTCCCTCGGTCAGGAATTTGGGTGAGATGGCTGGAGCACCAACTTTCATCCTGTCATTTATGTATGGGAACCACAGATTAAAGATGGTAGAGGATGAAGATGAAAGAAACCTAGGTCTCTGGTAAAATCATGGAGCTATCATCCTAGCCTATGCCTGTCTACCACCAGACTTATTTTATACAAGAGAAAGATAAACTCATAGGTGACTATGACACTATTATTTGGGATGTTTTGGTTTGTACCCTTGAACCTAATCCTAACTGATATACCTTTACTCATTCTTACATATAAGAGAATTGAGGCTGAGGGTAGCTTGTCTAAAGCCCAACAGCTAGGCAAATAGAGGTCCAGAATTCAAATCACGTAATTTGACTTCAGAAACTCATACTTCTCAGGACCCACATAGGCTTTAGTTTACCGATTAAGAAAGAAAGACACAATGTTTGTCCATTCGCTTTTATTTAGCTCCCACACAATGCTATAAAATCACATAAGTGACAGAAAGTAGACTCCCTATTAATCCACTGCACTAAGACTATGGATTGCTGAATAATGAAGCATATAATTTATCTGCTGCATAAGTTAATGAAACTGATGTAAAGAACAGCACTTAGGGCGCCTGGGTGGCTCAGTTGGTTGGGCGACTGCCTTTGGCTCAGGTCATGATCCTGGAGTCCCGGGATCGAGTCCCGCATCAGGCTCCCTGCTCGGCGGGGAGTCTGCTTCTCCCTCCGACCCTCCTCCCTCTCATGCTCTCTGTCTCTCATTCTCTCTCTCTCAAATAAATAAATAAAATCTTTTAAAAAAAAAAAAAAGAACAGCACTTAATGATGAAAGTCAACTCTCCTCCCATACCAGGGTTCAAAATGACTTTTCAGGAGGCAACTCCAACCCAGCTAGCCCCTATGTCCCCCTCCAAAGGAATGCATGACTATGCACAAAGCCTTTTTACCAATCCGGGTCACATCCAGTCTCATGTATGGTTTCTTTTCTTCCTTTTTTTTTTTTGAAGATTATTTATATATTTGAGAAAGAGCAAGAGAGAGAGAGCATGAGCAGGGAGAGGGGCAGAGGGAGAAGGAGAGGCAGACTCCCTGCTGAATGAGGAGCCCGACATGGGGCTCGATCCCAGGACCCCGGGATCATGACCTGAGCTGAAGGCAGACGCTTAGTGACTGAGCCACCCAGGCATTCCCTCATGGATGGTTTCAATGCCCAAGTGAAATGAAGTTCTACAGGATCTACCATAATTCATTATACTGATGAGCATGAACCCCATTAAAATTAAGGTGCATAATTGCACAGGAAAAGTGGCCATACTGCAATGTGAACCATTCTCTCTCCAGAAGAAGTGATAATTGACATAGGCCACCACCTAATCACCAAAGTTCGCAGCTCCTGTCAGGCAGCCCTCTCCCCAGAGCTGTCTCAGTCCAGGTTCTGGCAACCACTCCTGTATCTCACTCTTCCCATCCCAGGAGTCACAGAAGCTCCCCACAGGTTATCTACCCTGGCATACTGCACTGTCCCTAAGAGTTCCCCTTCATCTTATCCTGCAATTCCTTTACAAAACTATCCTTACGTGACCCAGTTGGAACATGCCTTTCTTTTCCTGCCTGGGCTCCCCAATAACTTTTGAGCAGGTGCAAATAGGTATATGGAAGTCCTGAGTGCCCTTGGAATGACAGTAATGTGACTTGCAGGAGTTCCAGCAGAACCCTCACCCCCCACATGGCAGGACTAGCCACTCAACTTCTCTGCACCTTGACCTTCCCCTTGATGAAACGAAGGGCCTAGATGGTCCCCAGGATCTGCCTAGATATAACATCGTCCCAGGGATCTCCTCCATCTTCCCTGACCTTCCCCCCTCCATTCCCTGTTACTACTTCTTCTCCTTCCATGCACACTCCATTCCCATCATCCATACCACACAAATCCCAAGTGTCAGCTCAACTGATGATCAAGAATAAAGGACAAGGGCGTCTGGGTGGCTCAGTTGGTTGAGCAACTGACTCTTGGTTGAGCATCAGTTTATGATCTCAGAGTCAAGGGATCAAGCCCTGGGCCAGGCTTCGTGCTCAGCAGGGAGTCTGCTTGGGGATTTCTTTCCTCCCTCTGCCCCTCTCCCCTGCTGGCTCCCGCTCTCTCCAAAATAAATAAGTAAATCTTAAAAAAATAAAACAGAATAAAGGACAATAAAGTTAGAAAGGAAATAAAGAAATCATTTATTTCTTCTCTCCCCATGCATCTTAATCTTAGAACCACTGCAAAATCAGACTCACTAAATTCCATTTAAAATCTTAATATGGATTTAAAACTATTTGGCAATGTGGTGACTGGCATACATTACAACTTCATAGTTAAACAGCTCGGGTTAAAATTGCCTTTGAATATTGATGTGCCCAAGGTTAAGGAATTATAAGTAGGTCCTCGGTCAGCTAATTCTAAAACAATCCACCCCGGACTTCTGTTAGCATTTAATCATTGCAAAACGGCAACAAATGCAGAACAATGTTGGAATCTGGTGTCCAGAAAAGAATTCAGCCAATTTATTATTGTCAAGCACTTATGCAACTCGAGCCTTGGAAAAAACAGAGCTCTGAGCCATCTTCCATTTCCAATTGTGTAAACCACAAAATCAGCAGCTCCCAAGAGTATCCATAAATGTAATCCCCAATTTTCCAACTTAAAGTTGGGGGTATACTTCAATCACACAGGTAAGGCTGATTCTCAGACTGGGATGGAAATGGGCACAGGGTAGTCTAGGGTCAGACCTTGCTCTGCAACCTTCTGCTCATGGGAACTGGGGCAAGTTTCAGGAGTTCTGAGCCTCAGTGTCCTCACTCATAAAGTAAGGAGAAAAATGCATATCTAATCCAACAATCCCACTTCTGGGCATATACTCAAAAGAACTGAAAGTAGGTCTCGAACATATGGATACCCATGATCATAGCAGCACTATTCACAATAGCTAAGAGGTGGAAGCACCCAAAGGTCCATCAATGGATGAATGGATGAGCAAAATGTGGTGTGGCGGTATAATGGAATATAACTCAGCCTTAAAAAGGAAGGAAATCCTGTCACGTGCTATAGGATGAAACTTGAGGACATTATGCTAAGTGAAACAAGGCAGTCACAAAGGACAAACAGTGGAATGGCTAAGTGGCTTGGTTGGTTAAACATCTGCCTTCGGCTCAGGTCATGATCCCAGAGTCCTGGGATCGAGTCCCACATCAGGCTCCCTGCTCAATGGGGAACCTGATTCTCCTTCTGCCTGCAGCTCCCCCTGCTTGTGTGCTCTCTCTCTCACACATACACGTTAAAAAAAAAAAAATAGAACAAATAATGTATGACTCTACTTTTATGAGGTACCTAGAATAGTCAAATTCATAGAGTTGAAGAGTAGAGTAGTGGTTGCCAAGGACTGGGGGGTGGGGGGAGGAGGAAAAGTTTTGCAAGAAGAAAAAGTTCTGGAGATCTGTTTCACAATATAAATACACTTAACACTACTGAACTGTGCATTTAGAAATGGTCAAAATGGTAAATTTTATGTTATGTAGTTTCTACCAGGGTAGAAAAAAATGCTCACTTCATTTAATCTTTGAGAGAATTAAATGATAAAAGTAAAAATGCCCGGCACACAGGTGATGCTCAATAAATGTGATGTCTTCTCCTTCCTCCACCTCACTGGAGTGGCTTGTAAATTATTTAAAACCTTAAAGAGAACCCCAGCACCCAAAACATATGGATATGGGTAGGAAAGGGAGTCAAACTCCATCTCAATTTCCTGCCTCCCCCCCTTTCCTCTTTCAATTCTTTGAGCCCAGGCCAGGTCACTCTCCAAAACAAAGCCTCAGGCAAACAACTCTGGACAGTCTGCCACCCACTTAGAACATGTTTGGCATCTGTCACCTAATACCCCAGACCTCATCTCTGGGACCCCTGGAGCATACCCCAGGAGTTTCCTCTCTTTCATCTAGAGACAGAGGCCCTGAGACGTTCCTTCTCTGCTCTTCATATATTTTGAAAAAGTAGCAGTCTATTCATTCAGTCCTGCAAGTAATAGCAGGTGCCCTCACCATGCCAGGCAGGGTTCTAGGCACTTGGGGTACAGCAGTAAACAAAAGAAATGAGGTACTTCCTTTCGCAATGCTTGTCTTCTATTAGCCTTCTTTCAGGGCTCATACAATTTATCAATTCTCATCTCTGTGCCTCTGACCATACTGCCTGAAAGTTCCTCCTTGCCTCTCCTTCCCATTCAAATAGTAACCCATCTGTTTAGGGTCCAGCTCAAGTCCGAGCTCCTCCTTACTGTTCTTCAAGTTCCTCTGATCTTGCTCTGAGTTTTCCTTTCCCTAACAGTCCTGGTACCTGGAGCCTACCCCACATCATTCAGTGCTAAGTTACACTGCTTTCTTCTTTCTTTTTTCTTTAAAAAAAAAATTTTTTAAGTAGGTTGCACACCCAACGTGGGGCTTGAACTCACAACCCTGAGATCAAGAGTTGCATGCTCCACCCACTGAGCCAGCCACACTGCTTTTTTTAAATGCAGATTGAGATTTAATCTTGTTTCCTAGCTGGATTACGGCCCCCTATTGGTCAAGGCCATCTTCATTTGTCCCCTCACCCCCTCCCACCTCATAGGACCTAGCACATAGTATTTGCCCAAGAATCACACTCCTTAGCTTCTTGAATCTTTGGGTGTGATGTGAAACATGTCTTCTTCGTGCCAGGGTGGTACAGCAATCTGTTCACTGGAGCTGTGTCTATAAATTCCTGCTTTCTTAAAAGTATATCTAATTCAATATGCCAAAATAACTTCTATTGGAAGTATAATTTATGGGATACGGTTAAATATACATGTTTAAAAGAACATCTGTATTGAATTTTCCCCCAAAAAATCCAATGAATATTTTATACTTAATCAGTGGCACTGTCAACTGATTTTTTTTTTTTTTAAGCTTTTATATGTCTAGTACTATGTGTAGGAAAGGAAAAATTTCCTCTACCCTCTTAGGTTCTGTGCCTGGGACCTAAAAATTAAACTGACAAAAGACAGATTAACAAAAGAAAAGGTTTGTTTTATATGCACACAGGAGGTCCCACAGAAAAGAAATGGAAATTTCAAAGGAGCAGTTAGCCCTGGACACTTACACACCATTTTAACAAGGACAATAAATTGTGGAGAAGTAATTACACAAGAGAAGGATGGACAAATTGGAGCTTCTAGGGGTGGTAAATTGTGGGAAGGTAAATATATAGTGGAAACTACTGGAAGATAAGAATTATTTAGTAAGGTTTGTTATGCAGACTCAAGTAGTGCCTTCTCCAATGATGAGAATCTTCTCTAGTGACTGAGAGTCATTGTCCTCTTGCAAATACGGGAGGAGACACCCTTACAAATGAAAATGTATGTTACATTTACAAAGCAAAATTTATACCCAGCTTTGAGACAGAAAGGGGAAGAGAGTTAATTGCCTTCAACTCAAAATAATCTTTATGCCAAAGTAGCAATATTGTGGGATGGCATACTTTGGGATGAGGGGAACTGGGAGTGACAGAAGATTAGGCAAGACAACAGGTTTGTCAACAGATTTAGGAAATGTTCACATAACTGCATGGAGCATTGTAAACCAGGGGCGCCTGGGTGGCTCAGTCGGTTGAGCATCTGACTCTTGATTTCGGCTCAGGTCATGATCTTAGAGTCGTGAGATTAAGCCTCGTGTCAGGCTCCACACTGGATGTGGAGCCTGCTTAAGATTCTTTCTCTCCCTCTGCCCACCCCACCTCCCTACCTATCCCCCCACCCCTGTGCTCTCTCTCTCTCTCTCTCTCTTAAAAAAATAATAATAAAAGGAGTTGTAAACCATTATTTAAAACTAACTTCCTTCAATTCTTGAAGTTTAGTTTGAATGCATATTTATTTTTTTGTTCTGAGTCTTTTTGAGGAGGAGGCAAAAAGAACAACTTGACCCATAGTGGTAATGATGCATAACAGCAAAAAAATAACTCCAAGGAAACACCTCAGGCATGAATATCTATGTGCAATTATGCAATAAACAATCTTCCATTATCTATGGAAGATACAAACTATATATCTTCAACAAAACAAGAAATTACAAAATCAATAATAATATTGTCACTTTGAGTAATGTTTCACTACCTAATTCTAGAAAAGAAGAAGTAAATGTGCCCTTACCTTTTGACATCCTCCCTTTCAATGTAGGACGTAGAGAACACTAGGCTGAGAATCAAGACTTATTTTCTACATCAGTGTTGTCCAATAGGAACATATACTGGGAACCATATACGTAATTTTCAATTTTCTGGTAGCTGCAATAAAATAAAAAGAAACAGATTAAACTAATTTTAGCCCATTGTATCCAAAATTCATCATTTCTGCATGTAGTGAGTATAATTATTGAGATATTTTCTATCTTTTTCATGCATGGAGAAAAAGATTTTTCAAAATCCAAGTATATTTATATTCACAGCACATCCCAATTAGGACTAGC
This sequence comes from Mirounga angustirostris, assembly GCF_029215605.1. Classification (NCBI taxonomy): domain Eukaryota; kingdom Metazoa; phylum Chordata; class Mammalia; order Carnivora; family Phocidae; genus Mirounga; species Mirounga angustirostris. The sequence continues at coordinate 12,915,349 of NW_026991716.1, read as the reverse complement.
GCCATTTCAAGTGCTCAGTAGCCACATGTGTCTGGGGGCTACTGAACTAAACAGCTCTGCTCTAGATTCTGACCTTTGGGGAACCAGCTACACAACCTTGGATTTAACCTCCCTGTTCCTAAGTTCCCTCCCCTTTAAATTGAGGGGCAGAAATAATCACTCCAAGTTCTTTCTAGTTGAAATTCTATTGTGTCCATAACTTGCATACCAGAGGAAAGACAACCATTCCCCCAATTTCAAATGTAGTCCATGATATTTATTTATGTAAAATTAGTACATGCCCATTGTAGAAAATTTGAAAAATACAAAAAACTCTAAAAACAAAATAAAACAGGGTTTCCTAGCTAGCTCACTCAGTAGAGCATGGGATTCTTGAGTTTTTTTGTTTTTTTTTTTTTAGATTTATTCATTGACAGAGATAGAGGGAAAGAGGGAACACAAGCAGGGGGAGTGGGAGAGGGAGAAGCAGGCTTCCTGCTGAGCAGGGAGCCCCGACGTGGGGCTCGATTCCAGGACCCTGGAATCATGACCCGAGCCGAAGGCAGACACCTAATGACTGAGCCACCCAGGTGCCCCGAGCATGGGATTCTTGATCTCAGGGTTGTGAGTTCAAGCCTCACTTTGGGTAGAGAGATTACTTAAACATAAAATCATTAAAAATAAATAAATAAAACAATCTACAATCTACCCAAGCATATCTACTATTAATACTTTGATTAGTTTCCTTCCTGATTTTTTTTTTAGCTCAAGGATCAGTTGAAACTTTGGGAAGCACTTAATACATTACTATATCCTCCCTTACATATACGAGGGATTTCAAAACAATAAAATTCATGCAATTTAGTTCCCCCCCAAAAGAAGACAGTTCTATATTATGTATGCTTTTTTTTCTGTTACTTTTTTTTATTGAGATAAAATCGGCATAGAACATACAATTGACATAACATATAACCTTGTTGTATGTTATGTTACATGCTTAACATAACAGGTTGTGTGTTAGGTTACACGAGTAACAATATTACAGCATAATGATTTTATACATATATGTATGGCAAAATGATTTCCACAAGTCTAACTAGCATCCATCACCACACACAGCTACAATTTTTTTCTTGTGATGAGAACTTTTAAGATCTACTCCCTTAAGCGACTTTCACATATAGAATTCGGTATCATTAACTAGGGTCACCACGCTCTCCACGACATCCCCAGGACCTTTTATCTTACAACTGGGAGTTCGGACCTTTTGACCACCTTCACCCACGATATCCATGTGTATATCTTGTAACATGAAAAGCATCCAAATGATTTTCTTTCAAAATCAGTTCATTATAGGGATCTTTCTCTTCTCTCTCTTGTCCTTATTGCTGCCTTCTGTTTATTCCCATGACGTGTTTATCTTGGGAGTCTTTAGTTTCTGTCCATTTTCTCTCCTCACTCCCCATCTGTATTCAGGGTCACCCGTTTCGGCCTGCCTACTCGGGGGGGGGGGGGGGGCAAGACTTACTACAGCTGCTGGTCAGGCCTCAAAGGCCAGGCTCTCCCGGGGACGATTTCCTCGGCAGGGCCTGAGTCTCTCGTTAGGATAGAGTAACCAGGCCATCCACCACCCCGCTCAGCTTGGCTATTAAGGGTTGCAATTATTTCGGATGTCACCTCAGGGCAACGGCAAAATTTTACTTTGAATTGCTTCCGCCAACCTTTCTGAAGTTTCTTTTCTAACCCAGCAATTAGTCAAAACGAAGGCACTAAAATAACTATTGAATCGTTCGGGTATTTGTGGGAGAGGTTTGGATTTTTGAGAGGGTTGAGAGGAAAATTGGGTTTTACACCCTCTAAGACGCCAACCTTCCTTTTTCTTTCTTTTTCCATTTCTAATTCCTTTTGTTCTTTCAGAGGGAGAGGGGTGTGTGTGTGTGTGTGTGTGTGTGTGTCTGTGTGTGTTCTTAATTGTCAAAAGTGCTCAGCCGGAAGAAGACAGGAAATGGAATTAAAGGTGAAATGAGTAGCCACCCGGCAGCAGGTCGCGTGTAGAGAGGCCCTGTATCTTTTCACATCCTAAACGTGGGCCCAGCGCCACTCCGGCAGCCCCCACCAGGACACCCCCCCCCCGCTCTTTGATATGCTAATCGCAGCTGTGGGTTGGTTCGGGCTGGCAAGAGAGCAGAGGTTTTCGGATGGCTGACACGTTACAAAGCTGCAAACTTCAAAGCCCAGTTTAAAAGGTTCTGTTCTCATCCAGCAAAATAAGTTTGCTTTTTACAATGCCGAAGAGAAAATCCCAACAAATTAGAGTGGAATCTTAAACAATGAAACAGGCCCAACTCAGAAATAAGGAACCAATCAATGCTATCAACATGGCTTCTATCTGTCCTTAGGATTAATCATTTCCAGATGATAGCATGCATCTGATTAGGTTTCTCTGGTGGCTCTCCCCTCCATCAGGCCCTGAGAAATGGGGAACGAGCAGGAGGCTCCGAGGCTGGAGTCTGACATGTGGACCCATCAGCAGGTAACACTGGGCTTTGAATGGGGCCCAGGTGGTTTCTGACAAAAAGGACATCAGCAGAGGGTAGGACTCCAAGAAATGCAACTCCTGTCTTTTAGAAACACACATGTAATTTCCCAGTGTCTCCTAGTTTTTTCAACTTCTGACAAAAATGGAGCTACCTCACCAGGGTGGGCCCTGTATGTTTGTAGAATGCCTAATATCACACCCAACCTACAATTCTACCATTTTTTAAACTTAGCTTTTTGGTTCTTGAAGACAGCTGTAGTCTTTGTCTTAGTCTCCTTGAACTGCCATAACAAAATATCATAGACGGGGGAGGGGGGCTTAAACAACAGAAATTTATTTTCTCAGTTTTGGAGGCTGGAAATCCTAGATCAAGGTGTCCACAGGGTTGGTGTTTGATGAGAGCTTTCCCTCTGGGCTGTAGGCAGCCACCATCTTGGGAACACACCCTTAAGGTCTCATTTAACCCAGGTCTCATTTAACCTTTATTACCTCCTTACAAACCCTATCTCCAAATACGGTCCTATTGGGGGTGAGGGCTTAAAGGATGCACCATCCCAAAATAGACCACGTTAGCATAAGGATTATATTGAGCTAAAGTCCACTGGGAATCAACAAATGCGGAAAGCAGCTTTCTCAGATCTTCCCTTATCTGACTGAAAAGCAGCAAGTTCTGTGAAATAAGGTTGCCATAAATTTCCTCTTCAGGGTGAATTGACTCCCAGAAGGGAAAACCCCAAATCCCTTCTCCGTGGGAGGTCAACGGCCCTGAAGGAGAGGGAAAGAACACTCGCTTATAGATGAACATTATCACAAACTTTCTTAATTCTCATTTGTTCTCTTAAAAACCCACTTGTCACTCCTAAAGAAATCTATTTGTTCTTTCCATAAAAGCCTTTTCTTCCCCCACTCCCTTTCCCCTACTAAATTAGGGATATAAACCTCAAACTTTAACCATTTAACCAACCAGCTACTCCTTTTGTTAGATCCGTATGCCTGCAACGAAAGCTTTTCCGTCAGTCTGTCTTTTGTCAGCTTACTTCGAAGGCCCCATTTTGCAGAACCAAAGAGAGTAGAGGAAAATTTTTTTCTCCCCTACAGGCTTCAATTTATGAATTTGGGTTGGGAGTCGGGTGTGGGGGTAGGCAGAGACACGATTCAGTCCGTAGCAGTCTTCAAGCTTCCTCGGTTAACCAAAACCCTTGCACTACCTTTGAAGAATGAACAAGGCAAGCTAGGGACAGAGTTGTGTCCACAACGAGAGAAGGGGAAGGGTGGGGGCTGATGAACAGTGACCAAGATGGCAGCATGCCTCACTTCCTCCCTCACAGTTTTACCTGGGGTCTCCACCACCTCCAACCTTATTAGCTTTCCATTTTGATCTTGAAAGGACTGTCTTTTCCATGGGTCAATGCATATTTGTGTGAGCCTGCGTGAGTTAGGGAGTGGTAGCAAAGGTTGAGAAAAGGTTGTCACAGCTTTGAAGGGTAGCAGATGGGCAACCCCAAAATCTGTTTCTTGGGTGTAGGATTGTTTTGAGATGATAATTCCTGAGAAACTGCAGGAGAATCTCTGAAAACGGAGTGGAATTTAGCCTTTTGTAAGGGACATTTACATTTACAAAGGAATTCCTCATTTGTAAGTGTCTTCCTCCCTTTGCCAGGAAGAGAAGGAGGACTCTCAATCACCAATAAACTCTTATCAATGGAGAAGACTCAGACTTAATCTGCATAACAACCTTCTCCTTCCTTGTTTACCTTGCTTTTCCGTGTAACCTCCCTCAACTGGCCTCCTCATCCCCCCAGCATCTTTCTTTTGTCTTTAGCTGAAGATTGTATTTAAGGTGGTGAGTTGGGGGCCATTTCAGGGAATTTTATTAAATTTTCCTGGGTATCTTCTAGGGATACATGTTTTTAATTTGTTTGCTTTTCCTATCGTTCATCTTTTATTGCAGGGGATCTCAGCCACAGAACCTTCTAGGCTACCCATCGAAGGTAGAAGGAAAATTCTTTTTCCTTCCCTACAGTTTGAACTTAAACCTTAATTTAAGCCGTGTTCTTCCCAGTATTCAACCCATCTGGTGGTCCCGCGCGGGGCAGCCCTGCCAGGAGTCTATTTGGGGGAGGTCTGGTACTTCATCCCCAGGCACTGCCTCCTGGTCCCCATCTCCAGATAACTCTCAAACCTAGTCCTCGAGGACTTCTGCCCAAGTCACAGGAAGAGAAGTTAAGAATGAGAAAACAAAAGACCTTTTTACTAAATTCTCAGCGACCCTGGGAACCCTGTTTGGGGATAAGAGTATCATACAGGTGGGAAGGGAGAGAGGACCAACACCCTCCACTCCCCCCAACACACACACCCACACCCACAGGGTTGGGGCAGTTCAAGACAGCCCTTCCCTGCAGGGACCCAACAGCTCCAGGTGCACCAGGAGGGTGCAATTCCAGCAGCTTGGTCTCCGCCCGGCACTGGCTCTAAATGGCGGCTTGGGCAGCCACAGAAATAGCTTCCGCCTCCTCTGGGGTCCGGTATGGCCCACAAGAAAAATGGCCATATACACCAAGATTAACTGTAAAGAAAAAAAATACTGGAAGGAAATAGAGCAAAAGGTTTTCTTTCCTATGGAGATAGCAGCCTAAATCATTGCTTCCTTTGAGATTTACATAAACCTCATTCAATGCCCGCCCCCACCATCCAGAAGGAAGTCTGAGCTCCTCCCCCCGTCTCCAAGAATTCCGGAGGGCTTGGCTTCTCAAATCTGCTTCTCCCATTTCCTGTCCCCCTTCAGTCTCAGTCCCACGGACATCTCCCCTCCCTCAGTTCTTTTCTTCTCCCTGCCCTTCCCCCGCGCGCCCCCCCACGCCCATTTCTTAAAACACCAAGGCTGTAGGTGTAACAGACTCCACAGAAGGTGTGGGAAATTGTTGAGGGGTGGGGCAGAGAAGGATGCCCATTTCATCACAGCACTTAAAATTCCTCCAGCCACCCCCACGCCAGAGAATTCCTCCCCCGCCCACATCTGCACAGCCCCTGGCCACCACCTGCCACACCACTGCTCAACCCATCCCCCACCCTCATGTGCATCCCCCTGCTCGGCTCACAGCTCCCATCTTCCTCCTCTCCACCCTCGAATCGGAGCAGTTGAACTACCGCTGTGTCTCCCTGCCTCCCTCTACCAGGCCTGGGCGAAGGCCCTGCTTGCATTTCACCCTTGAAGTGTCCTGTCCAGGTATTTTGTGAAACAAAAGGCTATTTACTCCGGAGAGGAATTCAGCCAATCCCCGAGGGTTACAAACAGCCTCAGTACCCTGTGGTTTAAATTAGTATTTTACCTTTACTATAAGTGTTTTCCATACTTTCCCCCCAAGTATGTATTAATTTGAAAAAAATTTTGAGTGAGAGTTCACATAACTATGGCCAGTGGTTCTCAACCAGGGGTGATTTTGTACCCCCGGGAGACATCTGGCAATGTCTGGAGATTTTATTGTCAAAACTGTGGGGTGGGAGTGCCACATGTAGATAGAGACAAGGCTGCTAAACATACTACAATGCACAGGATGGCCCCCCCAAAAAAAGAATTATCTGGCCCACAATGTCAGTGGTGCCAAGATCGAGAAACCCTGCTATGGGCCAATAAGCATCTAAAGAAAGGGACATAGTGACTTTCTCTGCCCCAGTTTAAAGGGACCAGTTAAAAGAAGTCATTCCCTTCACTTTTGACAGAATAACAACTAGGAATTATTGGGAACTTACTTTGCTCCTAACAACCCTGTAAGGCAAGTGGTTATCCAATTATCAAAACTAAACGGAAGGGGATAAATAATTTGCCAAGGTCACACAGTAAGTGTGAGACTAGGATAACCTGAGCCATAGATGTATGTGCGAGGCAGGAGGCAATCTGGCTGACATTCACAGTTTGGTCTAAAACTTGCCATACACAGATACTACTTACATTCCCACCAGATTGCTATGCAAACAGAGAAGGGACTAAAGGGGACGTGAAACTTTGACCATTAAGTTTCACCCCCAAATTGTGAAGGGCAATTTTGTATTTTTTTTTAAGATTTTATTTATTTATTTGACAGAGAGAGACATAGCGAGAGAGGGAACACAAGCAGAAGGAGTGGGAGAGGGAGAAACAGCCTCCCTGCAGGGCAGGGAGCCCGATACAGGGCTCGATTCGGGACTCAATCCCAGGACCCTGGGATCATGACCTGAGCCAAAGGCAGACGCCTAAGGACTGAACCACCCAGGCACCCCGGCAATTTTGTATTTTGTAAACAGAACTTCAAAAGTATGTTTCATTCGGGAAACTTGATTTCTGTCCTTTAAAAGTAATTAATCATGAGTTGATGCACTAATTATATATAGATATAGATCTGTATTTTAATACTTTTAAAGGTACATTTTTAAATTGTGAGGAAGGGGGAAAAGAGGCAGGCCCACACAATTTCACTGGCAAATTCTACCAAATGTTTAAAGAAGAATTAACAGCAATTCTACACAATCTCTAACAGAAAAACAGAAGAGGAGGCAACACATCCCAATCCATTTTATGAAGCTGGTATTACCTTAATACCAAAACTAGACAAAGATAATCCAAAAAATGAAAACTACATGCCAGTATCCCTCATGAGTATAGATGCAAAAAAAATCCTTAGCAAGATATTAGCAAATAGAATTCAGCAATATATGAGAAAAATTATTTACCATGACCAAGTGGGTTTATTTCATGGATAAGAAGCTGGTTCAGTATTTGAAAGTCAATTAATATAACCCACAATATTGACAGAAAAAGTCACATGATCATATTCCATGCAAAAATGCATTTGACAAAATTTAATGTCCATTCATGATTTTTAAAATCTTGAAAATAATAGGAATAGAAAAAAACTTCCTCAACATGAAAAAGAACATCCACAAAAAAGCCTACAGCTAACATTTTACTTACGGGTGAAAGGCTGAATGTTTTCCCCTAATATTAGGAACAAGGCAGGGATGTCTGTTCTCAGCAGTCTTATGCAACATAGTGCTGGAAGTTCTAGCCTATGCAAGAAGGCAAGAAAAAGAAATACAAGGCATACATATCAGAACATAAGAAATAAAACTGTCCTTATTTGCAAATGACAGGATTGTCTCTGTAGGAATCTACCAAAAAAGGAAAAGAAAAGAAATAATAATACAGCAAGGTTGCAGGATATAAAATAAATATACAAAAATCTATTGTATTTCTATATACTAGCAAGGAACATGTGGGCACAAAAAAAATTTTTTAATATAATGTCATTTACATTTACTCATTAGGTATAGATCTAACAAAACATGGACTTGTGTGATAAAAACTAAACAATGCTGATTTTTTTTAAAAAATCAAAGAAGATCTAAATCAGTGGAGAGGCATGGATTGACTCAACATAGTAATGATGCTAATTCTCCCAAAACTGATATATAGGTTTAATGAAATTCTTATTAAAATCTCAGATATTTTTGTAACTATAGATAAGATTATTCTAAAATTTATATGGAAAGGTAAAGGAACTAGAATACTAAAACAATTTTGAAAAAGAATAAAGAGAAAAATCAGTCTACTTGATTTTGAGATATATTATACAGCTATAGTAATCAAAACTGTGCAGAATTGGCAGAGGGATAGACATATAGAGCGTGGAACAGAATAGTGATCCAGAAATAGACTCATGCAAATATACCCTACAGATAGGAAAAATAGTCTTTTTACAAATGGTGCTAGAGAAATTAGACATTAAAAAATATATAAAATTGGGGCACCTGGGTGACTCAGTTGGCTGGGCATCTAACTTTGGCTCAGGTCATGATCTCAGGGTCTTGGAATCGGGCCCCAGATCAGGCTCCCTGCTCCGTGGAGAGCCTACTTCTCCCTCTGCCTGTAGCTCCCCCTGATTGTGTTCTCTCTCTCTCTCTGTCAAATAAATAAATAAAATCTTTAAAATATATATAAAATATATATTTAAAACATATATATATAATAAAATGAAATAAAAATCTCCATCTAATTCTCACACCTTATACAAAACTTAACTCAAAATGTACCATGGTCTTAAATGTTAAATTTAAAGCTATAAACTTTTAGAAAATAATAGGAGAAAATCTTCAGGATCTAGGGCTATACAGAGAGTTCTTAGACTTGATACCAAAAGCATGATTCATAAAAGGAAAAATTGATAAATTGGACTTCATCAAAATTGAAAACTTCTCCTCTATGAAAGACCCTCTTAAGAAATTGAAAAGACAAGTTAGACAGTGGAAAAAAATATTTGCAAATCACATATCTGGTAAAGGACTAGTGTCTAGAATATATAAAGAACACTCAAAACTCAGGAGTAAAAAAACAAATCCAATTACAGCATGGGCAAAAGACATGAAGAGACATATAGACATAAAGAGAATATACAGATGGCAAATAAGCAGAGGAAAAGATGTTCAACATCACTAGCCATTAGGGAAATGCAAATTAAGACCACAGTGAGATACTGCTACTTGTCTACCAGAATAACTAAACTGAAAAATAGTGACAACACTAAATTCTCATGGGGATGTGAAGAAACTGGATCATTCATACATTGCTGGTGGGAATGTAAAATGGTACAGTCAATCTGGAAAATAGTTTGACAGTTTCCTAAAAAACTAAACACACACTTACCATAGACCCAGCAGTTACACTCTTACTCATTTATCCCAGAGAATTGAAGATTTATGTTCACACAAAGACCTGTGCATGAATGTATATAGCAGCTGTATTTGTAATAGCCCCAAACTGGAAGCACCCAGATGTCCTTCAATGGATGAATGGTTAAACAAACTGCGGTATATCACTTCCATGGAATAGTACTCAGCAATGAAATATCAAACTATCTTTTTCAATTATCTAAAAATTAATTAATTAATTAAAAATTATCTTTAAAATTTTCTTTAGGGGCGCCTGGGTGGCTCAGTTGTTAAGCACCTGCCTTTGGCTCAGGTCATGATCCCAGGGTCCTGGGATCCAGCCCCTCATGGGGCTCCCTGCTCTGTAGGAAGCCCCTGTGGGAAGCCTCTCCCACTCCTCCTGCTTGTGTTCCCTCTCTCATTGTCTCTTTCTCTCTGTCAAAAAATAAATTAAAAAAAAAAAATCTTTAAAAATTTCTTTAAATGATTACCTAAAAAAAAATTTAAAATAAAATAGCAAACTATCAATACAGGCAACAACCTGGATGATCTTCAAAGAATATGCTGGGCAACAAAAACCAATCCCAAAAGGTTGCTACTGTATGATTCCATTTCTAAAACATTCTTCAATAAAAAAATTATAGAAATGGAGGACAGATTAGGGGTAAGAGACAGCAGAGAAACAGGTATGGCTAAAAAAAAAGGGCAACATTAGGGATTCTTGATGGAAATGTCCTCTATCCTGACTGTCTAAATGTCAAAATCCTGGCTGTGATATTATACTATAGATTTACAAGGCGCTACCATAGGGGGAAATTAGATAAAAGGTACAGAGGATCTTTCTGTATTCTTTCTTTCTTTTTTTTTTTTTTTAAGATTTTATCTATTTATTTGTCAGAGAGAGAGATCACAAGCAGGGAGAGCAGCAGAGGAAGAGGGAGAAGCACGCTCCCCACTGAGCAGGGAGACCAATGCAGGGCTCGATCCCAGGACCCTGGGATCATGACCTGAGCCGAAGGCAGATGCCCAACTGACTGAGCCACCCAGGTGCCCCTGTATTATTTCTTATGACTGTGTATAAATCTACAATGATCTCAGAATAAAAGTTATTTAGGGGCACCTGGGTGGCTCAGTCGTTAAGCGTCTGCCTTCAGCTCAGGTCATGATCCAGGGTCCTGGGGTCGAGCCCCACATTGGGCTCCCTGCTCTGCGGGAAGCCTGCTTCTCCCTCTCCCACTCCCCCTGCTTGTGTTCCTGCTCTCGCTATCTCTCTGTGAAATAAATAAATAAAATCTTTAAAAAAAAAAGAATAAAAGTTATTTATTTAAATAAACTATGTTATAATTATAGTATTATTATAAAATATATCAATTATATAATGATATTATTTAAATAAGTAAAAATATATGTAGATATAGGAAAAGGTAAACACAATGCAAGCCCAGAATGGGCTAGCTCCTTGATTAAGGCTAATAAATACCCGTTTACAGGAGACACCCCTACAAGGTGATCAGGACACAAGCTGCCCACTGTTCTCAAGAGCAGGCACTCTAATCCATGTAAAATAAACTGTAGACATGGAAATTGTAATGTGAAAAGAGTATGGAAACCAAAGAGGGAGATGTCGTAATGACAAGTGCAAACAGAAAGTGGGGAGTTACCATGGAGTCTAGAAAGAGCTGGAGGGTGAGACAGTAGGTGTTTTTCCAGCACTGACCAGGACAGAACACAGCTAGCCAACACAAACATCCAGTCCACTGGGCAAACATAATCCTTGCTGAAGGAGGACTTTTCACTGGGGCAGTTACCATGTGATGAAAATATACCCTCTAGGAAATCCAATTTCCTTTGCTTGGTTCTGTATTCATCAAGCAACCTTCTGATCTTAATTTGATTTTTGATGGTTTCCTCACTGTAAGAGAAGGAGCTAATGGGGCCCAATCTGCTAAATGATTATATGTTTTCTTCCATTATGACCCTCCCATGGTTTTTTGGCATCGGGTATTTTGTCCTAAACTGTTTTCTTTCTCAGGCATGATAGCCTTTTTCTTCCAACAAGAATATAATCCCCTTGAGCAAAGGAACTGAGTCAACAATCATTTATTAGGCACCTGCTATGTACTTGGAACTGTGCAAGGATCAAAGGCAAATGACAACTGAGACATGATTTGTGCCACCAGGAATTGCTAATTCCCTAGTGGTCCTGTACCAGCAGGGCTGGGAGTCGTGGCCTTATGGCCCAGAATGAGGGTTTCAGAGTCAAACCAATGGTGTTCAAATCCTAGCTCCAACATTTACCATCTGTGTGATCTTAAGCAAGCTACATAACCTCTCTGACCCTCAGTTCCCTCATCTGTACAGTGGGTAAGAGACCTCCCAAGGTGTCAAGGTGGATTAAATGAGTTCACTCAGACAAAGCACTGTACCACAGACACAGTGAGTGTTCATTAAATGGGAATTAATGTTACTCTGACAATCATTCTTACAGTCATGATTTCCAACCCTGTGAGATTACATTTCCCTCCACTGCCCACCTAACTTGTCTGCCCATCCTAGGTTCAATTATTTATCAAGTTCCCCTTTCTGGGCATCTGACAACACCAGGGATTGCAAAGAAGTTCTACAAATCCACCTTGGCTGTCACTTGCCACCAACCAGCATCTGGCTCAAACCCATTGCTCTTCTAGCCACCTTCAGACCAGCTTCTCCTACTTCCTCTTGACCCCAAAATGGGCCAGGCCTGCCTTCACGTTTATCACTTGACCTTGAGAAGGCTTTGGGAAAACCAAGGGACCTATGGCCAGAAAAAAAATTTTTTTTTTAAGATTTTATTTATTTATTTGTCAGAGAGAGAGAGAGCATGAAGGCAGACGCTTAACATTACTGAGCCAGCCAGGCGCCCTGCACAGCAAATTCTAAACAACTCTCAGAGTCCAGGTTTAGCACTATGTTACAGGGCCTGCTTCTCTTTCTCTCTAAAAAACCACACAGTCTCTAGGTTCCATATCATTTGAGTCCCATGGTTTGGGGTGGGGGTGGGTTGTGTTTTGTGTTTAGTTTTTTTTTTAATTAAACTTTATTTATTTGAGAGAGGGAGGGCAGGTGCAGGGAGGAGCAGGGGGACAGGAAGAGAGAGAACCTCAAGCAGACTCCATGCTGAGCACAGAGCCCCAGGCAGGCTCAGTCCCACAACCCTGAGATCACGACCTGAGCCTAAACCAAGAGTTGGACACTTAACTGGCTGAGCCACCCAGGCGCCCTATAGACATTACTCAAAAAAATAGGGGCACCTGGGTAGCTCAGTTGGTTAAGCATCTGCCTTCGGCTCAGGTCATGATTTCATGGTCCTGGGATCGAGGGAGTCTCCTTCTCCCTTTCTCCCCGGCTTGTGCTCTCTCTCTCTCTTGCTATCTCCCTCTCAAATAAATAAATAAAATCTTTTAAAAATTAATTAATTAATTAATTAATTAAATCTTTAGGGGAGCCTGGGTGACTCAGTTGGTTAATCATTCAACTCTAGGTTTAGGCTCAGGTCATGATCTCAGGCTCGTGGGAACAAGCCCCATGACAGGCTCCGCACTCAGGCAGAGTCTGCTTGTCCCTTTCCATCCCCTCTTTCCTTCCCCCTGCTCAAGCTTGCTCACACACATGCTCTCTCTCTAAAATAAATAAATAAATAAAACCTTTTAAAAAATAAAATCTTTAAAAATAAATAAATAAGCAGAAAAATAAAAGCTAAAGGGAAGGAAAGCAACCTATTCAAATCCTCTTTCCTCTCCCCTTCTGGGCCTTTGCCCCAGGATCCCCCAGGAGCTGTTCTTTTTCTCCCCCTTTTGAAGCTCTTTCAGGAATAAATCAGTCAAGGCTTCCTCTAGTTATCAGCCTGGATGGGGAGCAACTAGGCCAGCAGCAAGAAACAGAATCTTCCCCAAAAGTTCAGAGGAAACACGTATACAGAGTTTCATGTCGGGAACATACACGTGTAGAGTTATGTATACTCATACTTTCATTTTTTCATTCTTCCTACTTCCTAGGTTGTTCCTAGCACACAGTTGCCTCCCAAAAACATGACTACACCTTCACCCCTGAGCTTGACCAACAACCCAACAATTTCCTATTTTACAAAAGACAAATAAAAAGGTTTTAAAAAGAGAGAAAAAAAAAAGGGAGAATGAAGAAGAAGGAAAGACAAGAGATAAAGGAAAGAAGGTGAGGAAAGACCAGGACGATCCGTGCAGCAGAGGGAAGGGCCACCGCCTCGCTGCAGAGGGGTCCTCAAAGACAGGCTGTTCATTTTCCCTGCACAGTCTGGTGATCCCCAAATAAGATCAATGGTAGATAACATGGTGCTTTCTCAAAGCACCTTTCTGAGAACACCTCCCACAACGTGTCAAAACAAATGAAATTCCACATCTCTGCTTGTAAATATTTTTCCCCCTGCAATAAATGAAAGCTGTGATTCTACAGATACCTCAGAGCTTAGCATTCTTTATGAGGTGTATAAATAAGACCTACTGTGGGATTGGAGAGTGCCTATCCTGGTAGTATCATTTTTATACTATGGGCAAGTGCACATTTACATAATTCAATTCAACAAATTCTGATTGTATATACATAGTATTGTATAAATATGTATCAATACGTGCAAGAACAAAATGAAGAGAAGCTGGTCAGGATTAGGCAGTGTGTCCCGCCGGTGGCCCCCATCAATGCCTGCCTTGGGACTGGGCTGTCTGACTTTGGGGAACAGATGTTATTTGAGTACCATCACATTATTCACCTAGCGCTCCCCTGTGCCCATCCCTGATCTCACAGTGCAGTGGATAAATAAAACCTGTGCTCATGCATTAAATCAACATGCATTACATGCCACCGAAAATACATATAAGATGCAGGAATTGCATCTTTATTTCCAAACACATTTGTTATGAAAGCATCTTAAAGCTTAAAGAGATTGGGGGAAGTGGCGCCTGGCTGGCTCAGGTGGAGGAGTGTGTGACTCTTGATCTCAGGGTCGTGAGTTCGAGCCCCATGTTGGGTGTAGAGATTACTAAAAAAATAAAGTATCTTTTAAAAGAGAGAGAGAGAGATGGGGTGCCTGGGTGGCTCAGTCATTAAGCGTCTGCCTTCGGCTCAGGTCATGATCCCAGGGTCCTGGGATCAAGCCCCGCATCGGGCTCCTTGCTCAGTGGGAAGCCTCCTTCTCCCTTTCCCACTCCCCCTGCTTGTGTTCCCTCTCTCGCTGTGTCTCTCTCTGTCAAATAAATAAATAAAAACTTTAAAAAATGTATTAAAAAAAGAGAGAGATTGGGGGAACCAGGGAAAGATGTTAGCATTTTTGACGAAGGAGAGAAAGGTTTTTGAGCTGCATCCCTTATTTGAAAACTTAAGCTGAGTGAGTGACCTTTCAGATATTCGCAAATAGCTTTCCAATCTAAACAAATTTTGCAGAGAAAAAGACATAAATTTATCTACTTCTGCATCTACACTGATGGAAAAGTTAAAACTGGTCTAGATGAGTCCGCTCTGGCGGCCAGAACAAAATACCACAGACTGGGGGGCTCAAACAACAGACATATATTTTCTCACAGTTCTGGAGGCTGGATGCCCAACCTCAAGATGTCAGCAGAGTTGGGTTTTGGGGGAGGACTCCTTCTGGTTGGCAGACGATCATCTTCTTGCTCTCCTCACATGGTCTTCATTCTGTGTGCTCACCAGGAGGGAGAGACATCTGGTGTCTCCCTCTTCTTAGGAGGACACCTGTCCTATGGGGTGAGTGCCCCATCCTGATGACCTCATTTAACTGTAATTCCTTCCTTCAAGGCCCCATCTCCAAGTACAGTCCCATTGAGGGTGAGGGCCTCAACACCCAAACTTTGGAGAGACACTGTTCAGTCCATAACATTCTCCTACGTGCTCTGGACTCAAAATATGGACTGTGTTGCATATCCTCTGGAGCTAAAGTCTAGGAACAGATGTGGTTTTACAAGTACTAAAGCTGAGCACTGAAAGCACAGGATAAATTTACTATGTGCATTGTTATTCCAATTGTAGGTTCGTATTCACAATGGCTGTTTTGCTTTGCTTTGCCTCCTTACTCATGACTCTACAGGAACTCTTAACTTCCCAAAATCCTATGTTCCCACATTTGAGACGCTGAGCCCTCTGAGAACAGAGGCCATTTCTTTTCAATCCCCTACAGAGTCTGGCACATACCAGAAGCTTAAAAATGTTTGTTGTGAGAACGAATGACTCCCCTTTCTTGGAGACATGGGGTCAGGAGGAGGGAAGTTCATGAGAAGGGCCTGAGTGGGGGGAGGCAGGCTGAGATGGACCCTTCCCTCCATCTCCCCCAATCTCTCTGAAAGCTAAGAAGAGAACCTTCTAAAATGAGTGGCCATCACAGCCTGAGGAGAAGAGCCATGAAACCCCAAGTCCGTGCTCAGAGCACTTCATGCTCAGAGCATGTTGATACATGAATTGGGATGAAGTACAACCTAATTACCCTTTGGTTCCCCTGGCCATACACCCAAAAGTTGCCAGGCTTCAGGTCAGGGGAGAAGGTAGTTACACCAGAGTTCATGAGGATCAGCCAACAAACATTTCAGGAGTACCTGCTCTTCAGTCTTTCAATAAATATTTATTGATCATATATGTTATGCCAGACACTAGAGTTGGCACTACAGAAACAAAGCATGATTAAGACACTCCTGCCCCCAAGGAACAAGTATGGGGACATCAAGGGATGTGACAGCTGAGCCACCAGACTAGTGTCGGGTTTCTTCTTGTCCCTGACTAAACATTGTGGAATAGCTATGGTCCCCGTGTCTCGAAATAAAGACCTATCACGTGTGTGTTTTTCATTTAAACTTTACTTATTTTTTTAAAGTTATTTATTTAGTTAGTTCAGGAATATCTACACCCAATGAGGAGCTCAGCTCGTGACCCTGAGATCAAGAGTCACATGCTCTTCTGCCTGAGCCAGCCAGGCGCCCCTTATTTGTATTGTATGGCTGTCCATTGATTTGCTTCTGGACAGAGAGGTGTAGGTCTGGACTGTTCTTGCCATGAGCCAGAGGAAAGATTGCACTGGATTTCCGTCTGAGAGGGATATTTTAACATTTCTGGTGATAAGGTTGGAGGTGCCCAGCTCCAAGGTTAGGACGAATGCCCGGGGATAAGGGTCTGCCCCCAGTGAGAGGCAAGGAGGCAGCTGACAGGGAGCACAGATGGAGGATTAGGTACTCAAATGACAGCCTGGCTTGGTGACCTGGCCTCCTGCCAGGGCGAAGCTCTCTGGTGGCTAAACCATCCAGGACCTCCCTCTCCTCCCCTCCCCCCAAGCACCAGAATTACCACCACCCTGCACCCTGTGACATGATGCTGGGCAAGACATTGTGAAACTTCCTTGCCTGTTCTATCGCCAAACTGGCCAGAGTGAAAGTGACTCTGACCTTGGTCTTGCCTTGGAAGTCACCAGGGTAAGGCAGAGAAGCATACAGACACTTCCGTGGAGCCAGCAGCCCCAACATGGGAGACAAGCTTTAAGCACGCAGCAGTGTGCCAGGCATCAGGTTGAACCAAATGAAGTTGCCAATATTGGGTCGTTTTTGCCCATCAAAAGCAGAAATTTCATATGGTTCAACCTAATGTAACACTAGCTAACTCGTGCCCAGCACCCCCTATGTGCCAGGCAAGGCTCTGAGCTCTTTGCACGCAAACTCCCTTCATCCTCATAGCAACCCCAAGAGGTGGGTACTGTTATTCTCCCCACATTATAGAGAGAGCTGAGTAAACACCTGCTAGGAAGTGGCAAGGATTCAAATGCAGGCAACCTGGCCCCAGAATCTACGCTCTCCACCTCTATCCTGACACGCCTCAGAAAGGCACAGAGGAAGAGCCAAGATGCTCAGAAAAGGCTTCCAGAAGGAACTCAACCCCATGAGCCTCGTGCCTTCCGACGCCCACCACTGCGACCAAAGGCCTTCGTTGTGTGTCAAAAGGGTGGTATTACCCTGGCCGGAAGGTCAATTCACTCTGCCCAAACTCACAGGAGCCTCATTTACTAAATGTCTGCTGTGTCAATGTGTGAGGGAGGAGAAAAAGAAGGAATGAACAAAAGCGGAGGGCGAACCGTTTCATCCGCCTAGAGAAAGAACACTGCCAAACTAACTGACATCTTCAGGTGGATGGAGCTGGGGGAGGCCGCGAGCTTTCTGAATGCATTACCTGGTGAACATTCCACAGGACTCCATGTGGAACATAGTGTCATCTTCACTTCATAGAGAGAGGAAAATAGACTGGGAGAGTGGACTGAAGACCATCTGCCCCCAAATTCTGACCACACTCCTTCCACTCCTGCTTCTGCCTCCCAGCCTGCTCAGCACTTTCTCCTGCCCGCAGGTGAATTAAAACTTGGGAAATCCACTTAAAATTTTTCAGCCACTGGAGGAGTACAGGTGTGGCTGGGGAGGAGTGGGAAGAGGTCCCGGGACAGCTTCCAGCTGATAGCTGGGTCCGCTCTTGCCCACAAAGCAGCAGTATGCCCACCACCCAGGAAAGTGTACTTGAGTCGGCGGTCAGGGCACAGCATGCAGGGTCCCTGCCGGAGAAACTAAAAACTGTCATTCTCACACTTTGCCACTTTTTCCAATATTCCTTATCAGCCACCAAAAGCTGCTGCCATTACAACATTACCTCATGATGGGCATATTACAATTTCCTAGATTACATCTTATCTGACATTAGTTACATTTTAGGGTTGTTGCTTACTGGCACTTTAATTTCGTAAGTAGGCTATCTCCAAATCACAGAGGGGGATGAATTCCAGTTCCTTCCATCCATTCTCTGAGCCTCGTTTCCAGAAGCTAACATTTTCTTCCGTGGGCCTGGATTTCAAATTCATACTATCTGTCGGTTCTATAGCCTTCCATCCATTAACTATAGTAAGTAATGATAATGTTCTTTACCTCAACTATTCTCTTCTCTATTTCTGGTGTTTGGCCCGAGAGGAACTAGAGACTGAATCTGATTGCGTAAAATTGTCATCTTCATAGCAAGGAATCCTTTCGTAAGGGACAGGCCATCATCAAGCTCCTAAAGAATTTTTTTTCTTACTGTTATTAATTTTGCTTACAGGGATTAGATGGCATTAAAGAGATACCAAAGGTATAACTCTCTGCAGCATTGCCATATAATTTACAAGTGTAAAGGGGAAAGAACTTGTTCTTACAAAATGTAACAACTTACCCACATTTTCTATCCTCCCACCTATGAGTCAAAGATAGACTTCACATAGAGCCTTGGAGGGGTAGATAAGGCACTTAAAACATTATCTGTTTGACTTCCCTCCATGGCCAGATGGCAAGATTCCGTAGCGTAAGGAGGGAAGGAGGTGGTACTTAACTCAGTTCCTCAGGAAATCCACCCCCTTGGAGTTCGTGGCAAACTATAAAGGCAGAAGAACAAAGGTAAAGAATGGGCAAGTTGAGATTATCTTAAATGATGGGTTTAAAAGTATAATTGTGCTAAGTCTCTTCATAGGGCAAATGATTATTTTCGCCAGGGGAATACGTTCTCTAGAATCATCTTTCCAGTCCTCTGGACTTCCTTGCTGCCATCACTCAATTGGCTCCAAATTTAAGTCCTGTCTGCAGTTGACTGCATAGAAGTTACTGTTCTGTTCTTCATACGTGAAGATTTGTAATTTCCCATGCATTGGGGAAACTAGAGGTCTTTGATGGATATTTTACTGAATGGATTTGCAAATTCTGCTTTGGCCATTTGTCTTTAAATATACATTCTGTCACATGCATTAAACAAAAAAATATATATATACCCACACACATACATTCTGTGTGCTAGCTATCAGGAATAAAGTAATAATAATGGCTAGAATGTGTTTATTATTTAATGTCCTCAAATTTTTGTGGCTGAATTCAGATGAAAGGATCGAATGCTAAACATTACAAAGCAGGGCTAAAAAAAAAAAATAATGAGACAGGATTTATTTATTTATTTACTTACTCATGTATTTTTAGAGAGAGGGTATGCTGGGGGGGGTGGAGGGGGAGGAGCAGAGGGAGAGGGAGAGAGAGAATCTTAAGCAGGCTCTACACCCAGTGCAGAGCCCCATGTCGGGCTTGATCTCACAACCCTGAGATCATGACCTGAGTCGAAATCAAGAGTAGGATGCTTAACCAACTGAGTCCCAGCACCCATTTCCTCTTCCTTCTACTTGCCCGCCCCCCCCCCCCCGCCCCATTCCAGGGGCCGGAAGAGTAAAAGCCTCATTCCTCAGACTCCCTTGCAAGTAGAAATCTCAATGTGACTTGTTCATAAGCTGTGCAGTGAGGTGGCCCCTTTGTGATACTGGGAAGCTGGAGGACCCAGCAGGAGATTGGCAAGCTCAGCAGATGTGGGCATTTCCAGTGCATTCCATCACCTGGTCACCAGCCTGCCATGGGTAAGGCAGTGGTGGACATTGGCAACAGAGTTAACAATTCCTTCCAACTGAATTCCAAAATTCCAAGTGAATCCAAAATTCCAGGTGTGACTATGAATCCGAAGCAGCCCCGACCTCCACACCTTCCCATCTTCACAGTTTTGTCAGTACCCAACTCCTTGCATTAAATCCATTTCTGCTAGAAATCTCTCCAATGTCTTCTGTCTCCCACCATCAAGCCCTTATTAATATGTGTGTTTCCTCTGGTGCCCAAACAGCCTAAGATGATGAGACTGAATAGCTGGACGGATATTGGATTAGTTTTGTTTTTTTTTTTCAGGGTAAGTTTAATAGAAGGAAGGGGAGAAAATGCAGTTTGAACAGTATTTTCCCAGCTATAGCATGAATATCTCTGGTGACTTAAGAGGTACAAGGGCGTGGCATTCAGTAATATCGAAATATGTAACAAAGGAGTTTTTCCCTTCTCGATTCTCTTTTAATCATTTAGGGAGAATTCTTAGGTTGCGACTCAATTTCTTTAACACTTCGCTAATACTCACTAATCCCCTTTATTTGCTAAGAGAATAGGCACAGAGCCTTGATCAGGCAGGTCCGCTTAGTTAGAATGTAAAGATGCTGTTTTATTTTCAATACATTTATTTCTAGAGTTATCTTCTCAGTATGGCAAGCAATAGAAGTTTTCCATTTATGTTGGCAAGAGGAAGTACACTTTTAATTTCAACTTTTTATTTTGAAAGCTTTCAGATCTTAAAAAAAAAAATAGAAAGAGTTGTCCAGTGAGCATCCATATCCCCACCACAGAAGTTCTACCATTTGTTCACATTTTTCAGATTTCCTTCATCTATAATTTCTTTTTTGTTCAACACCCTGAAAGTAAATTGCAGACATTGAGGCACTTCACCCCTGAAATACTTTGTACATAATTCCAACAAACAAGAATCTTCTTCTATAAAACCATACCCAGAGAAACCTGGGGGCTCAGTCGGTTAAGCATCTGCCTTTGGCTCTGGTCATGATCTCAGGGTCCTGGGATTGAATTCCGCATCCGGCTCCCTGCTCGGCGGTGAGCCTTCTTCTCCCTCTGCCTCTGCCTCTCCCCCTGCTTGTGCTCTCTCTCTCTGACAAATAAATAAAAATCTTTTAAAAAAAACAAAAACAAAAAACTCTGGTTTGAAAACTCATACCTGAGAAACGGTGGACATGAGCCTCCATGAGCAGCCATAGGCTGTGTCGGAAAAGGAAGGAGAACAAGAAAGATGCTAATGGCAGAGGAGGAAAGTAAGCGGGCCAAGAAATAGGAGTCGCTCCTGGAATAAATGCGTTGGGAAGAAAAGAAAACTCCAATCAGAGCGGTGAAAAGTGAATGTTCTCCGGTGTAGCGGTTGTCCCTGGGAGGTGGGACCAGGGCACGGCGCGTGGTCGTCATGCAAGCTAGAGTCCGCCCGCCTGCTTTGAGTCCCAATGATTCCACTATCAGCTGTAGAACCTTGACCTAATGGCTTCACTTCGCCTCAGTTAACTCCTCTATCAGATGGGGGGGCAGGGAGCGGGGAATGCAATGCCTACCTCACATGTTGCTGTAAGGAGCAAATGAGTGAACACACGACAACCATCCCCCCCATAACACACAGGTGAGAAGAACCACCCAAAATATTCAGTGGTGTAAAATGAGGGTTTCTGTTACGGTGAAGTGAATGAAAAACAGTATTTTCAGGGGGTCTGCCTTATCACCAAAAGCATGAATGTGAAGCTGATAAAGCATGTGCTGCATTCGACTGACCAAAAATGGTTCCTTGAGTGCCCGGGGCAGGGGAGAGGGGAGAGGTGCAGGAGGGGAAAGGGGGAGGGGAGAGGGGGAGGGGAGAGGGGGAGGGGTGCAGGGAGGGCAAGAAGGGGGAGGAAGTGACTCTGTGCGGGGCAGTCTGACAAGGCAGCTGCAGGAGAGCTGGTTTGAAGGTTGGCGCAAAGTGGAAAGGGGAAGGGCCAGGAAAAGAGAGGGACTAAGATCAAGGTTAAGGTCGGGACTGTGGATTATAAAGGGTTCTCCTCCCGAAAAGAAGAGAATATTGTTCAGCTTCCATATGAGAATGGCGGCAGGCAGAGGACAGGGGATAATTAGCCATTGTGTTTTATGGGATATTGATTTATCACTTGGTTTTACTATACATGTCAAGTGCTGAGAACAGGGCCCAGCACACTGAAAGCACTCCATAAATGCCCACTATCATTATTACGATCGTCTTCCGATTTTCCATTCCTACTACCTCACCCTATTTCAGCTCCATCAGGTACCACGTGGCTGCTTTATGTCAGTTCTTCCTAACTAATCTCTTGTCACTGGGAATTCAAAGAACCCACCAGGAATTCCCCCACATTTCTAAGTTTCTAAATGTCTGCCACATCCCGCCTCTTCCTATAGGTTCTTCACACAAGAGTTAATATGCTTGGTGCCCGGTGGGTTCTGAGCACAACTGACCGGGGTCAGGGGAGAAGGGCATTGGATTCAGAAGCAACTGTTCACAGGCTAGTCAGCAACCAGAGAAGTTTCCTGCAGAGCAGGAGGCTCTAGGCTAGTCTGTGCTTGGCTAATGCAACCATCTTCTTCGAGTCAGAGAATATGAACCAACGACACAGAGAGAATCCCCTGGCACTGGAAACTGACCAAACAATACAGAGATAGGCCATCCTGTGAGCAGAACCCCTGAGGCAGACATCAGGACCAAGCAGAGTGTTTCCCACCAATCCCCCTCTTCCTCTTTGGTCCCTACTGAACCCCAGATCAGCCCCAAACGCTAATTAAGGAATTTAACCCCTCGGTCAGAGTACTGCTCTCTGGTCTGTCTTCTTAGTGTTATCTTGGGCAAAGTCAAGGTCCACGTGGATATGCAGCCTCTGCAAGTGTTAGAATTCTTCCAAGCCAACAACTTTCCCTTTGAGACCTTCCAACATTCCTAAATCCAGGAGTCACAGAGTTTTAAAGCTGGAAGAGGCTTAATGGCTGTCACACCTCACAAAAAAATAAAAAATGAAAACAAAAACAACAAAAACAAAATGTAATTGGCTTCCCTAGTTATAACCTTTCAGATTACCCTTTGAAAATAACTATCAAAAGCTATAGAAGTGGGGGCGCCTGGGTAGCTCAGTTGGTTAGGTGTCTGCCTTCAGCTCAGGTCATGATCTCGGGGTCCTGGGATTGAGCCCCACATCGGGCTGTCTGCTCAGCAGGGAATATGCTTCTCCCTCTCCCTCTCTCTCTCTCTCTCAAATAAATAAATAAAATCTTAAAAAAAAAAACTATAGAAGTATATACCTTTGCACCCAGCAACCCCACTTCCAGTGATTTACCCTGTGGAAAATAGCCATACAAGCACACAAAGATGATGTTACAGAATATTCATTGCCACATTCTTCAAAATAGCAAAAGTCTGAAAGCGACTTACATAACCAATAAGAGATTGGTTAAATAGTTGTTATATACAGCCATTAGCGGGACCCTAACTAGCAACTGAATATTGGAATACATATTATAAAGGTATTAATATGGAAACGTGTTCTTGCCATATTGACAAGTCAAAACACTGGGTCACAAAATGGTGTGTTATATTCTGGTTTTGTTAATTGGAAATTGCATTTTTAAATATATTTGCATAAAGAGAAAAACTCTGGAAGGATTTTATAGAAGTTATTTCAAAGTGGTGAGAATATTAGTGACTGAATTTTGCTTCTTGTTTGCTTATGTGTAACTTCTAAATTTCTGCATTGGATGCACATTTCTTTCTTTCTTTCTTTCTTTTTTTTTAAGATTTTATTTATTTGCTTGACAGAGAGATAGAGAGAGCCAGAGAGCACGAGCCCGGGGTGGGGGAGGGGTGTGCGGGGGGGGGGGAGGCAGAAGGAGAGGGAGAAGCAGGCTCCCCACTGAGCAGGGAGCCCAACGTGGGGCTTGATCCCAGGATCCTGAGATCATGACCTGAGCTGAAGGCAGACGCCTAACTGACTGAGCCACCCAGGTGCCCCTGGGGAATACACATTTCTTATGAAATAAAAACAAAACAAAAATCCTACTGAAGGCCCAGATCAGGTGATGTCCTTCCTATAAATTCTGCTGAGAAAAGCCCATCCAGAAATGTCATCGCCCGCTTCTAAATGTAGACACATTTATATCTGTCTCCAACGCCAAGCACACACTTACAGTCGTGTCTCCCTGCTCTGACTACATGACCAAATAAGACGCTGCAGAACGCAGCTGCCTTCCACTCTACCAGACATAGTCGTGGGCTAGACAGTGACCCCCGAAGAGAGGGGTCCATGTCCAGATTCTGTGAGTGTGACCTTATATGGAAAAAGGGTCTTTGCAGATGTAATTAAGTTAAGGATCTTGATACAAGATTCTCCTGGAATATTGGGGTGGGCTCTAAAGCCAATAACAAGTGTCCTTATAAGAGACAGAAGAGAAGAGGGCAGGGACATAGGGAAGAAGGGCACGTGACCACAGAGACAGAGACTGGCGTGGGGCCACCACAAGCCAAGGAAAGCCTGGAGTCATGAGAAGCTGGAGGAGGCGAGGAAGGATTCTCCCCTAGAGCCTCCCAAGAGAATGTCACCCCACTGACACTGACTTTGGACTTCTGGCCTCCAGCACTGTGAGAGAAAACATTTCTGTTATTTTAAGCCACGGAGTTCGTGGTAAATCGTTACAGCACACATAGGAAACGAATAGACACATAGTAGGTATGCAATATTTGGTGGGGCCAGGTGGGTGGGTTGTTTGGTGGTGTTTGAATGACTATGTCCTTGGCTCTCTTAGCTCTCATTCAGAAAGAGAGGATATCTCATTAAAATACTTGTCTAAGCCCGAGTTTCTTACGACTGAATTTGAATTCTTCTTCCCACTATGTATGATAAGGCAACCAAAACAGCAAAATGTGCGTTGCTGACCCCACAGCCGTGATTTGAAATCACAACTAAAAAAGTAATTGACTCTCCGGTACCATGTCTTTTTGGAGACCCAGGACTCCCGCTCACTTCCTCCAACACTAAGCTCCTTATTTGACTGGAGCGTGAGTTCAACAGCCCGTGGCTTTGCCCTGACTTCCCCCAACACTACAGTAAGAGCTTTAAAGGGACAATGACAGGGTTGAGAGGTTGAAAAATTTGACCTACTTTTCTCTTCTGTCTGTTCTAAAAAATCCATGTCATTTTCTCTCTGTGAACCAAGTCAATTCTTTAATCCACACGCACACGGGGCCTGTCCAGGGAGAGCATAATTTGGCCTTGTGTGTTTGCTTTTTGTTTTGCTTTTGAATCAAATGCCTCACTGCTTTGACAACTAGAAATGAAGGGGAGAGAAAAATGTGTTTTGCTTCGGGCTTCAAAAACATATATAGTGTTAAACACTCAAGGGATTATCATATAAAACACGGTGTAAAGAAATGTGAGTGGCATTGAGGCGGGGGTAGGCCAAGAGAAAGGGACATTGAAACCTCATAAATTGCTTGTAGAATCATGTCCACCTGGGATGACAGAACACTTCAGTCTCCAAGGACACTTCTGATCTATGTGGTGTACAACTGTGTATGGTTCCAAACATAAGACAGCCCCCCGCCTTGGATTCCAGTTAGGAAAAGAATGGGCAGGATGAATCCACACTGTACATGATGCAGGGCAGGCACTGGACAAAATCACAGAGAAAGGGAGAGTTGCCCCTGCCTCTCCACCTCCCTACATCCCCTGCCTGCCCCATTTGTTCTGATATGGGCTCTGCTGACTCAAACATGCTCCGTGACTTTAGGCTAGGCCTGGGGTGGCCCCGTTTCCTTCTTCCTGACACTCCCCCTTTCCAAGCAACGTCTCCAGGATCCTGCCTCACTGGGGCCTGCATTGTGACAGGGGCTGGTCTGCAGAGGACCTGGCCAAGGCTCTGAAGACTAGAAGAAGCACTTCTTGCTGGGCCTGGGCTATCAGTTGGAGCTTGCTAAACTACAGGGCAGATGCCTTTCTTCCCCCCAGGTGAACTGAAGCCTTACCCTTCTCACCTGAGGGAGCAAATCGGAGGCCCTAGGAAAAAGGGAAGAGATTCTTGTACCAACCAGAAATGAAAGGATGACTGCAGCCTGGAACGGGGACATGGGGGTAGCCAGACTGCTCAAAGGGGATGGGGACCAAGCCCATAACCATATTTAACCTAGATGATAATGGCAGATGATGGGATGGATTGTTCTTCTAAGGTGTAAACTGCATTTTCATGGTGGCTCTCGGTGCCTAAAAAGAATCCTAACATGGGAATTTTGTCCAGTGTGGAAAATAGCTTTTTTTTTTTTTTTTAAATATTTTATTTATCTATTTGACAGAGAGAGACACAGCGAGAGAGGGAACACAAGCAGGGGGAGTGGGGGAGGGAGAAGCAGGCCTCCCGCCGAGCAGGTAGCCTGATATGGGACTCGATCCCAGGATCCCGGGATCATGACCTGAGCCGAAGGCAGACGCTTAACGACTGAGCCACCCAGGCGCCCTGGAAAATAGCTTTAACAGAAAGGCCTTACAAATGCTCCTTTAAAATCACATCAAGGGGTGCCTGGGCGGCTCAGTTAGTTAAGCATCCAACTCTTGATTTCTGCTCAGGTCATGATCTCAGGGTCATGAGATGGAGCCCCGCATCGAGGCCCGCATCAAGTCCCACATTGGGCTCCACCCTTAGTGAGGAGCCTGCTTCACTGCCTCTCCCATTGCCCCTCCCCTCAATTAAATAAATAAATCTTAAAAATAAAAAACACAAAGCTCTTACTATGCACTTAAGATTTTAATGAATGGGGACACCTTGGTGGCTCAGTTGGTTAAGCATCTGCTTTCAGCTCAGGTCGTGATCCCAGGGTCCTGGGATTGAGCCCCACATCGGGCTCCCTGCTCAGCAGGGAGCCTGCTTCTCCCTCTGCCCCTCCCATTGCTTGTGCTCTAGCTCTCTCACTCTCTAACAAATAAATAAATAAAATTTATTTTTAAAAA
This sequence comes from Mirounga angustirostris, assembly GCF_029215605.1. NCBI lineage: Eukaryota > Metazoa > Chordata > Mammalia > Carnivora > Phocidae > Mirounga > Mirounga angustirostris. The sequence continues at coordinate 12,888,683 of NW_026991716.1, read as the reverse complement.
AGATTTGAATGAATGGCTTTGAAAAATATTTCTCATAATAATTGGAAAATTCAAATACATTTTCCAGTATTTGCCACCCTCAAGGGGACAGTGATGTCATAGGACCATTGCCAGAACTGTAAATCAGCTGGAGTTCCTGAAGAATAGTATACCATAGGCTGATTTGACTGAATGATGTAATAGGTCAGAAAAGAAGGAAGGAATAACCAGGTCCAGTTGGATCACCTTTGTCTGGACATGGAGAATCAAACTGACAAATTCAAAAGACTAGAATCAGCCCTCCCTGGTGACAGCTAGCATCCCAGAAGAATGGCAGATACTGTGTAGCATGAAGGCCTTTCCCTCACTTCCAAAGAGGGCAAGTCTCCCTGTTGATTAATCAGCACCAAAAGTATTTCAGGAGAAAGCAGCAGGGTTGGTTGGTTCACCCCAGGCCTGGAGTCCCTGCCTGCAATGGGCTAGTAGGTTCTTGCCTTCAACACGCAACAGGGTCTGAACGGTAATTGGATGTGGCCCAATATTTTCTTCCACAGGAACATAATTACAAAATACACAGTATAAATCCCTGACCCAAACATCAGATCTCAGGGCAAATCTAAGTTAATTGCCCTTTTCTGGTTCTCTAAATAGCATTCCATATAGTCCCCATTAAAAAAAAAAAAAAAAAAATCAGGGGTGCCTGGGTGGTTCAGTTGGTTAAGCATCCAACTCTTAATCTCAGCTCAGGTCTTGATCTCAGGGTTGTGAGTTCAAGCCCTGTGTTGGGCTCCACACTGGGCTTGGAATCTACTTAAGAAAAAAAAAATTGGGGCACCTGGGTGGCTCAGTCGTTAAGCGTCTGCCTTCGGCTCAGGTCATGATCCCAGGGTTCTGGGATCAAGCCCCCACATCAGGCTCCCTGTTCGGCAGGAAGCCTGCTTCTCCCTCTCCCACTCCCCCTGCTTGTGTTCCTGCTCTCGCTGTCTCTCTCTCTCTGTCAAATAAATAAATAAAAAATCTTTAAAAAGAAAAAAAATTTTTTACCTTTTTTGAGGTCACCTTGTTGCTGGCATCAGCTATATATTTACCATGTGAACCTGGGAGCTAGAGAAAACCAATTTTGGGAGAGTAGAGGGTAGAGAATGAAGCAGCCACACGGAGGTCAGAGGCCAGGGACAGAGAAAAGCTGTGACAGTGGGAGTCCCTGGTTCTGGTGCTCCTGGTAACTGTCCCCCATCCTACTACAGGATGACACAAGGTACCCCCAAGATCTTCACTATAAATCCCCATTCTTACTAAAGCTGGTTTTCTGCTACTTGTTGCCCAAGGATTCCTATGGTGTGTCTCCACCTGGACTATGAGCTCTGTGAATGGGGGGTGGAGTGGGGTGGTCCCATTCACACTTGTATGCCAAACAAATGGATATGCAATAAAGACCAAACATCTGAGAATCCTTAGAAGACATGCAAAATAGGAGGTTTTTTGAGAAAGAGTCTGGGAATGGAAGTCAAATCCTGTGTAACCATTTTGTCTCCACTACTACACAACTGTGACCATACACAATTTGCTGAACCTCTCAGGGCCTCTATTTTGTCCTAGAGAGACCATAACAAACATAACATAATGGAAGAGAACAGAACATAAAACATAACATTAAGTGGTTGGCAAATATTAGAAAGACACTTTTATTATTTCCCCTGTGTTCCCCATATTTTGTAAACTTTTATCTGAAACAAACTTCATATGTAAACTCATTTTCCCATAAGATAACCAGTGTTACCACACTTAGCAAATATCATTCCAGTAAGAGCTAAAAACACACACGCACACAAAACAAACCCTTAGCATTTCAGTTATGCTGTGCCCTCCTCCCCCAGATAAATGATGCAGTTTCTGTTAGACTTCCTGACAGATTGAAAAGAGCTTCAGGACTCCCATTACCACACTTAAGGACGGGAGCCCTCCAGACATCCTGGGTAGAAAACATTTCACCTGATGACTGATAAACTCTAAAGTTAAATTATTCTGATAACTTAACAGATGCCTGGAAATCGGCACAAAGATGGGACCTAAAGGAAGCAGGCTGTACACCTATGAGAAAGTGGAAAACTGGGATGCTTTTGGTTTTCAGCAGTTTTGAAAGTTGAATACCACTTTCAAATACACTGCCATTGTTGTGCAGGTAACATTTGCAGGCCACTAAACTATTCTCTTGTCTTCATCTGGCATTTATAACATTTACTGGGTGTCTCCTATGTGCATACTAAATACTTTTTTTTTTTAAGATTTTATTTTTAAGCAATCTCTACATCCAACACAGGACTCAGATTTACAACGCCAAGATCAAGTGTCACATGCTCTATTGCTTGGGCCAGCCAGGCGTCCCTAAGTACTTTTCATCTATTGTCTCAATTACCCATCCCTTCCCTGCCAGAGCCTTGTATGGTAGGCACTGATAAGGTACTAATATATGTCATCATCCCCATTTTTCAGACAAAGGAATTGAGGCGCTAAGGGTAAAGCTAGGACGACACCCAGACCGCCTAATACCAATCCTGAGTGTCTAACCATAATGCGACATGGCTCCTCAGCATCCCCTTAGGGGATGGGACGGAGCCCTCCAGAATGGGTGACCAGCCATTAGGTGACTCTGTTTGAAATCCTCAGTGGCATCTGTATTAAATTCCCCATGTTGTTGCCACAATTACCACAACCTTGAAATTTATTCTTTCATGGTTCAGAAGGCAAGAAGTTCAAAACCAAAGTGTCTGTGGGGTTGGTTCCCTCTGGAGGCTCTGTCCCCTAGGCCCCCATGGCTGCTGACAATCCTCCGTGTTCCTCTGCCCATATCTCCAGTCTCTGCCCTCTTCACATGTGACTCTGTGTCTCTGTGTCTCTGCCTCTTATAAGGAACCCTGTCATGGGATTTAGGGCCCAGCCAATTCAGGACCATCTCATCATGGGATCCTTACCTCCATGACATCTGCAAAGACCCTTTTGCCAAATAAGATCACATTCACGGGTACTGGGGTTTAGGACTCAGACACATCTTTGGGGGGACAACCCCCTGCAACTTCCAATGACCTCCACCCTTGACTATTTCATGAGTCTTATTTTCCCCACAATCCCACAGTCCTTCACCGGAGGATGGTGGTAACTCTTACATCCCAAAATTTAGACTATGGAAAATCTGTTACCGCAATTACATAGATGTTATCAATTTTTAAAAAAATATTTTATTTAGGGTCACCTGGGTGGCTCAGTGGTTAAGCGTCTGCCTTCAGCTCAGGTCATGATCACAGGGTCCTGGGATCGAGCCCTGCATCGGGCTCCCTGCTCAGCAGGAAGCCTGCTTCTTCCTCTCCCACTCTCCCTGTTTGTGTTCGCTCTCTCGCTGTGTCTCTCTGTGTCAAATAAATAAATAAAATCTTTAAAAAAATAAATAAATAAAAATAAGATTTTATTTATTTATTTGACAGAGAGAGCACAAGCAGGGGGAGCATCAGAGAGAGAGGGAGAAGCAAGCTCCCCACTGAGCAGAGAATCCGATGTGGGGCTCTATTCCAGGACCCTGGGATCATGACCTGAGCCAAAGGCAGATGCTTAATGGACTGAGCCACCCAGGCCCCCGTTATCAATTTTTTTTTTTTTAAGAAAAAGGAAAACGGGAATGGAGAAAGTATTATAGGATGGCAGAAGACATAGAAGAATTGTTTTTCCAATTAACAATTGCTTAGAACTCTTGTGGGTCAAGCACTATACCAGGTGCCAGCCCAAAAACAGATGTAGTGCCTTCCCTAGGGGAGCTGTGGGTCAGCTCAGGGTGAAAGACTCAGGACAATCACAGTCAATGAGACAAGTGCCATCAGGTGCACACAAAGGCCTATGGGGTCACAGAGAAAGGAACCTTAATGCTCCCCAGGGTCAGGGAGAGGCTTCCACGGAGCAGGTGACATTTGAGCTGGGTCCTGAAAGATGAGTGGGAGCGTGCCCAGGCAGGAAGGAGCCCGGGAAGGGCATTTCAGGCAAAGGACAGAACAGGAGCCGAGCTCCAGATGCTGGAAGAAGTTGACAAGTGCAGCAAACAAGGAGCCCTTCATTCTTTGGGCCTCGTTTCCATCCTGTCAGTCTCTGCTCAAAACCTTCACCAACTTCTCATTATTTAAGACCTACAACCCCAAGCCTTCATTTTGAATCCCAGCCCTCAGTTATCCAGCTCCAACAACTTCTTCCCAACACAAAGCTTGCACTTGCAGCCTTCATGTCCCCTGTCTGTACCTTCCATGGAGAGCCACACTCCTGCCCACAGGTTCTTGCTGGCACACTCACATGGAGGACACCCCCCAAGACCTCCTCCAGCTACAGAAGTCCAACCATTCTTGGGGAAGCCGCTCATTTGCCAAACTTCCATAAAACCACCTTTCGCTATTAACATCTAAAGGCTATTCTTCAGGCTCAAAAAATTGGCCTTCACACGTCAAGGTGTATCTGGAGGTTGGTGCTGTAGTATCTTTCCAAGGAGACTCATGTCGACCATTGTCAACCCCAGGAAGCCAAAGAATATGTTTGTCTTTGAGATGAATGACAAGGAGAAAGGGGGGTGGCGATGGCATAAAGAGGATACAGATCTGGGCGCCTGGGTGGCTCAGTTGGTTAAGTGACTGCCTTCGGCTCAGGTCATGATCCCGGAGTCCCGGGATCGAGTCCCACATTGGGCTCCCTGCTCAGCGGGGAGTCTGCTTCTCTCTCTGACCCTCTCTCCTCTCATGCTCTCTCTCTCAAATAAATAAAAATCTTTAAAAAAAAAAAAAAAAAGAGGACACAGATCTGGGGCGCCTGGGCGGCTCCGTGGGTTGAGCATCCAACTCGATTTTGGCTGGGGGGGTCTTGATCTCAGGGTTGTGAGTTCAAGCCCTGCATTGGGTGTTGGGCGTGGAGCCTTCTTAAAAAAAAAAAAAAAAATAGGACACAGGTCTGTCATTCCTCATCCACATTTCTGAAATTCAAGAAGCTCCCCAAACCACGAGTTAATTCGTAACCCACTGGCTGTCAAGGGCTGACTAGGACTGATGTGAGCCTATGAATAGCCTTTACCTCATTCAGTGTGCAATCCATCCTTTTGGCCGCAGATTTAATAAGATGCCTGATTACACAATGCCGCAAGACTCTCGGCGAGGGGTGTTAGGTAATATTCTGTGTCCTGAAACCCATTTGGCCCCGAGGATTTTGGATGTGGCACAGTGGGCCAGTGGTTGCTACAATCCTGCCACAGGTGTTTTTAATGACCGCGTTCTCTGGGGCTGCGTTTATTCTTCGCTTGAGCTCTACTGGGCTCGGCCTGGTTATGGTCGTTGAAAAATCTTTGTCGGGGCAGGTAAAATCACCAGCCTGGGGCAAGGGAAACGAGCCAAGTCAGCTGGAGAGAGGGGTCTAGCATGTGGTCTAATTCCTCCCCTTCTCTGGGTCTTAGCCTTAACCATCATGGTCCACCAGAGACCACAGATCAGCAAGGACGCATCACGACGGGTGCAGATTGAATCACAGTGAAGACAAGCTCGACTCCACCTTCTGGCCCTGCCTCGCATCCCCGCCAGACTCCTTGGGTCTGCACGTACTCTCACAGGTTCATTAGAACTACGGAAACACTCTGAAGCTCAGCCACTTGGGAAGGGCCTCCTGATATCAGCAGTCCCCTTCTCCGGCCGCTGGGAGACCCCTTACATACATATATGCACACATGCACGCACATGCACGCCCGCGCACTCAGAACAGCACCTGTTGTTTTTGAGCCTGGGTCTGTAGGCCTATGTCCCAATTCTTCTCCTTGCTAGATATGTGAGTTGGAACAACCTCACTCATTCTCTCTTGCATCATCATTTAAATGGTCATAATTACAATAATTGCCTCTGACCGTGCTTTTCAGGGTCAGATCATAGAATAGATAGGATAGCCCCTGGAAGCAGTAGAATGATACACAAATGTCATCCTTGTTTTTATTACTTTTAAGGTCAGAATATTACTTATAGAAGAATACTGATTTGTTAAGACAACACTTCCCAGGGCGCCTGGGTGGCTCAGTTGGTTAAGCGACTGCCTTCGGCTCAGGTCATGATCCTGGAGTCCCGGGATCGAGTCCCGCATCGGGCTCCCTGCTCAGCGGGGAGTCTGCTTCTCCCTCTGGCCCTCCCCTCTCTCATGCTCTATCTCATTCTCTCTCTCAAATAAATAAATAAAATCTTTAAATAAAAAAAAAAAGACAACACTTCCCAAATGTAATATCATAATAGCATAATGTTTCAGAAGATGGCCTGCTGTTAAAATTGAACAATGATGGGGCACCTGGGTGGATCAGTTGGTTAAGCATCTGCCTTTGGTTCAGGTCATGATCCCGGGGATCCTGGGATCGAGCCCGCATTGGGCTCCCTGCTCAGTGGGAGTCTACATCTCTCTCTCACTCTGCCCCTCCGCCCTGTCTGTGCTCTCTCTCTCTCTCACTCTATCTCAAATAAATAAATAAATAAGATCCTTAAAAAAAAAAATTTGAATAATGACAATCTTTCTCACTCTCCAGGAAAAAAGCTCAATCAGCGACAGAATTGTATCAATACTACATTTAGCCATCAATTAGATTATTCTTAAACATCGGGGTCCAAGTCCACCTATCCTCACAGTCATATGAGTCAGATGAGACCTGATTTAAAACTATTAAGTATTTCATTTTGTCCTGAAAGAATTACTCTTTGGGGCCATTTCACAAAGAACATCTTGCCAGAAAAGATGCTGAGTGCTATGGACATACAGATGAATGGGGCACCATTCCCGTATTCTAGAAGCTCGGTGGTGGGAGAGAGTTCTTATGAAAGTAAATGGGTTAATAAGCAGTTGCAATAAAATAAAAATAAAAATAAAATCAGAGACACTCATACCTATGTGTACAGGTCTTTCCTGGGCACAAAGGAGGAAGTGTTGTCCAATTCTTGGGGAGAGAGTGTGGATTCAAGAAATGCTTCATGGAGAAAATGACACCCAGGCCAAGACTTAGAAAACATTGAGTAATACAATATTTCCCCATTTCCTGGATTCTCTCTGGGGAGGGCTAGCTCTTGGATTTACCAAACGGCATGTTCTTTAACAGGATTCCAATTCTGTATTTCACTTTGAGGTGAGATCAAGAGTCAGATGCTCGACCAACTGAGCCCCCCAGGTGCCCTGTATTTCACTTTGAAATTCAAGATTTGCTGAGTAGAAATCCCATTACCAGAGAGCCTCACAGTCTGAGCTCCTGCCAGACTGTAACAGAGAGTGGACGGAGAAAGATTAATTAAGGCAGTTGGGTTTGAAAAAACAAATGAATCTGACATACCAACATGACAAATGTGTGTGAGCCCAACACTAATTAGCAATAAAAAAATACTTATCTTCTAAATACACAAAGCACATATTTTCAGTGACAACTCATTCTACTCTTAATCCCCACGTAAACATGTAGGTCAAAGAATGCTTGGGTCAAATTGGTGCTTTTCTTTCTCCGTATCCACATGGGTTTCACTAACTAGCCCGCAAGTGAGGGGAAGCTAGTCCGTATGGGCCCATTTGGGGAAAATGCTCATTTACAAACAGGCAGACACCAACTCTCCACTCATTAAGCTATCTGTAAATGTGCGAAAAATTCAAAGGCAAATTAGTATTTATATACTTACTCCTCTGCATTTTTGCCCTTTCCGTTTTAAGGTAGAATGATTTATTTGATCCCTCTTTTAAAGACCAAAGAGTTTGTACTCAGTCTGGAGTGAACAAAACAGGCCTGCTTCCAGGGAGAGTGCTGAGAGAGCCCCAACTCTGGGTCTACCCAACCAGGTCACAAATTAATTAATTATTCAGGGATTCCCCTGTGTGTTGAGTCCTGGCAGGCAATGTATACTGGTCCTTCCTCAGGGAGACCTTCCCTTACCACATTTTCAAAAAGAACAACCCCCCACATACATTCTTTGCCCTTATCCTGCTTGATTTTTCATCATCACATTTATCATTGCCTAACTTTATAGTATAAATATTTTTTTAAATTTTATCTTCTCCGCTACTGTGAAAGCTCCATGTGACAGAGGCTTTGAGAGTTTTATTTAATTCTGTAAATCCAGTGCATAGAATAATGTTTGGCCTATAGTAGATGCTCAGTAAGTACTTATAAAATGAGGGAATGAATGAATGACAAGCCAAACAGCCACGGGCCCTCTGAGATTCAAGTCTTTCTGTTTGCCGCTGGCTGTGAACTCAAGAGACACTGTTTAAAGATGACTCTGGGCCAATCCCCAGCCTTGATACTTAATATCAAGATCCTTGATATCAAGGACCAAGTATCCTCAGTGGGGGTCCTCTAAAAAAGTGTTTCAGGGAGGAGCCACCCTTCACCCTGTGGGGAGGTACTAGCCCATGGCTAGAGCTTCAGATAAACATAAGAAAAATCAAATTGAGTTCAAGACTCTCAGAGAGGCTTGGAAGAGAATGCCTATAATACAGAGGAGGGAGGAGGCTTTGGGGGTAGGGTTGAATCAGCAAGCCTTGTCAGGACATGATTTTCAACTTTCCACCCACAGACACTTTGGGTTGGCTAGAGAACTCTTGCTAAATCCCAATGACCTGTGCCTATGATTTGATTATTGTTCTCTTTCTCTTTCTTCTCCTCTTACTCCCTTCTTGTTATTCCACCTTGTACACTGTGTCTAGGATGTCTGGAACTATGAGGCATATTCTGTGAGGGATAGTTGATCAACTAGAGGCAAACACTTACTCCTGTAAACTACTGCAGTTGACCTTTGTAGGTTACATTCCCAGCGTCATTTCCCAGTCCCTTTCCTATAGGCCCTGGGTCTGGGCTGGCCACCGAGGATCAAGTCTAAAGGAGAGGTTTGTGAGGTAGGGTAAGCAAATCAGCCTATTCCCTCCCCCTAGCCACACAGATTGGTTCAGGCCAATGAGCTTTGAGGAGACATTGCTGGGGATTTGGGAAAATGACATCTTCTAGTTCTTTGAGGGATACCCTTTGTCAACAAATGTGAAGAGGGAGGTAGCCTAGGGGTTACAGGCCGCCATCTTGTGACCCTAAGGTAAGCCAGCCTTGAAATAAAGAATAACCACAAAAGACACATGGGAGAGAATGAAATATACAGGATCTTTGGTGACATTACTGAACTAAAGGAAGCTTGCTGAGCTCCAGGTTTTTCAGTAGATGCAAGTCAGTATATTCCACTTATTATTTAAGTCAGCTTGAGCTGTTGTTGAAACTGATAACTGTCTAACTCATACATTGCTTCTGATTCTTTTTCCCAATTGAAGGTGAATTGGGAGAGTTTGTCTTAAAAAGTGAACTCAAGGGAAGATAAATGTTGTTTTGTTTCCCCAGCTTTTATTATAAATGAACTATTTAGTTTTATGACTTGTTTGGAATGAAATCCTCTACACTTAACTATTTTGGGATCAGAAAGAGATCTGGAACTTAGAAACTGAAATACCCCACTCATAAACTGACAATCAGATGTCTTATGCCAAAATATTCTTCAGCATTAACTGGAACTTATAAAATGTTTGAAAAATGGCTATCTAGAGAAATTAAATATGTCAGGGATGAAAACGGCATTTATTTACACTCTTCCCTTATACTGGTTGAAATGTTTCTAATTGAGACATGTGGAATGTTTGAGATGGAAAAGACATTAGGCAATATGGTACAGCAGTTAAGAATAAAGCTGATTTGCTCAAGGTCAATCTTGGGCAAATTAGTTAACCTCATTTTAGTAGATGTTATTGATGGCCTACCCAACATTCATGTCCCTAATTCCTCTTTCCTGACAGACTCCTGATTTTGTTCTCCTTCATGTAGCCAGTGTGACTCAGGGAAGGCTAACTACAACTTCTCTAGCTCTGGATGTGGATCTGGATTCATCTGAACCAATCAAAGTGGTTTTATCCTGCTCTTCAGTTCATTATGCATCATACAGACCAGACCAATAAGACACAAGGGGATTGGTGAGGCACCTGGGTGGCTCAGTTGGTTAAGCGTCTGCCTTTGGCTCAGGTCATGATCCCAGAGTCCCAGGATTGAGCCCCGAGTCGGGCTCCCTGCTCAGCGGGGAGTCTGCTTCTCCCTCTTCCCCTCAACCTGCTCATGGTCTGTCTCTCTCTCTCTCAAATAAATGAATAAATAAAATCTTTAAAAAAAAAAAAAAAGACACAAGGGGATTGGCCCAGAGTTTCTAGAACAGTTCCTTTAAGACAATTTCCAGAAACAATTCTCTCCCATAGGCTTAACATGAAGAGGAACAAAGCAAGAAGCTCTGACTGCTGCTGACAACCAACCCTCAACCCCGAGGTCAACCCTCAACCCTGAGGTGACCCAGCCTTAAAATGAAGTCCACACTGCTGATGGCAGAGCAGAGAGGTAGAAAGAACTTGGGTCAGGGTGCCTGGGTGGCTCAGTCAGTTAAGCATCTGACTCTTGATTTCAGCTCAGGTCATGCTCTCAACGTTGTGGATTGGGCCCTGCATCAGGCTCCGCACTGAGCATGGAGCCTGCTTGGGGTTCTCTCTCTCCAACTCCCTCTGGCCCTCCTCCCAGCTCTCCTAAAAACAAAACAAAAATGAAAACCAAACAAACAAACAAACAAACAAACAAAGAACTTGGGTCTTTGAAGTCATTCCAATGGACTTAAGACCAATCAACTCTAAAGCCCATCCTGTCCTTGGACATCCTGTGAGCTGTGTGAGTCAATAAATGTCCTTATTGCTTGAGCCACTTTGAATGGGGTTTGCCATTACTTGCAGCCAAAAGCATATCACTGTTAAGCCCATTAAATCCCATCTAGGGATATGGGGGATATAAGGATGTTGGGAGAAGTAAATCTGCGAGTTCATGCAAAGTGCTTAGCATAATGTCTGGATCATATAAGTGCTCAATCAATGGTCACTATTATTATCTAATCTCTATTTTCTTTTTTTAGGATTTTATTTATTTATTTGAGAGAGAGCACGAGCAGGGGGAAGGGGAGAGGAAGAAGCAGACTCCCCGCTGAGCAGGGAGCCTGAGGCGGGGCTCGATCCCCAGGACCCTAGGATCATGACCTGAGCCGAAGGCAGAGCCTTAACCTGCTGAGCCACCCAGGCACCTGCTACTCCTTTTTCAAACACAGTTTTCTGGACCATTCTAAAGCCAGACATCATTCCCAGACCTGGCCCCTTTGGGAGTAATAGGACTTCCCCATGCTTCCACCTCCATATACTGTCATTCACCCTCCTAAGGAGCTGGGCCAGTCTAGGAAAAGTATGCAAAAATTCAACTCAGACTGACAGTGTCCTGAGCAATCCAAAAACAAACTTGGTAGGGAAGGGTGATCCCACTGCACCTGCAGAAGGCCCAGGAACAAACATGCTGATCTCTGGGCCTGCTCCCTCTTCTGTCTGCCAAGACCCTTAGGTGTTCTTGGCTCCCTGACATTAAAGCCACAAAGGCCAGCTCTGTTCACTATGGTGGTGTCAGAAAGCAGGTCATCTTTTCTCCCTGTCCTGGGCCCTTTTCCTTGACTGGTGAGATGTTGTTCCTACCTCCCCACTGGGCCCCAACTCACCCTAATGTTTGGCACTTCCCCATCTCCCCATACCCTTCAGCTGCTCACACCCTGCTTTCTGGAAGGGACCTAATGAGTTCCATCCCACTGAGCTGCAAATGATGAATCAGGAGGACAGTGAAAGAAATGAATTGTGCACCTTGGCACCATGCACCTGAAGACACCTCCACCTGTCATCCAGCTTTTCTTACATGTCTCTGGGGGGGGAGATGCAGCCAGACCTAGTCACGAGCCGCAGTACAAGATTATGGTGGGAATCATGCCAGTCTCCTGGCATATGAAGATATCTTAATTTCCACCAATAGGACTCATTCCCTACTCTTGGTAGCATTTTGAGCTTCCCGGTCACCCTGGTAACAGGAAGTCTCCCTAGAACTATTACCCACTAAGCTGACTCAGCTCATACCTTAGGAACCATCAGAAATAACACAGGCATGATAGAGCTATTGCAAGAGTGAGCTGAGATCACGCATGGAACGAGAAACCAGAATGTCTCAAGGCAGGCTGCCCAAAGCCAAGTTCATCATTCCCTCCCTACCCTAACTGGGGAGTCCTCCTGGGTTCCCCTTGCTCTGCAGACCAAGGCAAGCCCTGCCCATCCAGTCACCCAGGTCACTTCTGCCTCATTGCTGTCCCTTCCTCACCCACACCCATTAATAATAACTATAGTGACAATGACACAGTTGAGCAATATTGAGCATGAGGCCAGCACAGGCTCTGGAGTTAGGCAGACCAGGAATTGAACCCCAACTCCACCACTTAGAAGTGGCATGACCCCACGGGGGCCTGGGTGGCTCAGTCAGTTGAGCATTCGACTCTTGGTTTCGGCTCAGGTCATGATCTCATAGGTCGTCAGATAGAGCCCCATGTTGGGCTCCACAGTCAGTGGGGAGTCTGTTTGAGTTTCTCTCCCTCTGCCCCTCCCCCCATTCATGCTCTCTCTCTCTCTCTCTCTCTCTCTCATAAATAAATAAATCTTAAAAAAAATATTTAAGAAGTGGCATGACCCCTCTGAGTCTGTTTCCTGTAAAATCGGAATAAAAATAGTACCTACTATTTTTAAGATGTCATAATGATGTCATAATGATGTCATAAGGTGTCATAATTATTAAATTTGTCATGCAAACATTCAAAAGTGGTTGTTATTAACACGCTGTTCTCTTGTCCTCCTGAGAACCCTATAATGATTATTAATCTCATTTTATAGACAAGAAAACTGAGGAAACCAGGAAGTATGTGACCCGCTGACATCCTCACAGCCTATGAGAGACAGAGCAGGGATTTCCAGGCGTGGGCCCAGTTACAACATTTGTGGGACCCGGTCAAGATGAAGATGGGGGGGCCCCTATTCAAAAATGACTAAGAATTTCAAAACACAACAGCAAAGGAGCAAACCAAACTTGGGGCCCTTTGAAGTCTCACACCCACAAAGCTGGCCCTTCTCCACTCTCCGAGTGGTCCGGTCCTGTTGATTCAAACTTCTGCTGGATTCTGTCCTTTCTTTCACTCCCATTGCCCTGGTTCCAGCTCTCAACAGCTCATACCTGCCAACGTCATCAGCCTCTTAACTGCTTTTTCTGGGTCTCAGTCTTGTCCCTGACAACCCATCAACCCATCAGATAATTCTGCTATCAGAATTATCTTCCCCAGAAAATGGCTCTAAATACACCCTCCTCTCTAGATATGATCTCATTGCTACCCCTTGCTTAATAGCATAAAATCCAAGTCCCTTAGGGCAGCATTCAAGACCTTTGACAATATGGCCTTTGTCGGACCATCTCCATCACACATTCTTCAGAACTGCCATTCCAGGTCATTCCCACTCCTTATGTAACCCTGCACTTGCCTCCTTTGGAATTCTTGCTGGAGCTGGTTTGCTCTCCACCAAGACTATCCCTCAGTTATCTTTGCCTATTGTAATCTCACTACCTTTGAAAGACCAGCTCCCTTGCTCCCTCCACCACAGAATCTTGTCTGACTTTCCCAGTTGGAATCAATTTCTCCTTCCCCTGGGCTTCTGTTGGATGACTTTACACGAGTTATCACAATTCACCTTGTGTTAGGGCTAGCATGTGTCCAGGCCTTTGAAATGAAGCTGACTTGGATTCATATGGCAGCCTGGGCCATTCTGGCCAGGGGAATCCAGCAAGTTACTCCATGGCTCTAAGTGGGAATAATCAGGATTGGCTATGATGATACAGTTAGAGTATTGTCTAAGGAATGGATCACAAAAGTCATTATTGTCTCCTCGCCCTTGGTAGGAACGACTCCTCATTCATCCCCTTCAGTGCCTCAGCCAAGGTCTCTCCATGGTAACTACCTAATACTAGTTTCCCTGACGAACTAACCTACCTATATAATTTTCCAAGAGCCCACCCTACTCATGCCTCCACTTAATACTTTCAATGCCCACACCAGCAAAAACCTATGCAGGCCGCCTGTTCTAAATAAAATCCTTATCTACCCCCATTAATTAATACTTGTGTTTTGTTTTTAACATGGGAACTGGTTTCTATTAGCATCCCCAGACCTTTAAAAACTAGAACATTTTTAATAACCAGAAGTCACGCCTTGGGGCCATTCTGCCTTTGGCAACCCAAATTGAAAAAAATTAGTTATTCCCATACAACTTTCTGTATCTCTTCTCCACCTAAATTATACTGGCTCTTAACATCTGGAGGCAGAAAGCGCAGTTGGTTTGAGTCAACTGGGCAGCTTCACTAATACAAATAAAGAAGGCTTTCTTTCCCCGGGTGAATGGTATCAGCCCCTCCCAGCGAGGCAAGGATGCCAGTGGGGGAGGGCATTCCCCGAAGGCAAAGCCTCGGGGTGCTATTTTGAACAGGGCTTCTAGAGGTTGGTTCTGGTCTTGAGGTCACTGGAGGTCTATACTTACCCTGAAAGGCGATCTGCCTTAAGCGAATGCCAGGGGTCTGTGGCCTAGAGTTCTCTGCTGTTCTGTGGCCTCTGCCCAGACCCAGGAAGGAGGTGCTGGTGGTTAAATGGCCGTAGGAAAGTGAGCTCTAAAACTCTTATTTACTAGTTTAAATAACACAATACAACTGGCTTTGGTAACATGATCTATTTTGTTGGGTTTGTTCACACACATGACAAACAGAAGTTGGGGTTTGGGCATCTGAAAGTTACCTATTTTTAGGCCCTGTGATTGGGAATTGTTCAGCGGGAGTTGGAGGGGAGGAGGGAGAAAGGGGGACACTGGGAGGTGTGAAACTGCACCCCTGGGGGCGAGCGGGAGATGGCCAGGCACAGTGAAGACGGTTCAACGCCCGAACCCGCCTGATGGTCTAGTATGTTTCCCCCCGGTGAGTGATGGGACTGACCTAAGATGAAATCAGGGATCCCCTAATAAAATGTCACCTGATGAGTCATAAGGAGAAATCACGATGTGTGATTTTTGATATTCGGAGACGCTTGTCCTTTCACCAAACGGGAAAGCGGCTTTGCTTTTCTCCAGCCCGAAGCCGCTGGGTTTCCAAGCTCTTCTGTATCTGGGAACATTTTGCGTGAGGACTTGGCAGCACAAGGCCTGGCCTCGGCGTGAAAACCCGAGAGTCCAAGCGAACGGACTTCCCGAAAGAGAGAAACAAAGAGGGCCGAGGCCTGCTCGGTGTGGCTGGCTTTCTACCACCATGGGGGTGTTTGCAGTCAGCGGAAAAGGCCAGAAACCATCCGACCCCAGAGTACTGGTGTCTTGGGGTTGCTGTCACAAAGCACATTAAAACACAGAAATGTGCTCTCTCAAAGCTCTGCAGACTGCAAGTCCAAAATCAAGGTGTCAGCCCAGCCATGCTCTCTCTGAAGCCTCCAAGGAAGAATCTGTTCTGGGCCTTTCTCTTGGCTTCCAGTGTTGCCAACCATGCTTGGCACCCCTGGGCTTCAAGACACAACACCCCAATGTCTGCCTCTGTCTTCCCATGACGTTCTCCCTGGGGGCCTTCACCTTCTGCCCTCGGTGCATGCCTACATTTCCTCTCCTTTTCTTTTCTTTTCTTGTTTTTCTAAGATTTTATTTATTTATTTATTTGAGAGAGAGAGAAGAGTGAGCAGGGGGAGAGAGAGAATCTGAAGCAGACTCTGCATTGAACACAGAGCCCGACGTAGGGCTCAATCCCACAACTGCGGGATCATGACCTGAGCCAACACCAAGAGTCAGACGCTCAACCAACAGAGCCAACCAGGTGTCCTTCTTCTCCCTTTCTTATAAGGACACCAGTCACACTGGGTCAGGGGCCCCCCCTCCTCCAGCAGTGACTTCACTGACCTCTGTGATAACCCCATTTTCAAATAAGACCTCCTTCTGAGGGACTGGAGGGGAGGACTTGGTCTCAGTCTGCTCAGCTGCCATAACAAAGTGCCACAGGCTGGGAGGCTGAAACAGCAGACGTTTATTTCTCACAGTCTGGAGGCTGGGAAGCCTGGTAGCAAGGTGCCAGCCGATTCGGTTTCTGAGGAGGGCTCTCTTCCTGGCGTGCAGACAGCCACCCTCTTGCTGTGTCCTCCTCACATGGTAGAGAGACAATGGGAGAGAGCTCTCTACTCTCTCTTCTTATACAGGCACCAATCCCATCACGAAGGTGCCCACCCTCATGACCTCACCTCTAAACCCTAATCAGCTCCAAACATAATCACATCTGGGAGTAGGACTTCAGTATAGGAATTTTGAGGGGATGCACACATCCAGTCCATAAGAGACTTCAGCAGGTCTTTTAGGGGATACCGCCCATGGGTACAACCACAGGAGTCACCAGGGACAGAGGTGTGAGTCTTCCAAGCCAAATCCTCTCGTGGGAGGAGAGTCACAACCCCTAACACAGGAATTGACACCCCCAAATTAGTCCTTTAATGACCCGGCCATTTGACCTCTCTCAGAGGAATGCCAGCCAGCTCGGGTAGGTCTCCTGGAAGCTGGCACAATCCCCTGGATTGGAAACAACCCTGATGGGGCACAGCCTGGCCGGGACTCAGGCTGATTTCTCTCCTTGGCTCCCATATCACCGTCACAGACCAGTTTAGCCAGAATAACCCTTTCCCCAGCTCACAGTGTCCACACAAGGACTGCCTGCCTATCGAAGGGATGCCCTCAAAATGCCCATCTCGGAATGCCAGTCCCTGCCTCTGTCCTGACCCCAGATCACATGATGGGGGGCTGAAGGCCTTCCGAAAGGACGGGCACCCTTGGACTGGCTCTGCTCTCCCACCTCCCCTCTGCGCCCTCCACCAGCACCAGCAGGTATTTAAGTAGGCACGTCTTTGTTTGGAAACACTGTGCTCATCACTATTAATAATACATCGAGAGCTAGCATGTCTCCAAGGAGCTCCAAGTGCTTCCCAGGCATTATCTAATTAGCCCTCACCCAAAGTCCTGCTCCAGCAAAATCACCGGGGGATCTGGTGGCTGAATCAGAGCTGGGAAGGGGCAGAGGCTTGTCAGGGCGCTCTGTGAGGGAGTGAAGCACCCATCCAGCAGGTGGGGTGACCCCGCTTCCACTGAAAAGGCTACTGTAAGACTCTCCTCTTGCCCCCTTCAGGATTGGAAAGCTGGGTCAGAATGATTTTCAAAAGCTCAGAAGGATATTCCTTTACCCCTTGTACAGGTAAATCACCACCCCCGGGATACACCCCATATACCAGCTGGGGCACTTGAGCAGACACCCTTATCTCATGCATACTCGCCTACCTCCAGCTTTTCTTGATGGGGCCACCAAAGTGGGGAGGGGCTCCTAGAGGGGAGCAGCCAGTGTGGTTTCCATGGGGGACCCGTCCCACCCCACACGCTGCCTCTCGGTCTGCAGTACCTAGGATAGCCAGAGCGCTCGCTGCTGCGCCAGGTTAAGCCCCCGCCTCCTCCCTGGAGAGCCCAACAGGCCACAGGCACGCATGCATCTCACACATCCAATTAACAGATCTCCCCTCAGCACCTGGCTCTGTGCCTTGTTCCCACCTTGAAAGTATTCTATGCGTTTGTGGGGATATAGAATAGGAATATTAATTCCTTTATCCTCTCAAAAGTCCTCTGTGGAAGTTGGGGCTGGAATTTTCATCTGCGCTTTACCAGTCAGCAAAATGAGGCTGAATGTGCGGGTTGACTTGCCCGGGGTTGCGCAACTTACAGGTAGCAAAACCCCAGACGGAACCCAGATCTTTGGATTTTCAGGAAGGAAAATTTGCCATTGGACCATGTCCCAGCCCACCTGCTCCCCTTGAGTAGTTCAGAAAGCTCACATAACCAAAACCCTTAGGAAATGAAAACTACCTATCATGGATGAGGAAATAGTCCACTGAAAGAGGTGTGAATTGAAAGCACAAATGAGACAGAGGAACATTTTTTCCCCTTGGGGACTATTTGAAAAACCAGGACCATTCCCATCATCCTTCTACATTTTCGGAGAGCACAGCGGGGTCAGAGTGATGAGCAGAGGTCAAAGGCAGAGTCAGCAAGTGCCTTCCCAAGCTCATTCCAGAACTGACAAGGGCTGATATTAAGGTTTTATATAAGTAGAAGGATTCAAAGAAGAGTTAAAACAACTCTTAGGGAACTCACAGCAGTCACAAATATGCAATGTACCTTCACACACATCCTTTCATCGAATGGCATAAGACCCCGCATAATAAATACTGTTATCCCTATTTTTACAGTTGAGGAAAATGGCGCACAGAGCTAGTAAATTTCAATCATACTCCAGCCTGGACGTCCTGACTCAAAGTTGGCGCTCTTCCTGGTTCATCACCATTTCCTTCGGTCATGATTTCAAAAGTAACGCCTTGAGTATTTGTTGATGACCTCTCTGCACCTGTTCTCACTGTTCCCAGACACAGTTCCCCTCTCCTTCCAGGCACTCAGGAGGACTGCACGTTCCTGGCCCCTCAAAGCTAGACTTCACCATTTGGTTGCTTTCACCAATACAATGGGAGCAGAAGTGGTACATGTCTTTGCCAGGTGGACACATTTGACTCCTGGTGCCAGTCTCCCCTGCCACAGCAACAGAGAAAGCACTCCATCAGCCTGGGCTCAGGAGTGACCACCACGAGCAGAGCCTTCCTGCTGACCTACATCAAACATGAGCAAGAAATGGGCGCCTGGGTGGCTCAGTCAGTTAAGCATCTGCCTTCGGCTCAGGTCATGATCTCGGGGTCCTGGGATTGAGCCCCACATCAGACTCCTTGCTCAGCCGAGAGTCTGCTTCTCCCTCTCCCTCTTCCTGCCACTCCCCCTGCTTGTGCTCTCTCTCTCAAGTAAATAAGTAAAATCTTAAAAAAAAACCTAAGCAAGAAATGTCTTGATTGTCTTAAACCACTAACGTGTTAGGCTTACTTATTACAGTGGCATAACCTATCCTATCCTGAACAGATACACTACCCAGAATTTCCTTTGGAGAATCTGCCCTACCTCAAGCAATCTTGGGTATAGTTCAGTCTACCCTCAGCTCTCAGGGATAGACCCCGATGGGTATGTACCAATCAGTCTAACATCACCCCCTCTGTCGCAGTAACTGGTCAAAGTATGGCTATAACATAGGCCCATGAGAATTGATTCCTAGTGTTTGTTAAGAACAGTTCAAGGATGAGCCGATCACTGAGAAAGCCACGACTGTTCAGTGATTAGGGAAAGAAGTGCTCTCTCCCCGCAATGGGAGTAAACCTCCATCACTGCTGGTGACCAACCTTGCCAGTGAAGGAACGCTGCCTGAGGACAAAGGGGGAACCACAGGCAAAGGCAAAAGGTGCCCATTGCAGCCATAAGGAGTGGAAGCCCACAGTCAGCTCCAGGCCTTTCAGAAATGAGCCAGTAAGACCCACTAATTCCATAAGCCAGACTGAGGTGAGCTTTCAGTTACCTCAAATTTAAAAACAAAACAAAAACCCTAGCTGATCATTTTCAACAACTCCCTCCTCAGAATAAGAACCCATTGATAGGGCGCCTGGGTGGCTCAGTTGGTTAAGCGACTGCCTTCGGCTCAGGTCATGATCCTGGAGTCCCGGGATCGAGTCCCGCATCGGGCTCCCTGCTCAGCGAGGAGCCTGCTTCTCCCTCTGACCCTCCCCCCTCTCATGTACTCTCTCTCATTCTCGCTCTCTCAAATAAATAAATAAATCTTAAAAAAAAAAAAAAGAACCCATTGATATATTGATAGGTAGATACAGATACAGATGTATTTCTTCATTCGGTCCTCTGGCTTTGGGGGTTTCAAGTTTTGATTTTTGTTGGGTTGCAGATATTCCTGAGAAAGGCAACAGAATTGAATTTTAGAGTCAGAAAACATGTTAAAGAACCTATGCTCTACCTGTCTCATTTTAGAGATGACGGACGACAGTGCCGGAAGGTAAGACTCCAACACCGGGCGGTGTGCATGCCTGGCTTCCTACTGACCTCTGATCCCATGGGTGGTAAATTGTCCTGTCTTGGGTCATTCTGGGTTTAGAAGGAGATAACATACACAGAGCTCCGAGCACGCTGGCTGGCATGGTGTTGATAATCAGCAATTGCTGCCTGCTTTTTATCAGTGACTCACATTTTAGTATTTAAGGTGGGGGGTGGGGTGAATAATTGATTTATTTAATTCATTTAAAAAATAAATTTATCGGTTATTATACTGAGAAAACTTGCCCAGAGCGGAGAGGGAGCCAGACCCTTGAGCTTGACCCAATAACCAGCCATGGTCAGCTGCAGAGAGGTGGGTGAACCCTGAGTCCCGCATTGGTGCCCCTGGTTACTCAGGAGTGTGTGTGCCAAGCACACCCAGTATCGGAGTTAATCCTCCCAAGGACCTGGCATGAGTAACTGTGTCTTAAGGAGACCAGGAGTCCTGTAAGAAGTTGAGAGAGCTTTGCTGCTGAAATCCTGAGAAAAACCCCACAGCAGGCAGCAGGTGTACGCCTCCGCCCTTCCACAGAGAACTGCAAGGCGGGGACTCCCAAAGACTCACCACCCCCCCATGGGGACAGCGGTCAGGATGCCAACGGGCTTGCTGGTACTGCCTGTGGGACACCCCGCACCTTATCGGAAATACCTCGTGGAGATTCCCCAGAGGCTGGAGGTCCCGGTGAACCTGTTAGGACAAGGACCCATGAGAGGCTGCTCATGAGTGGCCAAGCGAACGAGAGCTCAGGAGTGTGAGTGGCTGCAGGAACAGGGACCCCATGTCTACCAAGGGCTGCAGAAACGCAAGCCACAGCATGCGAGCTCAACCCGGGTTTAATAAACAGCAGTGGGAATGGTGTTCTCCCCTGCTGGGAAGAGGCAGGATACAGGCCAGGACAAAGAGAAAGACTTCAGGCAGGGGAAGCCCAGGCCACCAAAAGATACTGTGATCACTTACAGTTTTATTAAAAGCCAGCCCTGGAGAATGCTTTTCGAGTTTGTTTTGGTTCTGGTGTTCTCTGGTCTTAGGTTAAATGAGATAACAAAGGTAAGCCACCCTGCCCTCTCTGTTCCCGGCACAAAATGAGCACAGAATCGATGGCAAGTACCTTTCCCTGCTTCTCTCTGGAGTGTGCGTCTCATGTGAAAACCAGTTGGATCACATATATTCCAATGGGTCATCCAAAAAGTCTAGGCTGTTCCATAGATGGAGAGATTGAGAGATGTCCCCTCTCCTTGCTAGCTGTGTGATGGCGGGTTCATCTCTCGTCCTCTTTTATTTATCAACCGGAGATAATATAACCCACCCTACCCTACCTACCTCATTGGAAGGATTAAATGAGATCATGAGAAAGGACAGGGTTTTATCAGATTATAAAGGGCTGCAATGCCTCCATAATTCTTATTATCCCAACGCAGCTCAGAAGGTGATAGACAGAACTGACAGGACTCCTTCCAAATGAAGCCAAGGAATCCTGGACCCACTCCCTCAAAGAACAAAGCAGCACCCCCCTTCCCCCAACGCATTTCTTTTTTTTAAAGAAACAAATTCCTGGGATTTATCTGATTGCCACTTTGCTCAAGCAAATAATTTTTCTCATCTAAATGCAGTAGCAATAACAGCAACTGTAAAATGACTTACTCTTCTTAACACTTTGCTTTGGTGACAGGAAGAAAATGAGACAAACTGTAAAGGTATGCTCTATATTTCATTCCATATTACAGAAAAAACCCAAACACAATAATCCTGTGTGCTTGTTTCCAGAGTCAGATGGGCCAGAGGGTGGTGGGGTGAGGGAAGCTGGGGTGCCAGTGCCCAAGGGCAGCTCAGGAGGCAGTGACCACCAAAGGGCAGAGGAAGATGCATGGGGCCGGACATGGGTCGGGGTGCCGGTCGCTTGCACCCACCCATCTCCTCACATAGACCTCCATTGTCCCCGTTCTCTCTTCCTTCGCAGCTCCGAAAATCCACTCTAAGGACAGGCTCTAACAGAAGCCGCTTCCACCTCAGGGTGAATGTAAGACACCCCATTGCCTCTCTCTAAAGGTATTTCTGTTTTAACCTTACCACTGTTTCAAACCTTCCATATAATCTTCAAGCCCCCTAAGGTGAGGACATCCTCCAGGACGTGGCCTCTGCCTGCCTCTCTGGTCAGCTCATCGTTCAACTCCACCAACCCGGTGTCCCAATCCCACTCACTGAGCCAGATCGGTGGTGAAGGAAGAGTTGTACATCTTGATAGTGGTGATAGTTAGACGAGACTGCACAGGAGATGAATCTGACCCACTCACGGGCACGCACACAAGTACGTGTATAACTGAAGACCGAATAGCTTGTGAATTGTCCCAACATCAATTCTGTTGAGCTAGTGTTGGGCTATCATGATGCAAGAAGCCAACTTTAAGCAAGGAGAGCTGATGTAGGCATGGGACCTCCCTGTACCTTTTTCTCACAGCTTCCTGTGCATCTATCTTTATTCCAAAATAAAAAGATTCAAATAAAATGCATCAGGTTTTCTCCTGTCTTTGTCTCTTTTGCTAGATTACCATTCACATATAAAGCTTCTAACTCTTCTTCATTCTTCAGATCAGCTCATGCATCATTGCTTGGTACAAAGCAGGCACTCCATAAATGTTTATTAAATGAGTGAACGAGTGGTCCCTGTTTTTCTGTGATAAAGAAAGAAGCTGTGAATCAATAAGACGACATAATCTTGCAGTTGAAAGCATGCACTTGGAAGTCAGGCTACCTGACTGAAATCCCAGTTCTGTCCGCTTGTGTAGCTGTGTGACTTCTGAGCTTGGTTTCCTCACCTTGTGAGTAGGAATGGTACTAACACTATAGGGTTACTACAAGGATTACATGAATTAATGCACTGATACAGTAGGAAATATATATCTGGTCTTCTCACCAGCTCCTGACACAGAACTTTTAAAATCCTTGGAATCTCCTCCAAATCAAAACCACAGTGAGCTATCACCTCACACCTGTCAGAATGGCCAAAATAAAAAACTCAAGAAATAACAAGTGTTGGTGAGGATGTGGAGAAAAAGGAATCCTCCTTTGGGAATGATGGGAATGCAAACTGGTGCAGCCACTGTGGAAAACAGTATGGAGGTTCCTCCAAAAATTAAAAATAGAACTACCCTGCAATCTAGTAATTGCACTACTGGGTATTTACCCAAAGAACACAAAAATGCTAATTTGAAGGGATATATGTACTCTATGTTTATTGTAGCATTATTTACAATAGCCAAATTATGGAAGCAGCCCAAGTGTCCATTGACTGATGAATGAATAAAGATGTGATATATAGATACACACACACACAATGGAATACCATTCAGCCATCAAAAAGAATGAAATCTTGCCATTTGCAACAACATGGATGGATCTAGAGAGTATTATGCTAAGTGAAATAAGTCCATCAGAGAAAGATAAATACCATTTGATCTCACTCATGTGTGGAATTTAAGGAACAAAACAAATGAATAAAGGGGGGAGAAAAGATAAACCAAAAAACAGACTTAACTATAGAGAACTAAGTGGTGGTTACTATAGGGGAAGTGGGTGGGGGAGGGGAGAAACTGGTGAAGGGGATTAAGAGCACACTTGTCATGATGAGCACCGAGTCATGTATAGAATTGTTGAATTGCTATATTGTACATCTGAAACTAATATAACACTGTATGTTAACTACACTGGAATTCAAATTTTATTTTACTTTTATTTTTTTAAAGATTTTATTTATTTATTTGACAGAGACAAAGCAAGAGAGGGAACACAAGCAGGGGGAGTGGGAGAGGGAGAAGCAGGCTCCTTGCTGAGCAGGGAGCCCAGTGCAGGGCTCGATCCCAGGACCCTGGGATCATGACCTGAGCCGAAGGCAGACACTTAACAACTGAGCCACCCGGGTGCCCCTGGAATTCAAATTTTTTTTAAATAAATAAAAGTCCTGAGAGATAGGAGCATCTTTGGTTATTCATAACCAGCCCCTTTCCATACTTGAGTTTACACTAATTAGATGATTCTTGGTGGATCCCTAGAGAGCTTCAAGAAGAAGGCTGATTGCCAGAGGAACCAACCTGTGGTGAGAGGGTGGAACTTTCAGCCCCACCCCACAACTCTGGGGAGTTGAGTGGGGCTAAAGATTGAATTTAATCTCTCATGGTCAGTGAGTTAATTAATCACCCCTATGTGATGGAACCTCCAAAAAAAAACCCCATGAACAATGGGTTCTGTGAGTTTCAAAGTGCTGGGAGGCTGGCATGCTCAGAGAAGGCATGGGGGCTCCATGGACCTCCCCACCCCCATCCCTTGACCTATGCATCTCTTCCATTTGGCTGTTACTGAGCTGTAGTCTTTATAATAACCTGGTAACAGTAAGAAGTAAAGTGCTTTCCTGAGTTGTGTGAGCCATTCTAGCAAGTTATCAAACATGAGAAGGGGATCATTTGTAGCTGCCTGGTCAGAAGTACAGGTCATAACCTGGGACTTGTAATTAGCGTCTGCAGTGATGGGGTGGTGGGAGCAGTCTTGTGGGACTGAGCCCTTAACCTGTGATGTCTGCACTAACTCCAGGTAGTGTCAGAACTGAATTGAACTATAGGACACCCAGCTGGTGCCCAGAGAGTTAAAGAATTGATTGGTATGAGGAAAAGCCCCACATTTGGTGTCAGAAGTGTTGGGAATAAAAACGGTTCAGACTCACATCAAGTCCTTAAAATAGCACCTGCGCATACAGTAAGCTCTCAAATTTAGCCATTATTATCTCTGGGATGTCTTTTCTGACCTGTCTCCAACCCTATCCCTGTTCCACCCTCTCCACGTGTATCCAAAATATCCTGTGCTCCCCGACCCAGCTTGATCTTACCCTGTGTGCCCGTTATCTGTCACTGTGCAAAAAACTGCCCCAAGACTAGTGGCTGAAAATAATGACATCATTTATTCTGCTTACGAATGTGCACTTGGGCAGGCTCATCGAGGACCGCTTACCTCTGCTCTTGTTGGCATCAGCCAGTGTGGCTCAAAGGCTGGGGGTTGGGATCTAACTGTTCACTCACAGGCACAGTGCCTGATACAGTCTAACAACTGGGACCTCAACTGGGGGTTCTCAATCAGAATCAGAAAGGTAGCCTCTACATGCCTTGGGTGTCCTCACAACCTGGTGTCTAAGTTCCCAGGGCAAATATCGCAACCGAAAAAGAGGCAAGTGGAAGCCATATTGTTTCTGATGACCCAGTCTTGGAAGCCGCGGTGTTACTTCCTTCACAATCGACCCATCAAGGTAGTCACAAAGATCTTCCAAGCTCAAGGTACAAGGAAAGAGATTCCCCTTCTTGATGGAGGAGTGGCAAGTTTGTGGAAAACATGTGGGACCCGAAATACCACTGTATGAACCATGTCTTTTATTTTCTGTAATCTAATGCTTTGCTGTCTAGAGCCTTGCCAACCCTGGAGAGATTGCCCCTCTCAGGGTTGGCCAATTCCTAGAGATAGTAAACTACTTACCCACGAGCATTCTTTTCAAATACAAACCAACCTATCCAAAGCCCACACACAACCAACGTCTTTATTGGTCTGTCACACTCTGAGCTAGTATCCCCATATCCTCATCACCCCAGGGCCAGGTCCGAGACAACTAGGGATGATCCCTATGCGTCAGAGCCCACTGAAATTACTCAAGTAGCCAAACCTAAGGCTGCTTCCCCTGTCTCATCAGTGCCTTCCCTTTGAAACCACAATGGAGACTCTTTATTTAATTTATTTTAAGATTTTATTTATTTATCTCTCAGAGAGGGAGAGAGAGAGAGGCAGGCGGAGGGAGAAGCAGGCTCCCCACCGAGCAGGGAGCCTGATGCGGGGCTCCAGGGACCCCAGGATCATGACCTGAGCCAAAGGCAGACACCTAACCGACTGAGCCACCAGGCGTCCCCACAATGCCCCAGTTTTTCCCTCCTCTCCTGATGATCCTGGTGCTTCTCCAGGTAGCCCCTTGTGCCATGGCATGCCCCCTCCTCTTGAAATCTGTGACTACAATTGAACTATCTTTTCAGTACTAAATGTCTCCTAATCCGTCGGCCTTACTATACATTAAATTTTTTAGCAATATACTATATTTTAGAGTAATTACTATGGCCACTTTGGGGAAATACAATCTTCCACTCTCTGCCTTCTAACAGATTATGAACTTGCCTTTCCCCTCAACCTGTGTGCACACAGAAAACAGACCTTTCTTTTATCTCTTAAAAGAAGTACGCTTAGTATAGAAGAAGCACTCAATAAGTGTTTTTTGATGAACTGAGTGACTGAATGCTTAATAGCCATACTACAACCTTTGTCCTCCTTATTGGGTATCCGAGATTTGCAAATTCCTTGAACTCACCCTGTGCCGATGGCTGCTTGATCCACCAGCCCTTCTCTTTCCATTCCTCCCTACTGAAGCACAAAAACCCAACTCTTGTCGCATCTTTGCGAGGTTACCTGGGATAACCCAAGCCTCCTCTCAGTCGCAGGGGTTGGGCTGCGGAGACAGAGTGGGAGCCCTGAGGTGATGCTCATCACCAGAAAGCTACACAGGCGTTCAGAGCACTTAATGGAAGTTGAATCTCTTGCATTTGTATGTGCAAACAGCTGGGGTGTCCCTTATCCAGGCAGGTCAGTCACGCCTTGAG
Source organism: Mirounga angustirostris (assembly GCF_029215605.1). Classification (NCBI taxonomy): domain Eukaryota; kingdom Metazoa; phylum Chordata; class Mammalia; order Carnivora; family Phocidae; genus Mirounga; species Mirounga angustirostris. Next base: position 12,862,031 of record NW_026991716.1, on the reverse strand, counting down.
AAACCAATTAAGGGGAATTTCCCCAATGCTAAAATCTCCAGGTGGTCCCCAAAGAAAGGGAGTCATGGCTTCAACTTCCCCCATCCAGAAAAGTTTAAAAACTTCAAAGTTCTGCACAGACACCTGGGATAATGCCCGGATTCTCTCTAGCAAAGGTGGTGAGAAGAAGCTGTCAAAGCAAGGGGATGCTTCTCCCATCCTCTGGATTTCGAATTCCTTCTCCCATTCCTCCTGTGAGGACAAAGTCTTCCCCAAAGAACCAGTACCTTCTTCCTCAAGCTCAAATGGTGTATGAGAGGAAGGGCACCTGAGCAAGATTCACAGCAAGGGAGGTGGTCTAGAAAGACTGCTCACACCTCTTCCACCTGAGTGTCAAACACTGGGATCCATTTGACAATGAACAAACTCTAATCTTATTCCCTAAGAAGAGATGAGATTAAAAAGGCAAATACTTCTTGGGAGAAACAACAAATTGGTTTTAGGTCAGTTAGTGCTTGTTCCAGCAAATAATCCGTCCTCGCGAGTGGATTTGGTTGAGGGGTAGGAGAGAAAAAACAAGAAGAGACACAGGGGTAGGGACTGAGGGCAGAAGATCGATTCTCTGCCTCCTTCCAAAGGAGGCTTCCAGGAAGCCTTCCTTCCTCTACCAAGACCTTCTCTAATGATCGTAGTCAGAGTTTGTTTTTTTTTTAAAGATTTTATTTATTTATTTTGAGAGAGAGAGAATGAGAGAGAACACATGAGAGGGGATAGGGTCAGAGGGCAAAGCAGACTCCCTGCCGAGCAGGGAGCCCGATGCGGGACTCGATCCCGGGACTCCAGGATCATGACCTGAGCCGAAGGCAGTCGCTTAACCAACTGAGCCACCCAGGCGCCCCGATCGTAGTCAGAGTTTTGAGGAGCTGTCAAAAAAGTCATTCTAGTTGCACACACACCCCTCCCCCCACAGCCCTCAGGTCCTGTTCTCCAAGTCATCCAACCCACCTGGGTCATTGAGGAACCTCTCAGTTGCTCTAAGCTCTCTACAGAAAAATGTTTTTCAATGTATAGCATACCTTATAGAGAATAAGACTTTTCTCAGCCAAATTTTTAAATTTAAATGCAACATCATTCACAAGAGCCAAAAGGTGGAAACAACCCAAGTGAACATCAGCAGATGAACGGATAAACAAATGTGGTCTACACCTACAACAGATTATTAGTCAGCCTTAAAAAGGAATGAAGTTCTGATACATATCACAACACAGAACTTCCAGGACATCATTCTAATGAAATAAGCTAGACATGGGGCACCTGGGTGGCTCAGTCAGTTAAGCATCTGCCTTCGGCTCAGATAATTATCCCAGGGTCCTGGGATCCAGCCCTGTGTCATTGGACTCCCTGCTCAGTGAGGAGTCTGCTTCTCCTTCTTCCTCTGCCCCTTCCCACACCGCACTTGTCCCACTGGTGTACTCTCTCTCTCAAATAAATAAAATCTTTAAAAAATAATAATAATAAAGAAGCCAGACACAAAAGGACAAATATTTTATGATTCCACTTACATGTGATACCTAAAATAGGCAAATTTATAGAGACAGAAAGTAGAATAGTGGCTCCCAGGAGCTAGGGAGAGTGAGGAACGAGGACTTATTGTTTAATAGGTACAGAGTTTCTGTTTGGGAAGATGAGAAAGTTCTAGAAATGGATGGTGGTGATGGTTGCACAACAATGTGGATGTACTAAATACCACCGAGTTATATACCTAGAAGTGGCTAAAATGGTCAATTTTATGATATGGATATTTTACCACGATAAAAAAAATTTTTTTTAATGCAATTACCACTCTCCGCAGGCTGTTACTCGCCTTGCACCCAGTCCTCTGACCCAATCCTCTATCACGGATTAACTGAGCACCACTGAGCAGGGGAAGAGCCATGTCCCTGAGCACATTGGAGTATGGCAAGGTGAAGTTTCTCTCACCACTGACAGTCTAATACTTATGCCAAAGAAATGAAGGCTGGTCAGGGCACCTGGGTGGCTCAGTCAGTTAGGCATCTGCCTTCTGCTCAGGTCATGGTCCCAGGGTCCTGGGATCGAGCCCCGCATCAGGCTCCCTGCTCAGCCGGAAGACTGCTTCTCCCTCTGCCTCTTCCCTCTGCTCGTGCTCTCTGTCTCTCTCTCTCTTAAATAAATAAGATCTTTTTTTTTTAAGATTTTATTTATTTATTTGACAGAGAGAGACCCAGCCAGAGAGGGAACACAAGCGGGGCGAGTGGGAGAGGGAGAAGCAGGCTTCCCGCGGAGCAGGGAGCCCAATGCAGGGCTCGATCCCAGGACCCTGGGACCATGACCTGAGCTGAAGGCAGATGCTTAACGACTGAGCCACCCAGGCGCCCCTTAAATAAATAAAATCTTAAAAAAAAAAATTGAAGGCTGGTCTGTTTTCACACTGTCTCGGAAACACACCTTGTCGGGCCTTCCCTCTGTCACATCCTTCCATAGCCGCCTTTTGCCCATAAGCTCAGGTTCTAAAACTTAGGCCAGAATTCAACACCCTCCCCATCTGGTCCAGCCTTCCAAGCTCTCTCTCACTACTCACCCCTGTACGCTCTCCACCCATTCAGCTTCCTCCCCGCTGTGAGAAGTGCTCGGCAGGAGGGATCACTGCGGAGCTGCGGCTCACGCTAGATGGAGAGGTGCGCGGGAGATCCAGTAGTATTTGCGCCCGGTCCCAGCACATCAGCGGCAGCGAAGGGACTAAAATCCATGTCCCAACCCCAGCTCCTTTCTCTCCTCCAGAGCCCCAGGGTGTCTCTATTGTCCCCAACAGGGTTTGAAGCTCCACGCATGTCACGTGCGTCCCCACAAACCCAGCGCGGTGTTAACAAGTCCACACTGAAACCATAAATGTATTTCTAGGCCGTCCCCGTATCCGCACGGGCCTCACATTCCTCTTAACGGTTTCTTAAGAATAAACTTTTCTCCTCTTCCAGTGCAGAGTATCTTCCTTGGGAGTCTTCTAGGAGGGAATTAGGCAAACCAAAACAAAAGCAGCAGGATAATATATTTGAAGAAACTTAGCCAATTTGGGCAACCCCAGAAGCATGTTCAGTTTACTTCTTGGCCCTCAATGTGGACCCAGCAGAAACTGAACCAGACATATTTGCTCTAATTTTATCTCAACTTTGCAGACAGATAGTAACCTGGGTTGGGTTTGTTCATCTGTTTCCTGGACCATGAATTCATTGCTCTTGCTGGCTCCGCTGTGTGGGCATTTCTTTCAGTTGGAAAATACACAGGCTGCTTCCTCCTCCACAGAGCTCTTAAAAGGAGAAGAGAAAGCACAGCTTCGCCTCACCCTTTATAGAGACAGAACCCCTGCCGCGGGGCTGGCTGCCATCTCCGTGAAGGGCTGATTTTGCAGACATCCCCTCACCTGGGGCAGAGCCGAGCTCTCCTCCAGCAGACAAGCTCATCTTTCTGGGAGTCTGTCCATCCCTCCAGCCTGATGGATCCCATTAGGAGCAGGATGTGGCTTTTGCCATCGCAAACCATAGAATCCGGAGGTAATGGCCCCAGTGACCCAGGGCGGGGGGGCCTTCTGCCGGCCCATCAGCACTGGGGTTTGCTTGGTGAGGACGACAGAAAGGAAAACTGGGGAAAGTTCTGAATGCTGGGGAACTTTTGAGAGGTCCGATGGGGGAGGGAGGCCCCGATCCCTAATTAGAGAAGCCTCATGCAAAATTTAATTACAACTTGGGCGGAAAACGGATGCCAGAAACAAGTGTCATTCATCAACTGAAAACACCAACCAAGGTAAACACTGCCACAAACTCAGGGAAGGAAAGGGAGGAGGAAGGAAAGCGGGGGTATCGCTCTGGATATCAAGCAAATCGAATTACCCTGAAGGCCCGGCCAGACACATGCATTAATCATCGGTTATCCCAGCGGCACACCTGTACGGGAAGGAGAACGGGGCAAGCAGCTTTCCCCCAGGGGCCGGACGGGAGGGACAGGGGCGCAGGCCCAGGGGAGCCCGGCCCGGAAGTGGCCACGTGGCTCTCCCAGGGCCAGTGGGAAGGAGGAGGAGAACTCGGTTCAGGCAGGCGAGTGCAATCCCCAGTTCTGGGCCCAGCGACTTTCTCCAGCTCCTTTTTTTGCTGGAGCCCCTGCCGCTTCCTTCCGAGCTGGGCAAACCTGCGGAGCCACCACCACGTTCTGCAGCCTTCCCTGGAAGAGAGCAGGCTGGGGGGGGGGGGGGGGGGGGGGGCGGAAAAGGCAGGCAACTGCAAGGATTGGTGGGCCAGCCGGGGCCGGCTTCCAAATCCCTGATGGCGCTGGTTTTCTTCTCTCGTGCAGTTCAGAGTGGAGGGGGACAGCGAGCGCGCTGGGGTGGGGCGTGGGGTGGAGACAAAGTGGCCCGCTGACTTTGTTTCCCCGTGCGGCACGGTTGTTGTACACTCGCGAGTCCCCGGGGTCTGGGTCACAAGCTGAAGCCGCATCATCAGAGTGGGCTGGAGAGCAGCTCAGCCATCCGGGCTGGGAGCTATTTGCCCTTGATGAGAAATTTCAAGTGGGAACCATCTGAGTACGTGCCTCTGTGAACGCAAGAGTGCGTTTAGAGGGAACAAATGATTTATTAGCGGGGCCTCCACAAAGTCTCCTTCGGAAGGGGAGGGAGCTCCCCCCCCTCTTCTCATTAAAACATTACAGGGGTAGAATCCATTTGGCCTCCTAAGCCGGCCTGCACGGGAGTCACAGCTAATCAGGCAGCCAGCTCAGCTCCTCCAGCCTTTCTCTGAACGCAACAATATGTATAAACTGGCAAAATGGACCGCGGACCCACTTTGATGTTGAACAAAGAGGAAAACCTCCAAAACAGCGTAAGAATTGTATTGCCGTTTAACTCTTCTGCATCCTTTCCGAAGAGCAAATGGGAACGTCAACACAGCTGGGCAGGGCTCTAGGGAGAGCTAAATAACCAGCCGTTACCATTTCAGGCTCTTCGATCCAGGTATTCTCTAGCAAGAGAGAAGGGCCCGACTCGGCCTCTGAATTACTTGCTCTGATTATATAAGGGACTGTCTTTTGAGCACTTGCCGGGGCCTGAAGCTATAGGATCGGGTCTACAGTCACCATCTCACTTAACCCTTGTCAGACCTCTGTGAGATCCATACCAACCTCCCATTTGGAAGACGGAGGAACAGGGTGGGTGAGGGCCCTGCCTCATATGTCCCGGCCCATCCAGGATTCCAAACCCAGGTCTCTATGTTTCCAAAACCCTCCCGGGAACACAAAAGCTCAGGTTGTTTCTTATGTTCATGAGCGAATTCCTTTTGAGAATGAGATGTTCCACGTAAGTAAACTCCTCAGATCTAAAACCTATCTCTCTAAAGCCAAATCTTTTTACATTTATAATTAGCTTGGGATAGAATTTTTCAAAAATACATGGTATGCTTCCATGGCTTAGGAAAGAAAAAATGCCAAGGGAATGCCCTTCCTCTGCACAGGTGGGAATTCCAGCCTGCAGGTGCTCAGAGATACCGAGGAAGGGGTAGGCATTGTGAGCCCAGAGGGCAACTTGCTGCCAGTGTAGGGAAGAGGGACGCACTCCAGGGGCCGCAGGCCAGAAGGTGGGTCAGAAGAGTTGAGGCTTGGTGGTTAGGTGAAAACCACGCAGGAATAAAAGCACTGGAAAGATTTTCAATCGCCATCTGGAATTGGACAAGAAAATCAGTCATGGAGCAAGAAGTAAGAAGCTTGTGGGCGCCTGGGTGGCTCAGTCAGTTCGGTGTCTGCCTGCACCTCAGGTCATGATCTCAGGGTCCTGAGATGGAGTCCCACATCGGGCTCCCTGCTCATCGAGGAGTCTGCTTCTCCCTCTGTCCGTCCCCGCTGCTCATGCGTGAGCGCGTGCTCTCTTTCTCTCTTTCTCTCTCTCAAATAAATAAATAAAATCTTTAAAAAAAAAAAAAGTAAGACGCTTGTAAGATTCCGGCATCGGGATTGTTCCATTTCCCCCTTGGTAATAAATAGTAAAAACCACCTCTAAAACAAGATCCAATGTTTGAAAAATAAAAATGTGTGCAAGCCCAGATGTCAACAATGGTGATACTCCAGTGAGGTTACTAAGCTGCTGCTTCTTCTTTCTTGTACCAGGGCTCCATTTTAACTCAGACCAGAGAGGTGTGTCAGGTACTCAACTTTCAAGCTATGTGTTGTGCCTGAAGAGCATACAGAAGAGAAGACATCATCTGACTGCAGAGCCGTGTCACCTTGGACAATAAAATGTAAGGAACATCTACATTATTGTGTTGTATTCAAGTTGTATGCCCATAAGCCTGAAAAATGGAGAAGCTTGGAGTCCTAGCTCTTCCACTTACTAGCAGAGTCACCTGGGACACTTGACTTACTCTCCCAGACTCAGTTTCTCTCTCTGCAACACAGGACTGATGACTGCTCCTTCCCAGGACTGTGGAGAGACGCAATGATTTATGGAGAGTCCTTTTCATTTATAGAATGAATATACAAAATGAACAGATACATTCATGGGAGCAACCTGTTTTGCCTGCATTTACAAATATGACCCCTCCACCCTCCCTACTGTCAAGTTAGACCTCATTGAAATATTCATTGTTAAAGCATAAAATGTATGGTGAGTTAGGTCTGTTCTGGACTCCACTTTAAAGACTATGACAATTACCAAAGTGCCAAGAGAAACTCATTATTAAGATTAGTGCCACAGGGTGCCTGGGGGTTAAGTGTTTGACTCTTGATTTGGCTCAGGACATGATCTGAGGGTCCTAAGATTGAGCCCCATATCGGGCTCTGTGCTCCGTGAAGAGTCTACTTGAGATTCTCTCTCTCCCTCCACCACCCCCCTCCACTCACACCTGCTCTCTCTAAATAAATGAATAAAATCTTAAAAAAAAAAAAAAAAAGATTGTCTCTCCCCGCTCTGCCCCTCCCCACTCCTTCTCTAAAAAAAGATTAGTGCCACAGCACGAGACCATATTAGAATAAAGCTACCATGCAGAGAATTATGTGGGTTGAACAACCAATTAAATAATGTACTTATTACTTTCACATGCCTTCTCTCACTCGTTAATAGAACAGCCTCATAAGGTGGGTATTATCCCCATTTGGCAGAAAGTTTCGACAACTTCCCATGGTCATAGAACCAACAGGTAACATAGTTGGGATTCAGACCCAGATCTCCCTGACTCTGATGTCCCTTCTTTATACATTGTCTCATGTTGTCACCTATTTTCATAATTGACTTAGATACTGGATTTGTGTTAAGAGCACCCAGAACATTATATAAAGCCGGACAGTTCCAAAGAAGTTTTTCAATGGTTTATGATCCATGGATGAACAATTCTGAATATTACTGGTAAAATGCAATTTCTCCCTCCATCTGTCTTCCTCTTTCTGCCCCTCTCCCCTCCCCGACTTGGTAGTATTCCCATCAATATAAAGATAAGATTGTAAATCCAGGATATTAGTTCAAACTTTCTTTGTTCTTCTATTCAATGCATGAAGGAGAGAGCGAGATTACAAATACATATCCCTTAACCTCAGGAGTTTATCCTTAGCTTTTATACTGAAAACCATTTACCCTAAGGCTAAGGCAGTATGTGCAATGTTTCTGCTGGTACTTTTTTTTTATATATATATAAGAATTTTTTTTTTTTTTTTTAAGTAATCTTTCCACCCTGATGGGACTTGAACCTACAACCCTGAGATCAAGAGTTTCATGCTCAGGGTGCCTGGGTGGCTCAGTCAGTTAAGCATCCGACTCTTGGTTTTGGCTCAGGTCATGATCTTGGGGTCCTGGGATCGAGCCCCGCATTGGGCACATTCAGCATAGAGTCTGCTTCTCCCTCTGCCCTGCCCTCTGCTCGTGCTCTCTCTGTCTCTCTCTCTCTCAAATAAACAAATAAATAAAATCATTTAAAAAAAAAAAAAAAGAGTCTCATGCTCCACTGACTGAGCCAGCCAGCCAGTCCTCCACCGGTGTACTACACAGAATTTCCAACCAGTGTGCCAGAAACATAGGTCACAGCGAGGGTAGGTAATACCCTCATACCTCAGGGCAGCCAGGCAGAGCCAGGGTGGCCAGGGTCCTGGGAACTGTCACCTCCAGCCAAGGGCAACCCTTACCAATGTCCTCACTTCCAATAGTGTCCTTTCACATTCAGAAGTTCTGCTTGACTCAAGTGGGCAGGCAAATGGGCAGGACCATCATTTAATAGTGGTATCACTTAAAACACTCCCCCAAAGACCCAGAGAGGGGTCCAAAGAGGTCAATGATACTCAATCCTCTTCTGGAAAAATATGGAATAGAAAGTCTGAAATTTAGACTTGGTGTTGTCATGAAACTCACTGCATTGTCCCTTTCCCTCTCTGAGTTGGACCTGACACTCTACAGTGCTCCACTCTTGCTGGAAAAAAATCCCTTCATTGTGAAGGGGCAGCTCAACCGAGAACCCCGTGGTAGCTTTGCCTGTGTGGGGAGGCGGCTCGTAACTCCTTGTGTCAAAGTAACTTCGTGGAAATCCAGCCATCTTGATGGAACTGCGGTCTGACGGGGGGTGCCACCATGAGCAACTAGTGGAGATGTGGCCTAAGTCTCAGCCTGCCCCACAAATATTTTGTTCTCAAACACCCACCCAGTAGTCACCCTGGTGTTTGACGTGGCTCCTGCTAACGCAGGTTGGAAGCTATGGCATCTTATCTCCCGCTGCACAGAGCCTCGGGGCCTCTCCAGGGAGGGGCTGCCGCGGCAGGAAGAAGCACAAGACTTGACTTGCTGCTTTATCTCCAGACCGTGAACATCTATCATTTGAACAAAACTTTCTATAGTGAGCAGCTTATCTAACTCTCTGGGCCTCAGTTTCTTCCCCGGTAAAATAGAAATCCCAACATCCACCTCAAGGGGCAGCTTGTGGTAATTAAATAAGAAAATCTATGTAAAGCGGGTGACACCGAATAAAGGGTCAATCCTTCCCTTTCTGGCATTGGCCATGACTTTCCCCACAGATGAGATGGAGTGAGGAGTCCCAGGACGTGTAAGAACTGACCCTGGGAAGACAAGCAGGCAAGAACCCTAGACAAGAAAGGGCCAGCTTCCAGGTCACACGCTTTCCCCAGAGCAGGTCTGTGAGCAGAGGTGATAGCTCAGTAAGAGAGAAGTCAAGCTGAACACTAAGCTCTAGGGCAACTGGGGATTCCTGAATGCTAATCTAACAGCTTTGACATGGATATTTTTTTTATTTCCACAAATTAAAATGAGAGTGACAGCATTGTGTGAATATTTGAGTTAGACCCACACATGCCAACACATAATTCACTTCGTGTCGAATCTGGGTCCCTTTGGCTCCAGTATAGACAGCAAGGCAAACTAGAGACCCAGAAGTGAATTTGGGTTGACGGCTCATATAGAATACCCATTTAAAAACTACAATATAGACGGTCATTTGCTGTTTTAGCTCTGGACATGTGTGCTTGAATCTTCCTAAGACGTAAACACCAATGTTTAAGCTACGTGTGTGTCAAGAAACATCAAAGTGTTCATTCTCTTTGAGCTATTCTGTTTCTGGGAATGTGTCATAAGGCAGTAATTCGGTGGCTGAAGCCAGAAATGGGAACCTCATTCAGTTAGGACATGGCTGGAGGCAAGAGATGGTGATGAAGTGAGCCATAGAAATGCTCATGCAAACACGGAGCCATGAAAAACGGTGTGTTTTGAAATCCATACTATAACATGGGAAATGCCTATAAGGTAACATTTATTGAAAAAGGAACAAAATATTAAATATAAATATCATTAGAACTCTTTTTTAGGGGTGCCTGGGTGGCTCAGTCGGTTAAGCGGCTGCCTTCGGCTCAAGTCATGATCACAGGGTCCTGGGATTGAGCCCTGCATCGGGCTCCCTGCTCAGTGGGGAGCCTGCTTCTCCCTCTCCCACTCCCCCTGCTTGTGTTCCCTCTCTCGCTGTGTCTCTCTCTGTCAAATAAATAAATAAAATCTTAAAAAAAAAAAAAAGAACTCTTTTTTAAATGAGCAAACAAAAAATTAAAATATTAGAAGGAACTATGGTAAAATGTCAATAGTGATCTTCTTTGGGTGGTAGAACTATTAAAATTTTTTTCTTCTTTTAACTTTCTGCACATTTTCTGGCTTTTGAAAATTGAGGTACAATTTACCTGCAATAAAGTGCACAGATCTTAAGTGTATAGTCAATGGATTTTGACAAATATACATATATACCAAGATAGATGGCCAACAGACACATGAAAAGGTGCTCAATATCACTCATCATCAGGAAAATGCAAATCAAAACTACAATGAGGAAGATGGCGGAGGAGTAGGAGACCTGGATTTCGTCTGGTCTCAGGAATTCAGCTGGATAGGGATCAAACCATTCTGAACACCTACAAACTCAACAGGAGATCGAAGAAAAGAAGAGCAACAACTCTCTCATCAGAAAGCGACCACTTTCTGGAAGGTAGGACGTGCGGAGAAGTGAATCCCAGGCGATATTCAGGAGGATAGACGGCAGGGGAGGGGGCCTCCATCGGCCGCTTCTGGCAAGTGATAGAGCCGCGGAGCACAAAATCAGAACTTTTAGAAGTCTGCTCCGCCGAGGGACGTCACTCTGGTGGCTAAGCGGGGCTGGAACCCTCCGGGACAGTGTGGTCTCAGGACCCTCGGGGACACAGAAAGACCGGGGGTGCCTGAGTGCGGCAGAGCTCCCAGGTATCGGAGCAGGGAAACCGGCTGCAGAGGCAGAGCCCAGGCGCGGGCTCTCAGCTCGGGGTGGCCATAAACCGGGATCCGCGGCCCAGTCGGGCCCCTGCTCCTCCAGCAGGGACCCAACAAGCGGCAGATCCGGGGAGACTCCCCTTCCTCCCCCGGGAGGAGCCGCGCGGGAGGGCACCGCAGGGATCTGCTGGGTTTGGAGACTCCACCCGGGGTCGGGGGCCAGAGATAGAAACGCGCGGTCGCAGGCCGGGTGAGCACGGAGTGCAGCTGCAGACCGGGGAGACGGGAGTGACTGACGGCTTTTCTCTGGGGGCTCACTGAGGAGCGGGGCCCCGAGTTCTCGGCTCCTCCGGGGCGGAGATTGGGAGGCCGCCATTTTCACTCTCCGCCTCCAAAGCTGTACGGAAAGCTCGCAGGGAACAAAAGCCCGGGAGAGCAAACCCGAGCAGATTACTTAGCCGGGAGGGGGCAAGGGCGGGGCTATTCCGCCTCCGGCAGAGACATTTGGAAACCACGGCAACAGGCCCCTCCCCAGAAGATCAGCGAGAACAGCCAGCCAAGGCCAAGTTTACCGATCAATGAGAACGGCAGAACTCCAGCGCTAGGGGACTACTGCACATAGAATTCACGGCTTTTTTACCATGATTCTTTAGTCTTTTAAAGTTAATTTTTTTTAACTGTCTTTTTGTCTTTTTATTTCTTTTTTAATTTTTCTTTTTCCCTTTTTCAACCAACATCTTATCAATCCCTTTTTTTAAAAAAAAACATTTTTATTTTTCATTTTTAGAGTCATATTCTATCCCTTCATAGTAGTTACCCTTATTTTTGGCTTATATATATAAGTTGTTCTCTCTTTAAAATTTTGAGATAGTTTCTTCTAACAGATTAAAATATACCCTAAATCTCTAGTATATGGTGTTTTCTATTCCCCTGCCTGATCACATCCTCTCCCTTTTTTTTTCTCTTTTTCTTTTTTTGGCGGGGATGCAGAGAAAGGGGAACCCTCCTACACTGTTGGTGGGAATGCAAACTGGTGCAGCCACTCTGGAAAACAGTATGGAGGTTCCTCAAAAAGTTGAAAATAGAGCTACCCTATGATCCAGCAATTGCACTACTGGGTATTTACCCCAAAGATACAAAAGTAGGGATCCGAAGGGGTACGTGCACCCCGATGTTTATAGCAGCAATGTCCACAATAGCCAAACTGTGGAAAGAGCCAAGATGTCCATCGACAGATGAATGGATAAAGAAGAGGTGGTATATATATACAATGGAATATTATGCAGCCATCAAAAGGAATGAGATCTTGCCATTTGCAACCACGTGGATGGAACTGGAGGGTATTATGTTGAGTGAAATAAGTCAAAAAGAGAAAGACATGTATCATATGATCTCACTGATATGAGGAATTCTTAATCGCAGGAATCAAACTGAGTGTTGTTGGAGTGGGGGGTGGGGTGGGAGGGATGGGGTGACTGGGTGATAGACACTGGCGAGGGTATGTGCTCTGGTAAGCGCTGAGAATTGTGCAAGACTGTTGAATCTCAGATCTGTACCTCTGAAACAAATAATGCAATATATGTTAAGAAAAAAAAAAAAGAAGAAGAAGAAGAAGAGGGTAGCGGGAGGGGAAGAGTGAAGCGGGGGAAATTGGAGGGGTAGACGAACCATGAGAGACGGTGGACTCTGAAAAACAAACGGGGTTCTAGAGGGGAGGGGGGTGGGAGGATGGGTTAGCCTGGTGGCGGGTATTGAGGAGGTGACATTCTGCATGGAGCACTGGGTGTTGTGCACAAACAATGAATCATGGAACACTTCATCTAAAACTAATGATGTAATGTATGGGGATTAACATAAGAATTTAAAAAATTAAAAAAAAAAAATTGGGGGAGGCACTTTCTTCTAACAGACCAAATACACCCAAAATCTAGTGTGTGGCACTGATCTATATACCAGCCTGATCACATTTGATCACATTCTGGTTTTTTTTGTTTTGTTCTGTTTTTGTTTGTTTTTATCTTTCTCTTTTTTTTTTTTTAAGATTTTATTTATTTATTCATGAGAGACAGAGAGAGAGACAGAGGCAGAGGGAGAAGCAGGCTCCCCGCGGAGCAGGGAGCCCGATGCGGGACTCGATCCTGGGACTCCAGGATCATGACCTGAGCCGAAGGCAGTCGCTTAACCAACTGAGCCACCCAGGCGCCCCTATCTTTCTCTTTTTCTTTTCCTTCTTTTTTTTCTTTTTTTCTTTTTCTTTTTTCTCTCTTTCCCTTTCTTTTCCCACTGCTTCAGGTCTTTTCTGATTTGTGGGAACGTTGTTACCCTGTTAGCATTTTGTTCTCTCATTAATCTATTCTCCTCTGGGCAAAATGTCAAGATGGAAAAAATCACCTCAACAAAAAGAACAAGAGGTAGTACCGACTGCCAGGGACCTACTCAATATGGACATTAGTACGATGTCAGATCTAGAGTTCAGAATCATCACTTTAAAGATACTAGCTGGGCTTAAAAAAAGCATGGACGTTATTAGAGAAACCCTTTCTGGAGAAGTCAAAGAACTAAAATCTAACCAAGTAGAAATCAAAAAGGCTATTAATGAGGTGCAATCAAATATGGGGCGCTAACTGCTAGGATAAATGAGGCAGAAGAGAGAGTCAGTGATATATAAGACCAAATGATGGAAAATAAAGAAGCTGAGAAAAAGAGAGATAAACAACTACTGGATCACGAGGGCAGAATTCAAGAGATAAGCGATACCATAAGATGAAACAACATTAGAATAACTGGGATCCCAGAAGAAGAAGAAAGAGAGACAGGGGCAGAAGGTATAATGGAGCAAATTATAGCAGAGAACTTCCCTAATTTGGGGAAGGAAACAGGCATCAAAATCCAGGAAGCCCAGAGAACCCCTCTCAAAATCAATAAAAATAGGTCAACACCCCAACATCTAATAGTAAAACTTATGAGTCTCAGAGACAAAGAGAAAATCCTGAAAGCAGCTCGGGAGAAGAGATATGTAACCTACAAGGGTAGAAACATTAGACTGGCAACAGACCTATCCACAGAGACCTGGCAGGCCAGAAAGGACTGGCAGGATATATTCAGAGCACGAAATGAGAAAAATATGCAGCCAAGAATACTGTACCCAGCTAGGCTGTCACTGAAAATAGAAGGAGAGATAAAAAGCTTCCAGGACAAACAAAAACTAAAGGAATTTGCAAACACGAAACCAGCCCTACAAGAAATATTGAAAGGGGTCCTCTAAGCAAAGAGAGAGCCTAAAAGCAACATAGACCAGAAAGGAACACAGACAATATACAGTTACAGTCCCCTTACAGGAAATACATTGGCACTAAATTCCTATCTTTCAATAGTTACCCTGAATGTAAATGGGCTCAATGCCCCAATCAAAAGACACAGGCTATCAGATTGGATTAAAAAACAAGACCCATTGATATGCTGTCTGCAAGAGACTCATTTTAGATGCAAAAACACCCCCAGATTGAAAGTGAGGGGGTGGAAAACCATTTACCATGCTAATGGACACCAAAAGAAAGCTGGGGTGGCAATCCTTATATCAGACAAATTAGATTTTAAACCAAAGACTGTAATAAGAGATGAGGAAGGACACTATATCCTACTTAAAGGGTCTATCCAACAAGAAGATCTAACAATTGTAAATATCTATGCCCCTAACATGGGAGCAGCCAATTATATAAGCCAATTAATAACAAAAGCAAAGAAACACATCGACAACAATACAATAATAGTGGGGGACTTTAACATCCCCCTCACTGAAATGGACAGATCGTCTAAGCAAAAGATCAACAAGGAAATAAAGACTTTAAATGACACACTGGACCAAATGGACTTCACAGACCTATTCAGAACATTCCACCCCAAAGCAACGGAATACACATTCTTCTCTAGTGCCCATGGAACATTCTCCAGAATAGATCACATCCTAGGTCATAAATCAGGTCTCAACCGGTACCAAAAGACTGGGATCATTCCCTGCCTATTTTCAGACCACAATTCTTTGAAACTAGAACTCAATCACAAGAGGAAAGTCGGAAAGAACTCAAATACATGGAAGCTAAAGAGCATCCTACTAAGGAATGAATGGGTCAACCAGGAAATTAAAGAAGAATTTTAAAAATTCACGGAAACCAATGAAAATGAAAACACAACTATTCAAAATCTTTGGGATGCAGCAAAGGCAGTCCTAAGAGGAAAGTATATAGCAATACAAGCCTTTCTCAAGAAACAAGAAAGGTCTCAAGTACACAACCTAACCCTCCACCTAAAGGAGCTGGAGAAAGAACAGCAAATAAAGCCTAAACCCAGCAGGAGAAGAGAAATAATAAAGATCAGAGCAGAAATCAATGAAATAGAAACTAAAAGAACAGTAGAACAGATCAACGAAACTAGGAGGTGGTTCTTTGAAAGAATTAACAAGATTGATAAACCCCTGGCCAGACTTATCAAAAAGAAAAGAGAAATGACCCAAATCAACAAAATCATGAAGGAAAGAGGAGAGATCACAACCAACACCAAAGAAATACAAACAGTTATAAGAACATATAATGAGCAACTCTATGCCAGCAAATTAGATAACCTGGAAGAAATGGATGCATTCCTAGAGATGTATCAACTACCAAAACTGAAGCAGGAAGAAATAGAAAACCTGAACAGACCTATAACCACTAAGGAAATTGAAGCAGTCATCAAAAATCTCCCAACAAACAAAAGCCCAGGGCCAGATGGCTTCCCAGGGGAATTCTACCAAACATTTCAAGAAGAATTAATACCTATTCTTCTGAAACTGTTCCAAAAAATAGAAATGGAAGGAAAACTTCCAAACTCATTTTATGAGGCCACCATTACCTTAATCCCAAAACCAGAGAAAGACCCCATCCAAAAGGAGAACTACAGACCAATATCCCTGATGAACATGGATGCAAAGATTCTCACCAAAATACTAGCCAATAGGATCCAACAGTACATTAAAAGGATTATTCACCACGACCAAGTGGGATTTATCCCTGGGCTGCAAGGTTGGTTCAACATCTGCAAATCAATCAACGTGATACAATACATTAACAAAAGAAAGAACAAGAACCATATGATCCTCTCAGTAGATGCAGAAAAAGCATTTGACAAAGTACAGCATCCTTTCTTGATCAAAACTCTTCAGAGTATAGGCATAGAGTGTACATACCTCAATATCATAAAAGCCATCTATGAAAAACCTACAGCGAATATCATTCTCAATGGGGAAAAACTGAGAGCTTTCCCCCTAAGGTCAGGAACGCGGCAGGGATGTCCACTATCACCACTGCTATTCAACATAGTATTAGAAGTCCTAGCCACAGCAATCAGACAACAAAAAGAAATCAAAGGCATCCAAATTGGCAAAGAAGAAGTCAAACTCTCACTCTTTGCAGACGATATGATACTTTATGTGGAAAACCCCAAAGACCCCACCCCAAAACTGCTAGAACTCATACAGGAATTCAGTAAAGTGGCAGGATATAAAATCAATGCACAGAAGTCAGTGGCATTCCTATACACCAACAACAAGACAGAAGAAAGAGAAATTAAGGAGTCGATCCCATTTACAATTGCACCCAAAACCATAAGATACCTAGGAATAAATCTAACCAAAGAGGCAAAGGATCTGTACTCAGAAAACTATAAAATACTCATGAAAGAAATTGAGGAAGACACAAAGAGATGGAAAAACGTTCCATGCTCATGGATTGGAAGAACAAATATTGTGAAGATGTCAATGCTACCTAGAGCAATCTACACATTCAATGCAACCCCTATCAAAATACCATCCACTTTTTTCAAAGAAATGGAACTAATCATCCTAAAATTTGTATGGAACCAGAAAAGACCCTGAATAGCCAGAGGAATGTTGAAAAAGAAAAGCAAAGCCGGCGGCATCACAATTCCGGACTTTCAGCTCTATTACAAAGCTGTCATCATCAAGACAGCATGGTACTGGCACAAAAACAGACACATAGATCAATGGAACAGAATAGAGAGCCCAGAAATGGACCCTCAACTCTATGGTCAACTAATCTTTGACAAAGCAGGAAAGAATGTCCACTGGAAAAAAGACAGTCTCTTCAACAAATGGTGTTGGGAAAATTGGACAGCCACATGCAGAAAAATGAACCTGGACCATTTCCTTACACCACACACAAAAATAGACTCAAAATGGTTGAAAGACCTAAATGTGAGACAGGAGTCCATCAAAATCCTAGGGGAGAACACAGGCAGGAACCTCTTCGACCTCAGCCACAACAACTTCTTCCTAGAAACATCGCCAAAGGCAAGGGGAGCAAGGGCAAAAGTGAACTATTGGGACTTCAGCAAGATAAAAAGCTTTTGCACAGCAAAGGAAACAGTCAACAAAACCAAAAGACAACCGACAGAATGGGAGAAGATATTTGCAAATGACATATCAGATAAAGGGCTAGTATCCAAAATCTATAAAGAACTCATCAAACTCAACACCCAAAGAACAAAGAATCCAATCAAGAAATGGGCAGAAGACATGAACAGACATTTTTCCAAAGAAGACATCCAAATGGCCAACAGACACATGAAAAAGTGCTCAATATCGCTCGGCATCAGGGAAATCTAAATCAAAACCTCAATGAGGGGCACCTGGGTGGCTCAGTCGTTAAGTGTCTGCCTTCGGCTCAGGTCATGATCCCAGGGTCCTGGGATCGAGCCCCACATCGGGCTCCCTGCTCTGCGAGAAGCCTTCTTCTCCCTCTCCCACTCCCCCTGCTTGTGTTCCTTCTCTCGCTGTGTCTCTCTGTCAAATAAATAAATAAAATCTTTAAAAAAAAAAACCTCAATGAGATACCACCTCACACCAGTCAGAATGGCAAAAATTAACAAGTCAGGAAATGACAGATGTTGGCGGGGATGCGGAGAAAGGGGAACCCTCCTACACTGTTGGTGGGAATGCAAGCTGGTGCAGCCACTCTGGAAAACAGTATGGAGGTTCCTCAAAAAGTTGAAAATAGAGCTACCATATGATCCAGCAATTGCACTACTGGGTATTTACCCCAAAGATACAAAAGTAGGGATCCGAAGGGGTACGTGCACCCCGATGTTTATAGCAGCAATGTCCACAATAGCCAAACTGTGGAAAGAGCCAAGATGTCCATCGACAGATGAATGGATAAAGAAGAGGTGGTATATATATACAATGGAATATTATGCAGCCATCAAAAGGAATGAGATCTTGCCATTTGCAACGACGTGGATGGAACTGGAGAGTATTATGCTGAGCGAAATAAGTGAAACAGAGAAAGACATGTATCATATGACCTCACTGATACGAGGAATTCTTAATCTCAGGAAACAAACTGAGGGTTGCTGGAGTGGGGGGTGGGGTGGGAGGGATGGGGTGACTGGGTGATAGACACTGGCGAGGGTATGTGCTCTGGTAAGCGCTGTGAATTGTGCAAGACTGTTGAATCTCAGATCTGTACCTCTGAAACAAATAATGCAATATATGTTAAGAAAAAAAAAAAGAAGAAGAAGAAGGAGATAGCAGGAGGGGAAGAATGCAGGGGGCGGGGAATCGGAGGGGGAGACGAACCATGAGCGATGATGGACTCTGAAAAACAAACTGAGGGTTCTAGAGGGGAGGGGGGTGGGAGGATGGGTTAGCCTGGTGATGGGTATTGAGGAGGGCACGTTCTGCATGGACCACTGGGTGTTATGCACAAACAATGAATCATGGAACACTACATCTAAAACTAATGATGTAATGTATGGGGATTAACATAACAATAAAAATTAATAATAATAATAATAGGCTTCTCCTGCAAGCCTCCATTCGGCCCCATCTTTATCTGTCAAGACCACACCCATCTTTCTTTTTTTTTTTAAAGATTTTATTTATTTGAGAGAGAGAGAATGAAAGAGAGAGCACATGAGAGTGGGGAGGGTCAGAGGGAGAAGCAGACTCCCCACCGAGCAGGGAGCCTGATGCGGGACTTGATCCAGGGACTCCAGGATCATGACCTGAGCCGAAGGCAGTCGCTTAACCAACTGAGCCACCCAGGCGCCCGACCCCACCCATCTTTCAATGTCCAACTTAAATGCTACATCTTCCAAGGAATTTTCCTGATCCCTTTTTGCCAAGAACCCAAGCAGGTCCTCCAGTGGCCCTTCCTTATTAGTCTCTCTCCCTGCCCAGAGACCACCATTATTCTTATTTCAATCTCCTTAAATTAGCTTTGTCTGTTCTTGAACTTCATATAAATGGGATCAAGTGTGTATTATTTTGTACGTGGTTTCTTTCATGCAAAATAGTGTTTAACATTGATCCAGTTGTTGGATTACTTGTTATTTGCTGAATAGTATTCCAGTGTATGGACATCCACATTCCATTTATCCATTCACCTGCTTTTGGTTTTTGTTTTTAAGATTTTATTTATTTATTTATTTATTTATTTATTTATTTATTTATTTATTTATTTGAGAGAGAGAATGAGTGTGGGGGAAGGGCAGAGGGAGAGAGAGAATCCCAAGCAGACTCTGTGCTGAGGCCAGAGCCCAACCCAGGACTCTATCTCACAACCCTGAGATCATGACCTGAGCCAAAACCAAGAATCGAACACTCAACCGACTGAGCCACCTAGGTACCCCTAATTTTTTCTATTCTAGTAGATGTGTGGCGGCACCTCACTGGTTTTAATTTGCATATCCCTGATGGCTAACAATGCAAGCATGTTTTCGTGTACTTATTTGCCATATCTTTTTTTTGTGAAGTGTCTGTCACTCATCTTTCCTTTTTTTCTTCTTTTTTTTAAAAAAAGATTTTATTTATTTCTTTGGGAGAGAGAGAGCATGAGCACGGAAAGAGGCAGGCAGAGGGAGAAGCAGGTTCCCCACTGAGCAGGGAGCCCAATGCAGGACTCAATCCCGGGACCCTAGGATCATGACCTGAGCCGAAGGCAGACACCCAACTGACTGAGCCACCCAGGCGCCCCCAGCTCATCTTTCATATTTAGTCCTGAGTCTCATGAGTCTTATTGGCCAGCCCTGGTCCTCAAGGCCCCATTGGACCCAGTTAGGGGCATCGGGGGTCCTTTGTGATACCCAAAAGAAAACCAAGAGCTATTGCTAAAAGTCAGGCAAATGCGTATGGATGGCCTAAAACGACAAATGACCACCACACCCTCCTTCTCCTGCAAGCCTCCATTCTGCCCCATCTTTATCTGTCAAGACCCCACCCATCTTTCAGTGTCCAACTTAAATGCTACATCTTCCAAGGAACTTTCCTGATCCCTTTTTGCCTTTCTCCACCACCAATGTAGACATTTCTTTTATTCTCTTGTGGAGCAATTCCCTCACTCAGTAATTTATTATCAGGATTTGTAACCCTGGGTCTCATCTGCCCTACCACATAATGCATTTCTTTTTTTTTCAGAGAGAGAGACAGAGTGTGTGCGCGCAAGAGGGGGTAGGGGGAGTGGAGGCAGAGGGAGAGGGAGAGAGAAGAGAATCCTAAAGCAGGCTCCATGCCCAGGGCTCAATTTCATAACCCTGAGATCATGACCAGAGCCGAAATCAAGAGTCAGACGCTTAACTGACTGAGCCACCCAGGTGCCCCCCCACATAATAACATTTTTAAAGATCAGGGTCAGTTCTTTTTTTTTTTTTTTTACTATGTTATGTTAATCACCATACATTACATCATTAGTTTTTGATGTAGTGTTCCATGATTCATTGTTTGCATGTAGTACCCAGTGCTCCATTCAATACATGCCCTCTTTAATACCCATTACCAGGCTAACCCATCCCCCCACCTCCCTCCCCTCTAGAACCCTCAGTTTATTTCTCAGAGTCGATAGTCTCTCATGGTTCATCTCCCCCTCCAGTTCCCCCCCCTTCATTTTTCCCTTCCTACTATCTTCTTCTTCTTCTTTTTTTTTTTTTAACATAAAATGTATTATTTGTATCAGAGGTACAGGTCTGTGATTCATCAGTCTTACACAATTCATAGTGCTCACCATAGCACATACCCTCCCTAGTGTCTATCACCCAGCTACCCCATCCTTTCCACCCCCCACCACTCCAGCAACCCTCAGTTTGTTTCCTGAGATTAAGAATTCCTCATATCAGTGATATCATATGATACAAGTCTTTCTCTGATTGACTTATTTCGCTTAACATAATACCCTCTAGTTCCATCCATGTCGTTGCAAATGGCAAGATCTCATTCCTTTTGATGGCTGCATAATATTCCATTGTATATATATACACGACATCTTCTTTATCCATTCATCTGTTGATGGCCATCTGGGCTCTTTCCATAGTTTGGCTATTGTGGACATTGCTGCTATAAACATCAGGGTACACGTGCCCCTTCAGATCACTACATTTGTATCTTTGGGGTAAATACCCAGTAGTGCAATTGCTGGGTCATACGGTAGCTCTATTTTCAACTTTTTGAGGAACCTCCGTACTATTTTCCAGAGTGGCTGCACCAGCTTGTATTCCCACCAACAGTGTAGGAAGGTTCCCCTTTCTCTGCATCCCCACCAACATCTGTCATTTCCTGACTTGTTAATTTTAGCCATTCTGACTGGTGTGAGGTGGTATCTCATTGAGGTTTTGATTTGGATTCCCTGATGCTGAGCGATGTTGAGCACTTTTTCATGTGTCTGTTGGCCATTGGATGTCTTCTTTGGACAAATGTCTGTTCATGTCTTCGGCCCATTTCTTGATTGGATTCTTTGTTCTTTGGGTGTTGAGTTTGATGAGTTCTTTATAGATTTTGGATACTAGCCCTTTATCTGATATGTCATTTGCAAATATCTTCTCCCATTCTGTCGGTTGTCTTTTGGTTTTGTTGACTGTTTCCTTTGCTGTGCAAAAGCTTTTTATCTTGCTGAAGTCCCAATAGTTCACTTTTGCCCTTGCTCCCCTTGCCTTTGGCGATGTTTCTAGGAAGAAGTTGCTGCGGCTGAGGTCGAAGACGTTCCTGCCTGTGTTCTCCCCTAGGATTTTGATGGACTCCTGTCTCACATTTAGGTCTTTCAACCATTTTGAGTCTATTTTTGTGTGTGGTGTAAGGAAATGGTCCAGGTTCATTTTTCTGCATGTGGCTGTCCAATTTTCCCAACACCATTTGTTGAAGAGACTGACTTTTTTCCAAGGGACATTCTTTCTTGCTTTGTCAAAGATGAGTTGACCATAGAGTTGAGGGTCCATTTCTGGGCTCTCTATTCTGTTCCATTGATCTATGTGTCTGTTTTTGTGCCAGTACCATGCTGTCTTGATGATGACAGCTTTGTAATAGAGCTGAAAGTCCGGAATTGTGATGCCGCCGGCTTTGCTTTTCTTTTTCAACATTCCTCTGGCTATTCAGGGTCTTTTCTGGTTCCATACAAATTTTAGGATTATTTGTTCCATTTCTTTGAAAAAAGTGGATGGTATTTTGATAGGGGTTACATTGAATGTGTAGATTGCTCTAGGTAGCATTGACATCTTCACAATATTTGTTCTTCCAATCCAGAGCATGGAACGTTTTTCCATCTCTTTGTGTCTTCCTCAATTTCTTTCATGAGTATTTTATAGTTTCCTGAGTACAGATCCTTTGCCTCTTTGGTTAGATTTATTCCTAGGTATCTTATGGTTTTGGGTGCAATTGTAAATGGGATCGACTCCTTAATTTCTCTTTCTTCTGTCTTGTTGTTGGTGTATAGGAATGCCACTGACTTCTGTGCATTGATTTTATATCCTGCCACTTTACTGAATTCCTGTATGAGTTCTAGCAGTTTTGGGGTGGGGTCTTTGGGGTTTTCCACATAAAGTATCATATCGTCTGCAAAGAGTGAGAGTTTGACTTCTTCTTTGCCAATTTGGATGCCTTTGATTTCTTTTTGCTGTCTGATTGCTGTGGCTAGGACTTCTAGTACTATGCTGAATAGAAGCGGTGATAGTGGACATTAGATCAGGGTCAGTTCTGAAGCAACTTGGCACAGTGTCTTACACATAGCAAAGCACACATTCACTCATGTAGTCACTCAACTAACATTTGTGAGCATCATTTGTATACCAAGTCTGATGCTAGAGATGGCACACGGCTATGAACACCACAGACATAGTCCTGGCCCTTGGGAAGCCTGTAATTTTATGTGCCAATATAGACAAGAAAACAGCCAAAAACAGCACAAGGTGGTGAGCACTCTGGTGGGGGGAGAAAAGATAATACAAAATCCTCGCCATTGGAGGCTTAACAGACAAACAGCCAAGTGAAGAAACGTCCATGCTATTGTATTAAATATAAGTGATTTAAATTGGAAATCACTAACTACGCAAGGAACATTGAGCATCACCTGCCAAGCAAAGAGGGACAAATTAAAGATATCTCTTGCCCATCTTAGTGATGCACAGGGTGGGTTTTGTGACCTGCCTCTGACATGCTTTCACACTGCCTTGGAATTTTTTTAAAAGCAGGGAGGGGGCTGTGTAGGAAGGTAAGGAGCGAGAAGCACCCCCGGCAGGAGTCAGCATTGGTGCGCACCTGCCAAGCGTGAGGCTCGTCTCTGTGCAGCTGTGGGAACATTTTGCCAGTAAGCAGGATGTGGGACTGAGGAGCAGAGGGAGAGGGGGAGGGAAAGAGTTGAAAGAGAGGCTACAAATTGTGAAGAGAAATAACAGCATTTATTTCTAAATGACAACTCTTTATCTTCCTACCCCAGACCTATTTGTTGACAAGCCATTCTGTCAGAGTTTGTTGGTCAAGGAGAGGGAGGCCCCACGTTCAGGAGGTGCATTAGACCTTGATCTTGTCTCTGTTGGAATTCAGGAGACTCCCCGTAAGCAATCAGCCTCCTAATGGGCAAGAGGCACCTCTGGGAATGGGAATTTGACAAGGCTTGTCAAAACTGTCAGACAGCAGCAGGGTCCTTCTCATTCTTCTGTTCCTACCAGAGGAGGGGAATAACTCCGTGGGCTACACCAGTCCTTCGAGGACAAAACCACAGTGAAAAGCTGCTCAGACATTGGCAGCACTGACGTATAAATCCGTCATATAAAAAAAAAATAAAACAGGTACAGGCCAAGCACAGAGTGTATCTTAGGGCTGTGGGAATAGCCTATGGGGTAACTCCACAGAGTGAAGGACTCTCTCTGAGATTCCCTATCGCCGGGCAGCCATGAACTAAAATTGCCTGAGAAATCAAGCAGGTGGTAATGGCCTCCCTGGCAGATAAAAGTTACTGGAGGATAGACTTTCTCCCGAGGCTGTCACATTGTCTTCCTCAGCTCCACGGTGGATTAAAATCGGCTGCACGGTGGACACTCGCACACAAAGGTATCCATTGACTGGAGACTGTTGCAAAGGAACCCTGTGTTGGAGGAGGCCAGGGCAAGGTCAAGGGCTCTCCTGGACTCAGGGCCTTCTTGAGGAAGGCCTCGCCTTGTGTCCTGAACTTCCCCCTGGGAGGGTACGGGAGGCCGAAGCCAGAACCTGATTTTTATAGGCCTCTCCTCTGACTCCCGTTTCGTACCAAACCAAGAAGGAGTGAGGGCAGAGGGGAAGAGGTAGAGGAAAAGTTCAATTGTCACATGGTCAGCAGGATGGGTCCTTGAGGATTTGATGAATTGTGGGAAGATCAGCAAGGATCTCAAGCTGAAAACAAATGCCTTCCTTTTTTCTCCTTCGTGCAGCTCCCAGCGCCTCTCCCACACTCACGCATACCCCGATCCTAACTAATCTGTTCTGAAGACAAACATGCGTTCTCGAAACCCTAAAACCTGTCTTGCATTAATTCTGGTTTTCAGAGTAAAGCTTTCCCTGCTGAATGATTACGGAAGATTGCTTATTTAAAGCAACGTGGAATCCCTCTTCGAGACAATGGCTCCCATTCTGGACATGATTTCAGACTTCTGCACAGACAGGAAAGACTAGCAAGCACTTCGGGGCGATGGGGAACCAGGGGAAAGAGGGAGGAGCGCTCCCTCGCGCGTACACAAAACACACAGCCCACCCCAGAAACAGCACCGCACCACATGACACAGATGCATTTCGGCTTCTAATTACTTCACTGTCTAATTCATGCTAACACAGCAATTAGTGATAAAGCTCAAAACACTCATACACATTAGCCTGACGACATTTAATTATGACATTAGATGTATTGCACTTCCTGAGATATGTAGCTTAGCAAGTAATGGGAAATCTACATGTATGGCCCATCCAAACGACACTGTAATAAAAGTAAAGGAAAGCCATGAAACCCTCACTTTGTCATTAAAAGAAAATGTTGGAACGGGTGCCTTTTTATGTGAAATATGCCATTTCCAGCTGCTGGCTAGGAAGCCAGTCTCCCCAGCTCAGGAAACATGGTTAAGTGTTCCTTTCTCAAAAAGGAGAAAAGAAAAGGAAGAAATGGGTAGGTCGTACTTGATTACCGCTTCATGCCTCTGTGTGTCCATTCTCATTTTTAGCACCTTAGACATCAGCGGAAGATATAGGGGGAAACGTGACATTTTTTTTCCCTTCTTTTTTCTTTCTTTCTTTCTATCTTTTGTTTTTTGCTGGGACCGTCCACAAATGTGCCATTTGCTTTTGGTTTACGTGGGGCCTGTTCCCTGATTAATAGCTCCGCGGCATCGCCAAAAAGCACATAAATCTGGCCATCCACGGTGTAATTGACACACTGCTTGTCTTACGGATACCTACAGCACTCGCATATCTCGGTCTAATCCCCCGGTGGGCATTCGAAGCCGCTGATTATGCAAGGCACAGTTGCTGACATTACAGTTTGGGGGTCTGTTCCTTATAGCACCCAATTAGCGGCCACAGAAAGCCCTACTCCCCTTGATCAACCTTGACCAGGTGTGAAGCACCAGCTGAATGAACACAGGCCACCACAGAAATTCTGCTGGGGCATCTGGGCCTTACCAGAGGGGGCCGTGTGGGTGGGAACCCTAACCTCCAGATTCTGAATCAAGTTGTCCTTTGTTTCCGCTTACCGACCACCCCTGCTTCAGCCCCTCACCATCCGGAGCACGGCGATCTGCCCCCTAGCCCCGTGTGGCATCCACTGTTACCTCTTCTCCCCGCCCCACCTCATCCTGTCTCTTGCAGTTCATCAGACATCTTTACTTTCCAAATGGAAATCTAGCAGCTGCACGTTGCCTTGCTTTGTGAACTTGAACGTTCAGCCCTTCTCTGTTCCTCAGATCTCTCCCTTCCTATGAAAAAAATGTTTAAAGAAACAAACAACCAAAACCAAAAAAAAACCCAATACTGACTTAGCACAGTAGCAACTGTGAAGATTAAAGATTACATAATGAACAAGTTGTAAAGCCCTTTGAAAGCATAAAATGCTGTAGGAGTAAATATTAACATTGTTATTAATCACCTCGGTTCATCACATACAGTAAACATGAGATAATAAAGAGGGGACTCTTAAATGCAGTATCACCAGCAAGACCCATTTATTACAATGCTATTTGCTTGGATTCCATTACAGTTATAAAATTTTACGCTCATCCAGCACTTTTCATCTGAGAATGTCAAAGTGCTGTACATAGGCCCTAATTACACTAATCCTCCAAACACGACAGGGGGAGCAGCAGAGAAAGGCCACCTCCAGTCATGTAACATCTAAGCAGACCCTGTGCAGCTCTGAGGAGCTCTCCCTGCGGAGGGCTGCATCTAGAAACCTCTAAAATCTGGAAAAGTTCCTAGATGAGTCATTTTTTTTAAAGCACAAATAATTAATATCAGATAGAGACACATAGAAAGGTTGGAATCCTTTTCTTCAGCATGAGGATTCATATCCAATGTCTTGCAAGTAACCGCCCTGGCTTGATCCCACCACGTTGGCCCATGATTTGTACATTTGCCATCAAACAGAGCCTGAAAGAAGATCTTCTGTGTCTTATTGTTGGTAACATTGCCAGCCTGGAAGTTTTCATGCAGTAATGATTACTAGTGATAGTAAACAAGTGTGTACATGGAGAAATACAATGAAAACAATGTATGTTTGCAACATCTTGTCACTTTGCCAGTGTAATACTCATCTGGGGAAGAAAAAAAAAACCCATCTTTGGATAATTCCTGTACAATATTTACAGTATTTCTAATACTTTGTTGTAGGTTTTGGTTTAAGTAAATTGATAGTTTCAGCTGTAGTAATAATTCTTCCCTAGCATTAATAAGAGCAGAACAAATTACTTACACCCTTGGGATTTTGCATCCTTCCAGTTTAAAAACCATGTAGCAGTCTCCAAAGTAAGGTACCTGCAGCCCAGAGTATGTGTAAGATGATCCACAGAGGCCCAGCAAGGAAATTAGTAAAGCAAAAATATTTGAAGTGTTCAAAAAAACCAATGAGAAATCCTTACATAGCAAAAGAGAGGAGTATTTAGGTCAGACTCCACTTCTTCATCTGTATTAGAAATGTTTTAGGGGAGGGGCACTTGGGTGGCTCAGTAGGTTGGGGACCCAACTCTTGGTTTTGGCTCAGGATGTGATCTCAGGGTCATAAGATCGAGCCCCAAGTAGGGATCTACACTCAGCACGCATCTGCTTGAGATACTCTCTCCCTCTCCCTCTGCCCCTCCCGCTTGTGCTCTCTCTCTAAAATAAATGAATAAATCTTTAAGAAAAAAAAGGGGGGCTGCCTGGGTGGCTCAGTTGGTTGAGCATCCGACTCCTGATTTTGGCTCAGGTCATGATCTCAGGGTCGTGGGATCGAGCCCTGCGTCCAGCTCCACACTTAATGGAGTCTGCTTCTCTCCCTCTCTCCCTCCCTCTGCCCCTCCCCATGGGTTGTCTCTCACTCTCTCCCTCCCTCTCCTTCTCTCTCCCTCTCTTTCTCTCTCTCTCAAATAAATAAATAAATCTTTAAAAAAAAGGGAATATATGAAAGGAATCGCTGAAGTCCCTGAAACCAAAGGGGATTCGTCAAGCTGAATAATTATTTCAGTGCTCATCCACACAACGGTTAGAAACAATTTACGCTCCCCACGTAGCTCTAACCACATTTAGTTGGGACCAAAGCAGGCTATGAAGCATTTTCAGAAACCAAAGACCCTTGGGCGCCTGGGTGGCTCAGTTGGTTAAGCGACTGCCTTCGGCTCAGGTCATGATCCTGGAGTCCCGGGATCGAGTCCCGCATCGGGCTGCCTGCTCAGCGGGGAGTCTGCTTCTCCCTCTGACCCTCCCCCCTCTCATGTGCTCTCTCTCTCCTCTCATCCTCTCTCTCAAATAAATAAATAAAATCTTTAAAAAAAAAAGAAAAGAAAAGAAACCAAAGACCCTTAGCCCAAAGTAACACTGCTTTACGTACAAAAATAAAACACTAAGTTCTGCCGTCTAAAAAGCTCTTTACTCCACTCCTGGAGTCAGAAGACGCAGCTCTGGGTCCCAGATGAATGCCTTTTGAAAACCACCATCCTCCGAACGAGTGTGTCTCCTTATCCATGAAATAAAGCTAAGCCTCTGTCTGCCCTCCTTACCCCACAGCCCAAACACAAGCCTGTCCTCAGCCATAGGAGACTCAAGGCCAGGGCCCCTGACTCTGGGGGAGAAGATAAAATCTTCACGCACCCCCTGGCCCAACCCAGTGACCTGTAGGCACTTCTATTGAGAACCAGGTTTTCCTGAGAATTCCCACAGATGAGGGAGCAACCTCAGGGAAAGCAAACCCAGGGAAAAGGCAAAGAGAAGTAACACTGCAGAGAGAATGGCAGGACCCCCGGGGGACAGCAAGGAGGAAGACAGGAGTGTGGCCCGCAAACGGGATCAGCAACAGGCCTCAGGGGCAAACCAGGGCGGCGTTTCCAAGCACTGAGTAGAGGCCACCCTTTTGAAATTTATCAACACCCTAGCGCAGCACTTTCCGATAGAAATAAAACACACACCACATAGGTGATTCAAATTTTCCACATTATTATTTTTTTTTTTTTAAGATTTCACCTATTTATTTATTTGAGAGAGAGAATGAGATAGAGCATGAGAGAGGGGATGGTCAGGGGGCAAGCAGACCCCCCGCTGAGCAGGGATCCCGATGCGGGACTCGATCCCGGGACTCCAGGATCATGACCCGAGCCGAAGGCAGTCGCTCAACCAACTGAGCCACCCAGGCGCCCCAAATTTTCCACATTATTTGCAATAGCCAAAAGGTGGGAACAAGCCAGAGTCCAGCGAAAGTTGAAGAAAATATGCTCAGTAATTCAGTCACAGAAAGGTAGATATATTGTATGATTCCACTTATATGAGGCACCTAGAATAATCAAATTAATGGGGACAAGAAGCCAAGAGGTAGCGGTTCCCAGGGGCTGGGGGGGACGGAGATGGAGGTTTGAGCACTCAACAGGACCAGAGGTTGAGTTTGGAAAGGCGAGTAAGTTCTTCAGATGGAGGCAATGACTGTAGAAATGTGAGCAGACTTAAGGCCACTGAATGGTACCCCTAAAAATGATTAAAATGGTAAATTTATCTTATGTAGATTTCACCACAATAAAATTTTTTTCTAGTGGCCACATTGAAACACAAAAGTTTAAAAGACATGAGAAATTCACTTAGTAATTTATTTCCTTTGACCCAATATATTCAAAACTATTGTTTCAACATGTAGGCAACATAATTATTATTATTATTTTTAAAGATTTTATTTATTTGACAGAGAGAGACACAGCGAGAGAGGGAACACAAGCAGGGGGAGTGGGAGAGGGAGAAGCAGGCTTCCCGCAGAGCAGGGAGCCCGATGCGGGGCTCGATCCCAGGACCCTGGATCATGACCTGAGCCGAAGGCAGACGCTTTAACGACTGAGCCACCGAGGCGCCCCTGTAGGCAACATAATTATTGATAGAGTGTCTTAAGTTCTTTTTCTCATGTACGTGTTTACATTTCAAAGTGCATTTTTTTTAAAGATTTTATTTATTTATTTTTTTGACACAGAGAGAGAGAGACAGCGAGAGAGGGAACACAAGCAGGGGGAGTGGGAGAGGGAGAAGCAGGCTTCCTGCTGAGCAGAGAGCCCGATGCAGGGCTCAATCTCAGGACGCTTAATGACTGAGCCACCCAGGCGCCCCTCAAAGTGCATTTCAGGTTTATAGCGCATCTCCAATCCGACTAGCCACATTTCAAGGGCTCCGTAGCCCCATGCAGCTGGGGGGACCAGCCTGGCCACTCTGCTGTAGGAGCCCTCTAACGAAAGGGAAAGGGAAGCTTCTTTCTCTACCGGTGGAGCAGAAAGGATCACTAGGAACGTAGGACTGAAGAAGAAAGTGCTCAATACCATGTATAGAGCAAAACGATAGCTGTTAACGTGTCTCAACCATGCGCCATGCGCCAAGCATGATTCTAAGTGGCGGACCTCCGCTGACTCATTTAATCCTTGCAACAATCCACGGAGGTAAACGTACTAGTGCTCTCCCCATTTTACAGATGAGGAAACAAGCACAGAGAAAGTGAAGTGCCCAAGGTCACACGGCTGGTCAGTCGCAGAGCTGGGACTCAAACAAGGTCATGCCTCTAACCGCCACACCATCCCGCCTTCCCGTGAGTGTGCCATATTGTTTGGACCCAACTAGAGGCTGAGGAGTGTAGAGCATGGCAACGGCCTACGGGATCTTGAGTTGCTGCCTCCTTGTACATTGCAGGTGAAGGGACAAACTTGGCCATGAAACAGGTAAGGGCAACTGAGTCACCAGAATTTCCTCTAGACCACAAACCACTGAGACCTGCGCCTGCAGATACATGAATGAATCACCAATTGCGACTTAGCTTAGATACTGGTGTCAGATACTTGGAAGCATTCTCTAGCTCTAGCCTCTTGAGATTGGAAGTATTTTTCCTTAAGAAACTGGACAGCTGGGGCGCCCGGGTGGCTCAGTCGTTAAGCATCTGCCTTCGGCTCAGGTCATGATCCCAGGGTCCTGGGATCGAGCCCCGCGTCGGGCTCCCTGCTCCGCGGAAAGCCTGCTTCTCCCTCTCCCACTCCCCCTGCTTGTGTTCCCTCTCTCACTGTGTCTCTCTCTGCCAAATAAAATCTTTAAAAGAAAAGAAACTGGACAGCTGGACAATCCAATCCAGGACCTGTCTGGAAAAGCCCGTGGTAGACAGAACTTGACCCATGGAGTAAGTTCACTGCCATTTCATCTCCCTGCACGCTCTGCTCGTGTGAAATACTGTTTATTTCAGGACATGGTGACCTCAGCCAGAGAACTTAGGACACTAAGTTTTCATATTCTGGGTGATAGGAATCAGGTCAGGCAGAGCTAATAAACAGCACAAGAAAAAACAACTTAATCTATCCTACAAAGAGAGGAACCAGCCAAGCCCAAGCAGAGTGTCTATATCATATGGGCAAAATTTCACTTCTTTTTTTTTTTTTTTAATTTTTTTTTTTTAAATTTATTTGCGAGAGAGAGAATGAGAGACAGAGAGCATGAGAGGGAGGAGGGTCAGAGGGAGAAGCAGACCCCCTGCCGAGCAGGGAGCCCGATGCGGGACTCGATCCCGGGACTCCAGGATCATGACCTGAGCCGAAGGCAGTCGCTTAACCAACTGAGCCACCCAGGCGCCCCAAAATTTCACTTCTGATTATCATGTTGGTGCTACACAAACCCCCGACCTCCCACAGAGCCAGCGTATCAGAGGTGAGCCATTCCTTCCTCTATCCCAATTGTCAACTGCTCTTATCATCACAGAGATCACACTGAGCTACCACTGAGCTTGACAGACAATAGAAGTAACAACAAAAAGCTCTGCCTGGAAAATTATTGTTTTTATACACAATACGGATCAGTTTGATAGACAGTTTCCAAAACATCCACCAACCCACAAACATGTTCTCCAGTCTTAACCCATTTAGATGCAAGCATACCCTAAGGGCACACGATCCTTCTCCAGGCCACTGTGGTCTTACACAAACATAATTAGTAGCGTGCTTGCTTCTATTAGCATCAGCAAAGAAGAATAAGAATGGCAGAAAGAAAGAAGAAAAACACAGAGTCCCAAATAGAGAAATTACACTTGGTGTATTTCCAAACTCATTTTTGTTATACAAATACTACATAAGATTATGAAAGAGTTAGAAAACACATGTAAGGTGGGGGGGGGGGGCGGGAATTTGTTACCAGGTCTGGAAACTAATTTATATTTCTGCATAATTTATTTCAAAAGAGAAATTGGCAAGTTACAGCTTCCCAATGATTACCTCGAAGTTCACTAATACAAAGAGAGGAACCAATTCATCAGTCAAAAGTCTCTCACCAGGAACTCACCAGGAACTTACCAAGCACAAGAGGATTCTGTGTGACTGACCCCACTGGAGTTTTCTTGGAGGCTAGATTCAGATGTCTAAGAGGTTTGCTCAGAGAACTCACCCTCACAGTCCTGACTCAGACAGAGAAGGTGAGAAGATCAGAGGCAGTTGAAAGCAAGAATATTTGGAGTGTTAGTGTCCAGGTAGGGCACCAAAATCCTCTCCAGCGACTCCTGTCTTGTAGGCTACAGATCCCTAGAGAGTAATTACAAGGGGGTTGCAAACGCATGCCCATTCCAAGTAGTTTCCAGCAGGGAGATAATTAAAAGTACAACGACTATCACATGAGGCTCATTAAATTCTTTGATATTAACAAGGGGTCCTCACCCTCATAAAGTTTGAGGGCCATTACTCTGGTCTGTCTTTGACTCCTAAGACTTTAGTGCGTAAGTTATCTTCCCATTCAAAGGATGGGCCGTGAGCCTTCTCTATTCATGTGGCCCCAGACACTTCACCTCTTAAGTTCAGGGCCTCAGTTTCTCCTTAACACTGTCGTTAGTCATAATGATGGCAGTAAATGACACAAATGGAATATCTAGCCCTCAAAAGTAATTTGGG
Source organism: Mirounga angustirostris (assembly GCF_029215605.1). Classification (NCBI taxonomy): domain Eukaryota; kingdom Metazoa; phylum Chordata; class Mammalia; order Carnivora; family Phocidae; genus Mirounga; species Mirounga angustirostris. Next base: position 12,829,387 of record NW_026991716.1, on the reverse strand, counting down.
GAGTAGTAAAATCATATGTGTCAATTCCTTAGAGACTTCCATAATGATGTCAAATTTTCTCAAGAACTCCCAGTATAACCCCTAACTTATCGCTTGCTAAATCGGTATCCAAACTGAGTCTCGAATCACAGAAAATATATTGCAACTCTGCCACATGGATAATTTCTCACTCAGAATTAGGTACTCAAGATTCATGTCGTCTATTTCCATTGTCTGCCATTAAAGTCTGACCTATTTATCCAATCTCAGATCCTCGAATTGGAAAAGGATCAAATATTCAATCCACTGAGGTTGTTTGCAAATTTTTGGGGGGATGCCATAAATTTAAAACTTTGTTCATATTGTAAAACAATATCACATTAATATGTACCTTCAAAGCCAATGTAAAGTAAGTAATTGAAAAAAATCTAGAAATACCTATTTAAAATATACCATGTAAAAGAGATATCTATTACATTGTTTTCTTTTTCTTAAGATTTTATTTATTTATTTGAGAGAGAGATAGCGAGAAAGGGGGGAGAGGGAGAAGCAGGCTCCCCACTGAGCACGGAGACCGATGCGGGGCTCGATCCCAGGACCCTGAGATCATGACCTGAGCCAAAGGCAGACACTTAACCGACTGAGCCACCCAGGTGCCCCTAGTAAAATGTTTTCCAACCCATAAAAGCTAACCGTGTCAGCTTAATCCAGGAAATCGTTGGCCAAATATTAGGTAGTACTTTATCCCTAATGAGACTCCAAGTAGCAGAAAATTGTGGGAAAGAATAGGATTTGGTGTCCGAGACTTGGGTTCAAATCTCAGCTGTATCACAGATTTATGTATTGGGTTAAGTCACGTTCCTCATTTCTAAGTAGTAATATTCACAAGATTGTGAAAAGGATCGAATGTAATAATGTACATGGAAGCAAAAGTGTTGCGGAAATATTAGCTATCTACGCTACCACACAATCCCCCATTTTTCTTCCAGTCCAGCCAGCTAGTCAATAGCCACAATAATGTTAATTAGAATGAGGTGTGCACAGTGCAGTATAATCACCCTCAGCCCTCCCAGAAATATCTGTCAACCTCCCCACCTCTCTTACCATCAGCAACCCCCATACACAAAAGTGGCCCCCTACCCAAAGAGATCATAGGTCCTCTACCACAAGTCCGTTCATGCTGCCTCAGCAGTTGACATTTGCCAAATTGTTTTTTCATGAAAATCTAACATCAAGAATCATATGGTAGACTCAAAAAAAAGCTCTCTGTTTAGCAGTTCTTGCAAGGATTGCTATTTCTAAGATTTTTTTATTTTATTTTATTTGAGAGAGAAAGAGAGAGAGCACATGAGAGGGGGGAGGGTCAGAGGGAGAAGCAGACTCCCTGCCGAGCAGGGAGCCCGATGCGGGACTCGATCCCGGGACTCCAGGATCATGACCTGAGCCGAAGGCAGTCGCTTAACCAACTGAGCCACCCAGGCGCCCAAGGATTGCTATTTCATGTCTTGAAAATAAGGGAAATAAAATCGCACGTTCATTACAACAAAAGTACCCTTCTATCCCCCTCCATTAGCATTCATTATATGCCATACGCCATATATGCACTTGCTAGAATCATGACAGTTGTATGCATGACCGTTTTCCTGCCTGATGGAAAGGGAGTTAATTCCGGGGTGTATTTCAGAGTTGTAAGGGAGGAAACATTGTTTCTAGGTAACTTTTTTTGTTCTTTTTAATCAATACTAAACTCCAGATTTTAGAAAACGCAGAGGCCCCAAGGTCAAACATCTTCCCTCTACTTACGTGATCACTATTTGAGGTGCAATCATATTGAGCTGCTGGAGGTTACTATAGAACTACTCCTCTATCTGAGCTTTCATTTAAAAGGAGATTCTCATTTAATGTCTTTCTTTTTTTTTTTTTTAAAGATTTTATTTATTTTTGACAGAAAGAGAGAGTGTACAAGCAGGGGGAGCAGCAGGCAGAGGGAGAGGGAGAAGCCGGCTCCCCGCTCAGCAGAGAGCCCGATGCGGGGCTCGATCCCAGGACCCTGGGATCATGACCTGAGCCGAAGGCAGACGCTTAACCATCTGAGCCACCCAGGCGCCCCTCATTTAATGTCTTTTATGCAGTTTTTTAAAGTAGTATACTTTTTTCCCTGCAAAAGAAATGTGATCATTATAAACATTCAAAAGTAAGATAACTTACAACTCATAATCTCACCAACTCAAGATAACCATTAACATTTTGCCACATAATTAAGTCTTTTTTTCGAAGTGTGAATATATATTCTTTATTGACAATACAGTCATATGCATATCATTTTTTAATCTTTTTCTCCTTAACAGTATATTGTCAACATTTTTCCATGCCGCCAAATGTTCTTCTTCAGCACCACTTTAAATGATATATTTGGCTTTAACATGTGTTATTTAACCAACCCTTTATGTGAGTCATTTCCAAATTTCATTATTATAAACAATGCTGAGCTAGACATCCATTCAGCTGAAACTTTGGGTACATCTACAACTATTTCCTTAGAACAAATTCTAGAGACAAAATCTGAGTGGAAGGGTATGGCCAGAGTTTAAGGCTTTGACACGTATCTGGGTATTTTGGTTTCCCAGTGTGAGATTCAACAGTCTTGAAATAGGTCCAGAAGTCTAAAAAGTATAGTGTGAGGGGCACCGGAGTGGCTCCATCAGTTAAGCATCTAATGTTTGACTTTGGCTCAGGTCATGATGTCAGGGTCCTGAGATGGACTGTGCATCAGACTCCACGATCAGTGCGGATCCTGCTTGAGATTCTCTCTCTCCCTCTACCCCCGCTCTTTAAATAAATGAAAAAAATCTTAAAAAAAAAAAAAGTACAGTATAACTGTTATTCACAGAAACTGATCAATCACTTGGTCCTGCTTTGCTTCTCATTGACGGACAGATTGGAAGCACTTGAGGAAGAAAATGCGTCATTTGACCAAACAATTATTTAATAATTTGTCAAGAACCTACCGTGTCTGGTACCCACAGCTCCTTAATCAATGTGTCTTTTTTTTTTTAAGATTTTTATTTATTTATTTGACAGAGAGAGACATACCAAGAGAGGGAACACAAGTGGGGCGAGTGGGAGAGGGAGAAGCAGGCTTCCCGCGGAGCAGGGAGCCCAATGCGGGACTCGATCCCAGGACCCTGGGATCAAGACCTGAACCGAAGGCAGAGGCTCAATGACTGAGCCACCCAGGCGCCCCTCAATGTGTCTTAAGTAAACCCCAGATCCCTGCTTTCATCAGGCCGTGTGCCCCATTCTTGGTACAGAGCAGTTTCTTCATGGTCTCCTAGCATGCTCTGTGTAGGAAAAAACATGGGTCACTTTCCTCTGGCCGAGTTTTCCCCAGAACTATCCACATATACACATAACCAAAATAAACATCTAAATATAGTCCAAATAAATTTCCCACCCAATGTCCTAGAACCAGTTTTAATACCACCCATAGGGGACCATGCTCTGCATGCTTCTCTGTAGGGATAATGAAACCATATCCCTTCTATAAATTCTCTTTAACCAAAAGTTAAATCATTCTCACCTTTCTTACTGAAATTCAACTGAGAAAAAATAAACGATGTTATGATGAATAAAAAATATTTTGGTCAATGTTTCAGAACCATTTCTAATTCAAGTGCCTCATATGTCCCCTGGTTGTCCATGTAGTCACCTCTCTATCACCCCAAAATTGCTATCCTAATGTTCTTTTCCCCTTCTACTGTTTCCAAGAAGTCAGAAGGAAAAGGTCAGTAGTAAAACACACACATACACACACACACACACAAAGAAAAAACAAAAAACAAACCCAAAAACCAAAGGGACAAACAGGAAAACAGCTCAAGATTTAGGAAACTTCCACACCTTTTCCACCACCATCAAAAGCGGTTTTTAAAAGTTAAGTACCACCCTGGCAACGCGTTGATAATTTGGCAGACACTGTTCTTTTCACAAGAGCATAAATTTAACACAGGAAACATTGTCCTGGGCTGTCAGAACAAGTTACTACTGAATGGCCACTGAATGGGACGCACATTCAAACACTCAGTCCTGACGCTCCCATCCACATCACCCGGGCCTCTGAGAGGGTGCGCCTTTGCAACGTGAAAGTCATTGCAGGACTCTGTGCTTAGAAAGAGAAGTGGGTCGTGGCTCTGTGTCATCTGAGAGTCACTCAGGACAGTGGGGACCAGGCTCCCATGACCGGGCACTGGGTTCTCAATCCAGCTGGGTGCTGAGAAACCTGGAGGTGTTGAACCGGTTCCCTGCCAATTTGGCCACTCTCGGCTCAGGCACATTTGCTCGCTGCCTTTGGCTCTGCAGATCAGGCTTTAAATCCTATTTCCTTAGGCCTCGATTTGCAGGGGATGAACAAATCCAGCAAAAAAAGCTCGGGCTTTAAGCCTTGTTAATTTCGCTGAACCTTAATTTCCTCGCCTGTAAAATGGAGGTATTTCCTACATCATCACGTAAACTACTTAACGTGGGGCCTGGCGTAGTGCTTAATAAAGAGTAGCCAATACTGATATTATTAAAGACCACGGAGGAAGCCAGCCGTGTGGATTCACGAAGGAAAGTAGAAGGTGAGGGAACCTCTTTTAACATAGCTCAGCAGGTCTGAATTTTGGATCTGAGCAAATTACACTAATCATGATGGGGTGGTGATAGGTGGAGTGATCTGCAAGAAGGAAATCATATTTAGCTAGGACTGTTCATTATTCGGGTTAAACATAAGAATAATTTTTTTTTTTTTCAAGTAAGCTCTACACCCGACGTGAGGCTTGAGTTCACAACCCTGAGTTCAGGAATCGCATGCTCTACCCACTGAGCCAGCCAGGCGCCCCTAAAAATAAAAATTTTACTGGAAAAAAACTCATGAGAATAAAAAAGAGAGAAGCCAAGTTATCTTAACACAGACTTCTCTCTCTCTCTCTCTCACGCATGCAGCTTTCAAGCATCCTTGAAGCCGATAAAATTGTGACCCTAATACATTAAGGAAAAATGCCCTAAACCAGCCAAGAGTGAAAATAAACATGACTGAGCAATAAATTAGGATCTCCTTCACTCTCCTTCTACCTCCCACATGCCTGGGTTTTGCACGGGAAAAATACAGTCCATATGGAGGTTTTGGCGCAATCAAGACCCACTCCCCACCCTCTCTACACATGCCCTCCCCCAGGTGACTTGGGGCCCAGGCGTCCAGGGGCACTGGATAAACATGAGCTGATGCAGATGGAATGAGCAGATGTCTGGAATCCCAAGCCCAGGCTGGGAGGGACAGACAGTGAGAGTGAGTGGGAGGCCTGGAGGGGAACAGGCACCCCATTTTCTTGCCCATTCCCCTGATCCCTGAGTACCAGTGGTGGGAAGAAGTGCTCATTCCAATACCTGGTGACTCCCCTCAGGCTTCTCCCTGTACGATGACTTCCAGACCTAGACAAAGCATCCAAGGCGAAGCAGCTTGGCATTCACCTAATCCCATCTGTCCATGTGATGGATGAGAAAATGGAGGCCTAGAAGCTTTAAAGGGTTTGACCAATCTCATATTCCAGTGTATTGCAAAACCAAGTCTCTTGCTTTCTAGAGTGGTCCTCCCGTTTTATATTCAGCTGCTCCCACAGTATGATCCACAAAGATCATCCAACTTTTCATTAAACATTCACTATATGCCAGGCACTGGGGTGGGCATTTGAAACAGTAAGAGTTTTCCATGGCAATAATAAAAGATCTCTGTCGGCAGATGCCAAAAAAAAAAAAAATTATTATTATGAGAGCTTCTTGCCCTTTAACATCAAACAATTGGTAAGCACCTACTATGTGCTGAGTTCAGGACTAGTATGGCAGAAAAGAAAGAAATGGACAAGACAGTCTCCCTCCCCTCCTTAGGGTTCTCCTGGTTGAAGTCAAATTCCACTAACATGGATAAACAGAGAGGAGATTCAGACCATGAATTAACATGGAATAAACACAGATAACAAATAGACAAGATTAAATATTTAGATTATGTGTTGGCCAGGGGTTAAGTGGATTAATGGAGTGATGAGTTGGGCAGAGTTATGGGATTTCCATGTTTAGACAGGGTGGATTAGGTTGTCTAGCATATGGAAATGCAAATCGAAACTGCTATCATCAGCATTAACACCCTGTATTCAGCTCCAGAGGTGCCTTTCTGTCAGAGGGCAGAAGGTGCAGGACAGACCCTGTCTCGCCCGTCTTTACGACATCCTGGTGAGTCAGAGAGCCAGCCCTGTAATTCCCAGGCTCCCGGTGAGGCAACAGATCCAGCGGAGGGAGTGGGAAAGTTGTGAGCCAGTAAAACCTAGTCCCGGCCCCTCTTCACCTCCAATCCGAATCCCTCCAGAGCAGTTGGGCAATGCAGACAGGCACCAACATGATGACCCATTGTAACACAGCCCTTTTGATCTTCTACCTCAAAGGAAGAGACTTTGTGAGTTACCTTATAATTATTTCCCAAGTACTTCAGATGTGCTTTGCATTCTCCATAGAGCATAAGTTTCTTAAGGGCAGGGACGTGCCCTGAATGCCCCCCCTCCCCCCCATCCTAGCACAGCCACGAAACCCTGAAGACGCAGCAGGTGTTTTCTACGTTCTTACTGAAGGAGTGAAAGGTCTAGAGAAGAAATCTCAGGAGAGAATGGTTGTGCTATCAGTTCTCTCTGCCCCTTCATTTCCTGCCCTGCAGGCCTCCTGGCCCTGTGACGCTGGATCCTGAAACAAGTCTCTACCGAGTCAGTGATTCATTTAGACACCCCTGGAATCACTTGCCGGCCTCTACCGACGACAGCAAGAACCGTGAGAAGTACCTAGAGATGAGGCTGCTCTGTTTTTCCGGATGGAGGAATTCCATAACTGTATTCGCATGGGTATCCCACACATACTGCTTGTCAAAGAATAATTAAGGGTGCAGGTACTTGGCTCCAGCCCCAAACCTGTGCTCATTCCTTCTTGAAACTTTTCTCCCAAGCCTGACACCCACTCGCTACCCAGATAAACTGGAAAGTAGGTTCTCTGTCTAAAGTTGTTCACGCGAGGGGCATCTGGGTGGCTGAGTCGGTTGAGCAGCCGACTCTTGATTTCGGCTTGGGTCATTTCTCAGGTCGTGAGATCGAGCCCCTCATCAGGCTCCACGCTCCGCGGGGATCTGCTTGAGCATTCCTCTCCCTCTGCCCCTCCCCCGCTCTCTCTCTCCCTCTCTCTCTCTCAAATAAATGAATAAATATTTTTAAAAAATTGTCCACACGATGCTTCTTCCTAATATCATGCCTTTTAGACCACATCTTACCTGTCCTCCAGGCCCCTGGTGTGGACCAGTACTAATTTGCAAAACAGTTCTGAGAGAGAGAAATGTGCACATAGTGACATGGAGACCTCTGGGTTTGACCCTGGGTCTTGCCACTGCATTAGCTATAGGACAGTGGACGCTTTTGATGGACAGATGACAAGCAGAGGCCCAAGGACATTAGACAGCCTACCTTTTCAACTAGGCTTCGGTCCCTCACCTCCGCAAAGAGGGAACTGCTCTCGTCCATCTCAAAAGTCTATACCAGCTCCACGCTTTTGACTGTGGCTTACCTGTCTGCTATGTTCTTTCCCCCATAAACTCTCTCTCATGAGATAAGGTGAGGAAACCTCACCTCTTCTGGCTGGGAACCGTTCCAACTTTACCAGGAGCTGCGTTCAGAGAAATGCTGCCAAGGGCTGCCAGGTGCAGGCTAACAGGCTTGTGACCTTTACCCACCCTCCTGTGGGGTATCCTCAGCCCATGGTTCTGCTTCCCGGTCTGAGTAAACTTCAAGGCCACCCTACACAGAGCGGAACTTGATTCCTGACCTTGGACCATCTGTTCCATCCACTGGTCCTCAGGTTCCTGCCAATTCACCTGCATTTCCCCCAGGGAGAAGGCGCATCCTCTGCACCCGCCACTGATTCTTCCTGAGCGCTGACTTGCCTCTCCGGTTCATCCTCACCTAGACCATTCCTGCCCCCCACCCCCACCCCACCCCTGCCGGCTGTTTGCTCAATCAATGAGAACACAGAACCTTGAAGTTCTCAGGAAATCCAAAGGCTTGAAAGACCAACCTATATGGATGTCTGGGTAAGTTTACCGTAGAAACAGTGGACTCAGAATGGCTTTGGCCTTCCTGGGCTGTGGGAGGGCAATATTTGAAAAGTAGGAGCTGGGAAGTCCCTCAACAGTTAAAATATTCCTTGAGGGGCACGTGGGTGGCTCAGTCGGTTGAGCGGCTGCCTTCGGCTCAGGTCATGATCCCAGGGTCCTGGGCTTGAGTCCCACATCAGGCTCCCTGCTCAGTGGGGAGCCTGCTTCTCCCTCTGCCCGTTCCCCTGCTTGTGCTCTCTCTCTGTCTCAAATAAATAAATTTAAAAAAATAAAAATTAATAAAAATTAAAAAATAAAATATTCCTTGAAAATATAAACTGGCAGACTGAATTTATTATTGTGTATTTTTTTTCCCCTTTAAAGTAGAAAAAACATTTTTCGATACTCGGGTTATGAGCTTTAAACATTGTCCTGACATCTGTTCTTTAAAAGCACAATAGAAACCATGCTTTCAACTACAAACACAGATAAAATATGGAAACACAGCTCTGCATTTCTGGGCTGGGGACATGCTATGTAATAGGGATTTGCATGACTAAGCTTCTACTCTGCTGACATATGCAAAATTCAGGAGCAAGCGAATCATTCTTCTTAGTTTGACAATGTTTAAATGAGAAGCAGCCTTCACCCTGGGTCTGAAGACTGGTGAGCTCACATGGGAACCTGATTGCACCCAATTTAATAGCAATTTTAAAACAGATCTATATAAATATTAAGCCTCCTTAACTAATAGTGATGTAGGCAGTGATTCTAATTATAGGAACAAAAGGTCAGTAGAGATCAGACCAAGGCAATTGGGCGCAATTCATGTGAGATTTGGCTCAAGCTGGTTTTAAGATCTCACCTTTCACTGAAAGAAGAAAAGGAAGGAAGGAAGGAAGGAAGGAAGGAAGGAAGGAAGGAAGGAAGGAAGGAAGGAAGGAAGGAAAAGAAAGAAAGAAAGAAAGAAAGAAAGGAAGGAAGGAAGGAAGGAAGGAAAGAAAGAAAGAAAGAAAGAAAGAAAGAAAGAAAGAAAGAAAGAAAGAAAGAAAGAAAGAAAGAAAAGAAAAGAAAGAAAGAAAGAAAGAAAGAAAGAAAAGGAAGGAAAGCAGGAAGGAAGGAGGAAGAGAGGGAAAGGAGGGAGAAAGGAAGGGAGGGAGGGAGGGAGGGAGGAAGGAAGGAAGGAAGAAAGGAAGGAAGGAAGGAAGAAAGGAAGGAAGGAAGACAGAACCTGGAACTAATGAATATTTATACTGAAACTTATTTCATGCTAAGTTTTTGTAACGGTGTTTTCTCTTTTCCTTTAAGATGTGCTACCTTATAAGGATAAATGAATTCTCAAAAACTTAGTCAGTTAAATACTACCGTGACAGCAACTGTTTTGTTATTTTCAGTGACAATATAAGTGGATTAGGGGTTCTAATCAAATTATTCTTCCCAAAACATCAATTACCTACCCAAAAAAAGGCTCAGATTCTGAATTTCCTAAATCAGCCTCAACTTCAAGTTTTCTGTTGCCGTTTCACAATAAGTAATTAAAACATCCTGGAAATTCTTAGTTGTTTGTTTATTCTCAAAGAGGGGGGGGATGCATCAGTTGTCACTGAAACCCTGGCTTAGATGGCATAGCCTGATGCTGATTCGGGGAACAGTCATTGCTCAGGCCTTGAGAAAGAGTCCGAGTGGCCCAGTCACACCTGGATTATTTCATAGGACAGAAACACAGCCAAGCCCCAGCCTGGCTGGTCCAGCCTGAACAGGGATCAGGACTGGCTTCCCGAAGTGTTTCCCCGTGTTGTGGATTCGCTGCTGGCTGCTGGTTCTGATTCACTACTAGAACTGGGTGTCCTTCCTCCTGAAAGGAGTCACTGGCTAGTCACACCTAAGACCCATTTCTTAGAACTTCACAGAAAAGACAGTGTGGCTTGCAGGTTGTTGAGCCTGTGTGGAGCCTCTCCTAGGCATTAACACCCCGCTCTCCTTAGGAGTGGCAGCAGTGATATAAGAAGAGATGGTTGACCCCGAGTGTCTGGGGTGTGATGGTCTCGGGGGCTAGGAAATCGATGCTGGTGCTTTGAGATTAGCGAGGACTGTCCCACCCAGGTGCCCAGGGTGGGCAGGACTTTTGAAGGAGCAATAGAAGCCCAGAACAAATAGAAACGCCTGCTTTTCAATCAACCTCCAAAAATTGGACAAACACATCTCAGCAATGATCATGATGTTCCTTACGTTTTCAGGACTACATAGGCCTCCAAAGTCCCTCCCATCGATGCTTCCCAAACTATAATGTGCACATGAATCATCGGAGTCTCTTGTTAAAATGCAAATCCTGATTCAGAGGTCTGGGGTGGGACCCAAAGTTCTGTATTACAAGCTTCAGAGGACCATGCTTTGAGTAGGTCTCTTTGTCTGTCTGCGCTGCTACAGAAGACCATGGACTGGGCAGCTTGTAAACCATAGTTCTGGGGGCTGGGAAGTCCAAGGACAAGATATCAGCAGACTTGGTGTCTGACAGGGTCCTGCTTCTTGTTCTTTCCCACTGTGTCCTCCTCACATGGTGGAAGGAGTGAGGAAGCTCTCTGAGGTCTCTTTTATAAGGACACTCATCCCATTCATGAGGGCTGCACCCTCATGAGCTCATCACCTCCCAAAGGCCCCATGTCCAGATACCATCAGCTTGGGGGGGTAGGATTTCAACATATGAATGGTGGGGAGAAGGGGGAGAGACACAAACCTTCAGTCCAGAACAGGTAGAGAGTTCTTATAGAAACCTAGGAATGTGGGGGAAAACAAAACAAAACAAAACTAGGGATGTGGATGAACAACTAATGTTGGTCAAATTACCAGCCCTGGGAGATGGCTCCCGAGGAGCCAAATTCAATTAAATTTAGAAAAATTAAATAAGTGAAATTTCCTGCATCCATGTGTTGTTGAGCACATTCAAACTCATTTCTTGTGATACATGCTTGCCCGCTAGTAAGTTAAAGCTTTAAAACAGCTGTTACCCATCAAAATAAATTAGTTGGGAAGGACCAGCACTCCGCGTGAGCACCCACAGCAACTCCATGGCATCCACGTGTCATCCAAGGTCTGCCTCTTGCCGACCAGGTCTTCCTCACCTCATCATCACTGAAGCCCAGAGATCACCACAAATGGTCCTTCGGTTAACACAATGCTTTTCTTTTCTTTTCTTTTAGTGCTTTTATTTTTCTAATGGATGATTTTTTTTTTTTTTTTAAGATTTTATTTATTTGAGAGAGAGAGAGAGCATGAGCAGGGGTGGGGGGTGGGGGGAGAGGGAGAAGCTGACTCCCCGCTGAGCAGGGAGCCCGATGTGGGACCGTGGGATCATGATGCTTAACTGACTAAGCCACACAGGTGCCCCAGGGATGATCTTTTTAAAAATGCTTTTAGAGGGTGGCTCGGTGGGTTAAGCCTCCGACTCTTGATTTCAGCTCAGCTCATGCTCTCCGGGTCATGAGATCGAGTGCCACCCCTGGGTGTGGAAACTGCTTAAGATTCTCTCTCTCCCTCTGCACCTGCCCCTCCCCCCCCATCGCTAGCACTTGCTCTCTCAAAAATAAATAAATAAAATTAATAAAATTAAACATGTGTTTAGAACCACTTCATAATTTCATTGTTTCCCTACTACCAAGTTTATTTTTTTTTTTTGAAGATTTATTTGTCAGAGAGAGAGAACAAGCAGGGGGAGCCATAGGCGGAGGCAGAGGGAGAAGCAGGCTCCCCGCTGAGCAGGGAGCCCGATGTAGGACTCGATCCCAGGACCCCGGGATCATGACCTGAGCAAAGGCAGACGCTTAACCGACTAAGCCACCCAGGTGTCCCCCTACTACCAAGTTTAAACTCCTAGATAAATAATCCTTTATCATAGTACCAGTTCCAAGCATCAGCTAGATATTAGACATTGTGCTAGGTTCAATACATCTCATTTACCCACCATTAAAGGTAGGGATCATTAGTCTCTTTTTAGAGCTGGGGAAATTGATTGTCAGGGAGTCGAAATGACTTGCTCAAACCCAGTTGCTACGCAGTGGTTGAACAGAACATTAAAAACTCAGGTCCATTCACTTCATAGCTGTTTCATTGGTCGATGGTTTCAACCAGAACACACTATCTCAGAGTGATCTGCCAGGTCCACAAGTCGCCTTTAGGACCATCCATCTCCTTCAGGCTCCACTTTCCGATGAGCCATCATACCATGAGCCATCATACCTTTTCCAAACAAAATAGGAGAATATTCTGTGTCAGGGAATTAATTCACCCTTCTATTAACATCCACTTGGAGTCTTCCCAGAAAAGGAAAGACTGCTGTCTAAAGGCTCAAGAATATGTCTGACCCTTGATTGGTTTTAATTTTCCAGATTTCTAATGAGAATTTCATGAGCCATCTCCATTCCATTTGGGAAAGCTTCTCCAACAGAAAATTCGCTATTCTAGAGGGCTGAACATAGCTTCCTTGGAGTTTAAGACACTGTGGACATGACCAAGTTTACCCTCCATAGTGTGTCCAGATGACATTCATCCTTCTCATGAAGAAATTTTCCAATGAGGGGCGCCTGGGTGGCTCGGTCGTTAGGTGTCCACCTTAGCTCAGGTCATGGTCCCTCAGTCCTGGGATCGAGTCCCGCATCGGGCTCCCTGCTTGGCGGGGAGTCTGCTTCTCCCTCTGACCCTCCTCCCTCTCATGCTCTCTGTCTCTCATTCTCTCTCTCTCAAATAAATAAATAAAATCTTTTTAAAAAAATGTGAATAATGGTAGTTGGTCATAAGGCTGTTTGAGAATTGAGAGGGTATCCTATGAAAAGTACCTGGCCCAAAGTTGCTACTCAATAAGATGAATGAGAGGCCACTCAAGAGGTAAAGGATTTTAGTCTTTATGACTTTCACACTCTGTTTTATTTTGTCTGAGTGGAGTGATGGGTAGGGGGGAATCCCAATCACTTTTATATTTCTTTTCCCATCAGCTAGCAATCCATTTTCTGGCAAACCTTCAGGTCCTTTCCATCTTGGTAAGGCTGAAAGCCAAATAATAATCAACAAAAAAAGAGAAATCTTATCCATATAGGTACCATTAACTCTTCTAAGATTATAAATGGGGCCGAGTATGGGTCAAGCTAAAATTCTGCCATTCTTCTTAGATGGTGTGTTGGGTTGTGTCTTGATCACATTAGGTCTTCTCTAGATGACCCCTCATAGTGCTTTGAAAACTGCTCAGAAAGTACACGTTTAGCCTGGGGTTTACCCACAACTGTACACATCATCCACATTTCAGTGACACTACATCGGTCCCCTGTACTGAACTCCTATCCCACAATTATTCAAATCCTACGTTGTAACCCAGATCCCGCCTTTCCTTTTGCTGTGTGTCAGAGTTATCTGGCTGAAGAAAACTACTTTCCAAGTCTGAGTTCAAATCCAGGTCAAAATCGTCCCTTCCCCCCTCGTCACCTAGCTCACCACCAACCCCTTCCTGGGGCCCCCAGTGCTGAGCGTAAAGAGCCAGCGCAGGGTTGGATGATTGAGTGAATGGATGAACAATTGTTCCAGCAGGTTTGGGCAGTGACAAGTGTGCTAGGACACAAGCCATCTGCTTTGTATCTTGACACCACACGGTGTTTGCTTTAGCCATTTCTCTTAGCTCCTTCCCACCTCCAAAGCACCAGCATGCTGGCAGTCGTTCAATAATACCGTGTAGCCAGAGAATGCACGGTAGTTCGTGAGCAGTGACAATAATTAGCAGTCCTATGAAATGATGTCTGTGGACGAGGGGAGAGAATTGCAAAGGTGAAAATAGAACTCAGGCATCCTTACCCCCAAAGACATTGCTACCAGATAAGCTGCACTCACCTCAGAATGGCCCAGGTGACCTTTGTAGCCTTGATGTCACTTCACATGAAGACCCTTATGCTCAGATGCTCTCGTTCCTGGCTACTCAGGGTGTGTGGACGAGCCTTCAGCATCAGCATCATGTGGGAACTTGTTAGAAAGGCAGAGTCTTGGGCCCCTCCCCAGATGTACTAAAGGGGGATCTTCCTTTTAACAAAATCCTCAGGTAATGAAAACGCTGTTTGGGGGCTACACTTTGAATAGCAAGACTCTCAATTACCATGGTCCCTTAAAGAAGTCACACATGGCCATATCTCTAAACCTTTGGTCATATTATTCCTTCTGCTTGAAATACTCCTTTCCACCTTCTGTGTGTGCATTCTATACGATTTCAGTTCCTATGTAGAAACCATTAGAGCCCCTATCTTAGCACTAAGCAAAAAGAGTAGCTTGCTTATCAGACTCTACACCTTCAGTTGTAATGACTTGTTTATATGTGTTGGTCTCTCCAGAACCGAGTCACTCAACAATAGGGACCATGTTGATTCATCATCCAGCATATGATCGATGTTCAATAAATGCTCATTAAATAAAAAATGACACTAGCAATTGTGATGCCTGGTGGCTCAGTCAGTTAAGCTTCTGACTTAGGTTTCTGCTCAGGTCGTGATCTCAGGATTGTGAGATGGAGCCCTGTGTGGGGCTCTGCACTCAGCCCAGAGTCTGCTTGAGATTCTTTCTCTCTCTGCCCCTCCCCCTGCTCACACCCTTGTGCTCTCTCTCTAAAATAAATAAATAAATAAAATCTTAAAAAAAAGACTGACACTAGCCCCATGCTCTTTGTCATTTTTTACATGTTTAATAGGTTCCAGAAGAAGCCACTTGGTTTATAAGACATCCCACCAAATTTTAACTTGTGACACATTTAGCAAACGTCAAATGCCTACGTGCTTGCTGAATGACAGACCAATCTTGACACAGAAACTTAAGAGCTTGTGTATTTCCGTACGCCCTCACGGATACACTGAAACAGAAACATGGTCTGCTCCTGATCATCTTTGGCAGGTGATTGTAAATTGCAGAGGGTAAAAGTAAAGGCTGATTTGTAACCCATCACTGGGAGCCTTAAGGGTCCAAAACAGACCCTTACAATGTTTTTCTTTCCCAGTCCAGGAGCGTACAACAACAAGCTTTGTGGGGAGGTAAGTTGATACCCAGGAAAAATATATATATTTTAAAACACACTTTGGGAATTGAAGGCATTGAAATAAATCATAAATTCATATCATTTCCTGCTTCTCACCCCAACCTCATTCACGACTATGCTCTAACAGCTTGGTTTGAAATGACTACCACTATGAAAATTTCCTTCTTTCTCAGGGCTCCAGCCAAACCCCACTGAGAATGAAAGAACTATGCAGAGGGATGGTTGAAATTTCCCATAAGTTGAATTTTTTATTACAGCAACTGCTGCTTTAAAAGCCAACCTTAATGCATATGGCTTACAAATTATTGCCTCATGTAGGGAAAGCAAAATTATCTTTCTCCAAGTAGATGTGCACTTGACCAAATGCTACAGGGTGGTTTACACGTTGAGAGCTGAGATTCTCTAACAGCTGGGGTGCCCTTTGAATGTACCACAGACCGTCCCAGGACAACACATATCTGTGCGTTCTTCGTCGCTATGTGCTATGATTGTCCTGGGCTAACGGGATGTCAGTTTTGGGGCTCGTCACTGACAGTAAATGACTAGTAAGTGTTTGGGAATTTTAGGTTGAAGGTGAACTCCAAGGTCATCTCATATAATGCTTGAATCATGTAAGTAACATCCCTACCAAGTGGTCATCCAGCTAAGACCAGAATACCTCCAGGAACAAGGAGCCCATTATCTCCCAAAGTGCTCAAGTTCCTTAAGCCCGGTCCCAGCGTATTTATGCAGCCTTATCTCCACCTTTTCCTGTGCCAGAACATTGCACTGTGGCCAAACACGGGCTCTGCATGTACCCTGAATTACACTCGCACTTTCTCGCCCTCTGCATCCATTAGTTAGCGTTCTTTGGCTTCACGCAACGGACCTCAACTCTGGTTGCCTTAAGCAAACAAGAAATCTGGGTGGAGGGGAGGGAAAGGGTAGAGTCAGGCCCTAGGAAGGGCAGACACCCCAATCTGGGCAGCAGGAGCACAAAAACAGCCTTTTTAGAATCCCACCAACAGCATAAATCAGAGCCAGTGGTTTCCTACCTTAGACACTCTGGGTTCAAGTTCCAAATTCTGCTTAGTCTAAATAGATGCCACTCTTTGTCCAGAGAAAAGCCAGCACCTCCTAGACCACATACGGCAGACAGGGAATCCTAAAAAGTAAAGGGGGTACTGTCCCAAGAAAAGGCAGAAACAATGCCCGACTGACAAAAAATGAACAAACATTTATAAACTCCCATTTCTGCTTTTGCTCAAACCCCAAAGGACCTCTTCCACCCCCCCCAGACAATTCTAACTGGCAACTTAGACACCCGCTTCCCTCCCCTTCCTGGCACTCACTGATCTCGTTGCCTTGTTTTGTAGATACCCATTTGCTTGTACACATCATATTTCTCCTACCTAATCTCTCACAGGCAGGAACCAGACCTTTAGTTCTTTTATCTGCCACAGGACCTACATAGAAAGTATGTGCTTCCATACTGTTGCTGTTTTCCAAATTATGCTTCCCCAAACAGCAAAAAATGTCTTACTTCAAGAAGATGTGCACCCTCAACGCAGGGTGAAGGGTAGGGAAGCAGTGAATTACCCCGAGCATGGACATGTGCTCTGTCAAGACTCCTTCGTTTTGGAATTTTATGGCATATGGAATTTCTATTGTTTAAATAAAGATTTCTTTTTCATGATTGTAGTGTTAAATCAGAATGCCTCACCCTGTTAATGTTCGTCCTCTGACATTTCAACTACCGTTCTCATTCTCTCACTCAGTCAACAACCAGTAATTGTGCCAGGATCCAGGCGTATAAATATGTCTCTGCCCTCAAGAAGCTCATCATCCTTGACGAGCGGAAGGGATAGAAGAATAAAGCAGGAGCTACATTATGGGAATCAGTCTACTAGAGGTATAGACTAGGTGCCCCTCTAATCCTCTAGGTCAGAGCTTCTCAAAGCACATCCTCAGACTTTCTGCAACAAACTCAGTCTTAGACCTTCTTATACCACAGACCCCTGGCCCCATGCCTATGGAGTCAAGCATTTAGCCTAGTGCTTGGAGCCAAGTAGTTTTTAACAAGCTCCCTGAGTGAGTTTTATGCACATCATATATTGAGACCTTGTACTCTAGTCATAAATTCTTGAGATCTGAGGATACAGGATGCTATCATTGGGATATTCCAAAGCCAAAAACAAAAAATGAAACCTACTAAAATCCCAACAAAACAATATATAAACTCAGACTAGCTCATCATCTCATGAAATGAAACTTCCATTCAGTATCATACTCATTTTCTATGACTCATGGTTATCGGCATACATCATTCCATTATTAAACCCTGAAGGAGAAGAACAGCCTGCTTGACAAGAAGTTTCAGACTGGCAAGCCTCTGGAATACTGCCTGGTCCGTGCATTGGTAAGAAGATCGCACCAGAAGTTAGCACATCCCGATTGCATTATGGGGTCATTATTAACTCTACTCCCTATAATATATGTCATGCCATCATAAATGGACCCCATGAGAAGTAGGGTTTTCTGACAAAGGGGAAGATGCAGCAGCTGTAATATGTGTAATTATTATTAATATTATTATTAATAGTATCTTTTAACATATGGTCATTTCTCACTGGACCTCAAATCCACTGGACTTGCCCCGTGTTCTATTTTGAGTGTACAGGAAAGAAGAGCTGGAAAATGCGCTCTTGACTCAAACGATAAGGAAGAAGTGCAATCTAATTTCTTCTTTTTCTTAAAGCCCTGATAACTACCAAAAAAAAATTTTTTTTAATTAATATAAAAATTCTGGGGGCGCCTGGATGGCTCAGTCGTTAAGCGTCCTGGGATCGAGCCCCGCATCGGGCTCCCTGCTCGGCGGGAAGCCTGCTTCTCCCACTCCCACTCCCCCTGCTTGTGTTCCCTCTCTCGCTGTGTCTCTCTCTGTCAAATAGATAAATAAAATCTTTAAAAATAAAAAATAAAAATTCTGTCTTTCTTCCCCCACCCCTACCCCAAAAGTTCTGTCTTTCTAATAGCAGGTTCCAAATTTCCAATGGCCACTGGAACAAGACTGGCCTCGGAGGTTGGAGCTCTAAGGTTTAGAAGCACACTGCCTCTGAGCAGAGGTAGGGGTGAATCACCCACCGCTGCATGTAGGGCTCCTCATCTGTCCAATGCTGGCAGCTTCTGCCCTACCTCCAGGGTTTGGATCTGATAAAATGGTGCATGGATATAAAAGTGTTTCATATACTTTAGGTCAATTCTCCTTGGGCGCCTGGGTGGCTCAGTTGGTTAAGCGACTGCCTTCGGCTCAGGTCATGATCCTGGAGTCCCGGGATCGAGTCCTGCATCGGGCTCCCTGCTCCGCGGGGAGTCTGCTTCTCCCTCTGACCCTCCCCCCTCTCATGTGCTCTCTCTCATTCTCTCTCTCTCAAATAAATAAAATCTTAAAAATAAATAAATAAATAAATAAATAAATAAATAAATAAATAAATAAATAAATAAATTCTTCTTACCCAGGGGCCCATGGACCCAACCCCCACCCCTTGCCCCCTTGGCCTTGGCCTCGGGATTTTAGTGAACATCTGATGTTATAAATAAAATTGGGTGTGTATATGCCTATGTGCTTTTTTCTGGGGAGAGAGTCCGTAGCTTTCATCAGATTTTCAAAGGAGTCTATGACCTAAATTAGTATCCTGTTCCTCTTTTCTCTGTAATTAATTACCAAGTGTTTATTGAGCCTTTACCATCGAATCTGTCATTAGTGGTACGGCTAACCCCCACTTCTCTTCTAACCCTTGAGCAGTCAAGGAATGTTTACAGGGTTTATATTGGTTTGGGTTTCACTTTATAGGAGGGAGGGGGTGAGGGTCATGCACTGAGAGTTGCCTGAGAAACATTACTTCATCTCTGGGGGAATCTAAGCCCACGGGGCTCCCTCCGCAAACCTCCGACAGAGCAGAGTGTGAGGCTGTCGGGCTCATTCTAAGTCAGTGTAACGTGTTTTCCACTCTAGCAACACCTAACATATGGCGTGTGCACTGATGCTTATGAAAACAGTGATTCATCCTTAATCCTTAAAAAAAAAAAAAAAAACTCAACAGTCGACCCTATGTGGCCTTGGCTCTCCTCCCTGAATGCCCTTCTGTTCTCCAAAATGTCTGTGTTGTCACCTGCTTCCACCTTGTCCTCTCTGCTCTGCAGCCTTACCTCTCCTGCAGGCTCCTTCCAGCCTTCTGATCTCTGTCTCCTCTTTCCGTTGCTCTTTCTTCTGCTTCCTTGCCACTTCTGGAACTCTGAGCTGCACATTCTCAGCCCTCTCTGTAATGTCAAGACCTTTCCTCTCGCTTCCATCCTTGTACCTCGCTGGAGTGTCCCCTACCCTCACACCCCTCCTGCACCTGTCTGCTCTGTGCCTTCAGGATCCTTCCCTAGCCCCCACCCCTTCAAAGGAATACCTCCCTATCTGGGGGAATGGGGACCTGGGAAGGTGAAGGAAGACGTAGGAGAGCTGGACTACGGAATTAATGAGGGCAGAGGAGGGGGGAGGAGGGTTGTGGGATAGAAACATTGGGAACTGCTGACTTTTCCTCTCATCTGATTTATCTCACAAGGTCTATTGTTTGATGCCCCACAGGGCAGAAGGCAAACATGTTACATTATGAGAAAAGACAAATCCTCACCAGTCTTTGAAAAGTGAAAGAGGGGCGCCTGGGTGGCTCAGTTGGTTGGGCGATTGCCTTCGGCTCAGGTCATGATCCTGGAGTCCCGGGATCGAGTCCTGCATCAGGCTCCCTGCTCGGCAGGGAGTCTGCTTCTCCCTCTGCCCCTCCCCCCTCTCATGTGCTCTCTCTCTCTCTCATTCTCTCTCTCAAATAAATAAATAAAATCTTAAAAAAAAAAAGAAAGAAAAGTGAAAGAAGAGAAGAAAAGAGAGACAAGAAAAAAGAAAGGGAAAGAATAAAGGGAATATGCCAGGGAAGTGGAGGTGGGGGGAATAAGAAAATATCAGTAATCTCATAGTTTAACTCTATTCAAACCAAAGCAGATCTTAATCAATGGGTTGGGTGATGACAAGAGTCATATCTGGAGACAGAAGAGGCCAGTGAGATTTGGGATTAGTGCAGTCTCAAATTATGCAACAAGGTGTGTCCCAAACATTAGTTGTTGCTCAGGGCTCAAAACACGTTTTCAAAAAAAAGGAGGTATGATTCAGAGAAGTCAGAGAAAATGCGGGGAATCCTGGTTCGATGTAACCTTGGGCAAGTAACAACCTCTCTGAGCCGTAGTGACAAATAATGATGTCTCTCAAGGACGTGGCATACAGTAGTTGCTCAATAAAGGAGTGCTATTTTTATTATTATTATCATCATTGAAACTCTGCTATATATGGCAGTTAGAATCAGAGGGGAAAACGACCATAGTTAATAACCTGCGATCTACCAGAAATAAAGAACCATGCTTAAAAGACTACAGAAACCTAGCCGTCACATACATTTACCAAAGCTTCCAAAGGAAAATATCCAGAGTTTACCCCCAAGCAATCTGAGTGAATGCTTCTCCAAGCATAGCCTCTGCTGACATCTGTGCCCAGGCAGGGTCACGGCCATCGGGGCAGGCGGAGGCGGCGGGCGGGGTGTGTGCAGGACGGGGTGGTCCCAGCAGGTTGGGGGTAAAGAGAGTCAACCTTAAAAGAAGCGGTCAATTTCTGAGCCCCAGTTCCTCATCCACAGAAAGAGGACAGTAATATACCCTGTACACAGGTTGGAGGAAAATCAAAAATTGACCAGTATACCAAACCTGTGCTTTCTGGAACATGAGCTCTCTAGAATGTTAATAGGTGTTACCAAAATAGGGAATGCTGGGTCATGGGGAGGTCCCTTACTTCACTGGTGTATGTAGAAATTTATGCAAATTTGCAGTATTTGCCAACATTTGAAAGGCACACACCCTCTGACACAACCATCCTGCTAACGAGATGGAAGGGAGAGATCAAACGGATTTTCTTATTGCAGAACTTCTTCAAGACAGGAATGTGATATGTAACTTTTCCCAAACATACTGACACCTAGGCCCCTTTTCTTGTAGAACACCTCCTGGGACTAGTGTTCCAAAGAAGACATTTGGAAATACTGAATTCGAGCATGTGTGTATGAGCTGGTACAGATGGTACTCCATAAGCCTTTTATTTTCTTCTGATGGTCCCAGGATTAGCCCTAGACCTCCTATCCCATCACCACCATCTGTTTATGACCCACATCTCTCTCTTCCCTGGCCTGCTGCAGGATACGATACAGTCCATTCACTTGTCCCCTGCCCTCTTGTCTCTGAGGTATGGAGTCGCTTAGAAGTTTTCCAAAGATCTTTACTGTTTATAGCAATGAGAAATGAAGAACAAGCTACACCTGGCTGGCTGGGTCAGTGGAGCACCTTACTCTTGATCTCGGGGTCGTGAGTTCGAGCCCCATGTTGGGTGTAGAGATTACTTAAAAATATCTTTAAAAACTTTTAAAAAAAAAGGGAAGAACAAAAACATTTTCTCCTCCAACTCCTTTTTATTCACTTCCCTTTACTCTTCTATATGGAATGACAAGACCAAATGCAGATACTAAAGGTAAGCCTGGCTACATTAAAGATGCAAAATAAAACTCATCTACATTTCAAAGAAAATTAGATCATAGATCCTGGGTCTTTCAACAGAGAAACTGGAGGAGCCTGGACTGTAGACTAAAAAACCAGTTGGAGAACCAAGAGGAGTCAGACAGAACTAGCTTCAAGTGATCTTCCCTTTCCTGTCCTGAGTCAGCATTAGTCTTTTGCCCCAAGATCTGATGTGGTGCCAGTGAGTGGATGTGGGATTGGCCAAGGGAGGAGGGGGTGGAGGAAGGCAGGGAAGTGGTGGGTCTTAAAAGGGAAGAGGCTGTATGAGGTATACAATGGGGCTTTGGTAAATGGGTGGTGTCTATGCAGAGTAGTCTGAAATAAATCCCTGAATGAATGAACTCGTGAGTGAGTAAATGAATCAACTGGACATAAACTGAGAAGAAGTCAGAAAATTAGTGTCTTCACATTGGAGAAATAAAGATCCTGGCAGGATATGGATGCAGCAGAGCAAGGCTGCCTTGCTTGACCAGGTAAGTTGGTCTCCTGTCCCACCCCGCCACAGTGAGACTCTCCCTAAGACAAAAACCTAACTTAATCACTTTTGTTCTAATTCTTCCTCCCGGGGAACTAACTCCTAGTAGGCAAGTGCAGGACGGTAGTTGATAGTGGCATTTGTCAATAGACCTGAATTCTACTCTCATCTGCCCGGAGAGGCATTCTCCATCTTTTTTGTTGTTTTTCCTTTAAGCATTGCCTCATCTCTTTCATCTTGGTAGTAGAGATCTTCACCAGCTAGCCCGTCAGGGGTTTGGCACTGTGACTCTGAAATTCCTCGAATAAATATGAAACAAACAAGCAATGGAGACTCAAAGTATTAACTGTACACAGCTAAAAACATCAATATTTACAAAGGACTCCAATTAGCATAATTAATTATTTTGGGGCGTCTTATAGAAAACCACGGAATGCTTACTCCACTGATGGAGGAAGTACACAATCTTATTTTTATTAATATTTTTTATTCATTTATTAATCAGAAAGAGAGCACAAGCAAGGGGAGTGGCAGGAAGAGGTAGAAGCAGGCTCCCCGCTGAGCAAGGAGCAGATGCGGGACCCGATCCCAGGACCCTGGGATCATAACCTGAGCCGAAGGCAGACACTTAACCAACTGAGCCACCCAGGTGTCCCAGAAGTACAATCTTAAAAGCACATGTAAACTCTGACATACGCAGTAAAAGGGAAAAGTTATTTAGCCAAGAAAGATAGATTTAAAAGTCAATATATTTAAGTAAATATAATCAGGAAGGGGCACCTGGGTGGCTCAGTCAGTTAAGCGACTGCCTTCAGCTCAGGTCATGATCCTGGAGTCCCAGAATCGAGTCCCACATCGAGCTCCCTGCTCAGCAGGGAATTGGCTTCTCCCTCTGACCCTCCCCCCTCTCATGCTCTCTCTCTCTCGCTCTCTCTCATTCTCTCTCTCAAATAAATAAATAAATAAAATCTTTAAAATAAATTAAATAAATAAATAAAATCTTTAAAAATATATATATATAATCAGGAAGACAAATCTTTAACAAGCAAAATAGGACCTGCGTTCAAAGCCAAAGATAAATTTTTTTTTAATTAACCATTGACTTCAATTATGAATACAAAATCTCCCTACATTTTACTGTAAATAATTAACTGGAGACTCAAAGTTTTTTCAGAATAAAAATATAAGTTCTTCAATTCTTAAAAATTTAACTTATGGTAAATGTCCTTTCAATTAAGTGTAAAGTGATGGAATTTATTTATTTTTAAAGAGTTCATTTTTTTTTTTAAAGATTTTATTTATTTGACAGAGAGAGATACAGCGAGAGAGGGAACACAAGCAGGGGGAGTGGGAGAGGGAGAAGCAGGCTTCCGGCTGAGCAGGGAGCCCGATGCGGGACTCGATCCCAGGACCCTGGGATCATGACCTGAGCCGAAGGCAGACACTTAACAACTGAGCCAACCTACAGAGTAGTCTGTTTTTTTTTTCTAGCAGAGAGTTTATTTAACAAAAGAGAAATGGGTACATTTTCACAGCTTAAACACCAAAAGATGACAGCTTTCATGAGTTAGGGAATGTTTAAAGGGATCTCAAAATTTCCTAACTTATTTTTGTTAGTGCAAATATCACTTATTGTGTATTTTATTTGACCTAGCCAAAGAATTTTCTTGAGGAAAACTCTGTAGGTGCCCCTACAGAGTTCATTTTTAAGCAATCTCTACACCCCCCCCCCAACATGGGACTTGAACCTACAGCCCGGAGATCAAGAGTTGCACGCTCCCCAAATGGAGCCAGCCAGCGGCCCCCAAAGAGCTGGAATTGAAAAAAACTAACAAAAGGAAACAAAAATAACAGGAAGAATGAAGATTTGAATGTGTTTATGGGTAAGTGAAAGTCGTGTTTTTCTAATTAGGGATGAATTAAGGAATACAATCCTGATTGAAAAAGCAACACGTGCTTCTCCAGAACCTGCTCAATCTTGTATTTTTTTCTCTAATAATCTTTTAATCTTTAAAAATCTTTTAATTTTCCTCTTCTTCCTTACTGAAAGATAATATCTACTTTTTCAAATCACTTCTGTTGGGTAAGATTAATGAGTTCAAGGGAAGGTGATCCTGGACGATCCTGCCTCCAGCTGTGGCAGATTAATTTGTAACAGACCAACACTCCCCCGAGGAACAATTGAAAAAAGTGGAGATGGGTGTAAGGAGTCTGTTTAAGGGCATCAGAGAAGTACCAAGGCACCTAGGACCTGAAGGGGGAAAATTCCAGAGAGAAGGGAATCTTAGTGTGACCCTGGTATTTGCTAGCTGAAGTAGTTTTCTCTTTTCAGGGCATTTGATGATCCAAAACAGGATAGTGGTCAAGAAAAAAAGAAAAACCAGTAATCTGTGCATTATCAGTTGATGTAGTGATTTCATAAAAATAAGTCTAAAATCAGCCAAATATACATTCCTAGCAGCATTGAGAAAGGCACTACCAAACTTTCTAAGTGAGCACTCCAATGCTGTTATTCCTGGCCTTCATTTGGAGTTGTCAGTTTTCTTCTGGACCATAACCAGAATTGACTATTGTAAAGCCTTAACAGAATAAACATTATAAGTTACCTTGGTGAGTAATCAAGGAACTGCAGGTAAAGAGCCCTACAAATGAACCAAAGGCATAAGGAAGGTGTTGCAGGTTGGGTTTCCCAGATGCAGGGGCTGAGATGGAGTTTGGGGTATACAACGTTTAAGGACCACTACCTGAGAAAGGATGATGGGAAGAATGGCCAAAGGTGCAAGTGGAGGGGGATGTAGGCTCAGCCATATTTCAGCTAACCGGACTTGGAGGTATAGAGTAAATATTACCCATCCGAGTTGGGCCCCACTGGGGCCAATGTTCCCAGCATTCAGTCATGGAATTCAGCCTGCCCTGATGCGGCATGGTGTTGGGCAGGGTGACTCTCTGCAGATAAAGTAGACGCTGAGATGCTGACAGCTGGAGGCCTTTTGCTGACCACCCTCCCTGCAGCTGGACAGCAAGTGTCTCTTTGAAGGAAGACCTAACTCGTACACCTCCATGTTTCCCAAAGCAGTGGTGGCCAAGAAAACAGAACATACTATACTGAAGGGGAATGGAGTCAGGAAGGGGATGGTGCCATCCAAGTGCAAATTCATTCGTTTGATATTCCCCAAACATTCACTGAGCACTTAATCTGGGCCTAGAACCTTCCTGGGGACTGTGGATGCAGAGACAAGGCTCACATGTGTCTACCCTTCAAGGACATCCATGCAGGAGGGAAGGCAGGGACACAGCAGGAAGTGCTCTGAGAGAAGAGAGCAGGAGGGGCTGAGGGACAGCGGAGGGCATCTCCCCTAATCTGGGAGGGACCTTCGTATCTTTCTACCCAATTGCCTTCCAGGCGGATGTGTCTGCCATGTAACTATGGGTGAGCATACTCCTGGTGATTTTTTTTTTTAAGATTTTATTTATTTATTTGAGAGAAAGAGAGAACGAGAGAGAGAGAAAGGGCATGAGCACAGAGAGAAAGGGAGAAGCAGACTTCCTGCTGAGCCGAGAGCCTGGCGCTTGACCCCAGGACCCTGAGATCCTAACATGAGCCGAAGGCAGACGCTGAACCGGCTGAGCCACCCAGGCACGCCGACTCCTGGTGATTTTTATGGAAAAAGTAAAACACAGGGGCAAAGATGACTTAGCTGCCATCCCCAGTAATCATATGAAGGGGGGGTGGTCCACCATCAACTTCCCTGGGCTTTCATCTGTAAGAAAGAGGAACTCTATTTCAAAGAAGAAATTAATTCCTGTGAAATATGTTCACTGAAATCACAAAACTCGGTCAGGATTATATAAAATCTGAGCTTGGTTTTCCCAGTTGTACAAGGCTCAGTAAGTTAAATTTACAGAATCTGCAGAAGGAGCTAAGAAGGGGGCTATTTTTGTCTATTTTGTTCATAGCTGTATGCCAGCTTCTAGAACAGTGCCCTGTACAGAAGGAAATGCGATAGTATTCAGAGTCGGTTACTGAAGGGTATAATCACCTCCTCTCCTTTTCCCTTTTCTCCACTCTTTTCCAGCCTCTTTAAACACAGGACGACCTCTTAGCTAAGGCAGTGGATGGAAACACCTGCGGTGGCTTCTCCAAGTGTCCGGGGCTTCCTCGTAGCACAGTGGCTGGTTCCAAAGGGGAGCATCCAGAGACAGAGAGAGGGAGCCAGACAGAAGCCGTGTTGCCTTTTGTGACCCAGAGGCAAAACCATGTCGCTTCCACTACATTCCACTTGTCAAAGCAGTTACAGACATGTTCCCAAGTGCAAAGGCACAGAACATAACTTCTCAATGGAGGAATGTCAATATCACATTGCAAAAAGATCATGTGGGGTCACACACACACACACACATCCTTTGGACAATATATCTGGGCATCTGGTGGGGCCTGGCTGGCTCAGTCGGTAGAGCATGCAACTCTTGATCTTGGGGTTGTAAGTTCGAGCCCCACATTGGGTGTAGAGATTACTTAAAAACAAAATCTTAGGGAAAAAAAAAAAGGAAAATACAGTCTGCCATAACCCTTGAAACCTTCCTCTGAGTTCACATTATCTGATATCCCCACTCTGACCTTCACGTCCTTTGTGCAATGTTCAGGAGCTCTGCAGTGAAAACATGAAGAGATCAGCGTATCTTCCCATTGTGCCCAAACTCAGAGTTGTGGAAGCAAAGGGGAGTGTGTATCTCAGCAAGTAGAGGACTCACCTGGGCTCTGTGTGACTTGGGAGCAGAGCCACGTACAACTGTCCTCTCCATCATCAGTGTCTGCGTACCCATTTCTGGCCCTTTTCCCATCTCTTTTTCATTTTTTATGTTATAGGGAATAAATCATCTTGGGGAAAAAAGACATTACTGTACAGTGTTAAAACTCCAGTTTTATTTACTTATGGACGATGCTTGTGATATTAAGAATTTTAAGCTGGGAGCACCTGGTTGGCTCAGTCGGTGGAGCATGAGACTTGATCTCAGGGTCGTGAGTTCGAACCCGCATTAGGGGTAGAGATTTTCTTAAAAAATTAAAAAAAAAAAAAGGAGGCACCTGGGTGGCTCAGTCATTAAGCGACTGCCTTCGGCTCAGGTCATGATCCCAGGGTCCTGGGATCGAGCCCCGCATCGGGCTCCCTGCTCCACAGGAAGCCTGCTTCTCCTTCTCCCACTCCCCCTGCTTGTGCTCCCTCTCTCACTGTCTCTCTCTGTCAAATAAATAATAAAATCTTTTAAAAAAAAGATTTAAGAAAAAAGAATTTTAAGCTGAATTCATTTGTGCTGAGTGGTCCATTTGATAGAAAGTAGAATTTCAGAGGCACCTGGGTGGCTCAGTCAGTTAAGCGTCGGACTCTTCTCTTGATTTTGGTTCTGGTTATGATCTCAGGAACGTGGGATTGAAGCCGGTGTTGGGCCCTGTGCTCAGCTTGGAGTCTGCTTATCCCTCTCCCTCTGCTCCACTTTCTCTCTCTCTCAAATAAATTTAAAAAATATTTTTTAAAAAGAAAGTAGAATTTCAAACTCAGTACTAGAGTAGTAATTCACTTGTAGATCCCAATGTCAGAGTGCAATTCAATTCTTTTTAATTTCAATGAATGTATTCATTAGCCTACAGTTAAAATCATCTAAAACCCTCTTCCAATAATATGATCAGACTGAAATAGCATCCAGAGTGCTTAGATTGAAAAAAAAAATGGCATAACTCAATTTCCAAATACAGTACCTTGAATAAATAAATTTAAATAACTCATTCTTGTTTTATTGTAGATATTGCTTCATAATTGTCCTTTCTGTTCTCTCTTTATTTCTTTTTGGAAAGCTGGGGAAGGGGTGACTAATGCAAAAGCAAAGTCGGCAACTTATCTTAAACCACAACTACTTTTCCTGTATCCTAAACCCTCAAGGGTGTTTTCTAAAGAAAAAAAGAAAATTAAACCTTATCCAGCGGAATTTAGAGAGCTAGAAATAAAACGGCCTTAAAAGTTGTAACAGATATCTTTCTGGTTTATGACCACATTCTCTAACATCTGTTGAGGGACATTTTCTGACTAAAGGGCCTGTCCGTATCAATAAGGAAAGACACTTTCCTCATTGTTCTAGAATCTACGGCGTCTAGGGTTATTGAAATGGATATATACTGTAGTTCACACCAGAGGATGGAGAGAGAGTAAAGAGGGAAGGAAAAGGGGAGCGTGGATTACAGTGTGGCGTTGCCCCTGGCCCCGCTTTGAACTCTCCCTGGCTTTTGGGAACTTAACCAAGGCCAAACGGGCAGTTGTAGCGGGCTCAAGGCCTCTGGTTCTCTGTATATAGTGAGGGGTAGATTTTGAGGTTAAGATTATGAAGTTTTGTGGTGACTTTAAACTAGAAAGTATTGCATTCACCTTTTATATTCCCCAAAGAAAGAAGAAATGCCCAGCCACGTAATGAAACTCCTTTCAATCTGACCATTGTGTTAGGAACAGATTTCACACTGAGCAAATCTTTGCAACCAGACTCGAATGTTTCCCATTAAGTCTGTGCACGGGTATAAATGTGCAAGTGCTGGCTGCAAAGTGTGCAATTCTCCAAGCAAAAGGCACACACTTGGTGACTTGGATAGAGTATCAAAAACATACACAGTTGAACACTTGTTTGCACTTACTATTGCTGTAACTCAGAGCCTAAACAATGAGAAAGCAACCTCCCTAAATTGTGTTGGGGTGGGGTCGGGGGAGAACTGATTAGACAGGACATGTGTAGCTCAAATTGTTACAGCCTTAGTTCCTTGAGTAAGAATTGTTCATATTTCGGGGCACCTGGGTGGCTCAGTCATCGATCCCGGGGTCCTGGGATCGAGCCCTGCATCGGGCTCCCTGCTCGGCAGGAAGCCTGCTTCTCCCTCTCCCACTCCCCCTGCCTGTGTTCCCTCTCTTGCTTTGTCTCTGTCAAATGAATAAATAAAATCTTAAAAAAAAAAAAAAATAGAAAAAAAGAGAATTGTTCATATTTCAATGGCTACCAGAATTTATCTTACCAGAATCTGTCACAGTTTAGCAACTTTTGGTGTAAAACAAGTGCTAGAAAATGGAGTCGAAAATGATACACGAAATGTTCAACTCTCAAAACAGCAGATTCTATTCAGAAAGTGATTTGTATTAAAGTTGAAGATAACCACATTAACAGAACATTTTACTCTGTTATAAAATAGTTCTTATTTTGATGGGGGGGGGGGCGTTCCTTCTTTCCCCCCTTGTCTCAGAGTAAATGTTAAAAACAACCAGTTCTTGCAAAATAGCTGCATACTAGAGAGTGTTAAACCCAATTAAAGTCCCCTGGTGTAACTACAATAATGCTAATGAGAACAGAAATCCTGGCACTTATACGATGCTCTCATCCCACACTTGAGAAAAGTTCATAGATGGTATCTTATGAACCCTTTTTGAATAATGGGCTTTGTTATCTCCACTTTATCATCGAGGAAATCAAGGTATCCAAAGATAACTTGCCAAGGTCATAAGCCTCCTCAGAGCCACGATCAGGAAAGAGAGCCCTTCAAAGTGCTCACTGCCTGCTTTCTCGGGCCGCTAGAGGACAAGCTCATCCGAGAGTCCATCTTATGTTCCCAGCTCAGAGATCAACTTTGCACGCACATGCAAGGAGTAACTTTTGTAGAAAACGTACTGACCAGGGTAAGTGGCAAAGTAAGAGGGAAAAAGAATAAAGAGAAAAATGAAGGCTGATCTGTGACACTTCAAAAAAGTTATTTCTACAATTGTTCAAAAGGAGGTCATGTTACAGAACCTTTTTTTTTCTTTTAATGATTTTATTTATTTACTTAAGAGAGAGCGCACAAGGTGGGGGTGCAGAGACAAGCAGACTCCCCACTGAGCAGGGAGCCCTACGCGGGAGGGTGGGGTGGCTCCATTCCAGGACCCTGAGATCACGACCTGACCTGAAGGCAGGTGCTTCAGCCACCCAGGCGCCCTCATGTGCGGAATCTTACAAAGCTTTAGCATTGTTTAATACAACTTGTGCAACATACCTCTATCCTGAAAGTTTCCACTTTCTAATTTCAAATTTTAAAATTATATTGAATACTTTCACATAATGTTTCAAACAATACAGTGTCCTTCAGCATTTTTTTTTTTTAAAGATTTTATTTATTTGAGAGAGAGAGAGCACATGAGAGGGGGGAGGGTCAGAGGGAGAATCAGGCTCCCTGCTGAGCCGGGAGCCCGATGTGGGACTCGATCCTGGAACTCCAGGATCATGACCTGAGCCAAAGGCAGTCGCTTAACCAACTGAGCCACCCAGGCGCCCTTTAAAGTGGCATTTCAAATTGGTCTCAATATATATTATCTCATACAAAAACAAGTATATTGTTACTTTATTATATATTGATATCAAAAACATATACACTAAGGATGCCTGGGTGGCTCAGTCAGTTGAGCTTGAGCGTCTGACTTGATTTTGGCTCAGGTCGCCATCTCAGGATCCTAGGATGGAGCCCACTGTGGCTCTGTGCTCAGTGGGGAGTCTGCTTCTCCCTCTCCCTCTGCCCCTCCCCCCACTCATGCACTCGCTTTCTCTCAAATCAATGAATCTTTTAAAAAAATAAAAAAATTTAAAAAACCATATACAGTAAAAATAAATTTTTACTACTGAATATATTCAGATTTTGGAGAGTTGATGTGCAATGTTGTAGGAATTATTTCAGTGGGTCTGGAATTCTTCCAAAGAGCCATTCCTACTTGGTTTGGGGTTGGGTTTGTTTTTTTTTTTTTTTTCCCCTTCAACTTAAATTTTCATATTTGCCTACAATACAAGTCATTAGAGAAAGTAAGAGTGGGAAAAAGGACATTTTCCTCCCCTGAGAGGATAATCAGCCTCTGGCAAAACTCTTCTTTCTCCTACCCTCTCCCCAGTCTTTATTTTTTTTTAAGATTTTATTTTTATTTTTATTATTTATTTATTTATTATTTAGATTTATTTTATTTTTTTTTTTTGACAGAGAGAGACACAGCGGAGACCCAGGGACTTGATCCCTGGGACCACAACCTGAGCCAAAAGCAGACGCCCAACAACTGAGCCACCCAGGCGCCCCTATTTTTATTATTTTTTTTAAGATTTTATTTATTTATTTGACAGAGACACAGCGGGAGAGAGAACACAAGCAGGAGGAGTGGGAGAGGGAGAAGCAGGCTTCCCGCTGAGCAGGGAGCCCGATGTGGGGCTCAATCCCAGGACCCTGGGACCATGACCTGAGCGGAAGGCAGATGCTTTAACGACTGAGCCACCCAGACTCCCCTAAAGATTTTATTTTTTAAGTAATCTCTACACCCTTCATGGGGCTTGAACCCGCAACACCAAGATCAAGAGTCACCTGTTCCACGGATTGAGCCAGCCAGGTGCCCTCCCCATTCTTTTTTTTTTTTTTTTTTGTAAAGATTTTATTTATTTATTTATTTGACAGAGAGAGAGACAGAGAGAGAGGGAGCACAAGCAGGAGGAGTGGGAGAGGGAGAAGCAGGCTTCCCGCAGAACAGGGAGCCCGATATGGGGCTCGATCC
This sequence comes from Mirounga angustirostris, assembly GCF_029215605.1. Taxonomy (NCBI): domain Eukaryota; kingdom Metazoa; phylum Chordata; class Mammalia; order Carnivora; family Phocidae; genus Mirounga; species Mirounga angustirostris. Next base: position 12,797,501 of record NW_026991716.1, on the reverse strand, counting down.
CAGGACCCTGGGATCATGACCTGAGCCGAAGGCAGACAATGGCTGAGCCACCCAGGCGCCCCTCCCCATTCTTTTTGATCCCAATTCCAATCATCTTCAACTGTCACCATCATGCTGACTCCAGTTTAAGGTGATATTGACCTACAAGTATGTGCATTGTAATAGCTAGACTTTTGAGGCCTGACAATGTTCCAGGGCCCAAAGGCCATCATTTGTAATGGTAGAATTTCAGCTACATTGACAGATGGTGGGGGAGCCATTTTTTAAACCAGAATTGATCCCCCTCGATTCATGTTTCAGAAGTAACATATATAAGGGCAAACTCTGAGCACAGGTTTTGATTACTTTTCAGCTTGTCTTAAATTTTAAAAACCTAACAAAGCTGGAGAGTAGTCTACCAAAGAATGAGGGCCACAGCCTCTCCTAGACCTTGAATTCTATACCAGGCACAGATGGTCCCCTTAGACCACTGGGGCCCACCCCACCCCCACTGCTACAGGGGAGAGGAGGAACAGCAAGGAGAGCTGCAGGCCCTGACAACAGGATTTGTCAGGGATTAGACTCCTCATGGAAATTCTGACACCTGTAGTTCCATAATTAGTTATTCTTCTTGCAATAAAATGAAAATACCCTGTTAAAAGGTCATGTTTTATTTGATAACCTAACAGCATAGGAGTACTTAGGTGTTTGGTAAAAATCAAGATTCCGGGACCTTAACAGAGAATCATTACATCAGTCCTGGGTCCTTGGGGTTCAAGAATCTTAATTTTTAACCAAAATTCTCATTTGATCCTTAGACACAGTGACCTGTGAGAACCAGGGTGCAAGGCAGGGGGTGGGGGAGGGAGGGGAGAAACAAGAACAGAGAACGTGAAGTTGGGTTTATGTGTGGAATCAAAGGTAAACACTCATAAAGCATGACCCATTTGACAATTTAAGCCAGGCTTGGAAGGCATAGAGAAAGCCAAAGAGGAAAATCAATGAGGAAAAAAAGAGTGCACAAGTTTTAGGGACCTGCCGCGGGCCTCTAAAACGTTGTCTTGCATTGCATAGGTCTCTGCCACCACATCCAGAAAGGAGGCTTTTTTGTTTGTTTTTTTAAGATTTATTTTATTTATTTGAAAGAGAGAGAGAGAGCACAGAGGGAGAGTGGGAGGGAGAAGCGGACTCTCGCAGAGCAGAGAGCCCGAGGCCGGGCTCCATCCCAGGACCCACGGCCCAGGATGACGACTTGAGCTGAAGGCAGCCGCTTAACCCACTGAGCCCCCCAGGAGCCCCCCAGAAAGGCGTTTTGGGAAGGGAAGGGAAGGGAGCCCTCCCTCCCTTCTTCCCTCCCTCTTCCCTGCCTTCCTCCCTCCCTTCCTCTTTTCTTTTCTTCAAAAAGCTTTATTGTGTCTATTTGGCCCATGGCTTGGGAGAGGGCTCCCCCGCGGTGGCGGGGAGAGGCTCAGGCAGAAGGCCTGGCACCGGGAGACTGCAGAGGCGGCCCTGAAAGAGCCCGGCCGGGGCCACCAGTCTGCGCAGGTGCGTCACGGGGGCCGCCATCTTCTTGACGCGCTTCATCTGGCCACCCCGGAAGTGGTTCTCCCGGAAGTGGTTCTCCCGGAAGTGGTTCTCCCGGAAGTCCCAGGGGCGGTGGGGGTCAGCTTCAGGTGCTGCTCCAGGGCTGTGGTGGCGTCTGGGGCGTCCAGGACTCGCCTGCTGACCCAGGGGCGGCTTCCGCACGTCTCTGAAGAGGGCGCAGCCTCAAGCTTGTTTTGCTTCAGGAGACGCTGGGCGCCGTCGTGCTTCTCTATGGCCACCTTGCCGGGAAGTGGCCGCGGTGGAAATAGAAGCCCCGAGAGAGGTGGGTGCAGGAGGCCCGCAGGTTGACCTGGCAGGGACAAGCGGCCCCCATGTAGGTGGAATAATTCTGAGGAATCTGGGGGCGCATGGTTGATGGGCAATGAGGAGCCAAGCTCGAGACCAAAATGGTTCCGAAACTTGAAAACGAGGTTACAGGGTGGCGGGAGGCTGGGCCTCCCAGGGTCCGTTCCCACCAAACACTGTGGAAGCCAGAGGCAGATCCGCCGGACTGCCAGCTCACGGCCACTTCCTTCCTTCCTCCCTCCCTTCCTTTCCATATAAAAAGATGCCTTTCCCGAGGCAATGCGCAGGCTTTTGCGAAGGAAATAAGGGATTTGTGGACAGTTGGGTATTTTTTGCAAATAAAATGCTGTGTGTTTATGCATCTCATATCTTTTCCCACATTAGCTTCTTCAAGGATTTCTACGAAGATGGTATTTTTTCAGGTTCTTTTTTTTTTTTTTTAATAACACTTCACTTAAAATAGACAAAACATTATTATAAACACAGATATCTTTTACTAACTCTACACAATATTAGAAGCTTTACAGACTCCAAAGACTGCCATGATTAACCTTCCTCGAATAAAACTTTGCGGATGTGCTTTGAACCCACAAAAGAAATTAAATGCACAGTTAAGACTGATTTTCATCATCAAGTTGCAACAGGGAATTGTCTTTAAAGCCATCTCCTGCTGCCTTCGTTAGAGTCTCAATCTCTTGCTGCAAATTTATATTCCTTTGTGGGTTTAAGGCAGATATTGGATATCCTTTTAATCTATATTTATTAAGTAAGCTATTGACGAGTCTCATTCTGCCACAGACTCATGAACAATGTTCCCGTCGCCACTCTAGTGGGATTCTTAAGTGAATACAGCATCTTCAGGATAAGTGGTCATTTTTCACAGAGTAAATGGGCATATTTTTTTTTTAATGCGCAAGTTAAAAACATACCAAGATAGGCTTTGACTTGCCCCACAAGCCCAAATCAACGAATAAAAGTTAAGTATGCCAATAACAGAACACCAGAAGAGGAGTTTTCAGCTCCCCAGTCCCATCCCCCACCATCTCCTTCTCCAGATAGACTCTCTCCGTTCAGAACCTTCTGTATCCGAGCAAAGCTCCTGATTAGAAGAAACTTCTACCCAGAGAGGTTTGCCTGATGGCTCTCAGATCCGTTCACTGCCCGTCCGTTCTGCATCACAAGGGAACTGACCTGTGCAAGCTCCATTTTGCCCCTTCGCAACTGGCTTCCAGCTGCATTCAGTCAGTGGGAGACACTGGACAGGGATGGGGGGAAGGGCAGGAGGAAGGGAGAAGTTAGAGGACTTCTCCCCCTTCATTCATCTCTGTTTTTGGCAGCATCTTTGGCTGTGGTGGCACCTCTCCCATGGCTGCAGCTTCCCACTGGCTGAACCTAGCTGGAGGCCAGTTGGCAAGGGAGTCTGGGAAACGCCATTTGCACATCAGCCCCTTGTGCATGATCCAAGGCAGAACAGGGCAAGTATGAGGACTGGATCTGAGAACAAATAGCCAAATGACCAGCACAGAGGCTGAGCTAAGTCAGACTCACGGGGGCCGCTCTACCTTGGTGGGGCCAAGAACAACAGCTGACTCCATTGCATCTATTCAATATTTATGGAGCGTTTACCAGGTGTTAGGAACTGTGCTAGGTGCTGAGAATGCAAAGATCAATAGCATGTGGTCCCAGCTCTCCTCCCTTCTAGCTGGCCACTCCAAGCTGGCTTCTTCTCTGTTGTAAAATGGGGAAGGTAATAGTCTCTACTTCCTAGGATTGTTGTAAGGTTTACATGAGATCATTGCTTACAGTAGACATTCAGTGAGTAGTTGTTGGATAAAACGGTGCCTACTGAGACAACACCTAATAAGTAAGACATTATACTTCACTGATTACCTCTGTGCCAGGCACACACGTTACTTTAATTCCTACATCTATCAAGGTAGAGTAAACAAGCAGTTTTAATACACTGTGCTCAGGGCCATTAACAATGCCACCTACAAACTGTGATGGAAATGCAGTAGGGGCAGAACCTGTAGAGACTGCACAGAGGAATATGGAGGATTCCATGGGTGGGGAGGTGCAGGAGGCAGGACCTGGAGAGTGAGGAACCTTGGAATAATAACAGCCATCACTAAGACCAATTGAGAACTCACTCAGGGCCAGGCCCTGAGCTACAGGCACTCACTGAACCTTCCTCCATGGAAAGCCCTAGCAGCCTGGGAGGTTTGTACTCCTACCAACCCCATTTTATAGAGAAAGACGCTGAAGTTTAGAGTTGCTAAATAACATGTCCGAGGTCACCAAACTGCTAAGAGTTAGGATCAGGATCCAAACCTGACTGATGCTTTGACGACTGGCGTAGTCCTCTCCTGGGTTTATGGATGTATGCTTCTATTAAGAATTAACCAACACACAGCAGCCACGCAAATGACAAATCTGTGCACTAACATCCAACAGACTGTAGCATCCTTGGGGGAGTTTTGCAGAGAGGCCCTGATTCTGAAGTCACTGAATTCTTTGGGAAGTCCTGCATGCTGCATCCAGCAGCTCAGCCCCAGCTGGGGAGGAGGAGTTGGGGACAAAGCCTCTGGAAATAAACCACGTGGCCTTGGGAGATGAGTTAACCCTTTTAAGACGCCAGGCTAATATTTGGTTTAATTATCTCTTCCAAGATACTAAATGGCATTCCCATAGTATCACAGAGTAAATTTATCTCTCAAATGGGAGCCATTGACTAACCTATTTCAGGCGTCAATTCTCCTGTCTCAGGCAGCTTTTCTTTAAAAGGCCAGTTGCAGGCAAGATCACTACTTTTCTACTTAAAAGAAAGTGGGGAGAAGTCCTTAAAACCTCCCAAGATTGGGGCGCCTGGGTGGCTCAGTTGGTTAAGCGACTGCCTTCAGCTCAGGTCATGATCCTGGAGTCCCGGGATTGAGTCCCGCATCGGGCTGCCTGCTCAGCGGGGAGTCTGCTTCTCCCTCTGACCCTAACCCCTCTCATGTGCTCTCTCTCTCATTCTCTCTCTCTCTCAAATAAATAAATAAAATCTTTAAAAAAAAAAAAAAACCTCCCAAGATTGCTTTTAATTAAAAAAAAATACTAACCCTTATTTTTCTTGTTTCTCCAACCTCTTGTGCTGCTGGGGGAAATGAGATATTTTGCAAATAAAAGTCGACTTTTTCTTCGAATTTCAGAGCTGTTCAATTATAAACACTGCCACCTGCAAAGTTGGAAATCAATTCAACTGCAATCTTCTTTAAAGCTTTTTCAATGCAGCTGCTAACCTGTCTAGATGTTTAACTTTCAGATTTCAAAACCCGTCAGTTAAAACTTGCTTACACTTACTCCTTTTCTCTGAAGCTCCAAGCCTGAGGAGAAATTATGTAGCGAATTGGAAACAGGGAACTAAGACTTGATAGCAAAACAAAAGACCTGCTGATGGGCTGGGGTACCAAGAAACTGCAGTCCTTGCTCTGAAAATGCATAAGGATTAGAGGGCTCATCTACTAGCAGCCTCCACTGGGGTTGTGCCTTCTCAGTTCTGAAACAAGCAGTGAATTGATCCCTTCACAAAAACACCTGGTTTATTCCGAGAAAAAAATTAGCCAAACCTGTTGTTGGCTGAGTTTACCGGTCAATTCCGTTAAATTGTGGCAATGGTAGCAATGGGTAGACAGGCTCATTAAAAATACCATTTGGGGAAATCCTAAGGCAACGGGATAGTCATTACTGAACTAACTCTGTTGGCCCTGAAAGAGTTAATTCAACTCCTAAAGGAAAGCAATTTACTTTCTATTCCCCAGGAGGATGAGCCAGCCTCTTACTGAGCTTAATACAATGAGGCTGGTGTTTTGTTTTGTTTTGTTTTGTTTTTTTACCAGCCCTCCCCTCTCCTCTCCAGGCTGAAAGCCCCCTGACAGTTGACAAGCCCAAGACGGGGTACACTGGGAGGGTCACCTCTCATTCCTCCGTGTAGGCCCCACTAGGCCTGAGACTGGCTGGGTAATACTGAATAAATCCGTACGTGCAAGGAACAAGCACGGGGACAAATCCCTTGACTTTGTGTGTCTGGATTCTAAACACCTACCCGGATTCTAACAGTGCAGCCAGCAATCTATCAACGAACGTGGCTAAGGGATACCTGATTTATATGCAACCTTAGCAGTGTATCATTGGGCCCAAAGCAACAGTGTAGAACCGTTCTGCACAGACTCTGGTCCGGGCCAGACTGAGGACAGAGGTCATTGCCTCCTGGACCAGTGTCCCCATTGCCAACGAGAAGAGAGCCACAGAGCCCAGAGAAGTATGACATGATCAAGACATTCCCTTGTGGATACCTTTTTAACAATTCATTATGAAAAATGCCAAACATAGTTTAAAAATGACATAATATTGTAATGACCCTCACGTACCCATCACCAAGCTGCAACAGTTAATAACTTACAGCCAATCTTATTTCAACTTCAGCCCCATCCACTGCCTCCCTACCATGTTATCTTGAAGCAAATCCCAGACTTTCTATCATTGGATTCATAAATATTTCAGTGCGTATCTCTAAAAGATAAGGGCTCTTTTTATTTTTGAGAAAATGAGAAACAGTTATTAACCCTAAAAAAAAAATACCCTTTTGACACATTAACAACATGAATGAACCTTGAGGACATTCTGCTGAGTGAAATAAGCCAGTCACAAAAGGACAAACAGTGTATCATTCCACTTATCTGAGGTTCCTAGAGTACTAAATCCATAGAGACAAAAAGTGGAGTGGTGGTTGCCAGGGGCTGGGGGAAGGAGGGGATGGGGATTATTGTTTAATGGGTATGGTTTCAGGGTTGCAAGATGAACAGAATTCTGGGGTTGGATGATGGTGACAGTAACACAACAATGTGGACGTATTCAGTAGCACTGAACTATATACTTAAAAATGGTTAAGATAGTAAATTTTATGTTAGGTATATATATTTTGCCACAGTTTTTTTTAATGGTAAATTTTCAAGCCCTTCACATCAAGTGAGTGTTTACCTCGTGGGTGTCATAGGTTTTGTTCAGTTTGTTTGCCTGGATCAGAATCCACATAAGGTTCACATGCTACTGTTGGCTGTCAGGTGTTTTCAATCTGCATGTTCCCCTCCATCTGTTTTTTCCCTCATTGCAATCTACCCATTGAAGAGACGTTTCCGGTAAAGTTTTACACAGTTCGGATTTTGCTCTTTGCATCCTTGTGGAGTCATCTGTTCATTGTCTTCTTGAAAATCAGAAGTGGGATCAAGAGAGCAGATCAGATTTTAATTTGATGTCTTTGGCAAGACTATTGCATAGGTTCGACCAGATCACTGGAAGACTGTATGATGGACCCAAATTGTGTGTGCAAAGATTAATCAGCAAACTATGATGATCAGCTTAGCATGAGCTCTCCACTGTCAGGAGCCTTGGTGGGGATGTGATGGGGGAGGGGGGGCGGTGGGCATAGGAGGAATGAGAGGAAATACCAAAAAAGTGTTTTGGCAGAATCCTTCCCATCAAGGAACCCAGTCTTGTGAAGGAGGCAAAACTGATACACATGAAACAATTAAGTAAGAATTAAGTGCAAAACTGTGCTGTGCCTATAAACACCATCTCCTTCCAAGGGGGAGATTGTCTGAAAAGGTTTTAGGTAGGATAACATTCTTGAAATGGGTCTTGAAGATTGGTAGATTTTGGAAGAAAGATGGCATTCAAGGAAGTCAAAGTATACAAAGAAAAGCACAAAGGTGGATACAGAGGATGATTTAGACTGGTTGGGAATGGTAAGGCATTATAGAGACATGAAAACATAGCAGAGAGATAAGAGTTGGGGGAAATCTGATCTCTAGAGTTGGAGGCACATTACATATTACTTACGTTTTGACATGTACACTTCGGCAAGATTCTAAAGGTCTGCAAATGTCTGGGCTCCTGGGTGACTCAGGTGTCCAACTCTTGATTTCGGCTCGGGTCCTGGGATTGAACCCCACGGTGGACTCCATGTTCAGTGGGGAGTCTGCTTGAGGATTCTCTTTCCCTCTCCCTGTGCTCCTCCCTCCACTTGTGCATGCACACTCTCTCTTTCTCTCTCTCTCTCAAATAAATAAATCTTTAAAAAAAAAGTAAAGATCTGCAAATGTCATAGATGTTTCAAGGATCTGATTTCCAGTATCATTTAATAGAAGAATTGAGCGTTCACCTTACTGAGATCTTTTCCAACTGAGTTGACCCTTTCTGGAAATTAAACACTTGGGAAAGAGTTTTATGAAACAGATAGTTAGAATTTGCTAAAGTGTTTAGGATTAGCTTTAAAATGCTCCATCAGGGGCGCCTGGGTGGCTTCAGTCGTTAAGAGTCTGCCTTCGGCTCAGGTCATGGTCCCAGGGTCCTGGGATCGAGTCCCGCATCGGGCTCCCTGCTCGGTGGGAAGCCTGCTTCTCCCTCTCCCACTCCCCTGCTTGTGTTCCCTCTCTCACTGTGTCTCTCTCCGTTAAATAAATAAATAAAATCTTTAAAAAAATAAAATAAAATGCTCCATCAGAGAGGTAGATATAGATGAAGAAAGATGGCCGGAGTTGGTAATTGTTGGAGCCGAGTGATGGGTTCACAGGGCTCACAATTCTCCCTACTTTGTGTACACTTGAATAATAAAAAGTTATTTGTAAACTGTTGGGGTCAAGGGTCATTCCCACATCCCATGTTTTCAATGTTATAGCAAAAAAAGAATTCACTGGACCAGAAGATGCAGTGCTTGTCTCTTCCGTTACTAAGCTGTTTAGCTCTGAGCCCATTACTTCACGTCTGTGGGCCTCAACTCCCTTCTCTATAAAATGAGGGCAAAGAGGAAAGAGCTAACATTTATTGACTGCCTATTAAGTGCAGGAATTGTGCAATGCACTTTATATACACGATCTCAATTACTGAAAGGGTAGACACAGTGTTCTCCTTGGGCTCCAAAATTTCTTTCCCACTCTGGAGTTCAAGAGCTATCCCTTTCACTTTCATTTCTTTCCTTGATAAGCCCATATTCCAGATACCTTGCTAGGCTATGAAGACATACAGATAAAAGAGCTCCTATCTTCAAGGAGCTTATGATCTAAAAAGACAGACTAGCAGCTCTCCAAGTGGAGACTATTCACTTCATGAAGTGTTAAAGAACAAAACGGATGAGTAAGAAAGATTACACTACAAGTAATGTTTTTTGTTGGTTTTTTTTTTAAGGATTTTATTTTTAAGCAATCTCTATGCCCAATGTGGGCTTAAACTCACAACCTGGAGATGAAGAGTCCCATGCTCTACCGACTGAGCCAGCTAGGCGTCCCATCTCCAGAACTTTTTCATCATCTCAAGCTGAAACTTAGTACCCACTAAACACTAACACCCATTCTCTCTTCCCCCAGCCAATGGCAACCACCATTCTATTTTCTGACTGTATGAATTTGACTACCCTAAATACCTCATACAGGTAGAATCATACCATATTTGTCTTTTTGTGGCTGGCTTTACTCAGCATAGTGTCCTCAAGGTTCATCCATGTTATAACATGTCAGAATTTCCTTCCTTTTATGGCCGAATACTATTCCATTGTGTATATCTCCCACATTTTATCCGTTCATCTGTCAATGGACACTTGGGTTGCTTCTACCTCTTGTCTATTGTGAATAGTGCTGCAATGAACATGAGTATACAAGTAACTCTTCAAGACTCTGCTTTCAATTCTTTGTGGTATATACCAGTTAAGTCTTGACGAATGAAAAATAATTAAGGCAAAAAGGAAAATACAAGCATTCCAAGAACAGTGAGCAACTTAAACAAAAGCACAGAGACCTATATTGTTCAGTAGGGCTGGAGAGTAGGGAGGAGGTGAGTGGTGAGATAGATACGAAGCTAGGGAAGGAGGCAGGGGCTAGACCTCCAAGGGCCTCACATACCATGGGGAATGGACAGTGGGGGCTAACAGTGAACTCAGATAAAATCCCTCTGCTATTCTTAAAGAGTCCAGTGTAGGGGCACCTGGGTGGCTCAGTCAGTTAGGCGTCTGCCTTTGGCTCAGGTCATTATCTTGGGTCCTGGGATCGAGCCCGTGTAGGGCTCCCAGCTCAACAGGTAGTCTGCTTCTACCTCACCCTCTGCCCTCCCCTCACTCATGCTCTCAATATCTCTCTCAGATAAGTAAATAAAATCTTTTTTTTTAAGATTTTATTTATTTATTTGACAGAGAGACACAGTGAGAGAGGGAACACAAGCAGGGGGAGTGGGAGAGGGAGAAGCAGGCTTCCCGCGGAGCAGGGAGCCCAATGCGGGGCTCGATCCCAGGACCCTGGGATCATGACCTGAGCCGAAGGCAGACGCTTAATGACTGAGCCACCCAGGTGCCCCGATAAAATCTTTTAAAAAGAAAGAGTCCAGTGTAATGTAATTTTTAAGCAAATATTCAAAAACTATATCTTTATAGAGAAGAGTTCAGGCCCTAGTGGAAATGACCACTAGAGAATGAACACACACAGTGGTGACCCCAGTCTTACGCTCCTCCCACAGTCATTCCCCTCACTCTACAGTAATGGACTGCTCAGTTGACTAACTCTTTATGGTCAGTAGGTATAGGCTATTTGGTAAAGTCTTTTGCTCAAAATATATTTTCTAATGCACTGCTTTTGACTGAATTCTTTTCAGAATCCACTAAACCAGAGCACAGATCCGATTATGAGATTCTACATTCAACTCCCCAGCTTGCTTTCTTGATAACACAGGATGAGTCCCTTCAGTTGTGGTAAAAATGGTGCCAGGTAAACTTGGGGCCCAACCAGATATGAATGGGGTTTTTTGGGGGGTTTTTTTGTTTTTTTTTTGTTTTTAAAGATTTTATTTATTTATTTGAGAGAGAGAGAGCATGAGAGGGAGGAGGGTCAGAGGGAGAAGGAGACTCCCTGCTGAGCAGGGAGCCCGATGCGGGACTCGATCCCGGGACTCCAGGATCATGACCTGAGCCGAAGGCAGTTGCTTAACCAACTGAGCCACCCGTGCGCCCCAGATATGAATGTTTTTATGACAGTGCAGCCAATAATCTATTCGTTTCTATAAAGGGTATTTTTTTTAAAGTAAACTCCATACCCAATGTGGGGCTTGAACTCACGACCCCAAGATCAAGTCGCATGCTCTACAGACCGAGCCAGCCAGCTGCCCCTGTATAAAGAGTCTTAATCCCATGTAAACCCAGTTACAGTGTAGAGAAATAGATGGTGAGCTGTGTGTGTGTGTGTGTGTGTGTGTGTTACTTTAACACTCTAATGGCATTTGGGTATTTCTCACAATGCTAATGAACATTAGCACAATTAATGAACAGGTTATTCTCGCAAGAGGATCCGTGAATAATGTCCATGTGTTCTTCAGGTTTAACTTTTCTGGTATTCATGTTGATCTTTTTTTTTTTATATAATAGTAAAAATCAAGAACCACTGTATTGATTTCTCAACAAGTCATTCACCCAGTGCAAGTTTGGTTTATGTGTGGTTGTAGTGGTGGGGAGAGTGTATGGTAGGTGGGGATATGTGGTCTAGGTCACTGGTTTTGTTGCTTCCTAAGATGGTTCACAGATCCCAAAATGCTGTAAAACCCGGGCTCTGGTTCTGAAATCCTGCAACATGGTTCAGTCAACAGAGGTGGAGTTTGAAGTGACCTTTGATGTTAGAGAGTAGCACAAAAAGTCATCAGTATTAACTGGCAGCCCTCAAGTGAGTGATGTCCCCAAATACACTGGTGAAGGGAGAATGATCCTAGCAAAGGACAGTCTGGTCCTAATCTTTTAGGGACTGGTCACTTCACACTTCAAGTCTGTCGTTCGGCTCTAGTTATGATGTCTTCAATGCAACTGTGAAGCATGTGGGTGATGAGAATTGATTTTCATTATATTCTCTTTTATTCAGTCTGACTGCTGATAGGCACACTGTGTTGCTTAGGATTTAAGTTCAACTCCTTATAACAGAGATCTAGCTCACCCTTCCAGTCCAAAATGGCTTAAACAAGACAACAGTTTGTTTTTCTCTCAGATAAAAGTATAACTACAAGCAGTTAGCGATGGTGGGGTGGCCACACCTGCCATCTGCCTCCCCCAGATGTTGCCCTGCTCACGTGGCCAAAGATGGCTCACTACCAGTCCTTGCTGCAAGCCACAGGGTAGAGGAAAGTGAGAAGAAGAGACTTATCACCTCGCTGTAAGAATGCATCCCAGAAGTGGCACTTCCAATGGCCAGAATTAATCACTAGGCCACGAGAAACGGCAAAAGTTGCTGGAAATGTCACTATGACAGTGGCGTTCTGTGACAAGGAAGAAGGATAGAGCATCGACTGGGGCATCCCCAGCAATCTTTGTCACATATGTTTTACTTTTTCTAAATTGAAAAAAAAAAAAAGAAAAACTGATTCTCAAAGATGGAAAACTCTTCCATACTTACCTGGCCAACTTCCACTCATCCCTCTTAACTTAAAAAAGTCACTTCCTCAGAGGAGCCTGCCTGGGATTTTTCCTTCCCTTCCCTTCACCCCTTGCAGCCCCCATCTGATGAGGTATCCCTAAAATTCTCTATCAGCAGCACTGCTCTCAGGGTAATTATCAGAATTGAAGTTAATGACTCACTGATATGACTCTGTGTGTGACATCTGCCTCATGAATGACACTCTGAGCTCTGTGAGGACAGGGACTGAACCAGTCTTAGTCACATGGGTCCTTGGTAAGCACTCAAGGCAAAGTTCTCAGATCAATTCAAATAAATGGGACAACAAGGTATGTGCTCAAGGGCACATGATTAGTGCAGAGCTAAGACCAAAAACTGGGTCTTCAAGCTTCTACGTTCTTACCAAACCCACAGCTTTTACAGGTGACAAAATGAGGTCCAGGAAAACAAAATCACTTTGCTGACCTTGTGCAGATAATGAGTGACAGGACAAGACCTGTCATACTATATGCTTAGCCCATATTAGTGCTTTTATTTCTAAACCCTAGGAACTCCTTTTTCAGGAAAAGTCAAGGTGTTTACAGAATGATTCATCATTGGGGTGCCTGGGTGGCATAGTTGAGCATCTGACTCTTGGTTTCAGCTCAGGTCTCGATCTCAGGGCCATGAGTTCAGGCCCCACATTGGGCTCCACCCTGGGTGTGGAGCCTACTTTTTTTTTTTTTTTAAAGATTTTATTTATTTGACAAAGAAAGATACAGCGAGAGAGGGAACACAAGCAGGGGGAGTAGGAGAGGGAGAAGCAGGCCTCCCACTGAGCAGAGAGCCCGATGCGGGGCTTGATCCCAGGACCCTGGGATCACGACCCGAGCCGAAGGCAGACACTCAACAACTGAGCCACCCAGGCGCCCCGTGTGGAGCCTACTTTAAAAAAAAAAAAAAAAAAAAGGAGCAAGCAGGCTAAAGTATTGGATGGGACTAGTGGGAGAAGTGTTGTCTACAGGACACAGAGATGATCTTACCTTTGAGTTCAGCTTGGAAGATAGTGTCGGTCTATGAACAGAGGAACTACTTATCTGTTCCTCCTAGGGAGGAAGTAGCATCTTGACCATCACATAAAATACTATTGATTGTGTTACTGTTTTGATCAGCAGAGACTAAGGCATCTTCCCGACAGTGCTGATTGGGTGAAAGTCTTTACAGAATCCATTTGCTGGCAAATGATGATATAGCTGCTTTTAAGAAAAATTATCGTTGCAAGTCCTGGATTGGATCTATCAGGGAGTAGATTAGAAGAACGTAAGTTACAAAATAGTGTTGCTTTTAAAACATAATTGACCTTGCCAGGGAAGGCCATGTACTCTTGGCATCCAGTCCTCCTACAATGTTTTCTTTGTCTCTAAGAATCATTTATGTTTAACACATGCTGTTTCAAAGAGTGGCAAGAATTCTTAAACAATTGGGGCTCTAATCTATGATTGTCCTCTAGAGACGGAAAGCCTAACTAACACGTCTCCTGAGTATGTTTGTTTCTTCTCCCTTCTCCCCAAACTTTAATCGCCAGCTCTGCTATTCCAAAGTGACAAAACAGAATTTTTTAAATATTGCAACAAAAATAACCCCCCAAATTTAAAATTCCATAAAGATGATAAAAACTCAGTAAAGATCTACTAATTATAATGGCCATTTAACAGTAGAATAGACAACTAACAAAAGTTCTATACTTTCCATCCATCCTTAACACAAAAATAGGTAAGATGGATTCCCACATGATTTATATTCTCAGATGTTCTGGAGCAAAGGTCTTTGTTTTTTAATTTTTTTAATTTATTTATTTTTAAGTAGTCTCTACACCCAACATGGGACTCAAACTCATGACCCCAGGATCAAGAGTCACATGTTCTTCTTACTGGGCCAGGCAGGCACCCCCAGAGCAAAGGTCTTGACCATACCTCTTTTTTTTTTTTTTTAAGATTTTATTTATTTATCTGACAGAGAGAGACACAGCGAGAGAGGGAACACAAGCAGGGGGAGTGGGGGAGGGAGAAGCAGGCTTCCCGCTGAGCAGGGAGCCCAGTGTGGAGCTCAATCCCAGGATCCTGGGATCATGACCTGAGCCTAAGGCAGACGCTTACCAACTGAGCCACCTAGGCGCCCCTTGACCATACCTCTTAAAACACCTTCCAGCATTAATATTCTACTAAAAAAATTCAGGCAGACAACAAAAGTGAGGTCAAGTTATGTTTTTGTGGTATTTCTGTATATATAAATATCAGACAAGTAGCCAGATTAAAGTATCAAAATAAGTGACCGTAGGTGGTCTCCAAGCCTGAGAGTGGGGTGAGGGAAGGGCAGGACTTTTTTACTGGTGATTAATTGGGGAGCAAGCATGAAGAAAAACAGCCCCATTTTCCACTTCAATAACACGGTTTCACTGAAGTCTTAAAGATAGGCCCAACATATTGTTTTCTATTTAAGAAAGCTCCATACACAAGATGTGAGCATGAGGAATCTCAAATGTGCTCAGGGAAGGCAAGAGGGTGCTGACAGAAACGTCAGTCACTGCTGTCTCGAGAGAAGCTTCCAGAGTAGGACCAATACCCATAGGACCCATCAGTTTATGGCCGCCCCAAAATACAAAACTATAAGACTAGCAATATTTAGGGATTCTTCATAACTAATATAAGGGAACATCCAGAGGGGGAAAAAGGCCATAAATCATTTTGGAATATTAGAAAGTCTAATAAGGGAAGTTGATTAGTTTTTGTCCTCATTTCAAGGAAAGGCACTTCAGAAATGAGGGCAGACATGAAGCACGTCTTAGAGCAAAGGCTAGGAGCAGAGGAGGGAAAGGAAAATACCAACTCCTATAGAATGAACATGTGTGTCCCTCCCCAAATTCATATGTTCAAACCTAAACCTATTTACCCAACGTGATGGTTTTAGGAGGTGATTAGGTCACAAAGATGGAGCCTTCATGAATGGGATGAGTGTCCTTATAAAAGAGACCTCCAAGAGCTTCCTCACCCCTTCTACCATGTGAGGAAGACACAGTGGGAAGGAATAAGAAGCAGGACCCTGTTAGACACCGAGTCTGCCGGTATCTTGACCTTGGACTTCTCAGTCCCCAGAACTATGGTTTACAAGCCGCCCAGTCCATGGTCTTCTGTCAGAGCAGCCCAGACAAAGACACCAATTGATTTGGAAACATCCTGCTTAGACAAGGTCACGTGCATTTTGCTGGGCTTATGACATTCCTCTCTTCCATTTTTCACCCACGGCACCCAAACTATATTAGTGTCTATGTGTATATACATATATACATATATATACATATATGTATATATGTATGTATATATGTATATATATATGTATGTCCTTATGTGGCGTTCTCTCTGTGTGTCTGTTTCTGTGTCTCTTTTCTTACAGAGACACCAGACATATTGGATTTAGGGCCCGCCCTAAGCCAGTATGACCTCATCTTAACTTACATTTGCAATGTATTAATGTAACCCTAACCCTATTTCCAAATAAGGTACATTCACAAGTACCAGAGGTTAGGACTTCAACATATCTTTTAAAGATTGATTGATTGATTGATTGATTGATTGATTTTTATTTATTTATTTCAGAGAGAGGGGTGGGGAGAGGGGCAGAAGGAGAGGGAGAGAAATCTTCAAGCAGACTCCCCACTGAGCGTGGAGACTAACCCTGGGCTTGATCTCATGACCCTGAGAGGAAATCAAGAGTTGGACCCTTAACCAACTGAGCCACCCAGGCACCCCAGGACTTTAACATATCTTTTGAGAGGATACAGTTCAACCTCCAACAACACTAAACAGTTAGTCAGTTGGTTGGTTCCATATTTATTGAGCATTTATATAACTGCTCCTAGGTTAAACAAAAATCTAGGCCAAAAGATAGGGTCTTTTGCACTCAGGAAGTTATTAGAAAAACCATTTGAAAGACTGGTAAATGCTATAAGAATTCACATCAGTGCTGTTTATAAAGATTTTTTAAATGGGGGGGGAACCCTAATTGTCCATTTGAAAGGGTGTATAAAGGGAGGATAACCACCTCAGTCTTCATTTGCCCTGGACTGTCCAAGAAAAGTCCCGTGTCCTGGGAACCCTCGCAGACATAAGCAAATGGGAGTAGTTGGCTACCCGGTAGCAAAGCAGAGGGATACTATGGCACTTTGATTTAAAAATATACTAATAAAGATTTTAAGTGATATGGGAGGTGTTTTTGACATTAAGCAACAACAACAACAAAAGAGCAGAATTCAAAATGATGGAGGCTAGGTAACTAAGCACGTGAATTACAAAGAAAAAAAAATACTGAGGGATGCCTTGGTGGCTCAGTCCTTAAGCATCTGCCTTAATGCAGGCTCCTGGGATCAAGCCCCGCATCGGGCTCCAGCCCCACATTGGGCTCCCTGCTCAGCAGGAAGCCTGCTTCTCCCTCCCCCACTCCCCCTGCTTGTGTTCCCTCTCTCGCTTTCTCTCTCTCTGTCAAATAAATAAATAAAATCTTAAAAAAAAAAATTATTTAAGAAAACCCCACTGATACAAAATGTGCCAGCAGGTTAACTACAGTTACCTCTGTATAGTGGGACTATAAAAAGTTTTCTTCTGTGCTTCTTGACACTTTAGTGACCTTTTCAAATTTTCTGTTGACGAATATGTATTGCTTAATCAGGAAAAAAATTAAGGTAAAAACTAACAAATTTCTGGATGGAAATTAGTCTCCTAAATCCCTACTACTTTTACTTTCATAGAATAATTAAAATAACAGTCCTTAATAAGTGTTTACTTCATGCTGACCACTGCTAACTCATGTCATCATTGAGATTGTACGGTAAAATGACCTTGTAGGTACTGCTGTTATCATCCCCTTTCGGTGAAGAAACCAAGACGCACAGCAGTGAAATAACCCCCCAGCTGGAAAGTAGAGGACTAGGAACTAGGACCCCAGCCCCCACCCTGCAGCACTGCCCCTTCCTCTGAGAGAACCTGACTATATGAGAAGTATCTGCAACAGCATGTTCAACGACACTGTCCGATTTCCCCCGAAGGGTTCAGGTGAGGTTCCCTCAAGCTGCTGACATCCACAAATGAGAGAAAGTTTGCACTGAGGTGGGGCTAAGTACACAGAAAGTGAAGAGGGGAAGAAAAGGCAGTTATTAACAGAGGAAGCAAATTTGTGCAAGGAATAAAAGCTAATCACATTATACCCTGTGGCTAAGTACGATTTACATACTACTGATACTCATACTTAGTATTGATCCAAACTAAATGCTGGTTAAAAACCGTATCGGGAAAATAAAGGCAGAAAGTGCAAGGATGTCCTGGGGTAGGCTGAAAGAGAGATATGGTCTCCACCCCTATTGGGAAATCCACTGATAATTCATAAAACTAAAAACTCAAGAAGTAAACATAACTTATTACTTAAAATTATAAAGATGAATACTGAAATAATCAACTAAAAGTGTTGGAAGTGTCTGGGGAAAGGAAGTGGGTAGGGATGATCAGGGGGATATATTTATAGTAACAAGCCTTGGGGAACTGTTTCACTTCTAAAATTATGTGCATGTATAATTTTAATTAAAAAAGCAGAAGAAAAAATAATATAATAAACATTCCTGTGCATATCTTTGCACTTGTGATAAAATAATTTACAATAAGTGGGATTTGGGGGTCAATGAAAATGCATATTTTAAATTTTATTCTATATTGTACAACTGGGAACCAGAAAGGTGGGGAAAATTGCAAATACAATCAATAAATACATGATTTTTTTTTTACATGATGATATTTATTTCTCTACTTCTTTGCCATTCTTATCTCAGTTTTTCATCTTTGACAGTATAAGAGAAATGTCATTTAATTTGCATTCTTTAATTATTAAAGTCATTTCTCTAATAAGTATATAAATATTATTATCAGTTATTTTTTCTTTTTATTCTTTTGTGAGTTTCCTGCTTACATCCCTGGCCATTTTTTTCTTTTGAGTTTTTTCTTGTTGATATGTAAAGAGTTCTTTGTGTGTTATTAATATTAACTTTGTATTTGTCACATACTTTGCAAAAATTTTTCTGAATTTGCCTGAACCTCTGTGACATATTTAGAAAATTTTTCTTCATTCCAAAATTATTTTTCAATCATACATAATTTATAGAACTTTCATATGTTACTTTTAAAGTTGTATTTTTTTACCCATTTGAATTAATGTTGATGGTTAAAAGTAAGATAGTGATAAATCACCCCTTCTGAATAATTTCTGAGTGTTCTAAGTTAGGGAAAGGGTTCTTGCTACCTTATATATGTAGCAAAAAACAAACATTGTAATTTCTAGGTTCCAATTGTGTTTCTCTCTATTTTTAGTTGAAATTAGAGATATCTTACCCTTATTTTTCATTTTTTTTAAAGCCTTTATTTTTAAGTAATCTCTACACTCATAGTGGGGCTCAAACTCACACCCTGAGATCAAGAGTCACATGGCTCTACCCACTGATCAGCCAGACGCCTCCCCTTATTTTTAATTTTTTATTGCATTTCAATAGCAGTTATCTTAAAATATGAACAAAAAATTTAATTATTTGAAATAAAACTAAGATTTCAGTTTGGGGTTTTTTGTTGTTTTTTTGGCATTCAGACCATGTGCTTATTTTATGTGTTCTTGCTGCCGTAGTTCTGAAGTCTCAGAATGGGAAACATTTTCTAGAAATTGATAGCATAATAGTGGTTGAGAAGGAATTTTAGGTGCTTTTTTTGTCAGTAGGTAGGATAAGTTCATCCCTTATGTTTTAGCTTCTCCTAGTTATCGATAGAGTGGAGAGAAAAGAAGGGGGATTTTGTAATAAGACCTCTCTGCTCTAAACCACAGCTTTCCGAGAAATATTAGAAGAAATAATGTCCTCATATTAATGATCAAAAATAGTGAAACCGTTTTACTAATTTGTGATATTCCTCATCTGGGTGTGTGCTCTGTAGGACTGAACTGTGTTATATGTCAATTAGAAATGGCCAGAAACTAAGCATGATTCCCTTCATAGACACATACATGCATGAAATAGAAACCTAGTGAGGTGGTCTGTAGGCTTAAGAAGGAAATTGCATTTTCTTAAATAAGAGACAACCTAATAACTGAAAAACAGGAGGGAAAATGCCTACCCACAAATTTTAGTAACATTAATTAAATTTTGGAACAAAAATATTTTTAAACCTGCAATATGATGGACTTAATAAAGCATAATAACTATCCTGGTTTTTCCATTAATATGAGAGTAAAGGGGTGCCTGGGTGGCTCAGTCGATTAAGCAAGCATCTGCCTTCAGCTCGGGTCATGGTCCCCGGGTCATGGGATCGAGCCCCGTGTCAGGCTCCCTGCTTAGCAGGGAGTCTACTTCTCCCTTTCCCTCTGCCTCTCCCTCTGCTGGTGTGCTCTCTCTCTCTTCCTCTCTCAGATAAATAAATAAAATCTTTAAAGTAATAAGATGAGAGTAAAAGCATTCAGTCTAACTTACTAAACATTAGTGGAATGTCTACTATGAGCCAGACGCTGTGCCAGGCCCGGGCTCACAAAAATGAATGTGGCAACATGGAATAGATGCAGTTTTACAAAGGCAGGTTAGTGGATGTTTAGAGCAACCTGGGGTTTGGAGAAGGCTTCTGGGAGGAGCTGATGCCTGAGGAAGAGTTAGTCAGGGGGGAACTTGCATGAGCAAAGCCACTGAGACGTAAAATAATGTGATGTGCACAGAGGGATTACAGGAGTTTGCTGTTACAAAAGCAACAAAAAAGAGGGGTGGATAAGTAGGAAATGAGTTTGGAAAGGTAGACAGAACCTGGAGAACCTGTGTACCATGTTTAGAATTTATTCTGTATATAGTGAGGAGGAGCCGTGAAGGATATGAGACAAGGACAAATAAGTAGCAAGTTTTGTTTGTTTGTTTTAATATTTTCTTTTTAACTAATGTCTACACCCAACACGGGGCTCGAGCTTACAACCCTGAGATCGAGTCGCGTGCTCTACCAACCGAGCCAGTTGGGCACCCCAAGTAGCAAGTTTATTTTATGCTTCCGGGCCCCAGCTGCTTCACCTCTAAAATAAGTATGTAGGAATTTTTCAAGTTCTTTCATCCTGAGAAGTTTATAATTCTATAAACAGAGGCATACTCATAATTGATGGGCTTCATCAAGTGATTTGTTTGAAGGGGTTGGGAATATGCCACCTCCAAATATGTGATGTTGGCATAAGGGTTTTGAGCTCAAATCAATTAAGCAGTAGCAAACACAGAAAGAGTTCTTTGCCCTCCCCCTATATGCCTAAAAGCAGGTCATAAATTTCCTTTTGTGAAGGTGTCCCCCTTCCCTTTCCCATATGAGCAGGAGGTAAACAACCATTATCACTAGAGACAGAAAGTCAGTAGGGAGATGGATCTGTACACACCCTAAATAACCCTTATCTTCTATTAGTTTTCCCCACATATTTACCTTCCCACATATTTACCACCCCTAGGAGCCCAAACCCTTTTCCTTTGTCTTGTCCCTTCCCCATAAATTTATCACCCTTTGTTAAGATGGTATATAACCCCATATTCTAACCGCCCTTTGAGTTACTCACCCCTGAGTCTTCCCACATATATGTGTGTTGCATGCATAAACAGACTTCTTTTCCTGTTAATCTTTTGTCAGTTTCATTCACACGCTCTAAGCACTAGACCTAAGAGAGTAGAGGAAAAAGGCTTTTTTCCCATCTTCCAATTCCTACATTCAAGCCAGTCCTTCTACAGGAAAAAAAAAAAAAAATGGATATCTTAATAATAAAAGTAGAATTGTGACAGAGACATAGAAGACAACTGAAGATAGGGGCAAAGATTGGAGTTATGCTACCACGAGCCAGGGAACACCTGGGGCCACCAGAAGCTGGAGAAAGCAAGGAAGGATTCATCCCTAGAGCCTTCAGAGGAAGCATGACCTTGCTGTCCCCTTGATTTGGGATGTCTAGCTTCCAGAACTGTGGGAGAATAAATTTCTACTGTTTTAAGCCACTTATCTTTAGTACTTTGTTACAACAGCCCTAGGAAAATCATACCACCACTATGCTATCACTATCCTTCTGAGAGAAGAATATGAAGAGTGTAATGTCAGAGAATTCCAGAAGGAGAGGCAGATTGTCCAGGTTGGGAGAGATGGAGACTCTCCCTTCAGAGGTGTGTTTCTGGATCATACTTGAAGCTTCTTTGAGGTGCACAAGCCCATCCCCGACCCCTATCCACACTGTCACTGCCATGAGTCACTGATTATGATGTGAAAATAACGTTCATGTGCTCACCTGACTTTGAGAACATCAGCCATGACGGTGGGACACAGGCCAGACTGTGCTTTACCTGGTATGTGTAAGCATGTGGTATCTGTGGTTGGGTTAGAGGGAGGAAAGGAGAATCCTTCCATGAAAGGGTAACTCCACTGGGCCCTCTCTGGGCTAAATGGCCAATTGTTTCCTGCCCAGAGAAGTTGCCTGTCTTGCCCCACCCTTGGCAAGACAGGAGAGTTTTAAAGCATGTTGGCGGTTTTATGTACACAAAAATCATGCATAGAAAAAGGTCTAAGGACATATACCAAACTTTTATTTCTAGTGGAATTATGAGATGTTTGTTTGCTTCTTTACACCTTTCTGTATTTCCACAAAGAGCTGTATTAATTTGACAAGGGATGAAAATTACAAAAACTAATTAGAAAAAGAAAATGCATTGCTGATGAAACCAGGAAACCTACAGTCTTCACCAGGTAGACTGGGATGTGTCTCAACCCGTGTGAAATGTATGAAAATATACAGGTCATTTCCAAGTTATGATGTGATTAGTTGTAATGTATCTGAGACAAAGTTGTAACTGAATGGAAGTGGGGAAAGGGGGAACCCCTTGATAGAAAGGGCAAAGAGTTTTGCACAGCTCCACAGAAAGGAACGCCAGTAACACCTTTGTTGATCGTGTCAGCCTGATATTTAAGGGAGAGTCCCAATTCCAATGGGTTGGATGTTACTGGATCTATATAGAAAGATCACTGGAGGGGCGCCTGGGTGGCTCAGTCATTAAGCGTCTGCCTTCAGCTCAGGTCATGATCCCAGAGTGCTGGGATCGAGCCCCGCATCGGGCTCCCTGCTTTGTGGGAAGCCTGCCTCTCCCTCTCCCACTCCCCCTGCTTGTGATCCCTCTCTCACTATGTCTCTCTCTGTCAAATAAGTAAATAAAATCTTGGGGCGCCTGGGTGGCTCAGATGGTTAAGCATCTGCCTTCGGCTCAGGTCATGATCCCAGTGTTCTGGGATCGAGCCCCGCATTGGGCTCCCTGCTCAGTGGGGAGTCTGCTTCTCCCTCTGCCTCTGCCTCCCCCCTGCTCATGCTCTCTCTTTCTGTGTATCTCTCTGTTTCAAATGAATAAATAAAATATTTAAAATAAATAAATAAATAAAATCTTTAAAATAAAAAAAAAGAAAGATCACTGGAGAGGAGAAGGGGGTAGGTGATACCCCCCTCTAAAGGGTCTGGTTGCTCTTCTCCTCTTTGTTCTCATTCCCTGCTTTCCAGGCACTCTCCAAAACTGAGCCTGGATATACCTACTTATTCTGGAGATGGATAACCTGGTTCTGTGGCCAGGATAAATTCCAGCTGAAATCCACAAGCTGGTATAAGGGAGGGAAAATAATTTCCCTTCTACCCTTCTAGGTTCTGTGACTGAGAACCCCCTCCCCACACCATTATAAATAGATTAACAAGAGAAAAACAGAATTATAATAACATGTATATCTCATGTACACATGGGACATGCCCAGGAAAACTAAGTAAAGCTACCCAAAATGGCCAAAGCCATCACCTTAAATACCATCTTCAGCTAAAGGCAAAAGAAAGATTTTTAGGGGTGGAGGTTATTTATGGAGGTGTTAAAAAACAGTTCAACTGAGTCAATTTAAAGATCTAATTGGCTTTCTTCAAGATTCATGAATCAGGCAGGATCTTGTCTTAGCAGATAGAAAGTTGCTCCAAGGAGGAGGCAGAGCAAAGAGGTTATTCTAGCAAAGAGTCGATTGTTTCAGGCAAGGTCACCACCCTTTGGGGGGAAGACAGGGGCATCTATCAGGTCACATTCTTGGGAGAGGCTGAAACTGCAACTAGGTTTGGTATTAAAAGTCTTACTTTCTTGATGTGGGGCTCTGAGCACAAGTGACTCCACTTGGGGCCCTTTTTTCTTTTTTTAAATCTCCCCCCCTTTTCCCAATGGAAAAAAGACAGTCTCTTCAACAAGTGGTGTTGGGAAAATTGGACAGCCACATGCAGAAGAATGAAACTGGACCATTCCCTTACACCATACATAAAAATAGACTCAAAATGGATGAAAGACCTAAATGTGAGACAGGAATCCATCAAAATCCTAGAGGAGAACACAGGCAGCAACCTCTTTGACCTCGGTCACTGCAACTTCTCGCTAAACACATCTCCAAAGGCAAGGGAAACAAAGGCAAAAATGAACTATTGGGAGTTCAGCAAGATAAAAAGCTTTTGCACAGCAAAGGAAACAGTCATGACAGAATGGGAGAAGATATTTGCAAATGATATATCAGATAAAGGGCTAGTATCCAAAATCAATAAAGAACTTATCAAACTCAACACCCAAAGAACAAATAATCCAATCAAGAAATGGGCAGAAGACATGAACAGACATTTTTCCAAAGAAGACATCCAAATGGCCAACAGACACATGAAAAAATGCTCAACATCGCTCAGCATCAGGGAAATCCAAATCAAAACCTCAATGAGATACCACCTCACACCAGTCAAAATGCTAAAATTAATAAGTCAGGGAATGACAGATGTTGGTGAGGATGCGGAGAAAGGGGAACCCTCTTACACTGTTGGTGGGAATGTAAGCTTGCATCCAGAGTGGCTACTCTGGAAAACAGTATGGAGGTTCCTCAAAAAGTTGAAAATAGAGCTACCCTACAACCCAGCAATTACATTATGGGTATTTACCCCAAAGATACAAGTGTAGTGATCTGAAGGGGCACCTGCACCTGAATGTTTATATCAGCCATGTCCACAATAGCCAAACTATGGAAAGAGCCCAGATGTCCATCAACAGATGAATGGATAAAGAAGATGTGTGTGTGTGTGTGTGTGTGTATACACACACAATGGAATATGACTCAGCCATCAAAAAAAATGAAATCTTGCCATTTGCAATGACATGGATGGAACTAGCAGGAATTGTGCTAAGTGAAATAAGTCAATCAGAGAAAGACAATTATATGATCTCACTGATGTGTGGAATTTAAGAACTAAAACAGGATCATAGGGGTAGAGAGGGAAAAATAAAACAAGACGAAATCAGAGAGGGAGACAAGCCATAAGGGACTCTTAATCATAGGAACCAACTGAGGGTTGATGGAGGGGTGGGGGTGGGGATGGAGTAACTGGGTGATGGACATTAGGGAGGGCACATTATGTGATGAGCACTGGGTATTATATAAGACTGATGAATCACTGACCTCTACCTCTGAAACCAGTAATACATATGTTAATTAATTGAATTTAAATTTAAAAATAAAATAATTTAAAAATCAGTCCATCAGTCAATCCCCCCTTTTGATCCGTCTCTCAGCTTGACTGAGAGATGTGATAAAACTTCAGGCATTAGCACCAGTTGCAGATACTTCCCTGAAGTCTCACAGTTTTTGCTGATCTATGTGATATTCACAGGTCAGGACATTTTTTGCTGAATCTGTAATCTTCACAAGTCACAACTTTGGGTTCACATTTTTCAAGTCAGTTACCCTCTCCGTTCCTTTCCTGACGTTCCAGTCTTAAGAAGATTGTTTGCTTGGTGGTTGGTGGCAGCAAACATACACTTGAAGCTTTTGAGAGAATACAGTGCAACAGGGGACTACTATGATTATTGTAAGCAGAATAATTCCCAATGTTTGGAGTGTACTTCATGGTCCCCAAGACCCAAACCAATCAAAATTAAAAAAAGACCCTGTTGAAAGAATCACCTTGGGGGCGCCTGGGTGACTCAGTCGTTAAGCGTCTGCCTTCGGCTCAGGTCATGATCCCAGGGTCCTGGGATCGAGCCCCGCGTCGGGCTCCCTGCTCAGCGGAAAGCCTGCTTCTCCCTCTCCCTGTGCCTGCTGCTTCCCCTGCTTGTACACTCTCTATCAAAAATAAATAAAATCTTAAAAAAAGAAAAAAAAATAATCGAGAGCTATGCCTGAGAATCAAAGAATTTTTGCTGGGCAGCTATTGCTTTAACAGCAATAGCTGTTTAATCTGTGATATTTTCAATAGTTAAGGAAAGATTTCTAATTATAGCCTCATTTACATTAACTCCTAACTAGAGAAGTTAGGGCCCTGCCAAAGAAAGTGAATTCTGAATCATGAAAGCCTCCTGGTAGTTCCTTTGTAACCTGACAGTATAAATTCAGGGGAGTCAGCCAACAAGGTGTAAAAGTCAGGGGCACAGTTGGATAACCTAAGAGCTACTACTTGGTACTAGCCATCGAAGCATCAAAAGCCCAAGGAGGATTATAACCACCACAGACAAAAATAAATTCTGTTCAGGCACAATCCACTTCTGCCAAGTGGAATGGTTAATGGACAGATTGGAGTTCTTGATGATAAATCCAGAAGTCTAGAAGATTACTACCCAGATGATGGTGTTACCTTTCCAGGCCAATGGCAGAGGAAAGAATAGAAAGAAAAAAAGCAAACGTTTCATGTTTATTTAAAGTAGGAATTCTTGGGCGGCTCAGTTGGTTGAGCGACTGCCTTCGGCTCAGGTCATGATCCCCGGGGTCCTGGGATCAAGTCCCACATCGGCCTCCCGGCTCGGCGGGGAGCCTGCTTCTCCCTCTGACCCTCTCCTCTCTCATGCTGTTTCTCTCTCGCTCGCTCTCTAATAAATAAATAAATAAAATCTTTAAAAAAAATAAAAAATAAATAAAATAAATAAAGTAGGAATTCTTTTTTTTTTTTTTTTTTGACAGAGAGAGAGAGAGACAGCAAGAGAGGGAACACAAGCAGGGGGAGTGGGAGAGGGAGAAGCAGGCTTCCCACCGAGCAGGAAGCCTGATGCGGGGCACTTCTAGTAGCCTTAAACATTTGTGAATGATCTGTTACTGACAAGTTTATGAATTATTTCATAAGTCCTGAAAGTATATTTTCCTCGTAGTAAATTTTCCATTGTGGCACAAAACATGTTTGACAATCGACCCACGTATCTTTAGTTTCTCTGTAAAGGAAGCGAAAAGTGAATAAACCTATTTTTACTAATGTTTGAGTATTTTTTCTTATTTGAAAAAGACCTAGATATTTAATGACTTATCCATCATTTAATTTAACATAGCAAAACTTTAAGGTTTCAGGTCACCAAAACAATTTGGGAAAAATTATGACTTGTCCATCATTTAATTTAACATAGCATAGCAAAACTTTAAGGTTTCGGGTCACCAAAACAATTTGGGAAAAATTAAAAAGTTTACCTAAAAATATTTATCCCAC
The DNA here is from genome assembly GCF_029215605.1 of Mirounga angustirostris. NCBI lineage: Eukaryota > Metazoa > Chordata > Mammalia > Carnivora > Phocidae > Mirounga > Mirounga angustirostris. The sequence continues at coordinate 12,770,625 of NW_026991716.1, read as the reverse complement.
TTACATTTATTTAATTCACTTGTTCTCAACAATTATGTTTAGGGCGCCTGGGTGGCTCAGTTGGTTAAGCGACTGCCTTCGGCTCAGGTCATGGTCCTGGAGTCCCGGAATCGAGTCCCGCATCGGGCTCCCTGCTCGGCGGGGAGTCTGATTCTCCCTCTGACCCTCCTCCCTCTCATGCTCTCTGTCTCTCATTCTCTCTGTCTCAAATACATAAATAAAATCTTTAAAAAAAAAAAAAACAATTATGTTTAGATTATTTATGAAAATTTCATCATACCAACTTTTTCTTGGCATTTTGAAACAGGGACAAGATGCAGTTATTCAACTAGTAAAACAGGTAGAATAAACATTGTACAACTGCATCACTTTTGATGCTGACAGTTCTGAAGATTCACCCATTTTAATTAATCCGAATTTAAACTAGCTTTTATTTACCAGAGATTATCTCAGATCACATGAGCTTGAAAAACATTTGGGTAAGTTTCTATTATATTTCTGAGAGTTTTAGGAATATTTAATTCATATAAGCATTTAATTTTCTTTAAGCCAATTAAGTAGTGCTCTTTTACAAATTAATTTTATTTATTTTATTCTTTATTTTTTTTTAATTTTACTTTTTTATTTGACAGAGAGAGACACAGTGAGAGAGGGAACACAAGCAGGGGGAGTGGGAGAGGGAGAAGCAAGCTTCCTGCCGAGCAGGGAGCCCGATGTGGGGCTCGATCCCAGGACCCTGGATCATGACCTGAGCCGAAGGCAGACGCTTAACGACTGAGCCACCCAGGTGCCCCACAAATTAATTTTATTTTTTAAGATTTTTAAAATCTATTTGATAGAGCAGGAGAGCACAAGCAGGGGGAGCAGCAGAGGGAGAGTGAGAAGGAGAAGTACGCTCCCTGCCAAGCAGGGAGCCCCATATGGGACTCGATCCCAGCACTCTGGGATCATGACCCAAGCCGAAGGCAGACATCCAACTGACTGAGCCACCCAGGCGCCCCTACAAATTAATTTTAGCAATACCATCCAGAGGCAGAAAATGATCATATATCTATAACATACATACATAGACACATATGAACATGCAGACAGACACAGAGACCTTATACCTTCTGTTTTAAAATTTAAGCCATGAATCAGGTGCAATGATACAAAACTCACTAGTTATAAAAATAAAAAAATAAAAAAAACTGGATCCAAACTATTTCTGGCAGATGGAATAAGTTAGGGCTACTGACTGGATGGCTAAAGTTTTTTACCAATATTTGTGGAGAAGACACTTAAGATTTTTTCATTCTCCTAAACTTCAATTCACCTTTGCCCTTTTTGTTTTTCTGAATTATCTCTGAAGTTTGCATTTCAAGGAGAGAGCGCAGGTGAGAGGATAGGGTTCTTCAAGAAAACCAGGTAGACATTTACATCTCAAAGCCAAGGGGAAAGAATGCACATTCCTTCAAGAAGGACTTTTGTTTCCTAGGCCAGAATTTCTACACCTACAAGCCTTTTGAGATGAATAGAGAGGCTAATTGTTAAAAAGGATAGGTAGACTTCGAATTTTCCAGAGCTACATTTCTGATCTTGCAAAGATTTGTAGGATCAAGACAGTTGCTTCTCAATCCTTATGGAATTGGGTTGCAACATAAATGACATCATAGGTTAATCTATACATCCAACCTTCTTGCCTTCAGTTCACTTTGTGTATCAGGGAGGTTTCCAACTAAGATGGAAATCAAAAGATTTCTACATTCTGGATTTAGAGCTGCTTCTTTGGAATATTTCAATATGGGGCGCCTGGGTGGCTCAGTTGGTTAAGCGACTGCCTTCGGCTCAGGTCATGATCCTGGAGTCCCGGGATCGAGTCCCACATCGGGCTCCCTGCTCGGCAGGGAGCCTGCTTCTCCCTCTGACCCTCCCCCCTCTCATGTGCTCTCTCTCTCTCTCATTCTCTCTCTCAAATAAATAAATAAAATCTTTAAAAAAAAAAATATTTCAATATGTCTTATGTTTAGAATGTCTTTGGAATGTGGGATCCTTCCACAAAAGCTTTAGAGGGCTTGTCTTTCCTTCTGGGTACATAGTTTTATTTTAGCATAGGGGAGGAGAAAGAACTTGTCAGTTTTCAGGCAGTATTGAACAACCCTCTCAGATGTAAGAGGAATGGGTCCCCAAAGAGAGTGCAAAGGATACTACCTTCCCACAATCCAGAGTCACTGCCAAAGATAGCCTGGCAACCTACATGTCCCTGGCAGGCAGAAAGCCAAAACAAGATCTTAGGACACAAGATGCAACAAGCGTGAAGGCAATTGCTATACCTGAGAAAGAATCAGTGGGTCTGAATTTGAAAAGGAAGGCACATGTGAAATTTTTTTTAGAGTAAGTTGCAAGCCCAACACGGGGCTTGAACTCACGACCCCGAATCAAGAGTTACATGCTTGGGGTGCCTGGGTGGCTCAGTCATTAAGCGTCTGACTTCAGCTCAGGACATGATCCCAGGGTCCTGGGATCGAGGCCCACATTGGGCTCCCTGCTCAGCAGGAAGCCTGCTTCTCCCTCTCCCACTCCCCCTGCTTGTGTTCCCTCCCTCGCTGTCTCTCTCTGTCAAATAAATAAATAAAATCTTTAAAAAAAAAAAAAAAAGTCACATACTCTACCAACTGAGCCGGCCAAGTGCCCCGACAATTTTAATTTCCTCTCTCGACTGGGCACTACAGACAGAGATTTGGGAAAGCTGACTCTGATCAGAATTCTCATTCTTCACTGGCTTCTGTCAGTTTTTCCAGGATCCCCTCTGCAACCTCTGATCTATACCAGAATTGGGAGTCATTAATTTTAATTTTTGTTTCCTGTGGCTGTTTAAGGCAATAATGTAGCAGTTTACCAGAAAATCCCTCAGAGTCTCATTAACTCCTGGAGGAGCCTACATGGGAGCTCATCTTTGGGGGAGATAGAAAGACATTTGACGTTGATGTTGAAGAATTTGTGTAGAGTCTTTGAGGACAATCTCTTTTCCAGTGTCCTACTTGATTACAATTGAGACATCAATGTAATGGGTTAGCATCTTGATGATAGACCCCTAGGAGGGTGTAATGGGGGAGGCCTAGGTATTGTTCTAGATAACTTTTCTGTCTTTAATTTTTGCCATTTTTGTAGATATTTATAGCTTCCAGAACCATAGCTCTTGAATATAAAATAGGCAGGGAGGGGGTTGATGGTGGTGCCCTTGACTCTTTGAAGCTTACCCATTCTTTTTTAGCTAAGCCTTTGGGTTTCTTGGAGCCAACAGGGCTATGCCATTGGGTTGGAGATTGTGTGATGTTTTACAGTGTACCTCATTGCATGCACATTTTCCTGAGGTTGGCAGGTGACCTAGTGTCAATCTAACCCATTCCTTGACCATCTTACCCTAACATGAGAGTGTTAGAATGAAGTGGCGAGTGCTCTAAAAGCTTTTAATTGTTCAACCCATGCCCACCAAGTTTTGCAGCTTATTGGCTTCTGAGATTCCCAAACACAATAGCCTTTATCCACACAAAACAAGACAAACAAGCATGTGCACCTTAATTCACCAGATGTGACCAAGAGATACTACTGTGGCCTGGCCCAGAGATGGCCCTCTGCACACTATTGACAATTGTCAATGTGACTCCTGACACGGGGGAAAAGATTGAACCAGAAGACCCCCAAAAATGAGGACTGCAGACTGGTTCCAAACAAATCAAGGAATTGAAGCCTAAACCACCAGCAACTCCTAACATGGAATCTGGGGACAAAACCAAGGGCTGGGGGTTTTCACTCAAATAGGGGAATTGCAGACTGAACCAAGGCCTAGGGATTTGCGTTTCACATGGAACCATCTGCTAGTTCAAGCTGACCTGCTCAGGACTGGAAAGCCAGTTCAACTGGGAGCTTGACACAAAGAGAGTGTAGCCCAAAACTAAGAGGAACTTAACCATGGTCTTCGGAAATGGTGAGAAGGACAAAACTCAAAGGGTTCACTGGTACCACACCTGTGCTTCTCATTGTCCCTGAGCCATCAGAAGTCTTTGGTCCCACCAGTGCCACCAAATCTGTTAAAAAACAAAATTCAACTGAGTAAAGATCGAATTGGCTTTTATTTAATGACTCATGGATTGGGCAACATCCCATCTTAGCAGAAAGAAAGGAGCTCTGAGGAGCTGTACAAAATGGAAGATGTTTATGGATAGTCCCTGACTTATGGTGGTTCAACTTGGGAGTTTTTTACTTTACAATGGTATGAAAACTATATTCATTCACTAGAAACCATACTTTGAATTTTTAATTTGGATCTTTTCCTGGGTTAGTGATATATGAAATGATAATCTCTAATGGTGTAGGGCAGCACCAGCAGGCCTCAGCCCCCAGTGAGCCATGAGATCACAAGGTGGACAACCCATACACCACTAACCATTCTGTACCCATACAACCAACCTGTTTTTCACTTTTAGTACAGCATTCAATAAATTACATGAGACATTCAACACTTTATTATAGAGTAGGCTTTGTGTTAGATGATTTTGCCCAACTGTAGGCTAATTTGTGTTCTGAGCACATTTAAGGTAAGCTAGGCTGAGATGATGTTTAGTAGTTTAGGGGTGTATTAAATGCATTTTTGAATCACAATACTTTCAATTTATGATAGGTTTATCTAGATGTAACCCCATCTTAGTTGAGGAAGATCTGTATAGGCAGAAGGAGGAAAGGCAAGGACATTATTGTAGCAGAGTAGATTGTTTCAAGTAAGATCACCATCCTTTGGGGGAAGACAGAGGGTCTAGCAGGCAGATTACCTCTCTAGTGCTGACCTGGTAATTTCAGATTGGTTAAAGGTCACATTCCTAGGGAAGGCAGAAACTGCAATTAGGACAAGTATCCAGTTTTGGTTTGCTGATGTGGGGTTTAGCACAAGTGACTCCATTTTGAATCTGTTGTTTTTTTTTTTTCTTTAAGATTTTATTTATTTATTAGAGAGAGACAGATAGTGACAGAGATAGCGAGAGAGAGCACAAGCAGGGAGGCGAGGGAGAAGCAGGCTCCCCACTGAGCAAGGAGCCCAACGCAGGACTCAATCCCAGGACCCGGGGATCCTGACCTGAGCTGAAGGCAGACGCTTAACTGACTTGAGCCACCCAGGTACCCCTGTTGTTTCTTTTTTAACAGAGGTTAGCAGGAAGAGGACAGTAGGGTGGTTTTATAGATTTTAAGTCTGGCCCCTTCTCCATTGATGAGGGTTTCTTGTAATTTAGCATCACTCTTCTCTTCCTGGTATAGACAGGGAGATACCCTACAAATGCACATATCCCATATAAATGTAAATTTCTCTTACAAAGGAGTAAATTCCACTGCTTTTAGAGCTTCTCCTGTGTCTGCTTTTTCTCAAAAATTAGCTCAGAATAATCCTTATGCCAAAGAAGCATGTTTTGGGGTGGCATATTCTGCTGCCCTTCACTGGCATTTTTATTTTTGTATATTCAAGAAAGTAGGAGGGGACCAAAGTGCCTACAGTATACAAGAGGGAAGAGTGGAATTAGATGAGGTCAAAGTTAAGCAGTGATTTGTTGGCAGAGTGTGGATTACTCCAAGTGAAAGGGAAAGCCAGTATAGGGTCCCTTAGTGTGGGTTCCCCGAGAAAGCAGAGCCTGAAATAAAAATGTATGTGCAGGTAGTTTATTTAGAATGATCCCAGGAAAGAGGAGAGATCAAGAGAGCAAGACAGGGGAGGCAGAAAAAGCAATGTGTAAGGTTTGCACTTATAACAGAAGTGGTAGGACTTCATCCTCCACTTCCTGCAAAGCGTAAAGCAAGCCTCTCAGAATTCTCATCCTGATGGACTAGAGGTGGGAACCTTGCCTCAGGCTTTGTCGTGTCTGCAAAGGTGGAGCTGAACTCAGAAGTGACTAACAGGTGAGGATGCATCTGATAGAGAATTTTAGGCAGAGGAACAATGATGTCCAATTGTTTTTTAATAATATTCTGGCTGCAACTTGGAGACTAGATTTGAGGATAGTGAGGGTGGAAATGGAGACCAACAAAGAAATTATTGGAGTGGTCCTGATGAGGTGAGGATATCATCAAAAGCTGACTTCCCAACATAACCTGTTGACAAGACAAAGCTGAGTTTGTTGCTTTCTCCAGTAAAGCAGAACAAAATGTTGGCAGTGTCTTAGATGGAAAAAGGCAAGGTAGAATTTCTTTTTTTTCTAAATCCTTTTTTTAAAAGATTTTATTTATTTATTTGTCAGAGAGAGAGAGTGAGCGAGCACAAGCGGGGGTGGGGGGAGGCAGAGGGAGAGGGAGAAGCAGGCTCTCGGATGAGCAAGGAGCCGAATGCAGAACTCGATCCCAGGATCCTGGAATCATGACCTGAGCTGAAGGCAGATGCTTAACCAACTGAGCCACCCAGGCGTCCCGGGAAGGTAGAATTTCATTGAGAGTTTGAAGTTTGGTTTAGGGCAGGTTTTTAAGTGTGGAGGCTTGATTAGATTCAGATAAAGATCATGATACAACAGTTTAGGATGATTGGAACTAGCAAAAGGATTTTTTTTTTTTTTTAATTTTTAAGTAATCTCTACATCCAACATGGGACTCGAACGTACAACCCTGAGATCAAGAGTCACATGCTCTACTAACTGAGCCAGCCAGGTGCCCCACAAGGGGGGAATTTTAAGGCAAGGAGTTCAAAGAATTTTGAGGCATAAAATGTCTGTTGATGGTTTATATTGAAAATTTGATGGATCTTTCTGGAAGTTCCTGTAAGGAACAATCAAGTTATTTGCCTAGGTGAGTATCTCATGGAAGAGTAAAGTCATATTCATGTAGACATCTCTGGGAATCATGTCCATGGCACATTTGTGTGTGAAAGTAAATGCTTTCCTTTTTTTGTGCCTTGTTCCAAAGAGGTAGCCCTGAGGATGAAGAGAAGTAACTAGATTCTGAACATATTTAAGAGGCAAGAAATACAGGGCTTCCTGTTGTACCAGACGCGTGAGACATATAGAAGAATCAACAACACCTAGAAATCTCACTAAAACAAGTTTGGGCTAGAGGCATAAATTTGGATATCATTAGGACACAATTATTATTTAAAGCTGATGGACTGCATAAATTTGCCTACTGAGAGCTTTGTTCTCCCAGTGTCCATGTATCATTAGAAACATAAAAGAAGAGGGTCCAACTATTAAATCCTAGGTGTTTACAATATTCAGAGTCCAGGTAATGTGTCAAGTCAGAATGTATTTTTTTTTTTTTAAGATTTTATTTATTTATTTGAGAGAGAGAGCAAGCACGAGCAGGGGAGGTAGGGGAAGGAGCAGAGGGAGAGGGAGAAGCAGACTCCCCACTGAGCAGGGAGCCCGCTGTGGGGCTTGATCCCAGGACCCTAGGATCATGACCTGAGCTGAAGGCAGATGTTTAACCAACTGAGCCACCCAGGCGCCCAACTCAGAATGTATTTAATGGCAAACAACAGAAAATACTGGTAGAGTGTCTGAAACAGACATGGGTGTATTCTCACATAACATGAAATCTGGAACTGAGCAACCCAAGGATGATACAGCTGATCAGTTATACTTTGGGGGACCCAAGTTCTTTTATCTTCCTCTTTGCCATCTTTACACGTAGGTCTCTACCCTCGAGCTTGGCTCCTTGGTCACAAGATGTGAGTTGCACCTGTGGACAGACAACCACGATTCAGGTAGAAAGGAGGAGTGGCATGGGGCAAATCGGCCCCTTGTTCTCAAGAAATGAAAGCTGTCCCAGAGGCCTTTACTCAACCGACTTCTTGGATGGCCAGAACTATGACACATATCCCCCTCTAACACCAAGGGAGTCCAGAAAAGGCAGTATTTTTAGCTGGGCATTTTGCTGCCCTGAATAACACTGGGGGTTTTATCCGTAAGGAAGAAGGAAGGAATGGCTGTAGCATCAGCAGCTGGTAATACGTGCCACCAACAGATAAGAGGGACCGGGGAAGGAAACTGAGCAGTGACAAAGGAGGTAGGAGGAAAACGAGAGTGTGTGGGGCCTCAAAAACCAAAGGAGATTATTTCAAGAAGGAGGGAGGGGGCACCTGGGTGGCTCAGTTAAGCATCTGCCTTCTGCTGAGGTCATGATCTCAGGGTCCTGGATGGAGCCCCGCATCTGGCTCCCTGGTCAGTGGGGAGCCTGCTTCTCCCTCTCCCTCTGCTGCTTCCCCTACTTGTGCTCACTCTCTCTTTCTCTCTCTCAAGTGAATAAATAAAATCTTAAAAAAAAAAAAAAAAGAAAGAAAGAAAGAAAAAGGAGGAGGGAGGGATCAACTGGGTCAAATATTCCTTAAAAACCTGACAGATGAGGTCGGGAGGAAAGACTAGTGATCGGGCACCACGGAGGTCACTGGGGACCAAGACAGGAGCAGGTTCTGTGACAAGATGGGCATGGAAGGGGCGCCTGGGTGGCTCAGTCGTTAAGTGTCTGCCTTTGGCTCAGGTCATGGTCCCAGGATCCCGGGATCGAGCCCCGCATCGGGCTCCCTGCTCTGTGGGAAGCCTGCTTCTTCCTCTCCCACTCTCCCTGCTTGTGTTCCCTCTCTTGCTGTCTCTCTGTCAAATAAAATCTTTATAAAAAAAAAAAAAAGATGAGCATGGAAGTCCAATGGAAGCACGCTACAGAGAGAATGGGATGTGAGGGAATGGGCACTAATTTTAGGGGTTTGGCCTTGAAGTTGGGGGAGGAGAAAAAGGAGTGGAAAGGGAAGGATGTTTTCCTAAATTGTCTCACCAAATTGTTTTGAGGATACAATGTATATTAAATAGCTTTAATATCTATCTTTAAAGGTTCAGGGTATCATAAGTCCATTTCTTCCCGAAGCTATATAGCATGGGGCCTAGCTGTGTGATCTTAAGCCAGTTGCTTAACCTCTCTGAATCTCTTTGCTCATATGTAACATGGGACCATCACAGCTACCTTGAAAGCCGTGAAACAGATGTGTGTAAAGGGCCTATGATGGTGTCTAGCACATAGAGAATCATCAGTAAGTGAGACTGCCATTCTTACTACAGGCCAGATAGAGCATTTATATATCAAGGGTCTAAATGAAATTCCCAAGAGACAGAGTATATAACAAATGCTTAATAACATTTATAATTTCCTTTGAGCCAAAGCACAGGAAGACAACCAAGCCCTACAGAGCCATGCTGCATAAGCCGTTCAACCCAAGTTACTCCTTCATGTCTCCCTATTTGTAACGCGGCAGAAAATCATGTACCTGCTTGTCTCTCTGAGGCTCAAAGTATAGCCAGAGGGCTGAGACGCAGCTGAGCATCTGCCTGCTCCTTGAAATTCAGGGTCAGCAGGAGGACAGACCCGCAAGAACACTCACAAGGGGAAAGAGATCTTTGCAAGGCAGATGGAAGAACAAATATTAAGCAAGAAAAGTGTGGATGTGTGTGGATGAAAAGGTATGTATCAGGAGAGCTCTCCTATTAAGGGCAAGCTAACTTTATATTATTATTACTTTGAAATGACCATTATGAGTTTTACCTTTATTAGGCTTAGTTCTTTGTCTGAAACCGGATGTAGGGGAAAGGGGTTGATAGGGAAGATTCGGAAGGAGTTTGTGGAGTGAAATAAAGGATTCTGATTTCTCCCTCCTGCATACCACATGGAAGGGTTCTCCTGGCCCTGATCGCCCTGATCACCCTGATCCAATTACGGAGTATTGAAGATGCCCCTGGCTCCTGGGGCTCTGGGAAGGAATCGGGGTCCACTGGGCTGCCTTACCCTGTGCTAATGCTGAACTTGGCGACAGAAAGATCATGAGCACTGGACTCAAACTGTGTGGGTGCAAACTGTGGCCTCATTTCTTTAGTACCCGGAGACCTTAGGCAAGTTTCTTAACCTTCTGGAACCTTCAAGTCTTTACCAGTAAGTGGAAGTCATAAAACCTACATCACAGTTTCATTATGAAGACTAAACTAAATCACATCTGTATAAGGCCTGGTTCAGTGCCCAGCACGTAGTTGGTGCTCAGATATTTCTTCCCTTCTGAGTCCTTTCCCTAGTGTATGTCGTCCGCTCCCCTTTCCAGCACGTATGATCACCACACTTAACAGCCCCAGGGATGGGACACCAATTAGTGTATCTTCCTGTGTTCTCTGGGGAACAGACGCTGGGATGGAGTTTCACAGGGAACACTTGGAAAGAAAACGGGACGGGGGTGGTGCCTGGCTGGCTCAGTTGGTCGAGCAGGTAAGTCTGGATCTGGATCTCAGGGTTGTGAGTTCAAGCTCCGTGTTGGGTGTGGAGGCTACTTGGAAGGGAGGGAGGGAGGGAAGGAGGGAGGAAGACAGGGAGGGAGGGAGAGAGGAAAGGGGCAACAGCAGAAGTAGCTAGGGGGAGCCTCTAGGATGAAAATGTGACAAAGTCTCTGCCAACCCAAGGGAGCCCAGGGGCCAAGAATGCCTCCAGGGAATCCCTCGAGCACCGCCACACTGTCAGTGAGCGGGCTGCCCCAGGAGGCCAGCCTCTAGCTGAAGGGGACCCTGGGAGAACCTGCAGGGGCCCTCAGCCCTCCGCCAGGGCTTTCTTAAAGACACATCTCTGGTCTGTCATGCCTCTGGAAAAAAAATTATTTTTAACGCACACTAGAAAATTCTTTCTAACAAACTCTAGGCAAACGGAGACATTGGAAGGTTTCCTAATGTTCCCAGTGCTAGAGGAGTGGTAGCAACTGATAAGGGGAAGACAGAGGAGGAAGGAGAGGAGGAGGAACGGCAGGAAGAAGGGATGACGAGAGGGAAATGCGGAGGGGTGGGGAGAGGAGCTGTGGTAACTGCCCTTCCCTGAAGATGGGCCTGACCTGAGCCTCCCTCAGGGAGGGAGGAACCCTGAGAACTGACTTTCTCTCCCGAGAGTGGGTGAACTACCACCATGCACATTTTCATGGTTGCTGGGCTGGGAATGGCAAAGTCAGAGGCCCTCCGCTGCAAAAAAATAAATAAATAAATAAAAGCCATCCTACCAAAAAGGAAGGAAAGTGTCCTGCCAGGAGCAGGTGGGAGAAGAACAGCCTACTCTTGACTCTCTGGTCTTAGTTTAGCCCTCAGTAAAGAAACCACTTTATTAATAACAATAGCTATACAAGCCTATGTTTACCCAGGGCTAACTATATACACTGCTCACTGTGCTGAGCACTTCACGTGCATTGTCTTAATTTTCACAGCAACCACAGCTTGTTGGTAATGTTATTGGACCCATTTTACAGATGAGGAGACTAAGGTTCTCTAGTTTTTCGTTTCCCTAAAGATAAACAGTTTGCCCAAGACCAGGCAGTCAAGCAGTAACATGGTCTCCATTTGAACCCAGGTCCTCTGCTTCCCCAAAGCCTCACCTCAAAGCACACGACCTCTAACCCATGGGCCAGGTTGTCCTCTATTGGTAATCCGGCCCCCCTCTTACTGAGCTCTCCAGAGCCCATGCTCAGCTGAAGTTCTGTTGCAGTAGAAAAAACATAGGCCTAAGAGCGGAACACCCTGGGTGCGAGCTTCAGCTTCGCGGGCAGGGTGGGGTTTTCCTGAGCAGCTCTCCATAAACCTCATCAGTCCTGTTTCTTCCCCTCATCTGGGAGCTGAGGGGGTACTCGAGATGATCTCTAAGCGTCTTCCAGCTTTGTAGTCCTAGGAATTATTCGTTAGCAAGGGTGAATAATCCCCACAGAATTCCAGGCTAAATCAGGACGAGGCATACAGCCCAAGGCACTTGGGCATGTCTTGTTTTCTAAGGAGAAAAAAAAAGGGCAAATAACATCACTGCAGAATATTAAATCAATTCAGATTGTTAATGGAGAGTCAGAAAGGGGTGAGTTTATTTTCTCATGATTAGAAGGCCTCTCCCAAGCAAGAGCCCGATCTGGCTACCTTGTCGGCTGCAGCCAGACCTCTGTCCCTTAGCACGCACTCATTTCCCCCTTGTTACACAGCAAGGCCTCGCATGCCCAAACCTGAAATCCTCCTAGGTTAGATGTGCTTTGGGTCTGCAGAGGCTTTTATTCCCTCTTTCATGAAATGAATCATGATTAATAATAGCCAGAGGGTGAGGAATTACAGTCATGCCTTATTCCTGAAGAGGCGTCTTCCCCCTGCCTGGCTGATGATGACAGCAGTGACGAAGCATTTCATCAACTGGAAAAGAGCCTCAGCCTCAGACTTTCACCCGCGCATCCCCAGAGAAAGGCTGCTGGAAGGTGGTTGTGATCCAAAGAAGCACAGCCCAGTTAGTCAACTGCGTTGGTTGGTCTACCTCCTACAAAACTCATGATTCAGCTCTCGGCCCCCCAAAACCATCCTTTGATTTTTTTTTTTTTTTTCCCTGTAAGAGGGAATCCAAAAATTAGTACCGGTCTAGGAAAACAAATCAAATTTCCTTTCGAATACATGAAAATCAGCAGAATGAATAAAATGACACTAATTTTTGGCTAAGTTATTTCCCCTTCTGGGAGCCTACGCAATACTCATTAAAAGCCATTTCCAAAGAGAGAGAGATACAGAAGGGAGGCTTGGGGGCAACTAGCTTTTCACTTTGGCTTAAGTTGTGGAACTATCTAGATAACTTCTTAGGTAATAAGTCAGTCTCATATTTAAACACATGGGGGGAAAGAGTCCACACTCACAGGGGCACGGGAATATAAAATATATGAAAGAACAAAAGGATTGAGTCAGCATTACTCACATATTAATTACCTCTTCAGCCCCCTCTTCCTTTTTGGTTTGAGAACTGTTTTTTTCACCACAAGTGCAAATGAGGCTTTTTCATTTGGGAGGCAGGTTTAGCCTGACCCCTTTGCTAACTGTAAGCAGTGGGTTGTTAAATCTAATAAGCATATGCACATTTGTTCTAAGAACAAATAGCTTTGGGGTACGATGCAGGATGAACCGCAATGAAAATAAAATATTAAGTACTTAACATTTTACCATAAAGAGTTGTCTAATGTCGAATCGGGTGGGATTTGATGTCTTATAATTTGATCCAGCTTCGGTTCTTTTCCGCTGTTGAATTTAGCATCCCCCCTCCCCCCCGCCTTGCCCACCTTTCCTGAAGGGGTCTCCTCAATATCTGTAAAGGATTCTGAGCCCCCACACACAGAAAAAAAGGAAGTCTCTTTTCGGTTTAAGAGACAGCCCCTCCCTCTCCTCAATTATAACATTTTCAAATGGTAAATGATTTATTTGCATTTGAAGGAAAACTCAAAGAATTGGTACTGGGAAGTTCTTAAAATTTGCCCCCCACCCCCATATCCTGACAATATAAACCCAAAGGAAGGGGAAGTCTCCAAGATTAGCAAAGGTAACGATAAACAAAACACAGTAAACATCGGCTCGCAAGGTATAGAAACATCAAATCACTATGTTGTACACGTGAAACTATTGTAGGTCAATGACGCTTCCATAAAAAAAGATGGAAGAAGGTTAGCACCATCTGTGACGGAAGAAATAAACCTTCGTTGCACACCCACAAATACAATAAACAAAACCACTCCAAAATATCTTCTTTCATGATAAGCAGCACATTATCCAAAAGGGAAAATATCCCAAATCCCCATTTTTTCCCTCTTTCCTCCTTTGCCTCTTGTAGGTTCTCTCCTTTCGCCCACAGGTAGAGCCTCGGGACTTCTTTCAGAAAAACAGTGGTTATCATGGCACTTGGGAGGCTCAGTCGGTTAAGTGTCCGACTCTAGATCTCAGCTCAGGTCTGATCTCAGGATCCAGAGTTCAAGTTCTGCGCCAGTGTGGAGCCTACTTAAAAAATAAAAAAAGAAAAGAAAAAATGATTTAAAAAAGAAAAAACAATAGTTATCTAAATTCTAAGCTATTGTTGTCATCCTAAACCCTCCCAAAGACAAACAAGTCACCTCCCTCCCTGCCCCACCCTTGAGCTCTAATTTTGGTCCTGCTGTGTTTTTAATTCTCTCCATAGAACTGTTTCCAAGACTGAAATGAACTGTCCTCCCTGAAAAGTTTCTACTGTTGATGCGTGTCAAATCCGTACTCCCTCCCTCTCTGTTCCACCCTTCAGGTGAAAGGTGGGGCATCGTATTTTGGAAACATCACAGCACACGAACGTACTTCCGGGACTCATGGGTAGGGCTGCGAGCTTGCAGCAGAGGTAGCCTGCCCCACCTCTCCGTCCAACTCACCTCCAAACCGAAGCCAGAGGCACTCCTTGATTGGAACCAAAGAGCTCAGCTCTGGAGCTTGGATTAGAGTCTTAGATTGTTTGTTTTCCTCATTTATTGATTAAGCAATTAAGTTTTGTATTTTTTTGTTTTGTTGTTTTGTTGTTAAGTCAGCCAAGGCACCTACAACGTGCCAGGCACTTATTCTAGGCCCTGAGTTTACAGCAGCCCACCTGAAAGACAAGGACTCTATTACTTGTAGAACTTATATTCCAGGGAAGAAGACCAACAGTACCCCAATAAGATATGGCTTCAGTGAAGCAAATAAACAGAGTAATGTGTGAGCATTGGGATAGAGGTCAGAGAAGGTCTTGCCAAGAAAGTGACACTTTGGCTAAGGGCTGCAGGAAGGTCTCAGGTATGGGAAATCAGAAGGGCCAGTCCTAGGAATGGCCCACTACAGGCAGAAAGGAGATGCGGGTGACTGGCGCTCTCCAGCAAGGGAGAAGGGAGGAGGAGGGAGAGTTGTAGTTTACATGTATTAAGGAACAAAAATTCAACTGAGTAAATCTTTTTTTTTTCTTTTTTTTTTTCTTTGACAGAGAGAGACACAGTGAGAGAGGGAACACAAGCAGGGGGAGCAGGAGAGGGAGAAGCAAGCCCCCCGCAGAGCGGGGAGCCCGATGTGGGGCTCAATCCCAGGACCCTGGGATCATGACCTGAGCCCAAGGCAGACGCTTAATGACTGAGCCACCCACGCGCCCCTCAACTGAGTAAATTTTAAAGATCTTACTGGCTTTCTTCAGCAATTCATGAATCTGGCCGCAATCAATCTAGCAATTTCCATGGTGTCAATACTCCTACCATGGCCAATTTCAAACTACCAATGTAATGTCAATAGGCTCAAAAATTTCCGAAAACTTAATAATCAGCTCTTGTAAAGCAATATGAGCTAGTTCTAGCTCACCACTGAACCTAGAATGTACTCAGTAAAGAGAAAGGAATGAAGACGTTTTAGTAAAAGGCAAAAGATTTGTGTGTTCTGAAAAGAAACCAGAGAATTACAATGTGTTAAGAAGATGAATCTAGACTAAGTGTTCTCATTGGAAAAGAAATAATGATTGGAGTTAAGAAGTTCATTTATTCATTCATACTCAACAAATACCTATGTCTACCTACTATATGTAGGAGAATGTGTTAAGTACTAGGGATATCTTTATCTGGCCATCTGGTAAACAAACAGACAAAGTACCATAAAGCTTACAATCCAGCTGGTGTCCTCTGTAGGAACTCAGACTGAATTGGGAAGATTTTAGAATACTGATGATAGAAACTAAGTAAGAATAAGTGACAAGGGACGCCCCGCTGGCTCAGTCGGTGCTGCGTGTGACTCTTGTTCTTGGGGTCATGAGTTCAAGCCTCATGTTGGGTATGGAGATAACTTAAAACAATAATAATAATAAAAATAAAATAAAACGAAAAAAAAAAAAGAATAAGTGACGAGTCTGAATTTGTTAGCAGGATTTTTGGCCAAATCTATGATGTGGAAATAGAGAAGACAACACAAAGATCTGACCAAAGCTTCTGGTATGGGAGATGTTACGCATTACCTGACAGATTACAAAGAGAAGCCTGTATAGGGTAGATGCTCAGTAAAAATTTGCTGAATGTGGAAGTGTTTAATATTTGTAATACAGTGTTCATAAAGTGTTCTAATATGTTTGATTTGCATGGATGAATTACACGTAATGTATTACATAAAACACAGTGTTTTATGTCCATGAGGATGCAGTTGGCCAGCTGCTGGGGAATTCTACAGGACAAACAAACTAGTTTCTTTAACAAATAAATGATTCCCCCCCCCAAAAAAGATTAAAAGAGACATAAGAGATATATCAACGTGTGGAACATGTTCAGAATCTGATTTGAATGAACCAACTGTAAAATGACAATCCTGGGGAAAAATGAATATTAATAGTGTATTAGATGATGTTCAAGCATCATTGCTGATTGTGGTAGGTGTGAAATGGTATTATGGTTAAGATTTTATTTATTTGAGAGAGAGATAGCAAGAGAGGGGGGAGAGGGAGAAGCAGGCTCCCCACTGAGCAGGGAGCCCGACGTGGGGCTCGATCCCAGGACCCCAGGATCATGACCTGAGCCAAAGGCAGACACCCAATCAACTGAGCCACCCAGGCGCCCCATATGGTTATGTTTTAGACAGAGAAAAAAGGCCCCTTATCTATCTATCTATCTATCTATCTATCTATCTATCTATCTATCTATATCTATCTATCTATATATGGAATCTATATATGTCTTTATATTATCTCCATATACATATATAGACAGAGAGAGGTATTTATGGGGAAAATGAAATGATGTCTGAGATTTATTTGTAAATACTCCAGGGAAAAAAATGAGGGGATAGCTGACGCAAGAATGGCAAAATAGTAATAATTGTGGAAGCTGGGGGATGGTACATAAGGGTTCATCATAGTATTATATATGCTTATATTATTATCTATTAAAATTTTCCATCATAAAAAGTGAAGTTTTAAAAAAGGAATGGAAAGGAAATCTCAGCAACTAAATACTATAAAGAAAGACAAATGTGAAGTGCAACTTTCAGTTATTCAATAAACTGGACTTTCCTACTATTGTCACAGAGACCATATGGGGCAAGAGCAGCAGGCTAGTTAATTATCAGCGGAATGGATCCTATCTTACATGTTTTTTGTTTTTTGTTTTTTTTTTTAAGTAAATCCTATCCCCAGTGTGGGACTCAAACTCAAGACCCCGAGATCAAGAGTGGCGTGCTCTACTGACCAAGCCAGCCAAACGACCCGGATCCTACCTCACATGTATCACCAACCAGCTGTATGGCCCTGGAGGCCCATACAACCTCTGCTTTCAAACCTGTGAACTAGAAATATAGCACCACCACCTCCTCTATTTACCTCATAGAACTGTGGTAAGAATCAAATGGGCAACAGGTATGGGATCCCCCCACCGAGAAAGTAAAAACATTTACAAAAGCAAGGGATGTTTTTCTTACCCAGCATGGACAAACATTTGAGTTGTTTGAAAAGCATTTTTTTCTTTTTCTTTTTAAGTAGGCTCCACACTGGGCACGGAGCCTGGTGTGGGGCTTGAACTCACGACCTGAGATGAAGGGCTGAGCTGAGATCAAGAGTCAGATGCTTAACCAGCTGAGCCACCCAGGTGTCCCTGAGTTGATTGAGAAATTTTGACACTGGGATTGTAGATTGCCATAAATCAGCTTAGTAATTTTCAAAAATTAAGACTGTACTTGAATCTCTGACAATTCATCACTTCAAGGCTTCATTGTATCCCAGGACTCATCATCATGAACAGCAGTTACTGTCCCTTTGGAGACAGCTGAGATAAAGAGAAATTTAAGATTCAGAGAATCTGAAACAAAGCTTTTAAAAGATAATATTCTGTTAAGGCTGATGGGGGATGGTATAAGGGAAGGATGACATGATCAAGTCTAAAAAGAATATTCCATAGTCTAATCCCTTATTCAGTTGGCCATTCATTCATTGATCAAACATTGAATAGCACATACTGTGTCATATAATGTGCCAGCAATAAGGGATACACTTATAAAAAAGGCAGACAGGGTTACCTGGCTGGCTCTGTTGGTGGAGCATGCAACTCTTGATCTTGAGGGCATGAGTTCAGGCTCCACACTGGGCATAGAGCTTACTTAAAAAAAATAAATAAATAACAATAAATAAGGCAGACAGTCCCCACCTTCATGGAGTTAAAAGTATAATGGTGGAGACGAGTAAGTACCCTGGCCATTATAATGTGACCTGATAAGTGATACTGTAAAGTAAATACAGGTGCAGCCGAAAGCCCAATAAGGTCCCCGACCTAGTCTCATGGAATCAAAGATTTCCTGGAAGAAGTGGTGTTTCCTGGGAGAAGGAAACTGATGGATGACAGGGGGCGCCTAAGAAGGAGGACAGAGATGTGTTATAAGTGTGCAAAGGCCTAGAGGAGAAGACTAGGTGGGGTGATGAGCCATGAGGCTGAAGATGTAAGGACTGGGTCAGCACTATTTTAAAGGAAGTTGATTTTATCTGAAGAGCAGGACATGTTTCAGCTATCTACTGCTGTGTAACAAACGGTGCCAAACCTTAGCGGCTTGAAACAACAGCACATATTTATCTGCTCATGATTCCAAGATTTGGACAGGGCTTGACATGGATGGATCTCCTTTGCTTCCTGTGATGCAGGCCAGGTTGGCTTGACTGGGACTGGAGAATCTGAGATCGCTAGGGCTAGAATGTTCACCTGGCCTCAGTCGCGTACATGCAGCAACATGTGGGTGCTGACTGGTCCTCTGCCTCTTCATCTAGTCTCTTATCATCTGGTAATCTGGCCCAAACTTCTGTCCATGGCAGCTGACTCCAAGGAAAGGAAAACAGAAGCTGGTGAGCCCCCTGGACTTAGAAATCCCAGAATATCGCTTCTACCACTTAGCACATTCTGTTGGTAAAAGCAAGTCGTAAGGCCCAGATTCAAGAGAAGGGGAAGTAGATTCTACCTCTTTGTGGGAAGAGTGCACATATGAGGATTAGAGTAACTGCTGGTGGCCACCTTTGCAGACAGTCCACCACAGGGCAGAACCACATTTGCCCAGTGGGAAGCCAGTCTCTCTCTGCTCACTGCAGGGAATGGCCCAGAGCTAGGCAGGAAGGAGGGCAGGAAGGCCAGTTTGGAGGGTGTCACAGAGGAATAGGTGAGAGCTGAAGGTCTAGGCTAGTGGAAAAGACGGAGAGAAGTGAAGGGGGCTCTACAGGGAAAGAATCAAGTTAACGGCAGCTGGGACCAAGAGAAGAATGAAGAGAGGAGTCAAGACTAACACCAGAGGGGCACCTGGGTGATGCAGTTAAGCATTCGGCTCTTGGTTTTCGGCTCAGTTCATGATCTCACAGCTGTGAGATCAAGCCCTGTGTCGGGCTCTGCGCTGAGCACAGAATCGGCTTGAGATTCTGCACCCCCTACCTCGAGCTCGCTCGCTTTCTAAAAATAAATAAATAAATCTTAAAAAAAAAAAAAAAAAAAGAATAGCACCAGGGTTCCTTCCTGATCTCAGAGCAGCTCCCTCTACTCCCATCAAAACCCAGCTTAAGAAAGTCATTCTGCTTCCTAGATGAAGTTTATCTTACCGCAGAGCTCCATTCCTGCTAAAGAAGGTGCTCAGGTAGGATTATTTTGACTTCAAGAAATAAAAGTTAAATTTATTGTGTTGAAAGAGGCCAGTTAGGGATACTCTGCATACTTGTGAGAGTCTAAGAGGCAACACAGCTGGTAGGTTGAAAGAGTTTGTCAGGAGGCAGATAGGTCGGCTGGCCCCACTCCAACTGGTTCTACTCACACCCCCCCGCCCACCCCTGTGGAGAGGAGCCAGGGTCAGTCAGGCTGTTCTGTCCTGCCTTGACCCCACGCCTTGGGACTTTCTCCACTTCAGCGATCAGGAGAGTCAGGCTGACCTATTTTCTCTCTGACAGGTAGCGTCAGCCACCAGCTGGAGTAGGATTCTAAAATACTTGAGGTAAGTGAATGTCTAGGAGGCTGCAGAAAGCTTCCTGTCCCCGGAGAGAGTAAGAATCTGTGTCTGTTTTGAAAGCTTTTTCTGTGGGATGCTGAGCCAGGATGGTCCGGGATGAGAGACCTGTGATTCTAGTCAGACAGGTCCATCGGGAAGCCCTGATTCTTGGAGTAAGGACATCTCAGAAAAACAAAAGTCTAGCCAATCAAGTGAGGTTCCCAAGCCTCCCTTTACCTGCAGCCAGAGATGACAAGAATGAAACCGTCTCTCCTGGTGCACCTCCTCACCTTGGCTCTTGGCACTTAAAATCTGGAGCAACTCGGTTGTCTATTGATTCCTTAGGCTCTTGGGTAGTTTTAGGTTATAAAAATAGATGCACCTAGATCTTGTGCAAGATACAAAACTGGGCTCTTTTTTTTTTTCCCTCTAAGCACTGAAACTAAGTTTTAAGGGAAGAAGGAACAACTATAGAAACCAAACAAAGCAGCTGAAGAGAGAAAACTTAACGTGTCCAAAAACTGAAATAAAATCTTTTCCCCACCCCTAGTTTCCCCTCCAAAAACCGGTTTCCCCTCCTAACTTCCCTATTTCTCTCAACAGTAACAGCACTCTCTGAGCTGCCCAAGCTCAAAAAACTGAGGTGTTTTTGTTTGCTTTTTATCTCTCTTTTTTTTTTTAAGTCACCTCTACACCCAGTGTGGGGCTTGAACTCACGACCCCGAGATCAAGAGTCACATGCCCTTCTGACTGAGCCCGCCAGGTGCCCCTGTTTGTCTTTTGTCTTGAACATTCCCTGTCCCTCGTCCCACATAACCATTGTCACCAAGTCTTGCTGGTCTACTCCAAAACTTTGTGATATTCCCACAGTTGTCCTTTCCCCCCCAGGGTCTAGCCTTTCACCCTTCACCCCTCTATATTCCCTGCTATATTCCCTCCTTTTAATGCCCCATCAGAGTGCCCTCTTCAAGCTGCTATCCTGGCGTGTCACATCCTCTAACAGCTTCTCTTTTTTTTTTTTTTTTTTTAAGATCTTACTTTTAAGTAATCTCTAGACCCCACATGAAGCTCCAACTCATAACCCCGAGATCATGAGTCAACATGCTCTACCGACTGAGCCAGCCAGGCTCCCCCAAAGATTTCCTCTTACTCCTAAATTTTCATCTTTTTATTTATCTATTTTTCAGTAGGCTCCACACCCAACATGGGTCTCAAACTCACAGCCCTGAGATCAAGAGTTGCATGTTCTACCGACTGAGCCAGCCAGGGGCCTGTAACAGCTTCTAAGTAAGCCCTAAGCTTCTCTCTTGTAAATCTCTAATGATCTTGCTCCTGCCCATTTCCCCAAGACTCACCTTAAGTCCCTTGCTCATGTCCACCTTTGCCACTAACCAATCCGCTTGCAGTTCCTGCAATGTCCCCTGCACCCTCTGTCCCTGTGTCTGCAGCTCCCTCCCCCAACTTCTGCACCTGGCTAACTCCACTTCCTCCTTCCACTTGGCCTGTCTGGTGTCCTTTCCTTCTGGAAGCCTTCCCTGATAGCTCAGGCTGGATATCCCCAACTCTTCCATGGTAGTATTCATGGCACTGTATTAGAATAGTCTGTCTCCCATCTCCAGACAGTGAGCTCCTTCAGGGAAGAGCCCTCTCTGTTGCAGGACATCGGAGTAAGCACCCCAGAAATGGAGTTGAATGTCTGAGTCTTCTGCAAGAGCCCCTTCTGAGTATTTTTCTTTTCTTTTCTTTTAAAGATTATTTATTTGAGAGAGAGAAAGCACAAGACAGAGCATGAGCAGTGGGAGAGGGTCAGAGGGAGAGGGAAAAGCAGACTCATGACCTGAGCCCAAGGCGGACCCTTAACCGACTGAGCCACCCAGGTGCCCCTGAGTATTTTTCTGTTCCTTCCCACCTCCGATTCCTTCTGCACAAGCTTCTCAGTCTACTCACTTAATTATCTGCCCTGCCCTCAAAACATAACAAAACAAAGCACGCACTTAAGGGAAAAGTGCTAAGTGAAGCTGGCGTTCATGGCTCTCCAGACCCTGCATACACTCCATTCTCCGCTCCAACGCCTCCCCACTTCTTGGGCACCTCGGTAGTGGGGCTGTTAGAATACTGATGAATCTACAGATCAGTGCTACAGGCCACCCCAGTCCCTTTGTCCCATCCTCCTCTTTCCACATTGTTCTGGGCCAGCCTACACCTCTCAGTCTTTTTGGGAATTCCTGCTCAAGCCTAGCCCCTTCCAGGAACCCTTCTGGGCCCATGGGATCTCTCCCTCTTTTCTGAATCCTCTGGCATTTAATAATCTAATCTACATCTTTATTTGTACTTAACCATATGCAACCTTGTGCTGTTATTTAATTTTTCTTGAGGACATGTTTTTGTTCCAACCAGATTCTTAAGAGCAAAGGTCATTTCTTGAGAGCTTGTTTGGAGGTTCTAGCAGGGAGCGCAGCTACTCCTATACCCTGGACTGAAGAACGGGCCTCCTCTATCGGGGAAGGTCGTCCTCTTCGACCCAGCGCGCAGCTTCAGGAGGGACGCATGTGGAGCCATGAGGGAGGAAGGGGACACCTGCCTAGCCAGCCAGATCAGCCGAATCAACCCTGGCGATCAATGGGGTGACAGATGTCGCAGCCAGATCGCCCTCACATCTGAGCAAAGGTCATTTCTTACGTGACTTTTTATTCCCTTCAGTATCAATATCAGGCACGTCACAGGCCCTTAATATATATTTAACAAATCATGGACAAATACAAAATCCAGGGACAGCAAGAAACACGTTCCGCTTTTCTTTTCAACATACTGTCAAGAGTAGGGGAGGAAATGGAAGCGAGGTTTCTGCCTTATGGGGCTAAGACCATCATAAATAAATGCCTATTAACGCAAGCGGTTTAAAAAGAACTATAGTTGTAAAGAGGATTATTTATACAGAGATGTACTTGGTGATTTGGGAAATTGAAGTCCAGAGAGGAGCTCACAGGCCAAAGTCTGTTCCTGTTCCTTTCTGTTTTCCACATCACGCTCCCAGCCTCCTCTGACCGAAACCGTCCATAACGGAGACTCTCAAACCTGGGTGAGCATCAGGATTCCCTAGAGGCTTGCTGAAACGCAGAGCACTGCCCCTAAATTTCTGTCAGTGGGTCTGGGACCCAGCCCAAGAGTGTGCCTTTCTGGCAAGTCTGAATCCAGCTGATTCTGATCCCTGGACTGGGCCATTTTGGAACCTAATCACGGACATTATTGAACATAGTCCTTTGGTGCTTTTTTTCCAGGGCACCTGTCTTTTCTTTCAAGCAGACTGCAATCTCCCACAGGGCAGGGACGATTTTATCATTGTTTTTCTAACTGCCTCAAATCCTAGCACAGTGTTATACCCAGAGTGTAATTCAGTACCTCTGTGAAGGCTGGGGGAGAAAGAAAACAGGATCCTTAATGGCAACAATAAGCAAAAGAAAATATTTGCATTCTTTCAGGTCTTGGCTAAATTAAAGGAAATAAATAGTCCCAGTATTCATGCTAGTCCCTCCCAAGTAAGAATCTTTCCCTCAGTAGGACTGAATGATTTTCAAATGGCAAGAATCATCCGTGAGAACTACACCTCATGACTCAGTCCATTCATTCATTCATCCCAACCCTGCAACAGTCGGAATCAGTTTAAACGTGACTGAGCAGCACTGCACAGGATTTATCATATTTGTGATGGGAAAAAGCAATCAGTTTGGCAGGGAACAAATGATATTACAGGGCCCAAAGGTGAGTAATTGGCCCTAACGACTTGGAAATAAATTTGAATTCGCATTGGGTAGGCTATATAAATATCTACTGTATAACTGAATGCCTGGTGCTTTTGGGGGGCCAATGGAGTGGGAGGGGAGGGGACGTGGGGAGGAGAGGGCATTGTTGTCAGCTGCCCCCTCACAGCTGGTGCTATTCCCACTTTCTCCTCCTCCCCAAGTTGAGTGACAGTAGGTTAAAGGAACTGCTGAGGCACAGACAATGAGCGAAGAAAGTGGCAGTTCACAGCCTATTAACCTTGGATTTTGGAAGTTGTGCCACTCCCATGATTCTCCACTGCAGCTGGCTTTAAAATCGCAGCTTGGGAAGATTTGCCTCCGTGGCTGTACCGAGACTTATGCTTTTGGCTAAGATGGGCGAGAATTGGAAGAATTTCCTGGGAGTCCTGGAAAGGTAACGCGATTGGAAAAAGACCCCTCGGCGGACCAGAGAGGCCCCAGTGCATGATGGTGGCTACTGATACCTGGGATTTAGGTCATGTCTTTCCTCTCAAGTGTTCAGAGGCACAGGGACAAGGAGAGCAGTCTCGGTTCCGTGGACATCCACGGAATGTCATTCTGAAAATATTTATTGAGGGCCTGTTTTGCCCTTCATTTGGATGTGCAGTCAAGAATGGAACAGAGGCTCTGCCCTTGTGGGGCTTGCAGTCTTGAATGTCCTTCTAAGCTGGGTTGACAGCCTTGATGGTTTGTTCAGCACTGAGGGGTTTTCCAGGATATGGATGGGATTCTGAGTGTTAATACCGCGGAAGTCTCAGACAAACCAAAATGTGAACTCTTACCCAGCTTGGGCTCAAGAGCACATAAATAATAAATGACTCTGCTTGAATCTGTAGAGTTGCGCTGTTGAAAATGGGAGCCACTCTGCAAATAGGGGACGGTGAGAGAAGAGGTAGATAGAAACCAAGAAAGCTGGGGGTGAGAAGGAGAGGGAGGTGTACTCTTGACTAGCGACTCTGTTGAAGAGTAGTTTTGTGGCAAGGAGGGTGAGGGGATTAAAAGTATTTTGTTTTTATTTATTTTATGTTATTTTTTAAGATTTTTTAAAAAGATTTTATTTATTCATTTGAGAGAGAGTGAGAGAGCATAAATGGGAGAGGCAGAGGGAGAGGGAGAAGCAGGCTCCTTGCTGAGTGCAGAGCCCGACTCAGGGTTCGATCCCAGGACCCTGAGATCATGACCTGAGCCCAAGTCAGGTGCTTAACCGACTGAGCCACCCAGGCAACCCTAAGATTTTTTTTTTAGTAATCTCTACACCCAATGTGGGGCTCAAACTCACAACCCCGAGATCAAGAGTCACATGCTCCACCAATTAAGCCAGCCAGGCACCCCGAAAGTGTTTTGTTTTTAAATCACTTTCAAAGTAGGATGAAGTAAGGGGGAGATGTGAAGAACATGGTAGCTTGGAGTTGGTGATTTTCTAGCTGAAGAGCTCAGAGTACGGGAATGGCAAAGGAAGAGTCCCTTGGACTGGTCTTGAGCCTGAAGGCATTGACAGAAGGGCGGCAAAGCCCTGTTCAGGTCACTTGATGCCAGGCCTAGTAACAGTCTTGTGGGTCATCATAGACCGTTTTCATGAATTAGGGCACAATCTAGGGTTTTGAGGAAGGGAATGGCTATGTGTATTTTAGGCCAGCAGGCCATAGTGTGTAGAATGGTAGACTGGGTACTTAGATGTTGGATATGAGGAGGCTATTGTACAAGTGTATACCGGAATCATTTTTCAGAAGAATGCATTTTCAGTATTCTAATGAGAAGTTAGGAAAAGCTAATTGTGCAGAATCTGCTTCATACTCAAAATTTCAGGGATTTATCTGTATCACCTGCTAAAGGATATCTACAGTGATACCTGTGTTTCTTTACTGCTTTTCCTTTCAGTTGGTTTTTATATTTCCAATATTTTTTGCCTCATCAAAATCCATACTAGAGTATGTGATAACTCCTTCATTTTATTTAAGAGAGATGAGATATAAAAGATATTTGTAATATATTGTACTGCCAGAAAAGCATAAGAAGAAAGAACTGCAACTGTCTATAAAGCAGGACTCACCTAAAGGAAATCTCTGGCATTCTTTTACCTTCTCTTTCTGGGTTCCTTAACTCCCCACTTGTCCAAACGTTTGTTTCCCCAAACAGCTAATGTTGGGCTAAAGTTTTCCTAGGCAGAACCTGACTCAGACTCTGTATCTGGTTCAGACTCCTCTCTCAACGTAGAGTCTAACCAGAGTGCAAGAGGTTCTAGAATTTAGATGCCAGTTCATACAGAACGGATGATGTCAGGTGTCAGTAAGCAACAGTTCCTGTCACTTTAGGGTGCCGGGTCCATCGGGAATAATTGTGATCCTGGGGACATTAAAAGCCAGGGACTCTCTAGATGACTAAATGAGGCTTTTAAGAGACCCATCTTTGAAAGGCTTGGACAACGCATGACAGAGAACCAGGGGGGCATCACGTCGGCCAGTGTTTCTCAAAACCGAACAGGACAAGATTTACAGCAGAACAAACACCCGGAGTGCTTGTTCAAAGGCAAATTCCTAAACCCCACCCTTGACCTACTAAAGGAGAATTCTAGGCTAGTGGCCAGGAATCTGCATTTCAAACAAATGCCCTAAAGATTCTTGCCTATTCTTTTTTTTTTTTTTTTAAGATTTTATTTATTTATTTGACACAGAGAGAGACAGCTAGAGAGGGAACACAAGCAGGGGGAGTGGGAGAGGGAGAAGCAGGCTTCCTGCTGAGCAGAGAGCCCGAGGTGGGGCTCCATCCCAGGACCCTGGGATCACGACCCAAGCCGAAGGCAGACGCCCAACGACTGAGCCACCCAGGTGCCCCCCTTGCCTATTCTAAAGTGTAAGAACCTTACATATGTTATCAATACTTCCTCATTTTGTTTCCTTAGACCTTGCTAGAAGTCTGGCTCGCTAAACTCTAATACTTAATTCATGATAATGTATTAATGATTAATAATGGTTTTAAAACTCTTTCATAGAACTTTCATTTAAAAATAGATCCCTAGATCTTGGAGTGCCTTCTCCCAAAGGATACATTTTCTTTTCTTTTCAAGAATGTTATTCTAATAGTAGAACTTTAACTATGTAGGCCAATTAACTACCTAAAAGGGCAGCAAATGATTTGTGGTCAACCTTGACCATAGATTTGAGAAATTAGATATTTTATTAAGTGCCTCTCTTCACCTAGATAATAATTTGGGCTATGGATAAATAACAGTTACTTTGGGGGATGTGAAGGCCACACCTGTTGGACTTTTAAAATTGTGTCAACTATTATAAACATTTAAATTGTGCTTAAATAATATGCTATCACAGTATAAACCCATTTACTAAACCAGCAAGATCAAATATTTTGGCTGTTTCTTTATTTAAAAACTGGGGTAAGAGAAGAAAATTTTTAGGCAGAGAAAGTAATTCTATCTTTTTGAGACTCTTCCTACCTATTCTTTAGCAGGAAAAACCCTTCAAATAGCCAATGGATGGTGCTAGTTCTTGGGAAGAACAAGGTAGTTTTCTTAAGTCCTTGTGCCGGCTGTAAAATTGGACCTGTCCTTGGGCCACAACACTGCGAAGTAAGAAGCTTCATCTCTTACCCTCCCCCACACCCATGTCCCCCAGAAAGACCATGGCTAAGAGACCAAGGGCTGAAGTATCATCTAAAGAGGATCCTAATCTCAACTACCATCTGGCAAATTTATGTCTCAGCGTAAGTGGATGGGAGAATAGATCCACACAACCTATCCCCGTGACTAGAAAAACAACTCAACATCAGGCCCTTATGGTCACTGAGCAGTTTTATTTCCATATATCGAAGGTTTAATTTGCAAGGCAACAGTATTACTTTGCTGGTGCTGTCATAACAGAATACCAAAGACCCGGTGGCTTAAACAACAGAAATTTATTTCCCCCATGGTTCTGGAAGCTGGAAGTCCAAGACCAAGGTCAGTGGAGTTGGTTTCTTCTGAAGCCTCTCTCGTTGGCTTGTAAGATGGCCGCCTTCTCTCCTTACCCTGCTGGTCTTCCCTCTTTGTGTGTGTCCGTCCAAATTCCCTCTTTTGTAAGGACCCCAGTCATATTGGATTAGGGCTCACTCCAATGACCTCATTTTAACTTAATGACCTCTTTAAAGACCCTGCTTCCAAACACAAAACACATTCTGAGGTACTGAGGGGTAGGGCTTCAGCAGTTTAATTTTTAGGGGTTGGGGGGACACCATTCAGTCCCTAACAGCAGCAGACAAATACCATTTGTCAGATGGATGTATCTATACTGGTCTTGAGTTTTAGACTCACCATATGAAAATGACTGGGCTTGTTACACGACTGAAGTATTTCAGTAATTTCTCCTTGCGTCCTCCCTTCTTTGGGCATTTTGTAAGACAAGTAAGTGCTGGCTGGAAAGCAAGATGGAGATCTTTTAAATGCCACTTGTCAAACAGTTTCACTTCCTCTGTAATTGCAAATGCTTGGTGGGAGCTGACCTATTTGAAAGAGCACTCCAGATGCAGAGAATTATTTGTGAACAAAATGATAACTGGCATAGTGCCAAATTCCATTCATTTCTTTAGGAAGCACATTCTCTACTATGTGATAGATACTTCGCTAGGTAAGTGCTAGGTACTTTGTAAGTGTAAGGAATGTGATGCTGATCACCCATGTCTCACACCTGGGAAAGTGGCGCAGCTGCAGGCATTCTGACGTGGCTGAGAACTCCCCAGGGACTGACTCTGTAGTAACTTCAGAAAGTCTAGCCTCCTTCCTCCTGGTTTCTCCTGCCTTCTACGTTGAGAGAATCCCAGGGGACCCAGTTTGGGTCCTAGGTTGCTTGAGAGTTATGGATTCCCCTACCAAATGGGACCCTAGTTTCATCTTCAAAAATATTGATCCACACAGTGTCCAAAGCATAAGCTGAAACTAATGTTTGTTGCCTCCCTACCTCCCCTCCTTCTCTCTCCCTCCCCCTCTCTCTCCCCTTCCCTCCCCCCTCCTTTTCTCTAGGTTTCTGATAAGGATGTCGGTTTATATACTTAGAGTCTATGAACACTGCATAAACCATGTCCAGAGTTTATGCACTAAGAATTTACTGCTGTACTAAAAATTTACAACAACATTAACCACGTTGTATAAAATTGGTAGGATCACAGATTACCAAGATTAATATTGTTGGGTATATAATCACAGAATGTTAGATTTGGAAGGGTCTTCAGAAGGGCACATCTAGGTCAGTTCCTTTTTCCACAAATGAAATGAGGCCTAGCCAAGTGACTGGCCCAAGGTCACAAAAAGCTGAAACTAAACCTCAGGCTTTCAGATTCCCAGCATAATCTTGCCATTAAGCCATCCTATGTTAAACAATCACCCTGGTTTTATAGTTTTCCTCTTGGTATCTGTATTTATCTAGAATCATAAATGTCCTAAATTCTCTAGATACTAGATACCATTTGGAAGCCCTTCCTCCCTTATCTTATGCACATGCACACACGGACACACAAAAACACTGTCATTTTGTAATAACAAAGGCCAGATTCTAGTAATCCGCGTTCCTCTGCCTTGTCTCAAGTTCTCTGGATTTCCCTTACGGTCAGTCCTTCTCCCCTTTTCCCACCCTGGCTGCTTTTCCTACGTGAGGACTGCTGGGCTTAAGGCAACAGAAGCTCTACATTGCTCACTCAGGAGGCCTGCAAGGATGCCCAGAATGGGGGGGGTAGTTTCCAGAGAAAGGGGAACATTGTAAGCACTTATTGGGTACCCTTTGGATGAATAAACGAACCAATAAATGAACAAACGGATGAAAGTTAGAAGGAGAGAAAAAAAAAGGTGAGGGGGCTGAACTTCTGGGTCACCTATGAGCCTCCGGGCTGAGGGATGGGTAAGACAGGGTTTGGAGTTAAGGAATGGGGCCCTCCTCTGCAACCTGCTGTCAGGCTCAAGATCAGAGCAACTCCTGGCCCGCCCACAGTTGAGTAGAGCCTGGAGGCCCTCCCCCTCCGTCTTCCCACTTCTTTTGTCTTCCTTGACATTCCTTGCACAGGGGACAAAATTCTCAGTGCTTTGCACAAAATGCATGCTTTGAGGACAGGGTCTGTGTTTA
Source organism: Mirounga angustirostris (assembly GCF_029215605.1). NCBI lineage: Eukaryota > Metazoa > Chordata > Mammalia > Carnivora > Phocidae > Mirounga > Mirounga angustirostris. The sequence goes on along the minus strand of NW_026991716.1, from coordinate 12,740,973 downwards.
ATTTTGCATCCTTAATAACTGTCCAACAAATGTTTTTTTTCAATGGATACTTGACAATTGAGAGGAAGACAAACATCTGGAAATTAATAATCCACCAAGTTTTGGTCACAGTGTAACTGCTGATGTCTAAATTTTTTTGTTTTACTGTGTGTGTTTGTGCTCCCTGAAACTCCGACCCTGAACTTCCCAGCTAGGTGGACCCAACCCAGCTTCCCCTGATTTTTCCATTAGCCATTTTCATTGGGGCTTGAATACAGCTCCTCCCCCTCTATCCCTGCTCTGTAACTCAGTTTCCTCCTAATGTTTCCCTGTGGATTAATTAGTTGATCGCTCCTAAGATTTTTCCCCCCAAACACAGAGTACAGTATTATTATAAACAGTAACTTCTATTCTTAGGAACTGCAGGTTTCCCCGTGTTGGTTCCTTTACCAGAGTTTCGGAATCAGGGCCCGCTGTCTTTCAGTAACACGAGACACAATCTAAGCAGAATAGTAATGACAGTCCCAAAACTTCAAATTCTCCAAAGAACCAGGGACTTTCAGTGACTTGTGTAAACGAGGTCCACTGACAACCAGTAGATTTTAAAAACATCATTTTATTGTATTGGGTTTACACTGTGGCATTTTAGTGAGGCTTGACAAATCAGACCATAACTGCAGGGACAGGAAGCAGTGAATAACAAAAGAACTAATGTGTTCTTGACATCACTCATTCTTAAGAAGGCTGTTTACTTCTGAGTTTACCTCCTAGTGTGTTTTAAAATACTCTTGCAAATCTCAGTCAGCCTGAAATAGCTGTTCTAGCTTCTTTCAATGGAAGCCCCCAACTTCTCAGCACACTGGCTCATAGTTATTTATAAACCTGATGTCAGTCAAAGATTATTTTTTTACATCCCTCATTACTCCCTTCTCCCCACCTATGAAGACAGACCTATATAAAATTAGAAACTTCACATAAAGTATTCAGTCACTTAGGTAAGAATTATTGTCAGTCAGCAATCATTTATGAAACATAAATTCATCATATTGGGTGAAGCATGTCTCCAACACTGTTCCATGGATACAAGCTACTTCTTTTTTTTTTTTTAATATTTGTTTTACTTTATTTATTTATTTGAGAGAGTGCGCACCCAAGCGTGAGGTGGGGGTGCAAAGGGAGAGGGAGAGAGAATCTTAAGCAGACTCTGCCCTGAGTGTGGAGCCCCATGTGAGGCTCGGTCCCACTGCCCTGTGATCATGACCTGAACCGAAATCAAGAGTTGGATGCTTAACCAGCTGAGCCCCCCAGGCACCCCCACAAGCTCTTTCTTTAAAAAAAAAAAAAAAGGCCTCTGTGGCCAAACACGTTTGGAAAACTGTATGCCTTTTTGAGATTGAAAAATCCTACGTTAATCAAGTTATCTTTGTGTGAGCTAGCAATTTCCACATCTATTTTGTCAAAGCATCCCTTTCTTTCCAGCCATATTTAGTAACATTTCATGGAATGATGTGTCTTGGATCACATTTTGGAAAACCAGGGAGGTAGCCCACACAGGGGCTGTGGAGTCAGGAGCACCGGATTTGACTCCTGGCTCTGTCACCCTACTCTGTGTATGACCTTGAGCAAATCACAACCTCTTTATATGTACTTTCACATTGGAAGAGTGAGGACGATAAATACCGATCTTGATCCGGGTTGTTTTATGGATTAAATGATGTTATTATGACTGTGCTTTAAAGACTATAAAAAGGTATCATTAGCGATCACAGAGAAATATAAGATTATATTTAAAAATTAATACTGTACAGGTATAAAGAAAGTTGCCCCAGCAGTTCTTACTCAACATTGTCTACTTAAGTCTACTTAGAGGCCATCGCTGAGGGGAGCAAGGAAACCCAGTACAAAGGTCAAAGGAAGATGAGAGCATGCTGGATCCAGAAATGTCTTTGGTGATAATTGAATTTAACCCTCTGTTTTTATAGCTGATGAAGCTGAGATCCAGAGTGGTCAAAAGAATGGCTTAAGGTCACTCAAAAAGTTAATATTAGAAACATCTGATTCTCATCCAGAGATTGGACTCATTGCCAAGGGCTGTCTCACTCTGAGGCAAATCACGGCCCCATGAAATTTTCAATCTAATTAGGAGACACAAGATATGCAAATGACATCATCAGAAAACAAGACAACATGGAACAAAATTTTAAAGCTCAAAAAATGTGGCTGATGGTAACCATGTGAGGGGATGGCTTTGTTAATTAGCTCGACTGTAGTAGTCATTTCAAAATGAATACGCATATCAAAATATCATGTTGTACACCTTAAATATATACAGTTTTTAGTAAAAAAAAAAAAAATGTGTCTGGGGCTCCAGGGTAGGTCAGTCAGTTAAGGGTCCGACTTTTGATTTCCGCTTGGGTTGTGAATTCGGGATCGTGGGATACAGCCCTGCAGGCGACTGGCTCTGCGCTTAGCAGGGAGTCTGCTGGAGATTCTTTCCCTCTCCTTCTCCCTCCGCGCGCGCTCTCTCAAATAAATAAATAAATCTTAAAAAAAAAAAAAATGTGGCTGAAGTAACAGGGACAATGAGAATGCAGGAATGAGTAAGCTAAACATCCAGGCTGAATTGGAGATTGGACCGTAGCTGGGGAAGAATGCACAACACCATGTTGGATTTGGATACTGCAAGAGGAAAAATAGTAGTGTTCCAGAATGGAATTGGAAAAGATAGTAAGACCAAATGGCTGGCAATAGTCTAAATAAGTGGGCATTACAGTTTTGGTGAAATAGTCAACAGTAAACATTTATTGGACACTTCCAAATTCTATGAAGTCTCTGGAGCTTTGAGAAGGATATGAGAAGTAGGTAACATGGTCTCTGACTTTGGAAAGCTTATTTTTTATTTGGAGAGAAGAGATGGGAACATAAGACTAAATTGGAGAATGTGAGCAAGTAAGTATACAATATAAAGGGGTGAAATATGTACTGTTAGGGAAGGATTTCTGGAGATGAGTTTTGTTGTTTCTTGGGAAAACCATGCATGTGATTGGTTTTTGGAAGCATGTGGGATAACCTGTGTCATCCCCTGAATTAAGAGGGAAATTTCAATATGCATATAATATAGGACTGTGGATTATTGCTGTGTACTTGGTCTTTATTAACTTACAATCCTTTTCCTGTCTTTTCTTTCTTTTTTTTTTTTTTAAGATTTTATTTATTTATTTGACAGAAAGAGAGAGGACACAAGGAGGGGAGCGTAGGCAGAGGCAGGCTCCCCGATATGGGACTCAATCCCAGGACCCCGGGATCATGACCTGAGCTGAGGGCAGACGCTTAACCGACTGAGCCACCCAGATGCCCTCCCTGTCATTTCTTATTGTAAACCGGACGGTGGACTAGAATGCCTATGTAAATATGATCACCTGTCCAGATTTGAACCCAGAATAGTAAGTGCCTGCTCTTACTTGTGTCTGATGATTTGCTACCTCTTCCTCTTTCACCTCCTTCACATTCCCATTCTTCCCAGAGTAGCTAATCTAGGTATAAAAGAGCATAAAACATAAGATTAAGGAATCATTTTAGGCTCTACCCTGTTAGTCACCATTCCCTCCAGCTAACCAGTTCCCAAGTCCGTTGGACTTTTGACATTCTAAATATTTCTCAACCTGTTCTCTGCTCTCTATGGTATTTCCTCTGTCACCGGGGTCAGATCATAACCATTTCTCACCTTATTTATGCAGTAATATTACAACTGGTTTTTAGGTCTGCCTGCCTCTAGTCTCTTTTCTTTTCTCCAATCCTTAATTTCATCTCTCATACAGGCAGAACTACTTTCCAAAAACGCAAATCTGCTTTATACCTGTAGTGAAAATCCTTCTAAGGTTCCATTTAGCCTCTCGGCAAAGTCCAAACTCCTTTGCCTGGTATACAGAACCTTTCTGGTCCTGGCTCCTGCTTACCTCTCAGTAGCTCATCTCTAGTCACTCCCAAACAAAAATTGGGTCCTTATGCATAAAGTTGGTATGTTTTTGGAGTTCTCATAATTTTTTTTTTTTTTTCCATGCTAGAGAGTTGCTTGGCTTCCTTCAAACTGCTGAACCCCTACTCATCCTTTAAAACTCCCTCGTTCCTGGTTACCTGTTATGAATTCCCTTTAGCAAGTTTTTCCCTGTTGCTATAGCAGGGACTTCAGCACTTTTTAGAGGTATCACAAGCGACTGTTAAGTCTGCCTTTGTACTCAGCTGTGTTTTTCTTCACAAAGGACTTTAAGGCTTCTCTCTGTGTCTTCGGGGATGAGGACAGGGCTGGCAGGTCCTCTAGAAGCAATGCCCCCGGTGAGGTCTTCCCTCCATCCTGCCCCTCCCTACTGCCCTCACTTGAAGGCATCAAGAGAAGTGCTACGAGGAGTTAAAATCATCAGGAGAAAGAAGAGTGAATTAGATTTAAAGAAAACAAAAAAGAAGAGGAAAAAGAAAGGCAAGGTAATATATGACTTTGCCAAAGTAGCGGGGAAAGGATGTCCATCAGGAGACAGTGCCTTCCGCAACAGGAAAGGCTTTAAATCCCCATAAAGGCCCATCTATTTTCCTTTTCAGGCAAAACAACACGAATGTTATCCAAATCTTTTGGAAATGAGCAAATTCCTTCCTTTCCCCTGCCCTCAAGCCTCAACTAGGAGAAGGGTTTTTAGTTTATGTGTGTGGTGCCCTGAAGTTGGTAGCCCAGCAGGGGAGTTCCCAGGCCTGGGACAGAGAAGCCAGGCCTCAGGGCTAGCTCAGGGAACCAAGAAGAAACCCACCTTTGTTCTTTAATATTTTGCCTGGGGGGTGACAGATCTGACATTAAACCTCCAGAAAACTGGTTAAAACCCTAACACTGTGGAGGAGTGCAGACCTCCAGTATACAGGTAGGTCCTAATGATCAGAAAATCTTTTGAAAACACCTCGTTGTAACCTAACCATAAAGTCACTTGGGTGGCCAATCCTGAAAAGTGGAGTCTGTTCTGCAGAGTCCTCCCCGGCAAATGGCACCGACAAACAAGTTTTGCAATATCGAGGCACAGAAGGCCATTTATTTTTCTGATTGTGAAATGAATGTAAGACAAAATTGTTCCTTTTTAGAAGGCATTCAGATTTTTTAAAAAGGTAGAGTAGTAATTCAAAAGCCTTTTGAAAAAGGCATTTTCTTTCCTTTACGGAAAGCTTCCTATTACCGGGGCCGGTTCTTAGCTAGGTTACTGTTATTACATAATCCTCCCCTCACGGTCTGGTCATCTGTGGACGAGGCCGAGGACAAGCTCAGAGAAGGCACCGGCTGCCTTTCAGCAAGGGCTAAGGCTTGATTTGAATCCAGGCCTCTTACCACCGGTTTCGGAGACCTTGCTAGACCACGGTTACCTCCCGAAACACTGCTGCCCATAAAAATCTAACCACCGTGCAACCCGCGGGGGAGGAGGGTCCACGGGATGGGGAGGAGAGCAAGACGTACAGCAGCGAGCACGAGGCGGTGTGAGCGACCCCACTTTTCATTTACCCAGAGGGGAGCCTGAGAGGAGATAATTTAAAACATTGCTTCTCCGCAGCCACAGTTAAAACAAGTAGATTTATGATGCAGAATGGCTGCGTAAGACTTCACGAAGTTGTTAAGGCGGCGAAGGCCCGAGGAGTCCGAGCCGGGCCTTCCTCCCTCCCTCCCGTCAGCGACTCAATGGCCACGACAGGGGGCAGAGGCAGGTAGAAGGCGGCGCCCCCGTGGCCCGCGCGGGGCAACTCCCGGCGCTCGGCGTTCCAGATGCGTCCCTGCAGTTCGCACGGCAGTGCGGCTCGGTCCCCACATTCCACTCCTTTTGCAGCTCCGCGCGCAGCCTCGCTCGCCCGCGGGCACCCCCGGCGCCAGGCACCCCTCTGCGGGCAGAGCTCGGGCCGGACGTCCCCGGGCGGGTTTCTCTCTCGCCGGAGGCGGCCACCCCCGACGCCCGGCTCGGCCGGCGGGCCGCGTGCCGCGCCAGGAGGTGGCCTTCCAGCGCGTGCGGCTGCGGGGCGCCGGCCGAGGTGACCTCAGCCCACCCCGGGCCGGCCGCAGCACGCCGTGTGCGAAGACGCGAGGCGGTGTCCTGAGCTGACACCGGCTGCGCGGCACAGGCGGCAGGCGCCGCCGCTCAACTAGTTCGCACCGAGGATTCCTCTTGGTGCGTGGCCCAGTTTTCCTTAGGACGGGCTCCAACCCCTCGCCGACACCGCCCCCCGCGCCGCCACGCTCCGAGGCCTTCCCCCAGGAAGCCCCGCGCCCCCCCCCGCCGCTCGGCTCGGGCCGGCGCGCGCGCGATTCCTCGATTCCACAGGCGGTTCGCGCCGCGGGTGGGGGCGGGGCGCCGCCGGGGGCCGGGGGCCGGGGCCCGGGGGCGGGGGCGGGCCGGCGTGGGGAGTTCCTCGCTCGCGGACCACACGCTCTGCGGACCAATCCCGAGCCAGCCTCTAGCAGTGTCACACGCGGGACACATCCAAGCGTTTGTTGGCAGGGCCGGTGAGGGGGAGGGGGCGAGGAGGAGGGAGGGGAGTTGAGTGACAGACTTTGCGGGGCAGGCTGGGAATTGTAGTTCCCAGCTCCCGTGGCCATAGCCATTTTGTAGTCGGGGGACTACAACTTCCAGAAGATCAAGGGGACCATTCTAAGGTGCCCCGGGAATAGGCGGCTCTCCCCGGGGCCGGGCGTCTTGGGGCACTGGTATCCAGCAGCCCGGCTGCAGGTAGACGCGAGGGCAGTGGCGGGGGCTGGCGTGTGGCGGCTGTGGGGTGAGCGGCAAGCTGGGGAAAGGGGGTGAGGTGGAGCGACCGAGCGTGCCATGCATTGGGCTAGGGAGCCTCTCTCAATTCCACTCCTAGGCTCGGCGTGGGAGCGATGCCTGAGGGTTTGCCCGGGAAGGGTTCGTCGAAGCTTCTCGGGTGTCTAGTCGACGGGGCTGCGCGGGTCCTCCGGACTGGGCCGGGATCGGTCGGCGCCGGAGTAGGCGGGCGCCTGGCGGCTCAGCTGTGGGAGTTTTCGGCTAGCGTCCGTCGGGGAATTACCCGAGGAGCCCTAACTTGTATAAAAGCAGAGTCCATTTAAAGTTGGGCTGGATAGCCTCTCTCTCATTGGTTAGGGGGCTTGGAAAAAAGAGACTCGGCGAGCCCTCGCTGTGGTGCTGCCGCCGCCGCCGCCGCCGCTGGAGTTGACTCTTCTGCTCGCGCTGCTGCTGCAGCACAAACGTGACTTCCAACATTTTTTATTTATCTTTCCCTTTTCTTTTCCAAGATGTAACTACAGATCAGACACTAAGGACCTTCACGTTTCGCTGATGTAGTTTTTGGAGGAAAAAGGGGGGGAGTGAAGGGCGTCGGTTTTTTTTTGTGTGTGTGTGTGTTTCGGGGGAAATTTTCCATTATGAGTGTTTTACTAAAGTGAATTTTTTGTTGTTGTTGTTTGCTTCGTTCGTCTTTGGCTCTTTTTTTTTTTTTTTCTCCTTCCCAATTTCGGATTTATTTCAAGGCGAATCGGGCTTTGGGGGAAGAGGAAGAAAAGTCGGATTACAAGATCAACCACCACCAACAACAATAAAAACCACCAGGATATTTTTTTGCAAATTTCTGACGGCTTTAAATTCATGAAGCAATTGTCCCCTTTTGCAATCAGCATTTGGATCTCAGAATGAGCAAGGAAAGACCCAAGAGGAATATCATTCAGAAGAAATACGTAAGTGCTCTTAACAACACATCCTTTGACTTGCAGTTTTAAGCAATGGCTGTGAATGTCAAGTTTATAGATAATTCTGCAGCTGAAGGGTTTTAAACACAGCGTCCGATAAGGCTGTTTCTTTCTTTTCTGAAAGAGGGCTTTTCAGGCAAAGTCGTGTCTGCCTAGTTTGGATGAAAAAACAGATTGGTGTAGCGATACCTCAAGTGAATAAATTGACCTCGAATGACACAACCATAATCTAGTTTTAGATGAAAGGCTAGGGATTTTGGTGGAGCTTGGGGGGCGGGTGGGGGCTGCGGTAATGTAACTAAACTGCATTCTCGGGCGGATTTGGCCCCATATTGCACTTTGCATGCAAATGAGCTTGTGTTATTATTATTAATGTTATTTGGAGAATCGTGTAACCCGTGTGTGTTGGAAGCCCTTTAAGTTGCAATCGAGGGTCCGATTATGGCGATCTTGTTCCCTGCACTGGCATATCAAATTTAATGTATGTGGTCGTTTTGGCTTATTTGGTTCGCAACGTAAATCAGTTGGGAATCATGTTACAGCGAATGCATTTGTTGGGATTGACTTTAATAATGGAACTGGTTTTGTTTAAAAATTCATGGTTTCCAGTTTTAGGGGGAAAACACATACAATATAGCTAATGTTTTTAAGTAGGTACGTGAATACATGTGTAAGTGACTACAAATAAATTCTCCCTGTTAAGTGGGCTTCTGAAATTGGGTGATTATTCAGAGATTTAAATGGCTTGGAATAGTTAAATTTGTTTTGTGCATAGTACAGCTACGTTTTGATTGGCATGGGGAGTGTTTTTGTTTTGTGTATGGCTTTTTTTTTTAAAGTTTGGGGGGAGGGAGGGTAGAGGGGAACGGAGGATTAACCAAATATGCACTCGAGTGATCGGTGATTAGCTGCATGCTTTAAATCAGAGAACCCAATTTTTTTTTTAAAAGCCCAAATGAACATACACTAGGAATAATGCAACGTTATAAGAAAGTTTTATTTAACTCGAGTCGACAAATTGGTGTTAATATTTTCCCTTTTTGAGCAATGTGATGTGTGTAATGGGAGATGACCTTCGGGGCACTGGTTTTTGTAAAGAAAAATACGTTTAATGAAAAAGCCGAATGCCTCTTCCAGAGGGCTGATTCTAATCTAGGCACGTAAACTTCAACTATGAAAGAAATGCAAGGTTAAATAATCAAGCTCAACTTAAAAAAGCTGTTCCCTAAAGAATTTAAGAATTAAAATACATCCGCATTGCAGAGGGCTGGGTAGAATGCAAAGGACTAGTTTAAACTCGGGCTGTAGAAACTGCATGGAGACAACCTTGCCTTGGAGCGTGGACGCCTTCCCGGGGCACGTCCGATCCGGGTGAAGCCACAAAGCAAATGGGGTAGAACTTGGACAAGAACCGCCTCCGCCGCCCCCACCCCTCCCCCCGGCCCCCATCCCAGACCTCGCTAAGTTGGAGATTGGTGTGGGGTGGGATTTTTTTGTTGCTGGCGGTCAGGGGATTGTGTGGAGTCGGGGCGTCCGGCCGCAAGCCCCGTGGCTGGCGGCGGCCGCGGGAGGCAGAGCACGAGTTGACGCCGGGGGAGCGGAGCGGAGCCCGTGTTCCCGACGTGCTCGAGCCGGCAGCCGAGGGGAGGGCGCGCGGGGGTCGCGGCGGGCTGGGTCGGGGCCGGGCGGGCGCGCGCGCGCGCGGCCTGTAGGGGGCGGGCTGCCGGCTCCGGCGCCGGGCTCCGGGCTGCTCGGGCTGCGGCTCCGGCTCCGGCTCGGGGCTCGGCTCTGGCCGGCCCGCAGGCTGGCGGGCGGGCGGGCGGGTGGGGCGCGGGGGCGGCGCGGCCTTCTGGGCCCGGGGGAAGGGAGGGGAGGGGAGGGGGCGGGGCGGCGCGCGGTGGGGGGGGGCGGGGGCGTGCCGGGGTGGGGGCGGCGCGGCGCACAGCTGCAGCGGGCGCCCCCCGCCGCGCGCACGGCCGAGCATGGCGGCGGCGGCCCGGCCGGCTCCCCGCGGCCCTGCCCGCCGGCTCCAGTGCCGTCTCGAGAGCAACAGGTTAAGCCGGCGAGACGTCAGCGCGCCCCCTCCCCGCCCCCCGGTTCTCCCCCCAGGCTCGCGCCGGCCTTCCCCCCTCCTCCCTCTGCCCCCCCGCTCCCCCGCTCCCCCGCTCCGGGTTCCCGGACGCTCCCGGCCGCGTTCTGTTGTCATTGTGACGTCACAAAGGGACGGGCCCGGGTGGAACCTTCTCCTCCTCCTCCGTGACGTCAAAAGTCGGGCGGGAGGTTCCAGGCGGCGGGGCGGCCGGGGGGAGGAGGGAGCGAGCGAGCGGAGGCGGGGGCCGCGGCGGAGCGGGGCCGCGGCGTGGGAGGAGGAAGAGGAGGAGGAGGATGCGATCGGCCTCCGCCTTCCGCCCCGAAACGCTGCGCTTCCCTGCAGGTGAGCGCTTGGGAGCCTTTGGTCCCCGACGAGGGCTGCCGACCTAGCTCCGGTTCCATTTAGGGGGTGGGGAACCGGGAGGAGACGCCTCCTCTCTGCAGAAATGTGTTTCGCCTCTTCTGTTTCCAGGTCGGCTGACGGTGTGGCATTACTACGGTGGTCGCTGTGATCGCTCAGCAACGCTTTTCAGAAAGCAAGGCAACTTTATTCAGGGAACGCTTTGCTTTGTGGCAGGACTGTGTTGTGGATTTGGCCACCTCGTCCCTTGAAGTCGTGTCTGGGGTGCCTTTGGGGGCTGTGACGGGATGCCTTCCTGGGTGATGCTGCTCAGCAGCAACTGTTGCTCTTTCTGGGAGCCCTGTAATACCGGGGGAGGGGGTGGCGCTCCTCCTTCGTTGTGCCAGCTCTGTGCTTTATCTTTTGGGGCGGGGGGGGGCGGACCAGGGAAGACTCGTCATTGATACGTGTTCTTGGAAGAGCACGGGACAACTAAGTCTCAAGGTACTCTGCGCTTAGTACTTCCGGACGGTAGAACAGGAGGCTCGCAGTCTGAGTCTGTTTAGTTTTCTGTAAAATGGAAGAGGTAACACCTGCTTTTGCCCCTCACTTTTTTTTTTTAAAGATTTATTTATTTGAGAGAGCGAGAATGAGAGAGAGAGAGAGAGTACATGAGAAGGGGGAGGGTCAGAGGGAGAAGCAGGCTCCTCGCTGAGCAGGGAGCCCGATGCGGGACTCGATCCCGGGACTCCGGGATCATGACCTGAGCTGAAGGCAGTCGCTTAATCAACTGAGCCACCCAGGCGCCCCTTGCCCCTCACTTTTATGTAGAAGGATCCTGTGCGGGAAAGATGTAAAACAGAGTCTGCTGCTCTCTGTGTCAGGGGGTGTTACTCCTCGAGCTGGTGGAAGGCAGCACGTTTCCTACAATTGGTCTCAAGCCTCAGATGCCTGCCGCGTTGCCATTCAGTTTATTGCCTCCGCGAAGCAGAGTTTGTGGGGTGGGACTGTCCATGGCAGGCTTTGGGAGAAATGATGGTTATATTTCGTATTAAATGGTATCCTTGAGAAACTCATAAATTGTAATCTCGTCCTAATTGTGCTGGGCACGACTCCCACCACAATACCTTGAATCCCTGAAAACATTTGCTTTCAAAGTCCCAATCCACTTGGACAATAAAAACAGTTACATGTCTCTGCTCCATGGATGTTTTCTGCCATTTCCATCACTCCACTGGATGGGTTATTTCTAGGGAGAATAACGAGGGTGATACCCAGGCTTCAACACCATTTGATCTTTGAGGCTTTATAGCAGGTAGGAGTTTGAAATTTAAAAAAAAAAACCTCTGCCACACGAAGCTCCGAGTCATGTGCTGAGCACAAAAACAAATGACCAGTTTGATTTCTAGGACAGCTCAGGCAGAATTTGTACCACTAGGCTGTCAAGTTTTAAGTATCTAATTTTCTGATGTAAAAGTTGCAGTATGATTAAACAAAACTGGGAGAAGTTCACATTACAAGGTTCAAAAGCAGGATTTACTATAATTACAATTACATAAAATTATAAAGAAAAAAGGAGAAGTACACCAAAATACAGTGGTAGGATTTATGAGCTCCTTCCCCGCCCCCCCCCCCTTAATACCCTTGGGTTATTTCACAGTTCTGAGGGAAAAAAACAAACAAACCTTGTACATGTCATTTAATTGCTATGTTTTTTCTTTCCTTAGCTGTTTACATGGCTTTCTTTCTGCCTCTGTCTAGTAGCGGAAAACTTTACTCTTTGTTGCGTAAATGTATATGGCAGGGACATTTGAGTGGCGCTTACTATATGCAGAGATTATGGGAGGAAGACTATATAAAGAGTCCAAAGTGTGTCATATAAATTTAAAAGGAAAAAGAAGTTGTGTCCCCAAATAGTCCAACTTAACTGTTATCTGCGTGATTATCACTTCATTGTAGACAAGTCGCTGACTTGTGTGTCTTCCATAGTCATCTGCCCACATAGCCACCTGGAATTAATTGGTATTCAGATGGTGTAATGGCGTGTCTTTTCTCATAGTAGGTCACACCACTTCCTGTTGCTGAGCTGGGAGCTATTGACTCACTTCCAAGTGCCTTGGAAATAACTCCGGTGTTAATATATACCTTGCTCCAAAGGTTGTTTAAACTTCTCTTCAGAAAGAGAAAATCTTTTGTTGGAGTATATAAGTGGTATTTGTTATGTTCAAAATGGGAACTATTTTTCTCCTTTCAAAGATGACACAGACAAGTCATGTGAAGCCTAGTACATTAAAACCCTTGGTAAAGGCCAAACCAGAATATTTTTAAGGTTTGCCCTTGATCACGATGTTCTTAGGACCCAGGTTCCTGATATTTTTATCTAAAATGGTTAAAAAGTTTTGCAGCGTTAAGAAATTTCGTTTTTGGACCTTTAGTTGCATTGTTCCTTTTTAAAAAGAATTTGTTTTATTTTATGTTTTAAAGATTTTATTTGTGAGCGAGCGAGCATGTGGGGGGGGGCACAGGGAGAGGGAGGGAGAATCTCAAGCAGAGTCCCCACTGAATGCAGAGCTCACGACCCTGAGATCATGACCTGAACTGAAACCAAGAGTCAGACGTTTAGTTCAACCCACTGCGCCACCTAGGTGCCCCAATAATTTATTTTTAAGTACTCTCTACACCCAAGGTGGGACTCAAACTCACAACCTGGAGGTCCGAGAGTCATGTGTTCCAGGGACAGAGCCAGCCAGGCACCCCTGTTGCATTGTTCTAATCCTGTTAGTGGTCCATCTCTACGTCTCCCCCAGGATTACATAACCATTGTCCTAACCACCTAATTACGTATCCAACCTGCTTGCTCTGTTAGCTGCAGAATATCCTGGCTGTCAGACCCTAGCACGGTGCTCCTGGCCAGTGAGTAGCCCTGGGGTGTGTGTCCCTCTGTCCCCTTCGGCTCCCACCCATAGAAGGCTTGCCAAATGTCAGTTGTTTGTTTCCAAATCTGGTTATTCCAGTTAGACTTATTATTGCAATTACAGTTAAATACTATGTAAACCTTTGGACAAGTGTGGAAAGAGAGTTGGTTTCTTTTTCTTTTTTTTTTTTTTTGAGAGTTGGTTTCTATGAAAACTTAAGTTGACTGTTTTGGGAACACTTGATAAAAGTTGAATTACCAAAAAAAAAAAAAAAAAAAAAACCAGGCCGTTAAATTAGACGTGGGCCCCGCCATTTAAAAAACTCGGGGTAAATTTTAAGGATTGCGTACATGCATTGTTTAGCAAGTGATTCCCTTTTAAGAACCAAACTTCATTTATGCCCAACTTCCTTCCCAACAAACACACCAAAAAAAGCATAGCGTGGAACACTGAAGAATTCTTAACAAATCTGTTACTAAAAGTACATTTAGGTGTTTAAGTTAGAATGTCAAAATCTTTATGGATTTTAAGGTTTCCCGCCTGACAGACTTTATAGGAGCTAACCAGCTTCTGGCCCCTATCTCCTCTGATTAGAACGCTTCCATTGTATTTAGCCCTAATCCCCAGGTATTAGAGCAGACTCCCCATCTAGTTCATGCCAGGTGCACAAGGTGACTTACAGTGGTCCTGCCGAGCTAACTTGAATTACTTGTAGAATTAAAAACACAGTTGTGTCAGTCACTGGATGGCAGGGGACAGAAAGATTTGTGATTTTACACCTAATTTATATGGAGTTCAGAAGCTTGTATTTTGTAATCCAGCAACCTTAATTATTGGGTCTCACTTAGATACTGCTGACGGTTCGTTCCCTTTCAAATCCTTAAACCTACCTGTTAATGGAAAGGAGACCAATTGAATCTCAGTTTCTTAGTTTGAATCAATTTCTCTTTTGTTTCTTTCGATCTCTAGGAGGTAACCTCTGATACCTGCCTCCCCTTCCTGGCCCCCCCCAGGTCTCAGGTACTTCTCCAGCTGGCCTCCAGTCTCCCTTTTTCTGGTTCCTTTTGTGCCCCTAAAGCCTTTTCCCTGCCTGCCTCATGATCACAGGCTTCCTTCGTTCCAGGAGGTGGGAGCTCTGATGACTTTGGTATTGCTGTTAATTTGTCTGCTTTTTTGTAGACCATCTGAGTGAGGTTTTTCTTACCCTTTTAATTTTCTTGGGACTTTGGTTAACACTATACCTTCTGCCAGCCTCACGCCTTTTATTTATTTTAAAAAATTTTTAAAAAGAATTTATTAGAACGCAGTGCCTGTAAGAGGGAGGGGGAGGGCAGAGGCAGAGGGAGAAGCAGGCTCCCCGCTGAACAGGGAGCCCACTGCGGGGCTCGATCCCAGGACGCTGGGATTGTGACCTGAGCCGAAGGCAGACACCCAGGTGCCCCAGCCTCACACTTTTTAATAAGGGAGTTTTCATTCATTGCCGATTCAGGATACAGTCACTAAAAGCGGAGCTGAACCTTGTAGGAAGTGGCAGGGAGAGCTGGATACCCCTTGGCTCCTGGTCAGGGAAACCTGCCTGCTTCTGGGACTTGCTGTTCCTGCCTCTGCTTGCACGTGGCTTGTGACTCTAGTTCTCTGAGGACGTCTGGGATCAGAAAGGGTCTGTGTTGTAGGGACGTAGATCCTGTCCCACCGGTGAGGGCTAGGTCCCACCCGAGCAAGCAGCTGGGACGACACATCCTGGGCCTCTCGGGTGTGTGTCTGGGTTTCTTTCCACTTCCACACTGTTTTTGCAACAGATTTTGCTCATCTTGTGAGAACGCTGCCCATCTCTCCTGGGGTTCTCTTTGAAGTTTGAAGAAATGTGCCAGAAGAGCTTGGATTGTAGAAAACCCCGTAGATGGGCCACACAACACCCACTCCTCCTGAAAGCATCCTGAAGAGAAGGCCCAGTCAGTTCGGAAATCACCGCCCACATTGGTTTCCATAGTGCATTCACACCAGAAAAAAAGAGGCTGTCGAGTCCATTTTACAGAAGAGAAAACCAAGGCAGAGAGACACTGGCCAGAGAGTTAAAGGCTACATATCTTTTCCCCAGTTTTTCGTGGTCTTTAGAAGTAAGATGATCACTGTAGCCCCGAAAAGGGGGAGAAAAGGCCATAACCGGGGCTCTGGGCAGGCTCCGGAGAGGTTTTTTTGCTTAAGAAGGTTGGGGAAGTTAAGGCAGTCTGTCAGCCTCCTGGACCAGAAGGAGTGTGTCCGTCTCAAGTGCATGTTTGTGTTTGTTGTTTTTTTAAACACCAGTTGGTGGAGCTACCCCCTTATCCCCAGCTGGCTGTCTCCTTGACTTCTCATTGGAAAAAGAGCCGAGATCCCAGGACCCCTTGGGACTGGCTGGTTTGTGCTCTGTGTTTTTGTAAGTGTCCCCCCCCACCCCCCTCGGTGGTACCTGAGGCCCTGCTGGGCGCATTAGCTCTCCAGGCTTCCAAGGAAGGAGAACCTGCTTTCTCGTTGCAGGGGCTGTGACAGATCGGCTGGATAATCTTTTTTTTTTGCTCTTGTATTGTCGCCCCTGACTTTGCTGCTTAGGGGACTGTGGGGCGCTGGGGAAATCATTTGCCCTCAGTCCTCACCAGGGTCGGGGCCATGCGGTAAAACAAAGGCTGCCCAGATATGTTAATGAAGCAGCATGAGTAATGGGAACGTTATACATAATTACTCACATAGTCATAGGATGTATGAGGAGGTTAGAAAGGGGAACCCTACTGGTTGAAGTTCTGGAGAGCTGTTTTTGAGGGCTGGTGCTGCTTGAGAGGCCTAAATTGGATTTTAAGTTCTAATTTTGTAAGTCTGTCAAGCTCCACCACCCATGAAGAGGAAGGCCAGTGTGCATTGAAATGTCATCACCAGCAGTGTTTAGTTACCAGGAATCCTAGAAGGTTAACAGAATAGCCAGTTTTTGCCCCTTCATCCTACCAATGCAGCTCTTCCCTCATACACCTGTTTTGTCCAGTAGAAGCAGGAGTTTTTTCCCAGCACTCTTATTGGGGGGGGGCGGGCAGCGAGAGGGTTGTGTGTGTGGGTCTGTTTTCCATCAGGAGACCCTCTGGTTTGCTGTGAATGAGTGCTCCAGGAGAGTGTGGGAGACCTTTTGGTGCCCTGTTTTATTGCTCTTTTTTAAAAATCCGGGAGGTTCTTGCCCTATTATTTCCTAAGCACAATTTTGGTTAGGGCTTGATCTGCAACGGTTATCTCTTGGTTCTCATTTCTACCAGCTGTTAAAATGTTTGGTGGCTCTGGGGGCCGAAACAGGTGCCAGGAGGAAATGAGCAGCGATTAGGACTTGAGCATGTGTTTCTTGCATTTATTCCTTCCATAGGTTTGCAGAAAGAGGGCTACTGAATGGGTGCTCATTCTGTGAGGCAGCCGTCAGGTATAGACATGATTAAAACCTGGAGTGTTTTGTGCTTTGCGTATGTGCCTTTCCGCTAGTACGTGGGCTTCAGTAACATATTCCCCAGATTTCATTCACAGGCTCGTCGTGAATATATAGGGCACGTCTGTGGTAGTGGATAGGATCGGAAATGAGAGCTGAGTTCAAGGTTGGGTCCTGCGTTACACGGGCCGCGTGACCCGTGGGCAGGCCACGGAACCTCGCGGAGCTGCTTCCTCATCTGGAAAACTGGTTCCATGCATCTCCCGGGCTGGTTACTGGGAGAGCCAGTGAGATTTTTGATGTGAAAGCATTTTGTAAATTGCATACGCCCGCACAAATGGTCAGGGTATCATTACTCAGTTGGAAATCACCAACCTGGAGACATCGGGCCTGCCAGCAGCCTTCCTAGCTGACTCAGAAATAAATGAGTCAAATGAGTTCTCTACTTTGCTTCTTAAACCAAATGAGTAGCTTTAGAAGAAGTCCGTTTTGATGTCCTCTCTTCCCAGCCCCACTCCCTCTGTTTGTTGAAGCTCTCTGTATCATCTGGCACTTGACTTCCAAGCCCGTCAGGGTGGTGAACCAGAGGCAGCTTTGACAGTTGAGATGAGAGTGGCCCTGAATCTCTGCACAAAGATGTTCCGCCCAAGGTGTTTAAACCGGATCTTGGAGCAATAATCCTTGAAATTGAAAATCCGATCATAATCCTTCATTGGCTCCCTGTGGCTTTCAGGATAAATCTAAACCAAGTGTGTCCTCAGCACATCACGAGAAGCCCTTTTTGCTCTACCCTGGGCCTATCCTGGCACCTGTTTCAGTTTAGCAGAGCTCACTCAGCCCCTTGGTCTTTGCACGTCCTGGTTCCTCGAGTGGGTTGCCCGAAGGAGCCCACCCGGCCCTTCTGAGGCCTTGCGGGACAGCCTGCCACCCCTGTCCTCTAGTCAGGCAGGGCTAAGCCCCTTCTTTCTGTCGCCCTGACTCCTTAAACCTACCTCTGGGCACTGGAATCCGTGGTTGCCTGTCTCTGATCCTATTAACCTGCCCAGAGGAGGGGCTGAATTTAACGTCAGTACGCAGCTGAGGAAATAATGGTTGAGGTGAAGCTTTTGGAGTATGTCAGATAGTGTCTAGTTGTGGGAGGGAATTGGTATGGCTCTAGGGGAGAAAGATGAACGTAGCTAGCAGAAATCTCTTAGCTGAGAAAACAGAGGTGTCTGGGGCCGTTGAGCGACTTGCCTGAGATCGCACATTTCGTCAGTGACACAGCAGGGGCATGAAATCCAGGCCCAGATACAGCAGCAGGCTTTCTGTCGCTACTGTTCTTGAGACACGGTTTTCTGAATCCTGCCTCCTTCCAGGGGGATTCTCAGTTATCCATGGTAACTGCAGTCACTGAGTCGTTTCCATGGGAAAACAAAATCCACAGGTAAGCCCCATACCTCCACTGCCGGTAGGACCAGTCCCGTTTTGAAGATGACTTTTTTGCTTCATAGGAAACCCTTCCGTTCGGAGGACTGCAAATGATACGAACCATTGCAATCGCATACTGGGCATTCCTGCACTTGTGGGGAGATACATAAATACACACACACACACACAGTTTGACGTGTGTGGGTGCATGCTCCTGGTTGATGTTCTGTTACGTGCTTTTTGCATTTATATCTTATCTCGATAATCAGAATACAACACTGCAGCGTTATTTTTAAATGGCTGCAGGGCACTTGGTTGATCGCTACCGCAGTTTACTCTACCTGCCTGTTCTTGATGGCCTTTTCAGTTTGGGGCCTGTTGTGCAAAATGATGTGCCCAGTAGGCCTTTATCTGTATCTTTTCACTTAACTCCCAGATTCCTCAAAGTGGAATTACTGGCTCAGAAGTGCCCATGTTTTGGTTTTGGCTTTCTGTTTTTTGTTTTAGTAGGCTGCACGCCCAGCGTGGAGCCCAGTGCAGGGCTTGAACTCACGACTCAGATCAAAACCTGAGCTGCCATCAAGAGTCGGGCGCTGAACCCACTGAGCCACCAGGGCGCCCCAGAAGTGCCCGCTGTTTACAGTGAGAGCCCCGGTACCCCACTGTTTTCTCAGAGATAGGCTGTACTCATTGACAGTCCTATGAGCAGTGCATAAGAGGCCGGCAGGTTTGTTGGTTTGTTGGCTTTTAAAAACCAATACAGGCCCTTGTAACGAGTAGTCAAGATGTCCGTTGGGTTATATTTAAGTTTCTATTTTCTTTCTTTTTTTTTTTTTTAAGATTTTTAAAATTTATTTATTTGAGACAGAGAGAATGAGAGAGAGAGAGCACATGAGAGGGGGGAGGGTCAGAGGCAGAAGCAGGCTCCCTGCCGAGCAGGGAGCCCGATGCGGGACTCGATCCCGGGACTCCAGGATCAGGACCTGAGCCGAAGGCAGTCGCTTAACCAACTGAGCCACCCAGGCGCCTTAAGTTTCTATTTTCTTTCCTTGTCCTCTCTCAGGGCTTTCCAACCGAACGAGATAAGATAGGTGAAATCACTTTGTAAAGCAAAATTGCTCTAAGAACACATTGCGGTATTAGAACGACTGTGGTCGTGAAGGGTGAACAGAGTATGTGTACTGGTACAATTACATATTTCCTGCTTATGAAATGCTTTCTTGTGAGGCTTGACATGTGTTAAGATGACCTGGAATCTTAATTGTTTTCACGTGTAATTTCAGCCTTGTTTGTGAGGTGGGCTTTGCATGGTTACAAAGGCCCCATTGGGCCCTGGCTTGGCAGACCATTCAGTTACATACAGCTGATATATTCTGGTTGCTTGCCATGCTCTGGCACCAGGTTAGGTGTTAAGAAAAAGGTTATCGTCCTTGTTCTCAGAAAATTTATAGTTTAGTTGACCGCAGGGCTGCAGAATACTGGGAAAAGAGCAGGTAGCCTTGGATAGGTGATTTGACCTGAGTCTCTGTTTCTTCATCTATAAAATGGGGAGAATTACACCTTTAATCTCAAGGACATTTTGGAGGAGGCAGTGGGAAGCACCATGGGAAGTGCTTTATAAACTGGTATCTAGATTGTATTATTCTTCTAACCCCACAGGTCTTCTTGGCTGACATTCTTTGGCCCCAAGGTTGAAGAGGGAACATAGTGTTTCTGGGTTATCTTCTTTGCTGATTATAGCATGTTCTGTCGTCTGAAGAAAAAGAGGGTAGAAATGAAAATAAAGGGCGCCTGGGTGGCTCAGTCCGTTAAGTGTTTGACGCTTGGTTTTGGCTCAGGTCGTGATCTCAGGGTCCTGGGATCCAGCCCCGTGTGGGGCTCTGCACTGAGCAGGGAGTCTGCTTTGGATTCTCTCTCTCTCCCTCTGCCCCCCCTCCCCCCAGTGTGTGCTCTCTTTCTCTCTCTCAAGTAAATTAAAAAAAAAAAATGAAAATCGTGCAGGTGCTCAGCACTTTCCTTCTCGCCAAGACTTGCTTTTTCTTCCTAACTTAAGGGGAAAAATGCAGCCTGCTCTCTACACTGGACACGCTTTGTTCAGATGCTGGATTCCCCACCCCTCCACCCTGGCATATGAGGTCGAGGTGGTATCACAGTGCTGCTAAGAAAGAAGCATTACTTTTTGGTGTTTTAAAAGAGTAGTTTTGGATAAACCCCTTTTCCTTCCTTTTTAATTCTGTAGTCAAGATGTCCCTTTAGAGATGTGGTAGAACTTGAACGTTTATTGGTTTTACCCAAATTGCCCCCTTTTCCATTCTCGGGCCGCCCAGAGCATGAAAGCTCCGTGTGTTCTATTTTCAGCTTGTAATAATGTCTTGATGTTGGAGGATGAAAGAGCCAACAGGAATGGAAGGCATTGCATAAGGAGCCATGGCCTGGAGTCCCAGTTAAATTGGTAGCACATGGTTTTCACATGCCTCGAAGGGCTTTGGTCGCGTTGCCTTGCTGGAGCTGTGTCGGCCACCACACCACAAAACTTGGTCCCTGACACTTGCCACGTGACTCCTTTTCATATGGACGATTCTGAGTGGCAAAGGCCAGCTGTCTTTGAAGCCAAATGAACAGTGGACTTGGTTTCTTTCTTTTTTTTTTTTTTTAAAGATTTTATTTATTTATTTGACAGAGAGAGGGACAGCGAGAGAGGGAACACAAGCGGGGAGTGGGAGAGGGAGAAGCAGGCTTCCCGCTGAGTAGGGAGCCCGATACGGGGCTCGATCCCAGGATCCCGGGACCATGACCTGAGCCGAAGGCAGACCCTTAACGACTGAGCCACTCAGGAGCCCCTGGACTTGGTTTCTTAACAGTGTGGAAAACCTGAAATGTTGGGTGGGGCCCTCTATAGAGCCATTCCTGTGCGTTTATTTAGGAACGGGGTTGGAGGGGCTTGGTGTGGGGGCCAAGGAAACCGTCTTCTTGAGCCTGATGAGTTTAGCCTGGTTTTGACATTCAGTTCTACCAGCCCTGTAGCCTTTTTACTTGGACTCCTCGTTGGTTGCTCTTTTTTGAGGCATGTTTATTTTATGTATTGACTTATAGATACCGCACCCTCATTCCAAAAAGGATTTAAGGCCACAATGAGCAGTCCTCCTGGGAGCAAGTAATTTTTGCTTTGATCTGACAAAAGTTGACTTTCTGACTGGGAAAAGTGACAGCCACATGAAAACACCGGCAGCGGGTCCTTGTCCTTCTCCACCCAGCGGTGTTAGGGCCGAGTAGCTTTTTGCTTTAGCTTTGGAAACTGGAGCTAAAACTTTTAATTAAAGGCGAGTTTTGTTAAGTAATATTGGTATTGACACCCTAACAGAACTCTTAATCTGCAAGAATTTTAAAGATGCATGAAAGTAATCCCCAGCACTGGTAACATCCTTGAGTGGCAGAGATCAGGTTTCTGTTTGAATGCCAGGATGGTTTATCACTTTTTTCCACAGTGCAGGGGGCCACGGAGGGTTCTGGATTTAATAATAAACTTCTTTGGGGGGGGAGTAGCGATTGGGATATGTTCGTGCATGATTCAGCATCCTGTGTCTTTAAAAATGTTTTCAAATACCCATTCTGTATCGTGATCATCAAAACTACTGCTAGGATTCCAAACCATTGTGGTTTAAACTTAGCTGGAATCTGAAAGGTGGCTGACAGAGTGAAAGGAAACCTCCTTTAAATAAGGAACACATTTGGCCTGCCTGATTGTTCCAGAGTCTGAGCTCTGGGCATATCTGAGCCACGGGCCAAGTCTCCTGGTTGAAGAGGTTGGGGAATACTTGTTTCAATTCACTGGCCCGTTCCCTCCGCCCCCCCCCCCCCCCCCAGCTCCGTCTAAACACCATCAATTAGTCCTGCAGAAACTCTTGCTGCAGATACGGACTTGCAAAGCTTCATGTTACAACCACGTTCTTGTCTAGATGAGAAACATACTCTTTTGTTTTTGTCCTTGTGATAAATCAGAACTCTAATGATGCTATTAAAACGGGTTCTCTTCTGGCCCTGGTAAGCTAGAAAGCCCTGGGAGGCAGGGAGTGCAGATCTGACTTTGGGGCATATCTGAAGCTCAGAAGCGGTCTTCTTTTCTCCGAATTCTGCTCCGTGCTCGCATTCAGTGATGTGATCCCTGCCTCAGCGCTGACCTGGCCAAATGTGAGCACGTATTTCTCCCCAACCCGCTTTTTCTCGCTTTCCTTCTTCCACGAGACTTGCTGAAGTTGTCATGTTACTTCTTTCCAGAATTTATTGGAGCGGTAGGCAAAGCCTCTTGGGAGTATAAATAATGATGATTATAAAGCACAGTCAGTTTACCAAGGAAGGCCATTATCTTTGACTTGCAAAAGCTGGCCCAACATTACTTGCTTACAGTTGTTTAATACAAATGAAGACCTCAGTCGTACCTGTTGTCAGAGGAGTCCTTTTACTCTCATTGTACACTGCCGTCATCTCGGTAAAGAACAGAACCACCTTGCCCCCAGGTATGAGTGCTTGTTCCTTGGGACAGACATGATATACGAGCCAGGGAAAGCCTTGGATGGTGGTTCATGGTTGCTTTTTCCCCCTCCCATCAACAGCAGATAATCCTCCCTTGCCGGTGTGGAAAGATTGCTAAAGCTGATAAGTAATATCTAATTTACTTCTGGACTCCCCTCCTCTCTGCTTCCTATCCAACTTACAAATCCAAAGATGGCTTTAAAAGTCATTGAAAGGGTTTGTCTGAATAGGCCCTGGCATTGAGTAAATGCATTTAAATGGTAGACTCCCATGCTCTTAATTAAAGTCCACAGCATAGCTCCGGGGGTGGGGGGCGTGGGGGCGGGGAATAGGAAGCCTAAAGTTGCAGGTTTTATTTTTTGGGGAGATGGAAGTTCCCCCTCGTTGCACTTTGAAGTTTAACTACGGTGTTTTATAGATACATATTCTTGGCACACATTGTTGTCCTTTGCTGCTGTATCTTTCGCAAAAGTGCCAGCCCATTTTAGCCTTTCTTTTTTTAAAACTCTCCTACATCTCCAACTTATTCCAGTTCGTTTGGCAGTTCAACTATTTTTCTTTCTTTTTTTTTTTTTTAAAGATTTTATTTATTTATTTGAGACAGAATGAGAGACAGAGAGCATGAGGGGGGGAGGGTCAGAGGGAGAAGCAGACTCCCTGCTGAGCAGGGAGCCTGATGCGGGACTCTATCCAGGGACTCCAGGATCATGACCTGAGCCGAAGGCAGTCGCTTAACCAACTGAGCCACCCAGGCGCCCTCAACTATTTTTCTTTTGGCGTTTCAGTGGTAGTTCAAGACGGAAGGCATTTTAAGCATCTCAGCCTTTTCCCTGAGTGATTTTGGATGTGAATGTGATTTCCCCCCCCTTAACAATTCAGTGGTTTTTTTAGTATGTTCAGAGTTGTGCAAGCATCACCATGATCAGTTTTAGAACGTTTTTGTCACCCCCCCAAAGGAAACTCCATACCCTTTGACAGTCACCCCACATTTCATCCCAATGTCTGTGGTTTCTGGCAGCCACGAATCCACTTTCTGTCTCTCTGGACATTTTGTATATACATGGAATCCTACACTATGTGGCTTTTTGTGACTGGTTTCTTTCACTTAGCATAACATTTTCAAGGTTCACGCATGTTGTTAGCATGGACCAGTACACAGCTCCTTTTTATGACCAGATAGTATTTCATCTTATGGGCATACCGCATTTTGTTCATCCATCCATCAGCTGATGGACATTCAGGTTGTTTTCCTCCTTTTGGCTCTTGTGAATAATGCTGCTATGCACATTTGTGTACAGGTGTTTGTGTGTGTGTGTGGGGGGGGGGTGATATTTGCATTTCTCTTGGAGTATCTCCAGTTAGGAAACCTGGCACATCAAACCCACTCATGACTAGATTTATTTACTCCTCTTGAGTTAACCTGCTAAGCGATTTCTCTCAGCTTGTGTCCCTGAGCCACTGTTTGTTCTGTTCAGCTGAGTGCTATGCTGGGTTCTCCCCCTCTGGGGCTCTGGCCTTGCCTTTGGGGACTGGGGGTTCTCCTTTTCCTCTCCGCCTGCCTGCCACGCCTCCCTGTGTTTGTAGGGGGGCCAAGAGTGGCCCTACTTCTCTGCCCTTTTGCAAACTGAACAGTGTTCACAGAAGTTTAAGCTAGAACCATGTGTATGCTCCATTTAGGCGTGAAAAAAAATGGTGGGACTTTGAATTTTGCTTTTTGTGGGTGCTCCGGTGTTTTTGGCTGTAGTGGTGGGTCTTTCAGATCCACATAGAGTTTTGGGAGGGGTAGAATAAAGACCCTGGCTCCTCTCTGGGGGCATGAAGAAGGACTAGAAGAACTGTTGCCCTGCCTTACCTTCAGTTTTGACTTTCTCGTGGTTACGTTAACGTTTTTTCGGCAAAACACCTTGGGGCATAGAACCACTGTCTACCTAGAAATTCTCCCCGATTTTCTTGGTCCTTCCAGGCCTGCTTTGCCTAAACAGAAAAGTGCTTCCGAGGCTCTTCATAATGAACTCCTTTAAGAAATGGGAGTCGTTTTAAGGAAGAGGGATGGTGCCATGTTTTCTTTTGATGTTTTTGATTTATACCAGATTTATTTTTCCCAAGTTGGTGTGAAATTATTGAGATGATCGTGGTCTCTTCTTTGAGTCAGGAACGTTTTGCTTCTTTTTAAGCATTCAGAGAAATTGTGAGGCAAGAGAAGAGAGGTGGAATGATTGGGGGCGGGGGGTCTGCAAAAGTCACGTGGCCCAAGGGTGTTCCAAAGGCTTTCGGGAGGTGCAGGGTAGAGTGCATGTCCTCACTGTCCCGAGGAGTATGGATGTCTGTGTGTTACCTCGAGGGTCCTGGTGAAAATTGGAAGCCAAAGACCAGTGTGTCTGTTAGCATTTGGAATCTTATTTATTACATGGTGCTTAAGTTTGGAGTCAGAAACATTTCTGACTCATGATGTTAATCATGTTTTTTCACACTGGTTTTTCTGGTACAGCTCTCTGTCCAAGTCATTGTTTTGGCTTACCCAATGGGGAGCCCCAACAGACGGCTACATTTGGCATTTTTCTCTGTAGTGGCCAAACAACCAAGAATTGGCAAGGTTAGATACCGACCTCAGTTTAGAAGGTAGGCGTGAGCGAGCGAGTGTGTGTGTGTGTGTGTGTGTATGAATATCTAAGAAGGAGCTACTTTTATGATCTTGGCATTGTTTAACTGGAAATCTGTGTCCTGTTCTGCCCAGCTGCCTTTGCGTGGTGTACCTATAACCTATCCACATCCTTGTGCCATTTCAAAAGCAAGTGCCACATCCCTCCTCCTAAAATTGCTTATTAGAGCTAATTTTAAGGATTGAGTTAGAACTGCCCTCTAATGTAATGCAGAACATTTCCCGATAATGCCTAGGTTAACAATGATAGTCTTGCTGTATTGTGCAGAAAGGGCTTCTGTTCAGACCCAGCTG
Source organism: Mirounga angustirostris (assembly GCF_029215605.1). Classification (NCBI taxonomy): domain Eukaryota; kingdom Metazoa; phylum Chordata; class Mammalia; order Carnivora; family Phocidae; genus Mirounga; species Mirounga angustirostris. Next base: position 12,715,581 of record NW_026991716.1, on the reverse strand, counting down.
GGTTTCAGGCTTAATTCATTGCTCTGTGGTGGGATCACCACAGCTGCCGTGGGGCCTTTACAAATGCAAAAAGGCTGTCAGTGTTTGTTTCATCAGCTGCATAAGTGATGAGGCCAAGTTGAGGAATCCATTCCAGTGTTGCAGCGTGCAGGCCGCGCCATTATTGTTTACAGAATTAGTGTGTTGGAGCTTTAAAATAGTTGGCACGTCGACTGCCCTTTAGAAGCACAAGGCTAAGGAACAGGACCAGTTGGTTGTCCTTGTCATGTTGGCCGGATCCAGCCCAGCCCTTGTCTTGAACCGCCACGGCTCCAGTCTGTGCTGTGGGACTGACCTTCTTTTGGACAAGGTGGGGGACACTGAATTTCTTGACCCTCGAGATCCCCCCCACCCCAAGCTTAGGTTTGCATTCATTTGTTTTTAGTGCCTTATTTAGAGTGATTGTAATTGAATTTTAAAGGCTTCGTCAGCCTCCCAGCCCCAGATAGGTGTGCCCCAGATAGGTATGGGGTTGGCAGCTGGGACTTCAGATATCTGCAGTAACCTTCTAGATTCTGCTCTGTGGGATTTATTTTGCCAAGTGATAATGCTTCGGGGATTGCCCTCCTTTCTCCCCATAGAAAGAGAAGTTAAGGCTACTTCTTGGCTGCAGAAAGTCCCACTGGACAGGTCCCTGTCCAGCCAACTAGGGGGTGTTCCTCAGGGTCCCTCAGTGGATGCCACCCCCTTTCCACAGGGACCCGGTGTAGCCTTGGCTGCATGTTCAGTCCCTTTTGGGTCAGGCAAGCGTGTGTTTGGGAACTAAACATGCATACGTGATCTTTCACAGGCTAATGTGGCATTGACCCAGCTTCCCCTGATTTATTTCTAGCCCCCTTCTCAGCTCATGGGTCTTTCCAAAAGTCCTGCTTCGTGGAGGCTGGAGGGCGGCGGTGGCGGCCAGCCTATATAGGTTTTAAAAGCAGAGCCTGTCAGGTCTCTTCAGCCAACGGTGATGAATAATGGTGCTTCCTTCCTCCCAGCTGGAAATGTCCCAAAGTGCTCTCACATATTCATAAAAAGGATGGCACGAGGCTCTGGTTCTCCAAATTAAAGGTCAGTACTGCTCAGCTTTAGACCTCAACGCGCCGTCACATGGGCTCTTCTTAATTCCTTTATGTCTCCACGTTTTGCCCTACGAATCCTCTGGAGCGCAAGAGGACACGTGGGTCTGATGAATTCCCCTGTGGTGTATGTGCTGATTAAGCAGAGTTTGGGGGGGCTCTTTGTATGGCCTCCCCTTTTAAAGAGCTCTTTTGGGGGGCGAGGGTGGACAAGTATAATTTAACTCTTAACAGTGAACTTCAACGGAGAGCAAATACAAATACGAGTTCAGATTTTTAACTGTCTTAACGCCCTCTGGCTTGTCACCACGCACACGCACGCACACCCCAGAACGGTAACGGTGAAAAGGAAAGTGGCCCGCAGTGAGCTCGGCATCCCCTCCCCCGGGGGGGGGGGCGCGGGGGAGAGGCTCGTTTGTAGGGCCTCATAAGGAAGCAGCAGTGTGAGGGTCATTGTTCTCCGCCTAGGAGTGCTTGGCCGCACTTGCGGGGAACCATTACGGGCCCCGCCTGTTTCTCTCCTGGCTGGGGCGCTTGTGTGTGTGTGTGTGTGTGTGTGTGTGTTTCCAGCTTAGGGAACCTTTGATCAGAGCCCCTTCTGCTTTTAGGGCAGTCCTCCTGAGGCAACAGCGTGTTCTTGTTCTAGTTTGTTTTGAAAGTATGGCATTCTTCTTCGGGTTTTTAGCAGTTTTGTTGAATATCTATCCACGTGATGGTGTGTGTTGTATGTGTGCGTGCATGTATGTGTGTGTGTGTTTGTGTTTATTAATTCAAATGAATGTCGTCATCTCGTGACCCCGAGGGACCTCCTAGAAAAGTCACTGCTCTAAGTCAGGGTGTTGGTGGGCCCCTGAATACCCTCCCCGCCACTTACTAGCTGAGCGCCCCCAGAAAATCACCGGGCCTCAGCTTCAAGACAGCCTCCGTGTTCTCCACTGTAAAACGGGGTGCACGTGCCTCCCTGAGTGAAAGGCTGGTGTTTTAGTGTGTGCGCCCCCCACGTGGCAGGGTCCCCTTCCACGTGCACACCCGTGTGGCTCCCACAGGGCTTGGACTGTGCAGCCTGCTGCGTGGCCAACTATGAGAGAGAGGGTGAGCTCACCGCTCGGCACATTAAAAAATGTGTCCGCAGAGAGCCTGAGCTTCCTGGAGTGTCATTCTCCTGACCTCAGTGTCCTCCGCCCATCCAAAAAAATAAAAAATCTCAGGCTAGCAGGTCGCTAGCACCCAACGTAGGGCTGAGAGCCTTAACTTTTCCCGCACAGCTGGGGCTCAGAGATGGGCTCGAGGGAAGCGAAAGGTCTGGGGATGCCAGTAGCCGGGACAGGAGCGCTCAAATCCTAACCGGCTGTGCTCCGTTGCTCCCTGCAGGGGTGAAATAGTCCCCGCGGAACGCCAGGCTTAGCGTCGGGGTTCCCAGTGAAATGTCAGTCTCAGCATGCCCTGGGAATGGACTGTGCCTGGTGCTCGTATTTCCGGTTGACCCGTTTCAGCCCATGCTGTTGGAACTGCGGGAGGATGGTTCATTGGCTCTTCTGCCTTGGGGGTCGGGTGTGATGGAGGAACAGGATTCCACCTTGGTTTCATCACAGAAGCCAAGAGGGCCTACTTCAGAGAGGGCCTACTGGTCGATCACCTGACAGCCCTTTGTCACTGTATGTTCTTCTCGATGGGCTGGGGGGGTTACTGGGCAGTGTGCATGCTGATCCTCAGAGGGCTCTGTATTTTACCTACATTCCCGAGGGTGGTGTTGTGTTACTTGGGGGCCATTCGTCTGAGGGTTCAGCACAAGGCAAGTTGGGTCCCTGGAATGCACATTGACGTACACTCCCAGGACGCTGCTGGGTCAGAACCTCTAAGGTCTTCACCCATGAGTTCGGAGGGGAGATGAGTCGTTGGTACTCTCTGGCCGCAGTGGGCGTGCATGAAGCATGGACCGCTCCCCACTCCGTGGAGGACGGGAGTGAAACCTTTGCTCCTAACTGCCCATCTGCTCCCTGGAAATCGTGGTAAGAGGTGGCGGGCCTCCACTTTGTTCTTGCTGTGGAAGGCCCGGATACCCATCGCTTGATGCAGAAATTTAAAGCCAAACCTCTGAACCCAAGCAGACGGCCTCTTTGACCCGAATTAGCTTCCCCCTAAGGGCAGAGCTAGATTTTCCGATGTTAAGCGCGCTCACAACACAACTGAGAAGCTCATCTTTGAGCTCTTAGTGTTGACAGGGGTTATCTTGCTGCTCCTAACAGGATAGAAACTCAACTAAAAAGTTCATTTGCCCAGACGATTGTCATTTCCTTCTTAGGAGTGTGGCTTTAGTCCGGGACTTGATCTAGTTCCGAGGGCAACGATTCCCCCCCCCCCCCCCCCCCCCCGTTAAGCTGCTTTCCATTATCCGGTTGTGGCAGAATGGACTGTTGTTTTGGGGGTGGGGGGGTGGGGGAAGGCCTGGGGAGCTGGGGGTGAGAGAAAGGAGCTGCTAAGACGCGGTTCTGCCTTATATCCGAGAGGACGGTGGCTTTAGAATGGGGGTAAAATGGGAGGGAGCTAGGGTCGCTGAAGCATGACCGGCCTCCAGAGGCCCCGGGACTTCACAACAACAACAAAAAAGGGAGCTTTTGGCAGAATCTTTCACATGCACAAGTCTTCCTCCCCTGCATCCATTCTCCCCCTGCTGTTTCGTAAATCTCCTGGTTGGCAATTTTTAACACGGGAGCCTCCTTCCTGTGTCTCTCTTGGCAGAATGCTCACATGCAGCTGCAGAGAATCCCCTCCTCCTCTTCACAGCATCTCTCATTTAAAAGCATTAGTGGGGCCACCAAACAAAATAAAAACTTGAGGGTTGTTCAGAAGTGCAAGCCAAGTTTAATTAAAACTCCAGGAAGTTGGGGGCTATAACTCTTTGTTAAATCTCTTAAAGTCAGGCGCGCGCCAGGGGCAGGCAAGGTGGAAAATGCCAGGGAGGCTGTTCCCAGCGGCTGTTCCCAGGGAAGGCTGTCTGGTTGGTGCTCGGGGAACACTTGTGCCATACCCAGCCGTCACCTCGACGTGGCCTGCAAATGGTTGCCGCTTTGTTAGGTGGTTGCCTCCTTGGAGGAGGAGGAGGAGGAGGAAGAGGAGGAAGAAAAGCCTAGAATAGCTTTCTGTCTCCTCCCATCCTAGTCTGCAAGCCCCATACCCAGTGCGCTGCCCCCCCCCCGCCGCCCAAGTCCCTGACCAAGCCACTGGGCTGTGACACGTCTTCAATAAAACGTGACGTTTCTGACTTGACAACAACTGTCTTCTAACATTGGGTTTTTGTTATTTTTAAAAATTTTTTATCAAAACAATTTTTTTAATTAGTATTTTTAAAGTAAGCCCTGTGCCTGACGTGGGGCTTGAACGCACGACCTGGGGATCAAAGAGTCGCGTGCTCCACCCACTGAGCCAGCCAGGCGCCCCTAACATTGGCCTTTTCATCTTTTCGTACACTTTGAGGTCCATCTGAGCATTTTGGGTGATGGGCTGGTTCCTTGGTCTTGGAGATCGTTTTACACATGTTCACAAACCACTACATTTGCTCTCTTGGAGAACACTCTCTGTTATTATTCAGGCAGCATTTATGGCCATCTGAAGTGCTCTCACTGACGATGTAGACCACAGCCCAGTCAGGATCCAGAAGCAAATTTCGGTCTAGCCAGACTTGGACTGTCCCCAGGAAGGACGCTTAGAATTTTTCTCACAGATCGAGAAGATAGGTAAATTTAATATTTGGTGACATGGCCTTAAATTGAGTTTTGCCAGGAGGTGGTTCAGCTTCATCTCAGCTTTGAAATTGCTTTCCTGAGGAGTTACGTGGAAATTGTGTGTGTGTCGTTTGTGTTTTTACACACAGTTTTTATGTAGGGAACATGGCCTTTCCTTATTGCTTCTATAGGACCTAGCACTTCTTTTCTTCAGACAGAGTGGTTTACTTAGGATCATTCCTGGGTATTTGTGTATTTGACCCTAACCATTTGTTGGAGGTAGTCTGACAGTCTCCTCTCATCTCATAGGTATGGAATTGAGATTTTTAAGAAGCTTAATGGTTTCGAGTCCCAGACCCTCAGCTCTCTGGTGACTGGGCTCTAGGTGACTGGGTTAGGTTTTTGCTCTACCTTCAAAAAGCCGTGGGACCCTATGTACAGTTAAGTCTCCTTCATTGCAAAGTCAGAGGCTATGATTGGAACAGTTTCCCTCTGGAATGCCGTAATTTTTGTCTTCTAGACATTTGCAGCTCAACTTCCCTTCACTTTATTCAGTTTTATTTCCACAAATATATATTATCTACTTGGTATGATTTGTCCAATGACGTATTTTTACTCTGGTGGTGTGGAAGGACCTGGGAAGGACATTCAGGATTGAGACCAGATGAGTTCCCACTGGCCTGAAATCCTCCCAAGCCTCATCACACAAGGGTCTTGTTAAAAGGGAGCTTCTCATTCAGCAGGTCTGCCTTTCTGACAGGCTCTCAGGAGATGGTCCTGCCTCTCACAGCAAGGGGTTAGGAGTAGCCTTGGGGAGTTTGTGCGGTGGTTCTCCCTTCTCCTAGCTCAGCTCTGCTCTGTTCCAGTCATAGCAGCTTCTTACTCATTGGGGAGTTCTCCTAAGATCTCCGCTACCAAAAAAAGTTTGAAAACTATCATTTTAGGGGATCCCGCTTTCTAAACCAGCAGGAATGGAAGACCATGTTGGTCATTCTCCCTGAGTTGAAAGCTGTTTAAAAGCACTGGTGGGATTGTAAACCCTAATAAACATTGCTTGAAAAAAGCCATTTTTTGGCCCCGTGTCCTATATGCTCTGCTTTCTGAGGACCATTCTTCAGTTTTTTTTCTGGAAGGAAGCCTGGTGTTGTTTCCTTGCAGACAACTAGTTATAATGCGCTGTCTGTATAGTGTTACGCATTTCCCAAAACTCTGTCATGTCTCATTTGGTAAACACAGAGCAGTCTCAGGGATTTCTGTGTGGAGCCCTTGCTGTTTTGCTGGTTTCTATCCAGAACTCATCTTTTTTTTAAAGATTTTATTTATTTATTCGAGAGAAAGAGAGAGCAAGGGAGAGAGGGAACACAAGCGGGGGGAGTGGGAGAGCGAGGAGCAGGCTTCCCGCAGAGCAGGGAGCCCGATGCGGGGCTCGATCCCAGGACTCTGGGATCATGACCTGAGCCCAAGGCAGATGCTTAACGACTGAGCCACCCAGGCGCCCCTCTCCAGAACTCATCTTGAAAGCTTTTATGTCATTTAAAAGAAGAAAAGTTCTCTATTGGATAATAGCTACCATCAAGGGAATGCATACCTACATAAACGTACAGTATTTTACCTATTCTAGTGGAAGTAGCCGCTTTCCCCAGCTTGTAGTTGAGGAAACAAGGCTGGGAAGAGGGGCCCAGGGTTGGGCTCCCCTTCCCTCCTCCCAGGTGAGGTTTGAATCCTGGTGCCTGGAGGTCACGCAGCCAGAGCCCTGGGTTTCAATTCTGACTCTGGTCATTTACTTAATCTCCTAACTCCCTCAGGGAAACTGAGACACAGATGATTGGGAAAATGGGGGTCCTAAGTATAGCATTCATGTCATTTAATTTGGAATGTCTGCCAACTTCCTGTACATTTTATTTATTTATTTATTTATTTATTTATTTATTTTTTAAAAGATTTTATTCATTTATCTGAGACAGAGAGAATGAGAGAGACAAAGAGCACATGAGAGGGGGGAGGGTCAGAGGGAGAAGCAGGCTCCCCGCCGAGCAGGGAGGCCGATGCGGGACTCGATCCCGGGACTCCAGGATCATGACCTGAGCCGAAGGCAGTTGCTTAACCAACTGAGCCACCCAGGCGCCCTGTACATTTTATTTTTATTGCTACAATTTTATTATTACTGCCATACTGTCACTGAATTTATAAACCTAATTCCCCCTCCCAAGGCCCCTCCCCCCAAGCCCCCAAGAAATTTTTAAAAACACATTGTCCCTAGTGTTGAAAGCAGGATCTTAATAGGTTGTCCTCTCAGATTAAAAGGTACGATGTTAAGAGATTATATATTGTCCACATTACAAAATAAAACCCGGTAAGTGGCTATTTATGGAGAAGGAAACTGGGAGATTCAGAAGTGGTGCCTACCAGATTTTTGCGGGTCTTCATATTTTACTCACTTCATTTTCTGGTGTGTGGGGGAAATTCCTTCTGCCTGGCAACACTGCAGCTTCCTCAGATTAAGAGCGACTGCCTGTCCTGGGCTCCCCCACACTCATGTGCCCTGCCACTTTGAGACTATTTTTAAAAATATTTTTCATTTGCTAACAATACTGAATACACATAGTGGGTTTTCTGTAAACACGGCGAATAGCCAAATGATTAAAGATTCATAAATGGGATGTGCATTTATAAAGTCCTTCTACAGTCGTCCCCACCAGTGTCCCCTCTGGGACATGCTCTTATTTATAAAAGTGAGGAAGTGATCTTCAAGTGATGATGTTTTACAAAACTGTTTTTTTGGGGGCGCCGGGCTGGCTCAGTTGGTGGAGCGTGCAACTCTTGATCTTGGGCTTGTGAGTACGAGCCCCACTTTGGGTGTGGCGATTACTTAAAAATAAAATCTTCAGGGGCACCTGGGTGGCTTAGTAAGTGTCCGACTCTTGATTTCAGCTCAGGTTTTGATCCCGTGAGTTCAAGCCCCGTGTTGGGCTCCTCTATGCTGGGCGTGGAGTCTACTTTAAATAAATACATACATATATAATAAGTAAATGAAATCTTAAACCCACAACTGTTTTTAAGGCTGCTTTTTGGAAGCCTGATTTTTAGATATAATGTATATTAGTAGCACCCTGGATTTGAGTCCCCCAAAGATCAATTAATTTCATTCTTGTGGGGATACTCACTGAAGAACATGTTTTTTCTTTTTCAAGATTTTTTTTTTTTTTTTTTTTTTGACAGAGAGGGAGCAAGGAACACAAGCAGGGGGAGAGGGAGAGGGAGAAGCAGGCTTCCCGCAGAGCAGGGAGCCTGATGCGGGGCTCCATGTGGGGCTCGACCCCAGGACCCTGAGATCAAGACTGAGCCGAAGGCAGACGCTTACACTGAGCCACCCAGGTGCCCCGAACATGTTTTTTCTTTTTCTTTTTCTTTTTTTTGCCGTTCTGTATCTTTCAAAATATTTCTGTTTCTCTCGTCTTCGTTTTCTGTCTTTTAAAAAGTAGGTTTTTTGGACGTTAAGAAATATTTTACTTTGCATTTTGTGAGAATTTTGGGGATGTCCTTACTGTTTTTGCATGCTTTTTTAAAGAGGCTTGTGAAGAAACTGGTGCATTTTTGTCTGTTAACTAGAGAATTACATAATTCTGTTTTATTTTCATAGAAAAGCTAAAGGTTCCTATGTAGTATTACCTAATATTTTGTTCTGAAGAAACATGTTCTATTCATAAAACAGGAAGTGTGTGGGAAAAGGGCATTCAGCAGCATGTTGGGTTCTCAGATCCAAATTAATTTGCCTTCGTTCAGATAATTTAACACAGCCTAGTAACTGATGTTTCCAGAGCGGTTTATTATAGAGTAGCCCAGGAAGTAAGAGGGTGATTTTAAAACTTGAGTTTTTGTGTTTGAAGGGGTAATTTAGACCAGAGCCAACAATTCTGTTGGCTGACTTTTGATTCTGGATTTTTCTCTCAGTGTTGATCCTTGGCACCTTTAGAGGTTTTCACTCCCCCTTTGCTGTGCCCCCCGCCCCCCCCCGGCCATTCCCTCATTGCATCAGTGGGACCCTTAAAAAGCTATTGACAATGTAATGGTCTAAAGCTCCACCTGCAGTTAGAAGCCGGTCATCCTTCTGGAACGTTCTGTAGGAGGCTGGTACGAGGGTCTGGTCTGAAGTAGGTTTTGGTTAGGTAGGCCTTTAGTTTTGTGGTCTCTGGAGAGGCCACTGGACTGCAAAGAGATGCCTTCAGCCATCCCTGTTTGTGTAATAGGGTTAAAATGGGTTACCTGGGTCTCTGTGACCTGAGGTCACAAGCTCCGGGCCCAAGTTGCCACAGGAGGTGTGCAGGCAGCAGGGAAGAGACATTGGATCTCTCTTGCGAAGCATCTGGGCTCAGGATCCAAAACTGGAGAAGGAGAGGCACAGGGCAAGGGGCAGCAGAGAGGAGATTGCCCTTGGGGGCAGAGGCAAGACAAGGAGAAGCTGGGAAACGTTGTCCTCACCTAGAAAGAGGTTCTGTAGACAGGCCTTTGGATATTTGGCGTTTCCTTTCTTTTAAAAGGCCCTGTGCACAGCTGAATTGGAAAATTTCCTACACACACAGCTTCTTCATTAGATACTGATACCGGTTAATTCAGAATCGCTTGTAATTGGAAGCAGCTGCTATTTCCCAGCTGACGAGGTGTTTGAATCAGATGCTTTGAATTAGCTGGACTTGGATTATTCATATTTTAATTAAAGTCCATTTTGTCCCCCCCCCCCCCAGTCTCTTGCCTCTCCAATGACCAGGATTTTACAGTAATGCATTTGAAATTACATGAGCATCCCAGTAGAAAGGCATAATATAAGTTCAAGGACTTGGAGTTGATTACGGTCTTGTATCATTAAATAGCGAATTTAGCTGCATTGCCAATTCCCCGCTCTCACCCTCTGAACCTTGCTTCTGTCGTGGGGGAAGATTTCATTCCATTTAGAAAAGTTGAGACTTTTGTCCCCTTTCCTCCTCTTGGGACGCAGGCGTATTAGCCTAATTGCTTGTGTCACTGCTACCAGGGAAGGTGCTGCATGAAATGGGACAAGCAATTTTCTGGTACTTTTCGTCTAATGGGGTTTGCAAATTAAGCCATGAATAGCGGGGCTTTGGGGGTAGTGGGGAAATTTTCTTAGAAGAAAAGAAAGTTAGCAAGTGCAAGGGTGAGGCTGTTTAGTGCTTCTGTATAGATAGATACAGAATGTTCCACAAGCAGCTTGCAGGGAAAACCCGACTATCTTAGTTTTCAGGGCGAAGAAAAAAAGAGGGAGATTGCCTTGGGTTGCTCTCTCCGTGATACAAATGAGGAAAAGAGGCAAAGCTGGGGGGGGGGAAGGAGATAAATGGATGTTTCCTCCTTTCCTTTCCCTGTTGAAGGTACCTAACTTGACTCAAGTTTGACTTGACAAATGTTCTAGTTAATTTAATTTTGTGTTCGTCCCTCTCCTCGCCTTGAGTGTCCAAATTTGGCTGACTTGCAGAAAAACCACGGCAATGCAGACGTGCCTGTTGGACGGTGAAAGCATTCTCCGTGATCTCGGAAATTTAAAAAGGGTGTAGGAGACTTGAGCTTTGTCCAAAAGGGAAAGCATATACCTGTCAGTGCATTTGGGGAATTATGTAAATCACCGTCGAAGTGTCCCGAATGATATGGCACTGTCAAATACTGGAGCACGGGGGAGAGCAGAAGGAGAAGGAATTCTAGGCTGGCTGTTTCGCAGGGGAGGGAGTAGAAGGGGACTACTGCAACAGGGAAATAGTTCATCCAGCCTAGTCCTTCCGTTTTTCTGTCTTCCAGAGCTTGTCTGAGGATCTAGAAGTAATTGGCAGCCCCTTGACCAGAGAACCTGTCTTTCTCCTGTGCTTATTACTCTCCACTGGGTCAGAGATTTGGAGGCTCCACAGAAGGCAGCTGGGGGTTTTCTTGGCCCATGTACGTGGTCAGGGACTGACACAGACTGGCCTTGGAGGAGAGACAGGCTGGAGAGTTGTCTTTCGGGAGGGTCCTTCTGTGTGTCATCTCTGCCCCCTGGAATTTTCCAATGGCTTATTCAACACAGAATTGCTGCAGTAGTTTCTTGGTCAAAGGCCTGGGACAATTCGGTTGCTTTTTGGACTTTCCCCAGGTTACAAGGCCATCAACAGATAAACCAAACCCCAGGTATACCTTAAGGAAGACGGAACACATCTGACAGGGCAAAATGTTGTTATCATGTATTTCATTGGAAAGTGATAGTTCTTTCACATTTTCAGTGCTTCACAAATAAGTCCTTAGAACAAGCACTTGGTTGCATTCTCTCCATTGCGGTAACTACCACATTCTTGAGTGCTTTTGCCTGTTAATGAATAGCGTTAAGCCTTCAAGTAGATGAACTATGTATATTCTAATACACCTTTGCAAAGCAAGATTTATTCTTTTATTTTTACTTATGAAAAGACATTGGCTTTAGGCATAAAATGGCCTAAAGCAGTATGCGGTCTGGGGGCGGAGGGCGGCTGGAGGTGAAGCCCAGTTTGCTCCATTGTGCTGATTTTATTTAATTAATTAATCTAGTCATTTATTTATTTTCCAAGCTAAACTGTATCTAGCTTTATTAAAGATACTTTTCTCCATTGTGCTGATTTTAATAATGAGATGATATTTCCGTCCCCCAAAGGTGTCTCCAGGCTTAGAGATGTTGCCTCTTCTCTCTTCTGGGGAGAGCCCTGACCGTTGCCGGCCAGTCTCTTTTTCAGGATACTCCAGTGGAAAAAGGAACTAGCAGTTAAACGGGACTCTTTAATCAAGGTCCAGCAGGCCTCATTTTGCATTTTAAGGTTAGCTGTTGGAAACAATAATAAGGTGACATAATTATTTTTATTAATTGAATAGCTGTTGCTGAAGCATTACATTTATTCCACTTTCAAAAATATCTTAAGAAGGAAGACAGGAAACATTTCTCAACTATATGGCTTATTAATAGATAACTGAGTTTGGAAAAAACCAAGAATTCCATCTAGTTAGAAAGGCTTGGGGACAGTTCAGGGGAAAGTTAGCAAGAACAGTATGGATACAAGGAGAGAAAGCAGAAACAGCTTCTTTTCTGGGGAAGAGAGCACACTGTTGGAGCAAGCTATAAAAGAATGGAAGGAAGGGCGCCTGGGTGGCTCAGTTGGTTAAGCGACTGCCTTCGGCTCAGGTCATGATCCTAGGGTCCAGGGATCGAGTCCCGGGGGGTCCTGCATAGGGCATTGGGCTCCCTGCTCAGCCGGAGTCTGCTTCTCCCTCTGACCTCCCCCCCCCACCCCGTGCACTCGCTTGCTTTCATTCTCTCTTTCAAATAAATAAAATGTTTTAGAAAAAGAAAAAGAAATGGAAGGAAAAAAAATTAACCCCAGTAAGGAATATGAACTCAGTGAAATTGTATTGGCTGAATAATGATAATTAAGGTAGGCACAGTTAAGGAGGAAGAAGAGTCCCTCCGCAGCCTCCCATCTGCCAGAGCTGCTGCCTGAGGGAATTGACTGTAGGAGGAGTGGGTAGGGGAGAGGTTCCCCAGCTGCAGAGCCTGGCAGGTAGCCACTGGTGGCCATGGGGAGCTCCACCGCCACCTTGGGCCCAGCCCCACCCTGGCTGCCGAATGCCTCATTTTGTCTGGGATTGTCATTTGATGGGACTGTTCACCACCTTTGGTGCAGGTGGTGAGGGGATTAAGGGGGAGGGGAAGAGGTTGAATATGAACGTTTGTCAGCGAAAAGAACAGGAAAGTCAGTATAAAGAAGGAATTTTATTTTTTTTAAATTAATTTATCTTTTTTAAAAAAGATCTATTTATTTGACAGAGAGAGCACGCAAGCAGGGGGGAGAAGCAGGCTCCCCACTGAGCAAGGACCCTGGGATCATGACCTGAGCTCAGGCCACCCAGGCACCCCAAAGAAGGCATTTAATTAGAGAATAAAAAAGAATTCCAGAATTAAGAAAAAGAGAGATACCTTTGGTTCTCAAAACTTTCTAGTGTGGGGAGGAATCGCCCAGGCCCACCCCCACTGAACCAAGAGATGCTGGTCCCACCTAGCATTAGGAGAGGACACAGCTGGTATTAGAACTTAGCCCTGTGGGGTGCTTTTAGTTATTTACTTTAAAAAGTGTTTTTTGCCTTCTCAGCAAAATATATAGGAATCCCTGTGTAGGTGGGGGTGGGGGATAGTGAAGGAGGACAGGGAAGAGAGGGAGGGTTAGTGGCAGGTGTCCAGGCAGAGGAATGAGAAGTTGTAGGGCTGATGGCTGTCTGCCCTAGACACCAGCAAAAAAAACCAGTTTACATTTGAAGTGGAATTCAGGAAGGAAATGCTTTGAGATTGAATTTTTTTTTGTGTTTTTTTTTTTTTTTTGCACAAGAAAAACGAATTCTTACATACCTATTGATAATGGGCATTGATGATGGGCAGTAAGCTCCTGGTCCTCATTTTTCTATCTCCCGACTCACCTGGACAGGCGGTTCTCTAATGTATACATACAGATCTAGGATTTCAGCCCTCTGGCCCTAGGAGGGCGTGTGCCTTTTCAACATCAGTGAATACGAGGTGGTCTCTGAAGTGGTTTGAAGTGGTCGAAATACTGCATTCCTTCCAGCAACATCTGTGTCCCAGGTGATACACATCTTTGCTAAACTTTGATATTATCAGTTTTTTTTTTATAATTTTGTGCATCTGACTTGTAATGAGTATGGATTCTCGTGGTGAACTTCATGGTGCAGCATATTTTCTGTTCTCAGTGATATTCTGGGGTCACGGATGTGTCCAAGTGTATTGCTCTTCATCTCTCTTCTTGGCTAATCCATAAAAGTCTGTACTAATACCACTTGCATTTTAACTCTGTTGTCACTTCCGTTGGCTCTCCCAGCCCAACTGTCTTGTCCTGAAATGACTTAATTATTTCCCCACACTTGGGTTGATTGGTCACGTTCATGAGGCACTACCCTCTAGTCTACTTACTATTGGAGATTGCTGTTGTTTTTAAAGATTTTATTTATTTGAGAGAGTGCAGAGTGAGAGAGAGAGAGAGAGTGCATGAGAGAGAATGAGCAGGGGGAGGGGCAGCGGGAGAGGGAGAAGCAGGCTCCCCACTGAGCAGGGAGAGCTCGATCCCAGGACCCCAGGATCATGACCTGAGCTAAAGGCAGATGCTTAACCGACTGAGCCACCCAGGCGCCCCCACTGTTGGAGATTGTTAAAAAAAAAAGTGTTACTTTTCTGTTCAAATCTTCCATACCTCTCCTTGCTTATGGGATAAAATCTAAACTCTGAAGCATTACCTAAAACCCTTCATTAGATCCGTCTTACCTTATCTCCTCCTGTGTGTCACACATTCCTATTCAGCTGTCAAGGTCATGGTCTTTTAAAACTATGGTCCTTTGGCCCATTTCCTTGTTCCCTTTCACCGCCATTGAACCTCTGCCTCCCCCTTCAAGTCTCAGCATCATCGAACTCTGCATGCCTACTCTGTGTTGTTGGTTATCACTAGAGAGCGTCCACCTTGTGCTGAGCACTTGGACTTGATCTGGGAGAACAGCATGAACAAAGGTACGGGGTTCCGTCGACAGGCAGATACCTGTGTGGTTCATCTTTGGGACTCCTGGCACTTGGCAGGCAGTCAGTAAATGTTGTTATCCTGATTTCCATATTAACCTGTGGCTCATCCAGATGAATGTGATTAAGTCCCTTTCCCTGATGTTTTATATTAGGAAGAATGTCACGTTGAGTGGTTGAAGGAATGTTGTGATGTACACGGGGACCCTCCTGGCCTAGACTCCAAGATTAACATCCTGTTGTGTGTATGTGTATCATCCAGGGTCTGCTCTCTGCCCCCCCTCAAATCCGTGACTTTGGAAAATTTGGAATGGTGCTCTTAGTTATCCATTAAAAAAGGATAAAAATAAATAGACTGTTGCTTCTGTTGCGGCACTTTTAGTGGTAATAAAAAAAAAATAATTTCAATGACTTTGGCTTTTTTCTGCCAAAGTAAACGTTGGCTCTTTTTCAGCTGTAGTAATGTAGCTTCTCTCAATTTGTTCGAGTTATACTAAAGCACGGCCAAGTTGAGAAATTAGTTTCTCGGTTTTTTCCCTTCCAATTTAGAAAAAAAAAAAAATTAGATTTTGGATACTCTTGTTCCTATAATCTTTCCGGTTCTCTCCTCCTTCTGCATTAAAAAACATGGTGAAGAACTGGCTAAGTTGTCAGTGGAAGGAACAGCGAGGTCTGATTCCTACGGTATCTCTAGGAGGTGGTTGTTGGTGATAATCTTCAAATAGATTGTTGCACCCTATATTGAAGGTAACCTAGTCTGTTTCTTCTGAACCATAAGATGGTAGGTCAAGGGCCATATAACTTTTTGGTTTTTAACATGTGAGTTTTGCTTTTCTGCAATGCAAGTTCATTATTAGCTTGGAGATCGAAGCAGCGTCCGGTAATAACCACTGTGTCAGCAAGCGCTAACTCAGCGC
This sequence comes from Mirounga angustirostris, assembly GCF_029215605.1. Taxonomy (NCBI): domain Eukaryota; kingdom Metazoa; phylum Chordata; class Mammalia; order Carnivora; family Phocidae; genus Mirounga; species Mirounga angustirostris. The sequence goes on along the minus strand of NW_026991716.1, from coordinate 12,700,265 downwards.
CCTTACTCATTAGCTGGTATTCGAAAGATGGATTTGGGGTATGGTAGAGAGTACTAGGGGTGTCAGGGCTTGATTTTGGGGAGCGTGGGAGGGCTGAATGTAATGTGCCTTTGGGAAGCAGCTTCTAGTCAGCCTGCCCAGAGGTGGGCTATAAGCCCCTTGAACAGAAGGTGACTGGTTTGGCCAGGTGACCTGCAGAGAAAGCCATTTTGGGTTTGCTCCAGATGATCTTTCACTCTTCACTGTTTTTTTGGTTCACGTGATGCCATTAAGGTACAACTTTGTGTCCAAAAGAAAAAGAATGTGAATACATCATGGCATACAGAATTCAATTCAATTTTTTTTTTTTTTAAAGACTTAATTCACTTACTTGTCAGAGCACGGGCAGGGGGAGCGGCAGGCAGAGGGAGAAGCAGGCTTCCCGCTATTATATAAAAAAAATACTATTTTATTTTTAAGAGCCACCCAGGCGTCCCTAGAATTCAATTTAATTTTGAATTTTGAAAAAATGTCAGGATCAAATTCAGAAACCTTCAGAGCAGAATATGAAATCCCTCTATATTTCCCCTGTACTCCCATTCAGTTTTCTTTCCATATATTTACATGCATATTTATGCAGACATATATATTCTATTTTTGTAAAGTTTTTTTTTTTTTGTAAAGATTTTATTTATTTATTTGACAGAGGGAGACACAGTGAGAGCAGGAACACAAGCAGGGGGAGTGGGAAAGGGAGAAGCAGGCTTCCCGCTGAGCAGGGAGCCCGATGCGGGGCTCGATCCTGGGATCATGACCTGGGATCATGACCTGACCCGAAGGCAGACGCTTAACAACTGAGGCACCCAAGTGCCCCCTACCCATCCTTTCTTCCTTCCTTCTGCTTGTTTTATATGAATGAAATGGGGCCGTGTTATGTGATTTAGCCTTTTCTCACATAACTGTCTTGAAAATCTTTCCACGCCGCCCTTGATAAAAGTTGCGTCCTGTCCCACAGGACCCACGTCCTGTAACTTCTCTAAGCGCTTGCTCGTGATTCCCTTACTAGACGAGTGCTTGCTGGCATTTAGGTTGTTTTCACCGTTTTGTGTACTTAGAAACAAATTTCTTTCCGGACATCTTTCACACATGTGGGCATATTGGCGTAGGATTCCATTGGAAGTACCAAGTCCACGGGTATGTGCTCAGTTTTTATAGCAGGAAGAGCTTTTTCCATCCAAAAAGGTTTAACCGACTTACATCCCCACCAGCAGTGTAGGAGAGTCTTTATTTCCCTCCCTTCTTGCCAACACTTGGTATTATAAAGCTGCTTCGGTTTTTGCTTAATGAATAAACAGGGCTCGTCACTGTTGTATAATTTGAACTTGTCTGTATTGAGTGTTCTTTGTTGGTCTATTGGCCTTGCATATTTCTTTTGTTCATGACCTTTGCCCAGTTTTTTTTTAAAGATTTTATTTATTTATTTGACAGAGAGCCACAGTGAGAGAGGGAACACAAGCAGGGGGAGGGGGAGAGGGAGAGGGAGAAGCAGGCTTCCCGCGGAGCAGGGAGTCCGATGCGGGGCTTGATCCCAGGACCCTGGGACCATGACCTGAGCTGAAGGCAGACACTTAACGACTGAACCACCCAGGCGCCCCTGCCCAGTTTTTAAAAAAGATTTTATTTATTTATTTTAGAGAGGGGTGGAGAGGGACAGAGGGAGAGGGGGGGAGAGAATCTCAAGCGGACTCCTCGCTGAGCATGGAGCCCGACTTGCTCCCACAACCCTGAGACGGAATCAAGAGTTGGGCACTTCACTGACTGAGCCACCCGGGTGCCCTGACCTTTACCCATTTTTATATTGGTTTGTCTTTTTCTTGTCAGAGCTCTTTATGTTCTGGATGTTTCTTTCCTTTTTTTTTTTTTTTTAAAGTTTTATTTATTTGACAGAGACCCAGCGAGAGGGAACACAAGCAGGGTGAGTGGCAGAGGGAGAAGCAGGCTTCCCGCGGAGCAGGGAGCCCGATGTGGGGCTCGATCCCAGGACCCTGGGACCATGACCTGAGCTGAAGGCAGACGCTTAACGACTGAGCCACCCAGGTGCCCCTGTTCTGGATGTTTCTTAAACCCATTTACAAATATTTCCTCTTACAGAAAGTTTAAAATTTTTCTGTAGTCCAGTTTGGTTTTCCTTTATGGACTTTGTGTCTTGCTTAGGAATGCTTTTTTGACCTCAAGAATATGAAAATACTCTCTAAGAAATTTTATTTTCTCTTTATTATTTCCCACCTGTTAAGTATCACCCTCCAATTTTTTAATCCTCTCTGCACTCCACATCAACCACTAAAATGGTATGAAACCTCAGGTCTCTGGAATCTTCTGGTGATGATTTCTTTAGACAGCCACATGTTTACGGATACCTTAGGGTTGATCCCCATCTATGTACAAAAGGCTTAAAATGTACTTTTAATTTATTTGTTTGTAAAAATACTATTTTATTTTTAAGTAGACTCCACGCCCAAGGCGGGGCTCAAAATCGTGACCCTGAGATCACATGATCTACCTACTGAGCTAGGCAGGCACCCCTAAAATGTTACTTTTTAGAGTTTTGGTACTCAGTTACTATCATGACCACCATTATCCTGTACTAAATGATGTATTAATGTTCCCATTGGATATATGTGAAAACAGCTCTGGCCTGTGCATTAGAATTTCTGGATTGGAAATCTATATATAAAAGTGTGCATAAATTCTGTTTTAAAAGATTTTATTTAAAAAAAAGATTTTATTTATTTGCGAGAGAGTGAACAGGGGAGAGAGAGAGCATGAGCAGGGGTAATGGGCAGAGGAAAGGGGAGAAGCAGGCTCCCCGCTGAGCAGGGAGCCCAGCCCCGAGACTCCAGGATCATGACCTGAGCCGAAGGCAGTCGCTTAACCAACTGAGCCACCCAGGTGCCCCGAAAGATTCTTTTTTTAGGGAGCATTTTTGAAAGCTGGTATTTCATAAATAGCTTGAAAATCCCTGGATCTTTTATTTTTTATTTTTTAATTTTTTTAAAGATTTTATTTATTTATTTGAGAGAGAGAGAGAGAGCACAAGAGGGGGGAGGGTCAGAGAGAGAAGCAGACTCCCTGCTGAGCAGGGAGCCCGATGCGGGACTCGATCCAGGGACTCCAGGATCATGACCTGAGCCAAAGGCAGGTGCTTAACCAACTGAGCCACCCAGGCGCCCCTATTTATGAGTTTTATGGTCCTGAAGAAGAAAGGACGAAACAGGGGATGAGATAAAGGGGTAGCACGCCTGGTAACGCTGTGTCACGTACACGGAAGATAGAAAACAGACAAAAGTAACGCAGAAGTCGGACCTGGCCTCTGACAGAACTGCCGTCCTTGCCGCCACTCCTGGGTCGGTCAGCCACTTCCAAGACTGGCTCTGAGCCCCGTGCCTAGTCTGCGCTCAGTGCCGCTTGCCTTCCTTGTCCGTATTTACCATCCAGTTTTCTTTTGAAAGGCAGAACTGCTTTAAAAACACTTTTAGAACAACTGCTCTAGACTTGTGTTTGTTTTTTTTTAAACTTTCCTTAACTCTAGTTTTTCCTGATTTTTTTTTTTTTTCCTTTTTTGACGCTTGCCACTTAACCATCGGCATGGTAAATGTCTCCTCATGTCTGCTTTTGTGATGTCATGAATTATAATATGGGAAACCAGTTAACTAGGCTATGAGTGTAAAGTAGAGCTAAAGAGCCCCTGATGATGGGACTGGGCCTCTGTGGTAAGATGTCCCTGCGTTTGTGCATGAACTCTGAAATTGCTTTTCAGTGCCTCAGAGACCTTTTGTTTGTTTTCTTCTTCTCTACCATATTCCCTAATAAGTGAAGTTATGGGATAACTGAATGCTAGAAAAGAAGGCAGTGTCTTTTGTTTCATAACCTTTTGCCTCCATAAAATTCATATTGCACTAGAAGAATTTGAAAAGCCTTTGGAATCTCTTGTAAAGGAATTTTTGCAGGCATCAACATGCATTATGTATCAGACTTCTATATTAAAACCCACTTGATGAAAGCACAGCAGATTTATGCCGCTTGACTCAGCAACCAGCAACTTCCAGAGTAGAGAGCTAGGATTGTTCTTGATAGATTGGTGGTGCTCCATTTGGTGATGCTTCGTTTTCTATGTTTTTTTTTTAAAGATTTTATTTATTTATTCATGAGAGATAGAGAGAGAGAGAGAGAGAGAGGCAGAGGCAGAGGGAGAAGCAGGCTCCCCGCGGAGCAGGGAGCCCGATGCGGGACTCGATCCCAGGACCCTGGGATCATGACCTGAACTGAAGGCAGACGCTTAACCGACTGAGCCACCCAGGCGCCCCGATGCTTCATTTTCTAAACGTGTTCCCTTCCTAGCACAACCCGCCAGAGGCTCACCCTGGGAAGCTTTCGTGTCCAGGCTCACTTCCCTGTACTCACCTGCCTTATCTTTGCTGCCTGTCCCTTTGTCCTTCGCCCATCTTCCAGATACCAGGGAAAGTGATCCCGTCCCGGCCTTAAAACCCTTCTGGGGTCTCCCCTTGCTCTCAGTGTGAGTGAGCCTTCTGGCCCATGCCTGCGGGCTTCTGTTGACTAGGCATCTCCTACCGCCCCCCTCCTATCCTCCCTCCCTCCCTCCTCCAGTCCCAAAAACCTTGAGCCCTTCTTGTTCTTCTTATTCTTGTTGTCTGCTCTAACATGTCCTTTTCTTTATCTGGAAGGTGCTTGAACCTTTTGCAATCTGGGGAAATCCGTTGACCTCTTTCTTACAATATTTCCAGATGTTTAAAGTAAAATATTGAGGATTACAAAGGGAACCCATTACTTTGAAATATAGCCATCAGAATATTAAAAAGCAAATTTGTGATATGGAAGTATGGGCTTCTGAATCCCCTGTTAAATAACAAGCCCTAATGGGGGGGGGGGCATCTGATCATTGTAATTTCAGAGTGATGATAGCAAACTGTATTTCATGCTCTCTGCAACCCACTGTAATGGGATACAAGAATATTTATGATTTTTTTTGGATCTCAAACTCACAGTTACTTTTAATCTCTGGTTTATTGCCTACATTCATAGTTGGAGGAAATGCTAAGTTTGAGTAAGAGGTTAACCAAAATGAGGATGTAATTGTTCGCTTATCCAGGTTTCCAGACTTAAAAGCTCCATGAATCTTGTCCTTGAACCCCCTGCACACCTGTCCTTTCCTCTTGCAGCTGTGTCCTGTGCCCAGAGCTCTCTTCGTCCCACTGTTCTCCGGCCTCAGCTTAAATGTCATTTCCTCAAGGTGGCCATTCTAGGTCAGGAGCCTGTGATGACATGCGGTTGGCAGCACCCTCTCCTTATCTGCAGCCTTTTGAATCGTGGACATTTACGAAAAGATTTGTAGGATACCTGCTTCCCACGGGGGGGGGGGGGCTCGGCTCTGTGGCCGTGTGAGCTCTGGGGGTGCAGTGACTGTCCACCCATCAATCCCCAGGGCCTAGGCCTAGTGCAATGTCACAGGCACTTGTTAGACACTGACCTCATCGGTGACCTAGAGGGCGCCCTAAGGAGCCGAGCGAACCCCTTGAGAAGAGATCAGGAAGTGTGACAATCCCAGGCAGTGGCTCCAGGGCCCATGAGCGAGGCACATGGGTGGGTAAGGTGAGGGATGAACTAGAACATAGCCAGGAATGTTCTAGGAATGCAGACATATTATTTCTTTGTCTCAGTCCCTTCCAGTGGGATGTAAGCCCCACGCATCCGTATACGCAAATTTTCGCAGAAACACAAATGTTATGTGTGTGTGTGGTCATAGATGTTGGACATTGGTCCCACCGCCTTGCACTGCCTGGCGCCTAGTAGGTGCTCAGTGTCTACTAAATGTATGACTGTAAGTTACTTGGGCTATAGCTTGCTCATTTGCAAAAATGAGGGGGCTTCCTCGCAAGGCCCTTTCTAGATTCTCCCAAGGTTATTCTCCCCCTGCAGCTAGAGACTTTACCATAGGGCATTAAGTAGGCCCTCTGGGGTTCTAAAGGTAATGATACGGATTTTGCCTTGTGCAGGGGGAGGAAGGGAGGAATGGATCCTGAAGCAGCTGGTATAGAGCGGAGGAGAAGGCCGTCGGAGCCATTTGGGTGTTAATTGCCCAGGGCCTCAGGCCTCTGATCACCTTTTCTTATTATGGAGCGGTGGAGCCTTGTACTAGTTGACAGTGTGCCAAGGCCCGGGACTCAGAGCTGGGGTTGATGGTCCCAAGTCCTGGAGGGAGGAGAGAGGCCAAAGAGAGATGTCACTGGGGCAGTTCTGTTGGTGGACAAGTGCCGACTGGGTTTGGTGAAACTCGGTTAACAATTCTGTCTGACGAGGTGGCACTTGAACTGGGCCTTTAGGAAGTGATTTCGTCCTGCAGCCAGGCTGAGCGTGTGGGGGAAGGATTCAGGTGAACTAGAAGAATAAGGAGCAGATTTGTGCATAGTGTCTTTAGGAAGCAGAATCTGGTGGGCTTCTTGGGAGGGAACAGTCTAGAAAGAGTATCTTTTAATGCCAATTTTTTTTCCTACTCTTACATATTTTAAAGTTTTATTTATTTAAATAATCTCTACACCCAACGCGGGGCTTGAACTCACAACCCTGAGATCAAGTCACATGCTCTTCCGACTGAGCCAGCCAGGCGCCCCTCTCTCACGTATTTTATTTATTTATTTATTTATTTATTTATTTTTAAAGATTTTTTATTTATTTATCTGATAGTGAGAGAGGGAACACAAGCAGGGGGAGTGGGAGAGGGAGAAGTAGACTCCTGCTGAGCAGGGACCCCCCCGACGTGGGGCTTGATCCCAGGACCCTGGGTTCAAGACCTGAGCCAAAGGCAGACGCTTAACTACTGAGCCAGGCACCCCTCTCTCATGTATTTTAAAAAAACTTCACTTAATCGGGACAAGAAACTTAGTGTACTGCATTAGTTATGGGGAAAAAAAAACCCAGATAAGTCTATAAGCCAGTGAACCACTCATCTTCATGGGAAGAGGGAGAGAGAAGATTCTTAATTTTTTAATCATGTTAATTTTTATTTTAATCAATAAAAATCAATAGTTTTGCCGGTAGCCACATTAGCAAACATATGTTGGTGTATGATTTACATACAAACACGCCGATTCCAAGTATTTAGTCCCTTGAGTTTTTTTTGTTTTTTTTTTAAAGATTTTATTTATTTGACACAGAGAGAGACAGTGAGAGAGGGAACACAAGCAGGGGGAGTGGGAGGGAGAAGCAGGCTTCCTGCGGAGCAGGGAGCCCGATGCGGGGCTCGATCCCAGGACTCTGGGATCATGACCTGAGCTGAAGGCAGACGCTTAACGACTGAGCCACCCAGGCGCCCCAGTCCCTTGAGTTTTGATAGCCCTATATCCCTTCATGTAACTCTCACCAAATGGTAATATGTTTTTGTCACTCTAAAAATTCCCTCACACCCTCTGTAGTTGCTCAGTCTCCTTCCATCCACTGCTTTGATTTCTGTCACCAAAGGTAAGCCTTGCCTGTTCTTCACAGCTTATCTTCGCAGATTCTTTTGTGGTGTTGCATTCATCATTAGCTCGTTCCTTTTTGTTGCTGAATAATTCTGCGTCATATGGACACAACACAGTTTGTGTACTTGCTGGCTGATGGGCTTTGGGTCATTTCCCGTTTCTGGCTGTTAGTTGCTGTGCACATTTTAAGTTCAAGGCTGTGTGTCAAAGGTTTTCATTTCTCAGCAAGTGTGTGTTTCATTTCACACGAACCCGTCGCTCAGTTTTGTAAAGTGCTCGAGCCATCTTGCACCCTTGAACGTTTCACCTGCTCCACGTCCCTGTCAACTTGAATATAGTCAATCTTAAGCGCATTCCAGAAATGGTTAGTAGCCTTAGTATCTGGCCAGAGTGAAGCTCATGTGATGAACAGTTGGTTTTCAAAGAGGCTAAAAAAGGTTTGGAAAATTCACGTTAGATTGAACTTGTAGAGTGACTGAGTGACATATTGGTGAAAGTGTTTGCCTTTTCTTGGGTTGGAAGTGCGCCTTTATTCACCTGCTTGAAGTTTTGACTCTCCTACTTAAAAAAACAAAAAACAAAACCACCCTCACTTTTCACACGTGGTATGTCTTTGTATTGAGTAAAGCACAGGGGCTGTTAAGGGCACAATCTGCTATTTCCCCGCCAGTTCTAAGTGACTTAGATGATCCGGTTTCTTTCTCAGCGTGCATCAGACTTCAAATAATAGTTAAGTCAAGAAGGGGGAATTCCTTGGACCAAAGGAGGACTGAGCACTGGCCCTCAAACGAAGGGACATAGCAGAGCCCGTGACACCCCAAATCACAGTGAAAATGTAGCAGTGCACTGAATAGGCAACTGGACCTCCCAGCTCAGGGGTAGGATACCACCTTCCTGCATAATTCACACATGCTTATTTTATTTATTTATTTATTTATTTATTTATTTATTTATTTATTTATTTATTTATTTATAAGATTTTATTTATTTATTTGACAGAGAGAGACACAGTGAGAGAGGGAACACAAGCAGGGGGGAGAGGGAGAGGAGAGGGAGAAGCAGGCTTCCTGCCAAGCAGGGAGCCCTATGCGGGGCTCGATCCCAGGACCCTGGGATCATGACCTGAGCTGAAGGCAGACGCTTAACGACTGAGCCACCCAGGTGCCCCCACACATGCATATTTTAAAGCAATGTTTGTTTCCTCAAGTAGTAACAGAGAAACCACAGAAAAAAGAAAAAAAAGCAATCCCTCTCTCCCAAGACCCCACAGAACCCCTGTAAACATTTTATTTTTCTTTTTACAGCCGTTTCGGCCTTCCATGCAAAATAGTTTTGTAATACCGTATGTGAATTTTGTTTCCCTAAGCATTGCCTTACGTTATTACCTATTTTCCATAATAACATTTTTTTTCTACCCCCACTTCACTGCCAACTCTTCCTTTTCTGAAACAACCGCTTCACTTTAGATTTTCATGAGTGAATCTTACTAGGTCTTCCCTCTGTTTCCCAGTCATTTGTGATGCAGCTTCTTTTTGTATTTGTTCTTTCTTTTTCCATAATAACAATTTTAATAGGCATGTATCTGTTCAGTGAATGTACAACCCAGGTGTTTTTTTTTTTTTTTAAACCATTCCACTATATTTATTTATTTATTTATTTATTTAATTTTATTTATTTTATTTTTTTTAAAAGATTTTATTTATTTATTTGACAGAGAGAGACACAGCGAGAGAGGGAACACAAGCATGGGGAGTGGGAGAGGGAGAAGCAGGCTTCCTATGGAGCAAGGAGCCTGATGTGGGGCTCGATCTCAGGACCTTGGGATCATGACCTGAGCTGAAGGCAGATGCTTAACAACTGAGCCACCCAGGTGCTCCACCATTCCACTATATTTAAAGATTTTAAATTGTTTTGAATTTTGGTGACACTACCCAAGTATGACCATCTTTTGTATATTAAGCTTTTTATTTCCTTTAGGCTAGATTACCAAATACAGAATGCCTGGGTCAGTGGAAGTGGGCATCTTAAGTCTCTTGTATTTAATGATTCACCAGAAATATAATACCGCTGCCCCCCACCCCGCCCCCATAGGCTGAGTGAGTGGATCACTATGGCACCCAGAGCCCACTGGAATATTTAAATATTGAAACTGTGAAATCCACAGTCACCTGAAAATTTAAGTTGTAGTATTTTCTTAATTTAAGATAAGACACTGTTCTAGAAAGATTTGCATGTGTAGTTGGCCAGAATGTACGCAGGACTGTCGTTTGCCTTCAAGCTTTGAGAACTGTTTGCCTTTTGAAAGCCGTGTATCCCTAAAATAATCGAAGAAACTGACCAGTTAACGAAAGGTTTACCCAGCTAGCTCCAGGCCTGCCCAGATGCGCGGGGTGTTGAAGGGCCTCACAGAGAGGCGGTACCTTTCCCTGCGAGGGCCTGGATGCTTGTTGGTGCCCTTGAACCTGTCCCTAGTTACTTCACTAGGGGTTCCCTGAACTCTACAGTGGACCAAAGTGTGATTAACCTTTGTGATTGGTGATCGTGTTTGGATTTAGGTCTGCTTGCATTTTTCTGCCCCGCCTACCGGTCTTGAGCTGATCTGTAGAAATGGCAAACCTTGTGAGGCATTATGAATTCATGGTGGTTAAGGGCATTGGGCCATTTTCAAGGACAACCCCTTTTCCTTTTTCTTACCTAAATTGTGATGCCTGTTGATACCCGTTCAACTTTCTACTACTAAGTTATTTTAGAATTGAATATTAAAGCACTCTCATTCTTTGAAGGGACAGATATTTTGCAAACAAAGGAATTAGTGGGCATTAGTTTTGACCGGACATGGTAAATGTTTTGAGCCAAGGCTTTGTTCAGTGTTCTTTTATTTGTGCAGTAAACATGGATTGTTTCTTAGTAATTCCCAGTAAGACTGTCCCTTATCTCAAAGAGCTCACTGTTTAGACAGGTTCACAAAGTGATGATTATAATGTGTCAGTGAACTGGGTGTCATGCATAGGCTATTATGGAAGCTTCCAGGAAAGGGGATAGTCTTGGAGTGAGGTGGGTAAATCAGGGAGAGCTTCCTGGAGGAAGCCAATTTCTTATTAAGGGTGAGTAGAAGAAGTTAGGTAAAAGGCTGGGGCTTGAATGGTGAGAGAAGCAGGGCCAAAGAACATGGCAGGCCTGCGGGAGAGGAGTGAAAGCACAAGGGTCTGGAGCGGTATGTGTGCATGGGTGTGTATATGTGTGTGCATCTGTGTATGTTAGTGTGTAATTTGCTGGAGTGGAGAGGTCAGTGCAGGGCATGGGGGGCGTGAGGCGAGGCTGGAGAGGTAGAACTTGTTCCTGTTGGTAATGAAGAATCAATGAATCATAAAGATTTATAAGCTGGGGTGGTAGTGAGCTTTGGGGTGGTGGTGAGCTGTGGGGTGGTTACAGCCTGAACTCTGATGGGGGCTGGCTTCAGTGTTAGGGCCTCTCCCTGACTGTCTCCTGGTGGAGAAGAGATGCCGGGGAAGGTGTTTGTCACCTGGGAGACAACTGGGAGCTGGCAACGGAGGGGGAGGATGTTGGAACAGAGGTTGTTTTACGAGAGACTATAATGCACTCAGAGACCCTTTTCTTTTCAGTGGAGCAGTAATACAATTTCTTCAAAGAGGAAACCTATCTAAAAATCATTTTAAGGATTTAGATAACCTGAAAACAGTATAGCAGGTAACTAGAATTTGCCCACCCCGCATGGTCTGGAAACTCCCTGGTATGGAACCATCCATTGCATTATGTGGACTGTGTGGACAGATGTGTCATTTCTATTGTTAATGAAGTTAATTTTATGTAAGTGAAGATTTCAAGAAGTGTGAAGCAGTTAGCATTTTAGGGCTATTTTAACTGGGAAAAAAAATTTTTTTTTAGATTAAAAAAAATTTTTAAGTAATCTCTACACCCAACATGGGGCTTGAACCCCCCAACCCCGAGACCACAAATTGCATGTTCTACCCACTGAGTCAGCCAGGTGCCCCTGAGCTGGTGGGGGTGGGGGGAATCTCTTATTTTAAAAAAAAAGAAAAGATTTATCTATTTATTTGAGAGAGACGAGGGCAGAGCAGGGCAGAGGGGAGAGAAACTCAAGCAGACTCCCCGCTGAGCACAGAGCCCGACGCAGGGCTGGATCTCACAAACCTGAGATCACAACCTGAGCCGAAACCCAAGAGTCAGACATTTAACTGACTGAGCCACCCAGGTGCCCCGGGGGGGTGGGGTGGGGAGTCTTTTTAATTGAACAGCTGTTTTACTCTGACCCTTAAATGGAGATTGTGTGCCCTCACTAAGCTGGCTGGAGGTGGGATACCAGAGACACGGAATTCGAGGATATTCTCCATGTCTGTAGTTGAACACTAGTTGGTGTACTTGCTTCGTGGTGTAATGAAAATCCTGTTGGTATTGCTGGAAGTCATGGCTCTTTGCTATGTGATGAGGTAGAGTTTAAGAAATGTCTATTTCATGACGGAGCAGGTCTTTGTTGTTGGCTGCTTCTGGTTTTATATTTGGAAAAAACGCATGCAAAAGAGGGACCACTTCTGCCAGGCCTGTCGTTTGAGGCTAGAAGTATCTGGAAAGGTGATTCCCCATCTCCCCCCACTCCCTCCCTTTCTCCTTCATTTTCTGATCTTGCTTCTTTTCAGTCCAAAAAGCAAAGTTTCCTTTTATCTTTTGAATAACTTCCAAAAAGAAATGTTTCTGTCAGTACCGTTTTTGTTAAGTGGCTTGGTCAGTCACATTTTTATTAGTCTGAAGTAAATGCTACTTTTTATTAGTCTTGACATGATTCTTGGCATACGTGACTGCAGTTGGACATTTGCAGTGCTTCGAATGGTATCTTTCTTGGGGGTATTCATTCAAGCTTGTGGATTTTTCTTTTTTAAAGATCTTATTTATTTACTTGACAGAGAGAGAGTGAGAGAGAGAATACAAGCAGGGGTAGTGGGAGAGGGAGAAGCAGACTCCCCACTGAGCAGGGAGCCCGATGCGGGGCTCGATCCCAGGACCCAGGCAGATGCTTAACGACTGAGCCACCCAGGCGCCCCAAGCTTGTGGATTTTGCTAGAGAAGTCGGTGACACTGATACCCTGTCCCATCTCTCAACTCTTGGGGACGTTTTTCCTTCGTGCTTCCCCCCCCCTTTTCTCTCCTTAGTTTGTGGTATGTTGTAAAATTTACTTTTAAATGGAAAGTTGTGGAAATAGTACAAAGGATTTCTGTCATTTCAACATTTTATCATGTTTGTGTTCTATTCTCTCCTGTCTCTATGTCCCTCTCCCACCACATCCTTAGTCACTTCTCAATTGTTGGAGTGTAAGTTGCAGACATAACCCCCCTTTCTCCCCAGATACTCCCGTGTGTATTTGCTAAAACATGAGACTGTCCTCTTACAAAACTGTAGTTTAATTTGATCGATGAGGAAGTTAATAATCGGGGGGCCCTTCGAGTCATCCGCCGTGTCCCTGTACCATGTCCCATTCATTCCTTGGGCGGTGCTCCCTTACTTTCCGCCCCAGCAAGGGGTGCCAGGCTCATCGTGTACTTTCCCAGCCCCGTCTGTATCTTGACCCATCTTACGGTCTTTGATGCCGTTGCAGAAATTTTGTCTTTAATTTCATTTTCCATTTTGGTTTACGCCACGGCATTCACAGCACCTTGGGTGGCTTTTGTCTATATTGTGGCTTCCTGCTTACATCCTCCGAGTGGCTCCATCCTTGACGTGTCCGCTCCCATCGGGGTAGGTGTAGCGAGTCTCAGAATTCCTAAGCCAAGGCATCTTCATAGGTGTTGTTTCAACTCGGTATTTTTAATGATTTCTTTTTGCCTGTCTTGTCCTGGGTTTACTACTAACGTGGTTTGGCTTTTATAAGTCCCGTCCATTCCTGGACCGCATACAAGTCTTGCTAGGGATATTTGCCCCTACTCACCAGGGTTGGTGAGTTCCATTCATTCTCTTCCTTGCCTCTGGACCCCTGCTGTGGCGGGTCCCAACCTCTTTGACTCTTTGGAATCCTTTCCTCCTAATGTGTCAAGAATGGGCAGGGAAGGAACCTGGGTGGCTCAGTCGTTAAGCGTCTGCCTTCGGCTTAGGTCATGATCCCAGGGTCCTGGGATTGAGTCCCACATCGGGCTCCTTGCTCGCCGGGGAGCCTGCTTCTCCCTCTACTGCTCTGCCTGCCGCTCCCCCTCCTTGTGCTCTCTCTCTCTGACAAATAAATAAATAAAATCTTAAAAAAAAAAAAAAAAAAAAGAATGGGCAGGGAAGTTGGAAAAAAATAAAATACTACATTATTTAGTTATATTTTCTCTCTAAACGTAACACGTTCATATTTTTCCTTTTGAAAGGAGTGTATATGTAGTAGAGAAAATTCAGAAGGTAGAACAATGAGAAAGACTGGGGAACTAGGATATTCATCTTGCTCTTACGGTAATCCAAATCTGTACACAAATAGTAGATGTAAGACTGTTAAATCACATTTACAATGTAATGCTTGTTCTTTAAGGGACTCTCCCCAGGAACGCTGTAGCAGAAATTTGTTATTATTATTACTATTATTTAAAGATTTTTTTTTTATTTTGAGAGAGAGAGCATGAGCGGGGAAAGGGGGGAGGGAGAAGCAGACTCCCTGCTGGGTGTGGAGTCCCGAGCCCCCATGGCCCCCGTGTGGACTCGGACACGGGGCTCAATCCCAGGACCCTGAGATCATGACCTGAGCTGAAGTCAGATGCTTAACCTACTGAGCCGCCCAGATGCCCCTGTTAATATTTTTTAAAGTAATCTCTACCCCCATCATGGGGCTCTAACTCAAGACCCCAAGATCAAAGCGTTGAATGCTCTACCACCTGAGCTAGCCAGGCAGGCACCCCTTTAGCAGAAATTTAGTAACCAAGACATTTTGGGGAGTGTATCCAACTTTTTCTTCATATGGCAACAGAAATTGATGTAATCAGAATGTAATCAAAACTACATTTGAATTGTAGCTCAAGGCATTTTGTTTTCAGTTTGTTAATTTGCTTTATTACATAGTTTCTCAGGACTCCTCTCTATTTTCTCATACCTTTATTTAGATAGTAAAAATAAAGTATTTCCTGAAAAAGTGACTGCTAGTTTTTGCTAGACCATTTATAATGAAGTCACAGTGTTGTGAAAGGTCCTGAGTTCATTACTATGGTGAGAACTTGCCATTTCACGAGTGTCTCTAGTTATGTTTTGTTAATAACTTTCTGTTATGTGTGCGGTGGAAATCTCAAAGGATTAGGATAATTGCCTTTTTCAGTTTCTCTGAGCTGTAGAGAATAAACCCGGTGCACTCAGTGTAGTTTACTTTTTATAGTGAACATTCATTTATTTATTACTCAGGAAAACACTCTCCCCTCAAATAAGACCTGAATCAAACCACCAACAAAATGGAATGAGACACAGTTGTGTAGTATATTGCAAGTGTGTTCTGAGAAATACATTCTGTTGTGTGGGGGCAAGGGAAGCAAGAAGCTTCAGTGGTCAGGTAATTTGGGGGTACTCGGACTCTTTCTTAGAGAATCACAGTGCCTCAGAGAAAGAAATCTGTTTAACCTGACGTTTCTCAAACTTAGTTCATCAACGAATCCCGGTTTTGATAATACCCACTGCCCTAGGGTTCCGTGGGGTCCCCTTTGGGAAACACCAAAGCTGTGTGAAGAGCATCAGCTGTTGTACTCATGCGGCCTCTACCAACAGCTAATTTGTAAAAATGCAGGCGTCAGTGGGGACACGAACATTTCCAGTTTCTCCTCAACGCCATTGCAGGTGTGCTTGGCCCAGGGAAGAAATGGCATTGATCTCTGGGTGGGGGCCTGGGGAGAGGGTCTGCACGCTGGTGGAGCCCCTTCTTTGGGAACCAAAACATCCGTTGAGTTCCCGCTTTTGGCTGTGTTCTCTTGTGCCTTAGGGCATTAAGCTCATAACATCAGCTCTCAAAGTTGGCATTATCCCCTGTTATTCCTGAGTAGGGAATTTAAGCTTAGGGGAGGGGGCGGGGCTGGAATACAAACATGGGTTGTCTTGCCTTCAGAAGCCCTGGTTTCCTGCTCTGTTAGGCCTGGGAGAGGAAATAAGAGCAAGTCTGCCCAGCTCTTCCAAAACCTGTGGTCTTTGTCTCTGTTCCCTTTTCTTTCCACTGCACCGTAGCTTGGGGGCCACCCAGATGGCCCCACTGCAGTTTCCAGAGCAATCCTCAGTTGGCCGGAAGTTACTGAGGCAGCCCTGCCAGTTTCCTCACTTCAAAGGGGTGGGTGTGGGTGAATGAGATAAGATACGTCGTATTGAATCATTTTTTCTGTTGGTCTGACTTGCCTGCCTTGAGGATGATCACCTGGTCTTCTCTTGGTTATCGCTCGGCTTGCTGTCCCTTGGAAACCTGGACTTTGTCCGGCCAGGGCAAGGTCTCAGGCTCTCTGTGGGTGTGGGCTTCCTGCCATGTCTCCCCACAACCCAGAGTTTCTGGTGTCTCCCATCCCTGGACTTCCAGATGAACATGAAATGTGTTTTCTCATCAGTATTTGGAAGAATAAATCACTGATTCCAGAGTGTGTGTGTTTAACCCTCTATTTGGGGTTGGGATGGTGTGGAACTAGGATGCATAGACTGAAATCTGTTGGAAAACTTTTTAGCAGTGAAGGTTGGATGTGGTTTTCGTAATTCTCTGATTTGTTATACCTTTCCTCTCCTAAGCATTTAAAAACCGCTGCTTAGGTGCGCCTGGGTGGCTCAGTCGGTTGGGCGTCTGTCTTCACCTCAGGTCACGATCCCAGGGTCCTGAGATCGAGCCCCACATTGGGCTCTCTGTTCAGCAGGGAGCCTGCTTCTCTTTCTCCCTCTGCCTGCCTGTGCTGTCTCTCTCTGTCAAATAAATAAAATCTTAAAAAAAACCCAAACCCTCTGCTTAAAGACGAATAAATTCACAAGGTGATCTGAAGTCTATTTTAAGGACAAAATGCACAGTAATACATGTGTAAAACTTCTCCATCTTAAAGGTGTGCCGTGGGCATTGAGGCAAAGCCGGGGGCCTGGGAGCAGAAAGATCACTCCACTAGGATTGGATAGTTGACATTTAAGTTTTGTTCCACGGAAGCATCTGGGCTTTGCCCATGACCCCTCTCCCTTCATCTCCAGCTTCCTGAGATACTGTGCTCATTCGGAGCTTATTCCGAGTAATAAACTGCACCCGTAATTCATGAGCTCGCAAGGCCTTCTTTAACTGCTTGCAGCCGGGAGAATAATGACAACATTTAAAATTACAGATCGCTCATTTTGGGACCTTTCTGTTTCAAGTTATGAATGAAATTTATGAGCCAATTACTGGATGGTGGAATCTGTTTGCAAAGGCCAAGTTAGTGCCCCATGTTGTCACTGCTGCTGTGTGTGTGTATGCGCGCGTGGGTGCGTGTGCAAGAGGGGTGGAGAACGGGAGGAGGCTGTCCATAAGCCCTGTTTCACAAAGCTTGCATTCTTAATTCGAAAACTTTCTTATTTTTAAGATTTTATTTATTTGACAGAGACAGACACAGTGAGAGAGAGTGGGAACACTCCAGGGGGAGTGAGAGAGGGATAAGCAGGCTCCCCGCTGAGCAGGGAGCCTGATGTGGGGCTTGATCCCAGGATCCTGGGATCATGACCTGAGCCGAAGGCAGACCCTTAATGACTGAGCCATCCAGGCGCCCTCAAAATCTTTTTAAAAGAAGGGTGAGGGGGTGCCTGGGTGGCTCAGTTGGTTAAGCGACTGCCTTCAGCTCAGGTCATGATCCTGGAGTCCCGGGATCGAGTCCCACGTCAGGCTCCCTGCTCAGCAGGGAGTCCGCTTCTCCCTCTGACCTTCCCCCTCTCATGTGCTCTCTCTCTCTCTCATTCTCGCTCTCTCAAATAAATAAATAAAATCTTTAAAAAAAATAAAAAATAAGTAAGAAATAAAAGAAGGGTGAGGGTTATCCAGACTGTATCAGGGATACAGTTATCATTTGTCAGTCAGTAGGCAGCTCTCCGGGGAGGGAATTCGGGTAGCCAGGAAGCAGAATACGTTGGGGCGGGAAGATCCGGGGTATAAAAATGTAAGGTTCTCTACATGTAGTCTCTTTTTACAAACGGAAGACTGGCAGGCAAACATTTAAAGCAGTGTACGTGTGTAGGTAACTAAGTTTTCAGTAACTATTTCTGAAATGGCTGTAATTACTGAAATCCTAGGTCTTTAAAAATTCCAAAGGAACAGCAGGGCCACGTAAGGAGGAAAGCTACAAAATGATGGGTGCGACTCAAGTTAGCAGATGGGAACTTGAGCTCTTCCCCCCCCCCCCCCACATGAAAGTTTTTTCTCTTTTCAGAGACTGGTGAGCGGGTGAGCATAACATGAATACATTTAGAAGAGAGACCGTATTAATCATGGACTTTTCACTTTCTGTCACGAGCTTTAGACGTTTTGGCTTGAAATCAGTCATCAGTGTACTCCTTGGGATGTTTACAGAACATCTCATTTATATCTTGATTTCTTTCTAGCGTCTCACCCGGTGTCATCTGCATGACTGGAAGTGACATTGGTTTATTGACTGTGGAAACTACATTACGCTAATGGATAATCACAACCCATCTTCATTGTTGGCCAGGTCTTCTTTCTTTTAAAAGATTTAGAGTGGGGGGGGGGAGGAGGGAGCACGTGCTGGGGGGAAGGGGAGAGGGAGAGAGAGAATGCCAAGCAGACTCCCTGCTCAGCACAGAGCCCATCCCCACGACCCTGAGATCATGACCTGAGCCACAACCAAGAGTCAGACCCTCAACTGACTGAGCCACCCAGGCGCCCCATATTTTCTTTCCTTTATAGAATTAACTCTGTGGCCTGTAAGTCCTTGAGAGTGGTTTATGTGGGACAATTCTGTGCACCATGGTTTGATGGAAAGAACGAATGCAGAACTATCGTTGTCCTGTATGTATTTGAAACATAAGGGAAAGTTGCTTGGGGGCTTGAGTATTATGTTCACATCAGGAAAGGAGGGTGCTCTCTTGGTGAGTTGATGGACACATTTTATTCTTAGCCTGTGAAGGAAATGTCTGGTTTAATGACTTAGGCTTTAACAAGGAGAGCTCCTTGTTTTTCTGGAGTACTAAAAATTGTGATTAACAGAGATTGTTAGTGTTGGCGAATTGTACGTTGCTGTGTTTTTTGGGTCACTGGGAACATGGAAAAGTATATCTCTGACAGGAAAAAATTGGTCTCTAACTCCTTATGTAGGAGGGGAAGGGGATGCCTTTTGATCTTTCTGCATGAAAGGTAATAATGATTTATGACATCCAAATCCCTCATTTTACAATTATTATAAATGTGTTACTTCAGTAATGAAGAAGAAAGCTGCCCATTGTAGCTTTAGTAGCTAAAAGCCTAAAGGTGTAAGTTCTGTTTTTGCTTTGATGATATTCAGGATGGTTTATGTACATACTTCATATTGATTAAATGTACTGAAGTTTCTTTTTTTTTTTCTTTTAAAGATTTTATTTATTTATTTGAGACAGAGAGAATGAGAGAGAGAGAGCACATGAGAGAGGGGAGGGTCAGAGGGAGAAGCAGACTCCCCGCCAAGCAGGGAGCCCGATGCGGGACTCGATCCCGGGACTCCAGGATCATGACCTGAGCCGAAGGCAGTCGCTCAACCGACTGAGCCACCCAGGCGCCCTGTACTGCAGTTTCTTTACATTCTTTTCCAAATTTTCCAATTTCGCCATCTTCATTGATTTCACAGTGATGCACTTTTATAACTGGGGATTTCTCCTATATCTAAAATAGGGCTTCCTGCCCACTGCCCAGGGGAGACCATTTTAACACAAAGAAGAACAGAGAACCTCATTTAATAATACATTTATTGTGGTCACAGGATTTCTGGTGGTTCATTTTCTAAACTGGTGACGGTTGAGGCTCCTGGGTGGCTCAGTCGTTGAGCGTCTGCCTTTGGCTCAGGTCATGATCCCGGGGTCCTGGGATCGAGCCCCGCATCGGGCTCCCTGCTCCGTGGAAAGCCTGCTTCTCCCTCTCCCACTCCCCCGCTTGTGTTCCCTCTCTCGCTGTCTCTCTCTCTGTCAATTAAATAAATAAGGTCTTTGAAAAAAAAAATTGGTGACGGTTATGAACACAGAATTTTCAATAAACTTCCTCTCTGTTTGTGCTTGATGGCAGGAATTAGAATAAAATGGCAATTCTTATGTGTGGTCGTAAAGGTAAGTTGTAGAAATTTGGGGCTCATTTTGACAGCTGTACAGCGGTTCGTTCCTTGACTGCCCTGCCTTCACTTGCTTGCTGGCAGGAGGTCTCATTGTGTCTCAAGGCATACTTCCCATAGGGCAGCACTTCTGAGACTTGCACAGGAATCACCCAGGGATCTGGTGGCACCCAGGGATCTGGTGGTTCAGTTGTCTGGGGTAGGCTTTCGAGGATGCATTTCAAACCAGCTGGTCCTGAGCCAGGAGGTGGGGGGCAGGAGCGTGACCGAGGTCCATTGGCCTACCTGTAAGTTCACTTGCACCTGCTGCCCTGGGCCTTTCCTTTTTAGGAGGCTTTTTTATCCTCAGGGCTTGATCTTCTAAAGCTCAGCAGTTTTGTTTCCTTTTTATTAGCACTATGTAAAATGCTTGTCCACCCTCTTTGCCCAGTCACATTAGACCCTACTTTGAGAAGAGTTGCCCTTTTGGTAATTACTTAAATGATTATGAGTAAAATCATTTGATGATGAATTTTTTAATACCGGCCTCAACATCCTGTCCCCCAGAAAAACCCCACATCCAGTCACCATTACGGAAGGGAAGCT
The DNA here is from genome assembly GCF_029215605.1 of Mirounga angustirostris. Taxonomy (NCBI): domain Eukaryota; kingdom Metazoa; phylum Chordata; class Mammalia; order Carnivora; family Phocidae; genus Mirounga; species Mirounga angustirostris. The sequence continues at coordinate 12,679,899 of NW_026991716.1, read as the reverse complement.
AGTTGAACAGGACAGTATAATTGAGGGGAGTGTACGTTTTCAATTTGCAATATTTCAGGTGCAGAAGTTAACTGTCTTTTTTTTTTTTTTTTAAAGATTTTATTTATTTATTTGAGACAGAATGAGAGAGAGAGAGCACATGAGAGGGGGGAGGGTCAGAGGGAGAAGCAGACTCCCCGCCGAGCAGGGAGCCAGATGCGGGACCCGATCCCGGGACTCGGGGATCATGACCTGAGCCGAAGGCAGCTGCTTAACCAACTGAGCCACCCAGGCGCCCAACTGTCTTTTTTTTTTTTTTTTTTTTTTAAGATTTTATTTATTTATCTGACAGAGAGACAGGAGAGAGGGAACACAAGCAGGGGGAGTGGGAGAGGGAGAAGCAGGCTTCCCGCTGAGCGGGGAGCCCGATGTGGAGCTCAATCCCAGGACCTTGGGATTGTGACCTGAGCCGAAGGCAGCCGCTTAACCAACTGAGTCACCCAGGCACCCCCATTTAACTGTCTTTGTAATTGGTAATGTTCGGTGCCTTCTTTTTAGTTCACCTGGGATGCATCCTGGCTGGCTGTAGGGTTAGTAATAGATAATCTTGAACCCAGAACTCAACCCAGTGCATAGTTTATGGCTAAGAGCAATGAGTTCACATCCTAACTGCCATTTGTTCAAGCTGTGCGACTTTGGGCAAGTTGCTTACATGTTCTGTGCTTCAGTTTCTTTAGCTGAGACGATCGGGGTGAGTATCTTCCCAGTTGGGTTGCCGTAGAGGTGATTAGAGGAGCTAGTAAATACCAAGGGCTTGTAGACATTTCTAGAGTAAGCACAGGTGGTAGTGGTGACTATCCCCCGGTAATCAGCCATGAGAACCTGTGATCATCTGGCCTCGATTCTGCCTTGAGCTTTCCAACCTCTGCTGTCCCTGCCTTTTCCCCACCCCACCTCCTTTTTTCCTCCCTCCTGGAGTGGGTGGTAGAGACTGGACATGGTTTACTGATTGCCCACTATAATTTAGGTAGATTAACCAGCACTTTCTGGGGTAACCTCCTGGAGAGGTGATAATTCATTTTCTCTAAAGCAGGAGGATTCTCCCTCTCTCTCGGCAGCCTTTTCCAGGCGGTTAAGCTGCAGACACCAGGAAGAAGCCGGCTTGTGGGGGTCCAGCCCTCCCTGCATCGGCCAGACCGTTATCCATTGGTCCTTCTCGGACTCCCATTGCTAGATGACTGATGCTTTACTTTTGACTTTACCATGGCCCTTTTCCCTCGAACCCTTTAAAAAATCACAACCTCAAAATCCATCAACAAACATTTATTGAGCGTTTCCTTGTGGGCCCAGGGGCTCTGTGGATTTCTGCCCCAAATCCCACAGTCAACCCAGGGAGCCCACCCCAGAATTTTCTCCACTTCTGGCGAGGAGCAAGCACAAGCTTGGGGTTTTGTTGGAGTGGGTTTGTTGCCTGTGATGTCCTGCTGGAAAATCTGCGGCTGCCTGTCCTTGGGAGGTTAGCCATGGGGCTTTCGTTCCGCAGTGGCCAGGAGGGGAGGATTTAACACATGTCCACCGGAGATGAACGTGGGCTGGCCATCTCGAGCAGCGCCCCCTTCTCTACATATCCTGACCCGAGGGGCTGCAAGCAGTTGGGATCTGGGCTCCCCCAGATGCCCTAGCTCGCTGACGGAGAGTCTTTTCACCACGCTCGATTCCATTCTGATGCACCATCGTCTCTTCGTGGAACGCAGTCCTGCTTCGAGTTAAAATTGGTTTCCTTCCCTGGTGGTGTTTCTCTTGTTATTTCCATCTGCAGATGAGTTGAGGTTCAAGCTAGAATAGGGTTCTTATGTGTGAGTAAAGCAGCTTATTTCCCCGCGGTCTGTGACCTCGTAGTTGGGTAGTAGGCAGAGCAGATGTCCTTGTTGACCGAGTATAAAACGAAGTTCAAGGGGTCTTATACAGGGGTTTTTGGCCTTGGTGTTTTTCTGGTCCCTTTGGGTACTCCCCCAATACCTGACATTCTGAGTGTTAAGAGATGAACTCACCAGCTCAAGTGAAGTCTTAGGAATTACTGGGATGGCGTATGAGTGTTTACAAGAGATCTCACCATCTCAAGGGTATTTGTGCTTTACACATCACATTATGCACATACACACATTCTCAACTTCTTTAAGGAAAGAATTTACTAGCATTCACTACTGTGATTTTAGCCACAGTTTATAAAATGTGGAGAATTACTCAGTTTATGTTTTCTTTTTTTTTTTAAGATTTTATTTATTTGAGAGAGAGAGAGAGGGAGGGAGAGAGAGCACTAGCGACAGGGAGAAGCAGACACCCCGCTGAGCAGGGAGCCGGATGCAGGGCTCGGTCCCAGGACCCTGAGATCATGACCTGAGCTGAAGGCAGTTGCTTAACCAACTGAACCACCCAGGTGCCCCTCAGATTTTACTTTTTAAGTAGTCTTTGCACCTGGGATGCCTGGGTGGCTGAGTCCATTAAATGTCTTGACTTTGGATCTGGGTCCTGGGATGGAGCTCTGTGCTCACTGGGGAGTTTGCTTGTCTCCCCCTCTGCCCCTCCACCCCCCCATTCATGCTCTCTCTCTCTCTCTCAAAAAAAAGTCTCTGCACCCAATGTGGGGCTTGAATTCACAACCCCATGATCAGGAGTCACATGCTCCACTCACTGAGCCAGCCAGGTGCTCCCCAAAATCCTCAAACTTTCTGTTGAAGTAGCATGTTAGATGTGTTGACAAATCATAATGTACATTTGGAGTTTTCAGAAACTGAACATACCTGTTGTTTAACCAGCACCTCGGTCAAGAAACAGAATCTTATCAGCTCCTCCTAGAAGCTGTTTTCGACAGCATAGTTGAGTTTGGAATTGTTTGAACTTTTAAACAGGCATGGGAAGTCCTTTCAGAAGAGGAGGGCAGGGCGCCTGGGTGGCTCAGTCCTTAAGGGTCTGCCTTCGGCTCAGGTCATGGTCCCGGGATCCTGGGATCGAGCCCCACATTGGGCTCCCTGCTCAGCGGGAAGCCTGCTTCTCCCTCTCCCACTCTCCCTGCTTGTGTTCCCTCTCTCGCTGTGTGTCTCTCTGTCAAATAAATAAAATCTTTAAAAAAAAAAAAAGGAGGGCAGAACAAGGTACAAGTAGGGAGAAAAGCACAAGGGGCAAGTGCAATGGAGAACAAATGGAAGGTGGGGCAAGCTTGACAGCCTGTCTTTTCTCCTGTCTGCATCCTTACACTTTAAAGTTTAAGTATCTGTTTTCTTTGTTCTGTTTTTAGTGGATTGCAATGAACATTTACATTCAAGCTTTAAAATTCCTTGGAGCTCTGTTTTGGGGGAAAGAAGGGAGACGGTTGTGACTTCTAAAAAAGACCTGTATCTCAACCCACCAGGAAATTTGACCGGTCCATTTTTGAATTTCATTATCTGGTATTTGAGGCTTTGGATGTTGCACTGGAGAGTTTTCCCTTTTCTGATGATGCACTTCCATAAATCAACATCACTTTTGTTTGAGGGGGTGTGAATTTTGTATATTTCTGTACTTTAGTTTCTCCCTTTAATTATGTGATTAATTTCAGACATCTTACTGAGTAGCCAATGGGAAATACATATTCATTGCCCAAATTTGCTAAGATAGCAGAGTCTGGTTTCAGTTAATTTGCAGAGTTCATTATAGTGCATAATTCATCAGGTCCAAGAAATCCAGACTCCTAGCCAGTGTAGCTTAAAACTTAATTATTTTCTTTGGAACCAGTCAGTGACAGCTAAAACAAGCACTTGCTAAACTAGAAACCCTGAGTTGGTTTTTCTCATTCAAACCTGAGTTTCCATTCTAATGCTCATGACCCAGCATGGTAGTGACATCACTTTCTCATTGAATTTTTCCAGTCTTTTGGATCCGTGCAGATAATTCTGTTTTGTTCCCTGTAATGTCCCTTAGCAGCTTTTAGTCATCTTAATCTTTTCCCTCTTTTTACATTATTCTCCTAGCGAGTTTTGTTTTAACTCCTTTGTGTTGTCTTAGGAACGCAACTACCATCTGAAAACCTCCTTCCGATGATGAAATGCATTCTGCGTTTATTTATTTACTTATTATTTTTTTATTTTTTATTTTTTAAAGATTCTATTGATTTGACAGAGAGAGACACAGCGAGAGAGGGAACACAAGCAGGGGGAGTGGGAGAGGGAGAAGCAGGCTTCCCGCGGAGCCTGGGACCTGGGATCGAGACCTAGAGCCAAAGACAGACGCTTAACAACTGAGCTACCCAGGCAAATACTGACTTATTTTTAAAAAAAGATTTATTCATTTATTTTAGAGAGAGTGAACGTGGGGGGAGGGGCAGAGGGAGAGAGAATCTCAGGGAGACTCCGCACTGAGCGCAGAGCCCCATTAGGGGCTCCAGCTCACAAACCTTGAGTCCCTGGCCTGAGTCAGGATCAAGGGCAGGACGCTTAACCAACTGCGCCACCTTAGTCTCCCTGTGTTTTGCTAAATGAAATTTTAGAAGGTGGACTGTTTGACGGCGATTCTGCTTGTATCTTTATTTATTTATTTATTTATTTATTTATTTATTTATTTATTTAAGATTTTATTTATTTATTTGACAGAGAGAAAGCACAAGTAGGCAGAGAGGCAGGCAGAGAGAGAGGGAGAAGCAGACTCCCCACTGAGCAGGGAGCCCGATGCGGGGCTCGATCCCAGGACCCCCAGGGATCATGACCTGAGCCGAAGGCAGCCGCTTAACCGACTGAGCCACCCAGGCGCCCCTCTGCTTGTATCTTTAATTAATTAATCAATTTATTTTTAAGTGGGCTCCATGCCCAGTGTGGAGCCCAGCCTGTGGCTTGGACTCAGGACCCCGAGATCAAGACCTGAGCTGAAACTGAGTCAGACCCTGAACCAACTGTGCCACCCAGGCGCTCCCCCCCCATACTTAAAAAATAAACCTCTTCGCCAGCCCTTCGTGCTTACGCAGGGTCCTTCATTATTCTCATGGTTCTCGTCCACCTTTGTCCACATGGAAATGACAGCGAGGGTGAAAATGTGTCTTACAGTTCCATGGCACTGGCTGAGTGCTGGGCGGTTGTCATAAGCGTTTTACTTGTATTAACTCATCTGATCCTTACACCACCCATGTCAGCAGGTACTGTTAACCACATGTCAGGCCCCAGCTCGCGGGCTGTCTGGCTCCTGAATCTTACTCATAACCACCAAAGACTTGCCGTTGGCACCGTTTGCCGTTTCGTTTATCCCGCTGCCTTTCCCGAGAAACCAAGACGTCCAAAGAAGTGGAAATATAATGTTGTTTTTGCTCCTCCTTTTACTTTCCTTATTTAAAAAAAAAAAAAAAAAACGGGGGGTGGTGCGCCTGGGTGGCTCAGTTGGTTAAGCATCTCCCTTCTGCTCAGGTCATGATCTTGGGGTCTTGGGATCTGGGTTCCTTGCTCCACGGGGAGCCCGCTTCTCCCTCTCCCTTTGCCCCTGCTTGTGCGCTGACAAAAAACAAACAAATAAATAAAATCTTAAAAAAAAGGTATCTTTTAGAAACTTACTTCATTTACATATGAACGTTGGTAGAAATTGAGGAAGAGATAACCCTATCCCCCTACTCCCCACCTTGTGGTTAAATAGTGACAGTTGATCTGTTGAATGCCTTCCTTTCTTAAAAAAAAAAAACAAAACCAAAAAACAGGGAGATTAAGCAATTGTACCAAATGTTATCAGGAGAGTCATTTATTCTTATTACATCTATTACAGTGAGGGCCATAAGTGGTGAGTGAAGTCAGACTCTCCCCATTTTGAGAAGACATGAGATCTGCCATTAAAATATGCTACCGTGGGTGCCTGGGTGGCTCAGTTGGTTGGGCGACTGCCTTCGGCTCAGGTCGTGATCCTGGAATACCAGGATCGAGTCCCGCATCAGGCTCCCTCCTCAGCAGGGAGTCTGCTGCTTCTCCCTCTGACCCTCCCCCCTCTCATGCTCCCCCCTCTTTAAAAAAAAAAAAAAAGCTACCGTGCTGTTGGTGACTGAGCCGGCTGTTTGGTCCACCATGACTTTGTGCTTGGCCGTGGCCTGTGTGGAGTCAATAGGCTGTGAGCTCTGATAGGGCTTTGGTTAACGTAGGAAAGTTTCACTATGGCTGTTTTGCAGTTTCACCTGAAGAATGCAGTGGGTGGCCCTCTGGAAGGTTGAAAGAGTAGTAAACGAACACGAGTGATCTTTTTGGGTGACTGACTGACCTCCTGGTGACGCTGGCCCCATGTCTTTTCCCTCGTCGGGATTCTGGCCTGCCTGGGCCTGAATACTTAAAGCAACTGCAGAGTCCACGTTGGAAAGCTCTTGGGGGAAAATTCCATTCTTTCGAATTTGATTGAGTACCTCTTTCCGTCTCTTTCAGCTGGTTCCAGGTTTGTCCTCCGATGTAGCTAAACATTATCTCCCATCCTGCAGGCTCATTGTTCCATCTTCTCTGGGCTAAACAACCCTGTGTTGCCTCAGCCATTTTTCAAATGAAGTTTTCAGGGGCCTCTGTTATTCTGGTTGTGGAGACCCCGTTATTATCCTCAAAAACTCGTAACCCATGTTTCAAGCTCTTGGTATATTATAGCTGGTACATTTTGCCTGCCATTTGATTCAGCTACTCTGCTTGTAGGAATTTATTTAGATTTGGTGGCCATAAGGATATGTATCAAGTGTATTTCACTTGTGTATCATACTGAAAAATGGTAACCAATAGGGGATTGGTTAAATTAGGGAACATCTGTTCCATGCAATCATTGAAATGATATGGTAGAGAATATTTAATGACATAATGTTGTAAATGAGAGAAGCAAAGTGAGGAAACAGTATGTACAGGTTAATCTTTTTTTCTGGTAAAGTCATTTCAATAAATAAGGTATTTGTTCAGGAAACATACTGTAAAAGGTTATATACCCAAATCAGCAGTGTTTGTATATCTGCGCGGTCAAAACACATTCAGTTTTATTTTTGTTTGTTTATCTGAGTAATATTTATTGATCGCCTGCTATATGCTGGGCCCGCGCTGAGTCCTGGGCACCCATTTGGCGGCTGTTACGTTTACTACACTTAATACATAGGGAGGGGCATTACACTTACTACCCAGGGAGGGACGAGTGTTTGGTAAACCAAGTGTCAGGGGTGCTGTGGGCAGGGAGGGAGCAGGTGGAGAGGGTGGTGGAGAGTGGTGTGTTCCAGAGTGCATTTTAGGGTTCTGAGGTGGGAAAGAGCATGCAGGACTTGGGGGAGAGGAAGGGATACTCAAGAGGTGAGGCTTGGTTGTATTTTCTCCAGGAAACAGGTATTACGACGCAGTTTAAAAAGATCTGGAATTTAAAAGAAGAGTCAGGGAAGCAGTGGGAACATAGAGGGTGCACCCTGTCTTCTTAAGAAGCAGCTAAGCCAGCTGTGGATTGAGGCAAGGGAGGTTTTCCCAGACTGGCTTGGTGGCTGTGCTGGGCGTCTTTGGTGAAACAGATGAACACCAGATAACTAATTTAATTTCTAGAAGTGCTGCTTAAGTGCCTTTGCCTCCTACTACTGGTTAGAGCAAAACAAGCATGTGATTTATGTAAAAATACATGAATATTAGTTTTTATCATTACCCTGCAGAACAGCATAAAAGTGACGCTTCCTGCCGTAGCCGCTTTGCAGAATAAAATTAAGAAAATCAGTATTCTTTACAAATGACTAGTCACAGTGGAAAAAACCTGTCTGTTGAACTTACCATTTGTAGATAGCATTGAATAAGTCTCCCCCTCCCATATTACCCCAACCAAAACCGAAACACGATTTACATAGCAAAACACAAGCTGAGTGAAAGATGGCCCTGAATTCTAGCATAGGGATGCTCAAGATGGCACGAGGCCTGCTTTGACTACATCCCCATCCCCCACTCCTGTTTCTGGCCCATGCTCTCTGCAATTTCATGCCAGTCAGTTCTGGAGACCTGGCGATACCCTCACCTTTGTATGGAAGTTCCTGCAGGTACTAAAAGGGAATGGGCCTGGGACTTCTGACCAATGTCTTCCATGAGATGGGGTTTCAACTTTGAAAATCGGCACTCTTTGTTTGCCCTCCGTGGGTGTTCCCCTTCTAGAAGCTGAGAGACTGGGGCAGGAGATCCATATCATCCCCACCCCAATCCAGTAACCACCCCAGGAGTGCTTGATCGCCTGCTTCCTTCCACCTGGTACAAAGCCCAAGTGTGGGGAGCCTCCCTCAGACGTGGGAGTGTAAATTTCTGGGTTTGAAAAAGTATCAACACTTGTAAGCACATCTTTTTCTCTCCACAGATTAGTATTGGATTTGCTTTTCTGCACAACACGGAAACAAATCCCTTCTTCACACCAACCACACATGGCACGCTGATTCATTTTGCAGAGAAGTGACTTTTTAGTTTTCTCTTGCCTTTTCCTTTTTTTTTTAAAGATAAAATCTACTTTTCCTTTAAATGTCTCAAATCTCGAAAGGGTTTGTATTGTAAATATTTCTTTAATAAGTCACTTTTAACAGCATGAAACTTGGAGGAATTTTCCACAATTGGACCAGGTCCCTCAACTGTATCACCAAAGGTGTGGCTTTTGGCTTTGACTTGTATTTAATTTGGGTGGCTACTTTCCAGAAAAATCCGTTTAACCTAATGAGTTGTCACAACTTAGTTCTACCTCCTCTATCCTTCTTTTGTTTTTAGACAATTGTAAATCTGTTCAGAATTTTTTAAAAAGTCAAGTCTGTCGAAGTACAATTCACAACACAATGCTTTCAAGCGTACGGTTGGATAAATTTTGACGACTGCGCACACCTGGGTATTACCATCCCATTGAGATACTGCAGCACTGTTTTTTTAAGATTTAATTTAATTTGATTTCATTAATTAATTATCAGAGCGAGTGTGTGTGGGTGCACGCACAGGCGGGGGGGGACGGCAGGCAGAGGGAGAAGCAGGCTCCCCGCCGAGCAGGGACTCATCCCAGGACCCCGAGATCATGACCTGAGCCGAAGGCAGATGCTTAACCGACTGAGCCACCCAGGCGTCCCGATACAACATTTCTGTCACCTCGGAAAAGTTCCCTTATTTATGCCTCTTTGCAGCCAGTTTCCCCCCTCCCCCAGTCCTGGGCCAATGCTGACCTGATTTCTAACACTTTTGTAAAATTTCTTATAAATGGAAACACTCGTGTCGAATTCCTTCACTGCAATGCCTTTTTGAGATTCATCCATGCTGGGTGTACCAGTAGCTCATTCCTTCCTTTTATAGCTGAAAAGCTTACCTTTTCTTTCTGTCTTTCTATGCCTTTCTGTCTTTGCCTTTCTTTGGTTTTCTGTGGCTTTCTGTCTTTCCCTTTGGGAATGGCCTCATCCTTCCATTATTCCGTGTAGAGTCTGTTTCTCAACTGGGCATTAAAGCAACCTTTTATCTTTCACACAAACTGAAAAGCCAAGTGGCTGGAGAGCGACCATCCACCCTCACCCATCCAGGTGAGGGTAAAAAAAAAAACGGTCTTGTTCTATAGTATCAGCTGGATCTAAATGCTGGAATTCTGACTCTAGGTCAGCGTCTTCCCCTTAAACCAGGCTGCCAGCTTCCCTTTTCACAAAGTAATGTGAGCTTTTTTGTTCGATCGCGTTGCTTGTTTTGAAACTTAGATTTTTGGGAAAGGGTTCAATGCAGAATATCCCAGAGTTCAGCACTAGGCAATTGTCTACTACCTCTTGACATTCCTTCCTTCCATAGGAATGGAAAAGCATGCCTTCTTCCAAACAGTGAGGACCTATGGAACCTTCAGTAACAGGAAAATGTCTAATAATCTCTGCTAGTATAGTTTAAATTGATGAAAGTCCCATTCTGTTGGATCTTTGTGCTTGCTTGGTGCATACACGCTGTAACCTCTCATTTCTTTTTGTGTGAAGAAAGTGCTGTGTTGAGAGCGAGTGTCTTGTCAGGGACATTTAGGGGGAGGGGGTGGCCTGGACTTGGAATCACTGTGTATCAGCTTCTCTTGCTGCAGGAGGCTCTGCCCAAACGCCAGCAACTGGGACATGCTTCTCACAGGTCTTGCAGTTTGTACCTCTTCACTGGTGACTTCACATCTTGAAGAGGGCCGGTTCTGAGAAATCTGCTGTCAGCACTGAAATGACCCCCGTTGCTGGTCAAATCAAAGTCTGCAGGTCGTTGGAGAACCACACCTGTTTAAATCGTGGGGTGACGCTCGAACTCCCAGCGATGAGGTGTGTTTTCTCGGCCGGACTAGTTTTGTTTGGCTTGCAAATCTGGGGAAGAACAGCCAGTCTGAAACCAGACTTGGTGGCGGCATTCCCTGGCTGATCTCTCTCTATCTCTATCTCTGTAGGAACTTGTTTAAGAACGGATTATTAGAAAGTTTCTTCCCACTTGGATTTTTTTTTTCTTTAAAGATTTTATTTATTTATTTGACTGAGAGCCCACGCACGCACAAGCAGGGGGAGAGGAAGAGGGAGAATGAGAAGCAGACTCCCCACTGAGCAAGGAGCCCGATGTAGGACTGGATCCCAGGACCCTGGGATCATGACCTGAGGTGAAGACAGACGCCTAACCGACTGAGCCACCCAAGCACCCCCCCACCCCTCACCCCACCCCAGTTGGGCTTTTAAGAAAAGAAATACCTTAAGTATATTTGTCCTTTAGAGCCCTGCCCTGGGCCTTGTAGGGTGGGAGTTGGTTATCACCTTGGCTATCTCCCTTAAGCCAGAAATGTCCTCTTGGCCCCAGGCACCCCTTTTGTTTTTCTCTTCCTTATCTTGCTTGGGAAGAGTCTGCTGTCTCTGGGCCCAAGATCTTGCTAGGACAAGTCACTCTGATTCTGGATAGCAGATTATCTCTCAGGTGATCCTGTTCCCAGGTGTGAATACCTGTGCGGCTTCCAGAGGTCAAGGAACCTAGTGAAGTTACCTCAGGTGGGAAGGTTGGACTGGAATTCCAGTGCTGATCTGCCCTGCCGGGCCCACTGTGGCTCTGAGGGGGGCCCCACTGTGTTGCTCTCGCTTAGTCTGTTCCATTGCTCTTTTATTTCTAGCCATTTCCCACTATCTGTCAGATACCTCATTTATTCTTTACTTGTTTTTGGTTTTCTCCACTGAATATAAATTCCCTGAGAGCAGGAATCTCTTTGTTCTTGCTCACAGATTTACCTAAAGCACCTAAAGCCGTGCCTGGCACTTCATGCTTCCTGAGTGTTGTTGAAGGAACGGATGAGCAAAGCGTACTTTGAAATTTGCCGTAGTTCACATTGTGACTTGGGGTGTCCGATCTGTCTCGGGCAGGGCTTCGATTCAAAACATGATATTGGGAGGTCAGTGAAAACCATGCGGTAGCTAAAACTCCTGTAGTTTGGTGCTTGTGTGTTAGGCTGACTGACCCCTGGAAATGCACTTTGAGGCCTCTTGGAGGGGCAGGAAAGAGGAAGCTTGAATTTGCAAAGTGGCAGAGGGAATCCGTGGGACACCGATGCCAGGAGGTAGATCTTGGAGGAAATGTTTTGGGGACTGCAGTAATAATTTGTGAATTATTATTCGTCTTTTGTGATTCTTGGTTTCTGGAGAATTATCAGTAAAGCAAAAAGACAAAAAACAAACAAAACCCCCCTCAAAACCAAAAAACAAAACAAAAATCCCCCCAAAACCCCCAAAACCAACAAAACATAACAAAACCCCCCAAAACCATACCTGGATACCTGGCTACTACTGTGAGTGTCTTTCACAAGAAACAGGAGTGTGGCATGCTTGTCTGAGAATTATCATTGTACTTATATATATTGATTCTGTCAGAAAGAAGAGGTTAGGCATGAGAAATGTCGGCCTCTTTAAGATTTGGACTGGTGGATGCTCTGGGGGACTGCAGGGGGTCAGAAACCGGGTAGGTCCCTGGGAATTTTGTACATTTAACTGCAGTGTGGGTGTCTTGCAAAGTGATGCCTTACTACCCCCCCCTGCCCCGTGATATCAGCTGGCTTCTTCCCAGGGTGGTGAGAACCAAGGTGGGACTTGGTGCCTCATCTCGCAGAACTACAGTTTCAGACCGCTTTGATCTTCAGCATGGGACACAGAGTGGAGCCATAAACTCCGGAGTGAGGAGTGGAATCCAGGGTTCTGACCAACACCGCCAGCGTTGAGGGGCCGTGTATCTAGGGTGCGGTTCGTATACCTTCATAATTAGGAAGAGGTGTGGCCAAGTGAGTTTTCAGTCTAGTACTTTAACCCCGATTAGGAGAGCGCTTTAAAGAAGCAAGTTCTGGGGCGCTTGGGTGGCTCAGTTAGTTAAGCATCGGATTCTTGATTTCAGCTCAGGTCATGATCTCAGGGTTGTGGGACTGAGCCCCGCGTGCTCCACGGTCAGTTTAGAGTCTGCTTGAGATTGTCTCTCTCCCTCTTCCTCTGCCCCTCCCCTCACTCCCACTGTCTAAATAAATAAATAAAATCTTAAAAAAAAAAAAAATAAGGGCGCCTGGGTGGCTCAGTCTTTAAGTGTCTGCCTTTGGCTCAGGTCATGATCCCAGGGTCCTGGGATCGAGCCCCGCGTCGGGCTCCATGCTCTGTGAAGAGTCTGCTGTTCCCTCTCCTCCTGCTGCTTCCCCTACACACACACACTCTCTCTCTGTCTGCTCTCTCTGTCAAATAAATAAAATCTTAAAAAAAAAAATAAAAATAAATAAAAGCAAGTCCTGTCGTTTTGTGTTCACTGGGTCCAGTGTGCTGGCCATCTCTTTAGTACCTGCTATTATGACTGACTTTGGGAATATGATTTTTTTTTAATGGTTCCCAAATCTGTGAAAGAAGGAAGTGATGCTTTTAAATTAATCTTCTTTGTTCAGATGGGTTTCCTAGAGGCTGAGGACATAAGCTGAAGCCAGGATTAGAGCATAGGTAATTCACATGGGTCCTGCTTTCTTTTGGTTCCATTCCATAAATGTCATTTGGTTAAGTATTTTCTCAGCTAATACCACAGGTACAACTAAGCGAGGGTGGTGGGGGGGGGCTGGCCGGTACATGTTTTGAATCTAAAAAGCAAGCGTCCTCCTCGAAGATGAAATACAGATTTTGCTGTTCTTCAGTTAGCAATATTTTATAATAAAGATAGCCTTTTTAATTCAAGGTTTGTTGCCGAAGGATGGTAGCACATTTTATGGTTCGTACTGCTTAAAAGTGGGGACATTTTGGGGCGCCTGGATGGCATGGACGGGTAAGCGGCCGACTCATGATTTTGGCTCAGGTGTATGATCTCAGGATCGTGAGATTGAGCCCCACGGCGGGCTCTGTGCTCAGCATGGAGCCTGCTTGAGATTCTCTCTCTCCCCTCCTCCTTCTGCCCCTCCCTCCCCACACACGTACTCGTGCATGCTCCCTCTCAAATAAATAAATCTTTTAAAAAAAAAAGGTCTTATAAAAAAAAAGTGAGGATATTTTGGACTTTTTTTTTTTTAAAGATTTTATTTATTTATTTGACAGAGACACACAGCGAGAGAGGGAACACAAGCAGGGGGAGTGGGAGAGGGAGAAGCAGACTTCCCTCTGAGCAGGGAGCCCGATGCGGGTCTCGATCCCAGGATCCTGGGATCGTGACCTGAGCCAAAGGCAGACGCTTAACGACTGAGCCGCCCAGGCGCCCTATTTTGGACCATTCTTGACAGTAACAGTAGTGATATTACTAAAATCCCCTCACTGCAGAGATTATCCTCCTCTCTCTCTCTGTCGCTTTGGAATGTCCTCAATCTCTGTAAAGAGCTCAGGTCTTGTCCAGTTTTTAGCAAACCTTTGAAGCTGTATAATTTAGTGAAAAGGAGCACTTGAGCCAGATGCCTTGGGTTTGAAGCTCAGCTGTGAGGCTAGTGGAAGGGCTGTGGGCAAGTCATCTGTCCTGTGTGCGCCTCCGTTTCCTCCCGAGTGGAAAGGGAATTAATGGCAGTACCTTCGATGTAGGGTTTAAATGAGTGTACCGTCTGGTGCAGAATGAGTCCCTCTATTAGCAGTTGTGATTTTTGTACATCCTTTTGCTGCCAGTTACTTATGATTAAAAGTGGAATGGTGCTGCAGAATTTTTAACTTGATTGTATCAACTTAGCAACAGAAAAAAAAATTTTTTTTTTTTTAAGCAATAGAATTTTTTAGTCAGAAATGATTTCTTCCTGTCCGTGAAAACCCCTTGAGAAAGGGGGAAGAAACAGCTCTTAGAACCAGTTCACAAATAATGTCTCTAAAATGTAGAGGCCATATTAACTCTTCACTTTTTTTTTTCCTCTTGTACTTGAGAATGTGTAAGGATCATTTAGGATAATAGTTTGGCTTCTGCGGTGGTTATTTATGGTTTGGTGTAACTTTGGGAGTCGTTTAAAGGTTGATGCATGGACTTGTGGGTAAAATAAACTTTTGTTTGATATCTGCAAACATTGCTCGAAGAGTAATTTCCCCCAAAACTCCCTAGGAAATTTTTACTTTTTACCTTAGTAAACCTGGAGTTTTGCTTCTTTGCACTTAAATTTTGCCCTGCTTACAAGGTGAGTTCTTCCAAACCTACCTGATTGCTTATGGTGTAACCAGTGGGTTCCAGAATCCCAACCACACCATGCTTTCTGAATCCCAAGATGTTGGCTTGGAATGCATTTTTTGGGTTTCAATTTGAGTTAGTTCCTCTGGTTGAGTTTCTGGTCTAAGGAGATGCATAGGTATTTGTTCTAGGCCCTTATGTGCCCCCTTCTGTGCTCAAGAGGCAGAGGGAGAAGCAGCCTCCCTGCTAAGCAGGGAGCTTGACCCCAGGACCCTGGGATCATGACCCCAGCCGAAGGCAGACGCTTAACCGACTGAGCCACACAGGCATCCTGGCATTTGGGGTTTAAAAGAGTGGAAAAGGAAAAGAGCAAGGAGCAAGGTCAGGGGAGCTGTGCCCCGTCGCTGCTGCTTGGGTTTGGGGGTTGCTCTCTGCATTCACTCAGGGGATCCCGTAGAAGAAGCAGGATTTCCTCATAGGATCCCTGGGACATTTTACATGTGCAGCCTGAACTTCGGGGTGTTTCTTGATTTTTGGTGTTGTGGCCACCTCATCTATAAGGAGAAGCTTGCCCTGCAGCCCTCTGGCTGGAAACAGAGGCGGAGAACCACACACTCTTGAAGAGCTTGTCCTGACCCTCCCCCGGAGGTACCCCCACACCCTCTCTTTAATCTCAGGGCGTCTCTCCGAGGAGCGAGGAGCGTCCTTGGGGACAGGCCTGGTTCACTGGTATGGCTGTGCAGGAGCTGGCCTGCCTCATTAGAAAACGTGTTTTAGGGCCGAGACATCATATGAGGGATGGGAAAGGTAACAAAACCCTCTTGGGATTCCCAGATTGCTCAGGATGTTATAAACAGTAAGTGCCTCCTTTGATCTCGGAGGGTGGTGTGGGCCCAGCCAGCGAGGGGGTGGTGGTTCTTGAGAGAGGTGGAGCCAGACAGCCATAATGGCTTGTCCAAAGGCCGCTATGAATCCCAGTGGCAAAAAGCTCTGTACTTGCCACTAATTTCTGTTTTCTTTGCTGTGGTTGGCTTTATTAAAAGGGCATAAGGAAGCAGCCTAGACATTCAGTTCCAATCAGTTTTCTGAGCTAAGCCGGTTTGGGGGTGGGGTGCGGTGGGGTTGGTGATTTCAGAGAAAGGATGACTGGCTTTATGGCTTATTCACTTTCTTGGGGGAGGGGAGAGAGATCTATGGAATGTTAAAAATCCTCAAAGGGATTCACAAGACACAAGCAGATGTTTCATCCTGTTTGGAGATCTGGCACCCATGAGGGACTGCTGCCTTAAACGTGATTTTAAGAGGGTAGCTCTGACGGTCGCTGCATCATAATGTAACCTTTTTCTGGACATGGTTCTGCGCTGGCCATTTGGCGTGAGTGAGATGATGGACGAGCTGTGTTTGGTTTCTGGAACGGAAATTGGGAAACCGGGGTGGGGGTTCTGTACTTGTGAGAAGGGGGAGCATGAAGGTTTAACCTGAGGATGGCCCTTTAACTTTCTATGAGGAAAAACCACCTAATCAACGGTTGCAAATTATGTGAATTTGATGCAATAATCAAGCTTCTTGCTCCAGTGCATCATTTACCTTTTGATTTCAGAGAAGTTCAGCCCCGTGACTCTTTTCCTTATTTGAACTGGAGCGAGGCGCCGAGAGACTCGGGTCACACCCTAGCCGGGGAGTGCATCTATGTAAATAACAAGCTGCTAATTTCAAACAGACACAGCTACATTATTGGAGCTCCGTTAATTTGAGCTCCCTCACCAGCTTCTCCATCCTCAAGTATGTTTTTCTGTATGTTTCAAAACTGAAAACTGCCTTCAGGGCCGTCCGGGCCTGGTTTGCTGGGAGCTTCGGATGCTGCGTGGCTCGGTCTACAGGGAAGGTTGACTGCAGGAACCCAGACCGAGGCTGGTGTAGACAACAGAAGCAAGCAGCATTGCTGTTTTAATCCTCCCCACACCCCGGCCACCCCCAGTTCCAGGGACCTGAATATTTCATTAGGGCGCAGGTGTAGAGTCTTGGTTGTGTATAGCGGTCCAAGCTGGGTTAACCTTGTTCTGTATCCGCCATGGCTGATTTACAAGGAAAGAGGAAAACCTTGAAATTAGTGAGGCGGTGCGTAGAATATATGGGTGAACATAGAAAAAATGGACTTCGTGGCACTCTGTGATTGTACTCGGGGCTAGTTTTGAGGCATCTCAGAGCGGGTACCTGTCATGTGAGTGGGTTGAGGTAGAAGGTGAAATGTTGGCCGACTCTTGGTTCCTGGAGGTGGTTTTGGAACCTACTGTACTTGACGCTCGTCCGGTATTCATTACAATTGCAGTTCCTAAACAAGATGAAACTGTGTATAGCTAATGACATAAAATGTTTCTTCCTTCTCTAATCAGGAATCTTTCTCAGAGCAGCTAGATTAGATGTTATTCAGAATAGATAATATAAGAAATAATTACTAACCACGTTTCACTTGTGGAATTAACCATATGGTATGGCCTCGAACTTTGCATATATTACAAATGAAAATAAAACCAGTAAAGAGCGGTCTATAGTATTTTTAGCCAGTGGCACGCCAGAATATGGTACTCTTGTTATTTTAATCTGTGTATGAAATATGATCTGTTTGGAATACAGTAATTGTATGGTATTGGTGCATTTGTCCATTTTGTGTGTGGAGTTTTGTGAAATTGTAGTATTTTGATTTGGGGAGGGGAGGTAGTGTAGCATAATGAATAACATTCACTCAAGAAATCTACATTTGATTGTATCAGGCAGCATTTGGGGTGCTGGATGCATGTCGTTAGCAGGCTGAAAATGCACCAGGAGCTTACAAAAGAATTTTGGGAAGAAAATAACTAAGATCTCTTCAAAGATTTGAGTTTATTCCTGAACCTTACCAATCATGGAAGACCTGGGTATGTGCCACTCTATATTACATTGAGTTTTCATATCATCAGTATAACCAGTCGCTTCTTGTTATAGCGATACAAAGGGCATTCCAAGCTCGATTCCAGAACCCTGAGATCGTGACCTGAGCTGAAGGCAGACGCTTAACCAACTGAGCCACCCAGGCACCCCTACAGTTAATAGTTACTCGTTAGTTGTCCACCCTGTATAGTAACAGCCGGACCATGCCCACGTTGAGTGTTCAGAATACTGGTTATAGAACACATTCTGTCAACGTGAAAGTGCACACTTACGTAAGGATTAAGTATTCCAGCAATGCAATTCCCGTGAGGTTTGACCAGGAAATATTTAACAAGTTTGAAAATCCTTTTGGTTGGGACATGAGACATTTGTTTTGTAGCTTTGTTTTTTCTGCTGTTTCAGTGTTCAAATACTGGTGGCAGTAAAACCAGGCTGTCTGTTCGGGACCGAAGACTGAGTGCGTCCGGGGACTTAGCCGTTTCATAACCTGTCAGCAGAAGACACCTTTTCTTCAGCATCTCCTACAGTCGTAGATAGGAATAGTTAACAAAGATACAATAACCACAAAGACTTTGCTTTCAGATAGGAAAAGTTGGTCAATAATAGAGCATGAGTTAGCATAGCATTCTAATTTTATCATGGGAAGGGTTCTCTACAATTGGAATTGGTGTCCAGGGATGGGTGGGAGGGCGAGAAATCTTCATAGGTCCTGATTGGCGGGAAGAAAAGCACGTAGATGTAATTTCACACATACTAAGAAGTATATGGAATAATGACTGCTTGTCGGACCTTAGTCGAGGGACAGTAAGAGGAACAGAGGGAATGTGTCTGAGCACCTGCGGCTCTCATTCTGTCCCTGGTTAAAGAACAGGGTGCCCACATCATTAAGAGCATGACTGTCATCATTCTCTAGACTAATCTTGTATGGATTTGCAATGGGCTACAAAATGTTTTATCATTCAGAGTGTCTCTCCCTGTGCCCAAGACGGTCTGGACAGATGCCTGGCTGTGTGCTTTGACTGGCATTCTCCCTGAGTCCTTTCCCTTCCTGCAGGATGGGAGAACACTCAGTAATAGCACCTACCTCAGTGAGTGTGAACCACATGAGCAGTGCCTAGAATAGTGCTTGGCATATGTCGTTAAGTGGCCAAGAACGGTTTCTGGGATTTGTCTAAACACAAACCCCTGGGGCAGTATTTTCACCCAGCGGTCAGGGAGCATCTGCATCAAGCCACTGGCTGAGAGTCAGACTCGCTCTTTCTCAGTCTTCTAGCTAAAAAAAGGATAGCTCCTCCTGGGGTGATCCTTTGTACGAGGAATCTGTAACATTGCGCATGTGGGGGGTTGGCAGGGGGAGATTTCAGGATAGAGGAAAGATGCTTTCTTAGCTGCTGCCAGATTATGTCTTAAAGCTTCCTGCCACCCTGAATTCCAGAATATCAGACATAACCATAATATAAACATAACAGCATCCTCTTTAAACCAGAGAAAGAAAATTCCAAGCTGTTCTGAATTATCTGGTTCATTTGAGATTGGACTCTGTGCGATTCGGTCCCAGTGGTAAGGCTCATTCTAGAAACGCAGTTCTCCGTGGTATTCTCCGGTAGCAGACTGGAGGTTACTTTTCTCTACAGCATAGTGATTGTAGGTTTCCCAGCAGAATCCTTCTGGCTTTTTCCTGTCTGCTCCCGGAGAGCTGTGGTAAGGAACCTCTTAGATCTGTGTGGGTGGTGGGCTTTTGCCTGCTGGGCAAATAGGCACAGGCTGGTTTCCCAAATGCATTTCTCCTGAGTTCCTTGCTGCCCCCATGAAAGCATGTCTGAATTGTGTGGGAGTAGCTACTACCTCTTGTGCTTTGCTTTTTCCTTTCTTACAGTCAGAAGAATGGGCTGGGGGGTGGGAGTGCAGGTGCATGCAGGGAGTGACTCAGCTTAGCTTAGCTTGGGCGAGATCCTATACTCCTGGGCCTGGGGGTGACTCTCGGCTACTCCTGAAGCGTAAAACTGGGGGACGGTTCTCCAGCAAGCATCTTGCTATTTTCCCTTTTGTGCTGCTTCCTTGAGATTCCCGCCTTGTCCTGTACTTTAATGCTCAAAGTTATTAAAGATGTGAAGGTAGCCACTGGCCATGTGAATATGCCTGGTCTCGGATGTTACGTGCTCTGTGTGGAAAATACACATGGCCTTTCTAGGTCTTTGTAATATGAAGATAGAGCTAAAGAAGTGGAGTTTTATATTGATTGCATGTTTAAATGATACTATTTTATTTATTTTTTATTTTTATTATTTTTTTATTTTTTTATTCTTATGTTAATCCCCATACCTTACATCATTAGTTTTAGATGAAGTGTTCCATGATTCATTGTTTGTGCATAACACCCAGTGCTCCATGCAGAATGTGCCCTCCTCGGGGCGCCTGGGTGGCTCAGTTGGTTAAGCGACTGCCTTCGGCTCAGGTCATGATCCTGGAGTCCCTGGATCGAGTCCCGCATCGGGCTCCCTGCTCGGCGGGGAGTCTGCTTCTCCCTCTGACCCTCTTCCCTCTCATGCTCTCTCTCTCAAATAAATAAATAAAATCTTAAAAAAAAAAAATGTGCCCTCCTCAATACCCACCACCAGGCTAACCCATCCTTAAATGATACTATTTTAGATATATTTGAGTTAAAATTGTTACCCGTTTTAGCAGTTTTAATGGGGCTGTGTGATAATTTCAAATGGTTCTGTTTCTGTTGGACAGCATTGGTGTGTTCTGTGCAAGAATTTGGGGGCACACCTGTGACCTTTCCCTAAGTAGTGGACTCGTATTGAGGTATAACTAGCATGCAGTAATATTCACCTACTTTAGGTAACAGTTCTAGGAAGTGTGATAAATGCACATGGTCCTATAACCCATCACAGTCAAGTGCTTCTTTGTAGTGAACCCTCTCTATAACCACTGATCTTTCCAAGATTTTCTGACTTTTCTAGAATATCTTACGTAGAATCACACAGTATGTATCCTTTTGAGTATGGTTTCTTAATATAGTTGAGATTCGTCCATGTTGTTTACGTTAGAAGTGCTTTTTTTTTCACTGCTGAGGGGTATTCTGTTGTCTGGATGGACCGTAGTTGGTGTCTGTCACTTCATCAGCTCACAGATGTGGGTGGTTGTTTCTAGTCTGGCAATTACGGGCAGAGCTGCTGTATATAGGTTTTTGTGAAGTTATGGTATTCGTCGCTAGGTATTCATTGCTTTTCCATGCTTACCTTTATAAGAAGATGCTAGTCTTTTCCAGAATGTACCCTTTTGCGTTCTCCAAGCAATGTATGAGGGTTCAGTTTGCTCGTGAGGGTTCCTTTGCATTTGGTGGTGTCATTTTAAAAGGTATGTAGTAGAATCTCACTATGGTTTTAATTTGCATTTCCCTAGTGACTGATAGATGTCGAGCATATTTCCGTATGTTTATTTGCCCCTTTTAAAATTGGGTTGTTTTCGGGGTGCCTGGCTGGCTCAGTAGAGTATGTGACTCTTGATCTTGGGGTTGTAAGTTTGAGCCCCACGTTGGGTGTAGAGATTACTTAAAATTAAAATCATAAAAAAAAAAAAACTGAAAATAAAACCAAAAACCAAAAGGACACTCATTCAAGGAAAAAGAAATCCTTTTGTAAACTTGGACTTGTATCTGCACTAAGAAATTTTGAATTGAGACCACTATTTCTGCACATGCACGCAAAACTGAAACACGTTTCATGAAACTTTGCCTTATTAATAAATGATTTCTGGGGCGCCTGGGTGGCTCAGTCGTTAAGCGTCTGCCTTCGGCTCAGGTCATGATCCCAGGGTCCTGGGATCGAGCCCCACATCGGGCTCCCTCCTCGGGGGGAAGCCTGCTTCTCCCTCTCCCACTCTGGCTGCTTGTGTTCCCGCTCTCGCTATCTCTGTCTCTGTCAAATAAATAAATAAAATCTTAAAAAAAAATTAATAAATGATTTCTGTTTATCCATGACGTACTCTGACCTGTTCAGTTTTGTTCTGTTTAATTTAAATGAAAAATGCTTGTCCGGATATTGATTTCCTTTGAGGGACGTTCCCAGCTTGTCTTGGATTTACGGACGTGAATGTTGAAAGGTACTTTGTACTGGGCATCACTACATGGAGGCCCTTCCTCTTCATGGTGCTGTGCACCAGAGGGCGTTCTTTTTGCCAATTCTGGGTATTTAAATCTTGTGCCTCATTTTACTTCACAATTGAAAAGGAGTATAGAGGGTCCTTACTAGGCCTGGTGTCAAGGAAATTCTGCCTTTTCCCACAGAGATTCCCTCCATCTCAGTGGTTCCTGGGAATCCTGGGGTGCTCAAGAGTCCGTTTTAGGGCATTTGCACATTAAGAAGTATTCCAGTTTTTCCTGTCACCCTCCTGAATGTGCGGCAGGGCGTTCTAGATGCTGCGTGATGTGTGGTATCACATCAGATTGAAGTCAGGTAGGAGAATCCAGCTGACTGACTGACACCAGACAGCAAGGAGGTTTGCAGAAGTAGGAAACATTGCCTCATTGTTCACTAAATTTTTTTTATTTTGGAAAATACAGTTTTCATAAGAATGTTATTTATGTTAACATGTGGTGGTTATTTTCTAAATAATATATACTTTAAATTTTTCTCAGTTTTAATTTGAAATTTTTTATTTTTATTTGTTTAAAAGATTATTTATTTGTCAGAGAGAGAGCACAGGCAGAGGGAGAAGCAGACTCCCTGCTGAGCAAGGAGCCCAATGCAGGACTTGATCACAGGACCCTGGGATCATGACCTGTGTCCCAAAACTTTTTTTTACAGATTTTTTTTTTTAATTTTTAAGTAATCTCTACACCCAGTGTGGGGCTTGAACTCACAACCCTGAGATCAAGAGTCACACACTCTACCTATTGAGCAAGCCAGGTGCCCCGATTTGAAACTTCTTAACTTAAAAACTTCCCTCCATGTCTCTCTCTATCAATAATCTATATATCTGTATCCCACGTAAACAACAGCGCTTTTGGTCCTCAGTTTACTTTTTTCAGAGTTCAAGGAGATCCTGAGACCCAGCAGTGTGGTAATTGCTACTCCAGTTACATGTCATATGGCTTAAAACCTTTCCTTTCTGGAGGAGTAAACACCTTCCATCCTTTAAAAAACTTCTAATTGGGGCGCCTGGGTGGCTCAGTCGGTTGAGCGTCTGACTCTTGGTTTTGGTTCAGGTGATGATCTCAGGGTTGTGAGATCTAGGCCCTCATGGGGCTCTGCGCTGGGCTTGGAGGCTGCTTGAGATTCTCTCTCCCTCTCCCTCTGCTCCTCCCCCTTCCCCCTCCAAAAATTAATCAGTTCATTAAAAAAATAAGAAAATTAAAAGTTTCTATTATAGGAAATTGCAAATATCTGCAAAAGTGGTGAAAATGGTAACAGTATGCCACCACATACTCCTCTCAGCCCAGTAGTATCGAGCTCTTGGTCAGCTTGGTTTCACTTATGCTTCTGCTTCCATTCCACTTGGATATGTCGAACATGGTATCCTATACTTTGCAAACATTTCATTGTTAATCTCTAAAAGATGAGGATACCAGTAATATATCTATAGGTTTTTTTTTTTTTTTAAAGATTTTATTTATTTATTTGAGAGCGAGAATGAGATAGAGCATGAGAGGGTCAGAGGGAGAAGCAGACTCCCCACCGAGCAGGGAGCCCGATGCGGGACTCGATCCCGGGACTCCAGGATCATGACCTGAGCCGAAGGCAGTCACTTAACCAACTGAGCCACCCAGGCGCCCTATATCTATAGGTTTTAATCCCAAATAACTAGTCAGCGTTCAGATGTCCTCTACTCTCTGTTTCTCATCTTGTTTTTGAAGGTTGGTTTAAAATGAGGTCCATACATTGAGATTGGTTGATTAAAAATGTAAGTTTGTTACTAATCTAACACCCCCACCATGACCCATGGCCCTGCCCTTTGTAATTTGGTTGAGGAAACAGGGTCGGCTGTCCCGAGGGGCACAAGTTTTGGGTGTGCAGGTGTGTGGGCTAATTTACCAGCAGCGTTTGGGGGTGGATCTGAAACGCTTGGTTGTTGATAGGGTTTTGTTTTGAGGATATGCCATCTGTACTGTTTTTCATGAAAGGAGGCCCTTCTGCCTGGCCTCCACTGTATCCCTTGCTTGTTCTTCATAGTTCATTCCCTCACCTGCATGTTTTTCACGGGCACAAACTATGGTATGTGTAGTGTTCAGCTGATTATCTGGAAACTTCCTCAAGATCCTTGACTCCTCCGGTGTGCGAGCGCCATTGCGCATGGCTAGGTGATGTGATCAAGAGTGTGGGAATGTGGAGTCCTGATGGCCACAGGCCATACAGTTAGCGAAACCGTTGGGTGAGATCTGATGGTGGGGTGTTAGGGAGGTGGGAATGTGAGTGGGGCTGAACTCCGCTGGTCCCCCTTCCATTCTGGATGCTGGTGGAGGGTGGTGCATGAGGTTGTTTGCGGGGTGGGGTCTGGCTGCGTTGGGGGGAGGAAAGAGGACTAGGTGGGAGGGAGAAGATCAAACACTCGTGAAACCAGTGGAAAGATCTTGTGTGAACAGGCCCCCACAGGACTGGAGAACTTTGGTTCGTGGGCAGTTTTTGCAAAAATCAGATTAATGTACCTCTTTTATGTTCACATTTTCATCCTTCAAGATTCAATGTCACTTCCTTTGAGAAGCGCCCCCTCCATCCCCCCCAGGTAGGATGCATTCTCCACCTCTCTGTCGCTCTCTCATTACCTTGTTCCTATTTCTGTCACAATGCCAGTCACACAGGATGTGAATTGTTTGTTTTCAGAGGTGCCTTTCCCCTGGTGCTGCCCTTGGCCCCCTTTGATCCATCTTGTTAGCAGATTGCTGGTGAATATTTACCGCATACCATGCCCGGGGAGCTGTTCAGTAATGCAGGATGAATGAAAGAATCACCCTGAATGAGAGTTCACGTAGGGAAATGCCAGGAGGTGAGGTGTAGGGGTCATCCTTCTGTAATGCCCCAGGGAGGGCTTTTTGGCAAGATGTGGGCCCTTTTGTAGGTCCTGACAGAAAGGTTGGAGCATGCTAACCTCACAACGTTCTGAGGAAGCAAAATGTTCTGCTCAGGAAGCAAAGAACACTCCCACAGAGGCACCTGTGTGGACTTGAGAAGGCCTGTAGAACTCACCAGAAGCCATCATCAGTGGTCATACCTCAGTAACCACTGTTGAGCACCTGCTATGTACCAGGCCCTCTGAGAGGGGCTTCACATGTATTATTTCCCGTTCAGCCCTGCCGGTTTCTGCCTCTCTTGCTCTGTTTTCTTCTGGCTGTAGGAACTGGGCAGGTTCCTTGAAGAAATGCCATAGACTGAGGATATTTGTAAAACATGTTGTTACGGCCATTAGAAGGATTAAATGGTTGTACATGTATAGTGTGCCTAGACCATAGCGAAACCTTACGGAACGCTTACTCCTGTTTCTACGGGAGAGGGATTCGCAGCATTAAGATGTTCATCCAGGGGCGTGCCTGGCTGGCTCAGCTGGTAGAGTGTGCATGAGACTCTTGATTTCAGGGTCATAAGTTCGAGCCCCACATTGGGTGTAGAGATTACGTAAAAATCTTAAAAAAAAAAAAAGTTCATCCAAGTTGTCCAATGTCATACTAACTATTAATTGCTAAAACCAAGCCTGGAGTCTGTCTTAGTCTTACTCCAAACTTCAGAATACACATACAGTGATAATGAGACTGTGTTTGCCCCTGTGACCTCAAACCAAGAGATTCTAGTTGTCCAGAAACCCCTCCCCCCATTTAAAACGGGTAGTGAGTTCATTTAGAGCACTGCAGCATGTGTGTGGTTTTTTTTTAAAGATTATATTTATTTATTCATAAGAGACAGGCAGAGGGAGAAGCAGGCCCCCCGCTGAGCAGGGAGCCCGATGCGGGACTCGATCCCAGGACCCTGGGATCATGACCTGAGCCGAAGGCAGACGCTGAACCATCTGAGCCACCTGGGCGCCCAGCATGTGTTTTATAGGATGTGGACTGTTGCTGCGGTAGGAAGGTTGCTTGTTGTCACTATGTGTAGCTCTGGAGGCCACACCATGGAAGGATGGGCTGGGGACACCCCCCTTGTTCACAAGCTGCCGCACAGTGGCCATCAGCGAAAGCCAGAGAAGTGACTGGTAGGCCTTCAGATATAATGCCCTTAAAATAGGCTTTTTGCTAGGTTCTCATGTTTCCCTTGGAACCAGGAGAGTATCTGTACCTCCATTGTAAATCCATTATGTCAAGGAAGCCGACTAGGTCAGAAGAAGATTTCAGGAACCCAGAGAAACAATCTGGGTATTGGTGCTTATATTTAATGAGGTAGGGAAAAAAAAAATGTCGGCTGAATATGTTTGCATTGTTTTGGTATTCCCTTAGCCCTGTGTTTCCCTCCTTAGCCATCGTCACCATCGTCATCATCATTCATCCCAACTCTTGGGATCCTGGCCTGGGCTTGTGTGCTCTGTGGTTGTGATTAGTCCTGTGAGGGGCGGAGGGTGGAGTCAAAGAGGGTGAGCTGGAGGGATGGGCCTGGGGAATTCAGGTCCATGGTCCACAGGTAGGGAGCGTAGGGCAAGGTGACAGCCTCCCAGGATCTAACAGATATTTGAGCATGATTGTGGTGATCATGGGACTGGTTCTGCCTCTTCACTCATGGCAGGCTCCCTATAAACCAGGGTGTGTGTGTGTGTGTGTGTGTGTGTGTGCGCGCGCGCGTGCAGGTGGGACATAACACGATGGCCTCTTTCACTGCTCCCACCCCCATTTGAGGGTGCACAGATTAGTTAGCATTTCCCCTGCATGAGCAGGAATGTCCATCTTTAATATGCAGGTCAAATTGCTCCCACTCTGTCCAGCTTATGAAGGTCAGGCAGCCATTTGGATTCTGTCGTTTCCAGACTGCCCAAATTGTCATGCAGTGTTAGCATAGTTATACCGGGCTTTGTCTAAAGATGCCTTCTTCTTTTGCCCACACAGGGAAATAACCTTTATCCTTCTTGGGGGAGGTCAACAAAGAACATGAGTCCCATGCTAGGTTGCAAATGTTGTTTATTTTTCTGGAAAAAATTTGTCGTAGAATGTTGGTGGAGGTTTGTGCTGTTCCATAGTCCTGTGATTGGAAAAACTTACCATGTATAATTGTTTTATGTACAGCTCAGCACTGATCCATGAGATACGCGTAAAGCAGCATCCCGCTTTCACTTATTTTTACTGAGTTTTTGGGGTTTTACTGTAATTAAACTTGGCATTCATTTAAGGAATGAGCTGTGATTTCTTTGGTCACGACCTAGGGAAAATGACATGTGTGTACTCTGGGAGTGAATTCTGGTGAGAATCTTTTGTATTCTCCCCCCTAAGTGCCCCCCCCCTTTTTTTATTTCACAAGTCAGGCTGTAACTTTAAAAGAACTGTAGGAGCTGTTCCCCAGGTTATTCACAAAATGAGTCTTTGTCTGCTCTTTCATTCACCATCTGGTTACAAAGCTAAATTGGAATCGTGCTTGTTTTAATTATTTTCTACTTGTGTGGCCAGGAGGTTATTTGGTCTGGTGAGGTTACGCTATAAGCGCACATTCTCACTAATAGCACGCCGTCCACATCCTGCACCAGCACCGGAAGGGTTAAGCTGATCCACTTGTGTGGCCAGCGCCTGATACAACACAGTGGTCACGACTTAAAATTACCGGAGGAAATGTGGTGTCAGTGTGTGGGTCCCCCCCCCCCTTTTTAATCTCCAGTAATGTTAATTAAGTGCATTTTTCTTCCAACAGAAAAATGATTATAAATGACATTTGACAGTCTTAGATCATCACATTGTGTTATGAAAGGGACGATGTGGATTTCAGAAATCGGTAAAATATTCAAAACACTTAACATTTTGAACGCTCTCCACGGCATGAATAATGGAAATAGCGTAGTCAGGAACTTCTCTGTTCAGTCATGATTTTTAGTGAATCAGCCAAAAGATGTGAGCCTTGCAAAGAGGTATTGTTTAATACTAGGAAAGTGACATCAAAAGATTTCTTTAAAAAAAAAAATTTTTTTTATTTTTTTATTTTTATTTTTTAAAGTCCTCTGTTCTCCACTTCCCTGCTTGGGATGACTGAACACTCCAGGACAGTTGTTTGTAGAAGGGCACTTGATTCAAGTTCTGTGAAATATTGTTTGGTTGGTAATTAAGTAATGAGGGCTTACATAGTCATTACAGTAAGCAATGAAATGTACATATTCATTGTCTTGTGAAATCGGCATGCTCTCCACCCGGCCACTCCCCATTTAAAAAGCAAAACAACAACAACAAAAAATGGGTGGGCTAATATTTGGGAAAGGAAAACAGGATGTCCCCACCCTCACCCCAGAGGACTTGACTTAAAGCTGTCCATTTGAGCAAGACTTTATGAAAAATCCCAGAGATTTGGGAATACTTGCTAAGGTAATCAATCCATTACAAATGTATGCTCTGGCCTAGGAGCCGCAGTCGGATCATGACCAAAAAATTTGGAAAGGCTGGTAAAAAGTACTGCCAAATGAAAACCCAGTAGCTCTGACTTAGGCATACATCAGCATGTAGTGGGAGGAAGAAGGTGGGAGGATTAAAACGGGCTGGGGAAAAATGCCTACGAAGAATGATGAGCAATATTCATGTAGAAATGACTTCATCAATAATATACTGATCTTTTACGGCAGGGGGGTCAAATGGTTCTTTTCAGAAAACCAGATTAGCAATTTGCCTCGTGAATTTAATTTTTAAGATCTATCTGAAGAGTAATTGGCGCTCAGACAGGCCTCACGGTTCTTTTGTTAATGAACTAAAATACCTTGTGGGGTGGTGTTGACATAACCAGTTAAAACCAAAGATTTTATTTTCATTTCATTAAACCGGCAGGTGTTTTAAGGTGGCCCTGTGTGGAAACAGTTTTCTTAGGTGGAAGGAGCAAAATTTAAAATCCTTCTTCCAGTTACTTATCACTTGCCTGGACTTCTAAAGGACTTGACAGTGTCCAAAGTCTGGAGAGACCAAGGTGTTCAGAAAAAGGATTTGGCCTGCAGCACCGATGGGTGCTCCTTCGTCTTCTTCCAGTCTGTTAGGCCCTCTATGTTGTAGCCAGACCAGCGGGATTCAGTTGTTGGCACTTTGCCAGGATGGGATGCAGACAATTCTTTGAGCCAATTTCCCCTGAAAGACAGACAAATCCAAATTGGGGAAATAGATATACATTCTTGTCTTTTTACACACACACACACACACACACACATTTTGTTTCTTAAGCTTCTTCCCACTCTTTTTAAAAATAGCTTTATTGAGATGTAATCCATATACCATAAAATGCATCCTTACAAAGTATACAATTCAGTGGTTTTTAGCATACTCAACAGAGTTGTGCAAACCTTCACCACTAACTGATTTCAGAACATATTCATCACTCCTAAACAAGAACCCCATACCCATTAGCAGTCACTGCCTATGCCCTCCCTCCCAGCCCTGGCAATCTCTAATGTCCTTTCCGTTGGCTGTGGATTTGCCTATTCTAGACATTTCATAAAAATGGAATCATAAAATACGTGGTCCTTCTGTCTGGCCTTTTTCACCTATTATAATGCGTTCTAGGTTTGTCCGTATTGTACCATGAATCAGTACTTTATTCCTTATGCCCCCTTTACATTTTAAAAAATTTCAATAAAACGTACATAGCAAAATTCCCCATTCTAACCAATTTTAGGAATGCAGTTCAGTGGCATAGACTATATTCACAATGTTGCGAACCACCACATCTATCAGTTTTCAAGAATTCATTCTTTTTTTTTTTTAAAGATTATTTAAGAGAGAACGAGTTGGGGGGAGGGGCAGAGGGAAAGGGAGAAGCAGACTCCCCGCTGAGCAGGGAGCCTGACTTGGGGTTCCATCCCAGGAACCCAGGATCATGACCTGAGCCTAATGCAGATGCTTAAGCGGCTGAGCCACCCAAGTGCCCCAAGAATTCATTTAGTCATATTGCCAGTAATATTCCATTGTGTGGATATACCACTTAAACATTTAAATGTTTAAAATAAACTATTTATTCAGTAAATAAAATAAACATTTATTTATTCATCAGTTGACGAACACTTGTTTCTGTTTTCATTTGTTGGTCATTATAAATAATGCTGCGATGCACATCTGTGTCCAAGGTTTTGTCTGGGCATAGGTTTTTAATTTTCTTGGGTGTATACCTAGGAGTGGAATTGATTGGTCATATAGTAACTACATAGGTCTCTTACATGTGTGTTCACATCCTTTGCCCATTTGTAAAGTGGGTTATTTGGCTTTTTTTTTCTTTTAAGATTTGTTTATTTTAGAGAGAGAGAGTGCGGGCAAGTGGGGGGGAGGGGCAGAGGGAGAGAGAGAGAATCTCAAGGCGATTTCCCACTGAGCACAGAGCTGGACACAGGGCTCCATCCCAGGACCCTGAGATCATGACCCAAGCTGAAATCAAGACTCAAGACTCCTAACCAACTGAGCCACCTAGGTGTCTTGGGTTGTTTGCCTTTTTATTGTTGAGCTGTAAGTGCTCTTTATATAGCCTGGAAACAGGTCACTAATATGATACATATTTTGCAAATAATTTCTTACCTATTGTCATAGAAATAAGGGTTATGTTGGTTGCTCCCCCCTCCCCCTTTTCCCCTCAAATCCATCTGAATGAGTTTTGGAATTGGCAGAAAGGATTATAGCTAGTTAAGCATCCAGATTTGTTCAGGAACATGTAGGTGAAGGAGGAAGGAAATGGAGGTTGAATTATGTGAGATCCATGGTTGGTGCCATAACATATGAATGATCAGGGATTCTGGGTCAACGGAGGTACACCACCGAGGTGGTAATGCAGAGTTCAGACTAGTACCTAAGGAATCCGTCATTGTGCAGGGCGTTCTGGAGAAAAGAGGAGGGTTGTTTTTGTTTATGTTTTTAAAGTCTGTGGTTATTGGTATGGACGAACGGACAAAGGCCATTAAGTGGGCAAACCTTTAAAATAAAATGTCTTACAGTCCGAGTCGGCAGCCCCAATGGAAGGCCGGCTTGGTACACGCAGAAGTGTTCCTCAGAGCATGTGTAAGTCCGTATGGATGTGCAAACAGCAATTGATCTGACAGCATGAAGACGCGGCAGCCTTCTCTAATTAAAGCCTCTTGATGACATTAAACTGTGTTGCTTAATTACAATAAATCATACATTAACAGATCATGTCTCCAAAGAGGCATTGTCAGAGTGCTGCATAATGGAACAAAATTTGACCTTGTAATCGTGGGGGTTCCTGCGAGGCAGTGGCACTCGTCACCAAGAGGAATGGGAACCCCACTTGAGTTACTTTGGAATAACTCCGATCTTAGAGAATGTGTCCTGATAATTCTGTTTACATGAAGATGTGTTTTGTATGGACACGTTCTTTAAACGTGAGGCCGTCGAACATACATTGAAGGGACTAGAGTGTTCATTCGCTGTTTATTTTCACAGCCCTTGGTTCTCCGACCCCCTCTTAATTTTTCAAGCTGGTCTGGGCTTGACTTCACTTCTCTGGCGGTTTTGCACTCCTTGGGTAGAGCCCTTACCCTGTGTCCCCTCTGCCAGTTGGCGTTCGGAGCCTGCTGACTACCAGATGGGTCACACAGGTACTGGGGGTTCTTCTTACCGAAGAGCACTTGGAAGACATTACATCATGTTCCCTACGTCCGTCCCTCTCTTAGATTCTTAATACTATAATATATGAGACAGTGTATAACCATAAAAACAGAAGGTCTTTTTGACTCTTCATGAAGTAATAATAAAATACAGGCTGATGTGGGACTGGGGAAATTCTATTCCTGTTCAAAACGGACTCCTACCGCCAGCTAAAGAATAGGAATATGATAGCATATGACGCTACCCCTACGCTCAGGAATGTTGCAATTGATTTTCATTGGCTTAATTTTCCAAAATTAATGGTATTAAACCCAGTGGGGTCTATTTAATTTCTTCTTGATGCAGACTGTTGAACACTGAGCAGCCTTTCTTCACTTCTCGATTTTATAAATGGCCCTTGAAAGTCAGTACATCTTAGCTCCGTAGAACTGGATGGGGCCCCGGAGATTACTCTGTCCGCAGCCCTCGTTTTGTACCGAGCAACGTTAAGAGACGTCAGGGTCACCTCGCTTAGGGCAGAGGTCTGACCCAGATGTCCAAGGGCAGGGCGTTTTCTGTAACTCCGTGTTTGGCTCCTTCTCCCCTCCATCCACCCCCCACGTCACACGATCTCTCCCCTTTCTTTGGATCCTGGACGCCATTATTCTCTTCCTATTTCTGACCCTTCTCTAGTTGCTGTTCCTCTTTTGCTGCATGTCCCTAGATATTGAGGTTCCCACTGTCCGTGCTGGAGTGTGCAGAAGAGCCCCCGATTCTCTATCCCTTTCCCCCCAGCCCTTCCTGTATGACTGCTCACTGTTCCTCTTGACCAGCAGTTACAATGGGCTATCGGAGATGTGGCTGTGCAGATCCCAGCCCCTTCGTCCTCCCGGAGGAGGAGACTGTTCCGTGAACACTGTGGTTGGGGTGGTGGGGCTTCTATGGCTGAAACTCTGACAGTTTGGTGGGGGTGGTGGTGGTGGGGCAGTGCAGTGGGTAGCTTGCCTCTGGGAGGAAAGGAAAAGTATATCAAGTCTAACTTCTTCACTTGCGTGTTTTATGACACTTTCTAAAATTTCATCATGTTGTTAAAAATAGGAATCCAAGGATTAAATATTTTGGCTTGTCAAGTTTTGGAATGAACTACTTTTTGTCAACCTCAAAAATGAATAATAGCTAACATTTAGTATACATTTTAAGCATACATTTCAAGTAACATTTGTAAATTCCTGTGTATAATGGTAGATACTAAGACTTTTGTAAGGAAACCATTTTGCTTGGGAAAAGAATGTTGAACTAATTCCCAAATATTGAAAATGGCTCTCTGGAGTTTGTTAAAAACACACCCCCTTCAGCATGCTGTTCCAGCATTGGCTCACGAGTGAACTACAGGGTAATGGTTGTTGTTTAATTAAAGAGTAAGAATTTTTAAGCGTGTTACCGCATTTTAACGCATAAGCAGGGTTATGATTTTAACATGCTGTCCGGGTTAATTGTGATCCCGTCAGGATCGGGAACGAGAGCTGGACTTGGAGCAAATTTCTTTTGCTGGGCAAAGGTTAACTTATTTTCAGTATTGACAGTGGTTCAGCAGGTCACGCATACAAATCCGTTTCTGTGACTTTTGGTCACCCCTCTTCTAGGTGTTCCAGATTGTAGGGTTATCTCCATGAATGCAGATGCTGTGCTCAGATGTCTCTGGAGTGCCTGGCGTGCCCTTTCCTCTCCGTGTGTGCCTTCTGCTCGCTTCTTCTCAGATGGAGGAAGCTGATGCCCAGTGCGGTCACAGAGCACGAAGCATCAAGGACTGGTGTTTGAGCCTAATTCCGATTCTGTGGCTTACATAACACAAAAGGGTGCCTTTTATAACTTTGCTTTTCATTACCTGGGCATGCAGTTGACCCACTACACGGGCGTAGTGATGAGTATGCAGTCTGGTGCTGGTTTTGATTTCCTTGCAGTGGGTGTGCCGAACCCCCGAACCCCCAGACTGTAAAGTCTACTCCCCATCTTGCTTTGAATCATCTTTTTAGTGGATGAATTTTGGAAGAGTTATTGAATCAACACTTTGGAAACATCTGATTTGTCTCAGGCAGACTTCATGCCTGTGACTTGGTGGTGTTCTTTATGTTTATTACAATTACAGCTGTGACGGGGAAGGTAGATTTATGGTGTAGATGTCACAATCTTTTTTTTTTTTTTTAAAGATTTTATTTATTTATTTGACAGAGAGAGACACAGCGAGAGAAGGAACACAAGCAGGGGGAGTGGGAGAGGGAGAAGCAGGAGAGGGAGAAGCAGGCTTCCCGCAGAGCAGAAAGCCCAATGTGGGGCTCGGTCCCAGGACCCTGGGATCATGACCTGAGCCGAAGGCAGACGCTAAACGACTGAGCCACCCAGGTGCCCCGTAGATGTCACAATCTTTAATTCTAGTCCTTCGTAGTTCTTCCAGGTCAGAAATGTGTCTTGATTCCTCTTCAGTGGGGAAAATGTGAGATAGTTTTAGACAACACTCTCAGATCTCAGATGGTCTTGTGACCTGTCTAGTCCTGAAGTCACCTGTGGGATATTTTTTTCTTTTTTTTTTTTTTAAGATTTTATTTATTTATTTGAGAGAAAGAGAGAGAGACAGAGAAACAGCATGAGAGGGGAGAGGGTCAGAGGGAGAAGCAGACTCCCCGCTGAGTCGGGAGCCCGATGCGGGACTCGATCCCAGGACTCCGGGATCAAGACCTGAGCCGAAGGCAGTTGCCTAACCAACTGAGCCACCCAGGCACCCTGGGATATTTCTTTTTTTTTTTGAAGATATATTTTTTATTTCTTTGAGAGAGCAGGAGGAGGGGCAGAGGGAGAGCGAGAGAATCCCCAAGTAGACTCCCACGCTGAGTGTGGAGACCGACAGGGGGCTCAATCCTAGTACCCTGAGATCATGACCCGGACCGAAATCAAGTTGGGCGCTTAACTGGCTGAGTCACCCAGGTGCTCCTACCTGTGGGATATTAACGGAATTTTGCTTCCAAGCTCTGTGTTGGGACCTGTCACTCCATGATAATGTAAACTTTGTCAAGGTCTTGGCCACCTTGAGGCAGGAGGCAGGCTTGCAGCACTAATGAACATCATTTAAACCCAATGACCTTTATCTCTTTTATTATTTTTTTTTTTTAATTTTTAAAAAAGATTTCATTTATTCATTTGACAGAAAGTGCACAAACCTGGGGAGCGGCAGGCAGGAGAATCGGGCTCTCCACTGAGCAGGGAACCTGATGTGGAGCTCAATCCCAGGACCCTGGGATCATGACCTCAGCCGAAGGCAGGCGCTTAACCCACTCAGCCACCCAGGCGCCCCAACCTTTATCTCTTTAAAAAAAAAGAAAAAGAAAAGAAAGAGACTGTTTTCAAAAGGAAATATTTTCTTTTATACCTACGCTATCCTTCCTGCCCATGTCATGTTAGAAAAAGTGTTATTTTCACTGTTATGTAAAAGTCCTTGATGATATTTCTTCTGTGCCGTTTTGAGATGTCTCCTTGTTAATGGAAAAGTATAAAATACTCAGGCAGAACTCGTACCTTCTCCCTGGCCCATTCTCTTTTGTTGTATATACTTCACGTTTACACGAATGATCCCCCTCCCTCCACCCCACATTCTTTCCCACTCTGCCACATTTTGAGTGGAAAATCAAAAAAATTGTTCTTAAAGGGAGTTATGATTTTTTTTTTCCTTTGCAACGGCAGATGTAAGATCTACAAAGGCTTCCTTAAGCACGTGGGCTTTTAGTTTCTCTACAACAAATAGGGAAGTGGTCAAGTCCGGGCCAGGCCCCAGCCTCAGACCTTACATCGGCCTTTGCCTCGTCCCCACGGGCCTGCCTGCCACAGGGAAGGTGCTCGGCAAACAAGACCTACCACACTCCATTGGCTGGACCTTCTATTTTGTCATCAGAGTTTTTATATTTACATATAAAATTTCTTCTTTGGGTAAGAATGTACTCTAGGAATTGCTGAAGGGAGGCCCATTAATTTTGCCATTGATAGCTGGATTAGCCATTATTCTGTAGTAAGTGGCGATGAGAAATCACATTGATGAAAGGCTGGTTTGGGAGTGGTGCCCAGGCTCCTCATAGTACCTTCATTGATGGATACTCCGTAAACGTTGTAGCAAATGAAAGTACGTAATTACATTATCAAGAGGGTGGGCAGCACTGAGAATGTCAAAACTGTTAAGAACTACTGAGAGTAAGAATATAATTTGGTACAGTTTGCAACTCGATTTTGTGTTTATTTAAAGTAGCCTTTTATAGTCCATGAGTAATTTGTTTTAATCTTAGAACATTTAGAAACTCTGAATGCTTAAAAAAAAAACCCAGAGACATTTGTGCCACTCTGATAATTATTAACATTCTGTTTATCAGTTTTCCTCTCTTTCTCATCCAGTAGGCTGAAACGTGAAGAAACAAAACAGAAACAGTTCCCAAAGCACATTGCACATGCTGCTTCTCTTCTTTCAAGTCTTGTCTTAAAATCATTTTTTTGCGGGCGCCTGGGTGGCTCAGTCGTTAAGCCTCTGCCTTCGGCTCAGGTCATGATCCCAGGGTCGTGGGATCGAGCCCCGTGTCGGGCTCCCTGCTCTGCAGGAGGCCTGTTTTTTCTCCCTCTCCCACTCCCCCTGCTTGTGTTCTCTCTCTCGCTGTGTCTCTCTCTGTCAAATAAATAAATAAAGTCTTTGGAAAAAAAAAATCATTTTTTTGCATCTTTCTTTCTTTCTTTTTTTTTTTTAAAGTTTTTTGGTTTTGGGTTTTTTTTTTATTTAAAGATTTTTATTTATTTTTTAGAGAGCGAGCGAGAGAGAAACAGCATGAGAGGGGAGAGGGTCAGAGGGAGAAGCAGGCTCCCCGCTGAGCCGGGAGCCCAATGTGGGACTCGATCCCAGGACCCCGGGATCATGACCTGAGCCGAAGGCAGACGCTTAACCATCTGAGCCACCCAGGCGCCCTTGCATCTTTCTTTGTAACGGGCTGTCTAGTGTTTCACAGTGCAGTAACTTGAATCACTGCAAGCTCTCTCCCCCGGGCACTGTGCAGTGTGATACTCACCCCCTTTCCTCGGGCCTTTTGAATCTCTGGAACAGCCTCAGAGGACAGGTATGGGTGTGGGAACCTGGGGCAAAGCAGACACACACCCGGGGTGGTCTGACTCCTAGATCTACGGCTAGCCACCCATCCACTGTGCCATGCTGCGTGCTAGAATTTATTAACACCTGGCTTTCTGGTAAAATACTGAATGTCCTCAAAGTTTAGTGCATTTTCATAATTACCACCTTAGGATTAAAAAAAAGGGAATTACTTGGTCCACATACACGTTTTTTTTCCTTTAAAGTCTTGGGGCGCCTGGGTGGCTCAGTTGGTTAAGCGTCCCAACTCTTGCTTTCGGTTCAGGTTGTGATCTCAGGGTCCTGGGATCGAGCTCCACGGTGGGCTCTGTGCTTGGTGGGGAGTCTGTTCAAGATTCTCTCTCTCCCACCCCTCCCCCTTCGCTCGCGTGCACATGTGCTCTCTCGTTCTCTCCCCCTAAGTAAATGAATAAAATCTTTAAAAAAAGGTCTAGGGCGATCTTACATTTTATATAACCTAAAATTCATGGAGACATTCTGTGAGGTTTCCTACTTTCTTTAGATTAATAGAAAAAGGAGATGGTTTTTATTGCCAACGTGTTTTTCATAGGATTTTTCAGATAACCCCCTCTTTCTTCATAAGGAACATTACTCTGTATTGTGACCTTTCTTCACCCTGATATTTGATTTGTATCCCAGTTTATTTTTACTTAGTCATTTAGTACTAGTACTAAATTATTCAGCCATTATTTAGATGCTTTGATTTTACGGTTTATTTATATCCACACTCAAAGGTAGGTACCCTAAGTCCTAGGCAGGTAAAATAATGAGGATCGTCGTATGAAAAGCTGCTTTACTTACGCAGTCCTAATTCAGGATTTAAAAAAACACTGTTACGAATGCCTAAATTGGTTTTGTGATTTCTGGGATTTTTCCACTTCAAAGGAAGGGAGTCATTAAGTTCTCAAATGTAACCAAATTGGTCTTATAATTTTGGTGGGCATCACTATTGCTGGTGGAAGTCAAAGATGGTGAATATCGTATTTAAAAACTCCCTGAAAGCTGGATTGAGGTTACGTTAAAGAATTGGATGCGTACTGAGAGTATGATCACCTCTTGGTGTAAAATTAGGCTATTGTACATCAAAGAGGCCTGTGTAAGTATGGTTCCATCAGTGTCTTTGGAGCGGGGGAAGGGCGGCTCAACATCCTGTCACTTTGCCCTCCAACAGTTAGCAGATGTTCTGTGAGTTAATGTTGCCCTTCAGTTATCTTTGACAGAAGCAGGGTCTGGTTAAGATCAGATTGTTTAGACTAATGCACGTTGATCTTGGCATAGTAAGCAGAAGCCTCTAAGCCTACTAGACAAGAGCCGGCGGTGGGTTGTTAAATTAAAAAACAAAGCAATTAATAATTGGAGAATGGCTTTAGTGTCCTTGAGTCATTTATAGTCATTCATTCTGATGAATGCTGCTTTTAGGTTTACCTGGGTGGACCTTGTAAATAGCTTTAGAGTATTAAGCTACATGCTGCTGACCTTGCTGATCTGGGCATCAGCCTTGGTGCAGGCTGTCCCTTCAGACCTGCAGGGAGAGAGAGATCACTGGGACAGCTAGCCATTTGGTTGTTTTTGCCGCCGTGTGCCGCCTCACTATTTGCACGTGCCCTGGAGCTTCAGTTTTATTTAATGCTTACTTAATGTTAACTTGATGCATATGTATTACAGAGTCAAATGCAATGTCTGCTTGAGTTTTAGGGGAAGTATATGATAATTCTATCACACTTGGGAGTAGGTGGTGATTTTATAGCTTCCATTGGTGGCTGTTAAATTCACTTCCATGGTTGACTATAAAGTAGTGGTCAACCCTAAAGCAGTTTTGGAAAGTAGATGAAAGAGGGAGATGTTCACTGATTCTGTGCTGTGGTGTGTTTGTGTGTGTGTGTGTGTTTTAGCTTAGATATATAACTTCTCTGGCATTCTCTCATGTTTCATGTGACTTAGGATTGAACACACTGGCCTGTAACTGGTTTCCTTCGTTCTGTTGGTGTTGGGAGCAACCATGGAGAATGTAGCTCCGGCTGACCGAGCTGTTGTCATGAAAAATAGAACTTTTTGAAAGATGTTTTTGGAAAGAAGGTTCACAAGAAAATCTGATGTGCTCTCTGGTGTTTTCTTTTTTTTTTCCTTTTTTTTTTTTTTTTAAAGATTTTTATTTATTTATTTGCGAGAGAGAATGAGAGAGAGAGAGCACATGAGAGGGGGGAGGGTCAGAGGGAGAAGCAGACTCCCTGCCGAGCAGGGAGCCCGATGCGGGACTTGATCCAGGGACTCCAGGATCATGACCTGAGCCGAAAGCAGTCGCTTAACCAACTGAGCCACCCAGGCGCCCGTCTCTGGTGTTTTCTTAAACAGCTTTATTGAGATATAAGTTACCTACCCTACAACCCACCCATTTAAAGAGTATAATTAGGTGGTTTTTAGTGAATTCTCAAGGTTGTAGAATGACTATCGTAATGTAATTTCAGAATCTTCCAGCCTACGGTTTCTCTGATTTTAGAAGTAAAATACCTGTTTCTTTCCACGAGTTTAAGTCATTCAGCATTGGAGTTATTTTGATAGGTTCTATCCTACCTAGTTATGAGGCTTTTTATATTACTTTATACATATTCTGCAGAAAATTTCTAATCCCAGCGTATCTGCCTTTTCCCCCCGTCACAAGTTTTCTATTAACAGTCACCTATTCGGGCACCTGGGTGGCTCAGTCGTTAAGCGTCTGCCTTCAGCTCAGGTCATGATCCCAAGGTCCTGGGATCGAGTCCCACATCGGGCTCCCTGCTCGGCGGGAAGCCTGCTTCTCCCTCTCCCACTCCCCCTGCTTCTGTTCCTGCTCTCGCTATCTCTCTCTCTGTCAAATAAATAAATAAAATCTTTAAAAAAAAAAAAAATAAAAAAAAAAAGTCACCTATTCATGAGCTAAAATAGTTTTAATTCCCTAATTATTGTAATGCTCAGGACATCCATAGATACATAATTTTATTAATAACTTAAGCTGTGAAAATGCTACAGATAACACCAGACATTTCTGAGGACTTGGATTATTTACTATTTTAGATGATCATTTTTAAGAAATTTTGGATTATCCTTTTAAACAAGGGCAGTTGAAGATCTTTTGTTAAAGCCTAATTTCATTAGAAAAGTAAATTTGCGGGGCGCCTGGGTGGCTCAGTTGGTTAAGCAACTGCCTTCGGCTCAGGTCATGATCCCGGAGTCCTGGGATCGAGTCCCGCATCGGGCTCCCTGCTCGGCGGGGAGCCTGCTTCTCCCTCTGACCCTCTCCCCTCTCATGCTGTTTCTCTGTCTCTCTCTCTTTGTCTCAAATAAGTAAATAAAATCTTTAAAAAAAATAAAAATAAAAAAAATAAAAAGAAAAGTAAATTTGCTGCTGTTGTATAATCGTAAAATGTACAGCAAAAGTGATTCTGTGTCGCTACTGTTTGTAATTTTTGTTTTTTTTTCCAAGAGGGGCTAGAGTAGATTCAGGAATGCGGTGTGGTTTAGTAGCCTTAGCCAGGGATGTCCCTCTGAATCCCTTGTGGAACCATGAAATTTCACCACTGTGAGTGTCTCCTCCCAGCAACTGGTTTGGAATAACTGGGGTGGAGGCCTGCTCTCCTGGTTGGAGCTGCACCCCAGTTTGAGAACCATTATAAATTGGTTTGTCTTTGGACTGAAATTCTGAAGGTCAAGGTTATCAATTTATCTTGGTCTAGTTGTTGTCTTCCTGTCTTTTGCCTGTGTAATGGAGAAAGAGCTTTTTTTTATTTTTTAATTTTTTTTATTTTTTTTATTTAATTTAATTTAATTTTTTTTTGAGAAAGAGCTTTTGATACGAATTTTAGCGTATGGGAAAGTAGTTCAAGTCCTGGGGGTGGGGTGGGGGGGAGTATGATTCAACCAGAATTGCATTTATAATTAAATGTAGCTGACAGTTTATCGTGCTGTTGGGAATGAAATAAAACCCATCTGTGCTTTATATAAATCTTTTTTGCTTTTATAATCTTAGCCTTAAAATAAAAATTTTGACTTGATTTTACTCCCTTTAGATGGAAACGTTGTGAAGAGGATTTCCACTTATGTTTTCTTAGGGGAGCATGGGCAGCGTTCTGGTTTAATGTAGCCCCTAGCTTGCTTTGTTCTGTTTGGGGTCACGGAACTTTGGGAAGACCTGCAGGCTGAGCTGCGGCGCACTTTGGGAGGTTAATTTGGAAGGGAACTGCCTGGGGTTGAGCCTCTCTGCTGTTGACCAAACTGTACAGCCTGGGTCAAGTTAGCCTTTCCTTCAGGGGGTTGTTTTTGTTCTTTTCTTTTTTTATAAATTAAAGATTTATTTATTTATTTGAAACAGAGAGAGTGAGAGGGGAGGGTCAGAGGGAGAGAATCTCAAGCAGACTCCGTGCTGAGTGGGTTGCCCGCCGCGGGGCTCGATCTCATGACCCAAGCTGAAACCAAGAGTCGGAGGCTTCATCGACTGAGCCACCCAGGCATGTGCCCCCCTGGGGTGGTTCTGAGACTGAGTTGTGGTGATACATGTGCATTGTATTCAGTAAATGTTTGTTGTCGTTGTTGTTGTTCAGCTGTTTGTGTTTGAAATAATGAATTTTTTATTAAATGAATTTCTTGCCTGGTAATACTCCATTCTGCGTTTTGTTGTCATGGAGCCTGGAAGCTTTGAAGAGGTTCAGACTCTTTTCCATCCAGTTCTGAGGCAGCTATTTGGTGAATGTGACTTTTGGTGGCTTAAAGGACTTTAAATGTGCTTTCCAAAGACCCTGGCTTACATTAATGTATTCATTTAATCACTAGGAAGAGTAATTCATTTTTTATTACAGTAGCTTACAGCAGGTGTTAGAAACTCCTGTTGTTAACACTGATGGCAGTCAACATTTAACTTTTTTCCTTCACTGTCTGCTGTCTTGTGGTTTTCCACCATTTATTCTTAATTGTCATGTATAGTGGAAGTAATTAAATCCATGAGTCTCCTCCTCTTGTTATAAATGTTTGCACCCCTTTTAAGTTTTCTTGGCTTTCCCAGATTCTGGATTCAATTAACATGCTGATGGTTCTCTGGTTTGCAGGGCAGATTAGTCAGCTTTGGTGTGGCTTTTTTCCTCCTTCCTTCCTGCTTTTCTGCATGTAGTTGATGTACCTGTGTATATAACCAAGCAAAAAATTTCTCTTCCTTTCTGAGGGAAGAGGGTATGTGGAGCCACCGTTTAAAGCAACTTGGATTGCTTGGTTTCATTTGTCCTGAATGTGTCCAGTGGACGCAAGTATTTGGATGTTAGGAATTCCAAATAAATTTTGAATACAGTGGTCAAAGTTAGGGCATTGAACTATTTTGTATCAGGAAAACAACCAGGCGGAGTGTTTTCCAAAGCACTGTTTGACTCTCCTCACCTGAGCCATTAGGTGATTAAGTAATCTGAGTGAGTACAGGGGGGACATGTTATGCAGCTAAACTTCTGTAGCTACTATATTTAAGGATTTGGGGCTGAGAATTTTGCTATAAATTATGTGTAGAATGAGGATGTGGGGAAAGAAGAATCTAGGGCAAATAAGTCATCCTCAGTCTTTTCAAGATAGAAAGGGAATATGTTGATATAACGCAAGTTTTTTTAAAAAATGATTTTTATTTTTTAAAGATCTTATTTATTTATTTGAGAGAGAGAGAGAGAATGAGCAAGAGAGAGCGTGCACGAGCAGGGTTAAGGGGCAGAGGAAGGGGGAGAAGCAGGCCCCCACCTGAGTAGGGAGCCCGATATAGGGCTCCATCCTAGGACCCTGGGACCATGACCTGAGCTGAAGGTAGATGCTTAACCCACTGAGCCACTCAGGGGCCCTTATAATGCAAAGTTTTTAATGAAAATCTGGGAGGGGTGTGTGGAAAGGGAGAAGGGCCTGTGCTTGCTCACAAGAGAAATGGTGGTTTTATTTTAAGTTAGCAAGCATTCTTCTAAGTAGTTTCACCTTCTGAGCCTTCAGAATCCATTTTGCCTTCCCTGATCACTCAAGTGGCTGGTGAGCATTTATGAGAAATGGTTCAGTTCCCGTTATGTGTTGTAGATCCCCGGGCATATTGCATAATGTTTTATGTTTGAAGATGTGGATAAACATGAGACGAAGAATGGGATGTTTGTCACCAATTACACTGACTTTGTAAAAAATATAATTCTCTTTGGGGCTGAACAATTTACACTGTATGTTTTTGGTAGTGGCTTGAAATCCACTTTATAGGACAAGGAGATTTCATTATTTCTCTCAAGTGTGCTGTTTTCTCTGAATCTTCATTATAGCAGATTATTAGGGGGGAAGGGGCTATCGTAGTGTTTTCTAAAATGTATTTTGGAAACTTCCATTGACTGCTTCCAACTTTTCATAAGCTCACAGAAGTGGCTTAACATTTTAATTTGATTTAGTATTTTGTTCCAGATGTTAACTAGTGGATTTTCTTTCTTTTTAGTTATACTTGGGAGGGCAGAGAGATCTGCTGTTGCTTTCTTCTCAAGTATAAAAATGTCAAAGTCAGAGTTAACCTTTATTCTTCATTGAAACCATTAGAGGGTAGAAAGCAAGCATTTGCAGACAGGAACGGAGTACAGCTAGATGAGAAGCAGCTGTCCCTGGAGGATGGGGTGGGAAGAGCCCACCAGAATATGCTTTACTGCTGAGGTTTTCAGCATTTACTTATTTACTGCCTCTTTGGGTGGGTACTTGGGGGGGGGGGAGTCAAGCCAATTAAGTGGATAAAAGTGATTATTTCTGAGGAAGAGGCAGGAGATAGTATACCGTCTCAGGCTGCAAGTTGAAGATTCCTTAATTAAGGCCTCGAGAGGAACTCTGGGACACAGTCGAAGGTTTTTTTCCCCTAAGTTAACAGGGTGTGCATTAGGGATGGAAAACATTTTCAGTAAGATTCCTTAGACCATTCTGTAAGGTGAACTCGCCTTTTGACTTACCACTTTTCTTTGAAAAAGAAAAGAAAAACGCCATCCCCGAGGTTGTAGCTCGTCTGTGGGTGATGGGGTAGATTTGTACTGGGGAGTTCTGAAGGACCTAATTGCTATTTTAGCTTTTGTTCTCTAATCCAAGATGGTGACTTCCTTTTCGTGATGGAAGATGCCGAACAAAGATGTTCCATCTGAGAATGGAATTTTGTGGGCGGGTAAATTTTTAGTGTCTCCATGCACTGCCACAACCGCATTATGTGTCCTAATTCGGCGCATGTGAGTGAAGTAGGCCCAACTGGGTTATTCCAAAGAGAATGGGTAGAGAGAAGGTTTCAGTCAGAACTATTTCCAGGTTGGAAAATTCCCACTTCTATTTCCAGGGTTGTTTTGGGCTCCTTGCTCAGTCTGGAGATAGAGCACAAATTAAAGAGCACTGTTTTAGAAGTGGGATTGGGTTTTGGCAAAGGCAGCTTGATAATTGCACTTTTGACAAAAGATCCTTTCGTGGGTTTGGGCTCGCCAGACGTGAGTTGTTCTGAAGAAGCACTGAAACAAAAGGGAAGGGATACGGTCGAGGGAGGTCTGAGTGAGAGGAAACACTGACCTCCCCCTAGTTCCAGAACCTTCCGCAGGTTGCAGTGTTGTCTCCATCTGTGACAGTGAGGGAAAGCCACCAAAGATACAGTGGATCCCAAATGGCAATTTCTCATTCTGCCCTTCATCTGAACACATACAGGCATCTTTTCTAGTTAAAATCCTTGCCTGTTGTGTTTTGGAGACAGGGCAAACACCATGCGACTCTGTGTGTGTATGTGTGTTTAAGATTTTTTTTTAAGATTTTATTT
This sequence comes from Mirounga angustirostris, assembly GCF_029215605.1. Taxonomy (NCBI): domain Eukaryota; kingdom Metazoa; phylum Chordata; class Mammalia; order Carnivora; family Phocidae; genus Mirounga; species Mirounga angustirostris. Next base: position 12,635,797 of record NW_026991716.1, on the reverse strand, counting down.
GTCAGAGAGAGAGCGCAAGCTTGCGAACACAAGCAGGGGGAGCTGCAGGCAGAGGGAGAAGCAGGCTCCCCGCTGAGCAAGGAGCCCAACTCGGGACCCTGGGATCATGACCTGAGCTGAAGGCAGATGCTTAACCGACTGAGTCACCCAGGCGCCCCTTAACTGTGCTTTTTTTAAGATTTTTATTTATTTATTTGAGAGAGAGAGAATGAGAGACAGAGAGAGAGCACAAGAGGGAAGAGGATCAGAGGGAGAAGCAGACCCCCCGCCGAGCAGGGAGCCGATGTGGGACTCGATCCCGGGACTCCAGGATCATGACCTGAGCCGAAGGCAGTCGCTTAACCAACTGAGCCACCCAGGCACCCTTAACTGTGTTTTTGATGATGAAGTTTCTTCTCACACTTTGACCCCTGATCTCCTGTCACAGATGTCACATCTGGTCACTTTTCATTTTAGTGACCTTCTATCATCCATGCATCACACAATGAAAGTTAGAAATTGGTTTGCAGGTGGTTACTGGGCCCGCTATATCTGAGAGCTAAGCGTTGGGTAAGACTGCTGGACTTCTTTATTCCAGTCTGTGGACACACAGCATCTGTTCTGACTCAGGACCAGGATTTGGCGGAGACAGAGCAAACTGTAGGTGTGAGCAGAGGCAGATTACCCTAAGACTGCAGAATGGGCTGGAGCGACCATGATTTATGACTGCCTTTTCTGTTTTGTGTAGTGTATTAGCCAGGCACCAGAAGTGACCCCTCTGCATTTTGCTGTATTCATGATGAAGGCTGACCACAGGTCTTCTGGTCTAGCTCACTCAGTTTCTCATTATTTCTATCTGGAAATGTGTTATTTAGTTAAATGTGTTATTTAGTTACGTGTCTGCCTACGAGATATCCCTGACACATAACATGGAGACCATACAGGCAATGGGGGAATGTTGGTGCTCCTGACCAGTGGTGCTCAGTAATTGTCATATTTTGTTGACCCTAAGATGTACTTGGTTTTCGTATTTTTAAAAAGCCTAAAATAAGAAATAATCCGGGTGGTATCTGTGACATGGTTTCCATAGCCTGAGCGTGAGTGAATTTGGTCACCGTGGTTCATATTGCCATTCCTTCCGTCAAGTGATAGGCATTGTTGGGTCTTCCCATAATTGAGATGAAGTGAAGACTTCATCTCAACGCCAGATCATACTGTAAAGTTATTTGGAGCAAACAAAGGCATAGAAATGAAAGCAGCAGGCTGCAAATTTTATATTCACGAAACAAGTTGTTGTTGTGGCCAAAATTTTGTTTTTCATGCAAAACAACCAGCAGGTGTTTTACAGGACCTTAAATAAGAAAGGTGGCCCCCCAGTAGATGAGGTTCTGGTAGGTCCACCAGGATGGCCTATTGCAGCGCACCTGAAGGCAGGAGAAATTGAACCTAAAGAAAGAAAATGGAAAGCAAATAAAGCTGGTATCTTGCACGACTAAGGGATGGTGTCACCCTTGACTGACAGGAGTGTGTTAGTTAGTGTTAGGTATAAATAGAATGCTTTCATATTCGTCGACACCATTACTTGAAGTTTACCTTTTTGGTGAAGGAAGAGGATGTTGCTTCCCATGAAGACTTAAGAGCTCACCTCAGGGAGCTTCATGTCTAGTGTGGGAACAAATCATTTTTGGGGATGTCTGGGGAAGCATTTTGCTCTAAGAGGTGAACAGCATGCTACGATTCTAACAGTTGGAAGAGAAGGACTTTTCTGAGGCAAAGAGACAAGTTCAGTCAACACTTGAAAGGCGGATCTGAGTTGACTAGGGGAAAGGCTCGTGGAGTTTGGGCAGAGGCCCTGTTTTGCTCCCACGACTAGCTACCAGGTGGGGAGAGTCGTGTGAATCTGCCAGAGAAAATCTTGCTTTCCAGAAGCACGGGCCAGTGGAGCGCCATGAAAAGACATCATTGGTAATGAAGCGGGAGGTCTGGGTTTTCATCTGTCGTCTTCCCAGTAGAGTGCAAACAAGCTTTCTGACCATTACTCCGGCCTTCTAGGCCACGCTGTCCTCATACGTACGTTCTGGTGCAAGCGTGCAGAGTTCTCGCAATAGAAGGAGGTGCTTTTGTGTCCCGCAGGCCTGGTGAACACTGTAGCCTCTGAGAAGCAGCTCTTTTCTGGAAGCCAGTCTTATTCACCGGGACTTTTATATTTGCTGATTTTTTTTTTTTTAAAGAAGTGACTTTATGCGTTAAACTTGGAAGTTATTCCAGGCTTCTGAAAAGTCGCTGTGTGGTCCCTCTGCGCACACGCTTTTGTGCAGCGTTATAAATGGGATGTGTTGGCATCAGTAGCTGCTTCGTTTGGCAGGGAGAGAGACCGCCTGAGTCACTTTCCCTGGTGCTTCTTGCAGGCTTTCTCCCCCCCACCCCCCTTCCCTCTGCTGATCACATCTCAGGAAATTTCTCTGTACGAGCTCATTTGGGGCTTGGCTGGAGAGTTGATCAGAAGGAGCCTAGACTCCCGTATCTGTGCTCGTTTAAAGGAGAATTTCTGTGCCCAGTCTCAGGCCAGGAGGTATTTGCAGCCTGTGTTGATTTTTCTTTTTCTTTTTCTTTTTCCATGAGCAGTTTGCCTCGTGTCTCTCAGATACAGCAGAGGAACTGCTGCTCTGCCCTCCGGCTCCTCAGAGGCCAGGCACCTTCCTTGTCCTCACTGCTGGCTCGTCTTCCCCAGCATCACCCCCCCCCCCTCCGCCGCCGCCTTCCTCCCCTGAAACCCTGTTTGTTTCTTAGACTCAAATTAATTTATTGACGTGTAATTCTTTATAACAGAAAACATTAAAGGCTGCTGTGAATCTGAGCAGTCATGCTTAGCTGTGATTCCTGGGAGGCTGTAGGTTTTAACAAGTACAGCTCTTTGAGTCGTTGACAAGAAACTCTCTTTAGATTCTCCCCCCCACCCCCTTCCCCCACATTCATGTCACACTGTCCCCTCTCTGTGCATGGTTTCCTAGTAACACGTGCACTGTCCCTGTAGGCGAGCCGTTTTTTTTCCTTGGCTCAGATGTCGCCTCCCAAAGAAGCAGCCCCGAGGAGTCACGCACCTGCCTCTCGCCTATTCTGGAATGGGCGAAATGGTGAGGGGCGGCCCTGTGTGGGCCGGATGGAGGAGACTGCTGTATCTCCTTCCTTCCCCCTCCTCAGCTCTCCCCTTTCTCTCCCTTAACCTGCTGCGAACGCGAGGTTGTCTGAATGTTCCCCGGTGGTCCTATCACGTAGGGAACAGACGACGGATGGTGCGTTTCCAGGTGGCAGAGCCGTGGAAAGGTAGCATGCAGCTCCGACGTTTTCCTTTCCAGATGTGCTCCTGAGCCCAGGTTCCCGGTGCAGGAAGCACTCATTTGGATGCGCACTTATTAGAGGAATAAGTTTTATGAGTTAAATGCACATGAGAGTTGTCTCCATGTGTGGGCCATCACAAATAATGCTGCTGTGAACGTTCGCGGCAGGCTTCATTGTGGCCGTTTTGTTCACCTGTCCCAGGTGTATGTACTTGGAGTGGAATTGCTGGGTCCTATGCTGACTCCCAAACCTTCTGAGGAATGAGCCAGACTGTTTTCTCGACACCACTGCGCCAGTTTTCATTACTACCACGATGTAGGAGGGATCCAGTTTCTCTGCGTCCCTGCCAACACTTATTATTGTCTGTCTGTCTGATTACAGCCATCGTACTGGGTATGAAGTGGTATCTCACTGTGGTTTTGAGCTGGAATTCCCTCATGACTAATGCTGTCAAAGCTTATTTTCATGTGTTTATTATCCACTTCTGTGTCTTAGTAGAAATCTTGAGATTAATTCCTGTCATCCTGAGAAATTTTCAACACATTCATATCTTCTTTATTTAAATTGCTACTTTAGTGCTAGTTTTGAGAAGAGCAGTTGGGTGGTGTCTATTTAGGAAAAAGATAAAAGTCATTACTCAGGAAGGGCTCTTTTTGAATAGTAAAATAAAAAATATAAACTTCTGATCTCCAAATACAATGACATTCGATACAGGTAAATTAACAAAATTCATAGAAGGGAAGACCTTGCAACACTAAATGATCCAGCTCCTAATGTGCATTCCGTGTTCCTCTTTATCGAGAAGTCAAAACAATAGTAAAACCCTTCAGCCAGTTCACTCCTCCCCTACCCACCCTGATGTCAATGCAGAAAAAAAAAAAGCCTTTTCAATTGAAACACTCAATTACTTTGCTGTTTCTAGGGAAACAGAGTGTAAGCTCTGAGAGATGGTAGTTCTGGATGAGCCTAAGAGGTTCCACCCTCTATTGTTGCCCCATTCAGGTGTTCTTGCTTTATTAGGAACTGATTGTATGTCTATACTTAAAAAGAAAAACAAACGGGGAAAAAATTCTGCCAGGCATGTTCCTGAAACGTCCTGCTGGAGCGCTTAAGGTGGTATTCAGCTCTGTCCTGACACATCCCAGGGTGTGCAAGGTGGTGCTCAGCAGTGACGAGTATTTTGTCTGCAGCAACTGTTCTCTTCCTCAGATTCGAAGATACCAGCATGTACTTTCTGGTAGGCTGCGTAAAGGCCCCTGATAGATCCAGGTCCTAATCCCTGGAACCTGTCCTCCTACGTGGTATAAAAGGTACTTTGCCAGTGTGATTACGTTAAGGATCTTCAGATGGGGATGTTAGCCTGGGTTATCCAGGTGGACCCTGTGGCATCACAAGGATCCTTATAAAAGCAGAGCTAGGAGGCTCAGAGGTAGCGGGAAAGAGAAGTACGCAGTTGGCATTAGTTTGGGCCCAGACTGGTGAGGTTAGTCCGTAAGATCACACAGCTTGTAAGTGGCTCCAGGTTGTGTGATGTTTATAGGGAGGTGAGGATTCATGCTTGACTTTGTTAGCTACGTGACTTAACTTATCCCTTTGACCCTTATTTTTTTATGGCAAAAAACCAACACAGCTGTTTTCACCCCAGAGAATCATGATTTGAATACAGTTGACCCTTGAACAACTTGGAGGTTAGGGGCACCGCCCCCCCTGAGCTGTTGAAAATCTGTATATGATTCTTGACTCCCTCAAAACTTAATTATTAATAGCTTACTACTGGCTGGAAGCCTTCCTGGTAACATAAAATTGATTAACACGTATTTTGTATGTTATGTTAGTAAATACTGCGTCCTTACAATAAAGTAAGCCTGAGCAAAGAAAATGTCAAGAAAATCCTAAGGAAAACGCATTTACCCTGTACTGTGCTTATTGCAAACGTCCATGTGTAAGTTGGACCCACGCAGTTCAAACCCGTGTTGTCCAGGGGTCACCTATCTACTGAATGCTACACACGGATTTTGCTACATTACGGACGGAATTCAGCTGGTAATTTGGAAAGCCATATACTCCAGCCTCTGCCAAATGAGAATTTTATGGGGGAGAAGTCCTGTGAAGAAAGTTGAAGCAGTTATTAGATTGTGTGGTAGGATGGTCTGAGAAGACTTTGTTTGAAAAGGTGGTATTTGAGGGGTGCCTGGGTGGCACAGTTGGTTAAGCGTCTGGCTCTTGATTCCGGCTCAGGTCTTGATCTCGGGGTCCTGGGATGGAGCCCACCTCAGGCTTGGTGCTCAGCAGGAATCTGCTTCTCCCTCTCTGTCCCTCCCCCCTGCTCACGTGTGCGTGTGTGTGTGTGCATGCATGCTCACTCGCGCAACCTCAAGTAAATAAAAATCTTAAAAAGTTCATTAAAAAGGTGGTATTTGAGCAATACTGTGATAAGGGAAGATCCAGAGGACAGGAATTATGGGAGAAACAAGTGCTAAAAGAGTATTTAGGAGATGGGCTGCAGACCTCAGTGGAGATGCAAAGTAAGAAGTACTGAAAGTCAAGAATGTTGGTTGAGACCATTCTGTCAGTGAATGACAGGAATCTTTCTGGCTCCTTCCCTTCCTGTAGATTTGATCACTCCTGTTGGCCAGGCAATGGCTCTGGTTCTAGAGGGGAGCAAATCCCACATAGCCCTGTCCTGCCCTTTGTGAAGAGGAAGTTTGTGGGTCTCCGAAAGTAGTATGAATTATAAAGGAACTGCCTCCCTATATATCTTATTGACTTTTTTTTTTAATTTCAATGATACATTGGTGGAAGTTGCTAGTTAACATAAAACCAAAATAAGCTCGTGTTTTGGTTCACTTAAGCTGCAATATTAATGGTATATTTTGTATTGAAAAATTAAATTTTTACTTGGTAAAAAGTGATTATGGTTTTGTTTTGAATACTCACGGATGATTTTACAAGCCTTTTTAAACTCAAACCCCGTTTGGGGTGCCTGGGTGGCTCAGTTGGTTAAGCGACTGCCTTCGGCTCAGGTCATGATCCTGGAATCCCGGGATCGAGTCCCGCATCGGGCTCCCTGCTCGGCGGGGAGCCTGCTTCTCCCTCTGACCCTCCCCCCTCTCATGTGCTTTCTCTCTCTCAAATAAATAAAATCTTTAAAAAAAAATTATTTAAACTCAAACCCCGTTTGCCAGTAACATTATTTCTAAAACTTTCACATGGAATAAAATACTAGTTACCTCCGTATTTATGTTCAGTATCGCAAAGTAATTTTAAGTAGAATTTGTTTTGAGATTAGCAAATTTAACATCCTAAGTTCTTTTTGTTGTTGTTGAGGTAAAGTTCACATGATAGAAAATTCACCATTTCAATCATTTTAAGGTGTATAGTTTTCAGGGTTTTCTTAGAAGTTAAGATAAGAGAGAAGGCTCCAGACTCCCGTTTGCACTGAGCAGAAAGGCTTTGAACAAAGTGAAAGATCATCATTGGTGAGAGCGTCCCCAGAATGTCCTGAGGTAGGTTTGCTGGAGCCAGGCGGCAGGCTCTGCCTTGGCCAATCTGCCTGTTACCTCAGCAATGCATTATTTCATGTAAATCTCTTAGAAGGCTTCCCGGAAGGGGCGCCTGGGTTGCTCAGTCGATTAAGCCACTGATTCTTGATTTCAGCTCATGTTACGATCTCAGGGTCCTGAGATCGAGCCCCGCATTGGGCTCTGCGCTTAGTGCAGAGTCCTCTTCGGACTCTCTCTCTCTCTGCCGCTCCCCTTTTCTCTCTCTCTCTCAAATCTTAAAAAAAAAAAAAAAAGGCTGGCCAGCATATATGGTAAGCAGAGAGAACACTGGATTTTGCAGTGATGAAGATACCCGTTTTCATAATAGAACAATTCTTGGTTGGATGAATACAGTTTATAGGCTAGTGAGAATTACGAGGCAAATGTACAGACTTATTTTTATGCTCTTCACTCATTGGTATTTTCTGTGCTGCTTCTCTTTAATCACAGGTTCATTTTGGATATGATTTGTACAGTACATGTCCATGAACTTGAATCATAATTTCAAACTGATAACCTCATAATCACCGTGGGAGCTAGTGTGGTTGATCTGATGGCCAACTGCCTCACAGGCTCATTTGAGAGCTTCTTAGGCTGTTTTTCTTTAAAGGGAAGATTTCTGATTTTCTTTATTGATTTTCAAAAAAAAAAAAAATCAGGAAGTGGGAATTGTTTGGGAAATCGTACCAAATTTAGGGGAAATAGTAAATGCCCAGAGTAATGAGAAGTCTTTTCTCAAATATTAAGCTGTAGTTTATTCGTTGGATTTTTCAGAAACTTTTCTGTTTGTACCAAAGAAAATGAATGGGCGTTGCATTCTGCTTCTGTATTTAAGGAAGGTAGCATGTTCAGCCCTCACAGTTCTCTCTGCAGGCTCATGGACGTGTCCTCTTGTTGAAGCCTTTTCCAGATGTGTTTCTTTGCATCTCACTGAGAAGCAATTCCGCCTTCCTCCTGGTTTATTGTTGGCCATGTAATTTTGTTTATGATGTTTTTGTTGCTGGTGGTTTTTCTTGTACTCTGTACTCTGACTCAGGAAGCCCGTCTCCTTTTCTATTTATGGTAATTACTAGAGAGCATTTTATTTTGGCCCTTGGGAAGCGCCTGCTGTGTTTCTTTGTGTGGGCATGTATGTTAACGCTGCAAAGTGTTTTCTTTGAGGTCAGGGCTTTTGTAAAATGGTCTGAAAAGTTTGTCGAACCCCGACTGGCCATTAAAAATTTTTGTGTGTTTTGTATAGGACTCCCCTCTGCCCCGCCGAGTTTTACATCAGTGTTAGGGATAAAATCTGGCCATTACTATCCTGTTGGAAGGACAAGATCTATTTTCTCTTGTATGCGTGCACGGTTAGAGAAAGTCTTTTTTGAGAGTTGTCCTGATAACTGGGGAATGTTCGGAACAAAAAGAGAGCCGGCAGGCCACTGAGTTCTCTCTGGAGACAAAAGTGGAATTACAGGTTAAGGGCAGGCAGGAGATTTCCCAGAATGTAGAGCCTGAACCTGCGCTGACTGCACACTAAGAGAAATGGAAGCTTCACCTGTGTCCTTCAGGTAGCTTGGGGACTGGGGTTATTTGGCAGTACCTTGAGTTTTGGATAAGTGAGAAGAAAAACTCAAAGAACATGTGGAGGCTTTTTTTTTTTTTCTTCCCCTCCTTCTAGTAAATTGACCTTAGTTTAGCTTCATTCCCTATGATGGGATATTGGGTCAGAGATCATTTGCATTTCAAATCTGTCCCTCCTGGTAGAATTAAATCCGAGAGCAGTCCTAAGCTGGTTTCCTGATACTTGTACTGAGATGTTATTTTTGTATTTATTATTGGCAGACTAGAACCCATCTGACTCAGACATGCAGGGTTTCCCTCATTCAGTGGGAACTCTGGAAACTTTGAGTAGTTTATAGCCGTTCGATTCACTTCCTTCAAGCTAATGGGTGCTCGGTTTATGTTTCAAGGAACGAAAGCTTGAGTATCTGCTAAAACTTTTTTTTTCTCTATTTCAGAGAATACTGCAATCTTGATGATCTAGAATTTCTGTAAAAACAGTAAAAAGTGTATTAGGACATTCTGGGTATCTATTTAAATAGTTCTCTGGTTTCCTTGTTTACATGAGTTTCTTTTTGTTTTCTTAGCTTCATTTGCTCAACAATTACTGAAACTCCTAATGTATATAAGGGTTGATGTTGGGCAGTTTGTAAAGAATATAGAACCTTTAGTGGGGTGAGACTGCTTTTGACCAAGGGCAGGAGTGTCAGTAGATGGATGGTCCCAGGACTGAGTTCTAGAGGTGTGAATCTGGTTTTATCAAAATCTCGGGGCACATGCCACAACCCCGAACAGTTAAGTCAGAATGGGGGTGAGGCTTGTGCTTTATAAAGCTCCCCAGGGGGGTTTCCAAGGCAGCCAAGCTTGACAGGTAGCATTCTAGAGAAGAGCTTCCGGGGCTGCGCAAACCTGAGCACTAGTCCTCAGCAACGGAGATGAGAAAGACTCACTTACTAGGAAGAAAAGAATATGGTTTTTTTTGGTCAACCCAGTAAAGGAGTTTTTTTAAGGTGAGAATCTTTGCTTCAGGGGTTGGAGGCTCACTGAAGGAGGAATCCACAGAGGAAGCACAGAACAGGTGTGGCAGTGGGCTGTGACTCCTGGCAATTGGTAAAATAAAGATGCTCATTACTTACCAGGCATTGTTTTCTGTATTCTTCCTCCAGGTCTTAGGGTTTGCGCCTTTTGGATTTTGTACTGTTCTGCCCTTCTGTCCCCAGTGGCTTTTCTTTGTGGGTCCGGCCAGTCGCATCCAGAAGGAGCTGCTCTGGATGCTTCCTCAGTTCACTTGAGGGGGAACAGGTTGTAATTTGGATCTCCACACAAATCTTTGTTTTGTGACCTCTTGAAAACCTCACTGCGTAGTCCTGGTGTTGCCGGACGGGCATCTTGTGACTGTATTTTCACTACCTGTGAGCCCAGGCCTCTGGCCAGTGTCTCCTTGGTTGCCTGTCTCTGTTTAGGGGTGGATGTTTGTCCTTTTTCTTATTTGCATGGGAATCCTAAATAGAAGAAGGGATGTTTTGGGGTGTGTGACAGAGATTGATTTTATTTAGGACTTCACACGGCGGAATAGAATTTTCTTAACAGCACCGGCTGATGAGCCCCTGTGTCTCCTGTATCGATCACTGCCCCATTATTGACCTGCCATCACTGGTGAATTAGGGCCATGGTGGCAAGTGGGTTTTTATAGAATGACTCTTGAGTATGTGAAACCTCCGTTTTCTTCCTCCCATTCTCACCCCCTCTGCCTTCACTCACTATTTTAAAGCACTGTTATTCCTAAGGCTCCAAAAACCTTCATAGCCGTAAAATGACTCGTCCAGGTTAGCCAGCCCTTTATTTGACTTCATTCCTAACTTTCATATGGACGGGTAAACTGCATTTTCTGCCCTTCAGTAAAACAGGGTACAAGAAATTTGGGGGGCGCCTGGGTGGCTCAGTTGGTTAAGCGACTGCCTTTGGCTCAGGTCATGATCCTGGAGTCCCGGGATCAAGTCCCACATCGGGCTCCCGGCTCAGCGGGGAGCCTGCTTCTCCCTCTGACCCTCTCCTCTCTCATGCTGTTTCTCTCTCGCTTGCTTCATTGGGTACATAGTCATTAATATTGTAACAATATTGGGGCGCCTGGGTAGCTCAGTCAGCTAAGCATCTGCCTTTGGCTCGGGTCATGATCCCGGAGTCCCGGGATCGAGTCCCGCATTGGGGTCCCTGCTCGGCGGGGAGTCTGCTTCTCCCTCTGACCCTCCTCCCTCTCATGCTCCCTGTCTCTCATTCTCTCTCTCTCAAATAAATAAATAAAATCTTTAAAAAAAAAAAAAAAGAAATTTGGTGTTTAAACTCCTGGGTTATATTCATCTCTCTAGTTCTGACCCATGGCCTGAACTCTTACCTCTCTTCTAGGGCAGGTTATAGGTTACTGAGACTAGGAAGTCTAAAAATGAAACTCTGGTTCCTCCCTTTTCTCTGTTCCAGAGCACTCTTCTCAGAAGTGCCTTCCTTTTCCCCTCAGAGGTGACTCCCATTTACAGAGATGAAACATTTTGGAGTTTATCTTTGACTCCCCCCTTTCTCACACACTCTAGATAAGCACCAAGTTGGTTCTGCCTTCTAAATGTTGCCAGAATGTGACCAGTGGCGGTAGCCACTTTACCACTCTGGTCCTCACCCCCTGGGCGGGCAGTGGCTGAAGCCTTCTCTCCCTGCTTGCCTTCGCACCCAGCCCACCCCGCCATGGTTTATTCTCCACAGAGCAGCCTGTGGGAAACTTTTACAACATGTAAATCAAATTATTCCTTCTTTGCTCAAAACTCTCCAGTGGTTTCCCATTGAGAGTGAAATTGTCCTCTGCCTGCTTCTGCTTTATTCTTTCACACATCCTGCCTGAAGTGTACATGGTAAGCTTCCACTTAGATCCACGTTACTTATAACATGGGTTTTCTCTTATCACTGTGAAATGTCAGCAGAGGAAGAATCATGACTTTGCTTCCAGTTAGCCATATTTGCTTTCCCTAACAGCCTTGCTTTAAAATCAGATTGTATGCATTCAGTGTCCCCTTTGTGGGGGTCAGCCCTTGTGACATTCGGGGAGCTTTGTCAACCTATAGGTGAGCATGAATCCCTTTATTGATCCCATATGCCGGTACGTCAGGTTTTATAGAGCTGAATAACGGCAGGAAATCTTGTCCTGCACAAAAGGAGCAATATTAGAACTGGCTTGGATGCAGGAGCTACGGAAGGATTCCAGTTTTGTTTAGGTGGCAGAAATAATGATGAGGGTGCCTGGGTGGCTCAGTCGTTAAGCGTCTGCCTTCGGCTCAGGTCATGATCCCAGGGTCCTGGGATCGAGTCCCACATCGGGCTCCCTGCTCGGTGGGAAGCCTGCTTCTCCCTCTCCCACTCTCCCTGCTTGTGTTCCTGCTCTCGCTCGCTCTCTGTCGAATAAATAAATAAAATCTTAAAAAAAAAATAATAATGATGACCTGCAAACCAATGTGAAATTGTGATCGAGTTATATCTTGTTACTGGACTAGGACTAGATTAACTTGTAGGAAATCTGTCTGTTTGAAAACCATTGTTATCTTGTACAGAGGGTCCTGGTCAACACAGAATCATGCGTTCTATGTGATACAAAACCCAAGAGCTGTGGGTAAAACTGAAACAGCCATAGGTGGTAAATTGAGTCTAATTGACTGTTGAGTCCAGTTGACTGTGTTTCTTGGTGCCAAAGTATTGCTATGAAAATGAATTGAGAATGGACTCTTATTGGTGCATTTAGAAAGTCTGTTCTTTATTTTCTGTGGAATTACTGAAGTCACGATGATTATTTAGTTAATAAACACCAGTACTCAGGTTTCCTGGAATTCCTTTTGAGATGCAGATGCAAGATGAGAGAGCTGTCACCTCTTGTTGAGATTGTCATGGGGGGGGTGGTAATTGAGAGTTGTGGGGAAATTACAGCCTAGAAGGTAAGTTGGGTTGATTATAAAGAAATTTTTGTAGGCCATGCTAAGAAATTTGGAAATTTACCTTGTAGGAACCACTGGGGAGCCATGGAAGGCTTTGGTGTAGGGGAAGGAGTGACATGGATTGATGGTTTTTCCAGAGTAACTCATGTTGCTGTGTGTTTTTTTTTTTAAGAGAAAAACTGTGTGGAGGATGGCGGGACTAGGGATTGGTTGGTAGCAGTCATTTTGGAAGGTTTCCTCTGTAAGAGGGGAGAGGAGAGTGTGTTTTAAGTCTGTATCTGAGGACTAGAAAGACAAATAGCGTTATACCTGGACTTAGGGAGTGGAGGTGAATGAAAAGGTGCCAAGTCCTGCTTTAGGATTTCAAATCATGGGTAGCCAGGAGGTCTGTAGGAGGTGCAATTGAGGTAGAATCCCACAAAGAGGTGGGGGCAGGGGAGAGGAGGGAGGAGATTGTCAAGAAAAAGCATTAGTAGTCATGGGTATTAAGATATTACAGATTGGGAAGGGCAGAAAAATCCTAGTTAAAAGTGGTCGGGGGACAGGAAATAGGAAAGCCAGTGGGGGAATCAGGTTGCCGATAGAAAGTTTGCATTAGATTTGGCAATTACCGTGCTTTTCATGGCAGTGAGAACCATTTTCCTAGGCAGGGTGGGAGTCCGACCCACCGCAAGGCTAGCGTGCGCCTGTGATTCTCAAAAGTGTGTGGTCCCCAGGCCAGGAGTGTCAGCATCACCTGGGAGCCACTGTGAAGGTGGGGCCCATATGGGGGGCAGTTGTCAAGCCTTGTGGAGGTTTCTCAGGGATGCTAAAGTTGGCCATCACTCTAATACACAGGGGGAAACAGTTCTAGAATTGGAGTCCAGGTCCCTCTTACCTCGAGGCTGCGGTTTTGGTTTCCATCTGTTTCTAAGTGTTCACTCCTAGGAAATGGTTTCGAATATGTAGTGTAGTGTGTGTTAGACCACCTGCTCCGTGTTGGGAGCACAAAGAAACAGGGCACACGGCAGGTACTCCGGACTCAGACCTGGACTCAACACCGACTAATTAGGGTGGGGTCTGTCTTAACACCTCTGTGCCCAAGGTTGGTCATTTGCACTTTGTAGGCGAGTCGTAAAACGGGGAGGGGACTATGTGCAAGAAACACATAGGATGTGGCCTGCCACATCGTGGTCTACACTTCCTCATGGAGGCGGAAGCAGACGTGAAAATGGTTTCTGGAGACCCGTCCCTATAACGGCAGAGCGCAGAGCAATTCCAGGTCGTTCCCTCTTCAGAGGGCTGGAGGGGGTGGGAAAGGGGGGGTAAAAAAATGTATTGGAGTGAATGTGGCAGAGTGTCCATTTACCTTCAGTCCAAGGGCAGGGTTTATTTTTATGCTTTATGGTAACTTGACAAGTTTTCATAAAAAGGCCAAAAATAAACCTAATGGCTTATGATGTAGCATGGTGGTCAGTTGGTCTCCTGGGCAGGTGCATAACTTAAACTTATTCCCTGGATAGCGTCACTGCTGAGCCAAAACAGCCAGCAAACCAGTCAGCTATTGATCGAACTCCTAGAATGTTCCCAACAGTGTCCTAGGGCCTCAGGGAAGAAACAGAAGTGTAAAAGTTGCCCTACCTCGCCCACCATGGCTCAGAGGCTCATAACCTTGACTGGTCCTGGCAGGAGGTGGGGCAGCAATCAATCTCAGTGGTTTTAGGTCATTCTGTTGGTGCGTGGAAACTGGCTGGTGGAGGACTGGATTTTGTCTAGTCTTAATCCTGGCTTTTAAAGATTTATTTATTTTAGAGAGAGCGCATGGTGTGTGTGTGTGTGTGTGTGTGTGTGTGTGTGTAGGGGAGAGGGCGAGAATCTCCAAGCTGAGCTCAGAGCCTGCGAGAGAGCGCACGTGTGTGTGTGTGTGTGTGTGTGTGTGTGTGTGTGTGTAGGGGAGAGGGCGAGAATCCCCAAGGTGAGCTCAGAGCCTGACGCGGGGCTCCATCCCAGGACCCTGAGATCATGACCTGGGCTGAAATCAAGAGTTGGACGCTCAGCCAGTTGAGCCACCCAGGCGTCCCTCCTGGAGGATTTATTTTGTGGGAGAAATTCCTTGGAAAATGATTTGAAGGCATACAAAAGTGGTGTGTCTTCAGGGCTTCCTTGTATACTGGAAAGTCTTACACCTAATCCCCAGAATTCCTCTACGTCCCCTGCAAAACTGAAAGGCCGGGTGTAGCAGAGAGGATTGCAGCCATTCTCCTGAGCACTGTATGGGTATCTGTAATTTTTAGACTCGGATTCTTGTGCAAAGTACTTAATATTATAGAATTTTCCTGCTAAACAGAGCACAAAGCTACCTATTTTGAAGAATCTCAGGGATATGAGATTCTTCCTACGCAGCAGGAAGTGGCACCCAGTCTTTGAAAACCTGTCCAATGAAACACAAATGGATGCTCTAGAACCGTGTTGGCCATGGGAACTTCCAATGATGATGATCATGATGGACACATTCTGTAGGGAGACATGTGGCTGTTGAGTCCTTGAAATGTGTCTCGTGCAACTTGGAACGTAATTTTTAGTTCTAATTAAGTTAATCCTGAATAGCCATGTGTAGCTGGTGGCTACTCTGTTGGTTAGTGCCATTTGGGGAATTTTGGGGAGGGGTGGGGTGTATTCTTCACATTAAAAAGGCTTTGATGATGAAAAGATCCAAACCGGTTAGAATTCCTTTGGGAACCTACTCGTTAGTAACTTATTTCCAAATGAAGTCCTTGTCTACTCACCCCGTTGGCACTGCTGATGCCGAGTCTTTCATCCTGCTTGTGTTTTCGAAGACACCGGTCAAGCATTTCTTTGTAACTTGATTTTTATTGCTTTCCCCATTTCCCTACACTTGGAGGTAGATGGTCAACCCAGATTCCTGCTGGATTCTTGGAGGTAATCCTGCTCTAGATCCTGGGCCTCTCTGACCATGTCAAAACCCCAAACTGTCAGATGAAGAGCCATGGGAGGGTGGACGGTTCCCTGACTGTACTCCTTAACCATGAACTTGGGGATGTCGCAGCCCATGCCGCCGCTGTCTTGACAACAGCAATGTGACATGCTCAGACGCAAAAGAGCTGACTTGGCAGTTGCCCAGTAGATTTTTATAAAGGCTCAGTTGGTGGCCGGAGAATCAGGCTGTCAGTGTTGTGTGTTACGCAATAAATCGTTTTCAGCAGAAGTTCTTAATCCAATTTCAGCTGTGGCTTTTTTTTTTTTTAAATAGGCTGTAATCAAAGATTAAGTACACATTATTTAATGGGAGTTTGGAAGAAGTAAAACTCTCCTTGCATAAGCATTTTCAGGCCGTTTACTTTATCCCAGGAAGCATGTCTGTCTGAGGAAAATTTTTAAAGTCAAGGCAGAGCACCATCATTCACAAGTTCACCAAGTCTCTGGTTTCCTGGCCGCTTGTCATCTTTCTAGATGTGAATATTCCCCCGAATATTCTTTGATATTGTCAGCATTGACCGTTGATCCATTTCACGGAATTAAAAATAAGAATGGATTAGCATCAAGTTGATTTGAGAAATGGAGGTTTGTAATGGAGAAGACGTGATTATTTTGTGAAAAGGGAAGAAATAGATAAAGTTTTAGCCTGAGTTATACCGCTCACATTTTCCAATATTTTCTCATTTATTTTTGGCTCTGTAAGTCCTTGTTTATGTGGAATCCATGTCAAGAATGAAGACAGCCTCACCCCCCTCCCCCCTTTTTCTTTGGATGTTTTCATTGTTCTCTTCTCATACTTGATGGAAGAGGCCAGCATTTCAGACAGCAACACATTGTATTAAGCAGAATGACTTAACAGGTATATGCAGAACTTGTGAAAAGAAAACGCATTCATGGGGAGGGTTCCATTTTTTTCCCCTGGAATGAGGAAAGCGCTATCCATTTTCTCCCCTGTCTCCCTCACGAACCCAGTCTTCCAAATTTTGCCTCGTTACTCGTTGTCGTCGGCTTAGTGCACCTGCCAGATCCCCTCCCCCCTCCCATTCTCCTCCTCTCCATGAGGTGCTTATTTCTTGTTAATCCAACTTAGAGTCGGGTTGAGCATTGGAATTGGGCCATGGCACTCCCTTTTCATTTTAAAAGGAGTAGAAAGTCACAAATTCTTCCATTCCCAGAGCCTTGGCAAGGTGCATAGAGAGAGGCTATATGCACATGGTGGTGGTGTTGGTTAACTCCCAGTGGTTCCTGTGATCCAGACATACAGTCGTTTGTCTTAGCACTTGTATAAGCTACAATACAGAGGTTTCATGGTAGGAGGTCTCCCTACCTTTGAATATGAACATTCTCTGTGCCACGCGCCCCCCCCCCCCCCTCCACATCTGCTTGTTGAAATTACAGGAGGCTGCGAAGAACATCTGATTTCCTATGCCCCCTCCTGGTGGAAGCATGAGTATTTTCTGGGGAATGTAATGCCATCTTTAATTGTGCCTGTCCCAAGGGATTTCCACCCCCCCCTCCGCCCCCCAGCAGATTGACCTTTAAAACCTCAGTGGGGAGGTTCTGGATTTCAATTTAAAACACAGGTGTGTGTCACACTGTATTCCTAGTATGTCTTGGATGTTGGCTTTATTTTTCTTGGATGGTGTGGTTAAAAATGATCTCTGGTGTATTAGACCTTTCTTTCTTAATGGTTTCGTATCTGCTGGAAGGGACATCTCGTATAATTGGTTGGTTGACCTATGTCCCGGTTTCCACCAGTCGTTCCTGCATCATTATTAACGATGCCCTTGGTTGGTATGATAAATTACTTGGTCATTCTACCTGTGATGCATGAGTCTCTGATGTAGTTTGCTGACAAGTGATAGGAAATTAAGGATCTTCCATTGGATGGGCCCTTTTTCATTTGCAAGTAGTTGTAATTGTTAGAAAAGGTTTTTCTGTTTTGTTTTTGAACCCATGCATTTCCATCCTCGTTTTCCCTCTCCTCAATCAAGATGGCCTGAATTTAAAACCATAACAAACACTGAGACACGGACAGATTGCATAAAGATGTCTTGAGAGATGACCTTAGAACCGGTGTTCTTCCAATTACATGAGGTAGCTGCAGAGACCAGTAAGAGAAAATCCCCCTCCCTCCTGTTCTTTTTTTTTTTTTTAAAGATTTTATTTATTTGACAGAGAGAAAGACAGCCAGAGAGGGAACACAAGCAGGGGGAGTGGGAGAGGGAGAAGCAGGCTTCCCGCCGAGCAGGGAGCCCGATGCGGGGCTCGATCCCAGGACCCTGGGATCATGACCTGAGCCAAAGGCAGACGCTTAACGACTGAGCCACCCAGGCGCCCCCTCCTGTTCTTTTACTAATCTCCAGCCAGTGCTGCTCATGAGTGGTCCTGGGTTGGTTTTTTTGGTGTGTTTTTTTCCCCCCATATAATATTTCCATTCACCTCTTGAAATGAGTAATTTTAATTTTGCTTTCATTTAGTTAGGAGTTCACGTGAGTTACAGGTTTGACATTTTCTCTTTAAGAATGAATTTCCGAGTTTTGAAACTTTGCTTTGGGCACCTGCTGCGTCGTGTGGACCCATTGACCACACATGCTAGTTCCATGTTCTCCAGCTGCCTGACCTTGGGCAAGACATTGAAACTCACCTCTTTAAAAAAAAAAAAAGTTTTGTGATTACTTCCTTTTCCACTCCATTTTAAGCCGAAAGGAGGTGGTAGCAAGCTTTTTAATCTCTAACCTGGATGTGAGTTTTGGAGAATTCTTAGTTGGTGCTGTCTGCCACAAGGAGTGCAGTATCTTCATGTGCTGGCCTGGCACTCCATTTCCGTGCATGTCTGTTCCCAAACTTGGCGCACCCTAGGGTTATGCTGTGTTCTTTTTCTCTTAACAAATAAGACGATGACCATAAGCATTCAAGTTTAATTCCTGACCAGCTGCCATTTTTGATAAGACTCTCCCGTTATTTCAAAGAATGGCAAACGTTTTTCAAATGAAAAGAAAACCCTGTCACCTTTGCTTTTTAAAAGGTCTTAATACTTAATTTTCCACTTGCCAGAGAAAGTGGTTTTTAGCAGTCAGAATGGCAAAGTGAATCTAGATCTGTGTGATGATTTTCCTGTTTTTTTCTTTTTTTTTTTTAAATCCTGCCAGCACACCCAGGTACTTTTTTTTTCTTTTTAATATTTTATTTATTTGAGAGAGAGAATGAGAGGGGGGAGGGTCAGGGAGAAGCAGGCTCCCCGCTCCAGGATAATGACCTGAGCTGAAGGCAGTCACTTAACCCACTGAGCTGCCCAGCCGCCCTACACGCCCAGATATTCTTATATGGCAGTATTTGCAAAGCGTATGTTTTGAAGCTGGGGAAATACAGCTTAAGAAATTAGGGGATGGGAATGAGGGAGGGTGGTACGTTGTCTGGGGCTTGAATTGCACTTGCCCAATAATTTGATGAACATGTAAAAACGTAGAGGTCTTAGTGATGCCCCGATGGCAATAGCTTTAAAAAAAAAAAAAAAGTCTTTAAGGAGATGGCATAAAAAGAACTGGACACACAATCTGGGCGACTGAATTTGCATCAGAATTAAGCTGCTGGGTTCCTCTCTCTCTGGCTGCAGCTCAGCCTGGGCCTTCCTTTATTAAGCTGACCAGTAAACCAGAATGGATTGGGTACTTGTGTCTGGGGAAGCATCCCAGAGGAAGCCAAGAAAGGAACTCTCCCTTCCCTGCCTGCCTGTTCAGTCCCCTTGCTGTCAAATCTGGCAGGATCCGTTCTGACGAAAAGGGAGATTCCCTGTGCCTGAAGGGGTCTAGGGAAGGTCAAAGGGGATCATTAGGAATTTTGAACACTGAGGCACGAGTGGACTATGAGATTTTGAAAATCGTGATTTGGGAACGTGTAATTGAATATAGAGGGTGCAGGGAAAAGAGCATGCAAGAATCCTGGAGGGGGCGCCTGGGTGGCTCAGTCGTTAAGCGTCTGCCTTCGGCTCAGGTCATGATCCCAGAGTCCTGGGATCAAGTCCCACATGGAGCTCCCTGTTTGGTGGGAAGCCTGCTTCTCCCTCTCCCACTCCCCCTGCTTGTGTTCCTGCTCTCGCTATCTCTCTCTGTCAAATAAATAAATAAAATCTTTTAAAAAAAAAAAAAAAGAATCCTGGAGGATTCTAGAGGACGGGGGAGCCTGTGTGGATGTGGTGGGAGAGGAAAAACAAATGTCCAGGTGTTTTGCGAAGGAATTGGTCAGTATTTAGTTTAAGGTAAGGGACTGTGACTGGGTCATCAGGTTTGGGCCCTAGGAGACCATGTGGATTTCTAGATGGGTGCTGTTTTCTTGGCAGGGCACTAGGTGGTTGCAGGATGGGGTCTCCGGTACGTTGACAAGCTTACTGCTTGAGAATGAGAGAGGGTAGACTTTTTGGATTATCACTCTGGGGAGTGTTTTATGGGGGGTAGCGGTGACTTGAGTCAAGGAAACTGTAGGATTTCCGGCACTGCACTCCACTTAAACACCCTGGATGTTTGTAAGGTTAGGGACCGGCAGGCCAAATGTGGGGAAAAGTAGTGGGAAGAGTGAGCTTGAACTTGAGTCTGTTTTTCCTGAAATACCTGTTGAGCTCTTACTCTGTCAGGCAGGCCCTAAGTGCTGGGATACCAGTGGTGAATGGGATTTCCTGGCCCCATGCAGACATTGTTTAAATGGTTGGTTAAATGAGACCACTATTAGGGGCGCCTGGGTGGCTCAGTCGGTTAAGTGCCTGCCTTTGGCTCAGGTCATGATCCTGGGGTCCTGAAATCGAGCCCCGTTATCATCTCCCTGTTCAATGAGGAGTGTGCTTCTCCCTCTTCCCCTCCCCCTGTTTGTGCTCTCTCTTGCATGTTCTCTCTCTCAAATCTTTTCTAAAAAGATGAGACCGCTCTTGAAGAGGGGGAAATAAAAGGTACTAAACTCTCAGGTGTTTGCATTTTGGGTCGCCTGACCTCTAACGATAGTTCTTTCTGGGCTTTTCTTGGAGCTCTCGGCCCTTGGCTGTTGTTGTGAACGACAGTTAAGGCTGCGGCAGAGTGCGTGTCAGACCTGAGGTACCTTCCTGCAGGCCTCCCATGCCTCCCATCTTGGCTAGCCCTGGGTTACCTACCACTTGTGGGGTGCAGGCACACTTGTGCTTACTGCATCTGGCATTCCACTAGGGAGGGATGCAGGCCTCCTAGTGTAGTGTAGGCTGATTCATCCTGATCTGTGAAAAGCAGCTTCAGTTTTAATTTCAGAATTATTACCCACCTACTGAGCTTTTGGAAACAGAACACAGCCCCCTTATTACCTACTAGTTTGTGTCTTGGCGTCAACATCCAGGGAGGGGACAAGGCTTGACCAGCACTGTACGTTATGGAAAAGAGCTCTTGTGTTTCCAAAAAAAAAAAAAAGTTTGTTTTTTAATGTCTAGACTTTGAAGTCCCATAAGCTCGGTCATGGATTTGGTTCTCCTGTATTTAAAGTACAGTAAGCGAACCTGAAATGCATCTTCCTTTGCAGGCAGTTTCAACTCACACGGTTTATGTTTTTTTTTTTTAAAGATTTTTATTTATTTGACAGAGAGAAACATAGCGAGAGCGGGAACACAAGCAGCCGGAGTGGGAGAGGGAGAAGCAGACTCCCCGCTGAGCAGGGAGCCCGATGCGGGGCTCGATCCCAGGACCCTGAGATCATGACCTGAGCCGAAGGCAGACGCTTAACGACCGAGCCACCCAGGCGCCCCACACACGGTTTATGTTTTAATGAGAGCTTGGTTGTAGGGGTAGGACGCTCTCGTATGGAGGCCCGAAGTCAGAATGAAGGCACCAGTCTGAACACGACGTAGTACATCTATTGCAGCAACTTTACGTTGAAAGCTATTTTGGGGTCTTATAATTTATAAATGCTGGGTATGTATGGAATAATAGTTTATAATCCCATCAGCTTTCAAGGATGAGAATAGGAATCCGGTGCTCATGAAAGAGCATTCTTTCCTGGATGCTGAGAAAAGCTGGGGTTTCAGCCTTCACTGTCTTTAACGCCAGGAGGAGCCAATGCTTATCACGCAGATGCAGTGAATCCACCTTCTTTGTGCCTTTTGTGTGCTGTGTGGATACGTCCTCTGATTGGTTTTTCAGCCGCCTCAATTGGGGTCTGGTCAGGGGGCTTCCTTTTTCTGTTGGCGAAACCATGTGATTGGAAGGTAGAGAGGGACTTGTACATGGTAGCAGTCCAGAAACCCCGTGTGCTCATCCCATCCGGTGGAGGCAGTTGGCTGCCTTCTTTTAAGCCTTTGGATTCGAACCTCCACCTGCCAACGCTGGCCTGTAGACCTCTCTTGCCTCTCTGGGGAGCACCCCCAGGAAGACAGGAGGAAGGTGCCTTCCTCCTCTGGAGCCAACAGGAAATCTCAGTTTGGCAGGTCTGCAGAAGTGGAAGGATGTCGGGAGGCGGGGGGAAAGGTGGAAATCCTAGCTCTTCTTTCCCGGGGCTCTCTTCCCCTTTATTACAGAAGATGGTAGAGCGCTCTCCTTCTGGAAAAATCTTGGCAGCTTAATCCAAGTGCAGCTTCAGGTTATTTAGGGCTTTAGATTCTCCGTGTGGTTGGATTTCTAGGATGTAGTTTGTGTTTATGCAGAATTTAGGGATGTGAGCGCAGGGAACGAGCTCAGTTCCTCTAGCCCCCTGACCTAGTCCCGCTGAGGTTTCCGGGGACCTGCGGGTGGCAGGGAGGAAGAACCGGTTCTGTCTGGCATCAGGACCACAGCGCCGGCCTGGCTGTTGTGGGGGAAAGTACTCCTGTTTGAGCAAAAGGAACCTGAATATCCACCCCCACCCCCTCCTGCGTTTACCCAGGATATTAATGTTCTCCTTATTCTCCTAAGGCCCCAAGTATCTGAGAAGCTCCGATCCTTCCAAGGTGAACGGTTCTGAAATGCTTAAGTCTTGCAGTGAGTGTGTGAACATAAGGACTTTTTGGATTCGTGGACAGTAGGCAGGTATCTGTAGGCGAGAACCTGTTGCGACTGTCCTGGGCTGTGTGTGAAGCAGTGCTTCACACCTTAACACACACCTCGCTGGTTCCCTAAAACAGTCACCTCTGCTCAGATCCCCAATCCACCATCTCCACGTTTCCAGACTTGGCTCCTGTTCTCACCTCCCTGCTGGGGAGGGGTGGGGGGGCTCCCTCCCCTCCCCTCCCCTCCTGCCCTTGCTGCTCCTTGCCTCCCCTCTGTCTTTCTGCAGTTCTGCTGGAGTGCCTGGGATGGGCTCGGGGCTCTTTGGACGTCCCCAACCCCCAGCCACCCAACCTGGCCTTCCATTCATTCCGTGCCTCTCTCAGAAGCTTGTAGTGCTCTTGATAACACAGACATAAGGGAGCCGTGCAAATTAGACCTTCAAGACCTAGTATTAACCTGTGTGTATTTTTCTTTTCTTTTTTTTCCTCCCCCTTTAAATCACCCCTTCCCTCCCCAAGTTCCTACCCTTGCCCGCCAGGATTCATGGTCTTTTTTTTCCACAGTGCTCTGTCTCTTTCCTAATTAAGACTCCTTTCTGTGAGTGAGGGGTCAGTACAGATCCAATTTCATTTCTTCTGACCGAATGGTAAATTCTTTGAGGGCAGCCCCCCCCCCCCCCCCCCCCGCCATGACCACAGGAGCCTTTTTTGAGGAGCCCAGCATCTGTTTCTAAGGTAGGGGACACCTTCTGGCATTGCTCAGCGAAACTCCAGGACGTTGATTCCTCAGCCCTCTGCTTTGGGTTTACTAATGCCTCTTCCTAAATTTGGCCCCGAATAGGAAACGGCAGTGTTACTGGTTAATGAGGGTATTTGGGCACAGGGTTTGTAAAGGAATCGAGGTGGTTGTCTTCCTTCCACGCCCTTTTACAGTCTGGGAGTGAGCTTTTTGCTACGGTCAGTGCTTGAACCATCACCACATGATGAAATTCTGGCCTCCAGAGCTTGGTCTCGGTAGCATGATGCTTGTTTGAATTTTTTTTTTTTTTAAGTTTATTCAAACACTTAATGTTTACTTGCCTTTTTTTTTTTTTTTTAAGTGATTTCCCTTCTCCCTTTCTTCTGTTTCTCCAGGATGACAGTGATGGGATTCCATGGTCAGAAGAAAGGGTGGTACGTAAAGTCCTTTATTTGTCTCTGAAGGAGTTCAAGAATGCCCAGAAGAGGCAACACGGGGAAGGCATTGCTGGGAGCCTGAAAACAGTGAATGGTGAGTTGCCTCTTCTGTTGGACTCGGATGGTATCTTTGGACCTTGTTTCTGAATTGGATGTGTTTCGGGCGGCTTGTGCTTCTCAGGCTAGGCCCCTGATGGCAGTTATTTTGGACATCCTACTGGGTTTATGGATTCATTTTCATGCTCCTTCATCTGCTGTGTAATATAATTGGCAAGGTGCCTTCATTAGTCTGTTCCCTACAGATAAGACAGGGGCTGTGATCCGATTTCTACGAGGTCCTGGGTTGAAGGTAGAGTCTACCTTACAGGTTTTTCTGTGGATCTCTGTCTTTCTACTTAGATCTTGCTGCACCCTGGATGGAGCTCCTGGTTCTTTCCCCCTGTTTGCGTAGGAAGTAGCTTGAGTCTTCGGGGTGCTTGCTGCCCTTTTGCTCTCCAGCTCAGCTCAGCAGCCTGCTAAGGACATGCTTCCTTCCTTGCTGATCAGGCCGGGCAGGTGGTTACATGGCAGCAGGTAGACGGTGACCTAGAATTCCTGTGCATTAGGGAGCACAGCCGTGTGGTTATGAGAAGTCTCCTTGCAGCCTGGAAGGAAACTTGCTCGTCTCAGGGTTTATTCTGCTGTCTCTTTAGGAGGACGGGGCTGAAATCACCCAGTGGAAACCATTTCAGAACACGTTACAGTCTGTGTTTTAGTGCAGGGGATGGGGCTGTGATGGCATTCCAGTCTCCCTCGCCCTCGTTAGTCCTTTAGAGTCCTAGATAAATGTGAATGAATAGACCATGTTCTGGTTTGTACTTGGCTTGGAGCAAGGAGAGATACGGGAGAGGTGGTGGTTCTTTTTTCCGAGTCTCTGCTCTGGTCGTGGGCTGATAGAGTTGGGACATGTGGGGGTACTTGAGAGCTTGCCAGGGTCCAGAGGGACAGGTTCACCTCGGGCATCCACTGTCCTTCCAGATGGCTTCGTTGGAAGGTGGGTTGTCTGAGGGAGCCTCTTGTTGGGACTAGTGCCTATAGGCGGAACCCGCATCGAGCCTTGGCGGGGTTTCCAGGGACGCCGTCCCTGAACTCCACCAGGTTGGCCCTGCCACCGACCCAAGGCCTGTCCCTCTCTTCTTCTGGTTCTGGGTGACTTAAAACAAGAAGCTTCTGGAGGTCTGAGTCCGCATGTATATGGGAAAGCTCCCCTCCCCCCGCCCAGGATAATATATATATATATATAATCTTCCACATACACAGAAGCAAAATTAGTAGAATCTGTTGCCACGAGTCTAGAATCTGGACCCCTGTGTGATGTGATTGTTCTTGGTGTCCTTGCTTTGCGTTGAACGTAGTGTCTGGCTTTACGTGTTTGAGGGGGGCGTGATGGGGGAGAGTCTCACTGCATCCTGAAGGTTAGAGTAGAGCAGGGGCGTCTGGGGGTTTAGATTTTACTGTCGTGATAAGGCATTCTGCTATGCAGGAGCAGGAAGGCCTTCGTGGTTTTGGAATCTCTTAGCAAAAAAAAAAAACCCACCCATCTGAGAGAAAAAAACCGTTTTCAGGACAAGTTAGCCAGGTGTCCAGAATTAAATAAAGGTGGGATTTAAGTAAAAGAACAAAAACTAAAGCCCTTCAAGAGGTCTCATAGGCACTGCCGGCCTTGTCGACCAAGGGTTGCTCTTGTTTTTAATTGGCCTCGTCAAGGGCTTGACAATGCCCAGGAAGGAATTCTAAGAAAACTGGCAAAGGCCGCTCTGTTGGGGGTCGTTGAAGACTTTAAAGAATCCGTGTACCAATTTCATAAAGAAAAGGGGGTTTTTGTTGCGGTAGTTTTTTATTTCATGCTGATAAAGACTGGCTTGTCGTTTTCCTGTCTGGTTTTCAATATGGAGACACCAAGGCCTCTCTCTCTTGGTTGTGGGATTGCCGTGAAGATGCCCATTTCTGGTTCCTGTCGGTGTCCCTGCAGCCAGCGGTCCAAGCCCACGTGTCTGTCATTCTGTATTGCGGGTTTCCATAGCACTTCTGAGTAAACACCTCTGGTTTTAAGAATAATTTTCTTAGAGGCCGCTAACAGGTTAAAGTGTGCTTTCTCACTGGGGGCCTACTGGAGAGATGGGGAAACCGGCATTGTTCACTGGGGAAGAACTCCTTCTCTGTAGGCCCCCAAACCCCAGCGGTGTGCTCTTAGGGTGCATGGTCCAGAGAAAGCGGAAGGCAGTGGAGCACCCCAGACTTTTTGGGCAGCTGAGGTTGGGAGTGGGAGGATTGCAAACAGGGCTCTGTATGTGTGACTGTATATATGTCCCTTGCTTAACGGATACTTCATGATCCTCATTCCACCCTGCACAGAAGGACCTTGTCCTGAGCTGCACATCACAGCGCCCTTATCTTGGGGCTCTTCACCGTGGGGCAAATGAAGAGAGGTTAGTGGGGGGAGAGTGGTTTTCACAACTGGAGATACCACACTGTCAAAAACATTGCATCTGTACTTTTATGGCTCATGTTCATTGACACCTCGATGGCTCTAAAAAGTTGGGCGGGGGTTGGTTTCATAGATAACCTAGGGATTAAAACGTGATCAGGGCGCCTGGGTGGCTCAGTTGGTTAAGCGACTGCCTTCGGCTCAGGTCATGATCCTGGAGTCCCGGGATCGAGTCCCGCATCGGGCTCCCTGATCAGCGGGGAGTCTGCTTCTCCCTCTGACCCTCCCCCCTCTCATGTGCTCTCTCTCTCATTCTCTCTCTGTCAAATAATAAATAAAATCTTTATAAAAAAAATAAAGTTTCATTGGGCGCCTGGGTGGCTCAGTCGGTTGAGCGACTGCCTTCGGCTCAGGTCATGATCCTGGAGTCCCGGGATCGAGTCCCGCATCGGGCTCCCTGCTCGGCGGGGAGCCTGCTTCTCCCTCTGACGTGCTCTCTGTCTCTCTCATTCTCTCGGTCTCAAATAAATAAATAAAATCTTAGGGAAAAAAAAACGTGATCAGAGGCTTTATTAAATTTATACTTCAGCAAAAAAAAAATGTTTTGGTTTTTTGTTTTGTTTGTTTCAGTTAGTCACAGAACCTCCTGAGGTTCCCTTGTAAACATGGAAATCCATTGGTGCAGTGTTAATGGTCACAGAGATCTGTCTGGTGGTCGAGATTTAAAGCCGTCACCAGTGCAGATCCCTAGCTCTAGATCATGGGGAAGGAAACTAACCAGACAGGGATCAGAGTGGGCACCCGTGCCCAGAGTTGGGGTGGGTACGTGCTGTGCTGCCCCTGTGGGTCCCCCCTCGCCCCCCTCATGCTTTGCAGCTTGGGGACCTTGGTAGTGACCTGCATCTGAGGCCCCTGGTGTGTTCATCTGTAAGCTGAATACAGTGTCCTTGCGGGGCTTTGTGAGTGCTCTGTGTGGTAGTGACTTTCCCAAGGTCACACTTCTGTCTTCCAGCAGAACTGGAATTATAGCTCACGCCCTGCAACTTTGAATCTAGCACTTATTTAAGGGGGCGGAAGGGGTGAAAATTACACCATATCTTTGCAGGAGCAGTAGTATTGAAAACAAGGTGCTTGATTCCCCCGCACCCTCCCCCGCATCACTTGTCTGAGTTATTGGTCCTGCTAGTGTTTCCTGGGGAAAATTCCGTCTTCCAATAATGCTTGGCGTTGACAAGAGAAGGAGCTTGATGTAACTTTTTATCTAGTTTGAGAATTTTGAGAATGAATTGCCGTCACTTCCACTAAATCCTTGGCTTGCGAGGATGACGAAGCAGCCCCTCCTCGGCCTTCCCTCTGCGTGAGGCGGGGTGGGTGGGTGTGGAGTCTGTGAAACGGCTTGTATCCGAGTGGCTCAGCTCTGCCGCCCCATTTCCGTGGGTCTCCTGTCGTAGTAATAACCCAACCAGACGCAAGATGGTAGGGAGACCTCTTAGTTTATGTCACAAAATCCATGTTGGCCATCGATCTTGCTTTCATAGTTCTAAAGTGACAGGGAATGAGGTTGTGTTTTGTTTTGTTTTTTTTTGGGGGGGGGAGGTTCCTCGTAGAGGTAGCGGATGTGAATCTTGAACAGCCCCGCGGATGGCCTGTGGAGGGAACGAAACCCTTATTCTGGCTTGTTGGTTATGGCCGAGTGTGGGTGAGGCGGCACTCCCGAGTTCTGCTGATTGTGAGAGCCTTCTGTCTCCTTCCTGCCAGAGAGAATGCCACTTCTTCTGGCTGTAATACATTGGACAAAAGCTTTGGGAAGGGCTGGCAGAGGCTGAGGCTGAGGCTACCCTTTGAGGGCCCTTGGCCCGCTGGGGCTGAAATTAGGGACATTTAAATAATAACATGCTACACAAATGAGTACACATAATTACACAGTAAGAGAGGGGAGCTATTAGCTGTATTTGGAGTTTCATTTGCTTCCTGTAAATGTCATCTGAGATCGAGCAAGGCCTCTGGTCAGCCAAAGAGCCTTGAGTAGATTTAAGGGACCCCGGATCGTTTTTCTTGGAACCTGTGGTAGTTGTGATGGGCCAGTCTGTACTGAGCACTCATTACTGACTGACTAGCACTCGATCCGCATTTCACTCATTTTGATCTTCAGAACAGACCGTTTTGTAGATGAGGAAGTGATACACCAGCGTGGATTAGGCGTTTGCCTGCCCCAGTAGTCCTTGGCAGCCTCGGCTTTCTGCACCAGCACTCCGTTGCTTTCAGCCACCTCTTCGATAAGCAGAAATAATTTTGGAACGCTCTGTAAAGATAGGATTCCAAAAATAAGAATTTGTAGGAGGACACTTCTTCTAATAGGGGTTTCTTTTGAAGGAGATAATGTGCGATCCTTCACTGGGGAAGGAGACCTCGGAAGCGGGGGAGGGGGCGGCGTCGTGTGAGTATGAATGTGGGCATGTTTCCGGGCTTTAGTGGAGCTTGTCATCGATCGAGGGAATCCCAAGATGGCACTCCTCCTGCCCGCTTACCCTCTTGAGGCCCGTGACAGGCACACACAGGCATTCATTTTGTTTCTTCACCGAGAAGTAGAGATTTGTATTTTTTTTTTTTTTAAAGATTTTATTTATTTATTTGACAGAGAGAGACACAGCGAGAGAGGGAACACAAGCAGGGGGAGTGGGAGAGGGAGAAGCAGGCTTCCCACCGAGCAGGGAGCCCGATGCGGGGCTCGATCCTAGGACCCTGGGATCATGACCTGAGCCGAAGGCAGACGCTTAACAACTGAGCCACCTAGGCGCCCCGAGATTTGTATTTTTAATGCTGCCGTTGAACCGCCAGGTTGGCCAGTCCTCCTAGGGCCACTGGTCCTGGCGGCGCGCTGGTGGGGGATGGTACTTTCTGGAAACCACTGCCAATTTGTAGTGAAGGGCCAAAGTTGGAGGTGCAGCTACAGGGAGCCCCCTCCCCCTTCTTTCTACTAAGGAATAGGATCTTCGACTCCTTAAATCTTAAAGATTGCTGATGGGTTGATTGTGAAATGAAACTTGGTCCCAACTCCTGCAGGTTCATTGTTTACTACATAAAGTAAAGACGCCTTGTGTGAGTCCAAATGAAAAGTCCGAGCACATCGTTCCACGAATGGAATTTTATGTACGTGGCTATATTGGAAAAGACCATCGTGGTCGTATGGTTGCCTTCTGACAGCCAGGGGGGCCCCTCTCCCTTCTGCTTTGGGCCGGGGTTGTTCACGTCTAGCTGTTCTAGAAATGGTTCCTACTTCAACAGGGAAGACCATTTTTTGGGTTTTTGTGTGTTTCCTCCTGGAGAAAGTGGCTTACCCCACCGCTTTGTCCAAATGGAGCTGCTGATGTGTCAGTGTCCTGTGTCCTCTGTAAGCTGTGGGCACCGAGCAGCTGCTGCAGGTTTGGTTTTCGGGAACACTCCAGCCTCAGAGACTCTTCTTCCTTCTGTCCGTACCCCCCCCCACCTATGTGTGAGACAACACACCATGTGAAAAAAGCTGGCTGAGATGAAGGGTAATACACTTCACTGAAAGCGACTTAAATTTATTAAAAAAACAAACAACAAAGCTACATTTTATCCTGGAAAATGGTTGCACTGAAAAGGCTTGATGTCTTTCCTGTAGCTTTCATGTGGTCCATCCAGGACCTAAGTGATGCACTCGGGGCGTTTCTTGATAGCGCTTCCATTTGGTTGACAGGCGGTTTTGTGAGTAATAAAACGGAACTCTGTTGTTCTTCTTTCCTGTCACTTTGTGCTTGAGGCCCCCTGCCCTCCAGCTCTCTCAGCCCACTTCCTCTGTTAGCTCTGTCCTGGATCCTGTCCTCCTCATCCTTGTCAAATCTGGGCTGCTTTAAGAGGAGGGGTCTACGACAGGTAAGGGTGTGTGTGTGTGTGTGTGTGTGTGTGTGCGTGCGCGCTCCCTCACTCGCAAGGCGGGGGCAGGGTGGGGGGAAGGGAGGGAGAGGTGGGGGGAAGGGAGGGAGAGCACGTGCTCTCTCTTGTCTGTCACAGTTCTTAGAAAAGCCCAACACTGAGGGTCCTGAGGGCGAGAGGATGGAAATCTGCTGTGATCTCCTTTTCTCATCTCTACAGGGACCTCACTCTGGAGCTTACCCCTCTTCACTATTTACTTCTCTCCTAGAAGATTGCCATCAGTAAACAAAACATGTTGTAGTTGCTCTCATAATAAAATAATCCCTCTACTGATCTTGTATCTCCCTCCTGCTGTTCGTGTCTGTCTTTACTGCGGTGTTCCTTGAAAGAAAATATCTACACAGGCTGTCTCCTCTACTATTTATATTCATGTTAATATCCTTTCCCCTTTCATTCTCCTTTGAACCCCTAGAATCAGGCCACCATTAAGGCTTCATAATGACCTTGATTGCTAAACCAGGGTTCCAGTCAGTGTCGCCTTATTTGCCCCTTTGGCAGCATTTGACATGATCGAACCTGTCCTGAACTGCACTTGCTTACTAGCCTTCTTGGAAGGCCTCGTGAACGTGAACTGTCCCAAAGCCAACTGTCTGCACCATGTCTGCTCTGCTCTGCCCGTCTTCCCGTTGTCCATAAATGCCAGTTCTGTTTTTCTCGGTGCTTTGGCCTAAACCTTGGAGTGATCTGTACTACTATGATTTTTCCATACTTTGCATTCCTGCATTCCGTCCTTTAGCAAAATCTGTTTGTTCTAAATTCACATCTTCCGAATCTGAATTTGCACTCCTGTCACTGGTCCGAAACCTCTTGCTTGGGCTGGGACCCCTGATGCTGTGTCATCTCAGCTTCCACCTTTTCCCCCTCCAGGCAGCAGTCAGAACAGTCCTTTATAAATGCAGATTAGTGCATGCTCTGTTCCTGCAGTGTCTCCCTGCCTCTTAGCATGATAGTTGAGCATCCTTACCCACACCACTTGATGTGGGCCACAGTGTCAGGTCTCCTCACCACTACCTCCCCTAGTTTGGCCTCCTTGTTGTTCCAGGCGTACCAGAATGCGTGTGTGTGTTTTGAAGATTTTATTTATTTGAGAGAGAGGAGGGAATACAGTGGGGGGAGGGACAGAGGGAGGAAGAGCGAATCCACCCCAGAATCCCCGCTGAGCCAGGGAGTCCGAGGCCAGGCTCAGTCCCAGGACCCTGAGATCAGAACCTGAGCTGAAACCAGGAGTCAGATGCTTAACCAACTGAGCCACCCAGGTGCCCCAATTTTTTTGCTTTAAAAAAAATTTTTTTTTATTTTTTTGAGAGTGTGAGCAGGAGGCGAGGGAGAGAGAATCTCAAGCAGGCTCTGCTCGGTGCAGATCCCGACGCGGGGCCGGATCTCAGGACCCCGAGATCATGACCTGAGCAGAAATCAAGAGTCAAATGCTCAACACCCTGAGCCACCCTGGCACCCAGAACTTTTGTGCTTTCTGACCCTTCTGTTTACAACTCTTTCCCTTTAGATAACTGCATGCTTCATCCCTGCCTGTATTTTGGGTTCCTGCTCAAACCTGGAGGTTTGAGCTAGAGCATCCTATCAAAAGTCATTCCTTGGTCTGTTACTTTTTCACTTTTTACCTTGTAATATTTCTTTGCATAGAATTTCTCACAGCCTGACACTGTATTTTTGTTGTTCGCTAATTCTGAGTTCTCACCCCACAGTAGATTGAAAGTCCATGAGAGAAAAGCTTCATCCACTTTGAGTGGACTCCTGGGCACTCTGTAGGGCATGTGTTGTTGTGTGAAGCAGTGTGCAGACATCTCTCTGCCCACCAGCTGCTGCCCTGCCCCCTGGCCCCCCCCACTCCAGCACCCTCTGCCGTGCTGTGGACACACTTCTCTCTGTTCAGGGGTTGAGTGTCCCATCTGTGACTCTAGGTTTTATTTCAGAAATGCACACAGCCTGACGCCCTCCCCTCCGGATCACAGCCTTTGCTGTTTTCCTTGTCTCTAAAGTGCATGTTTATTCATAATTGTGATAAATTTCTAAGTGTTACCATCATAAAGATTCTGGGAATTAGATCACCCTGTACCTTTTATTTATTTATTTTTTTAAAGATTAATTTATTTGAGAGAGAGCGAGAGCACGAGCGCGTGCACAGGAGGAAGGGGCAGAGGGAGAGAGCGTCCCAAGCAGACTCCGTGCTAAGCACAGAGCCTGACATGGGGCTCCATTTCACGACCCTGAGATGGTGACCTGAGCTGAAACCGAGAGTCCGATGCTTAACCAACTGAGCCACCTAGGCGCCCCTACCCTGTACCTTTTCTTAACCCTATTTGTAGATTGCCTATTCGGGTACAGGATGCATTGCTTGGTAGTTTAAATTAAGATTGGGCTTTTAAGAAAGAAGTTACTCCTTCTAATCTCATAACATTATCGTAATCTGTTACTATCTTAATTTTGTGGGTTTGTGTCGTGGGTCTCAGATATTAAGCAGTTTGCCCAAGGCTGCATAACGAAGCGGTCTAATCAGGATTTGACCCCAGGACTCCTGACTCAGATCTTAACCTCCTTCTTTTTTTCTTTTTCTTTTTCTTTTTTTCCCCTTTAGATTGAGGTAAACTTTACACTCTGTGAAATCATACCTCGTAATTGTACAATTCAGCAGATTTGCAAATATACCTACGTGACAAGTCCTCTAGGACTTTTCCATCAGCCCAGAAATCTTGTTCCAAATGAAAGTGTATGGTCATCTTGGGGTTTGTCACCATGGCTGTCTTGATTTTTTTTTTTTTTTGAACTTTTATGATGATACATGGGTTTGTGGTGTTTTCCCAGAATGTACCAGATGCGTGAGAGTGTCTGTTGAGACTTGAAGGGGTCTCCAAGCCAGTGGCTCAGCTCCTGTGCGTCCAGGATGCGGCTCTTAGGAGCCCTGGCTTTAGGTAGGCATGAATAAGACCCTCACAGTTGGACATGGCCATGAAGGACCTTCACCATTTCAGCAGTGCGTTCATGGAGCCAGATTCTCTGTCTTGAACTGGTGTTTCATTCTTTGGTTCTGAGCTGTGTGCAAGTCCGGATCTAATGGGCTTTCGAACAGCTCTGCCTCTCCTCCTGCTTGGTGTCCCCTTCTGTGAGTGTTCAGAAGTCGCAGCCTTGGTTCAGGAAGTCAAGAGATTTCTCGGAACTGGGGTTCCAGATGTGGCTTTTCCCCAAAGGCAAGCTAAAGAGGCATCCCTAGGGCATACCCCTTTGCTGCTGATATGAGTGATTCTTTGTCCGCAGCCGTGAGCTGCCCCATGGCCGGGAGGATGCAAACACATGGTCCGGGGTGGGGGTCGGGGTGGGGAGCCCAGCAGGGTCAGATTACTAATTTCTGTTCATTTTCTTACGGCTGTGGTGAACGTCTGTGTCTTAGTCAGCTCATGCTGCCGTAAGACAATACCATAGACTGGGTGGGGTGGTTTAAACAACAGAAATACATTTCTCCTTGTTCTGGAGGCTGGAGGTCCCGGAGTCCTGTTCCTGGTGAGAAATGGGCTTCCCGGCCATATCCTCGCTAGGCTAAGTGTGGGGGAGAGCGTCCACGGGTCTCTCTTCCTCTTCTTAGGAGGACACTGGTCCTAGAAGATTATTGTCGGTCACCCCTCCCTTTCCCCCCATTATGACCTCATTTACTTTTCTCACGTCCTTGCAAGCTCTGTCCAAATACGGTCACATTGGGTTTTGGGGGCTTCGATATAGGGGCAAACAGTACTACCACCAACATTAGCACTTGGGTAGGGCTCTGAGATGATGACCGTTTTATCCCATTTTAATTTTAGATTAAGTTAATTTCCTTGCTCATCTGCGACGTGTTTCCTTTTGTGCTTATGTGGGTACTAGAACGATTTCCTGGTATGCCAGGAACCCCTATGAACTTGTTTGACCTTGGAGAAGTTATTGTTCCTCCTGAGTGGATGGAATTAAGCTTGGGTTTTTACTTATTGCATGCCTGCTTTTTTGAGACCTCTTGGGTTTATCTGCATCCCATACTTCAGTGGGGATTGAAACAAGATTCCTGAGCTGGGGAGCTGCTAGGCCAAGAGACCTAAGGAAGGGGCCAAGAGGGTTATTGCAAAGGTCCCAGGGATCGGGGAGGGTGTGGGAATCGGGATGGCCCTGGAGGGATGTTTCTGTTGTCAATGTGGGAAAAATCATGGCATTATTTGAGGTTGAAGGATCCTGTTTGTTTTAACACACACTCATTTTATTTGTATTTTATACACGAATTCAATTTCTTTTTATATGCTGTGAGTGTAATTTAGGGCAAGGCTTTCCAACCAGTTTTACTTCTCAACTTGTACAGGAAGGGAAGAGCCTGTGGGGTCCCCAGACTGTTCAGGCTTGGAGAGTTTATCTGTGTTTACTCTCGTAAATGGTAACGTCCCCCACCTCCTCCTACCTGGAGATAGGCCGTCTGCGCCACACCATGATTTGAGTTCTGCGATAGATTTACGGAGCTTTAATTACTAGCTGATCTACTACGATGGCCCTAGTGCAGTTTTGCTTCGCTTGTGAACTTCTTCGCTCCCATTTCCCCCAAATCTAGAGGGCCTTTCACCTCGCTTTTGGAAATAACCTGTTACTACTTGAGCCCATCAAATGTTTAGTGTCCTGTATGGCGTATCTTTAAAGCCAGAATGGTGATAACTGGGTATGCTTTTGGGAAATTACCCTACAGCTCATTAAATCCCTTAATTTACTGTTTGTTACTTAAGCTCACCTGCTGTCAAATCTTCTCTATTCTTGTAGCTTTCTCTTTAGTCTTTAGGGGGCTTCTGCAGAGTCCCCAAACTAGCTTCCTCATGATTTCTTTCTGAAAGATTCTAAAATTGTACAGGTGCCTCATACGTGGAGGTTTGGGGTCCTTGAGGGAATCATGAGCTATTTTATAACCTTAGACCTGCCCGTTGAGGCCCAGAGTGTCTGTCAGGCTGTGACTGTGTCTTGCAAGGAGAGCTTGAGGCTCCTTTCTCGGGCTTCAGAGCTCCTCATGCCCGGTGCCCGGGACCCCGTTCCTCCTGTCTCCCGTTCTCTGACCTTTCACTAGTGCTCTTGGTTTGTTCATGCTTTGGAACTGATGATTTCAGCTCTGCACATGGGGGGGGGGGGCTCTTCCTGGGTCACCTGCCCCTCCAGTGGCTTCTGGGTCAGTTCCTTCACTGACTCCATGTTTCCCATTGGCAGGTAGGTGGGCCTCCTGATCATGGGGTGTGGCAGCTGGTCCTGGTGACTGGGAAAGACATCTGTGCTTGAGACTCTCCTGCTAGCTCTTGGTGTTGCCTCAAGTGGCAGTTTTCCGATGGCTTTGAACGATTTCTGTTGCCTTCCGATGCATGAAGGCAGCTCAAGGTCTCCCCTTGGAAACATTTACCTGTCTTAATTCTGATAGCTTCGCCCTGATGGGCTCGGGGTATTTATGAAGGAGTTTGAATCCCCACTTTTGACAAGTTGGACCTTGTCATCGAGGGTGATGCTAGAAGGTCAGCGAATCCTCTGCAGACATGAGTAGGGTAGGTGACACCCCAGTGGAAATTGTGCACGTTTATTGGCTTGGCATGCAGGAGGCCTGGTAATTTCTGGAGGGATCTGCATTGCAAATTGCTTAGCCTGGACCAGAGCGGCTTTTTACCCTGTCCTCACTCAGCAGTTTACCCAACTTGAGACTAGTGTTATTTGAAAAGGGCCTTTCCAGTTTACTCAGTTGGAAAGTGTTACAGAGTTTTAAAGGGTGAGCTGGAAGGCTCTCAGCTGGCACTTCTGAATCCCTCAGAGGAAAATATTGGCAAACTCTCCACTCTCTGCCTGAACTCTTCTTATAAATTGAAAAGCCAAGAGTTACGAAGCCATCACAAAGGGCCGGGTTGGACCGTGTGGGGGATACGAATCCTTATCCATGCTGAGACATGGGCAGTTTTCTGATAATCCTGCCCCCCCCCCATCTTGTGATGTTAATCTTCCTGCCACTGAAAATAGAAGTAGTGAATGTAATTTACAGTGTATTCCGTCCACCCCCCTCAGCCTTCTCTCTAGAAGATAGATGCACATGGCTTTTATTTTATTCACCCTTGTTTACAGTTTAAATAAGACAAATGTTGGGCTGATTTATTCAACAGGTGTACCACTGCGAAGGAAAGTTTCCTTTTTAAATTTTTCTTCTTTTTTTTTTGGCTTTTTCCCCATGGTTTCAGGGGACAAGGTGCTGAGATCAGAAGCTGCCTCGCACTTCTTCAATCTCTGGATGGAGAGCCCAATGTGAATGTGTCACAGGGCCTGAGAAACCTCTGACTTCCTTGTCTGATTTCAGAAGCTGTACCCTCACTGCCACCCAGGCCCCCAGAGAGGTCTGTGGACATGAGAGTAACGCAGGGGAGAATGTCGGCATCGTTTCTTCATCCATCCTTCCACGCCCCTGCGCCTGCCTCCTCAGGCCACGCAAAGGGGCCTTTTTCTAACACTGTCCACATTCTGCGGCCCATTCTTGTTGCTCCCACCCTCCCAGGGTCGCTCTTGATGGAAGAATTCCAAGGGAATAGGTTAAGATTGCCATCAAGTGGCTGCTCTTGGTAGTGGATGGGAGGATCCTGGCCCTCTGCGCTGCTCAGACCTTCTCCTCCAATTTCTTAGCCCCTTTGTGAAAAATAAGCCAGCTCCAGCAAGCTCTGTCTGAGGAAAGGGCTGTTGGGGCAGGGGGCAGGCACAGAGAGCTCAGAACATCTATGTACTGTACGTCCCCAAGGAAGGGCTCTTTTGTCAACCCAAACCACACCTCCTGGGTGCACTAGGACACGGAAGACAGGCGTATTTGCAGTGGCCTGAGCTCAGGGCCCTGGAGCTGGGAGTGCAGATGATCTAGAAGCTTAGGGGGGAAAATTGCTTGTGTGTTCAGCCTCCTGTGAGCTCCAGCCCTGATAGGCCGCTGCCCTCCATCTCCACTAGCGGGAATCGGCAGGGAGGGTCATGCTGTCATCCCTGAAAGGCTGGCCTCACGGTCCCACCAAGGGAGAACGCCAACACACATGACTTGGCCATCCCGTTTGGCTCTTGTTCCTTGTTTCCCGGCTCTGTAAATGGAGTAATAATTTCTTTCTCAGCGGCGATATTCTTAGGATTAAGGAGATGATTTATTTAAAGTCCTTAGCATCTGGCAGGAAGCAAGCATTCAAAGGGTAATTGTGATTGAGGTTCTAGATACACATTACCTAACTACTTCCCATAAAAGCTGTAGCTGTGTGTCATAAAACAGCACACTTCAGGGACTGTATTAAAATCTGTTTGCCCCATTCCCTGGGTCTGGATGCTGTCCTCCTAGCATTAGACCTCACCCTGAGACTCGGAGGGTACAAACTCTGGCCGAGCAAGAAGGAGATGAACCCTATTTAGTGTTCCCCAGTAGGTCATTCCTCAGCGGTGTTGGGAAAGCCTGGATAGCAATGGCAGGAGGTAGGTGTGTGTATGTGGGGTGCCCCTAATGGGGCACAGAGCTCTTGATTCGGGTGTGTCTGAGGTTTCTGAGCGGGCACGTGGTATGTCGAAGAAGATGGGTCTGTGGCAGCCGGGTTGCAGTGGAGAGGCCGGGAGGCAGGCAGAAAGAGAAAGGGACTGTGGGAGTCCATCAGCGTGGAAGTGCAACTTCAGGTTCGGGTCAAGGAAAGACAATTCTAGGGCTTCTGTATTTGCAGGAGCTTTAGAAGTGATGGAGGCTATGTTATATAACTATTCACATTGCAGTCTGTCAGTCATTAAACCACAGTTCCTGGATTCTGGCCACTTAAAGCCATATTGGATGCACCAAAAAAATTGGTATGTTGTAATATGTTGTAATGAGCACTGATGTCATTGGACGTCTAGTTGTACAAGCAACTGGGTCCCACTGCAAGCGGGTTTCTTACGACAAATAGAACACTTGAGACCTCCGTTTGTCCCATTTGGATTTGTTTCAGTGGTGAGTGATCGGCTGATGTTTATGGCCTGTTCAAGTTCTTCCTAATTGCTAGATCCTACCTGGTACGGTCGGGATAGGAAACATTTGGATGCTTTTGCAGAATTTGGGTGGGGGGGAGTAGAAAGCAGAGAAACTAAAGGACAGGCATCCTCTGTGACCACCGATTCTCTCCTGTGGTGTGTGAGGCCTTCCCTACCCCTCCACGTCCACCTGCATACAGGAATGAATTCAAGGTGATGGTTTATGTCTGGAGTGTGTGTGTGTGTGTGTGAGAGAGAGAGAGAGAGAGAGAGAGAGAGAGAGAGAGAGAGAAGCAGTGAGCCCAGAATCCTCTGTGTGTGGATTTACACCTTTCTTTGTGCCTACAGCCTCGAGGGTAGCAGAATGTGCGTCTCACTGAAATACTTCATGCGGCACTTTGTTCCTGAGTATTAACTGGTGATTGCTGGCCTTTTACCCTCAAGCTACAGCAGGATTGCCTAAAATCCTGGATGATTAAAACCACCTTTTGTGGGTAATGGCTTTGCAAACTTTTTCTATAGTTTCTGGTTTACTGAATAGCCTTGTGGCCTTTTGTAAAGGGTTCTAGCCTGCACTTTTCCCTTCTCCCCACGTCTCAAAGCTAGACTGATGACACCAGGAGCCATCCGCGGCTGAACTGACAGGGGGTTTGTCAGCTGGCTGCTCCATTGGCACCCCTCCGCTTTTCACCCTACCGCCTGGACAGGAGTCCCCATCTGTCTGACTTGGCCTGTTTACTGGGTCTGAGCTCTAGCAGGGGATAGCAGAGAGACAGAGGGACCGCTGCCCACAGACGTGGTCACAAGGTCTTGAGACTACACTCACCAAAAATCTGTAGATGTCGAACTTTCCAGAATGAGGGGAATGCTGTGTATCTGCTTTGTCATATATGGTAGCTCTTAGCCATGTCGGAGTCCGTGAGTTCTTGATACATGGCTGGTCTGATTAGTTTTAGTACTTAAAAAAAACAACAACACATGAACAAGTGTAGCTGTAGAGACAGGATGAGCATAGTGGTTCTGAGCTTTTGTTCTCCAGCTCGGTCTTTTGTTGTTGTTGTTGGCAGGAGGTCTTTCTGGATCGCCAGTGTAGTTCATCAGTGATGTGTATGTAGGCAGTGCCGACCAAGTGAAAACAAGTGCCTATTTATTCACCCGCCTTTTAGTGTGGGGGGCAATTTGAGAATGCTTTTACCCGTGGTATTAATGTCATGGTATTCATATTATCCCTGACTTCAGTATAGCAACGTATTACTGGCTTCAGAGTGGTTATTGTCTTTATTTGATCCTTGTTTTTTGTTAGCTCCGTGTGTGTCCACATTTCATATAACTTGTTTTTGTTTGTTTGGGGTTTTAAAATTTATTTTTAGTTTTTTATGTAGGCTCCACACAGGGCTTGAACTCATGACCTGAGCTCATACAAGAGTCCCATGCTTAACTGAATGATCCACCCGTGTGCCCTATATAACTTCTGTGATCGAGTACTTTTTGTGATCAGTACTAACTAGTTCTATTCAGGAAAAGCACCCACGTCCCCTGTGATACCATTTGAATAATCGTTAAGATCCCCTTCTCACTTTGTTTTTAAAGTAATTTATTCTTTGTAGAAAATGTGGACATCTCAGAAAGCTAGAAAGCTTGCTGCTGGATAGAATACTACCTTTTTTTTTTGGTCACTATCTCAGTTTTATTTTCTCTGGTCTACTTTCTGTACACTTGAATTTTTAAAACCCAATTTAATATTTCATGCAGTAGAATCTCTGCAATTTAAAACATTGTGAGTCTTTTCCTCATGTTGCTAAGTGTTGGAAAATCTGATTTTTGTTTTTCCTTTTAAAAAAGATTTATTTATTTGACAGAGGGAACACAAACAGGGGGAGTGGGAGAGGGAGAAGTAGGCTCCCCATTGAGCAGCGTTCCCAATGCGGGGCTCGATTTCAGGACCCTGAGATCATGACCTGAGCCAAAGGCAGACGGACGCTTAACGACTGAGCCACCCAGGTGCCCCTGTTTTTCCTTTATAAAACGTATCTAATTGGGGCGCCTGGGTGGCTCAGTCTTTAAGCGTCCGTCTGCCTTCAGCCCAGGTCATGATCCCCAGGGTCCTGGGATCAAGTCCTGAATCGGGCTCCCTGCTCAGCGGGGAGCCTGCTTCTCCCTCTCCCTCTGCCTGCCGCTCTGCCTTCTTGTGCTTTCTCTGTCTCTCTGTCAAATAGATAAATAAAAATCTTTTTTTTTTTTTTTAAAGTGTCTTAAATTATGTTCCGTATTCAGCATTCGTTGCTGGTACAGCACATGAAACCTTTAAGGAAAATACCACAAAGAATACACACAGAATTATTAAGAAGGTGATGGATGTAGTTCTGCTTTGTGATAAAGGTGGAAGGATTATAGTTAATTTTGGCTTTTTGAACACAGTAGTAACAAAATGAATTTATCTAGGTTAGCAGGGTATAAAAGGCAAATCTTCAAGAAGACCCAGAACAGTTTTATTACAGACAGGAAGAAATCATTGGCTCTAAAACAAAGGTTTTTAACACTGAAATTAGTAAAGGGATTAAATGTCAAGAAAACATGACGTGAAGGTTATTGAGTGTTAAATAGTGTTCATAAAATTTTTTTCACCCGAGAATTTGAAGGTTAGTTCTTTTTTCTAGGCTAAGAATTCATGGGGCACCTGAGTGGCATAGTTGGTTAAGCGTCTAACTCTTGATTTTGGTTTAGAAATCAAGAATCTCAGAATCATGAGATCGAGCCCTATGTTGGGCTCTGAGCTCTTTGGGGAGTCTTCTGGAGATTCTCTCTTGCCCTCTGCACACATGTGCACCCCCACTCGTTCTCTTTAAAATCTCCAAAATTAGGAATTCTTTTTTTTTTTTTTTTAAATCAGTGAATGCTGAAAAAACCAGTGTATTACAAATGACATGATGTGTTCCTAGCCAAATACTTCTAAACACAAAGAGCTAAAGAATTCTTCCCTCTTCGGGAAGAAAGGGGTGTCTTTGAATGCTTGGGAGTTGTGAAAGTGGGTCTCCAATGTAAGAACGTGTCATGCTATGGAGACCCTGAAATGGCCTCAAGGAACAACCTGTTCTTTGAACAGTATTTATTGGGTCTCAACTATTTTCTCTAGGCACGTGCTAGGTTTTGAGGGTTAAGATGAGCAAGACTAAAAAATCATCTTCTTCCCTTTTTTTAAAATTATGTAATCTTCACATCCAGCATGGGGTTCGAACTCACGGCCCTGAGATCGAGAGTCACATGCTCCCCGAACTTGAGTCAGCCACCCAAGACTAAATCCTCTTGTTCAGAGAACCTGGCAGTTGGGTAGGTGGTTGCTTGTCACTATGGGTATTACCTTGAAAGTTATCACCTGCAGAGCAAGTGGTGGGTATCCCTGATGGCTGACCTCTATCTAGACAAGAGAAGAGAGAATATTCCAAAAGCGGGAACAACATGTGCAGAGTCAGAGGCTTGAGGGATCAAGTTAAGAGAACGTGTCAGTTGCCATACACCGAT
Source organism: Mirounga angustirostris (assembly GCF_029215605.1). Lineage (NCBI taxonomy): Eukaryota > Metazoa > Chordata > Mammalia > Carnivora > Phocidae > Mirounga > Mirounga angustirostris. The sequence goes on along the minus strand of NW_026991716.1, from coordinate 12,594,370 downwards.
CCAGCTGCCTCTGTGCCTTTATGTTATGCACCATCATGGGGGGGGGAGATCAGGTTGGAAAACCAAAGTGTTTGTTGGTCTATTGCATGGCTTAGGAAGCTGATGTAAAAAATTCTCTTGTTTTTTAAAAAAGATTTTAAGTAGTCTCTACATGTAACATGGGGCTTGAACTCATAACCCTGAGATCAAAAGTCCTACGCTCCATTGACTGAGCCACCCAGGCGCCCCGTTTTTTAAACTGGGTGCAGATAGAATTTGAACCAGTAAAAGGAGCAACAGAATTGTTAGTGTGTTGAAATCTGTGCACGTACGTCTTTGTTTCTCCGATTTGTATCCTAGTATTACTTTCTAGAAGCAAATTTGCTGAATTACAGACTTTTAAAAATTGGCATCTATCACCAACTTGCTCTCTAGAAATATTTTTTTCAGTTTGTTCCCAACCTAGTAGCATAAGGGAGTATGGGTTTTGTCAGAATCAGATTTGAGAAGGAGATTGACGATTCTTTAGTTGTGATCTGAGTCAGCTCTTTTAGTTCTTCTCAAATCTAGTTTTCCATTATTCAGTATTAAGTAGGTCAAAGGGCCATGTTGTAATTCTGGTTGAATTTTACTGGATACTTCTGCGGGTCATGTTTTCAAAATAATCTCAACGCTGCTAATCTTCTCTTACTTGGCATCATTTCTGTGTTTACCTTTTTATAAATCCATTACCCAAATCATTTAAAAAATATATTGAAAGCCAAAGCATATTTTATCTTGTGTCTTTTTACAACCAAATAATTAAAAGTATATATTCGACAAAAAATTTCTGTAATTCATTAGCACCAAAGTTTATTAAGGCTTCGAGGTAACCCTTATAAAGTGCTTACTATGTACCACTAACCCTTTTACGTATATAATTAATTTAATGTCTTAATTTAACCAATTGTTGGTCCTTATGTGTATTTAACAGAGGAACAGGGCTTTTCCTGATTCTCCCCTGAAGTTCACACACTTGATGAAGTTAGGATTAGAACCAGGCAGCAGCCTTGCCCAAATGGTGCTGTGTACTGTGAACCATCAAGGTTCTTAGTGCTAGATGTTTACCAATTCATTTTTTTTAATGAATTAAAAAAAAAAACTGATGAAACATTGTCCTTTCTAGTAGCTTCTCGAACTTCCTTGTTTAATTGTAGTGCAGTTTCATTCATTGGTATTAGTGATTAAATCCATAGCAACCAAGTTTCACTAGTTAATATACAGTCCCCCAGCCTCGATCTTCCTACTGTGTTCTTGTAATTATTGGTATTATTTTATAATTGTACAGCGTGGCCTTGAAGTCACGTTGGCTGTAGGGCCAGCCACACGCATTATAGAGTTGAACACTGTTGTTGCTTCAGGAATTACCAAGCTCTCTTGGAAAGAGTCCAAGCCAGGCTCTGTGTCTACCTAATTCTGCTTGGTATATGCCAGTATATTAACTTTTATTTAAATAGAAGGCTAACAAGTAATGTTTATTATTATGTTGGCTGTTGTAAAGGGCCCATGCTTAATATTTTTGAAAGTCAAATATTACCCTGTGCATCATGTTTTCTGCATTGGCTTTTTATCGTAACTTAGGTGATCTGGTCAGTATTGTGTAATTCAGCCCAAATCACATCTGTCTTTATGAGGACACGGCTAATGCAGTGTGATCCTCAAAACCCAGTATTTCCTATATGAAATTCTCAGACTCTGCAGCTTTGTACACCCTCCTCTCACACTTGGTAATCTACTCCACCCTATTCTTCCTTTGTAATGAGTATTTTGTTGGGGGATGTTGGATTGGTAAGGTGCCACCTTCTGTATGCAGTAACGTATATAGGTGGCAGGAAATTGAGCTTTTGGAAGCAGATCATGGATGATGAGTATTCAGTGACTTGCTCTTACTTTGTAAGGCTTGTCTTTCCTTTTATGAGTTAGGTCCCAGCTCTCAAGATGAGCTGACTTCCTTGATTGGATACATGAATAAAACAAGTCTTAATACTTATGAAGCAGCTTCTTTAATTAATCAGCACAGCACTTATTAGATATCCAAATTTGATGAGGACATGGGAGTGAATTGCTCTCTCACATTTTATCCACAGCCTAGATTGGGGTTTACCCCAGTCATATATTTTTAAAATGCCAAGTGCAGCTGGTGGGCTGCTGGAGTTGGCCCAACTCGGAGGTAATGAAGTGGTTGTACATGCAGGTAGAGTCCTCCGTTCTGAAGCTCTCCGCAGCAAAATATGTCCTTGGATGTCCTGGTGTTTGGGTGATCGTCAGGTGGTGGAGGGTGGCCATGAGGCCGGCTGGCTGCCTAGCATTTCTTAGGATGGGAGATCCTTCCTGAAATGCTGATCTCTTCACAAGTAGCAGTTTGGAGTACCTTTGTTCTCTAGAGTCCTAGGTAAATAGGTCTTTATATTTAATTAAGCATTTAGAGATTACGATGATGCCTTGCTGGTGGTGCGGATGCAAACATTGATGCTGCTTTGGAAACCATTTTGCCATTAACTTGTAAATTTGTTTTTGCATATTCAAGAATTCCCAACAGTTCCACTTCTAGGTGTGTATCCCAGAGAAGCTCCAGTGCATGCTTTCCAGGGGACAAGCAGAAGGAAGTTTGCAGTGTGGTTTGTGATAGTGACAAACTGGCAATACTTAGGTGCCCTTGGACGAGATAAAGTGTGGAATATTCATACAGTGGAGTGTGATGGAGTGTGATGAACAACAGTGAAAATGAGTAAAGAATAAGCAAAATCATGGATGGATGATCTTAGTAACCTCATGTTGAGTTGGAAAAACAAATCCCCTGAGCCTTAACACAGAGCAATAACCTTTAAAAAAAAAATTTTTTTTTTTTTAATTTATTTATTTGAGAGAGAGAGCACCGCACGTGAGCATGTGCCCACATGAGCCAGGAGAGGGAGAGGCCGAGAATCTGAAGACGGCTCCGCATTGAGCACTGAGCCCAACGCAGGGCTAGATCCCATGACCCTGAGATCATGACCTGAGCCAATACCAAGAGTTGCATGCTTAACCCACTGAGCCACCCAGGTGCTCCCCCAGAGCAGTACCTTTTTGTGAAGTTCATAATCAAGCCCAGTGAAATAACATAGCACAAATACATAACGCTTAACTTAAAAAATAATGAAGGGGGGGTAGGTGGAAGCATATAGATATAATGCTTTAGTAACTGGGTTTGGCTGTGGGCTTATAGGTATTCTTTATGCTAAACTAAAACAGGAAGACTGAAGTGGGTGACATTTGGGAGTCCTCACTCAAAACTTGGAACTTGCTCTGATCTTTGAATATTGAAACTCAGCTGGTGGTGCTGTCAGTCACACCACTGTGGAACAAAGCTGCGGGCCTTGTGAGCCTCACGAGCCTCACCCTGCCTCTCTACCCTCTCTGGCTCAGGATTTCAGTATTGAAAGTTGTATTTTTATTCAGAAGCAGGACGCAGTTTTCGGTTCTATCGTGTGTGCCCCGGAAGCTGTTAGTCCATCTATCTGGTACTTTGGGAAATGCACCCGTGTTTTATCCGAACAGTCCAAAACCTGATGAAGTTTACAGCCCAGAGGTGTTCAGCGGTAGGGCTGGGGCAGAGTGGACACACGGGCCTGACTAAGCATATATTTTAGGGAATGTGCAGTGCACGATCAGATCCTGACGATGGTCTTGGAAGTAAAAGCAGTCAGGGCCAACACTCTGCTAGGGCTTATCTTTCTAAATTTAAATACCCAGTTACTTTCCAGGCAATGGGAAGCGAAGTCAGAGAGAGTAGAGAAAAAATAAAGCAGACGCTGCTTCCCTCGGGTGGGCTGAGGGCTCTCTCTACACTCTCCGTTTGGAGGCGGCAGAGCTGGGGACGTTGAAGATGACCAGTAGCCATACGTCACCGTCAGACTGGGTTTCTGGCCATTCATTTCAGGTCTTGTGGTTCTTGCTGTCTTCCTTCCTTTTCTCAGAATCACCATCCCATATTTCCAGTTCTTTGTTGGGTGCTTTTGATTACTGAGGGCACCAAAAGACTAGTCCCAGTAGAAAGAAGAGGAAAAAAGCCAAATAGTCATCCCTTCAATGTCCTTTAATTGACTGTGTATGACTTATGCTGCAGTGGGATGCATGCCAAACAGTTGTTCGACATTACAGGAGTGTACTGCACTGGAGAGAACCGGATGAGGGTCTGCTCTGCGGGCTCACATATAGGGCAGGATAGGATCCGAGAGGGATTTTTCATCCCAGTGATTTCTACGAGGAATTGTATCATCGGGTTGTTCCGGTTCCCAGATACCCTGGCATTCTTGGATGACCTTTGGTTGAGAACCTTATGAGGAGCTAGCTCTGATCTTGGTTAAGAACCATACCTGCATAAGCCTCAGTGTGCATATCTGTAAAGTGGGGGATTATGCTAGATGGTCTCTAAGGCTCCACCTGTAATTCTGATTTTAAAGCGGGTGGAGAGCAAGTAGCAATCAGCAAGGACCAACACCAACCTCCTGATTGTTTAAAAGCGAGGCAGGTAGATAGGACCTGGTGATTTAGGCAACAGGAGACTGCCCTCGTGAAAAGAATAATCACCAGCCCTGGGTGACTGTCAGCTAGATGCCATAAGCAAAAGTAGCATCAGCTTTGAGGGGTTTGGTGAGGTCTCAGTAACAACCTGTATAAAGCCGAGAAGGGGCTCATTCAGTGGTTAAACAACAACTCACTAAAAGTAATAGTAAGGGGCATTCTTTTCCCAGTTTCCTTGGATGAATCTGAGGTAAACTTTAAATTTAGCATGTGGAATCTTTTGATGGCATGCCGCCATCTTCCCTCTCCCCCCCCGCCCCCCCATTGGAAAGGCAAAAAGAGTACAGTGTGGGATGGTGTTCAGAGCATGTGTTTTTGACATCATGATTGCCAGCTGAAGTTCAAAAGCCTTGAAAGAATTGACTTTTAAAATCAAATAGCTTTATGACAAATGAGGGGGAGATGCATGCTCCAGTCATCAGGGCCAGGGAGCCGGCCAGCCTTGTTGGAGTCTTCCCCCCACCCCCCCCAGCAGCTGCCAGACCACAGAGCCTGTTCTGTGACAGACCCTCCAGAAACAATGAGGAGAAACAGCGTCTGTGTTATTAGATGAGATGAATTTACGTGCGTGGGGGAAGGCCGTCAGTGTGCTGGGGGCGGGGAGGACGGCAGTGGCCCCAGCAGTCATCACAGAAGTAATAAAAGCGTCCTGGTAGCCAGGATTGGAGGGAGGGGAGGGGAGGGCTTGAGGAGGAGGAGCCTGTGGAGCGAGATTTCTGCAGTCTGTCTGGATCGCTGCCCAGCTCTCCCAGCCAAAAAAACAAATAAAAATAAATAAAAGGCAAGTGCTGAATGACACAGATTATGATATTAAAAAGGGATGCCATTGAAAATGTGCCACGGACCCCCCACCCCCACCCCACTGCTGTGCGTGGGGGTGGAATGTGTGCATGGGGGGGGGGCGGCAGACTGGGTGCAGACGTGTGCACCATTAAACTGACCGCCCCCGTCAGAGGTGTCCTGTCTCTCCTCTCCTCACCCCCCCCCCCCCCCCATGCCAGAAATTCTCCAATAAGGATTTGTCTGCATTGCAGATTGGGAGAATTGCTTTGCCTGGAGAGAGAAAAGCTAGTCGCTCTTTTCGTTCCCCCCTTTTTCCCCCTCCCCTCAATTTATCAGGAGGGGGGAAAACGCGCCACAGACCCCTCCTCTTCGGGGTTGGGTTCCCTCCCCTGCACATAAATAACCTTCCCTCCCGGGCGCCTCCCCCCCCCTCCCGGGCCCAGGGCTCGCGGCCGTCCTATTGCCGCGCGGAATGTGCACCACCGCCTGCTTATTACGTACAGGGGAGGATTGTTGACAAGTGCTCTGGAGCCTGCCTCGCCGCGCTCGCCCTCCCTCCTCCCTCCTCCCTCCCTCCTCCCTCCCTCCCTCTGTCCTCCTTCCTCTCTGTCTCTCTGCAATGATCCGGCTCTGAGGATGGCTGCTCCACGGGTCTGTCAGGTGCAGTTTTTGGTGGCTTATCTTGAGGAACCTGGGATAGAAGGTCTGTTCCTATAAATAAAATAAAAACCAAATAGCTCTAGGTTTGTTTCAGGCTGCTATGGCTTTTGTTGGAGAAATAGGCCTTTTGTGGTTTTTCCCCTGCTGGGGTCCTGATTAAATCCATTATGGATGGCAAGGTGCTAGATAGATCTGTCTGTCTGTGTGTATATATGAGTATGTGAAAAGTGTTGCGATTGCTTAATATTAATACTCTTTTAGCTTTGATATCCTCCCTGGGGGTAGTTGGTGGCTCCTGCAAAGACACTGTGGAAATTTACAAGAGAGAATTAATGTCGTTCTTAAAGCATTCAGCTCTGTTGACCATTTTGGCCAAATCTGCAGTTTTAGCCAGGCTTGTATGAATTTCGACGTTTCTCTGGGGACCAAACGCCATCCAGCTATGGCTGGTCCCTTTATTTTATTGCCAGTTTATGCGATCGTTTCCCAGCATTTAAAAATAGATGTTTGATTAAAGTTAATTAGTTTGTCCTCACCACGGCTTTGGTTTCCTTTATCAACAGCATGCATAGTTTCCTTTCCCTCAATACTTTGTATCTCTTGTCTTCCTTCCTCGATAGATGGAGGAAACTGAGGCACGGACGTGGATACTGGGTGATTCTAGGTCAGCCCTAAAGCTTGAAACTCCGAGCGCTCTCGATTTTTTTTTTTCCCCCTCCCACCTCTCGTGCATGAATCTGGGTTTGCATTACTAGATGTAAACACAAATGAATTTTAGGAGCCATCAGTTTTAGGTGCCTCTGATTTTTGCAGATTCTGTGGCCATGTTCCTGGAGTTCTGCTTTTTGTGTTGCTTACCTTAGATTTCAGTATGAGAAAGAATGTTGCTCTGGGAGGTAGTAGGCCTCTCTAAACTTGCTTGCTGTCAGCAGCTTTAAAAATTTCCTTATTATTATTATTATTATTTTTGCTTCAGATAGCCCACTTAATCCTTCCTTAATCTGTTCATCTTAAAAGCGGGTGTGCAGTCTGATTTGTGAGTGAGGTAATGAGGGCCCTCAGAAACTTCCATCCCTCCTAGTCAATGCTACAAGCACAAGGGAATTGAGAACGTTGGTGGGGTCCATTTGTATTAGGGGGTAAAAGCAGCCAGAGAGGTTTTAGGGTTAAGGGTGTGGCTCTTCTCCACAAATTGTGATGTTCGTCAGAACACAGTATTTGGAGTGGTGCCTGTTTATCAGCACAGACCAGTACACAGACTAGTAACTTGATGGGGTTTGTTGATCTGAGCTGAAGCCAGGTTTACCTAACTTTGTAGAGACTTGCTAATATTTGAGAGCCTGTGTCTTTTGGTAACTCATCTGTGGGGTAAATGTAAGTGATGATATTAAGCTTTGAAGGTAAATACACGTGCATATGGCAATTACTTGAAGGTTGACTGTCCCTAGCTTTCTGAGAATATGCTGCATAGGTATATGGAAATCTCCCTTTGAGAAGTGCAGATTGCGTGATTTGGAAAAAAGAATCTGATTTTGGCACGTCCGATTATCTGAACGTAAAACTTTGGATGTGTTGGTCTCCTTGATCTATCTAAAAGAATTTCTCTAGAAATGACCTGTGTTTACCTCTACAGTGTGGGACTCCAAGTTCACGCTTTGCAGTGATACCATTGTTCTGCAGCTCGGTCTCTACACCGGCCTAAATCCGGCATCTGTCTTTAATCCCTTTTCTTCTGAATGTGGAAGGCGGTTTTTGACCTCTGGGGCATTTGGGACTGGGCCATTTGCACAGTGGAACCTTTTCCCTTAGCTGATAGAAGCTTGAGTTGCAGGTTCTGGGGGAGTCCAGGGATTCATGCTTTGGATGGATGGTTATAACTAGATGGCCTGGTGGGCATGCTTTTGACTGGTTTGCCAGCATAAAATCAATAAGGTATTGGGATGGGGTTTGGACCCGGAGGAATTCAGGCCTGGGATGGAGGAGTAATTGATGTTTGCATGCAAAAGTAGAGAGAGCTTCTCCTTGTGGAACAGTGTGGATGTTTCTGTTTTATTATTTATTATTCAAGCTATTCTACCTGTTGTGATGTTGTAAAATTCATGGTAAGGAGGAAGAACAAGGGAAAAGACAGAGAATGTAAGGAGGAAGAGCCCTTTTACCCTAAAGAAGTAAAGGAGTTGTTGCAAAATGCACAGTACAATTTGCTTGCCATTGTGATCATCACAGTTCCCAGTAGCTGCCATGGCTGGTCCAGAAACTAGAGATCCTGGATCTTTCCCACTGAGTGATTTTTTTTGGGGGGGGGGGTACCAAATGAAGTCCAACTGTGGCTCTTCGGTGGTGGTTGTTGGAGTCTCTCCATGAGGAGTGTTTTCTTTCTTCTTGTGACTACTGGTCAGGATGTGGGAAGGAGAGGTCTTTTGTCTTTGGGTGGTGCTCACTCATTTCGGGTTTAGACCGCTAGAACAGGGCCCATTTTAGTGTTCGCAGCAATGTGGTCGCCCTTCCTGTGTGTAAATGTCTGTTGGCTCGCTTCTTTGTGCCTCAAGGTGAGGAAATCCCTTCTGGGCTCAAGGGTCCTGTCTCTCTTCCCGCTCATCTGTCTCAAAGGTAGCCATGTGCTTGATTTTGAGACAAGAAAAAAAAGGATAGAATCCGACATTGGCTTTGCTTACCCAGTGGCCCAACTTTTCCATGTTAATTAATTAGTTCTCTGTCAGTTTTTTTAGGGAACACCTTTTTTTATCAAAAACTTGAGCTTCAGATTGCCCAAGAAGGTTTCATGGGGAAAGAATGGTGGCGAGAAAGGGTTCCTGGGGCATTATCTGTTTACTTTTTGGGTGTTAAACTAACAAAAGCCCCTGTCGTCTCTTTGTCTTGGGGGCTCTTCTCAGGGGCCATTGGGGTATTTTTGGATTCCATATTCTTGGTTGGAATGGAAAATCTCCATAGCTGATTGAGAGTAGACAAAGGGGAGCCCTATCTGCTCAGGGGCCCTTCTCCTAAGGGAAGGGATCATTATTTTCCGTCAGCTGAGGTATTCAACCCACTTTCATTTGTGCTCTGTTGACCATGAGTGTGGCTGTGACATCATGCCTCGAGACTGTCATTTGTTCTCCTCCACCTCAGCGTTTTGATGTGGGGAGCCTGGGCTTAGCTTCGCAGACCTCTCTGCCATGCTCATCCCCTTCCCTGGAACCTGGGGATCCATCCAAAAGCTTGGCTGCGGACCCAAGTGTGTACAGTTGGGGTCGGACTCTGTATTCGTGTATTCGTGTTGAACCTGCGAGGCTGGCCGGAGCCCCATTTCTCCCTGGTATCCCAAAGCAAAGCAAAACAAAACAAAAAACCCCAGAAGACAATCCACAGATTTTTCTTTAAAAATGTGAGTGAAAAATACTTTATTTTTCACAAGCAAGGGCAGCAGACTCTGCATTCTGAATATGAGAGAGGGTCCTACCTCAACCCAAGGGACTGTTGTGGTAATTTTTCTCTCAACTCCAAAGTGCGGCAGCCATCCCCATCCCCCAACACGCACGCACGCTCACACACACACACACACACACACACACACACACACACACACACACAGCAGCTGAAAATGAAAGCTCCCTTTGGATGCTTGACTGTTTAATATGTAATGTGATACCTTGTTTCACAGTGATGGGGTGACGGGCCCTGGCTGTGTAATACAGAATTACCTTTTGTGCATTTCTTCTACAACAAAGCCAAATAATGGACTCTCCCTAATATGCTAATACGTTTGGTGTCCTCGAAATGTTTTGGAAACTTCAAAGGTCTCCTCATTTTTCCCCCTTCTCTTCAACCCTTCTTTAGGCTCTGCTTTTAGTGAAGCAGAGGGGTTCGATTTTTTTTTTCCCCTTTGGTTTTGTATTCTGTCATGTACGTGTAGCCAATGGGAGGGCTGGTGAAACTTCTTTGTGTCTAAAACATGGAATTATGAGGGCTGCACATTCTCTGTGTGTGTGTGTCCCTGTGCGTGCATGTGTCCGTCCGTCCCAGGGTTAGACAGGGATTCCCTTCAGTCTCTCTACCTCGGTGTTCTGAAATCTGTAGCTCTCATCAGGTGCTTAAGCTGGCCTTCTGGAGTGAGCGGGAACCTTGGCCTCGTTTGAATTCACCCCCCCCCCCCCCCCATGTGAAGGCAAGAGGGAGATCATGCTCCTCCATCTTCCAGTCTTCCAAGGACAAGAATTCTTTTTACCCACAGCTCCTGCTGCTTAGCCAAGAAGCCAGTTTTGGTGTCTTGCCTTGAATGGAAAGCCTTTTCATTTCTTGCTCAGTTTTGGGAGATGGGCTGAAAGGCCCCGGAACGTGATGGCCCGATTCTGTTGTACTGACTGGATTCTTTGGGGGCTCTCAGCCTGTGAGGACGGGCCCCGCCACGCATGCTGGCCGAGCGGTCTCGGGCCCGGGCCACGCCGCCCCTGTGGGCTGCCAGTGGCTAGCCACGGTTGCAGGTGGTCCCCAAGCTGCCTTCCCCCGCAGCGGTTTGGCATTTTCAGCTCATATTTATTGCTTTTGTGGAAGACAATAGACGTGGTTTAATTTAAGTTCAACCTCCTGAATATTAATAGAGGGGAACAAATGCTCATGTGGGGAGAACAGGATCTTTGGGCCATTCAATTTTCTCCATTTAACCTCCTCTCCCAATGAAGGGTTGTGGTGATCGGGGGAGGGTTTTGGGAAAATAAAATGAGCTCGTGTGTTAGAAGGAGGGGACGCTGTACTGTTATTTCTCATCGACTAAAAATAATAATTCAAAAAATTGATGGCAGGGCTTTGTTAGGGAGAAGAAAAGGCAACACACAGTAGCTTTTCTAATGTTCTGATAATGGCTGTTCTGCCCTGTGGCATCCTACTCCATCTTGCTGACCTGGCTCTTCTGGATCAGGCAGGCAGTATGATTTGGATTAAAATCTTCAAAATGAAACGGGGTAGCTCGTACATGGGAGGTGTGAGAGTGGGCTGGGGGGGAGCTGGGTGGAGTGGGCACGTCTCTGCCCAACCCTGTAGACTGCCTCACTGAAAATGAATGTAAATGTTCTCTGTACAGGATGGGGGTACCCCAAATGAAAAAGCAGATTGCATGCAGAACCAATGGGTCTTGCCCCTTATAAAGGCAGTGAAAAGCTCAGCTCCTTCAGTTTGCATTGACAGGCAATCAGTTCCCTCTGTATGGGCCCCAATTTTCCTAATCTGGAAAGCGAATCAGACTTACCTCTTCGAGTTCAGGTAATCATCCTTGCTAATCCTCGGAATGGAGGAAACTTTGGAGTTCTCGGAAGATATTAGTCTGGTGAGGGCTTGGGACAATGACTGCTACTTTCAGTCATTTTCATGTAGCTCAGCCACGCCTTACTGTGGCTTAATAGAGCATCCTGCTCACTTCTGTCTCACCAGTGAACTTCAAAGAGCTCATGTACAGTCAATTCAGGTTCCCTGTTTCCTTGTAAAATTTCACAATCCAGTTTCCCTGAATTTGCACTTTGGACAGTCGACTTCTGGAGGGGAGATACCTCCTATGCCTTTTTACATTGATGCATAGATATGAGTGCTTATTCATATCATACATAGATAGGAATGCTTCCCGGGCACCCTCCCCCCAGTGTGTTACTTTTTTTCCTCTGAATTTGTCATTAGCTGACTCCTTAGAGCTTTGTGACTAAGTTGTGTAAGTAATCTTCTTTGCCTTCACAAAATCCCCGATAAAAGGTAGAAGAATGCCCCAACAGAACTCTGGGGTTGGATGCCTTACTTTCATTTGGGTCGTCATAGATTGCACAATCAGAATTTGTTTCCTTATCTGATTCACACTTGCCCCAAGCATCCTAGTGTCTTAGAGCCCTGGGTCTCCTACCGGCTTGAACCTGGTTTTGCCCTGCAGTCGCGGTTCTCAAAATGTGGTTCCCCAGTAGCCAAGGCCACATCAGCATCACGTGCGAACTTGTTAGAATAGGACAGATGGGGTGATGAGGTCTGGGGGACTGTGTTTGGACAGGTGATTCTGATTCATGCTCAAGTTTGAGAATCCCCGCTCTATAATCTGCGGAGATTATTCTTGTCAGAAGGGCAGGAGTGTAGCTTGTCACTGAATGGTTTCACTCTTTTCTGCTTGCTTGCTCGCTCACTCACTCGCTGCTTACTCATGCAGCAAATACGGAAGGTCTTGTTATGTACTGAAGGGCACAGCAGTGTTTCTTCTGCCCCGGCTTCACCTAACAGCACATGGTCCTTGCTTGTTTCCTCCTTGGTCCAAACACAGCTTCAAAACAACCCCCTCCTCCTTCACTACCACCATCCCCCTGTTTTTGGTTTTGGTTTTTTAGGTTTATTGCAAATTCCAACTTTGCGATTAAGTGTTCTGGCTTCACTGATTCACATTCACTGTGTCCCGTTCCCCCCCCTCCCCCCCCGCCCCCGATCACTTTTTCCTTGCCCCCCAAGTGCAAGGTTTCTTCTTTGCACATACTAACTGATCCACCCATGTGTGCTTGTCGATCTACCTCCTCACTGGAATTTAGGTTTTGTTTGATTATGCCTGTATCCCCAGGGCCCTGGCATATGGTAGGTGTTAAGAAAATGAGCAGATGATAAAAACTTAAAGCAAGCAAGCAAGCAAGCATGGATGGGGTGAACTCCCATTCTTTCCCTCCTCTCTTGCTTTATTCTCCTTTTTGTACTCATGGACTATTAGAAAATGTGAACTCAACCAAGAGTAAGCTTATACTTAAGATGCCTCTCTTTCTCTCGCTCATTAATTTTACATGTGGTTCTGTAATCAGTTTTTATTTTGAACTGCCCATCCTTTTCAAGTGTGGCCATTCACTCATCTCCTCTTTACATGTATGACATCTCTCCTGGCCCAGTTTCTTCGTCTCTTGAGTATCTCCTGTATCCATCCTACTATTTTCCGTAGGCTTTCTCCTCACCCTGTGACCTTATTTAAAGTGCTGTATGTCATTTTATGTAGTTAATACCTATGAATTATGTAGGTTTAGTTGTCTAGAGCTTCATTAAAAAATCTCAAGGCAGGGAAGATTAATTTTCATATAATTGACTCAACCTCAAACATACATCCAAAATGTTTCAAAAATTAATCAATATAAAATTATCGAATGTTCAGTTTTCAGTTGATTAAAAATAAAAATAATTCATTTCCTTTTCTGCACTAGCTGTATTTCCGATGCTTGAATGTGACTGGGGCATCTGGGTGGCTCAGGCGCTTAATCTTCCGACTCTTGGTTTGGGGTCAGGTCATGATCTTGGGATCGAGATCGAGCCCTGGATTGGACTCTGCTTTGGGTGTGGAGCTTGCTTAAGATCCTCTCTCTCCCTCTGGCCCATCCCCCCATGTCAAAAAAAGGAAACACATTAAAAAAGCTGCATATGACTAGTGACCACAGTAGTGGGTAGCGTAGACCATACCTCTACCCTTAAACTGTGACTTCCATACAATTCATGTCTCCTTTTGACCTCACGGTGTAAATTGCCCATGTTTTCTCTTTCTTGGGGAAGTTGTGTATGATTTCACTTCTGTTTTGCAGTCCTGGCTCCCAAAAGCTACATGTCTAAGTGATAGCCATGGGCTTTATTTATTTCATTCTAATAGATTTCCAGTGTTCTGGTATTACTCATCCTCGGAAAGGATGTGCAAACACACAAGCAGGGAAGCACGTGCACAAACAGGTCTAGTCCCAGGGTTTGGTTTCCTTATACCACGTTCTTACAGATGACTTTACCAAATATATAGAATCCTCTTTCCTATATAGTGTTTAGTGTGATAGTTGGAACCACTCTTAAGTGTCTGAACCAAAAAGGGATTTATTTATTTATTTTAAGATTTTATTTATTTATTTGACAGAGAGAGACACAGCGAGAGAGGGAACACAAGCAGGGGGAGTGGGAGAGAAGCAGGCTTCCCGCTGAGCGGGGAGCCCGATGTGGGGCTTGATCCCAGGACCCCGGGGTCATGACCCGAGCCGAAGGCAGACGCTTAAAGTCTGAGCCACCCAGGCGCCGCAAAAAGGGATTTAATACAGGGAATTAAGTGCTTACAAAGTTGGGGGAAATGTTGGAAGGGTAGAAATCAAGGGTCCACACTATACTTTTGGCTCTGCTTAAAAGCCGAGTGCCACGGCTGTGAAAACGTAGATCCTGTGTAGGCATTCCTACGGATTCCCAGCTTCTGATGCCCATGAGGCTGCTGATGGGACTGAAATTGGGGGCCAGTCACTGCAGACACTTGTGTTGGGGTGAGCTTCCCATCAGTAGGACTTAAATTATGTCCAGAACCCTAGATGCAAGAACGTCTCAGTGCTAGAAGACCGGCCAGGCTTTTATTCTGCCATCACCCATTAGTGGGTCCTCAGTGCTTATTAAAATACTTCCAGTATCCCTTGTCACAGACCTTTCTCCAGTTCGCTTGCTTAACAGGACATCCCGGTATTTGTAGCGTACATCTGTTAGCCTTTGAAGGTTAACTAGTTCGAATTGGTAATACACGAGGTACCTTTCTTCCTAGCCCAAGCCCTGAAAGATGCTTATATATTTGAATAAGAACCCTGCAGAATCTATTACGGTTACAAAATCCTGCCTGCATTTCTCACTGTTGAAATGATTTCCTGGGCCTCATGTAGGATGAGGTGTCCCACTCAAAAGGGGGAGATACGCACCTTCTAATCTTCTTTCCAAATTCTGGTCTGGCCTCATCGGCCACGGTGTAGGGGTAACTGTGGTAAAGTGCTACTTCCTGATGTCATGTGTTTTAAGTCTTTGTCCCCTTTTCTCACCTGTAGGGCTCCTTGGTAATGGCCAGTCTAAGGGATTAGGACCAGCGTCAGAACAGTCAGAGAATGAGAAGGACGATGCATCCCAAGTGTCCTCTACTAGCAACGATGTTAGTTCTTCAGATTTTGAAGAAGGGCCGTCGAGGAAAAGGTTAGTACCCAAGGCTGAAAATGCTGGAGCCTTAAACCAGGGACACCAGCGTTTCCCACAGGGGAGCCAACTCGGGCCCACCCACCCAGTCTCCTGGTTTTCATAGAGGAGCCAGGGTTCTGGATGTTCTCTATCCCAGGTCCTGGTTTCTGAAAGTTGTCCGCTAATTGTCATCAGAAACGAACACACCAGAAAATGCGATGGGCCAAACAGAGCCCATTCCTCCCCTGAGCATTTGCCACAGGGTTGCCAACTTGTAATTCCTGTCTTCTCTGATCCTTGTAAGTGACTCTCCTCAATTTCTGGAGTCCATTCGATGGTATTTTGCCATGTCTGAAGAGAGCTGATCCTAAAAATGTTGAAGAATTAAATGCAGTGTTTCTGAACAACGTTCCTCCTCAGGAAAACAGAACCCCGGCTGTGGTGGAGGAATCGTTCATAAAACTTTTAATTTACCCTTTTTTTTTTTTTTAAATGACTTTCCTAAATAAGCTTGAGAGTTTGATAGGGAAGTTGGCTATGGGAATTTGATAAGTTTGTGGTTTCACGGTCAAACGGTGGCAGTGACCTTATATAATGCTGCTTGTAATGGGGTGTTTAAAAAACCCCTTGCCGGTCATCTGCCTGATTTCATACCTCATGTGTTGTGCTTCCACCTCCGAAATTATATTCCATTTCTGGTTTTTGGTTTTTTTTTTTTTTTTTTTTTTTCTTCCTTCCGTTCTCATACTTGAGGTTTTCCTGGATGACTAGATTGATGACTTTTTCTTAGAACCTGGTAGTTCGAGAGGTTGGGGAAAAGAAAAAAAAAATTGTACTCTTTCTCCAGAATTCTGTTACCTTTTGGAAATTGTCTAGATGCGTGTATCTAATGAAGTCCTGAGTTTAGTGGAAATCATGCATTAGGTATTTTAAGATCCTTAAAAGAACTGTATTTCAGTCTGAAATTGGAGATAATAGTTCAGTCTTAGTTTATTTTCCTCCATCATGCTGTGTCTTCGTTGAGAAAACCCAGAATACAATTTTCTCCTAATTCTCAGCACTGTATCTCAGAAGAGGTCTCAGATTTGTTGTTAGTCAGCAAGCATATGGACGAAGAATCTCTGCCAATGTCCTGCGCCTTGTAGGTTCCTCTCTTTTAAAGACCCTTGGGTGAGTGTCTCAGTGACAAGTCAGTCCTGTTTCAGATACTCACCACAAACATTTCGCTCGGCCGCGGTTTGAGAAATGGCGTCCTCACAAGAGAGGGAGGTCAAGGATGTGTGTTAGAAATCCCATCAGCAGATAGGTTGGAACCTTTAATGTTGTTGTCCATGCTCCCAAGCATGGTGGGTGGTCATGCCTCTAGCATCATCTTTCATCTCCGTTTGGGGAGCAAAATTCTGAGTGTGGTTGGACATGTCAGCACCTGGTCTTGAGCTGCATGGCCATCAATTCCCCCCGCCCCCAAAGATCCTGCAAGCATGGGGGTGTGATGACCAACATCTCTAAGGCTTCATTCTCTTGGGGTGTGGGGGGGCGTTGCTGGCCCTTTGTCCTCTACTCCTAGTGCCTTTCTTAGTTGACAGTGCTGCTGGCTTTCTCTGTGCCTGCCGCCGTGTTGGGGTGTGGCATTTGCGTGCACATCGGTCATTTAACTTTGGTCACCGGGACAGTGGACAAGAGAAATGTTGTTCAGGATGAATCCAGAGAAACATAACCATTTCTAATCTGCTTTAATTAGTGTGCCAAGTACCTTGTTTTACTGAATTAAGGATTCATAGCAGCAATTTTATTTGGTTATAGTCACACTCTACTGGGGAAATCTATCAGGGACATAATGTAGGTTACGGTTTGACAGGTTGGGCTGGATTGAGGGCTGGTCTGAGGTGGCCTGCATGTTCCAGGCTTTGTAGTTTACAAGTAGGTAGGGAAGTTAGGGCTAAGATTTCTTGCAATGTTGTAGGGTACGTAGCAAATACAAAATAATAGCTTTTTTTTTTTTTTTTTTTTTTACTTTTTTTTAGAGAGGGAGGGCACGGGAGAGGGAGGGAGACAATCTTAAGCAGACTCTGTGCTGAGTGCAGGGCCCGATAGGGCTTGATGTCACGACCCTATGATCATGACCTGAGCCGAAATCAAGAGTTGGACACTTAACTGACTGAGCCACTCAGGTGCCCCCAAAATAGTAACTTTTAATACTTTCTGGCTCCTAACGAGCTCATTTGTTTTGATCCTTCATTGGTATTTAGTATAAATCATTTGGTAGAACCCTGCCTTCTAATGCACGTTGTTAGAACCGAAATCTGAATTCCTGGGGCTTTGTCAGTGCCTTGCCAGACTGAATGGTCAGCCTTCCTTCATCTTATGTGTATTAGACCTTTTCCAATAAGCTGGTGGGGTGTCCTGTCCCTGCTGATGACAATGTCAAACCCAGAGTAACTACCTAAAGTGGAGTGGTTATTTCAAAATGTCACTTAGAACATTGTTGACGAGATGCTACTTTTAACCTTGTGCCTACAATTCCCTGAGCCTGGTGTATATACCCCCGAGAGGAACGTATCTTGTGATTGACCCCTTGCGTTCTTGGTAGGCATTTAGACTGTGTGGGACACAACCCTGAATCCTCAGATTCCAGGGCCATGATTTATGTCTTTGCTCTGGACCAAGCATTCTATATTCTTTAGGAATTTCTAGCCATTCTTGTACAGTTCATTACTGTTCCTAAATATATGGTTTTTAGGATCACCAGTTAAATACGCCTTTTCTCTTGGGAGTGGAGGAAAGAGGGTAAATTTGTATTTGACTTTTGTAAGAAAAATTAAAATACGAGGTGTGGACTCTGCAAGTCTCAGACCTTTGCCTTGAGTTTCCAACCTGGAAATCAAAGCGATTCCATTTTCTGATGATGCCGGTCATGTGTTTTATAATTCTTTGGTCCAAACGTCTTGTGTGTTTGCGAAGTGTTATTTTTCTAGGGGAAACGCCCCCTGAGCTGTGTTTGGCCCTGCGTACTTGCTGCCGTTGGTCATACTTAATGTCGGGGATTTTTTCTTGGCACGCAGAAAGCAGTAGAATCCAGAGTTCTGGAGCATTTATTTTTCTTTATTGAGGCAAAAATGAAAGTTACCTTTTTACCTAGCCATTAAAAGGACATCTTCTGAAATCTTTGTCCGCTCTTTGTGAAAGGGAAAGCCACTCTCTCTTCAGGCTCTTTGCCTGTTTGGTGGAGGTCTGGAGGACTCTGTGATGGTGGGAGTGCCTAGGTCTTGATTTCCTTTTCTTTTGATCATTGGGGTAAATGATATTAAAAAACATCTACATTAATGAATGTTACTGTGTGAATGGAAATGTTACAGAGATTTTGAGCCTGTAGTCCGCTCCTTTTGAATTTGATGGTGGCCATGCCTAGCTCCTTACCCTCATCATCCTGTTACACTTGGCTCTTCTAAAACTTATGTTTCCTGCAAGAAATACTGAAGTATTTTCAGAAACCAGAATGGACAGATTCTGTCAGTCGGGTGTGGATAGACTGAGAAAGTCCAGAATGATGGTTATGGGCATATGGATTACTTGTTTGGCTGGTGGCAAGAAGAAGGTGGTGTACAAGGAAGTTGGTGTGATAGTGTACTTTGATTGATTGATTTTATTATTTAGAGCAAGTGTGAGTGAGCAGGAGGGGAGGAGCAGAGGGAGAGGGAGAAAGAGAATTGTAAGCAGGCTTCATGCCCAGTGCAGAGCCCATAGCAGGGCTCCATCTCACGACCCTGAGATCATGACCTGAGCCAAAATCAAAGAGGCAGGCACTTAACCGACTGAGCCACCCAGCCCCGCGCCCGCCCACACCCCCCCGCCCCCGTACTTTCAAATGCAGGTAAATGGAAGATCCAAAATGCATGGTTTGAAAGGGGTCACTTGACCGCTCAGATATATAGCCAAATGAACTGTGTACTTATTTTACTTCATCTTTGGGTGGAGGGAATAAGCAGGAAAAATACAATGACTGGTGGTTTTTAGGGATGTGTCAATATGGTTAACTGTATGGGCTGGAGCTAGACAATGTGGCGTCTTATTGCGGCTCACCGTCTACCTGCCCTGTGTCCTTGGGCAGGTTCTGTAGCATCGCTGGGCCTCAGTTTCCTTATGTGTTAAAACGTCTGCAACAGCAGGAACCACCTCACGGTGGTCCTGTGGACTGAACAAGGTGATTTATGAAGAGCCCACAGGTGTCCGATGAGGACTGCGCATTCGATACTGTTATTAACCATCCCCACCAGGACACAGGAACTTGCTGCGTGTGAGCATGCCTATTGATTGGGGACTTCTCCAACATGTTTTAGAGGAATTTTGATTTATGCAAATTGTGATTTGTATCTTCCTTCTGTGGTGACCCCGACACCACCCTCTTTGGGCAGATGGAAAAGTGGAGATGGGTGTCCGTCCTCTGAAGTACCGAGTCCCATGAAGGACCCTGGTGGCGTACAGTGTGAATCCCCCACAGAGGTTCGTGTAACCAGGTTATTTGCTTGCGTGGAGCAGTCGGGAGTGAGATGAGGTTCAAGTTGGCGAAGATGGGCTGTCGGTGAGCGGATTCCGTCTCAACTGTGCACACATAAGTCATCATTTCACCTTGTGGGGGCGCTGTTTTGCTAGTACTTACTGCTAAAATCCCTGCCTTACTTTGAAAAAAAGAGAGGTTAGTGAACTAGTAAAGTTCAGACTATGTCCCTGCAGGGTCCTACGTTCTTCTTGTTAAATGGCTGCTATATCTTAGGCCATTGATGGAAGACTGAGTTTAAAGATCGTCCCATTCCAGTGGATTGGGTATTGCATACAGAGAATCAACTTTTTTTTTTTTTAAGATTTTATTTATTTATTAGCAGAGAGAGTGAGTGAGGAGGAGTGGCAGAGGGAGAGGGAGAAGCAGATTCCCTGTTGAGCAGTGGACCCCCACCCCCACCCCAGTATGGGGCTCCATCCCAGGACCCCGGGATCATGACCTGAGCTAAAAGCAGACGCCCAACCAGCTGGGCCACCCAGGCGCCCCTCACTGTGAACACCTTTAAGAATAGAGTTTCAAAAGTCTAAATGTTTGTTTCCCCTTGTTTGTTTTGCTTTGAATCTTGTGCATAATAGCCACAAACCGCTTTAGATCGATTTCTCTTAAGTTTTGGTTTAGATTTGGACATCTCCACTGACCAGGGTGTTACAGATTGTTTTGTTGTTACAACCTTGAAGACGATTTTACAAATTAGAGTTTAGTACTGTTCTAATTTTTAATTCTACAGCTGTCTTCACTGAAACATAGTCTCTACAGCAAGTAAAGAAGGGGCAAAATGGCAGAATGAAATATTATGTGGGACCCTTAATAACCACAGAAGAGAATTGTGGAATTAAATATAAAGAAATCTAGATGTTCAGGTCTATCTGCTTTTTAAAATTTACCTAAATGGTTGCAATGGTTGCTGCTTTTTTCCTTCTCCTAGATCTTTCTTGCTGGGTTATTTTTCTTTGGTCAGAAAGGACTTTTTTTTTTTTAAAGATTTTATTTATTTATTTGACAGAGAGACACAGCAAGAGAGGGAAGACAAGCAGGGGGAGTGGGAGAGGGAAAAGCAGGCTCCCCGCTGAGCAGGGAGCCCAATGCAGGGCTCGATCCCAGGACCCCAGGATCATGACCTGAGCCGAAGGCAGATGCTTAACGACTGAGCGACCCAGTGCCTCAGGACTTCAATACCTTTCCCACCCCCCCCCCCCTTTTAAAAATACTTCTATTTATAGGTTTGCTAGGGTTGGTAGGGTTGGATGAATCTCTTGGCTTTTATATGTCTACAAAGATCTTTATTTCACCCTCTTTTAAAATACATATATATTGCATGGAGCACTGGGTGTTATGCACAAACAATGAATCATGAAACACTACATCTAAAACGAGTGATGTAATGTATGGTGATTAACATAACTAAAAAATTTAAAAAATTAAAATACATATATATTTACAAGAATTGTAGGACAGCATGTACTTGTAAGAAGTTTACCTTGATTTTTAAAAGGTGTTTTGCTCATTATAGAATTTTAGGGTGTTGTCTTTAAAATGCTGTTGTGGGGACGGGCATACCACTCAACTGTCCCCTGCTTTGCATTGTTTCCAACAAGAAGTCCGCTGTCACCCTTTTAACTCTAAGACGTGTCCTTTTCCTTAGTCTACTTTTTTTTTAAGTTCTATTTATTTCGGGGGTGGGGGGGAGAGGGGAAGCCTACATCCTGCTGATCAATGAGCCTGATGTGGGGCTTGATCCCAGGACCCTGAGACCTCAGCCGAAAGCAAGAGTCGTAGGCTCAACTGACTGAGCCAGCCAGGTGCCCCTTTCCTAGTCTACTTTTTAAAGATTTTCTTTTTATCCATGGTACCATGTCCTTTGGTGTAGTTTATTTTTCTCGTGTTTGCAGTTCATTGAGCTGCTGCTTAGTTCTGTAGATTTTATCACTTTTGGAAAAATTGAAGGCAACATTTCTGCAAATTTTAGTGTGTGTGCTTCTTTTCCCCTTTAGGGATTTCAATTGCATGTATTTTTGGCTGCTTGACGTTGACCCACGGCACCTCGATGCTGTTTATTTTATCCTAGTCCTCCCCCCGCCCCAACCCACCCAGTTTTATTTTAGGTAGTTTCTATCTAAAGTCTGCAGAGGTGTTGTCTTTTCTTTTTTTTTTTTTTTTAAATTTTATTTATTTATTTGAGAGAGAAAGAATGAGAGACAGAGAGCATGAGAGGGAAGAGGATCAGAGGGAGAAGCAGACTCCCCGCTGAGCAGGGAGCCTGATGCGGGACTCGATCCTGGGACTCCAGGATCATGACCTGAGCTGAAGGCAGTCGCTTAACCAACTGAGCCACCCAGGCACCCGGTGTTGTCTTTTCTTTTCTTAACCTCAGAGATTGCTGTTTTTATCTCTAGAAATTAGAGTTTGGTCTGTATAATCTTCAGTGCCTGTCCTGACGTGCTGGTTTTTGCTCTGCCTTTTTGAACACACGGAATACAGTTGTAATAGAGGTTTAGTACACTTGTCTGCTAATTCTTTCACCTGTGTTATTTATGGGTCAGTTTTGGATTGACCCATGTTCCTCCTCATTAGTAGCCCTGTTTTCCTGCTCCTTTGCTTGCCTTAATAATTTTTTGTTGGTCGTCAGGCCTTGTCCATTTTCCTTTGGGTTCTGGATATGTTTGTATTTCTCTGCCTGTTCTTGAGCATTGCTCTAAGATGTGATTAAGTTCGAAGGAAGCAGTCGGGTCCTTCTGGATCTTGGCTTTTCAGCTTTGTTCAGTAGAGCCAGAGAAGTGTTTGCTGTAGGGTTAAGTTTTCCCCAGTGCTCAGGCGAAACCTGGATGAGTACTTGCTGCCCTGTGAAGTAGGATGTTTACCATTTTGGCTCTTAGATACAGGCACCGTTCTTGGCTCTGTGCGGGGTTCGGGGGCTGTCCCTCCAGTCCTTTCTTCTACTTTTCCTTGGGTAGTTTTACCCCCTAGCGGCTGCTAGTACCCAGGGAAGATGTGGGGAGGTTCCAGAGTTTTCTGTGTGGCCCTCCCCCTTTCAGTACCCTGCCTTACAGATCCTGTTCAAAATCTTGGCCTCCCCAAACTCTAAGCTCTTTCTCCTTAATTTAGATTCCTCTAAACCCTGCCTGAATTTCCTCTCCTTGCGCTGTGGCCTGGAAATTCTCTTGGGGCTGTGAGCTGGCCAAACCTTTCTCATCTCTCATGGATCACAGTGTTTCATGGTGTGATGTCCATTGTCTTGTGTGGATTTTTGGTTTCTTTCAGGCAGGAAGTCAGTTTTGGCCCTATTACTACTCTGTTCTTTGAATGTTGAATGAGAGGGAGAAGGGTACCACCAGGAATCCTAACTAGCATGTTTGCACTTTATCTTAGCCCCGGGCCCTAACCTTTCCATTTAGTTTTGTTATGCAATTCACTTTTTTTTTTTTCTGTTAATGACTAAGTAAGCCCTGACACAATGTAAGAGAATCTCCAAATAAAGAAGCAATTGAGCTATAAATAGAAAAGTCCCACTGCACAAGAAAGCGGTGACTATTAGAAATATTTCAGACTCTTTGAAGTTCCAGAACCTCTGTTTCTAAAAGAGGAAGAACTACTGCTTAGTGAATAGAACATACTGTGCTAATAAATCTTACCTTAATCCTAAGGAAACACTTGGAAGGCTTTCTTTTTAAATTTTTTTAAAATTTATTCTGTTCGAGAGTGAGCAGGTGGGGAGGGGCAGAGAGGGAGGGAGAGAGAGAATCTTAAAGCAAGTTCCATGCTCAGCATGGAGCCCGACATGGGGCTCAATCTCGTGAGCCTGAGATCCTGACCTGACCTGAAACCCAAGAGTGGGACGCTCATCTGACTGAGCCACCCAGGCACCCCACACCTTGAGGGTTTCATTATTTCCGCTGTATAGTGGAGTCAACAAATACTGAAAATACTTGACACGTTGTTTATAAGTAGCAAAGTCAGGATTTGAATCCAAGTCTTGGTATCTGTAATGCCCGGACTTCTCCATGACACCATGTCCCCTACCCTTGGGGGCATAAACTGTAGCTCTGGTTCTTTTTTTTCCCCTAAGATTTTATTTATTTATTCATGGGAGAGACAGAGAGAGAGAGGGGGGGAAAGGGAGGGGCAACAACAGAGGGAGAGGCAGGCTCCCCAAGGAGCAGGGAGCCTGATGCGGGACTCGATCCCAGGACCCTGGGATAATGACCTGAGCCGAAGGCAGACGCTTAACCATCTGAGCCACCCAGGTCCCCTGTAGCTCTGATTCTTTCAGGTACCTCCAGGACAGACAAATTCCAGAAGGACGCTCCCTTTGGGCCTGCAGCACCTGGCTTGGTGAACCCAACTGCCTCACTTGCCCTCCTCGGCTGAGCCCCTTTGTGCTATGCACTCTCCTTGGGGCCCCTCAGATCATAGAACCCTAGTATATGTTCTTTTCTTGGCCAAGTGTTTGTATTCCTTCTTTAATGAAGTAAATGAAAGTTTTTTTCCTGCATTGTAAACCAAGCAGTAAATAGAAAGGTGTGTGGGGGGGGGGGTGGGGGAAGCTTTAGCTTATCTTGAGTAAAACACATTTTGCTTTGGAAATCCTCTCTGGAGTCCTCCAGTATTAGAGGTTCGAGGTCATGCACAGGGGCACCGGGGAGAAGTCCATCCTGGAAAGGAGAACCTTTAGGACCTAGTTGACTCTTCCTTTCAGGTGGCTGTTCCGATCAGATCTGTGATTACTTTTTGGCTTGTGCCTGTGTTCTTCTGGGAGAAGAGTGCTTTTTTATGTGACTTTTCAGTAGTTTGGCTGGAGTAGGCGGTCTCCAAGGGGGCAAGAGTCGGAACCCTGGCTCACCTCATGGTGTTTACTTACGGATGAACTTCCCCCTTGTTATAGTTCACGTTTGGAAGGGGGGTTTGCATCTGTCCTCTCTTAATACCTTAACCTCGATTTTAAGACTTTCCCAGGAAAAAAAAAAAGATTTTCCCAGATAAAAGGGTCACCAAGGCGAAGCCGAGGGTCAGATGTCTTACGTTGAGTAGCGTAGAGCTAGGAGACCGTTTCTGGTGGTGCCTGGGAGTCTCACTGGCTAAAGCACACACACATTCTGTTGACTGCAGGATAGCACATGCCAGTCACCCACGTTCTTGCGGTTCGGTTCTTTCCCTGCAGCCAAATCCCTGGGCTTCTGTTCAGATCTCTCCGATAACTCTCGTGAGTTCTGTCACCTGCTCACTGAAACGCAAGGTGCTGGTTGTCTCTATTAAAGAGAACCCCCCCCGCCCCGTGTCCACATCTCGCCGCCCCCGCCCTCCGTGGTGAGATGGAGCCTGGCTGCAGGCTCCATCTGCAGAACAGAGGAAGCTGCTGTAATAAACATAACGTCTGACTGCTTTTGGGCATGAAAGTATTTATGGGAGTTTTATGGGATTCCCCATTCCCCCTTCCTATCCTAGAATGTTCACGACTTGTCAAATTATTACTTAGGAGGCATGATCGGGAGGTTACAAGATCATCTTTTGCATCCTTCTCTCGCACGACGGAAGCATCTTGGGTCCGTCCCTGTCCTCACAAGGGGCCTGCTCGACTCTGGATGTGAATAATGTCTACAGTACCAGGTACCAGAGGTGCAGCCCAGTCATCCGTCAGAAGAAAAGACAGCACAGGTCTGGGTGGATTTTGGGGTGTGGTTTTGGTTGTTAGGAGAAAATGCAGAGGATTAAAGTTAGGGTGGAGTTGGACCTTGTGGAAGAACATGGGGCAAGATGGCACAGGAGACTCTCGGGAGACTGAGCAAACTCAGGCTGGTGTTTTGGGGTTACCTTGATGGAACGTGCAGGGGTAGATGAGTCTGGTTTAAGTGGCAGAATGGACTGCAGGTTCCCTTCGGAATGTTCTTGCGTCTTTTCCACCCCGTGCGTCTAGCTGGAGAAGAGCCACCCTGTTAGAACGCAGCCAGGACGCAGGAGCTGAGCGGTGGCTCTGCACGCTTGACTTCATCCTGCGCTGAGTGCCTTCGTTTCATCCCGGATCGGGTACCTGGGATGCCGGAGCCGGGGCATGGTTGTCACTTGACTCCTGCTGGCTCCAGTTGCTTCTGTCGTCCTAAGGAGTGGTAGAGAGGGGGTGGGAAATAAGCTGTGGAGGGTAGTGTTCACTGTTGTTGCTGCCATCCCTTTCGGGGTTCCCTGTCTTGGGGTGCATCTCCTTATCTACATCCTCAAGGCACTTCCTGCCCGTGGAGCACCTGTCTGCAGCTTCATAGTCCTTCCTTTCCTGGTGCATCTGTCTGCTTCCCCTCCTCTTTCTAGGCCACGTGGCCGGGACATGTCGCTTAGCCTTCTGAGCCCACGTTCCTGACTTCATTTATTTGCCTGGCCCTGGTTAGCAGGTGTACCCTCCAGAACCAGGACCCGGGCGGGCCCTCCGAGCCACCTGGCCTTCCAGGAGGAGGAAACTGCCTCTGAGCACGGCGGGGTCCCCCACGTTCCATGAGGCCACCCTTCCTGGGACCACCATGGTGTACATGAGGTGTTTCAGACTCTTGGCTCACAGCCCCCAGGTGTGTGTAGTCTGTTTGTATCCATGCCTGACAGCCTCCTCCTGAGCTTAAGGCAGGTGGTACCGGGGTTGAGGCCCTTCTCCCTGAACGATCCTCAACATTTGATGATTTAAAGTAGAACGTGTTTTCCTGGCCCAGTCTTCTAATGAGGCCCTTGATTAGAAATTGGAGGAAAGACACGTTTGAGGTTCTAGAATCCTATAGATGGGCTGTGAATCCTAATTCTTCCTCTTAGCTGTCCATGTGAGACTCAGTCCCCCAGAAGAATACCCCCTTGCAAGGCAGCCATGTCAAACACTTAACCTAACACTTAACATGCTTACAGTGTTTGTATATGTACACAGTGGAGTGGCGGCCGCTGTTCTAAACCCTTTACATACATTAGCCCATTTAATTCTCCATAGCAGACTCTGCGGGATAGGTCTTTTATCATCCGCCCATTTTACCGATGAGGCACAGAGGAATGCACTGGTGCACAAGAGATACGGAGCTCCTGGCACACGGTCAGGAACTCAGTAAATGGTTTCTAGCCATCTTGAGTAAATTCGTGAGGAGCCCCCATGGAGGACTGCTGATGGAGAGAGATGGAAGAGTTGTGTTTTCCAAGGTTTTTGAGCGGCCCGGGAATCTGCCTTCTGGGCAAAGTGATCCCGTTTTCTCTCTCCGAGGAGTATGACCCTTGAGGAAGGCGTGTCCAGGGGTGCCAATTTATTCTTTAAGGTTCAAGGTGTTTGCCGGGTCCTGGGACGGATCTAAAAGAGGGTTCATTAAGCCTGATGTGGTGGTCCCGGAGGTCTCCACTCCAGGGAGAGGAAGCAGAAGCAAGTCATTTCATGCAGTGTGGAGAGTGCCATAGAAGATGGGACATCCGTGGACAGGCTGAAGAGTCGAGGGCGAGTCTAGGGACATTAGGGCATCGTCAATAAGGTGATCTGTGCTCTGAGTCTTTCCTTCCATGGAGAGTATATTCTTGGTATGTTCTAGGCCCCATGGTAATTTACTGATAGCACGTTACAGACCTGTGTGGGTGTCTTCAGCCAAATTATATAATGCAGAGAGAGAGAGAGAGAGCGCGTGCGTGCGAGAGAGACCCGCCCAGTGCCCAGGGCTCGATTGACCCGGCCGCTGCATGCAGTTGGAGCTACATTAATAACCCGATGAACGCCTCGTGTGCTCGGCTGCTGGGCCACAGGAGGAGACCCGCAGAGCAGAACGAGCCAGCACTCCATGCCTTGGGCCTCTCGCTGGTCCTTGGGTGGGGCCAGGCCTTGGCACAGGAAGTGGTCCTTAAGGCTTTGTAGCAAGCTGCTTCTGGAAGGCCTTGGGTGCTTCCGTGCTTTATCTGACTAGCCTCACAAGAGGGCCAGGAGAGGGCAGGGTTTATTTACTAATTTTTCTTTGAGCTTGAGACCAAAGGGTTCCTTGAAATGTTGAAAAGGCACATGGGGTGGTTTGGAGGTGGGGCAGGGGTGGCTTGGCTATCAGGTCCCAGTCTTGTTATTTCTATCTTGTAGAAGAAGCCTTAGAATTGATCTAGTGTTCTTGTCGTTGATTAAAGAAGTTGCCTGTTGTGTGAGCAGGGCACATCCCACACCCCGTCCCCACCCCTCCCTGGGCACAGAAATGTCCCACCAACAAGGGGCCTGTAGAGACCGAGCTGTGCGTTGGGAGCTGTGCAGGCTTCAAGGTGGACGGACCAAGTAGGCAGGCTGGCAATAACCGGCAACCCAGGTGGCTCTTAGAATGAAATAAAGTAACCTAGCTCAGCCCTAGGGAGGAGCCTGGTATGCTTTCAGCATTTGGTTTTAGCTTTACCGTTTAGTCCCCAAGTCTGTCTCAGCCAAGATGGTTTACAGGCACTGAATCTATTTGTTGAATGACAGCATTAGTTAGCGTCCTTCGATTCTAGGAGGGGCCAAACTCCTTGTCTTCACCTTAGTAAATGAAAGACCCGATCTTGATTTTTCTTTTCTTTCTTTTTTTTAAATACCAGAGGAAGAGTTGACTTAAACAGAAGCGGTCCTTGGCTAATTAAAAGCGAGTGTTGTGTGTGGGGGGACGGGGTGGAGGGGGCGCTCTGTACTCGCTGAAGGCTGTACCATTTCCTGGTTTTGATCAGAAAGCATTTAGTGTGTATTTACCTTGGCTCCGTCCTGTCTTGAGCTTCGAAGTCAGCGTGGAATTTCCATTTTTTAATTGTGTGTCAAAGCACCACGTATCTGGCCTGGGTGATTTGGGGTGGGGGTGGTACTTCGACGTGTGGACTCTGTAGGAGTCTCAAGCAGGGAGAGGTGGGTCTTTCTCTTCCTGTACAGCTTACATTTACCGCTCATGCTGCTTTTTCTGGAATTGCATATGAAGCTTTTCCATGGTGGACCCGGGCTCCTCTTAAGTTACTGTTCCTGCCAGGTGTGGGATTCTGTCTGGAGAGGTCTTTGCAGATGCTCAGTTCTTGTGCATAGACCCATGCTGCACTCCTCTCCAAGGCCTGTGTGCACAGGTCTTGGTGGGAAGGACTGTGCGGGAGGCGCGGGAGGCGTGGGGCGCAGATGTGGCCTCTTTTGGGGGGTTACGGGTTGGCCTGCAGGCGTTGGCTGAGGGCAAATTTTTAGACCCTTGTGGGAGTGGGCAGCTGCCCCCCGAAATTTGCCTGCGGTTCCCGGTGAGCACGCAGGCTTCTCGCCACATTTGCTTGTTTCAGGAAAGTGGCTTTTGTGAACTTGACCTGAGGCAGTTTCACGACTGCTGTGACCATTTCCTTTTTCCGTCACCTCGGAGATCTGATTGCAGGGATCTCACTTCCACCTCCCATGCCAGTTCCGGGCGGGCATGCTGGTGGTTGCCATGGAAACCGGGGACCGGGCTCTCGCCTTCTTCCTGTATCCTGGCTCTTCTCAGTCTGTCAAATATGAACGCGAACAGACTCGAACATCCGTGCTGCGTGCTTCTGCCCACCTTCCCTCCCGCACCCCCAAGGGACAAGTGTAAGCCCGTCCCCAGTCGTCAAAGCAGTAGCTGACCCTCCTGGAAATAGTTATCAGTTTGGGAGTCTTCCTGGATGAAATTGAGAGAGGCAGGGAACACACAGACATGGTTCTGGAGGGCTCACCTGCAGGGCACTGGCCTCGGTTTGTGGGGTTTGAAGGCATCTCGCCTGAGAAGGGGGTAACAGCCATTAGCTTCCCTTGTGGTTCGCATGTACTTATGCACAGCTGGTTAGACCTGGCTTTTTATGCAGAATGTTCCTTGACGTCACTACCCCCTTGGCTGCTTTTGGAACTCAATTAAAAGCCGTATACATTGTTGCCACTCGGGTGGGAAGAGAGTACTCTTGCCTGGAGGACCAGGCACTTCTGCCCCCTCCCTGCCATCCTCCCCCCGCTCTCTCTCTCTCCCCCTCTCCCTCCCCCTCCCCCTCCCTCTCTCCCCGCCACGCCCCCCCCACCCCCCCTCCCCCTCATTTTTAGAGCTGGGCCCAGATGTGGAGGGTTGGCGGGAGAGATTCTCAAGTACAGGCTAAGGAGGCAAGACAGCAGTCTGAATGACTTGTTAGAGGAGAGATTTGGGTCCAGTTCTGCTATTAGAAATGTAAAGAAGGGATCCTAATCAGAAGTGGGTGCGCCGCCCCCCCCCCCAACCCGTGCTTGGAATAAGGTAAATATCAGGTAAGAATATTTTCTCTTTTGCTTTAGGCTCCATTGCTTTGATTTGCACAAGGTGGAATCTTTTAAAGACTGTAATCCTCCTAAAAATACCTTGATAGATCTGACTCCTTAGCTTAGACTGTTGCAGAGAATGGGCGTAGAATCAGCGTCATCAGTGTGGGGAAGGAATCCGGTGATCTCGCTTTCTCGTCCTGCTCACTTGTCCTTCAGGCTTTAAAAAGGGTTTGGCCCTCAGCTCCCTCCGATGGGATCGTCCTGGTCCCATCTTTGTATCCCTAACGACTGGCAGAGTATCTAGTATGCGATAGATATGTGTATGTTTTTGTCAATGTAAACCAGTTTTACCAGTAGCCAAATAAAGTGTCAGGAAATGAAATCTTCCTGGAGGAGTCCGTTACGTTGGAGAAGCATGTTTTCCTCTTTAGAATCGTCCAGACCCCTCACCTCCACTTTATCATATCGCAAGGTTAGGTGTCTGTGCGTTGTGTGCTTTTGAAGTATTGCCCATAGTTATTTGTTTCGCTTTAAAGGGTTAGGAAAGAACAAACTGTTTTTTTGGTAGCAATGTAATTTCCTTGTCTCTCCTCCCCCCTCCCCATTTCTCCATCCTTGGCACTCTTTGGTTCTGTAAATGCTCCCTGGGACCAAAAATGGGTTTAGGATATAAGGAAGTTTCTCGTTCCACAGCAGGTTCCACAGTAGTTCCTCAAACTAATACGGTATAGAGTCACTGAATTTCCATCCATCATGATTAATCTGTGCTGCCAAGAGAAGGGAAAAAATGCCTTCTTGCCCGAAAGCCCTGTGGTTCTTCCTGTGGTGCCAACCTAAGGTTGACTACGGTTTTCTGGTCTCTTTAGAAATTTTTATTTATTTGTTTGTTTGTTTGTTTATTATTTATTTTAAGCTTTTATTTATTTATTTGACAGAGACACAGCGAGAGCAGGAACACAAGCAGGGGGAGTGGGAGAGGGAGAAGCAGGCTTCCCATGGAGCAGGGAGTCTGATGTGGGATTCGATCCCAGGACCCTGGGATCATGACCTGAGCCGAAGGCAGACGCTCAATGACTGAGCCACCCAGGCACCCCTGGTCTCTTTAAAAATTTTTAAATATTCAACCTGATCATCTAATTCTGTGACAATAAATATTCTCCAGTAACGACGTATCTGGCATTTTCTCCTGTTATCTCATACTCACAGATTTTGCTTTTCCCCAGAGGTAGAAGACCTGGCTTTTTTGTGTTCTCAGAGTTCAGCTTTTGAAGAAAATTTAAACTTTAAATAGCACACAGGACAACTTGACAGAAAGCGTCAATTATGTTGAATTAACATGAATATTACTTGCTATTGTCTACTATACTTAGAAGGAAAGAATGAAAACATTGAGAAGGAAAACAAAAGCCAGGTCTTATTAAAATGAGTTTTTTTGTCCCGATGTTCCTATTTGGTTTCAGACCTATTCCGAAATGAATGGAGGCTGTTTGAGATGTTGCTTCTTTCGTATGAAGACTGTTCTGTTGAGTGTATAACCGTATAATAGGCCAGGTGCTTTACTGAATCAAGGAAATTGTTCTCTGAATCTATAATTAAAAAAATACACAAAGCTCGCATTGGCTCTGATGGAGTAAGATATAAATCCATGTCGTGGTTGTTGGTTATTAGCTTGGGGGAAGGCCGCTTTAGCCAGTGGCTGCTTATCTAGGGATGGCAGGGCTAGCGGATCATTCTCTCCAGGCCAGAACCCGCCTTAGCTCCTTGCAGACTTTGAGGGAGAATGAGTAAGGATGCTTCCAAGTAACCATGAGCATGATTCAGCCCAATGTTTTTGGTTTTTTTTGGTGGGCGGGGGGTGGGGGGGCAGTGGTTACTTGGTGATTTCATATATTTGATATATTCATTAACTTACATTCTTTAAGAAAAATTTTCAAATTCTGTCAATTTGGGACTCTTAGAGGATGGGATTCCTGCAGTTTTTAAATATATATATTTTTCTCAAAGTCCTTTCTCTGGAACGTAAATTACACATTTGTTCAGCCCCTTACTCTGCCCCCAAGAAATATGTTTGC
Organism: Mirounga angustirostris; assembly: GCF_029215605.1. Taxonomy (NCBI): domain Eukaryota; kingdom Metazoa; phylum Chordata; class Mammalia; order Carnivora; family Phocidae; genus Mirounga; species Mirounga angustirostris. The sequence goes on along the minus strand of NW_026991716.1, from coordinate 12,562,569 downwards.
CTTCGCTGTGACAGCCTGCAGGCTATGGGTACATCATGGGGCCGTAATCTGCTTATTGTTAATCGGCAAATGCCATCGTGGACTGTGGACTGTGGACCAGCACTTGGCCTTTTCTGGAGCTTGTCGTTGGTTCTTCCCCTTTGTGGGGATTTGAGCTGCCTTTGCCATCATTTTTCATGTCTTCTATGCTCCTGTCCCCCCTCTACTCCAGTCTCCTTGAGTGAGGCTGGAATAAACAGAGACATTCTAGATCACCTGGAGGAAGGGAGATCACCTGTTCCAAAGATGAGGGATCGAAGGCTAAGAGGGGACGGGGGTGTGTGAGTCCTTACGAGGAGAATGGCTTGTATGGTTTGAAAGGATTTAGGAACCAAAACCCCAAAATATTGATCTTTTCCATACAGCCTAACCGGTGTGGCTCCTGAAAGATGCCCTCCAGCTGTGAGTTTGGGGCTCTTGGAAGTGCATGCACGCACCATGCGTGTGTGTGTGCGTGTGCGTGCGTGCGTGTGTGTGTGTGGGGGGAGCGGGGGGGTACAGCCTTCCCTTTCTGCCCGAGACCTGCTTGCTGGGAGGTCCCGAAGGGCAAGGCTTGCTCCCCCTACTGCCAACTGCCTTGGGTGTAAACAAGTGCATTTCCATGTTCTTCAGATCTTTTGGCTTAAGTCTCACCTGAGCAGGACAGACTTTTCTATTTGAGGACAGACATTGACCCTCTCTGGTTTTTAGTCACAAAGGTTCATCTTCTACCAGTCTCCTACATTTGCCCAGATAGGTAGTTTTAAATTCATACTTGGAAAAAAAAAATTCAGCATACAAGGAAGGATTTAAGACCGTCAGTATCATTTCCTCTTTCAAAGAAGCAACTTCATGAAATGAATATACTTAACAGATGTCAGTTTGGATGGTGACACGGTAGATTTTTTAAAGAGGGTGGATCTCCAGTGTGTTAACTCTTCATCCAGGAACATTGAAACTGCTTTTGTTGAAATGCCCTTCATGTAACAGCACCAAAGGTATGCCTTTGGTGGGAATGGACCCACTTCTCTTACTGGATAGAACCGACAGGGAGTCGGTTCCATTGAGCCTCGGTTCCATTGTCTGATAGATGGCAACAGTGATAGACGCCCTTCTAAGCCAGTGGTTCTCCAACCTCAGCTCGCATGAGAACCATCTGGTGTACTTGCTAAAATGCAGCTTCCTGGGTCCCCCCCCCCCCCCCCCCGGAGTTTCAGATTCAGTAGGTCTGAAGTGAAGCCTGATAATTTGCATTTCTATAGATTTCCAAGTGATTCTGATCCTGCGGGTGGGAGGGTCGCACTTGGGTACCTGCGCTAAGGACCGAATGCTACGTATGATTCAAAGCAGCTGGTGGCCCGTAAATCGACCTCTCCATTCTATGTGTAGTCACTGGGTAACGGACAGTGAATATCCCTGAGGTTACGAATTCTCGGGACCGGTGAGCCTTGATCAAATAGATCATGGAGATGGAGCTCTGCTGCCCCAATGCTTGCTCTCACCAGAATATTCTGTTACTTCTACATGATAGTTTCTGTGACTCCTTTAGGTAATAATGTAAATGAAATCAGTGGATCCCCCCCGCCCCGGGCTTTGGTGTATGCTCTGATCGTTTTTTATTTTTTATTTATTTATTTTTAAAGTAGGCTCTGTGCCCACCGTGGGGTTGAACTCATGACCCTGAGATCCAAGAGTCCCATGCTCTACTGACTGAGCCAGCCAGGCGCCCCTCTGTGATCATTTTGTTGTCTTGGATTTTGGGTTCTTTCTACAAACCTTTGCTCAGACCAGTGAGTGAAGTGTGGTATGAATTCAACTATTTCTGCCTGCATTCCTTCCTTCCTTCCTTCCCTCCCTCCCTTCCTCCCTCCTTCTCTCCCTCCTTCCTTCCTTCCCTCCTTCCTTCATAGATGTCAGAGTTTTTAGGTCTTAGTAGATCTTCTCGTGCTTACTGGAGACCATGCCTTATTGAGACCTTTTTCTTTATATGTCCCCAAATGTTTCCTTCCTGCTTGTTCATCTGCCTTGTGCAGAAACACAAGAGTAATAATGTCTTTCCTTCCCTTGCGGTTTATTTGAAATTATTTATAGGCCAGGCACTGGCTGCATGCCTCCTCCTCCCCACCCCCACCCCCTTTCTCTGGTATAATTTCACTTTAGATCATTGCTTGTGTGTGTACCGCCGACCTAAACACATGCCATCCGAGCAAAAGGATTTTCCTGCTGCAGACAACTCCTCAAAGCAGACAATGCGATTTAATCTTCGATTACCTTGGCAAGGGAGTGTTGTAATCTGGCTTGAATTTCCTTTCTATAAGGTGATTCTCAGCTCACTGTCGGTTACAGTAGGTGATGCTCCCTTTGGCCAGGTAGATGCACTCAACAGCCGCACCCACACCATTGGCAAGTATAGGTCTGGGATGTTCTCCACTATTTCTGGGCCATAGGGAAGAAAATGTGCAAACAATGCTACACGCGAGTTGTTTCTTCTTCGCTTTATACTACGTATTCACGGATGGCATTCGGACTGACAGCCAGACAATGCAATACCCGTCACGTCCCTGGTTTTAGGATTCTTCCAGGCCCGAGAGTCTTTCTCATAGTCTTTTCCAGGGCGTGCATGCATTTGTGTGCTGGAGAAGGGGTAGAGGTGGAATGGAGGTGAGGATATGTACCTGTGTGTGTGCTAATTCACCTCTCGTTCCTTCCCTGACTTCACACAGTTCACCTTGCACCAGATTTAATTTAATTTATACCCAGCGGGGGAATCTACCCATAAAACACACACCTCCATAATTCTGTCTCCACCTTTCTCTATGTGCCTGACAGCTTCCGTGTTTTACAAATCAAGTTGCGTTTTAGACCAAGACAAGGAGAGAGGACACTAAATAACACATTAGCTGAATTCATGCCTCTAGTCGTGTTTGCTGTGAAGGGCAATTCTATATAACTGATCAACATTTTCTCAGTGGCTTATCTTTTAAAAAGGAATTTGTTGGATTTTTAACCTATGGGGATTTTGAAAGGGTGGTGGTACTTCCCAGAGAGTTGCACAGAGATTGGGATAGAGCCTGTTCCCTTAAGGAGATGCCTGGGAGAGAGAGGTTTTCACAAAATTCTTGCAAGGGCAAATAGGGTCAGCTCTCATCTTGTTTATTTGAACCACTGTCAGGAGTGGATGGGAATGTATTGGTTTACCATTGCCATGGCAACAGTTGCTAACCCCTCCCCCTGCAGGGTGTCCCATGACAGGAAACCAACCCATTCATTTATCCAAGTGACTCAAAATTCCATTGTGTGCATTCCATGGACTGTTAGTGGTGGTATTTTGATAGAATGTCATTGTGTGTTCTGGAATAGTATTCAGCAGTAGCTTAATGCTGCTCCAGTCACCAAATAGCTTTTCTGAGCCACTGTTTCCCTCATGTCTGGTGGGGAAGGGGAGGGATAAGAAGGTGCTCAGCAGTGGAATAGGATTTTTTAGCTGTCTTTCTGTTCTAGGACCTAGAAGGAGTCTTCCTGTGCTGGGACATTTCTTCTTTCCTTCCTTCCCTTCCTTGATTGTATTTATTTATTTGAGGGAGAGGGCGGGAGAGAGAGCACGAGCTGGGGGCAGAGGCAGAGGGAGAAGCAGACTCCCTACTGAGCAGGGAGCCTGATACAGGACTCAATCCCAGGACCCTGGGATCATGACCTGAGCAGAAGGCAGACACTCAACTGACTGAGCCACCCAGGCACCCCATTTCTTTGAATTCCTGTGGTAGGTCTTAATTCATGAAATATTTTCTTCTTCATAAAAAGATCTGGATTTGTTTTTTGTTGTGTATTTTTATTTTTATTTTTTTTTTAAAGATTTTATTTATTTATTTGACAGAGAGAGAGACAGCGAGAGAGGGAACATAAGCAGGGGGAGTGGGGGAGGGAGAAGCAGGTTTCCCGCGAGCGGGGAGCCCGATGTGGGACTTGATCCCAGGATCCTGGGATCATGACCTGAGCTGAAGGCAGACGCTTAACGACTGAGCCACCCAGGCGCCCTGTTGTGTATTTTTAAAGATCACTTACTTTAGAGAGCAGGGAGGGGGGTTGCAGAGGGAGATGGAGAGCGAATTCCAAGCTGACTCCATGCCCAGCACAAAGCTTGACGTGGGGCTCGATCTCGGCTCTGAGATCATGACCTGAGCTGAAGTCAAGAGTCCCATGCCTAACCGACTGAGCCACCCAGGCGCCCCCTGTATTTGTTTTATTAGCAAATGCTTTTAGTTACCACCAAGTGGAATCTTTGATTCTGGGTAGTTTTAGATTTCCTAGATGATGGTGGGTTACATTCCAGTGTGTGTGTGTGTGTCTGTCTGTCTGTCTGTCTCCCCACGGCTTTAGCTTTATTGTGTGTGTGTGTCTCCCCCCACAGCTTTAGCTTTATTGACCTATAACATCGTGTAAAAAGGTGTATGACCTGATGATTTAGTGTACGTACATGCGGTGAAATGATTGCCATAATAAGGCTAGCTAACACACTCAACACCTCACATAGTTCCCTCTGTATGTGTGAATGATTCTAAGATTTACACTCCGTGCCTTTTAAGTATACAGTACGGTATTAGCTCTAGACTCCATGGTGTACATTATACCCCCAGAACTTATTCATCAACTTCAAGTTTATACCTTGTCCACACTCTCTCTCTCTCTCTCTCTCTCTCACACACACACACACACACACACACCCCCCATTCTACCCTGTTCCTAGAATTTTGGGTTTTCTTAGATTTCCACATATAAGTGAGGCCACTGTTTCTCTGTGACTTACACTTAGCATAAAGCCCTCAAGAATTACCCATGTTCTACCTGGCAGGATTTCTTCCATCTTTATGGCCGAATAATATTCCACCGTGTATTCTGTGTACCACGTTTTCCTGATGCATTCACCCCTCCGTGGCCTCGGAGCTGATATCTGTGGCTCGGCTCTTGTGAATAATGCTGCAGTGAACCCAGGATTGCACGTGTGTTTTGCACGGGTGTTTCCATTACCTTCGGATATATGGCTGAAGGGGGATTGCTGGATGGTCTGGCAGTTCTCGTTTTCATGTTTTGAGAAAGCTCTTGTTCCCACAGGGGCCGCACCAATGGAGGTTCCCACCACCGGCTCACAGGGTTCTCTCCGTGGCCTGGCCAGCCCTTAGCTCTTTTTCTCAACGTCGGTTTTTCCTGTCTGAGGTTTATATTCTGTGTTTTCACATTTGCTTGAAAGGAGTTCAGCTCATGGGAGAGCGGGACTCTGGAGGATGGGCCTCCTTCCCCTGGCGTGTGGTGCTTTCTTCCTCAGGCCTCGCTTTAAGGTTGGGGACTGGGGAGCTCTAGAATGACTTGTCTAGCCCAGCAGCCCCAGGCCCCCCAGGGAGCCACACCCCTCTTCTCCAGCTTTTATGGTTTTATTGTTGAGCTAATCAGCATGGAAGCCCAGGGGTGTGGGATTGTCTTTGTCTGTTGTTTGCTTGGAGGAGGCCAGGAAGGAATAAATTGTACCTTTCTTCCTGGAAAGTTCTTCTGTGGTGAGTGATTGCATTCCCAAACCTATTTCTGTCTCAGAGGGAAGCTGTTGCAGGGTCTGGCAGGGAGTGGCGAAGTGCCGGGTCCCAACCGGCTCCCTGGCCGAGCGTAGGCCGTGTTTTATATTGTCCTGCTGGGGGTAGAGGAGCCCAGACTTCGAGAAACCGAAGGCTTCATGTTCGGAGCTGGAAGGCGGCGTTTGTCGCTTTATTTGTCCATTCCTGCTGTCCAGCTCCATCACACCGTGGAATCTCCCTTCGCCTTCGTCCCCCTCTCAGATGCTCGCACACTTGTGCGCACATTGTGTGGTGGGGGGGCTTCTCCCTTGGCCTCATTTGTTACGGGCTTGTCCCTTTCCTCCTTTTTTTTTTTTTTAAGATTTTATTTATTTATTTGAGAGAAAAAGAGAGAGACAGAGAAACAGCATGAGAGGGGGGTCAGAGGGAGAAGGCCCGATGTGGGACTCGATCCCAGGACTCCGGGATCATGACCTGAGCCAAAGGCAGTCGCTTAACCAACTGAGCCACCCAGGCGCCCCCTTTCCTCTCCTTTCTCCAAGCGGAAACCGGATGAGCAGATCGGGGATAATCTGAGCTTTCTGAGCTCATTTAGTTTCACTGCTGATCAGTTTTGCCACAGAGTCGAGTTCCGTTTTGTGATTCCTAGCTCGAGTTAGCTGCTGTCTTTATAATCCTGGAACTGAGAGACCGTGGCAGCCGAGAGCGAGAAGGTCTGACTTGCCCGGGGGCACTGGCGGCCTCCGTGATGCGCCCTGTTAACTGTTGGCAGCACTGATTGTATCATGGGTTTGGTTTCTAAAATGATATGGCAAAAAAGAAAATAGTTACTTACACACACACACACACACACACACACAACCCCGTGAAGTTAGACTACCGTACCCCACGTCTGTGACGAAATGTCCATTCCCGAGAGTACTAGGTGACATGTGGGGTACGTGGAATTGTGTAAAATCGGCCAAACAGGTGAACTTGGACGGGAACAGATGAAACAACGCTGGGCAAGTGCGCGCCTGCTCTTTGGTGAACCAGTCAGGGCCCCGGGCTTGGGGCCCTTCCTGGGTGTGCAGGTCACGCTGCTCTCTGAGGGGACTTTGCATGCGTGGGAGTGGGGAGGGGGCAGGAAGCCCTAAGTGTCCAGCAGGAAATGCGCTCCGTGACAGGCTCAGTGACAACTTGCTGGAGGTGAAGCCCCAGCCGCGGGGGGCGGCGGCGGTGATGATGGCTGGGGGGGGGGGGTGTTCAGCAGCGTATTGACACAGTTAAAGATGGATGCGTCTTTGATCAAAGGGAGACCGGAGGGCATGTTTAGGCGGGTGGAATTGAGGAGACTCATTATTACGTGAGTGGTTCTGCACCGCCCCCCGGCCCTCACCCACATCTTTACGAACACGATTCTGGTTTGCCCAGTTGCCCAGTTGTAGCGTTTTGCTGAAGCCGGCTGCGAGGAAGCGAGCACTTAGGCTTCTGCTTCCCAGTGTGCATCGGTGGATAGAAGAGGCGAACAGGAGGTCTTTTGATTTCCAGGACTCTAAGCCTGTACCGTTGCTTCTGAATATTTGGGAAGATGTGACTGTTCCCCCCACTCTCCCACCCCCTCCTGCCTGCCCCCCTCCCTTCCTGACAGTGCCCCTTGGGCTCTCCCCTTTGCCTTCACAGGGGGCTTGCCTTGTGGGGCAGGTGGAGCATCGCTTGAAAAGAACCCTGAAGAATGTTCCTTTGACAGCGCTTTGCCCACTCGACTGAGATAGCTCCTTCTGGATTCGGTTGGGCGGTGGAATAGGGACCCATCACAGAAGTTAACCACTCTTACCGTGGAAGCTGGGTTTGAGACTGTGGGTTAAAAAAAAAAAAAAGATTTTGGAGGTTGGTCACTTTTTTTAAATCTTCTGGCTCATAAACGTGGAGACCTTCCTTGTTATTGGAGGTTTGCTTCAGTTGTGAGATTGCTCCCCTTCTCCTGCATTTATTCCCCCCCCCATTGTTTTCACATTCTGTTAGGATCACTCAGAGCTTTGGATTCTCACCCAGTTCTTTTCTCTGCTCTTGGTCCTCCTGCCCTCTCTTTGGTCCTGCCCTATGGGGGAAATGAGTGGAACCAGGCAGTAGTGAGGCCGAGGGCCCCGTCTGTGGCTGTGGCCTCCTTTGGGGAAAGGATGCAGATCTGGAGGCTTGATCACTTCCTGTTTGTAGACCAGGAAAATGGGCTCAAGCCTTCAGGATTAATGAAGGGCTTAATTGAACAGGAAGTCTTCCAGTCTTCGGGGTTGCTGAAGTGGTGCATGTGGCTGGGGTGTTTATCTTGTCTTCCGTAAGAGATTGGACTTCGTTTGTTTCCTGGAACTAAATGGGGGTCAGAAATTCTCAGGGAGCTGAGCTACTCAGAAGGAAACCTACTGGTCTGTGGGCTACAGGATGGGTGGGGGGAAGGGCGTGTTTGGATATCTGCATACTCCCCGTCTCACCTCCTGGAGTTCCTACTTGCAGGCTTTGCTCAGATCCTGGAGAAGTCCACTGAGCGATTTCTGTAGTATCCTGGCAAATACAGATATGAGGAGCGATAAGTCACTCATCTTAGTATCAGCAGGGGTTTGTTGGTTAAATGGCTGTAAGTGAGATAAACATATTCCACAAGCTCTCCTGTGGTCAAAATGACATTCCTCCCTTGGAGAAACGTCTATTGTGCTGTAAGTTAGGTCCGGTCAGGAGACCTTCTCACCAGACCCTTCTGAGGATTCGTTTTAGCCACCCACAGTTACAGTGGGCATGTATGTTCATTCTCTGCTTGTCATTTGCAGTGGACTCTTTCTAGTGCGTTCATGACATCAGGTAAAGGCCCCGTGGTTCATACCTGCAAAAGCAGACTGGGCCTGCCAGGTGGCTGATGGGGAGGAACTGGGAGGACTTTTATACTGGAGAGCGGTACCTTACCCGAGGTCATGGATGGTTTTTGAAAAGGTAATGAGATCGAATATCGTGAGTTCAGTTGTAAGATGTGATGAGTGCACCTCTCCCTCCCTCATTCCCCTTTACTTTTCTGGCTTAAGAGATCACTTGGTTTGGTTTGAGTCAGCAGATGACATTTGGAAAGATGTTTTCTGCTTCCCAGCCTGACGTACAGTTACCCTGCGCAGCCTTAGAATATGGGTGGAGATTCAGCATTGCTTGGAGGATATTCTAGGCATTGATAGAGAGGTGATTTTCCTACTTTTTTTGCCTTTGACTCCCTTTTGCCTTCTTTGTGTGTGTGTTTTTTTTAATTTTTAAATTTTAAAAAATTCCAGTGTAGTTAACACAGTGTCGTATGTTTCAGGTGTGCGATTTAGGGATTCAGCACTTCCCTACATCCCCCGGTGCTCATCACAAGTGCCCTCCTTAATCCCCTTCACCTATTTCACCCATCCCCCCCCCCCCCACCTGCCCTCTGGTAACTACCAGTTTGTTCTCTAAAGTTAAGAGTCTGTTTCTTGGGTGCCCAGGTGGATTAGTTGGTTGAGTGGCTGGCTCTTGATTTTGGCTCAGGTCGTGATATCAGGGTCGGGCTCCTTGCTCAGCAAGGAGTCTGCCTGAGATTCTCTCTTTGCCCCTCCCCCCATGTTTGTGCTTACTCATGTACTCTCTCAAATGAATCTTTAATAAAAAAAAGAGTCTGTTTCTTGGTTTGCCTCTCTTTTTTCCCCCCTACGATCATTTGTTTTGTTTCTTAAATTCCACATGTGAGTGAAATCATATTTTGTCTTTCTCTGACTGTCTTACTTCACTTAGCATTATACTCTCTGGCTCCACCCAGGTTGTTGCAAATGGCAGGATTCCATTTTTTTTTTATAGCTAAATAATATTCCAATTCATATGTACACCATATCTTCTTTATCCGTTCATCTGTTGACAGCCTTTTGCCTTCTTTGGATTGACACGCTTTCCTTGTTTTTTATGTAAGTTTCCGTGCCGCTGACATGTCTCCTAGATTCATAATGGCAGCTGGTGCAGAAGTGCCTAGGAGCTTGAGAGGACTGGCTGAGTCTGGGACTCCACGGGAGCTCCTGTTTTCCAGTGTAAGAATTAAGTGCCATTACTCCAGATCACGAAGCACAAACAATAGAAAGGAGGATGCTCGCTGTTCTTATATTCATTAGCCACTAGCAGATTCTTTAATTATGATCATGATTTCTCATCTTTAGGCAATTGTCGTAAGAGCCTAGACCTCTTTCATGAATGTTCAAGAAGACCCTCTCTCTCACAAATAAATAAAACCCTTAAAAAAAAAAAAGGTATGCCTGGGTGGCTCAGTCATTTAAGCGTCTGCCTTAGGCTCAGGTCATAATTCCAGGGTCCTGGGATCGAGCCCCGCATCAGGCTCTCTGCTCAGCTGGGATCCTGCTTCTCCCTCTGCCTTTGCCTGCCACTCCCCCTGCTTGTGCTCTCTTGCTCTCTCTGTAAAATAAATAAATAAAATCTTTAAACGTTCAAGAAGAGAGAATGTGTCAAGTGTCGTGAATCTTTTTACTACAGAACAGACTTCACATTTTGGGCTCCCTCGTGAAGGAAACATTCGGACGTGGTGCATTACTTTAGTGTTGCTTTATCTTTTCTTGGTGGTAAGATTCACTTTTGGGGGAGGCGTGTGTTTCTGAAGGCGGTCCTGAGGATTTTAGCCCCTGTGTATTTTTAGGACCTAGATAAAATGCTGAATTTGAGTTTCCGTATATTTTCCAGGCAGGCAGGGACCTTGAGTTGTAATTGAGTTGGGGGGATAAAGTGTCCATCCTGCTGCTTTCCTTACCCAGCGGCTGGTTTCTTAGCCAGGGTCATTAGCAAAGGTCCTAAAAATTGGTTAATGCCAGGGTTTGTCCTAAATCGGCAAAAATCAGAAGCCCTGCTTCTCGTCTGAAGACTCGCTGTTGCCATCTCTTGGTGCTTGTTGGCTACTTCATGGAATTTCCAGTGGGCAGGGAAATTGTACAGCCTCCCTTCTCTCACCCGTTGAATAAAGCATCTCCGTTAACTGACTTACTCTCTGAGAAGCAGAGGACAGGAGAAGCCGAAGCCTACGCTGGATCATTCCGGGACTAGTTCTGATCACTGCCTTTGTGCTTTGGTGTGTCGAGAGCCTCCCCCGACCACGCGACCCCCTCGAGCGTGTTTCTGGTGGGGAATTCCTACGGAATCGACTCTGGTTCTACCCTTCAGAGGATTCCACCCGATTTTTTTTTTAATGAATGAGCCGTGAAGCATTCTAAGATGTCATTTCTTCATGTTTTTTCTTTTTTTCCTCGAAGGAAAGGAGGAGGTTAGACCTGATTCTTGCCCCACTGAGTGATTCACTGTCCCTCGCCAGCCATCACCTTTGCCAGGATTCAAGGGAGATTTCTGGCCGCCTGCAATTGGGTATCGAGTAACACTGAGAAAATGCCTGGGTTTTTGTTGAAATGTTTTAAAAAAACAAAATTGGCAACGCCACCTCCAGACAGAGTGGAAAGGCAGATTAACATTTTAACTGGCTCTTTGAGGCTTTTAAAAACTGAATGGACTTTAGATAATTTGTTTACACCTTGTAACTACAGTATGTATGAGGAATTTCTTTGCCCAGGTCCTGGCTGGATTCCTAACTTACATGTGGTATCCTAAGACTCTTAACCTTTCTTGCTTCTGCTGTGAGATAGAGTTTTTGCTCAGGATTGCCACAAAACTGACTGTAGAGAAAGAGCGTTTGCAGCTTTTGGATCCTGTGGTTGAGGTTGGGGTCCCCCTCGATAAAAAGAGGGTTCTGGTGCCTGGCGTGGCAAAAACAGGCAGTTTTCCATAGGCGGTAAGCCATAACATGTGTGACATTTGTGACTGACAGAACAAAAGGGCTTTGTTGCCGCTTTAATTGTTGATTAATGATGATCCCTCTCAAATTTGACATGGTTGCTTTCTAGCTCACAAAAGAAGTCAGTGTCAAATATTTCCTTGATCATGACAGAGTCATGATTTCCAGGCTGTCCTTGGTTCTTTGACATTTTAGGGTGCCGCAGAAGGTTTTTTTTTTTAAAGCATAATTGCATAATTTTTAATTAATTGAATCAAAAGCTTTACTGCATGTTACTCTGCATACCATTTTTTGTGGGCTGGGCTGTCCCCATCCACCTGAGATTTATGTGCCCAAGTAATCTTTTTCTTAGGAAGGTGCTGTGCTACATTGGCTTATTGGTATTTGGTGCTATTATTAAATTTTGATACTCTCCTTCCTCTTCCCTAGTCCTTTCCTCTGAGTAAAAGAACGCAAAGGCTCACCCCTCTCCCCCTTTTTTTTAAGTAGGCTCCACGCCCAGCATGGTGCCCAGTGCAGGGCTTGAACTCAGGACCCTGAGGTCAAGATATAAGCTGAGGTCAAGGGTCAGACGCTTAACCCAACTAAGCTACTCAGGCACCCCACACCTTTCTTTCCTCTATCTGCTTTCCAGTGCCTGTGTTCTGAGGGAGTGTGGAGTGTGTGAGCAGTTGGGTGATATTTGGGTTTGGGCTTGCCTTCTCCTTGGGCGTCCGGTGTTTTGATGGGTAGAGCTGATGAACACACATATTTGTGTCATGTTGGTATTCCTCAGGGTGTTTTTGGGTTCTGAAGGAAGTTGGTGTGTTGCCCTAAATGAGGGATTTATTTGTAGTTGGAAAGATGGAATCTTAAGCAGAGTGTAGGATCTTATAAAGGAATTCTGGAATGGCTCCTGGAATTGTGCCATTTAAAAGTGTATATATTTTAACTTTTCTACTCCTACCTTCTGAAGTGCTAGGCAGGATATTTATCTCAGAATCGAGAAGTTACCCCATTGGCTGATTTGCAGGACAACCTGTGGTTAGAAACTTGGTGCTCAGAATCTTGAGCGTAGTCCCGGCAGGCATCTGGAAGATTGAGGTTCTGACTTCCCACTGGGCACAGGCAGAAAGTCTGGTATTTCTCATGTGGAATTAGGAAGTCACAGATCTAAGGGGGAATTTATTATAGGAATTACTGTATTCAAGTTTTATAGATGAGGTCAGACAAGATGGAGCTAGAAGGGGCCTCAGTATTATTTTCCTTTTCATAGTGTGCTGTCGGCCCCCCTCCCCCCCCCACCCCTCCGAGGAAATAGAAGGCAACCTGTCCTAGAGCAACTCTGTAGAACTAAAGCCCAGGTTTTGATACCCCTCTTCTTTCCTTTGTCCCACCCTGACCAAGCCAGTCTCGATGAGCATTCCTTCTCAGGGGATTCGGGGACAGCAGTTCCTTTAGGTACATCCGGTTGGTAGCAAACTTGATTCTAAATAGCTGCCTATGTAACTTCATGAAGACAAATGCTGTGGATATTTCCCATCCTGTGGTTTTGAGCATCCATAGCCTCTTCCATCAGTTTATGAGTTCAAGCAAGGAACGAGGCCTCTGAAAACCAGTGTGACAGGAACTCGAGAAACCCCATAAGGCGAGCATTCTCCGTAGTGTACCTCTCCTCCTGGAGCCCCCGACCTCCCTTTCCTGTCCTGAGACATCCTCACACCCGGGTAAAGCAAACCCTGGTGGGCAGCTCAGAGCAGGATGGGAGGTGAGCAAAGAAGGGGGTCGTCCATTGGTAGGGCTTCTTGTTACAGTTGGGGATGAGTCAGTCTCTGGTAGCCTCCTGGTTCACTTGAGGATATGTTTATTTTCTCTCTACTATACAGGATGTTTACAACCATCCTGTGTGGTTTGCCCACAACTGCACTTGCATTTGAATTTGGTGGGCAGCTTGCCCTGGGCAGGGGCTATCCCCTGCTCGACCCCCCACAATCTCCATCACACACATGCACACGCGCGCACACATACAATCCTGATTTCTTTGAGTTGCTGCCAGGTTTGTAGTGTGTGTGTCTGGGGGTAGAATAGAGTGGGTAATTATTTTGGGGATGGAAACACAGGATTTTTTTTTTTTTTTTTTTTTTTGAATAGGCCTTTCAGCAAGTTGGCAAAGCTTCAGACCCCGCTCCCACCCCGGCACAAAGAGCACAGCCATGCTGGTCATTTTGCATTTGCCAGACACGATGTGTCTTTTTTTTTTTTTTTAATCTACAGACCCTCCCCTCCCACCCATTCCTTGCTCTTTGTTTAGAATTGAGATGTAATCTAAGTAATTGGATTTTACCAGCTTACGTTGTTAATATTGGAAAATTGAGTTAATAAAATGGTGTTTTGGCAGACACGCCCCTCCAGGGGGGACCAGCTGGGCATTTCTTTAAATCACCCGGTGTCCCTTGCTCCTGCCTTCTCTAGCCTAATCGTGCCCCTGCGCTGTGTCCTACTCGGGTTTGTAAACTTTCAGAAATCCCGGACAGAACTGGAATGTAATTAACCTAGAAATTGCTGTCGTGCCATATTTGGGGCTATCCTAGAGATGGAGCGCGCAGATAGCACTAAGCTGGATAACTCGGTCCTGTACATAAGGCCCACGGAACCTGGGAATCCCACGGCCACCCCCTTGTGAGTCTTCTGACGGTGGGCAGTGTCCTCGTGCGTGATCAGAGGACGGCGGGGGTGGGGGGTATAGGGAGGCTTAACTACAAAACACAAAATATTTCGCGTAGACCTTAGTTGGCTCATCAGTGGTGTTTCTTTACAGGTATTGTCTTGCCGTTTGTTAACTTTCAAAATAGTGCCAGTGTTAAGTTGTGGTGTGTTTCTTTGTTCCTGTAAAGGTACTGTACCTTTTTTTTTTTTTTTAACCTAAACATGAAACATACTTCAAGATTTATTTGGGTAAAATTTTAAGTGATCAAGCAGAACATTCTTTTGGCTCTTGGCCATGCCAGCTAAACCCTAAATGTGAGAAGTCTCCAGAGAAAAATGGCAGCTTTTGCGTGCAGCTCAGGGAGTGGAAGGGAGAAGGGGGAGGATGGAACCTCCCCCTGGGAGCCCCCGCAGCGTGATCCCGCAGCATGCACCGTCTCTGTGTGCCTGTTCCTCATGAATGGGCCTGCGGCCGGACCGTCCTCCTGGGTCCGGCGGGTTGTGGCCCGGGGTCATTGTGACGCATGGACCACAAGGGCATTATGCCTTGTGGTGGGATGGCCTCTTGTGTATCACGGTGGTCGAGAAGCCATCACTTGGCTTCTATCGGACGATGCTGCTGGTGGGCACATGGCTCAGTGAATTCTTAACTAAGTGATGACCGTGGACATGGTAGAAAGGGGACCGTGTGGGCAGGTGCTTTGTAGATTCCTATGAAATGGATCCGCAATGACACTGGTTCCCGGTTGACCTTTGGGTAGACTTAGGGAGGGCTGGTCACTTTCCCTGGGGCAGAACGACACGCCTCTCCCTCTCCCGTTCCTGTTGGGTCTCTTTGAGGGCCATCCACCTCTCCCCGGCACCTCTGGATAGCATTCAGTCTGCCCCTCTGCTCCGAAAACATGGTGTGTTTAACGCTGTGATTCCTCAGGAATGGATGGTGCGTGTTTATCCGTGGTACAGCATGCCGCGTTCCTGCCGTGCCCTCCCCACGTCGATGGAGGGCGTGTCTTCTGTAAAGAAGCCAGCCATGGCAAGAGAAAGGGGAAGGGCATTCCAGATGGAGAGTGCAGTCTCAAGTAAGCAAGATCCCTTGGGATATTTGCCTCTGTCTTAGGGCATTTATTTCTACATAGAATGACACTCAGAGATCAGATCAGTGAGTTGACATTCATCTCAACACATTTTCTTTCCTCCCTTTTGGGACACTTTAGCTTAAACGGGATTCACCCCAGCAGGGTTGAGGTTTTTGTTTTTTTTTTTTGTTTTTTTTAAATGAGTGAATTGGAATGGGACTCCCAGACCTGGGAGCTTCTAGAGAAAAGGCACACCAGATGGCCTTGCCTGTGACAAGGCGTCCCACATGGACGCAGCATGATGTGACCGAGAAAACTCTGACCCGAGCAACCAGCATTTGCCTTTTGGTCTTGTTTGTCCTGCACCCAAGCTGTGTGTGGCCTTAGGCAGGTCTCCCCCGCTCAGTTGGTTGATCTGTGTAGTGAGGGTGATCTTGGCAAGATCCTTCCAAAAAAAAAATGAAAGCCTTTAGCTTTTAACATTTGTCTTGAACACCAAACAGATAGCAGCCTGTATCTATATTCTCTGAGCCTGCTGTTTTGAATTTTTTAGCCTTTTACTTGGTGCGCATGCACACACACACAGAAAAGCACACACACACACTCACTCACTCACTCACTCACACCATGGACGGGCAGTGATGGCGTGGTTTGACCCGAGAGCACTTCTCTTCCCTCACCCCACAGCCCCCAACCCTTGACTATAGCACATGGTAAATAAAATGGAACCCTCCATGTATTTATTCATCTATAAATACATTTATTCATGTTTTCCTCCGCTGGTTTCAGTCGGTCTGATCTGTGTAACTTGGCTGGCGGGGAAGTTTGCTTTAACTGGGTTTTCTTGACCTAAGGATGTACCTAGCGTTCTAGAATGAAGCCTTCTCTAAGGGGAAACTCCTTCCTTGATCAGTTAATAAAACAAACATGAGACTGCATCATGCTCTGGTTGATCCCTTCTGTGGTTTGGATGAGGAACACAGGCCCTCTGTGCTTTCTATATGCTGGTGTTTCTGTGGACCACCAGTGGGCAGTGGAGGGCCATCTGGCTATCCCTCAAGGCCCCACGTAGTGTTCTCCACTTGACCCCAGGGACCCCATTCTCTTTCCACCCCCATGATGACTCGGAACCGTCTTCATCCAGAGGCGTTGTCCTTTTCAGGCATCTTCACTCTAAGGAATGGATAGGACGGTGCCTGTGGTTCTGGGTGAAATGTCAGCCGATAGAAGGGGGTGGGTGAAGTAAATGCCTCAGGAGGTGGGTACACCTGCTGATGCTGCCAGAGACTGGCCCTCTATCTCCCTCTTCAGCCTTTGGTAGGTGTCCTGTGTGGCCTGCCCCTCAGCTCCACAGAGCACTTTCCTCCCCTGGCCTCTCCAGGTGCAGATACTCTGGTTCTTCAGCACATGGGAACCTCCCACCTACCCCTTCTTTACTGACTGAAAATAACAAGCACTCGTTTCCTTGCATCCGGCATTCTGGAATGAGTCCCCTCAAACATTACCTGCACAGCCGAGCGTGCCGAGAGTGGTTACCCCCATGGATGTGGCCTCTAAGTTGTGTCATCCAAACTCTTCTATTGTGTGGGGCCAGCAAAGCCCAGCCAACACCTCTGTAATCCTCCCAGGACTCTGCAGGATGAGAAGCCAAACCACAGACCTGCACTTCATGCAAAATAAAGAGTCTTCTGGCTGCCCTTTAAAAAAAAAAAAGATACTGGTTTGTTTCGTGGCTCAGTCTCTGCTTTCATCTGGGTCTCACAAATAATCACTTGGGAGCTTGGCTTAGTCCTCTAAGGGGTCATTTATTTGCCTGCCATTTTTTAATCTGTTAATGGCTTTATTTTTCATGGTCTCACCGAACAAGTCATCAGGCAAAAGGTGAACAATGGTGGGAGCAGTTTATCTTTCGGGTCCCGAATGTGTGGAGTATCTTCCTGCATCCCGAGCGGTCGTTCGTCTTGCCCCATCCGTGTTTGCGTGTTGGACTTCCGTTTGGGCTCATGGTGTGTGGCATTTGTTTTTTAAAAAAAAAAAAAAGCCCTAAGCATCAGCCCGCTTGGTGGCCGGCAGTGTTTCTGTCCAGTTTCTTGAATGCTCAGCGTGAGAGTTGGGTCCGTTCAGATGAAGATGTACGTGTTCGTATGATTGCCGATTTAAAAAGATCAACTTTTCGGGCGCCTGGGTGGCTCAGTTGGTTAAGCGACTGCCTTCGGCTCAGGTCATGATCCCGGGGTCCTGGGATCGAGTCCCGCATCGGGCTCCCGGCTCGGTGGGGAGCCTGCTTCTCCCTCTGACCCTCTCCTCGCTCATGCTGTTTCTCTCTCGCTCGCTCTCCAATAAATAAATAAATAAAATCTTAAAAAAAAAATAAACTTTTCAGCTGGAATCCGATGACTGGGGTTTTTATTTTCACAGGAGGGGACTTTGCTGGAAGAGCCAGGTAGTTCTGTGGGGCCCATCCACCCCGATGGTGGCATTTCGTTGCTTAGCTTGTCCTTTTTTTCATACCCCCGCCCCAGTTTAGTCCTATTATAAAGATTCCTATTTGTAACCGATAGAAACTGTAAAGGGCAGGGGGGAACATCACCAAACTCACAACTGTGATCCTCGTCGCAGTTTGAGAATCACCTGTCCTAGCTCAGTCTCACCCCCACCTTCATCGGGTCCTTCAGCATCTCTCCCTGGAAGGCCCCCCCTCTGGGCTTAGTGGCTTCCCCTGCTCACACTTCTGGTGTGTCTCGTCTTGTATACGGGCAGTCAGTTGGTTACAAAACTCTTCGTTCTCCGTAACACGGGGACAGTGGTGTTGCCTTTCTCTTACCATTTTAATATTTGGGAGTTTTCCTTTAAGTTGTTTAGCTTTCTGCTGATAGCTTTCGAATGTGGCGGCTTCACTGTGGTTACTCCTGGGTTTGCAAGCGCTTGTGATGAGCCGTAATGTTTGTACAATTCAAGGACCAAAGGTTGCCCTGTAAGTCAGGAGGGGGGTGCTGTCTCCCTTTTGAGCAAATGTCGTTGGTACTGGGCACGTCATCTGTACGGCGGTGTTTCTCGTGGGTTTGGGAACGGAGGCAAGAGTAGAGACTGGTCTGGACAAGGGGTGGTTCAAGTTTTTTTAGTTTTTTAGTAGAAAACTGAGAGGGGTGTGTGTGTGTATTTTGCTGTACTAGTTTGTCAAATACCAGAATGTTGATTTAACGTGTGAAAGAATTGTGGTCATCAGCCGTTTAAGATACTATGGTTACTATTTTATGTAATTCCAGCAATAGTTAAAGGAAGACTTATTTGTGCTTTAGTAATCTAGCAGGTTTTTTTTTTTTTTTTTAAGATTTTTTATTTTATTTATTTGAGAGAGAGAGAATGAGAGAGAGAGAGCATGAGCGAGGGGAGGGTCAGAGGGAGGAGCAGACTCCCTGCCGAGCAGGGAGCCCAATATGGGACTCGATTCCCGGGCTCCAGGATCATGACCTGAGCCGAAGGCAGTCACTTAACCAACTGAGCCACCCAGGCGCCCCCTGGTTTTCTTTTATTATTCAGTACACGAAGCGGTTTTTCCAGGGAGAGGGCAGTTATCAATTTCACACAGTGATTGATTCAGATTTAGATTCTGACCCATCCCTGTGCCATCGGGCTGCTTGTGGTTCCTTCGGTTTTGTTTTTTTTTTTCCCCGGCCCTCAAATCCTGTATGTTGAGTGTCTTTATGAGCAGGGCTGGCTAGACAGTCTCAGCGGTTACCCCTGCAGGTTCTTGCCCTTGGAGGTGCCTACCACTCACCTTGCGAATGGAGATATTTACAATGAAGAAAGAGCTGATATGAGGTCATTCGTGATAAATGTCCGTTAGTTACATGTAAACTAAAAATAAGGTAGTATTCTTACGTGGAAGCAGGAAAATTAACAGCTACAGTGTTCGGAAGGAAGTAAAGAAGGCTCGCCAAGACTCATCAGGATTCCAGTGATAGAAAGGAGTGTCTTGCATGTAAGATTTTGTAAAGGAAAGGTGCCTAGCCAAGGAGAGAAGTGTTGTGATTTGTAGACACCGTGGATAAATGAGGGGTCGATATGTATGTAGGATTGTGTCAGGAAAGAAGCCTGACAGGTAAGATATTCAGGCCAGTTTTCGAATCCCTGACAGAGAAGTTTGGACTTCACCTATAAGCAGAGGGTGCCCAGAATTTGTATTTCAGATGGACTAGAGAAATGGATTTTTCCTGCATTATAAGCTTTCATTCTTGTAGTGAGTTTGTGTGGCTGGATTGGGGCCAGAAGGGATTGGAGGTGGGGAGACTGCTTCCTCCAGGGGGTGTGCGGACAGAGTCAGCAATGAGCAGGCGGGTGGGGGCTGGGGCGGGCGCCAGGTGTCAGGGCACAAATGAAGGGAATCATGTATGTGTTCGTAACAGTACCCCATTGAAGCGGACAGTGCTGGATACGTGTGGCAGGAAGATCTGCGTGTTTTGTCATTACTCTGGACTTAATTTAAAACTAGAAAAGCCATTCATTAATCCCGTGTCCTCAGAGGCCACATGCGGTGTTGGCAATGCCCAGTGTATAATAATCCGTGTACAAAACATAGCCTTTTAACGAAATTTATGGCCCTCTGCATCAGGCCTGTGGTTTATGAGAGCGTGAGAGATAGAGAACCTTAATTAGAAAGAGTTTGCTTGAATTAGGGTCTTTTTTTTCTCCTCTCGTGTCCTGACTTTATGGCCGCACGTAGATCTATGTCCTCCGATCTCTGCCTAATTCATTTTTAATTTTCCTTTGCTTTTCCAGGCCCAGGCTGCAAGCACAAAGGAAGTTTGCGCAGTCTCAGCCGAACAGTCCCAGCACAACTCCGGTAAAGATAGTGGAACCATTGCTGCCCCCTCCAGTTACTCAAATCTCTGACCTCTCTAAAAGGAAGCCCAAGACAGAAGACTTTCTTACCTTTCTCTGCCTTCGAGGTGAGACTGCGTTCCCCGCCAGGTGGGGAGGAGGACCCTGTTCCCAGGAGTAGAGTTAGCAGCCGGGCTCCGTGTTGCAAACGGCTTTCCATTTCCCAGCCTGGTTTGGGGGATGTTTGAAGTGCCCAGTGCCATGGAGGGGAAGGGGGTATTGGAATCTTCCTATTTCTCCTTCTATTCTCATTTGACACATAAGTCCCCTTTCTTGGCTTCTCCACACTGTCTCACAGATCGTCGTTGCTATAGCTTTAATTTTACAGCCTGACTTTTCCCGATGATCCCCCTTCCTGAACCCCACCATCACCACCACACGGGTTTTTACCAACGCTGTGCTTTGTCTTGTGGGCCCCCCTGCCCCGGGTGTTGTGAGTGGAGATAGTCTCCTTTGCTCAAGTTTTGTAAAGTCTGTCTTAAGTCACATTGAGTGAGTTCACACTTTTCACTGTACTACTTTGGGAAGAATTTAAGCAATACTTTCCAAGTACAGTTGACCCTTGAACAGCACAGGCCCACTTCTACAAGGGTGGTTTTTTTGTTTTGTTTTGTTTTTCATTAATACATGGGTGTGTGTATTTTCTCTTCCTTACAATTTTCTCAATAGCGTTTTCATTTCTCTAGCTTACTTTAAGAATACAATATCTAATCCATGCAGCTTGCAAAATACGTGTTAATCGCCTGTTTATGTTATGGGTAAGTGTTGTGGTCAACAGTCGGCTATTACTAGATAAGTTTTGGGGGTTCATAAGTTACAAATGGATTCCAACACCCCTAAGTAACCTCCACATTGTTCAAGGGTCAACTGTATATAAATGGTGAAAATAATGGTCCATTTACATGAACAGGACTGAGGAGCCGAGTGCAAGGTCGAGGATAAAATTTTGCAATGAAGGTTGAGTTTGGATTTGCATGGTCTGTCTTGGGAAACTGGCTACTGTAGGAACTAAGTTCATCACGGTTGTTGATGAGGAATGTAAAAGATTGTCAGAGAGCCTCTGATGGCCATGGGAGGTGCAGAGGAGTGTTAGAATAGAGGGAGCCATGAATGTGGAGCTTTCCTCTGGTGGGGTTGGTTGACAGAAAGTGAGCAGGAGATCGAGGTCTTTGCTGTTGGTCATTTTGGTGGGGGCGGGGCTTGAGATTTAGAGTTCTGTACTTAAAAAAATAGTTTTATGAAATAAGTTACAGCAAGATTTCAGTATGGTAGAATTTTTTCATCAACTATTTGAAAATTTCCACCTTGTACCCCATGACTCCTTAACACATTAGTTTGTATTTTTTTTAAAATTAAGGACATTCTCCTTCACTGACCCAAATTAGGACATTGACAGTGATCCATCACTACCACTTACAAACCCTCATCTTAGATTGGCTTCAGATGCCCTAGAGAGAGGCTCCAGTTTGGAGCTGGAGGATCCAGGTCCTAGTTGGGCGTTTTTAATGGTCTTACTCTGGAGCATGTCCACCTCAGTCTGTGTCTTTCGTGATCTTGACTCTTCAAGATTACAGGCCAGTTGTTTTGTGGAATGGCCCTCCATTGCGGTTGTCGAGCGTTTCCTCATCATTAGATTCACGTTTTCCGTTTTTGGCCGGAATAGCACTTATAAGTGTTTTGTTGGGAGGTTCTTTGAAACTCCATATTCCATTTCTCATCAAACACTATTCATTTTTAAAAAAATCTGTATGGGCTCAATTCTTATTTCATTCAAAGGGTCATAATCCATTTTTTTAAAAAAATATATTTTGGGGCACCTGGATGGCTCAGTCAGTTAAGTGTCCGAGTCTTGGTACTGGCTCAGGTCTTGATCTCACGGTTCTGGTTTCGAGCCCCACCTTGGGCTTTGCACTGGGCATGGAGCCAGTTAAAAAATACACACACATATATAAGTGTGTGTGTATCTATATATCTCTCTATATCTGTATATATCTTCATTGATAGATATTTAAAAATTTTAAGTACAGTCTGCCTACCCCCCGAGTGGGGCTCCCAACTCCAAGATTGAGTCGCATGTCCTACCGACTGAGCCAGCCAGACGCCTCTTTCTTGCTATATTTTGATGTTTAGATTGTCCCAGGTTTCCTCAGTGGAGCCCCTCCATGCTGGCTTCTTTGTCCTTTTTGCCCTGTCCCTGTCCTCTTTCTGGCCTTGCTTCTGGGCCCATCACTGCTCCAGGCTCATCCTCATTTCCCTTCCTCAGTTGTGGAACCAGCCACTTCTCCAAGGAGCCCTGTTTGGTGTTGCAGCGGCTGGGCCTGGGGTGTGCTCCTAGCTGGAGGGTCCTTTCTCTTAGGTGCTTTGTGAATGTGTGCAGTGTTGTGTGTGCATGCACGGGGACACGTGTGTGTACATACATACACATGTGCTCAGTATATCTAGATGTAGGTCCATGTCTGTGTGTGTATCGAAATCCATGAATTAGCACCAATACCTCCGATTTCAGTTTTTTTTTTAAAGATTTTATTTATTTATTTGACAGGGAGAGACACAGCGAGAGAGGGAACACAAGCAGGGGGAGTGGGAGAGGGAGAAGCAGGCTTCCCGCGGAGCAGGGAGCCCGATGCGGGGCTCGATCCCAGGTCCCTGGGATCATGACCCAAGCCGAAGGCAGAAGCTTAACGACTGAGCCACCCAGGCGCCCCTAATCAATACATTTTTTAAAAAAGATTTTATTTATGTCTTTGACAGGGAGAGACATAACGAGAGAGGGAACACAAGCAGGGGGAGTGGAAGAGGGAGAACCAGGCTTACTGCTGAGCAGGGAGCCCGATGCGGGGCTCAATCCCAGGATCCTGGGATCATGACCTGAGCCAAAGGCAGATGCTTGACGACTGAGCCACCCAGGCGCCCCGCGTTCTCCGATTCCAGTTTAACATCTGTGGGTTCAATCTGGTTTTCGTCCTTTTCACGTTACAGACTGAGAAACCTGGCTCTTGTTATCCCTACTGGGTTTGTTCATTTGATCAGTGTTTTCCAGCGTAAACCCCCCTCTCCCCACCCAGTGTCTGCTCCCACCCCTTCCTTCACCACGTGGGACCCTTGTGAACTTGCTTGGCTCTGACACTCTTTTTTTTTTTTTAAAGATTTTATTTATTTGAGAGAGAGAGAATGAGAGACAGAGCAGGAGAGGGAGGAGGGTCAGAGGGAGAAGTAGACTCCCCGCCGAGCAGGGAGCCCGATGCGGGACTCGATCCCGGGACTCCAGGATCACGACCTGAGCCGAAGGCAGCTGCCCAACCAACTGAGCCACTCAGGCGCCCTTTTTTTTTTTTTTTTGGCTCTGACACTCTTGATTGGGCTCTTCTCCCCCCCCCCCCCCCGTGTGAACACCCTCCTCCCCCTACTTTGGCTCTGACACCCCAGCCTAGGCCACCATCGTTACTCCTCCCTCCCTGGTCTCCCTCCCACCGATTTGCTTTAGGAATGACGCCTTAAAGAAGGGAAAGTGAAGAGTTAACATTCACGTTGGACATTAGAGGCTATTGAAAGTTCTCAGAGACTCTCGAGACACGAAGGGGAATAATTTCAGTTAGCAGCCTAGCAGCCGGACATCGCTTGGCCTGGACCGAGAGGAGATGAGGCAGGTGGCTCATCTCCATTAGGTTTTGCAGAGCTCCCTGCTGAGATTCTAGGGATCCCAGGGGTCGAGGGTGAAGAGAGAGAGGAATGTGTGAGAGACCAACACGAGAGGCTTGCACGCTGCGGTGTCTGTGAAGGAAAGAGTGGGGAGCATGACCAGTGAGCCGTGCTGGGCTGTCATCCATAATGGAGAGACCGTGGGACGAGGTGCTGGGAGGAAGGAATTTGAGTTAAAGCAGTCTCTGAAAGGGTTAACTGGGCCCTCAGCCGCAAGGTGGTTCAGGTAAATAAAGTTCAGGGGTGGAGGAGCTCCGCTTTTGTGCCTTTGGTCACACGTGGCATCTTAGTGCATTCGAAGCCAGATTTAACCTGGAGCCATGACTCCTATTTACTTTTCTTTAGGGAAAGGCTTCACTGATCTTGTTCCATTAGGATGCCAGAAAATTGGCTGTTGAGAACTGAATTTAGTTAGGAATGTCTTTACTGTGGAGTGGATACGACTCATTTTTTAGAGCGGGATTTGTGCCGTGTGTACCTGTATATGCATTATTTTTTTAAAAATCCCTCTGTGGTTTGGGAGATTGGAGAAGGACCTTGCTGAGAGAGGCATGCTGATTGCTTAGGTAAATGGCATCTAGGGGAAACGTTACCCAGTCCCAGTCCCCGGCTCTAATGGACATTTCAAGGCTCCTGATAAAAGAGAACCATGTCTGAAGGTCACCACAATTTACTTTGCATTGTCAGATGGAACAAAGGTTTGAATTAAGTGAAGTCCAGGAGGTGTTTAAAGCAATTGTGTAAAAATGCTCTGAGCTTTGGAAATTTATTTCTGTGTTTATGAGCCAGGCAATAAAATAGGTTTTGTTATTTGGTTTTAGCTGATAAACAGGATGGGTTTGACACACAATATTGCACTCTTTTTCCTGTAATTTTTTGACCGGAGGCATTAAAACAAAGTCTGTGTCATCTTTAGCTTTATTTTCTAAAAAATCATGTTTTTGTGAGGTCAGAAATGCTTAACCTGATTTGGCTACAAAAGCCCCAAATGATAGGTGATTCCTCTATGGTACCTTCCCAGTCCTGGAAATGGGGTGGATCTGGGGGCATGGGGATGGCGTAGTTGAAAACGTTGTTGCCTGAGCCAATTAAAACTCCTAGTTTGATGTGGACAAGGGTTAAACAGATCCTGCTCTGGTGGTACTTCAGTAATTTTCTTAGTATTTGAAATTAAGAAAAATACAGTGTTCAACTTTTTTTTGGTCAGGAAAGTATTCCATGTTTCTCTAGGGAACGCCAGCAGAAAAGATGGGGCCAGTAGGCAAAATAATAATCCAAAATACCTTCCCCCTGGTCTCCCAGAGACGACCACTGGTAACCACCTCTGTGATGAAAATATTCCCAAGCCTTCCGTGTGTGTGTGTGTATGTGTTATACGTGTGTCCCCCGCCCCCTCCGCGAACCCCACCTCTCTCCCAAAGTCACTGCATTTGATGTTTATTCGTGTAGTCTGGTTTTCTTGCCTAGCTGTATCCCATAAACACTAGTTCCATTTTGTGGGTGCCTCATCACTTAGCAGATTCCTTGTTTGTGCTCAGACGTATTTCTGACTTTCTGGTATCAGCTGCTGCTGACGCACGTCCCCGGTTACGTCTTTGCCTTGCCTCCCCATCTTCTCCAAAGTTGGCAGCCGGGAATGCGATGGTAAGGACTGTAACATCCTTACACCTGCATTCTAGCGCTTTCTTCTTGGGTTGCGGATTCCAAACCACAGCTTGTCAGAGCCCCCCACCCCCCCCCCGCCACACTCTAGGTTCCGCATAAAGAGCCCCGTCCCCCCGTCTGTCTTGGGTGATGGCGGGCGCTGTTAGGGGTAAAAATCAGCCTTTAAAAAGCTTCTTATTTAGAGGAGGAGAGTCTGGTTGCAGAAGTAATGAGTCACATCAAATGGATTATCCATTCACAGCATCCCGAGATCCCAAGACCATTGCCTTCTCCCCACACTTCCATCAGGTAGTTTGAACGAAAACCTTGGGGAGTGGGGTGGGTGGGGAGTCTCCGTGCCATTAATAACACTGGGATTAGTGTATATATGTAAACATACCAGCCAGCCAGTCAGGGTTCAGAAGCCTTAGTGGTTTAAAAAATCTGCTTCCGGGCCCTCAGAGACCTTTCAGTTCGGCTCGGCAAGGGACGCGCTCGCTCTCCTTCCCTATTTAAGATCATGACCTAAAATTTCTAAAGGAACAGAACATGGAAAGAATAGTGCAGTGGGGCTTGAAGTGTTTGCCTGCAGTGTATTTATCTTTAAGTAGCTACTTTGAAGGGGGTCCACATGTCTCCTGCCGGAGGCATAATTAGTATCTTCGCTTGGTCCCCTCCGAGGGGGCCATGTGTCAATAAGCTGTGCCCAGCGGCTGGTACTGTTGCTCTGTCACTGTTCTCATTCTTTTTTTTTTTTTAAGATTTATTTATTTGACAGAGAGAGAAAGAGAGAGAGAGAGCACATGAGAGTGGGGAGGGTCAGAGGGAGAAGCAGACTCCCCGCCGAGCAGGGAGCCCGACGCGGGGCTCGATCCCAGGACCCTGGGATCATGACCTGAGCCTAAGGCAGACGCCTAATGACTGAGCCACCCAGGCGCCCCTGTTCTCGTTATTCTTAATGAGCTGGGTCTTCCTCCCTTTGTTCTGACTGTGATTATTAACAGATTAAAAAGCTCAGCACAGTAGAGCAGTGGCAGGTTAAATGATTGTCTTATTTACATTTTTCTCTTTATGGGGCACTGCAAACAAGGGGGATTCCCAGAGGGGATTCCTGGAACACACACACACCACCCACCCACACACACACACACTTTTGGTTCTCATGACGGTGGGTGCCACAGACCTGCGGATTACAGCGAGCTCTTTGGGGGGCGGGGGGGGGGCGGTATTCTCGGTAAAGGAACAGCACTGTCCGCCTTTGTGCAAAGCAGGGCTTTCTGTTTGGGGATTTGCCTGCCTTTTGTTTCTAGAGTCTTAGAGAATCTTCAGTGATCAGCTGTCATTCAATTGCTAATTAATTCGGCAGGCCTCTGTGGAACCCTTTTTATATGCTAGACACCTAGAAGACAGAGATGAGGAACAGGAAAGCTGAGAGGCTCACAGCAAACATGTGGAAGGTGCCAGGGTAGAGGTATGTGCTCGGCACACAAGCCGGAAGGAAGTGCCTGGGACAGCCGTGCAAAGGAAGGAGCACTTGAGCTGGCTTTGTGGAAGGGGAGGGGGGCAGGCCCCTGCCGAGGTATGGGTTGGTGTGTTGTTTGGGAGGCCCCAAGTGGATGCAGCGGGGAAGTGAGCTGTATTGTCCACTCCTGCGGGCCTTGGGCTAGATACTTGGGCCCCACTGGGGTTCTGCAGCTGACAAGGTGATTTCCCATGCCCGGGCCATTCAAAAGGTGATCCTGGCTGGCGGCTCGGTGGAAAATGGCTTGAGGCTGCAGAAAGGCCCCCCTCCCTCCACCCCCCCCCCCCACGGTGGGGGTCGGTTATTGAAGCATCCAGGCCCAAGGCCTAGAATCTCCTCTCTCTGGCAGGTGACTCAATCTGCAATAAGCCTGTTTCCTCATTTGTAAGATAGGTAGGGGGTGTCTGTGCCGCTCCCCGCTCCCCGCCCCCACCGCTTGCTGGGGGTCAAACTAAAGCTCCTGGGCATTCAATAGGCTCCCCCAGTGCCCTTGGTGGTCATCCCAGAGATAAGGCAGGATTTGAGATTTAGGAAGGAACCTTCCAAAAGACCAGCAGAATAGCCAAGATTGCAGGTAGCCCGCCTGCCGGGCAGCTGATTCTCTAAAGCCCTTTGCCCTCCTTATTGACAAGGAGAGCATACATAGATAGAGGACTGACTTTGGGTATTGAGGACGATCATTTGTAAGTAGGGCAAATGCAGAAAGCCTGGGGTGGTTTAGAGGTCACAGAATGAAAGGGGATTAACCTGCTAGAAAGCAATTAAGCAATCCTCCGATTGCAAGGAACACTTCAGCGCTAATAATGAACTTCGTTGAGCAAAATGGGAATGCTGTTACATTAGATGGGATCTTTGGGGAGAAAGGCCAATGCCACAGTGGTACACAACTCTTTTTTTTGATGGCTCCTTCTGAGAGGTGTTGCATCTTAATTTTTGAGAGTGGTAGCAGAGAGAAGTAGGATCCAAAATTATACTCTCACCGCCTCAAGGGCCAAAGGGGCCACCTTTTCTTTTCTCCAGATAGACCAGCCTTTATATGCTTGGTTTTCCAATTGAGTCTGTGTTACGTGGCTGAGTTCTGCTGGGCAAGCGATTTATTTGCCAGGATAGTTTAACAGGCTAGTTAGGAAGAAATATGAAACCATGGAGTTCTTCAGCGCTGAGGGAGGGGAAGGATGGATCCCTTTTAATTGCTCTGTGACCTTGATCAGTTAAGATTCCAAGACCTTTTGCTCCAAGGACTGACCCTGTTCCAGGCCAACCAGGCTTTGCCCTCCCTGAAGATAAAGCAGGCTCCCTCTTCCCCCGCCACCTGCGCCTGGCACAGAGTCCGTGGTATTCCTCACAATCGTCTCTGGCCTTCTTAGTTTCTAGAGATTCTGAAATCCATTTAGAGAAGGTAGAGTGGGGGGCGGGGGTACTTTTAGTCGGGACAATCCTATTTTGATTGCTGGTGAGCATGTTGCTGGCTGCTGGGGCAGCATTATTCCGAGACCACTAAAGTCCTTGGTATTGTTAACCTTAAAAATAAAACTCAGTTATTTTACCAGCAAGAATGGACTTCTTTGGGGGACAGCAGGAAATTGCAGTTTGGGCATACAGACCACAGCATGCCATCTGGCAAACCCAACAAAGAGGAACGTTTTGTGGAGGAGGGAGTCAGGAAGGGGTTATTGTGAGTCAGAGTGCATTGGAGAAAAGTGAAGAGTTCAGGGTGCTGACCCATTTCTCAGGGGCTGAGTAGCAGGGGTGGTCGATTTCTTCCAGGAGATGCAGTGTGTCTCTTTCCCTGTTGGGGCCTATAATTGATGACTCTTTCCTGTTGCCCGTTCTTCTGTTGGGGCCTGAAAATGGACGCTTCTTCCTGTAATTTACATTGATGGTGTCCTGGCTCCCCTCTCTAGCCTCCCAACTCTAATGCGGTCTCCCTTTATTAATTTTCACAGTATGCGTGTCCCCCAGGCAAGGTGACCCTGCCTTCAGCGTTCAGCGTCTGTTAGGATTTGTGGATGCTTTGCATGATGAAGAGAGCACAGACTTTGGCCATGTTCACAGAGTGGCCTGTGAGCTTGATAAAGCTACTTTCTAACTGGTTTCCACTTCTGAGCTTGATGGGTAGAAGTGAGGTTCAGTGGAGGCCATCCTAGCTGTTCTGTGGTGTGATCGTGTGGTTTTGAGGAAGAGCCAGAGAGCCCTCGTTGCATTCGACTGGGTGTGTATTTGTGTATGTTTTAAGCCATGGGTATAGATAAGAAACCTGGGAAAGACTGTAAGGGGAGGGTCTTCTCCTCTCTTCCCCGCCCCCCCTTCTTCTTCGCAACCTGCTTGCCTTCCCCGTTTAGGAAAGCAGATGGGAAATTGCTTTTGCTCCTACCTGTGTGAAGTTACCTGACAGGCTGATGTTTTAGTCCTGAGTCTTTGTCACTGAAACCAAGTATTAACCTAATACCGCTCCAGTGAGAGCTAACTTACGGTGCTTTTGCGTACATGACCTTACACCCTTTGGGGTCATCACAGTTGTTACAGCTGAAGACCTCATCCTCACTGTACAGACAAGCAGACGAGTCTCCCAACAAAGAAGCACGTGACTGCTGAGCTGACGCTTCCTTCTAGATTTTGGGATTCCATGGAGGGTCTCGTTCAGTGATTTGGATTGGCACATACATAAAGAAGGAGCAGTCCCAGGATGGGGCAGGGGTCGCACAGGCAGCTCCTTATCCCATAAGGAATTAGGGGCTGCCTTTGAATTTGGCCTCTGGCCTGGCGGGCTATTCCCCACGACCTCCTGCACGTACCCCTGGTGGTGCCAGAGATGGCTTTAGCTGAGCGTCTTTAAATTTTACCATAATTTTAATTCTCTTTCCTTTAGAACAGGTGATACTAATTTTCTCCTGATGTTATGCAGATAAATCATTAAAGGCACGAATGTGGATCACTTTAAAGAAAACACAGAGAGGCTGGGTATGGCAAATAATCTTAGGGCCCACGGAGGTGGATGAAGTTGGGGAACTCCTTTTGTCAGTTCTTCTTCCCAGGTAAATTATAAAGGCCGACCTGGAAGAGACCAGGAGACCCTGCCGTTCGCCGTGTCCTAGCTCCCCCACAGCCTTACAGGGCACTTTGTGTTTCCCTGCGGGTGGGGGGGGGGGTAAGATGAGTATGTGGTACGTCCATAGTTAGGTGAATGACCCAAGGCAGTTGGCAGCTGCATTTTTCTGTGACTCTCCCGTGTCAACGACTGGAGCTTTCCGCTAACTCAGGAAATCCGCAGACAGCTATCCCTCTAGCCCCCAACCTGGCCCCTACCAGTTCACTCTTTTGTTTTAAAATTTCCTCGTAGGATAGTAGGGCCCAACTGCTTTTCATTCTGTTTGTATAACCTGAAAGGCCAATCGTGAAAATGCCAACCCGGTGGGCCGGCTGGGTTTATTAGGTCAAGCTACAGAAGTGGACTCCCCTGCTCAATGACCGCATGCAGGGAATCCCTGTAGGGTCTTCCCAAAATAGAACGGAGCTATGTTTAGCTCGTTAAGATAAAGAACTGGTTGGGGGAGGGAAGATAATGGGAAGGAGGGCTTGTATGTATGTGTTCATGATTATGATTCATAGAGAAGAATCCAATTTTATAGAAACCACAGCCCAAATTAGAGAAAGCAAGCTTTTGGATTAAAATGATTTCTGTTGTGGTTGTAACATACCACAGTTTGATTTTTGTCCAGATGAAAACATTTGGTTTTCACTTCAGTAAATATTGTGGAGACATTGCCAGCTAATTCTGAAAAGTAATGAAATACGGCTTTGGCAAAGCGCACAGGCATTCTGTACTCCGGATTCCACTTATCTGATCCAAGTTCAGATTTTTTTTTTTCCACATTTGCTAATGCACTTGAATAATCAGAAGAGAAAAATCTGCCTGTGATTTTAGGAGAAAACTGTATACGCTAAATACACTTTTATAATTTACAGGGTATAAAAACTCCCTTGCTCCTCCCCAAACACCCCACACGTTCCGTAAGTCTTTTCGAAACTGTCACCTTTCATTGATTACATCTCTAGAGCTACAGTTTGCGACGGAGACAGGATGTAATTCTGCGTGGTGAGTCAGCCTCGCTCTGTTGTTAATTAACGTCGTGAATGGCGCTTGTCCCTTAGCGTGGGGAGACCACCCTGAGAACACCGGGGGAAAGAGCTCGGAAAGGGAGGCTGTGAGCCCCCTCGGAGACCCCTCGTTTTCCCAGTCTTCACTGGTGTGCAGCAGGTGGTAGGTGAGTCCTGCTGTGGGAAGGGGAAGATCTCCCTGAGGAAGCTTTTTCATGTTGTGAGACCACACAACCCCCTGTCCCTGGTTTTCCCTTTCCCTGTAGCTCCGTTCCTGTTTTCCTGAGTGCTAGCCCCACAGTGAGCTTTCCCAAAGTCTGCCTCCTTGGCTGTTTGGAGTAAAGAATTTTCCCTAATAAATTGTCTAGAGATGAAGCTTGCTTATGTGCCAGGATCTATAAGGTGCATACTGATTTTGGTGAAAACTTTAAAAGCGTATGTGCTCTACTGTTTTCACATACTAAACACTGATTGAGCTTTTTGTGGCCTCTTCATCAATAATGAACCTGAGGAATGTGGGGTAGTTTTCACTATCGATAAATAACCCAGATTGCTTTAGGGTTTATAAAATGCCCTTTCCTTCACCTTTTGTGTGTGTGTGTGTGTGTGTGTGTGTGTCTGTCTGTCTAGCAGATTCCTCTTCCTCTTAACTAATCTGTAAATTAGATAATCGAGCTTGAATCTAGGCTAAGAAATGAACGTGCTCTGTGTGAATGCCTTTAACTAGTTGTGGTTCCTTACAGGCTTTTTGCTTCCTTTTATATATTTGAAGTTGTTACATAGTTATTCTCCAGGTATTAGTATATAACAGTGCTTCCCTGTCACCTTGATTATTTTTAGTGTGGCATGAAGTAATGGGATGATTTTACTGGTTTTATCTCTGTGAGAATGAAACGCAGCTTCTGCTCTTGGCACTTCCCTGGTTTGTCTCGATCTGAATGCGAGCTTTGCCAGGGGACACGCCAGCAGCAGGGGGCTTGGAGGGATTACATACAGTAGCCACCTGGTGACAGAGTACCAGGCCCTGTTGGATTTAATGTTTTCTGCTTGCTTCAGTTGGACTATAAAGTGAGTGAAATGTAAGGGTATGAGAAAAATTCTGGAGGTCTGTTCTTCTGGGGCAGAAGCTAACAGTTCACGAGGCCACTCCTGGTGGACGGGGTTACTGATTGGCAGTGGCTTCGTGAACATAGGCTAAAGGACAGTAAGGGCCATACCCAGGAGGAGCCGGGTTGTTTGTAATGAGTGGCACCTGCCAGAGAGGAGAATTGGTACAAGCCGAGGATGTGAGCTAAGGGCATCATCTTGCCTTGGAGTAATTACCTGCCCCCACTCCCAGGTTCATTATTATTGAATATTGAGCCTTTTTCAGCCACTTAACCGTTCTCTCACAAGTATTCCTTCTCTTTATCATCCTGGCCTCTCTGTTCCCCATCTGGTTTGAGAACCCTTCGTTACGTTTTTTTGATGATGCTCGCCTTTGGGTCCAGACCAGAGGTCAGTGGTCCTGACTAGAAGCTCAGTCGCCTCTTAGTGTGAGGGCGCTTATCCCCGTGCCCCCGAACTTAAGGCACATCACATCCTTCCCGGCCCCGACTGCAGAGCCGGCTCCCCCAGGACTTGGTGGTGTTTGGAGTTTGATTTTGAGAATGCCCCTCAGAGACACCCCATCTCCGTTCTTCACATCTTACCTGTCCCTTGTGTTAGTTAGCCTCTGACTTTCTTCTAGAGTACTGGGGAGGTTAGAGCAGTTTACTTGTATTTGGGGAGAAGCTGTTAGAACAGATACATTCAAAAGATTGGTTATTTGCTGCCGTTGTGGAAGAAATTACCCTGTGTGCTTTCTTTTAGGAATATTAACGCTTGGATGCGTCTAGACATTTCCTCCATTTTAGTTCTCTGGAACATAATGTTTACCCCATTCTCAAAATCTTGAGTATGAGGAATGGGATAGTTGCTTTGTGCTGCTTATCCAAGGTCTGAATCTTTAAAAAAAAAAAAAAAAAAAAAAAATCCTCAACAGATGCTGTTAAATGGAAGTTAACTCTTTGTTTTTCATAGTTGCACCTGGGTTTTTTTTAGCAGATTCTCTTTGAAACCGAGACCATTTTTATCAGTCTTACACCACCACGCCCCCCAAAAATACGACTCTCCAGTGGTCTTGGTTGCAGAGTTTGCTACGTTTCCTGTTGGGAAAGGAGACCCGGGAAGGCTGGAAGGCTGGAGGGGCTGAGGTGAATCCCCTACCAGCACATCCCTTCCCCTGCTCTCTCTCTCTCTCACACACACACACACACACACACACTCTCTCTCTCTCTCTCTCTGTCTCTGTCTCTCTGTCTCTCTGTCTCTCTCTCTCTCCATATCTCCCCTCCCCCTGCCCCGGGCTGGTCCACCAGTCCAAGATCGAGCCCAGGCTCTTCTTTAGAAGAAATCCAACATGGGTAATTTTATCTGGGAGGCACTTGAAGAGATGCTTCCCTCATTACCTCTCATTTCACAGAAGAGGGAAATCTGATGACCGAGCCCCACACTTCCAAGCGTTGAAGTTCCTTGCTAGGTCTGTCCGACAACACGTAACGTGTTGCCTTCTGTCATGGTCTGTGCCAGGATGAGTTGGAGCCTGTGGTGAAATGTCTGTGTCTGTCCGTCTGCCTCATGAGTGCTAAAATACAGTTTGCCCTGAGTTTTCTAAAATACATACAGTTAGATTTGGGAATGAAAGATCCAGCAGGATTGGTCATTGGACTGAGGATGGAGGCACGTGCCCTGTGCCCACCTGTGAATGAAGAATCCTAACTGCGGGTTCCAAGTTGGGAACTGGGAAGGGTGCTGGTCCCCTCTTCCTAGTCACTCTTGTACTAATCCTAAAACCACTTTAGAACAAGTATAGATAGGTTGTTCCAGGGGAAATAGGGCTAGCCATTTTTTTTTTTTTAAGATTTTATTTATTTATTTGAGAGAGAGAATGAGAGAGAAAGAGAGCACAAGAGGGGGGAGAGGGAGAAGCAGACTTCCTGCTAAGCGGGAGCCCGATGCGGGACTCGATCCCGGGACTCCAGGATCATGACCTGAGCCGAAGGCAGTCGCTTAACCAACTGAGCCACCCAGGTGCCCAGGGCTAGCCATTTTCTTTTTTCCTTTTTTTCTTCATCTGTAGCTCCTGGTTTATAAGAACCTTCCTTCCATTGAAAACCTGCTTCTAATTGGAAATGAGCAAAGGGGAGGAAACGAGCAAGGGTAATGGCTTTTCAGACCATAGCCAAGTCTGTTCTGCCACGTACATCCCTTTGGAGTTTCATTTCTACCCAGTGGTGTGACCCACCTAACTTTTGGGGTTTTTAAAATGCAGTAGAAGGAAGGAAGAATAGAAGGAAGCAGGGGGCTTGGAGGTGTCTGTGTGGTCTTTGCATTTCTGCAAGATGGGTATTGGGATTACCACTTCTCCTTGATGTTGCCCATTTATTTATTTCCATAACCTTGTTGGATCATGTGGCTTGGCAGCCCGACAGGGATGATTTCAACCTTTGTGTCTGAAGTTCGAGATCTCCATTGGGAGGGAGAACAGATTGGTCACCTGTGTAATCGTTGATACACTGGAGTGTTAGTTCATTCACCAGAAAGCAGGCGAGAGAAGGAATGATATTTCATGCTTAATAGTTCTTCTGCTGCTTGGTGGTAGCTCTCCCCAAAATACTTCACGGTTAAGAAGCTTGAAGTTATGGCCGGAAATTAATTTGGGGGATTTTCTTTGGATTTTAAGCAGCCTCTGGTCCTAAACAATAAACCATGAGTTGAGGGATCTTCTAAATTGTCATTGTCTGATAAAGAAGAACTAGATTGTGCTTCTTTGTAATATTGAGCTTATCTTCTGGTGTTACTGCTTTATCTTAAATTCAGAAATGAAAACATGAGCAGAAGGTTAAGGTGTAAAAGGAGTGAGGGGTGTGGGTTAGTTTAGTCTTGTGCTGGAATTTATTTTAGTAACTATACGTGCTACTAACCTGATCATAATATCGAAGTAGCTTCCAAATATATTGTGATTTGGGGGAATCCATGTCTGTGCTCGCTTTGGCAGCACATATACTAAAAATGGGGGAATCCTTGTCTGTCATTCATCTCTTTGTGAATACAAGACCAACGTTACCTTTTATCTGGAAGTGTCATATTCCTGTTACTACTGCTTGGTTTGTCTTCCATATTTAAATTCATTTCCTTAAATTCGTGTCAAGTCTAGTAAGTTAAATGCATAACCCAGAATAGTTTTTTTCTCTCCTCCTTGACATTGTAACTAGTTGTCTTTAATTTTACTGATTCCCGCCTGCCCCACCCCTTTGCTCAATTCAGTTCTTGGTGGTTGTCATCCCCCCCGCCCCCCCGACTATTCATATGAGATTTAAAATTTTTGATTTGTTGTTTTTGGTGAATGGCATCATCCCCCTGGTGCGGGGGGGCGTTGCTTGAAATCCGTTGAAAGGACACAAATGGAGTTTTATTTCCTGGGGGATATTTGAAAAATAAAAGTGGCAGTAGAGATGAACAGCTTTGTTTTATCTGCTCGGGCAGATTTAGGTTCGTCCCTTAATAAATGTCTCCCTGTGTAGCGCCCCTTTGGAAGGGGCGAGGGCCAAGGCCTGTGGTGATGAGTCCTCTTCGTTCAAACCCCCCAGGTTCTCCTGCGCTGCCCAACAGCATGGTGTATTTCGGAAGCTCTCAGGACGAGGAGGACGTCGAGGAGGAAGACGATGAGACGGAAGACGTCAAAGCAGCCGCCAATAATGCTTCATCTTCATGCCAGTCAACCCCCAGGAAAGGAAAAACCCACAAGCATGTTCACAACGGGCATGGTAGGTCCACTCTTGATTTGGGGTAGAAAATGCTGGAATCCACAGCTCTGGCCGAGAGAGCTGCTGTAGGTCATCTGTCGAGGTAGAAGATGAAGATGAAGGCTGCATAGCTTTTGGGTGGCAGAGCTAGTTCTGGGGACTTCTCTAGGTGTTGGGCATTTGCAGGGCAAAGAGGTGGGTGCAGCCCAGTGTGTTCTAGATGAACAGATTGTTAAGGCACGGGTATGGATATTCTTGCGTGGTGGAGGCGATGATCAGTCCCTAGTGAGCTGCAGATAATGGGATTCGGAAGAGGAAGAGATGATCTCTAAACAGGGATGGGCCAAGAAGATCTCGTGAAAAATCTTTTGTGATCAGCTTACAATTATTGTGATTTTAGCAGATGAGGTCATGTAGAAAGAAAACCATTGAGCATGTGGAATCAAGTAAATTCACCTATATTATGAACCAGACTGATTGTTTTTTTTCCCCCCCTCGAGGGCAGTGTGTGGGAGGAGGACAAGAGTGGATATCAGGGCGCCTGGGTGGCTCAGTTGTTAAGCGTCTGCCTTCGGCTCAGGTCATGATCCCAGGGTCCTGGGATCGAGCCCCGCATCGGGCTCCCTGCTCGGCGGGAAGCCTGCTTCTCCCTCTCCCACTCCCCCCGCTTGTGTTCCCTCTCTTGCGCTGTCTCTCTCTGTCAAATAAATAAATAAAATCTTTAAAAAAAAAAAAAGAGTGGATATCAGTGAGGAACCAACTTTTAAGTGAGTTGGCCGTGGGAAGTGCAAGGAAGTGTTGTAATTGGAGTTGTGCTCTGTAAAGATGGAGTTGGCATTGGTTGTGAGGATTGCATGAAAGGAAGGGACCCGAGGGTGGGGGGGGGGGGCGCCTCAGAAGGCTGGAATTGTGGATGGTCACCTGGCCAGAGGTAACCAGGGATGGAGCGTTCCTCGAGGCACTGCAGCTGGGAGGATGAGGGGGTGGGGTGAGAACTGTGGCAGGGGCAGGGTTGGGAGGAGGACTTGGACCAACAGGGAAGGTAGGCAAGAAAAATAGGCTAGGAGAGGCAGAGAGTCAGGCCCAGAGTCAGGCACGGAGGATGGGGGTGGGGAGGTATTCCGGCCCATTTCCTGTTGCGCGCCCCTACCAGGATGCTAGGCATCCTGTTCCATCAGGGCTCAGAGACCCTGTGAGCTAGCCAGCCCCTGTCTGTCTGTCAGTGATTGAGGCAAAGGCAGATTTCTCTTTTTTCCTCTCCAAGGCTTTGCACAGAGCTACCGTTGTCTTTCTGGACCCCTTCAGTAGAGGCTCGGGTCCAGCACAGGCTAGATGTGATGGGGACGTGCCTGGTTTTCACCATTGTTGAGCATTTCTGCCTTGTCACTGTAACGATTATTTGTCCTGCTTCTTGATTAGGACTGTGTTTAGGAGGCATGCTGACATAGTGGAGGGATGCAACCCTCTTTTTAAGAACTTAGAGTTGGGGCGAGGGGGTTAATACTCTCCCAGTGCAGACTACAAAATGCTGACTTGATTTTAAACCTCAGAGGAGTGAGGTTTCCCCCTGCAGCTGTGGTCCTCAGATAATCTTGACAGTTGGAAGAGAGCTCTGTATAGGAGTCGGAATATGGATGTTGGCAGAGAGCTGAACTTGCCGTGGACGTTCATGACCCGTGGTGCGTGGCCTGGTTGTGGGACGGTTGTCCCAACTGTGTATGTGTGTGTGTGGGGGGGGTTGTTGTTCTTCAGGGTGCCTGGGAGTGACCGAATGGAGTTGGTAACATGCCCTGCTGGGCAGGAGGAACAGTTCCAGTGTGGAGAATGGGAAATGGTTGATGATTTTAGATGTGGAAATGAGATAAAATAGATCAAGTTCAGAATGATGCCTCCAGCCGCTGAGCTGTCTGAAATGGAAAGAGGTGACGAGCGTCCAAGGAGCCCAGCCAGGAAATCACCTCTGGGGGGGGCTGGACGTGGGAGCAGAGTGTGGTCCACGTGAGCACAAGGGCGATTTGAAGCAAAGCTGAGCAGGTTTTCACTGCTGCCTGGAGAGCCAAGGCTGGAGGTAATAGAACAGGAATTAAGAAGGGAGGTGATTTGGGGGTAGTTAAGAACTTTATTATCTGCTGAGTTTGCAGGGATGGTGAGAGACAGAACTCCAGAGAACAGACTGGGAATTTATCATCCTGGAGCTGCTCACTGATGCAGCCAGAAGGGGTGAGCTTTCTGAGGTAGAATGAAGCCACAAAGCAGACTTTTGGGGATTTTTTGTTTGTTCGAATTCTGGAGGAGGTGTTTTCTAGTTGCGCTTTTGGTTTAATAGGAGTCGAGAGTAAATGAACAAAACATGAAATTAAACTCCTCTCAGTTGGTCTCTGTGTCCATGGGATAGAAATATATTTCATTAGGATAGCATCAGAATGGTTCCTTGATATAATTTTTCATTGTCTCACTGTGTGGGGTGGGTGAATTTATCAGTCTTTTAGGGTTTCTGGACCCAATTCCAGCATGGGGGTGAGTGCCCCCCTTTCCCCCACAATACCCAGCAATTCTGGGTTACCAGCAGGGTTCTGAGAATTTAACTCCATTCCAACACTACCTGCATGGAGATCGCATCGGATTCCACAGGTTAAGGGCTCAGTCCTGTAAGACTGCTCCTCATCCCCCACCTCAGATGAACCGCCTGTTACATGGGCTTCTTACGCACCAGCTACACATTGCAGGTTCCAACAACCTCTCCCCCTCAGGTTTGATTAACTTGTTAGAGTGGCTCACAGAACTCAGGGAGACACTCACCTTCACTAGTTTGGTAAAGGATAAGATAAAGGATACAGATCAGCAGCCCTATGGAGAGATCTGGAGGGTGAGGTATGGGGAAAGGGCATTGGAGCTCCATGCCCGCCTGCTCTCTGCATCTCTGTAGGTCTGCCAGCCCAGAAGCTCTTAGAACCCCGTCATTTTGGGGTTTTTATGCAGGTGTCATTACATAGGATTGACCAAGTCATTGACCCTGGCGTCTGGCAGACACCCACACACAAGGACAGATCACCTGATTCCCCCTCCAGAACCTCTTACCTTCCCAGAGGTCGGGGACGGGGGTGGGCTGAAAGTTCCAGTCCATTGCTTCCATGGTTGGTTCTGCTGGCAACCAGCCCCCATCTTTAGGTACTTCCCAAAGGTCCCTTCACTAAAATAATAAAAGATCTCTGTATCACTCTTGGCGCTTTGGAAATTCCAGGGCTTGGGGAGATAGGAGCCAGGAATCGTGGACCAAATACATATTGTTTGTTTTTTGTTTAAGATTTTGTTTATTTGAGAGAGAAGACAGCATGAGTGGGGGAAGGGGCAGCAGGAGAGGATATCCAAATAGACTCTGAGTGTGGAGCCAGACGTGGGGCTCGATCTCACGACCCTGAGATCAGGACCTGAGCTAAAACCAAGAGTCGGATGCTCATCCGACTGAGCCACCCAGGAGCCCCTCAAATCCATATCTTAATGACCAAATATATATTTCTTATAAATCAGACTATGACAGTCCAATCACGTGGATCTGGCGAATTAGTCCCATGTCTGCTTTTGCACGTGTGGTTGGGTCCCCACCTCCTACTTTTCAGCTTGTTTGAACTTGCTGGTGCACTAGGCAGTCTTCTCATTGATCCGCCTTTCAGTGTCCAGAGTTACCCTCCTTCACTGTGTGTGGGGCTCAGTCTCTTTAATTCTCTTTTCACCTGAGCTGCAGAGTGGTGAAGGGGCAGCCGCTGTCTGGTGTCATGTTACGAAGTTTCATGAAGGGTGGGGGTGAGGGAATTGGCTGACCCTCCCTCCCTATCTGAGGGGAGAGGGTAACAGTTTTGCACTGACCACGGTCACTGCCATTAGGAGTCAAG
This sequence comes from Mirounga angustirostris, assembly GCF_029215605.1. Lineage (NCBI taxonomy): Eukaryota > Metazoa > Chordata > Mammalia > Carnivora > Phocidae > Mirounga > Mirounga angustirostris. The sequence continues at coordinate 12,522,857 of NW_026991716.1, read as the reverse complement.
GAAGATGTGTCTGTATCTACAGGTACACGTCCCTGCACGGATACACACAGGGAGACTTCTAATTGTTTAAAATGTCAGGAGATTTTACCATTTTAAATAGTTAACGTGTGAGTGAAAATGATATTGTGGCATCTGTAAAAAGGGTTTTAAGTGCTCACTTTGGGTATTCACTTGTTGAAATATTCTGGGGTTCTTTTTGTAGAGTCGTGAATTTTAGGGCTCTTGGATAGGGGCGGTGGGGGGACAGTGTGTGTCATTAGATGTACTGTGGGGTGCCTGAGCTGAGGACCCACATGCCCCTCTCACTGTCTTTTCTGCTTTTCTGTTCTTGTACATGCTCCGCTCTTCCTCCCCGACTGTGCTGACTTCTCTGGGGGATACAGTGCAAGGTAAAGGGGAACAAGGAGCATGCCCAAACCCACTGGGCTTCATCAGAGCGCTGACTCTACCCTTCCTTAAAGCCACTTCCCAAGCTTTCCTTGATGAGGCTTGTAGAAACCAAAAGTTGCAAGGCCCTTTATTTCCTATCTGTGCTAATTCTAAAAATGCTCGTTCTGCGGGTCTACTTCTAATGACTGTTTTCTTCATTCTGGGTCCTCCATACATCTGTCTTGTCTTTAAAGTGTATTTCCCATGTTGTGTATGACAGTATGCTGTAATCCATAGTATATATATTTGCTGTCCAGGGAGTGAAGTTTCTTTTGGGGGTGGGGCCCCACTCTGATGTCTCCTGAAGTCATTGACTTACAGCTTTGGTTAGATTGAGTTCATCTGTGATTAACTCAACCCCCACCACCTCCAGTCCTTTGTCTTTTTGGTTATGTCAGTTTTTGAGCTGGGAAGGGATTGGATGCAGTTTCAAAGGTTTGTGTTCGGATTCAACCCCAGTAGAGTCCTAGAACCGATCCTAGTGAGAACCCATGGGGCTATGTACCCACCTAAACTTGGGGGAGGGTGATGAAGAGACCACTGCAGGCGCAGGTGATCGGTCCTTGTGTGTGGGTGTCTGCCAGACACCAGTCCCTCCTGCAGTGTCATCTTGTCTGAGACCCGGCCTTATTTATGCAGTCTCTCAGTCTGTGGGGTTGCCCATTCCCACACCAGGCACTGATCCCCCGTGGGCATTTTCCTCTGGGATTCCGTTCACCTGCTCTTTAGTAGCCCCGTGGAAAAGTAGGAATTGGTATTATGTCTGAGCTGGTAATGTTGCCATGGACATGGAGACCTTCCACGTCCTTCCATATCCTAAACCAACATGGTTGTTAGTAAAGTTGTTCTGTGAGGTGTTCAGAAGACCACACACATCACATAGAAGTACCAAATCAACTCCACTATAATATGTTCTGCAAAATTAGTTTGTGAGTTTTTGGCAAATGTTAACACCCGTGAGTTGGACAAAGATTTTGTTTGCTTATTCCTGAAAATGTATTTGTGGAGGACTTGGAAGGGAGTTCTGGAAATCATTTTTCTGGGGAAGTGCTGAAACAGAGCCTTACAGAGGGCAGGATCTTGCCACATTAACCATTTTTTCGGAATTTTATGGAGTTAATTTTTGTGTCCTACATAAAATAAGTTTAACTTAGGAGCGGATGGAAAACATGCATAAGACCTTGTGCTAATTTTTGTGCTTTTGGAAGATAACCCAGATGAATAAGGGATACGGACCTTCCCCCCAAGGGGCTGATGGTATGGGACACTCCCTGTGGAGAATCCATCAGAAACTGAGACATTCAGGCTCTCTCTGCGTGTTTTCCCGAGCACACAGGCTTAATGTCTGGTTCATGGGTGCCCTTTCCCCATCACTGTGTGTTTCTCACTCTCTTCCTATCGCTCCTGGTGTGGCCCTCTGTCCTATGACTTCGATAACCCTTCCTCACACCCACGTTCAAACATCCACGATAGGAAGGGGCCTAGGGAACAAGCAGCCAAGATACTCGAGTGTTTGGACTCTATGAAAAGCGGTGTTTGTAGTTTCTAGTGTATGTTCACCAGGCTTTGTGAATTTGTTTTCCCTTTTCGGACATCTGAGTACCAAATCTTTTGTAAGGTCACATGGAAAGAAAATATAACCTGAGATTCCATGTCCGGGAGTCCTCTAGTGCGGAGAGCGGGGTGTTCTTTCTCTCCCTGCCCCTCTCCTTCCTGAAGTAAAGCACTTTCCTTGGCAAAGGGTATTCTGTGATCACATTTGCATTTTGGGAAGATGAACTAGGACAGCATTTTGAGGGATGGAGTGTGACAGCTTAGAGGCAAAAATAAAAAGAGGCCCTTTAAGGGACTGCTGCCTTTGACCTTTTGTGGTGATGAAACCAGGAGATGCGGCAGGAAGAGAGCTGAGCACAGTGCTTCCAAGCCCGGGCTTCGGACTCTGACCTGCCCGGCTCTCATGTCTACCCGTCCTCTGGCCACAGTTGATAACGGCCTCAGAGCAAGTGTCTTACTATTTCTGAGCCTCAGGCTCCTTATCCGGAAGGTGGGCACGAAGCGAAAGGTCTGGAGGCTCTCTCTTAGTTGTGTATGTAGAAATGGTCCTAGTTAGAGGGTGATTTCTCTAACTTGTTTTGGTAGATGGTCTGACACCCGCTTTTTTGTGTGAAGGTGTGATTTGAGGGCTGTTTTCCACGCATGACAATAAGAACACAAGACTTTTTGGGGGCGCCCGGGTGGCTCAGTTGATTAAGCGTCTGCCTTCGGCTCAGGTCATGATCGCGGGCTCCTGGGATCGAGCCCTGCGTTGGGCTCCCTGCTCCGTGGGGGGGCCTGCTTCTCCTTCTCCCTCTGCAGCTCCCCCTGCTCTGGTGCGCAGGTGGCCTCTGTCTCTCTCTAATACATGAATAAAATTTCCTAAAAAAACCCCAAAACACTAGAGTTTTCAGGACGTGTTTGCCTACATTATCTCTCGATTCTGTCTCCTGTACAAGAGTCACTGTGAAGGGGTTGGGGCAGGTGGTGGTCTTGCTTACGGTGGGGGACGTGGAGGATCTGAGCTCTTAGGCCCATCACCGAAGGTGACAGGCAGGTTGCAGCCAAGAGTCAAGGTGTTGGGAACCCGCTAGCCCTGCACAGGATTCTGCGTCTGGGGGAGAGGGTGGACGAACACTGGGTTTTGTGAGGGGCAGTCTGTGCCATGGTGGTGGAGTTAGCGTCTAAAAGCCGGCTGCCCCAGCCATTGCCTGCGGTGTAAGGGTCCGCTTGGGTCTCTGCTTGCGCTGTTGCCCGCCTGGCCTTCACGCGCTTGGCCGCCGAATAATGAAAACGTACAGGATGGCAGTGCTGCTCTGCGAGGCCAGGGGAAGGGAGGGCGTTGAGGCTAGCTCAGAAACGTGCCCGCCGTTAGCAGTGCTCCTCCAACTTCAGGTGACCCAGAGAGAGGAGCGGTTTTGTTGAAAAAAGAGAAGTCCGAAGGGCCCATAATGTTAAAAAAAGGGGGGGGGGCGAGGGGAGTCCTCTTTGGAGAAGGCCAGTTTCAACCATAATTGCAGAGGAACGCGGGGCGCTCTTGTTACCTGGTTAGGTGAGCTGCCTCACCCCTGTCTGATCTGTAGCCTCTGGTCTAAAAGGAGGCAGGTGATAAGGAAACAAACCTCTGCCGGGACTTTATTAAAGCAAGTCCCAGTGATGATTGGGAGTCAGGCCCCAGGCAGGATCCTGGAAATGAGGATAGTCCTGCAGGCATGATTTTCCACAGTAGAGAAAGGAGCCCTCGGTCTTTGAAGCTCATCACCCAAAAGTGGTACAAGTAAAATGTAGTGGTCTTTGGAAATGGAATAAACAGCATTGCACAGCTTACCCAGCCATTTCTAGATAATTGGAATTATAATACCAGCTTGCCCATCACATGTTTGTTCTGGGTTGTTGTTGTTTTTGGTCCAGTTCCTACAAAGGTCCTTATCAGCATCAAATAGTCACCTGGAGCTCCGTGTCGTGCCTCTTGTAAAGCTCTGCATGGGCTGTGTGTTCCTGGGGTGGGCGTGTGACTTCTCTGATTCCTAATTTCCTCTTCCATGAAACGAGCAGGATAGAGTAGCTTAGCATTCGTTTGTTCATTTCTGTCCCAGTGCAAGGAACAATTGACCGCACGTGTCTTGTGGACAGGACTAGCCACCAGTGGGATCTCTTAGAGTGGCCGATGGGCATTGCTGTGTGTGCCAAAGGACTTTTCCAAGATCCCCTGTTGAGCCAGGTGCAGATCCCTAACTAAAATTCGGACCTGGGCGAGGGCATCCTTATCGTGTGGTCAGGCAGGTCTGCAGAACCGTTGACCATTTTCACACGAGAACACAGAGAGCAAGCTGCTTTCTCGTGGTTCCTAGTGTCGACGTGGTGCTTCTCCCTACTTTGTGTGCCAGGGACATGCAGGTGTGTGGGGATGGCCGGCAACATCTGTATCCTCCCCGGGGACGGTAACCCTCCCTGAAATGCGGGGAAGTTAATGTGTGGAAAACAAAATGTGGAACGTGAGCACTTTAGTATTGGGGTAGCTTGGCCAAAAGCCCTGATGAGGCCGCGTGTCCAGGGGAACCGTTATATTTGGGCCATTTTAGCTCAAAGAAACCAGGAAGCAGACTGCTGATGGTGTCCTGCTTTAACTTGTTTCTCCCCAAAATTTGGACCCTCCCTCCCTTCCTCCCCGAGTGAAGCAGAAGGGGTTCCCTATGGAGCAGGCTGTTGCGTAAGGGTCAGGGTGTATGGCTCAGGGTGTGGAGGCAAGGCGCGGCGAGTGACCCCACGGAAGGTCCCTGGGCTCTCCCCGCGACGCCGGGCTGCCGTCAGTGTCCGATTGGGCCTGCCTGTGACCGCACTCCTCCTCCGTGGGCACACAGCCCTGTGCCCAGCCACCTCCTGCGAGGGCCCAATGTCCCCAGGCAGATGTTTCGTTTTGTAGACATGCTCCCGGACTCTGATGTTCTCATTTCCAGTCCGCTGAGCATCCTCATGGAAATGCATTTGTTTATGAAAATGCATAATCTGATGTGACGTGGACCGCGTCACGTGCATCTGCAGCCCGGGGGTCACGCTCCAGGGTCGCAGTAATGACGCCTCCAGCGGCTCCTACCCCGGAGTTTCCAGAACACTCTTCCATCTCCAGGACCTCATATGATCCAAACAAGAGCGCCCTTAAGTAATCCCTATTTGGAAGCAAAACACCACCATCAAAACACGCTCTGGGGATTATTGATGTCACAAGTTGATACTTGAAATGGCTTCGTTTTTGAAAAGTTCTCCTAACTGGTTGGTTTTCTTCCAGGGGGGTGAGTGCGGTAGGCTTAGAGGCATGAATACATTCATTTGGAATGAATTTGCCGTTGGGTTTCCTCCGCCTTGCTGCTGTGGCCAGGCGTCCCTCATCCTCTGCAGAGGGGAACGTGGGGAGAGTCCGTGTTTGCATCAGCCCCGTATGGTCGATTTTTCACAGGGTTTTTTGCACTTTTGAAAAACGGGAGGAACTGCGCAGAGCGTCCTTCCTTTTCGTGTTCATCTCTTTCTGAAGAGGGACATTTCTCAGAGACGTTTTAAACAACGTGTCATTGGACTCCCAGCTGGAAAGATTTAATTGCTTTTGGATTCACACCGGGGGCCTGTTGTGCGAGGGCCAGAACACAGTCATTTGGATGAGTTTACCAGAGTTCTGCCTTGGAGGTGCACCCCGCTTGCTCTGTGTGTGCGCAGGGCAGGGTGGGGGTCTCACCGCAGCCGTGGGAAGCCGGGAGATGCTCTCTCCAGCCCACAGATGCTTCTTCCTTCGTGGGGTCTCCTCTTCACCTTTTTCTCACCTCTGGCAGCTTCATTTTTTTGTTTTGTTCTGTTTTTCCCCTCTTGAGGCAAGTGAATTTTCCCAAAAGTTGGACTGTGGGCTGGGAGTATGTTTTTGAAAAGAATAGTACATGTAATGTTGGGTCAGGAGATCTGTTGGCTCGCCGTCCTCCACTTCTGTATTTGGGGCCAGTTGGTGTAGTGATTTGCAAGCACCACACGGGCTCCTGTCTTCCCCATGATGGTTGCAACCTTTTCTTTGTTCTTGTTTTCTTATCCCTAAAGAAGAACGGGAGTGCGGGGCGCCTGGGTGGCTCCGTTAGTAAAGCGTCTGCCTTCAGCTCAGGTCATGATCCCAGAGTCCTGGGATCAAGTCCCGCATCGGGCTCCCTGCTCAGCGGGGAGTCTGCTTCTCCCTCTCTCTGCTTCATCCCCTGCTTGTGCTCTTTGTCAGATAAATAAATAAAATCTTAACAACAACAACGGAAGAATTGGGTACCCTTTTCCAAGATTTTATGAGCGTGCATGTGTCTGTGTGGCTGGTACAAAGTGCAGTATTCCACGCAGGGCCTTAGGGGACCCCCGCCCACACACACACGCTTAGGACAGAGGGCTGACCCCTCTTCTAATTCAGTGTGGGGATGTCTCTTCCTGGTCATGGTAGAGCCGCTCCGCTCCGGGCTGAGGGGCTTACACAGATTTCAGTGACAGTCGATTGGGACCGGCTTCTGGCTCGGATGCCTTCCTGATCAGCTGTCCGTGGGCCAGTTACTTAAACCCCCGAAACCTCCCTTTCCCCCATTTGTAAACAGCTGATAACAAGTGGCTTTTTCAGTTGGGGTCGGAGAGGGGAGGTTGTGAAGTGGCCGCCGATGGGCACGTAGTGTTTCATCTTGGGGCGATGAAAGCATTTTAAACTTGAATTGTGGCCATGGGTCGCGTGGCTCTGAATATGCAAAGATCCACACGATTGGTAGGTACACGTCAAATGGGCAGATTGCACGACGTGTGAATTATAGCTTATTAAAGATAAAAATCTGTTAGGGCTGAATGACAGATGCCCTTAGCGCTGTGCCTGACGTTTTTCTTAAAAAGTGGATGCTGGCTGCTGTCCTCTAACTGGAGTCACACCCCATGACGCTTCTAAAGAATTAGAACACCCTGCAGTTCTGAAAAAAGGAATATTATTCTATTAGATTTTCAGAGTCTTTAATCAGTTTTGTTGTCCAAAATTGTCTGGGATGTGTTTATATGCTACGCATTGTAAATTGAATTGCTGAGCTCTTTGCCAAACTGCCCAGTATTTAATACTTTCCATTAATTTCATCTGGCCTGTCTTCAGGGGAGCCTTTAGTTGGGAAGATGTGCTGTGTCCAGATACTGCAAAATGTGCACGTAGGATTTTTGACAGCCCTTTGTTTCCTGGCTGGAGGGCCGGTGGAGGTGTTTGTGATACAGTAGCTGCCCCATGATATTTATTCGGAGAGTGTTGAAAGCGATCCTTATCACAGTGCAAATATTCCTATATGTAGTTTCTCTGTACTGATATTTTTATTCTGAAAATTACCAGTTCTGTAACTTGTGCATTTGATTATGTGGGGAGCCTTCCAAATGCACTCCTGTGCACATTTCCAACGTGTGTTTCTCCCAGTGCACTGTGAATACTTACAGATGCCTTGTTCGGATCCAAACGTGGGCCAGAAATCTTACAATTTACTTCACATGTGGTCGGCCTTTTAGAATTCATCCCCTTGAATATAGATTTTTTTTTGAAACCCCAGACGACAAAAACACTGCAGTCATTTGTTTTTCAAGAGTTAATGCACACCCCTTCTGAGCATAACCCATAGTTCTGTGCCCTTTGTCTTGTTTCTTGAGAGTGATAAAGCATGAAATCCGTCTCGGCCCACTGCCTGCTGGCCCAAAAGGCCACTTGCCCAGATGTCCCTCCCCAGGCCCTGCTCTGGCACATTCGAGAAGGCAAATATCTTAGAGCCCACTAATGTGGGCACAGGCCCGGGGAGCTGGTCACCGTCCTACCCCATCTCGTCCTGTCTTCAGCTCCGTTGGGGGCCGAGCAGGCCAAGAAACCATTTTTCAGTGACAAAAACCATTCATCTTGACTTACGGTCTTTTTGTTGTTAAAAGGTCCTGTGCCCTTTTAAACTCCGGTATCTGAAGTTACTAGGAACATATGCAAGAAACATGTTTAAATGGCAAATCCGTCCAGCCCCGTTATTGTACATCACTGCACATAACATGTATTTACATTTTTAGATCCTGGGACAGTGGCAACCAAATTTCGATGATAGAAAAATGTTCTAGGACTGAAATTCTGTAAGTTCACACGTAGAAAATTAATTTGCCTTTTTATTAATCCTTTTTAATGCATTTTTTTCCTGTTACATATTTTATTTATTTGAGAGAGCTCTATAGAGAGAGCAGGGAGCAGGGTGGGAGGCGCAGAGGGAGAGGGAGAAGCAGACTCCCCGCTGAGCAGGGAGCCCAATGCGGGGCTGGATCCCAGGATCCCACGATCATGACCTGAGCCGAAGGCAGACGCTTAGCCAGCTGAGCCACCCAGGTGCCCCTCTTCCCTGTTTTATATGTATAATCAAAGTGGTAGGATTTCAGTGTGTAGAAATTCCAGAGGGGTTTCGCAAACCACCTTGTAAACCCGTGGCGCTTGCTCGCGATGCTGCAGGTCGGGGTGCACGGAGGCTGCGGTAGGTGTCCCAGCTCGTGTTGCGGCCTGGCTCTGGTTCCTGGTGTGCGTGAGCCATGCCGTGAGGTTATAACGGGACTTGCGCTGACCCGAACGTGTCCTCTCTGCCTTCCCTGGCGGACCAGTGCCCGCTGCTAAGCCCGGGGAGCGGTTTCTGCCCAGGGCAAACCGGGTCACAGCACTCACATGCTGCATGAAAATCCTTTTGAACTGTTGGTACAAGGTTGGCAGACATTCCATTGTTTTCAGACAATAGTGACTCAAAGTTGAACTGGCTCCAGGGAGCGAGCGCAGCTTTTATACAGTAACAAGGATTTAATGCCAGCCAGTTGATGGAGTCTGTCTTCCCCAAGTCGGGACGCCTTGTAATGACATGACGCTTACATTTAAATAACTGGCTCCAGATCAGAAACTTGGCGCGCTTCTCTTTTCCTCTCCGTCACACACTCTTCTTTATTTACAGGGATTCTCTTTTTGTCCCTTCGATTTGTTTTGGGGGTGGGACAGGGAGTGAGTCTTATTTCATGGAATTTTGGGGTCGGTCCAGCCTTTGGGCCTTGGGTTCATTCCTGCCTCCTTGTCTTTGTGCGTCTGCTGGCAGACCTTGCAGCCCAGCTTCCCGTGATGGCTGCTGTTCGTATTTCTGTCTTTCAAGGAAGCGAAGGCTTCAGAACCCCCTTAGCTCAGGTCCGACACGGAGGCATCTCAGGGGGTCCTGGAACTTCTGTCCGATGCCACGTGGGGACTTCTCTCTCCTAGTCCCTTTATAAAAAATAAACCACATCAGGATGACGTGCTGGTGTTCTGATGAGGTGCCTTCATATGCACAAATAATCAGGGTTGGGGCATCTGGTTCTGGGACGGGCACGGAGACGGGCCCACATGGACGTACGTCCTCGCTAGCTCTGTTCCAGGGGGCATTACTGCTTTCATATGTGGCCCTTGTCTTCACTATTACAGCAGGACCTTCGAAGAAGCCGAGCCGTCGCCTCTTTGCCGACCTCCTTCCTCTGAAGAACGCACAGCATTTTATGTACTTTATTGTAAATACTTGAGCTTTTCCTGGAGGGCAGATAAGAGGAGGCAGCTGGTTTTGTGGTTCAGGGAATGGGGGCACAGATGTGTTTGGTGATCTGGGAACGAAAAGTCAAAACGAAGCTGAGCACATCCCCTAGGAGAGGCCGTGGATGTGGGGAGGGTTTTAAAGACCTTATGGTCCGCTTTCCATGGGCTGCCTTCTGGACCTCCCCCAGGAACCTGCTCGTGAGCAGCTGTGGGCATTGGGCTTCTGTGGGGCACGGCGTTCAGTACGAGCTCCCTGAAGCTATAAATGTGAGCCTCCTCCTCGGGACGTATAGCTTTTTCCAGCTTCCCCACGATTGTGGGATTGCTGGAGAGAGGTTTCTAAAGTAACTTGCCTTGCCTGATTTCCTTTTCATCCCTTATTGGGAGCAACTCTGTGCTTTTCAGGCACGAAGTGACCCTAAATCAAAATATCAGCCTTTGGATATAAAGATTTTGCTTGCCGTGGTGTGAAAACACTTGTCTATAGGCCATTTAACCTTCAGAGTATGTGTATACAAATCAGTATATTTGTCTCTGTTCATTAACATAAAAGCTATTTGTATCTGAGTACAATACAATTTCCTAATACAGTTCACCGTGATAAATGCTTTTTTTTTCTCCCCTTGAAGAAACGAGTCCAATTATTCCTTTTAATTAGGGAGAGCGTGCGTAGTCCTCCATCCGTCTCTCTCTCTTTTTCTCTCTGTCTTTCTGTCTCTTATGTTCACAGTGTTTAGTCTTTCCCTGTGAGAGTGAATGTTTTTTTTTTCCTTTCTCCTTCTCGAGAATCTTACAGATTAAGACAAAAGATAATTACTTGGAGGGGTAAAACTGGCAGGTTCCCACGACACTTAAAATTAATGAGCTGTTGAGGACAAAATATACCTTGTCTCTGGCTCCGTCGTCCCCCACTCCCCGCCCCATCCCCCCCTTTCTTCCCATTTAACACATGATTTGACTTTTTGGCTGTGTTTGCCATTTGGGTATACGGCTGCTGTAAAATAGCGAGTGGTTACAGAAAGTGGATTCATTGCAAAGCCATCTCTTTGTTTGCCTTAATTTCATCCAGTTTTTAATTTTTGTACTTCTGAACGCTTTCTCGTCTTCCAATGATCTGATCAAAACAGTCTGCAGAAGGATGCTGTTCTGCGGTTCCCAGGGCAGCCGTCTGGCTTAGGAGGTCCATGGCTCATGCCTTCCTGCCTGGGATCCCGGTACCCCCCACCCCGCTTCCAGAACCATTTTCCCAAAGGAGCCGCTTCCACGCTCCTCGGCAGCTGGATAGTGCCAGAGAAGTGCATCCCGAGTCAGGTGCAGATAATGCTGATGCGGGATCTGGTTTTTTCCAGATCTCAGAAAGCGCTCGCTGGCTAACCTAACGGTGCCGCTCTTCACGCATTTTCCTTGAGGTCCCCGTGGAGCAGCTGGGTTGTCCGTGGTTCGTATGGAAAGGAGTGGAATGAACTACATCTCTGGCCCATGCCAGTGTGGTGATCCTGACAAGCCAGCGTTTGGCCAGTGCTGGCTTCACGGCCTGCTCGCCCCTTTCTCAATGAATATTCTCTCTCGCTGATTCCTCCAAGCAGCCCCATGAGGTAGTAAATGGGGAACTAAAGCTTGGACAGGTGCTAGCCCAAGGTCACATAGCACATGATTCTTGGACTCAAATTTAGGCAGCTTCCTCTCAGAGCCTGAGATTTTTGGGGGTTCGGAGATCTAGACCTAAGTACAGGGTCCACCAAATCTCTGGAAACCATGATGGAGCTAACGATGGAGAAAGATGCTCCAGCCTAGCGATGTCTGGGTTCTTGGTTTTGAGACCCCTTTCTACTCAGGGACCCCCAAAGGACTGTATTTATGGGTATTTACCATATGAAAATTGAAAGTGAGGAGATTTTAAAATATTTTTAAGGCTTCTATTTATTTTTTAAAGCTTATCTTTAGTAATCTCTACACCCAACATGGGGCTTGAATTCCCGACCCCGAGATCAAGAGTCATACGCTCTTGTGACTGAGCCAGCCAGGCTCCCCTAAAGTATTTATTATTTTTATAAAAAGTAACTATATTCCAAACCCCAGACGTTACAGCTGGGAAGAGTTGTATTGTTTTACATTTTTGCAAATCTCTTTAAGATCTGGCTTAGTAGAAGACAACTAGGTTCTACTGTTTTTGTAAGCCGTCTCCTGCAGTACCTAGTTTCAGGTGATGTCTACGAAGAAAATCCGTCCCAGACGAAAATATAGTCGGAAAAGGGAGGAATTTGGGGGGATGATTTTATCCTTTGGTATCACACCCAGACTCAACCAGTGGTAGTTTCCTGAAGGTTGGTTGGTACAGCAGTCTGAACCGGTCCAGTGAACCTTTCATGCTCTGTTACATGAAAATCCATCAGTTTGCCTTGGGCTTTGAATGGATCTCTTACCCTTGCACAATTTTGTCACATTTCGTGTTGATCATTTGAAAATAATGCTTCACCAAGTACCTCTTCCAATTGTCAGCACCTTCACTAAACACGGTCGAATAGTCCTGCATGTCCCCTGGCCTCGCCAGAGAAGGCTTTCCATGTGGAAAGGCGCTGGAACTCGGTGGCAGAGAAAGCTGTCCCACGACTGTAATTTTTGCCCCAAATCCACTGAATTCCATTCCTGGCAGCAAAAGCTATTTGTTATTTTTCATGGCAGGATCATTAGATTCATCTTTGAGAAAAACAGTGGCCAAACCACTACATCAGTCCTTTCCGATGAAAATAGTGTTCCATGCAGACAGCTAGCTTTGCATCCTAAACCATCACACTGCGTCGCCTTTCCCTGGAAATAAGCTACGTTGATGTGCACCAGAAGTGCTTCACGTGTATTTGCCATTTTGTCACACAAAGCATGGACACCCAGGGGTCAGGATTTAGTACCTGTAACCATTTTAGTACCTGCTTTATTGCTCCCAGAGATGAGAACTGGCTTTCCTTTCCTGCCTTCTTTCTTTCTTTTTTTTTTTAAAGATTTATTTATTTATTTATTTGAGAGAGAGAGACACAGCGAGAGAGGGAACACAAGCAGGGAGAGTGGGAGAGGGAGAAGCAGGCCTCCCGCAGAGCAGGGAGCCCGATGCGGGGCTCGATCCCAGGACCCTGGGATCAGGACCTGAGTTGAAGGCAGACGCTTAACGACTGAGCCACCCAGGTGCCCCCCTGCCTTCTTTCTTTTTAACTGGTAGTAACTGGTAAGGATGTATACAATACTTAGGAGTGTGGTTTGCTGCGTCTGCACTGATTTGTGTTCAGGCACCAGCAGTTTTGCCGGGTGGTTTTTGTTTTTAAGAGTGAGCCTCGTGAGAGGGTGAGGGGTGGAGGGGCAGAGGGAGAGAGAGAATCTTAAGCAGGCTCCACGCCCAGCATGGAGCTCAGCACAGAGCTCCCTGCAGGGCTCAATCTCACGACCCTGAGATCATGACCTGAGCCGAAATCAGGAGTTGGACGCTTAACCCCGAGCCCCCCCCCCCATGCCAAGTGCCCCCCCCCTTTAAAAAACTAATAGTTGTATTGAGATACGATTCACAAATCCTAGCATTTATCTAAAATGTACAGTTCAGTAGTTTTTCGTATATTGAGTTGTGCAGCCATCCCCACAGTCAACTTTGGGGGGTGTTTCATCATGTTCCCCCTGGAAAACCTTGTTCCCATCAGCAGTCATTCCCAGTTTCCTGAAACCTCCCCAGCCACTGGCGACCATGCATCTGCTTCCCGGCTCTCTGTTTGGGTCTGTCTGGTGATTTCATATGAACGAGCTCCTACGATATGTGACCTTTTGTCATTAACTTCTTTCTTTTTTTTTTTTTTTCTTTTTATAAAGATTTTATTTATTTATTTGAGACAGAGAGAATGAGAGACAGAGAGCACGAGAGGGAGGAGGGTCAGAGGGAGAAGCAGACTCCCTGCCGAGCAGGGAGCCCGATGCGGGACTCGATCCAGGGACTCCAGGATCATGACCTGAGCCGAAGGCAGTGGCTTAACCAACTGAGCCACCCAGGCGCCCTGTCATTAACTTCTTTCACTTACTATAGTGTTTTCTAGACCCTTCACACTGGTGCACGTGTGAGTCCTTGATTCCTTTTTTTAAGGATGGATAATACCCTGTTTTGTTTATCTAAATACCAGTTGACGAAACCTTTGGGTTTCCCCCCAGTTTTTAATTATTAATTGTGCCTCAAACATTTATAGACAAGTTTTTATGTGGAGATAAATATTTGAAGATTTGTTTATTTTAAAGAGAGCATGGGTACACGATTGGGGGAGGGGCAGACAGAATCTTTTTTGAGATTTTATTTGAGAACCTGGGCGGGAGAGAAGAGAGCACAAGCTGGAGGAGGGGAGGAGGCAGAGGGAGAAGCCGACTACCAGCTGAGCAGGGAGCCCGATGCAGGACTCGATCCCAGGACCCTGGGATCATGACCTGAGCTGAAGGCAGCGCTTAACCGACTGAGCCACCCAGGCACCCCCCGGAGAGAGAATCTTGAGCCAGCTCCCCCCTCAGCACAGAGCCCAACGCCCGGCTCCATCTCAAGATCCTTAGATCATGACCTGAGCCAGAACCAAGAGTCAGGCGCCTCAGTGTGGACATGTATTTCATTTCTCCTGTGTACATACCAGGGAGTGGAATTGCTGGGTCACATGGTAACTCTGTTTAACTTTTGGAACCTCTGGCCTGTTTTCCAAAGTGACTGCAACATCTTACATCCCCACCAGTGAATGAGGCTTAGAATTTCTCCGAGTCCTCACCAGCACTCCCCATTATCTGTCTTTGGAGGACGGCTATCCTAGTGGATGTGAAGTGGCTGGTGTCTCATGGTGGTTTTGATCAGCATTCCCCTGATGCTGATCCACTGTCTCTTTGTACCATTCCTGAAATCATCACGGTGAGAAAGGCAAATAAGGATCTTGGTACAATGACAAAAGTAATTTTGACCCAGGGAATCCCCCGAAAGGGTCTCTTATCCCCCCAGGGGGTCAAGTTGCTCATTAAACCAGTAGAAAAATACCAGATGTGTTTTCAGCATTGATTTCTTCTTGCCCGGGCTGGGCATCAGCAACATGTCTTTTTCCCATGTAACAGAGCTCTGCCCAGGCCAGCTCCTTGTCCGTATCAAAGCCCTTCTTCATGCTTCTCTGGGCAGGGAGGACAGAAAGCAAGAGGAGGGCTTGCCAGGTGGTCTGACTCCTTAGTTGTCTGAGCCGGTCCTTCTGAACGCGCACTGAGGAAGTTTCCCAAACCTCCATGCATGGAGCATGCGTTCTCCCCATTCTACAGAGGAGAACACTGAGGAGCAAATAAACTTGCCAGGTTGCAAGGGAGTTGAGCTGCTACATAACACAGTGTTACAAATGAGAACAGACCCATCGGAGCACATCTCTTTAACCGAATGAAGGGAAGTAATTACGGAACCGACAAAGCGCAGAGGAGTATGGAATATTTGAGATTAAAAAAAAAAAAAGAAAAACAAAACCCCAAACGAGCCAGCTTCCCGTGCTGTTTTCAGTAAAGAAGCCATGTTCACTGCTCTAGAAAATGGGTGAACGGTCAAGAATTGCCTAGATCCATGTTCCTTAGCTTGAGTTTTAATCACACCGAACTATGGCTTCTTACGGATGTTGCTTTTAATTTGTCTTGAAAGTAAGCACAGGGGCGCCTGGGTGGCTCGGTTAAGCGACTGCCTTCGGCTCAGGTCATGATCCTGGAGTCCCGGGATCGAGTTCCGCATCGGGCTCCCTGCTCGGCGGAGAGTCTGCTTCTCCCTCTGACCCTAACCCCTCTCATGTGCTCTCTCATTCTCTCTCTCTCAAATAAATAAAATCATAAAAAAAAAAAGTAAGCACAGACGCTGTCGGCGTGATCGATGGGCTCTGACAAAGCGCAGTTACTGACACTTAGAATAAATGCCTGTCATTCGCGGCTCTCCAGTTTCCCTGTAACTGAGAGCATCCAGGAGCACCTCCCACAATGCTGTATCATACACCGTATTTTTGATGCGCAGGGTCTTTCACTGCAGGATTGAAACTCTGTTTAGAATAGGCAGTCACTGGTGCTGGGAGGAACTTCCGAGATCGAGGTTCTCAGCCAGTCCGGGCAGGAGAAACATAAACGTCTGTTCTGTCATCTGCCTGCTTGTAACTAAGTGGACTAAAGACGACCGTGTAAGTATTGGGATCAGAAAACAATCAGGAGGAAACGTGGAGGGCTCTCTTAGCATTTGGAAATACGGGTGGGCTTTCTAAGCATAAACACGAAGACAGATTTAAAAAAAAAAATGGGTTAGGGGATGCCTGGGTGGCTCAGCGGGTTAAGCGTCTGCCTTCAGCTCAGATCATGATCCTGGGGTCCTGGGATCGAGCCCCTCATCGGGCTCCCTGCTCAGCGGGGAGTCTGCTTCTCTCTCTCCCTCTGCCTCTCTCCCTGCTTGTGCGTTCTCTCTCTCTCTCTCTCTCTCACAAATAAATCTTAAAAGAAATTTAAAAATGAGTTAGCAGATTTAGCCTCACAATAGATGGGAAAGCAAATGACAGAGAAAAGGAAAATACTTGCAACCTCTGAGGTATCACAGTCCTTTAAAGGACAGAACGGAGGTGAAAGAGAAAGTTCAGGGAGCTGGAGGTGGTCGTCCTCAGAAGAGAGCCTTCGTTGGTTTTGAGTTCATGGAAGGGGGCCGGGGGTGGAGGGGCAAGAGGCTTCTTCACGCCAGCAGGAGGAGGCTCCCACTGAGAGGAGTGGCCAGGCCCGTGGTACCCTGTGTCTGGAATTCTGCACAGCCCAGTTGGGGCAGAGAGCAGGTGCCCGAGGGCGGTGGGGGGACCTGTAAAGCTGGCCTTTGTCAAGCCCTTCACAAAGGACAGGTGCGAGGGCTCCACGGAGCGTCCCTGCCTGTCCTGCCTTTCTCCTTCCCCTGAAGGAAGAGACCAGCCACCACCACCGCTGGGATGGTTGAGGGGAGGGGAGCCCTGTGCTGAGGGAAGAACAGGTGGGAATGGCTCACAGGTTCCGGGGAGAGTGGCCGGACCTACAGGTCCGTGATTGTCAGCCTCAGCTGTAACGCAGAGGAGGGGACTCACTACAGGAACCGAATCGGCGTTTCCTGTAAAGATGCCGAGCATAGTGCCGTCCTCTTCTGAACTGCCTTGGTGGGTGGCCTCCGGGGGGTCGGGGAGGGGGTGGGCCTGGGAGGCGGGCAGCCGACTTCAGCAAGCACTCCCCTTCTCCGCCTGTTCTGTTGGCTTCATCTGTAAAATGGGCATGTTGACCACATCCTGCCGGCCCCTTCGGATTCTGAGGCTGGGCGTGGTCCACTGCTTGAGCCAGTTAGCCAATTCTTCTGGAATAGAATCGGTTCTGGCTGCCACTGACCGGCTCTCTCCCCTCTGGTCGCCTTCGGGGCACGTACAGGAGCTGCGTCTCTGACCCGTATCTGTGGGCAGATCCTCAGTCTCCCGATGCATGACTTTACATCTGAGAAGATACAATCCAGATCTCCCGCGTCTTCATAGGCGGGGCGGTCCTGTTCTCGGGATGTGCCCGTTTGTGTTCATTTCTTCGATATAATTTCTCTTTTTGTTTAAGGTATGATGTTGATACTCTGAGGGCTGCTGGGTTTTGTTTTGTTTCGGTAGGGATTGGTAAAAATAGATTTTTCAAGCGTTTTAACCACAGCAAATAATTCTTTGGATATGCTTTCAAATGGTTTTTGTCTCAGGGCCTGGGATTATTCCCGGTTTTTACGCTGGGGGTGGGGGGGAAGGTGGTGTTTTGACTTGGGGTCGCCCTTGGGCGTGGATGGGACTCGAAGGCCGTCCAGAATGCTTTCTTTCCCTTTGACATCAGGGCCTTTGGCACTCACTCGATGGTAACGATCCCTGATGTAGTGACCTCGTTCTCTCTCCTTCCTTTCTAGTTTTCAATGGTTCCAGCAGGTCATCACGGGAGAAAGAACCTGTTCAAAAACACAAAAGCAAAGAGGCCACTCCCGGGAAGGAGAAGCACAGCGATCACCGGGCTGACAGCCGGAGGGAACAGGGCTCAGCGGCCCCCCCCCCAGCAGCCCCGTCCACGGGCTCCTCGGCCAAGGGGCTCGCTGCTAACCACCACCACCCCCCTCTGCATCGGTCGGCTCAGGACTTACGGAAACAGGTAAAGCCCGGCCCTGCTACGCAGGTGACCCCGCTCTGGCCCCCAGGCTGCCTGCCAGATGCCACCTCCCATGTCACCAGCGTAACTGAAGGGGACACGGGAGCTGGAGCCTCACGAACTCCGTAACGAGAGGGCTCACACCGCAGGAGGGTGGTGCTCAGAGGTAGGACGGGGAGGGAAAGCTTGCCTTTGCAGAGAGGGGTTTGTGTGTGTGCCCCTCCTCTGAACGTCCGTCGGCTGGTCTGGTGGTATGTTCACATTCAGCCCTGGAGCTCACCCTGGGGTCCTGTGGTTGGCGATGGACAAAGGGAACTTGCCTCTTGCATTACCCCGCTTCCACCCCCGTGTCCTGGGCGCCAGATGAGTTAGAGTCCTCTTGCTCTCCGGTTGAGCCCAGAGAAGCTACACCTTAGAAACGGGCCAGCAGACTGCCCAGCGCTGTCCGGGGACAATCCTGGACTGCTTCCCTGTTCTTCGTAACGTGACAGGTTAGCATCTCTTCCGGGACTGAGGAGCAGAGGATGAGCCTGGGTGCTCACCGCTGAGCAGCCCCCCGCCGGATCAGCAGGGTGCAGCTACATCTAGCTCTCCAGCCCCACCTCCCCCTGTCCCCCTTTCGGGGTCGCACTAGGTAACACGGATCCTGTCGGGAAACTCTCAAGAATGGCCTCAGGCTCAGCCACTCCTGTTCCCATCTTTGGGCAGTGATTTCTCAGAGCCCCGGGAGGCTTGGTCGGGAGACAGGCAGGTGTCTGGAGGCACACAGTGGAAGGGCTGTGTTCCCCGGCCGGTGGCATTTCCACTGACCCCTCTGCTCCTTTCTTGCCGCATTTTAAAGTCACGTAGCCTTAGGGATCGCAGATGAGCTCTCCTCACGGGGTATTTATGACCCAGAGCTAACCTTTTCCCCAGAGTAGACCAGAGACTGACTGTAATCTTTAAAGATCGAGTCAGGGCAAGGACGGAGGAGATTTCCTGAGCGGCAGTGTTCTAGAAAGACTGAGAGATGGCGGGGACACAGTGGAATTTCTCCCTTTGTGGAGCTGCTCTTTACATACGGCCTTGTTCTTGGTGATAGCACGGTTTCTCCCTGAATATGTGTATTCGTATTGTGTATTCGTGTGCATACGCGTGGGAGTGCGCGTGTGTGTACACATATCGTTATTAGTTTTACCCTTAGTGTTTAGAGGTGATTCAGCTGTTCGGGTGGGGTGGGGTGAACAGGCAAGAGTCCTCATGTTGGCGTTTTCCAGGGTCCTCACATACCTCTTCATCCTCGGCCCTGTTATCTTGAGATCGAGTAAGTAGTTGCCGCGTATTCCCGTAACACAGGCCTTACGGTTTTCCTAGAGAGCACAACCTCGAGTGATTGTGGGATTAACTGGCCTCCCGGGACCCTGCTGGAGGCCCAGTTCTCGGGACCAGGAGGCACCACACCTGTGTGTTTTTGGCAAGTCATCCCCGCTCCCTTTCCAGAGTTGGCCTGAAAGACACTTGCGCACAGTCCTCCTACAGGTGTTCTGCTCATGAAAGAGAAGAATCAAGAAGGGACCTGCAGAGTAAGGGGAGCTTGCATCTGTGGGGCAGGACTGACGGGCTTGCAAATGGCCCGAGTAAGGGATGAATAGGACTTGATGTTCAGGTGGAATCATGATCGCGCGCGCGCGCACATGCACGCACACCCACCCACACGCACACCCACCCACACGCACGCACACGCACACACCCACGCACGCGCACCCACATAAATGCACACACCCACTCACACGCACACCCACACACATGCTATACGCACACACGCATACCCCCCCACGCATGCATACCTACACGCACGCACGCCCACACACACCCACGTACGCGCACACCCACCCACACACATGCACCCACCCACCTGCACACATGCATACCCCCACGCACGCACACGTACACACCCACACGCACACCCACACATGCACGCACACGCACCCACCCACACCCATGCACGCACACCCACCCACACGCACACACCCCCACACGCACGCACTCACGCACGCGCACCCACACAAATGCACACCCACCCACACTCACGCACACCCACACATGCTATATGCACACACGCATACCCCCCACGCACGCCCCCCACGCATGCATACCTACACGCACGCACACCCACGCACGCCCACACATGCGCACACCCACCCACACATGCACCCACACCCACGCACGCACACACCCACGCACGTGCACACCCACCCACACGCACGCGCACCCACACAAACGCACACACCCACACGCACACATACGCCCACACACGCACACACACGTACACATGCACGCACACGCACACCCACCCACACCCACGCACGCACACACGCATCCCCCCGCACGCACTCCCACACACACGCACACCCACACAACGCACCCCCCCTCCACACGCACACACGTACTTTGATCCTCACAGGTGAGTCCTAATTGAGTAAAGCTCTGGTGTCAGTTGGTCAGAGCGCCCCCCCAGCCGTCAGCCCAGCCCCTCAGCTCGGGATGTCCCTTTGTGACTGAGCGCTGGAGGGAAGAGTTGGTGGCGTAGGGATGACCCCTCCACCCCCTTGCTCCCTGGCATGCACATGCGGCCCGTTTCCCACGTGTGCAGCCTGGAGTTAGAGGAGAAATCCGGGGTGCCCCTCGTAGAGCAGCCTTCCGTCCCCCAGTAACTGCAGGACCCTGGCTTGCGTGCTTTTGTTCAGGTGACCGCCTTTGCAGGTGGGGTGTCAACGTGTCAGGTCTTTCCTCCTACCTCCCCTCCCTCCTCCTCCCCTGTCCCCTCGCCCCAGAAGGGCCGGCCCAGGGCTCCAGCTCTCGTTTGGTGCTGACCGCGACCTTCCGGGAATCGTAAGATACCTGATCCTCCTGGGCCCTGTTCATTTGGAGGCAGTCACGCCCACTCTGTTCGCAGCAAGATTGGGAGAAATGAAAGGACAATTTGGAAACCACCAAATCCCGTTATTTAAAGACTGAGAAAATAAGGTCAGTAAAGGTAAATTGCAGATTCCTTTGATGGAAATGACCAGAATCTGACCTTTCATCCTTCACCCGCATCAAAGATGGGGGCCAGAGGGTATGTTGATTTTTAACTTCAAATAGGATTAATTTATCTGGGTCTGCCTGAAACCGAAGGATGGACGTGCATCGTATTGAGGGTGGGTGGGCGGTTGGGGGTACAGTGTCCAGGGGGTGCTCTCAGAAGGGGCTTCGCCCTGTTTGCGCTGATGCACTCGGAGGCACTGATCGCCGCTCTTTTTACTATGAGAGCCCCTTCCCTGTTACCTTGCATGAGGCCGTGTGTCCTGGCTGTGCTTTGTTAGAGCCCGAGACGGAGCCTCCGAGCCTGGGCCCGTGCACTTCACCTTGCCAGCCTCACGCTTGTATGATGGCGGCGGCGCTGTCCCCGTCACGCGTGTGTGCCGCCCTGGGCTTGTCGGGGGGCGGTGGCAGGTAACATGGACAGGAGCTCCGTGTCCTTAACCTACCTCTTCAGTTTAAATGCACTAAAAGACCGTAACACGTTCAGGATGGTGAGACCGATGACCTTAGGCCCCGGGAGAGGGTTTTGAAGTGTTGGTTTCCAAGAGCGTCCCGAGCAGGTCTTTACTCTTCGGAAGTTTGTGCGGTCAGTAAGCCTGCAGCAAACGCAGCCCCCTTCCTGATCTTCCGTATCGTGCTGAGGCTGAGTCCGCACCGTGGAGGATGATCGCCTTGCGCAGACTCGCTTGGTGGGAAGGTCTGCTGAGCTCTGGGTCCTCACAATCAGCTGTACCCAGGTTGCCGAAAATGTCTTGGCCTCAAGGATTCAAAGAGGAGGTTTAAACTGATCAAAGAATTGGGAGTAGTTTTGTTTTGTTTTAAAGTTGTGGAAAATGAAATAGGAACATCCAGAGAGAAAAAAAAGGTCAGAAAATCACCTCCGCTGTTAAGAATGTTCAGGGTTTTAACTGTGCTCATCAGGTCACACTTGTAGGTGGAATTGTACGTGTTGGTGGCGTGTTATTTGTGACTCAGTTGCCTGTAGTGGGAGCAGGTGCTTTCAAAGGTTTAGGGACTCCACCTGAAGCCTGCGCTCATGAATTTGGGTCTCACCCTTTTTCTAAGAATGCGGGAGCCTGCCATCCCAGCAGGCCTTCGCCCCCGGAACTCACTGCCCTTCTGGTGCAGTTGTTCATCTCAGGCCCTTTGGTTTTCAATCCAAGTTTTAAAGTTCAAGCGGGCTCTGCCCAACCAGCACATGTTTCTCCTGAGCACCCCCTGAGCCCCTCCCCAGCTCTTCTGGGGTCTGAAAGGATGGGCCGGGGCTCCCGACTCAGCGGCTCCCTCTGGTGGGAGACCAGAGCTGACGATGGGATTTCCGGTTGTGAAGGGAGGACGGCTTCTCCGCCTCGAACCGCCTCATGGCCACGTGTCTGGGGGAACGGGGCTACAGGTGATGGGTGGGTGGTGGTGGGCGAAGAAGAAGCTGCAGACGCCCCACCTCCTGCGGAGCTAGGTGGTTGTGGGGGCGCGGGAGGCAAAGGCCCAAACCCCTGCCAGAGCCAAGAGAAGGAGCAGCTTGGAGAGAGGGAGTTTCTCAGTCCAGGATGTGACTGCACAGCAGAGGTTCTGCGACACACACTACCTTCGTGTTAGTCCTCAGTGAATTAAGTGACCTCTCACGTGCCCCGGGCAGGGCTGGGCAAGGACTTCCCCAGGGCCCGCGCCAGTGAATCAGACCCGCCGCTTCGCGCGCTGGTGGCTGGCCCGGGCGTTTTGTTAAGCTGAAACTCAGGGTTTGCTGCTGCTTGATAAGGCAGTGGGTGGGGGTGAGGCCCTCAGTGGCCAGGTGACACAGTGCTGTCCGCAATTCCAGTTGGGCATTGGACCCCTGAAGACAAGGACAGGCCAAGGAGTAGGCAAGGTTGCATGCAGACAGGGGAGTCTGAGGTTGCTGGTCCTGTTCGGTCCCTGCCTAAGGACACACAGCACCGTGGATGGAATGGACATGGGTGTCCGGGTTGGGCCAGCTTGTCAGCTGCATCCAGCCTCTGCTGGGTGGGCCGTGGGGTGCGGGAAGAAGGAATACGATCCATGAAATAAGCCTTTTCCAGGCTCCATAACTTACTTTTTGAAATCAAGGTCATTGTTCTGATGAGTCCCGAGGGAGATAGTTTTAGACTCTGAGCTTGTGATGTGGACATGCAGTATAGAATTTGGGTAGCTAGCTGCTCTTGAAGAGGGCTTTGTAAGGACGGCGAGGAAGGAAAGGACTAGAGGAACTCCTTCTGGTAGAGCTGGGCATTTGGCTGCACATCTTGGCAGTAACCACTGGTATTCAAGGTGACAGAAATAGGTAAAGAAGAGGGGGGTTCTTTTTGCCGTTGAAGGTGGCAGAATCCTTCTCTAGAATTCTGCCATGCAGGGGATTGACCTGCCCCTAGCACGCTGGGAGAGGTCATCAGGTGCCCCCAAGATGGCAGATGGAGGGACTGAAGGCCTCTGCGCTCTTCTTTGAGGTGGGGTCTGAGAGCTCCCCCCCTGGCTGTCCAATCTCCCGCGGGTGCTCTGGGAGGCGGGGCGCGGGCTCCCACCCTCGAGGACCAGGTCAGCATCCGCGGTGGGGGGGGTTAGGCTGTGGAATCCGCACTGTTGGGGCTGGGCGAAGACTTGCAATAGGCTGTCCTCTCTATGGTTAAGCAAAGACTGAAGGCCTAAAGGGCGCTTATTCCGCTTCGAGGATCCTGGATCCCTGAGGCCTCTCTGTCTCTTGATGATGGAAAAAAATCTCTCTGAGCCACAGCAGGATTTCACTGTTTTTGTTTTTCTAAATGGTTTGTTTTGTGTTTAGTTAATGGAAGCATTTAAAAAAAGAGATCTTTGTATTCCCCGCTTTACCTCCTCTTCCTGATCAGTGGTACTCACCAATCAGTGGTACTCAGATCAGTGGTACTCCCCATGGGAAGTTTGTCTGCCCCACCTGCAGGTTGTATGAATGTATTTTTCACCTACTGTTGCCGGGCTGCTAGTTGTTTTGTTTTAATTTACCGTTCGTTATTCCAGATCCCTCTGCCCCCCAGCTGATTTGGTCAGTCCTGCTTCTCTGTAGGGGCGATGAGCAGTGTACCCCCCGGGCCTGCCCTGTGGTCTCCCCAGGGTTGCCTGGCCCCTCACTGAGTCCACACTGGCTCCCCAGAAACCTGACTCTAGACGCCCTGGGGTTGGCTTACGGAACACAGCCTCATCCCAGGAAGTTAGGGCTTTCATTGGACTGTGTAGAGTCAGTGACATGAAGAAATATGCTTCTTGCTCCATTTCCAGAATTGCCTACTGATAGTTTGCCTCCGTGGTTCTCAGAGTATGTTCTGAATCGGCCCCGGCATTGCCCGGGACCTCGTTAGAAATTCGGGTTCTCGGGCCCCATCCCAGACCTAGTGGCTGAGAAAGCTCGGGTGTGGGGCCCAGTGATCTGTTTTGGGGACAGGCCCTCCAGTGGATTCTGACAGCCCTGGTTTGGATACTGATGGGAAAGTTCTGGTTTTGTTTTTGTTTTTCCCCATGTGGGCGAAGTGCATTTTCCTGGGCTGGGCCCAGGCCTCGGGCAGAGGTCACTTGGACTTAGGCCGTGTCCTGGGGAACCCGACTCTGGCGAGGCAGCTTCGGGGCCCATGGGAGCCGCATGTCTCCGCCTGGCAGGACAGGGTGCTTGTGTGTGACTGCAGCTGGTTGGTCAGCTTCCCTGACTTGGGAGCATAGGCTCCTTCGACCCAGTCACCTCCTCATGGGGGTTACTGATTGGTGAGAGGAGATGCCCGTGGTTCTCTTACCGGGGATTGTGTAATTTTTAGTCGGCCTCTTTTGGAGGTGGTGGTGCTCATGGAACCTTAGAGTCCGTGTTCGGAATTCATGTTGTAGATGACATACTGAAGCCCAGGATGCAAACGACCTGTCAGAGGCCACCGACAGGTAGAGCTGGGATGGGACGTCCACCCCAAAGCCGCGTCCCCCACAGCAGCTCTGGGCTGGGCCCTTCCTCATCCTTTGGAAGTGACGCGTTTCCGGTGTCCTCCCTTCACTCTCCGGTTTCGCTTTATAAACAAGGGTGACTTCTGTGTGTCCCAGAATTACCGCCGCGTCCAGGCCGTGCAGAGGGGGGCTGCTTGGCTCACCCGGTTCCCATAGAACCGAACGTGGAGTTTGTCGGGGATGGGAACACAGGAGCTGTCCGTGCCCGAGAGGGCGGGCGGGTGGGCACCCTCTGCTTGGCCGAGAGATGAGGCGCATCCCTGTTCCCTGGGGCCCCGTCTGCACGACCACAGGGCAGTCCGAGGCCAGCCACTGGCAGCCACGTGCCCGGGCCTGCCCCATGACCTGCATGGGAGCCGGGCCACATGATTGCGCTTGCTCTTTTCTCTCTGTGGTATTTTCGTTTCCTTCCCTTTTTAGCACCTAGATTTAAAAATTCTGTGGGCAGAGCCTGCTGCTCTGTGGAGCACGCGGAACGGTAGACTCGTCTTTTCTTGGAACAGGGTGTGTGTGTGTGTGTGTGTGTGTGTGTGTGTGTGTCCGTCCATCCCTAAATGGGCGCAGGGGCTTGCCGCTGTAAACGTCCTTAACCTGTGACAGGTGACGGCAGGTGAGTGCACAGGTCGTCATCGTGAAACACTGCTTTCCTGGAAGCGCCCTTAGCAGGGACGTGAAAGCCACCCAGGAAACCATGCTGTGGGCACGCGGGCAGGCGCCATGTTTTTGTGCGGCAGGATAGGCATGGGTTTGTCCGAAGATCCCGAAAGCGAGTGTCCGAGACTTGAGTTCACGGGGCGCCCTTGTCGGGAAGCCCGTGTGGCCGCTGCGGCCGGCTCTGCTGGGCGCCCCGCGGGGAGAGGTCGCCCTCTTGGAAGGTACTAATTCTGCTTCTCTTGTCCCTCCCAGGTTCCGAAGGTAAATGGAGTCACTCGAATGTCCTCTCTGGGTACAAGTGCAACCAGTGCCAAAAAGATGCGCGAAGTCAGACCTTCACCGTCCAAAACTGTGAAGTACACTGCAACGGTGACGAAGGGGACTGTCACATACACCAAAGCCAAGAGAGAACTGGTCAAGGAAACCAAACCCAATCACCACAAGCCCAGTTCCGCTGTCAACCACACAATCTCAGGGAAAACTGAAAGTAGCAATGCAAAAACCCGCAAACAGGTGCTATCCCTCGGGGGGGCGTCCAGGTCCACCGGGCACGCCGTCAATGGCCTCAAGGTCAGTGGCAGGTTGAACCCAAAGTCATGCACTAAGGAGGGGGGGGCGCGGCAGCTGAGGGAGGGGCTGCGGAACTCCAAGAGGAGACTGGAAGAGGCACAGCAGGCCGAGAAGCCGCAGTCCCCGCCCAAGAAGATGAAAGGGCCGGCCGGCTCTGCCGAAGCCCCCGGCAGGAAGGCGGCGGCGGCGGCGGCCCCCGCGGCGCTCGCCCCCGCGGAGAAGACTCTGCCGCATGGGCCCGTGAAGAAGGAAGTGCCCGAGCGGAGCCTGGAAAGGAACCGGCCGAAGCGGGCCACGGCCGGCAAGAGCGCGCCGGGCAGACAAGCACACGGCAAGACGGACGGCGCCTCCTGTGAAAATCGTTCTACCTCG
The DNA here is from genome assembly GCF_029215605.1 of Mirounga angustirostris. Classification (NCBI taxonomy): domain Eukaryota; kingdom Metazoa; phylum Chordata; class Mammalia; order Carnivora; family Phocidae; genus Mirounga; species Mirounga angustirostris. The sequence goes on along the minus strand of NW_026991716.1, from coordinate 12,496,522 downwards.
CAAACGGAGCCCTTGCACAAGGCGCACGAGGCGGCGGCCAAGCCCGACAAGGGCGGCGGCCGGGCCGGCTGGGCGGCCATGGACGAGATCCCCGTGCTCAGGCCGTCCGCCAAGGAGTTCCACGACCCGCTCGTCTACATCGAGTCGGTCCGCGCTCAGGTGGAGAAGTACGGCATGTGCAGGGTGATCCCCCCTCCGGACTGGCGGCCCGAGTGCAAGCTCAACGACGAGATGCGGTTCGTGACGCAGATTCAGCACATCCACAAGCTGGGCCGGCGCTGGGGCCCCAACGTGCAGCGGCTGGCCTGCATCAAGAAGCACCTCAGATCTCAGGGCATCACCATGGACGAGCTCCCGCTCATAGGTGAGCGCCCCCCCCGGCCCCCCAGGCTGAGACGGGGAGGAGCTCGCCCCGGGCCCCCCAGGGCCGCAGGCCGGGGCCTGCCCCTCCACACGGGAAGTTAGCTGGTGGCTTCCAGCCTGGAGCCCGGGAGCCCCGCTCTGGGCGGGGTTGTTTCTCTGGAGGCCCGTAGATGCTTGTCTCTGCCCTGTGTCCTCACGTGGGCCTCCGTCCCAAGCCTATTTTGGCATCACTTTCTCGTGTCTTAAGGACTTCGTGAAGTCACAGTGGGGTAGGTGCTATCCCTGTGGCGAGGGAGTGGGGGGGAGCGTCTAAGATACTCGCTTTACCTTCGTCATCTCTTTATAAAGACCGTTTCCCAGTCCAGTCACTCCTGAGGCACTGGGAGATAGAGCTTGAATACTTGAATACGTGGGTGACACAGGCCAGCCCACTCCTCTCTCTGTCCTCCTCGCTTTTCCTTGCCCATCACTTTTTCTAGTGACCAGCGGGGCCCTTTGAGAGACCCCAGATCAGGGGACGGGTTTAAGTTTCTCTCAAGAGCTGGGACCACTCCAGAGCTCATCTCGGGGGCCCCCTGTGTGAGTGAGCATCCCGGCAGATGTGGGGGCCCCGGCCACAGGCAGAGCCCACGTGTCCGTTGTCCTCCTCGGTGCTGCTGCTTGCTCCTCGAGCATCCCTTGTCTGTCTGGTGGGATGAGCTGGGTCTGCAGAGTGGGGGCTTCCTTCGGGGACAGCCAGGTTAAGGGAGGTCGCACACAGCCTCCCTGGTTCAGCTCCAGACCTGTGAAGTGGGGCTTGTTGTTGCCTCATTTCCGAGGTCCCGAGTGTGCAGAAGCGGGGAGGAAAAGAGCCATTTTAGCCACCCAAGTGTCAGGAGTTGGCAGGAAGCTCAGGCTCCCTGCAAGATGGAGGTCTCATTATTCTCTCAGCAGGTGCCTGCCACGGCGAATGCCTGAGTGGGAATCACTTAATTTGAAAAAGTCCTTGGTTTTGGGGTCCGCGCTCCAGGATGGCACGGTGTCAGCTGACGGCATGGGGCTGTGGGAACGGGCTGAGCAGGTGTGAGCAGTCCGTGCGGGCTGTGCCCTGGGTGTCCTCAGAGCAGCCCCAGGCCCTCCCGGTCGTGGTGAGAGGCCTGAGGGCCCCCTCCCCCCACCATGCTGGGGGACCGTGGGCCTTCTGGGGACAGGTGAGGCAACCGGGTGATGTCATAATGGCAGCCGGTAACCGTTGGTTCAGAGTAGGTTTTCTTTTTTTTTTTGTGAGTTTTTTTTTTTTTTTAAAGATTTTATTTATTTATTTGAGAGAGAGAGAATGAGAGACAGAGAGCAGGAGAGGGGGAGGGTCAGAGGGAGAAGCAGACTCCCTGCCGAGCAGGGAGCCCGATGCGGGACTCGATCCCGGGACTCCAGGATCATGACCTGAGCCGAAGGCAGTCGCTTAACCAACTGAGCCACCCAGGCGCCCCTGATTTTATTTGACAGAGAGAGACACAGGGAGAGAGGGAACACAAGCAGGGGGAGTGGGAGAGGGAGAAGCAGGCTTCCCGCGAAGCAGGGAGCCCGATGCGGGGCTCGATCCCAGGACCCTGGGATCATGACCTGAGCCGAAGGCAGATGCTTAACGACTGAGCCACCCAGCTGCCCCCAGAGTAGGTTTTCTTAACCTCGAGCCCTTCCCGTGCCCCCCAGGGCCAGGTGGACGTGTCCCCGGGGTGTGTGTGTGCATGGTTTGCTGATGCATGCAGGTGTAGCCCCTGGTCTGTCGCCATCTGTGAAAGGGGTGCTGGGCCAGCCTGTTACTGTAGAGGCCTCGGGCCCTCGTCTGAGCTTGGCCTCCCCACTGAGCAAGGGACTACACGGTTTTGTGGCCACGTCGCAGAATCTGCTCTTCCTGCGTCAGCCCCTTGGGGAGCAGGGGTGCGGGAGGCGCTTTGCCACTTGGCAGCCCAGCAGCCCTGCAAATGGGCCGATGGGAGCGGGTGAGGGGTCCATGAAATGATGCATTTCCAAGCAGTGTGTGCATTTTCAGGTGCTCCTGGATTCTAACGATCTACAAAGAGAAAAATACGAAAGTTACGGATTGCTTTTCTAATCCGTCTGTGCCGAGAGCGGCTGTGGTGGCTCACGTCCCTGTCCACCTCTGCTAGTCCACAGCGTGCCACCAGCCTCCGCCCTCCCAGGCCTGAGCTGCAGAGCTGGAGTGAGGGAGGGGCGCTCGGCCTTTGGCCTCTTCTGGCCAAGGGCAGGGCGAGCTTCCTCTCATGTGTCCAGCCTGTCACCAGGCAGAGCTCCTTGACGTGCAGGCTGCTGCACTCCTGTCCCCTGGTGTCACAGAGGGGCTGGGGGACCTGTTCCCTCATGCATCCCCGCCTGCCCCCCCCTCCCCCCCGGCGGTCACGCAATGCCCGGCCTGCCCTGCACTGGGATGCTGTTCTCAGGCGGCTCTCAGACACCACAATAGTTCGGCTTCTTTTACTTTGGATAGAAATCAGTCCCCACCCTCCAATGACCTAAAACTTAATTTTTACTTTTCTCACCTAGCATTTTGTTAGGTATTTACCTCCCAATAGTCAGTGGATGGTTATTCTGGAAGATTTTGTTCTCCTTGATTGTCTAGAGGGAGGTTGCCTTCCAGGCCCCGCGTAGACAGCCCCTCTGTGAGCATTCGGGCATATTTGGTTTGGACGTGCATGTGTACAGGTCTGTGATTTGGTCAAGGCGTGTGGTGAACACTAGCTTCCAAGGTAAGCAGTGTCTTGGTGCGCACGGACCACGAGAGCGGAGGGACAGACAGGACTGCTCTCTGCCCTCTCAGATTCTGCCCCTGGCCCTGGAGATCCACTGGGATTGAAAACCAGTTAGTGTGTGTGTGCGCGCGTGCGCTCGGAGGGCCTGGGGACAGACGGCACGTGCCGCACATGTCCGCTTTGTGACCTCACCGTTGTTGTGGGTGACGTTGGGACACAGGTGCCTCAGGGTGGCACAACCCAGGCCCTGCCTCCATCTCAGGGGATGAGCGCCGCTTCTGATCTGGTTGCACCCGCCTCCTGGGGTGCGAGAGGGGGGTGCAACGTATGAGCTGCCCCTGCTGGGGAGGGGGGGGCCTGCCCTCCTTCCATTCAGGCCTCTGCTTACACCCAACTCCCTGGGGACACCTTGTCCGAGCGTCGCACCTGAGCCGGCAGACCCCGCAGCTCCCCAGCCCCTCTGCCGACTGTTGTTACCCCCGCGGTGCCCCAGACTGTCCTCGTCCGTCTCTGCAGACTGAGCTCCCCGAGGGCCAGGGGGGATTCCGTTTGTCGCTCTGACCCCGGAGCCTAGTGGCGTCTGTGGCACATAGTGGGTGTCCCCGGGCTTACCGGTAGGTGAAGAAGGTCTCGTGCACGGTCCTTTTCACTGACTGCCCTGTGCTTTGTCCCCTCACCGTCCCAGGAGGCTGTGAGCTCGACCTGGCCTGCTTTTTCCGGCTGATTAACGAGATGGGCGGCATGCAGCAAGTGACTGACCTCAAAAAATGGAACAAACTAGCAGACATGCTGCGCATCCCCAAAACTGCCCAGGACCGGCTGGCCAAGCTCCAGGAAGCCTACTGCCAGTACCTGCTGTCCTACGACTCCCTGTCCCCCGAGGAGCACCGGCGGCTGGAGAAGGAGGTGCTGATGGAGAAGGAGATCCTGGAGAAGCGGAAGGGGCCCCTCGAGGGCCACACGGAGCACGACTACAACAAGTTCCATCCCCTGCCCCGCTTCGAGCCCAAGAACGGGCTCATCAACGGCGTGGCCCACAGGAACGGCTTCCGCAGCAAGCTCAAAGAGGTGGGCCAGGCCCAGCTCAAGACGGGCCGGCGGCGACTCTTTGCTCAGGAAAAGGAAGTGGCGCGAGAGGAGGAGGAGGACAAAGGCGTCCTCAGTGACTTCCACAAGTGCATATACAAGGTGGGCCCCGGGCAGGGCTGGGGGGTGGGGGGCAGGACGCGGGCCCGGGGCATGTGGCTGCGGCGGCCAGCTCTGTCCCTGCCTGCTGGCGAGGCCGTGGGCTTCCGATGCCGCGTGCCCGCGCGGAAGCCTGGGAGGGCCGGCTGGCTGTGGGTTCGGAGCCCTCGGGCAGCCACCCCTCTGGCTGCCTTCGGCCACGCTTCTCTTTGCCCCCGGCTTCCGTTCTCTGCTCCTCTCTGGAAGGCAGCCCGGGCTTGCCTCCACCGACTCTGTCCTCCGAGCCCGAGCGGGACTCCGTCTCCTTCACCTGGTCCCCCTCAGGGGCACTGGGGGTGGGCAGGAGCCTCTTTTATACCTGAATGTTGCATGATAAGAGAAGCAGAGGTGAGGTGCGTGGAATAAATCCCGGAATACTTTTGGGTGTGTCCTGGGTGTGTGCAGGAGAAGCTCTTCTCAGCTGAAGCTACTCGTTACGTCTGGTGACTGAGTCGCCAACTCGGGAACTGACATGTTTTTACTTCCGTTACCTAAGGACAGCTCAGCGAGAACGAGGCGAATGTCAGTAGGGTTTTTCTGGAATCGGGCCCTGTCACCGACCATTGTAGAGTTCATCACCATCTGGCGGTGGGTGCGGTGGCCGCGGTGATGTCAGCAGCCCGCACCAGCCTGGGGGGGACCCCCTGGTTCTGCGGGCCCATCCGCCGGGTGGGTGTCGACCCTTGCGTGCAGGCGTCCCCTTCTCGAGTTACAGGCGCTGTGCTTTTTAGTTGATGCAATATCCCGCCCCTCCTGGTAGTTGGGTTCTTACCTTGTCAGGAACAGCCTGTCTGGAGGAGTTTGGGGCCGGAGGGAAGTACTTTGTGTAGGTGGAACCCCACGCAGTCCCTGTAGCTGCCAAACTCGTGTGCTGATGGTGTTGATCGTCCTTCCAAAGGCAAGAGGATCTGCTTCCCATTCTAAACCTGTGACTTTCCATGGCGGTGCCCCGGTGTCCCCTTGTGAGGGGAACCTTCCCTGAGCACCTCAGGGAGCAGCCACCTTCTCCTGCCACTGCGGTCACTCCCTGCCTCCTCCGCGGCCCTCGCCACCTTCCCAGGGGCTGTGTCCCACGGGCCAGAGACCTTGTCCACTGAGCACTGCTCCATCTCCGGCCCCTAGAACGCCGCCTGGTAGACAGTAGGCGCTCCGAGAGCACGTCTGCAGTCGAGGGACAAGAAAAGCACAGCTCTCACGGAGCCTCCGTGAAATGATGCCTCCCCTCTGGCCGGGGAGCGCGGGATCGAAAGTGGGATTCGCTGGCCGAGACGGCGGCGAGCACATCCTCGTGCATGTTCCTGGGCCGGGGCCAGGGTGCTGGGTGTCCGGCGGCACTGGGTGCTTTTCCCGTGCCGTGTGCGGGGGGCAGCGTGGTCTCTGTGGCAGAGAACCGCCAGAGTGTTTCTGCTGTCTCGCCTCCGTGAGGGGAGGCTGCTCACCTGGCTGGCTTTCAGGAGGGGGACCCTCGGGGTGTGGAGGGCACCCCACGTCTCTTCTAGGCCCTCCCCCATCCCTGGTCCAGCCCGTCTGGATGCCGTCAGTCTCTCCCCTGCCCCGAGCCCCTTCTCCTGCCCCTCAAGTGGGGTAAACCGAGGAGTTCTGCCTGCCTCCCCATAAAACAAAGGGTGCTCCCACGCATCACGGGGGCGCCTGTCTAGGCTGCCTGGTGTGCAGCCCCCTTTTCTGCCGGCTCAGAGGTCTGTCTGCTGCCGGCACGGCGAGGGAGGCGGGTCCTCCGTCCCCTTCGGTTGGCACAGGTTTTTCTGCCTTCTCTGCTCTCGTCAGCTCAGGTCGCAAAGCGGCCTGTGGTCATGGGGCGGCGCTGGGACGCGGGGCGGCCTCATTTGGGGTGGGGGCTCCGCTAAGTTTCTTACGCTTTACTCTCTTTGTTTTCAGGGAAGGTCTGTTTCTTTAACGACTTTTTATCGAACAGCAAGAAATATCATGAACATGTGCTTCAGCAAGGAGCCCGCACCCGCTGAAATCGAGGTGAGTAGGGGGTCTTGGACGTGGCGGGGAGGACGCCGGGCCGGGCCCCAGGCCTCCCGCTGCCTGATGGACCAGTGGGCCGTCGTCGGGGGGGTCTGCTGCCGGGGGCAGGCAAGCCGCCCCTGAGTCTGCCCTCGTTCAGACGCAGAGGATGTGTACGGAAGGGGGCGTGCCTCCCCCGCTTCTCCCGGGCGCGGCGGGGTCCGTGAGACGCCGAGTCGGGGGTGAGCTCCAGGCGCGTCCCCTGCCCGGTGGCCGCTCCTCACCCCATCCTCTGTGTGTCTGTTATGCAAGAGAATGTTTGGAATCCCTGGAAACCACAGTTGTGCGTTTTCTCCTCTGTTTTTTGTTTAATGGGATTGGCAGATTGCCATTTTTGTGCTTCTGCCAACTCTGTTCTTTGGGTTCGTGTGAGGTTGGAAAGACAGGGAGCACTTCTGTGCCCAGACCAGTTAGGGGGGGTTTCTGGGTGAGCCGCTGTGGCAGGACAGGGACCCGATCCGTTTGTTCACCTCCCCCGGCCGGGGTCTTGCTGCTGGAGCCGGGCTTCTGTGGCTGGTCCGGGGCCGCCGCGAGTGGACGGGGTGCAGACCGCGTCTTTCTGCCGTCCAGCACGGGGTGTGCCACCGCCCTGGATACGCCCGTGCTGGCCGCGAGGGGCCCCGCTTCCTGGGCGGGGACTTGAGGACAGTCGCCGGACAGGCCAGGTCAGAGCAGGACGCCCGGTCCCCACACTGCGGCCGTGTGGAGCCACCCCTCGGACAGCACCCGTTGGAAGCCGCCCTGCTGCTTGGCTTCCCAGTTAGGGGAACTCTGTGTCCCGGTTTGGCCCCGAGGGTTGTCTTTCCCTCAGGCCTCAGTCTCCGCCGGTCGCCACGGGCCGCCCCAGCTCTGTACCCTGGGCGCCGCCTTTGAACACCTCACCGTGGCTGGACCCTGGCCCACCCCCCAGCTTTGGCCCCACCGAAGCCAAGTCCCGTCAGCCACGACGGGCCCTGATTTTGGGACACGTGTGGCTGTCACCGTTGCTTCCAGAGGGCTCGTGGCATCTGTGGGGGAGACGTCCGAAGAAAGGGGTGGGACCCTCTGGGTGAACAGCTGAGCTGCAGAGGGAGGCCCCAGCTGTCCAGCACAGGTCCCCGTGGGAGCCTCCGAGAGTACAGGGTTTGCCACTGCGTGTGGCACGGAGGACACCCAGCTTGTTCTAGTCGCCTGCTCAGGAATATTCCTTCTCTCGGAACGTCCCGCTTTGTCTTCGGTGTTCAGCATGTGCGTGGTATCTGAACGCGAGGGGAAGGTCTGCTCAGATCCAGGCCTCCGGCCTGAGTCTGTGTGGCTTCTGGATCCTGCGAAGAGGGCCGGGTCTTCCTCTCAGCTGGTGGTCATCAGCTCGGCGGTGGGTCCCCGGCCGCGGGGCGTTGCCGTCGGTCTGTGCGCGTGGCAGCAGGGTGCGTCCCCTCACACAGGCTGCGACTCCAGAGTCTCCTTCAGGGAGACGTGCTTAAGGAGCCCAGACACTTAACGGGGTGGGATTTATTCTTGGGGCCTTCGACCTGTCCAGGCCGGTCCCCCCCTTTGAAAAGCCAGGAAGCACCTCTTTGAGCCGACCCGTACGCCATGACAGCTGGTGCTTGTTGGCTCGGCGTCCTCCTCTAAGTGTGGTTCCAGCTACTCGGGCTGTGCCCAGATCAGGGAAGGTGAGGCTCTGCTCCCGGAATGAAAATTTAATGACAAAAGTGCTTCTGAGTTGGGGGAGTTGCCCGAGCAACTCGTTCAGGCAACTTGACCTGTTAGCAAAACTCGTTCCTGAGCCCTGCACCCCTGCTGTGTGGGTAGGACTCGCTTCTGTCACCTGATAGGCATTTAAAGCTGACGGTGTGACATCCCCAACACCCTGTCTGATCTGGTTGGCCTGGTCCGCGGCCCGGCTGGATGTCGTCCTCACTGCTGGTGATTCTAGCCTGCGGCCGGGGCCCACGGCCCCGCAGAGAGGTCAGGATCCCTGGTGGTGGGGGGTGAGGGCGTGAGGTGTGCGTCGTCGAGAGGTTCCGGACCTGGAGGCCGTGTTCATCAGTCTGAGGATGGGGGGACGTCTTCACTTCCCTCCTGCCGCTGCGCCCCCCACCCCCCACAAATGACTTCCACCGTCGCCATTTCTGAGCGTATGGCTGAGTGACGTTAAGTGCCTTCACGTTGTTACTTAAGCATCGCCACCATCCGTCTCCAGAAGTTTTCATCTTCCCACACTGAATCTCCTTCCTCATTGAACACTTAACATCCCGGCCCCGGTCCCCGGACGCCAGCACTTTTTCCCTCTGACCCTGACGATGCTGAGTGCCTCCACGCTGTGCACCCTGTCTGCTCCCCCTTAGCTGCTGTGAACACGGGGTACAGGTCTGCTCGAGCCCCTCCTCGGTTCTGGGGACCTGACCCTCGCTGTCCTTCTCTGAGCTCTGCCGGGGGCTCTTGGCGGCGGTCGCGCGGCTGGGCCCTCCGTGGCCCGTGGACGTCCCCGTGGCGTGTGCACAGCGGGGCCGCTCACCAGGCCTCTCCTCTCCCCGCAGCAAGAGTACTGGAGGCTAGTGGAAGAGAAGGACTGCCACGTGGCCGTCCACTGCGGCAAGGTGGACACCAACACCCACGGCAGCGGGTTCCCAGTGGGGAAGTCAGAACCGTTCTCAAGGTAATGGGGGGCACGCTCATTTGTGTTTTGGGGACCAGACGGTGTTCTTCCCCGCCAGTCTGTGATGCCGCTCTGCTTTTCCTCTGCAGGCATGGATGGAACCTCACCGTCCTCCCCAATAACACAGGGTCCATCCTGCGTCACCTCGGTGCTGTGCCTGGTAAGCCTGACGTGGCCGCTGTCCTTGTTGTTTTTGAGAGAGAGCGAGCGGGGTGGCGGGCAGAGGGAGAGCCCGACCCGGGGCTCCATCCCACGACCACCCACCCACCCCGAGATCGTGCCCCACCCCCCCAAGCACCCCGAAGTGGTCGCTGTCTCTAGGGTCCTGAGGCCTCTGCCTCCGGGATCTTGCAGAGCGGGCTTCACCCCACATGACCAGATGGGACAAGTTACCGTGCAGAGTAGAAACTTTGGTCTTTAGAAACAGAGAGGAAAAGGACCGTTGAAGTCCATCAAAAGGCGGGAAGGCGAACCAAATGATAGAATCTAGAAGCTGGGCAGACACATAGTGGCCAGCTTTTCATCTCGAAATTGGTATTTTCGAAGCTAATTTCCTGACTCCATAGGGCTCGTCCAGGCTCCTAAGTGATTGATTGTGGATAGTAGGGACAGCAGGTGTCCCTGGGGGTTGTGGTCACTGAGGGCTGGGCCCCCTGGAAAAGGCGGCCCCGGGGCCCTCCACACACTGGTGGGGGCGGGCGGGTCCTCAGGGCCTCTGCAGGCAGTTCGGCTTGGCACGTCTGCTGTCCGTTCTCTGTCCTGAGGTTCAGCGGGCCCTGGCACGTGGCAGGTGGTTAATGGACAACAGTCATCGTGGTCCTGCTCCTTGGGGCATCTTGCTTCCCGACTTGACTCCCAGATTCAGATGTGTGGTGTTTTTTTTTTTTTTTTTTTTTAGATTTTATTTATTTATTAGAGAGAAGACAGAGCCCGAGCTGGGGGAGTGGGAGAGGGAGAAGCAGGCTCCCCGCTGAGCAGGGAGCCCAATGCGGGGCTCGATCCCAGGACCCCCGGGATCATGACCTGAGCCAAAGGCAGACACTTAACGACTGAGCCACCCGGGCGCCCCTAAGATGTTTTTTAATACTGTTTTGTAACCGCGTCTACCTTCTTGGCTTCTCTGTGTAGCAAGGAGCACAGGTACCTTGTTCTCACTGGTGGTGTCGGATTTTGAATCCTTTTTCTTCTTTTCCTCCCCGTTTGGGAAGAAGACTGGGATTTCGCATTGCCCTGACTCAGAGGCCCTGGCGCGGTTCTCTCTAACACCTTTTTCTTCCTCTGCAGGAGTGACAATTCCCTGGCTAAACATTGGCATGGTCTTTTCTACCTCATGCTGGTCTCGAGACCAAAACCACCTTCCCTATATTGACTACTTACACACTGGTGCTGACTGCATTTGGTGAGTACGTCTGTCACTGGGGCACTTGGGTGGGGCGGGGAACCACGATTCTGGAACGTTCTGATGCCACCTCTCCCCAGGCAGTCGACAGCCCTGGGGAGCTTGCCTGTGTGTCGGTTGGTCCGCTGCTCCCAGTCAGGCATGGCATTTCTTACCCCCGTCGGAAGCGCTCGAGGTGGCAAGGCTTAGGAGGTTTGAAGGGTTCGGATCGTGAGCCGGGTTGAGCATCTCTTGTGCTTATCGACCGACCGTTTCTGTTCCTTCTGTTTCTTTGAGGACAGTATTTGTTGGTGGTGGTTTTTAGGACATGGTGTCATGTTAGGGGTGAGAGCTGTGAGGGGAGTCCCAGAAAGGGGACCAGTCTTGCTGGCTGTGTCCCCAGGGCCCCCCCCCCGTGTGAACCTGTCCCTCTCGAGCCTCGTGTGAGGCCATTTTCAGCGTCCCCACTGCCCGTGTCTCTGATCCAGCATGCGACAGAGAGTAGGGGTCCGTGGGAGGGGTCCCTGCTGTGGGAGAGGCCCGGGTGCCCAGCCGTGACCCTCGCAGGTCAGCCCTCCCGGCCCGGTCCGCGGCTGGCTCTCCGGGCCCTTGCCTCACGGAGCCAGATGGCAGGTGACAGCACATAATCAGCTTGTCTTGTCTGACAGGCCAGCAACAGCACGTCCGTCCCCCACTAACTGCTTTCATTGTCCTAATGGGGTGATTAGGCGTTCTTTACTAAAATAAAGTCTTACAACTAACGTCCTCCCCCCGAGGAGCCCGTGAGTGCGGCCGCCTCGTCATGATGGCTGCCCTGCTCTCGGGCCACGTGCCCACAAGCGTGCTTCGTGTGGAGGCCGGCTGGGAGGGAGGGACCCCCGTGGGGCCTCCCTCCCCAGGAAGGGGGTCCTCCGTGTCCTGTGGGGCGCTAGCGAGGGGCTGCCGGGCCGGGGAGGCCGAGTGGGCTGGAGGCCAGGACAGAGTGCGTGCCGGCCGCGTCGGGCCTGCCGTTGCCCACGGACGAGCTGTGGCTGCCCCAGGGCTGGGGTGCACGGGGCTCCACGCAGGCCTGCAACCTGACCCGCCTCGCCCCACGGGGGGGGTGAGATGGGTGTGTTCGGGCATCCGTCCTCACGGCCCGACCATGAATGAGAGGTGGGCAAGCGTCAGACTCTGGGGGCCTTCGGAAGACCAATTCCTGGAAACCCCGCTGCTGGGGAGTAAAGAGGAGGCCGGGATAGGATCCGAGAACTTGATGGTGTCCACTTTTTCTGAAAGCATGTGATTTAGGTTGGAAACCCCGGAATTAAGGCACAAATCAGGAACAGGGTATGCTGACATTGAAACAACCTAAGCATTTGTAGAAAACGTGAATGTGGGGATGGCACCCCCGTTCTGAACCGGGATCTGGCCTCTGAGTGCAGGATTTCCCCACAGACACCCGGGCTGAGGGCCGGCCGGGGCCCTGGGGGATGCTGCACGTTTGGAGCTGGTTGTGCCGGGGGCGGGGACTGCTGATGTGAGCCTCCCGACTGTCACCCTGCTTTGATTTTTACTGGAGGTTTTCGTTGGCCCGTGGCCTGGTCGCACCATTCCGGGAGTGTGTTCCTGGTGGGCCCTCCTCGGATACTGGTGACCCGTGCCCTGCTCCCCCATGACGCAGTGAGGGTCTGGAGTCTCCTGTCGGTTCAGTTCTGCCTATGTCGCCAGGTCTCCAGCCTTCTCTCCCCTGCGCCATCCCGGTCAGCTCCTCAGCTGCAGCCAGAAGGGTCCGCGCTGTCCCCTGCCCTTGGCCAGGCCCCCCACCTGCCTGCGAGGCTTGCCCGAGGCGGCCCTCTGGCGCTGCTCTCCTGGGCGCCAGGCTGGCTGGGCCAGGCCCCGGGCTTGCTGGGTTCTGGCACACGGCGCCCTCGGTGGGGCCGGGCCTGCTCCCCCATTTCAGAACTTCACACCGCTGAGGTGTCCTTGTAGCGTGGGCCGTGAGGCTGCGCACGGACAGGCTCGACTCCTTTCCTGTGTTTGGAGGACGGCGGAGTTCGGCTGCCGCAGCCCCCCCCTGCCTGGGGGACCGGCGCCCTTGTCCCGCGGCGCCTTCTGCAGGCGTAGGGCACGCACCAGAGGCCGGTGGGCTCTGCACGTGTGTCTGGATCTGATTTATAGGGGGCTTTAAACGTCCGCTTTGGGTTTGAAGGGTTTTTTGGCTCACCCGTAGGTCAGCTCTGCGTAAGAGGAGCGTGTTCGCCCACCGCGGCCGCTGTGTGGCCCTGGGAAGTGGGGCGCCAGTCCCTGGTCCCCGGAGCGCGTCCCTCCTCCTGTACTCCGAGGTTGCTCTGCAGGCCTGTGTTCGCTCCGTTCCCCGAGGGAGGGTGTGGGGTGGGGCCCGCTGTGCTCCCCAGGCGGAGGGTCCTTGTCAAGGCTCTGCTCTGCCCGTGTTTCCAAACACCCCAGGTATTGCATTCCTGCTGAGGAGGAGAACAAGCTCGAGGACGTGGTCCACACCCTTCTGCAGGCCAACGGTACCCCCGGGCTGCAGATGCTGGAAAGCAACGTCATGGTAGGCCCCTCCGCCTGGGCCTGCAGACCCGGGCCACGGACGTTTGGGCGCAGCGGGGATTCGGGGTAGTTGGATAAAGTCACTTTCTTTGCTGACCTGCCCCTCAGAGGCAAAGACGACATTGAAAAGTCAACCCTCCAGGGATCTGCCCCAGCCCAAATGTCCTCTTTTATGAAAACCAAACTAGGGAAGTGTTTTCCTCAGATTGCACAGAACTCCAGGTGGACGTCCATGGGCCCTTGGACTCTGGTTCAGGGCCTGCTTGGGTTGTAAGTGCAGAACAGGGTGTCCTGGGGGGCAGGGTCCCGGGCTCGCATCGGGCCCCCCTGCGGGCCACCTAGGTGACTGGGCTGCTGGTCGTGAGGCTTTTGACCCCGTTTTCAGGAAGGTCTTGGGCCTTTTGAGTTCCTGGGAATCTAACTTCAGCCTTGAGCTGTGTTCTCTGGCCTCTGCTGACCTCTGCCTCCGTCTGCTGTCACTGCTGGGCCCACCTCACTCTGGGTGCGGCGCAGAGAAGGGGAGCATCAGCCCCTCTGGGGGTGCTGGGCCCAAGCCCCCCAGCCCGCACCGCTACGCCCACCTGGTTCCAGAGGCCACGTGGGTAGCCCCCGGCGGTGTATATGTATCCCATTCCCACGTGGAGGTGCTGCACGGGACAGGCCGTGTACTCCCAGTGGCCGCACCCCTGTGTGAACGCGGTGTCACTCGCCAGCCAGTACCCGTTTAGAACTTTGTTCTTCTTTGAGGAATTATGTGTGTTCCCTAAAGGAGAAGCAAACCCTTAATACAAAACAGAATCTACCTCCTGGCACGCAGGCCCCTTTGAAGCCCTGATCCCCCCCCAGCCCCCCCCCACACAGGTGTGCGTGTTAACACACCTGCTGGGTTGAGGCCGTGTCCCGGGGCGGGGGCGCCGTGAGCAGCGGGTCATGGTTGCGGGCAGCTGCAGGGAGTGCGCCCCAGCCCAGCCTGTCCCCCTAGATCTCCCCGGAGGTGCTGTGTAAAGAGGGGATCAAGGTGCACAGGACCGTGCAGCAGAGTGGCCAGTTCGTCGTCTGCTTCCCGGGCTCCTTTGTGTCCAAAGTCTGCTGCGGCTACAGCGTCTCGGAGACCGTGCACTTTGCCACCACCCAGTGGACGAGTATGGGCTTCGAGACGGCCAAGGTGAGGCTGGCCCAGCCCCCTGCGCACCCCGCTGCGTCGCTGCGCGTGGACCGTGCGGGAGTGCACCCCGGCCAGGGAAGGGGGAGCTGCCGAGGATCCCTTTGAGACCTTTAACTGGCAGCTGGGGGGGTTCCTGTAGGAGAGGGGAGTGCGTATCGGGAACGGTTTTGAGTTGTTACTGACCCACACACAGTATCGGGAAGACGGTACAAAAGAAGTTTAAGGTCAAACTTAAGTGGTGGCCCGTGCCTTGCGGCGGCCGCCCCCACCAAGGACTTTTCCCGCTCTCTGCTGCCGTTCCCCGGGGCGGGCGGGTGGACAGGATTGTCGCAGGACTTTCAGTTGCTTTGACTCCACCTGGAATTCACAGTTCGGGAATTCAGATAGCCCGCGCGTCCCCTGAGGGGCTGTGTCGCCTCTTGCAGGAAATGAAGCGTCGCCATATAGCTAAGCCATTCTCCATGGAGAAGTTACTCTACCAGATTGCACAAGCGGAAGCGAAAAAGGAAAACGGCCCCACTCTCAGTACCATCTCCGCCCTTCTGGATGAGCTCAGGTAACTTGGGGTCTGGCTTCCTTCCGGGAGCCCCTGATGCGGGGGGGCGGCGGCGGTGCGCCCGAGGGCTGCAGCGGAGGCCGGTCCCGCGCGGGGATCCCCGGCCGGCGGGGGAGGCTTTGGGAGCGTGGTGGGTTCTCTTTCCTCTGCCCTCTCCGGCCTGGGGCTTGATGTTTGGGGTCGGCAGCTGCGGGAGCTTAGTCCGCCGGGGGAAGGGGTGGAGGCGGGCCCTGGGCGGACTGCCGGATCCCAGCGGTGTGCGGCCGTGGAGAGATGCCGCCACGTCGGGTGCCCCCCACTCGCTGTCCCCGCGCCCCTGCTGGCGGCCTTCCCCTGGCTCCGGGCTCCGGAGCCCCTGCGGTAGACACGGCGCCAGGGCTCGGCCTCCTCCGGGAGCCCCTTCTCGGCCTCCCCCCGGGGCTTCCAGGGCCCCGCGCCCTCCCGTGCGCCCGCTAGCCCAAGGGTCTGCGCCGCGCGCCCTGACGGCCCGCCCCTCTGTGCGCCCTGACGGCCCGCCCCTCTGTGCGCCCTGACGGCCCGCCCCTCTGTGCGCCCTGACGGCCCGCCCCTCTGTGCGCCCTGACGGCCCGCCCCTCTGTGCGCCCTGACGGCCCGCCCCTCTGTGCGCCCTGACGGCCCGCCCCTCTGTGCGCGCAGGGATACGGAGCTGCGGCAGCGGCGGCAGCTGTTCGAGGCCGGCCTCCACTCGTCCGCGCGCTACGGCAGCCACGACGGCAACGGCGCCATGGCGGATGGCAAGAAAAAGCCTCGAAAGTGGCTGCAGTTGGAGACGTCGGAGAGGAGGTGTCAGGTCTGCCAGCACCTGTGCTACCTGTCCATGGTGAGCCCGGGGGAGGCCCGGCCTCGGGCTGCAGGGCTGTGCTGTGGCGCGGCCGGGGGCTCGGGCCCCGCCCCGCGCCCTCGCGCCGCCCCTGCGCGCCCGGCCCCAGCTGCTGCTCGGGAGGGCCCGTGGGGCGCGTTCGCCGCCTCGGCTCCTGTCAGGCTCCAGCCGAACGGCTCGGAAACGCGTCTGGGAAGACGGGCTCCTGAGCAGCAGCGCGGCTCCTGGTCTCTGGCGGGACCGCTCTGGGCCGACGACCGCAGGCCCCTGGGGCTCCTCTGCCCCCGCCCTGGGACCTCAGCTGCCTCCCCAAAGGCCCGGCGGCCGCAGGCTTAGGACTGGCGGGCCGGGCGTCCACAGCAGCCACACCGCCCGTTTTGCCTCCGGGCGCTCCCGACTTCAGGGGCTGCTCTTCCGACAGCCCCAGAGTGGGACGCACGCGCTAGAAACTGGACTCGAGGTTTTAGTTTGAGGCCGCCCCCCTTCCCCCCCCAGCCGTGCGGCCGCGGCGCGCGCTCCGACCACCGCTCTGCCCTCGGGTTCAGTGCAGCATTCGGGGGGCGGCGGCGTCCGGGGGCGCAGCGTTCCGCGCCTTTTCCGCTTGAGGCTATTTTGAACTCGGTGGGTTTGTCGGGACGTGATCCTCCCGTAAGCGAAGAAACATCTGTATTTTCTTCTGTCGGGTCCGTCTCTCCAAGGTCCTTCTAGGAAGACGAAATCTAGGGTCAGGCGCTCTCAGAGAAAGTGCTGAGCGTTTCCCCAGGCCTTCAAAGCGTTGGGTGAGCGGCACTTGGGAAAGCCGCGGCGCCCCGAGCGCATCCTGTTGTGCCGGCCGGAGCCGCTCCCGTGGGCGGCAGCCCCGCTATTTCCCCCGAGCCCCAGTGGCCCGGTCACGACCTCCATGCGGGGCCGGCTGGTTCCCGCGGGTTTGTGCTCAGGCTGCTGTGCGGACGGGCGGGCCCTGAGCGATGTCGCCAGGCCTTTCCTAGCAGCCCCAGTGTTGTGTCAAGAAAGCACAGATCCACCTGAATTTGTACGTAAAAACAGGTTTTATTTTTACAGTTTTCATTGCTTGGATTAGTCAGAAGCTTTGTGTTTTTGTTCACGGCTTCCTCTCTCTGTCTGTTTCTGTGCTTGGCCTGAGTGTCTTTAAAAGGTGAGGGCTTTCTGCCTGTGTTAGTGCCTCCCTCCTGCAGCTCGTCGTGCAGCTGCTTCCCCTGCATCTTTATGAGAAGGCTTGTCAGCCTCTTGCACGTCCCGTGTTAAGGCAGCATATTCCCTTTCTCTGCTCGGGAGGGCAGGACTAGGGGCCAGGGCGAGGGGCGAGGACCCCCACACCGCCCTGCCGGCCGGCCGGGCTCCTGTGTGCCTGGGCACGCGCGTCCACACCGCGCACGTCGGGGCTGCAGATGGTGCGGAACGCGCGGTTGGAGTGTCGGGGAGCTGGGTAACCAGCCGAGCTGATGGGGCACGGAGCCGCAGGGGGACAGCGTCCGGGGGGCGTCCCTGCACAGCACTCCAGACCCACGCTGCCACGTCGCGTCCCGCCCTGGTTCGTGTAGTCGCCGTCTCGGAAGCCCCAGAAGCCGAGCACTCGCAGGCGTCGCGTTCTTCTCGGGTCCTCTCCGGCCTGTGGGTGGCAGAAACCCGGCGGACGGAGGCCCCCGCGCCCGTTGGGCGCCCGTCGGTGCACCTCAGCGACGGGCATTGATTCACTTCCTAGTTGGAAGTGCTGCTCCCGGTGCCTGCTTCCGGCTTTTCATCGTTGCCCGGCAGTCGCACGTCCCGGGCACCCCGTCGGCCTGGGCGACAGCGCGGGGACAGGCCGCAGCAGAGCTCCGACGCCCCGCCCCTCAGGCCTGGCGCTCTCCCCGCAGGTCGTGCAGGAGAACGAGAACGTGGTGTTCTGCCTGGAGTGCGCGCTGCGCCACGTGGAGAAGCAGAAGTCCTGTCGAGGGCTGAAGCTGATGTACCGCTACGATGAGGTCAGTGTGCGCTGCGGGCGCGCCTTCGGAGCGGGGCCTGCGGGGCACGGCGACTGTCCCCGGCTCTCCTGGGCTGCGCCGCACTCGCCGCACGGCCCGACTTGGGGATGGAGAGTAGCGTAGGTCCAGCTTGTGTCCCACCTGACCTGGAGGATCCCAGGGACTAAACTCAGAAATGTCTTTACTTTTACAAACTCCCATTCATTCCGGGTTTCTTCGTCCTGGTAACGGTAGCTCTGTAGCCGCGAGCCCGCTGCCCACCTGCCCTGCGTGGGGGCCTGGCCCAGGCCCGTACAGCATCTCGGCAGTGGCGGCCGCCGGGGCCTCCGCTCACCCCGGTGGGCTGGGCTAAGGAAACGAGGGACAGTGCCGTCCCCCACGGCAGGGGCTGGGGTGCAGATCCGAGGGGTCGGCGGGGGGCGCGGGCCACCTGTGCACGTCCATCACAGGACAGACGAAACCCCGGGGCCTGGTTGTGGCGCATGGGGGGCCTCAGAGCCAAGTCTCTGGTCTCGGTTTTGTAAGAGAAGCCCGATTCTGGGGTTCTGGGGACAGGGCCACCTTCCCTCGCTGCGCCCCGCGGAGCTCCTGAGACACAAGGGAATTAGCCCTGTCCTTCCGCCGGCTCTGTGTCCCTTCCCCCCACTGGGCGGCCTGCAGGGGTCCGGCAGGGCCCCCGTGCGGGAGACTCCCCTGCGTCCGTCCGTGCCCCGGGAATGAGCATGTGCCAGGTCGGGGGGCGGTGGGAGTGCTTTGCGGGGCCGCCTGCCTTGTGTGGGCTGCAGACTGCGCTGGCCTCTTCCGTCCCATCTCCAGTTGAGAACCGGGTGCGCCCCCAGCAGGGCACGAGGCCAAGGGCCAGCTCTGGAAGCTGGGAGCCGGTTTTGTCCTCTTCAGGGGCCTCAGTGGACACTCGGGGCCTTTTTCCTTTGGCATCCAACTCCACAAGTCCCGTCCACCTTCCAGATGCATCCCGGGCCCGGTCGGTTCCCGTCGCTTCTGTGCCTCCGTCCTTGTTCAAGGGGCCGTGCTTTCGTGTTCCCTGTGGTCCTTTCCTCCGTCCCTTGCCCTGGCCCGTTGTCCTCGGGGGCGGACACCATCTGCAGCCCTGGCTCCGTGGCTCGGTTGTGGCCACAGACGGCAGTGCTTCTGGGGGGAGCGGGCGCCCCCGGCCCGGGGTTGTCCCCACATAGGCAGCAGGCCCGCGCCTCTGCGCCTCACCCCACAGCCTCCCGGGGTGCGCGGCCCTGCCCCTCAGACGCACCGCTCACCTTGGGACGGCCCCAGAGCCCTTCCTGGGGGCCCCCCTTTCCAGCAACAGTGGTGCTCTATCACCTGTCCTGGGCAGCACACGCTCGTCCGCCAGGCCCTCGCGCTGTGTCTTGGGGGGGGTCCCCCTCCCACAGACCCCCTCCCCACGGAGCCTCTGTCCTGCACCCTGCGGCTGCTTCTGTGGGAGGGGACTGTCCTCACATGCCACACGACAGAGCCCCAGGCGGGACTGGGCGGGGGGGATGGTGCATCCGCGGGGCTCAGGCTGTGGGCCTGGGGGGGGGGGAAGCCTTCGGCTGATGGGATGGAAAAGCTGAAAATAGACGGGGGTCTCGCTTTTAAAGCGGGAGCTTGAAGGCAGCAGGCGCTCTGGCCTCCCTGGTGCTTCGTGTCGGCAGCAGACGCCGAGCCCGGGCCGGTGAGCTCACGGGGCGCCGCCACCCGGCCGTGAGGCTCTGCAGAACGTGGGTTCGCCCCTCTCTGCCCGTCTTGGGTAGCCAGGTGGTGTGTGGGACCAGATCACTGGACAGAGAATCACGTCTGTCGGGTTCTTCTTGAAGCTTAATGGTTTTGAGGAGTAAGAAGGGCATTCGAAGCCGCCTCCTTTGTCAGCGGCTTCATCTTGGTAAATCTGAATCCGTTCCTTCTCGGGTTGGTGTGTGTGGGGTGTGTGTGTGTGTGTTCATTTGTTCCCTGGTGTGTGTGTGTGTGTGTGTGTGCGTGCACACGTTATTCCCTGGGCAATACTCACTCTGGGTTGGGTATTAGAAATGGCTTGTGAGGACCCTGCACGTCCCGCAAGCCTGGTCAGGCCTCCTGGGCCGCCCGGGGAGCCGCCGGGCCTCCTGGCAGCCGTCTGGTGGGACGCAGGGAGGGCGCTGCCTGGCCCCGTGCTGCCAGGAGGCTTCAGCCACTTGGAACCAGCTTTTAAAGAAGCTCCTCTATTTACCCTCGATTAGGTTTGCCATAAAGTGCTTTTAAAAACGGCCAGAGACGGCGCTTCCATACACGGGCGGCCCGGCTCCTTCCAGGGTGCTTTTCACTTTCTTTCCAGACGGTTTTCACTTCCCCTTTGAGACCTTCCACCCCTGTGATGAGAGCCTCCTGGTGCTGGAGGGCCAGCCTGGGACGCCTTTGAGTAAAGGAAAGGCCTCTGCCGCCCCCCTGTCCACATGGTTTCTTCCATCCCTGGTCCAGGGCGGGTGCTCATGACATGCAGGCTAGGCCATCTGCCATTTTGATAATTTGGCGCATGGTTTCTTGTAAAACTGGATGGTTTGGGAGTTGTGTGGATCTTGCGCACATCCTTGAGGCCAGTGCCTGGGTGGGAGTACCAGCGTATCGATGAGCAGACCCGCTGAAGGGAGGCTAGAGTATCAGGCTGGAGCGCCCCCCCCCCCCGCCCCCCCCAACGCGCGGTGCAGGCTGAGCCGGGCTCACAGGGCCCACAGCGCCCGCTGTCGTCCACGCCTGTGTGGGCGGCTGTGGCTCGGCGGCGAGGGGGCCGCCGTCCTCCCTGCTGCCTGTAGTCACGGGACTTCATGGGTGTTAAGCTGCCAGGGAGGGGGCCTCACTGTCCCTGAGCGATGTTCTCACTGGTTCTCGCGCTGCCGCTCAGAAGGGCCCAGGGAGCCGTTGGGGCCTCGCCCAGCTTCCAGGAAGCACGCTTGGAGGGGCCCCTCGGCTGCCCCAGGCTCGCTGTGCAATGGGGAGTCGGCGCCAAGCGTGCCCTGGGCGGTTCTGGGACGGTGGTCTTCGGTTTCTTAATTCTCTCTCCCTTTCGACCCGGAACAGGAACAGATCATCAGTCTGGTCAACCAGATCTGTGGCAAAGTATCTGGTAAGAACGGCAGCATTGAGAACTGTCTCAGTAAACCGACACCAAAAAGAGGGCCCCGCAAGAGAGCGACTGTGGACGTGCCGCCATCCCGGCTTTCATCCTCCAGTTCATCCAAAAGTGCTGCAAGCTCGTCGTGAAGATGCCAACAGCCGTGTCGACTGATAGATATTTTTTTGTAATTATTATATTCTAGTTTGGAGTACTTGCTGTAGGATTCAAGCTGTCTTTGCACTAGCTCTAAAGAAGATTTTCTTCTGGTTTTAGAGAACTGATTTTGTTTTAGCATTAAACTGTTGAACTTTTTTTTGTACTTAGAATACCTAGATACTGCAGTCAGAGTTTTGAAGCTGCCGTATATTCACTGTTTTAAAAACCCTTGAGGGGCCGTATTAATTTGTATTGCCCCTGTGGCTGAAAAACGCCTTTTCGGTTTTTTGTTTTGTTTTTGTTTTGTTTTGTTTTGTTTTCTTTGGTAACTTGGGGAAAAAAGGCTTTTTAACCCATTTTTGAAGAGGGTGAAGTTTGGAGAACAAATTTTAAAACCATCAGTCATGTGAGCAGATTTTTCTAGAGAGGAAAAGGGATAGGAGACACACACACACAAAACTTGAAAAGAAATGGCTTTACTCTGGCTGTCTTTTCTTCTGTCATGTGCAAAACGAGTTTGTAGTTTTTAAAACCGGAGAACCCCCATGTTGTGTCTTGGGGAGGTCATGGCAGCTGAAGGCGGACGTAGTTTCCTAACCCGAGGCAAAACGCGAAGAGGAGCGCCGAGGTTCTCTTTACCAGCACATCACTATGCATCTGTTTTTGGGAAAGAGGAGAGCGAGCGAAGACGACTGCCTGCCTTGGAGGGGTCACGTGAGGGACACCTGTGCCTGATTTCATTAGGAAATCCATTCTGTTATTTTTTGGTGCTGTTGGCTACTTTATCAAAAACCCTTCAATAGCATCCTTAAGAAAAACAAAAAAAGGAAAAAAAAAAAAAAGCGATCGAAGCCGTAAGTGCTTCTTTGTCCTAGATGTGCAATCTTTCTAACATTCCGTCTCCATCTCACTGCTTGTTCCCCACCTTCACGCGTCAGCATTAATCTCTCTCTTCAGTTCGTCTTGTTGACGGTCACACTCAAAGCCACTAGGAGGTCTGCAGTTCTGTTTGAATGTGAAAATGCATCTGCGCTCATCTTGTCTATTTTTTCTCTTCATGTTGTAACAAAAAGAAAGAAGAAAAAAAAAAGAATCCCATCCCTTTTGTACATACGCCTGTAAATTGTTTTAAATACTTGAGCCTTTTTCTCGGTGGGGGGGTGGGGAGGGCGCGAAGACAAGATGAAGAAAAGCCTTACGTTTCCGTTTCTTCATCGGGTGGATTGGATGCTTACAGGGTTTTTCTTGTAACATTTATAAGTGCTGCTTACATCACTGAACAACAACAACAAAATAATAATGGAGTAGCTGTTGCCCTTCTCCGGTTGTGTGTACAGTATGTGTGGAATAAAAAAGGGAACTGTTTTCACAAGCTGTTCTTTGTTTCGTAATTGGACCCACCGAGCCCGTAGCTGCCCCTGTTGCACTGAGCTTGTCAGCGGGACTGTCAGGAGCGTCCTGTGCTACACTTTGTTGGTTGTTGTTGCAGAAGACTGAACTGTTTTTGGAATATTTAACAATTACATAAACAGAGTCAAGTGTTTTCCAATGTGGTTGTCCGGTTTTTATGGCCTTGCTGTGTACTTTCCCTCTTTTTGACAGTAAACTCTGCCTCTGGCTTACAGTTTGACATTTAATTAATTTATTAGCGCTGCTCTGCACCCCTCCCGCGGGAGGGAGGACTTCATGTTGTTTATTGCCAGTTTTTTGTTTACTTTTCAGGTTTGTACTACAAGGTTTAATAATAAAAAGTTTTTTGGATATTTGTCTGTCTTGTGGAAGATGAATGAAACGAGGTCGCTTTTCTCTGGTCAAACCCCCCTCCCCCCCCCCCCCCCAATGCCAGGGAGTCAAGCCTCTGCTGGTGGCTTGCACCCCCCCCCCCCCCCCAGGTGAACGGGGGCCCCCGTGGCTGCTGTGAGCTCTTCCATTCCGAGCAGCCTGCCAGCAGGCTGGGCCGGGAGCACTGCTGAAGGGGGCCCCGCCGGGTGGCCAGCTTCCCGGCAGGAGGAGGAACAGAGAAGTGATCTGGATGATGGATCCTTCTCCTCTGGGCGCAGGTGTGTGTGCTCATGTTAAAGCAGGGACAGCTGCGGGGTGTTGATTTTGTCCTCACAGAGGGAAACCCCAGCGGACTCGGGCTACACCGTGGAGGAAGCAGATTTAGTCTCTCCAAAGGGCTTCCAACCTCCACACTGGGCCGAGCCAGGGACGTAGGGTTCCCGGCCCAGCCCTGCCAGACGCAGGCCCCTCCGTGGTCCGCGGGGCCCAAGCTGCCCTCCCTGCCCCGAAGGCCTGAAGGACGGCTCTAGCTAGAAGCCCTTCCGTACGAACTTTATTGTCAGCTGTTCTTACAGTCAGTTTCTCACACATTACTGGCAAACTGGGTAAAAACCACCTGCCTGCACAGTGAGGGGACACACGGTGGGAGCACACAGACCTAGGAGTCGCTGTCGTCCGTGTGTAACGTGGCGAGGGCTGTGTCCGCCTCCACGCCCTCCTCGTCAGACTGGACGATGGGGGACTCGCCACGGTCGCGGGGGGCCGGGGCAGCCAGCTCGGGGCAGACGGACAGCGAGGAAGGCCGCGCAGCTTGGGATTCGGCGGCCCTTGGGACCTGGAGAGTGATGTCGTGCCGGCCGACCCCCGAGGCGGGCCCTGCGAAGTGAAGAGAAACGGCCATGGAGACGGTGCAGTGGCGAAGTACCACGGAAGGCCATCCAGATGCGCACGCAGTCCGGGGGGCCCAGTCCCAGCACCCGGGCGCTGCCGAGTGAGCTGGCGGCGCCAGGGCCCCGAGCTGAGCCCGCCTTCCACACCAGCAAAGCCCAGGGCTTAAGGCACAGGCGGCACTTCTTCGAGCCGCAGCCTGTGTCACCGCCGTAACCTGGATTTCCGTATATCCTTGGGAGGAACCCTGGAGGATCAACGCTAAGAGAAAACCCCCCCGGTCTTTTGGTGGCTCTCCAACTTCACGGCAACTACAAAGGCCTGAAAGGAGGCCAAGTCACGTGCAGCTGGTCGAGTTACGGCTTGCGTCCTCCTGACTCCAGGGTACGGGGCCAGCACTCCCACCCTTCCCAGCGGCCCCGCCTCGGCGCCCCGGGACAACGGCCGGGGGAGAGCGCTGCCTCGTGGCGAAGTTAAAGGCAGCACCGCTGACGGGAAAGCTGGGGCTTGGGGGGTGGCCCTGGCCGGAGGGGACAGGAGAGCGCTTACCCGCATATGAGCAGGCCCCGCCTGGGCCTGAGGGACGGTGTCCCGCTGAGCCCGGCTCTAGGGCTGGGGCCTCGGAAAATCGTCTGCCCCACTTCCGTGACACACAGTTTGGGGAAGGCGGTGTGTAGAGGACAAGTGCCCACGGGGGTGCAGCCACCACCCAAACCAGAGCCCAGGCGGAGCAAGAGCTCCAGGAAGCACGTGCTGGGGGCGGGCGGGGCGGGGGTTCAAGCCCTGCGGGAGCCCCGGTCCCACGTCAGGCCCGACGGCCTGACTCCCACGGCCTTCCGAGCCCTGATGCAGCCCGATGGCCCCTGAGGGGGTGTGGGCCGCGCTCACGGTCTCGGCCAGGTGGCTGACGGGCAGCAGGACAAGCAGCTGAGCTCGGGCTGGCACGGGCTGACCACAGTCCTCAGAGGGCTGCCCTCTGGGGGGAGAGGGTGCGAGTATGAGTGTGACAGTGCGTGCGAGCTGGTCACCCCCACCTGAGACCGGAGACAGTGCCGTGTTGTCTTCGCCGCCGGAATTCAGGAAGACGTCCAGGGCCTCCTGGTCAGAGATGTCCATCAGATCCATCTGCTCCAGCATGTCAATGTTCACTTCCATGGACGACATGCTGCCCATGGGCTCTGGGAAGACACGGGCGCGAGAGGAAGTGACACCTTCGGTCTTGAATAACCCTTTCAGAGGTGAGCTTTGAGTGCATTAGGCTAACATGCTCAGGAGACAGAAGTTCCTGCCATTCCGAACCTTCCAAATCAGAGCAAGGACCCCTCCCGGCGAGGCGCTGCGACTCCCTCCTCGCCCAGCCTTGATGCCCGGGGACCCGTTCCGGCAGCTTTCCTGCTTGCAGGTGCCCCAGACAGCTCGCCCCTGCATGCAGCCATCCTCGCTGCTGAGCGGGGCCCTGTTTCCAAGAGCCCTCCTGCCACCACAGCTCTGCCTCCTGCCTGCAGATGCCCCAAAACGTGGTAACCCCGGCTGAAGCTATCCTTGCCCTGGTGGCCTCTTTCTAGTCCCTGCTCGAAACAGCAGACGAGGTTTGGGCAAGGCCCGCAAACTCCCTGCAGTGAAAGCACAGACTACAGGAAAGTCAAGTCGGCCCACGGGCAAGAGGAGACGACGACTGCGAGTGAGCCTGGACCCCGGGGGACGCGGCCCCCTGGTCTGGAGCCCCATTCCTACTACCTCTGTGGCCCAGAAAACCGCAAGCCCGTTGGCTTCACCATCCCAGGCGTGACAGTGTCCGGCAGAAATGAAATATTTCTGGATGCGGACATACCCTCAGCCCTGGGTCTCCCAGTTATGCAGACACACAAACTCGGCGCAGCCCAGCGCTTACGGCACGCGGGACCCTGCCACTCACAAGGAGGGTCAGCAGAAACACACGTGGGGTAACACCCCCTGCCATTTAATTTAAATGACTTAAGTATTTTAATGAACTTAAAGATGAATCAAAAAAACGGGTTAAAAGACAAACATTTGAGAGAAGCCAAATGACTTTCAGATAGGAACATTTTAGTCACCAAAATGTAGAACTTTGGGCAGGAGTTAAATGGAAGATGAGTGAGGGCCAAAGTCCACAAGAGCATGCTAGACTGAATCAACTCTCCCCTACACAGTCCAGAAACAGCGGGAAAACGCAAACGCTGAACACCGTCAGGGCTCCAGGACCAGATGCTGGGGAGCAGTGACAGTCCACGGGGCTGATTTTCCAGACCAGATTCAGGAAGACAGATAAAAGCAATCCTCACCTCCATCAGTGGAGAACGGCAGAGAGAAGGGACAGATGAGGAAAGAACAGGAAATAGTCTGACCGCTTCTCAACAGCAGAAGCCAGGAGACCGTGGAGTAAGAAGTTCAAAGAGGTGAGATGAATGTCATCTCTAAGATTCTAGAACATTAAGTGGCATTTAAGATCAAGGATCAGACACAAGCTCAGTCAGAGCTCGCCAAGTGAAGCCGCTCTGGGCACGCAGGGCCGAAGGGGCCGGGCAGCTGGTCACAGCGTACCCAGTACTAGAGGACTGAGCGCAGGCGACAGGAGCCGCAGGGGGTATGTGGGGAGCCCACGCGGTGTGAGGCCCTGCACCGGGCGGGGGAGGGAGGGAGGGAGGACCGGATCATCTTGAGGCACGGCACCCTTAACGGTCACCCTAAGATTCGAAGTAAAGAGCAAAACACTTCTGTCCCTAAGCTGGAGGGAGCTTACTCAAGCTTAGGTGACCTCCCCGAAACGGCAACATCCAAAGCCACGTGGTCAGCATGGACTCGGCCACGGTGTGGACTGGGTCACGGCCTCGCAGTCCTGCTGTGTCACAGCCCGACCGGTCAGGGCCACTGTGCCCACTGGTCAGATGCGGGCCCCATGGGGGTGCCGGCCGCTGGGCTGGAAACAGGCAGGTTTTCCTTTATGGGTATGAAGGCCTGTCAGCACGGCCTTTGTGGCTACTGGCCTTGCTTTGGCTGCAGTTTTGAAAGGTCCGGAGTCTCCCTTTCCTTTCGGTCTGTCCTGTCCTGTTCGAGAACAGGAGTAGGACTTTGAGAAAAACTGGATTAACAAGCATCGAATGGCACCAAGAAAGATGGTAATGAAGCCACGTATGTCAGTAAGCCCAGGAAATGTAAATGAATCAGATTTGCCAGTTGTAACAGGTTATAAGACTGAATTAAAGTGATTAAAATCTACCTATGTTTCATTCCTAGCAGACACTCCTAAAACATAAGGACATTAAAACACACGAAAAGCTTAAGAAAAATGGAAAGTAGATAACGTGAAAGCTGACACAGTAATTTTAATAGGAAACAAAACACACTTTAAGGGAAAGCAAAAATACTGGGGTAAAGTGTAGTACTTAGTAAAGGTTCCGTTCGCCAGGAGGACAATTCAAAATTTCTGTGTGATGATATAATTTCTGGCTACGTTTAAAGAATGGCAGACAAAGAAGATCTAAGAAATCCATAATTATGAGGGGAAGGAGGGCTTGATATACCTCTTGGATAATTACATAACCAAACGCTATAAAATTTAGTGATAGGGAATATTTGAACAGCCCAACTTACAAGCCTGTTGCAATGAGTACACGCAGAACCCTCTCATTTAGAATCTTGCTCTCAAATATACATGAAACATGCAGACAAACTCTTAAGTCTTGAATTAAAAAAAATCAAAATCCCGTTCTCTGACAACCACAAGGAAGTTCATTAGAAATCAGTAACAAACGGTAACTGGAAACACCTTCACGCATTATTTAAAGACACTTCTGAACAGTTCACAAGTCAAATAAGTCATAATGGAAAATCTGAAAAACCCAGGAAGAACTATTACTTGTCAAAACTTGTAGAATTCTGTTAAAAGGGGTGAACTTTAACCTCGTGAAACATTCATAGCTCTGCCTTATTCAGACAAGAATTCTGAAAATCAAGCACAGATGGCCAACTTAAATTAGACCAAAACCCAAAAGACCACCACCTGAAAATCCCCAGCACTGAGGAAGAGAACTTCATGAACTAAAGATTCAAAAGAAAACAAAACTAAAAGTTGAGTCTTTGAGAAAACACTTAAAAACAGATGTTCTGGGTAAGATTCATCACGAAGGGGTCAATGGCACAAACGAGCAATTTGAGGGAGGCCGAAGCAAAGCTTGCCCCGAATGCCAGAGACGGAGACGTGCACCGCAGGCACCACTGTGCGAACGTATTTGCGAACTACAGATGCGCAGGACAGATTCCGTGGAAAACTTGCTAAAACTACTAAGAAACGGGAAACCTCTGTAACTATCATAGGGAAAGCATGGGCAGCTCTTGCCACAGAGAGGACTGGCCCCCCAGCAGTGTCCGAGGCACGTTCCCCGAACGCCGGGGAAGAGAAGTGAGGAGAGCTGCTGCACGTGGGCACAGAGCAGGGCTCCTGGAGGGTGGTGCTCCCTCCGTGTAGGAGCTGAACTCAACTACAGCCAACGTCTTCAGGGAGCTTTTCACAGGACCTGGAAATCGGACTCCCACGTTTCTACGGAAGGACGAAGAGCCCAGAAGGCCAAGGCAACCACAAAGGAGCGAGAAAGCGCCAACGTGTGCAGGGGTGTGCAGGACTCGCCATGAAACACTCCACCTGAGGCCCCAACACCCTGGACCAGAGGATTCTTTGTCGTGGGGCTGTCCTGTCTACTGGCGGATGGCCAGCAGCATCCGTCCGTCTGTCTGCTAGATGCCAGCAGCATGCCCCTGCCCCGAGCGCCCCACCACGGTGCAGACAGGGGACAAAACTGTCCCCGCTTGAGAACCGCTGCTTACTGAAGAATTCGGATGGTACGGTTGGGGCTCCAGGCTAGACACACGGAAGAACAGGTCGGAGAAGAGGGCCTAGGACAGAGGCCCCACTGCAACAAGACACCCAGCAGCAGTGGGGGAAGAATGCTGGGGTGGAGACAACAGTACCAAAACTGGGTCCTTCCCTCACGATCCGCAGAAAGACCAACTGGTGGTGGATTTAAGAGCCAAGTATGGAATGGAAAACACTGAAACTTTACAAATGAAACACAGTAGGATGTTCTTATAACTTGCAGCTCTAGCCAAGTTCTACTTGTGTGTTACTTGGAGGGAAGGAGTTCCTGAGCGAGACGCAAAAGGACAAACCATACACAATGAAATGGGCAAAGCTGATCACATTAAAATAAACACACACTGAGCAAAGGCCACTCTAGGATCGATAAGCCATGGGTCAAATGAAGGTGACGGCCTCGGATTATCATGAAAGGCCAATACCACGGGTATAAGACTACGGACAATCAAGGAAATGCAAATCAAAACCCAAATAAGAGGTCATTTCGTACAGGTTGGCAAAAACTTAAATCTCTGGCTCTAACAAGTATTGACAAAGATGAGGAGTGATCAGAACATGCACATACTGCTAGGGACGCTGTAAACGGGTATGGGGATTTTGGCAGGTAATTGACCATCTAGTAAAAATAAAGATAAGCACATCAAATGACTCTGTAATTACTATCATCGGGATACACCCTAAGGAAACAGTTCTCAAAGCGTGGCCCCCAGGGCCAGCAGCCTCTAGCATTCCCTCACCCCAGAACTGGTCAGAAATGCGAATTCTCAGGCCCCACCCCAGACCTACTAGATCAGAAACCCTGGAGTGGGGCCAGCCCCCGTGTGAGCAGCCCTCCTGGTGACGGTGAGGCTGGCTCAAGTTTAAGACCCACGGCCCTAAAGAAACTCTCCTCACATGTACCAAGACGCACGGGAATATCCTTCTTAACGGTGGTGTTTTTAGTGAGAAAGAACCTGAAACAACGAAAACACCATCGACACAATGAATAGATTTCCATATATTCATTCAGTAGATCTGGAAATTATTTAAGAGTGAAAAGGAACAAATGAGGCTGAAATGAGCCGGAATGGACAATGGTCAGAATACGTGCCCAGAAAGCCAGCATGCAGTGCAGCACCCATCTGCGTCTACGCGCAGCCGAGGCGGCCGGAACCAGGAGCGCGGCTGGTCCCTCTGGAGGGGGGCCCTCACTGGTATGGGTGCTCTTAGTTCTTGAGCTGGGTGGTTAGTACATGGGTGTTTTTTTTTTTTTTTTTTGAAAATATACCAATAGTTTATCAAGTCAGTCACAAAAGTCCACTTTCCAAAGTAATGCACTGCAAGAGATGAGTTTTGAGACAGTATATGGGTGTTTATGTTATTCCTTACACCTCTGTGTATATTTGGAATATTTCATAACATTTTTTAAAATATCTGAAGCAAATCTGGGAAAACATTAAAATGCTAAATCTGGAAACAGAAGTATGGGACATTTTCAGTTCTTTTCTGGATATTAAAATACTTCCTAATTCAATGAAAGCCAGTAATGGATCAGAGTAAATTTCCAATAAAAATTTTATTTCTAAATAAAACCCTCACGGGGAAGTAATTATACAAAGTTAAATCCATAAGCTGATGACTGTGTTTGAGACACTCCTCCAACTCAAGATAGTATCCTGGGGGGGCGGGTAAGACACTATATGAATTCTAGTTTGGTGCATTTTTATCTATTAATTCTCCTCTAACTTTGCTAATCTTGCCCACACATCCTTTCCTTCTCTTTCCCAAGCACTGAGTCCATCCTGGAACATCCAAGGGCTGAGTCAGGGCACAGGGGGACACCCCTGGCTCCAGGATTTGACTCTGCTGAGCTCCACAGGGCCCCCTTGGGAGCCGGAGATCCATTGTAGGAACACAGATACAGAGCAGGGCGTCTCCAAGGTGATCTATTCATTACTAGCTGTACCCTCAACATACCCTGGCTCGCAACGAAGACCACTGAAGCCAGGTCTGGACCACACCAGGCTGCTGTGCCTGGACTGCACTCAGACCCGCTGGGCGCCAGTGGCTCCCAGTTCCCCTCCGAGGCTTGGCACATCTGGTGGTGCCCTTGTGTCTCCAAGTGCGGGACGCCCCACGCTCTGCGGGTTCTCCAGCCTCACCCGACCCAGGTCGCCCGAGGTCCCTTTACCCTTTACTCGGATACTTTTCTGGGTAAAATTTCCCATGCCTTTGTCTTCATTAAAAAATGATGCTTTGGAAAGTGAGAAAAATTCAGACTGCTATTTCTGATTTAGTGGAAGGAGTCCAAAATACCATGTTCACTATGGAGATTTTTTTATCTTGACTGATTCTCCTACACGAGACCTCCCCACGTTCATCCTTGGGAGAGGACTGCTGGGGAAGACAGGCGTGTGGGACTCGCCAGGCTGGGAAGCCCAAGGGACGGCTCCCAACAGCCCTGTGGAGAGATGCTTGTTATCTGCAAATGTCCTTCCAGCTCTGGCTGCAGCAGAAAGCGAAAAAGCCCAAATCTTCCAATTTTCTTCTTCAGTGCTTTCAAGACCACACAAAGGGGTGCCTTTAGGAGGCGAACAGGCTGAGATGAGGTGGGGAGGGCTGGGCCTCCCCTAAGGGGATTAGCGTCCTCCGCAAAGACATGCCCGAGGGGGGCTCTCACTGCCACGTGGGGGTGCGACGAGATGCAAGCCCAGGAAGAGGGCTTCTCCCCTGGGAGCCGAACCTGCCGGCACCTTGATCTTGGACTTGAGCCTCCAGAACTGTGGGAAATAAATGCCCGCGGTTTAAGCCACCCGTGTCTGGGGGTTTGTTACAGGGGCTCACACTGAGACGTCCTCCTCCTCACCCCTGCACACGACAGGACCCACATCCCTGCAGCAAACGGGCCGCTCACTCCATAACCAGCACCAAACCCTGGAGCAAAGGAATAGCGTGCGTGTTCTGAGGAAACGGGCAGCCTGACCTTCCTAGATGAAGACAGACTTTAGGTCGGAGGCATACAACAGGGAAAGCCAAGTCCAGAGAGACGAAGACGCTCATCTTCAAACCTGTCCGACCCACTGCAAGAAAGCCTTAGCCACCCGACGCGTCCTCTGGTGCTTTCCAAGGCATTCAGATATTACTTCTCATCAGTTTTCTCTGCATTATTTTCCTTCCTTGTTTTTGATTTCTTTAGCCTCTCCTGGGGGAGGCCACAGGATAGAAAGGGAAGGAAGAGCGTGAGGTACGTCGGGGGGTGTGGTGAGGGGCGGGGGAGCCCAGGGAGGCTGAGGACAGTCAGATCTGGGGAGGCGGGGGGGTCTCTGGGGCGCTGAGGGGCAGGTGAGCCCAGAAGGCCTGGCCGTCACTGCTCCTGCCCGAGAGGAATGGAAGCTGCCACGTAGGCCCCCGGCTCTCAAAGGTGGGATGAGGGACTCCGTCCCTGATGCCTCCCCTGCTCCGCTTGTTCCTGGGAACCATCGAGATGCAGACAGACATTTATGCACCTAGATGTGCCTCACACAACCATTTATAAAGGTAAAGAATCGACACGTTCAGCTAGGAAGCTGGTTAAACGTAG
The DNA here is from genome assembly GCF_029215605.1 of Mirounga angustirostris. NCBI lineage: Eukaryota > Metazoa > Chordata > Mammalia > Carnivora > Phocidae > Mirounga > Mirounga angustirostris. Next base: position 12,464,656 of record NW_026991716.1, on the reverse strand, counting down.
CACAGCGTACATCCTGCCGGTGAGGACGCACCTCTGAACCCACGCCCTTCTAAGGAATTCTTAACACGGGGACTGATGCCCGTGGAGTGACTGGACGTAGGTACGCTGTGGTAGCAGTTACGTACACAGACTGGGAAAGAACCACCCCGAAAATAGTAACAGATTATTCTGTGCCGGAGAATTAAGGGTAATGTTGGTCTTTTTTAGTTTTTAATAAAACGTATTTTATGTTTTCTAAGTATCTCCAATTAAAGCCTAGAGCTACAGGAAGGCGCAAAAACCACAAGACAGACGTGGCATGACGCATCCACTCTGAGTTTTGGGGACTGATACCAGAATGGACTGCAGGGGACTGTGCCCCACGACCCGGCCGGGGGATGCAGTGTGACACGGTCTCGGTCCCCCGCTGCCAGCGACCCTCTCCCCCACTTGCCTCTCCTCTCCGCTATCTGCAGGTAACCTGTGGAGAGGTACTGCTCCATGTCCTGCTGGAAGGCCTCCTCGAAAAACTTCTGCCGCTCCTTCAGCTTCGCTTGCTGGGCGTGCTCCATTTCCAGGACCTTCTGGGTGTGCTCGGCATCGAGTTCAGCTAAGGAAACAGAACACTCTGGGTCAGGGTTTGAGAAGGGGCGGGGAGACAGGAAACGGGAATACATTCGTACTCCTGCGAGCCTCCAGGCTGAGAGGCCGGTGCCCCGACGGAGACGCAGGCCGCCTCCCGTCCCCCAGTCTGGGGCCCTTCCTCCAGTCCCCAGCGTGCCAGGCCCTGGCCGTCCGTGCCTTTGCCTGTGCTGTCCCCCCACTCCTGCCTGCAGTGACCTTCCCAGCACACCTCCCACTTCGTACAGAACAGCTTTCGGGCAGACAGGCGGACAGGGCCCTAGACAGAGGCTGCCCTCTGCCCTCCCCCAGCGCGGAGCCAGGCGCACAGGAAGCACCAAGTAAGGGAGCAAGGACGCAGCTGCTGGGGTGCAGTGGCCACGGGGGGTCTGGGCTTCACTGCTCACCAGCCATGCAAGCTGCCCGACATCCGTCAGCCTTCCTGAGCTTCACGGGGCCCATCTGAATTTGGGACAGGAATATTAACCCAATACTGACACGCGACGTCAATGGAATCGTGCTGAAAGAACTTTACGATTAAAGTGAGCAGGGACCCTTCAAGTTGGGGCCGAGTCCGTACGAGCAGGCAAGAGCCATCAGTCGGCGGCACGCCGGCAAGAACCCCACACTGGCCTCCTGGGGCCTCACCGTCCTCCGCGCCCCTGTGGAGACACTGGGTCAGGCGTATACCATCGTTTGCCCTGTACGTGGGCCACAGGTCATGAATTCTCGGGTCCTCTGGGCGTCACACGGCAGTGGGCACCCACTCGATACGGCCCCCAAGATCCCCGGCCCCCTGGGGCACAACCCCGTGTGACCCCCAGGCCATGACTGCATCGGATTTCCCCGCCACAATTAGCTTAGGCCCCGTGGCATGGCTGATGTGCAGAAAGAGAGGCCGTCGGGCCGGCCTGCCCTGCCCCGGCTCTTCAAGGCCCCTGCACTGTTCCTGGACAAAGTGATGTAACCAGGGACATCCTCCCGTGCAGGCTCCAAAGCGCGGGGGCCGGTCGGCAAGGCCCCCAGGCGGTGTTCAGGGATGGACAGCAGTCCCCGGGGCGGGGGCCACCAGCGCAGAAACAGGGACCTCCTCCTGCAAGCTCCGCCGATGACCTGACCGAGCGTGGAAGCGGGTTCCTCCCCCGACTCTCCGGACGGCAGTGCAGCCTGGTCGGCACCCTGCTGGCGGCCCGTGAGGCCCGGGGCCTGGACCGACTGTCCTATAGGCTGTGAGCAGAGACATCTGTGCTGTTTATTTAGCCACGAAGCGTGTGCTGGTCTCTTAGGCAGCAACACGGGGACCCTGCAAGTAAACTGCATCAGTTCCAGCCCCTGCCCAAATCGGACCGGTGGAAGACTCAAAAAACGACAACTGGAGGTATTTCCCTTACGCAAATATTTTGCAACGACTACCTTGTGGCAGACACGACGCTAGGCTGAGTTTGGCAGAACAGAACGTGTCCACTACCTTACTGTCGTGGAATAAACTGAGGGCCCCAAACACTGAAAAATAATTTCACTGAAGACATTATTCCCCACAGTTTACCCTTGGGGTGTTAGAACTCCTCTAACTCAATAATAAAAAAAATCCAATTACAAAATGGACAGAGAATCTGAATAAACACTTTTCTTAAGAAGACATACAAATGACCAACAGGTACACGAAAAGATGCTCAAACATTACTAATCACCACAGAAATGCAAACCAAAACCACAGTGAGAGAGACCATGTCACATCTGCTAGAATGGCCATCACTGGGAAGACATGAGATAACAGGTGCTGGTGAGGATGCGGGGAAAGGGGAGCCCCCATGCACTGTGGGTGGGAAGGCAAGCTGGTGCAGCTGCTGTGGAAAACAGGATGGAGGCTCCTCAAAAAATTAAAAATAGAATCACCCTACAATCCAGCACTCACACTTCTGGATTACATATCCAAATGAATGAAAACAGCATATTGAAAAATTATCTGCACTCGAGCATTATTCATGATAGCCAAGATATGGAAGAACCTAAGTGTCTGTCAGGAATGAATGGATGTGGGGGGGGTGTGTGTGTGTGTCCGTCCATAGGCATACAACGGAATACGACTCATTCATGAGGAAGAAGGAAATCCTGTCATTTGTGACACTATGGACAGGCCTTGAGGGCGTTACGCTAAGTGTGACAAGTCGGACAGAGAGAGACAAATCCTGCACACTACTTAGATGTGAACTCTAGTAGAAACGGAGAGTAGAATGGTGGTTACTAGAGACCAGGCGGTGGGGGAAGTGGGGAGATGTGGGTCACAGGGTACAAACTTGCAGTTAGAATACATCTCATGTAAAACACTGTGGTTATAGTCAACAGTACTGTATTATATACTTCAACGTTGCTAAGAAACTAGATCCTAAGTGTTCTGACCACAAAAAAGAAATGATAGTTTTGTGAGGTGATGGAGGTGTTAGCGGACGCTACAGTGGTAATCAGACTGCAATATACGCTTGCATTAAATCAGCACGTACACCTTAAACTTCCACAATGTTATATGTCAATTACATATCAATAAAAAATCCTTGGGGTGTTACCAAGTGATTTTTTTTTTTTAGTAGGCTCCATGCCCAGTATGGAACTCATGACCCTGAGATCAAGAGTGAGCTGAGATCAAGAGTTGGATGCCCAACCGACTGAGCCACCCAGATGCCCCTGCAGTGATTTTTAACAACAAAAATACATAAAACTTATAGTGAACAATGGTCTACGAGGGCCAGTGTGCTCTGCCTTAGTTTCTTCACCAATATTCAACACCATATTTCACAAATGCTGAGAACATAATCCTATATGCATGATATACCTTAAAAATTCAATAATGGAATATGTTTTTTTAAAAAAGATTTTATTTGAGACAGAAAGCGAGAGCGAGCAAGCATGAGCAGGGTGAGCGGCAGAGAAGGAGACTCCCCCTGAGCAGGGAGACTGATGCGGGCCTCGATCCAGGGACTTGGATCAGGACCTGAGCCAAGCCGAATGCAGATGCTTAACTGACTGAGCCACCCAGGCGCCCCAATGGAGTAGGTTTTTGATCCCAAATCAGTTATAGTCTCCAGTACTTAGACTATTCTGGGCATTCTTCTTGTATTCTAACCTACATCCATGCAAGCAATACAAACTAGCATTAACCAAGCCACACCAACAAAAAGGAAACCTTCCCCACTTCATATAATTCCAGGCATTACACCTACAATGTGCCTTCTCTTCACACTATTATAAAATCACTATGGGCATTCTCTGTATTTCCATGTCACCCTAACTAACCCCATATCATAGGTCTGTTTACAGGAAGATGGTCTGGAAGGAGCACAGGTTTTGGAATCAGTCCAGGTAGGGTCCTATCCCTTTTAGCAGATATCCCTGAGACTACTTCCTGCAGACGCCGGTTCCCTTGTCTCTCCATATTTCTGCTCATCATTACTACTACTTATTCTTGGAGTCTTGGGGAACCTCAAACCACAGAGCCCAGAAGTTCTGGGGAATTAAAACAGCTCTCAACCAGAAATCAGTGTATCAATGTTCCAGTCTCCCACCCTTTGCATGGATAATTCTAGGAGGCATTCTGAACACTTCCCAGAGATCCTGGGGGAAATGCAGCCCCTTGGCTCTAGCGTCGACTTTAATAACACATCCCTGTCTTGGCTTTTCCTCCCATGCTTGCTCTCTGCGTCCTCACTCCTGCTCCCCGGGACCGCCTCCCACACAAACTACCTGCAGCAAGATCCTCACCCCAGGCTCGGCTTCCAGAGAAACCCACACTAGCCTATCTAGGACTAGCTATCACGTAACCTCCCTGTCAACGTCCTCCTCTGTATGAGAAAGGTAAAAACACCTATTCTGTAAGTGGTTGGCAGGACTAAATGAGGGAAGAGACGTGAATCACCAGGCACACAGCACTGACCAAGAGCTGACAGATCCTGACAGCAGTATTTGAAATAATGGATTCTTGAACAGGAATATTATGAAAAAGGAATATGAAACATTACCACGAGCCAGGATGCGCACGACACTGAGAATCACCCCAGCTCTCTTAGCCCCGCTCGGGCACTTCGGAACCAGCCACCTTTCAGCGGCCTTACTACCTCGGCGCGGAACTGAGTGGACTCGGAAGAGGGGACGGAGGGGACTGAAGAGGATGTCTCCTCATCTGTTTCACTTTGGCCATCAACCTCTCTGCTCAAACGCTTCCTGGCTGCCAAGTGCATTCGAGTAAGTCAACCCTAAAGCAGATTAAATATGCTTCAAACACTTCAAGCCAAGTTCACTTAATCTTTAGAAAAAAATAATTCCAGAATAAGCAGCTCAAAAACAGATCAATGTAGAAATCAAAAGGGGTTTTCACTAAAGAATACCTTGTTTTAACCAAATTAAGATTTTCTATAGACAGTTGTATAGCTTGAAAACTTTCATTCTTCTCAAGACTTCTGCTTCAAAAGTTCAGTTCTCTCCTGTTTCTGAATTACAAGTCCTATGTTTGTTTGTTTTTAAGATTTTATTTATTTATTCATGAGAGAAAGGCAGAGGGAGAGGGAGAAGCAGGTCCCCTGCAGAGCAGAGAGCCCCGCGTGGGGCTTGATCCCAGGACCCTGGGATCACGACCTGAGCCGAAGGCAGACGCTTAACCGACTGAGCCACCCAGGCACCCAGTCCTATGGTTTTTTATCTTAAGCTTTCTATACTGGAATGAAATCTAATCATGTGTCAACCCTCACAAAAGCAGGGGGTAAGGTAGATCAGGGAATTTAAAATGACTTAAAGAAGAGGAAGAAGATCACAATTTTTTGTTTTCAAGCATGTAACGCAGTCGTTATTGGAAATACTGGCGACCGCCCGACGACGGCCTGTACCTGACGTCTGAGCTGACCACGTGGCGACAGTCAGCGAGCAGCACAGCAGGGCCCCCCGAACCAGCTCCACGCTCAGGGTCACGATGAAAAAGCACAGGGCGGACGGTAGCCGTGCAGAAGCTGCACCCCGGCCTCGGGCCTGAGCGAGAAGGTTCTAGTGCTGCGGGTCGCCCTGCCGTGAAGCCAGCTCTCACCACCGGACAGCCACATCTGGGGCTGCTGCCACCGTGGGAGGCCGCCTGTGGGAGGGTTTCAGATCTAGAGGTTTCGCAGCATCTGGATGTTAGAATGACTGTGGAAAAATATAAATGCTAGAACATTTTCTACAAGGAAAAATGACCCCTTGTTCATGCTTAAGAGGTCATTCATTATACTGGGAAAAGCAAGACAAATGCAAAGATTTAAAGAGCTTCAACACAGGGGCGCCTGGGTGGCTCAGTCGTTAAGCGTCTGCCTTCGGCTCAGGTCATGATCCCGGATCCTGGGATCGAGCCCGCATCAGGCTCCCTGCTCGGCGGGGAGTCTGCCTCTCCCTCTCCCGCTGCCCCTCCCCCCCACTTGTGCTCTGTCTCAAATAAATAAATAATAAAAAAAATAAAGAGCTTCAACGTATAACCTTAAGGTTAAAAAGAAGAAGAAGAAGAAGAAAATGAACCCACACCCAAGCAGCACTGGCTTTCCTGCGGAAGGCAGGAGTGATCGTTTCACTCCGCTACCAGCTGGGGCCGCGCCGCCACGGTCCGGCCCGCTTCCTGCGACTGCTGCGTCCACGCGGGCCGCCACTACCAACTCCACATGCATACTTTCTCAAAACAACAAAAGGTCCCATTACCAGGGAAGATGGTATCAGCAATTCCCAATCACAGGTTTTAAGGGCCATAAGAGTGGCGCAGGGTATGTACATATATGAATCCACTGAGCTCCTTTCAGGACTGGCTTAAGCCATGGCACACCTGCGCCTTCTGACAAAGCTGGTGAGTACCCACAGATGGTGAGGTGTGAAGGGCTGAAATGGCCTCCAAGACTGCGGGGAGCCAAGCAAGACAGGGATGATGTAAGGAACACAGGATAAACCTCTCAAGTAGAGTTGACGATAATCTCTTGAATCCAAAAATGTTAGAAGAGAAACAGTGAAATTTCCTAAGTGTGAGAGTTAAGAAAAATCCTGGTAATCTCTATGTAACATTTAAATATCCAGAACATTTTTCATTCAAGCTAATTAACCAAGAATAAAAATAAATTTAAAATCTAGAAGATAGGGCGCCTGGGTGGCTCAGTTGGTTAAGCGACTACCTTCGGCTCAGGTCATGATCCCGGAGTCCCGGGATCGAGTCCCGCATCGGGCTCCCTGCTCGGCAGGGAGCCTGCTTCTCCCTCTGACCCTCCCCCTCTCATGTGCTCTCTGTCTCTCTCATTCTCTCTGTCTCAAATAAATAAATAAAATTAAAAAAAAAAAAAAAACAATGTTAAAATCTAGAAGATATTTACAATTCAGATGTTTTTAGATGGTTAGAGCATAAGAATTCTGTGACAGTCAAGTGCATGCGACAGGATCCAGGCAAATCTCGTGAGGTCTCTGAACATTTCTAAACACAAACAGGTCAACAGGTCAGCAGGGGCGCCCGGGGGGGCTCAGTCGGTTGAACCTCCGCCTGTGGATCTCAGCTCACATCTCGATCTCAGGGTCAGGAGTTCAAGCCCACTGGGCTCCATGATGGGTGTGGAACAAATGCCCTTCCAGATGGTTTTTGATAAAAACTTCACTGCTGACAGACTGTCAAACCCCATGGCCACTAAAAGACCATACTAAATTCTGTCCATGTGATAGAATTTAAACCCTGGGACTAATGTTTTTCATGCTTCTAACGATCTGCATTTATTTAACAGTTCTTTATGGATGCATGAATAATGCATGTACACTGTGGAAAAATTTTAATTCTTAAAAAGCACAAATAATCGGGTGAAAATCCCCCTTAAGTATCAATGAATAGATGACCTCTGCCAGCATTTGGTGTACATTCACCAGATTGTATTTTGTCCTATTAGGCTGAACTGTACAAAACTGCAACATCCGATCCCCCCCCCCTTTTTTTTAGTGTCATTAACATAGTTGTTGTTGAACTTTTTACTTTGAAATAGTCACAAGTTCATGGGATGTTGTCAAGAACAGGGTGTAGAGGGCAGCCCCATGCACCCCCCAAGCCTCCTCCAATGCTAACATCTTAGACAATTATGGTGTAACATCAAGACCAAAATAAATGACATTGGTACAATTCCCAGAGGTCATTCGGATTTCATCATTCACTCCCTCGAGTGTGTGAGCGTGTGCATGTGGGGGGAGCTCTATGCAGTCTTATTCCAACTAACAGTTGGGATACAGTCTTGTGCAACAAACCATAATCAGAATATCCAGCTGTGCCAACCCCCGAGACCCCCCCTCATGTTACCCTCTTGTGACCACACCCTCCTCCCCAACCAGGAATCTGGTCTCCAAATCTATTAATTACATTATTTCACAAATGTTACAGAAGGAATCATGCAGTATATATCCTTTTGGGATTGGCTTTTTTTCACTCGGCATAATTTCCTTGAGGTTCATCCCAGCTGGTGCACATGCGGATAATTTGTTCCTTTTTATTGCGGAGTAGGATTTCATGGTATGGACGTACCACAGCTTAACCATTCCCTCATGGAAGGACAGCTGAGTTGTTTCCAAATCTGACTAATAAAGCTCCTATGAACATTTGTATACTAGTTTTTGGATGAAAATAGGTAATTTCTGAGATTAATGCTCAAAAATGCAATTGCTGGGTCGTAACATACATGCATTTTTTTTTTTTTTTTAGTTTTGAAAGGAACTGCCAAACTCTCTTCCGGAGTGGCTGTTCCAGATTCTAGCCCCGCCATCAGTGTGTTAGTGACCTCATCCCTCCGCATCCTCTCCAGCATGGTGAGGCCTTCTCACTGTAATGCGGGCAATTTGTCCTTTCCTCTCCTTCTCCCCAGAGTATGTGTCTATTAGAAACAACTCTGGACTTCCTCTTATTTTCAATAATTGCTATTTTTCTAAAGGTACTTTTAGTTCCTTGAGATATCCCCCCCCCCTTTTCTTTACATTTGGACTTAATAAATATTTAATTTTGGAAAAATTCTGTTCAGAAACTCAGGACTTAGATGAGGACAAAATATACAAGATTTCTTTCCAGTTTTAAAACCCACCTAGTTCTTTTACTAGCAGTCAATCAGTTTTCAAAATAAGGCATACTCAACCATGTTTAAAGTCTCCCAACCTCCTGCCCCCACCTTAAATAATGAATATACAGACTGTCTTAGACTGGAACAAAAACAGACTTTTAAATAATGGTTTCCTAAACTGGGGTTTCTATACATGCATTTTAAAAATTTCAAATTCTATACCTCACATTTTTACAGTTAACAGTTTTCTTCTAGCCTTCATCAACAATTACTTGCCGAGAGAGACTTGTTAAGTATTGTAAACCACACATTATTTCTATGAAAATTCTCAAGTAGGGCAGTCCTTCTTCCTCAAATTTGGTATTTTAAAGAAATTTTCCTGTGCATGGTAAAGTTAACACAATTTTTAAAGAAAGTTAAATGACTTAACAACTTTCCCTCACCCTCCAACACACACACACACACACACACACACACACACACCCCTTATACACATGCATCAAGAACCGTTATTTTTTTTACATGCAATTAAGAAAGGATGTTCCTTACCTAAAATACAGTAGTTTCGAATAATGGCAGGTTATGCAGACAGTCAGAATAATAACTCTTACGGACAACAAAGCACTCATGGCAAGCCCTAAGGAGGCTCCCCAAAGTTCGGTCCTTCGGGGCAGCTCCTGGAGCAGCTGTTTCCTAAACCCCTAACACAGGAAACAAACACGAGTCCACTATCTAAACTTCTGGAACATTTTACAATTTCTACCAACTACCCTGAAGGAAATGACCACTATCCAGAGTACCAGGAAAACAGACAGTTTTGTGTGCACAAGGTTTGCTGAAAACCGTGAGGCAGAAACGCTCAGCTATTCGCCGTCATTTATGGGAGGGGCAAGGTGCTCAGAAGCCTCCCCCACCATGCAGCTGAACGTCGGGGCCCCGCCATTCACCCCTCCAGGCCCGTGGCTTCCCGTCAGTGAAAATGGGGGCGGGGGGCAGGGTTGGATGACTTTCATAAGGAGGTTATGTCCAGTTCTAAATACCACGGTTCTATTTTTACTTGCTTTCAATCAGGGCAGGAAGAGGTAATCCTAAATCCTGTGTCCTTTTTGGTAAAATTATATGAAAACCTGATTAGCAGTAAGAAATGTGGAACCTTTTCAATTAGACAGTGACATTTCAAGAAAATTAGCTTCAACTATTAACAAAAACCTGATGGGGGCGCCTGGGTGGCTCAGTCGTTAAGCGTCTGCCTTCGGCTCAGGTCATGATCCCGGGGTCCTGGGATCGAGCCCCACATCGGGCTCCCTGCTCAGCGGGAAGCCTGCTTCTCCCTCTCCCACTCCCCCTGCTTGTGTTCCCGCTCTCGCTGTCTCTCTGTCAAATAATAAAATCTTTAAAAAACAAAAACAAAAACAAAAACCTGATGATATTTTTGCATTCATTTTCATGGTCATTTTCCTGCTGAAACAATGATTAGAACGCAAAAGCTTCAGATTAATGGACAAGTGGAAAGTGCAGTCAGTCTGTGGCCAGAGGCTCTGTGAGTTATTAACCTGCCAGAACACCATGCACTCAGGAGGAAGCCTGCTAGGAGAGCTTTGTGGCCTGAAATGGGCACAGGGAGCGTCTAGCCTGCGGCGTTTCCTGCAGGGGACCGAGATATGACCTGATGGACAAGATGACTCACTGTTCAAGGGAGTGGTTCAATGCCATTTGAAAGTGCTATCATTCTGGGATACGTTGACAAAAGATACCTTTTACAGAAACAATATATAAAAATGATAAAATATCAAGCCTATATCATGATATCCCATTCTTTGAATGATTTCCAATTTTTTTCTTCTAAGACTGAAAAAAAAAAACAAACAAAAAACCCCAGTCTCAAAGCTTTGTGTTATAAATATTTAGAAAACAGCCTCATTTCCTAGAACTTTTAAGTCAAATCTGACACTCCTGAATTTTACTTAGGGTACTGACCTACTTAATAATAATTATTGGATCGGGGGGCGGGCATTAGATCTTTAGAGAAACCCTTTCAAACTCCTTTGGTATTTTTTGTTACTACATGAAAGACTATAAAAAGAAGTATAAACCAGCTGCTTGCATCTAAATGTGAACATCAGCTATTACAGAGCTTATTCAAATGGGTTATGGAGATAGTAGGCCAGGGGTTCTCAACCTTTAGTGGGATCAAAATCAACTTGAGGGCTGGTGAACACAGATTGCTGGGCCCCGTGCCCAGAGTTTCTGATTCAGTAAATGGTGGGCCAGAGAGTGTGCATTTCTAACCAATTCCCAGATGATGCTGATGCTGCTGGTCCGAGGGCCAGGCTTTTGAGAACCACTGCTCTAGGTGAACTATAGCTGTGTGTCTACTTGGTTCAAATTTTTACTTTGTACAGATATGTATACAACGGAAAAGAAAAAATACAAGATGGGGAAGCTGGCACACTTCATGGAAATGACAGAAACATCCTCTCCTTGATGCTTTTCAAACTATCTGGAGTAGCATCTAAAAAGGAAAATCTCCAACAGCAACTGAAATGTAAAATCATAAACAGGCGTGACCTATGGTGATCTGTACCAGTGAGAGACAAGTGCCTTCGGGGCAGGAGTCCCTCTGTAGCAGCTCGATCTTATTTTGGTGGAATCCCTTACCGTAAGTCCCTGCTCAGTGGCTTGGCAGCCTCATACAGCAGGAAACAAAAATGTGACCAGATCACACCAGTCACCTGGATTTCTGCCTACAGAAGCTGGTGCAAGTAAGAGGCCTTTTTTTTTCCCCCTTCCTTTCCTAAATTTCGATTAGCAGAAGAAATTATTTGTGTAACTGGATCCTTGGATATAGCAACTCTAGTATAAAGATTCATTATGCGTACTCTTAGTTTTTTTTTTTTAAAGATTTTATTTATTTATTTAAGAGAGAGAGAATGAGAGACAGAGAGCATGAGAAGGAGGAAGGTCAGAGGGAGAAGCAGACTCCCTGCTGAGCAGGGAGCCCGATGCAGGACTCGATCCCGGGACTCCAGGATCATGACCTGAGCCGAAGGCAGTCGCTTAACCAACTGAGCCACCCAGGTGCCCTGAGTACTCTTAGTTTTTATCGCTCCTTTTCCTCCCAGAGATGGTCACTGTCGGTCTCTATCTGTTGTGTTGTCACAAGGAGGACAAACACAGGGTCGAAGGCAGGCACAGGCTCTATGAACCCGCTGTTCTAGCTGGCCTCACAGACTGGAGAGTTAACAGTTCTCACCAGCCCGGCATCTGTTTAGACAAACACTGCTGTGGGTTAACGTGCACACGAGGAAAAGGCTCTCACGAAGGGACATCTCAGAAGCCACGGCTGTGTAACTGGTAGGCACTGGTCAAGCACTTAAAAGCTATCAGAGTGCTCACCACCTAACTCGAAAACACCTGTGATAGCATCAGTTGGTCACAAAATAGGTTTTTGTGACACTAGGTCACCCACCAACCTAAAGAAAATTTCCGTGCAATGAGGTACACTGTAAAATACTACACAATCCCCAAACCAGCGGCACATCCCTCTTAGGAATTGGAACTGGCTCTGAGAGACCAGAAGCTTTGCGAAAGCTCTTGATGTTCAAGTAAGGAAAACCGGAGGGGGTTTTCCTTCCGTCTTGTTCTAGGTCTTCAGAGCACAGCTTCACGACTAGTGAGAACATTCAGTCAGGTCTCTGCCACGCAGACATGTGGGTATGAGTGTGGTACAGGCAAACAGCGGGGGGAAGGCTGCAGCACTCTGTCCGTCCGCGCCTGCTCTAACGGAAACCTGGCCCATGAAGGGCCTTTGCGGTCTCAACCTCATTGTCACTAATCTGCCTGGCAGAAATGTGGGCTGCACCCGTTTGTGGCTAGATCTTTCTTAAGCTAACGCTTTGGCTGTTGGGCATCTTTTGTGGTTCCATACAGATCTTAGGATTATCTGTCGTACTTCTGGTGAAAAATGCTACCGGCATTTCATAAGGATCACACGGAATCTTTAGCCAGCTTTGGGTAGTATGAACATTTTAACAATATTAATTCTCCCAATCCATGAATATGGTACCCCTCTCCATTTATTCATGTCATCTTCAATTTCTTTCATTAATGTCTTACAGTTTTCAGAGTACAGGGTTTTCACCTCCTTGGTTAAATTTATTCCTAGGCATCTTATTCTTTTTGATGCCATTGTAAATGGGATTGTTTTCTTAATTCCTCTTTCTCATGTATAGAAATACAACAGATTTAAGTATATTAATTTTGTATACTACAACTTTACTGAATTCTTTTATTAGTTCTAAAGATATTTTTGATGGAGTATGTCTGTGCAGCACTTAATCCATTTACATTTAAAGTAATTATTAATAGATATGTAGTTACAGCCATTTTGTTGATTGTGTTCTGGTTGTCTTTGTACTTCCTCTCTTGCTCTCTTTCCTTGTGATCTGGTGATTTTCCTTAGTGTTATGTTTCCATTTTTTGTGTATCTGTTATAGATATTTGGTTTGTGGTTCATGAGGTTCCTATATAACATCCTATGTACACAGCAGTCTATTTTAAATTGGTGGTTGCTTAAGTTTTGGCACAGTCTAAAATGACTACATTCCCTACCCCCTCCCCCAGCTGATGTTTTAAGTTTTGGATATATTTTACATCTTACTTTGTGAATCCCTGGGCTAACTGTTGTAGATCTGCATGACTTTATTACTTTTGTCTTTTAACATTCATATTAGCTATGTAGGTGGTTGATCTATTACCTTTACTGTATGTTTACCATTACCAGTGAGAATTTTTCTTTCATAATATTCTTATTTCTAATGATGGCCATTTCTTTTCTATTTAAAAAGGCCCATTTTGCACCCACTCTGGAAAACAGTATAGAGGTTCTGCAAAAAGTTAAAAATAGAACTATTCTATGATCCAGTGACTGCACTACTAGGTATTTACCCAAATAATACAAAAATACTAATTCAAAAGGATACATGCATCCCGATGTTTATAGCAGCATTATCCAAAATAGCCACATTATGGAAACAGCCCAAGTGTCCTAAACTGATAAATGGATAAGGAAGATATGGTGTATACACACACACACACACACACACACACACACACAGAGGAATATTACTCAGTCATAAAAAAGAATGAACTCTTGCCATTTGCAACAACATGGATGGAGCTAGAGAGTATTATGCTAAGCAAAATAAGTCAGCCAGAAAAAGACAAAGATCATATGATTTCAACTCATACGTGGAATTTAAGAAACAAAGAGCAGGGGTGCCTGGGTAGCTCAGTCAGTTAAGTGTCTGCCTTTGGCTCAGATTGTGATCCCAGGGTCCTGGGATCAAGTCCCATGTCAGGCTCCCTGCTCAACAGGGGACCTATTTCTCCCTCTCCCCCTGCCTGCAGCTCCCCTTGCTTGTGCACTTGCTGTCAAAAAAGAAATAGAATTTTTAGGGGAAAAAAAGAAACAAAGAGCAAAGGGAAAAAAGACAGAGAGGCAAACCAAGAAACAAGACTCTGAACTAAACCAAACTGATGGTTACCAGAAGGGAGGTGGGTCAGGGGAATGTGTTAAAAAGGTGATGGGGATTCAGGAGGGCACTTGTTGTGATGAGCACTGGGTGATGTAGGAAGTGCTGAATCCCTGTATTGTACACCTGAAACTAATATTACACTGGATGTTAAGTAAGTGGAATTTAAATAAAAACTTAAAAAAAAATAAAGATGTCCCTTTAATTTTCTTGCAAGGCCAGTTTAGTGGTGATGAACTCCTTCAGGTCTTGCTTGTCTGGGAACCCCCCTATCTCTCCTTCAATACTGAGTGGTAACCTTGCCATGTAGAAGTATCTTGGTTCTAAGTGCTTTCTTTCAGCACTTTGACTATATTATTCCATTCCCTTCAGGCCTGCGAAGTTTCTGCTGGAAATCAGCTGATCATCTTATGGGGTGTGTGTGTGTGGGGGGGGGGATTCCCCTGTATGCAACCAATTGTTTTTCTCTTATTGCCTTTTTTTTTTTTTTTTTTAAGTAGGCTCCATGCCCAGTGTGGGGCTTGAATTCACAACCCTGAGATCAAGACCTGAGCTGAGATCAAGAGTTGGAGGCTCGGGCGCCTGGGTGGCTCAGTTGGTTAAGCGACTGCCTTCGGCTCAGGTCATGATCCTGGAGTCCCGGGATCGAGTCCTGCATCGGGCTCCCTGCTCGGCGGGGAGTCTGCTTCTCCCTCTGACCCTCCCCCCTCTCATGCTCTCTCTATCTCATTCTCTCTCAAATGAATAAATAAAATCTTTAAAAAAAAAGAGTTGGAGGCTTAACCAATGAGCGACCCAGGTGCCCCTCTCCTGTTGCTTTTAAGATTCTCTCTTCACCTTTTACTTTTGACACTTTGATTATGTCTTCCTATGAGTCTCTTTAGGTTCATCTTATTTGGGACTCTCTATACGTCTTGGACTCGTCTGTTTCCTTCACCAGGATAGGAAAGGTTTCAGCCATTACTTCTTCAAATAGGTTTTCTGTCCCTTTCTCTCTTCTCCTTCTGGGACCTTTATAATGTAAATGTTAATATACTTGATGTTGTCCCAGAGGTCTCTCAAACCATCCTCATCTTTCTGATTCTTCTTACTTTTTGCTGTTCCAATTGTTTGATTTCCACTACCCTGTCTTCCAGATCACTGACCTGTTCTTCTGCATCATCTGCTCTGCTATGGATTCCCCCAGACTATTTTTCATTTTTCAGTTACTGTATTCTTTGGCTCTGAATGGTACTTTTTAAAGTTTTTACCTCTTTGTTGAAGTTTGCACTGTGTTCATCCATTCTTCTCTGGAGTTTGATGAGCATCTTTATGACCATTACTTTGAACTCTTTACCTGGTAGGTTGTTGATCTCTGTTTCATTTACCTTTTTTTCTGAGGTTTGGCCATGTTCTTTCATTTGGAACATATTCCTGTCTTCCTCCTTTTGCCTCTCTGTGCTTGTTTCTACATATTAGGTATGTCGGTTACATATCTCAGTCTAGAAGGATGGCTTTATGTAGAAGGTGTCCT
This sequence comes from Mirounga angustirostris, assembly GCF_029215605.1. Taxonomy (NCBI): domain Eukaryota; kingdom Metazoa; phylum Chordata; class Mammalia; order Carnivora; family Phocidae; genus Mirounga; species Mirounga angustirostris. Next base: position 12,448,940 of record NW_026991716.1, on the reverse strand, counting down.
GTGAAGCCCGGCAATACATACCTCCCTCAGTCACCTGTACCCCTGCGTGCTCCAGGCGTGTCCTCTGGGTGGGCTGCATGTGCCCACCTGTTGTGGCCGGGCTGCAGCTGGTGCAGATTTGCTGGTGTGCATGCTATCCCCCGGCACCACTGTCTGCAAGGCCTGGGTGTGCAGGTGCGTGGAGCTGGCCCTTGGTGCAGCTCTCTACAAGGTTGGCTGCAACTGCTGCAAGCATTCTAGTGTGTGTGGGCTGGCCCCCTGGGGCGGCCCCAGTCCTGGACTAGGCTACCTGCTGGGTGTGGCAGTGTAGGGGGCCACGTGGGAGGGGGCGCTGGTGGTGGCTGAAGCCACTCGCCGGGTGTGGTGGGGCAGGCATTCCTCAGGAGGGGCAGTGGCCAGGGTGGGCAGCTTGAAGGGCAAGTCCATGGGGGAGCCCCAGGGCAGGGCAAGTAGTGCTTGCAGAGCAGACGGAGGGCGTCGGAAAGGGTGCCCACAAGCACCCGGCCAGCACCTCCCTCCCCGGAGAAAGTTCCAAAGACCCCTGCCCCTCCTGCACATGCCCTACAACTAGTCAGTGACTCTCCTGCACGTGTAACCGAGGCAAATTTCAAAGTGCTGGCTCTAGGAGGGAAGTCTCAGTGTCCCATAGGTGTTTGTCTCTCCCAGAGTTAAACTCGCTGGTTTTCAAAGCCAGACCTTGTGTGGGCTGGTCTTCCCAGCCGTATGGGTAGGTCCATGGGGTGGGGGAGCCCAATGCGGGGCATGGGCCCCCTATTTCTCAGGGAGGGCCTCTGCGGTTGTGATACCCCTCCTGCTTGTGGGCCACTGAGCTCAAGGTGTGGGTCTTGACTAGGCTGTGTCTCTGTCCCTCCTACCTGTCTCCATGTGGCTTTTTCTTTACATCCTTAGTTGTGTAAAATCTGTTCTGCTAGTCTTCAGGTCATGCTCAGCCCTAGCTGTTCTGTATGTCGTTATTCTGGTGTGTCCGAGGCAGGTGGTGAGCTGAGGAGCTTTCTACTCCACCACCTCGATTCTGCCCTGCTTTAGACTTCAAATATCACTGAAGAATACTTAGTAATATTTGAAATAATCACCTTTAGAGATGTTTTACTTATACTGCCTAATTTCAAATTAAGTATTTGAAAAATTGCACTCCAGAACAATGGTTTCAAACCTTTTCAAGTTTAAGAGTGGGTGTACTTTTATTGACAAATCTATTGAGAAAATACATAACAACAAAAATCTGTTATGAATTCAGTAGCACTTTTTTAAGAGAGAGAGCATGCACGTGTGTGCAGGAGTGGGGGGAGGGGCAGAAGGAGAGAGAGAATCTGAAGCAGGCTCCCAGCTGAGCGTGGAGCCTGATGCGGGCCTCAATCTCACGACCCTGAGATCATGACCTGAGCCAAAATCAAGAGCTGGACACTTAACCGACTGAGCCACCCAGGCACTCCTCAGGAATAAGCACTTTTAAAATGACTGAATCATATTTCCCACAACATTTACACACATTGGAAACAAATATTTTGTATTGCAAATATATACAGTATTCTGTTTATCACACAGGACACGAAACTCAACGTGCTTCTGGATGCAAGTGCCTCTCATTATATATGTCCTCAAGCCACAGGCAGGAAATATCCTGCTTCTAAAAGGTTCGGCAACAGTCAAATCTCAGAATGCCTGAAAGTTGATCATATCTGTTGGAAATGTAATTATTTCCAGAAAATATTCTAGAAATGGGTATTTATCACTTTCGATTGCAAGCTGTTGGAAACTTAGGAGCGAGTGACTTAGGAATAAATTAGTACTATAAATGGCAGCCATAAGCCCTCACGGCCAGCTGATAAGACGGGGATGAGAAATGGATTGTGTGCTTCCCAGCAAGGCTGTGGTGCAGCCGGCGGGGATGGCAGGAGATGGCCCCTGAGTAGACCCATGAGTCCGAAAGCAGAGGAAGAAGCTGCATTAAGAAGGGACTGGCAGGGGAGCTGCCAACATGTGGGGGCAGCCTGCTGAGCAGTCTGAATTTTCTCACTTCCCTTAGTGCTCCTTCCTGAGATTTCCCCAATTCGAGATTTGTATGTTTCCACATGCCTCTTCTAAGTAAGTAGAATATGGTGTTTGGGAGCTTGGAGAAGATTCTGACATTCAAACGTGAACATGAATGAGGTTTTCTCGTGCTTGCCTCCTCCCTAGCACTCCTCAGATTAACTGCTGCATGGAGGGGGGAGACACGGCAGGAAGACAGATGAGTCTGAAGAAAGGAGGAGCGAGAGGGGGAGAGGGCAGCCACCATGCGGGCCTCGGTAGGGACTTCTGGCCATGAAGGCATTAATGTCTCGTAGAAAGAGGAACCGGAAAATGCGAGAGACAAATACGAGGTGTCAGGGATGCACTACTCCTGACAGGAAATGGGGTTCAGAGATTATTTTAGCCTCCGTCTTCCTGTTTTCTCCGGGCTCTTCAACTACACCGTGGGCAGTGAAGACTTCTGTCGGAACAACTCAGAAACGAAAGCATCACTCACAGGGGGTATCCTGACCAGCATCCCGTGGTAACTCCTAACAAATCACGCTTGTCTCGCGGCCCCGCTTAGTGACACGCTTGCCCTTTGCTCAGACGCAGCACGCCCCATCTCACCCTGCGGGGCTCTGCCTCCACCCCAGACAGACGCAGCAAGGACAAGGCTCTCTTCCCTCCGCTCTCCCACAGGAATGGACACATCTTTGCTTGTGCCACAACGAGCCCTCGTCACTCGGCCAGACGCTAAGCTCCTTGAGGGCAGACACTATGTCTTTTAAAGGGGATCAGGATGCACCACCCTCAGATATGCCACTTTGGCGTCGAGAGTACTTTGAGCTGAAGGTGACCGAGAAACAGCAGATGTAAAGGGAAAGCTCTTTAACCTTCCCCTTTCTGTCTAAACGCGGGGTAGAAGTTCTCCTTTGTAAGGTGTCTCCGTCTCCCATAACCAGGAGGAGGAAGAGGAGTCTTAACCCCTGGGGATGACTGGTCATCAGAGGAGGCACCAACCTGCGTCTGTGTGGCAAATCTTACTAAGTAACCTTCGCCTTCCATTAGGTCCCCCCATCTTTGGACCTTCCTGTAATTCGCCACCCCTAGACGCCCAAACTCTCCCTCTCTGTCTGGGTCTTTACTATTTATCGCCCTTTGTTAAAATCGTACAAAGCCTGCAGGTCTGACTGCGCCCGTGGTCTTCACTTCTTTTCTAGGAGGGCCTCTGTGTGCGTGTAAAATTTAAAATATTAACATCGAGTAAAATTTGTATGCCTTCTCTCCTGTTAAATGTTCTTTGGTCAGTTTATTTTCCAGGGCCCTACGCACTAAAGCTAAGAGGCAGAGAAGAAAGTTTTTCCTCGGTTACACTTTCAGCTTGGCAGTTCTAGTGCCTATGACATATTAGCAAAAGTCAGATGAACGAACGGGTCATAATCACAAAATGCCATATGTCCAGGGGCCGGGAACACCAGCTGCACAAGCCGATCTCGGGAGCAGGCTTTCACCTGGTGGCTTGACCGCCAAGCTGCCCGAGGCGGGCACAGCAGGCCACCGATGCGGAAGAGAACAGCCACAGCAGCTTGGGGACAACGCATGGCCGCCAGGAAACACTGGTGTGCCTTCCAGGGGCTGCGAGCAAACATGCATAATCTTCCAGGCTAAATGTGGGAGGAGGGAGGGGCTACACTGAGCCCTCCCGGGCTGGCAATGGACAAGGACGTCAAACTGGTCCATGTGATCAGTGCATATTCAGAAACACCTGAGCTTAACAAGAGTCACTGTGACACAAAAATGCCATTACCCAGGGACTAGGGGAGAGTTGGCTGAGAAATCTGGGAAACCTTAAAAATAGCATTCTAAAAAATAATAAATCACCTCCAAATGATCAACAAAACACAGCCTCCGAATCACCTCCCAAAATTCCTATTTACAAAATGCAGCAGTAAACCTTTCCTTTAGGGTGACAACAACTAAAAGTACACAGAGAGACGGAAGGAGTACGGAGAGTTTATTCAGAACAGCACTTAACCTGTAGGATATTTATCCATTCAGTGAAAAGTTCAACACACGCACGAGATTATGGGAACTCCCTTGTATGTACTCAACTAAAATGACAGCAATTCATATACAAGATTATTTTGTTGTAAGAAGAGTATGACATAAACTGAGCTAACAATCCTAAAATAAGATTGTTTTGAAAACTGTGATGTGACAATGTCCTTTTCACAAATGCTCCAGAAAATGTCCATACTCCCTACACTGAAGACCTGCCCACACCAATCCAATGATGTAGTTTTGGAATGTTGGTGAGGTCTGGAGCTGACGGCCAAGAAAGAATTCCTGAGACATCTTTGGTGCAAAAAGGTGGTTTTCTTAAGGCACGTGGGCAGGAAGAGCTGCACTGGGGTTGTGAGGGGTGGCGATTTTAGACCTTCAAGTTGGGAGGGGATTAGGGACAGAACAAACCTCCCAGGTATTTTGGAAGCAAGGTTTCCAGGATCCTGAGGGGGCTAGCTGTTGTTAGGAAAAGGTCATTTATTACTGGTTAGTAAAAACTCAGTCATGAGACTCTTCAGATGTGTATCAGTGGGTCATCTGCTTGGGGGATGATTGCCAACATTTATCTTGGAGGGGGGTAGAGATAAGGGGAGCTTCCAAAGGGATTTCTGTATGTTTAAATAGACTCACAGGATCCTGGGGAGGGGCGGGTTAAGACTGCCTCTTGCCCTTAACGAAGTGTCAACGTCGAGGCAGCTGAGTCCCTAGAGGAAGGTCACTCTGCCTGTTTCAAGGACTTGTCAGTGGGCTGTAAGTAGTAAGGAAATTTAATAATTTTTCTTCTGCTTCTGTTTCCCACATCACCCAGTCCATAGGAATAAGTTGTTTTCGGGGGTATTCCACGGTCTTCCACTGTTCTAGGCACAAAGCAGGAACTCAACAGTGATTGTGAAATGAGTGAACAGACGACTCATTACGAGATAGGAGAAAGAAGGCCCAGCTGTCAGGAAACACCCACTCGAGAGAAAGGTTTAGTGTAAGCCAAAACACAATTATTTTCATTTCATCACTGTCTCCTTTGTATATACTCAAAAGCAGGAGAGAAAAACAAAACACACAAACAAAAAAGGTCCCTAAGTCTTGTCATTTTATGAAAGTCTGCCTAAAAACCTAGTAAAGCAAGTTGAGTTTACTCTAGGAGACTAACACATCGGAACACCAACCTTATATATTTGCACGTCCTTTAAGTATGTTACTGTTTCAACTAAGGTCCTGGATAAAGAGACAAGATTTTAAAGCACTCAAAAACACAAACTACGTATCAGGTGAGGATGATACAACATACTCGCTGTTTTAACCTCAGGGGAGCTGAACACTCAACAGTGTTGCAGCGAGGAGAAGTGATTTGATCAGCATTTGGGGTAAATAGTTTCAGGACTTCCAATGTCCTTGATCCACCTTCCCCTGTCTGCACACGAACAACTCTGTTTACTCTTCGTGCGTGAGGCAATTAATGACAAGCCTCCTGACAACAGATGAGCTTTCCCTTTTTGGCTCAGAGAGCTTTGCCATTTCTTAAATTTACTTATAAAAACCCATGTGGATTCCTTAGAAAAAGGCCCACAGGTCTGATAGTTAATTTCTTATGTCTTTTTCATTCCCCTCACTTCCTGTCCTAAACCTAATTTCTTCCATTTATGATCATGGGTATGCCACAAGAGATGAAATATTTTCCAATTTACTAGAATCTCCTGACTCTCAAAATTTACCTGCTTTTACCATTTTAGACATTACAAAGTAAAATGACCCAGCAAAGGGATTTCAACATCATGTTCTATTTTCCTTTTTTTATAGCAGGCATTTCATTACCTCTTTTTCTCTGTAACTTCAATCAAGAGAATCCTCTCTGTATACTTCAGAAAACTATAAAAAGGGCAATATGTTCTCCGGTATCCATTTCACAGACAGAATGGAAAGCACTTAGCAAAAATAATACACTTTAGTTTTCTGAGTAAGACACTTCTCACCCTTGGCCTAGAAATCCCAGTGCTCTCTGTTGTATTTTGAAAGATAAAATGAATTAGATTTACTGTAATCCCTTTGAGAAATAGTAATTTGCTTCTATTAATTCACTGAGTCAATCAGAGGACACTCAGAGAAAATCACAGAAAAGATTTTTCCACATTTTGTGTTTCAAAACTAAAAGCTCAGCATTTAAAAGCTCAACTGGATACTACAGTCCTTGAAAATGTCTCGCAATCATCTTTTGTTGAATTAGTGGATTACAAGCTCACAGTTTTGTGTTGCCTTCATTGTTCTCTTCATTCATCAGACTCGGTTACATTTCCCCCATGACTTCCTGAATTAACAGAACAAGTGGGTCAATCCTATGCTATCAGGACCCCAGATTATGAGCCATGCTTACTCAAAGATGTTCCTTCCCACAACAAAGGGACTTGCCGTTCTATGTGTGTACCAGAGTGTTTAGCATAGAGTATGTATTTTTTTTTTTAAGATTTTATTTATTTATTTGACAGAAAGAGACACAGCGAGAGAGGGAACACAAGCAGGGGGAGTGGGAGAGGGAGAAGCAGGCTTCCCGCCGAGCAGGGAGCCCAATGGGGGCAAGATCCCAGGACCCTGGGATCATGACCTGAGCCGAAGGCAGACGCTGAACGACTGAGCCACCCAGGTGCCCCTGTGTTTTTTTTTATTTATTTTTTATTTATTTTTTTTAAGATTTTATTTATTTATTTGAGAGAGAGAGAACGAGAGAGAGAGCATGAGAGGGAGGAGGGTCAGAGGGAGAAGCAGACTCCCTGCCGAGCAGGGAGCCCGATGTGGGACTCGATCCCGGGACTCCAGGATCATGACCTGAGCCGAAGGCAGTCGCTTAACCAACTGAGCCACCCAGGTGCCCCTGTTTTTTTTTTTTTTTAAATGAACAGATGCATGAAGAAGTAACTTGCTTTCAATTTTCCCCAATGTCTTATGAAGAAGGAAGGCAGTGAAGGTGTTTAAACGAAATTGCTGGAAGCAAACTCTATCTCCTGGGAAAAGAAAACCCAGTAAGCACAACCCAAAGTAAGTGTGTGCTAGGGAAGGGGGTGCAGCCACAGGCTCTGGCTCACTCCCCCTTATTATAACCTCCTGCCTGGGAAGCATGAGGGACCATGTAGAATTCAAGGCAGGCTCTCAAACACCAGGGGGCGCTCTCTCGTTTCACAAACCACGGGGCCCAAGCGGCCATTATCTCTCACTAACCCAGCAACACGAGCCCCATGGCTGGTCAATCCAAATCCACACTGGCCGCCTTCCCAATCCATTTCCGCACAGCAGCCAGATCTGATCATGTCACCCCCTCTCTGACCCAGCAGCTCCTGGAAGTGAAACTGCTTAAAAGCCCAAAGCTGAACAAAAATCCAAATGGCCGCACTAATGCCTCAGCAAAATTCCATTTCAAGTAACCTTTTCCCTCTCTTCCACAAACCTCCTTCCCCCCTTCTTAGCCTTTTGTATCAGGAACCTGGCGCCGCCCAACAGACACGACAAAGGAGGCTGGCAGGACGAACACAATTCCTATCAAACCCGACTAGATCCTGTATTTCCCCAGAAACACCTTCCTTCGGGAGGGCCTGCAGTTTCTGAAGGCCATAACCTGCGGCAGCCTCCTCTGCCTGGCAAAGCAATAAAGCTACTGTTCCATTTCATCCCAGACTCTGTCTTCGAGTTTGTTCTATTCTGGCTCAGAAGCAGGGAGGTCAGTTTTCTGCAACAGGAGGACTGCCTCTCGGGGCCTACATAATCCTATCAGCTCTCCAGCCAGGTACCACTGGCGCTCACTGCACCCAGTGCTCAGGGCCTTCTTCTACCTCACCGAACTTGACACAATCCCACCAGCCTTGAGTTGTTCCCTCCAGTGGGAATCTCTTCCCGCCCCTCCTGCCTCCTACTCAGCTTTCAGATCTCAGCTTAAGTACCACTTCCTCACAGAAGTCTCTGACCTCCATGATTAAGTGACACCAAACCTATTACAGAACTTCTAGGAGAAAAGCCTTGCGGCCTCGGGTTATGCAAAAGGTGCTTGGACACGGCAGCAAAAGCAGAATTAATTCATTAACATTTTTTTGTTCAAATGGACTTCATCAAAATTAAAAACTTTTGTGTTTCAAAACAGACAATTAAGAAAAGGAAACACTAAAAACTGAAAGAACATACTGGCAAATCGTCTATCCGACAAAGAACCTGTATCCAAAATATATAAAGAACTCTTTTAACTCAATAAGACAGCCCAATTAAGAAATGGGCAAGACATTTCAATAGTCATTTAATCAAAGGAAATACAGGAATGGCTCATAAACACACAAAAAGATGCTCAACATCATCAGTCAGTGGAGAGGTCCAAATCGAGGTAACAGGAAAGACCACTGCACCCCCCACCACAATGGCTCCGTTCAAAAAGATGGCCGGTCAGAAGTGCTGGCAAGGATGAGGGAAAACTGGGGGGCTGGGGGAGTGTAAAATGAGAAAACCACCATGGAAAACAGCTCGACAGTTTCTTTAAAATGTGAAACGGAAACTTATCATACCACTCAGCAATTCCACTCCGAGGACTCATCCTTCCCAAGAGAAATGAAAACCTATATTCACACCAACACTTGCACATGAACGTTTACAGCGCTATTATTCCGAACAGCCCCAAACTGAAAACAATCCAGATGTCCTTCAACTGGGGAATGGACAAGCAAAAGGCGGTATATTCCTATAATAGAAAACCGTTCAGCAACGAAAGGAACCAAGCACCAATACAAGCTACCACACGGATGAAACGCAAAGACATTCTGTGGAGTGAAAGAAGCTCAATACAAAAGGCTGTGCTTACTGTTATCATTCATTTTATGGAATGTCCATAAAGAGACAAAAAGCTGGCTCATGGTTATCTGGGGCTGGGAGCTAGTATTGACCACACATGGGCAGAAAGGGATCTTTTGGGGCTGATGGAAATGTCCTAAAATTGGATGTGGTGATTGATGTGGGGAAACACAAGCAGAAGGAAGGAAATGTAAATAAAATTAAATGTCCTTACAACCTGCAACCCACTGGCAAATACTTGAGGCGGGCAGAGTACGACATTCTTCTGGAAACTTTCAACTGTCTTAAGGTTAATGCTTTGCTAGAGGGAAAAACAACCTTAGCTTGTCAACAGTTAGGCCTCCAGGATCCTGTCAGTCTTCTTTAACGTATGAAAGCCCTTCTGGAAACTTCCCTTTGTCTTTACCTCCCAGCAACTCCAAAGTATACCATCAGCCACCTCTCACAACCCCGTGCAGCTCTTTCTGCCCAGGGGTCCTGTCCCCGGGCTTTAATAAAACCGCCCTTTTTTGCATTGAAGTCATGTCAAGAATTCTTTCTTGGCCATCGGCTCCAGAGCCCACATTCCCTTCCATCAGTGATGACTGCACAACTCTGTACATTTACTAAAAATCGAAATATACACTTAAAATGGGCAAATTTTATGGTATATAAATGACCCCCTACCATAGCTGTTAAAAAAACAAAACAAAACAAAACAAGACCTCACGTGAACATGTGGCTCCCCACAGTACTTGCTGTCCAGCGTCCGGCAGCCCGGGCACCTCAGAGGGGACCCGCAGAGCCCTTTCCAGCACTTCGCTACTTTTCTAAGAGGCAGCCTTACACGGTACAGAGAGCGCAGGCTCAGGAGTCTAGAAGATAATGTTCAAATGCTGCTTCACCACCTCCTTGCTGGGTAATTTTGAGAAGTTACTTAAAATCTCCCAAATTCAATACAATAGGGACAAGGCTACCATGGTTGCTGTGAGGACTAACAACGATGTAGGTACGACACAGCTTCCATCCCCTTCATTCCACTGAACACGCTCTTCTCAAGGTCCTTGACGGTTTACATGTTTGTTGCCTGTTCCGAAGGACACAGATGAGTCTCCACATTTCTGTGAAGATGACAAAGCTCAGCACTCTCTCTAATGTCTAATCACTCCCAACTCCATCAATTTTGCTTCCAGAATATCTCCTGAGTCCATGTTTACCTCTCTCCATCACTGCTGCCTCCATCCAAGGTCCCATTCCTATAGTACCTTCTACCTAACCTTTCCCCCATCTATTTTCCACACAAATAATGAGAAACCAACAGTCCTTTTCCCACATACCCAACTAGAGTGATTTGTTCAAGTTAACAAATCAGATGTTACCCCCTCCCATACACTACTTAAAATCTTTTGTTGCCTTCCATTTGTTGGGGGGGGGGGGGGGGGGAGGAAAACCACAGGCCCAAAACGGTGTCACTTAAACTGAGTTCCCAAACAGGGGCTTCATACCCAATCTAATTGCGGTTTCAACCTCCCCCAGAAATGTGGCCTTAGCTGGTCACTAAAGCATTTTCTGGTCAGCACCAATGAAGTCATCTGTAAGTGAGCCCTTTCTATCCACCAAAGAAAGATGAGGTCATCTGTGTAAGATCCTGCCCTTTTCCCTGAAGGACAGTGACCTTGCCTGGAACAATCCTTTCTTTTGCTAGTAACTTCTGTGCCCTCTTGTAAAAACCTTCCAATTTGTACAACTCTTCAGTTCCTCCCCTACTTGCTAGATGGGACACTGCCCAATTCATGAGCCCAATTCCCGAATCACTTAACAACACCAATTAGATCTTTAAACTTACTCAGTTGAATTTTTGTTCTTTAACAACAGGTACACCTACTCATTGGTCGAGTGCCTGGCACACAGTGGGCTATCAACAACGAACCATACTCCTTTCTGTTAAGGTTTACAAAATAAAATGACTGCTCACCCAAAGTCTTCCAAGCTCCTTTCCCAACCACCCCAAGATGACGTGGAGACTCCCTCCTGTTCCAAATATGCCCAGCTGTGCTCTTAATAAAGCGACTACCTCATTATATCTTTCTATCTCTTCCTGCCAAACGTCAGCCCCTTGAAGGTAAGAATCTTTTCAACTCTGAATTCCTAAGGCTTAACGAAGACAAACACAAATCTTTGTTGAGTCAACAAACACTGATTATGGCAGAAATTCATTTTTAAAAACCTTGGGTTGTCTCTGGGCAATCGTTACAGATACCAGTGTGTAAATGGCCTGGTTTCACGTTGAGGCTTTAAATAAACAGTTGGAAACAGAAAGCCAAATCACCTACATCATCTCCAAAGACTCTGCTTTTACTTTCCTTCAAATACACTTACAACATATATAATCCAAATCCAAATAATTAAACCCTTAATTAAAAAATCTGAAAATAAGACCCATATGGCTATACTCAGCCCACGGTTTCATAAAACCACATGTTTTAGCACTGTGATCTACTCAGGCCTAGAGACCGACTGAATCAGTTCCTTATTTACAAACCATCATTTTTTGGAATAAACTAAAAATCTGAAATTGATACAGAAGGAGCTAAAAGGAAACAAAGTACCTTCCCCCCCTCCCCCCCAAGCCGGCCAGAAGACTCTCCCATGAAAACAGACTTCATATTTTCAAATAAAGACCTAATGAACAATCTAGGATTTAAATCACTGGTCTGCAAAAACGGGTTCTATTCAAAAAGATATTGTGACGTGCAGGCTGCTCTCTTCGGGCGGTTTCAGGTTTTTATCTGACGTACTGCATACGCTATTAGCCAAAATGCTGGTTCTCCTCAAGTGCCTCCGCGTCCTACTGACATTATGCACGAGCCCCTCAGCAGTTCTGAGTCCTGACCAGAAGCCCACAGACCAGAAGGCCGCAGTGCTGCTGAGATGCATGTGCTTAACATAATCCTGCAAAACTTTCTGAACTGATGACAACAGCCACCCAATTCCTCCACCACTGTAAGTATGAACTCACATTTGGGGCTGCTTTTCCCCTCCTGCAAACTTTGTTAAGTCTGTCCTGGTTTGAGAAGCCTGGCTGATTACACTGTTTTGTTTCCATCCTGTACTCACCCAGGAAGACTCCATGTAACACTGAGGTCAGAATAAAATCGTATGGTTAGCAGAAACAAACTCAACTAAAACGCATTAATTAAAAAATCAATTCAACCTGTTTGTGGCAACCGAGGCTTTACGAAGTTAAGGGGGACAAGAGATGTTACGACCTGTTATGCAAAGACAAACGTGTTTGGCTGTATGTCACAGTGGAACACATTAAAGCAGCCTGAAACAACAAATGGGATTCTACCAGAATGTTTACGGGATGGATAGGGCCTACTTTTGAAAAGCTGTTCGAGAAACAGCAGAAACAGTTCTGCTCCTGAGCCTCACCTCAGTGCCCGAGAGAACAACAGGAGGATGTGGAACAGGAACCTGGAAACGTGTTGTTACTTTGTCAGCTTGTGTGTGAGGACAAGGAGCTAGGTACTCTAACCATGCCCTAGTTTTAGACCTGCTTACTTCTGGCTGTCTGAGCAAGGCCCAGAAGCTCCACCTTCTAAGCCAGGGTATTCACTGGTAGATCAAAAGTTAAATTCTTTTCTCTTCTCGAAGACCCATGAGGCCTGCCAGCTCTGCTTGTGGAGTAAACACTTTACTTACTTTTTTTTTTTTTTTAATTTAGGTTTCTGACTCTCCGATTGTGCCTAGGACCCTTTCACAGCCATTTTCTGCCCCTCAAGGCGGGCGGGCTCGATCCCGTCGGGGGCACACGGGGCCCACCCAGAGAAGACCCGCTGGAAGAACCTCAGGCCCCGCGGCATGGACTCCTCGAAGCAGGCGTGGGCTCACACCCCGTGCCGATTTGGGTGCCTTCCCCACTTCCTCGGTAGAAAGGTGGACCCTGCTGTGCGCGCAGGGGCTCGGGGCCTCCGGGACTGGTGGGGGCCGCACCACAGCCTGGCCGGGGACGGCACAGCGTCTAGTGCTGGATGCCTCTGGACACCATCCTGGGAAGCACAACACTTCGCCTTCTGAAGTTACGGCTTTGTTCTTTCGGGGAGTGCTTTCGGTGAGCCAACTGCACTCACGACTTTTTGTCGAGTTCCACTTTAAGAAGGTAAAAGTTTCTGGTAAGATAATAACATTGGAATGTTAACTAAGGCAGTTTGCTAACTGCGTACTAGACAATATTGAGGGGAGACTATGCCACACCAAAAATGTGCCACTTTGGCACGTGGACTGTTTTGAGCCAAAGGCAATCAAGACCCAGTGGACGCGGGAAAAACCTTTACCTGTTCCTTACCTGCCTAAGAGAATTTAGAGAGGGGGCCTGGCCTAGCAAAGAGCTATCACCAAAGGTAATTTTGTTATCTGAAAGAGCCACCTGCATCTGGTTACTAAACATCTGCTCTTTTTATCTTCCTGCGAATCCTCCTCCCCTTTGACGCCCCAGGCCCCTTTCCCATTCCTTAGCTCAGGATGGCACCCGAGCTTCAACTGCCTGGCTGCCTTTGGGGCTCCCATATGTACGAGATCAAATTTGTTTTTCTCCTGTAATCTGTCTTATGTCAATTTAATTATCAGATCAGCCAAAGAACCTAGAAGGGAGGAAGGGCGAAGTTTTCCACCAGTACCAGATGAAAATAAAGAGCAATTCAAAACCACACATTTAGTAAAATAGAAATTAGTAAACTAGGTATTACAGAAATACAACATAGGGCTTATCGTCTGAGTCACCCAAGCTAAGAAACCTAACATTACAATCTCTTTCTATTGTAATGGTATTAAGGAAGTATATTATTTTAGGTATAATAACGGCACTGTGGGTATATTTTAAAATCTTATTTTTTTAGAGGTATACACTGAGATATTTATAGAAGACATGATATTTCATGGAATTTGCCTTTAAAAATGGAGTGCGGAGGGAACGGGCAGGCGGAAGGGATGGGCCAAGACCAGCCATATGTTGGCTGCTGAAACTGGGTGATGGGGACATGGACTTCCATTACACTCTTTTTTTGTACATGTTTGAAAATTTCTGTAACAAAAAAGGGAGAGGAAGTATAATAATTCTTTTAACTGCCTACTTGATCAAAGAAAAGATTTCAGCTCGTCACAGTTCATATTTATGCAAAGAACTGTCAATCTAAATTAAAAAGGCTTAAAAAAGTGTATTACCTGTCACACTGAACCTCACCATGAAGACCGTAACTCACAGATCCATGAGGGATTCTCCCTCCCCCTCGTTCAGTCTCACTGCAACCACTGCTCCTGGGGCTTCAGTAGCCACGTGGGATCTTTTTCAAGATACTCATACTGTCACACAAACAGGTGCACAAAATTCCACAGGTGTGGTGCCCCCCTCTCTCTGGGTGCCCCCCTTTGTAAGCTTGGGGTCTCCTGGTACCATAACCACTGACTGCCTCCCAACTGCACTGTGAACTTCAAGATGGTAAATAGTCAGTCTTATTTATCTTTACATCCTCTGCTTCGACTGAGCTAGTACAAAATAAATGTGAGGAAAGAATAAATCTGTAAATCTCAATATCTGTACCTCATTCTTAAATATTTTAAAATTTTTTCATATTGTAATTTTAAGACATTTTCCCCAAAATTATTTTAATATCCTACTTTAATCTTACTATTGAACGTTAATAAACTGTTTCTGAAACCGAAGTTTGAGTCCTGAAGATGTATTTGTGATAAAAACAGCCCATTAATATTTGCACGTGAAAAACTGCCTTCGAGAACTTTACCACTGTTTTCGTTAAAGAAAGAGCCTATGGCTAATCACAAAATGAAGAGTTAGGGGTACCATCAACGAGAATTACAGTTAGTGTGAATTCATAATCACAAAGGGCTGACCAGTGATTCTGTATTTATTATATGGCTGGCACTGTTACTATTTCATTTGTTCTCCCAAAAGCCCAGTGAGGTAGGTACTACTATAATCCCCATTTTATAGACAAGCAAATGGACTCAGGGCTAAGGCATTTGCCCAAGGACATACAGACCCTTCAAACCCAGCCTGGGTGCTGAAGTGCTGATGGGCTCCTCCTACTCACTGTAGCAGACACCGCCAACCTGTATTTACCATGTACAGGAAACCCACTCTGGGACCTAGGAAGGTTTAGACTTGGTTTTTCTGTTGTTCCGGTATCTTTATGCCTCACGAGAGGGAGAACCCAGGTAATGGAAAACAAGTCACTTAAGCTGTTTGCTTTGTCTCTGTAGTGATAGATTACACATGGCACTTTTAGGGAAATGCCGGGCATTGTTGCAAACCCCTTACACATACCAACCCAGTTAATCCTTACAGCAGTTCAAGAATGTCAGTCCCATTACCATCTTCGCTTTAATGAAGAAAGGAAACTGAGGCTCACCCAGGTTATACAACATACCCAGAGTAGATAAGCAAAGGTTTCAGTATGCCTAGTCTGGTCCAGATTCCATGCTCTCACTCACCTGCTACCCTGCCAAACAGGTACACATATACCTAGCTTAACCCGAAAGGCATGGTTTAAGGATTAAGCCTCGTATGTCCCCTAAATAGGAGCAAAGTTACTATTTCCACCTACCCTGTTTTTTCCCAGCTATATTTTGTAGTCTGGTCTTTAATATCATATTTAGGAAAACTAAAACGGTCAACATTAATTTACA
The DNA here is from genome assembly GCF_029215605.1 of Mirounga angustirostris. Classification (NCBI taxonomy): domain Eukaryota; kingdom Metazoa; phylum Chordata; class Mammalia; order Carnivora; family Phocidae; genus Mirounga; species Mirounga angustirostris. Next base: position 12,433,364 of record NW_026991716.1, on the reverse strand, counting down.
AAAGGAGACACTTTTGTAATCATTTTCCATCTTTACCACACAGGAAACTTTTCATGCATGGTATATATTAACAAAACTAAACCAAAGGCCATTTAATAATCTCAGGAATATGATTTATCCAATCAATATAATTTCTGGGGCTAGTCAACTCTAATGAGCTTATTATATAAACCACAGTAAAGAGTCAACTCTGGAAAATTCCTTTTTTTTTTTTTTTTAAGATTTTATTTATTACTTGAGAGAGAGAGAGAATGAGCCAGCAGAGGGAGAGGGAGAAACAGGCTCCCTCTTGAGCTAGGAGCCCAACGCAGGGCTCAATCCCAGGACCCTGAGATCATGACCTGAGCCAAAGGCAGATGCTCAACCGAATGAACCACCCAAGCATGCCCATACTCTGGAAAATTCTTAAAAATGAAAAAAAAACAGAAAGGTCGCTCTATAAGCATTTTTTTTCTGCTGCATGCAGTTAATATAAATTCTTAGCATGATATTAAAACATAAAGGAGAATCTCTGCACCTATTGCTAAAGGTCTTTGTCAGAAAGACAATAAATCCAGATGGTTAAGTATTTCAAAACGGTACAAAGATACCTTGTTTCCAACGCCCACGTCTCCAGAATCTGAGCACATACACAAAACAAGAATCCCATGCATATTCTCAGCATTGTCACAGATCTTAAAAACCGTTACAAGGAGAAAATGTAGACGGTGGCACAAATGGATGACTTCTTCCCTCCGTCCCTTCAACACTGACTGAGGGTCCCTGTGTGCTGCTGGAGTTGCAGGCGCGAGTGGCTCTTCCATAGTCATCTCTGCCCCCGTAGCAGTGCACAGAGGGGATGCAACAGCAGTAAACACACGCGTTTCCTAAATGGATCAAGAGCATATCAGCCATGGCTGGGGGGTGGAGGGGACCTGGAGAAAATGAGGCTCCCTTAGAGAAACTTAAGTAACTGAAGCTGAGCCCAGGCACAAGCACGAGGGAGCTGTCAAGGATCTGAGACCCTTGAAGACAGAGTACATCACCCGTACAATTTGGGATGTCTTGTATACGCTCATTTCAGTCCACTCTGAGCATATGGTTTTCACCAAAAATTATGAGAAGTGAATCTACTGACACTCTCCAATGCCCGTGGAAATAAACACCCTGCAGCACCACCCAGATGCTCAAATGTTTGTGGGGGAGGAGAAGGGTAATGAAGTACTAACCATTCAAAGGAAGAGTTTCCTTGGAGTTACCTGGACGCGACAAAACACAAACCTATTTATTAGTTAGTGGTGAGATCCTTGGATATTTCTCTCGAGCAAAATGGGAATGTCACCAAGTTTCCTAATATTATTCAGTACAATCTTAAAAGGAGAGTGAGAGGGCTCTGGTCTGAATTGAATGCTTTCCACAATGGCATGATATGTACTAATTTTTCTGAACAGAGAAGTGAAAACAGATTTATTGTATAAACATAATCACAATTTTCTGCTGTATGTTCTCTGAATACAATGCACGTCATATTGCTAGGCTAGCACAACAGTCTGATTCCCGAAAACGGCAATGTTTTCACTGTTTATTCTACACAAACCAAATCTGCCATTTAAAGGCATATCTTCTTCTGGTTTTCATGGAGCTTTTTTTTTTTTTTTTTTAAATACCTTTTTGTGCTGTTCCAGCGTTAAGTTTAAAAAAAGGTACACAGTAACATAAACCTTCTTACCACAGTTCTGGAAAAACAAAACACAAAACGTGTTCTCCTCTGAGGGCAATAGGAGAAAAGGCTGCATATGAAGCAAACGAAAAAGGAAGGAAAAACAAAATAACCCGCTCATGCCCTACATGTTCGCACTACTCTCCACAATCACTCACACAGGCAGGAGGCCGCATGGCACTCTAGCGTTACGGTAATATTTCACGCTGTAGCTGGCATTCTGGTATTCAGTCTCACTCAGGCACAAGGAACGGAATTGGCAAAATGGGCAGCAAAAATGCCACCGCTAACAAAGTGCCCCCGGAAAGGAAAGAGAGGGAAAAGTGAGCACCAAGGCTGTGTGGCCTGTTGGCAAAATAGCTCTCAGTGTGACTTAAGTTTTCTTTTTGCACTTTATTATAGATTAAGGAGAAAAACACTTCTCAAAAAACTGTCTGGTTCAAGACAAACTCAGCAGGTGGTACTCCTGTAAAACCTTCAGTACGGAAAACATTTCTGGCAACCCCATTTTCTTAGGCAAGCCCTGTATTAGGCAGGCTTCATGCTTCCTACGGGAATAGTTTTTTAAAAAACATTTTTGCCCTCAAGTCCTGTACATAGCAGATACTTGGGAAACTTACACCCAAAAACTTCAATGCAAAAAACAAGTCCTTTTCAACTTGGTCTCGTAACTAACACATACACAGGAGGCTTGCTTCACCGCACCTCCACCCTCGCTCTCCAAATTCTTCCCCTGTCCTCTGCCATCTCCCCGGCTCCCTGCAGACACAAATCAAGTGTTTCATCGATCTCTTCCTTTCCTGACACTCAGAAGATCCTGTGCCCGCTCTCCCCCACCACCTTCTCTATTTAACACCTCCCATTTCTGCTAATTATAATACTCCCTCTTGGACATCCTTCTCGGAGCTGAGACTTCGCTCTCTCCCCCCGCCTGGAAACATCTGCAGAAGTCAAGTCAGAGGTGGCACCCAACTGAGGCGGACCCGACCTGCTGCGTGCCCACCTTGCTGGGCACTTCTCTCCAGCAGCTGGCCTCACTTCTCTCCACAGGTGGCCTCTCCACCCAACCCGCCTCCTTTCCTGGCCCATATCCACTGGGCAAAACATCACACAATCTTCTCAAACAGGCCAATCTTACTTCTGTACCCGTGAACCAAAAGCCCGACCACTCTGTCCCATCTGCATGCACGGCTCAGCCCCCAGGGCCGGGTTCAGCCATCTGCCATTTATGCACGGGCGGGCGGGCACTGGCCCCGTGTGAGGCCTACACAGATGGGTGTGGCAGGATCCTTGTGCTTAGGGAGCTCACAGTCTACTTTTGTGGGAAAACACACTGCAGAAAACCACAGTTTAATACAAATTAGATGGGGGGCAACTAAGGGTGCCATGGGAGCAGAAAGGGTGCCATGGAAGGGCACCTACCTAACCTGCTTTCAAGGAGGCCTTCCTAGAGGTGGCGGCAACTGAGCAGCTCTCAGAGGTTGAAGGTGTAACAGCCAGATGAGGGATGCAGGGGAAGAGATGGATCTGAGGAGAAGAGCCTGACCAAAGGCTGAAGCAGGTGATGAAGTGTTTCTGGACTGTGACGTACTAGATACAGAGGGACACATGACGAAGCCGGAGAGGCGAGCACGGCTTTCGAGAAGAATTTTATCCACCATGTTAAAGAGCTGTGATCCTGAGGCTCAGCTTTCCAAAATATCGTAGGCAAGGTCATCTGGGGCTTGGACTGTGTTAATAGTTACGTGTTTACTTCTGCAATTAGTCTGTACGTGTGTCAAGGGCCACTAATTTTCCATTTGTAACAATAACTGTCCTTTTAAAATACAACTTCCAAATGATGTACAGAAAATCAGTTAACAACAGTACGGACTGTGCATGGGCAGGACAAAGGCTGCAGAAGTGACGCTCACGTGGCTGACATGTGGGAGACACGGCTGCGGGGATGAGGGAGCCCCCAAGGCTACCCCGACAGGGGCGGATGTGAAGTGTCAGGTGAGGGGCTCTGGCAATGTCTGGAAACAGAGCCGAAAGGCGTCCCAGTCAGAAAGCAAGGACGTAAGATGCTGTCACAGTTCTCCACTCAGCCCGTGAACATGGGGTCAGTGCTGCGTCCATCACTGTTACAGACACTCTAACAGAGAAAAGCCAGATAAACGTATGTCTGGTTTGCACTTAGACCAAAAAAAAATTAATAAAAATACATCCTAAATAAAACGAAGCCAGGTAAAGGGAGAGAGAGAAGGCTGCACGATTTAAGAGGAGGAGACCCTTGAGGAGGCAGCAGGAAGGAAGGAGCCAGGCAGAAGGGCAGCGAGGGCCAGAAGAGAAGCCCAGGCCGTGGAGGCAGGACGCCAGGAGGCCAGGAGGCCGGAGGCCGGAGGGGAGGAGCGGGAAGAGAATGGGAGGAGAGGTCAGAGAGGGAGCCAGGGGCTGCGTGGGGAGGGTGTCACGAACCCCGAGAAGGGCTCAGGTGGTACTGCCGGTGTGACAGGAAGCCAGCGTCTTGGGCAAGGAGGTGACCCTCCAGATGGTGGGTGGGAGTGGAAGTGGGGGCGGGGGGGGGGGGGGCAGAGCTGACTGGACTGATGAGGAACCGGGCGTGAGGTGTGACAGCCAGAGAGGAACCCAGCCGCACTTTCTGGCCGCATCTGGCCTAGGTTTCCTGACACAGGGGAGGCTGAGGGAGGCGGGAGGACGAGCTGCTGCTGCTAAGATGTCCGGGAGCACGGCCCTAGGGATCCCCAGCTGGGAGCTGCAGGAACCATCCAGACTTCAGCGGGGAGGCCAGGACAGGAGCTGTTTACTCGGGGAGTCGTTAGCATCAGATGGCATTTCAAGCCTTGGGACCACAGGAGGCAAGAGCAAAGGTCCAAGGACGGAGCTCATGGGCACTTCGCCATCTCGCAGGGATGAGCAGAAAGGACACCGAGGCAAAGGAGACAGAACAAGACAGGGAACTATGAGGAAATGAGAATAATCCTTGGGACTGATTGAGCAGGAGGTACAAACTAATGATGCAGGAAGAGAGGGGGAAAGTGCCAAAGCCCCGAAGGAGGAGAGAGCAGACAGGATGCAGTGCACAAGAGGAGACGATTGCTCTGGAAGCAGGGACAGTCCCCAGGCATAGGGGGGCGGGGAGACAGATAGCAAGCAGACGCAGGCGGTCGGGAACGTCAGGGGAGGGAATGCACACGAGTCCCCTTCTGACGGCTTCTATTCCTCAGGGAAATCAGGAGAAATGGATCAGGAAGGAGGAGAGATGGGAGGTGAGCAGTCTGAGAGAAGGGGAGCCGTGAAGGACGGCCAGTCTGTGTGCAAGGCGCTCTAGGGAGCCGCCCACACGAGGTAACGCGGGGCCTCCGGGAAAGGTGGCTGGGTTTGGTTTTGTTCCAGCTACATTCAGCTGCTCAAGTCCAGGCACCATGCAGGCAGGGTCTAATTCGACCAATTAAAATCAGCCAACAGCAGACCTAGGGAATAATCCTGTGCTGTTCTCCAGAAAAAAGTAATGACCTAAATGGCAAAAAACTGAGGGCTCACTTCATGCTGCACATCAAAATAAGTTCAGGGTTCAGTAGTAAAATCAGCAAATAAAAATCAGCTAGATAGAAACTAGAAGAAAAAAAGAAAAAAAGAAACTAGAAGTAATTATAATTTAAAATTTATTTCTTAGGGCTGGGAGAAAACTTTTTAGGCATAAACACAATGGAGAACATAATTTTAAAACATTCATTTGAATATATTAAAATGTGAAACTTCTGTATGTAATTAACGAAGTAAACAAATTAAAGGGCAAATAACCAGCTGGGAAAGATATCTGCAATAAACAGGGCAACAATGTGAGGCCCTTAATACGTTAACAGTCTTGTTCACATCAGTAAGTACCCAAGAACCTCACAGAAAAGTGGCCAAAAGCATGAAGGGAGGAGTTCACAAGGAAAGACCAATAAATCAAATTTCATCTCACCACTGCACCTCAATCAATAATCACATATTACTTTTATTGTATTAGAAAAAAATTCTCACGTGAGGGTATGTGAAGCAGTCCAGTCACACTGTTAATGAAGGTGCAAACTGGCATGACCCTTCTCAGAGCTAATGGTCAATAGACACCAAGAACCGAAAAAATGGGATACCCTTAGACTTTAAAAAAAAAATGTGACCCTAAGAAAATATGCATGCATAGCAGCGCTAACTACAGCATAAAATTGGCAACTACCTAAATTTCCAACAACAGGAGAACAGTATTTTTAAAAAATTCATTATAATGAATGAGGCAATAGTCATAATGTGAAAAAACAAGGAACAAAATTGTTTATATGCTTTCTCAACTTTGGATATATCTATGTGTATGTATATGTACGTATGTGTGCGTACAGAGTCCCCTACTTATAATGGTTTGATTCACAATTTTTCAACTTTATGATGGTGCAAAAGTGATATATGCATTCAGCAGAAGCCATACTTTGAGTTCTGAATGTTGACCTTTTCCCAGGCTAATGATATATGAAATAGGCTTTGTACTAGATGCTTCTGCTCAATGGTAGGCTAATATAAGTGCTCTGAGCATGTTCCAGGCAGGCTAGATTGAGCTATGATGTCCACTAGGTTAGGAATATTAATGCATTCTTAACTTGCAATGAATGGGTTTATCAGGACGTAACCCCCATCAAAGTCAAGGAAGGGGTGTGAGTGTGTGCGCACCAAAACTTTTGAGATTGCTTCGGACTAGTGATTCAGTTTTTTTCTTGGTGGCTTTTTGTAAACTGCCCACAATAGAGACATTTTGTTTTTATAGTCATTAAAAAAAATATATGGGGGCACTCTCCTACTAAAGAAGACATGGGCACTGTGGTTACACATGAACTGAACAGGTGAAAAAGTGAATGCTACATTACTAGTCACCATTTCTGAAGATGGCAGGTTTATTTATTTATTTATTTCTATTCTTATGTTAATCCCCATACATTACATCATTAGTTTTTGATGAAGTGTTCCATGATTCATTGTTTGCATATAACACCCAGTGCTCCATGCAGAACGTGCCCTCCTCAATACCCACCACCAGGCTGACCCATCCTCCCACCCCCCTCCCCTCTAGAACCCTCAGTCTGTTTCTCAGAGTCCATCGTGTCTCATGGTTCATGGAAAATGGCAGTTTCAAGGTTCTGAAACACCACAGTGTGCCCGGAAAGGATGACCAAGAGAACAAAGCATCTTCAACCAGGTGTTGTGGTTAAAAAGGTGAAAGAACTAAGACTCTGAAACTCAGGAAAGTCAATGGAGAATAAGGATGTTCAACCAACTCTACATAAACATCCTCAGAACTGCCCCAAAAAGGGATTCTATATAGGATAGGATGCTGGATTATAGGACTGAAAAGGTTTTTCTAAGATAGGATTCCAGAAGTAGAGAAAGTGGATGCTGTCTGAAATTCCTTTGAAACTATTAGGTAGAAATCAGTATCTGAAGTAAAAAGCCTATATTTTCAGAAGAGTTCAATTTTTCACATCAGACCCAGGTACAGTGTAAGGAAGGGATCAGGAGGCCTTCACAAGTCTGTCTTTTAGTCCTGTTTTCAGCCTCAATCCACATCCCAAATTCAGAGGAATCTTTCCAGGGTTCTGTAGCATCCAACAGCTTGCCCCCAGTGCCCTTTCTTACACTGGGTTTTTGTTTGTATTTGTCCTTAAAACAGTCAGGCGTAAACTATGGAGACAGCCCAGATGTCCATCAACTGATGAATGGATAAAGAAGATGTGGTGTATATATACAGTGGAATACTACTCAGCCAGCAAAAAGAATGACATCTTGCCACTTGCAACAACATGGATGGAGCTAGAGACAGTTTTATACTAAGTGAAATAAGTCAGTCTGAGAAAGACAAAATACCACACGATCTCACTTATATGTGGAATTTAAGAAGGAAAACAGATGAACATAATGGGAAGGGGGAGGAGAAAGAGAGAGGGAAACAAACCATAGGAAACAATAATAGAGAACAAACTGAGGGTTGATGGAGGTGGGTGGTAGATGGGCTAGATGGGTGATGGGCATTAAGGAGGACACTTGTGATGAGCACTGGGTGTTGTATGTAAGTGACGAATCACTGAATTCTACTCCAGAAACCAATACTTCACTGTATGTTAACTAAGCAAAATTTAGATAAATAAAACAGGCATAACTGAAGGAGAGCAACTCAGCAAGACCAATAAGCAGTTAAAAAGAAGTTAAAGATGAAATCTCAATAAACTACTTAGCTATTAAAGTGTGTGAATTTCGGTTGATCTGGTACTGAAAAAGAGTGGGACACACGCTAAATAGCTATAAATACAATACATAAAGAAAAAACTACAGGAACAGAAAATTAGTCTCATTTTTACTGATTGCTTTTCCTCACCTCCCATGAATTGCTGTGGCGAAGTGAGAAAAACATGTGTTTGTTTTTAATTAACATATAATGTATTATTTGTATAATAATAAGGGGTATAAATCTGTGATTCATCAGTCTTATATAACACCCAGTGCTCATTACAACACATACCCTCCCCAATGCCCATCACTCAGCTACCCCATCCCGCCACCTCCCCCCCCTCCAGCAACCCTCAGTTTGTTTCCTATGATTAAGAGTCTCTTATGGAAAAACACAAGTTTTGAGGGCAGACATTCCTGGGTTTAAATCCCTGTCGAGATGCTCACTGGTCGGGTGACTTGTTGAACTTCTGAGTCTCAATTTTCTCATCTTACGGGTTAGTAACTATCATACTAATTGAGCTACTGTGATACTAGAATAAGCCAGCATACTACAGATACTTAATCGTGTCCTTCTCTTTATTATAATTTTAATAGAAATAATAGGATTATACTCTAATAGCTGTTATGGTGCAGCTGGTATTCTGCACCACGTTAATTTTACAAAATGAAAAAGGAACAAATCCTGGTGTCAAGTTTGTATATTCAAATACTATTTATTTTTTATTCCATTTCTGAAATTACTGAGACGATTTTCATTACAAGTACTTTTACTTTCAATTACAACTAAATGTTAACAGAACTAGGGCGCCTGGGTGGCTCAGTTGGTTGGGCGACTGCCTTCCGCTCAGGTCATGATCCTGGAGTCCCGGGATCGAGTCCCGCATCGGGCTCCCTGCTCGGCGGGGAGTCTGCTTCTCCCTCTGACCCTCCTCCCTCTCATGCTCTCTGTCTCTCATTCTCTCTGTCTCAAATAAATAAATAAAATCTTTAAAAAAAAAAAATGTTAACAGAACTATGAGTGATCCTCACCTAGTAAGTTTGACTGTTCAATTTCATCGTATCTACAACTACAGTACTTCCTTCATAAGTTTTCTAGACAATGATTAGAGACTTGGAAGTGAGCAGCCTGCTAGTAAGTACCTTAGGCTTCTCTGTTACCTTATATGAGCGCTTCCATCCTTCAGAACCAGAGAAACGTGAAGTAAGCACCTCGGTATGGTTCCAGTGTTTCTGTAGTTACTTCCTTTATCTTAGGGTAAACAATGTTTTATTCCTCAACTGTGGTCAAACTGATGACCAAAGTTCATAGACTTTTATTCATGGAATGGGCACAGATCCACAAGGAAAGTCAGATGAATATTTAAGGAGAGAGAGAGAGCATAGGGCTCAGAGGGCCACTTGACTTCTCCCCTGTCCTGAAGTCACTAAAAATCACCAGGCAGCTACTAGTCTTCTGAGAAGGTGCCCGAAACCGTTTCCACTACAAGAGCCTACACATTATTTTCCGGCACAAAAACCTGACACGAAATCACGCAGCTCCATATAAAATCTTTTTCTGAACCTGACAGGTAACATTTTCATAGAACTCTCCTTTTTGTGGTACTGGAATTTACTTTTCTGAAAGGTGTAATTTTTGCTGTCAAGTTTATACTGTGTTCCGGCAGAAAGGTCATGAGACAGAACAGCTGTATTCATTCATGATACCAAGCATACATGAACCACACAAAGCTGTCCTCATGCAATGCTACAACACACTATTCTATAATTACTGCTTATACAACGGTGGTATATCATCAGTATAAGTCATCACAGAAAGGTAACATTTAAGGATCACAACCTAAACTCAAGGCTCTACTTTTGTGTAGTTTAATACCCAAACAAGCTGTTAGAACTCCAGTTCCCCTGGAATATAAAACATCACCTTCGAGAGTCCCAGGTCATGCCACGGTACAGCATCTTCTGATAGGGGATTAGAACAAAGAATCAACTGGGTCTTAAAAATAAACTAAGAACCCAAATTAGCAGACAGGATATAAATATTTTTGTACTACAGGACATAGATAGTCACTTTACTTAAATACTAAGTTACAAAATATAAACCTGGTTTTTAAAGACGAATATACATATATTTGGGGGGGAAGAAGAGCAGATACTTAAAAATCTTGCCAGTATTCATCAACAAGGCAAGATTTTCAGGGAGTAATTTCTTAAATGAATAATATGAAGTTTTAAAATTGAATACCAGATCATATCTATATTCAAAGCTTTACTCTTAAAACAACTATATTAAGATAGCATGGCTGAGGGAAGAAAATGCCATTTATTATAAAGTCCCTATAAATAAATACTTTAAAAATAAACACTAAAGTTCTCACTTCCTCCACTCTAACCAGTTTATTCCCGAACAATTAAATAATGAACAAGAAGGTGGTAATACCTCAAGTTAAAATTTCATTCCATTAATGCTCCAATTTTATAATGAATTCTTGAGCTACCATTTTGCTTCAGTGAATATATCTAAGCTGAAGAAGCCTGAAGGGTTTTGCTAATACTATACACAAGATGGACAGGAGAGAGAGAGAAAAAGAAGGAACTTTCCATTTAACTTAAGTCTGATGTACCTTATTCTTATTTGTATCTAAAAACAGAGTAATCATGATGGAATAAGATACCGGGACAACATGTACTTCTTTCATTTTTCCCCGTGAAAACAAGTGGGCTTCTGACAGGGCATGATATATTAACATGGCAGAACACCTAAAAGGCATAATATGGAGTTTAAAAAAAAAATGCAATAATTATCTAAAATTATTCAGTTTCCTCCATGGATAAATAGATTTCTCAACAAAAAAAAATCCCACTGATTAGTTTTACGGTATAATTGTTTGCAGTAAACTCCACAAGTTTAGTATCCTCATATATGTATTTATAAAAATGCCACATATAGACATCACGAAAACCATGGCCTCCAGCCAACAAGTGATACAAGGTGTGTTGAAGTTCTGCAGAATCAGGAAAAGGATGCATATTTTTTAAAGCCGTATGAAGCATTATGACATTTTCAAAATCCATTGGGAAAATCAGCCATTTTAGATAAACCCATATAGTAGACATAGGATGAATTTTAACTTTCCACCGTTGGCTAGGGCTCACATATTTAGCTATATTAACTGCTTGCTGCAAAATGCACACATTAGCAGCAAGGGATGCCGAATTAGTTTTATGGAGCTGTACCATAAGAACTGGACTCATTATTCTAATAGCTGCCATGACTTTCCTGGTATTTTATATTTACCTTTTAATATAAACGCTGCCTCATATGAATGACTGTCTGGTATATTTCGCCTGATGGAGGATAAGACACAATATTATAAAATCCAAAGTCCCAGATTTCCATGCAACATTTTTTAATTTATTTGTTTTAGTTATTAGTTTGGTAATTATTACTTGGTAATATAAAGAAACTAATCATGCTTTCATTAGCATGTACTGCTTGAAGATTCCAATCAAACTGAAATTTAATTTCTGTTTTTTAGTAACATACCATCTGTATACCATGCAAACACCACAATGTACTCAAGCATGGAGGTAAAAATGATAAAGAAAAGCAGTGAAGGAAAAACATAAAATAAAGTTCCACCTACAGGGATTCCTCTGACTATTTTCGGTGAGTCCTGGAGATGACATGGATGTGAAAAGTGAACAAGTGAACCGAAGCTCAGTGCTGGTCAAGTGAACGCTCCAGTTACCAGGCAGCTCCCCTGATGTGCATCTTCTGAGATGGAGAACAAAGGGAGCGACAGGAACAGGTTTTTCCAAAGAGACTGTAGGAAGCCTGTTAGTTTTCTGCTGATGGCTTAAGCAGACATGTATCGGAATCTACTGCCTCTGTAAAAGCCAAATGCAAGCTCTCGGGGCTCTGGTGTGCAAAGATGTATGCACAGATCTGGGGCCGTACCAAATGCTGCTCAACAATGGGGGGTGGGGGCTGAAAATACACTCATTTCATGTGAATCTGTCCTTTAGGCACAAAGATATATTCATGATATGCCAAAAGAGAGAAGGAACCTCACTATCGGAAAGTAATAAAATGACGATTAAAAATATAGTTCATTTCAGAACACATAAGGTATCTTTAGATTTCCCCCACTGCATTTTTAACATAAATTTAGCCTAAAGCTGTCTTCAAATTCAGCAACACTAACCAGTGGCTTAGAGTGTGCTATGTGTTTTTAATAAGTATCTTAAATCATCACAATTCCAATAGTTATGAATGCTTGTCAGCCGTCTTCCTGTTTCAGAACAGTATGCTCGAAACCCCACTCCTTCCAGTCTACTCTGAGTCAGAGCTCTGCCAGCCCCCCTCCCTCATCTTCAGCCTCTCTGTCTCTACAGCTGCGTTTCCCTTTCCGTACAAATAGATTCAAGTTTCTCACACGTTAAAAAAACATTCCTCGTCTGAACCTAACCCTCTCCTCTACCCTCTCCTTTCCTCCGGAGCCTGTGCTTTTGAAAGCACTGTATCTACTTCTCTCATTCATTCAGATATTCAGGAACTGCCAATGTGCCAAGCACCCAGGTGATGGTGGTGAGCAAGGCAGAGCATTCCCCTCATGCCCTGATCCTCCACCGTCCGGTCTCCACTCCCCCCTCACACGTGAACACCCCTGCTGCTGAAACCGTTCCTAGTACCAACCACCAATCGGCGTCCAACTGCCAGGTTAAGCGACCCTTCTCTTTGCCCTCTCCACAACAGTAGGACGCTGCTTCTTGACATTTCCTGGAAATGTTCTGCTTAATTTTCAAACCCTCACCTCTGCGGCTGACCGTCCTCAGCCTCCACGATAAGCAACCACAGCTGACCCTTGAACAACAGGGGTTTGAAACGGCACAGACCCACTTACATGTGATTTTTTCCCCCAATAAGTACAGGACAGCACTGTAAATGTGTTTTTCTCTTCCTTATGATTTTCTTTTTTTTTTTTTTAAAGATTTTATTTATTTATTTGAGAGAGAGAGAGAATGTTTCTCCGAGGGAGAAACAGACTCCCCGCCGAGCAGGGAGCCCGATGCGGGACTCGATCCCGGGACTCCAGGATCATGACCTGAGCCGAAGGCAGTCGCCTAACCGACTGAGCCATCCAGGCGCCCTCCTTATGATTTTCTTAATAACATTTTCTTTTCCCTAGCTTACTTTAGGAATTCAGTATATAATACACATACCATACAAAACATGTGCGAATTGACTACACTATTGGTAAGGCTTCCAGTCAACAGGCTACAGTAGTTAAGTTTTTGGAGAGTCGAAAGTTCTACACAGATTTTCAACCACACAGGGGGTCAGTGCCCCTATCGCCCGTATTGTCCAAGGGTCAACTGAAGTTCTCTTCTTCTCTCTGTCCGGTGAATGGTAGTGCTTCCTAGATTTCTATCCATGGTCATCTGTTTGTGGATTCTGCCTGCTCTCCAAGGCTTCCCCTCCTACCTATATGCAGACTACTCCCAAGTATAGTTCAGATCTTTCTCCTAAGGTCCACGGGCCCACTGGACACTTCTACTTGTAATGTCTCACAGACACCTCAAATTTAGTATGATCAAGAGAGAATTCACTCAACAAGAATAACATATTTAGGGCTAAATTTAACAAAAGTCCAAGACTTATAGATGGAAAATAAAATACTGCTGAGAAAAATTGAAGAAGACCTAAAGAAATGGAGACACAGTTCTTGTTCATGGATTGGAAGACTCAATATTAAGACAGCAATTCTCACCAAACTGTTCTATAAATTCAACACAATCCCTTACCCAAACCCCGGCATTCATTCTTTTTTAAAGAAATTGACAAAATGATCCTAAAATTTATATGGAACTCCTAAGGACCTGAAATAGTCAAACCAATTTTTAAAAAGATCAAAGTTAGAGGACTCATCCTTCCCAATTTCAAAACTTATTACAAAGCCACAGTAATCGAGGCAGTGTGGTGCTGACTAAAAGGAACAAAATTGAAAATCCAGAAATAAACGCTTATATTTATGGCCACTGTTTTGTTGCAAAGCTACCAAAGCAATTCGATGGGGGAAAAGAAAGTCCAACGGAAGAACCGTTCGGGGACAACCAGATACGGATATGTAAAAAAACAAAACAACAACAAAAAAACAACTTAGACTCTTACATCCCACAAACAGAAAAAATAACTCAGAAGGGATCATGGGAGAGAAAATGGATCACAGACCTAAAAGTAAGAGTTAACAATAACAAGTGTTGACAAGGAGGGGAGAAACTGGAACCCTCACACGTGGCTGGTGGGGATGGAAAACGTTGCAGACACTTTGGAAAAACAGTCACACAGCTTCTTAAAAAGTTCAATTTAAACTTATCCTAAGACCCAGAAACTCCAGCCTTAGCTATATACCCAAGAGAAATGAAAACATATGTCCCCACACAGACTTGCACGTGCAAGTTTATAGCAGCATTATCCCTAACAGTCCCAAACTGGAAGCCATCCAAATGTCCATCAGCTGGTAAATGCATGAACAAAATGTAATGTATTCGTATGTGTAATATCAACTCATCAATAAAAAAAGAACAATGTTACAACATGGATGAAGCCCCCAAATTTAAAACTAAGTGAAAGAATCCAGATGCAAAAAGACTACAAATTGTATGATTGCATTTATATGAAATGTCCAGAAAGGGTGAATTGATAGAGACAGACATTGATTACTGACGGCCTGGGCCTGGGAAGGCAAGCGGGTACTGAGCGCAAACAGGCAGAAAGGAACCACTGTGTGGGATGGAGATGCCATAACACTCGATTGTGGTGATGGCTGCACAACTCTATAAATTTAGTAGGAATCAATGAAGTGTACACTTAAAGATGGAGGAATCTTCTCGTACACAAATCAAACCTCAATAAAATTGTTGTCGAAAATCATTTCTCAATCTACTGGATAAATGATAAAACCATTTCTCAATCTACTGGATACCATGTGAGGTTATGGGGAACTTGCCTGCAAAAGTGGTACTTTTATCACCCCCCCCCAAAAAAAACAGCCGAATTCACTACCATTCCCTCCCAAATCTGTTTTGACCTGTATCACATTGCTTGGTGCATGCAAAGAACCTATGTGTGCAAATGTCCTAGCCAGAAGTCTAAGAAGGAACCCCATGCAGTTAGAAAAGTCTTTTGATTCCACCCAGTGTCTTTCTCTCCAATCTACCACTACCGTCAATCCAAATCTTTCTCAGTTTTCCAACAAATCTCTTCTTCTAGATTTGCTCTCCAACCGATCTACATGACACCAGAACACTTGCTCTATAATGCACATCTGATTCTACGACCATAATAAACCTTAGCATTCTCCCACTCCTACCCTGTGTCTATCAGCTACAATAGAACCCTCCTCTAAGCTCCCTTACCATGGACTTCCACCATGAGTTAAAAACCTTTAACATGTAACCCAGATTTGTATATTTATATATCATATACATGAACTCCTGTACCAGTTTATTATATAATATACACAAAACTGCAGTCTAAAAGGGAGGCATAAAAAAGAAACAAGTGAAGCCCCAGTTTTCTTCTCTACTCCTATTATTCTGCATAGTCACATCCCTCCTTGGAGACCACTGGCCCAAAGGAAAAAGTCTAAACTCCTTTTTGTGACATTTGAGGCTGTGTATCATTTGTCCCTGCCTACATCTCAACTGCAGCCCTCACTGCTTCTGCCCCACACACCATATGTGTTAGCTGTTAACAAATTATTTGTAGTTCCCTCATTGAACAAGAAGTTAAATCTTAACTTGTGTTCTCGAAATAAACATCTCTGCATCTTTGCAATTGTTCTTTCCTCTTTCTGGAATGTCCTTATTACCCTTTCCAACCTGGTAAGCACTCCTCATTCAGATCCAGCTCAAGTGCCACGGCCTCTCTCTAAGTAGTCCATTATTCCTGCCTTAGTGTGCTTATTTCTATTATAATATTTCTTACATTACATTAAACGTATGGATCTGCCTTTTTATCCTACAAGCGTTATCCCAGCGCTTTAGCTCCTTGAGGACAGAGAGCAGTTATATGATCCAACCTGAGTCTCCATCACTTCAATATTGCCAAATGGCAGCTGGACAGTCGTACCTTACATGTTAAGCTAACTCTTGGGTGGAATCTACAAACGCTACCCAAGTTTACCACCTACCATACATCATACATCCAGATTTATAGCATGCTAAGGCTGCCAAGCCAGAAGTATCTACAGTTCACATCCAAGAGTCATCCAAACACGTGAGACCCCCAGTGGCGTCAGAACTCTGATACAGATAACCTCTACAATTTTATGACTTCTGTTTTTACTCAAATTTTGCGATTGTCATCACTGGGAACTGTTCCACCGCTAAGATTTCAAACTTCCATCTTTGATCCCAAGATCTACCTCAACCATTGCCGTGCTCTCCATCTTTATGGTGCACACCATCCCCAGTGCCTCATAGCTTGCTTATTTTCCTGGTCTAGTCAGGCCTCTCCCTGCTAGCCTGAATTCCATGGCCAGGCATTTTAACCATGCTCTCACTGGCTTCCAAGATTACCACACTGCTAATCCACTATATGCGTCCTCCCAATTCCCAGCATATTTGCTTCAGTTTTTATTTCTACTTCTGGGCCTAGCCCTGCAAAATTCAGACCATCTTACTCTAAATGGATTCTCAAAAAATTGTTTCTTCCCTCCATGTCAGCTTTTCCCCATATTACCAGGCATCTTTCCTTCTCTAAGGTTTCAGGGAAAGAGATGTCCCTGAATCCTTTCCAAGGATAATTCATCTGGATATCACTGCCTTCCATCTTCTCCAGGATCTTACTCAACTCCTTAATATCCTCAATTTCACCCTCTCCCTTGACCTTAACCCTGATTCTCTCATGTTACTTTTTCATTTCTTTCCATTCATTCTTGAAAGAATACTGAGTTCACATCACCTTTGTATGCTAACTTCTCATAACACTTCTGATTTTCTGATTTGCAATCTGGATTCTCCCTTTACAAATAGCTCTTTCCGATTACCAATTACCAATATGACAATCTGTCCACTGTCAAATCCAATGGGATTTCCCCATTCTGCATTACTTATATCACTGATAACCACTTCTCCTGTAAACTTTCTCCTCTCTGTCCTTCCTTATCACTAAATTGTCTTGGTCTTCCATTTCTCTAACCACTCCAGCCCTATGTCCTTCTTTGGCTTCACTTTCCATAGCTGGACCATAACTGTGATCACACTGTATGAGGCTGGCCTTAGCTGCTTTTGCCTACATCCTCTCATGATGATCCACTCACTGTGACAGTGGTTAACTCCTAAATCCTGGCATGTCTTCACACTGTCTGTCACCTTTCTGACATGGCTGGGTAATTTTATATTAAAGAGATTACAATGGACATCCTCTTATAGCACACAACTGGATCCCATGTTGGTCATTTAATTTTTTTTTAAGATTTATTTATTTATTTTAGAGAAAAAGAGAGCACAAGTGGGAGGGACAGAAGGAGAGGGAGAGAGAATCTCAAGCAGACTCCACATTGAGCATGGAGCCCAACACGGGGCTCGATCTCCCAACCCTGAGATCATGACTTGAGGTGAAATGAAGAGTAGGGAAGCACCACTGCACCACTCAGGAGCCCCGGTAATTGAATTTTTAAAAAAGCAGTTAATATAGGAATCCATTAAAAACACATGTACAAACACTTTAATATAAAATATAACCATACTTCAATTCGTGAATTTTTTGAGCATAGATCCACTGATTGAAAATTCTTGCATAAGCTACCATAACACCGTGAATAAAATTTCCAGGCTATTTTAAAAAGCAGAGCAGGAATTTAAGATGTTTGAAACAATCCATGTATGGAACCTTTCAGGATTTTTATTATTTTTTCCCAATTCTTTTCTAATTCTGAATTTTACCTTTTGCAGCAATTTTAAAATCTATTTACCTATTTTACCTATACCAAGTCTTCCAAAGCTGTCAACTTAGTTTTCTTACAAACAGTTCTCCTTAACACTGAGGTTTCATCATTTTCTCTGATATTTAATTGAACTGCAGATTATAATAACAAGTATAAATGAGTTGGAGAGCAAACAACTCACCCTGGGTGAGCATTCAATGCAAGTAGTGGAAATAAAAGTATTTGGGTGTACTGGGGAGTACCTATCAGCCTTGAGTATTCAGCATGCTCTGGGTATCAGTCAGTACATCCTGTGGAGAACGATGGTTAATTTGGTGAGGCGCTTAAGTGAAGATAGAATGAGTCTGCATAGAAAGCCATGTTAAATTAGGAATGATGGCGGTACGAGCAATATCCAATCCAGTGGCGCAATATTTCTAGACTTATACTTTAAAAATCTTACGAGTGATTTTTTAGATTTATACATGGAATGACAATTTTTTTTTTTTAAAGATTTTATTTACTCATTTGAGACACAGACATACAGAGAGAGAGAGAGAGAGCATGAGCAGGGAGAGAGGCAGAGGGAGAAGCAGGCTCCCCGCTGAGCCAGGAGCCCGATGTGGGGCTCGATCCCAGGACCCTGGGATCACGACCTGAGCCGAAGGCAGACGCTTAACGGACTGAGCCACCCAGGCGCCCCAAGAATGACAATCTATTTTTAAAATTAAAATGGAAAAATGATAAATAATGCCTAATGAACAGACAGGTCTATTCATGGCCAATTTCCTATGTCCTTAAGCACTGTGAAAACTTTATTTACTCTACACATGCTTACAATAATAGAATTCCTTCCCCACTGAAAATAAAAATTAAAGATTTCTGAAATCCTACCCTCCTTTTTCTATTGTTTAATATTCAAGGGACTATCATTTAAAAGTTTTTTAAAAATGCAATATTCGGGGGAGGGGCGCCTGGGTGGCTGGTTGAGCATCTCACTCTTGATTTCAGCTCAGATCATGATCTCAGGGTTGTGAGATGGGAGCCCTGTGTCGGGCTCTGCACTGAGCAGGGAGCCTGCTTAAGATTCTCTCCCTCTGTCCCTCCCCCCACCCCCACCCGGCTCTCTCTCTCTCTCTAAACAAACAAAAAACAAAGAAATATTCAGGGAACAGAGAAAACCTTCCTGCTAATATTTTAAAAAACGAACAATAAATAGCCAGTCTCAATAATATTGTAGAGCCATGCTACAAGACGGCACCTGGGAATGTACTAACATCCGTGGGGTACAGAGGAAGAATCCGGAACGTGGATGATACTGATCTGTACCACTATCTTTGAGGGTTACTAATTTCGTTTTTGTTCCCCAAAGTTAGCCTTTTACCAACTTAGAAAAAAAGCTTCCAAATACAACTACAAGAGTTGAATAAAACAATTAGACAAAGTAACATCTTTTGCTTTCCTGTAACCTATATCGGAAAACCAAAGACAACATTCAAACAATATAAGAAACTGTTAAAATTTGTATGATTTTTCTCCTTTCTTTTTTCCTCCTTCCTTGGTGAATGTCTTGAAAGAACAGTTACATTTCTCCTTTACTCATGCTTTTGAAATATTAGCAAAACCCTCAGAAGGAAAGAATTTTCAATGAATATTGGTACTAAAAATTTTTGATATGATGAAATAATCAATTTACAGTTTGTTCAAACATAAGAGCTTTACTTGGCTTATGGGTGGGTGGGATGCGCCGTTACATGCCATACCATAATTAGGCACATGTGTATAAATGAGATATGTCAGCATTAATTGAATTATTCTCTTGAGTAATATGTAACACTACCTAACCTTTTTACAAATGGCTGGCCTCTTCTTTTACTGTGAATACTGTCATACCAAAAAAAAAGGGGGGGGGGGGAAGGCTCCAGTACTGAGATGAAGTGAAGTTGACATTTTGCATGATCTGTGTCCCTGCCTGTCTTTCAGTATTAACTTGATTGCTTTTTTCCTTCTCCTAATGTTATATAAGAAGATACTAGCCTACAAAAAGAAAGAATGAGAGGGAAAAGAACATTTTATGAGGATTTCAAATCTTATTTTCAACCACAGATGGAAAATAACGTACATGAGTCCTGGTGCACAAACTGATTAGGAATAATGATAACCATGAGAACACATTCTATCACACGATCACTTAACATTACCCTCAGCAAACTAGCCACAAACTCAATCATTGTACTGTAACTGTACTCAGGTAAACAGATCTTCCAGCCAAACAAGTCTGTTCAATTAGAGTCACAGCAGGAATAGCCTTTATACCTTTTATCTTGAAGGTTAGTCATTTTCCCAAAACACCTAAACAGACCATACACAATTCAACTGTAAATGATAAATGGGACAATCTTTACTCATTCAGTAAATCTTAGTCAATACTAACTTCTATGTGAAATACAATAAGCATAAAACTAGTTTAATGTGTACTATAAAAGGCAATAATTCAAAGCCTTCCTAGTTACTGGGATGAGTCTGTCAGAGAACACTGACTTCTCTGAGTAACTGCTTATCAGCAATTGAAAAACAGTGTGCTGGAAGGGTTCGGAGCTGCTGGAGCTGCTGGAGAGTTTGTGGTTTTCTCTATTTTGCACTAGTGCTGTTCCTTGACCAGCAAGGGTCAACACGACCTGGAGTTATTTTTCCAGTGCCCCACCTTCAAAAGGTCCCTAAAATGAAAAGGCAATGCGGGGTGCTTTTGGTATCTCAGAATACAGTTCACAGAGCATCTCATTTTACAGGTGGAGAAACCAAGCAAGAGATTAAATTAAGGCAAGAGACTTATCCAAAGTTACAAGACAATGGCAGAGCAGGACCCAGCACCAAACACCTTTTGGAAGTTTCAGGTGACTGATGGATCGATCGCATCTCTTTCTTTATCACCATGCCCTCTCCACATGGCCCAGACTGTGCACACGAGAAACCAGAATCTTCTCAAACTAGGATTCACAACAACCTCAAAGTTAGGACTATGCCATCCTAACATATTACTTGCAACGGTCATCAGCAGAAACTTTCACTTAGTATATGTGTTATAGCTCAAAGGATATCAAAACCAGTTGTGATTAAATAAAACTTACAAAAACAGGATTAAGTAAACTTTTTTTTTATGTAAACTGATTTAAAGAAAAAGGAATGAGTTCATCATCAAGAGAGAACATCTGACATCAATTAATTCTCATTTACTTTAAAGTGAAGAATTAAACACAAAATTACCTTTGAAGGTTTCGAGTTCCTTCCTGTAGAAAAAAAAAATGTAAATTTTATTTATTTGAAGTATAATTACATAGTGTTATATTAGTTTCAGGTGTACAACATAAATGATTCAACAATTCTATACATTGCTCAGTGCTCACCACAATAAGTGTCGTCACCAACTGTCACCAAACATTAATACAGTATTATTGACTATATTCCCTATACTGTACTTTCCATCTCTGCGACTTACTTATAACTAGAAATCTGTACCTCTTCATCCTCTTTACCTATTTCCCTCATTCCTCTACTCCCCTCCCCTCTGGCGACCACCAGTTTGTTCTCTGTATTTAAGAGTCTGGGGTTTTTTTATCTGTTAAGAAAATGTAAATTTTAAAATAATCTATTCTTACTGGAAACTGCTCTTATATTTTAATAAAAAGGCATATACTTTAAAAGCCCAGAGTGGTGTTTCTGGATGTTCCCACATGCTTTACTGAAATTACCAATACAATTAGTCTAAAGTAACTGAAATTACCAATACAATTTTTCAGTTTTTCTGCTATTACTTTACTAATGGCTTAAAAAAATTCTACCAGAATTTAAACAATTAAAACACTTATTAAAACAAAACATTTTACTTATTTATTTATTTTTAAAGATTTTTATTTATTTATTTGACAGAGAGAGACACAGTGAAAGAGGGAACACAAACAGGGGGAGTGGGAGAGGGAGAAGCAGGCTTCCCATGGAGCAGGGAGTCTGATGTGGGATTTGATCCCAGGACCCTGGGATCATGACCTGAGCCGAAGGAAGACGCTTAACGACTGAGCCACCCAGGCGCCCCACAAAAAGCATTTTAATACCAGTTATGAATCATCTCATATATGTAAGAATCAATTTATAAAAGCACTTAACAATTGGCTCAATATTAAATAACAGATTTTTGAGATCTTTGGTTAATAATCATCCAGAATAAGAACAGTTATCTCCCCTTTTAAGTGAAAGAGGAAAGCACATATCAAAGGACTGGGGTCCACAGCTCATCCTGATATAAAAGGGCCAAGCTTCCAGGACATGCTCTGGTTTGTCATTTTGTCAGTGTCAATTAAGGATCCTGAGACACCAAGTTTCCTGGGGAAATGTACAGCAGCAGAAAATAGATGAACAATCATAAGACAAAACATTTTTGACAAAAAGTAAGTTGTTTTCAGGTTTTCCTTCCTAATTTTTTAACTAGATTTTCCCTCTTTATCGGTACTGATAAGAAGTACTATTGAGGAGGTGAGTTTATTTAGTTAAAGCTTGTTATCTCACTCAGAATAGGAGACTTTATCTCTTACTTGCACTCTAGGTTTTTCTAAACATCGAGGGCTGTTTTGAATTCGCAAGTCAGTTTTCCACACCACTAATTACAATACCCCTCATGTTCCAAAATAGTTGACTGCAATCAACAGCTGGTGGGGGGACGGGCAATGAGCCTGCTGGGAGGCCAAGCATGGATTACTCCTGTCACAGCCAAGGAAAGGCTCTGAAATCAGACGGTCACCTCACTCTTTTTTTCCAAAACACCCGATTCCTCCTAACAGCGCTTCAGCAACATAGTTCGTTAACTGAGACAAAGAATGTTATTTTCAATCCCATCTTAAAAAAAAAAAAAATAATGCAACTGTTTCCCTTCAGCCAGCAGTCCCACTTCATTCTTGAAAGATTAATTAGGTACAAGTTAAACGTGCCTAAAACTTACTTTATCCTCCAATAAAGGGATGAAACTGAAAATACCTGAGAGGCAACATGGATTGTCAGAGAACATCTTGCAAAGACACCTTCGAAGTGCTTCCCACTGATGCCCTCCCAGGAGCAATTCCCCAAGCCCCTTGAGAGGTGGAAGGGATGACAGAGCCCTCAGTTCCATATTCTAATGAGTAATTCTTTTCTGATTAGGAGCTTTAGAACACGCTGGCTTTCTGTCTTTTAGAATGTGTAACACTGAGCAAAATTCCCAAAAGGCATCTTCTGTTTTAAAAAGCTGGAACTCAAGAGTAACAATCTCAGAGATGTTTCCCCTACTCCCACCCCCAAATCCCCAAATCCCAACAACTAAAAGCCAGACAAATCATCTATTTCCTTGATGGGTAGCTGCCCAATGGAGGAAAGCTGCCTCTCATTAGGAGGTGGGTGCTCACCTCTCAACCTTCGGGCTGCCCCGTCACCTCAACGGGAAGGTGTTGCCCGGGAAATGGGGAGAAGCCTAGCAGCGCCGTGTCAGTGTCCTCTATTTACGGAATATCATGACCCACACTGTTAGTAAAATCTCCGAGAAACTTCCTTCCAGACAGGAAATCATTCCCATACCCACTGCCTAAAAAGGAACACTGGCTGAGGTAGCGAAGGGAAGGATAACCATGGTGTAAAGGAAAAATCAGTGTCAGGGAACTTTGAAAGGACTGATACAGTACAGCAGCGGCACTGAAAGCCTTGAAATTTCCTGGTTTTTAGGGCAGACCTCACATTTATTAGGGATCATAAGCATCTGGAGGTACAGGCGACAGAAGAGAAGAGAGGGAAAGGCTTGCCAAGCAGACGTGACAGTGAGACTGAAGGCACGAAGGTCAGATGATGCAGGTTATAGATTTAGGCAAGAGCAAGCACTTGAGAACAATGGGCTGAATGAAGAGAAACGTGTGGGAGACAAGGTTAAAAAGGTAGAGGGTTCTGAGTGCCAGGCTAAAAGGATCTGGTTTTATTTTTAGCAGACTAGCAGGAGCAAAGCTGTGCTTTAGGAAGAGCATTCTAGCTGTGATGGATAGATCTACCGACAAGGGGGAGAATAAAAGCAGGGAGTACTCAGGAAACTACAGAGGAGTTTGAAGAAGAGCTAATTAGTGCCTGGGAAGAGCAACTTAAGTGGCAAGGGCGATGAACAGGAGGGGTCTGGTTTGCAAAATGCTATGGAGAAGACTCAACAGTCCCGGCAACTGATCCCATGGGGATAAGCGGAGGAAGGAGAGGAGGACATTCACCGTGGAGGTTCCGGTCTGCACCGCTGGAGGAACGTGAGTCTATTAATAATGGAACACTTGGGAAGAGGAACAGTGTGTGAGTTCAGTTCGGAATTTGATGAAATAATCTGGTGATGTTGAAAGACACGATGCCCACCCCGCTGAGGCGGCTACTCAAAAATGTAGCTCCTACAGATTTCTCCCCGACTTCCCAGTCTTGGGCGGATTCCAACTTGGCTTCCAGACCCCACCCCTGCAGAGTCAAGGTCACCAACCTTGTTGTTGCCAAATGCAATGATCACTTCTCACTTTTCATCTGAATCCCTCAGCAGCATTTGACCCAACTGGCAATCCCTTGAGAAAGTTCCCTCTAGTTTTTCCTGCTTTCTTGGATTCTTTTGCTAGCCCCTCCACCTCTCCCAGACCACAGCACTGGATTGCTCATGGCAAGACTGGTTTTGGGCTCTCTCTCTCGCTCTATCCTTCACTCACATTCTCTCATAAGGCAATTTCACCTAGCTATGTAGCCTTAAATATCAACTATACGTGGACTTCTGGACTTATATTTCCTAACTTGATCTCTTCTCTGAGCTCCAGACTCCCATGCAACTGCGTGTTTGAGATCTCCACTCCAGCGGAGCAGGCTTCTCAAACAGCACGTGTGAGACAGCCTACTCTTCTCCAGGCTCCTGAGTATCATTAACGGCATCACCAACTTCCTCAAGTACGCTTTATCCGTTCCTTCATTCTTCACATCCAATGCATCAAGAAACCCTGTCACTTCTATCTCAAAACAGACCCTGAATTCATCCATTTCTCTCCATCACTGTTATCAACCTTGTACCCATTTTCTTATACCGACTGTAATTTTTGCTGTGTTCAATCATTCATTCAACAAAAATTTATGAGCCTTAGACATTAGGAATAGTGCTAGGTTTGGAATATGCATGTCTCATAACCTCAAGGGACTCCAGTGAGAGAGACAATTAGAAATTGATCTTACAGATGGGTGCTCTGGTAACGACAGGCTGAGGCTTCTCGAGGAATAAAGAGGGAGCAATGCGTACACCTTGGTTTGTAGCAAAGGCTTTCTGGAGGAGCAAGGACGGGCCTGAGTTTTGCAGGATGATGGGTAACGCTTACTGAGGACACGGCAGATATTTTACTTGTAACCATTATATCACTCTCTCAGTTAACCAAATGAAAGGCATAGGTTAAGCAGGTGTTTTAAGTTCTGGTCACTCTCCAAACTCTATTAGAAATGGAAATGACAATGATCAGTGTGGAACAGTTTTCAAGTTCACCTTTGACACCCAATAGGCGATCTCCCCTTATCTAAACTCCTATAGTGCTTAACTCTTATTGGTGTTATAAAACTTCATGTGATGTAGTTATTTCTGTACAGACATCATCTCTACAGTTATGGGCTTGGCGTGCAGAAGTCCTGTCTCACCTACTGTGACCATCCACGTGCAGAGTCGGACCCAACTGACACTCAGAAAATCAAGGAATGACTAAGATCTGCTTCTTCAAGGAAGCCCTTGCTGCAAATATAGAGAAATTTTTTTAAAAGATTTTATTTATTTTTGAGAGACAGAGAGAGAGAGAGAGAGCACGAGCAGTGGGGAGGGGCAGAGGGAGAAGCAGGGAGCCCGACACGGGGCTCGATCCCAGGATCATGACCCGAGCCAAAGGCAGACGCCCAACTGACTGAGCCACCCAGGCGCCCTGAGAATTTTATTCTTTATAAAAAAAGTCTGATCACAAAGTATCTCATGTGTTTGCCACTTTCATTTCCAAAAATTTGAGTCTCTTATTTTTCATAGTTTAATAGTATTTTCAAAGCTCAAATAAGTAGAAAGAACTGAAATACTCTCTCTTACTTAGGTTTTACCATATTTTAAAATGTACTCGGTTCAGCAAATGCCTTTACAAAATTCAGCATAATGAACCCTGAAACTAAAACATTCAACAAATAACACCAGACTCAAAATCTAACAATATTTCCAAAGGGTGAAAGTGCTATTTAATCTTTTTCTCTACAGGGGTTGAGTTACAAGGGCAGAATAAAAAGAACAAAAAATCATATTAATAAATAGTCTGTGGAATATTCTAGGAAATGTATTAAATCTGTACATGTATGGAAATCAACTAAATCAGACTCACAGATGCAAACTTACAGATTGGAACCACTGGATAAATATCTCCATAAATACAATCATCTCACAGATGGAGGCACACTCTAAATACTAAACGGCTTCCCCAAGGACAAATCCATGACAGAAAGCTAACACAAGGATTCTGTGCGGCAAGCTACCACACTCAAAAAGCCAACTGCAGCATCAACTCAAACATTTTTCTTCACGTCT
Source organism: Mirounga angustirostris (assembly GCF_029215605.1). Taxonomy (NCBI): domain Eukaryota; kingdom Metazoa; phylum Chordata; class Mammalia; order Carnivora; family Phocidae; genus Mirounga; species Mirounga angustirostris. The sequence continues at coordinate 12,406,861 of NW_026991716.1, read as the reverse complement.
GAAAATATTTAGGGGAATTTTTTTTTTTTTTAAGAATTACCAGCAGTACTTTTTGGTTAGAACAGACTTGAAGGGCGTCCCTTTGTTACGGCTGATGGACAGAATCTATCACCATGACTAACTGTTCACAGGAAAGATCTCACAACACCTCTTTCAAAATGGCCCACCTACCACTCATCATCATCAAGTCTGTTGTTCCCTGCATCCTACAGTCATGAAAATGTGTATCCTTACAGGCTTGGTGGGTTTGGGGTTGATAGGGCAGAAGGTGGGTGGGGGGAGGGGGGAGGGGAAAGAGAGCTGGCCTTCTAGCTTGAGGTGAATTTTCTCAAAACCATCTGTATCTTTAAAATCCCTGTTGTTATTTATTTCTTACATAGATCCTGCCCAGGGGATATGTTGCAGAACAAGACATTTTTAACATTATCTGTAAAATGAAGCCTCTTAAAAAGCAGCTAGTTCATTGTAAAAACTGCATTAAGTCCTTATTTATCATGCTATTAACATAGATCCATATATTTATCCACTTCGGGAAAGCACAGCCTAAAAAATAAGGAAATGAGAGGATCCTAGAATACTGGCATTTAAGACTGGAAAGAGTCTGACCGATATGGTAACAAAGATTTGGAATTTAAAAAAAAATACCCCCCCCCAAGATAATGAAGGTCTAGGAGATCAGATGGTTGGTGGCAGCATTAAGTTATGTATGGATTAAATTCCCCCCAAACTTGCAAGATTACTTTCCTTGGCCTGTTTTCCATGCAAATCTCTTTGAGTTGGAGGGAGACGCAGGTGGTTGAAGGAAGCAGGATAAAGAAGGATGACATGGGAACAAGGGATATTTACTGAGCTCTTACTATATAACACATATACAATGAAGAAAGCGGGGCTTGACTATCAAAAGCTACACAGTTAGTAAGAGAGAGGACTGGGAATAAAATCTGTGCCTCTCGGACTCCAAGCGTGTGTGATCTGTGGCACCCAGAGTGTAGTTCAAGGGCACACAGCCTCCGTAAATGCACGTTGTGACCGACCTAAGATATTTCAGCCCCACCAGAAAGTACCTAAGTAAAGTAAACCACCAAGTCTACTGGATACGAGTCGTGTATATAAAAGTCAGAGATACCCCAAATTCTGGGGCAACATCTGGGTCCACTCAGCTCTATGAAAGCACATTGCTTTTTAGGAAACTGATGAAACTAAAATTGAATGCCATCATCACTGATGTGAACTAAAGGGAAAACCCAGCATGCCCTTGAAGATATCGAGTGAGTTTCAAAAAATCTGTTAAACACCTCTCTTCTCACTGATGTACTGAGAAGGGTTCAGTGACTAACCCATGGTAACTAATTTTTAAATCATCAAATAAATGAAAGAATTCTAATACCTTTGTATTACTGATTTTTTTTTAATTCAAACTTTTTAATTGGCCATCCAACTTCCTAAAAAAACCCAGTCTACCACTCAGTTATTACCAAGGCTGTGGTCTGTTGTTTCTCGGCATCATCTAACCACGCAACACTGCCTGAAACCGTATGTCCCCACAGGCATGGTGAGCGTGTGGCTGATGGGGCAGAAGGTAGATTAAAGGAAAAAATCATGCATCCCACATCCAGACGTGTTTGTGATCCAGTGGTACCACTACGGAAAAACTTTGCTTGCTCATTTTTATAATTGGCAGTCATGAGAGCTGAAGTGATCAAAGCTCTGAGAGAAGCAAGATGGTTTTCATACTCCACAGCATCCAGTCCCAGAGGGTGGACAGCTTTGTGTGGAGCTGATATAACATAAAGGGTATGAAGAGACAATTTTAAGTCCAAGAGACAATGGTCCCGGTGTAGCCTTGCCACTTCCTGGCTCTGCCAACTCCTGGGAAATTATTTAATCTCCCCTAGTCTGATTTTCCTTGCTGGTAAAAAGGAGAGTACGTCTCCTGAGACAGTCCTTATGAGAATTCTCTGAGTTAATTTAGACTACAGTTTTTAAGCACAGTACCTGGCACACAGTAAATGCTAAATAAATGTTACTGTTACCTAACTAACACAATCATCATAACTGAGTTTTCATCTTGAAGATGGTGAGAAGTCTTAATCATATCTGTATTTTAGAAAAAAAAAAATGACAGTAATATAAATGGTCCGAGGGACACGATTATAGACCGGGAGACTAATGGAGGAAGCTGTCACTATGACTGAGGCTGCACAGATGTGAGCTGGAAAGGATCAGTGAAGACAGAAAGGCAAGAACAGATTCATGAAACACAGGACTGGCCTAGACTGGGAACTGAGCGGAGATGGTGGTAGAGGGGGAAAGAGATTTTGATGACTCCCATGTTTGTGGAATGGGTAGATCTATAGATGGTGATGCCTTATTGAGACAAGAAAAGGTCAAGTGTTGCTGTGGAACATAATTTGGGGTAGGCTGCTCTTGAGACGTCCATTGAGATGTCCAAGTAAGGATGTCCAGATGGCAACTGATTCTCCAGGTCGAAGAGAGACCTGAACCGAAGACAGTGATTTGATCATGGTCACCACGTGGGTGGTAGATGAGCCAAGGAGATGGAAGGACTACCTGGGGAGGGTATGCAGAATGGGAGGCGGCAATAACCCAGAGCAGAAGCCAAGGGAATACCAACATTAAAGCACCTACGTAGGAAACTGAAAACCAACCCAGGGTAGAGAAGCAATGTTAGGATCCCAGTGTTGCAGAAGTCAAGAATGGACAGCTTCAAGAAGTCAGGTAAATAAGGATTTATCAATGGACTTGGCTCCCCAAAAACTACGGGAAAAAAATACAGATTAAATATTCAAAGTACATCATGGATTGTGTCTCTATTAACGTCTTCATGTTACACAACCTTTATTCAATTTTCTTTCTCTATCAATATTTTCACTTTAGTGTGCCAAGCATCTTGTCCTTTCAATGGAATGAATGAATAAATCTTTTTCAAAGTTCGCTTATAAGGTAAAATAGTGTTTTCACTTTCCTTGAGTCAGTCCAATGTTTATAATTTTATGGAATACTCTGTTTTTAAATCCATGTAAAAGCACAGAACATTGCTATCAAGTGATAAATTCTCATCTGAGTTCATCCTTGAGAGCTATATATCAGCTTCTCCTCCTCAAAGAAATAATGTGCTGTTTTATATGACAGTAATGCACTTCTCTGATATCAGCATAACGAGAAGAATTCGTCGTAAACAGAACATGGCATGGAACTTCCAGAGAGAAAGAAAAACGTTGCTCACTTTGGGGGAGAATGTCCCTCTTTGAAATCCAGGATCAAACCTCTCCAGTAGCTAATGACCCAATGTCCTTTGAAACAATGACTGTGCCATTTTTCTGAGCCAGGACGAAGACTAGAAATGGCAGAATGCAGGTAGGAAGAGAGACCACAGAGAAACGGGGCCAATATAACCATGCGAGAGCAAGCAGCCCAAGAAGAGCAGGTGGCACCCTCCCTTTCCTGTTGCTGTCTTTCCCCTGACTTTTCTGGCCACTGACCACAGAGCGAGCAGGTGGGGCAGGCTGCTAAGCATCTCTCTGCCTGTCCCTTCTCTAGAATCCACCAAGAATGCCTGAGGGGCAAAGCAAAGGGTCGCACCATGTTTTAGCCATGCTCACCTGAAGACTAAAATAACCGGCTTCCTACTTTTGAAAGCATCTCTGAAAAAAAGAGTAACCAATAAGGAAACATAACAAACTCCAAAACGGTACTGGGCCATGTAAGATGTAAATTATTATTCTGAATTTAACCAACCGATTCTAGAACAATGAAAGTTATTACAGACTCTGTAGATTACAATGCACGAGCTATAACCAATCTATTTTCAGAAAAAGGATTACCTTTTTTTTGTAAACCCATGATTAATGTTTGCCGAATTTCAGTAAACCTTTCTCAAGGTTGCTGTATTTTTAGTCTTGACCACTTTCAACGGCAAATATATATTTTAAGTTTTTACTGTCTCTGTCAAAACAAACATCTTGATGAGCCCCAACATACAGATCTGCATTTACACAACTGGGAGAAAAAGTTCAGGAAAAGAGTACTGTAACCAATTAGAGAAATATTATTTTTCAAGAATCAAGACAGAACGTGAGTTTTTAATGTTGATGGCAAACAGATACTCATTGTTTAAAATAAAGCTTGAAGAACTTAAATATCAGTCCTGAACTATATTTACTGTCAACCCAAGGATCTAATAACCTCTTAAAATATTCTAGCTACATCTGTTCTTGTGACTATGTATAAAGTCTGACACTGTCAGGATTTATTCTCTGATACTTCAGAATAAGAATTTGTTGAATTCCTTGCCAACTCGTAAGCTTAGGTTTCATTTTGAAAGAAAATGTAAGATTTGATTACAAATTCATGAACCCCATATATTCATAGACTCCTATCAAGAGGTCACTGACTTAGCAGATGTGATTACTATAGTGTAATAAATACAATAATTTACTATCAGTTAACCACCTGGGAACCACCTAAAACTAGCATCTAATAGGGAAGGAGGAAGTAAAAGGAGAAAAACGGAGAGACAGGTTTGGGCCTTTTTTCATCTTCCATGTGTCTACTTAGTATTTTGAACTTATAGAATAGTTACAATAACTGGTTTTAGTGTCCTTGTATGCTAATTCTAACATCCGTTATCAGTTCTGAATTGCTTTTGATTGATTGGTTATCTCCATGTTTGCTGAGTAATCTTTAATTCAATGCTACACATCGTGATTTACCTTTTGGGTGCTAGATATTCAGGTCTTTCTACAAATATTCTTGAGCTTTGTTTTAGGATAATTTCCTTGGAAACAGTCTGGTCCTTTTGATGCTTGCTTTCATGATTTGTTAAACAGGTCTGGAGCAGGGCTCATTCGGGGGCTAATTATACCCCCTACCGAGAGAAGACTTTCCTGAGTGCTCTTCCCAATGTCCCATGAATTACAAGTTTTTCCAGTCGGGCTGTTGAGAACAGGCACTGGGTAAGCAACAGCAACTGTGAGCCAGTCCTTTGCCTTTTCTCCCCCTCCTGTCTCTGGGAGTCTCCTCACGTGCATTATAAAAGTATGCTGCTGGATATTCAAGGGAAACCCCTGGTGGATTTCCGGGATCCTCTCCGCAGCCCTCTCCTCTCTGGCCCTGTGTCCTATAAACACTGGCTGCCTCAGTCTCTCGGACTCCCGGCTCTGTTTCCTTGACTCAGAATGTGTCGGGGTCTTCCTGGGCCCCCCCGCCCTGCCCTGTAGCCTGGAAACTCTCTCAAGGCAGAATGCGGGGGCAAGCAGAGGTCTCACCGCACCCGTTTTCTGTCCACCAAGGATCACTTCTCTTCTTTGCCTGATATCCAGGGTCTTAAAAAGCATTGTTTTGTCTGGTTTTTGGTTGTATCAGGTGGGAAAGTAAACCTGGTCCCTGATACTCCACCTTGGGTAGATAGAATCCACTCCTTTTTTGTCAAAGCCCTCTCGGACGGAAAGTTCTCCTGATCCACTCTGCATTCAGCATCCAAACCAGACTCGGTTGCAAAACCTCAGAAGCTAGTTGTTGACTTTCTGCCCAACTCCTTTGATGAGGTGCTTTGGACCTTCTCTTCTGGTTGCAGAACCATGTTCACCCTGTAGGTTCCCTCTGTTCTGTTCTCAGCAAAGCCAGGTCTGTGTGCTACACTCTTGCCAAGCCTCCCACCACCACCCCCAACTTTCAGAAATGGGAAGTACAGGTCAGACCTCTGGTCTACTACTTCTCTCGCTTAGCTTGGACGTCATTTCTGGAAGCTCAGGAGCTTGGCAGATTATTCTCTAAACATACACTGGTCAACTACTATGAAAGGTTATGTCATAACACCTCAAATAAATCTCTTACACTTAGCTTGAAAGATTTTTGAAACTTAAGTCTATAGTCTACATGTTAGCAAAAAACACAAACAAAAAGAGCACAGTTCCTTAGCATTAGCCGTAATACAGAAAGTAAAAGGAGTAACTTTCGGGAAATAGGCATGATAACTAAAGCCCAACACAGAAGCAGTGACCCTCGCACCTGCAAGAGTTTCTAAGAGATAACAACCAAGTTCCAAAGTCTGAATCAGTGAGAAATGTTTCTAGAGTTTAGTATGCCAATGAGCAGATTTCAAGTCCAAGAGAAAATTGTTAGAATTATGAGTCATTTATAATTAAGTGGAATTACTAAAATCACTGTCTTCTTCAAGATGTAGCTATTTTCAGAGAAATTCTGACAGTATGTTGCATGCTGAAGAAAACAAAGGATCCAGAAACTTGGAAATAAGAAATACTTTAATAAAGTTACACATTTCTGTATGATTTTAAGGATAATCATTGTGAAAGAATCTCTATAAGCACTCTAAGGAACATAATGGTGGCCCTGGAAAGATTAAAAATTCAGAAGGTTGGGATTCAACATTTCTTTTTAGCTCCACTTCTTCATTCTCTTGTAGTGCTCATGATTCTTTTTTTTTTTTTTTTTAAGATTTTATCTATTTATTTATTTGACAGAGAGAGAGAGCGAGCACAAGCAGGGGGAGCAGCAGAGGGAGTGGGAGAGGGAGGCTCCCCATTTAGCAGGGAGCCCGATATGGGGCTCGATCCCAGGACCCTGGGATCATGACCTGAGCCGAAGGCAGACGCTTAACCGACTGAGCAACCCAAGTGCCCATGATTCAGGTTTTTTGTCCCTATTGTTCCTTCTCTGTGCAACTGTGTAATCCTCGATCCTTACATGGCTGCCCTCCCATTCAGGTCCTGATTCTCGTGTGCCTTCTCAGAAGGGCCTTCCCTGCTCACCCTGGCCACAGCAGCTTCCCCCTGCCTCACTACGAGAACATAATCCTGTTTTATTTTCTTCAACTTCTACATAATCATCAGAAACTCTACTTTATTACAGGGTGCCTGGGTGGCGCAGTCAGTTAGGCGTCCGACTCTTGGTTTTGGCTCAGGTCGTGATCTCAGGGTCATGAGGTCAGGCTCCACGCCCAGTGTGGACTCTGCTTGAGATCCTCTCTCTCCCTCTGCCCCTCCTTCTCGTTCTAAAATAAATCAATCTTAAAAAAAAAGAAATTATACTTCGTTACACATTTGTCACCCCCCGAACACTGTGACTGAAGATGTACTCCCAAATCTCAAGTCCATTTTGCTAACTGCTAGCTACACAAACGTGTAAATGGTTTTAAGTTCTTTATTTTGGCTCACTGTACAAAATACTCTTGTCAACTATACTCGAATAAAAAAAGAAAACAAAAACAAACGATTAAGTCTTCTTACCTGATGACAAGTGTGTACTTCCTATTGCAAGGAATCCATGAGTTAGGTGCATATGGCTAACACATCCTCTGAATTATCTGACACCTTAGCCACTGGTATCAGTACCTATCTTCTGCCCGTAACCACATTCTGCCCACTATACAGTGTTTTACTATTTATCAAGGCAGTGTCTATTCCTGTCTATAAAAGGTATCAGTAAAGTATCACTTTATATGCAGAAATTATTAGAAAAGCTATTTATGGGTATTTTCTCTCTACAACTGTACAGTTCCTTGTATGTCACTTTCATTAGATAACCATTAGATGTCCTTCTTCACTGCAGAAATACCCGGGCTGAACCATCATTCAGATGTTTTCCAAGGGTAGACAAGAGCTATTGGGATCTTCCCTAGGAGTGTTCTAAAGTGGCGTGTTCCCCTCTGCCCATGGTGAGACTCACTGCCACTGTAAGCCACTATGACTGCTGGGAACAGACCCTATCCTCCTTTTAGAGAGAGCAGGAAGCTATTCTCTGTACTGGGAATGCATGTCAAATGTATGACAAAATGGCCTATATCCAATGCATATATCAACACCTGGGACTGATTCGGTGTGTTCCAACTTAAAAGAAAAAAAAAAAAAAGGCAAGTTCAAAGTGACCGGAGACCATGGCTCTGATGCTGGTCCTGACTTCCTGGACCTCAGTTTCCTTCTTAACTCCAATAATTGCTGCCCCGCCCACTCCACAGGCTCTGATGGAAGCTGAGTGAGAAAATGCCTCGGAGCCTATTGTAGAGACCGTTAGCTCTGGAGGTATGTAAGAAATTACCCTTCATGCCCCTACCCTCCCCATCCCATCCAGCTGTCTACCCCAGATTTTCTGAAAATCTGTAGAGCATGCATTTTATTTTTTTATTAAAGAAATTGTGTTACATAGCACACTCATTTTTTATAATTTTTTGAGAGAGTGCATGCATGTGTGCACAGTGGGGGAAGGGCAGGGGACGAGGGAGACAGAGAATCCCAAGCAGGCTCCATGCTCAGGGTGGAGCCTGACGTGGGGCTTGATCTCATGACCCTAAGAGCATGACCTGAGCCAAAATCAAGAGTCGGATGCTTAGGGTGCCTGGATGGCTCAGTTGGTGAAGTATCTGCCTTCAGCTCAGGTCATGATCCAGGGGTCCTGGGATGCAGCTCTGAGTTGGGCTCCCTGCTCAGCAGGGAGTCTGCTTCTCCTTCTCTGTCTTCCACTCCTCCCCGCTTGTTTTCTCTCTCTAATAACTAACTAAATAAATAAATCTTTAAAAAAAAAAGTCGGACACTTAACCGACTGAGCCATCCAGGCGCCCCAGCATGCAGATGTTTTAAACATACACACACATACCATCTAGCCAATCTTTTGTTACCATACATTTTCTTCTTTAGAGCAAGAAAAATCATCAGTTTAGATTGTAGGGTATCTTGTTAAAAAGGAAGGTGGTTTATTTTTAAGAAACTCTTCCCCATGGAATCAGATAGTAAGTTTAATTTGGGGGACCGGTATTTGAAAATTTTTCAGATGGTGTTATATAATACAGAAAAATACCAAGTCACACAATTTTAACGTGTATTACACACACATTGGTTTATGAGCAAGCAAGCTGTGAGATGCTGAGTCAAACGAATTTCTTTACTACAGCAATTCCCAGAACTCAGAATGCACTGACATGTACCACAAAGCTCCACAAGGCAAACACAGGACAGAGCGCTCCTGGAACTTATTTGATCATGGAAGGTTTTGTCAGCGGCAATCTTCTCAGTCTAGAGTGTTTTTAAGTTCAATTTCTGTATTTGTCAAAATAACGCATGTACGTTCCTTAAGTCAACTAGTGCCCAGAGGGTTTATTTATGATGAGGATCAGAGTTCCCTGCCCCGGCTCTGTCCACCTTCCTGGCCCACTTTTCACATGAAGCCACATTCCATTCTTTTGGCTATTTCTGGTATTTACCTCCATTATTTCTATTCTAATGTGCCAACACTGATAATTATTCATTTTGTTCTATTTTAAATATTACAACATACTGATCCCCTGCTGTGGAAGCCAAGGATGAGCTTTCTTTACTCGCTCCCTCGTAGCCTGCAATACAGCAAGCTTCTCCACCATCTTTCCAGTAAGTTACAGCACAGTTCCGGCCTAACTCCACGTTAGCTATTACAGAGTTCTATAAATACGGTTTGTAACTGAGTCATACGGTGTTTTATTTCTCTTCTTGTAAAACTGTGTTTTCCCCTAGTGTTAAGAGTTGCCTTGTTTGGCCCGTTTTTAAAACATCGTACCTATCACCAAAGACTTGCCGTCAGAGCTTACAGAACTCTCAATATGATCAAGCTTATCAGACAACCTATTAGCTTCATTTTCTTCCCTTGGAAACATTGTTCTTGCAATCCTCCAGAAGGTCTTCCTTCTTCAGTCTGGACTGCTTGCCAGGCCTGTTCAAACTTCTCTTTACCATCCCCCTGAGCATTCCCGTTGTTTTTCTTCTGAACTGGATGGATCCTCACTGCAATTCATGTCTCTTCTGTGTCGGTTCTTCCTTCTCCTTGGTTTACTCCCTTGTCAGTGGACCATATCCTCCCGCAGTTTCCTGATACGGTGTGTGCATGAGTGAAATCTGAGCCCCTGTACGCCTGGAAATGACCATTTCCTCCCACTTAATGAAAATGTTGCTAAGTAAATGAAAAGTGAAAATCATTCTCCAGTTCTAGCGGTGCTTCTGAAAAGCTCACGTTCCTTTTGATTCCTGATCCTTAAGATTTTTCTGAAGACTTTTATGACCTCTATTCCTAGTGTAGTGAAATTTATAAAAATATGCATTGACAATGGATCTTTTCCCACTCATTTTGTCCGGTACTTGGTGGGCCCTTTCAAACTTATTCATACCATTCAGTTCTGAACAGTTATATGGTATTAGTTCTTTAATAAATTTGCCTTCCCCCCTTTTTTTGTAAAGATTTTATTTATTTATTTGAGAGAGAGAATGAGATAGAGAGAGCATGAGAGTGGGGAGGGTCAGAGGGAGAAGCAGACTCCCCGCTGAGCAGGGAGCCCGATGCGGGACTCGATCCGGGGACTCCAGGATCATGACCTGAGCTGAAGGCAGTCGCCCAACCAACTGAGCCACCCAGGCGCCCCCCCCCCCCCTTTCTTTCTGAAGCTTCTAGTAGTCAGATAATGAGACTCAGGAATGAATTCTCTAATTTTCTTAACATTCTTAGCTTTTCTTACCTTTGTGCTCTCTTATATAGAGACCAAACATGATCTCCCAATGCTTCGGTTGAAATTTACTATTTCTAAGAGCTCTTTCTTGTCTCTTATTATTCCTTTTCTGTAGTCTCCTGTTCATGTCTCATAAATGCAAAATGGTCTCTTACAAGGTGGCCTCATATATTATGATTTCTGTTTGTAAGTTTCCTTCTGCTCCCCTCATAGTCTCTCATTCCTTTGTGTGTTTTTTTTAATTATTACTACTTTATTTTCTATTTATTTTGGTTCCTTTCACTCTGGAAGCTTTCCTCCATTGGATATTATTTCTCAGCTATCCATTCATATTTAAGAGTGAGGCACCACAAAGCTGATTAGAAGTCATGTACACAAGTGTGGAGCTCAGCATGCAGGGTGCAAAGATGCAGACCCTGCTCTTTCATCAGAGCAGTCCCCCAAACGTCCACACGAGCAGGTGTTTTCTTTTGGGCTGGTCAATTTCTCAGATGAGCCCTCCAATAATCTGCACAGGGGTGTACGTTTGGCTGCCAGACTTCTGGTAGCCAGTGAGGAAAATGGCCAAACAGCCCTACTGTGCGATATGCAGACTTTCACTGAACCCCTGTTTCAATATTCAGTTAACCATTAAACAACACAGGTTTGAACGGCATGGGCCCACTTATATGCAGATTTTTCTCTGATAAATACAGTATAGTACTGTAAATGTATTTTCCCTTATGATTTTCTTAGTAACCTTTTTTTCTGTAGCTTACTTTATTGTAAGAGTACAGCATACAATACATACAGCATACAAAGTATGTGTTAATCAACTGTTTGTTATTAGTAAGGCTTAACGCCCAAGTCAGTAACCAACGGAGCCAGGACTTGGGTCTTCTGACTCTAAGGACACACTTTTTCTACTACATAATTCTATCTCTTAAAAGACAAATACTCTGTCATTTCAATTACGTGAAACCTATTAAGACCCGTTCAGTACATTTTGGCTTTCACTTAAATCATGGGCAATACTGCTCTCCAAACACTAAAATTAATTTTCATTTTATAACATATAAATTATAATGCATTAATGAGAATACATTTAAGTCACTGGGTGAAAGTGAAAAGAAAGATATAAAACCTCATAGTTCCAAATTTTATTACTTTTTTTTCTATCTAATAATCAGAAACCTGAAATTTAATTTTACATACTAAAGTATCAGATACCCTGTTTCAAATAATCAATATTAACGCATATGAATAGAAAAACCACAATATTCACATAGTTCTTGTGTTCAACTAGCTAGAAAACATAACTGGTACAAATATGGAATACCCATCGACTCAGCTGTACAAGTAATCATACAAGGCAGCCAGTGCTGGCCGCCTGACGCGGCATTCACCATGTGCTGAGCATTATTCTAAGCACTTTACCAACTGAATCCTTAACATAACCCTAAAAGGTCTTTTATTATCTCCATTTTACAGATGAGGAAACCATGTAACTTCTAGGGTTCACATGACCTGTACCCACACTGCCCAATTTCCTACAAAAATTTCCTAATTTGCCATTCTAAGCCTTCCTACTATGCTCCTTGAAACCTATTGTATTATAAACTTACATGATTAACACTTTCACAACAGAGTATTTCCCTACTTTTTCATTTAAAATTGCAGACTAGCCGAAACATCTCCAACTCAGCCATCTCTAACTCTGCTATCTTGCGTTGTTCTCTTCCCTTCTGGAGAGAGAGTTCTTTATCTCTCATGCCCCATGATTCAGTCTGAAACCCCCTGGGTCCCAGCACTCATCCACTCGTTCTTTGACAAGGACTGCATTCTTTTTTTTTTTTTTAAAGATTTTATTTATTTATTTGACAGAGACACAGCGAGAGAGGGAACACAAGCAGGGGGAGTGGGAGAGGGAGAAGCAGGCTTCCCGCTGAGCAGGAAGCCTGATGTGGGGCTCGAACCCAGGACTCTGGGATCATGACCTGAGCCGAAGGCAGACACTTAACGACTGAGCCACCCAGCCGCCCCAGACAAGGGCTGCATTCTTTTTTTTTTTTTTTTTTTATTTGAGAGAGAGAGAATGAGAGAGAGCACATGAGAGGGGGGAGGGTCAGAGGGAGAAGCAGACTCCCCACTGAGCAGGGAGCCCGATGCGGGACTCGATCCCGGGACTCCAGGATCATGACCTGAGCCGAAGGCAGTCGCTTAACCAACTGAGCCACCCAGGCGCCCAAGGGCTGCATTCTTAATGCTGCCACATACCCTCCTGTAATCTCTGTAGGTAAATGCAATTTACAGAAAGCACCTCCAGAAAAACTCACATACTTACAAACTTCTGCAGACAATTTTATCCACAGCCCCCTTGGGGCTCCTTTGGAAGCTCTTCCATGTAGAGCCTGCACACCACCCAATCCCACCCCCACCTGGCCGTCTCTTAAAGGGTCTCTCCCTGAACTACCTGTGTCGGAATCGCCTGAAATGCTTGTCTACAGCAAAACCATTGGAATTAGCTCGGGAATTGGGGCTGGCCAATGATGGAGCCCAGGTGTTTGCATGTGAAACACTACCCAGGTGATTCTTATGGCTCATTAACATTTAAGACCCAGTCCTAGAAACACATGGACCTGATCCAAAATTTCAGAATACTCAGTTTCATCTCCGCCCCATCCTTTGGCTTTATTCTAGAAAACTATGAAGTCAGTGTGATAATCTACAATACCTACATATTAGCTTCACTTTTTTCCTCCTGTACACCAGTGACTGGCACTTCCTGTCCGTGTCAACAACCCAGTCCTCCCATACTGCCACACCCTCGATAAGAACACTTAAAACCAACAGGATACTCTGCCCAGCCAATCTTTCTTCCTCTCCCTCCAAATCTGCTCTCAGGCCTAAGCCCAACTCCAGTCCCACGACCTGCGTTTTCTTGCACCATCACAAACCCCCTTCATGGCTCCCCTCCCTGCTCTGCGCGGGGCAGACCACTGACCGTCTCAGGCACTCTCATCAGCTACCGTGGACCCTGCCCCGTGGACCGGAATTCCGAGCCTGCCCGAGGCGGCACTGCATGAGCTGGGATGCTGCAGCTGGTCCCACAAACTGTCACTCTTGGGCTTCCCTTCTGCATCCGGTTCCTATCCCCCCGTGACAACAGTCACGATTTTAACTAATACTTACAGAGCAATTTTTTGTGCCTGATAGCTCTTACCTCATTCAATCCTCACAACAACCCTAGGAAGTGGGTATAGTATCCTCACTATGGGCTAGAGACACTGAGGCTAAGAGAGAGCAAGTAACTTGCTTACGGCCTCACAGCCAGTCCTTGACAAAGCTGAGATTCAAACCCCAGGAACCTGGGCTCGGGTTCCTTTTCTTCCTGCTCTAATAATAAAGGAGGAGAAAAGAAAGAAAAGGAAAAAAGCAGCTCAGGATATGCCACTTGGAGACAATGAGGTCAGGGCTCCTGCTTTCTGGGAGAGCTCTGGCTGTCGCTCTGCTCCCCTCCACCTTTTATCCCAGCCTCAGCTTTACAGAGTTCATCTCCATAATATGGCAACACACAGCGGTACCAAAATATAGATGTATCTCAAGGTCATGTTCTGGAAAGCTTATGAATGAGCTTCACATGTTGCAACCTTTTGTCTTTTATCGGCCCAAACTTACAAAGAACAGCATGTAAAATGAATACTGTTGACCAATTTTTCAAACTCACCTCTTATTTTTCTTGTAATTTTCCAATTGTTGGGACTGCATATGTTTGTATCTTTCTAATTCACACTGTCCACATAAATCCTCCAGATTCAACAGGTGGTTTTCGACTTCCTCAAAGCTAGCCTCTAAGTGAGCTGAAAGTACATAAGGTCCAAAAAAATAATAAGAAACAAACGTAAAAAATCAGAATCCTCGATCATGTTGGAAAAAAAAGTGTTCAAAGGTTAGAAAGTTTAAAATGTTGAAATTGTTTTGCATTTATTTAATATTCTTTATTAAGCATTCTTGAAGCAAAATAAAATACACTGACCAACTTTAAAATGTACTTCAAATTCTCTTGAGTTTATTTTTATATTTCAAACATTTGCAAGATATAACTTTCCAAAATACTTTAAATATTCTATTAACCAGGATGATGAGGAAACAGAGCATCGTGATTAATCTGTGATATCCTAATGATCCCATAAACCACATGTGAATAATCAATTTTCACATGAGAATATAGCAAATTATAATTAACACAAATTATACCAAACGTGATTTAAAATTTGAGATTCCAAGTTACTTAAGCAGAGCGTTTGTTTTGCCCTGGCAAATGATACACATCAATTTTCATAAGTCACTTCAGAGCTGTACACATACTCAGTAAGCCCAGGTCACCGGGTGATGGGGAAGAGACTCAGCTCTGCCCACCAGACCACTGTGGTCTCTACCGTGCCTCTAGGCCACAGAGCTTGGTAGCTTTACTGGAACATGGAGATCATGTTCCAGTGAAAGCCTTCATTTAAGAGATTCGAGACCAAAGCCTGCAGAAATTAACTCAGTGCTTTGCCCAAGGTCACGTGGAGACTGAAGGGCAGCTGGAACAAACTGAGTCCTTCTTGCACTAAAAATAATTTTGAATTGATAGTGTGCTAGGTGAACCAAGACTTCATCGTTGTAGAAGTGAGGACTGGTTGTTTCCTCCGACAACAGAGAAGTTTTAGAGGTCAAAGATTTTAAAGAACTCCAACAAGCACTGTGGCCATTTACCGAACACCACATGTGCCAGACACTGGGATACAAAGATGAAAAAGACAGTCCTTGTGCCAAAGAGCTCAAAGGAGGAGGAGAGATGTATTTCAACGACACCACATCCTCGCGGAGTGAGGTGTGCGGTGCTCGGGAAACTCAAGAGTGGCGTCTAACACAGATGAGGGAGGGGACGGTCCGGCAAGAGACTGACCCCCAAATCTGGAAGTCACAGCCATCCAGTGGGGAAGGGAAAGGGCAGCAGAGAAGGAGCGAGCTAGCTGTGCAGCCTTCCAGTCCTGCTTTCACATAAATAGCTAGCTACACACAATTACGGCGCATCTAATTCCTTCATGTGTCCACTAGATTTCCACAGGACTTTCCAAATTAGCTTTTGAAGCATCTGGATTAGAAGCAAACTCCTCAAATTTCAACTTGCAGTTTTAGGTTTATTAGATGCACATTTTGGCCTGTTCGTAATCTTTGATCCAAAGGCCTGGCCAAATATCTATGCTATCTATAAAACCTCCCTCTTCTGTTTGGTAGGGCCTAGGGTTTAAAGACATGGATTTGGGGGGAAAATAAAATTTTGCTGAAAAATAAAAATGTGATGACAGTTTAGCAGTCCTTTTCAAAGACATTTCAGGTACTCCCAGATATTGATGGGTCACTGTAAAACCGTGGGAGGGCTGCAAAGGGCTGACGATCATGCAGTTCAAAACAGTTTTGAATCTATCTTCAGGGGCCACAAAAGACTGTTAATATATGTGATATGGGATTATGGAAAGCCCAACCTAAAATAATATGCAAAATCTAAATTTCAATCCATGAGGAATTAAATCCAAGATTTTTAATAATGACATGAATGGTATAGAGGGTTTATGTGGGGGGAAAACCAGCAAAATGATGTTACTATATTCATTGCTGTTTACGTTATTTTTTTTTGTTGTTATTACATAAAATGGAAAAACGAGTAGGAGCCTCAGTCTCGGAGCTATGACTACTGACCCTGAAGAAGCAGTACTCAGCTCATGCTGTTATAACCAGCTTGACAGGGTTTTAAAAGGTGATCATAGCTAATAGGATTATTTAAAAGGCTATTTCACTTTGATTAGTGATAAGAACTAGAATAATTAAATTTAATACGGAATCCATTTAACTCTAAGCTACTTGGTTCCTGCAGTATCATGCATGTTACGTTGTTATCCTTAGCATACAGGGGACCAATTAGGAGGAGGGCGCCTGGGTGGCTCAGTCGTTTAGCGTCTGCCTTCAGCTCAGGTCATGATCCCAGGGTCCTGGGATCGAGCCCCACATCGGGCTCCCTGCTCCTCGGGAGGCCTGCTTCTCCCTCTGCCTGCTGCTCCCCCTGCTTGTGCTCTCTCTCTCTCTGTGTCAAATAAATAAATAAAATCTTTAAAAAAAAAAACTCTGCCCCTTACAATGAGGTGAGACATCTCATCTGTAAAAAAGGGCTAACAATTCACATCTTGCAAAGCTGTCAAAAGGGTCCAATGGGGCAAAGTATATACTATATACTTACATATAAATATAAATACAAAGTATACCTAACTCAGCACTTGACAGTAATTTATAACTGATTATTAAAAAATACAGGGAAAAAACTATAAAAATTAGCTAAGTTCCATAAAAGTCATTTATTTATTTATTTTTTAAAAGATTTTGAGAGAGAGCGCGCACAAGCATACTCACGCAAGTGGGGGTGAGTGGAGGACAGGCAGACGGAGAGGTAGAGGGAGAGAATCTCAAGTAGACCCTCCACTGAGCAGGGAGCCTGATCTCACGACCCTGAGATCATGACTTGAGCCAAAACCAAGAGTCGGACACTCAACCGACTGAGCCACCCATATAAAAGTCATTTAAAACTAATAATTTGGCATACCAGAAATGATCATGATATAAACACCTACAGATATAACAGACCAAAGTATCAATTAAATTTTCATTTTTTTCTAGCAAAATTACATGCCTAAAAATTATACTCAAAACTATGTTGTTAGACTTAAGATCCCTTATAAATGAGGGGAATTAAATTTTAAATGATTTTGCTAAAAAGAAAATAAGTAATGGAATCAATAATTGTTCTATATTTGAAGACATATATGTATTTTTTTACCTTTTTGATTTCTATTTGGACAGATGGCAAGTTCTATTTTTTTATAGATATATTTTTTAAAGATGTTATTTATTTATTTGCCAGAGAGAGAGAAAGAGAGCACAAGCACAAGCAGGGGGAGCAGCAAGCTCCCTACTAAGCAGGGAGCCTGATGTGGGACTCGATTCCAGGACCCTGGGATCATGACCTGAGCCGAAGGCCGAAGCTTAACCAACTGAGTCACCCAGGCGCCCCCAGATGGCAATTTCTATTTAGAGTCTAGCTCTGTTGGTTGACTAGAGAACTAATGAAGCCAGAAACTTGAATGAAATGACTTGATACCTAGTCAGGCCAATTCATTTCTCATGGAGAGAAATTCTCTTCTAAATACATATTGAACTTGCCACCCTAGTTCACTCTTGTGTAAATAAAATGGCGACCAAGTGAAACATGTGACTGGTTTAGGACCAAACCTGGAACTACTACTAAGAAACAAACTAGGGGCGCCTGGGTGGCTCAGGTCATGATCCTGCGGTCCTGGGATTGAGACCCATGTCAGGTTCCCTGCTCAGCGGGGAGCCTGCTTCTCCCTCTGCTGCTCCCCCTGCTTGTGCTCTCTCTCTCTCTGACAAATAAATAAAATCTTAAAAAAAAAAAATACTTTGGAAACAAACTGTACATGCTTCTGAATTGACCAACAGCATCATATTCTTGTGTTTCTGAATGGCTAATCTAGATCTAAAATGCTTGGGAGACTCAGTGGCCATTTCATTGCTACCACCAAATTCGTATTTATGTTCTCTCCTCTAGAAAATTAAAGGCTCCTGAGTACTTTAAGAATCCAGTTTAGGGGGGCGCCTGGGTGGCTCAGATGGTTAAGCGTCTGCCTTCGGCTCAGGTCATGATCCCAGGGTCCTGGGATCGAGTCCCGCATTGGGCTCCCTGCTCCTTGGGAGCCTGTTTCTCCCTCTGCTTCTCTCTTTCTGTGTCTCATGAATAAATAAATAAAATCTTTAAAAAAAAAAAAAAGAATCCAGTTTAGGGGTGTCTGGGTAGCGCAGTCTGTTAAGCGTCTGCCTTCAGCTCAGGTCATGATCTTAGGGTCCTGGGATCGAGCCCTGCGTTGGGCTCCCTGCTCAGTGGGGAGTCTGCTTGAGATTCTCTCTCCCTCTGCCCCTTCCCCCTGCTCATGTGCTCACTCTCTCTCTCTCTCAAATCAATAAATAAAATCTTAAAAAAAAAAGAATCCAGTTTAACACCTTAACTTAGTATTCAGAAACCTATCACCCCCCAGCACCACAACCTACTTTTCCAATCTCACTACTACTTTCCTTCGGGACCATTCACCATTCTAAGACGACTCATGCACATTCCTGTCTCTCTGACTCCTGTCTACTCGTGAGATGCCTCTGCTTGCCTGCCCTCCTCCCTCTTCTGCACCTCCACACACCTCTGAACCTCACACAGAGCTTATACTCTGATATTATCAACTATTTATATATTCCTGAGTATTCTCTCAGGAATCAGTAAGGGTCTTAAGGGTAATAACTGTATGTTTGCATCTTTGTATCCCCTAATACCTAGTCTACTGAATTCAACTAAGAATGACTCTATCCCACTAAGACATCAAATAACCAAAAAAGCAAACGTATGATTCATGTTCATCTAACTTAAATATGAGGAGCTTATGCTAAATTTTGTAAAAGGATGAATTAAACACGGGCAGAGAAGTTAGAAAACATTAGGCAACACTATGGTACTTTTGTTATTAATATGTCAGACCAGGCCCCTTATCAGTGAGTTAGAGCAGCAAAAGCAATGGAAATTTTCCATTTTAACTCTTAACTGGCTTGAAATCAGGAATCAAATATAGAAGAACTATATCGACAAAAATAAATGTTCTTCCCTTTTTACATTAGAAACTTTTAAAAATTCCTTTAAATAATTACAACATATATATGTGATGAGTACTCTGAATATTTTATATTGCATTTAAATGGCAGAAAATGAATGTCCCGGTCACAACCTGCTCATTTCCCATTACAAAATGAATCGTGTATGTGAGTTAGTTGGTAACCCAAACTTAGAATGCACGCACATAAAACACTAGCAGGGCTCCACAGATACAAACATACCTTCACGAGAAGCTCAAACCTGACCATTCTGCTCGCTACACCAACAGCCTATGTCTCATTCAGCGACCAGTGGAAAAGAGAGGTGGAATTTTATTGTGAAAAGCCACGTGGGAATGCCTGACAACAGTGCGGGGAAGAGCTTCAGAAATCCTTGCTGAGAAGACCGTCCCGGAGGAAGGGCGATTCTGGTTGCAATTTTTCTTTGTGCCATTTGTTTGAAATACGTATTATCTGCAGTGTAACCGCTTATATATGAAGAATGGGGTGGCACACTAAAATTATTTCATACTTGAGTACTTTTCTAACAAAACAATTAGCCTTGAGGAAGAAAGAAATCTTCTTTGGTTGCAAAGCCAGAGGTCACAGAGGCCAGGTACTAAAAGGCTTGAAAGATCCTTCAAATGCTTACATTACCCTTTTATGTAATAAGATAATATAGCAATGATGCTGTGGTAACAAGGAACTTTAAGAAGTGAATTAGCTTGCAAATGCTGTTATGGCACGAACGAGATCTGGGTGGCACAGGAAAAGGTGTCTAAAGAGAGTTAATGTTCCTCCTCCCAGAAAGGAACCTGAACAATAAAATAAATCTAGTTTACAAAACATTTGTAGCTGGGGCAGCCTCTCTGCCAGAGCTCTTAAATTCCATAAAGACAGCAAAACAACAATGTATCAGGTTAGGTCAGATCAAAAGAAAGATACAAACTCAGTCTATGGCTGTCACTCTTACAGCACTCTGTTTAAGAATTCACAGATTCTTCTGTTCTGGAAGAAGAGAACAGTCTTTTCGAAGTAGGTCACTTAAACTAAGCAAGAGCAAAAACTTTGAAGAGCTCTTGACATTTGAAACTTCAATAAAGGAATAGGGTTAGGCTACCCTCTAGTGGAAGTTCAAGAGAATTCAAAACTTTTCACACATTTTACCAGTTTTATGATAAAATGCACACTGGTTATTTCAGAAGAAGGACGAACCTGGTTGACAACATTCCATTTTTTCTCCTTATACATGATCTACCAATGACCAGAATACAACACTGTTCATCTACCACATTTCATGCTGTGGCTTTGCATTCTACCCAATTTTACAGGATAAGCTCAACTGCGTAACATCCATCCAAACCCTTTTATCAAAGAAGAGTGGTTTTGTAAATTTGCAAAGGCTAGAGAGACTTCCACTAGAACATCGGCATCTTGATGGCAGGTACCCAGTCCTGTTCAGTGTTGTAGTTCCCAAGCCTACAAAGAGCCCCATGGCACACGGTAGATGTCTCATTAGGTACTAAGCACTGAGCTGAGGGCTCTCCTTACATCTGTCATCTCGTTCAACCCTCCAACTACCCTCTGAGGCAGGAACTCTCATCCTCTTTCTGCAAAGAAACAAGCTTGGAGTGGTCAAGAAGCCTGCATGGGGTCTCACAGGAAGTTGTGGAACTGGGATCCAAACCCAGATATGAGAGGAGTCCACAGCCCTTATTCTCCAGTTCCCAGCATATCTTCATCATTTTTTTTAACGTCAAACTACCAGTAATTATCTATTACACAGGCTTATGTAAGATGAATGGATCACACTCCATTTGAAAAAAAAAATGAAGGGATTATCCAGTCTTACTTCACAATTCCTGGGGGATCATGTAATCAGGAGTCATATTTATTAAGCCATAGGATAAGGCATCTAAAAGCATCATCAAAGGTTCAGATTGCTCACATCACGTAAGTCCTTTACTCTGTAATAAGGACAGATAGTCTAGAGGGCAGAGCAAGACTAAAAAGGACACGCAGCCCGGAAGATGGTGAAATTGACTGGATATGGTATCAGATCTGACAGGGAAAGAGCACAAAGTTCAAAGAAGTTAAGAAAATCCTGTGACTATATACAGGTCAGTTACTACTTCCTAGTTTTTAAAATTTTTTAAATTATTGCTTGACTAAGCCTTAATATTACTTCGAAGTATTAAGGTGATAAGAGATATTTTGAGGCTGCCAAAAAATAAAAGAATCCAGTAGTATATGAGCAAACATTTAAGACACTGGTTCCAATATCTAGGAATGATACATAAACTCAAAGGGTTGATATCCAAGATCTATAAAGAACTTCTCAAACTCAACACTCAAGAAACAAATAACCCAGTCAAAAAATGGGCAGAACACATGAACAGACACTTCTCCAAAGAAGACATACAAATGGCTAACAGACATGAAAAAATGCTCAACATCATGGATCATCAGGGAAATACAAATCAAAACCACAATGAGATACCACCTTACACCAGTTAGAATGGCAAAAATTAACAAAACAGGAAACAACAAATGTTGGCGAGGATGTGGAGAAAGGGGAACCCTCTTACACTGCTGGTGGGAATGCAAGCTGGTGCAGCCCCTCTGGAAAACAGTATGGAGGTTCCTCAAGATGTTGAAAATGGAGCTACCCTATGACCCAGCAATTGCACTGTTGGGTATTTACCCCAAAGATACAGATGTAGTGAAAAGAAGGGCCACATGCACCCCAGGGTTCATAGCAGCAATGTCCACAATATCCAAACTGTGGACGGAGCCGAGATGCTGTTCAACAGATGAATGGATAAAGAAGATGTGGTCCATATACACAATGGAATATTATTCAGCCATCAGAAAAGATGAATACCCACCATTTGCAATTGACATGGATGGAACTGGAGGGGATTATGCTAAGTGAAGTAAAGCAGAGAAAGACAATTATCATATGATCTCACTGATATGTGGAACATAAGGAATAGCAGGGAGGACCACAGGGGAAGGGAGGGGAAGCTGAAGGGGGAGAAATGAGAGAGGGAGATGGACCATGAGAGACTATGGACCGCAGGAAATGAACTGAGGGTCTCAGAAGGGAGGGGAGTGGGGGAGGGGGTAATAGGGTGATGGGTATTAAGGAGGGCACGCGTTGTGATGTGCACTGGGTGTTATACGTAACTAATGAATCACTGAACACTACATCAAAAACTAATGATGTACTATACAGTAGCTAACTGAACATAATAATAAAAAAATGAATTCATACACTACATTCATGATACAGATATATGTTTATATAACCTACCCCACCAAATCTGGCTTTAAAATATTTTCCTATTGTAAAGAATATCAGCACCCGGTCCAAGACATTTAAGTTGCTTACCTAAAAGCCTCAATTTGAAAACACCTCTCTATGGGGCTTACTCTAAGTCAACAGATACGAGGCCTTCACACTTCCAGTTTTGACTATCTGTTCTACAGTTAGTCATTCGTTACTAAGTATAAATATCAAACAAATAACAGCAATACAGTGAAAACCAAAGGTAGCGTGTATTTCAACTGCTAATGGTAATTCAGACTGGCAATGTATATGAAAACCACCTTAGATTTTAGAGGTATCTTTTAAGCAAACAAAATTCACTCTTCAAAAAGAGCTCAATACAAGCATACCTCGTTTTACTGTGCTTCGCAGATACTGTGTTTTTTGCAAATCCAAAGTTTGTGGCCACCCTGCACTGGGCAAGTTTATTGGTACCATTTTTCCAACAGCATTTGCTCACTGCATAGCTCTATGTCACATTTTGGGGATTCTCGCGATAATTCAAACTTTGTTATTACTGTGGTGATCCGTGATCAGCAGTCTTTGATGTTACTACTGTCATTGTTCTGAGATGCCATGAACCACACCCATAAAAGATAGAGAACTTAACTGATAAATACTGTGTGTGTTCTGACTCTCTACCAATGGGCCGTTCCCCCATCTCTCTCCTTCTCCTGGAGCCTCCCTAGTCCCTGAGACACAACAATACTGAAATGAGGCCACAATAACTGTACAATGGCCTCTAACTGTTTGAGAGCAAGAGTCACACATCTCTCACTTTAAATCAAAAGCTAGAAATGATTAAGCTCGGTGAGGAAGGCATGTCAAAAGCTGAGACGGGTTGAAAGCTAGGCCTTTTGTAGCAAGCAGTTAGCCAAGTTGTGAATGCAAAGAGAAAGTTCTTGAAGGGAATGAAAAGTACTACTCTAATGATCCCATGAATGACAAGAAAGCAAAACAGTCATATTACCAACATGGAGAAAGTTTGAGCAGTCTGGACCAAAGATCAAACCAGCCACAACATTCCTTTAAGCCGAAGTATGATCCAGAGCCAGGCCCTGACTCTCTTCAGTTCTGTGAAGGAAATTCGGCTGGCAGAGGTTGGTTCATGAGGTTTAAGGAAAGAAACCATCTCTGTAACACCAAGTGCCAGGTGAAGCAGCAAGTGCTGTTGGGGAAGCTGCAGCAAGTTCTCCAGACTGGGAGAGTTAACGAAGATAGCTGCAAATAACAACAGATTTTCAATGCAGATGAAGCAGCCTTCAGTCGGAAGAGGATGCCATCCAGGACTTCCATAGCTGGAGAGGAGAAGTCAATGCCTGCCTTCAAAGCACAGGCTGACTCTCTTGTTAGGGGCCAAAGCAGCTGCTGACTTGAAGCTGAAGCCAATGCTCATTCACCTTTCTGAAAATCCTCAGGCCCTTAAGAATGATGCTAGATCTACTCTGCCTGTGCTCTATAAATGGAACGACAAAGCCTAGATGACAGCACATCTGTTTACAACATGGTTTGCTGAGTATTTTAAGCCCACTGTCGAGACCTACTGCTCAGGAGAAAAGATTCCTTTCAAAATATGACTGCTCACTGACAATGAACCTGGTCTCCCAAGAGCTGGTGGAGATGGACAACAAGATATATGTTGTTTTCATCCCTGCTGACACAACATCCATCCTGCAGCCTGTGGATCAAGGAGTCATTTCAACTTTCAAGTCTTATTATTTAAGAAATGCATTTTGTAAGGCTAGAGTAAGTAGAGAAATGCATTTTGTAAGGCCGTAGATAGTGATTCCTCTGGTGTATCTGGGCAAAGCAAATTGGAAATCTTCCAGAAAGAACTCACCATTCTAGATTCCACTAAGAACATTCATGATTCATGGGAAGAGGTCAAAATATCAACATGAACAGGAGTTTGGAAGAAGTCGATTCCTACCCTCATGGATGACTTTGAGGGGTTCAGGACGTCAGTGGAGGAAGTCACCGCAGGTGTGGTGGGAACAGCAAGAGAACTAGAGTTAGAGGTGGAGGCTGAAGATGGGACTGAGCTGCTGCCATCTCATGATCAAACCTCGTGAGGAGAGGCTTGTTATGCATGAGCAAAGAAAGTGGTTTCCGGAGACGGAAGCTTCTCCTGGTGATGATGCTGCAAAGACTGTTGGAATGACAATGAAGGATTCAGAATATTACATAAACTTAGTTGATCAAGCAGCGGCAGGGTCTGAGAGGATGGACCCCAATTCTGAAAGAAGTTCTACTGTGGGTAAAATGCTATCAAACAGCATCACAAGCTACAGGGCAATCATTCATGAAAGTCAGAGTCAACGGATGAAGCAAACTTCATTACTGTCTTATTTTAAGAACTCGGCACAGCCACCCCGCCTTCAGCAGCCAGCACCCTGATCAGTCAGCAGCCAGGAACATGGATGCAAGACCCTCCGCCAGCAGAAAGATCGCCACTTGCTGGAAACTCAGATGATGGTTAGCATTGTTCAGCAAGGAAGTATTTTTTAAAATATTTATTTATGTTAGAGAAAGAGAGTGCGTGGGAGCACGAGAGGGAAGGGCAGAGGGAGAGGGAGAGAAAATGTCAAGCAGACTCTACACTGAGCACAGAGCCCGATGCAGGGTTCGATCCCAGGACCCTGAGCTGAAACCAAGAGTCGGACACCCAACTGACTGCGCCACCCGGGCGCCCCAGCAATGACGTATTTTTTAATTAAGGTACATAATTTTTCTAGACATATGCCATTACACACTTAACAGACTACAGTATAGTGTAAACATAACTTTTATATAAGCTGGGAAACCAAAAAATTCCTTTGACTCACTTGACTGCAGTATCTGCTTTACGGCAGTGGTCTGGAACCAAACCCACAATATCTGAGGCCTGTACATTCTATGTTAAGGAAGACTTATATAAACTGCATTTCCCAAGCAGAATTACCTAGGAGAATAATTAGAATTGTAGCAAAATGCATTTACTCAGAAAAGTGGTATCAAACAAAAGTGGTATCAAACAAAGTACTCCCAGCTAGGAAAAAAAGAAGGGAGGTTTTCGTATCTGCAAAGAAATACACAACCAATTTAAAGCAAATGACTCAGACAGATGCAGGAAGATAAGTCAAAATAAAGTGGCTAAAAAGAAAATCCCAAATGTCTCAGAGGCTCTTTCTCTAGTTAGCTATCAAAGGCTGGACAAGGATCATTACTATACCCACAAGAGGGAAGTGGGGCAGAGGACAATCACAGCTACTTTACATTTCTTTGAAGATCCAGGGTCTCTTTTTCATGCCCCGCTTTCAGAAATAACAAAACACTGATACCAGAATGTAATCACGGCTTTCAGAATACAGTTCATGAGGGGCACCTGGGTGGCACAGTCTGATAAGTGTCCAATTCTTGATTTCAGCTCAGGTGGTGATCTCAGGTCCTGCACTGGGCTCCATGCTCAGTTTGAGAGTCTTTCTCCCTCTTCCTCTGCTCCTCCCACTCATGCTCTCTCTCTCTCTCAAATAAATAATAAAATAAATCTTAAAAAAAAAAAAAAAGAGCATACAGTTCATGAGACTACTGACAGTTGCCATCCTGCCTCATTCCCTGCTCAGGACACCATCACTGTGACTGGAATCCTGGATCCACATCTTATTAACTGTGTGACCCTGAGCAGGTCACAGTCTCTCTGAGCCTCACTTTCCTGAGCTGTAAAATGGGATGATAATAGCTACTTTTAAAGGGTTCATGTGAGGATTAAAGATAATGTTCGTAAAGCACCTCACAGTCTCTGACATATGATAGGTGCTGTAAATGTTAGTTACTGTTATCAGCAACAGTATCCCAAATACCATTCAGGTCCATTTCATCCACACACACAAAAAACTGTTTTATGATTTACTAATTACCGGCTTTGTAAATCATTTTGGTTTTGCTTAAGAAGGGTAATATTAAAAAACAGAAAGAAATGATAAGGTACCCGTACCTTCCTACCTATAAGACTGAATCAGGTTACTGGCCCAGGAAGTTTATCTCCCATGTAGATAGTCCTACCTCTTATACGTCACTAAGATCTTAAGCTTGGTCAGAAAAGAGTGAGCCATGATATTATCCTATCATGTGGTACTATCAAACACAAAAGGGAATTTTTTGACTATAAGCCCAAGAAATAAAGAATATCAGCATAACTCGTTCCAATGAAAACAAAAAAATATGAACTTCCACACCCTGATTTACCTGGATTTGTTTCATCTCTCAAGTGTTCAAGGAGGGAAAAAAAACACATTTCAAGATATGAAGCTTTAAGCAGACCTAATTTTTAAAGCAATAACTTCCAGAGTACATTCTACAACCAGAACAAAGTCACTATAACCCCTTTTATTTTATATATTTGTACTTTTTTTTTTTTTTAAATTGGGCTCCATGCACAGCATAGAGCCCAATGTGGGGCTCAAACTCATGACCTTGAGATCAAGACCTGAGCTGAGATCAAGAGTCGGATGCTTAACCAACTGAGCCACCCAGGCACCCCTATATATTTATACTTTTAAACTGAGATCCAATGTCACACACACAACCCTGAGTCACTCTAAGAACCAACAAATTATAATTGTGTTTCCAGAGCTGAACTGAGGCAGAAAAGGTTAGTGGTATATTTTGGAAATAATTTCTATACTTTAAAACTATTTCCTGTCCAATCCTCTGTTAATCAGACATGAAATTAACTATAAGTAACTCTTTTCCAAAAAATCATATTAACCAAGAATTTAATGTATTCCTAGAGGGCTTTGAATTTCTCATTCCTAAAAGTGATGTACAGATACAAACATAAAACTCACTCAGATTTGCTGTCATGGATTCTAAATCTGCTAATAAACCGGGAAGCTGTTGGAGCTGCTCCTGTAATTCGACGAGGCTCGTCCTCTTCTTTTCCCAGTGTGCTGAAAGCATAACCACCTCGCTGTCCACCAGCTGCAACACAGAGAAGCAAGGGTAAGGTAAAAACAGATTTCAGGCACAAGGAAATGACAGTTGGCAGAATGAGAGTTACTCACTGTTATCTTTAAAACCCCTCTACTGAGCATCCACAACAGGACACCCCAGAGAAAACTGGAGTTGTTTTCTTTCTTAGAAAAGTACCAACTTAACATTCAGGGCAGAAAACCTCAAATTACTGCTTGTCTCACTGCATCTTAACTCAGATAAGAGAAAGTTCAGAACTGACCTTAGGAATCACTTCTAACTATACCGTTTTTAAGTAAACCATGTATTTGAAAATCCAAATCTAGAAAAAATAAATCAAAAACCCAACACTAACAACTGAAAAGAAAACAAAAACAACCCAAACCACAATTACCAGGTAATTATTTGCTTTACAAAAGGACTTTTTTGAACAGAAAAGTTACTGAACGCATGTAGAATATATACGATTCAATTTATATTTAAACAGGAACACAGTGCATAAAGTAAGGTAAACAGTACTTGTACGTGAAAGAATTAAGGCAAGTGACGGATTCCGGAAAAAAGGAAAATAGCACTTATGTTAACAAAGAAGGAATTCAGCTGTAAAGGGCTCCTAATAGCAGGGCTGTGATATACTAGACTGGCCTGAAGGAATGCTAACTTCTTTTACTGAAGACTGTAGAGAAAATGACAGACATCAGTTTCTCCCAGACAATTTTGTTTTGGTTTTAACATGGTGGGAGGGAAAGGGCTTAGAATAAGATTTAGAAGGAGCAGGGAGAGGTCATCTTTTGAAAACACCACCAATGATAAGCAAGAATTATGGAAGATAACCACAGTAATACAATAAATACAAAGACTGCAAAATTCATTATATAACAGAAGAAAATGCATTTGAATTTTACCTGTAAATCAGAGTTCACAGTTAAGTTTTTTAAAAAAAAAGAAGACATTTTACATATTCCAAGATGAAGATTTTTCTGGAGTTAGAACATGAATACCACAAATTCTTTTTTTAAGACTTTTTTAAAAGATTTTATTTATTGAGAGAGTGAGAGAGTGCGTGCACATGTGTGCACATGAGCATGGGGGCAGGGGCAGAGGAACAAGCAGACTCCCTGATGAGCGCAGAGGCCCATGCAGGGCTTGATCCCAAGACCCCGAGATCATGACCTGAGCCAGAATCAAGAGTCAGATGCTTAACTGAGCCACCTAGGCACCCCTGAATACAACAAATTCTTTTTTTTTTTTTTTTTAAGGAAACCACTTTTTTTTTTTTTTTAAGATTTTATTTATTTATTTGAGAGAGAGAATGAGAGACAGAGAGCACGAGAGGGAAGAGGGCAGAGGGAGAAGCAGACCCTCTGCTGAGCAGGGAGCCTGATGAGGGACTCGATCCCGGGACTCCAGGATCATGACCTGAGCCGAAGGCAGTTGCTTAACCAACTGAGCCACACAGGCGCCCCAACAAATTCTTACTGAATCCCACTAAGGTAACAAAGAACTTTAGAGAAATAAAAATACCAAAATTAGATGCAAAATTATTTGTATGTGGTTCTAGATTGCTTCGGTTTCTACATTTTAATATTCTAGAAATTCCCAACATGGCAACAAAAGAACTAAGCTCTGACAGAGAGGTTAAAATACGCCTGGTTTCCTTACGGCGTCCCCTGGTTCACACACCTCCCCACTGCTTTCCAGCCCACACTGGAGAGAAGACCACATCACCTCTCCTGGACAAGCCTCTGCTGAGCTGGAGAGGTGACACCAAGCTTTACTCAAGCTGCACTGCTCATTAATTTTGTATACTTAAAAACGCGTATTGCCAACCAGTTTTATAAAGATGCCTAAGAGTAGTTTAAGAAATGCTGAGCAACGCTGACATATCTAGCTGTGCAATAAGGAAATTAAGGCTTGACACAAGGATCTGCATTCATAAAATTCATCTGTACAAACTTCTGCTGACCACTCCCTGTCTGCCAGGCACTGTTTAGGCTATGGAGATGTAATGGTGAATGAAACAAAACAAATCCTGCCCACTTCATGTTTATAGCCTCGCAGCAGTCTCCCAAATTCTCTTAGCTTCAGTTTTTAAACTCTAAAGTTTCACAAGGGCTGATTTGAGGATAAATAAAATCTATTTTTCCTGATATATATATTTTTTATAAAGTCAGTTAAATCTTAACTACCCTGGTTAATTAGGTTAATTAGAAAAATCAAGAACAATTTTTTGATATTAACCATTTCTTACTGAAAATTAAAGTGCAATATCAGTATTATAACAACTGCAATCTAGTTCATGACTTCCACAAAACTGAAAATTATACTCTCAATACAGGGTAGAAGAAGCATACACAGAAAAATAAAAGAATACATTAAAATGCCATTTTTATTTAAAAGAATGAGAGAGGGCGCCTGGGTGGCTCAGTGGTTAAGCGACTGCCTTCAGCTCAGGTCATGATCCTGGAGTCCCGGGATCGAGTCCCGCATCGGGCTCCCTGCTCGGCAGGGAGTCTGCTTCTCCCTCTGACCCTCCCCCCTCTCATGCTCTCTCTATCTCATTCTCTCTCTCAAATAAATAAATAAAATCTTTAAAAAATAAATAAATAAAAGAATGAAAGAATGAATGGATTCTCAGAATCATTATCGATAATTATGCAATAATACTAAAAACATTTTGAGCATTTTCTATGTGCCAAGCCCCGTGCTAAGTAATTTATATATATTATCTTGTTTAGACCACTTCTACCACCTCCATTTTACAGATGAAGACCCTAAGGTGTAATGAAGTTATGTCTCTTTCCCAAGGGCCACAGTGGACTGACATCAATCCCACGGAATTTGACACTCAAGTCCAGGCCCTCAATCAGTATTCTAGGGAATGTGCTACAGAGGTGTGTGAAAGGAAGAAGTGAGAAGCTAGCAGAAAAAAACGTTCTAAAACACTATACTTAAACTTTACTTAATAAGAAATGATCTATCACAAAAAGGCCAATTTTTCTGCCTCTAAATAAACAACTGTGAATAAAGCCAGCAAATACCAGGAAATCAAATTTAAGCAGTTAAGACAAACCCACAGCGCTTCATTCCAAAATTCCTTCTGGTGGACACTGCAGCAGGAGCATGAAGACAAAAGATGCTGAATACCAAACTCAACAGTTCAATGCTTTGGGGTACTTAATTTCATGTGATTTCCAAACAACTTCGTATGGTAAGCAGGGTAGGTGTTGTTATGCCATTTTATAGACGGGGAAACTAACAACAGAGAAACTAAGTTAAATGCTAGAACTCATATAGGAATTCAGCAAAGTGGCAGGGTATAAAATGAATGCACAGAAATCAGTTGCATTTCTATACACTAACAATGAGACAGAAGAAAGAGAAATAAGGAATTGATCCCATTTACAACTGCACCAAACACCATAAGATACCTAGGAATCAATCTAACCAAAGAGGCAAAGGATCTGTACTCTGAAAACTACAGAACACTCATCAAAGAAATTGAAGAAGAAGAAAGAAATGGAAAAATGTTCCATGTTCATGGATTGGAAGAACAAATATTGTTGAAATGTCTATGCTACCCAGAGCAATCTATACATTCAATGCAATCCCTATCAAAATACCATCAGCATTTTTCACAAATAATCGTAAAATCTGTATGGAACCAGAAAGGATCCTGAATAGCCAAAGTAAAGTTGAAAAAGAAAACCAAAGCTGGAGGCATCACAGTTCTGGACTTCAAGTTCTATTACAAAGCTGTCATCATCAAGACAGCATGGTACTGGCACAAAAACAGACACATAATCAATGGAACAGAACAGAGAGCCCAGAAATGGATGCTGAACTCTATGGTCAATTCATCTTCAACAAAGCAGAAAAGAATGTACAATGGAAAAAAGACAGTCTCTTCAATGAGTGGTACTGGGGAAATTGGACAGGCACATGCAGAAGAATGAAACTGGACCATTTCCTTACACCATACACAAAAACAGACTCAAAATGGATGAAAGACCTAAATGTGAGACAGGAATTCATCAAAATCCTTGAGAACACAGGCAGCAACCTCTATGACCTCGGCCTCGGTAACTTCTTGCTAGACACATCTCCAAAGGCAAGGGAAACAAAGGCAAAAACGAACTACTGGGACTTCATCGAGATAAACAGCTTTTGCACAGCAAAGGAAACAGTCAACAAAACCAAAAGACAACCGACAGAATGGGAGAAGATATTTGCAAATGACGTATCAGATAAAGGGCTGTATCCAAAATCTATAAAGGACTTACCAAATTCAACATCCAAAGGACAAATAATCCAGTCAAGAAATGGGCAGAAGACATGAACAGACATTTCTGCAAAGACGACATCCAAATGGCCAAGAGACACATGAAAAAGTGCTCAACATTGCTCGGCATCAGGGAAATCCAAATCAAAACCTCAACGAGATACCACCTCACGCCAGTCAGAATGGCAAAAATTAACAAATCAGGAAACGACAGATGTTGGCGAGGACGCAGAGAAAGGGGAACCCTCCTCTACTGTTGGTGGGAATGCAAGCTGGTGCAGCCACTCTGGAAAACAGTATGGAAGTCCCTAAAAAAGTTGAAAATAGAGCTACCCTATGACCCAGCAATTGCACTACTAAGTATTTACCCCAAAGATACAAATGTAGTGATCCAAAGGGGTACGTGCATCCCGGTGTTTACAGCAGCAATGTCCACAAAAGCCAAACTATGGAAAGAGCCCAGATGTCCACTGACAGATGAACGGATAAAGATGTGGTATATAAATACAATGGAATATTACGCAGCCATCAAAGAAATGAAATTTTGCCATTTGCAACAACATGGATGGAACTAGAGGGTATTATGCTAAGTGAAACATGTCAGAGAAAGAATTATCATATGATCTCACTCATGTGGAATTTAAGAAACAAAACAGAGGATCGTAGGGGAAGGGAGGAAAAAGTAAAACAGGATGAAATCAGAGAGGGAGACAAACCACAGGACTCTTAATCATAGGAAACAAACTGAGGGCTGCTGGAGGGGAGGGGTTGGGGGCATGGGGTAACCCGGTGATGGGCATTAAGGAGGGCACTTGATGTAATGAGCACTCAGTGTTATATGCAAGTGATGAATCGCTGAACTCTACCTCTGAAACTATCAGTACACTGTATGTTAATTGAATTTAAACAAAAAAACAAAAATTTTTTAAAAAGATTTATTCACATACGTGTGTGTGCACACACGAGAGAGAGGGAGCGCTCGCGAGTGGGCACACTAGCCAGCATGTGCACGCTGGGGGAAGGGGCTGAAGGAGAGGGAGAGGGAAAGAGGGTCTTAATCAAATTCCACGCTGAGCATGGAGCCCGATGCAGGCTTGATCTGACAGGCAGCAACCTCAGGACCCTGAGATCACAACCTGAGCTGAAACCAAGAGTCAGACGCTTAACCAACTGTGCTACCCAGGCGTCCCTAAATTTTCATTTTAAAGCTGAGTACTGTATTTCTGGAAAGCAACAGAGGCACTTTTGATCAGATGTGGATCTTAAAATAACTCTATCAATAAATTTAAGATCCCCAAATAGCATAAACTCAACAACATATCTTACAGGAAATTCTTTCTCCTATATATTTTATTATAAAATACTTCTTACAATCAGAAGAATTATTTGTTAAAGCTCCTCTACAGGATACGGTCTTCACTGAACACTGTGGGACTCACCCATGCTGATTCACACAGCTGCAGTTCACTAATTTTCACCGCTGTATGGTATTTGATTTTGTGAATAACACTGTAATTTATTCTGTAGCTGGACTGTGTGACTGTCTAAAGTTTCAAAAAACCTGCTCAAACATTCTGGTACAAATCTCCTGGTGCACAAGTGCAAGTTTCACAAATGAGTTACAGATGCACCCGAGGTACCGCTCTCATCTGACAAGAGCGGCTCAACAGGACTGGGGTCATCAGACCGCCCCCCCAGCTACCTCTGACTTCAAGTAGCCTCATCTGTACTATGTAATAAGTCCTTGGCAACATTACCAGAGAAAGTATGTGCCACAGCAGCATTATCGGGGAAAGCCTGAGAGGCAGTGCTCTAGAGATATCCCCCAGAGCACAGCTGCTGTTGGAGAGGTATCTCCAACTTCAACTCCTACTTAAGGCCAATGCGTGTTTTCTTTTTTTTTTAATTTTGAAAAAGATTTTATTTATTTGACAGAGAGAGAGCAAGCATGAGTAGGGGGAGTGGCAGGCAGAGGGAGAGGGAGAAGCAGGCTCCCCGCGGAGCAGGGAGCCCAACGCGGGGCTCGATCCCAGGACCCTGGGATCATGACCCGAGCCGAAGGCAGACGCTTCACCGAGCCAGCCAGGTGCCCCAAAAACTATTAATATTTTTGACTGGTGCTTTTAATGCCTTCCTTTAAGAAATCTTTCTCTACTCTGAGGTCTTAAAGGTCTTCTACTGTTTCCCAAAAGATGTAATTTCCCTTTCACATTCAACTCTGATGGAGCCAAAATGTGAATCAAGTTCTTCATCTACTCTTATTCAACATTCAACCAGTGTACAAAGACATGATGAAGAGATGGAAGTTGTACACGTTGGGAGGGAAAAAATTAAAACCTACCATCTACACAAAAGAATTCCCACACCCAAATACAAATTATTAGAAAAGAGGATTTAGGGGCTCCTGGGTGGCTCAGTTGGTTAAGTGTCTGCCTTAAGCTCAGGTCATGATCCTGGGGTCCTGGGATCGAGCTCCAAGTCGGGCTCCCTACTCAGCTGGGAGCCTGCTTCTCCCTCTCCCTCTGCCCCTCCCCTCTTCCAATGCTCTCTCCCCCTCTCTCTCAAGTAGATAAATAAAATCTTAAAAAAAGAAAGAAAAGAAAGAAAAGAGTATTTAGTAAGATGGTTGAATATGGGATCAATGCACTGCAAGTCAAATACTGCAGGTTTTGGTAGGTATCAGGACAAAGAAGTTACCCTCTACAAAAACCTGCTAAATCATTTTACTCTAAATAGATGCTTAATGTTATTAAATTTCTACATTTGATTATATTATGTTGTACAACTGGTCCACTGTATTTTCTGCGTCTGACGATCATATATTTTTCTCCTTTAATATGGTAATGCGGTCAATTGCATTTAAAAAACCTCTAAGGTTGGGGTGCCTGGGTGGCTCAGTCAGTTAAGTGTTCGACTCTTGATTTGGGCTCAGGTCATGATCTCAGGGTCATGAGACTGAGCCCTAAGTCAGGCTCTATGCTGGGTATGGAGCCTAAGATTCTCTCTGCTCCCCCCCTCCCCCCACTTTCTCTCTCTCTTAAAAAAAAAAAATCTCTAATGTCAACTTTTCAATCCTGAAGTATTTTGTTTTTTATGCACTGCTGGGTTTGCCAACACAACCATACACTGCAGAATGCCTCCTTGGCAGAATGCCTTCTATCATCCAGCCCTCACAGGACATACACATAACAATACAAAGTTCTGGCTAATATTTATATAAGAAAACTTTATATTTAAGCTTGATACACATTTTAAAACAATGTGAAAGAAGATTCTCAAATTATATTTCAAATACAATTGTCAGCATATCACAATCACGAGACAGTATGAGGAGCACCTCCATAAAGGAGATGCAGGCCTTGCGCGTTGCTAGTGTTGAGGGGCCCCACTACTGCACATAAGCAACTGTTTATTATAAACGTTCAAGGTTTGGTAATCAGAAAACTATGCCTTGAGCACTTTATACCCTAACAGATTGCTACTCACATGTAGACATTTTGCTGGTTTTAAATATGCTTAGGCAAGTTGGTTGAGGGTTTGGGTTACATTATACCTAGATGAGCCAGATATTTACTTGTGACTTGAGAATAAAACTCATAACACAAGTTAGGTGAGAGATGACGACTTTATTTTGTTTATAATTTTTATATCTATATTCATGAATGAGACTGGACTTCGATGTCACTTTCTCATACTTCCCTTGTTGGGTTTCATTATGAGCTGGGCACAGTTTCCTCTTTTCTCATTTGCTGCAAAAGTCTATCTAACACTGAAATGGTGGATTCCCTGAAAGTCTGATAGTACTCTCCTATCTAACTCTGCAGACCTGGTGCTTTCTTAAGCAGAAAAAAAATTTTAATCGCTAACTATAATTTCTTTAGTGACCATAATACTATTTAGGATTTGAATTGCTTCTAGAATTGGTTTTGGTAAAAATTTCTACGATTTTTGCCATTTCATCTAACTTTCCAAATTTGTCAGAATTGTTCATAAACTCTTAATCTTGCTCTGTGCGGTAACTGGTTACATTCCCTTCAATTCTTAAATTTTTCAATACTTTTCCTTCTTTGAGCCATAAATATTCATAATATTTTTTATTTCCAAACATACGGAGTCTTGTTTTCCTGAACTGGCTTTCAGCTTCATTTGCAGTGAGATCAGAGAATATTCTGTATGACTTCACTTACATGAAACTTATTGAGGATTGCTTTATGCCTCAGTACCTGGTCAATTTTTATGTGTTCCAAAAATACGCTTTAAGGAAACTGTATTTTATATTTGCTGGGATGGTATTCTACATTTGTCCATCCAGTGAAGTCTGTTAATCACATTATTTAAATCTCCTATATCCATACTTATTTTACCTGTTTTTTTTTTTTTCCCTCTCAATTAAAAGGAAGGTATTAAAATTCTCCCATTTTGATTATGGATTTATCTGTTTTTTTCCTTGTAATTCTATTTGTCTTTTGTATATTGATCTTCTCCTACATTGTCTTTCCCTCATTCTTTCTAGAATGTTTATTAGATAAGTTGACCCATATGAAACTCTAACTTTACAGATCAAAATTAGACTAATATTGGTCATCTCATTTGGTTCAACCTCAAGATCTTCTAGAACTATTCTCTATTAACTCATCTTTCATATTTTCCACTTATCTCAGAGATTCCTTCTACATCACTATGTTCTTTCTTCATTTGTATATAATTGCTGTTGAAGCAATTATATACCCCTTGGGGGGTTTTTAATGTCAGTGAATTTTTAAAGTCATGTTTGATAAAATCTTATTCCTTACTCATTTTTTAATCCATATTTTATCTCTTTAAAAGTTTTAAAAGGCTTTGCATCTACCTATTTAATAGTCTGTACCCAATGGTGCAATACCTAATGTCCTTTGTAGGTCTAAATTTTACTCTTTGGTTCTGGTGCCTCTCAAACTTTTGATAATATATTCCTTTGTGTGTTTGCTAATTTTTTTTAGAGGGGTGGTAGAAAATTAATCGGTAGAAATACTGAGGGGCCCAGGTTTACACAGTTTTATCCATGTAGCATTTGTGTTTGTTTCTGCTGGGTGTCAAAGAACAAAGTCACCTGTGGTCCTTTCATTCTCGGTCGTGCAGGAAGTATAAATTTGAGCCCCACACTGAAATGAGGCCAAGGCGACAGTAATAAATCTAGAAAGGGGACTGTATTTATTCCAAGTTGTTATGAAGATAGAGAGGTTTCCGTGTTGCCTCTTTTTATAGACAGGGAGCTTTTCCTTCCTACCTTCACCTTTCACTGAGGGATGCAGCTACTTCAAAGATTCAAGAGCTCTGTGCAGAAGACTCAGATCCAGTTCCCCACAAAGTCTCCTTTCTCCATAAATCCTGGAAGCTTTTATTTTAGTATTTTACCCCAGCTTCCACAGGACTTTTTAAACCACTCTGATTTCAGTTCCCTGTTCTTTTTTTTTTTCCTTTTTTTTTTGGCCCTTTAGGATCTCCCTTAGTTTTTGTGAGCCTAATGTATTAAATAATTTTTAAAAAATCTACCCAGCATTTAAGTGTTTTATAGCTACAGAGCTTTTCAAAGTACCCGGTCTGCCTTACTACCAAAACTTTCATTCCCCCTTTTCAGTAATTTCTAAGAGAAACACTAATGTCTAACTTTCATCACATGTATTACTCTACTCTATGTAACTGTTAGAGCTTCACTAATTTAGGTAAGTGATAAAGAAAGTCAGTTTAAATTCATTAAAAGTCAGAATCACATAAGTATTTTTAGAGAGAAGTAAGTTTGATTGACATCAATAGCACAGAGTATTTGATCTTGGCTAATAAAGCTTTCAGTACATGTCCCAAATACTTTTAATTACAAGTCACTTTTATTCATTATACATTCTACACATACTGCTAAAAAATAGTTTGCTCTTCTGAGTGAACTGAGGATGACCCCTGAAACATTTACATTTATTTCTTAAGCAAATTAATGATTTTAGGCATCTCAAATTCAAAACATTATACCTAGATGAGCCAGATATTTACTTGTGACTTGAGAATAAAACTCATAAACTCTTTAATCTTAGGCTTAGTTTAGAGAAATTACAAAAATGTAATTGAGGGAGCTTCATAATCAACTACTAAATTCAACTGCAGATATCCTGTAAAATATTTTAATGTAGTCCCAAATGTAATTCCTTAAAAATTAGCCTTTAGCACTGCAAACAGATATTGTTCCCACAAGTATAAGATTAGCCAGTTCTTTACCTCTCCAGCACTTGCACATTCCTTGGCTCTTCTGTGAAGTGCAGCCCACGTATCTTCATACCTAAAAAAAGCAAAAAATAATTCAAAATGCAAACCACACATTAAAAAAAAAATACCATCTAAAACTGAACCTGGAACATCCTATGGTGCCCTAAGGAAAAAAAAAAAAAACAACTAAAAAATAATGGGGACATGTCACAAGGACATAGGAGAAACCTGAAGAGGCTTCCAATGGCCAAACCTGGGACAATCTGAGCAACAAAATAAATAATGGTAGTGATGGGTTATAACTCAAGGGCTAAAACAAACATCCACGAGTTCACAGTGATTTAAATAAACAACTTAACAAATGAATGGGGGAGAAGGGGGGAATTCTATAGAATTCCAATTAATAACTGTAGAAAAAATGATTAAAATATCACCACTTGGTAAACACGACAATAATTGTTTCAGGCAAGAATTCTAACGGATGCTAAAATTAGTGAGGGAAATTATGAAGAGAAACAACATATTTATTACATAGTTTCAAAATATCTCCTAAATTAAAAAGGGGGAAACAGTACAGCAGTGTAGAAACCAGGCAGACACTTCCCTAACCACGTGATCCACAGTAATGAAACATATAAACATCATGTGTCTATTAATGTGATGCCCTGAGGACACACCATTGCCCTCCTGGTATTCTTGCCAAAAAAACACTGTCTTTAATCATGAGGCGGGAAAAAAGGCATGTAAACCTAAATTGAGGGGCATTTTGCAAAATAATAATATAAAAATAACAAAAAGTACTCTTCAAAAGTGTCAAGGTTATAAATAACAAAGACTCAGGAACTGTTCCAGATTAACGGAGATGAAGGAGGTACGGTGACTAAATATAACCTATGATTCTAGATTGGATCCTGGTCCCAAAATAAGGACATTAATGGGATAGCTGATGAAATCTGAATGAGGTCTGTAGGTTATGGAGCAGGGTTAATTTCCTGGTTTTCATAATTGTACTCTTACACAAAATCTTCAAAATATGCAAAGCAATAATTGACAGAACTGAAGGGAGAAATAAACCGTTCTCCAATAACCGAGACTTCATACCCCACTCTCAATAATGAATGGTTAAAATGACCAGACAAAAGATAAACAAGAAAGGACCTGAACACCATAACACAATAAACCAACTAGATAGAAGAGATATATACAGAATACTCTACCCAACAACAGCAGAATACACATTCTTCTCAAGTGCACATGGGAGATTTTCCAGCATAGATCATCTGCTGGGCCACAAATTAACTCGCAGATTTTTTTAAAGGGGGTAAATGAGAAATCTCTGAACCTTTTGCTCAATTTTGCTAACCTAAGTCTGATCTAAAAAAGTCTATATATTCATATGAGATACATATTTATATATGTTATGAGATAGATATCATACGAAGTATCTTTTCTGACCACAATGGGATGAAGTTTGAAATCAACAACAAAAGGAAAACTGGAAAATTCACAAATCTGTGGAAATTAAACAAATACTTTGAAATAATCAATGGATCAAAGAAAAAAATAAGGGTAATCAGAGAATATTAAGAGATGAATGAAAATAAAACCACAACATACCAAAACTCATGGGACTCAGGAAAACAGGGCTTTGAGTGAAATTTATAACTATAAACGCCTTACATTTAAACAGAAGAAAGATCTCAAATCAACAGCCTAACTTCACAACTTAAGGAAGTAGAAAAAGAACAAACTGAACCCAAAGCTAGCAGAACGAAGAAAAAAATAAACATTAGGGCAGATCAATAAAATAGAATATAAATATATTGGGAAAATCAATGAAACCAAAAATTGGTTCTTCAGAAAGACTAACAAAATTAAGTCTTTAAGTGGACTAAGGAAAAAAAAGAGAAGACTCAAAATTAGAAACAAAAGTGGGGACATTACCAATTTTACAGGAATAAAAATGATTATGAGAGTACTATGAGTAACTGTACACCAAAAAATTAGATATCTAGATGAAACAGACAAATTCCGGGGCACCTGGGTGGCTCAGTTGGGTGGGCGTCTGCCTTCAGCTCAGGTCATGATCTCAGGGTCCTGGGATCATGCTCTACTTCGGGCTCCCTGCTCAGCAGGGAGTCTGCTTCTCCCCCTCCCTCATCTTCTGTCCCTCCCCCCACAACTTGTGCTCACGTGCATGCTCTCTAAATGAATAAATAAAATCTTCAAAAAATAATAATAATAATAAAAAAAACCAGACAAATTCCTAGAAAAAGAAAACCTACCAAGACTGAATCCCAAAGAAATTGAAAATCTGATATCTAGTAAGGAGACTGCATCTGTCATTGAAAATCTCACTCCTGAACAATAATGAATCAAAGAAGAAACTAAACAGGAAATAAAAATGTATCTTGAAACAAATGAAAATGGAAATACAACATACCAAAACTTACAGAATAGTTTTAAAAGGGAAGTTCATAACAAATGCCTACGTTAAGAAGAAAGATCCCAAATAAACAACCTAACTACACTTTAAGAAACCAGGGAAAAAAAACAATAACTGAGGCCAACATTAGCAGAAGGAAGGAAATAATAAAGATTAGAGAAAAAATAAATGAAATGGAGAACAGGAAAACAATAGAAAAGATTAACCAAACTAAAAGTTGATTCTGTGAAAAGACAAACACAGTTGACAAAACTTTAGCTAGACTAACCACAGAAAAAAAGACAGAGGACCCAAATCAAAATTATAAATGGAAAAGAAGACATTATAATTGACACCACAAAAATACAAAGGATCGTAACAGGCTGTTATGAACAACTATACACCAACAAACTGGACAACCTAGAGGAAATGGCAAAATTCTTAGAAACATACAGACTACCAAAATGGAATTAGGAAGAAACAAAAAGTTTGAATAGCAATTACCAGTAAGGAGATTGAATCAGTAAT
The DNA here is from genome assembly GCF_029215605.1 of Mirounga angustirostris. Taxonomy (NCBI): domain Eukaryota; kingdom Metazoa; phylum Chordata; class Mammalia; order Carnivora; family Phocidae; genus Mirounga; species Mirounga angustirostris. The sequence goes on along the minus strand of NW_026991716.1, from coordinate 12,365,883 downwards.
CAAAAATCTCCCAATGAAGGAAAGCCCAGGATGAGATGCCTTCACTGGTGAATTTTACTACACATTTCAAGAAGAATTAATGACAATCATTCTCAAACTCTTCCAAAAAATGAAGAGGAACACTCCCAAACTCATTTTAGGAGGCTAGCAGACTCTGCAACCAAAGCCAGTAAAGGACAATATCAGAAAAGAAAACTATAGACCAATATTCCTGACGAATATAGATGCAAAAACTCTCAATAAAATACTAGCAAGTCAAATTCAGCAGCACATTAAAAGAATCATTCACCATGATCAAGAGGGATTTACATCTGGGATGAAAGGATGGTTCAACATCTGTAAATCAATGTGATACACCACATTTATAGAAAGACCAAAAAAAAAGTCCTAGGAGAGAAAAGGCATCTAACAAAATTCAACATCTGCTCATGATAAAAAAATCTTAAGTATAAAAGGAGCATAACTCAACATAATAAAAGCCTTATTTATATAAGCTCATGGCTAACACCATACTCAATGGTGAAACATTGAAAGTTTTTCTGCTGCCCAACCTCACCACTTTTTTTTTTTTAGATTTTATTTATTTATTTGACAGAGAGAGACACAGTGAGAGAGGGAACACAAGCAGGGGGAGTGGGAGAGGGAGAAGCAGGCTTCCTGCTGAGCAGGGAGCCTAATGTGGGGCTTGATCCCAGGACCCTAGGATCATGACCTGAGCCGAAGGCAGATGCTTAACAACTGAGCCACCCAGGCGCCCCCCAGTCTCACCACTCCTATTCAACACAGTACTAAGAACTCCTTGCCAGAGCAATCAGACAAGAAAATGAAATAAAAGGCATCAGAAATGGAAAGGAAGTAGAATTGTCTCTATCTGCAGATGACATAATTTTATACATAGAAAATCCTGAAGACTCCACAAAAAAAACCTGTTAGATCTAATCAACAAACACAATAAAGTTGAAGGAAACAAAATTAACATACAAAAATCGGTAGCATGTCTATAAACTAACAATAAATTATGTGAAAAATAAAACAATCCCATTTACAATAGCATTGAAAACAATAAAATAGTTGGGAATCACCTTAACCCAGAAGGGGAAAGATCTCTACTCTGAAAGTTGTAAGACAATGGTTTAAGAAATTGAAGATGAAAAATAAATGGAAAGGTATCCCACATTCATGGACTGGAAGAATATTGTTAAAACATCAATATTACCAAAAGCCATCCATATATTCAATGCAATCCCTATCAAGATTCCAATGGCTTTTTTTTTTTAACGGAAGTATAAAAAGCCATCTAAAATTTATATGGAACTGCAAAGACCCCAAATAGCCAAAGCAATCCTAATAAACAAGAATAAAGAGTGAGGCATCACATTTCCAGATTTCAAGCTACACTACAGAGCTACAGTAATCCAAACAGCATGGAACTGGCATAAAAATGAATAGATCAATGGAACAGAATAGAAAGTCTAGAATAACCCAAGCATATGTGGTCAACTAATATTTGACAAGGGAGCCAAGAATACTCAATGGAAAAGACAGTCTCTTCAATAAATGGTTCTGGGAAAATGGGATATTCACATGTAAAATAATGGAACTATGCCCCTATCTTATACCTCTCCCCAAAATTAAGTCAAACTGGATTAAAGACTTAAATGTAAGACCTGAAACCATTAAATTCCTAGAAGAAAACAGGTAAAAAGTTCCATGACATGGGTCTTGGCAATGATTTTTTGGACATGACACCTAATGAACAAGCAACAAAAAGAAGTGGGACTATATCAAATTAAAAAGCTTCTGCAGAGCAAAAGAAATAACAAAGTGAAAAGAGACTAAAGAATGGGAAAAAAATATCTGCAAACCATGCATCTGATAAAAGGATAATATCCCAAATATATAAGGAACATATACAATTCAGTATCAAAAAAACCCCCCAAATAATCCAATTTTTAAAATTGTACAAAAGACCTCACTACACGGTTCCCCAAAGATAGATGAATGGCCAACAGGTATATGAAAAGATGCTAAACATCCTAATTATCGTGGAAATGCAAATCATCAAAACCACAATGAACTATACCACCTCCCACCTGTTAAAATGGCCATCATTAAAAAGATGTAACAAATGCTGGTGAGGATGTTGAGAAAAAGGAACCCTTGGTGCACCGTTGGTGGGACTGTAAACAAGTATAGACACTATGGAAAACATAATGGAGGATCCTTAAAAAATTAAAAACAGAACTACCATATGATCCAGCAATCCCACTTCCAGGTATTTAACCAAAGGAAACAAAAACACTAATTCAAAAAGGTATCTGCACTCTGATGTTCACAGCAGCATTATTTATAATAGTCAAGACACAGAAACAACTTAGGCATCCACTGATGGATGAATAGTGCATATATACAATATATACAATGGAATATCATTCAACCACAAAAAATGAGGAAATCTTGCCATTTGTGGCAACATGGATGGACTTTGAGGGTATTATGCTAAGTGAAATACATCAGAAAGAGAAAGACAAATACTCTGTGATCTCACCTATATGTGGAATAAAAAAAAAAAAAAAATCCAAATTCAGAAAAAGAGATCAGATGTGTGGTTACCAGAGGCAGAGAGTGCAGGGAGAGGGTACTGGAGGAAGGTGGTCAGAAGGTATAAACTTCCAGTTATAAGGTAAATACTAACAATGTAATGTACAACATGATGACTACAGTAACACTGTTGTATGACATGAAAGCTGTTAAGAAATCTCATCACAGGAAAAAATTTTTCTGTTTTTGCTCTTTCTGTTTTATCTCCATGAGATGATAAATGCTAACTTACTGTGATCATTTCACAATACATGTAAATCAAACAACTATACTGTACACCTTAAACGTATACAGTGACATACCTCAATTATATCTTAATAAAACTGGAAAAAAAATTTTTAAAAACCTCCCCAAAAAAGAAAAGCCTGGGTCCTAATGGCTGCACTGATGAATTCTGCCAAACATTAAAAAAAACAACGGTCTCAAATTCTTCAAAAAAACCAGAGGAGGGAACATTCCCTAATTCATTCTAGGCCAGCATTGCCCTGATACCTAAGCCAAAGACACAGACCAAGAAAACTACAGACCAATATCCTTTATGAACGCTGATGTAAAAATCCTCAATAAAATACAGCAAACTGAATTCAGCAGCATATTCAAAGGATATATACCATGACCTATCAGATTTTTTTCTAGAATTCAAGAATGATTTCACATATGAAAACCAATCAGTGTAATATAACCACATTAACAAAATGAAGGGGAAAAATACATAATTTCAATTGATGCTGAAAAAGCATTTGACAAAACTCAACACACTTTCATAAACTCAGATAAAAACTCAAAAAACAAGGAATAAAAGGAAACTATGTTAACATAATAAAAGCCATTTATAGAAAACCCACAGCTAACATCATACTTGGTGGCAAAAGATTGAAAGCTTCTCCTCTCAGATCAGAAACAAAGATGCCTGCTTTTGCTAATTCTATTCAACATAGTACTGGAAGATCTAACCAGAGCAATTAGGCAAGTAAAAGAAAGAAAAGGTATCAAATTGGAAAGAAAGAAGTAAAATTATGTTTACCAGTGATATAATCTTACATGTAGAAAAGCCTAGGGATTCCACAGAAACAAACCCTGTTAGAACTAATAAACAAATTCAGCAAAGGAGTAGAATATAAAATCAACACACAAAGTCAGTTGTATTTTCATATACTAACAATGAAAATTCAAAAAAGAAATTTAAAAACTCCACTTATAAAAGCATTAAAGAAATTTAGGATTTAACAAAGATGAAAGACTAGTATGATGAAAACTACAAAACTGCTGAAAGAAATTAAAGAAGACGTAAATAAATAGAAAGATACCCCATATTCATGGATTGGAAGACTAATATCATTGAGATGTTGTCAATAATACACAAAGTAATCTATAAATATTTAATGCCATCTCTATCAAAATTCCCATGACTTATTTTGTAGAAGCAGAAAAAAAAATCCATCTACCAAAATGCACACTTAAAAATGGTTAAGATGGTAAATTTCATGTTATATGTATTTTGTCACAATTTTTAACAATTAAAAACATTGTAATTTAGAGATCTGCTATTTAAAATGGTCTTTCCTCCACTTAATATTAGTTCCAAAGAGAAAAAAACTGTGTTTCAGGGCAATGAACGGACATATTATAGACATCTTCCTATGGTTGTAAATTTTCATGTTAAGTCCCACAGTGCACCCCATTTCAAACAACTACCACACATGAAAGTCTACCCATCTAAATCTTTCAATGAAGTCCATTCAACTAAATCACTAGATTAAAAAAAATAATGATAAAATGTAAAGAGTACACCACTGATCTTTACCATACCTTCTTTCATGTTCACTTATGCTCTTCACTCAACAAAACCAAGCAGGAAACTGGTATCAAATTAAGCACTTTTCATTTCAAAAAAGAAAAAAAATCTTTAGATTTAGCAACCATAAAAAGAAAGCCAGGAAAGAGCTAGAAAAGAAAAAGCAAACTGTGGGCATAGGTGACCGTGTCATCATAAATGCAGCTCTATCTTCTCCTGCACACATCTTCAGCACGGATCTGTCAGAGGGCTCACTATTAAGCTCAGAACTGCATATGACATACTTAAGCTATATATTTTTATAACAGCTACATTGAGGTAATTCGCATACCATAAAATACACCCCTTTAAAGTGTCTCATTCAGTAGTTTCTAGTATATTCAGAGTTGGGCAACTATCACTACCACCTAATTCCAAATCATTGTCATCACCCCAAAGTGAAAGCCCATACTCATTCCCCTCTCTCCTCCAATCTGTGGCAACCACTCATCTACTTTCTATCTCTATGGATTTGCCTATTCTAGACATTTCACAGAATGGAATCATGTGTTGGGTTTTGGGGTGTCATCCACCTTGTAGCACGCACCAGTGTTCCGTTCCTTTCTGTGGCTGAATATACACTCATCAGTTGGTGAATACTGGTGTTGTTTCTACTTTTTGGCTTTTGTGAATAATGCTGCTATGCACATTTGTGTACAAGTTTCCATGTGGACGTATGTTTTCAATTCTCTTGGTGTGAAATTGCCAGGTCACACAGTAATTCTACATTTAACTTTTTAAGAAACCACCAAACTGTTTCCCACAGCAGCTGCACCATTTTATGTCCCTACTAACACTGCAAAAGGGTGTTATTTCTCCATGTGCTCAACGCTTATTATCTTTGTTTTTGACTACAGCCAGACTAGAGGGTGTGAAGTGGTATCTCACTGTGGTCTCGATCAGCATCCACAAATGGTGTTGAGCATCTTTTCATGTGTCTATTGGCTATTTATATCTTCTTGAGAGAAATATCTATTCAAAGCCTTTGCCTATTCTTCACTGGGTCTTTTTATCGCTGAGTTATAAAAGTTCTTTATATACTCTAGATTCAAGTCCCTCGGCAGAAAAATGATTTGCAAATATTTTCTCCCATTCTGTGGACTGCTGTTCCACTTGCTTGATGGGTTCTGTGAAGTACAGAGGTTTTTAACTTTAATAGAGTCCAATTTATTCTTTTCTTTTGTTGCTTATGCTTTTGTTGCCACATTGAAGAAAATCATGTATTTTAATACTAATCTGCATGCCAATAGGAGGGGAGTAGAGAAGAAAGGGCATAAAATTAAAAATCAAAGAGAACTATCAAGGACTTGAATTCAAAATCAATTTTCTTGCAACAGAAAAACCATAAACATAAATACACATAATAAAGTACTGACTAACAAATACAATAGTGATCAATCTGCTCAAAGTCTGAACGGACTTTTCATTAATCAAGGAAAAGTAAAAACCCCTCAGGGAAATGAATAAATTAATAATTTCTAATCACTATGTTTAGGTAAAATTTAGTTGTTTTAAGGTTTCTACCTATAAAATTATAAAATATTTTTAGACAATAGTCAGAAGCATAATTTTCTTATTTAAATGGAAACACTTACCTGCTAAGTAATTCTAGACCAGCAGAGTACTTTGGCGAACATGGAACAGTCCTGCCAAAAAAAAACCAAAACCAAAAACAAAACCACTTAATTTATTAAAATTGCTTCCAATTTAGGCCAACTTAAAAAAAGCTACATATGAGAATTTTGACACTGTCGATTGTTATGTGGAATATTTTTAAATTACTAATGACAATTTACCTAAACTTTCAGAGAAATGTATTGTTTTATGTCACAATTCAAATACTGTAATATACTATCATCCATCACTCTGCCCTACAGATTAGTTTTAGCAAACACGATGAATACCTTGATAACATGCTAGATAATAAGAATTTTTTTTTTAAAAGCTCATAATCTCTAGGTTTAAAGTGAAATTTGGTTGTGTTTTACCTATTAAAAAAAAATGAAAATGAAAAGTTGCACAACACTGGTGTGTTTTTATATAAAACAGGTAACACAGCTCCGGAGGCTCACTTGCCAAGTACTGTTTCAGTTTTAATCTGCTTCTCAATAATGCAGGACTTTTACTTTGTGCTTAATATACAAAATGATTAACTGTGATCAAACAATAACCACTGGTTGTCCTAGAATAAAACGACTCCCCCTCACCATGCCCCTTTCAGCCATTTCATAATTTTTTCAGAAAATTTTCCAGTGTTACACAATTTATAAATAATCAGATTGCTTTGTCGTCAAGTGCACTCAACAGATGTAAAATCCACTAAAGTAATCATACTACTATAACTAGAGCTGAACGCTATGTGAAATTTAAGTCACAGTAAATTAAATCTTAGCACAGGCTTACCTTGGTTTGCTTTTTACTTTAGCTTCTCTTGACTTGTCACTTAAAGTCTTCAGCCTATAATTCAACAATTATAAAATATCATATTTTTACAGCTTAAGAGATTTTTTTCAACCATGAATTTCACAGTTCTTAGAATTTTACATTGGATGAGCTAATTATTTTAGCAAGAATTAAGCACCTCTACAGACAAGTATTTGAGTGTTTACTGGACGTCAGACACCTCAAATAGAACATTTGTAGCAAACATCTTTATATTTTTTCTTGCCGCAATCCCTTTTTTAGAAACAGTTCCTAAGTCTGATTGGACTACAGAAATGTCATTTACCTGGTATTATTAGAAAAAGAAGTGATCCACATAGGTGAATTTGGTAGGCAACAAAGATATCCAAGTGGCACATTTTAATAAAAGATATGATACCAGGCACTCAAAGCTCTTTAAGTACCATTTTGTGAAATTTTAGACACTGATCAAAAGCTTTCTAAAATATATTACAAACCTTTTTCATTACAGAGGACTTGGTATATTCTATTTAACATTTTCTGCTAACTCCAGGTCATTCTTATGAATACCACTGGATCACATTTTGTGGCAGAACAATCATCTCCTCAGATGTTTGAGCTAGGAATGCCTTTTCATTTGCCAACCTGAAACCAATCTATGGTGATCTGAGTTTGTTTGGAATCCTGTGTCTATTTTTTTCTAAATTTAAATTTCCCATCTCCACCACTGGTCATTTGGTTATCAGTGATAACTCACTGCTCCTGCTAGCTACCTAACTAACTGCAGCCTCTTCCTTCTCTATTATTGGCTTTTTTAAATTACTGGGCTAGAAAACAGATAAATGGGCTAGAGATGCACAGAAAAAAATAAAGTTAAATAGGCTCCTCTATATATCATATGAAGTTCAAAGACTTTGTACAATTTGTTTTTGCTTCACTGGGCCATTTTCACCTTCTTTTGGCTGTCGACTCTGTACCATATAATAGAGGTTGCCAAAAAACGAGTGCTACATTATGAGCCACTCTCGTATCAAATGAGATATTGCTGTAAATGTTCTTCTTCGTGTGGTTACTTCAACAAATCTTCGTTTCTAAGTAGAGTCTGAAACACAGGCCACGGTACCACCACTAGCCCCTAACAAGCCTTTGGTAAAACAAGAAATAGGTGCCCGTTTCTCAAGGTACTTGACCACTCTATCAGCCAGAAGCCGCCTACTGTATAAGCCGACTCTCCTATGTATGCCCCCAAGCCTGCGCCTCCATGTGCCAGCCCGGACCTAGGACTCCATCTTGTTCGTCCATAATGCCTGGCTAACCACCAGAAAGGAACTTTTTTTTTTTTAAACAAACTGGAATGCCAGTTCACACAAAAATTTTCGCATTATTCTATGTCGTTTTTCAAAAACTGAAATACTGATGAGATGAACTTCTTTGTTGTTAAAAAGACTCTGCAATCTCTTTAATAAACTCATTTGTTCCTCTCTTTCCAGATGAGTCAGGAGTTGTATGTAAAAAGTCTGAACTGTCCTAGAGAAACAATATAAATTTCAGGGCACCTGGGTGGCTTACGTGGTTAATCGTCTGTCTTCGGCTCAGGTTATGATCCCAGAGTCCTGGGATCGAGCCCCACATCAGGCTCCCTGCTTAGCAGGGAGCCTGGTTCTCCTTCTCCCCCTTGCTCATTCTCTCTCTCGCTATCTCTCTCTCTCTCAATAAATAAAATCTTAAAAAAAAAGAAAAAGAAAAAGAAACAACATAAATTTCCAAACTTCACCTTGGCAACTAGCAAATCCAGTTTAAATTAAGATTACGCAGCAACTAGGAAAAGGTATTTCGACACTCACGCTCTATCACCTCCACTCCAAAATTTGAGAAAGGCACTTAGTTGTGACATCCCAGGTAGAATTATACTAGGATGGTTATACAGAGTGGTACATTACACTCAAAATGATTTTAGTAATATTTTTAGTGACTCAGGACAATTCCATATAGTTAGGTATACAAGGATATTGCAAAGGAGCTGTTAAGATCCTTTTTGGACCATTCTTATTATATGGTCTGGCAAATCTGGAGGTTGGTATCTCAAATATTTACTTCTGAAATAAACTTTTACTTTTTCAATTGTAATATATTCAAATTTGGGGTGTTCTTCCACACACCCCCTAAAAAGAAAAAATTAGAATAAAAGAGAAAGAAGGAATATCACAGGAAGCTGAAAATAAAATTATTGGAAGGGTCAATGAGAGCTCCATGTGGCTCCTTAACAGCCAGCTGCTTTAAAATTGGTCCTTAACCAGTTGTAATGTGTGGAACTTATTTGATCTGGATTTGAACAAATCAACTGTAAAAAGACATTTCTAAGAACTAGGAAATTATGGATTATGGACTGGATAATTGATAATATCAAAGAATTAGTGTTAATTCTGTTAAGTATGATGTTGGCATTGCATTTATGTAATGTCTCTTTTTTTTTAGGGGTGCAAACTGATGTAGGAGAGATGTAACAGACAAATCTGAGACTACTTTTATAACTACGGGAGAGGCAAAAGCAAATGTGGCGATAGTTGACAATTGTTGGATCTGAATCATGGATATATGGGGTTCACTGTGTGATTCTATTTTTTATGTTTGAAACTTTGTAAACACATTTTTGTAATAAACACAGTCTTTTAGACATCCGTCTCTTCTCATCACACCTTCTCTACATAAATCATCTGACTCCTGATTTCCAAGGCATGATCTCAGGGTCCTGAGATTGAGCCCCGCCTCGGGCTCTGTGCTGGGCATGGAGCCTGCTTAAGACTCTCTCTCTCCCTCTCCCTCTGCCCCTCCCCCGGCTCATGTCCTGGCTCTAAAATAAATAAATAAATCTTAAAAAAAAAAAAAAAAGTACACATGACCCCTCCGTTCTGGAGCCTGAGAGTCACACAAAAGCTGCACAAACTTAGGAAAGGGAGAGGAATGTAGACTATCTCTATCCTAATTAACCCCAACTACACTTGTCAGTGCTGACCTGTTCCCTGAGGCTTTCTTACATTTCCAATTGCTTCTTGAGGTCAAGCATAAGTGACCTCACACAACAAATTCACTGTCAACCGCTTCTCTTTCAAAACTATTGAAATTCTTCTGTTTGTAAATGACATCATTTATCTAAGATACTCCACAGTTAACATCCTGAATTTCCCTACCTTTTTCCCTTTCTACATCTCACTGTTTACAAATTCACCCCGTGCCTGTCACATCCATTCCCTTGTGAAATTGCTACCAGCACCACCCTATCATCGCTCCCCTGGCCCATAATTATAGCCTAAATACTCTCCTAAATACTCTCCCTGTTCCACATGTCCAGCCCTCCCATCACACGGCCTCTCAAATTTCTTCCAGAAACACAAGCAGGCTCATGCTACTCCCTCCACAAAAACCTTCAAAGACTCAGTCAACCTAAAAATAAGCCAGGACCACTCTGTATAAAGTAGCAATCACCTTATCCCCCAACCCCCTTAACCTGCTTTACTGTTTGCAACAGTTCTTATGACCTTCTAGATATTCTGCCTCCCGCCAAGACAGACCTCACCTGGAGAGGAGTTCTTTCTCTACCAGGTAACAAGCTAAATGGCACACAGTGACCAGTGTGTTTCTATCCCTACCCACAAGAACCCAGAGCATTATAAACAGGAAACACCAGTCAGTGACAGGCAGCTATAAACCTTCAGTAAATCTGATTATCAGTTCCCTGAGGGTTCTGCATTCCTGATTACTTCATTCCTGAGGCTTTGGGTCCTAATTGCTCAAAAGGCAAAAACCAAAGACCAGAGTGGATTTGAAGTATGTGCTTCAGTATATCCCAAAGTTTCCCTTGGAGCTCAAGTCAATCCCTAAAAAGTACATGTTCTATGTGAGTTCCCCAAAAGGCTCTAAGAGTTTTGAGTAAGTCAAATGAAATTAGGACTCACCTAGGGTGAGGGCAGAAGGGTGAGGCCCAGAACCTCACTCCTGTAGTCACTTGGGCCAGCCAGCCACCCACTTAAGTAAGAAAGAACATGATATAATCTCCAGGTTTATCTCAATTTTGACTTAACTGTCATTATGAATAAAAATTTACAAAGGGGTGCCTAGGTGGCTCAGTTGGTTAAGTGTCTGCCTTTGGCTCAGGTCATGATCCCAGAGTCCTGGGATCCAGCCCCACATCAGGCGCCCTGCTCAGTGGGGAGTCTGCTTCTCCCTCTGCCCCTGTTTGTGCACTCTCTCTCTCTCAAATAAAATCTTTAAAAAAAAATTTATAAAAAAGACCCTAAGTCCATGGACAATTTAGAGTCTGCACCCACCCCGCAGGCTACCAGCATCTCTGGCCACTGTCCTTAACTGATCTTAAGTTGCATTTTTTTAAGTCTGAATGGAATGTGGAAATTCATTGTGTTCATCAGACTTGCTTTTATCACTACTGTGACATTCTCTTGGGAGACTGATAAAGCTAATCCTCTCCTACTTAAAAAAAAAAAAAACAAAAACCGAAGGACCACAGAAATCCACTAGGCCTTCCTTCTACTCATTCCCTCGTGCAACCCAACACTGGAAGCTTTAGAACAGTTGACACCAACTGTTCTAAAGGTATGTCAGGTACAGTGGGATAGCTCTAGGAGGTGAGGGCTATCTATGTAACTTTCACCTCTGAATCCCTCCCAGCCTTCACACAATATACACGACCGCTGTGTTTAATTTCATCTTTCCTCAGCAAGGCAAAATATTCAATTATGTAAAATAGGTTGATCTCAAGCTGAATACAGAGTGTTTACTAAAATGAATGAAGAGGATTCTTTCTTGGTAAGGGTCGCACAGGAATTAGTGAACCGGACAAAAGTGAACATCAGAGTTTAGAGCCGCCAGTCAGCTGCAAGACAGACAGACCTCACCTGGAGAGGAGTTCTTTCTCTGCCAGGTAACAGGCTAAATGGCACACAGTGACCAGTGTTTGTCAGTTGAGAGTGACCAGTACAGGAGGGAGCCAATCAAGTGTCTTAACTGGACTAAAAGCCCTCTCAAATGTAATCTCAAAGTGGCTCCAGTCTATGATATCGTCAAGAAGTCAAGTCAGTTTCCAAGGAGTTCTAACCAGATTCCCCCCCCCGCCCCCAGTCTCTTCCTAACTAAACCCTAAATTCAGGTTGTCCAGATCTCCCAGGATGGTTTGGGTCCAGAGTCCACATTCCTAGGTAAGTTTAACCCTCTTAAGCAAAGATCATGAGTGTGAATGGGTTCTGAGGCAACTACACAACCTAGAGAGTTTCAGTAACTACCAGATCCTGGACTGTTAGGCCATCAAGTCAAAGAACTGGTTGAAAGTAATGATAACAGGGTGGGTTTATCCATGACCACTCTCATGCTCCAAGCAGACTATTACAGTATCCCACGAAAATTCTTCAATAATTTACACCCTGAAGTTACTTTTTCAATTTAAATGGGGAAAAAAATTGCAAGCATGCAAAAAAAACAAAAACAAAAACCCATAAATGAGTAACTCCCACAGCATCTATCATATCCTTAAGAACTCCAAACCAAAACTATCAAAAATGATTTACATGGGGTAAATGCTCAAGTATTTGCCCCAAATCCTCAGCACCCAAAAGGCAAACCATGTAAACATTTTTGTTCCATAAGATAAAATCTTAGCCCCATCTTTCTCATTGAAAAGGTAAAATCCTATGATCGAGATGTCCTCATTCAGAAAATTCTCCAAAGGATTTGTACGATAAGGTAACAGACTCTTTATGAAGGTGACACCTTTTCTAAAGAAATGAAAAAATTAAAATGAATTAAGCACTAACTAGTAACAATAGATGACACGGTGCTTACCATTCTACACGCTGTGTTTTACATGTTCATTCATTAATCATCACAACCCTGTTAGTACCACCTTTATCACCTCTGTACAGTTGTGGAAACCGAGGCAAGACAATTCAAGTAACTTGCAAAAGCACATTTGCTTAGTGGCAGAGATGAGAACCTGGGAGTCTGGCGCTGGAACCTGTGCCTGTGGTTCCCAAACTTCCCAGCACGCTGGAATCAGCCGGGGGAATCCTGAAAACTCCGGCCCCAGTCTGATTACACTGGCATGGGCGGCAACCTGGGATCGGGAGTGTCCAAGATGCCCAGGGGACTCTGAGCCAAGTTTGGGAACCGCTTGGTCTGCGCTTGTAACCACCAGCTCGCTGTGAGCAGGGTCGATGGAGTTCTGTTGCTCTTCTGGCCCCACGAATTTCTTCACCAAGGCGCCGAACCGGCGCAGGGACAGAGGGAGCAAACAAAAGGGAGGGAAAGGGCGGCCGGCAGCGCCGAGGGCTCCGCGAGCGGGCCGCGCGAGGAAGCGGCGACGGGACGCGGACCGGCAGTGCGCGCTGCGGCGCCCGCGACCTTCGGCCCGGGCAGGAGGCGGCGGGCCCGGCTCCCCGCGGCGCCGCAGGAGCCCGAGGCCCGAGCCGGCAGGTGCCTCGGGGGCGCAGGCCCCCGTCCCGCGGCGGCGGAAGCGGGGGCGCGCTCGCCCGAACGCCGGGACGGGGGCCCAGGAGTCCCCCGCGCGCTCGGCGGCGCCGGCTGGGACCTAAGTTACTTAGTGCCGCCGGGCCGACGCCGGAAAGTTCGTTCCTCTGCTCGGCGGGGCGGGGATGGGAAGCGCGGGACGGGGCCGGGGCGGGCCGGGGTGCGGGGAGAGGAAGGAGGGAAGGAGGCGGCGTCCCGGGGGCCCCGGCCCAGCCCGCGGGTCCTTTCCGTCCCCCACCGTATACCCACCCGGAGGTGAAATCCTGCTGCACGCTCAGCAGCCGCTCGCGCAGGGTCTCCAGCATCGCCGCCGTCGCCGCGTCTCCGCCCCTCAGGCTTCAGGCCGCCGCCGCTGCCGTCGCCTCGGGTCCCGCGAGGCCCCCGCCACACCTGTCACCCGCGCGCCCCGCACACTCGCGGCCGGCCCCGCCCCCGGCTCGGTCGGCGCCCTGCGCTGCAGCCCCTTCCGCGTTCCCGCCCCCGGCTCGCGCGCTCCCGCCCCCAGCGCCCGCGCTCCCGCCCCGCCCCCGCCGCGCCCAGGCCCGCGCAGGCGCGGTGCGCCGCGCCGGCCTCGGGCTGCGGAGAAGGGGCGGTTCTTCTCGCCCAGCTGAGCAAGCCGCAGAGCCCCAGATGCACTTTTCTAGCCCAAGCCAGGCCCTCTCGTTTTTCTCTGAAAAAGAAGTGGCATCGTGAAAGAATGTTTTCAGTCGAGGGCTTCTCTGAGTGCAGCGTTGGTTTTTACGGTTTGGAAGAGAATTGGATAAATTTCTTGCACAGCGTGCACATCCCTGTAGCAAACTTTGACTCACCGGGACCAGGATCTGACCCCACCGGCTTTGCCCTTGGATGAGATAGTTAACCATTCTAAGCCTCGGTTTCTTCACTCGTAAAATGTGAACGATAATCAACTGTTTCGACATCATCACTTTCCACTTCGACCTCCATGATGCTTTTGTGCCCTTCACACCAAAGGAGGTTGCCTTTCTCAAGTCACCAGTGACTTCCATGTTGCCAATGCCATTTGTTACTTATCTGCCCTGATTTTTTTCTCTGCCTCTCAGTGGCTCTCAAAGCAGTACCTTATACCATTTTTTAAAAAAGATTTTATTTATTTATTTGAGAGGGAGAGAGTAAGAGAGAGCATGCAAGCGAGAGCACAAGAGCAGGGGGAGGGAGAAGCAGATTCTCTGCTGAGCAGGGAGCCCCACCCCAGGCTCAATCCCAGGACCCTGAGATCATAACCTGAGCGGAAGGCAGAGGCTTAAGTGACTGAGCCACCCAGGTGCCCCCCCTCCCATGCCATTTTTAAGACACATTCTTCTCTTGCCTTCAGGGACATCATACTTATATTCTCCCTTCCTCTCCACTCCTATTTCAACAGCTGCTCCCAAGGCCCCATCACCAACCTCCCACTCTTTATGTGTGCTCTACCATGCTGGAAATTCTATCAAGGCACTGATGGATGCCCAATTCTCTATTTTCAGCCCTGTCCTCCCTCCTGCTCCTTCAATTTAGACCAGTTGCTCACTTAACATGTATCCAGTAGGCATTTCCAAGCCAACATACCCCAAATTGAAGACTTGATTGCATATTCATCTCCTGACTTGCTCATCCTCCAGTCTTTTCCATTTCAGTAAATGGCCCCACCATCCGCCAAGTTGCTCAAGTTAAGCCACCTGAAATCACCGGTTTTCTCTCTTCCTCATCCCCCATATTAACTCATCAGATCCAATCCACTCTATTTCTAAAGTATTCCTGGAACCTGCTCCCCTTTCTCCATCCTCATTATAATCACCCTAGACCAGGACACTGTCATCTTACACTGGGAACACTGACAGGTCCCCTGATACTACTTTTTTGCCATCTACACCCCTGTAATCCATCCTTGACATGGCAGCCAAAGAGAATTATCTAAAAGAGCAATCAGATCATGTTGCTCTCCTTCTTTAAAGCCTTCAGTTGCTTCCTGTGCCCACAGAATAAAATTCAAACTCCTTACTTGGCTTACAGTCCTAAAATTTGACCCCTTCCTGATACTCTATCCAAAGCAAGTATGAGTTTGAACTGTGTGGGTCCACTTATATGCAGATTTTTTTTCAATAAGTACATTGGAAAAATTTTTGGAGATGTGTGACAATTAGAAAAAACCTGAAGAGGAACCACATAGCCTAGAAATACCAAAGAAAGAAAAATTACATATTATTCCAAGAATATAGTATATAATACATATACAAAATTGTGTTAATCTACTATTTATATTATATCGCTAAGGCTTCTGGCAAACAGTAGACTATTAGTTAAGTTTTGGGGAAGTCAAAAGTTACATGTGGATTTTCAACTGCTAGGCGATCAGTTCAAAGATCCACTGTACTACTCACCTACTATGACCTTGACATTTAAGCCATAGTAACCTTGTGTGTGTGTTCCTTGAAAATTCCAGGTTCATTTCCATCTTGAGGCCTTTTCATAACTTTTCTCCAAAATGTCCCAGTGCTGGCTTCTTCATGGCATTCAGATCTCAACTTAAATATCCCCTTAGGTAGTTCTTCTGAGATCACTCAAGTTATCCACACAATCACTTCCTGTACACAACCTGTTTCTCAACTTAGTACACATAACTATCTGATAATTTATTTAATAATTATTTCATTAAGAAAAAGTTGTTTATTTTTTTTTTAACACCATTTATTTTAAATTCAGGGTTGGGACTAGGGTGAGGCAGGTAAGGCATTCACTTCAGGTGCAAAATTTAAGGGGAGCCAAAAAGCTCAGTATTCAAAATGAATAATATTTTAATGCAATATTTAAAAAATTCAGAATTCATGCAAAAAATGTGATGAACAAAATATCAAACGTAAACAGTAAATACTGATTGTTTTGTTGTAGGAATCAAATAAGATAAAGCAGGTGGCTTATGGTTGAGCAGGGGAAACCCCTCTTCCCCCCTCTGGATGATTTCTTCCATGTGGAGGAAGCTCCTTCACAGTATAACACTGCAGGCCTTTCTGGAGGAGGAGAGGTGACTATGTTGGTTAGTAAGCTAGGGACAAAGGAGCCTGGCCCCATCCTCTTTTCTTTATGTGACTGCAAACTTCCAGCAGAGAACACTCATTCTATTCCACAAGGACTGGCTGCCTGGTGAGGAGGCTGGGGCGACCCAGTGCTTTCTGTGACTGGATAGGCAAGTCTTAAGCTGAGGTTCAATAAGAGGAATTCTGCTTGCCCATAAATATTGTATAAGCCATGTGCTTCATCAGCCTTACCAGAAATGAAAGCGATGTTTTGGCCACTTTATGCTGACGCTCTTATCTTATTTCTCAGTTGGTTCAGACAAGTAAGGGAGAGGGGTGCTGTCACTGAGCCCTCCCCCAACCTCCCAGAAATAGTACCTGGTACAGAGTAAGTGATCAAATGAGCAAGTCTATAGAGAAAGATGCGTCACTATTTAGTAGATTTGGAAACCACAGGTATTGAGAAATAATAAATCTTTTAAAATTTTATTCAATTAAATAAATACCTCTGCTCATAAATTTTCAATTTAAAGTACCAAATCAGAACGAAAGACTCTGCCCATCACTAGGAAATAGCTTTACTTGGTGTGCCCAATCATGTTTGTTTTGCCGATTGCATTATTGGTCTGTGGCATGTGTGTGTCTCATTTTGAGGTGTTTTATGAACATTTTTAATCCCATCATGTCTGGTAAATCCAAAATCAGTGGAAGTTTTAAAAGGGCCAATAAGAAAAGACAGTTATAAAGAAACAAAAGTCAGTTTTAGGAAATGAATGTAGAGAGAAAATGACTATTGTCACACAAGTTGTTTTGTAAGAATGATTAAGGACCAAGATTTGCAGCTTGTGACACATTGTGTTGATCTAAGCAAGGGTAATTAGCCAGAAACTAGGAAGGTTGACCGGCAAAATGAAATCAACAACAACAAAGTTTTCAAGTATAGAGAACCAACATCAATATTAAAGGCTATTGGCCTAAATTTAATCCATCAGTTGGTTGAGAGTTGATTTTATATTAGCAAAGCACAGAGAAAGCTTTGGTGATAAAACATTTGGGACAAGCACAAAAGCTGCTTAAGAAGGCCCCTAGACTATTGCTTCCCTGGATCAGCAAAATCAGCATCAGGTGGAAGCTCGTAGAAAATGCAGAATCTCAGGCTCCACCCAGACCTACTGAATCAGAATCCGAATTTTAACAAGATCCCCAGGGGATTCATATCAATTTAACATGTGAGAAGCACTGCTCAAGGACACTGGCCAAGGAAAGGGGTTCCTTGTCTCAATGGATTCTTCGAGTAGACAGTGAGAAGTGAGAATCTGGTGGAATTGGAACCAAAGAGAAAGATGCTATAAAAGAAGAAGCTACAGAACTCAGAATATTTCACACTGCTTTATTGGCAGAGGTCCTCGGGAGTAACTGAAAGGCACTGTTGACATGTGAGTTACAGGAATCTTAGACTTGTAAAGGTATCTACAGTGCACCGATATTAACTTATTTATAAGTTTTTACAAACTTATAAATAAGATGTAAATATTTTTGATATCTTTAATTTTAAGCATGTAAAGATGCCAGAAGAAACCATTTAAAAGCCTTAACCTTTTCTTGTGAACTAAGGAGTAGTTCCAAGAACAAGGTAAGCTATGGATGCTGGAAAGGTAACATCAGCATGGCATTTGGAAAAGGGAAGCAGAGACAGAGAGGTGGAGGAGGGGAATTCCAACAGGCAGGAGCAAGGGTTAGAGCTGAGTTGAAGAATAAATAAAAAGGAGGTACAGGGGAGGACGTCAAAGTCTGAAGCCAGAAGCTAACAGAAACCAAGAAGTCAGGTACTGTCCGGAAAGATACTCAGGGCCACAAAAGTGGGCAGGAAAGAGTATTTTCAATATGAACCCAGTTGAAGGAACAGTGAGAGGCAGCCCAGCTGTATTTATGTTTCAAAAATGTATCACACTCTAATGCAATGTAATCAGGCACCTAATCTCATCTTTTTGCTCAGATGAAAAACAGAAAGGGACTGCACAGTGCATTTGAGTAGGAAACCTCTTCTTTTTTGTTCATCTGTGTTTGGATCTGTATGATCTATGAAATATTCCTAAACCACCAAGTGAAGCCATTCATCAAAGTGGAGGAGCTCTACAAGGGTACAGGAGACCACATGCTATCCTCCTATAAATAAATGGTTTTCCCTAGAAAAAAGCATTTTTCAGAAATTACATCTCCTGCACCACTATAGAGTAGAAAATCTCTTCAGGTGGGGGAATTTAATTAACACTGAAACTTTAATAAGAATTAGGAGCACACACACAAAAAATTATTGAGACAATTATTACCTGTAGTTAACGATCAGCTTACTATAGGCAGGGGGGGAAGGTCCTAATAATTGAAAAGGATTGCAGAGCAAAGGAAATATCAGGTTCTAGTGCGCAAAGAGTTCCTCTCTATCCACAGGAATTGTCCATGTCATTGGAAACTGACACTTAGAGAGTCTAGTAGGAAACTAGAAAGAGTCCTTTAAAAGCAGTTGAACGGATGGTTCTCAACCCTGACTGCAGTTTGGAATCACCAGAGAAGCATTTTAAAAATACCTATTCCCCAGGCCCAACCTCCAGACACTCTGATTTATCCTCATCTGTGCTGTTTAAAAAGCTTTCCAGGTGATTCAAATCAACAGTGGGTGCCAGGAACACTGAGCTAAGAAGCTTCTGCAGCGAAAGGCAGCAGAAACTCTTGCTGGAACGGCACCTGTGATCGCAGAATCCACCGAACCCCTCCCTGACTTCAGGATTGTAGAAGGTAGTCTTCCCCCTCCTTTCCCAGCATCTTCAAAGGGCCAGCAGCCCCCTCACATTGGGTGCATGGGCCTGAGCCCTGCAGCCTCTGCCCAACACTTTGGGCTGGCTGACCCCAAAGGCCACAGTGTGAGGGGGACAGAGGGCGCTCCTCCGGGCACCGTGCCACACGAGGGAGGCCGAGGCTCTGTCCGAATCATGGCTATGCTCAGGCTGCCCCAAGGCCTGTGGTCTTTTTATAAGGCTGTGAGCACAGCCAAGGGAGGAAAGCTCTGGAACCAGCCGCGTCTAAGACTTGGCCAGGCCTCCTGACCTGGAAGGGTCTTGCTGCACTTCAGGAAGCAACAAACGTTCTGATGTCCTAAGCAGCTCTGAGCTGTCATTCCAGCAAAAAATCTCTACTCTCCCATATTGACATCTGCCACCTGGTGGGTCTGGTTTCTCCATCTCTCTCTCTCTCTCCCCCTCTCCCCCTTGCCTCTTGGTTTCTGCCATTGCTACTGACTTCACCCTCCCCGGTGACAAGAAGAAAGCTCTAAACACCATCATGGGTCTCTCTTTTAACCAAGTGCCTCGGACAGGCAAAGGACCTGCACCAGCCTGCCTCGTGCTCGATGTGCCCAGAGGCCAAGCACCAGTCCCCAACCCCATCTACTGGGACCAGGTTACAGGTCAACTGATAAAAAAAACATGGGCAAGCGTGCCTGGGTGGCTCAGTTGGTTAAGCGACTGCCTTCGGCTCAGGTCATGATCCCGGAGTCCCTGGATCGAGTCCCGCATCGGGCTCCCTGCTCCATGGACAGTCTGCTTCTCCCTCTGCCCCTCCCCCCTCTCATGTGCTCTCTCTCTCTCATTCTCTCTCTGTCAAATAATAAATAAAATCTTTATAAAAAAAATAAATAAAGTTTCATTGGGCGCCTGGGTGGCTCAGTCGGTTGAGCGACTGCCTTCGGCTCAGGTCATGATCCTAGAGTCCCAGGATCGAGTCCCGCATCGGGCTCCCTGCTCGGCGGGGAGTCTGCTTCTCCCTCTGACCCTCCTCCCTCTCATGCTCTCTGTCTCTCATTCTCTCTCTCGCAAATAAATAAAATCTTAAAAAAAAATTTATTAAAAAAACATGGGCAAGAATTGCTTTGGCCTTTTTTTTTTTAATTGTCCCCTAAAAGGGGACTATGAGGAGGCTGTTTCCTAGACCTATTCAAGGGGATATAAGCCTATAATAGCTAAATTAGAGACAATGTATCCAGTGTGTACCTGGTAATGTTTTGCTCGTGTTGCTTCGATTCAGAGGTTTATATACAGTAAATAAAGTTTTCAAACACTGCCTTTGTGATATGCTGGGGATCTTAAGGGAGGGAAAGAAAGTAGTTCTCATGCACAAAAGTACTGGATTCCTGTTTTAACGCATGTATTGTCTCTGCTTATTTTTATACACAAATGGAAGTGAAAGATGTATTTGTTGTCTTAATAAACCATTTTAGAGGCAGTTCAGTCAGTTAAGCATCTGACTCTTGATTTTGGCTGAGGTTGTGATCTCAGGGTCATGAGATCAAGCTCTGTGTCTGGCTCTGTGTTCAGCAGGAATCTGCTTGGGATTCTCTTCCTCTCCCTCTGCCCCTCCCCACACATGCATGTTATGTGCTCTCTCGCTCTCTCCCTCTAAAAATGAATAAATAAATCTTTTTTTTTTTTTAAGATTTTATTTATTTGTCAGAGAGAGAACACAAGCAGGGGGAGCGACAGGAAGTGGGAGAAGCAGGCTTCCCGCTGAGTAGAGAGCCCGATGCGGGGCTCGATCCCAGGACCCTGGGATCATGACCTGAGCCGAAGGCAGACGCTTAACCGACTGAGCCACCCAGGAGTCCCTAAATAAATAAATCTTAAAAAAAAATAAATCATGTTATATGCCAATAAAAGGTTGTAGAGTATATTGAACGGTCTATTCCTCCATTGTTGGTGTTCTGCTCCTGAAGGGAGTCTAATTACTGTGTTGACCCACTCTGTATTAGGCACCACTCATTACCTAGTGGTACCTGGTGTGGAAACATGGCACTGAGAGAGGATGAACTAGCCAATGAAGGACATTTCATGAAACTTCATGAAAATACAGGAAATGTATTGTAAATACAGGAAATGTCACCGGAGGGAAAACCAAAGCAGGAACCCCATTCCCCCCCTCCCAGAGGCTGCAGTGAAGAGGAGACACTGGGTTGTTACGAAGAGAGTAAGATGGTCTGGCAGGGAGGTGAGTCGAAGAGCACATTCCATCTACTGATTTCCCACGGCTTCCTAAAAGTCATCCCTCCGTCCAGCAAGCCCTGAGTCCTCATGGTTTTCTGCAACTTTGTCTACTCAATGAATAACTGTTGAGGGCCCATCTATGCTAGGCTTTCTACTACATGCCAGGGACATAGTAATGGTATTGATATTATCTTAAATTATTATTATAACAACGACGATGGCTGTTATTTACTGAGAGCTCACTTGTGTCAGGCAGAGGTCTAAGCACTTTACACATCCTTTTTTGCCCATTTTAGAGATGAGGAAGTAAGGGACAGGAAGGCACCAACTGACCCATGAAGAGCTTCTAATCTAGAGGTGAAGGGATTGGTCTATTTTATGTGTGGCTGTGACAGCTCAGATGAAGGATGACTAGCCCAGACTTAGAAGAAAGAGTCACAGAATGAGGCCTATCATTGGGGCCTATCTGGGAAGTTTAAATCCAGTGACATCACCACAAATTCCTGGAAGGTGCATGTGTTTGGCTGGTGAGGCTGGACATTTGGCCAGCTCCCGGCAAATCGCACCTGGTTATATGGAAGCTAAGGCTCCCATGAGATGGAGCTGAGCCAGGTAGCCCAATGATGCAGTTCTCCAGGGTTCCACCCTGGCAGGGGAACCCCTCTCAGACTGGTAAGACCCCAGAGGGAGGGAATAGAGAAGACCCAGAGCCCACCAGTGTTAGGAACAGAACAGGGGAGGGATGGGCCATGCCCATGCCAGACACCTTTGCACTCTGCCACTTGGAAGGGAGTCAGAGAGGGTCACACAGCCCCTGCTGGGATCCTGTTGCAGAGATTCGGGGTCAGGTGGGAGGAGACTTCCCTTATGGGAACAAGAGGCTTCCCGGTGTAAATGTGAATCAGAGACCTGGGTGGGGTGTTGAGCCTTGACTCAAGGGGTGAAGAAGGAGAGGTGGTAGGCTCAGGCTGAGGAATCCGTCCATCCTATTGGCCAAACCAAAATGCCCTGCTTCTGCCTTTAGTCACAGACAGTGGGGTCACCTCCAGGTCATCCCCAGCTTCACTTCCTCAAACTCAGAGGATTAAGGCACTGCCCATGTGACTGCAGGAGGACAACCCACATTTTGAGTCACCTACATGGCACTGGGATCTGGGCAGTCACATAGAGCCCACCGATAATTACCTGTAGAAATAACATTTCTGGAGCCCCCAGCCTCAGGAAACAGTTCCAAAGCCCATCTGATGTTCAGCCGGCTCTGAACATCTGAACATTCCTTCTCTGAGGAAGGTCAGTTACCCTTCTGAAGGATCTGTAATTGTTTTACCAGGAGAAGCATAGAACAGGGTCCAAATAGTGGGGACAACAAGTCATCGTGGAGCGGGTCTTCAAGGAAGAATCATTAGTGCAGCCTCATACGGTTATGCAGATCGTGCAAACAGGTATCACTTGGCCCCCAAGGAAGGGTGGAATACATCTGGGTAGGTGAGGAGGTGCTCAGACTTACATAAAGTCCATAGAGCCTCCTGAGGGGACAGACGGACCCTAATCCCTTCCCTTTGGGAGTCATCCAACCTTATGAAACATCTCAGACAGGCCAAGGTGGTCTCATGGAGGTCAGGTGACAGAAAGATTGCAGACTAGAGGGACCCCAGGGGAAATCATCTTGGTGGAAAGGGAGGGGGAGGAGGCTGGAGAAGAGAGGTTTGTACTGGTCACCTGGGCCCACAGCATAGCCCCAATTCTATTGGCAAAGGGCTACTTTGGGCACAGCAGAGTTTGTGGGGGAGGGGTGGGTGGGAGATGGCTGTGTGTGAGAGTGTGTGTGTGTGTGTGTGTGTGTGTAACAGAGACCTGAGTCACAGAGATGATCTCACTGGGAGCCCAGAATGATTTCAGCATGAAATGAGCTGTATCCAGTAATAGTCATCCTCTAGCCTCGTGGGGGTGAACCTGAATTTTCACTCTAGCCAAAATAAAGCAAGTCTAGCTCCTTGAACTAAGACAATCTCTGAGTTCTTTGTTTTATTATGAGAGAGGGGCCCCTACGTAGAGAAGAAAGCCATTCAAGTGATAGGTGAGTTTGGAGGCTGGCTTATATAATAATTTTACCCAGGTTGGTGAAGCAGGATCTCCTGGCATCTTGGAGTCTAGCCTTAAGGGAGTGGTAAGTCAAAAACATGTTACTGTCCCCATACCCCCTTGTTTGTACTCCTACGGGGCACAGTCTGGGAAACATGGGTCATACTGATTATTTTCTCTCTTTTTAAAGTGTCTTGTCTACTCTTAGGGGACCATAAACCATCCTGTCTTCATCTTTCAACAGAGAACCTTGAGCCTTGACTCAAGGTTCTTGAGAACATCGTCACTAAATGTTTGTAATACCTTATTGCATTTTCACAACTGCAGCCCTAACTCAAATCAGATCTGGGAACTTATCCCACAAGCCAAATGGAATTCAGCCAAGGATCAGATCCAGCCTTCAAACTGGCCTTTTTTTCTCTCTTCATTGTCATTTCTTTATGGCTTTTTGCATTTGAGGCAAGAGCATTTGACCCAAACCTGATGATGTGTTCGAGTGGGAAGAGAGTTTCCATTAACTCCCTATTTCACATCCATCACTAAATTTAACCTCTGATGTAAAGTCTTGAGTTCTTTGCCCTAAAAATAGCTAGGGGCTGGAAAGGGAGTGGAAGTGAAGTTCGGTGTCAAGCTGTGACTTCAATCAATCAGAATTTGGTTAAATGCCAATAAATTCCCCTTGTCCTACCTATGCTTTGCCTTCATGTCTACGGTCCGGGGGTGGGAGTGGGGAGGGGGGCTGTGTCCAGACACACCACTGCTCTTCCCCATCAGACTTAGCCCACATTAATGAACACTGAATAGCACAATCTCTGTTGGGGGCACATTCACCCTTTGAAAATTTCTAGAAAATTGGCCAGCTTTCCCTTGGAAATTTGACCTGATGTAAATGTCCTTGGAACACTATTTTTGGAAAAGAAAACAAATATTAATTAAAGGCTTCCTGCCAACGATCTCAAAATAATGTGCCTTATCAACTTGTAGTAGAAATGCAAAACTACAATGGTTTATGCTAAATATATTCTTTTGAAATGAAAACTGAAGTTCCAGCAGTTAAAATAGTACATCAGTCTTGTAGTCATTTTTTCACAAAACTGCAATTTCCAGCCTCTTAAACCACACGTGCGCACACACACACACACACACACAGAGGTCAGTCCACTGTAAAGCTCCATCCTCAGCTCTTGCCCTCTTGAGGTGCAGGGCTGGCCGAGGCTCAGTAGCCCCTCCTGGAGAGAAAGATGGTTGAGATAAAGACTGGTCTATGCTCTTGCTTTTGTTCTTCCTCCCTCTTGTGGTTTTAGGTTCTCCTGGGCAGGCCAAGGAGTGGGAGGACAGACCAAGGGCAAGGGGAAAGATGTTTCACTTAACTAGGCTCTGATATAATCCTCTGCAGAGAGCCCGAGGTCCCCCTCCAACCTGGGTAATCGGACCCCTCTCTTTCCCCCTTAGCCTCAGGTCACTGAGGTGCTCTTGCCCCTAAATAGCACTCTGAGAAGCTCCCTAAGTCTCTCATTGCCCCCCAGGAGACTGTGCAGTACCCTTGAGTTTGTTAAACCCTTGTTTATCTCTACTCCGCAGAGGCACAGGATTTGAGCCAGTTAATCAGTCAGACTAAATAAAGCCACGAGGCAGACATGATAAAAGCCATTGTGCATCATTAAGGGCTTAACCAAATTACATGCGTGAGAGAGAAATGTTTGCTTGGTGATGGAACTCCCCAGGCCGGATGGCTCGGAGTAAATCCCACCAACAAAATCACAGAGTATCAATGACATGTTATAGACGGTGCCCAATCTATGAAAAAGCTGAGCTCCCACAGTTTCTAAGTCAGTGCTTAGAAACCTGAGATACATTTCTTCCCTAGTCACAAGGTTATAAGTGGTGACTTGGTTGCAAAGTCTTTCCCACAGAAGGTGGTTTAACCCTTAATGTGGCCACATGACAACAGGAGCCTGAGTTCTGAATCTGGGAGTGGAGAGGAAGAGAAAGAAGCGTTCTTCTCCCTTTCCGGGGTCCAATGCCAGACCTAATTGCTCTCCTCCACTGAGGATCCCCCTTTCTCCAGGGATCTGGACCTTCATTTGCCCTAAACGCTTACACTTCACCTGGGTCAGCCAGGACTTCTCTAGGGCCCCCAACCACCGACCTCTTTCTCCACCTCTTTACTCAAACCTTTGTCCCTCACTAAGATTAACAGAAAAGCAAACAATTAAGTAGTCCAAACTAACGTTTGATTTTCTAGTAGCCTTTTCCTTTCCGTAAGTGTGTAGGTCTTTGGAAAAGAATGCTTCTGTGTTTGGGATTTCACCTGGGAATAGGAGTTTGGAGGATCAAATGGGACACAAGATAATGATAGATCTGTTTTTCTGAGAGGTTGCCTCAGACTGTAATTATCCTTCTTTTTCAACTCCCGGCCTCTTGAGGCAAAACAAGCCACCTCTGGCAGAAAAGCAGCGCATGACTGCCCACCCCCCGTCCCCGTGCTTGATCATTCTGC
The DNA here is from genome assembly GCF_029215605.1 of Mirounga angustirostris. Lineage (NCBI taxonomy): Eukaryota > Metazoa > Chordata > Mammalia > Carnivora > Phocidae > Mirounga > Mirounga angustirostris. The sequence goes on along the minus strand of NW_026991716.1, from coordinate 12,339,888 downwards.
CTCGATGAGGCAGGACCATTCATTTCACCACTGGGGGTATTGTTCTTGCATGTTGATACTGACTTTTGTAACAGATCTGTGTTGCTTTGGGCAGTCTACCATCCTTTAGCTTTCCTTGGGCAAAAGCACTCCTCATTTGGAGGAACTACCCCTCTGCTATTGGATGTATTGAATGGGCTTTTCAATCATGGTGATCATCCTGTCTCTAGCCAATGCCTGGGCAAACCACCCCTGCCAGGCTAATTGCTGTCTTCCTCTTTAAACTTAAGGACAAAAAGACTGAGAATAGTTGGAATGGTTCATCCTTTCCAGTGGGGATGTCCTGATAAGACCATTTATTAATTCCTGCTACTGAGGTCTTTGGAGATGCCTGGGCCTGTCCATTTTGTAACTGCCTTTCTCCATTGTCCTTCTGTACCCCAATATCCTTCCAAATTAATTCCTTTTTGTTCAAGTTGGCCATAGTGGGTTTCTGGTGCTTGACACAAAACACCCTGCCTGATGACAGTTCCCTCCCTCCCTCCCATGCTCTATCTCTACCATGAATGCAGGGACAAGATCTCAAAAGGATGACATACTTCTTATTCCACTGAAGGAGCTCACTCCTACCCCAAAACTTATCTTAATACCCCAACCCCACAGTCAAACCTAGAAAGGCTTTGGGTCTTTTTGGTGCTTCTGTTGTTTGGTTTCTAGGTGTTTGTTGGAAGATCAGTGGAGCCTGGTTTGCCTTCTTCCCCGTGAACCGTAAGGAGGGTCTTCCATCTCCCCCCACCCATCTTGAAATCAGGCTCTTCACATTCCACCCATTTCTAGCCAGCCATGCTTCCTGGAATTACTGAGCAGATTTTATTGCCTTTGTCAGCAAAGCTTTGGTTTTATTTGTTCTCCCAAATGAATCTGTCATTAGTTGAATTCCTACCAGTATAATAAAATAAACTGAAAAAGTTAAGGCCATGTAAGGTTCTGTTTTGCATCATTTCCCCATGAAGCTGAAGACAAAATGCTTTGGGGATGACACGAATCCAAATAAGTGCAAGTTTCATTAGCCTCTGTCTATAACCATGCTTGCCTGTAACCTGCCATTTATTCAGTATATTCACATTACAAAGAACATTACCTGGACCTTTTGAAACTCCTGTCAACTGCCTGGAATTTCTGAGTGAGCCGAAGGTGGTTCCTGCCCAGTGTGTCTTATTGCAGTTACAGGCCAATGCTGGGATACAAGATTCTCTTGGAAGCACTGGGATGCAAACCAGCTCAAGCTCTAAGAGATAGTGTATGGTGAAGTCAAGAGCCAAATTCAGGCCGTCTGATTTTAGGGTTACATGGTTTTCCAAGAAGGAAGGGACTGACTGCTTTCATACTGAACTTCATTGGCTTAACGTAGGAGGCTGTCAGTCAGACCCAAATTCTCTATTCTTCATCAAAATTAACTATAAATTAGGGGCACCTGGCTAGCTTGGTCAGAGGAGCAATGCGACTCTTGATCTTGGAGTCATGAGTTCGAGCCCCACACTGGGTGTAGAGATTACTTAAATAAATGAACTTAATAAAAACATAATTTTTAAAAAAAATTAACTATAAATTATAAAAAAACATTTCTAACTTTCCAAAATGGGGATAAAATGGTTTGGGGTGAGGTGGGTGAGCTACATGGTAGGTGGTCTTCAAAGATGGCTCCCAATCAACTATGAATTGCTTCTTTTTCTTGTGATGTCTTTGTCCAGTTTTGGTATCAGGATAATGCTGGCCTCATAAAATGTGTTCGGAAGTGTTCCTTCTCCCTCAATGTTTTGGAATAATTTGAGAAGAATAGGTATTAACTCTTCTTTAAATGTTTGGTAGAATTCACCTGTGAAGCCATCTGGTCCTGAACTTTGCTTTTTGGGATATTTAAATTACTTATAATTGGTCTATTCAGATTTTCTATTTCTTCACGATTCAGTTTTGAAAGGTTGTGTTTCCAAAAACTTACCCATTTCTTCAAGGTTTTCCAATTTTTTGGTGTACAGTTGTTCCTGGTAGTCTCTTATGATCCTTTGTATTTCTTTGTTGTCAGTTGTAACTTGTCTTTCATTTCTGATTTATTTGATCCCTCTCTCTTTTTTTCTTGATGAGTCTGGCTAGAGGTTTATCAATTTTGTTTACCTTTACAAAGAACAAGCTCTTAGTTTCAATAATTTTTTCTATTGTGTTTTTTTAGTCTCTATTTCATTTATTTCTGTTCCGATCTTTATTATTTTCTTCCTTCTATTAACTTTGGGCTTCATTTGTTCTTATTTTTTCTAGTTTCTTTAGGTATAAGGTTAGGTTGTTTATTTGGGATAACAAATTTAGGGTTTGGGATTTTATTGTTCCTTGAGCCAGTTCTGTATTGCTATGGACTTCCCTCTTAGAATTGCTTTTGCTGTATACAGATTTTAGAAAGTTGTCCATTTTCATTTGTCTCAAGGTATTTTTTTATTTTCTCTTTGATTTTTTCAGTAATATGCTACTTAGGTTCCGTGTGTGTGTGTGTGTGTGTGCGTATTCAGCTTTCTTCTTATAATTGATTTCTAGTTTTATACCATGTGGCCAGAAAAGATGCTTGATATAATTTCAATCTTCCCAAATTTATTGAAACTTGCTTCATGGCCTAACATGTGATCTATCCTGTAGAATGTTCCATGTGCACTTCAGAAAAAATGTGTTTTCTGCAGTTTTTTGATGTATTGTTCTGTATATATCTATTAAGTCCATCTGGTCTAGTTGGTTGTTTAAGGCCAATGTTTCCTTATTGGTTTTCTCTCTGGATGATCTATCCATTGATGTAGGTGGGGTCTTAAAGTCCCCTACTATTATAGTATTACTGTCAATTTCTCCCTCTATGTTAATGTTTGCCTTATATATTTAGGTGCTCCTATGTTGGGTGTGTATTTACTAATGTTATGTCCTCTTGTGGGATTGATCCCTTTATCATTATGTAATGCTATTCTTTGTCTTTGGTACAGTCATTGTTTTAGTCATTTTGCCTGATATAGAAGTTGTTATTCCAGCTTCTCTCTGCTTCAGTTTCGCATGGAGTATCTTTTTCCATCTTTTCACTTTAGTCTGTTCGTGTATGCAGATCTGAAGTGAGTTTCTTGTAGGTACCATATAAATGAATCTTGTCTATCCATTTATCCACCCTATGTCTTTTGATTGGAACATTTAGGCCACTGACAAATAAAGTAATTATTGATAGATATGTACTTATTGCCATTTTGTTAATTGTTTTCTGGTTATTTCTGTAGTTCTTCTCTGTTCTTTTCTGCTTCTCCTGGTCTCCTCTCTTGTGGTTTTTTTCTTTAGTGTTATGTTTGGGTTCCCTCTCTTTATTTTTTGTATATCTATTGTAGGTTTTTGGTTTGTGGTTACCACTGGGTTCATATATATTGACTTATGTATATAGCAATTTATTTTAAGCTGATAGTTGCTCAAGTTTGAATGCATTCTAAAACCACTACATTTTTACTCCACCTCACCCACCATGTTCTATGTTTTTTATGTCATATCTTACATCTTTCTATTTTGTGTATCCCTTAACTACTTATTGTAGTTATACTTGATTTTACTATTTTTGTCTTTTAACCTTTTTAAGGTGGCTTATCTACTGCTTTTACTGCACATTTGCCTTTACCAGTGAGTTGTTTTATTTTTCCTTTGATACATTTTCTTACTTTGAACTCTGTATTAGTTAAATTACTTACCTCCATTTCATTAGGTATCCCTCCCTCCCCCCGCCGCCACCCCGGGGTTTTATCTTGTTCTTTTGTTTGGAACATATTCCTTTGTCTCCTCATTTTGTTTGACTTTCTGTGTTTGTTTCTATGAATTAGGCAGAACAGCTCCCTCTGCTGGTCTTGAAGGCGTTGCCTTGTGCAGGAGCATCCCCTGTTTAGACTATGTGGGCCTGGTGGCTCTGACAGGCCAGCTAGAGGGGAGTGGGAGTGCGTGTGGGGTCCCGGGGGCACTGCGTCAGGCCCCCTTAGCGGGATGGCCAGAGCTGGAGGGGCCAGGACTGGGGGGGTCTTTCTCTGTCTTTTTGATGCCAGCAGTTACTCCCTAACCTTTCCTTATCAGCTCTGTATATTTCTCCCTTTAAAAAGGGACATTTAGCATTTCCCTATAACATCTGTATTATAATGCTTTGAGAAATTAGTATGCTTTGAGAAAGAAATGAGAAGTTTTAGTCTATTACAATGATTCAAAACATTCATCCTGAACTCCCACGACCAAAAAAAAAAAAAAAGAAATACATTGATGTTGCTTCTTAGTGGTATTGTGAATTTACTATTTAAAAAGTAAAATTATGATATCTGAAATTTACTCTCCAAGCAGGAGTACATATATAAAAGTAAATCCCGATTATACAGAAATGGATTGCCTGGTGTGTTGTCAAGGTCACCTTTTAGCATTGTTCCCCTCTGGCAGAGCATCCACCAGGGTGAAGCATGGGATCTCATACCAGCCAATTGGCCTACCTAACAGTCTTGATTTTCTTTTTTAAAGATTTTTTTTTTTTTTTTATTTGACAGAGAGAATGAGAGAGAGCACATGAGACGGGGGAGGGTCAGAGGGAGAAGCAGACTCCCTGCCGAGCAGGGAGCCCTATGCAGGACTCGATCCTGGGACTCCAGGATCATGACCTGAGCCGAAGGCAGTCGCTTAACTAACTGAGCCACCCAGGTGCCCCAGTCTTGATTTTCTAATTAAAGATCTGGCAGAAACACGAAAACAAGAATTGGCAGTTATCTGTGAATTTTAACTATTTGTGTTTTTTTCATGCCTGTCTCTAACATTTTCTGACAGATACCAGTATTTAAAAATAAAAAAGTAAGAGATGTAGTACTGAGAGGGTGGGACAAGCATGGACCTTGTGTAACTTGGGTTTGAACCTTGGATCCACCATTTGTTAGATGAGTAGCTTTGGGCCATTTCTTTAATGTATTGGAGATTCTGTCTCCCTGCCGGTGAAATGGAAGCACGTCATACTGATGACGCAGTGAGTGACTCGCTGTCTGGAACAGTGGCATACATAGCGGGACAAGAAGCCACAAATTCCTACCTCCGTAACTTCAGAGGTAGAAAAAAAAAGATAGGTAGTATTTTTATCCTGCAGTCTTAAGGAAAGCATCTTACCCTTAGTATTTTCTCACATTAACCAGTAAGTGATCATCTTCAAGTGCACAAATCACACTGGACTTGGAGCCAGAGACCAGCATTTAATTTCAGCATCCAGTTGGGACTCCCTGACTTTTCTATACATCAGGAGAGAGACACACACACAAATAGCAGCACTCACTTTCAAACCACTGGTAGGGCTGTTGTAAATATTAATAAGCGATCAATTACCTTTAAATGCTTTGGAGAATTGTTCCACACAGTAAGAATCATCACAGAGGGAAAACGCTTGTAAAGTGTGAGGCTTCCAGCGGAACAGCCCACTGAAGCCTGCATATTGTTACAATTGTATTATCTGGTGACATTTGACACAGGGCCAAGACCTTCTGGAAAAGCAGTTACATTAGAAAGAGAAAATGATTTTAAAGCTAGTATATACTTTGCGGTCATTACACTATTTCTTCTTGGGAATCCATTTCTTTTGCTCATTGCAACTGTTATGCTTACAGGGGCTTATTCTCTCCTTTGACCACAGACAGCATGAAAGACAGCTTTAATTCTACTTGCTTATTTCAGGGAAGATTTTCAATGTTTTTCTTGAACTGTTTTGCTATGTTAGAGCTGAACTGCAGTGTGGTTCAATCTTAGAGACAAGCAGCATGGTGGGGAGGTTTGGAGTCAAGTAGATTTGAATTCCCAACCAGCTCCATTGCCTATGAGCTGTGTGACCTCAGGCAAGTCACTGAGCCACTCTGAGCCTGTTTCTTCAACTTTTAAATAGATATAATACAACATATTGCAGAGTTTTGCAAAGATTAAAGTTTTAGATACATAAGGATACAAAATACAGTTCTTGGCATATAATGGGCCCTCATAAATGTTTAGAAGTACATGGAACAGTCACTCATAAATATTTTTCATGAAATTAAAAAAATCAAAAGATATATCATACTAATGCTAACCCACCCACGTTACAGATGATTAATTTGGATTCAGGATTCAAATCGAAACATCTTGTAAAACATATGCAGGGCAGATAAATTAACATTCATGTACCTTGAGAATCGTAAGTTTTCTATTTCCTGACTTCCAGTATAAAATTTGTAATACAGTCTGAGTTTTTTATATGCTTCCCCCCCTTTTTTCATTTTGTTTACTTTGAATGAACAAACCCACAGCATTGTCTACCGTATTGGTAATTAAAGCTGCAGAGGGATGGAGCAATAAAATGAAATACTAACTCTAGTTATTAGAGGAAGCCCAGAATCTAGGAGCTGATATAGTGAAATTTCTAGAAAAAGCTTAGGTTATTGATGTTGCTGGGTTGTTATTCAATGGTTATTTATTTTGAAACTAGTGGGAATTAACCAAAAAGGAATTTTGGCATAGCTATCTTACCCTTTGCTAAATCAGAATTGGAGAAAGTATCTAGGGCATTTAGGTATTCTCTGGAGAATGTAACTATTTCTTAATTACCTAACTAGGAAACTCATGTGCCTCTGGAGAATTCTTAGGAAACATTATAGAGATTTTATGCAAATTGCAGCCTCCGGTGGCAAATGCCCCAGCGTGAATCTCCCATGGGAAGTCAGGTCTCAGGGCCTGATGCAGCTGGTTCTCCCTTCCAATCGTCTCCTTCTCCATCTCTTTCTACTACCGCTCATCTAGGTAACTTCCTACCTGGTCCGCTCACTTCCAGTCTCTCCCCGCTTCTGCCTATTGTGCACTCTGCTGGTGGAGTTATCATCATAAAACATGGCTCTAGACTGGTCAGTTTCTCGTTCAGACACTTTTAGTGCCTCCCCATGTCCACACGAGTCCAAACTCCTTCAAATGACATTTAAGACCTTCCATGATTTGACCTCAGTGTATGTTGAAACCTCATCTCTTAGCTTTCTGTTATCATCACCCAGTTCCCTAACCTCATGCATTCATTCAACAAACTTTAAAAAGGTGCCATAAATCAAGCATCGGATGGATGAGCAAGACATAGCCTCTGCTTCCAGGGAGCTCAGAGTCTGGAGATGGGCTAAACATGTAAAAAGGTTATTGAATAAGGTGTTATTGTATTTATTCACTAGATATCTAATGAATATTTTCCAAGTACCTATGATGTGCCAGGAATGCACAAGGCACATGGCGGCAGGAGTGTTTAACATTTCTTGGAGTCAGCAAAAGATTCGAAGAGGAAATGGCGCGAACTGAATCTTGAGAGATGAGTGGATGGCCTCCAGGTAGGGCAAGGACAAAATCTGTATTCAGAAAGAAAGGGACTTGGGAGGGCAAAGCACCTGTGGTCTTGCTGGGATAGTTCTTATGGCTAGAGCACAGCTGTAATATCATTTAGGGCTTGAGTTTGAAGAAACACCTTCTTGGGCCCCTAATCCAGAACATATAGCCCCTACGTTTAATTCTATTTCTCCTTCAGGCTCAGCTTGGGGGTCACTTCTTCAGAGAGGCCTTTCTTATTACTTTAGTCCCCAGTTATGTACTCTAATAATGTTGCGTAGTTTTTTTCTTAACATAAGTAATTGTACGTAAATACTCGAAATTATTTAATGTTTTTCTCTCCTTCTCAACTTCAAAATGTAAGTGCAGTGAGAAAACAGACTTATGCCTGCCAATTCACATTGTATTCCCAATGCCCAGCACAGTGCCTGGCATATAGTAAATGACCTAAAATAAATAGTTTTGAGTGAATAATGATATGCATTTATGGTCATTTTTCCTTTTTGGAATGTGACTATGTTACTCTTGAATATGTGGCAAACCGTTCTAGAATCCAGAATGTATTCTCTAGTCTAGTTTGAGACTGTTCCTCACCTTGCCTTAATAGCCAACAACACACATAGGACTGCTTTGTCCTTGCTCTGTACCCATATATCAACACACACATACACCCATACACACTCATATTCCTCTATTCATTTTTTTTTAAAGATTTTATTTTTAGGGGCACCTGGGTGGCTCAGTCAGTTAAGCATCTGCCTTCGGCTCAGGTCATGATCCCGGAGTCCTGGGATCGAGCCCCACATCGGGCTCCTTGCTCAGCAGGGAGTCTGCTTCTCCCTCCCCCCCTGCCCCTCCTCCCTGCTCATGCTCTCTCTCTCTCTCAAAGAATTTAAGTAATCTCTACAGCCAACATGGGGCTCAAACTCACAACCCTGAGATCAAGAGTCACATGCTCTACCAACTGAGCTAGCTAGGTGCCCCTCCTCTATTCATTTTTATCCTTGTGTCCAGAAGCCAATATTTATATATCAAGGGGATGACCTAGTTAGGAAATCCTATTCCAGCTGAGTCTTGAATGTTTGTTATATAAATTCAGCGATGTAAGGGCAGGATTTATACAGTTGACCCTGGAACAATGCAGAGGTTTTGGCACCAACCCCCTATGTAGTAAAAAATCCACATGTAACTTCCCCAAAACTTAACTACTAATAGCCTACTGTTGACCAGAAGCCTTACCAGTAACATAAACAATTAACACATATTTCGTATGTTATATGTATCACATACTGTATTCTTACAATAAAGTAAATAGAGAAAAGAAAAAGTTATTAAGAAAATAAGGAAAGGGGCGCCTGGGTGGCTCAGTCGGTTAAGCGACTGCCTTCGGCTCAGGTCATGATCCTGGAGTCCCGGGATCGAGTCCCACGTCCGGCTCCCTGCTTGGCAGGGAGTCTGCTTCTCCCTCTGACCCTCCTCCCTCTCATGCTCTCTGTCTCTCATTCTCTCTCTCTCAAATAAATAAATAAAATCTTAAAAAAAAAAAAAAAAAGAAAAGAAGGAAGAGATGGAGCAGCTGGGTGGCTCAGTCGGTTAAGCATTTGCCTTTGGCTCAGGTCAGGAGCCCCAGGTGCTGGGATCAAGGTCCACATCAGGCTCCTGCTCAGTGGGGAGTCTGCTTCTCCCTCTCCCCTTGCGCCTCCCTCCCACTCATGCTCTCTCTCTCTCAAATAAATAAATAAAATCTTAAAGAAAAGAAAATACATTTACACTACTAAACTGTATTTGTATAAAAAATCTGCATATTAGTGGGTCTGTGCAGTTCAAAACCATGTTGTTCGGGGTCAACTGTACTTGGAAACATTCAGAATTGTCTTGGTTCCAAAAACAAAGTAACACTCAAATCTCTTAAAACATCAAATATAGACAGTAATTATGAGTATCCAGTCTCTTGATATCTTATAGTTTATCTAGACACCTGGCTTCAAATATCATTTATGTATTTGTCTTAGGTTGGATGCTCCAGAAGCAGACCCTGAGGCAAGGATTTGTGTGCAAATGATTTATTAAAGAGGTGCTCCCAGGACAGAAGGGTAAGGTAGAGGGAGATGGAAGACGGGGGAGGATAGAAAGCCAGGCAAGGGTACAGTCTCAGGTTGACTGCCTGGTAAATATTTTTGAAGGAATAAATGTATGAAACACACCAGAATAGTAATATAAATTATTCACTAGATTGTAAATTCTTTGGGGACTGGGGCCATCTTATTTTTTTAAAGATTTTATCTATTCTTTTGAGACAGAGAGATACAGAGAGAGAGCATGAGCAGGGAGAGAGGCAGAGGGAGAGGAAGAAGCAGGCTCCCCGCTGAGCCAGGAGCCCGATGTGGGGCTTGATCCCAGGACCCAGGGATCATGACCTGAGCCAAAAGTAGATGCTCAACCATCTGAGCCACCCAGGCTGGGGCCATCTTATTTATTTCGATATTCCACATTGTTCCTAATATATTTCTTTTTTTTTTCAGATTTTCAGTTAACATTTATTGAAGGAGATAAATTCTACTGAATTAAAATATGCTTACTTGTAAATAAGAAGGTGCAGTAGGGGTGCCTGGATGGCTCAGTCAGTTAAGTGTCCAACTCTTGATTTCTACCCAGGTCATGATCTCAGGGTTGTAAGATTGAGCCCCACGTTGGGCTCTGCACTGGGCATGGAGCCTGCTTAAGATTCTCTCTCCCCATCTCTTCCTCTCTATAAAAAAAAAAAAGAAAGGTGCACTAGTGTTAGTATTTAGAACTATGGATAATTTTCTAAAATAATGTACATGTTTTAGATTTTTATAGGAAATCATTACCACATTTGATCAAATCTAAGACATCACTGAATATATGACACATTATGTTCTATGGAGGCAGAAAAAAATGTCAAACTCTGACAAAGTGCTTTTTTATCACTTGAATTTTTATTTTACATTCATTTTGAGAACTTTTAAAGACTTACTTAGCAAAGGTATTTTATAGCATGTCTGTACAATATGAAAAGGAAAACAGAATTGAAATGAATCGGTTAAGCATTCCTAAAACTTATTCATATTCAGAATTCAACTCTTTGGAATCAGTTTTTGACACTGAGTCATTAATATCTATGTTTTTGATCAAGAATGTTCTGAAGATAGCAGACCAGGTGGATCCTGAGGTAGCAGGCACATCAGACCCTCCACAGTTAATCATGAGAGGAGGCCACAACAAGAAAAGGGCAGGATGGGTGGAGACACAGTTGGGAACCAAACTTCCGGTGAGACTAACTACAAATGGGAGGGACACCACACAAGCACGGAGAAGGGAGAGGAGCAGAGCCCACAGCAGATGCCCCAGACTGGAGGACCTGCATTAAAAAGATGAGTCTCTATAATACTTGGCTTTGAAAACCAGTGGGGCTTAACTTCATAAGTTTTTTTTACAACCAGCAGGGCTTAACTCTGCCTACTTTAAAAATCAGGGGCTTGGCTCTGGGAGAGCCATAGGGTAATAGGAAACTGATTCCCCGTCCTTAAAGAGATAGCGTAATGAACAACCCCACATAGATACAGCACAACAGCAGCTGTTTAATAAGCACTTCCTGCCACCTCTCATCCTGTAAGCAGCCCCAGCAGGGACTGTTTGCCACTCCAAATTGACTTCTGCTCTGGGCAGAGGGGAAAATAACACCACACACACACACACACACACACACACACACACACGAGTTTGATAGCAGCTCCAGCAGACAGACTGAGAGCAGGCATCTGGTCTGACTGCAGTCCCCACCCACCAAAAAAAGCCTCTCAGGGGACAAGGCAGGGACAGCACCCTGCAGTTCAGGACAACTGCAGCTCTGGCTAATGGCTGAGGTCAGGTATCTGGTCTAACTACCGACACCACCCAACTACAAGCCCATGGTGGCCCCAGACTGGCCCCTTAATAGCCAGGGACCAAACCAGGCCTACAACAGACAAAGTGGGCCATTGCAGCTGACTGGACTAAAGGCAAACACAGCTTAGCCACAACAGGAGGGTACATGTAGCCCACATAGAAGACACCCTGGAAGCCCCTGGTTCTGGTGAACAGAGGGCATTGTGCTATAAGGCATCACAGGATCCCTTCTTCATAGGGTCCCTACTTTCAAGATTAGGAGATGTAAATGATTCTCCTAATACATAGAGACAAACACAGAGAGTTAGACAAAATCAGGAGACAGAGGAATATATCTAAAATGAAAGAATAGGACAAAACAATAGCAAAAGAGCTAAATGAAATGGAAATAAACAGTAAGCCTGATAAAGAGTTCAAAGCGATGGTCACAAAGAATTCAAAGTAATGGTCACTGGACTTCAGAAAAGAATGGAGGATTTCAGTGAGACCTTCAAGAAAGAAATAAAAAATATAAAAAAGAACCAATCAGAGATGAAGAACTTAGTAACTGAAATTAAAAATAGTAGGCTAGAGGAAGCAGAAGAATGGATCAGCAACCTGGAGGAAAGAGTAATGGAAAGCAATCAAGCTGAACAGGAGAGAACAAAAAGAATAACAAAAAATGAAAATAGATTAAGGGAACTCAGTGACATCATCAAGCATAACATTCACTTTATAGGGATCCCAGAAGGAAAAGAGAGTGAAAGGGGGACAGAATATTTATTTGAAGAAATAATAGCTGAAAACTTCCTGAATCTGGGGAAAGAAACAGACCTCTATATCCAAAAAGCACAGAGAACCCCCAACAAAATCAATCCAAGGATATCCACATCAAGACACATAATAATTAAAATGGCACAAAGTAGTGATCATGAATGATTTTAAAAGCAGCACGAGAAAGAACAGTTACATACAAGGAAAAGCCCATTAGATTATCAGCTGATTTTTCAGCAGAAACTTTGCAGGCCAGAAGAAAGTGGCATGATATATTCAAAGTGCTGATAGGAAAAGAAAGAAAGAAAGAAAACAACTGCAGCCAAGAATATCCAGCAAGGTTATCATTCAGAATAGAAGGAGAGATAAAAGAGTTTCCTAGAGAAAGGAATTCATAATCACTAAAGCAACTTTATAAGAAATGTTAAAGGGAATTTTTTGAGTGGAAAGAAAAGGCCATAATCAGGAGTATGAAAACTATGAAAGGAAAAAATTTCACAGGTAAATACAAACATAATAAAAGTAGTAGATTATCACTTATAAAACCCTTACAGAAGTTAAAGCACAAAAGCAGTAAAATCCATTTAAAATCTATAAAAAATCAGTTAAAGGATTCACAAAATAAAAGGATGTGAAGTATGACATCATATACATAAAACATTGTGTGTGTGGAGGGGTAAAAATTTAGTGCATTTATTTATTTATTTATTTTTAAGTAAAAGTAGTTACAATTTAATGATGAGCAACACAATCTCTTGCAACCTACATATACTGTATAATGCTTACTTGGAATGAAACCAGTGCACTTAATTGGTGTTTTACAGCCACACCCACACCCATCCACACACACACACACACACACACACAGAACTAAAAAACCATCAAAAGTCGTCATTCTACATGTACTATGGTAACACACTAAAAATGTAATTATACCATAGAACTAAAGTAATATGAACAGCACTACTTGATATGTAAGATAAAGGTGATTTGTTCTAACACAGAGCTAAGCCTGTATCAGTCATTCTAATCATAATGGCTTGTAAAAGCATTGGGTTTCCAGTATAGAAACTACTCTATGAAAATCAGTAAATCTGTCCAAAGTTTCACATCTGTAAAACCAGTATAAGGCTACAACGCTCTTGAAGTGTGAACAAATTATCCAAACAAAACAGCCATAATGTAAGATAGAAAGATTTTCATGCAGCATATGCTCTCTGGCTCCTAAAAAGGTTCATGTGCATAATATAAAGTTAAGTTGCCCAAGAAGTAAACTGGAGAAGTTCGGTGAAGTTTCCATGACTTTTAAACCTCAGGAATGGTGTGATCTATCAGGCTTTTCATAATGCTAGGTGCCATCCATTTAATAATATGTTCAAAGATAAAAGCATGATTGTAATAGTAACTACAGTCTCAGATGTTGACAGTATGTCGGCAATTTGAGACTCCTTCAGCCCAATGACATTCTGCCCGTTGACTTCACAGATGTTATGTTCTGTGAGAAGACCATTTCTGGCTGCAGAACTATCTTTCACTATGGATGTTATCTTTCCATTTTTAAAGATAAAGCCAACATGTCTAGTACTATTCTTATGCATGGTAATTGTCCATTCAAAGGGCCTGTCACAAACAGTCATAGTAATCTTCTCTCCAAAACCCTGTTTGAGGACCTTGTGTGCTTTATTAGAGCTCCAGCCTGCACAGTTTTCCCCACTGATTTGGAGTACTTGGTCCCCAAATCTCAGGCCAACCAGTGAGGCTGGAGAATTTGCCTGGACCAGCTGAACAAATATACCATTATCTATTGATCTGAGTCTGAGCCCAATTTTTCCAACTTGATCCTTACACAAAATGACTTCACGAATCTCTTGCTTAATTTCTGCTCTATGAATTCCAATATCGTTACCAGTTACAGGAGCCACCATATAGTTCATACTGGAAGGTCTTGCTACCAATCCCTGAACTGATGCTCCAGGGACTGAGGTCATATTTGCACGGATTTCTTCTCCATTTAAACTCAGGGCCATGTACTGGGAGAGCTCCGGATACAATTTAGGATAGAGATTTCCATCTTGAGAGATGAGAGCAGAAGCTTCAGACAAAATTGCTGGCTTGGCAGGGTTTACAGAAAAGGCAGTTTGAGCCTGAATAACTTTGTCTACCTTCAGGTATTCAAGAGATGGGTACAGAGACATTTTTGCAGGATTTTTCAAGGCCACAAGGATGCACTCACTGCTGCCACCTCCAGTAACTGGCCCAAATTTAGTGTTTTTAGAATGGGTTCAAACTTAAGTGACCATCAGGTTAATACAGATTGTTATATACATAAGATGTTATATACGAGCCTAATGTTAACCACAAATCAAAACCTGTAATATATATGCAAAAACTAAAGAGAAAGGAATCCAAGCATATGACTAAAGAAAACCATCACAACACAAGGGAAGAGAGCAGGAGAAGAAGGAAATGGAGAAGAACTGCAAACACAACTATAAAACAAGTAACTAAATGCAATAAATACATACATACCTATCACTAATTACTTTGAATGTAAATGGATAAAATGCTCCAACTCAAAGACACAGGGTGACTGAATGGATAAAAAAACAGGACTCATCTATAGTTGCCTACAAGAGATTCACCTCAGACTGAAAGACATAGCCAGATTGAAAATGAAGGGGTGGGAAATCATTTACCATGCAGATGGAAGCAGAAAGAGAGCTGTAGTAGCAATACTTATATTACAGAAAATAGACTTTAAAATGAAAACTGTAACGAGAGACAAAGAAGGACCCTACATAATGATAAAGGGAACAATCAATCCAACAAGAGGCTATGACAATTGTAAATATTTATGCACTTAATATGAGAACACCTAAATACATAAAGCAACTATTAACAGACATAAAGGGAGAAATTGACAATAATACAATAATAGTAGGGGACATTAACACTCTACTTACATCAATGGACATATCACCCAGGCAGAAAGTCAACAAGGAAACAATGGCTTTGAATGCCACATTGGACCAGTTGGAACTAACAGATATATTCGGAACATTCCATCCAAAAATAGTGGAATACACATTCTTTTCCAGTGCACATGGAACATTCTGCAAAATGGATCACATGTTAAGCCACAAAACAAATCTCAATAAATTAAAAAAGACTGAAATCATATCAACTATCTTTTCTGACCACAATATGAACCTAGAAATCAGTTATAAGAAAAAAATCTGAAAAGAACACAAATACATGGAGGCTAAATAACATGCTACTAAACAAAGAATGGATCAACCAAACAATCAAAAAGGAAATAAAAAACTGCATGGAGGCAAATGAAAATGAAAACACAACAGTCCAAAATCTTGGAGACACAACAAAGCTGTTCTAAGAGGGAAGATTATAGCAATACAGGTCTACCTCAAGCAGCAAGAAAAATCTCAAATAACCTGACCTTACATCTAAAGGAGCTAAATAAAAGAAGAACAAATAAAGCCCAAAGACAGTAGAAGGAAGAAATCATAAAGATTAGAGCAGAAATAAATGAAATAGAGACCAAAATGACAATAGAACAGATCAACGAAACTAGGAGATGGTTCTTTGAAAAGATCAACAAAATTGATAAACCTTTAGCCAAACTCATCGAGAGAGAGAGAGAGAGAGGTATGACTGAAATAAATAAAATCAGAAATAAAGGAGGAGAAATAACAACTGACATCACAGAAATACAAAGGATTATAAGAGAATATTTTGAAAAATTATATGCCAATAAATTGGACAACCTAGAAGAAACAGATAAATTTCTAGAAACACATAATCTCCCAAAACTGAATCAGGAAAAAATAGAATATTTGAACAGACTGATTACTAGCAGTGAAATTGAATCAGTAATCAAAAAACTCACAATAAACAAAAGGCCTGGATCAGATAACTTACAGGTGAATTCTACCAAACATTTAAAGAAGGGTCAATACCTCTTCTTCTCAAACCAGTCCAAAAAATAAAAGAGGAAGGATAGCTTCCCTATTCATTCTACAAGGCGCATTACTATAATACCAAAACCAGATAAAGATACTATGAAAAAAGAAAACTACAGGCCAATATCCCCGATGAACATAGATGCAAAAATCCTCAATAAAATATTAGCAAACTGCATTAAATAATCATTAAAAATACATTAAAAATCATCAGTACTATCAAGTGGGATTTAGTTTAGGCATGCAAGGGTGGTTCAGTATTTGCTAATCAACCAACATGATACATCACATTAACAAGAGAAAGCATAAAAACCATATGATCATTGCAATAGATGCAGAAAAAAAGCATTTGACAAAGTACAACTTCCATTCATGACATCCATTCATGACAGAAACTCTCAACAATATAGGTTTAGATTAGAGCAGATACCTCAACATAATAAAGATACTTAAAGATACCTTAGATTAGAGCAGACACCTCAACATTAGATACCTCAACATAATAAAGACCATATATGAAAAACCCACAGCTAATATCATACTCGATGGAAAAACTGAGTGCTTTTCTTCTAAGATCAGGAACAAGATAAAGATATCCACTCTCACCACTTTTATTCAACATACAACTGGAAGTCCTAGCCACAGCAATCAGACAAGAAAAAGAAATAAAAGGCATCCAAATGGGTAAGAAAAAAAATAAAACTTTCACTATTTGCAGATGACATGATATTAGACATAGAAAACCCTAAAGATGCCACCAAAAAACTACTAGAACTGATAAATTAATTCAGTAAAGTCTCAAGATGCAAAATTAATGTACAGAAATCTGTTGCATTTCTATACACTAATAATGAAATAACAGTAAGAGAAATTGACAAAAAATCCCAATCACAATTTCAGCAAAAAGAATAAAATACCTAGGAATAAACTTAACCAAGGAAGTAAAAGACCTCTACTCTGGAAACTATAAAACACTGATGAAAGAAATTGAACATGACACAAACAGAATGATATTCCATGCTCATGGATTAGAAGAACCAAAACTTATAGAATGTCCATACTACCAAAACCAATCTACAGATTTAATGCAATCCCTATCAAAATACCAACAACATTTTCCACAGAACTGGAACAAATAGTCCTAAAATTTGTATGGAACTACAAAAGATCCCAAATAGCCAAAACAATCTTGGGAAAGAAGAACAAAGCTGGAAGTATCAAAATCCCAGATTTCAAGATACACCACAAAGCTGTAGTAATCAAAATAGTATGGCACAAAAACTAGATACATAGATCAATAGAACATAATAGAAAGCCCAGAAATAAACCCACACTTATATGGTCAATTAATCTTCGACAAAGGAGGCAAGAATATACCATGAGGAAAAGACAGTCTCTTCAAAAAAAAAAAAAAAAAATGGTGCTGGGAAAACTGGACGGCTGTACACAAAAGAATGAAACTGAAAACTTTCTTACACCATACACAAAAATAAACTCAAAATGGATTAAAGACCTAAATGTGAGACCTGAAACCACAAAAGCCCTAGAAGAAAACATAGGCAGTAATTTGACATCAGCCATGGAAACATTTTTCTAGATATGTCTCCACTGGCAAGAGAAACAAAAGCAAAAATAAACTATTGGGATTACACCAAAATAAAAAGCTTTAGCACAGTGAAGGAAACCATCAACAAAATGACAAGACAACCTACTGAATGGGAGAAGATATTTGCAAATGATACTTTTTTTTTCACTTTATTTACAATAGCCAAGATATGCAAGCAGCCCAAGTGGCGCTCGATAAATGAATGGATAGAGAACATGTGGTATATATATACAATGCAATTTACTCAACCATAAAATGGAATGAGATGTTGCCATTTGCAACAACATGGATTGACCTAGGGAGTATTATGCTAAGTGAAACAAGCCAGTCGGAGAAAGACAAACACCATCTGATTTCCCTCATATGTGGAATTTAAGAAACAAAACAAAGGAAAAAAAGAGACAAACAAACCAGACTCTTAAATACAGAGAATAAACTGATGGTTGCTGGAGGGGAGGTGCGTGGGCAGATGGGTGAGACAGATAAAGGGGATTAAGGGTAGACTTATTGTGATGAGCACTCAGAAATGTATAGAACTGTTATATCATTATACTGTATACCTGAAGCTAATATAATGCTGTATGTTAAATGTACTTGAATAAAAAAATAAAATAAACCCTGAAAAATAAGAAAGAGTGTTCTGAGGCCCAGTTAGCACTTTCTGGTATACAAGGGCAGACAATGACAGCTACACCATGACAATCACCGACCGGGCTTCAGGTGCTGTAAGAGGCACCTCAGCTTCTGCAATATTAAAATGCAAAAAAAAAAAAAAAGCATCTTAGATTCAATGAAATACGGAATTCAATGGCACACCCATTTCTGAAGACCTTAATGATTTTCATGTCTAACTAATTCTAACTTCCTTCTCTCTACTACTGTGGAGTAGGTAAATTTTATTAACTATAGCAATTCAAATATAGCACATGGAGTCAAGAAATCCTCTCGTTCACATTCCTCGTAATGTTATTTGCACAATGATAATCATCTCATGAAAGTAAACTGCAGGGTTGATCATAAAATTATTAAAGTTTGCTAGTGATTTATTTTTTTAAGATTTTATTTACTTGAGAGAGAGAGAGAATGAGAGACAGAGAGCATGAGAGGGGGGAGGGTCAGAGGGAGAAGGAGACTCCCTGCCGAGGAGGGAACCCGATGCGGGACTTGATTCCAGGACTCCAGGATCATGACCTGAGTCGAAGACAGTCACCCAACCAACTGAGCCACCCAGGCGCCCCTAAAATTTGTTAGTGATTTAAATACAACCAGTTGAAAAAAAAAGAACCCTTTAAAATTTGATTATTTAAATTCAAACAGAACACATGACAATTATGTAGATTGCAATATTCTTCTCATTATCTCTCTAACTAGTAATTAGCTACTAAAGTGACTACTCATTAAATATATTTTTAAACCATTAAAATTTATTTCATTTCTCATTGCAGTAAAAGTTACATAAGATAAAATTTACTGTTAAAAAGGCACAATTCAATAGCATTACATACATTCACAATGTTGTGCAACCACCACATCTGGTCCTAAAACATCGTCATCACCCTAAAAGGAAATCTTGTACCTGTTAAGAAGTCTCCTCCCCATTTTCTGTTGTCCCTGGCCCTGAGCAACCACTAATCTGCTGTTTCTATGGATTTTTCTCATTCTGGCTATTTCATATAAATGGAATCATAGGATATATGACCTTTTGTGTCTGGCTTCTTTCACTTAGCATGGTGTTTCTGAGGTTCATCCACATTGTAGCATGTGTCAGTTCTTCATTTCTTTTTTTGGGCTAATAGCTAATATTCTATTACATGGATATACCACAGTTTGTTTATCCATTTATTGGTTGACAGACATTTGGGTTGTTTCTTTTGGCTCTTATGAATAGTGCTGCTATGAGCATTGCTTTTCAATTCTTTGGGGGTATATATCCAGGAGTGGAATTGATGAATTATGTAGTGATACTATGATTAACTTTTTGAGGAACCGATACATTGATTTCCATAAGGACCGCATCATTTATATGCCAATCCGCAATACAGGAGGGGTCCAATTTCTCCATGTCCTCACCAGCATCATTAAATATATTTTTGAAAACAGTTTTTCTGGAACTGTAGAACAGAGTTTGTCAAAATTTAAATTTACAGACTTTTTTAAAGGTCGTTTGGACACACAGCTTGGATTTTGTGTTGGTGATGCAGAGTTATCCAGTACTTCCCTGTACTCAGAGCACCTGGTTATTCTGGGAGCTGCGCGCACTTGACCTCACAGCTAGTTTTAAGGCTCCCTCCCCTTCTCCCTCCATGGTATAGAACCTTCCCATCTCTCATGGGCCTTTATTTCCCTCTTTGCTCTCGGCAGCACACACCTTCCTCCCCACCCCCTAGTCTGAGTCATCTGCCAGCCAGGACAGGAAGCCCCAAGAGCAATCACAACCGTCCCAAACTTCCCCTAGTCCAGGCTGCTCCTCTCTAAAGAGACTCCCCACTGTCCCCACTGGACTGTACTGCTATTCCAGGCCCTTGTCCAACACTTTCCCGTTATGGAATCCTAACAGTTCTTCAATCAAGCAGATCGCATATGTCTTACCAGAAATCTCGGGATCCTGGTGTGGTGAAAAGGACTCTGCTTTAGGTGGCAGAATATCTGGGTTTCAGGCCATTCCTGCTATGTTCCTGCTAGGTACTGAATTGCCACAGTCAGATTACTTATCCTGCCTATGTCTCAAATCGGTAACATGGAGAGAATACCTTATTTTCCCAGGATATGATGACCTTAGACAACTACTCTAACTGAAAATAATTCTGTGATTATGATGTGAAAGGCTGCCCCATGGTGGGCTGGAACAGCGGTTCCCAGAAGTAGAGATGTAACAAATGGGTAAAAATTTCCAAGGCATTTGGGAGATAACATTGGACATTAAAAGAAATTCACCACTTACTGTTATCATTTCATAAAGCCCCCCAATTTTAGCAGAACAAAAAATCTCTGAAAGAAAGCCAGTCCTTTAACTTTTTTTTTTAATAAAGATTTTATTTATTTGACAGAGAGAGACACAGTGAGAGAGGGGACACAAGCAGGGGGAGTGGGAGAGGGAGAGGCAGGCTTCCCGCCAAGCAGGATGCAGGGCTCGATCCCAGGACCCTGGGACCATGACCTGAGCCGAAGGCAGACGCTTAACGACTGAGCCACGCAGGCGCCCCAGTCCTTTAACTTCAATGCATTGTTGCTGTGTGCATCAGCCCTATTTTTCTATTTCGAGGGAACCACTAGCTCAGAGGACAGACGCTCAGAGAAGCGGAAACCCAAGCTCTCCCCACATCTCAACAGCTGCACTGTTTCTCATTTGTCTGTCTCCCTAGTTAGTTCTCTCGGCGTTCGGTGTTCCGGACTCAAAGTTCTCGGTCCTGTGGGAGGGAGAGGACGCGCGGGAGGGGAACGAGCATTTTCGAAGCGTAAGGAGCGCCTGCGGCCACTAGAGGGCAGAGTTCAGGCTGAGGATGCGCTTCCCTGGGCTGCAGCGCCAGCCCCTCGCTGCATCTCCCCGGCGGGTCGCCAGAAGGCGCTCCTGCTCGCAGAAGCTGCGGTCAGCTCCGCGGCTCCGGGCAGTTAGTTCCTCCCTGGAGTGGCGGTGGAAATCTCTCTTGTTTCAGAGACCAACTTGGGAGGGGCACCTTGTCTTCTCCGACATGCTGCCCTGCACCGGGAGCCCGGGAGGAGTTTTCCTTTTTTGGAATTAAAGTCTGTAACTTGAATTCATCATTAGCATGAAAATTATTTATGAAGTCCTTCAGGAGCATTGTACTCTTGTGAGCGTTGAACTAGAAAAGACTAAAACATGCTGGCCCGTCAGGGTTGAGTGACCTATCGAAAAATGCTGGGGGGCGGAGGGGCGCCTAGGTGGCTCGGTCGTTGAGCGTCTGCCTTCGGCTCAGGTCATGATTCCAGGTCCTGGGATCGAGCCCTGCATCGGGCTCCCTGCTCAGCCCGAGGCCTGCTTCTCCCTCTCCCTCTCCCCCTGCTTGTGTTCCCTCTCTCGCTGTGTCTCTCTCTCTGTCAAATAAATAAATAAAATCTTTAAAAAGAAAAAAAAAAAGAAAAATGCTGGGGGAAATTCTCCTGCTGTCAATTTTTTTCAGAGACAGCAGGGTGATACCCTTCCTTTCCCTTATCTAAAATGATGGGCACGATATCCACTCTGGTATTTTCTTAGAATTCTTATAGGCATGTTCTCATATTATTACCCTTAACTCTGTGAGGGAGGCATTATGACTATCCACATCTTATTATCATTTTAAAACTCAATCTCAGGGTTTTGTTTTGTTTTTTTTTATCATTCAATTTCTATTTTATTTTATTTTATTTTATTTTTAAAGATTTTATTTATTTATTTGACAGAGAGAGATAGTGAGAGAGGGAACACAAGCAGGGGGAGTGGGAGAGGGAGAAGCAGGCTTCCCGCAGAGCAAGGAGCCCGATGCGGGGCTTGATCCCAGGACCCCGGGACCATGACCTGAGCCGAAGGCAGACGCTTAACCAACTGAGCCACCCAGGCGCCCCTCAATTTCTATTTTAACAATTGAAAATTTTCCAAAGTAAATTGATGTTAAAAACATGAAATGCCACTAGAGAGCTTATCTTAAGAAGGAGCATTTCCTGCTCTACCCCTTCCCACACTGTCCCTGGTTCTGCAACTCAGAGACAAACACTTGGATTCTTGTTAGCATTTTCAGGATTTCTAATGGTCCCTGCCTATCTCTAAGGAATGTGCTTATGCTATTATTTCTTGGTTTCTAAGTCTAGATGTTAGCAATTGATTTAGCTTTTTTGAGGAAGTCTCTCATGATCCCTATTTTGAAGATAAGCAAACCAGAGCTCAGGAAGTTAAAGGGGCTTGTCCAAGACCACAAAACCAAGAGTCAATGGAAATTAGGACCTGCATCTTCTAAGTTTAGAATCCATGTCATTTCCACCACTGTTGTGGGGGTCACTCGAAAGATGCTAATTACCCTCCAGGGTCCTTAGCACTTGGCATTCAGGTATGGCGATTGATGTAATGTCTCCTTAAAACAGAGTTGCCAGATAGAATACAAGATGCCCAGTACATCTGGATTCCACATAAAGAACAAATGTTTTTTAGATGTAAGTGTGTCCCCAGAATTTTAAGGGATATACATGCTGAAATGTTATTTATACTTTTATTGGCTAAATCTGGCAAGCCTACCTTAAAACTAGGAATCTAGGCCTTCTACTTTGGTTTTAAAAGTCTAGGACTACAGATAGAGTGAGAGGTCTGTGATTAATCCATGACAAAGAAATTTTTCTTAGACAAACAGACATTATTCATGATTTCCATACTGATTAAATACAAAACAGGCAAAACTTAAAAATACAGTGTTTAGGGATACAGACATATAAAGAAAAATTATAATGAAAAGAAAGCAAATTAGTAACACAAAATTCAGGGGAGGTGGGGGAGATTCCCTGAGGAGTGGCACAAAGGGGCTTCTAAGGTTGAGGTAAATTGATGGTGGTGCAATGGTGGTTATTTTATTTTTTGGTGTAATATATTTCTATGAGCTCTTCATAGGTATATATTATTAAACATAAAATGAAAGCTAGCCTAGATTCTGGAATGAGGGAGGCATAGGTTCTAATCCAGCGTTAGCCCAGCTCGGCTTTAGTTTCTTCATCTATAGAATGGGAATACTACTACTTAATTGTCAGCACTGTTGTGTGGTTCAGAAATAACATATGTAAAGAGCACAGAGTGTGCAAACAGCATGTCCTTGGGAGACTTTATTATCGATTAAGTCCATGTGGGGTGAAAACCAGAAGACTGTGACAAGGCTTCCACATCCCACTGGGTAAACTTTGGTTAGAAACTGTCTTACCCTCTGCTGCCTGTTGCATTCTTACCTAAACTCCCTCTTTCATTAGCGTGTATTTAAGTTCTGAAGACATAGCCTGACACTTTACATAATTTTGGAGGCTAAAATACTTCTGAAAAAGGAACCTCAGCCCTTTAAGAAGTAGACTTGTGAGTGCATGAGAGGATGTTTGTAAACAGAAGGGTTAAAAAGAAAAGTCCATTCCCTGCTAATGTTAAGTACTAGCTTCAAAGCATGGGAGACACAGAGAGAGATCAATGAGGAAAAGTCTCTGATTGGAACAGGCAATCATTTGCTGTGGACATGCAAAAAGAGAAGAATTTTTAATTGTATATTCTCAGAAGTCTTACCCCTCATATTAAAATTACTCCTCTGGGTGGAGAAATACATTTTTGGCAAAATTCTGAATTGCTTTTTAAATTTCCAACTGTATACTTCCATATACCCTAATATATTGAAGTCTTTCTGGTTAAAAACAAAAACCAAAAAACAACAACTGTCCTTAACCTGAGATTTTGCTTTGAGCCATGATTTAATGTTAAGTAATCAGTTCTTTTTTTTAAGCAGAGGAAGAGAACCTTCAAATTTAGAATGATAACTGAAATATTTTTCTTGTACGTATTCAGAATTGACTGAAAGGAGGATTCACTATGTCAATTTAGCAGGAAGTATTCTACAAAAATTATTTTTATGCTTCTTGCATTGAGTTAAAATGCCTTGGGAGTAAAATACTCAAATTTACTAATAATCCATTGAAAAACCATTTCACCTTAACAATGTTAATACTCAATGCTGCCAAAGATACAGTGAAGTAGAAATTCTTATAGTGGTGTGTAAATTGGGACAATCTTCTGGAGAGCAGTTTATTGGAATGTATTAAGAGCTCTAAACACGTTTAGATTCTTTGACCTTATAATTCTACTAGGACTCTTTCCTTCAAAACTCTCAGAGACATGCCTCAGTTAACAGGGACCTCCCTCTTCCCTTCCTCAGAGGCCTAGGTCCTAGTTCACAGAATAAATGTGCATGCATATTTATCAAGTATTTCTGATAATGCTGAAAAAGTTATCTAAATGTTCATCAACAGGGGGATGATGGAGTAACTTATTGTGCACTTATATTGTGGAGGATAAACCCATAAGAAGCATGTTGACCAAGATTTTTATGAAAAGAGAAAATGCTCACATTTATGTTATGTTAATGTTCTGTTAAATGAAAAAAGCAGTATGAAGTGGTACAAAATGATCTCAATGTAAAATATGTATCTAGAAAAATACTGGAATAAATAAACCAAAATACTAACAAGTGGTAATTTTTAGATTGTGGGATTGTGATTTTTGTTTTCTTCTTTATGCTTTTCTCTATTTTCTAGGTTTTCTACAATGAGCACTATTATCATTATACTAAAAAACAAGAAGATATTTAAAAAATTCCAAGGTGGTGGCATATTTTTATATTTGTTATACATGAATTGATTCATGTACAGAGAGAAAGAAATCTAATGGCACAGTTAGGAAATATCATTTTCAGTTCCCCAAAGCAGGGATAAAATGGCATTTTCTCAGAAAGGATCTGTGCAGCTTACATTATTGTTAAATCATATCACTTTGCTATATTTAGGAAACCCCAGCGCATGGGTTAAACAAAAGGCACGTTTTCATATTGGTATGTGAAATGGCACAAATCTCTAGTCCCTTGGGAGAGCATGCAATTTGTAATGCCTATTATTTTTATGTTATTAAACCCATCTCTGGTAATAAGATCTATAATTATTAAGCAGAAAGCATAATGAAGTTGGCTGATTACAGAGGGAGGAGAAGCCAAGTGTTTCAAACCCTCTGACATTTTCTGGTGATAGCCATTGAGTAGAGCACTGTTATTTTGAAGTAATTTTACTGAGAAAGGATTATGTTTACAGAACATTAATTGATGAATTTATATTGCTTAAGAGCTCTAAATTTCTGAATTTGGGCATTAAGTTCGCTTTCTCTCTGTTAAGAATTTCGTGGTGGGAATAGGGTAAAGCAGGAAGTCCATAGCCTAAAATAAAGGTGTGAAGTCGGACTTAAAGGCTGAGGTCTGGAAACCCTTCCACCATGCGTCCCCCTAGGGGAGCCTTTCACAGGCGGGGCCCTGTTTGGTGTTCAGTGGCCTCTGTTTGCCTTTTTTTGCTGGGTAGGACTCCTCACATTAAGTAAATGATGACTTATTAAGTTTTGGTATTGATGCATTTATATTTGTAGTCTAACATTCCTATTGTGTATAGAGAAGGGAAAGGCTCCATCTTGTAGTCTTAATCTCTTGGAGCTTTTTATTTTGAGATTAATCAAATCAACTATGTGCAGACCCTATGAGTTTCTTATTCCTTTACATAAAACTCATATGGAAAAAAATGGGGTTCATGGGCTCTCTTCCCAAGTATTGGCAAAAGATCATTTCAGAATCAAATACTTCTATCTTACATCATGGCCAACAATAATCATCATTTTAAGCTACCATTTAATATGGACCCCAAGAGTGAACATCTTAAAATTCCTTCTGAAAAGATAACCCGTATTTCTGTCAGTTCTTCAGAGACAATTTCACCCTGCTAAGCTTTAAAGTTTGAATCTAACAGCATGGAATTCTTTGCTGTTTTAATTTAATTAATAGTTTATCGGACAAATATGCTCCCTGAGAGGCATTCCAAAGGATTTGGGGGATAAACATAAAGCAAGGGTCATGTTTATGGAGATAAGCATGAGAGGAGGTTGGGACCCAGCAATGAAATACAGACATTACTATAGCCTATAGATAGGTATATATGTGAATTTCTGTTCATCAAGGGAAGTATTTTCAGAAAAAGTTGGGATTTAAATGCTAGCACTCTGTTATGTATTAAGCTAATGTCTCTTAGCTTCCAACCCGTGCTTCTAATCTACTCTGCTTGATGATGCCATGGCTGCAAACCACTTCCCTGCTTTCCCAGCTGGCTCCTTTAGGTTCTGCCGATCAGGCACCAGAGGGAGACTGCAAGGGTGGAGAAGGAAGAGAGGCGCGCTTTCCTGTTTGCTTCCTGTTTTTTGTCAGATCTGCACCCCAGTAGCAGCAGCTCCTTCCAGAAGCAGCTGTTGCTTGCAGTTTGCCGATTTTCTACACCTTGGAGAATGAGCCTTGTCATACGCTTGCAGAGACATGGCCTCGGTGAGCAGGGACCCCCGGCCCCTTCCTCACAGGTCTGCTTCCCAGCTCCCAGGGGACCCTCTCCCTAAGTTTCTGAGGTCCCCGCATCATCTGTATCGTTGCCCCTCCCCTGAGGTCGGAATTCCCATCTGTGAGACCCATTCTCCAAGCTTCTGAGTTCCAATAACCCTGACCTTTTTCTTTAGTTCCTCAGTCTTAGGCGTAGTAGCTGCATGCTGGGGATGCCACGTCCGGGATACCGGTTTCCTTTTCTTGCCTTTTTGGTTCCCCAGGACCTGGCTAGCAATCCTTTATGTTACGTTTTCTCTGTTAGAATAACTGGTGTGATTTCTGTCTTCTTTCTGGATCCTGACTGATAGAGCTTCCTAAAATAGTAAGATTGGGGTCAGTGTTAATCCTCACTAAATGCATGGGACTCGTTGCTAAGTACTTCCTGTGGATAGGAGAAGAAAAAATTACTTCTTCATTTGTAGCTCAGAAGCCTTTTCCTAAAGTCCACTTGACTGGGCTATACAGAGAAACGAATTTACAGACACACATGTTTAATCACCTCCATAGGAACTGATTTTTAAAATACATATGCATATTTTTTCTCCTTGCTTTCATAAGAACTTCTTTTAGAAATTCCCATTCCTATAAATCATGTAATGCATCCGAACATTCTGTAAGGTTCCAATGACATGTTAAAAAAACTACGTTCGTGTCTCATTGGCTCCATCTTTAAGACAGAATTAAACAGAAAAAATTTTGAATATCTGTTGAATAAGTCAATACAATGTAACAAATAATAAATCTATTATGTGTTAATGTAAATAAGATATTTAAAAAATAACTAACTATATTTTCCAGAACATGAAATATTTAGTCAGAAGAGTGGCAAGATTTTAAAATTTTGCAAATCTTTTCAATACCTGGCCTAATAGAACCCAGATGGATTCTCATATATGGCTCACATTCAATCTGTTGAGATAGGTTGTTTTTGTGAAGTAGGTGAAAAAAAACAGCCTCACACAGATATATAGTTTAAAATGGGAACAGCATTTTTCCAATATATATGTTGAAGTAAAATTAACATAGTGTTCTATTAGTTTCAGGTGTATAATAATTCAAAATGCTATCTATACATTACTCATTGCTCGTCACAGTAAGTACATTCTTAATCCCCTTTACCCATTTCACGCATCCCCCCACCCACCTCTCCTCTGGTAACCTTCAGTTTATTCTTGGTACTTAAGTTTGGTTTTATTTGTTTGTATATTTTCTTCTTAGTTTGTTTTGTTTCGTAAACTCCATGTATGAGTGAAGTCATATGGTATTTGTCTTTCTCTGACCTACTTCACTTACTATTATACCCTCTAGGTCTATCCATGTTGTTGCAAATGGCAACATTTCATTCTTTTTTATGGCTGAGTAATATTCCACTAAATATATACCACATCTTTATCCATTTATTTATTGATGGACACTTGGGTTGCTTCCATATCTTGGCTACTACAAATAATGCTGCAATAAACATAGAGGGCTTATATCTTTTTTTTTATTATGTTCAGTTAGCCACTGTATAGTACATAATTAGTTTTTGATGTCGTGTTCAATGATTCATTAGTTAAGTATAACACCCAGTTCTGGGGCGCCTGAGTGGGTCCGTCGTTAAGTATCTGCCTTCAGCTCAGGTCATGATCCCAGGGTCCTGGGACTGAGCCCCGCATCTGGCTCCCTGCTCGGTGGGAAGCCTGCTTCTTCCTCTCCCACTCCCCCTGCTTGTGTTCCCTCTCTCGCTGTGGCTCTCTCTGTCAAAAAAATAAATATTAAAAAAAAATAACACCCAGTGCTTATCACAGCACATGCCCTCCTCAATACCCATCACTCTGTTACCCCTCCCCCCATCCTTCTCCCCTCTGAAACCTCCAGATTGTTTCTCGAGGTCCATAGTTTCTCATGGTTCACCTCCCTCTCTGATTTCTCCCCCTTTGGATTCCCTCCCTTCCCCTATGGTCCTCCGTGCTATTGCTTATGTTCCACATATGAGTGAAACCATATGATAATTGTCTTTCTCTGCTTGACTTATCTCACTTAACATAATCCCCTCCAGCTCCTTCCATGTCGATGCAAATAGTGGGTATTCATCATTTCTGATGGCTGAATAATGTTGGTGGGAATGCAAGCTGGTGCAGCCACTCTGGAAAACAGTAATGGAGGTTCCTCAAGATGTTAAGAATAGAGCTACCCTACGATCCAGCAATTGCATTACTAGGTATTTACCCCGAAGATACAGATGTAGTGAAAAGAAGGGGCACATGCACCCCAGTGTTCATAGCAGCAATGTCCACGATAGCCAGACTGTGGAAGGAGCCAAGATGCACTTCAATAGATGAATGGATAAAGAAGATGTACATATACACAATGGAATATTATTTGGCTTATATCTTTTTGAATTAGTGTTTTTGTTTTCTTTGGGTAAATACCCAACAGTGGAATTATGGGATCATATGGTAATCCTATTTTTAATTTTCTGAGGAACCTCCATACTATTTTCCACAGTGGCTGCACCAATTTGCATTCCCACCAACAGTGCACAAGGGTTTCTTTTTTTCCACATCCTTCCCAACACCTGTTATTTCTTGTCTTTTTGATTCTAGCCATTCTGACAGGTGTACAGTGGTCTCTCATGGTGGTTTTAATTTGCATTTCCCTGATGATTAGTGATGTTAAGCATCTTTTCATGTGTCTGTGGGCCATTTATAGGTCTTCTTTGGAAAAAATGTCTATTCAGGTTCTCTGCCCATTTTTAATCAGATTGTGGGTTTTTGTGTGTTGAGTTGCATAAGTTCTTTATATATTTTGGACATGAACCCCTTATCAGATATATAATTTGTAAATATCTTCTCCCACTCAATAGGTTGCCTTGTCATTTTGTCGATGGTTTCCTTTGCTGTTCAGAGGCCTTTTATTTTGGTGTAGTCAACTAGTTTATTTTTGCTTTTGTTTCTCTTGCCAGTGGAGACATATCTAGAAAAACGTTTCCATGGCTGATGTCAAAGAAATTATCACTATGTTTTCCTCTAAAAATTTTATGGTTTCAGGTCTCATATTTAGGTCTTTAATCCATTTTGAGTTTACCTTTGTGTATGGTGAAAGAAAGTGGTCCAGTTTCATTCTTTTGCTTGTAGCTGTCCAGTTTTCCCAGCACCATTTGTTGAAGAGACTGTCTTTTCCTCATGGTATATTCTTGCCTCCTTTGTCATAGATTAATTGACCATGTAAGTGTGGGTTTATTTCTGAGCTCTCTATTCTGTTCTATGGATCTATGTATCTATTTTTGTGCTGGTACCATACATTTTGATTACTACGGCTTTTTAGTATATCTTGAAATCTGGGATTTTGATACTTTCAGCTTTGTTCTTTCCCAAGATTGTTTTGGCTATTTGGGGTCTTTTGTAGTTCCATACAAATTTTAGGCCTATTTTTTCTAGTTCTGTGGAAAATGTTGTTGGTATTTTGATAGGGATTACATTAAATCTGTAGACTGCTTTCAGTAGTATGGACATTTTAACCATATTGGTTCTTCTAATCCATGAGCATGGAATATCTTTCCATTTGATTGTGTCATGTTCAATTCTTTCATCAATGTTTTATAGTTTCCAGAGTATAGATCTTTTACCTCTTTGGTTAAGTTTATTCCTAGGTATTTTATTCTTTTTGTTGAAATTATGAATGGGATTGTTTTGTTAATTTCTCTTTCTGCTACTTCATTATTAGTGTATAGAAATGCAACAGATTTCTGTACATTAATTTTGCATCTTGAGACTACTGAATTAATTTATCAGTTCTAGTAGTTTTTTGGTGGCGTCTTTAGGGTTTTCTATGTCTAATATCATGTCATCTGCAAATAGTGAAAGTTTTATTTTTTCCTTACCCATTTGGATGCCTTTTATTTCTTTTTCTTGTCTGATTGCTGTGGCTAGGACTTCCAGTTGTATGTTGAATAAAAGTGGTGAGAGTGGATTCTTTGTCTTGTTCCTGATCTTAGAAGAAAGCCTGTCAGTTTTTCACCATTGAGTATGATATTAGCTGTGGGTTTTGCACGGTCTTTATTTAGTTGAGGTATGTTCCCTCTAAACCTATATTGTGAGTTTTGTTTTTTTATCATGAATGGATGTTGTACTTTGTCGAATGCTTTTTCTGCATCTATTGAGATGATCATATGTTTTTTTTTCCTTTCTCTTGTTAATGTGATGTATCACATTGACTGATTTGTGACTCCTGAACCACCCTTGCATCCCTAGAATAAATTCCATTTGATCATGGTGAATGATTTTCTAATGTATTGTTGTATGCTGTTTGCTAATATTTTGTTGATGATTTTACTTCTGTTCATCAGAGATACCGCCCTGTAGCTTTCATTTTTTGTAGTGTCTTTGTCTGGTTTTGGTATCAGGTTAATGCTGGACTTGTAGAATGAATTGGGAAGCTATCCTTCCTCTTCTATTTTTTTGGAATAGTTTGAGAAGAATAGATCTTAACCCTTTTTTAAATGTTTGGTAGAATTCATCTGTGAAGCTATTTGATTGAGGCCTTTTGTTTGTTGAGAGTTTTTTTTATTACTGATTCAATTTCACTGCTAGTAATCAGTCTGTTCAAATTTTCTATTTCTTCCTGATTCAGTTTTGGAGGGTTTTATGTTTCTATCATTATATCCATTTCTTCTAGGTTGTCCAATTTATTGGCATATAATTTTTCAAAATATTCTCTTATAATCCTTTGTATTTCTGTGGTGTCAGTCATTTCTCCTCCTTTATTTCTGATTTTATTTATTTGAGTCATCTCTCTTTTTTTCTTGATGAATCGGGCTAAAGGGTTTATCCATTATTTTGATCTTTTCAAAGAACCAGCTCCTGGTTTCATTGATCTTTTCTATTGTTGTTTTAGTCTCTATTTCATTTATTTCTGCTCTAATCGTTATTATTTCCTTCCACCTATGGCTTTGGGCTTTGTTTGTTTTTCTTGTCCTAGCTCCTTTAGGTGTAAGGTTAGGTTATTTATTTGATTTGTGGTTACCATTAGGTTCATACACAATATTTTATGTGCATAGCAGTCTATATTCATTTGATGGTGGCTTATGTTTGAACCCATTTTAAAGGCACCCAATTTTTACTTCCCTCATTTATGTATAGATCTATAGTTTTAAATGGGTATAGTATTTTACTAATTTTCAAGTAATTGTGCATATTCTTTTTTACTATTACACAAAAACTTGGGAAAAGATAGTTTTTTTAAAGTGATATTTTCTTTCTTTCTTTTTTTTTTTAAAGATTTTATTTATTTATTTGACAGAGAGAGAGACAGTGAGAGGGGGAACACAAGCAGGGGGAGTGGGAGAGGGAGAAGCAGGCTTCCCGGCCAAGCAGGGAGCCCAATGCGGGGCTCGATCCCAGGATCCCAGAATCATGACCTGAGCCGAAGGCAGACACTTAACAACTGAGCCACCCTGGTGCCCCTAAAGTGATAGTTTCTTAAAAGTTGTTTCTAATGTTAAATTTGAAAATGTATCAATAAACTTATTTTTTTACAGATTAGTTGAGATACAATTGACATACGATAACAAGTCACATATATTTGAAATGTACAATGTAATGAGTTTTGACATATGGAGCAGGGAGCCCGATGCGGGGCTCGATCCCAGGACCCTGGGATCATGACCTGAGCCGAAGGCAGATGCTTAACAACTGAGCCACCCAGGCGCCCCTGAGTTTTGACATATGGATACATTCATGTATGAGAAGATGATCAGCTATGAGCCAGGACACAGGACTTCACCAGACACCAAATCTGCCAGTACCTTGATCCTGGACTTACCGGTCTTCAGAACTGTGAGAAATAAATTCCTATTGTTTATAAGCCACCCAGTCTATGGTCAGCAGCCCAAATGGACTAAGACAGATATTTTACTTTCTCTTTTTTTCATATTAAGTCTTCAAAATCTGGTATTATTTTACACTTAACAGCATCACTCAATTTGAACTAATTATGTTTTAAGTTCTCAATAGCCATACATGGTTAGTGGCTAGACATCTGACATCGCAGGTCTAAAACTGTATCTAATGGAATTATAAAGTATATATTCTTTTTTTGACTTGCTTCTTTCACTCACATAATTATGTTGAAATGTATCCATGTTTTATAATGTATCAGGAGTTTGTTCTTTTTATTTCTGAATAGTATTCCATTGTTTGGATATGACACAATTTGTTTATCCTTTCCCTTCCTGATGGACATTTGTTCCCTCCCACCACCAAGGTTTTGGCTATTATAAATAAGTCTGCTATGAATATTTAAGTTCAAGTCTTTGTGTGGACATATATTTTCATTTCTCTTGGGAAAATATCTAGAAGTGGGATGGCTGGGTCATACAGTACATGTTAAGCTTTTTATTAATCTGTCAAATTGTTTTCCACAGTGACTGTACCATTTAACATTCCTATCAGGATTTATGAAGAGTTCCAAGGGGTGGTATTGTTGACCTTTTTAATTTTGGCCATTCTATGGAATTTTCATTTCCATAATGACCCCTTATGTTGAGCATCTTTTCATGTATTATTTCTCTTTCATAGATCTTTTTTGGTAATGGGTCTGTGCAAATTATTTGCCCCCTTTTTATTAAGTAACTTGTCTTCTTATTGTTGTAAGAGCTATTTATCAATTCTAGATATCAGCCTTATCAAGTATATGTTTTGCAAATATTTTCTCACAAGCTATGGCTTACTTTCCATATTCTTGGCATTTTGAGAGCAAAAGTTTTAAATTTTGATTAATTTATTGATTTTTTTTCTTTTTATAGTTTGTGCTTTTTTCATGGATAATGTGAGTACTTTATTTTTTTAATTTCAATTCAATTTAATTAACATATAGTGTATTATTAGCTTCATAGGCAGAATTTAGTGATTCATCAGTTGCGTATAACACCCAGTGCTCATTACATCAAGTGCCCTCCTTAATGCCCATCACCCAGTTACCCCATCTCTCCACCCACCTCCCCTCCAGCAACCCTCAGTTTGTTTCCTATAGTTAAGAGTCTCTTATGGTTTGTCTCCATCTCTGTTTTCACCTTCTTTTATTTTTCCTACCCTTCCCCTATGATCATCTGTTCTGTTTCTTAAATTCCACATATGAGTGAAATCACATGGTATTTGTCTTTCTCTGACTTATTCTGCTTGGTGTAATGCCCTCTGGTTCCACCCATGTTGTTGCAAATGGCAAATTTCATTCTTTTTGATGGCTGAGTAATATTCCATTGTATGTATAGTTTGTGCTTTTTCAAAGAAATCTTTGCCAAACCCAGGGCCACTAAATCCTATGTATTCCTTAAGAAGTTTTATCATTTTGACTCCTACATTTAAGACAAGGATGCAGTTTGAGTTAATTTTTGTATATATCATGAGATAAAGATTGAGGCTCCCCCCTCTTTTTTTTAATGACTATCCAATTGTTCTAGAATCACTTGCTGAAAAGACTATCTTTGCCCCCATTGAATTGTCTTGACATTTTTATTAAAAATATATTGGCCACATATGTGTAGAATTATTTCTAGGGTCTCTATTGAAATGATCTATATGTCTATCTCTGTACCAATACCACATTATCTTGATTACTACAGATTAACAGTAAGTCTTGAAGTCAGGTAGAAATTTTTCAACTTCTTCTCCAAATTGCTTTGGTTACTCTAGTTTCTTTGCATTTCCATATATATTTTAGAATTAGCCTGCCAAGTTTTAAAAAAATAAAGCCTGTTGGCATTTTGATTAGGATTGCACTAATTCTAAAATCCATTTGGGGTGATAGAAATAAACATTTTATTCTTTGTTACATTAAAATACATTGATTATTTCACGATGTGAATGGATTTAACCCATACAGGACTTTGTAACATCATGCTTTGGTCATTTGTAAAATATTGGTTCACTGAGTCATGCAGATCTTCCAAATGCTTACACATTTTATTATACTATATATATATATATATTTTTTTAAGATTTTATTTATTTATTTGAGAGAGAGAATGAGAGAGAGCACATGAGATGGGGGAGGGTCAGAGGGAGAAGCAGACTCCCTGCCGAGCAGGGAGCCCGATGCGGGACTTGATCCAGGGACTCCAGGATCATGACCTGAGCCGAAGGCAGTCGCCCAACCGACTGAGCCACCCAGGCGCCCTACACAATATATTTTAAAAACATATTCATTAATATCTCCACCAATCTCAGCAATGTCTCTAAGTACGGGGAAGCTGTCAAGTTCACGGTGGCAGATACATGCTTTCTAAAAATTCTCATTTTCGCTGGAAAGCTCAAATTTTATCACTGGCAATAAATACTTTCAGTTGTTTGCCTTGAAGTGACAGGCCCACTTGGTTCCTTTTTCAAAAAATGTCTGCCAAATGCCCAAGTCTGAATCATCCTAGTTTGTCTGTCAGTCGTTCTTTCAGATAAAAAATGGTGTTCTATGAAAAAGACAAAAACAAAGCTTGCAACTCAAACAGGGTGCTTCTTGTAACAACCACTGAGGTTGGGTATGCAGCCAAAGTGCTCTATTTGTATTTCTCCTGTCATCACGTAGAATATTAAAAAGTTGTGTATTCAAGGATTGAGATTTAATAAAATTAGTTCATTTTTACTGCTTCATCAAGGACATTGTTAAGGGCAATTGGTCTTTTCTTTTTTCTTTCTTTCTTTTTTGTTTTTTGTGAGTATGTGGTGGAAAGTGTGTAGCACGTGAAGAGGAGTGACACCAAGTGTCATTCAGTGCCACGGCCTTGACCTGGGTTCAGATGCGGCAGATTTACTCACCATTGCTTTTGCGCTGGTATCGCCCATGTCAACCCAGTAGGAAAGGCAGGTCACATCCTAGTGTTATCATGAAACTCGTTTTGACCTTGTAGACCCCCAGGATAATTTAGGAAACCCTCTCTCCCCCAGGGTTCCATAGGCCACACTTTAAAAACCACTGCTTTAAGGACACCAAGGGGCATTTAATACAACCTGGAAGGATGCCAGGAGGCTTTGTTAAGAGGGTGAAGCCTGAGCTGAGGCTCAGTGGACACATATGTAAGAAAGGGTCGCCTGTCTAGACACAGGGAGCACCACGAGCAAAGGCACCAAGCGTGAAGAGCAGGTCTCCCTTCCTCAGTGTCAGTCAAGCAAAAGTTGCAGTGAGGACAGGTGCCAGAGCTGAGATAGCATGAGATACAGGTGGCCTTGGATGCGTGAAAGGAGCTGAAACTTCATTCTTCCGGTGGTGAGAGCTCTGGAAGGTTTTATGGAGCAGGGGAACAACAACACGCTTAGAGTTGTCTGTTAGCTCTAGCACTCTGGCGACAATATGGTGGAAGGATTTGGGAGGTTTACACTGGAGAGAGGGAGCTCAATTAAGAGCCTGTGCCTCATCAAGGTAAGAGATGATTTAAGAGCACAGATGGTCAACTA
The DNA here is from genome assembly GCF_029215605.1 of Mirounga angustirostris. NCBI lineage: Eukaryota > Metazoa > Chordata > Mammalia > Carnivora > Phocidae > Mirounga > Mirounga angustirostris. The sequence continues at coordinate 12,303,716 of NW_026991716.1, read as the reverse complement.
ATTAAACACCAAGCCCCCTCCCCCTAATTAATTCAGTCAGAATATTATAACTAGTGCATTTGCTCAGGGGACACAACTATGTATCACCTTGAATTCATGAATGCAGACCTGGACGATAAAAAAGAAAAGCAGCCTGACAGATCAGACTCTGTGTTTCTATAACCTGCATCCTTCCAGACCCTCAAACGGAAATTCCTACCCTCTCTGCTCAGTTTAATCATTTCCCTTAATAATTAGAGAACAGAGAGCAGGGGTAGAAGTGGGTTTACAAGCTATGTTTGTTTCTTTCAAGAGCATAATTGGGATGACATTACAGAGGTCCGAGGTCACAGAATTAATTTTTTCACTTTCACTATGATGTGTATGTTTCTCTGTGTGTGCACTTGTGTCCATACATGGTATTTCTTTGCATACTTTAACATTGCACTGTACTACTACATTCTAATCCGAACCCCTATTAGCTCTTGTCTGGACTTCAGTGACTCCCTGCTGGTCTTACTTCTACTCTTAACCCACTGCAACCCATTTTATACACAGCATCCTCAGTGACCCTTTACAAATATAGATCAGATCATACCATTTGCTTGCTTACAATCCTCCAATGACTTCCTGTTCCCCCATAGGAAAAAAAATCTAGAATCCTTCTGCTGTTCTACAAAGCACTGCATAACTGACTCCTGCCTGTGTCTCTGACAGTGTCTACCACTCCTTGCCTTGCTCACCAGTCTTATCGCCCAGGTTTTGGTGTATTTCCATCTCAGGGCCTTCCCATTGGCTGTTCTCTGCCAGAGATGCTATATCCCTAGAGCTTCACATGGCCTTCAGGTCCTAACACATTATGAAAAGCTCCTTTCCTAATCACCCAGCCTAGAGTAGCCTCTCTATCATTCCCTATCACTTCACTGTTTTATTTGCATCATGGTAGCACCTGGAACATTGCCTGGCACACAATGCGTTCTCAGTCAGTATTTGTGGAATGGATGGATAAATTAATTATAGGTAAAATTTTCTTGTTTTATTTGCTTTTCATGGTTCTCACAAAGATGTCATGCAAATGATCCCATATTGATAATTAGTTTAGAGCCACCTTTTGAATGCCAACTTTTCCTTTGTTTTGTTGCTTTGCTTTGGTCAGAGTTTTATTCCTTCCAAAAGCATATAGTGGAAATCCAAAATTATTTAGGAAGTACATGGGTTTTTCTAACCAGCTAGAGGTATTAGTCATAGTGGTAAAACAAGAAAATTTTACCAGCATGTACATTTATGGAATAATGGCAACGTTTTTTCTTTAGAAAAAGAGGGAAAGAATAAAAGATAAAAATCTTATAGTTTGGAGGACACAAATATATAAACAAATTATTATAAAAATGTGACCAATGCTGTAATCAAGATACAAAGCACCACGGGAACGCAGTGGCAGAACTGCTTTCTGTGCTTACAGAAGTCAGGGAAAGCCTAAGAGTGGTGATGACAGTGGAGATGGGTCCTGAAGGGCGAGGAATTTTCTAGGTATAAAAGAAGGAGAAAAGCATTGCAGGCACATGGAACAGCATTCAGAAAGGCACAATTGTGTAGGGGAAAATAAGCATTATGCAGAAAAAATCTTTTTTTTCCCCTCCTGTGACCCACAAATGAAGGGTTTGGGTTCTAAGAAGAATCTCTCCACCAGTGATTTTCCTTTAATTATTCTGAAACTGTTCAGAAGACAGCTGAATCATTTTCCCCATAATGTAGATGTAGAACCCTCAAATGTACCCACAACAGTAAAAAAAGCTCTGGGGGTGCCTTGGTGGCTCAGTCGGTTAAGCTTCCAACTATTAGTTTCAGCTCAGGTCACGATCTCAGGGTCATGGGATGGAGCCCTGCGTTGGGCTCTGTGCTCAGCATGGAGTCTGCTTGGGATTCTCTTTCCCTCTCCCTCTGCCCCTTCTGCTTGCGCTCTTTCTCTTGAATAAATAAAGAAATCTTAAAAAAAAAAAAAAGCCTCTCTGGGTGAAGAAGGTGGAGGGGTCTCTACAGTGGTTCTTGACCTCTTGTTCTCCCTCCCTATGTGGACCGATGGCCCACTTTAGGACCCCAGAGCTTTAAAGAAAAAAATTTAAAAGCCATTGCCTTTTCCTTTTTAAAAGAAAACTGGGTGGGAGCTGTGGTGGCCGTGAAGATGCACATTCAGATCTCTTGCTGCAGGGAGCGTAGTGATAGATGGTAGTTTCCTCCAGCACTTGCATGAGTCCAAGCTCCCCAGGGGCTGCTACTGGCCAGTGACTGAATGTGATAGGACTGCTTACGCAGGCCTGTTCCCGCAAGACGGGGGACTCCTCTGATGGGCGATTCTGGCTCAAAGCCTTTCTTTCCATCAATCCGGCTAAGAAATTCTTAGAACTGGGCTGCAGTCTGACATTGCTGACCCAGGCCCACTTACTACTTCCCTCTCATCATTCCTAGTACCCTTCACCGCCTTCAGCCCCTTACCCTTCCCCCTTCTTTGGCATTTCCCTTATGAATGTCTTGCATGTCTAATTCTGTCTTGGCACCTGCTTCTAGAAGGACCTGAACTAACACAGGAGCCTATGGTAACGAAACCTGTTGCACCATTCCAGATTATTTAAAGCAAGGACTTCCAAAGTACACGGATATTGGCATGATTCCAGTAAAACCCAGTACAGAGAGGAGAGGATGGAGAAAGAACTCGTAGGCACTCCATTGTTCTCTTAAAGCTTGCAAATTGATCATGAGTCAAACCCAAAATCTAAATAGGGACAGACTGAAAAGCTTGAATAGATACTGAAACGGCCAAAGTAGAACTGAAGATTAGCTAATGGGGGCTGGTTTTACACCCACACAACCTGGCAGATCAGTGTGCTGTACAGTCTTTGTCGCAAAAATACTACAGAAATATGGTTCTTTGCAAACATCTTCTGTCTCTGTATAAATGACATAGGATCTGGAGGCATTTCTGCCAATAATATGTTTTTCTATGCCAGTGTGTAAATAGCTTCAGAGCACTGGGATGAAGTGAATGTTGTCAATGCTATTGCTACATTGACAAGAGAAGCAGTGGATTTGGAGCTTGTCCTGCTATTTGCTGCTAGTCCTGAAATGTAATGAGACCAAGCACATTGCTGTTTTCCCACAACCAGATAAGAGGGCAGATACTGCCATCTCTGACTGTATGGGAAAGGCCAGAATGACACCTTCCCCAGTTACCTGTCTTTGCAATGAGGTTACATAGCAGGCAAGTGCTTTCCTCCTATTGGAAGAGACGGTCTTTTTAAATGCTGACCAAGCCTGGGTCTCCCAGCGTTTAATGCCATAATACCCATGTGATTCTCCTGGACTGGACCAAAGATACTTCCTTTCCACTTTCTGACAAGACTTATAAAGGGGGAGAAAGATCTGCAGAAAAATATGAAAATCTAGGATGTCTTAGCATAGTGTGGAGATCTGCATCATTGAGTATCCTGATTCCCTGACATGCCCACAGTTGCCCTTGCTATCGCTTTGGACTTTGCCATTCCTTCATGTATGCTTTAGTTCATACATTAAACCTTTCTTGACAGCTTACTATGTGCAGGCACTATGCAGTCTGCTGGGGATAGAGCAATGAACATGATTGGCAAGGTCCTTGTTCTGAGAGCATATGCTCTTGGTGGGGAGAGGTGTGGTAAATACACAACATAGTGGAAATATGACTGATCAGATGGAGTAACTGGAAAGAGAGTGCCTGTTTTACACAGTGCTCAGGGATGCCCTGAGAAGCCAGTCATGAAGAAGACTATGAAGAATAGGGAACATCAAGAGCAAACACTTAGGTGGGACTGAACTTGGCCTGTTCAAGGAACAGAAAGAAGGCTGAGGGGGCTGGATCATAGTGAGTGTAGACATGTAGTGGAAGATGAGGTCAGTGTGAAAGGTGGCACCCAATCGTGGAGGGCCCCATAGGCCCAGTATGGTTAGGAGTCTGGGCTTATTCCAAGTGCAAGGGGAGTTCCCTGGAGTTTTGGGGGTTTTTGTTTTTGTTTTCAGATACTTTAAACGTTGAATATTTCTGTCAAGGATCTGAGCACTTACATTTTTCTAATCATCAATCACCGTTCCTTGTTAGGTTCCTTCCTTGCAGAATGTAAATTTTTATGTCCTTGTGAATATAAAGAAAGACAAGATTGTAGTAAAAATCAATGTGAAAGCTAATAGTAGGTGAGTATTGGATGGAACCCAAAGGGAGGAAAGCAGCCAAGCAAGCTCTTGTGTTATGACAAATCTCTAGTGAAGAGAGGAGGTGAATTGGCTACTGACACCAAGGGGTGGGGAACTTCAACATGTAATTCAATGTGAGACCCAGGAAATAGGCACAGTTACAAATGTGTTTCAGTGACCTCCAGGATGGGTGCCATATTTGTCTTCTTGCTGGATGTGATCTTATCTCCCTAATGAAGAAGGGCAAGAGGCTTGAATAGGCTGCCCTCTTTTGGTTGATTAGAAGGTAAAGTGAACATGTATCCTTCTTTTTGACTGTTCAGTATCTGAAACCCTTTCCCATGTTTGGATTTGCCCACCTTGTGTCCGTGAAGAGCATACCTTCCATTATAGAAACTGAAGTGCCAGATATTTGCCTTCTTTGTCTCCACTTCTAGAGTCAGGTATGAGTAATAGCATAAGATGAAGTCATAACAAGCTGTCTAGTGTGTCTCAGGGTCAGAGACGGCAGAATGATCAAGCTTCTGAGGCAACAGTGTAGAAGGGCTAGTGGGGCCCAGGGTCCCATAAGCCTATGCAAGTCACCATGTCCCTTCTCAGGAGTACTGGAGTACTCTTCCTGGCTGCCTCACCACAAACTTAACTCGGCAGCCTTTCCAGAGGTTCTATGAGCCACACAATACTCTTTAATAAATTCCCCTTCAATCTGACACCAGACTATGACCGGTGAATGATCCAGAAATTGGAAGGGAGAGGTTGCAAGCAATACAGCTCTACAGAAATATGGGATGCATGTGGAAATATGGAAGTGTCATCTGGCTTTGTTGAGGCTGAAGGCAATGAAAATCCAGCTGGTGTTGTTAAGGGTTCTTGTCATGATCTGGTGAAGCAGTTAATCAGATCATCATCTGTGTGTATCTAGACTGAATTGCCGTTGAAGGCAAAGCTTCAGGGAACCAAGAGATCAATACTACTGAAGAATATGAAGGTCACAGGGAATTCAAAGACTATGGGATGAGATGGTTTCTTCTAATGATAATTGATAGCTTAAATAAAAAGAAAGACATGCTCAAATTTCCAAATTCTCAGTTCAAAGCACATGCTGAAAACCAGAGGTTTCTGTGCCTTTGTCAAAAGAATTTATCACTTGCTGCTTAAGTATGCAGAAAGCCAAATATCAAATGTACAGTTTGACCCTGAAAATTACTGAACTAGAAAGAGCTGAATTCACTATAGAGAACAAACTGAGGGTTACTGGAGGGGAGGTGTGCAGGGGGTTGGGTTAAAAAGGTGATGGGTATTAAGGAGGGCACTTGTAGTGAGCACTGGGTGTTGTATGGAAGTGATGAATCACTAAATTCTACACCTGAAACTAATACTGCGCTGCATGTTAACCAACTGGAATTTAAATAAAAACATGGGGGGAAAATAAAGGTATATAAAAAGAGAAAAAGAGTTGAATTCACATCCTAAGCTGGTTTCCTTAAGAGAAAGCTGTAACATTGATCGGGGCAGAGTGGGCCTGGAGAATTTCAGTGGGAAGATTTAAATGATTCATGAAGGCCATGACCAAGACATGCTACATTGAATTCTTTTTTTTTTCCTTTAAGATTTTATTTATTCATTTGAGAGAGAGACAGAGTGCACGCAAGCCGGGGGTGGGGGTTGGAGGAGAGGGACAAGCAGACTCCAGGCTGGGTGCGGGGCCTGACGTGGGCTCGATCTCATGACCCTGAGATCATGACCTGAGCCCTAAAATAAGAGTTGGATGCTTAACCAACTGAGCAACCCAAGCACTCCTGCTGCATTGAACTCTTGAGAAGACCCAATTACCTAATTGTTGAATATAAGAATTTCCTTACATAGTGATGTGATGGACCCTTGAATACTGACAGATTTCTCTATGCCTCTTCAAGAACAAAACAGGATAAATGGCAGATCAGAATCCTTACTCCATGAGTACTGCTGAAGCTATCAAACTTGGCAAACATTTATTTTGTTCTTTTGCATTATTGTTTACTGGTTTAATAATTAAACCAAGTTAAAATAATTTAAGCCAAGTCTGAATAGTCATTCTCATTAGTTTTTGAACCCAGGACCAGCCCTTGCAGTCTAACCTGGTTTACTCAGAATATCCTGAATCTTGAATGCCCACTGAGCATCCTTTGCTTTTCCCTCCTCTGTGCCTATAAGTAAGAGACATCAGAAGGAGTGTTTTCGCTTGTCAGCATCAGCAATACTCTTTCACCACAGTGCCTCAGGGGCATGCCAATTCTCTGGGTTTGTATCAAATTTAGTCCACAGAATATGGAACTGGCTCACCATAGTAATGACATCATACTGATAAACTTGGAAACAGGGAGTAGCATGCAGCCTAGGTGTCTTAGTAAATCATGTGTGTCTGAAGGTGAAGAATAAATCACATATAATTAGGGGGCTTGTTATCTTATAAAGTTCCAGGTGTGTGTGCATGTGTGTATGTGAGAGACAGAGAGGGCTGGGGACCTGGGGAACGTTGGGATATTTTCCCACAAAATCAAAGATAGGTAGCTGTCTATTGCTTTTCTTACCATTAAGAAAGAGGTACAAGGCTTTATAGGTCTTTTTAGATTTTGGAAATCATATGTACCACATTTGAGTGCTGAGGCAGGCACTAATAATTGTCTACCAATATGGATTTCTTCTTTTTAATAGAACCCTAACTCTGTTTGAGCAGCAATGTGTTCAGTTAAAAATATTCAGACACCCTTGCAGCTGGAAGTCACCAACTATCAGAGTGTGGCTAATGTGACCATGACCATAAGGCAATAAAAATGAGCACAAATCACAAGTGAAGGACAGTGGAGCAGAAATACTGAAGGGTCCTGTGACACTACTGATTTTAGGTAGCCACTGCATAAGCCCTGGGCTCTTCACCTCTATACTTCTTAGCATGTGACCAAAATAACCCCCCATTTGGTTAAACTATTATGGTTGGATTCCTTGTCCCTAAGACAATGCCTAACTGATACAAATGTGCTGAACTGACTCATTTATTGGGTGACTAGAAAGGTGACTGGGGCCCAGAGAAATTTCTCCAACTTGTCTAGGCATTGGTACAGGCAATTTTCTCCCTTGGCTCTTATTACCAGTGGTGCTCAAGGTGCTTGTGGCAGAAAATATATTTATGGATTCATTGGACAGATTCTTTGAAAAATCTGTTAGGAGAATTACAGTGGAGGACCCTTGGGTTATAAACAAAATCACACCCCCTTGGGATGCTTGGGTGGCTCAGTTGGTTAAGCATCTGCCTTTGGCTCAGGTCATGATCCCAGGGGCCTGGGATTGAGTCCCACATTGGGCTCCTTGCTCAGTGGGGAGCCTGCTTCTCCTTCTGCCTGCCACTGCCCCTGCTTTGTGCTCTTTCTCTCTCTCTGATAAATAAATTAAAAACAAAAAACAAAAAACTTACCCCCCGCCCCCCCAACTAGGCAAGTAAAAATTCTTCTTTTGAGGAAAAAACTTGTAACTTGATAATGAGTTACAGTGCATAAGCCTATTTCTGGATTCTCTCTACTATTCCGTTAGTCTATTTGTCTATCTTTACGCCAATATTATAATATCTCAATTTTTAAAAGTTTATAAAAAATCACGATATCTGGTAGAGCTAGTCTCTCACCCTGTTCTTCAGAAGGGTTTTAATTATTCTTGGCCAAATACTATTCTTGTATTTTTAAATAAATTTTAGAATCAACTTGCCAAGTTCCATGAAAAAAAGATTTATTGGAATTTTGATGGTGATCACACTAAATCTATTGAGCTGGGGAAAATTGGCATGAGGATTCCAATCCCTGAAAATAGTATGTCTCTCCACTTGTGTCATTTTTAAGTTCTCTCAAAATTTTTATAGTTTTCTCCATAATGGTCTTACATATTTTATGATAGGACTATTCCTTGACATCTGGTATTTTGGATACTATTATAAATACAATTTAAAAGTTGTTTATTTTCTAACTATTTGGTGGCAAGTATTTAGAAATATGATATATTAGCTTCATACCAAGCAAACTTGCTAAACTCTTTTCTAATTTCTTTGTGGATTCTTTCACATTTTCTAGACCTACAATTTTGTTATCTACAAATAATGCCAATCTTCTCTGACAATTCTATTTTTTCCTTATTTTACCTGTCTTACTACTCTGGCTAGGACCTATTATAATGCTAAATTAGGTAAGTGTTATTAGAAATTCTTCTCATTTTTTTTTATCTCAAAGAGAATGCTTTCAATATTTTACCACTAAATATATGGTTTTCTATTTTCTCCCCTCTAAATATTCAAAAGGGGTATGCTTCTGTGTATTTAAATGCAATAAATACTGTCAGATTGCTTTCTCAAAAGGTTGAAACAATTCACATTTCAGCATTTTTGCCAGCAATTGGTGTTATAATACTTGAAAATATTTGTCATTCTGTTGGGTGTAAAATGATATTTTATTATTACTTTAATTTGCATTTTCTCAATAGTGAGTTTCATCTTTCCATATATTGTTGAACATTTGAATTTACCTTCTTATGAATGGTCTCTTTGTATCCTTTACCTAAGTTTTTTTTATTTCTTTCTTTCAACTTGAAAGAGATTTTTGTATATTAAAATTAACCCCTATATGTTCTCTACATTGCAATTATTTTTCAAACTTGTTATTATTGACTTTATGTTTTTTAGCTATAAAACTGTTTTAAATTTATATATGATAGAATGTCTATTTTATTTGTGTGTCTGTTTTTCCAGTTTTGTCCCCATGTCATCTTTCAAATTTTTTTTGTATAATTTTTTCTTAACTCTACTTTTAAGTCTTTTAGCCATCTGGAATTTATTTCTATATACTGTGTAAGATGAAGGTCCAATTTTATTTTCTTTCAGTCAGATAACTATATCACCACCATTTATTAAATAACTCACTCTTGGGGAAAGATGGCGGAGGAGTAGGGGACCCTATTTCAACTGGTCCCCGGAATTGAGCTGGATATCTACCAGACCACTCTGAGCACCCACGAAACCAGCCTGAGATGTAAGAAGATCTGGATCTCTACAAACAGAGTATCGCAGGCGGTTGGTTGGTTGTGAGGTACGAAGCGGGGAGCCGTGATTCTGCGGGCAGATATCGGAGGATAAACGGCGGCGGGAGGGAGCCTGGCCGTGGGGATCCTACACCGACGGTGACTGACAGCCTCGCATGCAGATGGGCACAGACTCGCAGACCGGTAGCCTTGGGAAAGGACTTTAGGGCAGCCCCTGGGGTGGAAAACCAGACCAGCGGGGTCGCGTGCACGGGAACTGCAGCCTCTGAGACGGAAACCTGGTGCCGGGGTCGCGCCGGGGAACTGCAACCCCCGGGGGTGGAAACCCCAAGTAGCAGAGTCACGCATGCGCGAACTGGGAGCGGCTGGCGGTTTTAGAAGCACAAAGGGCAGAGAGGTGCCCCGACCCGGAGGCAGGACTGGGGGCGCTGCAGAGGGAGGCACAACCCAGGCCGCTGCAGTTTATAGCAGCATGGACAGAAACGGAGACGGTGTGGCCTGGAGAGCTCACTGAAGAACAGACTGCGATCTCTCTGCTCTGAGGCAGAGGGTTGGAAATGGTCTCTTCTGCTCTGACTCGCGGAAGAGACGCGGAAAGCCGCCAGGGAAAGCCGCCAGAGAACAAAAGCCCCAAAGACTGATTCCCACTGAGCCCATCCCCCCGCCACAGGGGCGCAGGGCCACTCCGCCCAAACAGGGTTGCCTGAGTAACAGCACGGCAGGCCCCTCCCCCAGAAGACAGGCTGGGAAAACAAGAGGCCAGCAACCCTAAGGTCCCACGAAAACAGGTGCATCTGGCTTGGGTTCTGGTCAATAATTTGGAGTCTATACGTTCCCTCAAACACCCATCAACAGAATGACTAGGAGGAGGAGACCCCAAAACAGAAAAGACTCAGAGATGATGACTTATGCTGCAGATTTACAAATGGATGCAGATATAACCAAGATGTCGGAGATGGAATTCAGGCTAGCAATTGTGAAGACAATGGCTAGAATGGAGAAATCAATTAATGGCAACATAGAGTCTCTAAGGGCAGAAATAAAAGGGGAATTGGCAGAACTTAAAAATGCTATCAATGAGATCCAATCCAATCTAGATAATCTAACAGCTAGGGTAACTGAGACAGAAGAGAGAATAAGCGATCTGGAAGACAGTATAATAGATAAAAAGGGAAAAGAGGAGGCCAGGGAAAAACAACTCAGAATCCATGAAAATAGAATCAGAGAAATAAGTGACACCATGAGGCGTTCCAATGTCAGAATCATTGGAATCCCGGAGGGAGTGGAGAGAGAGAGAGGACTAGAAGATGTATTTGAGCAAATCGTAGCTGAGAACTTCCCTAATCTGAGGAATGAAACAAACATTCGAGTCCTAGAGGCAGAGAGGACCCCTCCTAAGATCAAGGAAAAGAGGCCAATACCCCCGCATGTAATAGTAAAACTTGCAAATCTTAGAACCAAGGAAACCATCTTAAGGGCAGTTAGGGGGAAGAGATTCCTTACGTACAGAGGGAGGAACATCAGAATAACGTCAGACCTATCCACAGAGACCTGGCAAGCCAGAAAGGCCTGGCAAGACATATTCAGGGTACTAAATGAGAAGAACATGCAGCCAAGAATACTTTATCCAGCAAGGCTTTCATTTAGAATGGATGGAGAGATGCAGAGCTTCCACGACCGGCAGAAGCTGAAAGAATATGTGACCACTAAGCCGGCCCTAAAAGAAATATTAAGGGGGGTTCTATAAAAGGAGAAAGACCCCAAGAGTGATCTACAACAGAAATTTACAGGGACAATCTATAAAAACAACGTCTTCACAGGCAACATGATGACAATTAATTCATATCTTTCAATAATCACTCTCAACGTGAATGGCCTAAACGCTCCCATAAAACGGCACAGGGTTGCAGACTGGATAAAAAGACAGAACCCATCCATATGCTGTCTACAAGAGACTCATTTTGAACCTAAAGATACATCCAGACTGAAAGTGAAGGGATGGAGATCTATCTTCCATGCCAGCAGACCTCAAAAGAAAGCTGGGGTAGCAATTCTTATATCAGACAAATTAGATTTTAAACTAAAGTCTGTAATAAGAGACACAGAAGGACACTATATCATTCTTAAAGGGTCTATCCAACAAGAAGATCTAACAGTTGTAAATATCTATGCCCCCAACATGGGAGCAGCCATCTACATAAGCCAACTGTTAACCAAAATAAAGAGTCATATTGATAACAATACATTAATTGTAGGAGACCTCAATACTCCACTCTCAGCAATGGACAGATCATCTAAGCAGAAAATAAACAAGGAAACAAGAGCTTTGAATGATACATTGGACCAGATGGACCTCATAGATATTTACAGAACATTCCACCCTAAAACAACAGAATACTCATTCTTCTTGAGTGCACATGGAACTTTCTCCAGAAGAGACCATATACTGGGTCACAAATCAGGTCTCAACCAATACCAAAAGATTGAGATTATTCCCTGCATATTCTCAGACCACAATGCTCTAAAACTGGAACTCAATCACAAGAAAAAATTTGGCAGAAATTCAAACACTTGGAAGCTAAAGACCACTCTGCTCAAGAATGTTTGGGTCAACCAAGAAATCAAAGAAGAACTTAAACAACTCATGGAAATCAATGAGAATGAAAACACATCGGTCCAAAACCTATGGGATACTGCAAAGGCGGTCCTAAGGGGGAAATACATAGCCATCCAAGCCTCACTCAAAAAAATAGAAAAATCCCGAATTCACCAACTAACTCTACACCTTAAAGAACTAGAGAAAAAGCAACAAATGATGCCTAAGCCATGCATTAGAAGAGAAATAATTAAAATTAGAGCAGAAATCAATGAATTAGAAACCAGAAACACAGTAGATCAGATCAATGAAACTAGAAGTTGGTTCTTTGAAAGAATTAATAAGATTGATAAACCACTGGCCAGACTTATCCAAAAGAAGAGAGAAAGGACCCAAATTAATAAAATTATGAATGAAAGGGGAGAGATCACGACCAACACCAAGGAAATAGAAACAATTATTAGAAATTATTATCAACAACTATATGCCAATAAACTGAGCAATCTGGATGAAATGGAGGCCTTCCTGGAAACCTATAAGCTGCCAAGACTGAAACAGGAAGAAATGGACAACCTGAATAGGCCAATAACCAGTAACGAGATTGAAGCAGTGATCAAAAACCTCCCAAAAAACAAGAGTCCAGGGCCTGATGGATTCCCTGGGGAATTCTACCAAACATTCAAAGAAGAAATAATACCTATTCTACTGAAGCTGTTTCAAAAACTAGAAACAGAAGGAAAACTTCCAAACTCATTCTATGAGGCCAGCATTACCTTAATCCCCAAACCAGGCAAAGACCCCATCAAAAAGGAGAATTTCAGACCGATATCCCTGATGAATATGGATTCCAAAATCCTCAACAAAATCCTAGCTAATAGGATCCAACAATACATTAAAAGGATCATCCACCACGACCAAGTGGGATTTATCCCCGGGATGCAAGGGTGGTTCAACATTCGCAAATCAATGTGATAGAACACATTAATAAGAGGAGGGAGAAGAACCATATGGTCCTCTCAATTGATGCAGAAAAAGCATTTGACAAAATACAACATCCTTTCCTGATTAAAACTCTCCAGAGTATAGGGATAGAGGGAACATTCCTCAAGCTCATAAAATCCATCTATGATAAACCCACAGCGAATATCATCCTCAATGGGGAAAAGCTGAGAGCCTTTCCCTTAAGATCAGGGACACGTCAAGGGTGCCCACTCTCACCACTGTTGTTCAACATAGTACTAGAAGTCCTAGCAACAGCAATCAGACAACAAAAAGAAATAAAAGGTATTCAAATTGGCAAAGAAGAAGTCAAACTCTCTCTTTTCGCAGACGACATGATACTTTATGTGGAAAACCCAAAAGACTCCACCCCCAAATTACTAGAACTCATCCAGCAATTCAGTAATGTGGCAGGATACAAAATCAATGCACAGAAATCAGTTGCTTTCTTATACACTAACAACGCAACTGTAGAAAGAGAAATTAAAGAAATGATTCCATTTACAATAGCACCAAAACCCATAAGATACCTCGGAATAAACCTAACCAAAGAGGTAAAGGATCTATACTCTAGGAACTACAAAACATTACAAAAATTGAAGAAGACACAAAAAGATGGAAAAATATTCCATGCTCATGGATCGGAAGAATAAACATTGTTAAAATGTCTATGCTACCCAGAGCAATCTATACCTTCAATGCCATCCTGATCAAAATTCCAATGACATTTTTCAAAGTGCTGGAACAAACAATCCTAAAATTTGTATGGAATCAGAAAAGACCCCGAATCGCCAAGGAGATGTTGAAAAAGAAAAACAAAGCTGGGGGCATCACGTTGCCCGATTTCAAGCTATATTACAAAGCAGTGATCACCAAGACAGCATGGTACTGGCACAAAAACAGACATATAGACCAATGGAACAGAATAGAGAACCCAGATATGGACCCTCAACTCTATGGTCAAATAATCTTTGACAAAGCAGGAAAAAACATGCACTGGAAAAAAGACAGTCTCTTCAATAAATGGTGCTGGGCAAATTGGACAGCCACATGCAGAAGAATGAAACTCGACCATTCTCTAACACCATTCACAAAGATAAACTCAAAGTGGATGAAAGACCTCAGTGTGAGACAGGAATCCATCCAGATCCTAGAGGAGAACATAGGCAGTAACCTCTTTGACATCGGCCACAGCAACTTCTTTCAAGATACATCTCCAAAAGCTAGTGAAACAAAAGCAAAAATGAACTTTTGGGACTTCATCAAGATAAAAATCTTCTGCACAGCAAAGGAAACAGTCAACAAAACAAAGAGGCAACCCACAGAATGGGAGAAGATATTTGAAAATGACACTACAGATAAAGGGCTGGTACCCAAAATCTATAAAGAACTTCTCAAACTCAACACCCAAAAAACAAATAATCAAGTCAAAAAGCGGGCAGAAGAGATGAACAGACACTTCTCTGAAGAAGACACACAAATGGCTAACAGACACATGAAAAAATGTTCATCATCATTAGCCATCAGGGAAATCCAAATCAAAACCACCTTACACCAGTTAGAATGGCAAAAATGGACAGGGAAAGAAACAACAAATGTTGGAGAGGTTGTGGAGAAAGGGGAACCCTCTTACACTGTTGGTGGGAATGCAAGTTGGTACAGCCACTTTGGAAAACAGTGTGGAGGTTCCTCAAAAATTTAAAAATAGAGCTACCCTATGACCCAGCAATTGCACTCCTGGGTATTTACCCCAAAGACACAGATGTAGTGAAAAGAAGGGCCATATGCACCCCAATGTTCATAGCAGCAATGTCCGCAATAGCCAAACTGTGGAAAGAGCCGAGATGCCCTTCAACAGATGAATGGATAAAGAAGATGTGGTCCATATACACGATGGAATATTACTCAGCCATCAGAAAAGATGAATACCCAACTTTTACATCAACATGGATGGGACTGGAGGAGATTATGCTAAGTGAAATAAGTCAAGCAGAGAAAGTCAATTACCATATGGTTTCACTTATTTGTGGAACATAAGGAATAACATGGAGGACATTAGGAGAAGGAAGGGAAAAATGGGGGGTGGAATTGGAGGGAGAGATGAACCATGAGAGACTATGGACCTGAGAAACAAACAGGGTTTTAGAGGGGAGGGGGGAGGGGGGATTGGTTAGCCCGGTGATGGGTATTAAGGAGGGCACGTACTGCATGGAGCACTGGGTGTTATATGAAAACAATGGATCGTGGATCACTACATCAAAAACTAATGATAACATAATAAAATTAAAAACTATAAAACTACAAAAAAAATAATAATTCACTCTTTCCCCACTTAAATGAAAATGCTATCTTTATAATATTTTGATGTCTATCCTATGCCAATAACATTTTATCAAAACAGATGATGGTGTGTTATTTTAACTGTTGAAGCATGTCCCCCTGGTCCCCTTCACTAATCTTATTTTTCATACTCTTCTTGGTTATTCTTGGATACTTATCCACTGGTATAAACTCTAAAATCATTTATTTAATTCTCCTTTCATCTTCTCCTGCCTTTTGCAATGAAAGAACTCTCACTAGAATAGAGTTTCATTAAATTTATATATTAGTTTAGGAGGATTGAGATTTTTATATTAAATTTTTTTCCATCTAAACTCATGATTTGTGTTTCCATCCAAACGTTCCATTTGTGTATGTCTTTGTATCCTTCATTAAGACGTTTATAATTTCCTATACTCTGCTTTTTAAATTATATTTATTCCTAAGCATTTTATAATATTTATCACTATTGTGAATGGAATAATTTCTTTCATATTCATTTTTAGGCTTATTTATAGGGTAAAGTTTTTTTTTTTTTTTTTTGTATACCTATCTTCTATCCAGCCACTTTGTCTAGAGCTCTTAAGTCAAATAATTTTCTTTTTGTAACAGGATCTCTTGGGTTTTCTACTTCTACCTCTTCTTTTCCAATGTTTACATCAGTTATTTCATTTTCTACTCTTGTTTCAATTGTTAAAATTTCCAAGACAATGTTAAGTAAAAATGGCAACGGTGACACAGCAGTCTAGTTTCTGACTTTAATAGATATTGTTACAGTGATTTATCATTTACAACAGTATTCAGTTGTATTTTTTGTTAACTAGTCTTTATTATATATGTCATTTCCTTCTATTTTAATCTTACTTTTTTGTGGTCATATTTATCTTTGTTTCCTTAGCACCTAGCTCCGCATTTAGCACATATTAGGTTTTTAGTAAATGACCTATGAATGAATGAAGTGTTATTAGCTTTTGCCCCAATGATCCATCAGAGCTGTTCATGAGTGCCACCCCTTTCAAAAAGAGACTGGCAGATTAATAGTTTTTGTCTCACACTTTGGCTGCTTTTAATCCTGCAGGCAGAGGTGCCAGGCTTCCTGTAGCCATCGTCCATCAGGGATTGCCCCGGGAGGGCAATCTTACTTTGATTTTTTTTATAAAGGTTAAGCAATAAATTTCACCAAAAGATCTTTAACATCTGCTTTTTTCCACTTAATTGCTCATTTAATAGATTATATTAACAATATCCCTGACATTCATTTGCACTTTATGCAAGTTCTGCTTTATTATTTTCAGGTTTTTTTTTTTTTTAATTAGCTCTGCTCTTTTATAATGTATTATTCCTTTGACATGTTGCTGGATTTTGTTAAAGTTTTATTCAGAATTTATAAATTTCTATACACATCTGAGATTGATCCACAATTTTATTCTGGATTTGGTATTAAAGTTGTACTATCTTTATAAAAGAAATTGGAGAGGGTTTCATCTTTTTCCAATGACTGGAATATTTTAAATAACATTGGAATAATTTGTTCTTTAGAGGTTAGGTAACGCTCAGCTGTGAAGCCATCTGGTTCTGGTATTTTGTCCAGTGGTAGACTAACAGTTATGGTAACTGGTTTATTCAAGCTTTCTTCT
The DNA here is from genome assembly GCF_029215605.1 of Mirounga angustirostris. Lineage (NCBI taxonomy): Eukaryota > Metazoa > Chordata > Mammalia > Carnivora > Phocidae > Mirounga > Mirounga angustirostris. The sequence continues at coordinate 12,286,910 of NW_026991716.1, read as the reverse complement.
TCTTAACTTTCCTAAATTTGCTAGAAAATTATTTATTTGGGGGTACCTGGGTGGCTTAGTCATTAAGCATCTGCCTTAGGTTCAGGTCATGATCCCAGGGTCCTGGGATGGAGCCCCGCCTTGGGCTCCCTGCTCCGCAGGGGGCCTGCTTCTCCCTCTCCCACTGCCCCTGCTTGTGTTCCCTCTCTCGCTGTGTCTCTCTCTGTCAAATAAATAAATAAAATCTTAAAAAAAAAAAAAGAAAATTATTTATTTCTTCTAGATTTTAAAATGTTTACCATAGAGTTGCATGTAGTATTCACTTATGAATTATTCCTCTTTTACCTATAGTTTTAGAAGTGTTTATCATTCCTTTCAAAGAACTAACTTTTGTATTTACCTGGGTTTTTGTTGTTGTTTATTTTTATTTTCATAAGTTTCTTTTTCCCCTTTCATTCCTTAATTCTTTTTTTTTTTAAAGGAATTTTGAGTCAGAAGAATTAGACATTTTTCACTCAAGCCCATTTGGATAATATTTGTTGGGATACGAACTGTTACTTTAAAGATTTTTATTTATTTATTTGACAGAGAGAGAGACAGCGAGAGAGGGAACACAAGCAGGAGGAGCAGAAGAGGGAGAAGCAGGCTCCCCGCTGAGCAGCGAGCCTGATGCAGGGCTCGATCCCAGGACCCTGGGACCATGACCTGAGCCAAAGGCAGACGCTTAATAACAGAGCCACCCAGGCACCCCTTCTTCATTAATTCTTTCTGGTTTCTTTTTTTTAAAATATTTTATTTATTTATTTGAAAGAGAGAGAGAGGGAGGGAGGGCATGAGCGGGGGTGGGGGGGTGGGGCGGAGAAAGGGCAGAAGGAGAGGGAGAAGCAGACTCCGGCTGAGTAGGGAGCCAGATGCCAGGGCTCAATCCCAGGACACTGAGATCATGACCTGAGTTGAAGGCAGATGCTTAACCAACTGAGCCACCCAAGTGCCCCTCTTTCTAGTTTCTTTTAACTTATTTTGTTGTAACTTGGAATATTTCTTAAGATCCCAATATCCTATTAATTTAAAAAATGGTTTTTTGTTAAATCAACCAAGGTTGATTTTTATTTTTACAACTAGAGTTCTAGTTGTAGAGTTGTAGAGTTTCTTAACAGTACAGAAAGAATAATCCACGGAGAAAGTTTCAGAATGGGAGTGAAAAAATTCTTTTGACATAAAAGTGTGTCAAGGAGATGAGTTAAGAAGAAAGTACTCTTAATCTGTTGGAGTAATGTTTTGCTATTCTCTCCTGCTTTTCACTATTACCCTCTGAGAAGAAAAAAAATCAATGATTTAATGTTTAAAATTAAATCTCTCCCTGATAAGAGAAGTTAAATGCTAAGGAATAAGATGTTGTCAGGTAGAGTTGAACTTTGGAGGATCCCACAGCATTGTAAAATCTAAGGTTTTTCACCTATTCCTTTGCCTTCCTCCAAGAACCAATTTTTGCCCTCTTGGGAGTGATACCACTCCTGTTGAGAATACATCCTTTGGGTATAGAACATATGAGAACCTTGACCCATAGTGGGTTATTTCAGATATACAAAAAAGGTAGTAGTATCTAAGGTTCTGGAGCAAAATTAAGATTCATAGGCACTGACAAGTTTGAGAAATCCACTTACAGATCTAAAGAAGAAAAGCCACGGTCTGGTGTTTGCGAATATTTGTGGAGGCCACTAAATGGAAATCTGAGTCAGTTTAACAGAGGTCATATATCTAGGGGAAGGACAGGAAGTAGCACAGCATGTCAAGAACAAATGAAACTATGCTGATCTTGGGCATGTTTGCCTTTGGACCAGCCCTTACTTTTCTCCAGCTTTTATCTATATGGCAAGAGCTGTATAGATATGTGGGCTATCCCATTCTCTGGGTTCTGGTAACATGACCTTCTTCCTTTGTTCCTCCAGCCAACCCAGGGTTAAGGATTTCCTTCTCTAATCTCTGTTGCCCCACTTTTCCCTATTGTCTTTTCAACTTTTCCATAATCTGTGTGACCAATTCCCTGTATTAAATATCTTCCATTTTTAGATAATCAGACACTAATAGAGCAACAAATTGGGAAATCCCCAATTTAGCATAGATGCATAGTGGAAGGCATTTATGAGAAATGAGAGAGAAAAGTAACAATTGTAGAAGTCTATTTTAGACTGCTTAGCCAGAGGAAAAGAACAGACTATAGTTTATACTTAGAAATCACAAACAAGCACATCCACAATAATTTGTTTACATCTTGGTACCATATTGTAATGTGTATTATCATTTTAACACATTTATCTTAGTGGGGAATACGGATAGGCACAATGTCTTATTCAAAGCTTGTATAACCAGTACTTAGCACAATGCCTAGCATACACTAGGTGCTCAATAAATGTATATAGAACGAATGGAAGATAATGCAGAGACAAAGGTGTTAAATTATTTTTAAGAGTCAGTCTATTTCTAAAAGTTCCTAACTTGGGATCCATAGACTCCTGTGGGGGTCTATGGAGAGATTTCAGGGGGCCCACAAACTAGGGTGAGGAAAAATGACATCTCTATTTTCAGTAACATGTAAGGAAAACTTTGGCATTTCCTTCAGTTACGAGTATAGGAAACAATTCCCAGGACTTTTTGGAGTAACCTGTCACCAACAGAAATCAGTGATACTTTTGTAACACATTATGGTTGTTGCAGCTATCTCAAAATACTATTTACACCCAAAATCATTGCAAAATTTAAATAATTAGATCTGCCTCTAGATAATGCTGTTTAGTGTGTTAATAAAATTACTATATGAAAAAATTGTTATTTTGATAATTATATTTCAATATGGCTTCCTTTTAAATCTCTGTCTCTTCCTTTCTCTTTTTTAAATTTAAAAACATTATTCTGAGAAGAGGTCCATAAGTTTCATGAGACTACCAGAGAGAAAGTCTCAAAAAAGGTTAGGAAGCCCTACAATTGATAACTCTGGACTGTGGTGTTAGACCTGGATTTAAATCCCAACAGTGCTTCTTAAGTTGCACGCACTTGGGCTGAGTGCAGATTCCTCATGTGTTAAGTGGGGATAATAATAGTAACTAACTGCTAGGGATGTGGCAAAGATCAACATGTCAAATTTTTAGTCCAATACCTGGTACAGTTAGTGTTAAGCTATACAGGCCTATGAACTATAAGTCACACAGGTAAAAGAGTGCTTGGCAAACAATTGCTTGTCAAGCTGGGGTCTTAATTTGAAGACTGCGAAAGAAGGAATTGCTGGATGAATAAGTTGACAAGATAGGCCAAGTCTGCTGGGCCAGTTAAAACAATGGGGTTTAATGTCCCTGATATTTGTCACTACATCTTTTGGGAACACAGTAATGAACCAATTAATTACAACAAAGTATTTTCTTCATTGTAAGAGCATATTCTCCAGGGTCCCTTTTAGGAATCTAAATATAAAAGGCACTTCAAGCTTTGTGTAATTGTAGTCCAGCCCCAACACCCACTGTTGATCAGTTATCTCCTTATACCAGTGGGTCTGTCATGTGACCCCAATTGGGAGTAATTCATTGGAAATAAACTGGCAGGGCAAACCTTGGAGCAATGAAATGACAAAAGGAAAACAACTAACAAATCCAGAAAGTTGAGTAATGAATTAGAAAACTCTCAGACTCTGCCAGGAGGCAATTTCAGTGTCATGCTGTGATGTCCCAATGCATTTTCACTTTATCCAATGGGGATGAACTTAAGAGGTGCAGCGGATAGTGGGAGGAAGGGATATCTTGCAACATTGCCAGAGATAGGATGTTTCTATCTTGTCAACCATTTCACTGTGGTCTAGCTTTCTAATAAGGAACAATTTCTATTAAATCTTTTCTTACATGTTTATATGCTAGATACTTTACATATTCCTCACAATACTCTAAGATACAGGCATTATTACCCCTACACTCCTCTTTAACAAGTGAGAAAATCAAAGCTCAGATGGTGATTAACCTGTCTAAAGTCACACAGATTGCAAGAGATGGAGGTAGGATTAAAAAATGTACCATATTGTTTTGATTACTACAGCTTTTTGGTATATCTTGAAATCTGGGATTCTGATATTTGCAGCTTTGTTCTTCTTTCCCAAGATTGTTTTGGCTATTTGGGGTCTTTTGTGGTTCCATACAAATTTTAGGACTATTTGTTCTAGCTCTGTGAAAAATGTTGTTGGCATTTTGATAGAGATTGCATTAAATCTGTAGATTGCTTTTGGTAGTATAGACATTTTAACAATATTGGTTCTTTTAATCCATGAGCATGGAGTATCTTTCCATTTGTTTGTGTCATGTTCAATTTCCTTCATCATTTTTTTAAAAGATTGTATTTATTTCTGAAAGAGAGAGTGCACGCTTGAGAGAGTAAGGATGGGAGGAGGGGCAGAGGGAAAGGGAGAAGCAGACTCCCCACTGAGCAGAGAGCCCAACGAGGGGCTTGATGGGATCATGACCTGAGCTGAAGGCAGACACTCAACTGGCTGAGCCACTCAGGTGTCCCTCATCAATTTTTTATAGTCTCCGGAGAATAGGTCTTTCACCTCCTTGGTTAAGTTTATTCCTAGGTATTTTATTATTTTTGGTGCAAGTACAAATGGATTGTTTTGTTAATTTCTCATTCTGCCTAGCATTATTAACATATAGAAATGCAATAGATTTCTGTATATTGATTTTGTATCCTAGTTTTAGTAGTTTTTTTGTGGCATCTTTAGGGTTATATGGTATCATGCTATCTGAAAATAGTGAAAGTTTTATCTTTTCCTTACCAATTTGGATGCCTTTTATTTCTTTTTCTTGTCTAATTGCTGTGTCTAGGACTTCAGTTGTATGTTGAATAACATACATATGAGTGGATATCCTTGGCTTGTTCCTGATCTTAAAGGAAAAACTGTCAGTTTTTCACCACTGAGTATGATATTAGCTGTGGTTTTTCATATATGGCTTTTATACATTCAGGTATGTTCCCTCTGAACCTACATGGTTGAGAGTTTTTATTTTGAATAGATGTTGTACTTTATCAAATGCTTTTTCTGCATCTATTGAGATGATCATATGGTTTTTATCCTTTTTCTTGTTAATGTGAGGTATCACATTGATTTGTGAACACTGAACCACCTCTGCATCCTTAAAATAAATCCCACTTGATTGTAGTGAATGCTTTTTTAATGTATTGTTGTATGTGGTTTGCTAATACCCTGTTGAGGGTTTTTACATCCATGTTCATTAGAGATACTGCTCTGTAGTTCTCTTTTTCTGTAGTGTCTTTATCTAGTTTTGGTATCAGGGTAATGCTGACCTCATAGAATGAATTGGGAAGCTATCCTTCCTCTTCTATTTTTTGGAATACTTTGAGAATAGTTATTAACTCTTCTTTAAATGTGTGGTAGAATTCACCTGTGAAGCCATCTGGTCCTGGACTTCTGTTTGTTGGGAGTTTTTTGATTCCTGATTCAATTTCATTGCTGGTAATCAGTCTGTTCAAATTTTTTATTTCTTCCTCATTTAGTTTGGGGAGGCTCTATGTTTCCAGGAACCTATGCATTTTTCCTAGGTTGTCCAATTTGTTGGCATATACTTTTTCATAATATTCTCTTATAATCCTTTGTATTTCTGTGCTATCAGTTGTTATTTCTCCTCTTTCATTTCTGATTTTATTTGAATCCTTTTTTTTTTTTTTTTTTGATGAGTCTGGCAAAAGATTTATCAATTTTGTTGATCTTTTCAAAGAACCAGCTTCTGGTTTCACTGATCTGTTCAACTGTTTTTTTAAGTTTCTACTTCACTTATTTCTGTTCTAATCTTTATTACTTCCTTCCTTCTACTGGTTTGGCATTTTGTTTGTTCTTCTTTTTGTAGCTTTTTTAGGTGTAAGGTTAGGTTGAGATTTTTCTTGCTTATTGAAGTAGGCCTGTATTGCTATAAAATTGCCTCCTAAAACAGCTTTTGCTGCATCCCAAAGATTTTGGACTATTGTGTTTTCATTTTCATTTGTCTCTGTGGTATTTTTTATTTCCTCTTTGATTTTGTTGCTGACTTATTTATTGTTCAGTAGCATGTTATTTAACCTCCATGTATTTGTGTTTTCTCCAGATTTTTTCTTGTGGTTGATTTGTAGTTTCATAGCATTGTGGTTGGGAAAAGATGCATGATATGATTTCAAGTGTTTTGAATTTTTTGAGACTTGTTTTATGTGATCTATTCTGGAGAATGTTCCAGGTGCACTTGAAAAGAATGCATATTCTGCTGTTTTCAGATGAGATGTTCTGAATGTCTTTTAGATCCATCTAGTCCAATATGACATTCAAATCCACTGTTTCCTTGTTGATTTCCTGTTTGGATGATCTATCCATTGCTGTAAGTGGGGTGTTAAAGTCCCCTACTATTATTATATTACTTCCTTTGTTTGTTATTAGCTGCTTTATATATTTGGGTTTCCCATTTGGGTGCATGAATATTTACAATTTTTGTGGGATTGTTCCCTTTATGATTATGTAGTGTGTCTCATTACAGTCTTTGTTTTAAAGTCTATTTTACCTAATATAAGTATTGCTATCCAGTTATTGTTTTGCTTCCATTTGCACAGTAAATGCTTTTCCATCCCTTCACTTTAAATCTGTATGTGCCGTTAGGTCTGAAGTGTCTCTTGCAGGCAGTATGTAAATGGGTCTTGCTTTTTTATCCATTCAGTCACCCTATGTCTTTGGATTGGAGTGTTTAGTCTATTTACATTCAAAGTAATTACTGATAGGCATGTACTTATTGCCATTTTGTTACTTGTTTTATAGGTATTTTGGTAGTTCTTCTCTGTTCCTTTCTTGCTCTCTTCTCTCATGGTTTGCAGGCTTTCTTTAGTGATATACTGGATTCCTTTTATTTTTTGCATATTACCTTTTTAAAAATTTTTGGTTACCATTAGGTTTATGTATAACATTTTATGCATACAGGAGTCTATATTAACTTGATGGTCACTTAAGTTTGAACCCATTCTAAAAGCACTAAATTTTTACTCCCTGCCCCTACCCCCAACCCCCCACCACATTTTAGGTATAGACTGTCATACTTCACATATTTTTATTTTGTGAATCCCTTGACTGATTTTTTAGATATACTTAATTTTATTGCGTTTGTGCTTCCTACTTTTCTTACTCCTGCGTATGGTCTTTCCTTTCCACTGAAAGAATCCCCTTTAACATTTCTTATAAGTCTGGCTTAGTGGCGATGAATTCCTTTAACTTTGGGAAATTCTTTATTTCTCCTTCTATTCTGAATGATAGCCTTGCTGGATAGAGTATTCTTGGTTGTAGAGGGTTTTGTTATTGTTGTTGTTGTTGTTGTTTTTAGCACTTTGAATACATCATGACATCCCCTTTAGGCCTGCAAAGTTTCTGCTGAAAAATCAACTGGTAGCTTTATGGGGCTTCCCTCATATGTAACTGTTTTCTTTTCTCTTGCTGCTTTCTGCCATTTTAATTATTATGTGTCTTAGTGCAGACCTCCTGAGTTAATTTTTTTGGGGGGGGCTCTCTGCCTCCTGGATCTGGATTTCTGTTTCCTTTCCCAGATTCAGCAAGTTTTCAGGTATTATTTTTTCAAATAAATTTTCTGCCCCTTTTCTCTCTCTTCTCCTTCTGGGATCTCTGTAGTGCCAATGTTGTTATGCTTGATGGTGTTGTTGAGTTCCCTAAGTTTATTTTCATTTTTTTTTTTTTTAAGATTTTATTTATTTGACAGAGAGAGACACAGCGAGAGAGGGAGCACAAGCAGGGGGAGTGGGAGAGGGAGAAGCAGGCTTCCTGCTGAGCAGGGATCCCAAAGCGGGGCTTGATCCCAGGATCCTGGGATCATGACCTGAGCCAAAGGGAGACACTTAATGACTGAGCCACCCAGGCACCCCCCACTGTTTTCATTTTTTATTATTCTTTTTTCTCTTCTCCTACTCAACTTGATTGCTTTCCATTACTGTCCTCCAGGTCGCTGATCTGTTCTGCTTCCTCTAGTCTACTATTTAGTCCTTTTAGTGTATTTTTAATTTCAGTTATTGAGTTCTTCATCTCTGATTGGTTCTTTTTTATATTTTCTATCTCTTTGTTAAGGGCCTCACTGAGATCCTCCACTCTTTTTCTCAAGTCCAGTGAGTATTTTTATGATCTTACCTTAAATTCTCTATCAAAAGTCTGCCTAACTCTTAAGTCTTTTATATCATATTGCTTGACAAGAAGGTAATAGATTTACCAGTATAGGAATTTAGCTAGGACAAAACAAAAATCTGAAAATATTTGTGATTCTGAACTAATGGACAAGGCACATCTTCAAAGTTAATCATCTTTACTGAAATGAGAGGGGCATCCCTCCTTTTTGAAGCTTCCTAAGCTTTCAGTGTTTTCCAGGTTTCTTCTTGGCTAGTAAATTTGGCCAGAACAATACTTAAGTTCTGGTTGGCATTAGGGCTTCTGTCCCTTTCTTCCTTCAAGATGACCTAAGGAACAAGGTAGTTTGGTTGAAAGGTTGAAAAGTGCTGTGATAGAGGATGAAGCTCTGTTGTTGACTCCTGGGGCTCTCCCTTCCCTCTCCTGCAAGTCAAGTTAGTATTCAGCTGTCACTGTGTGAAGGAGAGAGAGAGAGAGAGATGGATTGGAGGTAACTCTGATCCATTCTATCCATCTCTGTGCCTAAACTTTTGTCATATCCACAAAATCACTGAACTTTAAAGCCAGGATGAATTGTACAGAAGACTCAGTTAAAGCGCCTCATTTTACCCCTGAGGAAACAGAGACCCAGCAAAGCTTCCAACAGTCATGTGGGTGACTACTGGCAGAGCTCAGGATCCATCATGGTTCCCATTCTACCATGATTTGATTCCCATCTATTTTGTCATGTGTCATTGGAGGGCACTCAATACTGCCAGGCACTATTCAAGAAGCCAGAGCTGAATTAGCTCCATCTCTGCCTCCAAGGGGCTTATGATCCAGTGAAAACGATAGATCCATTTATTGAACAACTTCTGGTACTTCAGAAATAATGCATTAGGAACTTCCTTTGGGAGGAAGCATCTGTGGGCTGAGAGGGAAGATGACTGCAATGCAGGCCTCTCAGCAGTCACAGCCCACTGGGAGTGCTGGAGTTAGAATGGCCCTTCAGAATCATCCCAAGTTGGGCTGAGATGACCTGGTCTTTATACTCCCATTTCATCCAGTGAGGTGGGTGGGCAGGGGAGTGACCTTAGCCAAGGGGGTTGTCCATAGCCAATGAATCCCTGACTTCCTTGAGGGGAGGGGGTCTGGGCAGCATACCAATGCCTATGCACTGCATCCAATGAAGATGAGCTCTTTCTTGGGTGGCTTTTCTGTCTTTCCAGACACAGAGAATGTTAACAAGTTCCTTCAAATTCTTTTATTAGCAGTTCCTTGGGAAGACAGAGACTTGTGTGGAAGGTACACAATGATTTCCAAGGGCGAGGGAGTTATCTATGTTCTCAGTTAAAGAGCAATTCCCAGTTCTAAGTAAATTAATCAGCGAGAAGGGCAGAATGCAGGCAGGCTTCACACAACCCTGTCAAAAGAACCTGAGCAAAGGTTGAGGTCGACTGATAGGGGAAAATGTCTAAAAGGCACGAGCTCTGAGGGATTTGAAGTCCATCAAGTTCCACAGGCATGACCTTGTCCCAGGATCCTTAAGATTATGAGAGCCATTGAGGGCATACATGGTACACTGTAGCTAGGAATCTGGGGTTCAGCGTCAAATATAGAAATTAAGTAACCAAGTGGGAGAAAGCAAAGAACAGCACCTTCTTGCAAAGGAAAAGTTTTTAAAAATAGAGAAGGGAGGCACTAGGTTCTCTAAATTCTCCCTTAGAAAGGAAACAGAAAATTTTAGTCTCTGGAGATAGTGCTGATGAAATGTACCCACTATCTTTGTTTTAAATCAAGTGAGGAGGCCAAGAATTGTCCAAATAACTATAGTCTTCCATGAAACTCATTTCCTTATACTGACATAAAGAAGGAAACAGAATTCTCTTTAGGGTATTATAGTCAAGGAGAGAGTGAGTATTGTGATTCTCCAGAGAGCTACTTAAATAACACTTGAGTGAAGCCCCACAGAGCTTTTAGAGAGATGATGGAGGTCTCCCTTCTGGTAAAACACATGCAGTCATTAAATTTGCTTTGCCAAGTATTTATCTGAATCTCCCTTTCAAGGCTGAGGGATCAATAATTTACCAGAGGAAAGAAAAAGGATTAACTAAAGAATTAAACTAAGTTTATACCACCTTATAAAATAAAATACCACAAAAAGGCTTGTGCAAGAACTGCTGGGGTCTTTTCCAGAACTTGTTAATTTTGTCTTTTGATGATCACTTCTGGCTGACAAAGCTACCTATTACACCAGCTTGGTATTTCTACATTGTAGAGGAAATTCGAAGAGGGTTGAAGAGAAAAACAATAGAGCAAGCCCTGCCAACTAAATAAAATGGCACCTGTCAAAACATAAATTTGGATGAAATGACAGAAGAACATCTGATATACAGGGCCTGTCAGTGAACATCTAAATAACAATGCTTTCTCAACAACTTCTGGGCTTTGGTTTACACTTAAAATACGCATGTCTAGAAACTCAGAAGAGACGAGGGTTGAGTTAGCATGGCCACTGATGTTCCTCACAGTTGAGCTCCGGTTCATGACATTCTAGGAGTGCACTGATTACAAGTGCTGCCTTCATGTAATCACGAACATATAGGACAGAAAAGAGAGGCGTACCTCCTGCTTTCGTAGGCCACCTGGAATTATGGGTTTGCATCAAAAGCAAAGAAAGGTCATACCACTGATCTCGTTTAGAAGCACAAGAGTCTCAAGGCCTTTGAGAATGGAAAGTGTGTGACAGTGTGGGAGAGGATTTCTGTACAGAACATCATCAAAGACCTTATTGTAATGTTTCTATTCCCAAATCCATATGAGCTCCTCTGGAAAAAAACAAACAAACAACTTGATCTAGCCAGACCTCCAGGAAAATTAGTAGTATTGGTGCCACCCTAGGCTTGTAGACTTCACTTAGCCAAACACACAGAAAGATGCTAAAGCACAGACACTCAGCCCAATGCTGGAATGGTGTCCACCTTACGCCAGGTATGGGACAAATTGGATCAAGCTGAAGGAAGATTCAGGGAGTCAACACACTTTCGCTCTCAAGAGAAGGAAGTAGTATTGCGGGAAGTGCAGGGAATCCTGGAAATCTCACTACTTGAGGTTTTCCGATTTGTGGGGTGTGAGGGTTAGAGGCCTGTGCAGGCTTGGGAAAACATCATATAGTCCTTTACTTTCTGCTCCCACTCTCAGCATAAAGCCCTTTTTAAATGAACTATCATGAGATGGTTTTTATCTCAGTTCTATATTCTCTATGATGGACCTTCTGGCTATTTCCCTTTGAGAAACTCATTAAGCTCATCACATTGCAATGTCTGAGAGATTTTTCTGTTCCTACCTTTGTATTTCTTTGCTTCATTTTTATTCTCTTCAATTCACTTTGGTTCCCTTAGACTATTCTAAATAATCCCCCTCCCTTAGGTTAGGGCTTTGATAATGTGGTAAAACAAGTGCAGAGCCATTTGAATTATCACTGAGAGAATAAAGGTAGCCAAGTCTGTAGCTAACACATCCCTCAGACACACACGGGTTCCCTGCCATACCCAGACAGCAGTTTTTATCTGTTGGGACTGCCAGTATTTTCAACACTCTACAACCTTCAACTGTGCAAATATGGCAAAAACTCCCTCCCACGTTTCCAGGGGAGGCTCCTGGACTCTTCTATTGCTGTGTTACTTTCAGCTTCTCTGCTGCACGCATTCCCGAACATGCCAGCTTCTTTCTCCACAGAATAAACACATGGGCAGTTAAAGGTCTAAGAAGAGCTTTATAAGCCAGGAGAAATTGCCTTCAAGACTAATTGCTTTTTAGGGAGCCATTTTCGGGAAAGTTAACACCACCACCATTTGCTGCTAAATAAGCTCAAAGAACCTGACAGGGACTGAAACAGGCTGGCTGGCTGTACTCGGTGTTTCTTTAGAGCCAGGCTTTTCTTTCCCACACTTTGGTTGTGATGAAATACAGAGGTGCCCAGTGACACTGAGCCCACCCAAACAGTATGTCCAGAAGCAGAAGCAGTGAGTTGCTGCCTCCTTGTTCCAGCCATCTGGACCCACTGAAGAGTTTTTTAAAAAAGCACACCATAAAGACTTAAAAAAAAAAAAAAAAGATTTGCTTATTTATTCGAGAGAGAGACAGAGAGACCAATGGGAGGGGGACAGAAAGAGAGGGAGAATCTCAAACAAACTTCCCACTGAGGGCGGGGCCCCATGCAGGACTTGATTCCATGACCCCGAGATCACAACCTGAGCTGAAATCAAGAATCAGACACTCTGGGGCGCCTGGGTGGCTCAGTCGGTTAAACGGTTGCCTTCGGCTCTGGTCGTGATCTCAGGGTTCTGGGATTGAGCCCCACATTGGGCTCCTTGCTCAGACACCCTGCTTCTCCCTCTGTATCCCCCTACCTCTCCACTCATGCTCTCTTTCTCTCTCACTTGCTCTCTTGCTGTTGCTCTATCTCAAATAAATTAAAAAAAAAAAAAAAGAATCAACACTCAACCAACTGAGCCACCCAGGTGCCCCCATAAAAACTTTTCTATCTACAAATACAAGTTGCAGATGAATGCCCTTAAATATCAACTATTTTAGTTGTTAGCCGTGGAAGTATTCTTTTTTAAAAATTTTTTTTAATTTTATTTATTTTTTTATTATTATGTTATGTTAATCACCATACAGTACATCATTAGTTTTTGATGTAGTGTTCCACGATTCATTGTTTGCGTATAACACCCAGTGCTCCATTCAATACGTGCCCTCTTTAATACCCATCACCAGGTTAACCCATCCCCCCATCCCCCTCCCCCCTAGAACATTCAGTTTGTTTCTCAGAGTCCATAGTCTCTCATGGTTCATCTCCCCCTCCGATTTCCCCCCTTCATTCTTCCCCTCCTGCTATCTTCTTCTTCTTTTTTTTTTTTAACATATAATGTATTATTTGTTTCAGGGGTACAGGTCTGTGATTCAACAGTCTTACACAATTCACAGTGCTCACCATAGCACATACCCTCCCCAGTGTCCATCACCCAGCCACCCCATCCCTCCCACCCCCCAGCACTCCAGCAACCCTCAGTTTGTTTCCTGAGATTAAGAAATCCTCATTATCAGTGAGATCATATGATACATGTCTTTCTCTGATTGACTTATTTCGCTCAGCATAATACCCTCTAGTTCCATGCCATGGAAGTACTCTTAAATCTGTGGAATGTCACTAGAAAAGCAGATAGAGCTGTTCTGGTTGAAATGGGGGACGAGTTGGCCTCCCCTGACATCCCCAGAACCCTCACAAAAGCTCTGTGGAACTCTTCAGTGGAAACAGCCTGAAAACCCTTGATCTTGTTCAGGATCTCGACCCAGTTTTTGAGCCATGGCTCTGGCTCATGGAGGGGGAGTGGGAGAGGGAGAAGCAGGCTTCCCCCGAGCAGGGAGCCTGATGTGGGGCTCGATCCCAGGACCCTGAGATCATGACCTGAGCTGAAGGCAGACGCTTAACGACTGAGCCACCCAGGCGCCCCTAATCAATACATTTTTTAAAAAAGATTTTATTTATTTCTTTGACAGGGAGAGACATAGCGAGAGAGGGAACACAAGCAGGGGGAGTGGAAGAGGGAGAACCAGGCTTCCCGCTGAGCAGGGAGCCCGATGCGGGGCTCGAACCCAGGACCCTGGGATCATGACCTGAGCCAAAGGCAGACGCTTCACTGACTGAGCCACCCAGGCGCCCCTAGAATCAACAGATTTTTGTATCAAGTCATGAATGTCAGGCTCCTTTTAACAACTCAGAAGATGAGGACAGACAGTGCCTGCAATCCCTCACGGCCACAGTGAACTGAGGTCGTTCCTACTCACTATTGCCTTTCACCAGGTCTGGACACTGATTTAGGTCACCTGCCTGCCCCCGCTGGGCTTGTGGCCCCTGGGAACACTGATCTGGCCTATCTCATTTTACAGTTGAGGCAACAGTAATGCCCTGGGTCATGGCGATAGCAGGATGAGAACCTGGATTTCCTGAGTGCGGGTTCGGCACTGTTTTGTCTATCCCACATTGGCATTTCTCAAACTGGGGTTCCAAGGAAGTGAGTTTCAAAATCCACGAGAATTCTTTTCCTTAAGAATGTGTCTGTATTAGATGGGCCTTTGGGAAATCCCACGCTACACCGAGCTACCACTGGCACTTCTGATATTTCCCAGCCATAGATGTCTTCAGTTGTTTCTGCTTTGTTGTCAGTCTTAGGAAAGCAGGACTGTTACGCATACCTCACTAGTATGCAATCTGGGATATGCTGTTAGCTAGATCTGTCCCCTGAAATGTAAAATGTAGACACAGACAAGACCTAGTTAGCAGTGAGTGGTTCTGATTCCTCCAAGTTGGCCTCACCATGGGACCTACAGTTAAGGGCACAAAAGGAAAAGGTCACAGAAGAGAGCCCAAGGTGAGGGCACCAGTGAAGCTAGGAAAAGAGTTATCTGTATCCTCAATTTTGAACATTGACTTTAATCCATTAATTACACCAGGAAGTAGCTCAGCTCAGCAGAGTGGTAGGTAGGCATGGCTGCCAGGTGACTTGGGTTCAAATCCCAGGGCCACCATTTACTACTGTTACGATGCTTTGGCAAGATACTTAAGCTCTCTGGGCCTCAGTACGATTATCTGTAAGATGGGAATGACAGTATTTACCGTGTGAGGTTACTGTGAGAATTCAACAGATAAGCATCTAAACTCAATGCCTAGCACATGATGGATACTGAGAAATGTTTGCTATTATTGGCACAGCAGGGTTTATAGTTCACAAACCACTCTCATTTCCTTCCATGTCTTCCATGTAACAAAGCTATGAGGTAAGCCAGAAGAACCCTATCCATTTTGACAGGCAGGAAATCTGAAGAGGTTAATTAAATAGCTCATCTGCAGTCATGTAGGGAGTAAGGGAGAAAGCTAGTGCTAAAGTTCAGGTTTTCTGCCTCAAGATCCTATGTTCTTTCTACTACCCACAATGCCTGAGGGGCCTCTCCACAGTAGGAATGCTTTTCAAGGACTATTCTGAAGGTTAGATGTCAATGAGACAGGGAAGCTGAAGGACTCCATAAAAATCTGCTTTTTGCTCCTTTTCCTGCTTCTATTCTTTCGAGGACCTGCACCCCCACTTTACACATGCCTCACAGTGCAAAGAGAGTATGTCCTCTTAGTAAGGGACAAGAAGTTAATGATTTCTTTAGAGTCTTCCAGCATAGTAGATAACATCGAAGGAAGGGCCAGGGAAGAATGACGGGACAAAGCCATCACATGCATATTCCAGACCACCAGTGTTAGACATCTCAACGCCAAGACCCCTGGCTCCAAGGAATAAGTGACTTATCGCAGATACCTAGACCCTTGTCCTTGTTCTAACTGGTTCCTGGATCCCTGAGAAGACATGCAGACCAGACCACAATCCTCAATAGAGCCCCGAGACCCCAAGCAAAGATGAAACGCTCTCTCCTTTCCTTTCTGTCTCCCAGACAGTATGTATCTGCACTCTCTTTACACCTTCAATAAGCTCTGCTCTCACTTCCAACTGGCTTGTGTTTGATTTCTGCCCTCCATGTAGCCAAGGACCCTCTTGGCTGGTCCTGCGGGACCCCCTCTGGGTCCTCAGACCTGGCCTACCTGCGTCATCAACACATGTCAACCCACATGGTGGGAGCAAATCACTTAAAAGTTAGGGCTTCCAAGGGAACTAGCAGAAGCAGGTGGAAAAACAGAGAGGATGTCTAAAGAGAAATGGTAAACAGGAGCACACAGAGGAAGACCCTTGTTTGAAATTCAAAGCGCCCTGAAGGGCACGGTGCTCCAATGATAGGCAGTTCCCAGGTGGTAGCAGCAGTTTGCACGTGGGACTCAAGGGCCCTTCCAGGGCACCCTGGTGAACTTCTGAGCTTGACCAGCCGCTCTCATCCGGGCCGGGCGGCGGGGGTGCAGTGTGAGGGCTGGGCAGGGGACTGGAGTGGGAGGGGAAGAGAACCCTGCCACTGAGCTGGAGACCCTGCACATTGCTGGTGACAGAGTTTAAGTAAGGCAGCAGCCAACATTTCCCAGGGAAAGGAGACTTATCAGATTATGGGATTTCCACTGGTGAAAGCTTCAGGATGCTTTTTATGGTGTTTCCTAAATTACTGCATTAGAACTAGGCATGCAGCAAGCTCACTGGAAATAGATCTTGAGTAGTCCGTTTAGGACTAGAGCTTGGGCCTAGAGGCAGTAATAGGAAATTGGCACTGGCTTGGACAGGCATATTTTCAGTTTTATTAGCACCTGAATAGGCCCACAGTTTTATGTCTTTTAAGGGCAATGTGGGGAAAAGGCCAGTCTCTTCATGTTGCTTTTAGTACCGAGGGCATTTGCTTCTCCCTTTGCATCTCCAAGACCCCCCACCCATGCTTAATTACCCACCTGCTCCACCCATTCACTCCCATTTTACCCCTTCATACCCCTCCCCACAAACTAGGCCTGGTTGAGGCGGGTCAGGCCCAGGTAACAGCTGTGGTAAACACTTTTCTAAAATAACTCTAAATAGCTCCTGAAATAGTTTAATGGGTTTCCTTTCCCAGCAGCTACTTTCTATCCTCCAAAAGAGAAATTCTTCCTTTAGCACAACATGGTAAAGAATGTTGGAGAAGTAATTTTTTCATCTTCTTACCTTGAAGACGTCCTGCCATCCCTCTTCCCAGGTTCAGGACACTAAGCTCCACTCTCCATCTTTGCGTAAAGTTCTTTTCCTGCAGGAATGTCAGATAAAATATAGTAAGTGCAGTTAAATTTGAACATCAAAGAGACAAAAATAATTTTTAAGTATGTTCCAAATATTGCATGGGACACAGTAATACTAAAAAAACAAAAAACTATTCACTGCATATCTGAAATTCAAATTTAGCTACATATCCTGCATTAATTTTTGCTAAATTTAACAACCCTATTTCCCTGGGAAAGTGCCTACTGAAGAGAAAAGAGAATAATACTGGCAATTTAAGTTTTTTTTTAATTGGACAATATAATAAATATATTATAATTTTTTAAGGAAAGAAAAATCAGTACATTAAGCTGACCATTTCTCACACACACACACAGTTTTCATTTCTGCATCTTCTCTTCAAGTTTTTGTCCCTGCAATTTTTCTTGTTATGTAAAAGAACATGAAATGGGAATAAGGTTTATTGTTTAGTTAATAGCATTGTACTAATGTTAATCTCCTGGCTTTGACAGTGTGCTAGTTTTATAATTTGTCAACATTAGAGGAAACGGGGTCAAAGTATTATGTGAACTTTTCATATTATTTTTGAAAGACTTTTAAGTCTCAAATTATTTCAAAATAGAAAGTTTAAACAACAACAACAAAATAAAAACAAAGTCCTATCATAAAGAGGTCATTTCTCGGTTGTTCCCTGTTTACTGCTACTTTCCACCACAAGGCTCCACGAGGCGATGACTCTCAACCTCGGGAACCTGGGGGACCTAGAGAATGACATCAGAGTGCTCAGAAAATGTTTCTTTCTTTCTTTTTTTTTTTTTTTTTAAGATTTATTTATTTAGCTTAGCAGGGGGGAAGTGGGGCAGAGGGAGAGGGAGAGACAGAATCTCAAGCAGACTCCATCTCAGGACCCTGAGATCATGACCTGAGCCAAAATCAAGAGTCAGATGCTCAACCCACTGAGCCACCCAGGCAGCCCCAAAATGTTTCCGTTTTTATTTGTTTGTTGTACTTGTTTATTCCTTAGATGGCAACGTACTGTTTTAAGTTACACTGGTTGGTTGATGAATGCTTCTTTGGTGACAAGATGGTAGGACCCTGTGCTTTTTTTTTTTTTTTTTTTAAGATTTTATTTATTTATTCGATAGAGCGAGAGAGAGAGCACAAGCAGGGGGAACAGTAGAGGGAGAGGGAGAAGCTGGTTCCCCGCCAAGCAGGGAGCCCGATGTGGGGCTTGATCCCAGGACCCTGGGATCATGACCTGAGCTGAAGGCAGACGCTTAACCATCTGAGCCATCCAGGTGCCCCCCTGTGCTTTTTTTTTTTTAAGCTGTCCCAGGGTGGGATACAAGAACACTGAGAGCTCTGATTTTATTTTCCTAATCAGATCCAACGTCGTTATTAGTTTTACACCTGCAAGCAATGCCAGTTAGCATTTATTAATGCCCACTCAGAATCATATTCAAAAACAGGAAATGCACATCTGCTCCTATCAAAGCATTTTCAGACATTGTCTTATAAAGCTTGGAGTTATTTGCTAAATGTCAAGCTTTTCTAGCACAGCAGGGAGTTGCAACCCCTCAGAGGTAGCTGGGTACAATAGCCA
This sequence comes from Mirounga angustirostris, assembly GCF_029215605.1. Lineage (NCBI taxonomy): Eukaryota > Metazoa > Chordata > Mammalia > Carnivora > Phocidae > Mirounga > Mirounga angustirostris. The sequence goes on along the minus strand of NW_026991716.1, from coordinate 12,268,426 downwards.
TCCCTTAGTCACCTAGATTACCCCATGTGTTCTCTGATCTCAGGTCTTCCATTGTCCAATTCCTGGTTCCTGTTCTTTTTTTTAAAAGATTTTATTTATTTGAGACAGAGAGAAAGAAAGCACAGAGGTAGAAGCAGGCTCCCCGCCTAGCAGGGAGCCCAATGCGGGACTCGATCCCAGGACCCTGAGATCATGACCTGAACAGAAGGCATATGCTTAATCGACTGAGCCACCCAGGCACCTGTTCCTGCTCTTTTTAAGTCACGTAATTTCTATGTCTCAATTCCCTCACCTGGAAAGATAGAGATGATAATATCACAAAGTAGGGTTGTGGTGTGGATTAGACAAAATAACATATAAGTAACCATCACACAAAAAGCACTTAATAAATGTGCATTTCTTTGTTTCCTTCAGTTTCTTCTGGGCCACAGAGCCTTCTCCACCATCAATAACAGATATTAGGGCTGGACACTAAAAACGTTTGGTAAATCCCAAAGCTACAAGCCGTATGTTCAGCCCCAAATGGTACTGTTTCCTAGCTTTATTTTTTAAAACAGTAAGATAATATAAAGTGTCTTAATGAACTATAGACAACACATAAAAAATATATTCAGTATTATAAACTGATCAATAGGAAATATGCTGATGGCAGTAAGCATCAATTAAATATTTCCCGGGTAGTTTTATTTGTCTTAGGTAGTTTTTAAAGAGATGGTTTGCACAGTTCAGGTCTCTTAGAAAGTTGTTAGAGCATATTTGGGATGATGACTTCTTTTTGATTAGTTTACTCTGTTGTAAACAGAGGGCTGTTCAATGAAAATTTATTATTGATCATGATAATTAAGATGACAAAGGTACTTCCTACTGATACATGCATTTTTAAAGGATTAACTCTCTATATTTTACCTTCCTTAACTTCTGCAATCTTATTTAAAGCTATAATAATAATAGCAGTTGTGGCTGCACAGCAAAGCTTTATTGAGTACTTACTACATGTCAGACATTATTCTAAGTCCTTTACATGCATTGACTTATTTAATTCTCCCCAAAGCCCTATTATAATGATAATAGCTGCTAGTTCTATAGCATTTACTGTGTACCTGAAACTGTTGAATCACTTTATATGTACGAATTCACTTAAGCCTCACAGGCAGATCTGTGATGAAGGTACAACTGTTAATCCCTTTATAGGGAGGAGAAGAAGAGTAAGCTTTAGAGATGTTAGTAACTAGCTCAAAACTACACAGCTCAGCGTTGGGCAAAGTCAAGGTCCTGGGAAGTAGCAAATGTCATTCTGTCACTTTTATTCTTGGCTGTCACAGGTCCTCCTTGATTTTGTGGTTGCCCAACAAAAGAACACTTTATATTGCATTAAAAGCTCTAAGAACGAACACACCAACCATTAAAAGAGGCTTCAAAGCACCATCACCGAATTGCTAAAATGATAATATCCTGAATAGGCTTGATCTGCTTCTTTTGTTATCCTCAGCATTTTGTTGGTCTCTTATTAATCTCTGGACATGTATGTGTGAGTGTCTGTGTGTGTGTGTGTGTGAGAGAGAGAGAGAGACAGAGACAGAGAGAGAGGGAAGGAAGGGAGGGAGGGGAAGGAGGGAATGAATCATACAAATCTGCTGTAGCCAAAACAGGAGCTAGCCAACACACGAAGAATGGCAGAGAGGAAGGAATCTGGGTCTTTGACGACACAATTGAGCAGCTGAACTAACCAGTCCCGGAATCACCATACCTCTCTTATATTAGCAATAGTCTTTTTTTTTTTTTTTAAAGATTTTATTTATTTATTTGACAGAGAAAGACACAGCGAGAGAGGGAACACAAACGGGGAGTGGGAGAGGGAGAAGCAGGCTTCCCGAGGAACAGGGAGCCCGATGCGGGGCTCAATCCCAGGACCCTGGGATCATGACCTGAGCTGAAGGCAGAGGCTTAACGACTGAGCCACCCAGGCGCCCTATTAGCAATAGTCTTATTGTGCGAGCAATTTTCAGTTTGGGTTTCCATACATGAAGCTGAGAATACCTTAACAGATACAGATACATTAACTACACACATATTTCCTCTCATATTTCTGTTTCTACTTAAATTTTCCTGTCTTGGTGTACTCTCCAGAGATATACAGACCACACACACACACACACACACACACACACACACACACACACACCCCTCCCAGGAGGTACCACTATGAATCACTATGCTAGCAAACAATCTCTACATCTCAGTGGCTTAAAACATCAAACATTCCTTGCTCATGCCTCTTGCCTCTGTTTGTTATGCATTGGTCCCTTGTCATAATCCCTCTGAGACCAAAGCTGATGGAGAACACTAACTAAAAAACGGCATGTCACTGTGGCAGGAGGGAAAGAGAAGTCCAGAGGATCTCATTCTGGCAACTGAACGCCCTGGCCCAGAAGGGACACACATCATTTCTGCTTACAACCTACTGGCTAAAACTAGTCACACAACAATCCCATCCAACCTCAGGAGGGCCAGGAAATGCAATGAGACCATGTGCCCCGAAGGAGAAGTGGAATAGCTTTAAAGACCACCAGTGCTCACAAGGTACTGGAGGGAACTCCTGAATATGCTGTTCACCTGGGGAGGGGAAATGGGGCATAGAATGTACGGGTGGGGAAGGGATTATTCTTATTTTTTTTTTCCATATACATTTTTAGCATTTGGGTTTTCCTAAACTTTGAAAGACTGAAGTATAATACATGGAGATAAGCACATAAATCATAAATGTACAGCTCAACGGATTATCATTATCACCCAGATGAAGAAATAACACATTGTTTGCATCCCAAAAGCCCATGTTGTGATCCCTCTAATTTTTACTTCCATCCTTCCAACCAAAGTCATCCCAATTTTTTTTTTTTTTTTTTGCACCTCTAAATCCCTTTTGCCCATTCCCCACCCCCTTCCCCAACCTGCCTCCCTTCTGGCCACCACCAGTGTGTTTTCTGTATTTGTCTGGTTTTTGTTTGTTTTTTAGATTCAATATATAAGTGAAATCATATGGTATCTGTCTTTCTCTGTCAGACTTATTTCACTTGGCATAAAAGTTATTTTGATTTTTAATCCCATAGATTAAATTTTTTCAAAAAAGAAATATTTACAGATTTATCAGGAGGCAAGTAAAAGTTAATATCCCCTCCAGGTTTCTCTAAATCTGGGAGGGGGCGTGGTTTGCAGGATACATGACATACAGCTTGTTACTTCGGATAACAGAAAGTTACAGGAGGTAAAGAGTGGGTAGATATGTAGGTGGACCCAAGGAGGATTGGTTTCTGAGACTTGCAGGATGGAAGGTTCCGTGAGCGGAGGAGATGGTACCTGCCCCGTGCACGCCTGAGGGCGTCAGAACCTCTGATGATGTGGTATAGGGCTCTCTGGGACTTATCGCTGGGCTTCTTGGCTTTGAAGCCTTGGGACCTAGGAGGAGCCGGACTGGAATGCTGAGAGGCTTCTTGGTGGCAGCTATGCTGGACAGATGCCAGAGGATCAGGCTCAACACTGGCGCTGGGAAACAAGAGGAAGGAAGTGATAGCAACCACTCGGGACTAAGGACCAGGTTCCAGTCCATTTCTGAGACCCGGGATTCCGGTTCCGTACAATGGGGAGGTAGTCAGGGTAGTGGGGGTGGTGCTAAGCGACCCAATAATAACTGCTTTGGGATGTCCTCCCAGCTAGGGAGGTAGGGGCACAAAGCTGGGTATAATTTAGTTTAAAGAACAAAACCAAATCATGCATCCTGCCCCTCCGCCAGGTGGGCTGGGGACGCACACTTGTCTTCACAACTCAGTTCTGCCTTCCTCTACCTTGTTGATGGACGTCCAGGTCTGTCTAAAGCAGCAGAGCCTAGGGGTGGCATGGTTTTCTTTGAAGCCCTAATGCCTATTCCACTTCCTAATGTGTACCGCTGCCCTCAAGTAAAGGGGCGAGAGGAGGAAACAGAACGAGGGCATCATTCAGGGTTTAACCATGAAGTACATATACGTGTGTATGAACAGGTCTCTGTCACTGAAAAATATACATGAATTCTTAGGAACGGACTTGCACAATCAGGGGAGCTTAGCCAGGCGCTCTCCACAAGGCTGTCCTGACCAACGCTGGTGCTCGAAATCCGTAAGACAGTCAAGAGAGGAAGCTCACGGGGGGCAGGCTAGAAGCCCCATCAGCAGAAGCTGGAACACCACGTGGGCAGACCGAAACCCACGTCCTGTTTGTTCCTCCTGACCTTATCGATGAAAGGACTCTGCAGAAGCTGAGGCCCTGGGTCACACTGCAGAACAAGGATACATCCACCACAGGGTGCAGAGAAACCAAAGGAAGGGAGACCCAGCGGAAACGGAGGGCAACCCCGGGCCCAGCAGCACCTCCACCCGAGCACGAGGGGGACGATCAGCAGCCAGCGCTCGCATGTCACAAGATGGCTGCCGCTCCGTTGCCTCCTTCCAACTCTCGTGAGAGAACATCCCTTGGAGCCCATCCTGACCTGAAACATCGAAGGGAAAGGAATCCTGGGAAATGTAGTCCAGCCTGGCCAAGTACGCATATTACAAAGCCATCGCTGTGAGTGAGCACTGAGCGAGCACTGAGCGGGCCTCGTTAAAGTCTCAGACTGGGGCCCATATTTTGGGAAGTCAGTTTGATTTTTAAACCGATACCATGTTTTCCTGTTTCCTGCTCCACCAGCTGCTTTCTGCTCCTCCTTGTGGATCCCCACTTACGTTAGTCCATGTCCTCTGAGAAGCAGTTACCAAGATCCATTAAATGTGCAAGAAATTTATTAGGGGAAATGCCTGAAAGGAAAGGGGAGGAAGCTGGGAGAGGCTTGAAAAGCCATCAGACCCTGATGCAAGTCTGACCCCAGTGAGGAAGGGATATAGATGGCAATGCAATTCTAAGGAAATCTGGGCAAAGCTTCCTGCCAGGAGAGTCCCGTACTTCCCACCGAAAGGGGAATTATCCTGCCACAGTGACCACAGGCACAGCCGGGGGATACCGGCCTGGGGGGAAGCCTGGTGAGGGGTTTCAGAGCACAGCCCTGGGCCCTTGGGCAATTGCACTCCTGGATTAGGAGATTTGGGGGCTCTCCTGATGGCTGCCACACTGCTTCACTCTCATTTCTTACTCTTGTCAAGACTCAAGACTCAGTCCCACTTTACTCTTTTGTTGGAGTGTGAAAAATAAATTAGGGCCAGGCGTCTTCTTGCTGGCCCCTCTTTTGTCCTGTGACGGATTTCTGTTCATCCAGGACAAGCTCTGCCAGGAGTAGATGTTGGGGATATTTGGAGGTGAAGGCAGTTTGGGAGGGTCTAAATGCAGGAAGATGGAGTTGCTGATTGGCGATACAATTGGTCTAACCCGAGGGCATTTCATTAAAGTGTGTGGCTGAGTATTAAACAGTCCTGATCCTTGGGATTTATTACACATTTCTTAAGAAAAAACAGAACCAATGAAGTGTTCAGCTGTGAAGGGGGACTTCTGGGATTAGCTAGAGATAGGGATTCAGAAAATATAGGTTGAAGCGTTTTCTGCAGTCTTATTCCTATTCTCTTGAGAAATCAAATGTAAGCATCTGTAACAAATGAATGTAATGAAATGGAAATAGTTTTTGCCTAGGCAATGAAAGTTGATTGTTAAATTGTTAACTCTTGGAAGGCAAGGGTTGTTTTTCTTAATCTGTGTGACATTTAGTGGGTGTCTGTACAGAACAGGACTCAGTTGTTCTTAGATGGTGAATCTGTTAAATTTTGAGCTTGTTTCCCATATTTGCCTAACAGCAAAAATAAGTAAATTCACATTGATCATGTGGGGACAGGGGTGGGTGGAATGAGGCCCAACCTTACCACAACCTGCTATTACTATCTCACGTTTATAGCAAACAAACCCCACTTTTGCAATAAGAGCAAATTGCACCCATCTAATTCTTATTCAGTAGCGTTCACCAGATTCTTTGTTTTTGTTTTTTTTTTAATTTTTTATTCTTATATTATCCCCATACATTGCATCATTAGTTTTAGATGTAGTGTTCCATGATTCATTGTTTGTGCATAACACCCAGTGCTCCATGCAGAATGTGCCCTCCTCAATACCCATCACCAGGCTAACCCATCCTCCCACCCCCCTCCCCTCTAGAACCCTCAGTTTGTTTTTCAGAGTCCATCGTCTCTCATGGTTCGTCTCCCCCTCTGATTTCCCCCCCTCTGATTTCCCCCCCTTCATTCTTCCCCTCCTGCTACCTTCTTCTTCTTCTTCTTTTTTTTTTTTAACATATATTGCATTATTTGTTTCAGAGGTACAGATCTGAGATTCAACAGTCTCGCTCAATTCACAGTGCTTACCAGAGCACATATTCTCCACCGACCTCAGTTCTCAATTTCCTGGCCCATGGGTCAAATTATGCACATTTAATAAGCGTTCATATCATTTTCTCATTGAAAATACTAGAAGCTGATTTGCTAGATCACTGAAGCCCGTACTGATGTCTAATAAGAATTTGAAAAGGATCATCAAGAAATAATCTCTCTTCCAGTCTACCTGCTTACCAGGAAAAACAGAGGCAAATTGTCTTGTTTTTTTGTTAAGCCAGGCCAATGGGAAACAATTCTTTCTGATTCACATTCCCTAGAGAGCATTCCTTTTGCAAGTTTACAGATGAATAAACCTCACATTCTGATTAGGATCCATCAACCTCCTAATCAGCTCACACGGTATGGAAAAGCAGCCCTCTATAGTAGTTTCTGGCAGGAGCACTAGCTGTGTTGAAAGAACCTGTTTTCGGGGCACCTGGGTGGCTCAGTCAGTTAAGCGGCTGCCTTCAGCTCAGGTCGTGATCCCAGGGTCCTGGGATCGAGCCCCACATCGGGCTCCCTGCTCGGCGGAGAGCCTGCTTCTCCCTCTGCCTGTCACTCTGCCTATCTGTGCTCTCTCTCTACGCGTCTGTCAAATAAACAAATAAAATCTTTAAAAAAAAAAAAGAAAAAGAACCTGTTTTCTCCTCATTTAGAGCAGTCCCCTGGGTTTAGTGATGTTTGCGTGTTTGCGGGAGCTTGGTAAACAGTCTGTTGGGACACAATGCTGTTGCTGGCAACTTCACACCAGGATCCTCACCAGGTCTGAAGACTGAGAATGGAATTCATTAACGTGGGCCGGGTAGGGCCCTCCGCTGTTCCAGCAGTGTCAGGGACTGGGACCCAGAACACAACGCTGGAACATATACTGGAAGCCTCAACATTGGATGGCTTGGAATACAAGCCCTTATATTTTTCTTGCGGAGAGGGATATTGTTGCGGGGTCGTGGAGCCCAATGGTCAAGAAAGAATTCTTGAGACGTTGTATGGTGCAACTTCGTAAGTTTATTTAAGTAGCACGGGGACAGGGCCCATCAGCCGAAAGAGCTGCACTTTTTGCTGTATGAAGCTGGTGGTTATATGCTTAGTGCTCAAGGGAGGTGGGGGGTGGGGGATGTGCAGGGAGTATTAGGTCCTAAATGTCTTCTTTAAATTTCTACCCATAAACTACTTCCACAAGATTTCTCTGGTGCTTATCATTCAGTTTGATATTGATTGTTGGTGAGATGTACAGGCAGTCATGAGACCCTTTAAGAATGTAGCAACAAAGATACAGATGTAGTGAAAAGGGCCATATGCACCCCAATGTTCATAGCAGCAATGTCCACAGTAGCCAAACTGTGGAAAGAGCCGAGATGCCCTTCAACAGATGAATGGATAAAGAAGATGTGGTCCCTATATACAATGGAATTTTGCTCAGCCATCAGAAAGGATGAATACCTACCATTTGCATTGACCTGGATGGGACTGGAGGAGATTATGCTAAGTGAAATAAGTCAAGCAGAGAAAGTCAATTATCATATGATTTCACTCATATGTGGAACATAAGGAATAGTGGGGAGGACCACAAGGGAAGGGAGGGAAATCTGAAGGGGGAGAAATCAGAGAGGAAGACAGACCATGAGAGACTCTGGACTCCAGGAAACAAACTGAGGGTTACAGAACGGAGGGGTGGGGGGGTGGGGTAACCGGGTGATGGGCATTAAGGAGGGCACGTGTTGTGATGAGCACTGGGTGTTATATGCAACTAATGAATCACTGAGTATTACAGCAAAAACTAATGATGTACTATATGTTGGCTAACTGAGCGTAATAAAAAATTTAAAAAGTTTAAAAAAAAGAATGTAGCAACCAGCATGTATTTGATACTTATTGGAACTATGCAGGCTGTCGGTCAGTCTTCTGGGCTAAAGGTGAACATTTTCCTTTTCTATCCCCCACTCAGGCTTAACATTCTGCTAACTTGTATTGGTAAAGCCATCCCACCTGGCAAATAGCTACTGGTGAGTGCTTCCCCCACCCCAGGCCAGTCCTTGGTCATTCACCTGGGACCCAGCGCACCAGGGGTTAATATCCCAATGATCGGGAGCTCCAGGAGTGTTAGAAAATCTGCTCTCTCTAGGTCCTTACCACCTGTGGTGGGGTGAAAACTGTCCCCCAGAGATATGAAGCCTGTGATAAATAGCTTACTTTAAAAGGCAGACCTGTGAATGGCGAAGGATGTAATCAAGGTGAAGATCTTGAGACTGGGAGCTTTTGTTGGATTATCTGGGTGGGTCTAAGTGCAATCACATCTACCCCTATCAAAGGGAAGGAGATTTGACAGATGTCACAAGAGGAGATGATGAAAAGAAAACACAGAGATTTGAAGATGCTGGCCTTGACATTTGGAGTGATGTAGCCCCAAGCCAGAGCAAGCCAAGCTACCAGAAGCTGAAAGAGGCAAGGACCAGATCCTCCCCGAAAGCCTCGGAACAGTGTATGGCCCTGCTGACACCTTGATTTCAGACCTCTAGTCGGCAGTACTTTGAGACAGTGTTACTGTTGTCTTAAGCCACCGAGTTTGTGGTAATTTGTTACAGCAGCTCCAGGAAAAGGAATACACCACCTCTCACCTGGTTCACATCAGCCTTGCAACTGACCTCTCGGGGTCTGGTTCTTCTCTTCAATCCACCCTGTGCACTTCATTTTTCTTAACTCCTCTGAGTGGTTTCCCAAACTCCCTATATAAAGTTTTGGTCCTCTCTTACTGAAACAGTTTTAGTTTCCATTAGTAATCATCATCATCATCATCATAACCATCACTCTGTGGAGTGTGCTTTTGTTGTGCTGAGCACTTTATAGAAAGTATCACATTTCCTCCTCACAACAACACACCGAGGTTGGCATTATTAGCTTTGCTTTACAGACGAGGAAACCAAGGCTCAAAGAAGTTAAACAGTGATCCCTGTGAGTGGCAGTAAGACAGGCATGTTTGGGTTCTCAGCCACCTGCTGTAGTGCTTGGTCTGTGTCTCCTGCCCAGGACACTATCCGGGCTGAGAGCCTTGTTCTCCTATTTGTCAAAAACTCTCCATCTTTCCAGATTCGGTGTATGTACCACCACGTCCAGGAGCCTCTCTTAAATACCCATCCATCACCTGCCCTTTAACTTGTAGGTAGAGTCTATTCCACAAACTGTAGAAATTTGATTCTGCTTTATAGTTTCTAAAATTCAAAACACCGTAGTGGAAAAGAATATACCATGTAGAGAAAGATCTTAAAAATACAAACCCAAAGTACCCTACTCAATGATACCTGACTTGGATTCGCTGATTCCTGTTGCTGAGATTTTCTCCTAATTTTATTTTTTAAAAGATTTATTTATTTCAGTGAGAGAGAGAGAGAGCGCACGGGGGGAAGGGCAGAGGAAGAGGGAGAGAGAAACTCAAGCAGACTCTGAGCTGAGTGCAGAGCCCCAATCCCACGACCCTGAGATCAGACCTGAGCTGAAACCAAGAGTCAGACACTTAACCAACTGCACCCCCCATGTGTCCCTCCCCTAATTTTAAATAGAAATAACTCACTGTTTTGGTAGCATGCCCAGTTAGAACTTCCCTGGGCTTTGTAGACACCCCAATGGCATATTTGTAGCATTATCTGAAAATCTGATCCCCATGTAGATGTTCTATCAGTCTAGAGCCCCACTGTTCCATTGAAACATGATGTGAAAACCAATGCAAGCCATACATGTCATTTAAAAATTTTCTAGTAATCAGTCTTGGGACGGTAGAGGCTGTGTAGCATTGCTGTTACTCTGAGGGCAGAACAATCCATAGAGGGGTGCAGAGATGCAGAGCAATAAAACCCTTAACTTGGAGAAGCAAAACCATATTCCAACGAAGCATCATCAGCATCACCAGCAGCCACCACGACCACCAATACCTGCAAGTGGGCAACAAGCCAGCAGCCCAAATGAAGACTTGACTATTGACCTGAAGAATTTTAGGAAACCAGGAGAGAAGCCTTCACCCAACGTAGCTGGCCCTTTGTAGGCAATCTTCCTCCTGACATCACTGAGGAGATGAGGAAACTATTTGAGGCAGAAGGGAAGGCAGGCAAAGTCTTCATTCACAGGATAGGGCTTTGGCTTTATCCGCTTGGAAACACGAACCCTAGCGGAGATTGCTAAAGCAGGGCTGGACAACATGGCCCTCCGTGGAAAGCAGCTGCTCGTGCGCTTTGCCTGCCATAGTGCATCCCTTACTGACCGAAACCTTCCTCGGTATGTTTCCAACGTACTGCTGCAGGAAGCCTTTTCTGTGTTTGGCCAGGTGGAATGGGCAGGTTGAAGTCATTGTGGATGATCAAGGAAGGCACTCAGGAAAAGGCGTTGTTGAATTCTCAGGGAAGCCAGTGGCTTGGAAGGCTCTGGACAGGTCCAGTGAAGCTTCCTTCTTGCTAACCACATTTCCTCAGCCTGTGACTGTGGAGCCCAAGGACCAGGTGGATGACGAAGAGGACTTCCAGAGAAGCTGGTTATAAAGAACCAGCAATTTCACAAGAAGTGAGAGCAGCCACCCAGATTTGTGCAGCCTGGCTCCTTTGAGTACGACTATGCCATGCCCTGGAAGACACTGAGATAGAAGCAGCAGGACCAAGTGGACCGCAACATCAAGGAAGCTGGTGAGAAGCTAGAGATGGAGATGGAGGCTGCTCGCCATGAGCACCAAGTCGTGCTAATGAGACAGGATTTGATGAGGCATCGAGAAGAACTCTGGAGGATGGAAGAGTTAGTTGCACAACCAAGAAGTGCAGGAAGGAAAGCAACTGGAACTCAGGCAGGAGGTGGAGTGCAGGTGCATGAGGAAGAGATGCGGCGACAGTAGGAAGGATTCAAGGGAACATGCCCTGATGCAAGAGAACAGGAGATGGGTGGGCCGGATGGCTATGGGAGGTGCTATGGGCATCAACAAAAGAGGTGTCATGCCCCACGCTCCAGTGCCATTTGGTACCCCAGGTCCTCCAGGACCTGCTACTATGATGCCAGATGGAACCTTGGGATCAACTCCACCAACAACTGAATGCTTTGGCCAAGTTGCTATAATGGAAGGAATTGGGGCAATTGGTGGAACCCCTCCTGTGTTCAACCATGCAGCTCCTGGAGCTGAATTTGCTCCAAACATCACCAATACTAATAAAAATTTCAGTGTCTAAAGTTTCCCCAAAATCCTTAAAAGAAGAACTCTTTTTGGGACTAGCCAGAATTCTGTCCTGGAAAAGTGTGGGAGATTCCTCCCAATCGTTAAGCCTTCCCTGACTGTACTACTCTAAGGGAGTATGCTGGAGGCTGAGGGTAACGGAGGCGCCATATTTAACAAATCAGTTCCATGTGGCATATCTTTGAACTAATTGATTCTGTGTGGTGCATTCCTGAAGTCTCATGTGATTGTTGAGGGCCTGGGGGTGGGGGAAACCATGGCAAAATGGATCCAGTTAGAGCCCCCATTAAGCTTGATCATTCCAGTCTTTGTCCATCCTGTTCTATTTGCTTTCTCATCTTTTTATCCCCCCGACCCGTGAGACACTGCCACATACACCACAAAAACACACATTCCCCAATGCCCTTAGCCTCATTGACTCATACATGTGCAATGGTGGGGATTCGGGCAAATGTCCACAGAGGTCATGGACAACATACATCCGGTTCTGTTATATCCATTCTATTGTCCCTTTGTTTCCTAAGGAAGACATTTTCTCTTAGACATCTTCGTTTGAGTGTATCTTTAAAAAATCTTGTGCTAAGTTGCCTCCATCTTTCTTCCTGGGTAAGGACAACTTTGGCTTGGAATAGCCCTCTGCACTTGAAGACAAGAGCTTGCTACTTACTAGGAGTTAAACATGGGGTGATCCATTCAAGCTCTCCTGGCCTCATTTTCCAACTGTGTAGGTGAGAAATGTGTGCCTGCCTGCCTTATTATTATTATTAATTTTCTCTGCTCTGCCAGGGCTATGTGAGAACAAAATGGCATAGTATATACACAGCACTCTACAAAATAAGGTGTGTTATCATTCCTCTTTCTAACCTTGCAACACGGTGTGAAATATGCTCTGAATATACAAAAAATTTGTCCCCAGCCACTGATTGCATCCACTTCTTGGGACGGTTAGAGACTCCAAATTGTCAGGATTTCTATTCCTTTTAAATGATTACTTTTTAATAATATGTAGTTTCTCCTAGAATGTTAACCATATTTACACTGGTTTCTTGAATTTAGTTTGAGTGCTCACTGCTAGTCCTTAACCCCTTAATCATGACTTTCTTATTCAAATTTTTGTATACTTTGTGAATATCTTAAGTACTTGTTGTAGAAAACAATGTGGTGTGGTAAATCTTATAGTTCTTTAATGTCTGAAATATATATGTTTTTTATATTGGAGTTGACAGATAAAATACAGGATCTCATTTAAACTTGAATTTCGGATAAACAATAAATATGTTTGTAGGATAAGTATGTACCAAATATTACACAGGAGATACTTATCCTAAAAACATATACATTATTTATCTGAAATTCAAATTTAATGAATGTCATATCCGTATTTTTATTTACTAACAATTTGAGAAGAGAATTCTTGGGTTATAATCTTTTCCTCTCAAAACTGAGAACTGTGGAAAGAGCCAAGATGTCCATCAACAGATGAATGGATAAAGAAGATGTGGTGTATATATATACAATGGAATATTATGCAGCCATCAAAAGGAATGAGATCTTGCCATTTGCAACGATGTGGATGGACCTCTAAGACCAAATCATAAGTGGATTTTGCTGTGTAGCTCAGCTCCGAGATCTGCATCCTCAAAAAGTGAAGAGCTCATCTTCCGTCACTTTATTACAAGCCTCTCCCCTTTACCATGATTGTACCAAATAATTCACATGCGCCAAGCAGTTCTGTAAGTTCTGTGAATAAGACTTTTCTTGACCGCTTATACTTTAGCACAAACTCATTTTCTTTCAGGCAATAAAAATATTCTTTTTAAAAAAGATTTTTAAGTAATCTTGACACCCAGTCAAAACTCCACAACCCTGAGGTCAAGAGTCACATGCTCCACCAACTGAGCCAACCAGGCGCCCCTTAAAAATAAATGTTCTGGGCGCCTGGGTGGCTCAGTCGTTAAGCGTCTGCCTTCGGCTCAGGTCATGATCCCAGGGTCCTGGGATCGAGTCCCGCATCGGGCTCCCTGCTTGGCGGGAAGCCTGCTTCTCCCTCTTCCACCCTCCCTGCTTGTGTTCCTGCTCTCGCTATCTCTCTCTCTGTCAAATAAATAAATAAAATCTTTAAAAAAATAAAAAATAAAAAAATAAAGGTTCTTTAAATGATCAAATCTTAGCTGTTACCCTCAGTCAGATTTAGGGGGATTCTAAATTGGTTCCCAACTGCCTTACATTCCTTCGTCAGTTTGTCATTTCTTCCATCACGTGAATATCCCCTGGCATCTGATTTCCCATGAGATGCTATCCTTTAAGAATTAAGCAACTATAGTAACAACAGCTAAGCTCCCAGTTTTCTGGAATTCCATCCTGGAGTTGTTTTCTTAAACTGAGCTTGAGCTTGGGTGGCTCAGTTGGTTAAACGTCCAACTCTTGATCTCAGCTCAAGTTCTGATTTCAGGTTCATGAGTTCAAGCCCCAGGTTGGCCTCCATGCTGGGTGCGGAGTCTACTTTAAACAAAACAAAACAAAACAAAACAAAGCAAAACCAAAAACCCAAACCCAAACCAAAAAAAACTGAACTTGAGCTCAGCACCATCTTGTATGCAAACCCTTAAATATTGGTTGCAACCCTGGGAAGGTCCCAAGACCCTCTTGTTATTAGAAAGATTGAGTGACTTTAAGGGCCCAGAGGGAAAGGTCTCCCACTCTTAGGGCTATGTCACCCCTCCACCTGATAAAGTAAGATAAGGTCAAGTCTTTGAGCAGCACCATTACCAGTTTGTGAATTTGAGTATGGGAATGTCACAGTAGGGCTTTTCAACAGGCCTGCGTGTGTATGTAGGTCTATTTAGAGGCATGTAATACCACATGGATAACTATGAGTTATAAATCATGGAAATGAGCTACACAACTGGGGAAACTGGATCAGACCCAGTATGGCATCTTTTATCTTGCCTCTAGATATCTGCCTTCATCAGAACCAGAGTCTTGGCATTTCTAAGCATTTATTAAAACTCTGGCTGTTTTTTTGAATTAAGAGGTTTGTCCTGGAGAAGGCAACAATGAAGGCGCCGGTCCCTGCCAGCTTGAAGATGTCTGGCAGCATTTAGGAGAACTTATAGTGTTGTAGGGCAAAGAGGCTATCTGACTCATGGGACTAAGTCTTACCTTGTGTGGAACATCATTTGAAGTGTGATCTTTTACCATGCCATTCCAGGTCATGGAGGACCCATTGTTCTATGCCTGCTGTCTGGAGGGGCATGGCCTTGCTGTTAATGACACCATGAATATGCATGAAGGGAGGTCAAGCAGATGGTTCTGACATTAAGAAGAGATAAAAGTCATCTTTAATGGATTTGACTCCGTTAAGCAGGCACCCCAAAGTAACATAAATACACATGATAAAATGTATGTAAATGAGTTTTGTGATTCCCTCACCTTGTTAAGTGGAATAAATTATTTGCTACTTGATCAGAAGTGAGAGAGAATGTGTGCATGATCACATGGCCCCCGACCACTTTAGCATCGACTGTCCCCTCTCCTCCCCTTCCATTCCCCATGATTGGTTCTGTTGAGTGTAAAGTAATTGAGGAGCAGAAAACTGCTGAACTGGGGGGAAACATCATTTGGGTGTTTTTTTATTCCAAGAATTCTTGTAGATGGTACTGAAGAATCCTTTCAAAGCCGGGGATGTGGATGATCCTGGCAAAGCCAATTCTTGACACCAGGACTTAAATAGAGAAGAGATTGAACAGGCTAAGAGAAAGCAGCTGGGCCTGGTATTATCCAAGAAAGGTCATCAAGTTTCGGAAAATCACAGTGAACCATAGTGCTTGGAACAGAAGGCCTGGCTGAAGGGAAATGCTAGGCAGGATCTGATGTCTGGGCAGGAGGGCTCAGACGCAAAGCAAGTTCTGGATGTGCAGGTCACGTTTGGGGTACTGAAATATGACTGGGCACAAGGAGGAAACCAAACTGCCTCGGCTTGTTTCTGTAGCAGAGGACACCCATTGACATGAGGGGAAGATCATGCAAGACCCTGCAGGGAACCTACAGACATCTGGGTGAGAATCCAGGCATGCAAGGTGCATCAGGAACCCAGACAATAAATGACGGGGTAGCAGAGAGGCAGAGTCAGACAGAAAATGCTTGTGTTCCAGGAACAGTGTGCAGACATGGCAGACATGGCAGACATGGCAGACCCTACGACACGGAAACTGAGAAGGCTCAGCAGCAACCTGGTCATAGTGCCAATGATGACCACATGAGCAGACCCTAATAACCATAGCTCACATGTACCCAGTAATTACCGCGTACTGGCTTGAGTGCTCGATCCTTCCATATGTGGAGGCCTAGAGGGACAAAGTGCACGGTCAAGGTGACACAGGGCCAAGTGGCAGAGCTGGGATTTGAACACAGGTTTGTCTCATCCAGATGGCTCCTGATAGAAGCTCCTTCCCTGAGGTTCTGGGAAGGCCTGGCCCCACAGCAGAGACGGCATACAGGTAGACATCAAAAACAGATCAGGGCTGCTCCCCAAATCAACATAAATATCAAGCCGGCTTATGTAAAAAAAGACTGTAACCTAAAAAAACCCAGAAAAGTCATCTCTCCACCATGCTCAACATGGGTGAAGATCTTTATGGAAATCGATTTCTTTTTTTTTTTTTTTAAAGATTTTATTTATTTATTTGAGAGAGAGAGAATGAGAGACAGAGAGCATGAGAAGGAGGAAGGTCAGAGGGAGAAGCAGACTCCCCGCCGAGCAGGGAGCCCGATGCGGGACTCGATCCCAGGACTCCAGGATCATGACCTGTGCCGAAGGCAGTCGCTTAACCAACTGAGCCACCCAGGCACCCTCGAAATCGATTTCTGTTTTGAGGGTATACATAAAGCAATTAAAATATGAAGTGAGATATTGCTGGGGACTACGTGAGATGGGTTGTGGGTTGAATTGTGTCCTCCTAGAAGATATGCTGAGGTCCTAACCCCCAGTAAACTGTGAATGTGATGTTATTTGAAAATAGGGTTTTTGCAGATGCAGTGAAGTGAAGATGAGGTTCTAATGAATTAGGGTGGGCCCCAAATCCGAAGACATGTCCTTATGAGAGGGATTTGGGAACAAGCAGATACAGAGGGGAAGGCCGAGATTGCACTTACGTTGCTATAAATCAAGGCACCCCAAGGGTTGCCAGCAACCACCAGAAGCTGGAAGACTCCAGGACATATTCTTCCCAGAGACTTCAGAGGGAGTGTGGCGCTGCTGACACCTTGATTTTGGACTTCTTGCTTCCAGAACTATGAGAGAATAAACTTCTCTTGCTTTAGCCACCTGGCTTGTTGTCATTTATTACTATAGTTCTGATGGGCAGGGGTGACTTGATAAAATCTTTTTTAAAAATTTTTTTATTTTTTTATTTTTTTAAGATTTTATTTGACAGAGAGCGGCAGTGAGAGAGGGAACACAAGCAGGGGGAGTGGGAGAGGGAGAAGCAGGCCTCCCGCCGAGCAGGGAGCCTGATGCAGGGCTTGATCCCAGGACCCTGGGATCATGACCTGATTCGAAGGCAGATGCTTAATGACTGAGCCACCCAGGCGCCCCTAATCAATACATTTTTTAAAAAAGATTTTATTTATTTCTTTGACAGGGAGAGACATAGCGAGAGAGGGAACACAAGCAGGGGGAGTGGGAGAGGGAGAAGCAGGCTTCCCACAGAGCAGGGAGCCCAATGTGGGGCTCGATCCCAGGACCCTGGGATCATGACCTGAGCCGAAGGCAGACGCCTAACCATCTGAGCCACCCAGGCGCCCTAAACCTTTTTTTTTTTTAAGATTATTTATTTTGACAGAGAGACAAGAGAGAGGGAACACAAGCAGGGGGAGTGGGAGAGGGAGAAGCAGGCTTCCCGCGGAGCAGGGAGCCCTGTGCGGGGCTCGATCCCAGGATCCTGGGATCATGACCTAAGCCGAAGGCAGACACTTAACCGACTGAGCCACCCAGGCGCCCCAAATCTTTTTTTTTTTAAAGATTTTTATTTATTTGAGAGAGAGAGAAAGAAACGAGCAAGGGGAGGGGCGAGGGGAGACGGAGAAGCCGAAGCAGACTCCCTGCTAAGCAGGGAGCCCCACATGGGGCTTGATCCCAGGACTCCAGGATCATGACCTGAGCCGAAGGCAGATGCTTAACCGACTGAGCCATCCAGGTGCCCCGATAAAATCTTGAAAGCAATTCAACAAATATATCAAAACCTTAAAAATTTATATTCTCAGGATGCCTATTTCTTTTTTTTTTAAGATTTATTTATTTTTTAGAGAGGGAGGGAGCACACGTGGTGGGGGAGGGGCAGAGGGAGACAGAGAATCTCAAGCAGACTCCCAGCTGAGCGTGTAGCCCTACACAGGCCTCGCTCTCACGACCCTGACATCATGACCTGAGCCAAAACCAAGAGTTGGATGTTTAACTGACTGGGCCACCCAGGCGCCCTAGGATTTCTATTTCTAATAATCTATCCTAAAATATTATTCATAGATTGAGATGCAGAAAAGCTTTATTCATGATTATTTGTTGCGTTACGTATATTTTTCAAAAGGAGACCACCTAGTAGCTAATAAGGAAGAATGATTAAGTAGACTATGGTATATCTGTAGGGGAAAATGTTATACAACCATTAAGGCATTTTAAAAAGTTTTTAGTGATATAGGAAAATATGTTTCACAATGTTAAATGAAAAAAAATCAAGAAATAGAATATTCCGTTTGATGCCATTGTAATTCTGTTAAAATATGCACAGGGAGAAACCAGACGGAAATATGTCAAAAGATTAATGGTGATTATCTCTGGGTTTGGGGACTATGGATGACATTTTTTTTCTTTATGTCTTTTGGTATTTTGAAAATTATCTCTAATAAGCATATATTACTTTGTATAATGAGAAAAAAGAGCTTGTAAGGAAAACTTATAGGAATTGTTATTCAAGGGTTAAAAAGGAAGTGTCAACTGAAAAGTCACCTGCAAAGAATGGAAATGTGTCATTGTTATTTACAGTGACAATATAATAGAAGCAAATTTTTTTTTTTAAGATTTATTTGACAGAGTGAGAACAAGCAGGGGGAGCAGCAGGCAGATGGAGAGGGAGAAGCAGACCCCCACTGAGCGGGGAGCCAGACATGGGGCTCAGTCCCAGGACCCTGAGATCATGAACTGAGCCGAAGACAGGCCCTTAACTGAGCCACCCAGGTGCCCCAGGTAAATGGTTTTTAATGTCAACAATGTTAATAATGCTTATGGTTACTCAGAGGTTTATAGCACCTTATAGGGCTTATAACCTGCAAAACATTTTCATCCGACATGTTATCTCATTTGATGAATTAAAAAGACTGGGTCTAGTTATACTTATTTTCTGGAGGACACTGAGTCCAGAGATGCTGGTGGAATCTGGTACTCCAGGATTGCAGCTGGCCTCAGGTGACCGTGGTGTGGCCTGGGCTCTGCTTCTCACTATTGCAAGCGTGAGCCCAGTGCGTCCCAGCTCCCTCATCTACAACATCAGGGAGATGCACAAAAGGTCACTTCTGGCTCTAAAATCCTATGATCCTAAAGTCCATGCGGTCTTAAGAAATGGAGATCTGCCTTGGCACTCTTTAACTTTCTGATTCCCCCGATTTCTTTCCAGACATAAGATAATGGTGTACATTTAAAATGTGCTCTCTCCCTCTCTCTCTCCACTTCTGCTCCAAGCAGCAATTCCTGAAATATCCTTTTCTATCTCTTCATGAATGCTAAATAAGAGAGCTCTGTGGATGCAAACTTCATACTTTCCCAGCTGACCCCACTTAACGCACAGAGGCTCTGGAAACATCGATACCTTCGTATGCGATGATTTATTGATTACAGTGTCTCAGTGACAGGGTCGAGGGCCACTATGAAATAGACTCCAGCCTGTCTGCCCGCTCTCTTGAATCTGACAGTTTCTCTTCAGACAGGCGCTCCCCCAGTCTGCCTGCCTCCTCTCTCCTGCCTCCTATCACCCACATAGTATAATCATAAGCTTGAAAGACTGCTGGGGAGCTCGACAAGTCAGCTCACCTGGCTCCGGGAAGGGGGCTGAGGATTGCTCTTAAATCATCCCCAGCTTTCTGGGGAAGCTCTCATCATTGGATAACCAATTCCAGCGCCAGAGGAAAGGAGTCAGAATATAAAGTAAGGATTCCACTACCCACATGCCATTTGTGTCTGAGTATAAATTATAAAGGGCACTTTAATTCTGCGTCCCAGTTTCCAACAGTCCAGGGACCCAACTCTAATGGATTCATCTGAAATTGCATTAGCTCCAGCCCCATCATTCTGCTCTGTTTCCCAAGCTTGCCTGGAGGAGGCTGATAAATTGAGTCCTGCCAATCAAATCACCCAGTTGCCTTAGGGAAAAGCTTTGAGGTCTTCTCTCCAACCTTGCTATCCATTCATAAATATCTATTAAGTGCTTACTAAGTGTAAGGCAAAATCCAGGGCTTTTACTTTTCCTTCCTCCCTTCCTCCTTCCCTTCCATCTTTGCTTGGAAAGTGTTGTTTGAGCCCCTACTTGGAGTGTGACAGATGCAGGGGAGATACAATGACAAATTACAGACAGTCACTGCCAAGGAGGAGCTCACAGCAGGTGGGGGCAGAGCCGGGGAGGTAGGCATAAATAAAGATGAGGCAGCATGGTGGAGAGGGGTGAATCTATACTCAGCCAGGCCCCCTGGGTGTGATATTCCTGCTCTGGCCCTCTTTAGCCCTGTGGTGTTGTGACAGGACCTGTCACTTCTGGGAGCTATTTCCTTATGAGTAAAATAGAGGGAGGTATACCCCTCTCCAAAGGTGGGCATGAAGATTAAATAATGTCATGTATGTAAAGCATCTAATACAAAAATCTGGGTCATACTGGCTATCAGTAAATATTGGTTTCCTTCTTTCTCAGATAATTATTAATGTGACATGGCAAGCGGTAGGATAATCAGAGTTGTATATCCCCAGAGCAAGAGAGAGGACTTGGGCTCAGTGGGGGTGGGGGTGGGGTAGGTGTGCCATAGGGGGCTAACGTCATGAGTTATGGGAGTTTGATGAGCTTCCTGGGGCAGACAATGAGTCCGTGGAGAAATTGACTGATGCTTCACCCTTATGCTAAGATTTATAAGCAGTTCACTTGCTAGGTGATGTCCTCGAAGGAAAAGGAACTCACCCTGAGGAGAGAGAGAGTGGAAACGCCCAATCTGGTTTGGGATACTGGCTGGGGATTGACAGAATACATTTGAGGGTGGTGGTCAAACTATTTCCTGGTCTTACCTTCTAAATGTATCAGGTTCCTCCAGAGTGGGTGAGCTGTAAGGAAGCAAACAAGCAAATTAAAGGAAAAAACCTGAATCATAATAGGTGCTGTTGGAAACTCCCTGTGGTTCAAGAGGGTTTAGCATGAGCTGGATGAGGACCATTGTGCTCTGACACAAGCCTGGTTGTAGACTAAGCTGAAAATAGTGAGGTTACAAGCTGACTTGAGGATGGTGAAGGCAGGGGCCACAGGAACACCACCTGAGTAACGGAAATGACATCTATCTATGCAGTAACCAGGGAGCCATACATAGGTCGAGCATCTGGGTAACAGGGAAAAAGAGTAAATGCCACAAAATGTGGAAGTGGAAGACCATCATGGTGGCTCAAGGATACATGGTAGACACAGAAGGGATTTCTCCAAACAGAATGAAGGTACTTGAACTCGACAAGATATTGCAGTACTTGTCATGGATCTAGTCACTGCTGAGGGCTCTGCTCTTGCAACCCCTATGACCATAACTGTGTGGCCCAAGTGAGGGTACCTGACCTGAGGGAAGCATTTTAAAGGTCTTCCAGAGGCCTCCAAGGTGGGCTTGACAATCAGAATCTCAGTTGTTGAGAGTATTGGAGTTGGGAGATATTTGGCAGTTGGTAGAGCTGCAGATATGGATAGATCCAGAGAAAAGCAGACATAGAAAGAATAACTGAGCTCTAGAATGAGCTTCATGAACTCTAGCTGCTGACAAGACAATTAGACAACTTGGTGCCCAAGAGCTCCCATTGGTTCCTGGACAAATTCTCAGCTCCAGTCTCTATGAGTAACTGTGCTACTCCTCAGTCCTCCATGGGCTTGGTTCCTTGCCTGGAATATTAAGAGTCATTGTCACCAGTGTTATTAGCCTTAAAAACACCCACCTACAGAGTGTTTGTCTCAACCGCTAATGCCTAACTTCTGTTGGTAGGGGTAAGAGCAGGAGACTCTCACTCAGATGATTCACAGTCTTCCACCGTATCTCCAGGCTGCAAAGGCCCAGGAAAACCTGTGTTAAAATAAAGGTTCTAAGTACTAGAGAAATCTGACTACTTGAGGGGTCCAGAAGAAAGACTCTCAACAGAGGTTTCATTTTCTATAGGTCCAGTAAGAGATGCTCGTTTGGGTAGTGGTGAAGCAAGGTGGGACATGTTCCCAGTGAAGGCACAACTCCAGCTCAGGTCATGGGGAGAAAGAGCTGTTCTGTGTGTGTTGGAAGTGTAGTGGGAGGTGAAGCAGGGAAGGTGGCCCTGAGCACACGGGCTTAATTCTGAAGAAAATGAGACAAGGGATGGCTTTTAGTCAAGAAGAGTTTTCCATTTGACAAGGCAACCTGGCAGTCGCAAGGAGGACTGGTTGTTGGTTGTGACCCCATAGGGAAGGCGGGAAGACCACTAGAAGCTCATGAGACAGTTCCAGTAAAACAGGATGAGGACCTGAACTGAGGGAGTATCAGTGGAAAGCGAAGAGGAAGAAGTGGGATTCAGGTGGGATTCAGAAAGTAGCAATGACATGACCTGATGAATGGCTGCGTGTCGGGGGCCTGGGGAATGGGAGTGGGAGACAGATGGAGACACTGAGATGAGGCTGACTCCAGGTTTCTCTGTAGGGCAGCAGGAACACAGCGGTGCTGTAAATCAAAATAAACATTTCAGGAGGAAGACCAAGTTTTGAGGCGTTCCTAGGATACCACAGTAGAGATGCTGATAGCAGCTGAAATTCATCCTGGAATTCAAGAGAGCTGGGAGCAGGAGATGTGGATCTGGGGGCCATTGGTGTGTATGTGGTTTAAGTTATGGGAGAACATGAGATCATGAAGCAAGAGGTCTGAGATGATGATAGGACAAGAGGTCCCAGCCCAAACACGATCAAGATGAAGAAAATCAGGTGGTGAGTCCCGTGATGGCTGAAATCTGTAAGACCCATTGCATTGAAGAAACATGATGGATAAAGGCACATTGAACTGTTTCAGCCTGGCCTTTGTGAGGTTGAACCCTTTGCTCTGCAGGTTTAGTAACTTTATAAGTTCACCCTGAGGGGTGAGCTGATCTAGATCTTGGGGTTCAATTCAAATCACCAAACTCAAAATAGCATTCCAAACCAGAATGGGGTTCTATTGATTCACAAGGGGGAAATGCAAAGAAGCACAAAAGTCATCAAGTACTGATTAAAGGATACAAATTCTAAACTCATCGCTTTGTGTGCTACCTTGCTTCAAGGTAGAGATAGTTCTATTAAAAAACTAGTATTTGGTGTCTTCAACAGTATTCTACAAAGGGAATTCTATAGAATAATAGTGTGGCTGGAAGCTCCCCAAAATAAGAGTGATAAAACTTAACAAATAAATAGGTTTGCTAAACCTTAAATCTTTCTCTTGGAGGTTCACAAAGTATATTTGGGTTAAAAGCTAAGAAGGTCGAGAGTAAAACAACCTGTTAGGTCTAACCTAGTATTTCCAGATCCTTTGTCCATAGAACACTCTTCCCTGTGATACAAGCCCTCATTTCTGACCTGGCATAATCTGTCTGTTTGTAGCTCCCCTTGGGTATAAGACATCTCCAACTGAACATAGTCAGAAACAGACTCTTGACCTCTGCCTCTCCAAGCCTACTTTCATCTTCCCCATCTTAGAAAGTGGTGAGTTTCTTGGTTCCTAAGTCTTGGGAGCTCCTTGCCTTTTCTAATTGTTCACGTGCAAAAAAAATCAGCACATCCTATTGGCGCTATGAAAACATATCCCAAATCTGATCACTTCTCAGCAATTCCACTTCAACCATCCTAGTCCACCTGTCACCATCTTCTTCCTGGATTGTTTTAGCCACTTACCTCATCTCTCTGTTTCCACACTTGCTTTCCCTAGTTTGCTTTCCACACAGTAGCTTTTTTTTAAAAAAGATTTTATTTGAGAGGGAGAGAGTGTGAGAGCACAAGCAGGGGGAGCCACAGAGGGAGAGGAAGAAGCAGGCTCCCCACTGAGCAGGGAGCACAACACGGGGCTCCATCCCAGGACCCTGGCATCATGACCTGAGCTGAAGGCAGATGCTTAACCAACTGAGCCACACAGGCACCCCCACACAGCAGCTTTTAAAAACTTAAGTCATGTCATTCCTCTGCTCAAAATCTTCCAGTGGCAGTCATAGTTAAAGCCAATACCCTTATGGTGGTCTATGAGACCCTACCTGATCTGGCACTCTATTATCTCTCTGACCTCATCTCCTACCACTTACCTCTTCGTTGTGTTCCAGTCACACTGATCTCCTGCCTCAGGGCCTTTGTACTTGCTGTTTTCTGCCTAAAATGTTCTTCCTCAGACATCAGCATGGCTCACTCCCTCACTTCATTAGGGACTCTGCTCAAATGATCACTCATTAGATAGGCATTTCCTGACCATCTTATTTAAAATGTATCTCCTTTGTGTTTCTTCATAGCAGTTATCAATGTGTCGATGAGTGTGTATTTCTTTGCTACCTGCCTGCCTCTCTCCCCAGGATATAAGCTCCAAGAGAAGAGAGGGGTTTTGATACATTCACTGCTGTATCCCCAAAGTTAGTATTCAGAAGGGTATATGGCATGCAATAAATATTTTGTTGAGGAGCCGAATAAACAACCCCCATTTTCAGGTCTGCAGAATACACCTTGGGAAACTGGCTAGACTTTTGGTGCCTGCTCTGGGCTGTGGTATACAGTTGGAAAAGGCCTTCATAAAATGGCAGCTCTACACGTAGGTTTGCAGACACGGGTCTCTTCCATTTAAAATATGCTGCACTGTGAAAGATTAAAATTGGGGGGATTTAAAATAAGGCATCAAGAAGGACCAGAGTGAGTTGACCTGGAAGTCAACCAACACTTAAAATTGGTTTGGGTTGAATGTCTACAGGCATCTCAAGTAGACCTCCTAACTTTACCTTATACTTTTTTTTTTTCTTAAAGATTTTATTTGAGAGAAAACATGAGAAAACAGAGGGGCAGAGAGAGAGGGAGAAGCAGACTCCCTGCTGAGCGTGGAGCCCTATGCGGGACTCCATCCCAGGATCCTGAGATCATGACCTGAGCCGAAGGCGAAGCCTAACTGAGCCAGCCAGGCACCCCATATTTGTTCATTGTCTTTTTCCCTGGCTAGAATGGCGGTCCAACAGGGGAGGGGGCTTTGTGTTGCTCACTGCGTTCCCAGTACCTAAAAAGTGCCTGACACATAGTAGGTGCTTATATAATACTGATCACTTTTTGGTCCTCTTTTCATGCTGCCTAGTAAAACTTACTCTTTGCTTCATGACTTACTCATGTGATGCCTTTTCACTTATGATGATCAACATGTTCATTTAAACATATTCCTTCAGGAGCCAGTTAGTATGTGTTGAGTATCTACTGTGGTGCTGGGAATAAAAGTACAGGAACGTGCAGTTCGTATTCTGTCTCATAATGGGCCACTGAGTCTCCAGGGGTAGCTTGCACTTAAAAGCAGGGAATGTCTCTATACATTTTCTTTTTCCTGAATTGTCAAAAATAGGTAAAAGTTCTATCTGATGCTTTCTTGACTCCTGTGGAAGAGAGAAATAGCATGTCCCAAATAAGTGGGAAAAAAGGAGCAAAAGGAGAGAGTATGACTTAAGTAAAATAGCTCATGACTTACTAAAGGAATTGCAAAACAAGCCAAGGGAGTCATACTCACCACATAAAAGACGCTGGTACTGCCCCCTCACATCCTCCCCCACCCAGTGACAATTTGAAAGCCCGTTAACCTCATTTGAACTGAGATTGAACAATCAGCTCAAACTCCAATCTCAATAAAAGCACAGATACAACAGGTTCGCTGCTGCCCCGAGTTTCAAAGCACCTTTAATACATGTTTACATTCAATTTGGGTATTTTGTTCTTGATGTGCTCTGATCTTCCAGTTTTACTACACCCCTGGGAAGAAAAGGGAAATTGTGTTTTTTATGAGACAGCTAATTTTCAGTTTTTAGAGTTAAGAAGAGAATCTTATAAACTTTTCTTCCTAAGCACATACCTATACCTTTGAGAGAACCTTAGCTCATTGCGTACTCAGGAAAAGAACACAATATTCTGAAGGAGTCCAACCTGAAGGTGCCAACACTTTACTTCGGGTATTTAAATGTTGAGGGTTATCAGCATTGCAAGTGATGCAAGCAAGGTGATGGAGTCATCAGGTGTCTTCATCGTCCTTGTTGAGCAGATCTGGGCTGGTTATGGGGTAGGGATGGGAAGTCCCTCTCTGGGAATAATGTAGACTGTGTTGGTATTCACAGCTTGCCAACACCATCAATATTGACATGCAAGATTGTAAAGGCAAACGTTCTTTAAAGATTTTATTTATTTGACAGAGAGAGAGACAGCGAGAGAGGGAACGCAAGCAGGGGGAGTGGGAGAGGGAGAAGCAGGCTTCCCGCCGAGCAGGAAGCCTGATGTGGGGCTCGATCCCAGGACCCTGGGATCATGACCTGAGCCGAAGGCAGACGCTCAATGACTGAGCCACCCAGGCGCCCCAGGGCAAACGTTCTTTAAATGTGGTTTCTCTTCTTATTTCTCCATAGTACTCAGGGGACACCTTTGGTGATTCAAAGCAGATGACTTAATATGATTTTAACATGCTGAGAAACTCTTCCCCCTACCCTTGACTGCCACTGTTTTAGTACAAACCTTGTTGCAAAAAATGCCAAGAGTAGGGGCTTTTCTACCGTCTCTGTATCAAGGCTAAAATGTAATGGTTTAAATGGTTAGGACCAATCTCCTTCTCTTTCTTCATGTATACACATACACATATATACATATGTATATTTACATATGTGTGTATAGATATGTGCATGTATATATATGTAAAATTTTATTTTCAGAGCAGTTTTAGGTTTTTACAACAAAATCAAGAGAAAGGAAATCTGTATTTATTAATAATAAGAATAGCGCCTTGTAGTAGGTTCCTGGGGTTCTGTACCAAGGTCCCACAAATTTGGTGACTTCAAACAACAGACTTTTATTCTTTCAGTATGGAGGCTGGAAGTTCCAAATGCAACAGGACTGTGCTCCCTCTGAACTTTAGGGAGAATTTGTCCTTTGCCTCTTCTAGGCAAACACTAGAAGTGTTGGCCACAACACTCCAATCTCTGCCTCCATGGTCACATTGCCTGCTCCTCTTCCATGTTATCTGCCTATCACTCATTCTTATAAGGACACATCACTGCATTTAGGCCCTGCCTAGATAATCCAGGGTGAAATGGGGAAATCTCTTCATTTCAAGATCCTTAATTTCATTCCACTTGCAAAGACTTCTCTTCCAAATAAGGTCACATTCAGAGGTTCTTGAGATTAGGGTATGCACATATCTTAGTGGAGGACCCCTATTCAACCCAGTATACATCAAATATTTATTGATCTCTGTGTGTTCCTAAAGGCAGTCTTGCTAGCAGTTTTTAAATTAGCATTCTGTCCTGAGCCTTCATAAATCATAACTCCTTTGCGGAGAGCTGCCAAAGATAAGACTAGATTAAAATTCTGAAAAGGAGAATGGCTTATAGAAGGAGTTAGAAACTCATAAACAATAGTCAGATCAGAGGCAGGAAATTAACATTGGTTAAGTATCTTCTGTCATTCACTTCCAAATGTGGTCTCGTTCGATCGTCATTACAAATCTATGATGTACTTATTTTAAACCATACTCTGTAAGTGAGGAAATGATGCTCAAGAGGCTGGGGAACATTCCGAAATCCCAGCAGCTACTTAGGGCAGAATGGGGATTCAAAGGCCAAACCCCAGCTCATAACTCACCAAAACTGCTTCCTCTCTTGCCAGGAGAGGGGGCTTCTGGGTGCATCTGGGACCTCCGAACCAACTGTGTCCTCCCCATGCTGGGGTCCCCGGTAAGGAGAAGAGGGCAGAGCTCTTAGGGCTTTGACAAAAGTTGGGTCCTTGGTCCAGGGCTAATAGTTCCTGGATTTTATATTAGGATAGGAGAGGAAAGAGAGAATTACAACCAGTATTCCTCTCTGCCATCCGTCTTTATGAATGATTACTATCATTGTATCTCCCTAACTAGAAAACTGAACAGGAAGGACAGGCCTGAAATATCCAGCCGTGATTTTTCCAGGGGATTGAGCGAGGATGTATAAAGGTATCAGCATGATAATTTTGTAGTCAGTTTCTTCTTCAGTGAATCAAAACCAAACCAAAACAAAGCCCAAAAGGCAATACGTATTTGTGTGTGTGTGCGTGTGCAAACTAATTATAACACTTCAGATTTTAAAATGAATAAACATACTTTGGAGGGTTAAAAAAAAGCAAATACAACACACAAGAAGATAACATAGTTTTGTTTTTTAGAATTAACATTGAAGCATGAATCTTGAACATCTTTTCATTGGGTAAGAAAAGTTTTTCATTTGAACTACCAAGAAGTGGAGAGAGAAGTTCTTCCATGGTCAAATGTTCTAACTTCATTTTTCCTCTTAACCTCCTCATCTTAGAGATGACTGAATAACATCAGCATCTAGCGTTTGAAGGTAGCATCCTTAATAGGAGGAGGACAGTTCAACCTGCCTGAGAGGGACTTCTGTTTAATGAGAAAGTCCCCAGTGGCCCAGCCTTTGGTAAGAGCTGCGTTTCCTGCTAGATGGAGGTTAAATGTTTGGAATTACCGAGCAGCTTTCTCTTTGTGACAATTATTAGGCAGAGTAGCCCATTTTTAATTAGACTTAAATGTATGAATCACTAGTGGCTTAATGACACACATGATTTAATTATCAGGCCCTTCATTTGTTCTGGAAAGCCTCGGACTATTCCTGGGGTCCTCGGTGAGGACATGTAAAGACTGTGGGATTCACAGATTCGAGTTCTTCTGTAGAATCTTGTAGGTAAAGGCACCATCTTATTGAATGTCTCTTTATAGGCAGGACATACTGTTAATGCCTTGAGGGGCTTGGATACCCATGAAAGGACAGCATCCCATAGGTTGGCCTGCTTCCTCACCCTCCTGGGTCCAGTTCCTAGGCGTATCTCACTTTTCATCTGGATGCTTCTGCAGGTGTCAACGGAAGAGTCCATCAAGGTGGGTTTTGATAAACCATGGAAACTTCCAGGCATATTCAAATCCTATTCGTGGCTCCTTCAGGAGAAAGGGCCTTTGGGAACCGGAGAGATGTAATGGTGGAATGATGGACACGGCGCTCATGCTTTCTGGCAGGAGAGCCTGCGTGGGGCGCCTCCTCTAACTAGAAGCTGACTGAGCCAGCTGTGCCCATGACTGAAATGAATGTTTCACACCTGGTCCATGCGAAAAGGACTCTGGTCATTTAAGTCATCTTCACACAATGTATGATCATCGGTGTCCACAAATCCCAAGGGGAAAAATTCCTTCATAAATAGAGTCTCTATTCCTGTGGCTGAAGGTACTCTCTTGAACCATCACGCACAGGGCTGGGGCAAGCTCAGTCTCCTAGAATCCATGGCTATTGGCTAGGATGAGGGTGTCTTCCCAAGTTGGAAAAATCCTAAGACATTACTATACTTTTAACAAACATTGTATAGGCAAGTACATCATTGAGAGGCTATTTGCATTTAAGACAGTAGATTCATTTAGTAATAATAATAGGTAACATGTATGGAGAAGTTATCTGGTGTTAATCTTTTCTTCCAAGAACCCTATTGTGAGGTATTATTATCCCCCTCTTATAGATGAGGAAACCAACACAGAGAGGTTAAGTAACTTGTGGAAGGTCACACAACTGATAAGTAGTAGAGCTGGTTCCAAAGCCCATACTCTTAACCATACATAAGGCTAAAAATTCACATACATAATCCATCCATATGATTCTTACCATTAGTTGCATAACTGAATTTGCCAAAGGGACAGAGGCTGTGAACAAGGGTAACATGGACAGAAGGGAGGTACTAGAGCATAGTAGTCCAAAGCATGGCCTCCTGGGTCAGACGGATATTTGCTGATACCCCGGGTCCAACATATACAGCTCTGGGAGTTTGGGCACACTACCTAATGTTGTGGGACCTAAGTCTGCTTATCTATAAAATGGGAACAGTAAAGGTATAAGTTTGTACTGGTTATATGTGGTAACTATGATGGTACCCAATGTTTATTGAATGTTTATTTTTGTATCAACTATAAGATGCACAGAAGTGGGGCGCCTGGGTGGCTCAGTTGGTTAAGCGACTGCCTTCGGCTCAGGTCATGATCCTGGAGTCCCGGGATCGAGTCCCGCATTGGGCTCCCTGCTCGGCGGGGAGTCTGCTTCTCCCTCTGACCCTCCTCCCTCTCATGCTCTCTGTCTCTCATTCTCTCTGTCTCAAATAAATAAATAAAATCTTAAAAAAAAAAAAAAGATGCATAGAAGTGATTGGCTTCCCCCTTGGCAGAAGATAAGCATTTACATAACCGCTATTATTATTTTCTTACTACACGTTAAACCCATTTTGGCAAACTTCAAGGGATCACATAATACTTCTTTTGGTATACGGGACTTCTGACTCATTGAGTATGGTTCTTAATAAGTCAGCCAGGGATAGAGTGTAGAAATCTCTTTTGTTATGTGCAATTTCACCTATAATTTATTTTCCATCTTAATCTAATGCATAATTGAACACACTTTTTAGAGTATCACATTCTGTATTGCTTCTATTATTTTCAGGAATACTTTGTCTTTGTCAGAGGGTATTACTAAATCTAGCTAAATCTCCAACTTCCCGAGAACCTGATAAACAGGCTTATTTTTCTTCACAGATTAGTAAGAAGAAGGGAATTCGCTTTGAATCCTGATTCTTATCTACAGTTTAGGGGGGAAAAAACACAGTTAAAGCAACTTGAAACCATTCCCATAGTTCCCTCCTGGGCAAAATGATGGGGTAACAGGGCAGTGGTCAGGGCTGCTCAGGAGCTGCAGGAACAGATTTTATTCTAATTCACCATCCATTCTTGGCAAGAAGTACTTTCTACCTTTTGAACTGTCAGATTCTTGGGCTGAGCAAATGGGGTACAGCTTTTTGATTACGCGTTCAGTTCCTTCCCAGCTCACAAAGTGATTTCACATTAGCAGCATGATTCATTCATCAAGGGGCGAGCCGTCCTAAGGCACAAGGCGAAATTTAGAGGCGGCCCCGAGGTGTGAGCGAAAAGCACCGCAGAATTACAGATATAATGAAACCGGGTGAACCTGCCTTTACCTGTGTCCTAGATACAAAAGATGCTCATCTGATAGCTTGGAAAGCCTGGCATCAGCACCCCATTTTACTGGGGGGGCTTCTGTTTCTACATTTCCAGATCAGGGAGCCCCATTTTTTTTTAGTAAGCATCACAGTAACTAGAACTGTACCCCTTAAAAAAAGGTAATCAAGTTTAGGTCACTATCGTCAAGTGTCAAGCATGGTCTCTTGATCGGGGTCACCCTGAAACCAACCAGTTGGGTAATATTTGCTGTCTTCTTTCTGGTTAGTGCTTCTAAACCCTGCTGTCTTCTTGTTCCCCTCCAGTGGCCTCCCAGAGGCATTTGATACTTAAATGTTCTTCCTGTGTCCTTCTAGCAAAACCAGCTCTTGCTAGTATCTTCTTAAGGCTTTGATTCTTTCTCACTCTGTCAGAGACCGCATCCTTGAGGAAAAGGCAAGGAGACATGTGACAGAGAAGCAGCCGGATCAGAAGATTGGAAGTCAGAAGATTGGATTTTAGATCCGCTGTCTGGTGGGCATGTCACTCACCTGTCCATCCTGAGCCTTGGTTTCCTTATCTGTCAAGTGGCTAGGTTGGAGAATCTGGATTTTTTTTTTTTTTTAAAGATTTTATTTATTTGAGAGCGAGAATGAGAGCATGAGAGGGAGGAGGGTCAGAGGGAGAAGCAGACTCCCCGCCGAGCAGGGAGCCCGATGCGGGACTCGATCCCGGGACTCCAGGATCATGACCTGAGCCGAAGGCAGTCGCTTAACCGACTGAGCCACCCAGGCGCCCGAGAATCTGGATTTTTATAATTTACAGGATCATGGATCATTAGCGACATTCATTCTAGAGAAGAGGAAAACGATGTGAAAAAAAAAAAATTCCGGGCGCCTGGGTGGCTCAGTTGGTTAAGCGACTGCCTTTGGCTCAGGTCATGATCCTGGAGTCCCTGGATCGAGTCCCGCATCGGGCTCCCTGCTCGGCAGGGAGTCTGCCTCTCCCTCTGACCCTTCCCTATCTCATGTGCTTTCTCTCATTCTCTCTCTCTCAAATAAATAAATAAAATCTTAAAAAAAAAAAAATTCCAACTGATGTCCTGCAATCCTAACAGTGAGAATTAGACTCTAAACTCATGAGGGAATGTTTAGAGGGGTCGTCACGCCATCCCTAAATGTACATTTCATCACAGCATGGGGATGGGGAGAATAGGCGTGAAATCTGTGTCTTTTAAGTGAATGCTCATTACCTTCAGGATTCTTACCACTGTTTTTTGAAGGAGATATTATCCCTGATGCACAGGTGGGGAAATTGACAACAAGCAAACAACAAACAAACTTAAGACTTGCCCAAGGCCACGCTGCTAGTAAGGGGCAGACTCTATCCCCGCTCCCTTTCTCTGCTGCAAGACTGGTCCTGAGCATCATATACGATTGAAAGGTAATTCTGAGCAAATTCCCGCTGTTCTAGAAGCAGGAAGTCCCAGTTGCTCTGTCTGCCATTCCCCAAAATTTTTTTTAGTGTTGAAAGAGCCTGGGTATCTCTAAACTTTGGAGTGCCACATGAAGTATGGAGCTGTACCTGAGATGGTGCTAAAGGAGCATATCTTACCTGGGCCAGCTTTACCCACAGCTGAGCAGTGGATGACCAGTCAGTGCTGCTGAAAGAGTGTGGGAAGATCTTCTATTGCACTCTGTCCCTTTCCTGCTACAGTGGCCAGTGTGTCCTGATTTATCTGGGATGTTCCTTGCTGTACAACTGAAATTCCCAGGTCCACGAACACCTCAGTTCTGGGCAAACTGGGATGGTTTGGTCACTCTACAGTTTCCTAATCTTTGAATTTTGGCAACGGGGAGGACAAGCCTTCTACTTCATACAAATAAATGAAATCATATTTCTGCCTGTTGAGATGTTATCTCACCAAATGTGGAGGTTATGTTTGAGATCATCTGCTGCAAAATAGAGATGTCTGTGGAGTATGCAAAATTCATTCTGGGGCTTTGGGGCAGGAGAACTCTCAAATGAGCCACAAACCTGAATACAGCAAGAAGCCTCATGATTATTGGCTGGGAAATGCCATGGATACATAAAAGCAATGAACACGGATTTCAGACAAGCTCCAGATGGACACTCCAAATTGCAGAGTTGATTTGCAAACGTCTTCTCACCTGGGTAATTCTGCTGGATAAAAATTAGGCAAGTAGCCACCGAGAGCTGTTTATCTGACCAGGAACTAATGCTTAATGGTTCTCCTCAGCCAACCCGGGAAAGTCAGGGAGTTAAGATTTTAAAGTGCAAACTCTAACTTAAATGTTAGAGTAAGAGCACTTACAGAATGATTGGCCATGCCCTTGTTATAACAGAAAGAAGGAACAAGGAGTCCCAGCATTTGTGTAATAGAAACGAGGACCTTCTAGAGAGAAGAAAAGAAAATTGGCATTTCTTAAATACCATGCCAGGCATTTTATATATACTATTTTTTTTTGTTTTTAGTAACCCTCCTTTTATACCACTGTTCCTGCTCCCCTTCTGTATCTTTGGTACAGATGGGGAAATTGAGGCTCAGACCCAAGGAGAGGTTAAAGGCTTGGCCAAGTTCATCTTGCTGTCCGATTCCATGCTTTATTCCCTAGACTAACTGGAGGCTGGGACACACACAGAATGAACTTCATTAGTTTGCCTGAGGCTCGCCCTGGGTTTAAAGGAATTCCCCGTTCATTTTTGTGACTAGGGAAGCCTTCGGAGGGACAGTTTGTTTGTACAGTTTCATCTGTCAGGGGGCAACATAAACCCAGATGTGGATACCAAAAACCAAGTGTGTTCAGATAGCGTCTGGTGCTACTGGAAGGTCAGGCTTAAGGACAGCCAAGCAAAGCTCCCCGGGGGGCCCATAAGTGGGGGTCCCAAATATGATGGAGCATCAGAAAAGGTGAGGGGGGTGCGGCCAACACACCCTACTCTCACTCTCTGGAGATTCTGATTCAGTGGGTCTGAGGCAGAACAGAGGGTGAAAGTTTAGCAAGCTGTTTTAGCCACTGCCTGATTTGGGACAGACTGATTTACAAGACAAAACATAGAACCCAGAAAATGAGGCTTGCATCCTATTTCTTGCTCAGCTACAGGCTAACTTCTGAAGGACAGTTTATTTGTTTATTTATTTATTTATTTGAGAGAAAGAGAGAGAGAGCACGAGCAGCAGGGAGAGGGAGAAGCAGGCTCCCCGCTGAGCCAGGAGCTCGATGCATGGCTCGATCCCAGGACTCAGGGATCATGACCTGAGCCAAAGGCAGAAGCTTAACCGACTGAGCCACCCAGGTGCCCCTGAAGGACAATTTTAAGTCTTAAGTGTCTTTTGTGATGGTGAGAATGGATAAATTACCCCCACAGGTGGCCAAGACATGGCATAGCACTCATTTAGCATCTCCGTACCTCAGTTTCCCCAAACGCATGAGGAAATGATATCTGAAAGTGCTCTTCTAAAGTCTCGTGAAGTTAAACACATAGACTATTAGGAGCTCTTGGGAGGAGAGAGATTCCAGCTGGTATTTTTAAAACAGCACTTTATTGTAGCAGTTAAATGGAGTGCCACTTTTTGTTCTTGATCGTTTTGAAAAGAAGATACAGTTCTTGAGTGATGAAGCCCATAAAAATGTCTTTAATTATTCATGTGAAAATTACTTGGAACCCAGTGCATCATTCCCCTGTGCTCTCAGGGGAGAGCAGCCCGCAAGACTCCTCCTCATCCACCCCATAGACGTGTTAATGTAGCCCGGAGTCTGTCCTCATGGTTAGAGAGACCAATTATCAATCAGTTCTTGTGAGTTCTAATTCTCATTCAGGAGTTGATACAGGAAGCCTTAACAGGGTCCCTGGTGTGGAAATGGACATTTTTTCAAGTTCACCTGGAACTTGAAAACTACAAGGTATTTAAACTGTGGTCCATTACCCTCTTCTCCCCCACACCGATATCACATCCTATGCCCAAAGATGCCTAAAGTCCTGAACAAAGAAGGTGATAGCACTTAGTGATGCAGTTTAGCAATGAGTCTTTGGGGAAATGCATCCAGCAAAGAAAAATTATTTCCCTGCTGCAGTGAGACCTGGGGTCTGGAAAAAAGAACAGTCTCCCTTATCAGCTGGCTGGGGGAGGGTGTGCAGGGAGAAGGACACCCAGCTTTATGTCAAAGTTGGGGCTGTTATGACCTGGCTGGGGAAGACCAGGGCTGGGTGTTAAGGGGCAAGGATAGGATTGTCGGCACTTTGGCTTTGAGTTGGAGACTTTCGGGTAAGAGGAAATGGTGCTTCAGGAAATGGGAATGGGAGGATGCAGTGAGTTAAATAGTGGACAAAGATAGGTCTATTGGAACCCGTGAATGGGAACTTATTTGAAAAAAGAGTCTTTGCAGATGTATTTATGTTAAGGATCTAGAGGTGAGATCATCCTGGATTTGAGTAGGCTCTAAATCCGATAGCAAATGTTCTTAGAAGAGAAGAGAGGAGAGAAGAGAAGACCCAGAGAAGACTGCATGATAATGGAAGCAGAGATTGGATTCTGCATCCAGAAACTGGAAGAAGCAAGGAAGGATTCCCTCCTAGAGCTTTTGGAGTGAGCATCATAATATCAACAGCTTGATTTTGGACTTCCAGCCTCCAGAACTGTGAGAATAAACTGTCGTGTGAAGGCACCCAGTTTGTGGTAATTTATCGTGGAGCCAGAGAAAACCAACGAGAGGCTCCGATTTCCACCTCTAATCCTCACCTGTCCTCTGACCTGCTTGCCCAACTTCCTGCTGCATATTCTCTCTTTTTCTCAAAGGCAAATGAACACAATATGCCCCAACCCAAACTCATCACCCTTCACCACCTCTCCCCCCAACAACCTGATCCTTTTCCAATATTTGCCATCTTGGTGAATGGTTCTACACAGCTAGAAATGTAGGTACCGTCCTTCATAACTAACTCTCTCTTCCTTTCCATTTCCAATTTGTCACCAGGTCCAATGATTTTTTTTTTTCCATCTAAATCTCTCTCAAATCTGGCCATTATGGTTTAAACTCCCATCATCTCTCACCTGGACTATTGCCAGGGTCTCTTCACTTGTCTTCTACATCAATCTTGCCCCCATGTTCCATTCTCTATACTAGAGCCAGAGATACTGTCCTGAAAGGCAAGCCTGTTAATGGTGTTCTCCTGCTTTTCAGGACCTCACCCCCAACCCTAATTGCTTGCATGATAGAAAACAAAGAAGCAAGCAAACAGAGGACAACTCCTGAATATTGGCTGCAAGGTTCTGCATGGACCTTGAGACCTTCTT
This sequence comes from Mirounga angustirostris, assembly GCF_029215605.1. Taxonomy (NCBI): domain Eukaryota; kingdom Metazoa; phylum Chordata; class Mammalia; order Carnivora; family Phocidae; genus Mirounga; species Mirounga angustirostris. The sequence goes on along the minus strand of NW_026991716.1, from coordinate 12,232,038 downwards.
GGCCTCAAAGCTCCCTCCCTCCCAACTTTCTCTGTCCCAGTGACACTAACTTCTTTTAATCTCTCCTACTTACCCACGGACGGTCCTTTCTACCACAGGGCCTTTGCACATACTTTCCCCACCCTCTTTGCCTAATTGACTTCTATTTATCCTTCAGATCTGAGGTTAATACTTCCCTGGCCTTCTTGACAAAGCAGATCCCCTAATCTTCTGTCCTGTGTTGGATACTCCTCTCCTCCTTAGCATTGGCCCCATGAAAGCTTTCATCTTGGTTTTGAGGTAGTGGGGTATACCTTTTTTGTATGTTAAAAGGGACTTCTACCTCATTGTCCTCCTGTCACTTCACCAAAACCTGCAGGTACTTTCGATAATTAGGTGACTTTGGGAGGCCTCGCTACTGCTGAACAGGAAAAAAGGATTTGATGCCTGCCCTTTCTACCGATTCTTTAGCTGGTATTCTTGGAATACAACTAGTGACTCAGTAAAGCCCTTTGAAGTCTTGGCATGCAAGTCTGGAAGCAGTAAGATTCAGAAACAGGACGCCAAATGGGCCGAAGATGGTTTTCCTGGATCAAAGATATCTCCTTTCCCCTATTCCACAAATGGCAGAGTCCTTCAGGTTAGCAGACTCCTCCTCCCCCAGGCCAACTCCAACTCTTTGGCAATTTCATCAGAATTACTGTGATCAAGAAAACAACTGCTAGGTGGCACCCTGGAAGTTGGAAGATTTGAAGTTTGATGGAAGATTTTTTTCTAATGTTATGTTTCTGAAAATCAATATGCACATATGATGTGGTGGTGTCTTTTTCCCTTCAAGAAAAGCTATTTTTAAATTGACAATGCAGTTTGGATTTGATGGAGTCTCAGCACCCTGTCCAATAAGGATGAGAGGCTAGCAGGCCTGGGGGAGGGGGGGGGGGCTGTGGTGTTGTCGGGCCTGCTGAGGGTCAGAGGCGGTCTGGAGGGTACTGATCTCCTGAGCTGCACAGCAGGTGCAGTGGAAGGTGAGCCGGGCTGCGCAAGGAACACTCTGGCACTCCTGTCATTACGCAAATAAATCCCAGCTTTGCCCCTCATCTGTAAGTGTCTTTTCTAATCTTACGTGACTTTACATTTTGATCAGAAGTTATTCTCTGCGTGTCCTGCCTCCCGCTCCAAAAGCTACACATTTTTGAATTTTCTGGCATGGCGTGACGATATTTTCCCCCCTTACCTTCAAAAAACCAAATAACCGGGAATTTCAACAGCTCATCTGCCAAATCACATCTCCCAAGCTGCTTCTCAGACTCAGAAAGGACAAAAATACTTCGAAAGAGCGCATAACCCATTTTAGTGTCTGGGAAACGTGGGCCCAACAGGCAAGTTTTGCCATCGCGCGAAAGGTGCGCGCTCATCTGCTTGTAGGTTTTACGACACACAGCACCCACCCCGAGATTCCCAAAAATGCCGCTCATCAGACGCTGGGGGGCACCCGTGAGTGGTAGCAGCAAGGCTATCCGAGTTGGTAGCTCTGTCTCCGCGCCCTCCCACCCCCCCCGCCCCGAAAGCTCGGCCAGGCACCTGTCACCCAGCGGCGGGCTCCACGGGGCTCACAGCCAGGGTCTTGGGCTTGCTGGGGGTGCTACCTCTTCTCCATTTGCCCTGTTCTCACACCCACTCTCCGCCCTTCTCTGCTCGCTCGGGGCCTGGGAAGGCCCCTCCCGGAGAACTGAGCACTGCATCACTTGGGTGGCCTTGTCTGCCGCCTCCCGCTGTGCTCGGCTGATGGGGAACCGTGCAGGGGCCCGGCGGTGGGAGAAGAGAGGAGTCAGCATGCTTGCCCCCGCTCTGTGCTGAGGACACGACCATCCTCTGTGACTACAGCCCTCTCCTCAGGCCACCCGGGTTGTGTTGTCCCTGGAAAATGGTTTCTTTCCTTTTTTAAGATTTATTTGATAGAGACAGGGACAGAGACAGCGAGAGAGAGCACAAGCGGGGGTGGGGGGGGAGAGGCAGAGGGAGAAGCAGATTCCCCGTTGAGCCGGGAGCTTGAATGGGGGCTCAATCCCAGGACCCTGGGATCATGACCTGAGCCGAAGGCAGACGCTTAACCCACTGAGCCACCCAGGCGCCCCTGGAAAGTGGTTTCTTTAGCTCTGCCCATACCTTCCTTAAAGTCTCTGCCGTGGAACCACCTGAATGGAATTCGGTCTCCTTCTGGGAGCTCAGCTGAGGGCGCTGCCTTCGAGAGGGTTAGAGTCCATAGGCCTGAGTCCATGACGTTCCCCCCAGAACTTTGCTCATTGTCACTTCCTATCCCCACGGAGACCATTTCGTTACCTACCCAAGTAGGACAAAGGGCAGAAAATGGAAGTTTTCTTTTGGGCCCTTCTGCCCCCGCCCCCCTTTCCTCTCTGGTGGTCTTTCCCTGCCCCCCAACCCCAACCCTGCCCCTCCCCTCCTACCCCGCAGCTTCTGAACCTGCCTCTCAGGCTCCCAGCACTTTGCTCTCCCACTGAGCTCTCACCTGGGAAAGTAGATTTTTTTTAAAAAATTTTTTTATTGTTACGTTAATCACCATACCTGACATCATTAGTTTTTGATGTAGTGTTCCATGATTCATTGTTTGTGCATAACACCCAGTGCTCCATGCAGAACGTGCCCTCTTTAATACCCATCACCAGGCTAACCCATCCTCCCACCCCCTCCCCTCTAGAACCCTCAGTTTGCTTCTCAGAGTTCAGAGTCTCTCATGGTTCATCTCTGGGAAAGTAGATTTTTAGTGGGGCAACCAGAAGAATGCTCTTATCACCCACCCTTTCTTTTTTCTCTAGCTTCTGTTTTATGGGGTGAGGCCCCATGTAAGGAAGTTCCAGCAGCCCCTGGGGGTGGTGTCCATCCCTCCCATCTGTCCCTTTCCCGCATTCTCAGCCACTTCCCCATTGTGGCTTTTTGCTCCCACTTCCCCACTCCCTCCCCTTTCCCACTACCTCTTTGTCCACCTCCGTCTGTGCCCTGTTGCTTCTGAAGCTGTCATTCATCCCTGAACACAGTGGCCATGGTCCTACTGCCTTGGGATTAGAGGACAGTGCCCTCGGATGGTGTCGTGGCTTGTCTTCCTTGTCTTGTCTCTGGTTTCTTCTCAAGAGGATGCAGACCACCTTCCGTTCCCAGAACATATCTCCCCTCTTCCTGCCATCGCTGACACTCTTCCCTCCCCGTGGAATGTTCTTTCTCAGCAGGTTGAAAGCCTGATTTTGGCTCCCATTGGAAGCCTCTTTGTCCATGATATCTTCTCCAACCTCACCAGCTGCAAGCAAGCTCCTCCTGCTCTGGGCTCCCACCTTACGACGCTCCCATTAACAAACTGTGAGTTCACCCACTTGAGGTGACTGTGAGGTCCATCCACTTGTTTCCTCTGAACTAGCTGATCAATAGGAAATTAACTCCTGCAAGGAAAAGTCATCTGACTTGGAATTGGGAGATGGGACTCTGAGGTCAACCTGCGTATGAACTTTGGAAATCATTTGATCTTTCTGGATTTATGCTTCCTCAGCTATCAAATGAAGTGGTGGAACTGGGTCTCCTTGAAGGTCTGCACTAGCACTAAGACTCTAGAACTTTCCATCGGACTTCCCAAGTCTAGCTGTGAAGGTACATTTATCTTCTGTCCTTGCTTCTGCCTCTTCTGTGAAAGGGATGAGAATTGGACAACTGGGCATCGTTTTAGTAGCCAGAGGGCTCCCAGTGATGGAGAGGGCACTACAGTCGTGGGTGACAGCATGGGTTTGGGTGACCAGGTTGGACTTTGAATCCAGCTCTGTGCATTTTAACTCTGCACACTTGGGCAACTGTTTAACCTTTGTATACTTCAATTTTCTCATTTACAAAACAGATCAAATAGCATTTACCCCACAGGGTTGGTGACAGGTTAAGGCAAACAACTGAATGAAAGTCCTCAGTCTGCCCCATAACAAGCACTCAATAAATGGAAGGATGGGCGGTGGAGACCTGCCTCCTCCCAAACAACCTGCAGAAGATATTTAACCAGGAGAGAGACTCAAGGGTATGGTTCTCAACTGTGGATGCACTTTAGACTCATCTGGGGAGCTTTGAAAACCTTGCATCACCTGGGCCCCAGTTCCAGCGAATAGAAGCAGAGTGTCAGGAGAGGGGGAGCTCTGGCATTAGTATTGTTGAAGAAGCTCTCCAGGTTATGCTAATTTATGGTCAAGACTGTGAACCATTGTTCTAATGAGGATGTAATTGACCCCAAGAGAGGAAAATCCACCTGTTGAATAACTAATTCTTAAGTTATGCTTCAGAAAAATTTGAGTGACTTGGGAAAAGAAAGCTCTGCTTTCCCAGGTCAGGGTCAGTAATTAGATTTCCTTACCTCTTCCCAGTAGGTCTGAATATAGAGCTACCTGCCTGGCTAGGAGTGGCACTTATGAAATGACTAGTGACTCGTCCTTCTCAACATCTGAAGTCCAATGAGCTAGGAGAGCTCAGTCAGGAAACATTCAAGAAAAGGAAGTGCCTAACTGTCCAAGGCTGCTGAGAAGTACATTGATCTTTGGATCTGCATCATGGGGGTTGTTGTATGATAAGGAATTTGGCTTGTCTTTGTCTTGGGTTCCCCACAGGGAGACTAAACCTTTGGAATTGCCCAACTGCCAAGGATGTCTTTGTTATTCATGGTGGGCTCCTAGATAACTTAAGCTAATGGCATGACTCAGATGGGGGCTGGCCATGCCAGGAAGACTGATCATGTGATCAGAGATTGGGGCTTTGAGTCACATGGTACCAGCCTGATCTCCTGACCTTGGGGAGTGGAGAGCAGCTGGAGACTGAGTACAATCATGTGGCCACTGATTGAATCAACCGTGCCTACTACTGAGGCTCAGCAGAATTTCCTGGTTGGTAAACACATTGATGTGCTGGGAGGGTGATATGCTTTGATTCTACAGGAGAGGGCTCACAAGCTTGCTTTCAGGACCCTCCCAGTCTTGGCTCTATGTGTTTCTTCATTTGGCTTGTTCTGATTTGTAACCTTTATAATAAAACTGGAATCATAAGCATAGTGCTTTTCAGAGTTCTGTGAGTCCTAGTCCTCATCAAAACTGAGTACTATGAGAACCCCTGAACTGGTAGCCAGTTGGTCAGAAAGGGGTCCTGGGGACCCTGGGACTTTGCAGCAGTCTTGTGGAGGACTGAGCTCCTAACTTGTGGGGTCTGCACTAACTATGTGGTTAGCTTCAGAACTGAATGCCAATATTGCAAGGTTCCTTAGTAGCACTATGAGTGGGAGTTCAATGGTATGGTAGGGGCGGAAGCTTGATTGTGGGGGGTTTAGAAGGAGAGGACTAAAGTAAGTGGGGATGCAAGTATAGACAAGTGCTTTGGGGCGTTTTATTGGGAAAAGGAACAGAAAAATAGAATGGTAGAATTATAGTGAACTCTCTCAAATGTTGATTATTAATTTATAAGGGAGTAAATTCCTAGACAGGCATTCAGAAGAGTTGTTTTGAAAGAGGCAGGTATGTGTTGTGTGGTCAGGATTAACAAGTTGTATGGATAGATAGTACCCTAATGGAGGAGAGGCAGAGGAGGAATATTGGGAAAGGCACAAGAGTTGGGATATTTGAATGGCACAGTTGATCTGAGGACAAAGGAAAGAGAGGTACAGGGCAGGGGAAAGCAGTGAGAAGAAATGGATCCAAAGGCAGGGGTGGGAGGTGGGGAATGGGGAAGAGGAGGCCCAGACAGCAGATGGGCTCTGAGGGTTCCAAGCTCCAGAAAAACCCCAGCAAAAGAATCAATTTACAAGTGGATCAACTGGGCTTCTCAGCTTTAACTGGTTATAGGGTGACCAAGAACGAGGAGTTTGTACTAAGTGGACTGTGAGTTTATGCCTCTCACATAGTATTCCCAGCATAGTACCTGGCCTGGAGTGGATGTTCAGTAAATGCTTGTTGAATTAATTGGAGTTTTAGTATGCTACCTGCTTTCGGATCATCTATGTGGGAATTTTAAATATCAGGGCAATTTCCATTGGGTGGAGAATTGGATCATCGTTTGCCAGGGATTTTTGAAAAGTAATATCCAAACATAGATGACCCCTCAAGTCTCTGCCAACAAAAGATTCTTTTGTTCCATGATCTCTATAGAGGCCAGGAGAAATCACAATGATGACAATAATTAGAATGTCGGGGCACCTGGGTGGCTCAGTCGTTAAGCGTCTGCCTTCGGCTCAGGTCATGATCCTGGGGTCCTGGGATCGAGCCCCGCGTTGGGCTCCCTGCTCAGCGGGAAGCCTGCTTCTCCCTCTCCCACTCCCCCTCCTTGTGTTCCTGCTCTCTCTGTGTCTCTCTCTATCAAATAAATCAAATCTTTAAAAAAAAATAATTAGAATGTCAATAATTAACACACACTGCCTCCTTAGTAGTGCTTGGCACCATGGTAAACCACTGGCATGCATTCTTTCATTTAGTAGTACCTATGAGGTAGGTGCCAATATTATACCCATTTTACAGGTTAGGAAACTGAGATATAGAAAGAATAAGTGACTTTCTCACAGTTGTCCACTTCTAAGTGGTAAAGCCTTGACATGAGCGCTATTTAATTACCAGCCCAGTGGTTCCACTTGGCTGCACATTGGAATCACCTGGGAGCTTTGAAAACTCCCTGTTCCCGGGTTACACTCAGACCAATGAAATCAGAGTGTCTTGGTGTTTGTTCAAAACCTACTTGGGAGTTTTCAGGTGTACCAGCCCCTTACTCAGAGGCCAGGGAGAAACCTCAGAAAGAGGTGGGCCACTCAAGATTGGTAGGTGGCAATGTGAGGTTTGTCTTGGGTGGCCACAGGATGAGTAGATCTCGACACCCACCCTCCGAATCTTAAAGTTTATAAACAGGTCTTAACTGGGTTCAGTCACATATACCATCCAGATGGTCTCAGCAACACCTTAATCTCTCAAGGCTATGTCCTTGGAACAGCGCCCATGTGGGAAGAGTAGGCAAAGTGTACCATTCCAAGGATGGGGGAGGGGTACAGAGCATCTGATTGCCCAGTTCCAGCTCCAGGGTCAACTGGTGGTCATGCCTTCTTGATTATCTCCTCCAACACTTGGGTGGGAGCCAGGTGTCAGTATTGTTTAAAGATTACTGGTGGATTCCAGCATGCAGTAAAATTTGGGAACTACTTAGTAGGCTATTGCTTTTCAAAAGTAGAGGCCAATGTAAGTAACAAAGTGTCCATTGATAGATAGATGGATAAAAAAGATGTTGTATATATTCAATGGAATATTACTAAGCCATAAAAGAGAATGAGATCTTGCCATTTGAGACAACATGGATGGACCTTGAAGGAACTATGCTAAGTGAAATAAGTCCGAAAAAACAAACACCATGTGATTTCATTTATATGAGGAATCTAAAAAAAAACAAACAAAAGGCAGAATCAGCCTCATAAATGCAGAGAATAAACTGATGGTTGCCAGAGGGAAGGAGGGTGAGGGGAGTGGGGGAATGAATAAGTCATGAGGATGACAGGCACAGCATAGAGAATATAGTCAATGGTATTGTAATAGTGTTGTATGGGGACAGATGGGAGCCACACTTGTGAGGGTGGCATAATGTATAGAGAAGTTGAATTACTATGTGGCACACTTGAAAATAATGTAGCATTGTGTGTCAACTATACTTCAGTTAAAAAAAAAAAAACAAAAACCCAGAGGCCAGGTGCTTGACCGGGGCATGCAGAGGGGAATGCTCATCCTTTCCTGCTCCCTTAGGTACAAGGCAGAGCATCCTAGTGGGGAGCCATCCTGTGCTGAGAGAATGGCATTCCTTAGGTGGGGGTGGCATGTTTCCCTTTTGGTTACAAGTCCTCATCCCTCTTCTATAGGATTGGGGGAGGGCAAGCTGAAATATTACAGAAGAGGGGATGAAATGGATATATGATTTATTATTATTGTTATTTTTGTCATCATTCTATAATTTAGATGAACCAGAACAGTGTGTTCATTTTAATAAGCTAATTAGTACTGTGGGAGAGCCTCCCCCAGTGACTCATGGTTTTGTATTACATTAAATGTTAACTGTCAAGACCAGGAAGTTAAAAAAACAAAACAAAACACCACCCTCACTTTCCCTCTAATTGCCCCTGCAGGGAAATTGCTCAGCTTGAGCTGGGTATTCCTGCTGAACAATTAGCCTATAAACTCAGCCTTGTAGTTTACAGAGTCCAGCCAGAAAGACCATAAATGACTCTCCATCAGCATGCATGTGAAGAAATTTGAAGAATAGGGCCTGTCTTGATTTTGTGGTGTAGCACAGTCAGGACATCTATTACGGCCAACAAAACAAAGCAGATGGCTGGAGGGTCATGGAAATCACAAGTCAGTTGGCACCATCTGTGATATTTCAGGGCCCTGAGTAGGGAATGGCTTTGGAGTGAGGGTGAGAGGGAATGTGCTAGATGACGTGAGACATAAAAATAATTCTTTGCAAAAAGCACATGATATCCACACTCAGGTGCAAGGCAGGTAATGTGGGTATGACAACACTCTGTCCCAGAGCAGCCTGGCCTCTTCCTGTCCTCACACATATGTTTACCCTCTGTTATAATGGGGGAATTTTTATATTTCTGGAGCCTTCTCTGGCAAGGCAAAACATGTCAGTGGGGGTGAGAGGTATGCATGGAGTATACATCAACTATCTATGTGGTAGAGTAGGGCAGACTTACCTTTTAGGATAAGGGAGGGGGCATTATCTATTAGCATCTGTGTTTCTTGCTGTTGTCTGTCAATATACCACACATTTAGCAGCGTAAAACCCCCATTTATTAATTCACAGTCTGTAGGTCAGAAATTTGGGTGCAAGTGTTTGGGTTCTCTGCTCAGGGCTTCACAAGGCTGAAATCAAGGTGCCGGCCAGGCTGTGGTCTCATCAGGAGGCTCGACTAAGGAAGAGTCTGCTTCCAATCCTCATTCAGGTTGTCGGCAGAATTTAGTTCCTTGTAGCTATAGAACCCAGGTCCTGTGTCCTTGCTGCCTCTCAGCTGGTGGCCACCTGTTTTCTTTATTCTGTGACCTTCTCCATCTTCAAAGGCAGTGGTGGAGGATGTCCTTCACGATTCAAATCTCTCTTGCCGAGGATAGTCCTGTCACTTTTAAGGGTTACCTGATAAGCTCAGGCCCCCTGAAGGTAATCTCCCTCTCCCTTTCTTAGGGTCAACTGATTTGGGACCTTAATTACATCTGCAAAATCCCTTCACAGAAGCACTTAGTGTAGTGTTTGGTCAAATGACTGGGAGAAGCTGTGTGTACACCAGGGGACAGTGGGATCTTGGACATCATCTAAGAATTCTACCCACAGAGCATCTTAGGCAAAGTTCCTGAAAGTGTGCTAGACAGTGTGAGCAGCATATGTATCCATAGTGAGGCCATTTATGGGCACATTCCCATCCCCGAGGCTTTTTCCTCCACAATCCTTGGACACTACTGCTTGGTCTATGAGGACGGTTTCAGAATTGGCAAAGAAGTCTTCAAACACTTGTATTTGTTTTATGCATGGCTGATGGAAATGCTAACACCACCTCACTAAGGAGACCTAAGGCTGAGCTTTCCAATCCGTCTACAGAGGGACAAGGAGTGAGGGAGAAGAGCTGTTGCTGCTGCAGAAGGAGAAATGCAGGAACAATTTAAAGAAAATGGTTTTATGACACCTCCCACTTAGATATTGTGCATCACACACCAAAACAATGAGCTTTAAGACACATCTATCAGGGGCACCTGGGTGGCTCAGTTGGTTAAGCGACTGCCTTCGGCTCAGGTCATGATCCTGGAGTCCCGGGATCGAGTCCCACATCGGGCTCCTTGCTCAGCGAGGAGTCTGCTTCTCCCTCTGACCCTCCCCACCTCATGCTTTCTCTCTCTCTCAAATAAATAAATAAAATCTTAAAAAAAAAAAGACATCTATCAGAGGACAGATTTTTAATGCACCTTTGAAAAAGGAAAGTCTGAGTCAATTCTTTACAGAGATTTCAGAGGTACACCAACAAATAAGGGGTGTTTGGGGTGGGTAAGGGGAGGATGTGGTAACTGAAGGGGCTCCAAGTCACAACTCTGCCAAATGCCTGTGGAATTTCTGAACACATTTATTCATCCTTGATTCACTCACTTATTAAACGCCAGACATTTGGCTAGATGCTGGTGTACAAACGTGCTCCCTCCCCTCAAGGAGCTTGCTTTAGCGGGAGAAACCAGGACCGGGGCTGACAGTCCTGCATTTCCAAGAGGCAGGCAATGCTAATGCTGCTCAGGCTTTTTGAAACTACTGGCCCATGCATGCTGTCATTCACCTCTGTGGATGGCACCTGCGAAGGGTTAACAAAGCATCAGCCAGGTTGGTCATTTTTACAATGGACGTTGATGAATTTGGCCTTGGAGGCAACTCACTAGAGTGAAGAATGGCTACCTAGAGGAAAGGGCCAGAAGTTTTGCTCCAGGGTCATGAGTGGTTAGGATTTCAGGGAGGCTGTGATCGAAGAGGAAGCCATCTGCCCGCCTGCGACCTCCCATGTCCCATGTGTTGGTGGCAGAGCAAAAGATAAAGCACTCAGCATTACCCAAAGTGACTCGGGAGGTGATTAATACTCGGAGCTCCCGGAGCAGAAAAGGTGGGCATGCAAGATGCAATTAAGATGATAAAGAACCCCAAGAAGCAGTGCTCAGCAGCAAGCTGGGGACGCTAAGCTGACGATGAGGAGGGCTACTGCCTGTCTCTGGCTCTGCCGAGACTATTTATGAGATCCAGAGATGGGGTTCATGATTCTGCCAGGCTCATCAGGATGGAGAAAACATGTAATTGGGAAGGTTATTTTCAAGATGTGGGCATTTTTTTGTCTCCCTCCCTGGAAGGCTGGAGCTCCAGCAGTCCCCGATAATGATGCCGATGGGGCTTTTGCAGTGGGTGGTGGGCGGAAAAAGCAATTTGGTTGAAATTCTGACTGTGTCTGGCTCGGCTAGTAATTGATAGAGGGAAGTAAATGACCCGAAGAAGGTACTCAGTGTGATTCATAAGTCTTGTGTGAAACGCTATGGCAGCCCAGGCTACATCCATGGGGCCGGCCCTGCCATGCGGGAGAAAATCATTTCCAGTGCCGCTTCGCCTCCCCTTTCTGGTTTCCTTCTGCTATTCGGACCCTTTGACCTCTCACCAGGGCCAGGTAGAAGCTCCTATGCATTATAAAAACTCTCATTCCTTCCGCAAACTGTTGCATAATAAATTCTTTAGATACCAAATGACCAAATGGTGATTTAACACATGTATTAGGGAAACGTCTTAACTCCAATAAACAACCCTATCATGGAGGAAGGGAAGCAGGCAGGTGGAACAGGTAGTGCCTTTGGCCCTTCTGGGGTCCCCTGGCAGATTAATGAGTCAGATTTCCAGGGCAAACGAGCTATCCGAGCATGCCTTTACTGATGGTGTTTTTAGCAACAATAGCTACCACTTACGTTGATAGTAATAATAGCTAGCCCACACTGTGGCAAGCGCTATTTGTTCTCTTTTTAAATTTTCCTAGCAACCCTTTGAAGAAGGTCTTTCTTATCATCCCCATTTTGTAAAAAGGGAACAGAAGGCACAGACAAGTTTAGGAACTTTCCCAAGGTCATATGGCCAGTAAGTGGCCAAGGCAGGATTTGAAACCAGATGGTTAGACTCCAGAGCGCTCACATGGAGCCTCCATTCTACCTGCCTGAAGTCGCCCCCCACACCTGTCTTCCCTGCCACAGGTCTGTGCACATATCATTTCCCTGTCCCTCATTCCCCTGTCCTTCCCCCCCAAGGGCTGTGACTTTGTCTTATTTCCTGGATTGGAAGGATCTAGAAGAGTGTTGGGCACCGACTGGAAAATGCTTGTATGTTGAATAAACGAAGAAACTCGTTGAAAATTTCAATAGGGATTTTTTTCTATCATTGAATTGTTTAACATTTCCCACTTGAGCCAGTAAGTCGTTAACAAATGTTACCATCACAAGTGCCTGATGTTAAAAAGAATTGGCCTATAAGTTTTTGACTATAGAAGCGTCGAACAGATGCTCATGTTTATAAGAGGGAAAAGATCTTTGCATCATCTAGGAACCCTGTCGCTTTGTTCTTTCCAGCACATTTTAGAATCTGAAAAGGATAGAGTGTCAACAAGGGCCAAGGGAGCAGGTGCAGGGCTGGAACAAATTGAGGAAAGTGCTGAGTTTGCATCTAGAAAGCATGTATCTACACAAATGTCCAGGAACAGTGTTTGTACATAAGTATGTTGTGTGTGTGAGTGTATTATTATTCAGGATCTAGTCAGGAAACAGAATCCACACAAGTTATTTTAATAGAGAGAATTTACTCAAAGGAATTGATCAAACAGCTGTTAATCAGACAGAAAAAGTGAGGAGAGAACACAGATGTAACACAGTATTTTTTTTTTTTAAAGATTTTATTTATTTTTTTGAGAGAGAGAGAATGAGAAAGAGAGCACATGAGGGGGGGAGGGTCCGAGGGAGAAGCAGACTCCCTGCCGAGCAGGGAGCCCGATGCGGGACTCGATCCCGGGACTCCAGGATCATGACCTGAGCCGAAAGCAGTCGCTTAACCAACTGAGCCACCCAGGCGCCCCGATGTAACACAGTATTAACACAGAGTCTCTGCAGGAAGCAGCTGGAAACCCTAGGGCTGGAAGAATAAGGGGAACTGTTGGGGTCTCCGGGATCTGGAAGTTTGGATGGGGACCCATAGAAGTGACAGATTTCTGAGGAAGGGACATTGCCTGGCAGGAGCTGGTACAGCAGAAGCTGGGAGCAGGGACTGAGGTATCTGGGGAGGGTGCTTCCTGGCAGGTGTAGGCACTCAGAGGAGGGGTGAGGGTCCTAGGAGCCAGGTTCTGGCACAGTGAGGGGAAGCTAGTAATTGGAACCACCTGCATCCAGGATTGACCTGCTGGTGCCAGGATGAAGGGCTGTCCCTGGGGTGATGCAGACAGGAATAGAAAGTCCTTCTCTTATGGTCTTCCAGCCTTCATCCAGTGCCACCAATTGCTGGAGCCTAACAGGGAGGCATCTGGCCGAGGACAAACAGAGTTGGCCAAGTTCTGACCCCAGTATTCCTGCGCAAACTGTAGAAGGGAGTTTAGAGCTGAAAGACAACACTATATAACAGACAGATGAAGGCCCTTTACCGTGGCGATGGCCCTTGCATAGCCTTTGCAGGAGAGTGGACATTTCTTTGGACCTAGATTATGCACCAAGATGCTTATCACCAACCTCACTCAAAGGTTCCATGTCAAAGAACACCTTTCCCTAGTCCAGTCCTCACCGGACAGATGTGTCTATTCTCTACTCTCAACAACAACACTTACTCAGTTAAATAACAGTAAAATGGCTAACAGTGATTGGTTATTGTGTTCCACATACATAATACCAATATCATCCCATATAATCCCTCTCAAATGGGTCATATTTTTGGCTCCAATTTCTAGATGAGAAACTGAGGCACATAGAAATTAAGCAATCTTCTAAGTTTACATGTGGCTAAGGTCTGTGCTCTTATCTTTTCTACTTTATTGCCTCTAATCATTTACCGAATAGGCCTCTAGACTGGGAATCAGCTGACGTAGGCACTAGAACAGGGTTGTGATTAGAGCACATGCTTTAGAACCAGAGGAAGCTAGTTTGAAGGTTGAGCTACAGTTCTTGCTAAAGGAATGGTGCTGGACAAATGGATGAACCTCATACACCTTAGTTTCCTCATCTTGAACATGGGATGAAGGTAGTATTTGCCACAGAGGTTATTTTTTAAGGATTAAAGGAGATAATTCATATAAATCACTTAGTATCACCTGTTAATAACAAGTATTAATAGCAGATAGCCATTTAAAAATTATTCTCTTTATTTTCCAGTGTAAAGTGGGAAACTCTTGGTACCTCAGCTCTAGTACCTGAGAAAGGGGGTGGTTGGTGGCCCACTGCTAAGGCGGACTGCTAGCCCATCTTTGGACCATTGGGCAGCTCCAGACTCACAGGCCTCTGTGATCTTGGGGGAGCTGGAGGCTGAAGCTTCCTCCGGAGGTACGAAGGGCAGACGCTGAAGTTGGCTATCTGTGGCAGGTCCCATTCACAGTATAAGTGTGGCAAGACCTGGACAGGACACAGCAAATGGCTCCACTATCCTCTACTTGACACCTGAGAAGAAGTTTCACTGAATTCTGCTCCCCACATCCTGCCTGTGGTCATTTGAATGTTGATGTCTAACCTCCCAGAACTTGTGAATTCATCACCCGGGTTGAAGGGACTTGCCCTTGGGATTAAGTGAAAGGTCTTGAGATGAGGAGGTGCTCCTGGGTGGCTGGGTGGGCTCACTGTCATCACAACGCTCCTTATCGGAGGCAGCAGGAGATGAGAGAGGAGAAGGGGATGCGGGCATGGGCCCAACACTGGAGTGGTGGGGCCACGGGGCAGGGAATGCAGGCAGCCTCTAGAAGATGCGAGAGCCAAAGGGATGGATTCTCCCCCCGGAGCCCTCAGAAGGGCCCAGCCCTGCCAACACTTTGATTTTAGCTCTGTAAGACTCCTTTGGGACTTCTCTCCCCTGGAACTTTAAGAGAATAAATCTGTGTGATGTTAAGCTCTTATGTTTGTGGGAATGTATCACAGTGGCAACAGGAAATGGATACACTCCCCACCTGACTCGGTCATCCCATCTTTTTTTTTTTTTTTTTTTAAGATTTTATTTATTTATTTGACAGAGAGAGACACAGCGAGAGAGGGAACACAAGCAGGGGGAGGGGGAGAGGGAGAAGCAGGCTTCCCACGGAGCAGGGAGCCCGATGCGGGGCTCGATCCCAGGACCCTGAGATTATGACCTGAGCTGAAGGCAGATGCTTAACGACTGAGCCACCCAGGCGCCCCTCGGTCATCCCATCTTCTTGACTACTGTCCATCTCTGTGCTTTGTCTGTACTGTATCTCTGCCCGTTGTGGGGCCCTGTTGCGTTTATCTGCTTGCCCGTCTCTCTCCCCTACTAGGCAGACAGTTAAAGTCTCTGAGGGGAGGCATCTCAAGAGCCTTACAGCCTATCAGAGGCCTTAGTACATAACCCGCTACATAAATGTGGGTGACCTGAATTACTGTGGATGGACAGGAGTGTTCATCTATTCCTATCTTAAGCCATCTGAAATCGTGACTATCTTAGAAGACTTTTCTAAGTTATCCTCCATGGTTTAAAAGCACTAAAGATGGTGTCAAGAATAGAAAACTATACTCTGAACTTATACCCATGAAAACAACAGCATCCTTGATCCCTTTGCTCTTTTGCTGGCCATGGTCAACTTAAAGGTCAAAGCCATAATCTTTCATTGATGGAGGAGAGGAGGAGAGAGAAGACCTGCAGAGCTACTTAGAAGAGGAATGTTAAACCAAATATAGTTGAAGCAAGAAGTGATCAGAATATGCAGCACCTGTTATTTTAAGGAAAATAAATTCATGAGATTCAGATTTCAGCATGACAGAGGGAAAAAAAGGGATGTTTTTCACATTCTTCACAAGATGTTCAGCAAGATAAATCTGTCAAAAAATGGGAGGGAGAGGTCACATGGGAGCCAACGGGAAGTCATGGATGGAATTTGTTCTGTCACATGGCATCATCTCAATTAAAATATTACTAGGGGACTGTCATTTAGACTCTCATCTTTCCAGGAATCTTTTATATGGAACCTTGACAGGGCTTATTTATTTGGTAGGAGAACATCTGAAATCTTCCCATTAGGTTTGCCTTCTGAGATAATTAATGTGTGAAATGGTCTATTGCCTCTATTTTGACAGGCGCTGTCTCAGATGTATGGGAACTTGATAGTAAACAAAGAGAGTCCTCTGGGATGTCCAGAGTTTGTGTTATTCTACTGGATGGTGCCTCATCTGGGATTCTTTTTATGCCACGCTGGGGTCACAGGGTTCTGGAGCCCAGACACAGTCCCCTGTGAGTCCTTCCTGAGATGAGGTCTTAGTAAAGGGCAATGAGGTGGTAGGAGGAACATGGTTTAAGGGAGGGTAGCATAGATGAATGATGCTCAAGAGTGAGTGCTAGGTAGAGTGTGGGCTCATAAATCTGCAATAGGGAGCACAGGGCAGCGAGGGTGGGGGGATCAGATTTACTTGCAATGGTTGCCAATTTCCCTGGTGTAAATACTCCTAGCATGGCTGATTTCAGCTGACGAGCAACATTCCTGAAAATTTAATGGCCAACTCTTGCTAGCCAGTACAAACAGCTCCCTCATACCCCTGGGGTTTTGTGTGTGTTGCTGAAGGCAGGCATTGGAAGGGTATACAGGATGGGCAGAAGGCCAAATTGAGAAATTACAGGAATAGACCATAGGCAGGCCTAAAGCCCGAGCCTGAGCCTGTCTGGGAGCCGAACCACAATTTGCGATCATTGCCAGGTTTTTTTGTTTTGTTTTTATTTTTGTTTTTGTTTTTGTTTTTGGCTAGAGTCTTCCAGAACTTCTGGGAAGAGCCAGGAGAGGATATACTGACTGGATAATAGTAATGGGGACCTTATTTTGCTTGTCTACTCTGTGCCCGATGCCATATTTGAACACATTACTTTGTGTGTGTGTGTGTGCTGGGTATTAAGGAGGGCACGTGTTGTAATGAACACATTACTTTTAACCCCCCTGACAACCTTGAAAAGCTGGTGTTGTTATTGGCATTTCTTAGATGAGGCAGGTAAGTGGAAAGGGGTTAAGTACCTGCCCGACATTGTATCGCTAGTAAGTAGCCAAGGCTAGGATTGGAATCTGGGTGTTTCTGAAGCCAGTTGCTCCCTTCAAACGAGCTGGGAGTGGGAGAGAAGTTGGACAAGTACCCCAGCTACAGGACTTCCTTTCCTGAGGGGAGGTGTCTCGAGCTTGCTTCAGAGGTGGACAAGATTCTAGGGTCCTAATTCACTAGGGTTTGGTCTGGGGGCAGCACCTGAGGCCGTAGATGA
Organism: Mirounga angustirostris; assembly: GCF_029215605.1. NCBI lineage: Eukaryota > Metazoa > Chordata > Mammalia > Carnivora > Phocidae > Mirounga > Mirounga angustirostris. Next base: position 12,215,022 of record NW_026991716.1, on the reverse strand, counting down.
TCTGGAAGTCAGGTGCTAGTCCAATAAAGCTTTGGGTACTGAGCGCCTTTGCAGTGAGGTCATGAACCCCACAGGTTGGGGTCTAGGGAGCTGGATATGGCATAAAGGGGAGGGGGCTGGCAGGAATGAGGCAGAGGCACAGAAGCACAGCTGGGAAGAGTGGAGTTCAGGGCAGGGTTCCTGGCCAGGAAGGAAGTAGACTGTGGAGGGAGTTTCAGGTATGTGAGAGCAGGGAGACTGATGGGTCACAGAGAGGGTGGTCCCCCAATTGGAGAGTGCCCCTGTGACTACCACATGGTCCCCCAAGCCTCTTTCCCAAGTTACAGAGTGTGTTACAGAGGCTGTTGTAAGGGAATTGTTAATGAACCAAAAAGAATGATCGGACCAATACGGATAAGCCTCGGCTTCAGGGTCCTTGAGGGACTGAGCTTGTACATTTAATAGCACATTTGACTTGGACACTCTCTGCAGCAGATCACATCATCGCTGCATACTAGTCCTTGTGTGTGTGAGCTTGCCAATGCTCTGCTGGGCTCTGGGCAGAGTTGAGACAGAGTGGCCCCTAGTAGAGGTCCCACCCCTGCACCTTGGTGGTGGTAGCTGGGGGCTTGGAGGTACAGCAAAGACTCTGGGAGTGTCCATAGGTGTATATGGGTGTATATTGGCATTCTCAATCAGTGGCTACAGTAGTTATACTATCCTGTGGGCATTTTATTGGTATCTGGAAAAAAAAAAAGAATTTTATACTTAAAAAGAGGAGAACTGAAAGTGGAAGGCAATAACTGGGACAATCAGTTTAAAAATAAATGGTTTTTGGGCACCTGGGTGGCTCAGTTGGTTAAGCGACTGCCTTCGGCTCAGGTCATGATCCTGGAGTCCCGGGATCGAGTCCCGCGTCGGGCTCCCTGCTCGGCGGGGAGTCTGCTTCTCCCTCTGACCCTCCTCCCTCTCATGCTCTCTCTCATTCTCTCTCTCACAAATAAATTAATAAAATAAAATAAAATAAAATAAAAAATAAAATAAATGGTTTTTATTAATTGATAATGGGCAACTCTCAAAGCACCGGTGTATGTATATGCATGTGTACATGTGTGTATGTGTATGTATATATGCATGTGTGTATGCATGCATGTAGTATATAAGCACACGCATGTGTGCATGCATGTATATATGTGCACACGTGTGTATCATGTATGTATATATGTGTATGCATCCATGTATACATGTGTATAAATGTGTGCATGTATGCATGGGTGCACCCATGCATACACATATGCATATAAGCCTGTGTACATATGTGTATACATGTGTACATATATGCATGGGTGCACACATGCATGTACATATGCATATAAGCCTTGTGCACATATGTGTATGCATGGGTGCACACATGCATGTACATATGCATATAAGCCTGTGTGTACATATGTGTACACATGCGTGCATATATGCATGTGCATGCATATATGTGTGTATGTATATGTGTATCGTGTATATGTATGTATACACACATACACACATGTATTTATGTGTGTGCACACACGCAGTGCATGTATGCATGGGTACACACGTGCACACATGTGTATACATGCATGTGCACCCACAAGTCCATATGAATGCATGTGCATGCGTGTATACATGTGTGTGTACATGTGTGTATGTATGAGCGTATTTATGTGTGCTTGTGTGTCCATGTGTGAAAAGGGAGAGAGGGAGGGAAGGGGGAGGGAGAAGTGAAATAGGACTTGGCTATGGGGCTACATGGAAGGCCAGGCAGGGAGAATGTTGGTAAGACAGTAGGGAAAGAGCAAGATGCAGGCGAAACAGTGCAAATTCAGTGCAAAGTCTGAGAAACTATTGGTTTGCCCCATGTTTCTTGTGTTTCTCAATGGGCTTCTGGTTGCCAGAAGGCCCGGCTCATTAGGGACCATCAGGAATCCATACCAGGGCCAGACATCCAGGAATGAGAAGGGGATGGGGAAGGCTTTGGGGTTGAACGTCCTTACTTCTAGAAAATAGGCAAGCGCCTAAGCCTCTGGCATGCTTCAGTTCCTCTCTGCTGGATAGACAGGGGCTTAGCTCAGTGGCAGGCAGTGTCAGGGTCGAGAGGGGGGGTGAATAGGGCACTTTCTGCAGCCTCTGGGCTGTCACCCCATACATCCCACCAGGCCTGTGCCCAGTGGAGCTGAGGATTAGGATGGGTCAGAGGACCCAAGGCAAACTCCAAAAACAGCTCCTCTTCATTGCCACACCACATTTCAGGTTTCCCAAACATTTCATTTTTTCTTGTGAGGTGATATTGTAATGAATGTAAAAAATGGACGATAGTTGCTTCCTTAAATATTTTTACCTATTTATTTAGTTTTAGTATTTTAAAAATATTTCTCAAAATCTAGTTGTACATCCATTAAGTGCAAAAAGGTATATTTAAACCCTGTATTTACGTGAATGAAGACAAATGACAGATAAGAAGAGAAATAATATTTCCATTTTATATTATAACTGAATATCCTAATTCTGAGGAACATTTTACAACAAATGAATACATCCAGCATAGACCTAATCATCTTTTTTAAATCATAGAGAAATGTACCAAGTGCCTACAAAGAAATACAGCTTTAAAATAGCCTACTTCAGAATGCAATCATCTTGAGTATTGTCTTGCAGATTGAGTAACAGAAAAGAACTTAGAGGTGAATCTGCTCTCTGAACAGGGCACTCATCACTATTCTATTTTTTTTTTTCTTTTAAAATGATAAGCTTTGAACTACTGGGTATTTACCCAAAGAATATGAAAACACTAATATGAAAAGATATAGGTACCCCTCTGTTTATAGTAGCATTATCTACAAGCCAAATTATGGAAGCAGCCCAAGTGTCCATCGATAGATGAGTGGATAAAGAAGATATATGTCTGTATCTCTCTCTCTCTCTCTCTCTATATATATATAAAATGGAATATTACTCAGCCATAAAAATAATGAAATCTTGCCATTTTAACAACATGGATGGAGCTAGAGAGTATAATGTTAAGTGAAATAAGTCAGAGAAAGACAAATACCATATGATTTCACTCATATGTGGAATTTAAGAAACAAAACAGATGAACATAGAGAGAAGGGGAAAAAAAGAGAGAGGGAGGCAAACCAAGAAACACACTCTTAACTCTAGAGAACAAACAGATGATTACTAAAGGGGAGGGGAGGGGGATGGGTGCAATAGGTGATGGGGATTAAGAGCATATTTATCATGATGAGAACTGAGAAATGTATAGAATTGTTGAATCATTACATTGTACACCCAAAACTTATATAACACCATATGTTAACTATACTGGAATTAAAATAAAATTAAAAAAAATAAACGAAATATCAGATTTTGAATAGAAGTTTTCAAATTCATTAGCATAGCGTTCTCATAACTGTATTATAACTTTATTGGTCACAAAAGCAATTCACATTCATGGTAAAATGATTGCAAAACCTAAAAAATGAAAAATAAACCCTCCCTTAAAAGAACGAAAAGTAAAATCCTATATAATTTCAGAACCCTGAGTTAGTTACTATGCAAAATTTGAGTGCATTACCTTCCAGTCTTTTTTCCACTTTTTTGAAAAACAAAAGTAGGGTCATTGAGTTCTTTGTATTAATCGTTCCTTGGTTAATTTGTAACATTTTCCCATGTTGTTAAGTACTTTTTAGAAACATAATTTTAGAAAAAGATGATATAAATTACTTAGCCCTTCTCTAATTCTTAAACATTTTTGTTTGATATTTTGCAATTATGAAAATGCTATGATGAATACTCTTGTCCAAAAATCTTTGAGTGAATCTTGGTTATCGGGATACATTTCTCGAAGGAGAACTCTGGGTCACATGGTATGAAAAGATTTAGGTCTCCTGACATGGTGAATGTCGCTCAGGTCTCTCCAGCATATGGACACAAGTGAAGTCACAGACTTATAATCCTCAGTGTGCTCTGAGAATAAAATGGCTTAAGTAAGATACCCAACCATATTGGCAAAAAGGACCGTTTCTGGCGGAGGCGCAATGCAGATCAACACCCCTTCCTTAGCTTAAAAGCAAAGCAGCGTCTGCAACTCTATTGAACAAGGAGGCAGCTGTCTTTTTTTTTTTTTTTTTTTAAGATTTTATTTATTTGCAAGAGAGAGAATGAGAGACAGAGAGCATGAGAGGGAGGAGGGTCAAAGGGAGAAGCAGACTCCCCGCCGAACAGGGAGCCCGATGTGGGACTCGATCCCGGGATTCCAGGATCATGACCTGAGCCAAAGGCAGTCGCTTAACCAGCTGAGCCACCCAGGCACCCAAGGAGGCAGCTGTCTTGAAGTGCTCTAGTGGCAAGACCTCCCAGGTCTTGAGGCTCACCTGTTGCTGATCTCACCTATCAAGAGGCTCACCTGTTGCTGATCTCACCCAAGCTCTGCACCTTTCAAAGCAGCAGCCAGAATTCGCAAGCCAGGAGGAGGTCGGCTCAGTGGGCAAAGGATCTGTAAACTGGAAGTTGATCTGTCTTGTATTAAACCCCCATGGTACTGAAGACTTGCACTGATGTGCATTTTCAAAATATAAAGGTGATAAACTCAACATTCAACATCCAACATCCCCTGCCGCCCAAAGGCAGCTTTTACTGGCCTGAGGGCCCCTCCTCTTCCTTGAATAGCTGCTATTACTGGAGTTCCCTCTACAGCCTCCTTTTCCTCTTGAGCATATCAAGGAGGTTTCTAGAGGGTGCCTCACCTTCGTTGGTGGTCCCTCAGACACATGGGCACATTCACTCCCAGTGCACACGGGGTGCTGCTGAGCTGTTCCTCATTGCTCTGGGTGCTCCCCTTCCCTCCTGTCTAATCTATACTGATGAGGGGCCCCCTTGCAGAGAACCCTGGGGTATGAGCTATTACCATCTTTATACTAAGGATCTCTGGTTTCAGATGTAGCATTTTTTCTCCCTAGAACATCCCAGGTGGCTGGATCTGGACAGGTGCACGTGCTTGTCTACTTTCGATGTGCTCGAATGGCTACCTCCTCCATTTGGAGACCCTGTTGCCTGACAAGTCTGTCTGATTTTTCTTCCTTGGGGAAGATTCCCTTCCAAGGACACTGTTTTTGCTCTAAATTTCAGATGGCCCCATGTAAGTTTACCAAACATGTCCGAACTTGAGATGAGGACATACTTCTGGATAATTCCAAGAGAGCTTCTGGCCTCTCCAGCAAATCAGAGAATTTAAACAAATATAGGGGAGAACAGCATTGCCAGGGATATTCCAACCTCTGATCCAGCCAATAGGGATTTTCTCTGTAATAACGTGTGACTAAATTATTTTTCAGAAAGGATGGGTCTGTTTACATTTCCAACAGAAATGCCTACTTCTCTGAGCCATCAACAATATTAAGTACCATTGTTGAGAAAAGAATTTTGTCAATTTGGAGGCAACAAATAGTATCTGGTTATTTTTATTGACATTTGGTTGGTGATTAGTAAATTTGAATGCTTCTTCAAATGTTTACTGTCTAGTTGTTTTTCTTCATTTGGCAGTTATTTGTTCTTTTCTTTTGCTTAATTTTTAAAATCTTAAAATAGACATCTTTTTCTCATTAACTTTTATGTTTTAAGGATGTTAATTAGCCATCTGTTCATCAGGTGGGATACTTTCAGTTGTAACCAACAGAAAAACTAAGGGATTCATAATTTCGTAAATAAGAAGACCCAACTAGGTGGGGCGCCTGGGTGGCTCAGTTGGTTAAGGGTCTGACTCTCGATCTTGGCTCGGGTCTTGATCTCAGGGTCATGAGTTCAAGTCCCATGTTGGGTGCCATGATGGGCATGGAACATACTTAAAAAAAAAAAAAAGAAAGAATGAAAAAGAAGACCCAAGTAGGGCAGCTCTGGAAATTGGTTAACTCGGGGACTTTGGCATCACCAGGGACCCAGGTTCTTTCTGTCTTTCCACCCTTTGATCCTTGACAAATGGCCTTGCTCTCAGCCTCATGCCTCCATGGTCTAGAGATGATGGCTTGAAACTCCAGAAATCACCTCTTCATCACAGTAACACCCAGAGGCAGAAAGAGTCTCTTTTCTTCCATGAGTCTTTTTTCACAGCAAGCAGACTTCCCTTTATAGCTCATTCGCCAGAATTGCATCACACGCCCATGATGAGAGTCCTGGGCAAAGGTGACCACTGAGATTGGCTTAGATCAGTCACCACTTGACCCTGAATCTCACTGGGGGGAGAGGTGGATACCTAAACAAAACAAAGGGTCTCTTAGCAAGGAGGATTGGGAGAATGACCTTTGGGTTTACCTCCAACTGTATCTGCCATACCATGACTTTCATATGCCAAATTCTAGTTTTGAAACAACAAATTGGCACATCTGAGATCTTTCTGAGACAGAGACCACAATGTTACAAAAGTCTCTTCATCGTGAATATGCCATCCTCAGTGGAGATGCCTGCATCTCGTTGGAGGTCAGAGGTTGATTCCTGAGCTCCATTAAGAGTGGTCCCTTCAAGTGGCTCAGACACCCCAGCTTAATAGTCAAGGTATGAAGATCAAGGAATCTGAAAACGTTTTCTTTCCTCCTAACAATTGCTTAGACTTAGAGTTCCTCAAAAACTTCATGCCCGGAGGAGAGCACAAAGTATATATGTAGTACTCATTGAGACCAGTCAGACACCCATAATGATCCTTTACTCACCTGGCAGGTGTGTGTTTCCTATACCTGCTGGAATACTGACCAGAAACTTACTGGCTAAAGACAAAACAGATTTGTCATCTTACAATTCTGAAGATCAGAAGTCCATTTGAAATAGATCCTATCGGGTTAAGATCGAGGTGTTCACAGGGCTGTGCTCCTTCTGGAAGCTCTAGGGAAAATCCGTGCCTTCGCCTTTTCTAGCATCTCCAGGCTGCCTGCATTCTTCAGCTCCTGGCTCCTTTGTTATTCTATAAAATTACAATGGTACATTGAGCCCTTCCCACATGGTATCACTCTGAATCCCTCTGACCTTCTGTCTCCCTCCCCCACTTTTAAGAACATTGTGATGACCTTGGGCCCATTCAGATAATCCAAGATAATCTCCCCATCTCAAGGTTACCTGAATGTGAATTCCCCTTGGCCACGTAACATAACAGGTTCATAGGTTCTGGAGTACAGAACGTGGAAATCCTTGGGGGGAGTCATTGTTCTGCCTACCGAAATTGATGGGAAAACAATTTCCTTTTCCTTCTCTATAATCTTTAGTTCATGTCACAGTGGTATTTGTAATTCTCAGAGCATCATAGAGTACTTCTGCTTCAAACTAGTCCTACTTTGGTTTTCTAGAGGCCATTTCATAAGGGCTGTGCCTCTGTTTTTTCACTGAAGACCCAAAATCTGAAATCAGATCAGAGAGCAGAAGTATCCCTTCTTTCTGCTTTCTAAGCCTCTCTGCTCCTCTGCATCAATATTTCTAGGCAGTCGCCCGTTATAGAATCTCCATCCCACTGTGCTACTATTTAGGGTTGTACTATATGCATTCATTCCTTTCTCGTATGGCCTCCTTGTCGGAATAAATCCATCTGGGAGCAGAGAGCATGCTTGCTCCTTTTTAGCTTCCTTCTTCCCAAGTCTGTGAATGTCACCTACTAGGATGGAGTTAGCCCAGCTCCTGGCTCCAATGGGTTACACAAGCTGTTCTTTATATTAGAAACTATCATAGGGGGACACCTGGGTGGCCCAGTTGGTTAAGCATCTGCCTTCAGCTCGGGTCATGATCCCAGGGTCCTGGGATGGAGTCCCGCATCGGGCTCTTCACTCAGCGGGGAGCCTGCTTCTCCCTCTGCCTGCCACTTCTTCTGCTTGTGCTTGCTCTCTCTCTGGCAAATAAATAAATAAGTAAATAAGTAAATAAATAAATAAAATCTTAAAAGAAAAAAAACTGTCATAGGTTATTTCAACAGGTGAGAAGTGACACCCTTTTGCTCTTTCTCTTGCCTTCCTAATCTCATTTGCTACACAACATGCTTTCTCATCATTGCATCATCCAAACTAATCATAATGAAAAACAGGGCACTTATGTGAGGGGTGCCAGGACAGCAGAGTTCATAAAGAAATGGAAACAGATGGAAATTGTGCCATGTAGACTCTGTACTTGGCCTCTGTCGATTGTCGGTTGTCCAGGAAACCCTGAAGATGGAAGTCATTTCCCTATCTTTGACTCTTTGGTGTTTAACATTGGGTCCCAGTAACCTACAAATGCCCACATAGAAAGCTCAAAGAGCTCTGACCTTCTAACTCAGACAAAAAGCTCTGATTTTCTAGCGATCTAGATTTAACCAAATGTAGATCCCATTGAGGCTGTGTTAGAGGGAGTTCTAAAGCCCTCCGGCCATGTCTGAAACATCATCGCTCCATATCACATTGGAGAGAATCAAAATGTTTGAATCACACTGATTTCATGTCCTTTACAAACGGGTGTGGAATCCTTGCTACAGAATTTATTTGGGGTTCCTCTAACCCAAGAATGGGGGTAAGCATCTGACTCCCACTGGATGCATTTGAAAAATCAGTCACTGGTTTCTGAAGATGCTATGCTTGGTGCCTGGCACTTATATATTTTTTGAAAAACTGAATCCAACAAAGGTTTTTTTTTTGTAAGCATCTCTGCTTCTTAAGCAACTGGTTTCCATGAAATCCCAGGCCTGTAGGGCTCCTTTCCAGCTAAATATGACAGAAGGCCCCTGACGTTCCTTCCGCAGCAGACAAGAAGCCGGAACACGAGCTAGAAAGGACAGAACTAGAATGGGACAGGGCCTCGAGTCTTTCTCGGCCTCTCTCTCCTTGTCCTGCGCAGGCGTGACAATGTAGCTCTGTGAGACGGGTCAGCCAGCGATGCTCCTGGGCATTATTTATAATCGTATCATTTATTCTCCTCTCTTCCCATCATGTCATTTCTTAGTACCTTGTAATTATCCAGCAGTGTGCATCCAGGCTGTCAACAGGATCTTCTGAGCGAAATAGAGCTAAATAAATTTCAGTAGTGAGGAAGGACCCAAATCAAAGGTGGGTCTCTACCAATCCCTTCTACAGTTCTGGTCGGCCTCACTCTCAACAGACAGCTTGTTTATTCATTGCAATACTAGTAGGAGGGTGTTCCAATGAGGGTGAGATTCTCACCGTGCATTTCATATTAAGCCCACACTCCCAGGAACCCCTGTGGTCATGTCAGGCGTGGAAACCAGCATTGGGAATGTGGAGGAGGCTCTGCTCTTGATTGGATATTCGTGAGAAGAGGGTTTGCCTGTTTGTTTGCCAGTTTGATTCCTTCCCTTTCGAAGCATTTAAAATGTAAGTATCTCTCTGTTAGCTGACTTATGGTTTTTTGGGTATTTTGAGGGCTCAGTCTACTTTGCTATCCTTAGCGGACCACCCTTGTTCCCTGTGGGAGGCAGAATAATGGTGCCCCATGATGTCCACGTCCTAATTCCTAGAACCTGTGACTATGTTACTTTACGTGGCAAAGAGAATTTTGCAAATATAATTTAGGTTAAAGACCTTGAGATGGGGAGGTTATCCTGGATCACCTGGGTGGGCCCAGTTTAATTGTGAGGGTTCTTATAAGGGAAAGAGGGAGGCAGGAGAGTCACAGAAGGAGACGTTAGTGGCCATGAGCCAAGGTATACGGACATTCTCTAGAAATTGGAAAAGGCAAGAAAGCAAATTCTCCCCTATAGCTTCCAGAGGTAATGCAGTCCTTCAACATCTTGATTTTAGCCCAGGGAAAGCCATTTGGGAATTGAGACCTCCAGAACTGTAAGATCATAAATTTGTATTGCTTTAGACCAACCACTAAATTTATGATTTGTTTTGTTTTGTTTTGTTTTTGAGAGAGAGAGAGAGAAAGAGAGAGCAGTGGGGAGGGGCAGAGGGACAGAGAGAATCTCAAGCAGGCTGCACGCTCAGCGCAGAGCCCGACATGGGACTTGATCTCACGACCCTGAGATCATGACCTGAGCTGAAACTAAGAGTCGGACGCTTAACCAACTGAGCCCCCCAGGCGCCCCAAATTTATGGTGATTTGTAACAGTGGCCAGAGGAAACAAATGCATCCCCCCTTCAGAACATGCTTTAATTAGGGTCTTTTAGTGGCAAGGATTCAGTGCACCTCAAGCAAGGAGATATTTATTTTAAGGAGACCTGTGCTCAGAAGCCCAGAAGGTGGTTCCAGGAACCTCAGCGGGGGAGCCGGTGGCTCTTGTCCTGAGTTTGTTTCTCTCTTCCAGCTGGCTTATCCTCCTTCATGTTCTTTGTATCCTATTCTTTATTCCTGGTTTCTGTTTTGTTTTGTTTTTTTAGCAACTTCTCCCTCAAAATTTTGCCCTGAGAATGGTGCATCATGGCTGCTTTTCTACCTAAAAATAGTCCCTCAGCTCCAGATTCTTCACATTCTTAAGGGAGAACTTGACTGACCCAGCCTGATGACCATACTGGACCATGCCATGGGTTGCTGGTCAGCTTATAAATAGACCGTCCTTAGATAGAGTGCCACCCCTAGTCCAGTTGGCTGTGGCCAGCACGTCAGGGTGATGGATAAGACCTGTGGCTGCCTGAGAGCCATGTCTTTGATGGAGCATGGCTGCCGAGAAGGGGAAGCAGGTGTATGTATGTGGGGAGCACTGCTGATAGTGATTGAAGTCAATTTAGGGCACAGATCATGACATAGGATGTTGATTTTCTTTCTGACTCAATAGGTAGAGATCGGGTCATAGGAATTTGTTGCTGATTAATTGTAAGGAGTCTTGAAAGGCATTTGGTCCCACCTCTTCCCCTTCTCCCTCCCTTGCTGACTCTCCAAGCAAGAATGAATATTCATTTTCTGCTCCCGCAGAGCTGTGGTTTCTGAAGGCAGATCTGCAATAAGGTAAGGCTAAGGTAGTGCTAGTTGCAGAGTTTGGTCAATGGCATAAAAGGCCAAATCAGGAAGCATCATGGACAAGGAACAACACCAAGCCAGCAACGAGTATCTGTGAAGCTCCTGTTATGTGCCAGGTACTGGATTTTTCTGCGCCAGTGTGTGCTCCATCATTATAAGTGGCCTGACCAGCACAGACTATCATCCAATTATCACCTTGTCTGGTCTGGAGTCCTGGAGCACCTCGGGTGTCATCCTTCGATGTGGCTATCCACCCTCCTCTCTACATTTTTGGTATTCATTAGCTCATTCCCTAAATAATTACTGACTCCTAACTATGAACATCGATATTAAGCCTTTTATATTATGGTCTGGGGTGAAAGGGACAAGTGAAACATAGTCTTCATCCTGAAGACCATGGGGCGGGGGATGTGGAAGAGACAGAGAGGAAGGCGTGATGGGGGTTTACTTGGCTACAGTTGGTAAATGCTGAGCTAGAGGTATATGAGGGGGAGGGGAGGAGCAGGAAATTCTCCCTGTAGAGGTTGGAGAGGACTTTTCCTGATGAATTTATTTAACTGGTCTCTCATCCAGCCCTGCATTCTGGTCCCATCTGTGTGAGCTCTACCTATCCCCACCTCCATTTTCTCTCCTCGAACATGAGGGAGGTGGACCCTAATGTTTTTAAGGCTCCTTCATGTTCCATCCCAGGTTCCAATCATGGTTTTCCACAGCTTCTGATTTGGAACCCTCCACCTGGAGCTCAGATGCATTTTTCTTGTGAAAGCACATTTTCCATTTGGGATAAGGGATGCTTTGTTTGCTGCACAGCAGCATCTTAAGGTCTGACAGTGACATTTCTCAGAGGGAAGCTTGTGGTCTTTGGGATCAAGTCTTTATTTTTTCCAGAATTCAGAAAAATCCCCCAAATCTCCAACCATAGCTTCAGATCACCCTTGCTTTGCAGCTTCAATTTCACAGTGGGATCCTTAAACCTGACCACTGATCCTGGCAACACCCTGATCTTGCATTCGGGATTAGCACAGGTGTTTGCTTCCATCGTGGCCGAAATCCTCATCCCACCACCATTTCTGTGGTTTTTGTTTGTTTGTTTGTTTGTTTTTAATCTTTTCAAACCTCAACAAGTGTGGTGTATTCATGAACTCTGAGTGCTGCATGGGAAAGAGAACCTAGTTGCTGTTTAAAACACACCCTTTTGTTTGTGGTCTAGGACAATGGACTTGGAACACGGCCTCTTTGGAAGTCGAGAACTTTCTATTAATTTTCCATTAACTTTTGCTTATTTTGCTTATTTTCCACTCATAATATATTTTCATTCTGGCCAGTCATCCACTGCTCACTTAGACCAAAATGAATGTGAAAGATTTCTAAAATTAAAAATGTAATGTTGATTTTTTTTTTCTTTTTTAGAGATTTTGTTGTTTTTTTCTCCTGTTCACCTAAACTATATATCATCCTCTTCTTCTTGGTAGAGGGAATCTCCTTTTTCTTAAAGCTATACATCTAAATTTCCCATCAGCTAAACATTGCTTGTCTTAAAAAATTCGAGTATATACGCTAAAGAGTCTTAATTACTGTTGTTAATGTCTTGTGACCCTGATTCCCTCCACTCATCCTCTTTCACATGATGTGGATCCCTCTGAGATACTGGGATTTCTAGATCTTACTCAAGGCATCACTGAGACCCTGGTTTTTGGGCCCCCTCTCTGATCTCAAGCAGGGTGTCTAAGAATTTCTTTCTTTTGTATTTATGAGTTTTTTTTTAAAAGATTTTATTTATTTATTTGAGAGAGAATGAGAGAGAGAGCACAACACGGGTGAAGGGCAGAGGGAGAAGCAGACTCCCCACTGAGCAGAGAGCCTGACACAGGACTCGATCCCAGGACCCTGAGATTATGACCTGAGCTGAAGGCAGAATGCTTCACCGACTGAGCCACCCAGGCATCCACATTTAGTTTTGAGAGCATAGTTTGTTATTTCAGATTCTCCTTAAACTACAGTAATTTCCAATTTGGGAGCTTGAACTGTGTCTCCTAGCATCCTCAGCTTCAATCTTAAAACCTCTCCTTTCTGTATGCCCTTTTACACATGGAGGATTCAGGGTTTTGCTAAGAAGCAAAGGGGGGATTCTAGGCCACTCTTGAGTGCTCCCTGTGTTCCTTTTGATTATGTCTTTGTCTCTCTAGCTTTTTACTCTTCTCCGTCTGGAAGGTTATTATGACCTTCAGATAACAACTGCCAAGTGGAATCAAAGAAATCTTTCATGACTTTTCTCACCATTTTCAATATCTGAAGAGTAGCCCAGATGCATGAATAGGCTGTGTTGGCTGTTGTTCTGTAAAAATAAACAACAATAAAAAACCCAGACTCAGTAAGGAGAGTCTGACTGTAATTGTCTCAGCCAGACGTAACACGCTTTTCTTTCGAAAAGAAAGAAAGTGGACGTTCCGTGGACGCCCGCATCTCCTGGGCTCCATGAGCCCACCCACTTGTTCCCTTCCTTCCTGTTGTGTTATCTCTTACTGCTCAATCTTCTGCTGGACTTTTAATGGCTTCCTTTTCTATTTTTAGATAAGTTTTTTTCTTACACTCTTTCCTACCCTGAGAACGGTATACATTTGAACACTGAGTTTGAATTTAAGAGAGGGCTCTGTGTTGGGTACAGATTTCCCACTTGGCTCCTCTTGCTGGAGAGAAGTTGAGTTGACTCCACCAACCACCAGCCCGAACCACGACTGTCCTCTTTTCCTCTCAAGGCTTATGACTGACATTTCATAGAATGGAGGAGAGCATTACTACACTGGTTTGGGCAGAGCCAATCTCACTGAGGAGTAGGAATCTATTAGACTGCCTCCTTGTTCTACAGGGTTGGGGGTCAGATGAAAGCAGAGGGGCAAAGATCAGCAGCTTTATGGAAGAGAGTATGGTGCGGTGTTATGGTTTACCCATGATTACGGTATGATGCATATTAGCTACACTGCGGCTCTCCCTGTACATATTTTGTTCTCATTTTCTTACATTTTAGGAGTCTGATACTACTCAACTTGACCCTGGAAGCTGGTACGTTATATGAAAAAGAACACAAAAGAGAGTTAGGAGATCCAGGTACTAATCCTGGCTTCCTGAACTGTAGTGTGCCTATAAATGTTGGTTATTATTGTTATTATAAATAACAAGGAAGTTTATTGAGTACTTACCAAGGGTTAAGCTTTTTTACATGTTTCAGCTCATTGAATCCTTACAGCGGCCCTTTAAAGGAATTGTTTTATTATCCTCAGACAACAGGAGAGGAAACCAAGTTTTTGAATGGTTCCGTGACTTATCCAACATCATACGTCTCAGTGGTATTTGAATCCAGATTTGTATGATCCCAGAGCATCCTCTCTTTACCACTGTGGCTCACACTTTTTCTAGTGTTCATGATACCTGCAATCAGAGTAATATATATAAGTAAATGCTGCATGGCCATCGACTTTATCCCTCTCAACATTGGTAGAACCAATCGTTTAACTTTGGAATTAAAATGAATCTGAACAATCACTTAGTGCAGCCTCCTCAATTTACAACTGAGGAAACTGAAGCCCCTAGAGAGGAAGTTGACAGTAAACCCCAGAGCTGACACCTGACCTCTGAACAACCTTGACTGTGTGTGAGCTCTATTTCCTGATCTCTTCTCATTCACTGTGAGATTCCACTTTGCTCCTCTTAGAATTCCCTCCTCATTCTATTCCTTTTTCAGGGATCACAGATTTCACACCTTGGATGGTGGCCAGGGACTCACATTGTTTTAAGAAGGAAATCATGCCTGGTCTTGTCAAGTCTTCCGTTGGCTTGGATTTGCCAGGTGGGGTGACTCCCACCTTACCTTTGCAAATTGCAGTTTGCCAAAGAGAGTAAACTCATTGCATATTGCCTCATCTGATTGCTGTCCTGGGATCTTATGTTGCTTTGCCAGTTTCCACTACGGTCTTCATGATGAGCCAACTCTGACACTTGAGACACTGCAGCCCAACATATGGAAGGCCTCTGATTCACGACTCCTCCTATCAGATGGGGTATCATCTGCTGCAAAGAACAGGAACGGATCAGAAAACCCAGACCCAACAGGCTTAAACAGTAGGGATTTTTTTTTAATCAAATTAATCAAGGGGTCTAGATGGAGGGGCATTCTGCTGAGAGTCAGTTAAGTGGCTCTGTAACATCATTAAGGACCCACATTCTTCCCACCTTTCTGACCTGCCAATCTCAGTGTGTCACTTAGCTCCGCTCAAGATTTCAAAATAGCGACAGTGGTTCCAGGCATCCCATCCTCACGTTGACTAAGGTCCAGTGGCAGAAATGGGGACAATGGCAAAGAAGCTGTTCCCCAGAATCCTTCCCTGCTCACTGGTCAGAATAGGGTCATATGTCATTTCCTAAGTCCGTCACTAGTAAGGGAATGGAAGGAAGTGCCATAAGTGGGTTAAGCTAATTAAGATTTAACCCCATGAAGTTCAGTTGGGGCCAGAGGTCTTGTAGAGGAATGTGGATGGTTGAAGGACATTGGGGTTCTGCTGGCAAAGAAGAAGGGGAAATGGGGATTGATTAGGCCTCTTGATATGCTACCATACTGAAATCATTTTAGAACGAAGCATCTTTGCATTATGTAATTTGTCATTTATCTTTACCGAATTGTATCAAAAACCTCTGCCAGAATGAAGAAAATTTTACTATTAAATTAAGAAAACAATCAATACCGGGCAAGGGTGTACTGAAATACTCTTACTCATTAGTGACAACACTATAAACAACATTCCACCTTTTGGAAAGCCATTTGGCCAGATGTATCAAGATGTAAAAATATTCTGATGACCTAATCATTCTGTTTCTGGGTAGCTATTCTTTGGAATCAATTCAAGCTAAGGGGGAAACTATCAACATGCTGATATTAGTCCCAATATTATTTAGGGTCACAAGAATTTGGCAACAACTAACTGGGAAGTACCACAGAGTGGTGGAAAAGACACGGGCTTGGGAATGGATAAACCTGGCTGCAGACCTGACTTTACCGCCTCCTGTGGCCGACCCCTGAACTTCTCTGAACTTGTTAGCGGTGACCATATGTTTGACGTATGGGATTGTTTGAGGATTAGAGAAAATGCATGCAGAGGCCTAATTACATAGTAAGCACACAATAAGTTCTAGACACACACACACATACACACACACTATCTAAAACAAAGGTTAGTTATCTCCTTTTTATCGATTACACCGCCATTAAAATTTGCATTAATCAAGACTTGAGGGAGCCAGCAGATAAACTGTCGATACCATAACAGAAAATGAAAAATCAGGGTACAAAATTAATACCAAGTTAAAAGAAAATCCTATGCAATAAAAAAAAGCACCTGCCAACATGCTAATAAGGTTATGTTAGGCTTAATAGGATGGTGGATAATTTTCCCTCATTTTTTTCTACATTCCAGTATTAAATCTATAGTGGACACAATTTTTTTTTTTTTTAATCACAAAGCTACAACAAAGTTTACCTGGATGGCTCTTTAATATGTCCTTCTTCCTTATTCTTTTCTTATGAACATATCTGAGTAAATTCTTCCTTTTTTTTTTTTTTTTTTTTTTTGGTGAGCTATTCTGGATTTATCCAGACTTTCTTGTCACCTTTTCTGCATCAGTTGATACCTCTTCATCTTCTTCTAGGAGAGTTTCCTTCTGCCATTTCCTCCTTCCTAGCTTTCTCTGTGCACATTGGCTTTGTGCTGTTGGTGTGACTTCCCCGCCCCCAGCATTCCTCCGTCAATATTTTCCTTGGGTTTCGCATTGGTCCTCCATATAGATTTTTTTTTTTAAGATTTTATTTATTTATTTGACAGAGAGAGACAGAGAGATCACAAGCAGGCAGACAGGCAGGCAGAGGGAGAGGGAAAAGCAGGCTCCCCGCTGAGCAGGGACCCCGATGCGGGGCTCGATCCCAGGACCCCGGGATCATGACCTGAGCAGAAGGCAGACGCTTAACGACTGAGCCACCCAGGTGCCCCCCTCCATACAGATTTTGTCTCTTAAATTGTCTCGCATTGATTCTACTTCTCACCGTTTTCTGTACGTCTTTTCTCCCACAATTGCCCATCAATCGTGTCTATCTTGAAGGCTGAGGAGGGCTTTCTGTTCATTAATTACTTGGCTTACCTTCACCTGTTCTCCCCCTGTCTAAAAAATTACTTATCTCTGTACACCCTTGGCAAGAATATCGAGACATGCGCAGATTGATGGGAAAGCCGAAGAGCAAGGTCAGAATGCAGCTAGGAGCCAGTGGAAGCTGAGCAGCGTCAAGGTCAGGCTGCAGAAACAGTCTGGTTCGGGCTGGTGCAGCAGCGACTGTCACCACTGAAGATTGTCACTGAAAGCAGAATTCGAGCTGCCTCTGTGCTTTAGGTGCTCGACTAAGAGTGAGAACTGGGGTTGGAGCATCTGGCGAGCTGCCCCTAGGTCAGGTGTCCACAGCCTCGCTGGCGGGGGGTGGGGAGAAGGGTGGGGGTTGCGGCTGCCAAGGCTCATACAAAGCGGGGGTTCGGGACTCCCCTACCTGGAAAGCAAGTCCAGATGCTGGGCGGAAAACAAATGAATAGACGAAACCAGTCATCCTCTGCCCTTGTTAGAATCCTAACGTCCATAGGACCTAAGCTGAGTTAGTATTGTTAGATACCTTTCCAGCAGAACCTGTCTATACAGCATCTTCTTTCTGCCTTCCCGTGAGCAATTCTCTAGCTCGGGCATTGCATTATGAGGTGAGATTATGTCTTTCACCTTCTTATTATGATGACCTTGCTGCACAGAGGGCTTTGTTGTTATCTCTCTCCACAAAAGCAGCCTTTTCTGCAATGCCTTTTTCCGTGCCTGATTCTTAACAAGCATGTCTGTCTCCTTGCCTGTTCCTGCTACCCCAACACACACAGCACACATGTTAACTATTTTAACTATTAGCTGTGTGTTACCTGTTTTCCCATCACACTATAAACTCCTTGAGGGCAGATACCGCCTCTCATTGTTTTAGCTTCTGCACCTAGTACAGAGCCTGGCACCTATAATGAGTTTAATAAATGCTAGTTGAATGAATGGATACATAAATCTCTCTTCCCTCTGTATCTGTTATTCTTTGGTAAAGATTTTATTTTTAAGTCATCTCCACACCCAGTGTGGGGCTCAAACTCACAACCCTGAGATCAAGAGTCGCACGCTCCACTGAGTGAGCCCCCCAGGCGCCCTGTCCCTCTTATCTGGTGTTTGATGTTTTAAAGCAAGCATGTCCTATATTTTCTGCAAAGATCGGTAGTGACATTTTCTTTTCTTTTTTTTTAGTGAAGGATACTCATTAACTGACTAACTAGATATGGTTCATTGGTGTACCATAGTGAAACTTCCTTCATAATACCGTCTTAAATCATAGATGATTCATTGTCAAGCCACATCCCAAGTTGGGTTCAGAAAAAGATAATTCTAGTACTCCTTCTCTGAACTATCACACACCTCTTGAAATGCTATAAAAAAGAAAGGCGGGGGCGCCTGGGTGGCTCAGTTGGTTAAGCGACTGCCTTCGGCTCAGGTCGTGATCCCGGAGTCCCGGGATCGAGTCCCACATCGGGCTCCTTGCTCAGCAAGGAGCCTGCTTCTCCCTCTGACCCTCCCCCCCTCTCATGCTCTCTCTGTGTCTCATTCTCTCTCTCAAATAAATAAATAAAATCTTTAAAAAAAAAAAAGAAAAGAAAGGCGCCTCAGTGCAAATTTCTTCTCACAAAGACCCAAGCAAACCCCTCAAATAAAACTTCCTGGGTCTTAAATATCTGTCTCTTGGTAACTTTCCTATTTTCCCCACACAAACATAAGAGAGTGGGGATTTTAGCTGATGCCGAGGCCGGATCCAATGTGGGCGTCAGGCTTCTCCGCTGACCTCGGGCGGCTCCCCCGTGGATGTCTCCTTTATGGGGCTGCCACGGGATTTCTGTCCAAAGCTTAGTGGAGAAAAGCTATGCGTGTGTGCTTTGCCCTGAAGGATGTATACTACGACCATTCTTCAGCCAAGCAATTCTCTACCCTGTCACACCATCTTTTGATAACAAAGCTTTGTAAGGACTCCTTTTATCATTCTCAAATGGAATTCTTGAGGAACATTGGCTATGTACAGATACAATTTTGAGAAACGCTGAAGTACTATTTTAATTAGAATATAAAGAAGCCGGAAAAGGAGATTCATTTATAATACATGTTGTGTATTTCAGCAAGAAGTATTAAATGCTCCATGCAACCTACTCGGGAAGACAGAATGAAGAAGTCAGATGCTTCCCCTGTCACTGTGAATGTGTGACAGCTATCTGAGCAGGTGGGTGGAGGTGTTGTGTAGGGAACGGTGACTCACTTGATTAAATTCCAAACAAAACCGGCTAAGAGCTTCTCTTGATTCATATAGTAGATGCGTTCCTGGAAAATTCATGGATTAAAAACGGTGCCAAAAAATATTTGGGGCTTGTATGGGAACCACAGTAGAGGTCTCTGCTCAGAAGAATTAGAAACATTTCCCCCATTTTTTTTATTATGAAAATTTTGAAAATTTGAACATTAACAAAATAAATACTGATGTATACCTCCAACCAAGTTCAGCCTTTTTCCCCCTTCCAGATTCATCTGAAAGGTGACAGATATTACAATTTATTTCAGTATGCAGCTTCTAAGAATAAGGACATTTTCTTCCATATTTATAATACTGTTATCACACCTAAAAAATGAACACTAATTTCATAATATTATCGAATACCCCCTAGTCCAGATGCAAAATTCTCCAGCTGACCCCAAAATTACTTTCATAACCGTGATTTAAAAAATCAAGATCTGGGATGCCTGGGTGGCTCAGTCAGTTAAGCCATCTGCCTTCAGTTCAGGTCATGATCTCAGGGTCCTAGGATCGAGCCCAGCATTGGGCTCCTTGCTCAGCAGGGAGCCTGCTTCTCACTCTCCCTTTGCTGCTTCCCCTGCTTGTGCTCTCTCTCTCTCTCTCTCTCTGACAAATAAATAAATAAATAAAATCTTTTTAAAAAATAAAAAGATCAAGATCTAATCAACATTAATCTGTTGTATTTGTTTATGTTTTACTAGGTTTCTTTTGATCTAGAAGAATCTCTCCACCTTTTCTCCCCATGATATGTATATTTGGAAGAACCCAAGCCATTTGTCTGGCAGAATGTGCCACAGTCTGAGTCCTGTAACTTTCTGACATATCTGCCATTAGTTTTTGAAGCAACTTTGCTTTTCTGTCCTTAAAATTGGGATTTGCTATTTATCCAAAGATCTCTAATTTTTTTTTTTTTTTTTTTTTTTTTTAGTGGGGTACAAATTTTGGAAGCCAAAATCTGGGAACTAGATTGTGATTGTTGTTTTGAGTGTGTTCCTTTCAGTGGGTAGAGCTGTGTCATCAGTAGCTTTTGTGATTGAATTCATATACTATTTCCAGTTCAAATGAAATATTACAGAGATTTCCCCTTTTATATATATATGTGTAGCTCTTTTCTTAGGCTGAAAATTTTGATTTCTTTTTTTTTTAAGATTTTATTTATTTATTTATTTTTAATTTTATTATGTTATGTTAGTCACCATACCATACATCATTGGTTTTTTTTTTTTTTTTTTTAAAGATTTTATTTATTTATTTGACAGAGAGAGAGATAGCGAGAGCAGGAACAGAAGCCGGGGGAGTGGGAGAGGGAGAAGCAGGCTCCCCGCAGAGCAGGGAGCCGGATGTGGGACTCGATCCCAGGACCCTGGGACCATGACCTGAGCCGAAGGCAGACGCTTAACGACTGAGCCACCCAGGCGCCCCATCATTGGTTTTTGATGTGGTGATCCACGATCCATTGTTGTCGTGTAACACCCAGTGCTCCATGCAGTACGTGCCCTCCTTAATACCCATCACCGGGCTAACCAATCCCCCCTCCCCCCTCCCCTCTAAAACCCTGTTTGTTTCTCAGGTCCATAGTCTCTCATGGTTCATCTCTCCCTCCAATTCCCCCCGCCCATTTTTCCCTTCCTTCTCCTAATGTCCTCCATGCTATTCCTTATGTTCCACAAATAAGTGAAACCACATGATAATTGACTTTCTCTGCTTGACTTATTTCACTTAGCATAATCTCCTCCAGTCCCATCCATGTTGATGTAAAAGTTGGGTATTCATCCTTTCTGATGGCTGAGTAATATTTCATTGTATATATGGACCACATCTTTTTTAAAAAAATCCTTAAAATATAATACCAATAGTACTACGATAATATATCTTTTTTTAAAGATTTTATTTATTTATTTGTCAGAGAGAGAGAGAACACAAGCAGGTGGAATTGCAAGCAGAGGGAGAAGCAGAATCCCCGCTGAGCAGGGAGCCTGATGTGGGACTCGACCTCAGGACCCTGGGATCATGACCTGAGCGGAAGGCAGAAGCCCAACCAACTGAGCCACCCAGGCATCCTGATAATAAGTCTACTGAATCAAGTTTAAGATTTCTGTATATTTAATTTTGCCCTTAGATTATATACCCCTAAGAATGAATTGTCAGAGAAATGTGTTCAAAAGTTACTAGGAAAAAAAAGGAGTTACTAGAAAGAATTTTCTTTGCCTTTAGTTTTATATTATGGTGATGGTTACATTGTTTATTTCTGTTCATATTCAGTTTTGATTTTTTCTTTTGATTTAATTTTTTAAAAATAAGTGTATACATAGTTTAAAAGTTAAAACTATTTAAAAGTTATTTTCAGAGAAGCCTTGCCCCCATTCCTACCCATTGCACTCCATTTTCCTCCTACAACTTCCCATGAGTAAGGATATTCATTTTATGCTTATCCTTTTATCTCTACGTCTCTTAATATGAAAAGGTGGTATACCAAATGCCATAGATATTACATCTAACTTGAAGTCACTCTGTGATAATCTTCCTACTTCATTTTTTTATGGCTGCGTCATGCTCTAGTGCTCTATCATAGAGATGTACCTTAGTGTTCTGATCAGTTCAAAACATTTGTATTGTTTCCAATCTTTTTTTTTTTAATTACAACTAATCCGACAACAAATTACCTTGTGCACATGTTAGTCTGTATTGGCAGAGATGTAATTTGGGAGTGGATATCTAGAAGTAGAATTATTTGGGGCAAAAATGTAGCATTTTAGATGTTTCCAAGTTCTTCCCCATAGAAATGTCACCATTTGCCTTCCCACCAGCTATGTGTTAGAAAGTGTGATAAACCAGTTCTCCATCTACACAAACATCCAGCGTTATACTTTGAAAGCCACGAGGGATATGTGACAGTTCTTTATTGGGTCTTGCCCATTGAAGAATGTTGAGCATCCTGGGGCTCCTTTTGCTAACTACCAGGGGCCACCCCCACATTGTGACCACCTGAAACTCCAGCATCCATTTCCAAAATGCCCCGGTGAGAACCTTGCTCCAGATGACTCTAAAAATTACCCTTTGGATCAAGGGAGGCCTTCGGAGAGCTGTGTACCTGAGCAACATGGTTTTTTGCTTTTACTGAATGTCATCTGGCATTATTCTCTTTGCCCACATGGAAGGACATGATGTGAAACAGCCATATGATGCTATTCCTTAGAACTTCTGTAGGGATGCTCTGGCTCCCATCATCCCATGGGGCTCTGTCTCTAAGGATGCTTGGGAGAAATGTCTATCTTGTATCAATCTCAGGAGAAGTCTTGTTTCCCTTACCATTGTCATCTTTTTTTTTTAAGATTTTATTTATTCATTTGAGAGAGAGAGAGAGACCGAAAGCACAAGTAGGGGTGGAGGCAGGGGAGAGGTGGAGGAAGAAGGAGAAGCAGGCTCCCCACTGAGCAGAGAGCCTGACGTGGGGCTCAATCCCAGGACCTGGAGATCATGACTTGAGCTGAAGGCAGATGCTTAACCATTTGAACCATCCAGGCACCCCCCTTGCCGTTGTCTTCTGATCATAAGTCAGAAACTTGACCTTGCTCTCTGGCTTGTACTAGATGCTAGACCACTCCTAGACCAATCTGTGCTCTACTTCTATCTCATGCATACAATTTTTTGATTTATACTTTAGGGATGAACCTCACCCTGGATTCATCGAATTTTCCTATGCTCTTAATTTCTCTTTGTTTTCCTGACCTACCAATTTTAAAATCAGGGGGATTATATGATCTTCTAAGTGGCATTAAGGAAATAAAAATCAAGCACAACCCACTAGGATTGTTGTTAGGATATTGCATGGAAGAGACCTAACCCGTGCCTGGCTGAGAAGAGGAGCATATTAAATTTTTGTCCCTGCGCCTTGCCGTTCCTCCCTCTTTTCCCCACAGCACACCCTGCTCCCCATCACAGATCTGCTCCCTATTATTAAAGACAATATAAGCTTTTAAATAAGATAACCCAGATAAGCTTTTAAATGTGAGCAAAATAGATTAAACATGTGCTTCTGTATGATAGCTACACAGGATGTTACTTTCTCTGAAATAAACACTTTTTTTCCCCTTTAAGGAATGGATAGATATTATTGTATCTGAAGATATGTAAGCATGAGTGTATTAGCCAGGGTTCTCCAAAGAAATAGAACCAATAGAATGTATAAATATATATAGAAAGATTCATTATGAGGAATTGGCTCATACAATTATGGAGGCTGAGAAGCCCCCAGATCTTCATTTTGCAAGCTGGAGACCCAGGAGAGTAGATGATGTCAGTTTCTGTCTGAGTTTGAAGGCCTGAAGGCCTAGGAGAGCTTATGGCAGAGTTCTAGTGTAAAGCTGATAGGATCAAGATGCAGGAAGGGTAGATGTTTCAGTTCAAGTCTGAAGACAGTAAAAAACTGATATCCCAGCTCAAGATATTCAGATAGGAAGAGTTTCTTCTTACTCAGCACTTTTGTTCCATCCAGGCCTTCAACTGATTGAGTGAGGCCCATCCACACAGGGCGAGCAATCTGCTCTACTCAATCTACCAATTCAAATGTTTATCTCATCCTGAAACACCCTCCCAGATACACCCCGAATAATGTGTGACCATGTGTTTGAGCACCCCGTGGCCCGGTCAAGTCGACGTAAAATTAACCATCACAATGAAGATCTTTTTGTGGGTCCAGAGTATAGCAGCTCCAACCCTAGGAAAGAATACTTTGCAGGTGGTTTCTTATCGTTGCCCCCGTCCATCCTTCCTTACTTCAGCATTTCTCTTCCTACTCCGTCCTGCTGTCTGTCTGGCTTGGATGACTTAGAACATTTGCAAGCCCCATTTACCACAACACAACTTGGTCAGCGTTGTTGCAATCATGATATTTTCTGGGAATGCACGCCTTTTTACTCTTCACTCTGCTCGGTAATTTTACTGTAAAACCAAGCCAGCAGTTTCCTCTTATTTTTTAACCTAGAGATTTCTGTCCAAATACATCATTTATTACCTTGTTTCCAAGAGACATTACACACTCCTCCATCTCAGAAATCTGAAATCCTGGATGATGTCTTGCAGAGAGTCTGAAGAGTTGTTCCTGATGCTGCCACTGGAGTTTTCCCCCAGGACAGAGCATTCCAGGTAAAAAAAAAAAAAATGCTTCCTGCCTTCAAGCAAAATACAACCTTATTGTGGGGGTCTGGGAGAGGGCAGGATCTTCGCATTCAAGAGTGTTTTTTTCAACTGAATAACGTGCCCAAATAACAACTCTTGCCTTTGTCACCATTTCAGGCATGATAACAATAGCTTCTTGTCATGGATAAATTATGGTTATGGTACATTAGTAGCTTCTACGAATTTTAAGAAACCACTTCATGGTCTTGCATTTGTTAAGGTCAAAAGCCCCTTTGCCTCTCATCATAGGGAAGAAGGGACCTTGTAGTTTTTCTGGTAACTTCAGCCACAGGGAGAGGTGACTTCCCTAGAGCCCCATGGCTGGTTATGGGCAAAGCTGGGAATAGCACTTGGGTATTCTTGTTTTCACCACATGGCATGGTCTACAAGTGACTTACGGATGGTTGGTCATATTCAAAAATACCTCCCCTCCAACCTTCCTGCCTTGCAGAGTTGATTTCTTTTGATGATCTTGAAGTGGCAGACTGGCATTGGTTTTTGCACTTTTTCAAGCCAGAAGTGGGGTTTGAGTATTGAAGACTGACTCCTGACCTTCTGAAATATGAGAGCCATATAAAGTTAAACAAACATATATAGTGTAAAGAAGTGTTTGCAGATGAGCCAGCCTTGTTGCTAACGTCATCCCCCTGAAATTACACTGAAACCCGAGGAAGGGGTTGAGTAAGACTAAGACCTGCCAATTGGATCCAGTCCCAGAGACATTTTAGTTTTGTTGGCATCAAGAACTAGTGATCAAACTGGTGATTCAGTGGGCGCCTGGGTGGCTCAGTCGGTTAGGCGTCTGCCTTTGGCTCAGGTCATGCTCCCAGGGTCCTGGGATCGAATCCTACATTGGGCTAGTTGCTCAGTGGGGAGACTGCTTCTCCCTCCCCCTCTGTTACTCCCCCTGCTTGTGCACTCTCTCTCTCAAATAAATAAAATCTTTTAAAAAATTGATGATTTACCTCCCTACTCTTCCTTGGATGAGATGCACAGAGAGGACTTTGGGGTTCTTGTTTTGTGAAAGGGAGAGCTGTAGAACACAGCAGAAGCCCAAAACTGCCTTCTCCTCCTGGGTCTGTACACTTAAGGATGTCTCTATTCACATCCATCTGAGAACCTCAAGAGAGAGATCGCTTCACCCCAGCAGCTGCCTGTACCTGTCCGGCCACCACCTCTCTCTAGGTACACTGGAGACATCCTAAAAAGATGACATATGGACACATACATCGATGGGTAGACATTGTGACTATCCAGAAAGCAAGCCAGCTCTGCAAACTGTAGCGTCTAATGGAGGAGCGTGTCTGAAATCTACGTTGACATGGAATTTAGATGCCTCTCACAAATGTCTGGTTTTCTTTTTGAACTTGGGACTTGATCATTTTCTTGCACTGTTTTTTTTTTCCCCCACGTGCTTCAAAGTATTTTGTTTTTCAAGAACATCTAATTCATTTATTTTCCAAAATAATGGGAGGAACTTGCCATGCAAGCAATAAAAAAATGTTTTCTGAAAATGAATAGTTCCAGGACTGTTTCCAGGACAACCAGGAGGATAAAATAAAATGATACAGCAGCAGCTGGGAAAATGGAATTTGTGTAATTCTAGAAAGAACCAGTGTGTTTTAAAATTACAAGTTAAAAAACTGATATCTTGAGAACCTCATAATTCTGGTCACATTTGAATAAGTGCCCTGGGCGATTTATTGTTACCAGTTTGGTATGACAAGCATCAGGCAAGTGTAAAATGGATGTTTTTGAAACAGGATGTAATGTCCTTCTTTTTCCAAGCTTAATTCAGTGTCTCCTGAGACCATGGGTTATTTCAGGGTTTATGTATAAGCTACTCTTTGGCAGTGTGTTTGAAAATTGCCATATGGATAACACTTAAAATGTCCTTTCTGAGGTATTTTACCAAAGACATATTATCAGTGTTATTTTTGTTAGCAGGATTCTTAAAACACATAAATACCATAATTAAATGGGAACTGTAGTAGAGGATTACAGAGCCATTTTTGAAAACTAGTAAGTTACCAATAGATTGCAACATGCAAGAAAACAAACAAAAAACCCCCCAAAAACCCAAACCCAAAAAGTAATGAGTATCAAATCACGACACTGTGCACCTTAAACCTACATAGTGTTGTATGTCAATTATATCTCAATAAAACTGGGGTGCGGGAAGTAGTGATCCATTAAAAATGGGCAGAATTCTTTCTTATATTTAGAGATAGGTTTCATGCTCAAACTAAATATTATCTTTTTTTTTTAATATTTATTTATTTATTTATTTGAGAGAGCGAGAATGAGAGAGAGAGAGTACATGAGTGGGGGAGGGTCAGAGGGAGAAGCAGGCTCCTCGCTGAGCAGGGAGCCCGATGCGGGACTCGATCCCGGGACTCCGGGATCATGACCTGAGCCGAAGGCAGTCGCCCAACCAACTGAGCCACCCAGGCGCCCTTATGTTATATTATATGCATCTGGTTTATCAGACAAGCTCAATAGAGTACAAGCAGAAAACCGCTTTATGATTTTCCACCTCTGCCTCTTCAAGCCGATTCTCTCAACTTGTTCCTTCCTGCTACTGAATACAAACTTGGGTGGGTGGGTCCTAGAACTTTTCCAGTCATTTTTGTGACAATAAAAAGTCCACTGGTCACATTCAGGAAAGAAGTCCGGTTCTCTGGAAAGTCTCATCCGATAATCTGCTGTTGCAATCATGGGGGACCCGCGTGGGGGTTAGAAGCCTGGAGGTGGGGATGGGAGAGGGTGGGTCAGCTGTTCTGTCTCCTCCCCCTGCTCCTCACTGCCCCTCACCAGGCAGCGTCTGGATCCTGCAGAGCTGCAGGCTGGGGAAAGGCTGAGTGGCACGAGGGCTCAGCTCGCCTGGTACAATTTGTAGAATGTTAAGTCCTTAACTGGCACAAAGGCCAAATGCTTCTTGCCTCACTTGTGGGCTCCTTAGTGGATCTTTTGGAGGAGCTTAGATTGCCAGGAACCTCTCAGCTACAATGGGACTCCTCAATGTGGGCAGTGCCTCCCCAGCTGGCTGCTTAGGAGCTGCCCTCACTCCCTGCTTTCAAGGGCTTTTCCTCTCCTGAGGTCATCTGGCCTCCCCAGGCACCTGCTGGGAGGAGTTCCTCTCAAGGTGACCCAGGCTCCTTCTGCAGGGTCCATTTTGATCCCATAGGATCTCAAGCAGCCTGGGCTCTCCAGTGTGGAAATGCAGGCCACTTTCTCTCCCAGACAGGAAACAAGCACCAGACCTTGTGTTTCTCCAATTCCAGGAATAGATCAGCTCTTAGATTGGCTCACTTAAGACTCTCGTAACAATTTACTCTCAGATGGCTCAGGAAAGATTTCTTTCTGATGCTTGTCATACCAAACTGGTAACAATAAATCGCCCAGGGCACTTATTCAAATGTGACCAGAATTATGAGGTTCTCAAGATATCTCTGGTACTTTTTCTGTACGTTTGAAATTGTTTCAAAACTTAAAAAGAGGGGCGCCTGGGTGGCTCAGTCGTTAAGCGCCTGCCTTCGGCTCAGGTCATGATTCCAGGGTCCTGGGACGGAGCCCTGCATCGGGCTCCCTGCTCGGCAGGAAGCCTGCTTCTCCCTCTCCCACTCCCCCTGCTTGTGTTCCCTCTCTAGCTGTCTCTCTCTCTGTCAAATAAATAAATAAAATCTTTAAAAAAAAAAAAACAACTTAAAAAGAAGCACGTATATACAATACACATATAAATACATATTCTAAAAACATAATGAGGATATATGTCATATAGAAAGCCTATAACCTGAATTTGTCAATTAATAGTATGTTACAAACATTACTATATTAATATATGTAATATGTATGATCATTTTTGTTTTTTTAAAAGATTTATTTATTTGAGAGAGAGCGAGCGAGTGCGAGCAGGGGGAGGGGCAGAAGGAGAGGGAGAGAGAGAATCCTTAAGCAGACTCCCTGCTGAGCATGGAGCCCAACACCGGGCTCAATCCCAGGACCCTGAGATCATGACCTGAGCTGAAACCAAGAGTTGGACACCTTACCGACTGAGCCACCCAGGTGCCCCTGTATGATCATTTTTAAAGCATATGTAGTTCATTGTAGGCAGATACCATAATTTAATTAACCAAACTTATGCTTTTATATCACTTATATTCTTTTAATGTAACAAATTGTGCTACCATAAAAAAATAGATTTGGACAAAGCTACCATTGTTGCACGTAATAAAATTCAGGGGTCTGGTTTCTCTGCAAGTTCGCTAAGCTGTAGGGAATCCCTCAGCCTAGTGTCAGTTACAGACTATTATCCAGAAAGCTAGAAAGGATTAATCTTCCTCTGCTTCAGAGTTCTTTCTGAAGAGTCTCGCTAACTTTGGAAGTGCCATCTCAGCATCATGAATTTTCTCCCACTTAAAAACCTAACATAAAATTTCTTTAAACACTGTCTGAGTGCATTTGATCCTGAATACAGTCATGGGGTCCATGATCAGAATGTTGTCAGTGCCACTGGGTTATAATAAGAAAACAGAAGTGATACAACGTGGAACACTGTGGGCATTCAGCTTTCTTCTACTAGTGTGTTCAAGAAAAGCGTCCCGATTTGCCAGGTTATTTATTCATTTATTTATTTAGCTCCACGTCCAGCGTGGAGCCCAATATGGGGTTTGAACTCACAACCCTGAGATCAAGACCTGAGCTGAGATCAAGAATCTAACCCTTAACCGACTGAGCCACCCAGGCGCCCCTACGAGATCTTTTAGAATACGTTGTTGAACATTTCAGTAGAATTCTCTCAAACCCCTGTGTTCAAGGACAGAGATATTGGGCCCCAGATATGCTGACAATTGTGATAATGATACTCTACAGAGATGTGGTGGCTTATGTGTTTCAAAGCCTTTTGTTTTTATTGCCTAATCCAATCCTTACGGACTCCCTGAGAGGGGATCTGGGAAGATAATATCGTTCTCACTTCATTGATCAGGGAAGTGAGAATGACTTGAACTGATGCTCTAAGTCACGGTGCTAGGAAGAGACAGTTGGGACTGCAGCCTAGGATTTCAGCTGTCTGCACAATGTTGCTGGGTGCCCGGCATGTTCTTCACCCCACAAGCTGCCCCACCTTCATGTTTTCATCTGGGACTGCTGTCACCCAGCTGTTCAACAGACTCCTTCCTTCCTTCCTTCCTTTCTTCCTTCCTTCCTTCCTTCCTTCCTTCCTTCCTTCCTTCCTTCCTTCCTTCCTTCCTTCTTTCTTCTCTTCCTTCTTTCCTTTCTCTCTCTCTTTCTTTCTTTCCTTCTTTCTGGTTTTTGTTATTACTTCTCACATCCTGTATATCATCATCTCCTGCCCTTTCTATTTCCAAACCATATTCCAAATCTGCTCTATCCTCTGGAACCATATTCTGAATCTGCTCTATCCTCTCCATCTCCACCACATTCACCTCTGCCCAAACCAGCATCACCTCTCACCTGAACAACAGCAACAGCTTGCCCACCTGCCCCCTGTTTCCACTCCTATATCCCATGGTCTATTCTTCACATGGCAACCAGATGACCTTCCTAACTCACATCGACTTCTATTCCTTCTCTGCTCAGAAAATTTTAATAGCCCTTTGAATAAATTCTGAAGAGACCTTCACCCTGGTCGACCATACACAAACCCAATAAGACCCTGCCTATTTCTGACCTTTTCTCCCACCTTCTCCCCCCATCTTTATCTCCCACCCTCTCCCACCTGCTCAGTTTGCCCCAACCATGCTTATCTTTCTCTGTTACTAGAACATACCAAGCTCACTCTTGTTCTAGAATCTTTCATGACCTGAAATGCTCTGGCCTCAGTCCTTCCTGGAGCTTTTTCTCATCACCTAGGTCTCTGCTTGAGGGCTACTTCTGTGGAGAAGCCCTCCCTGAGCACCTCATCTGAAGGAGATCCTGTCACTCTTGGTCATATTACTCTTTTCATCCTGCATGACCCTTACTTTGTTTATTGATTTATTGTCTATCTCAATTGACTAAATACAGTCTCATTTTTTAAAAAAAGATTTGTTTATTTTTTTATTTGAGAGAGAGAGAGAGCACACAAGCAGGGGGAGAGGCAGAGGGAGAGAATCTCAAGCAGACTTCCTGCTGAGAGCAGAGCCCAATACAATCGGGAGTCTTGATTCCACCACCCCGAGATCATGACCGGAGCAGAAATCAAGAGTTGGCTGCTTAACCAAATGAGCAATCCAGGCACCCCTGGATTATCTTCACTAATATGAGCCTGGCATTGTCTAAGTATTTTAGCAATATTAACTCATTTTATCCTCATAATGACCATTATGCACTTCTCAGATGAGGAAATGAAGGTACAGAAACTTCCTCAAGGTCACCAAACCCATAAGTGACAAAACCAAGATTTGATCCAAACAGTTGGCTTGAGAATCCTTGGCTCTTGGGGGTCTCGTCTATCATGTTTAACTATGAACGCCCATCATGGAGAACAGTGCCTGGTTCAGAGTAGGCACTCCACAAATAGTTGTTGAACAACTGAATGATTTCATGGTTGCTGTGGAACCCCCGACACTGGATCTCCGCCAGTATATCTTGGGTGCACCCTACCATCTGTCTGATCCTCAGACCCCTGGTGTTATGTAGACACTGGACTAGTTAACATTTTGTGAGGTATTTGGACATAACTGCATCTTCAGCCAGAGTCATGTTTGAAATTAAAGCTATCATCTGCCTGAAATCTACCTATACAGTGAGAACTGACATTTACATGGTGATGTAATTTCTACAGAGCTCTACACATACGTCTTCTCACTGCACAGTGGTCCAAGGGAAAACACCATTCCAAAACCCTTCAGGGGATTCAATGAGACCGAAGTAGTCATTACTATTAGCTCAGCTGGTTAATGTAATAGCTTTTCACCTGCAGTTAAATCCAGACAGGAGCAACTATGTGCTATGAATTTGCCTGTGTCCATAATGTCCCCAGGGAACATTTACCTGGATTAGTAAGACTAATGTTGAATCGGCAGAGTTAGATCTTACTGAGACTCTCTAGTTATGACTAACAACAATAAAAAAACGTGGGAGGAATTAGATCTTATGGCAAGGCAGTTAGAGCTAAATTTATCACATAATGGTATATATTAAAAAGTCATCTACTTTTCTACATTTCCCTCTTGTTTTCACAGAGCACTCCTGCCATTACACTACCACTGAGCAACACTGGAGCATTTTCCTTATTTCTCTCCAGCCTGCCTTCTAGTTAGGCTATGCTCTGACCATTTCTGGGCACATCCCCTCCCTAAAATTTTTTTTTTTTAAGTTTTTTTTTTATTTATTTATTTGACAGAGAGAGACACAGCGAGAGAGGGAACACAAGCAGGGGGAGTGGGAGAGGGAGAAGCAGGCTCCCCGCAGAGCAGGGAGCCCGATGTGGGACTCGATCCCAGGACCCTGGGATCATGACCTGAGCCGAAGGCAGTTGCTTAACCAACTGAGCCACCCAGGCACCCTCCCTCCCTAAAATTTACCTTTCCTGTGCACTTACTAAGTGAGTGACTAGTTATGATAATGGTCAGCTCCAGACTCCACACAAAAGTCACTTTCTCCTTGCTCATTAGTCCATGGTGTCTCATTTTGTACTATTGTCACAGTCTACCTTGCTGGGTGGCAGTCACCATGAAGCTAGTCTAGTTCAACGTTAAGAAGAGGGGCTTTGATGGCAAACTGCCTTGGTTCTGCTCCTTGCTCTGCCACGTACTAGAAGTGCAAACTTTGGCAAAGTATTTTGTCTTTTCTGTGCAACCATTTCTTCTATAAAATGGGGATAACATAGCACCTGTCTCCTAGGGTTGTTATGTGGCTTATATTACTACATAGAAAACACTCAGAACGCTGCCCAGCCCAATATAAGTTATATATCAGCATCATTGTTGAAAACAGTGATAGATCTCATACTCATTGCAGCTCTTATGTACATAATTGGCTCTCAATCAACATGTGTTTGGGTCCAGCCCCACTGGTTTTCTTCATTACAGGTCTCAATGGATTAAAGAATGATTCATCTCAGATAATACTACACCACAAACCACTTAACAGACATTTAAATTAATTTGTAGAATTACAATTTTTGCAATAATAGAAATAAGGCATGGTCTTGTAAAATTAATAGCTATTTCTTTTTCACTGAGAGAGATGAAATTGTTTGTAATCTTTTAAAAAGATGTCTCTGTCCACCTGGGTAGAGCTATAGGTTAGTGCCCACATCCAAATATCATCCATAACCTTGAAGGTCATCAGGAATGGTGGCAAGGTTGGGTAACTTCTTTAGATGGTCCCAGAAATGAAGGAGAACTGACTCATCCAGTTTAGTTGGTTAAGTTTAGCCAACATCGGGTGAATTGCAGATTACCTAAATATCTGAGTGTGAAATTAAATGTTCATTATTTTATCCACTGAGATGTTGGAGTTTTGCTTTGCAGAATTATTACAGTAAAAACCTGTCTAGGGCACCTGGGTGGCTCAGTCGTTAAGCGTCTGCCTTCAGCTCAGGTCATGATCCCAAGGTCCTGGGATCGAGTCCCACATCGGGCTCCCTGCTCGGCGGGAAGCCTGCTTCTCCCTCTCCCGCTCCCCCTGCTTGTGTTCCTGCTCTCGCTATCTCTCTCTCTGTCAAATAAATAAATAAAATCTTTAAAAAAAAAAAAAACCTGTCTAGTATGGAAATTGGTACTAGAAGCAGGGTATTGCCTGAGACATGGGGCAGTGGCTTTAAGTTCAATCAGCACATAGTAAGGAGACAATAACAGAAGTCACACAGTGGTGACCCATGTTATGTGGTGGCCAAACCTTTGGCAACATTGTCACCTGTCAAGAACAGGAAGGCAAAAAAAAAAAAAAAGAATCTCATGAACTTGTGAAGGGGACAAAGAGGTTTTGAGGTAGAATGTTGGTCACGTGAGTTGATTGTTACAAGTTGTATGTGATGAAAATACTAAAAGACAGAGATCAGAAAATAACTGGTTGATTTAAAAACAGAAGAGAGAGGAAAGATAGAGAGCCCAGGAATTTCGGAACTCTCAGGCCTGGGTAACAAAACTGTTTCTCATCTCCAACCAGCAAAAGAGAAAATTGAGAAATTTTTTTGAGTTAGAAAAACCTGTTAAGACTCAGCATCCAGGGAAAGACCAAATCAAGCTTTTAAAAGATCCTGAAAAGGATTAAATATTAAAAGAAAAATTCTACCTAATAGAATTG
Organism: Mirounga angustirostris; assembly: GCF_029215605.1. Classification (NCBI taxonomy): domain Eukaryota; kingdom Metazoa; phylum Chordata; class Mammalia; order Carnivora; family Phocidae; genus Mirounga; species Mirounga angustirostris. Next base: position 12,181,220 of record NW_026991716.1, on the reverse strand, counting down.
TGTCCAGTGGGACACAATGGACCCATGAAGCTTGAGGTATCGAAGTGACCCTCAATAAGTATATTACATGTCTCAAAACAAATTGTGGGTATGACTTTTGTCACATACAAAAGTCTAGAGTAAAATACAAAAAAACCAGCAAAACTTTTGAGTGAGCTATCTTGCCCAAAGCACCCCAGGCTGGTCTAAAAGACACTGTGACTTTTCAAGACAGAGAAAGGTCTCTGAGTCTCTAATTTTCCACAGATAAGAAGCAGCCAAGAAGGTAGAGTAACCAACTCATCACAGTTTGCCTGGGACTTTCATAGTTTTGATCCTGAAACTCCTATAATCCAGGAACAGTCTCAGGCCCAGGAAACTGGGACAGCTGGTCACCCTTTGAAGAGGGCATATTCTACAATGCTCTCTCTATATAGCCAAGGGAGACAATCATGAAAGGAAGGAACTCCAGAGAGCAGACTCAAGAGTCATAGAGAACAATGGACTTGGAACTTACTTCCAGGGAGCAGATCCAAAGCTTTGTGAAGGACCATTTCATATCCCTTAGGGTAGGGAGACTTGATGGGATTTCAAAATTGCTAGGGGCTCCTGACTGCTCACATCCCTCCTTGACCCACCTCGCTTAAGAGCAATTTTTTAATTGGCTCCCCACTCTGTACCAGAAAATTTTCATTTGGAATTCTCCCAGAGATCTGTTATGAGCTAAGTGATAGGTCCAGACAAACTATAAAATGGGGTTTATTTTAGTGGCACATAGTTACCAAGTGTCCTAGTTTTCTTTCTGCAGCATTAGGGAAATTTGTCAGGGTAACAACCTGGAGCTGAAGACCCGATTCCTCTTTGTTCCCTTTATATTTATGATTCACAAAAGAGAGCATTAGATCAGGCTGTTTTGGAGCAATTTGGTGTGAATCACGTCTATCTGAATTGTTTGCACCAGCCAGCTCTGACGTGTCTGAGCTGCCTTATGCCCAGTCTGTGTAGAGTTTCTCCCACTTATGCACAGTGTCCTGAGCTATTCTGCTGTAGTTAAGTGGGTAAGAAGCCCATTCTCCCTCCCTAGGATGCTAAGAACACCTGAGACAGGAAGACAGATTGGGATATATTCCTCGAGAGGTGACTCTGTTCATGGCACACACTTCGACTTCTTCAATCTAGCCTTTGAAGTCTTAAAGGAATAATGACATAGACATTTCATGTATTAACAAGGTTTAGAGGTGTGGAAAGAATGTTTTGGGTCACAGGGGCCTTTCAGTTGGTTGTGTCACTCATATGGGTAAAACCAACTGAGCTGTGGTAGAGACAATGCCATGTGCTTACCAAATCTCATTTCATTTTCTTCTTCCTGGCACACAGGAATATATACTTCATAGCCCTTTCATAGTTAGGTTCACTCATGTGACTGGGTTTTGGACAACAGTCGTTAAGACCCCCGTGTCTTTTTCCACCTCCTCCATGTTCTTTCTCCTCCTTCCCGAGCCATCTTCCATGATGGCTGCCTGCCATATTTAAGGTGGCAGCACCACAAGATGGAAGGAGCTTGGACACCTCATTTACTGCCTGAAGGAGAGACTCTCAGGAGAGCTGCCTGGCCTGTACTGGGCCGTGATGTGGGAGAGAGATAAACCTGTATCACATGAAGCCCTGGAAATTTGGGGATTGTTTGTTACACTGACTTGCATTGGTTATCTTGACCACTATAGAAGGCCAAGGGACTGAAATTGGAGAGTCTAGATACAGTTTTTGTCTTACTTCAGATTCAACAACTGGTTTAACATGACGTTACTTCACTGACATCAGGACTTGTCACATGTGTAGCCTCACAGCTCTTGGTTTGCCATTGGGTGGTACAGGGAGGGAGCATGTCCCAAATTTGAGCAGCAGAGGTCAAGAATATAAAAATATTTACAAGGAAGAATCTAAAAACAATGAGAGCAACAATACAGGTTGTTTCATACTCCTCCAGGCTTTGGGACGTCTGTTCACACCCCGCCCCTGGGATCTCCCTTCACATTCCTGTTCCTGTTCTTTGTTTTGGTCCCCAGAGGACCCATTATCAAAGTATGATGCATTTATTTCTCTTGTCAGAAATGAACGTTAAACACAGAAATGTTAATACAGGCCCTTCTGGCGTGCTGGGAGCTTAAACAAGCTTGGAAGTCTTGCTGAGGCAAAGACTTTAAATGCATCTTAAAACCCTAATAAGGTCCTTAACAAGTAACAAAAATGAACCCACTCCCCAAAGCATTGACCTGGAAGTGTGTCTTTGTTGCTTAAATTATGATTACAACTTTCCGAGCTACGTCTTATTAATGAATTCTAAATGGAAGTATTTATCTCAGGAGGAAGTGGTGTTTCTTCCTCTCATCCCCGGTGACACAATGAACATACTAATTGATATGAAGCTGATTTTTAGGAGACAGGAAAGCCCTGAGGTCTTTGTCACAATGACAATTGTTGCTGGAGCCATTAAAGACTGTCAGATCAGGGCTGAAAACAGGCTACTCTCATTTTACAGTGTCCCTAGAGTATATGATTTTGCCATGCTTTCATGGTTCACATACGGGAAAGAGCTTTTCTTCTCTAAGAGCTTTCCTTACCTGCACAGGGACCTTGGGGGGGAAGGGCGCAGGGAGGGCTCTGAGGAATGCCCGTCTCCTTTATTTTTTTTATGGAAAATTTCATATTACTTGATTAAATGGTATCCAATTTCATCAATTAAACATTGGATGCAGGAGATCAGATAAACCCTTCCAAAATGGGATAAACTATAACACAGATGGAAGACAAACTTAATGCATACAGAGAATATACAACTCAAGGAGGAAAACATGGGCCAGTTGAAAGACAAAGAGAAAAAAAAGAGAGAGGGACATGAAAATTTGAAATACCAATGGTCAATGAAAATCTTTTTTCCCCCCCTTACTGTGCTTTTTATTTCTGTGAGTTACTCATTCTATCACTGGAAGCCTGTATCTCCCACTCCCTTTCACCCATTTTGCTTACCCCCCACCCCTCTCCTTTATATTTGCAAGTCTGATTCTGCTTTTGTTTGTTTGTTTATTCATTTTTTTTAATATTCCACATATGAGTGGAATCATATGGCATATGTCTTTCTCAGTCTGACTTGTTTCAGTTGCATATTACTCTCTAGGTCCACCCATGTTGTTGTAAATGGCACAATCTCATCCTTTTTTATGAATAATATTCCATTGTGTGTGGGGGGGGGGTGTGCGCGCACGCGCACATATGCATACCACATCTCAAAAGATCTTTTATTAAACAATTTAACTTTACCAATAAGTAAAGAAAGTAAATGAGATATACTATAAATGCCACAAAGGGAAATAGCCTCCAATATCTCCAATCAAATTGGGAAACATTTTCTTTTTTACAGTAACACTTAGTGATATTGAAGGTGTGGGAAAGTAGGCATTTGTCAAACACTGCTGGCCCCAGAGCAGATTAAATTAGAGGATTCTTTAGAAATATCTATCCAAGGTCTTAAAAATGTGTCTACCCAGTTTCACCCCTGGAATTTTATCCTAAGGAAATAAATATGAATGTATGTGAAGATTTATCAAAAATAAAAAAGATTTATCAAGGGATACTTATTGCAGAGATATCTAAAGTAATGCAATTGGGAAATAACCAAAAAATCCAACAATGGGGAATTGGTAAGATAAATTATATTGTATCCACATGATAGAATGCAGTGTAGCCATTAAAAATGATATTCAGAGGATATTCTAGGGTACTGACGATATGCGAAAATGTTTCTGACATATTGTTAAGTGAAAATGTCAAGTTGCAAAACAATGTTAACCCAATTTAGAAAAAGAAAAAGAAAAAAAGCATATTTATTTACATAGAAAACATATTGAAAGAATACACACCAAAATGTTAGTAGTTATTATTTTGGTGTGATGGGGTTTTTCTCTCTCACCTGCATGTATATGTGTGTGTGTGTTGTGATTTTTGGGGGGTATTTTTTGGTATTTCCAACAGGGGACCTGTATTTCTCTGATAATCAGATAAAAATCGTTTTGCCCCCATTTTTTTGAACATGGGGTTCAAACTCACAACCTTGAGATCAAGACCTAAGCTGAGGTCAGGAGTTGGACACTTAACCAACTGAACCACCCAGGTGCTGCTTTTTTCCCCATTTCTTTTTTTTTTTTTTAAGGTTTTATTTATTTGAGAGAGAGAGAAAGTGAGAGACAGAGCATGAGCAGAGGGGGAGGGACAGAGGAAGAGGGAGCAGCAGACTCCCCGCTGAGCAGGGAGCCCAATGCGGGACTCAATCCCAGGACCCTGGGATCATGACCTGAGCTGAAGGCAGACGCTTAACGACTGAGCCACCTAGGTGCCCCTAAGACCAGCTTTTAATGCCTTAGTTATATTTCCAGTACCCATTGGGGAAATGCAGGTGATGTTTTCTCTCTTTTTAAAAAGGTATGCATGAAGAATAGGTATTACCTTGGGCTACTCCCAAGCAGGGTAATGTCTAGATGTGCCTTTTTCTTTTCCTTGAGTCTTAATTTTTACAAAAGATTAATTAGGAATTGGAGGTAACCAGGAGCAGGAGCACTAAACTATTTTAGTTGGAAATAAGAGAGAACTAATAGAAAAGGCAATTCTTTGTCTCTGCTGTAGCAAATTGGGTGGCCGGCAAGTGGAGTGAATGAGCTTACCTGACAGGATCCTTTTCAGCACTGGGGCGATTTGCTTTCTCAGGCTGCAACTTCCCAGTGTTCCAGATTCACTCAATGTGAAGGTCATGTACAATGTAAATACTGGAGCCTGAGTGGGCTGGATTTCTGATATTACTTATGGTATACATTGACAGGTAAAGCAATCATGTCCTTTACTTATTGGGAAAAGATCTCTTTCGATATATAGATCTTTCTTGATTCATGATGGCATTATGTTCCAATAAACCCAATAAACATTGTAAGTTGAAAATATCATTGAGTTGAAAATGCATTGAATACACCCAGTTGACTGAACATCGTTGTTTGCCCTAGTCTTAAACATGCTCAGGACACTTATATTAGCTTATAGTTGGGAAAAATCACCCAACACAAAGCCTATTTGATACTGAATATCTCATCAAGTAATTTTATTGAATGCTGTACCAAAAGTGAAATATAGAATGGCTGTATGGGATAGAGTGATTGTCAGTGTATTTGTCATTCACCCTTGTGGTCACGGGGCTGCCCGGGAACTGTGGCTGCTCAGTATCACGGGAGAGTTGTAGCACATGTTGCTAGTCCAGATCCAAAGGATCCAAATACAAAATTCAAAGTATATTTTCTACTGAATGTGAGTGCTTTCACACCATTATAAAGTCAAAAAATTCTAAGTTGAACCATCCCAAGTTGGTTATCGAGTAATAGAGAAAGTGATGGGCAAGCTGGAGAGGTCAACAAGGATGGAGACAAGTCTGGAAACACTGTCTTATATGGAACAATGGAAGGAACTGGGCTCTTTTGCCCAGGAAATGAAGCTTTAGTGTGCACACGATAGTTGTCCTCTGCTAATTTAAGAACTATTGTGAGAAAGAGGGGATAGATTTGCCCTGTTTGGTTTCAAAGAGCAGAAACGAGGACCAGATGCTATTAGGAGCCTGGTTGTGTTTCAAGAGTAAGAAAATTCTAATAGGAGCAATTGCCCAACAATGGGATTTGTGATGAGGAGTAAAACCTAGAAGTTCATATTTTGACTCCTTATTGTGGATTGGCTTCCATGGAGGCAGACTCAGAGACAGAGATTCTGAAGGAGATTATTGGGGGTATTGTTGGGATCAATAATTGTGGGAGGGAAGGAAGCAGGATTAAGCAAAGGAAGATGAGCAGTGATGCTGGACAAGAGAAGCCTCAATCGACCCTACAGAGAGGTCTGAAAAAAGGAGAATCTTTGAGAGCCATCCTGAGTTTAAGTGAAAGGGCCAGCCTTATACCAGCAGCCAGACCTTGGGTGAGGAAGCTCTTTTCAGCTAACGACTATTTCATGTTTGCATGGGGATCTAAGCAGCTCATTACAGCATTCATCATGACTTGGGAGAGGGTAGGAATTTTAAGCAAGACGTAAACAGTGATTAATATAAAAGAAAAGATTGATTTGACTACATTAGAAAAAGAATGCTTATTTTTCAAAAGATGCCATAAAGAAAATACAAAGAATACTTACAATCTGGGGGAGGGGGAGACTTTAACACATACAACCAAGAAAGGATTCATGTCAAGAACATATAAAGAGTGCCTACATATCATTAGTGAAAGGATAAACAATACAGTAAGAAAATGGGAAAAAGTCATGAACAGGTATCTTATAAAAGAAAAACATATATGGCCGATAAACACATAAAAGGATGTTTAATTTTATTAGTGATTAGAGAAATGCAAGTCAGGCTCACAGTGAGATCTAATTTTATAAAGATTTGGTTGGGAAACATTAAGAAGCTTGATGATACAGATATTGGAGGGTATGTGGATAGAGAGAATTTCTTATACATTGTCGGGAGGAGTATAAATTGTTATAAAAACTGCTTTGGAAAAGCAGTTTGGCATTACCTTGAACATTAAATATTCACGAATTATATAATCCAGCAATTCTGTTCACAGGTATACTCCTGCACATGTACAAGAATAGACAAAGAAACACTACTTGTAATAGCAAAATCCTGGAAACAACACAAATGTGCATTTTATACAGTACATGTAGACAATAGAATATTATAGAGCAGTAAAATCAGATGAACCACAGGCAGCAGTGTGGATGAGTCTGAGCAATTTAATATTCAGTGAAAAAAGTAAATCTTAGAATATTAATTACAGTATGACACCCTTTCTGTGAAGTCAAAAGGTAAACTAAACAGTATATTTGGGGAGCACGTATATATGTGAGATCCACAAAAACAAGAGAATAATAATAATATTGTGCATCTGAGGTCCAAACAAACGGGAAGTGGAGCAGGAGAAACAGGAGGGGAAAACAAACCCGAAACTGTTGTTGGAGTGGCTCAAGGAGAGGCTAAAGGTCCCATTTGTCGTGTAGTGCTAGTAATTTCCTTTAAAAACCACACAGAGATATAAGGGACTGAACTTTAGCGTTATCTTTTCTCCCATGTGGAGATCCCAGAAGTCCAAAGACAACTTACAGTACATGTCCATCATTTTTCAAATTCGTCTGCTGTCCTATCATAAATGACCTGCTGAGTGATATTTTAGCCACCTTTCAGATGGAGACACTTGCCTGTGTTTTGATTATTCCCAGTGACTTCACAGTACTGATAGAAAAGTCTTTTGGAGGTTTTTTTGTTTTGGTTTGGTTTTTGGTTTTTGTTTTTTCTTTCATGGGTGAGTGCGCTCTGCTGTCAAATGTTTAATTCTGGGTGACAGACCCACCTGTGTTGTAATTACAAGTCTTGGGAAGTCAGAATGTCTTGAAAGTGACGTAAGTCCTTTGGCAGGCGGGACATTTTCCAAAACTTGGAGGTATTCAAAAGAATCACATGAAAAAATGTTCATCATCAGTAGCCATCAGGGAAATTCAAATCAAAACCACATTGAGATACCACCTTACACCAGTTAGAAAGGCAAAAATGGACAAGGCAAGAAACAACAAATGTTGGAGAGGTTGCGGAGGAAGGGGAACCCTCTTACACTGTTGGTGGGAATGCAAGTTGGTATAGCCACTTTGGAAAACGGTGTGGAGGTGCCTCAAAAAATTAAAAATAGAGCTACCCTGTGACCCAGCAATTGCATTACTGGGTATTTACCCCAAAGACACAGATGCAGTGAAAAGAAGGGCCACATGCACCCCAATGTTCATAGCAGCAGTGTCCGCAATAGCCAAACTGTGGAAAGAGCCAAGATGCCCTTCAATAGATGAATGGATAAAGAAGATGTGGTCCATATATACAATGGAATATTACTCAGCCATCAGTCTATACCCAACTTTTACATCAACATGGATGGGACTGGAGGAGATTATGCTAAATGAAATAAGTCAAGCAGAGAAAGTCAATTATCATATGGTTTCACTTATTTGTGGAACATAAGGAATAGCATGGAGGACATTAGGAGAAGGAAGGGAAAAAGGAAGGGGGGGAATCGGAGGGGGAGATGAACCATGAGAGACTATGGACTCTGAGAAACAAACTGAGGGTTTTAGAGGGGAAGGGGGTGGGGGGATGGGTTAGCCCGGTGATGGGTATTAAGGAGGGCACGTACTGCATGGAGCACTGGGTGTTATACGCAAACAATGAATCATGGAACACTACATCAAAAACTAATGATGTACTGTATGGTGACTAACATAACATAATAAAATTAAATTAAAAAAATAAAGGTTTATAAAAAAAAGAATCAAAAGGAGGATTTGGAGAATGTTACTGAGACCATTTGAAGGAGATAACTTTTTTAAAAGGATTTATTTACTTTATTTTTAAAGAGAGAGAGAATACGTGGGGAGGAGGCGCAGAGAGGGTCCTAAGCAGACTCTGCGCTCAGCGAGGAGCCCGATGTGGGCCTCGATCTCACCACCCTGAGATCATGACCTGAGCCGAAAACCAAGAGTCAGACATTCAACTGACTGTGCCGCCCAGGCACCCCTGGAGCAGATAACTTTTAAGGCAACTTCTAACTCAGGATATGAGCCCAGGTCAACCCTCTTCCAGAGAACAGAGTGCTCTTTATTTGATTGAGGAGCATTCGAAACTCCACCCATCTCCCATCCTCCAGCTAGTAATTCTGTTGTAAGTTAATAGCCTCTCCCATTAGCTTAGTTATAGCACTAATTAGATATCTGGCAAATGGGTATTTATGAGCCTTCAAAGTAAGGGCCAAGAAGTCACAAGACCAAAACTTTTTTTTATCAGCTTCTCCCCTCCCCTGCAACCAAATCCCATATTCACAGAGATAAAGATAAAATAAGAAATGTGTTTGGTACCCTTCATGTATGTGTATATTTCTTAAGATAACAAGCACCTTTAACTGATCTTGACAGCTAGAGAGCTGTTCATTCAGGTTATCTTTTTCTCATAGGTTTTATTGGGCATCTTTTTCAGATTCCAGGCTTCTCTGGATGAGCTTGTGATTTGATTGTCTGATCAGAGAACATTACCTCATTAAAAATAAATGTACAGAGAGCTGTAGAGATTGAAATTTCATGTTTTATTTGTTGAAAAGAAAGAGGTCACATCAACTAATCAACCTCAACATCCATAAATTCAATTCCCAAGCCTCTGAAAGCAGGGTGTAAAGAAGAGATTACAAAACCAACTCATTAACAAGTCCCGAGGGAGGTTCCTCGAATGTCTCCGTAAAGTTGCATTCTACTGAATATAGACGGACCACCCAGGTGGCTCCCTCACTATGCGTATAGCCCAGGTGGATCCGATAGGATGACTGACTTTGGAATATTTTACCCTGGGAGCCAAGATAGTTTAGTTGCATTTATGTAAACATTCTGTTTGTATAGCGAAAATAGGAAATGGTTCCTTCCAGGGAAATTGTGACTTTCTATTATCTTCTTCAGTATCTTTTTCCCCTTCAGCATGGTATTCAGTATGGAAGGGAAGACAGGGGGTTTGGGATGAAGAACAAAAAAGAAAGTGAGCTTCAGACTAGTTCTATTACTTACTAGTTTCATGACTTTAATAAGATATTTTACAGCTTTGAGGTTTATTCGTTTTTAAAAATCAGAAAAATAATTATGTCCATCTACTAGGTTTGTATGAGAATTAAATAAAACAGTTATCTATGTTGTTTAGAATTACTTTGCTCTAGAAATTATTCAAGGTAACTTATCAATAAGGCTCTATTCAACACACACACGGCCATAACCAGACATGCCACACATGGATGTACATGACTTAGGCATATACTCTACACAAATGTAGCATAAATTAAAAATGCAGATAAAAGACAAAAGGAAAACAAAGGTGGAAACATATAATGAAGGCAGAAATGAGAGTAAGAATATGAGCAGAATACAAATGTGGTTCTCATCTTTAGAGCATCTAGCAAAAAAAAAAAAAGGAAATTTAGTCTATAGAACACTTCACAGTGTCCATAATATAAAAAGAAACCAGCTGTCCAAGATAACTACCCAACGTCATTGGTTCCAAAATCAGGGAGAAAAGTTTTCCATGTAAAGAAGACAGTATATGAGGTGATAGGGCAAAATCTTTGACAACCAACCTACAGTAAATACAATGATGTGCTTCACAGGGCTGTTTGTTATATCGACTTTTTGATGGTATTACACCAAAGTAAAATACAACCAGGAAAACAAAGCAAAACATGTATAAGTTGCTTAAAATGTATCTCTAGATATCTTGCAACTTGATGATGTGGCTCGCCCCTCTGGGAGAATGGATGAATTGTACATGTTTCAAGCAATCTTATTTTTCTTTTAAAAAAACATTTATTTGAGAAAGAGAGAGAGCATAAGCAGGAGGGGCAGAGCGAGGAGAGAAACTCAAGCAGACTCCATGCTGAGTGAGGAGCCTGATGTGGGCTCGACCTCACGACCCTGAGATCATGACCTGAGCTGAAATCAAGAGTTGGATGCTTACCCGACTGAGCCACCCAGATGCCCCTCAAGCAATCTTCTTACACTAAACAAGACAACGTATGTCGATGAGCCTACAAACAACAAAGAGCTGCAGAACTACACACTTTCTTCTGGTACCTCTGATGCTCACCAGCAATCTAGCTTGTTTTCATACTTGTGGACCTGTCATGATTATAAAGCAACTCGATAGACTCACCTCTGATAAAGTTGGCTCATAAAGATTTGTTAGAAATATCTACATTTTAATAAGCAACTCTTGAACATCCCAAACCCCTAAAGGTCCAGAGGAATGAGTCTTTAATGGGAGTGCTTTGTTCACAACGACAGGAAGGGTATGAGGGAGGTGTTCTTTTTTCTGGCATTTTGTTATCTATATAAGTGATCATCAACTCCATTACATATAAACTACTTCTCTAAGGAGAGATTCAAAGTCTAAATATAATAAATATATATATTTTTCATTTTCAAAGTTTTAGAAACACTCTCCATTTTATAAGGCAAAAAGTTTCATTGACTGCATCTTCCAAGATAACTGTTGCTAGTGGAATGTTGTTACTAATATGTCCTTAATGATTCCAGGGTGATTTCACCCTGAATAAATCTTACATTGTTCCCAGTAGCAAGGCTCCATTCATTTTTTTGTTAAAGATTTTATTTATGAGAGAGAGCAAGAGAGAGCAAGCACGAGTCAGTGGAGAGGGAGAAGCAGGCTCCCGCTCAATCCCAAGACCCTGAGATCATGACCTGAGCTGAAGGCAGACGCTTAACCAACTGAGCCACCCAGGCGCCCCACAGTGCACCATTCATAGTAAGACCTGATGGGAACAAGGTATTTTCAAATTGATTTTCCTCTGTATACAACTCATACCATTCATTTCATTAAAAGATTTCTTCTAATTAAAGCTCATTATTTAAAAAAATCAGTTTCAATCTTTATGCATTAGGTAGAAAAATGCCCTGGAAAGCAAGTAGCTTTCTGTATCACAAAAGAAAATGAATTCTTCAAACTGTGACTGGCTTTAGAAAGAGATTGATAACTGGAAAGCTGGCCAATACCCTCTGGGTATCAATTCATGAATGTTTGATAATCAGTCAGGAGTGGAAGCTGTCATTCTAGCCAGTTTTATGAAAAGAATCCCAATAAGCAAGATGACATCTTTTATGATGACCTCTGCACTCACAATGTCTTCAGCTGACAATTACTCCCCTGTCACTCTCAAAACCCTTTTTATTAAAAAATATACCAAACACTTACTTATTTTAGACAGAGAGAGTCTATGTGCTCAGCTGAAATTCATCAATATTAACAGCAGCAAAAACCATACCATAAATTGACTCTGTATATACTTCTAGATAAAGAAGAGCTTCTTAGGGGCTGCAGTAGTGTCTCTTTCAAGGAGTAGTGTTGTTTTTAACCAATCTGTCTTTATTCATTTTACCCAGAAAAGTCATTATTCACAAGGCAGGGTGGAGGGAGGGGGCATCACTGAGTGAAAGGTTGCAAACCATTAAGAAGAAACACTCACTGACTGACCAAACTCTTTCTGTCCAATTCCCTGGAGCCTTGGTGAATACAGAATGAGCCCAGGAAAGGAGTGAGGGTGTGAGTGGTCATCAAATTAATGGCCAGTTGGGAAGCTCCTGAATCCTAGATGGGAATGGGGTATATTAATTGGGTTCCAAACAGGACACAAAAAGCACATGGTACCTCAATTAGGGAGAATTTAATATGAAGAATGATTAAGCTGTGATGGAGTAACTATAAAGATCTGAAGATAACTTCGAAGGGTACCATCATGCTAAGGAAGAGTATCTAAGGAAGGACAGACTTGGGAGGGCACCTTTCCCCAAACCTGAGGTTCAGATCTCATTGGAGAAGGTATCGCTGAAGCTTACTGGGTTAAAAAAAAAAAGGTATCCAGGGTGCAGGTGAGTTGGGCAGGTGCACATCAAAGTGGGCAGGTGCATAGAGAGAGTTTGGGACACTACTGTGAGCATAAACCTGGATTGCTTGGTGGCCACACTGGGAAGGCCGTGGGAAGGGGGTCAGAAGCCCAGGCAGGACTATGGTCCTTGAGAGATTGCAGACGTGCAGCTGGGGAAGAGCACCACCGGCTGTCTCTGCACACATGCGCCACTAATAGACCGTGTGATAGGAACAGGAAAAGCAAAAGGCTGAAACCAGAACCAGGAAGAGAAACCTCCTTCTTCCTGCAGTGCCCTCTACTGACAAGGCTTATATCACGTGCAACATAAAGGAGGAAAGCTTACGGAGGCCAATCTATTCTGTCAGAGTAAGTACTGAAGGGTGAATTTGGAGCAGAGAAGCAATGCTTTGATAAGTGGCTCATTTATGGTGATACAGAACATCTCCCCAAAGCCCTGAGAAACTAGGAAATGGGAGGGAGACAGCAGTCCCACCCACCTCATATGCCAAAGGATTTGTGCCGATGTACAAACACTGAGGTTGGAAGAACCTGGTCTATGTGGATGATGGGATAGACAATAATGGTGGTCTCCTTGGGTAAAACTGTGCAGCCTATCTATGCATTGAACAAATTACTTACCAAAAGATTTAATTTTGTTCTTGATAGCATAAGAGAGGTCCTACTCTATGTATTGTCATTGTCAAAAAATATCAATCAAATCATCCACGTCACGGAAGAAGTCAGTTGGTTGCTGGGGGGTCAGGTAGAAAGATCAACAATGGGTTGATCTTTCAGTTCTCAGACACCTGATGGAGAACTGAGCAGGCAGCTAACCTTTGCCACAGTTAAATAGGCCCCTGCACTTTGGGAGGGCTGTGAGGGAGGTGGAGGGGGGCACAGAGATGGCTCTGACAAATGGTACTAAAACAGTCTGAGAATCAAAAATAGTAGCTTAGCATGCCCCCTCCCTGCCTTCCTGTTACCATGGCAACATGAGACCACTCCACTTGTAGCCCATTTGTAGACTCCCCCTGACATTTGCCTCAACCCAATTTCGATCTGGATGGCAAGGCTAGAGGGGAGGGATGCGCCAGGGTGGGGGGTGGGGTCAGACCTGGGTCCTCCCATTTCTTAGGAACTGTGGAGCCCCTTATGCTTCTGGGTTTGGATTCAGGCTCTCAGTCTCCAGAGGCTATTTCTGCTCCCCAGGAGCATTTAGAGCTGCATGTTATTGTGCCATCAAGACATGTTCTAAATTGGAAATGCATTTTTTTTTAATTAAAATAAATAGAAAAAGCACTAAGGGGGATAATAGTGAGAAGAACACATGGGAACACACAGTTGCTTAGGCAGCCTTGTGACTGCCTTTGGTTGGGAGCAGAAAAACAACCCATACATCTTTCATCGGTCCTAATGGGGTACAATGAATTTGTTGAAAAAACAGCACATCTCATGAGCCTTACCGGCAGAAAAATTCATACCAAATTTTTAAAATAATATGCTTGGTCCCAGTGACTTGGGTTGGGTCTTAAGCTATAAGCTATAAAGTGATGAGGGGGTTGTGGTAATTATTTGTTTAACATAATCAACTTAGGTAAATCATTTCAAATTACCAAATGTGTGTGTGTGTGTGTGTATGTGTATACATATTTGTGCATATATATATCTGTGTATCTGTATCTCTATCCATATATCATGCACTGTTTATATTACCCAAAAAATTACCCAAATGGCAAAGTAAATATAATCTCAGTGAATTAAAATATTAAAGTTTGGTTTTACCAAAGGTTACTTGCAAGGAATGGTTAATTTTTTTTTTTTTTTTTTTTAGATTTTATTTATTTATTTGAGAGAGAGAGAATGAGAGAGAGAGCACGAGAGGGAAGAGGGTCAGAGGGAGAAGCAGACTCCCTGCTGAGCAGGGAGCCCGATGCGGGACTCGATCCCGGGACTCCAGGATCATGACCTGAGCCGAAGGCAGTCGCTTAACCAACTGAGCCACCCAGGCGCCCCAAGGTTAAATATTTTTAAAGGAATTCATTATTCAACCATTAATAGTTACCGACAGAAGGAAGAAAGTCTGTGTGTGTGTGTGTGACGTTCTATAAGATGACTTTTGCGGTGACATTCTGTTGAATCACAAGCTTACCTGATTGATAACAGGACTGAGTAGGAACGTGGGGGTTTTTCATAAGGGAATTGTATTTACAAGATAATTACGTTTGGAAGGCTTTTCTGTTTTCAGATTTCATTAAGCCACGTGGGCCCTCTCGGAATTACTTGTCTGGAATCATCAATGAATCAGAATAGAGGGTATTTCCCTGAAAGGCCTGAGTATTTCTCTCCCAAGACAAGCGGATCACCCAGGGGTGAGCTGTGTTGTCCAACCACGGAGCACATGGGGGCCATGGAGACGCTGCTGGAGAAGTCAGGGGGAGGTGAGGAGTAGCCCATGGAATATGCTGGGGTTGTCCCAGTCCTCTTATACGCCGTGCCACGCTCCTGTCTCACAATGACCCTGTGACACAAGGAAAGGCAGAGATTGTTTCCATTTCCTGGATGAGGAGAAACTCAGAAAGGTCAAAAGATTTAGATGCCAGCCCGAGGCTACACAGCTGACTCCTAACAGAGTCTCAATTGGAAGCCCCATCTTGTAACTATAAATACCACATTCTTCCTGCTTCATTGCACTCACCCGGAGCCGCCAAGTTCCTTCTCGAGTTGTAATTTTTTTTTTTTTTAAATCCGTGGTTACATGCATGGGAATTCATGGTAAGTGGTGATGTACTTCATTTTATGAGGATAAATGTCTTCCTTCATTGCTAAAGAATAATAAGGAACTCCAGTTTTTTCATTAAAAAGTATTTAGTAAAAATGGCTGGAAAGTTCTTTATAAATTAGAGTTAAATGAAATAGATTACATTTATTGAATTAATAAATCCTTATTAATTTCAATAAGGAGGGCATTTGATGAGGTCTCATAGCCAGATAAGGTTTGGCAATATGTTTAAGGACACGCTAAGTAAATAAAAGAGACCTTGTCTTGCTCTCGTAAGTCAGCGTGCAATGTCAACCTTTAACCAGGAGCGTTCCTGGAAAATAAAGTTGTCATGTCCCAAACATGGGATGTATTTTGCTTGGGCCCTCATGGGATGGGGAGGAGTTGGAAAAATAAAAACCTGTTTGTTAATTCTTTTTTTTTTTTTTAAGATTTTATTTATTTATTTGAGAGAGAGTGCACACAAGAGAGAGCATGAGCGGGGGTGGGGGGAGCAGAGGGAGAGGGAGAAGCAGGCTCCCCGCTGAGCAGGAGCCCCGAGGTGGGGCTCGAACCCAGGACCCTGGGATCATGACCTGAGCCGAAGGCAGAGGCTTCACTGGCTGGGCGGCCCTGTTTGTTAATTTCTCTTAGCTTTTTCCTTGCAAAGAAACAGTGCTAATGGCTTTAGGAATAGTGGCAGAAAACAATGCCCTGGGTATAAATGAGAAACGCTGTTTGGGATTGTAAATGGAATGACTCACCCACCACTTTACTGGCTAAGGACTTTTCAGCAGCCTGGATGAAAGTGATTTGAAATGGACTGTCATACTGGGTGAGCAGAAAACTCAAATCCTCAGCCCTACAACCAAACCAACAACTGCACAGAAGAAAGTGTATGTATCTAGTGTTTCCTGTGTGCCAGGCTGTGCCAATCTTGTTACATGGGGGAACCCATCTAAGACTCCAGAACAACCCTACAAGGGAGTTATATTATTTTCCACATTCCATAGAGGGGATGATTGAGGCTTAGAACTGGCTATGATTTCATTTTCTGAAGCAGCTGCCTTATGATTTTATTTTTATAGTTGATTCAAGTTGGTATTCCATACGGTCTTAATGACTAGTCTCCAAAGATGTGGCAAACAGATTGTTCTCTACATTAGAAGCTGATTTTAAAATATAAGCGGACGTGATAACTTTCCTACCAGGAGTAGAAAAAAATGATTGTTGAATCTTAGGAGAGTGGGGAATTCTTTTGTGGAGGTTATTTTATTTTATTTTTTTTAAAGATTTTATTTATTTATTTGAGAGAGAGAATGAGATAGAGCATGAGAGGGGGGAGGGTCAGAGGGAGAAGCAGACTCCCTGCCGAGCAGGGAGCCCGATGCGGGACTCGATCTGGGGACTCCAGGATCATGACCTGAGCCGAAGGCAGTCGCTTAACCAACTGAGCCACCCAGGTGCCCTGTGGAGGTTATTTTAAAAAGAGCCAAGATTTGGGGAGAGAGTAGGAGTCATGGTTTTGAATTATCAGCCCTCCTCCTTCTTCTGAATTACCAGCTTTTTCATGTTCCTTTAAAGACCTGTCGCTCTATGATTCCATATTGTTATATTCAGGATTAAAATCTAGAGGGAAACTGCTTCCACTTTGGTGTAGCAAATCAACTCTGAGCTTTTTTCTTTTCTTTTTTTAAAGACTTTATTTATTTACTTTAGAGAGAGAGAGAGAGCGAACGTGGGGGGCAGGGAGAAGCAGAGAGAGAGGAACAAGCAGACTCCACACTGAGCGCAGAGCCCGATTCGGGGCTCGGTCTCACAACCCCGAGATCATGACCTGAGCCAAACTAGTCAGACACTTAACCAACTGAGCCACCCAGGTGCCCCTGAGCTTTTTTCTTGATAACCTCAGATAGGATAAGGTTTTGAGAACTGGGGCTAGTTGTGAAGAGAGGTTGGCAAAAGGGGTCTAGCTATCTATAGACTCTAGTCTTGGGTAAGGGCAATGGGACTCCAATGACAGTCTGGCAGGTCTAGAGCAGGCAGTCAGGGAGATTTGGGATGCTCCCAGAAGCCAGTGGTCTACCATGGGAGTCAGGCGATACTGACCAACTGGTTCAAAATAGCAAAAAAGAGGCAGACCAGAAAAATTCTATGAAGTGACAAAAGGGAGGGAACGAGCCATGTGCAGAATTCCGATAGCTTCACCAGAGGACAGAGGGAGCTGTTGTGGGTGCTCAGGCAGCCAAATACGTGGTGTTTAAAGTGAGTTCCTTATTACAATCCTGCCCAACTTATGCGAGATCCTATTGCTTTTTAATTTTTGGCATTTTCATATCCTCCTATAAGTGTGCCATGATTTTTTTTAAAAGTTGAAGTGATTTTAAATTTGTTTTGAGATGGCTTGTGAGAATTTCAGTACACCTTACTGGTGGCCTGAAAGTGATAGTTTGCCATCAGGGTTTTGCTCTTGGTGTCCTTGGCCCAATTTAGGAAGAGCATCAACATTTGAAGCTGTTTCATGGCTCTGTCTATGGTGAGTTGAAACATTAAACACAAGACCTGCTCTAACCACCTCCAAATTCCTTAGAGGCCCCTGGGGCATTTCCTAGGAACCCCTAGAGCTCTGGAGAGCAAAGTTTGAAAACCATTTATTTAAAGAAAGAAAATCTATTTGTTAGAAGACTCTGGAAAGATGTCTGAAAGATTGTCTGTTACCTTGCCCTTGTAGAAAATTGTCTCACATTTCATATGCCCAAAGGGATAATACGTGCATAATTATGGATGAACTGTCTTTGCATAAATTTTAAAACTATTAAAGCAATTAATGATTAATGGCTAGATTAGGGAAGATGCTCAGTCTCTTCTGGAATCTTAAGCCCATCAGCCTTTACTGAAACCAGTAGATAAAAAGGACATTCAGGAAGTACCTGGTTGAGGTCTATAGAGGACAGTTAGAAAGAAGAATTTCTATTGCCAGTTATTTTACTGTCAGATTTGTGACACTAACAAAGTCCAATTAGAATGAAAAAAGGAGAGATTGAAAAATACTTACCCTTAATATCAGGATGGAAATAAATATATCTTAGAAATAACTATCCTTGAATTTCTATATATTAGCCTCGAATGTCAAGGGTTTTAAAAACCTTGAGCGGGATTTAACTGGGCTTCCCCAGCATATCATCTTAGAATGTGTAATTAATAACTTTTTACATAATCTGTATGTGTCCACAGAAGATGTGTCAATATCAAAATGTTCCAAAATGTCTAAGCATTTTTAAAAACTTTTATTTATTTATTTAAGAGAGAGAGGGAGAGAGGGCATGAGTGGGGAGGAGGGGCAGAGGGAGCGGGAGAAGCAGACTCCCCGCTGAGCAGGGAGCCCGGTGTGGGACCCGATTCCAGGATCCTGGGATCATGACCTGAGCCAAAGGCAGACACTTAACGGACTGAGCCACCCAGGTGCCCTGCATTTTTGAAATAATCCACAGATTGACCATAAATATAAATGTTAACACGTCTCCTCATATTGTAGCTGAATTATTTAACTTGAAAATAGTGTTAGTTCACTTTTGAATTTGCCCTCTTTGGTATCTTGGTATCCCCACCACATCAATAGTATTGGAAATACATTCAAATCCTTCGATGTGGCTGTATTTGAAGTGATTCTTCCTCTTTTGAATCTCTGGTTTGTTTCCCATATTGTAACCAATGCAGTGATATGGTTACAGGTGTTATTAACGCTAGCCAATGGCCTGTCACATACACTGTTAAACACAGCAACACTTGAAAATCTCTAATCGTATCACACACGCAAAACAGGTTTCTTTTTTATTATTATTATTACACTCAGAAAGGCTGGCCAGAGATTGTTTTTCTCTCTGAATAACGTAGCGATGCGTCGAGCTTCAATTCCTTCATGGCTATAAAAGTGAGGGTTAATAACATCTATCTTCTACAGTTATTATGAGGATGAAATGAAATAAGGTATGGAGAAGTGTCATAAACCCCAAGTACCATAAAAATGAATTGTGGAAATGGAAAAGCTGAAGCACAGGAGACAAGCGAGGTAACAGCCACACAAAAAAGCCCCTCTGACTGTTGCTGTCACCCAGTTCCCCTTTGATGGCCCAGGCGGAGCTGCCCTAATGAGAACGCATGCGAGGTTGCTATGGCTTCCAGTGTTTGAAGGCCGGTCTTCTGTCTTCTGCAAGCTCAGATGAGAGCTACAAATACCCGAAGACTAAAGCACAGTTCTAGGCAAAGCACCTGAAGTTTTACAAGCTTTATACAATAACTGTGTTCAGTTCTGACATAAATAGAACGTGCCATGATCTAATTTCTTTTAACGCTTCCCTAAGGAAATACAATAAGTCATCTCATGAGATTTTTATATGTCGTCTGTCAGCCTTCCTGTCTCTTCCCCTCCTTTTGTCTGGTAAAAACAATGTGTGGGTCCACGAAGCAAAAACTGATTATTGACTTAATGCCAAGAATTCTGGCTTCTAATGTGGAAGGTGTTTTCAAGGGACTGTGGTAGCATATGCTGGGCTCTTGAGAGGAGGAGGGTACAAAAATGGCATGAAGTAGAAACAGAATGAACCCGGTGTAATATTATAGATGAATTGGATATTAAGGGTTTTAAAAATCTGAATTGCTACTTAGGGTGACATTGGTGATTTCCCAAAAGAGTAAGTGACCAGGTTGACCAGTCACTTTCTAGCCACTTTGGAGCCTATGTTCCTTCCAGGAGAGCCTTCTCCTGCTCCTTCTACCTGGCCAACTCCTACTCACACTTCAAGACCCAATTCCAGTTTCATCTGCTAGGGCCACATGAGCATAGTATGACCTCTTGCTCCTTAGGATACCTGTCATACTTATCTAAATGACCCAGGTGACTCTTAATCATGTGCTACCTTTAATTGTTATTTTGCTTTTCAAGTGCACATCTCTTAACTCAATTAGGCTCACGCTTCTGAAAGGCTGGAACCGAAATTTCCAAATGCATAGCATATGTACAGGAAATAGCTTTTAAATTAAAATGCGTTGAGTTGACAGACAGAAAGATTTCCAAGGTGGCTGGATAACATTTCCCCAGCAGGTAAACATAAAACTCCAATCAGAATTCTGCCATTTGGGATGCCAGGATGTGATTTAAATGCCTGACTTGGCCATGAGAATATAGGTTTCCCAAAGAGGACAGAAGCTGCTAAGTATCAGAAGGTCGCAGAAAGAGATGATTAATTTCCTTTGGTTTCAGAAAAGGTATTGAGAAACCAGCCCTGTTTTGCCCACATGTTGAAGGACTGCACTTCTAATTTTTTTTTTTTTTGCACTTCTAATTTTTATGTGCAGATTGACTTGTACCCTGAATTTTAACATAAGTTGGACTTAGAAGGGTCTGAAGCAAACTATTTGATTATTCCCACTCTGGTTCATAAGATAAGAATGTGGGGGCTACACATCAAACCCAAATAGGTTTTCTATGGAAAAATTTTGAAGAGCATTGTTTTTTTTCCTTTTTTTTTTTTTTTTTAAAGCAGGATCCATGTCCAGCATGGAGCCCAGTGTGGGACTTGAACTCACAACCCTTTGATCAAGACCTGAGCAGAGAGCAAGAGTTGGACACTTTACCAACTAAGTCACCCAGGTGCCCCTGAAGAGCATTGATTTTATCAAGCAGCTTTGGTAAAACTTCTAAATTTGTAGAAGCCCATTAGAATTGTGGAGGAACTTTCAGTGGAGAAAAGCCTTGCTGTGAAAGTGGTTAAAACCAGAAGACCTGATTCAAACTCTGGCTTTTCAGTGCGAAGTTGGGATTACTCCCTTTCCCTTTGACTCATTCTCTGGTTCCTTCCTACGTTTCCTCTGTTTTCTAAAGACTCTGCAGTTCCTATTGTAACCCAGTTCACTTACATTTTGGGGTAACTGTGACAATTTATTCAGTTCTCCAATTAGGGAGCATCGGTTGATCTTTAAAGTCGTGTCTTTCATGTGTGATTTGAGAAGTTTCTTCTTTAGAAGAACTTTCCTCAATTATCGCGAAATCTGAGAGTTGGAGGGATTGGTTTTATAACCAATCATGCTTGATTCATGCAGCTCTCTGCCTGTCAGGGATCCCATGAATGGAGAAAACCACCATAATTATATTTAGAATTACAAATCTCCACCTCCCTCTGCCCGCCCCAACCCAGAAAAGTGTCTAGTAGACATATGGCATTCCGCAGGCATATAGAATGAGGGTCCTGGAAGGGATTGAAATCCTTCAAGGATTATATTTTCTTGAACATTACTTTTTTCCTAGCTCATTCCTAAAATTTGATGTTCTATTTTATTCTGAAAATTTTCCGGGGCCAAAAAATTTACTACATTCTCTAGCCTGGCTTTAATCTTGACAGCCCTTGGAATCAGAAAATTATGTGAAGCTTAGGCTTGTGACCTCACTTGTTTGGTCTTCACTGGAGCCTGGAATATCAATTACCCATGCATCAGAGACAACCCATTTGTAGGGAGCTCTAGGGGCTTAATAATTCTGGCACTGGCTCTTCGGTTTGACCTCTTCTCTCAGAATGAAGATGACTTTGTACTTGTATCCCCTGACTGGCATTATACAGACCACCTGCTCTGGTCTGTTTTGTCTCCCACTGTTCCCCGACGATTTTTATTTTGGCTGCTTCTTCTCTCTGTGGTTTGTTCATGCTGTGTCCCCACCTGGCACACGCTGCTTCTTTGTCTCACCATCAGGATGTAAATAAATGCCAGGAGTTGATAAGCAGGGACCTTGTCATTTCTGCTCACAGCTGTATCATTAGGTGCTTGCAACCATATCATTCACACTGTATGCTTCGCTTCAGACGGTGTCAGGCACTCCACATGTATTGGTTAAGTGATATTTAAAAATGGATATTCAAGTTCTACCCAAACATCAAGACCCTTCTCCAGAGAAAGAGAATAGCTTACCCTTTCATTCAATGCAATTACATGGGTGTCTACAACATATCCAACGTTGCGCTCCTATATTTGTACCTACAGGTATATTTAGTTGCTTCTCTTCCAAATTGTATGTTTCCTTTATGTGAAGAACAAGCTTCCTACAATTGTTGATGAGTGAAAATATTGGTCTCAATAACACCTCCAGGTAATGTTCTCCAATTCCAGACCCGGGTCACAGAAAGATAATAGATACGATTTATTGAGGGCTTGGCATATTTATTTAACAAACACTCATATAGTATTTATTGTGTGCCAGGCACCATTTTAAAGGCTTTATAAACCTTAACTCATTTAATTCTCACAGCCTACATATTAGAGACAATTACTATCCCTGCCTCACAAGTAAGAATACTGAGGCACAGGGGTGCCTGGGTGGCTCAGTCGTTAAGCGTCTGCCTTCGGCTCAGGTCATGATCCCAGGGTCCTGGGATCGAGCCCCCCATCAGGCTCTCTGTTCAAAAGGGAGCCTGCTTCTCCCTCTCCCACTCTACCAGCTTGTGTTCCCTCTCTCACTGTCTCTCTCTGTCAAATAAATAAATAAAATCTTCAAAAAAAAAGATTCAAAAACTCAAAGTTGGCTGTCTTTTTTCTCAACCCACATTCAGCATTTTCAAGACTTGCTTTCTCCTACACCTCCTTTCTGTTATTTATGAACATGTCTCTCTCTCCTACTGGGCAACCATGAGGTAGCAAATATAGCTTATTCATCTCCCGTCCCTCCCTCCATATTCCAGACACAGAATGGTGCTCTGGGCATAGTAGGTGTTCAATAGGTATTCATTAAACAAATAAATGTATTTAAAGAATTGTTCCTGTTCTTTTTAAAAGCAAATCGCTCATAAGAGTTAAAAACACTGAAGTTCATCGGTCACTTCTGAGATGGATTCTAGAGAAAGTAAATAAATGATCCACTCCAGCTGTGGGAACAAGCCTGGCTGGGCATCCAGAGAGCCCTCAAACTTGGAGACTAAGCCATCTTTAACATAGGAGGCCATTTTTCAGTGGTATAGTGGCCAATGGATAAAAGGTTGAATTTTTTAAAAGATTTTACTTATTTATTTATTTGAGAGAGCGAGAGTGGATGAGCAGGCGGGGAGGGGCAGAGGGAAAGAGAGAAGCAGACTCCACAGCGGGGAAGCCCGACTTGGGGCTCAATCCGAGGACCCTGGGATCATGACCTGAGATGAAAGCAGATGTTTAACTGACTGAGCCACCCAGGCACCCCTAAAAGGTTGCATTCAGGGAGAAGGCTAGGATATAACATTAGAGGATAGTTTCCTCTGTGGGTGGCTTGAACAACATGGTAAATGATTTTTTATGACCTTTTATGATCATTCCTATTTGAGAATGTCTGTGGTAGATTAAAGATGGCCCCAAATTCTTTGCTACCTTCATTCAGAGCTGGGGTCTAATTTCCCTCCTCTTGAGTCTGGGCTGGACTTAGTGGCATGCTTGACTGGTTGAATGCTGGGGAAGTGATGCCACGTGACTCCCATGCCTAGGTCAGCAGGAGCCTTTTGGCCTCCATGTTGGTCTCCAGGAACACTGGCTCTTGGAACCCAGCCACCATGCTGTGAGGAAGCCTAAGCAGCCATGGAGGAGGAGCCAACACAGAAAGGAGCCAAGGTCCGCAGCCAGCCCTGACTTACCAGTCACGTGAATAAGTCATCCTTGAGTGGACCTGTGAAGCCACCGCAGCTGAAGCCCATGGAACATCTCTGTTGGCAGGGCATTCCCCAATTCCTGACTCAAAAAAATTGCAAGCCCAGTGAAACAGTTATTTAAGCCACAAGCTTCAAACACAAGCAAAGAGAGTGGCCACAATGTCACCACGATCACAGTGAGAAACAGTTACGTATACAGCCCATCAAAGAGCTTTTCACTCCCTATGTTATTTTTCCCAAAGCACGCCCACTAGCACTACACATATGGCCTGCCCTCACCCCTCGAGTCATGTGAAACTTTGGAAAGAAACTGTTCACATTATAGGTCATAGTTCAAATCTGTGTCAAAAGAAGGAAAAAAAAAAAACCAACCACGGCTCGGTTTTTCTAGGCTCAATTGTGAGGAAATTAAAATGTGACAGTCTGCACTTAAAAAATTCAACACATAATCCCACAATTGCTTTAAACCCAGATCTATGACATTAAGAAAAATCTGGGCCCTTAGATCAATTATTTCAGAGGAATGTTATGCAGCTGAAGCTGATGTAGGGCCACCCCATGATCTAAGAGGCAGAAGGAGACTATCTTTCCACTTCTAAACCTCAAAGCCTATTATTAAGAGTTGACTCATTTGTCTTTGTAAGATCCTCTTTTAAAATGCAAATATATGAGGAGCGTTAACACAGTAACAGTTAATACAGCTCTCAGTCATTCACAAGTTAGACTGAGGACACAGGGAGGCAGAAGAGAATGTTCAGGAGACAGCAAGGTGTATAAGAACTGAGGTGGGAACTGTCCGAGAGTTTCTCCTGCTTCACTGGTTTCTTCTAGACTGATCAACCTTCTGGGACTTAGGAGAACCTTTGATGGGAATATAGGCCCAGAAAGGGTTAAACAAGACAGCCCAGAGTACTGGGTTATTTCCTCTAATTATTACCTCTGTAGGGTCTCATCACATTCTTCCTCCTCCCAATTTCACCTCCTTTCTGGCCCCTTTCAAGTGGGAAGATCCTCCTAATGCTCTTTGAAATTGGATTTTCTTGACCTCTTGGTGACTGGTATTCTCAGCTAAACAGAGTATTCCTGTCTTTGCTCATTATCAGGATATTCACAGAACAGTCAGAAACCCTAAAAGAGATAGTTGGACAGATTTTTTCCTTGGGACTTGCACAAGATATCTTCAGACGGACTGGGGGAACTCCAACACCATCCAAATCTTTTAAAGACACAAAAGGAAAAATATTTAGTTATTTTTACATAGTAGTTCAGATTATATATGTTCATAAGTTTATTTTTATATTTTACTTATATATTTATATAAAATAGTTACATATTTTAATATATATATATATATATTACATGGTTCTAATACTTTCCTCATTGATTGTTTAATTTCCCCTTATGGCTAATTAGTCATAAAGCAAAGACTATTCTGAAGAAAAAGTGGGTATTCCCCTTGGTGTGCCTTACCCCATACACTCCATGAAGGTCTTTCTACAAATAGGAGCCTATTATATTGGTGTCCGTCTCTTTGAAGGAAAGGAGAGAGGAGACCTGGAGTTTGAGGCCACGCTCCTATCAGAGTCTTTTCCTTTTTTCAATTTTTGTCCAACTTTACCTACTATGGTGGAGACTACAATATCTGAGTTCTCTTTGGGGTACACAGTTAGACCACATTTCCCATCCCTGTGGCATCTATGTGAGGCCATGTGACTGGTTCCTGCCAATGTGATCTCCCACGGAGGAGAAGTGTGTCACCTGCATGGCTAGGTGTATCTTCTACATGCTCTCCATCTTTCCTTATGCATCTGATGAACAGAGAGAACTCAGGCAGAGCCACAGGTTGACAGGAGCCCGGGTCCCCGAATGATCGCATGGAGCAGAGCTTTCCACTGACTACATTACATTGGAATGTGACTTGACTGAGAAATTTTATTGTGTTAAATCGCATTGTTTTAGCAATTAGGTCTTTCCTTACTCATGATTGCCAACATTTTCCTCTTCTCTGCACCTATTCTTCCTGGTCAAATTCTGGCATACTCCTCAATGCTGAGCCTATTAAGTCTCCAAATGACTAAATCACCAAAAATTGTTGGTGGCTCTACCAAGCTGTTAGTTTCTCAAAGGCAGGACATATATACTGTTCTTCTTTGTATCTTTACCATCTTTAATGCAGTAAGTTACAAAAATGAATATGTAAGGTGCTATGAGTAAGCATGCTATTAAGATAGAGCCTTCTTGATATATTTACCACCAAGCTGGGAAGACAAGTTGTATATATGTAAATTAGTATATGGGACGGGCCAATGGTGTGTACAGAAAACAATTTCAGTGCTAGATCAGAGGAAGGAGCAAATATACAACCTGGCAAGGTTAGGGATGTTTTCACATCAGAGAATAGAGGTGAACTACTCTTTGCAGGGCAGGTAGAATTCTAAGAGGTAGAGAAGATAGGAGAAATCATAGAAAAGATCAAAGAGTCATCTAGTGACATTAAAATAATTCAAATACGCATAAGGACAATTAAAACATACTTGTGCATCATTCTTCCACAAGTGAGGCCCAAGACCAGTCAACTCGTCAGCAAGATCATAGTTCTCTTTGCCTTCTGGCAAGTCATGCTTTCATGTCAGTTTTTGGGACAATTCTCTTGATTTTTCTCTCTGTAAGATACACAAATATGCATTATGATGGTATTGCCCATACTGCACATGGATCCCTGGATCCGCAGAGTCTTACCCAGCTTTCTCCCCTATCTGTCCATTTATGAGTACTTTAAACTTCCTGTTGCAGTGCCACTGAAGATATTTCTTCCATCGTTTCTTCTCATCCACTACCAACCAGTTTCAACAACCCTGAATGTGTATAGATGCATTTATGTCATAGAGCTCTCCTTCATCTCTCATCACAGGAAACATGGAAGACTGAGGAGCTCTTTTAGAACAAAGAGTTTAAGTGCAAAAGATATTGGCTGTCTCTAAGCAAGAGAGAGCTGTTGGCTCACTAGTGGTTCACTAGTAGTTTTCAGATGAAGAATATATTAGGAATGCCAATAAAACCAGGCCAAGTTGATTGTTGTCTAGGAAGAAGGATAGGCAAAGAGCTGGAAAGAGGGACAGCCATCAGGAAAGGAGTGGAGGGAAAAAGATGCTGGGACTCCAGTATGGACTTAGGAGGAATCATCTCTGAGGGCCTCTTTCCATGTTTGTTTTTAACTGGATCCATCCTTTTTCCATTCCCAGCATCCCAGCTCCCACCTCTCACCTTACCTAAAGTCACTGAAGTGCTCCACATTTTGTTATGGGGGCTATATTTGACACGGTGGTGACTATGCAGCAGAGATAAGAGAAATGGAATATTTACATATAAACACAATTATGAAATTCTTTTTAATTTTCTATTTTATTCTCTAATGAACTTGGAAACTAAATACATTCCATTCCAGATGTGTTCAATCACAACCTTTTCTGTCTCTCAGAGCGCTGTGGTTCCCACCATCCATCTGGCCCCCAGCAAAGTCTGACTTGCTCTGAGGTTTATTTCCTACAAGCACTTTTTCCTTCCTCTGTGACACCCATAGCCCTGTACCTGCATCTATATGAGGCAGCATCATTTTTACCCATTTCTCTTCTCAAAAGACTGTGAGGGTACCTGGGTGGCTCAATCAGTTAAGTGTCCAACTCTTGATTTCAGCTCAGGTCATGATCTCGGGGTTGTGAGATCAAGCCCCGCATGGTGCTCCGCGCTGGGCATAGAGCCTGCTTAAGATTCTCTCTCTCTCTCCCTCTGCCCCTCCCCCACTCATGCATGCTCTCTCTCTCTCAATAAATAAATAAATAAATAAATAAATAAATAAATAAATCAATCTTAAAAAAAAAAAAAGACTCTGAACCTCCTTGATGGAGGAAAGTTTTTTTGTTTGCTTGGTTTTGGGTTTTTTGTTTGTTTGTTTGTTTATGACTGTCATCTCCCTGGTGAATGGGACCATGTCTAGACATATGCTAGATCTTTAACAAACACTTGCTGCTTGAGTGGCTGGTGAAGGGATAAACTAACAGATAAATGACATTCCCTCAAGGGTAGGGCTCGTGTTATACCTCCTGTGTCCCTGGCCGTTAGCATGTTCCTTGAACAGAGTTTAAACTCAGTGGATATTCTTTATGATGATCTTTGGAATTAGAGCTTAGGGGAAGAGTTACGTGTTCTTTCTTTATTTCTTTACTAGTTGTGTCCCACTTATTCCCAAAAAGGATTTAAAGTAACTGAACTTTAGGATGAAGCTTTTTTTTTTCCTCAAATATCTTACAGCTTACAGGACAGCTCTTTCAAATTCTGAAGAGTCAGCAGGTTTGACTGACACTTTTATGAACGAACCCCAAACCATCAGCCCTTTAGCGATGCAATCTTGGGAGTGTGGCATTTGCATGATTTAACCCACACGCATTCCCCATCCTGAGTGGGACAACCCATTTAGTGGGAAGGAACTCATGGTTAAATGATGGTTTTTCATATCTTGTCTCAGCTGCATATTTAGCTGGAATCTCAATAAAAAAATAAATGTGTCCTAAGAGTCCCTCATCAGTTGTAGACCCATTTCTAGCAGCATTTAAACTTCCTTTAAGAGATCACATGCCCTTTGAAAGCAGAGGCTAGGCTTTTAAGCTCTGTGTGCAGTGAATGTCTGTAATCACTTTCAAATTTATGGGATTATAAGGGCCAGGTCTTCGCGTGCCCTAAAAGTTGGAGTCCACCTTAAATCAAAATGGTCTGCTGACTTAAATCACAAGAGGTCTGACTAATAAGCTCACAACTTCCTCTTTGTACATGGACTAAAATGTTCTTTTTCTCAGTTGCGCCCTTCCCCCCACCCTCATTTTTTTTTCTCCTCACATCAACAAAATCATCAGTTTATCAAAAAACGGCTGTGGAAACTTCATTAGAGTTGCTATATTTTACTTTAAATGTCACCCCCCCAGGGCCTCCCATAAGCACCAACAGATGTGCTTTTCCTGGCTGATGGCCAGCCTCAGCTGAGAGAATGTTTTCACCTCTGTGAGTTTACTTCATGAAAAGTAGTTCTTTCCATGGAGTTCTCTTAATGACAGAGAAAAATCCATCTCACTTTGTGCTTTAAACTGCCTGCCCCATAGGCTTGTGCCACATGTGGACAATTGTCTAGAGGCAAATAATGGGGCTCTGTGGTATTTTGTGCTGTGTAGAAAGTAATGTTTCATCTTCTGTCCTCATAGAATGGATCCAGGCAACTCCGTGCACTTAAAAGGAATTATGAAATTCTTTTTAATTTTCTATTTTATTCTCCAATGAACTTGGAAACTAAATACATTCCATTCCAGATGTGTTCAATCACAACCTTTTCTGTCTCTTTCTACATTACTTTCTACACAGCACAAAGCACCACAGAGCCCCATTATTTTCTGTAATTTTAAGTGGGTTCAAATTTGATTTGTCAGCCTCCCCGTTCCCTCTTCTGTTTTGAGCCATGACCTCTCCTCTGACCTCTCCAAGGGAGAACCCTTTTTTGTCTCTTCTAGCTTCTAGCATTCACCCACCCAGGGTTTTTCCAACCACCTCTGTTCCCTCCAAAGAGAAGATACATTGAAGGCCTCACCCCCAGGACCTCAGAATATGAACTTATTTGGATACATGGTCTTTACAGAGGTAATCAAGTGAAAAGGAGGTCAATAGGGTAGGTGTCCTTACTAGAAGGGAAAATTTTGACACAGAGACTGACATCACAGAGAGAAGACAATGGGAAAACACGCATGGAGAAGACGAGCATGTGACTGGAGCCATGCATCTACAAGCCAAGGAATGCCAAGGATCACTAGCAAATGCTAGAAACTAGAAGAGACAAGGAAGTGTTCTCCCTTGGAGCGGTCACAGGGGACATGGCTCTGCTGATACCTTGATTTCAGACTTCTAGCCTCCAGAACTGTGGGACAATAAATTTATGTTATCTTAAGTCATCCGGTTTGTGGTGCCTTGTTATAGCAGCTCATAGAAACTAATACTCACTCATGGTGCCTACCTTACAACCCAAGACTCCCCAGTCATGCCCTGCTGTAGCCTCATAAGTGGCAGTCTTCCCCTCCTTGCCCTCTGGCCTCAAAACTTGCCAGTCTTAGGTCTCACTTGCCCATGGCCTTGCCCTTTCTGAGATGATTACATAATAATGAAGCAACTACCTAAGGACAAATGCACAGTAAAGCATGAATAGTGATTCATGACAGATTAATGCTACTGTTCCCAGATCGTATATAACAATTACCAGAGGTTTCTTAGGAAGAACAGCTTACATTGATGTTTCTCAAACTGAAGTCTCTCTGAGGATATTTTTAGCTTGTGCTTTTTAAAAAAAATTGATTAACTTTCTAGCTATAAAATCAAAACTTGTTTTGCTGTAGCTGTTACAATTGAATGCAATTTTTATACAAGACATTATTTTTATTTTTATCTTTATTTCTTCCAATTTTATTGAGGTATAATTGATGAATAAAAGTTGCATTTATTTAAAGTGCATGAGGGATGTTTTGATGTCTATATACATTGTGAAAGGATTACCACCCTCAAGCTAGTGAACATATCCATCCCTCACATAGTTACCTTTTTAAAAAAAAAATAAAAAACTAGATTTTAAATCAATTTTTCTCAAACTGGTGTTTGTAAGACACTTTTGGTTTTCCTTTAAAAGGGGGCTATTTATGGGGCACCTGCGCGGCTTAGTCAGTTAGTGTCCAACTCTTGATTTCAGCTTAGTTCATGAGCTCTGGGTTGTGAGATCGAGCCCTGCATCAAACCCCAAGTTGGGCTCCATGCTGGGCATGAAGTGGGCTTAAAATTCTCTCTCTTCCTCTCCCTTTGCCCTCCCCCACTCTCTCCCTCTCTAAAAAAGGGGGGGGCTATTTATTTCTCAAAATTGAGAAATACTGCTCTAAATAAAAGATATAGTCAGAGGGGAAGCTGAGCTGATAGGCGTTCCATCTTACCACTTGCCTGTTCTGACCCTGAGCTGGATTTCACTTGATGCCAAGCCAAATTTGCTAGCTCATTATTAGCTATTACATGTGCATATGCATTTGCTTGAGGTTTTTAGAACATAACCAAGATTGTTCACCTGTCTCTCTGCCCATTTAAACTGCCTTTCTAAATGATGCTCTCTTTTCCCTTACCACCCTTCATGGAGCAATTAGGCTGTGAGCTACTTCTCAAATCAATTATTCAGGGTCTTAGAGGCTGGAAGATGGGGCAGAAATTCCCTGAAGTATTTTGAAGTAAATATCAAATTATAAATGAAGAGCTCTTTATAAATAGGCCAGAGGAGTGGGTACAGGGACATAAGTAGATGGGCTCTATTCCAACCCTTGCCTCACCTTCAGAAAAATGACTTCCCTAGGGGAAGTCTTGAGTTCACCTGCTGGGAAAGCTCTTGGGAATCCACTGAGTCTAGTGAAGAAGTTCTCTGAGGCACACTTCATTTGTGTATGTGTTAGGAAAGAACTCCAGGCCTCATTTCCTTCCTCTGAGCATCATGGGCCATGAACGAAGACGCCCTGCCTCTTTTAAGGCTGCAGGGAGAGGAGGGTGAAGTTAGGCTGGGTGGCCTGCAGCTCACAGAAAGCCCTCTGCAAGCCACCTTCCAATGGCCCATCCAGAACAGAGGGCTTCAGTAGATGCCTGGAGCAAGGTTTAGATGAGAAGGAGACAACCTGACAGGGTGTGAAAGAGTGACCCAAGATGTTTGTGGAATGGAACGATAGACAGCATAAGACTTATAATTCGATTGCTTATTATTCTACTTTTTCAAAGAAGGCCTCCAGAAGGGCTTTATAGGGGCCATATGCCATTTTTGTTTTCTCTTCTTCTCACCAAAGAAAACAGTGAAAGGTGCAGGTCACCTTGGAAAGGCCCTCTTCCTGGACTTCTTAAGCTTCAGCTGAGGAATGATAGATTATGTCGTCTTTTGCCAGGTCCTGGAAAATCTGTCTTAAACACACACATACACGAAATCCCCAATGGTGTTTAATTAAAACCTAATACTGATGCATATTCTCATATACATCTTATGATGTGATTTTTTTTCATCATGTGTATTAGGTTTTAATTAAACATTAATCAGTGGACATAGAGTTTCAGTTAGGCAAGATGAATATGTTCTAGAGATCTGCTGTACAACATGGTATCTAGAGTCAATAATACTATATTATACACTTAAAAAGTTGTTAAGAAGGTAGATCTCATGTAAAGTTCTTACCACAGTGACATAACATACCACAGCAAACATAATATAACAACATAACATAAAGCGTAATGAACATAACAACATAACATAACAAGTATATTCAATGAAAAGTCAGCTTTTTCCTTTCCCAGTTTTTTAGGCTTTCTCTTCAGAGGCAACCAATATATCCTTTTTATACATTGACAAATATACATATGTATCAGTGAACACGTATGTGTGTAGTTTTTACACACAGGGGAGAATACCATACCCAATATCTGGGATCTTGCTTTATTCACTTAACAACACATCTAAGAACTCTTTTCATGTCTACACAGAATGATCTAACTCATTTAAAAAAGCGTTATACTGTGGGTCCTGCAGTGAACATCTCATAGATACATCTCTTAACAGGTGTGCAGGTTTTATTTGCCAGATATAGTTTTTTTTTTTTAAAGATTTTATTTATTTATTTGAGAAAGAGAGAGAGAGAGACAGTGAGAGAGGGAACACAAGCAGGGGGAGCGGGAGAGGGAGAAGCAGGCTTCCTGCTGAGCAGGAAGCCCAATGCAGGGCTCGATCCCAGGACCCTGGGACCACGACCTGAGCTGAAGGCAGACACTTAACGACTGAGCCACCCAGGCGCCCCTGCCAGATATAGTTCTAGCATAGGAACTATTAGATCAAGGGTATATGAATTTTTTATTTTGACAGATATTGACAAATTGCCCTTTAAAGAGAGTATGTCAATTTATATTCCCAACCTCTCCACTCTCTTACCAGTACTGTACATTTTCAACTTTCTGATCTTTGCAAAATGTATAAGTAAACAAATGTGTCTCAAGCGATTTTCTTCCTTCTAGTCTTGCTTCCTTTAATTCACTATTCACCTTACAACTAGAGTGATCTTTCTCAAATGTAAATCCAATCTTGTAACTCAGCTGTATGAAACTCTTCCATGACTCCTCATTGTCCTTGGGATAAAATTTCATTTCCTTGACTGACTCACAAGGTCCTCAGTGTTTGGGACCCTGCTCGGGTCTCCACTATCATTCCTCACCTCTTCCCACCCCGCACTCCATGTTTCAGCCATGCTAGACTATAATGCCTTCCTCAGACAGATCCTGCCCTCCCTCACCTCATCTGAGCCTCTTTGTGCTCCTCCCTCCTGAGGACACTCTTCCTTTCCTGTCTTCTCTGCCCTGGCTCACTCCTACTCATCATTCTAGCTTAGATGTGGCACCCATGAGGTTATAATGGGGAACCCCCTGTCTGTTTCCACAACTCCCAGTACTTCACCTTTTAAATTATGTAACATTTGGTACACACAAAGTAATATATGTTAAATATATATATATATAAGTTTTGAAGCATAATCATAAAAATAAACATCTATGCACCCACCAACCCACCTTAAGAATCAGATGGCTGCTAACATTGTAATGTGTGCTGCTTTCCTGTCCATCACTGCTCTTACTACACTGCATGGGAATGGACTGTATACTTATCTGTATTTCCCACTGTAGTTTCAGTCCTGGGGTCACAGGTCTGTCTGACTTGTACATAGAGATATAGAACCAAGCAAATGATCTGATAAATTGCAGTTACTTGACCACATTTTAAAATTAATTTTAATAATATCTAAAGAGCTTTTGTTATTTATATATAATGGAATTTTATTCAGCCATAAATAATGAGGAAATCCTACCATTTGTGAGAATGTGGATGAATCTTGAAGACATGTCAAGTGAAATAAATCAGAGAAAGACAAGATCTCACTTATATGTAAATTCCAAAAAAAAACCAAACCCCAAACCCCACAAAAAAACCCCAAAACCAAACTTATAGAAAAACAGATCACACTTGTGGTTAGCAGAAATGGAGGAAGGGTGGGGCAGAGAGAGTAGCAGATGGAGAAGGGTGGTCAAAAGGTACAAACCCTCAGTTATAAGATAAAAAAGTACTAGGGATGTCATGTCCAACTTGATGACTACAGTTAATGCTACTGTATGATATGTAGGAAAGTTGTTAAGAGAGTAAATCCTAAGAGTTCCCATGACAAGGAAAATTATTTTTTCTTTTTCATTTTTCCCCCTTGTATCCATATAAGATGATGGATGCTAGCTGAACCAATTGTGTAATGATCTCACAATATATGTAAATCAAACCATCATGCTGTATGCTTTAAACTTGTACGGTGATGTATGTCAATTATTTCTCGATACAACTGGAAAAATAATATCCAGAAAGGGGAATACTAAAAAAAAAAAGAACAAGGCTCCTAGAGAGCTGGTCAGTTGTAAAAACCTACTGTCAGTTCACTCTACTTTGAGTCATTTTTCCAAGGTTGGGGATTGTTTGTATAGCTTAGGCCTTCTTCTCTGGCTCCTTTTGTGAGCTAGGCTTCTAGGACATATTTCTTTTCTTTCTGTCTTTTTTTTCTGGTTTCTATTGTTCATTTGAATTTTCTAATTATGTATCAACAAGGTAAAATAGTTCCTGACTTACTAGTAATCTACGTTAATGTTGTAATTGCAAACAGAATGAACTTCTTTCATGATAATAAGCAGATTCAGTTACTGTCCAAAGCTAAAAATGTCATTCTTGATGCTGATTTTACAAATTAAATGCTACCAACTACTTGAATTAAATAAGGAAACATATCACTCATGAAATTTAGATCAAGATAATAATAGCAACTCAATTTAATGAGGGCCCACCATGTGCCAGGAACACTGTAGATTTCACTGCTGATCTTCACCATAATCCTGCAAAGGTAGGAATGGTTATTTTCATTTGCAGATGAAGACACGGAGTTTCAACGGATAAGCGTGGACATGACAGAGCTGGAATCGCAATCTAAGTCTTCAACTTCTCAGACCCAACCCCAACCTCTTTCCCCCATATCACATTGCATCTCAGACACCAGCATAACTAAAATAGCACAAAGCCATTTTAAAGTATTTCTTTTATTCTTTAAACTTACTCTGGTCTATCATTTTTTAAAAATTATTTCTTTTGTTTTTGAATGATAATCTTCACTGCTTTTTATAAGGTATTGAATATTCACTAAAAGGAATAGAAAAAAGGAGAGAAAATCACTTTGCTTTTAATGATTCTTGGTTCTGTGTGGTCATTCAGTGATTCACTCACCCTACAGATACATATGGGTGCCTACTGTACGCTAGGCACCATCCTCTGTGAATAACACAGACCAAAAAAAAAAAAAAAAAAAATCCCTGCTTTCATGGAACTTGCATTGCGATGAGAGGACACTGACAAACATATGTAGCAATAGGTGCTAAATGGGAAGGCAAAGCAAGATAAGGGGATGAGAAAGGGCAAGTCTGGGTGTTTCCTTAAAAGAGGAGTTCTGATGAGCTCTCCTTGATTAAGATGATCTTTGAGTAGTGTCCTCAGTGAAGGGAAGGAGAGAATCAATGAAGATATTGAGGGTGGAAAGTGGGGAGAGAGGGGTCTTCCAGGCAGGGCGCACTTGGCTCCATGTGTACATTTATGCTTAATCTGTAAGAATAGCCCAAACTCTAATGTTGCTGTTTACCTTTTATAATAAATTCCCTTACATTTTATAGAGTTTATGGGTTGAAGATATTACCTTAAGTCCTCAAAACAATTACAGTAGTTTCTCTTTACTTCCAGGCTTCCAATGGCTCTTGGCACTTGGCAGAAAATGAAGCTTCACCCTTGCCTGTTTCCTGTTGACTTTGAATGAGGAGAAGATTGCTCTACCACCCACTTCTAGCTTAGCAAGGCTCGGCAGAGGTGGAGTGATGGAAGGTTTAATGAGATGGCACCTAGCCATACACATATTAGCATGGAAATAGTGCTATTTTGGTTATTGTTAGGAGCTTGGAAATCAGGGGTACTCAGCACAGTTGTATTTATCAAGGAGAAAGATGTCATTCTCATATGTATTAGGTGTTAAGCCATTCAAAGCTTGCGTATTTCTATCCCTTCAAGCAAGCTGGGGTGTGTGAGTTCAATACCACAGAGGATGGTCTAAGCAAAACGAAAAACTCCACGGAGTTGTCTCTGGGGGTGGGTAGCCCATCAAAGACAGAAGGTCGTCCAGAGTCAGGTGTCAAGTAGCCTGGAAGAGACACCAGAGAAAGAAAGGGAGACTTTCCACACAGGATGGGTGGAAGGGGAGGGTGGGAAGCCGCTTAGTGGAAAACAAAGCAAGCATATCTAGTACAAAATTGCACAATAAAAGGAACTAACAGTGCCAATGAGAGAACAAGCTAAGTGAGTCTACTGGCAAACTGGCAAAGGGAACAGGGTGAGAAACAGTTGATTAAGAAAGATTATTCATGAAAAGAACCAGGACTTGCAATGAAGACTGAAGCTAGAAGCTAGAAGCCTCTAGCTTCAGCCTCTAGCCACAGGACTCCAGAGCTCTGGTTAAGGTGGGTGGAAACCACCTCCCAACCTTGTTCACAGCGTGTCTGCAAAAACAGAATTGGGACAACGAGGCAAATCTGAAGGGAAACAAGCTGACGTTTATATTCTGTCAACTCATGTGCACGGCTTCAATTTAGCTTTGCTAAACAAGTGCCGACCTGTAGAAAGAGGAGTGATGTCTGCTATTCAATTAATCATTAAGGTGCTCTCCCAAAGGAACCAGCTGTCAATAAGATGCATTTAAAATGATGGCAGGAGACAACGGACTAGAAAACAGTGGAATGATGTGAACTCTCAGCTCATTTTCAAGGTCTCAGAGGAGAACAAGTAAAACAGAATACTTCTGAAGACCCTCAGAGCCCCACATTTTTTAATTTCTCTCTCTCTCCCTCTCTCTCCTTCCCTCCCTCCCTCCCTCTCTTTCTCTTTTTCCCTCCCTCACTGCCTTTGCAACATTTATGAAAAACGAGCAGAAAAATTTTACATGGTTATGGATTCTCAAATCAAGTTGTCCCCGGGTTATTATTCAATTAGACTCTGTGAGAGAATCCTAAATAATTGCCAACATTTGCATAATGACCATACAGCCCTTTCACTTATGTGGTCATATTTAATCTTCACGAGGACACTTAGGTATTATATATCCTCGTTTTCTGGATGAGAACGTTGCCCCAGGTCATGCTGCCAGAATTTGGTAGAGGTCAGAAGAGCAGTATTTCTGGGTCTGGATAGGACCATACCCTTTCTCTCCTTCTGCTTTTTTCTCTGCCCTGGCCAAGGAAGAGCACCAAACCCTGGCATTGATCCTCACCCTCTCTTCATGGGAACGCTAAATGTCCCATGTGGCTAACTTACATTTCCCACACCTGGGAACGTCTTTACGACCCCCAGGGTTTGGGAGACAAAGACATTGCTCACCCAATTGTAGGTGGCGCTGAACAACCCAAGCATCTTGCTGCTAGTCACAATAGGCAACAGTAAAAAAAGGACCCATCAATTTCTCAGGCTGGCTTCTTGCAAGTTGGGGCCCTTGTTCCCAATGCAGAGTTAGGTCCTGTGGGTGCCAGCTCTGTGTCCTGTCCTTCAGGCCTCCCATCCTTTTCCTCTTGCCAGAACATAAGCCTTTTGAATCAGTGTTTCTCAAAGTATTCAGCAGAATATTCTGGAAGATATTATGAAGCACTGAGATGGTGGAGGAAGAGATGTAAGATTCTGTATCAAATGAGCTTGGGAAATGCTTTTGAAGATTTATATGCACAACAGTATATTAAAGTTTTTGAGAAATCCCCAGTAAATAACTATTTAATTTTATTTAGTTTTGTGGTTCTGAACCTCTTTCTTTCCTATAACCCCTTATTAATGTCTGGTGGAACATTTGTTTATCCATTACTAAATGGTATAATTATGGAGCATTCCAAAATATGCCAGAACACAGAATATTCTAGAAATGCCTAGCTCCTTGTACATCACTTGGTATACATACAGTAGAGCATACAGCTGTTGAAAAATTTGAGGTATTTTGTCTTTAGGGATCAAGGTGCACTGTATGTATAAAAGAATGAAACTATGATCAATTAAACAATCATGTTCATTTGACAATTGTACATCAGTGGTTCTCAAATTTCCAAATTAGAATCATCAGAGAAGCTTTAAAAATTGTGATGCACCCAGACCCATTAAATCAGAAACTGTGGCTATGTGACCTGGGCTTTAGTACTTTAAAAATTCTCCAGGGGCGCCTGGGTGGCTCAGTCGGTTAAGCGTCTGCTTTCAGCTTGGGTCATGATCTCAGGGTCCTGGGATGGAGCCCCGCATTGGGCTCTCTGCTCAGCGGGGAGTCTGCTTCTCCCTCTCCCTCTGCCTCTGTGCTCTCTCTCTCTCTCGCTATCTCTCTCTCTCGCTTGCTCGCTATCTCTCTCTCAATAAATAAATAAATAAATAAATTAAATAAAAGTTTTCCAGATGATCTCAGTGTGTGGCCAAAGTTGAGAACTGAGGGCATAAACAATTATCTTAAAGCAAAGAGCATGTATCAGACTGAGAACAGTTTCTGGGGGCTTACCTGGGCCACTTAAAAATTGTTCGTGAGTTTATAAAATATCTCCCCTCCTGTCAAGAGTAACACAGATGCTAGAGACTCAGCTTATCGTTTCACAATTCTAATTGGTAAACATGTGTTTCTAATATGCCTGTGATTGGTTTAATTATACACAAATAAGTTCGGTTCATGTATATTGCAGAAGGCTGCAGATGTGAAGTTTTAATTATCACATCATGTGGTAATTTAGTTTAAGGTGGACAGAGACAGGTTATAATGAGAGACACTGGAAGAGTTGGCATATAAAATGGGTTTTGGGGGATACACCACACAATTGGCTTATGAACCAACCGCTCACTTCAGAGGGCTGAGTACTCTGTGGGAAATATCAGCCTTGAAAAACTACTTGTCTACGGATACAGATCGTGGGTACATACTAATAGTGGTTGAGAGCTAAAACTCAGGTTGTTTTGATCGCCCAAGAAAGCTGTGAAGAAAGAGGAGATCCTTAAGATGGGATGAGGTCAGGAAATTTGTGGAGCTTAGAACTCTCAAGGCAAGGTAGATCTCAGGGAGACCAGACAGTGAGTTCTGAGCAGTCAGGAATAAAGAGAGGTAAAAATAATACTTCCTACATGCTAGGCTGTATTCTAAGTGTTCTACCTGTTATTTCATTTCATGCCTGCTTTTGAATGAGGTACTAGTATCATTCCCACATTCCTGATGAGGAGACTAAATGAGCCACTATATGCAAAGTGCTTGGCACATGACTAACCTCCAGTAGCATTAGCTGGCTCATGACAGATTCCTCATAGAATGATAGGATTGAAAGAGACTTCAGAGATTGTTAGTGAGACTCATCATGTTATTTCCTTAAAGCAAGCAAATGAAACAAAACTGTAACAATCAGGGAATTCAGGATTTGGGGTCTGCCTGAGATTTAGCTGTGATGCATTGTCAAGGATGCTGGGGAAATCTCATTGACCAAATACTTGCTCTGAAGATAACACCACTCTTTGCCCTTCAGGGCTGGAATCCCACAAGTAGAGTTCCCGCAAGTCCTTGAAGCTCTGGCCATAAAGCTGCACCGCCTTGACCGCCTGGACCGCCTGCTTGAGGTCATCCCAGAATGGAGGTACTGATGAGTGCGGAAGATAGAAAAGGAACATTCTCTCCTTCCCCGCGTGTCCACAGGGCCAAGAAGAACAACTTAGAATGACTAAGCATAGACAGGCATGCCAGTTACCAACGGTATAGGAGTTCTTTGTTTATTCATTCACTGGGGGACTATTTATAGGGCAGGGCAAGTGAGCTAGAGGCTGTAATGGGCCTCCCAGGTCCCTTATGGGAATGAAGGCACCCCTGCTGCTGGGAGTGCCATTGGTGGGCAGCTTTCTACTGTCAGCCCCTTTGAGGAATGCCTTGAATAAAGAGAACTACCTTGCCTGAGGCAATGTTACTAATCTCTCCTAGGTTGTCCTCATCCAATGACTGATTGAATGAGGGGGAAGGCCTAGAGGTAGGGGTGGGGGTGGGAGAAGGCAATAAAGGCACTTATCCCTTAGCCACAAGGGTCAGTAGTTCTGGAAGGTTGTCCAATGTTTAAAACTCCCTGGAAGGTTGGCCTTTGCTTTCAACCCCTCCCAATCCCTGTTCCCAGCACACTCATTCATTAATTCAATAAATATTGAGCACTTTTTTTTTTTTTTTTGGCCCCTAAGAAAACCACGTTTATTTCTCCATGACCAACATCCAATCTACATCCATACGTGCACATACCTCTACATGGCTGGAATAACAGCAAGTCTTCTATTTTATGCCTCTTTTATTGTTGTTGTTGCCTGCCATATTATACGCATTTTCAACATGGTAACAAAACCTTCATAATTATGGTTCAGCATGACTGCATAAAACAAATTAGAAATGTCCTAGATGAACAATAGGGGGAGGTGGTATCAATCACAGGAATTCATTTCCACAACTAAAGTAGCGCATCACATTTCTCAACAGCAGCCCTTTCCATCTTAGTACGAGCCGGCTTCAGTCTTAACAGGGACAATTTCATTGTTCATTCTCAAGCAACGTCATCCGGCTGCCCATTCTGAAACAAATCTTCAGCATCCGACAGGATTGTAACATAGGCAGACATACAAACAGCAAAATCTAACTACAATTCTGTGGTTGCCAAGGGGTGGAAAACTGTGTGCAGTCTATCACCAGGATGTCTTCGCTGACACAGAGTAGACAGTAAGAGCTGCCAAAAGCTTTTCTCACTGATTATACTTGATCCTAGTAAGAGTTTGCTTATGTACAAGGCAGACATTCCTTATTAAAGGATTCCACATACCAATTACTTACTGAATACATTCACAGGTTCTTTACTGTTTAAGCACTCTGATGCATCTCCAGGGAATTATCTTCTTGACATTCACAGATTTTATTCCAGTGTGCCCTATTACACTTGGTATTGGCTGCATCATTCCTGAAGCCTTGTCCACATTTATTCCCATCCTGTTTTCCCCAGGAGTTCCTTATTGTTTAGATTTAACAGTATGGCTAAGGAATGCCTCACATTCATCAATTCACTGGATAGCTTAAAGAACTCTTCTCTGCTGATAGGGAAGAGTCACCCCTGAAGACATTCCTCCTTCACACAGCTTTTTGAGACCAAGTCAGGGGACAAATGCGGCCCACATTCATTATGTTTCCATGGGTTGCTCTCCAGAGTGTGTTCTCTGATGTCGGATGAGGGACGAGCTCCTTCTGAATGTTTTTCCACACTGAGGACACTGACTGGGGCCCTCCCTGTTGTGGAGTCTCTGATGTACCGCCAGGTGAGAGTTCTGCCTGAACGACTTTCCACATTCAGGACACTGGTATGGGGTCTCCTTTGTGTGAATTCTCTGGTGCTTGGTCAGACAGGAGCTATCCCTGAAAGCTTTGCCACACTGATTACACTCATAGGGCTTCTCACCAGTATGAGTCCTCTGGTGCCGGATAAGGCCAGCAATGTTCCTAAAAAGTTTCTGACACTGGTTACAGCCATAGGGCTTCTCACCAGTATGAATCCTCTGGTGCCGGATGAGGTAAGCACTCTCAATGAAGGTTTTCCCACACTCTTTACATTCGTAGGGTTTCTCCCCAGAGTGGATTTTTTGATGTACAATGAGGTGAGAATTTCGGTTGAAGGATTTCCCGCACTCCACACATTCAAAGGGCTTCTCTCCAGTGTGAGTCCTCTCATGTTGGGTAAGGTATGAGCCATCCCGGAAAGCCTTTCCACATTTGCTACATTCATAGGGCTTCTCCCCGGTGTGGATTCTGAGATGCACAGTGAGATGGGAGATGTCAGTAAAAGGT
The DNA here is from genome assembly GCF_029215605.1 of Mirounga angustirostris. Taxonomy (NCBI): domain Eukaryota; kingdom Metazoa; phylum Chordata; class Mammalia; order Carnivora; family Phocidae; genus Mirounga; species Mirounga angustirostris. The sequence continues at coordinate 12,139,234 of NW_026991716.1, read as the reverse complement.
TTCCCACACTCATTACATCTATATGGTTTTTCTCCTGTATGAGTCCTTTGATGCAAGATCAGAGATGAATTTCGGTTGAAGGTTTTCCCACACTCTAGACATTCGTAAGGTTTCTCACCAGTGTGAATTCTCTGGTGTTGTGTGAGAGCTGACCCATCACTGAAGGCTTTCCCACATTTACTGCATTTATAGGGCCTCTCTCCTGTATGGATTCTTTGATGCACAATCAGGTTGTAGTTCTTGGAAAACGATTTTCCACATTCGTTGCAAGTATAAGGTTTCTCTCCAGTGTGAGTTCGGTGATGCAACACGAGAGAGGAGTTCCGTTTGAAGCATTTGCCACATTCAGTGCATTTATACAGTTTCTCTCCAAGGTGACCCTTCCTGTTTTCATTAAGAGATGAACTCAGGGTGAAGATGTCCCCAAAGTCCTTACCTTCATACACTTTCTTTCCTCTTTTTGCTATTTTTTGCTCACCAAGAGGGGTAAAATGGTTGAAAGATTTAACACTTTCCGTGTATTTATAGGGTTTCTCTCTCATCTGATCTCTTCCAAGTTGAAAAACTTCCACAGAATGGTTGAAGGCTTTTCCACATGAGTCACTGTCACCACTCCTCTTGGCTCCGTAATTTTTCTGACAACTGTGTAAAGCTGGGTCACAATCCAAACTTTTAATATCTGAGTCACATATATGAAAACCGTTTGCAGGTACTCTCTTAGATGGCAGCAGGTCTGAGCTTGCACTCAAATGCTCTTCAAGGCCGGAATATTCACAAATTGCTTCCTGAGCCCCTGGTTTCTCCTGAGTTAAACCTGATTGTCTCAAACGTCCCTCCCGGTTCTTACAGTCCCAATTATCACCTAGAATGGAAAGATGGGAGCCCTCTCTCATAAATCCTTCCATTTCCACGTCACAAGATGGTTCTTCAGAAATATTCTCTCATTTTCAGTCTCATGTCTCAGGCACATCTTTATCCATTCATCTGTCAGTGGGCACTTGGGTTGCTTCCATATCTTGGCTATTACAAATAATGCTGCTCACACACATCACCGTCCCGAGGGAAAGTGAGGCACCGAGAGGTCGAGGGCGCGGTGGGACTCACCTCCGGCCGGCAAACGGCGCAGCTCGAGGCGGCGGCCATGTTTGGGGCGGCTCAATATTGAGCACTTTTGATGTGCCAGAATCTACAAGCAGGAGTATATAGGAAACATATTGCAGAATGGACTCTACACCATATTCATGATGCAAAAGATGTCCGTGGGGATGAAAAGAATCTAGAAGAATATTAATATAAATTCCTTGTCTTCCTCAGTCTCTGCTGAGAAAAAAATGTAGAGACTCCATTTAATCATTATTTGAAAGAGACAAATAACTGGAACTGATACACATTGTATTAAATGCATTAATTCCCTCAGAACCAAATGAAAAAGGAGTTGTCAATAGATAACATCGCTGGAACCCAATGGTTTACTTTGGTAGAGGTCTCACTTGAAGTCTATCTGTGTGGGATAAGCCTTGCTTCCTTATCCTACAAGAATGAGTAACATGGGTATTTCAAGTTCAAAGGGAAGGTCAACTATGCACACTGCATACTGTAGGAATTTATGACAGAATTAATAATAACACAAGTCTCTGTATAAATAATATATAAAACATGTGATGTATATGTCAGCGCGTTTTAGTAAAATAATGCTGTTCTATGATTAAAAAAGAAGAGAAACGTTGATCCATTACTATTATAATTTTTATGTTTTTCCTAATGATTACATGATACATAGACAAAACTGATTTTTATGCTTTTACCCAGTTTTATTTTCATAGTGAAGAAGCAAGAAGATTCACTTTATTCAAGGTGAGGAAACAAGAAATGACCGCTCCATTTGGCACTCTAGGAAAAGATTTCTATAATCAATAACAAAATTTAATAGTGTCTGTTCTTAGAGATGGTGTTGTGAAGATTACACTGCCTGATGTTTATCTTGTGATTTAAGAATTGTTCCTGTCATTTAGGCACATTGCCACCAGGAGAGGTGGGTGGGTCACTTGGATCAAGCCCCAAAATGTTTCAGTTTTTCTGTGATTCGAGATAATGGCTCTCTGATTAATTCAGTCTCCCTCTAAACAATAATACTACAATTTCAAACTTTAAATAAACTGGAGAGTGTCTAAAATATAAAAGTAAGCTATCTTTAAGCACATGCTCTACTGCAAGATAACTACCTAAAAGCAGGATTTGGCAAACTTTTCCCATGAAGGGCCAGAAAATCAGTATTTTAAGCTTTGTGAGCCAGGTGGTCTGTTGCAACTGCTCAACTGAGCTGTTACAAAGTGAAAGTAGCCATGGGCAATATGTAAATGAATGAGTGTGGCCATATTCCAATAGCACTTTATTTACAAAACCAGGCAGTGGGCTGAATTTGGCCCATGCAACATGGTGTGCCGATCCCTACCTTTAAATAAGTATTGCAAATTCAATTGCCTCCAAGTGAAGCAGGTCAAATGGGGTCTGTGACAAATCAGGGAGCACGCATTCCATCTCCGAGCTGACCCCACTTAGTTCCAGCTGATAGAGACCAGGCAGAATGGGAGCCTAGTGAGGCCAGATCTTTGGATTTGTCAAAAATAGCTGGAAATTTGGATTTTTATGGGATCGTGTCCAATTTTTATTTTTATTCTTCTTTTTTAAATTTTTTTAAAGATGTATTTATTTGAGAAAGAGAGAGCGTGTGTGAGTGGGGGAGGGGCAGATGGAGAGAGACTCTCAAGCGGACTCCCCATTGAGTGTGGAGCCCGACAGGGGCCTTGATCTCACGACCCTGAGACCATGACCTGAGCTGAAATCAGGAGTCGGACACTTAAACCGACTGACCCACGCAGGCGCCCCTCTGTAGTGTCCAATTTTTAAAATTTGTCAATTAATTCAGACAAGCCCCACCTTGGGTACCCAGGAGGACAGCTTGGCCGACTGCATTTGGCCCCCCTCGTGCAGCTTGTGCTGCTGAGCAATTTCTTGAATTAAGCAATGTGCTCAAGATACAGCTATAGAGATTTCTAACATTCTTTTAAATTGAATAAATTTGACATCTAACATTGCATATATGTAAGGTGTACAGGCTGTTTCTTTGCTACATTTGTGTATTATATGATTGCCCACGTAGTGATATTTATCATATTACATAATTATAGTACAATATTATGGCCTTGCTTTGCATCAGATCTCTGGCTTATTTACTCCTTGTTGCCACTATCCTTCTAAATATAAGCAGACGCTTATCCAGGGCTGATTGAGTGGCAGGCCCTATTATAAGTGCTTAATACATATTAGCTTACAAGTTCTCCTCACCAACAGCCTTGTGAGGTAGATATTATTACTATTTTACCTCCAGCAAAGAGAGGTTGAGCAACTTGCCCAAGGTCACACAGCAGACATGCAGCAGAGCTGGGATTCGAACCTAGGCAATGTGAAGGGGGTGTTTGTGCATGGAAACCACTGTGCTCTAATTACCTCCCTTCTGGGGCTCCTGTCCTCTTCCACCTTGCACTAAGCTTCAGCAATAGCAATAGAAAGAGCAAGAAAGACTCCGTTTCTCTTCTAACTGAACTCAGGCCTCCAGAGTCAAGGTCCCTTAGCAGATACCTTACCTTTTCATTCCACTGTGGACTTAGCGGCTTTGGGGAAAACTCATGTCTGAGATGTCTTCTTCACTGGCCACCTCAAGTCAAATTCCCTAGTAAGTGTCACCTCCTGGGCTTGAGTCATTCCATTCCTTCTGCTTATATTTTATTGTAAATATAATTTTTTTATAAATATAATTTTTTGTAAAGCCCCACTCTGATTTGGAATTTGGATTAACTCTACACACAATATCTAGTTTAATTATTTATCCATCTTGCTTTTTTAATTTCGCCTTCCACACCTCAAGCAAATGAATTCAGGTTTGTGTGGAAAGATTTTTTTTCTTAATGTCATAGTACCAAATTTAGGAAAAGAAAATGAAATACAAATGAAAATTATTTTATTTTTATAAAGATTTATTTATTTATTTTAGAGAGAGAGAGAGTACACACGTGGAGGGGGAGAGGCAGAGGGAGAGGGAGAGGGAAAGAGAGAATCTCAAGCAGACTCCTCGCTGAGCATGTAGCCTGATGTGGGGCTCGATCTCATGACTCTGAGATCATGACCTGAGCCAAAATCAAGAGTCGGACATTTAACTGACTGAACCACCCAGGCGCCCCAAAATGAAAATTATTTTGTAAGGACAAAAGAATTTATATCTGAGTTTGACGAGTGGAAACACAGTTTTGAGAGAGAAGTGTAAATTTCTATTTTCTCTAGCAAACTTAAAAGAAAATGCAAATTAGGTATTTGTATCACTTTTCTGAAATGCAGCTATAAGTTTTACTGTTGATTTTGGAAGATATTCTGTAACTTCAGCTGCAAAGAAAAGAGGCAAAACAAATTCTAGTCCCTCTTTTTTAAAAATGCAAATACCTCTGGGAGGCCCATGGGGCTTACAGCAACACACAATTCAAGATGTAATACTGTATTCAGCAAGGCTTTCCTGAAAGTCCAGGGAAGCTGGATTCTATTGGGAAAGGAAAATAGTTTTAGCATTCTGGGGTCATGGGGGGCTTATGGCAAGAATGGATGTGGTTTTATGATAGAAACGGTTTTCCTGGAACTGTCCCTGTTTTAAAACTGAAAGTCCCATGTCCCAGGAATCTTCTCAGTCCCAGGCTAACTGGGACTCTTGGTGACCCTAAAATCTTTGGACAATTTCCCGATTCCCAGTCCTTAACTCCTACTTGCGGTGTGGTCCCCGGGCTCCGTGAATAATCACCTTCAGTGTTTTTCAAACTTCCGTGATCACAAGAATCACCTGGGTGCCTGCAAAACCACAGATTCCCATTTAGAGGTTTGGGGGCGGTGTAGGGGATCTGGAAATCCACCAAGGATGCAGGGGAGAAGCCTGGGCAGCCCTGGTTAGCCCATATTCAGGGGCAGCATAAAGACTATCCCTCCAGTAATCACGAGACCAGGCAGTGATCCCTGTGTGCTGTGGTCTAACTCAGGCTTTGCTAACAACCAGGTTTCTAGGTGGCTCCGAACTCACAAAAATCTTTTCTGTCCACACATTTCAAGGGATTCCACACCATGAGAAGGACGCAAAAGGCACAGGGTACTATCGAAGGATATGAGGCCCTGAGCTGATGGCCAAGGTTGAATTCTAGCCATGTGACCTTGGGTCTCTGTTACTAATTTGTAAAATGGGGATAATAATAGTACTAACTTGATTACACTGTTGACAGGGTTAAATGAGAAGACCTCTGTAAAGCACTTAGCACAGTACCCAACATATTAAACTCTCTGGAAATGTTAGTTATCATCCTCATTGTATTATTATTCCTAGAGCTCCCCCCATCATTACTGTTGCCATTATAATTTTTACTAGGAAGCAGTAGAAAGGTACAGAGATCAGATAGGAGGAGGTCCTTTATCTTTTTAAAGGATTGTCGAGGGCTTCCTCTACACCTTGCAAGTCTAAAGAAACATTCTTCTTCCTCTTAATCTTCTTGTCCTTCTGTACCACACCCAAAGATTACAGCAGGCATATTTCCAAAATGAACACCAGGGTCTACAAACTGGCCATTCAGTGGGAAGGAGTTCATATGAAAACCCTTCCAGGAAATTCTGGTTGTGTTCTCATTGTATGCTTGACCTCTGCTTGGAGGACCAAGAATTTGGGCTAAGATTATTAGGTACAGTAAAGATAAGCTGGTCTACAGAAGCTTTGGTGGGCTGGTCTATGAATCAGGAAGCATCCCCTTTTTGAAGTCCCAATTGCCACTCACACCTGACTTTTGAGGATATAACCCACTGTTAGACAACCACTAACTGTATTGTGTTTTGTCCTAACTCAGTGCATTGGAGTATTCTTCAAAGGGAAACACATTTATTTGAGTCAATTTATCTTTCATTTCATATCAAAGAAAGCCAATCAGATTACTTTTCCCAGGGAAATCTATTATTAGAGGAACAATCTTGCCTTTTAGGCCCTACTCAATGATGAATAGGATTCATCTTATTTACAACACTAACATGGAAGGCAAGGCCCTCTACAGATGAAAAGAAAGACAATTGCCTCAGCAGAACACTTCAGAAGTGCACAGTCATGGCTGACAGTGTGGCTGATTTGTCAAGTTCTCTCCAGATGTGAGGGCGACAAGGACCATTTGCACTGTCACTTCAAGAACTGCTGAATGCTCCCAAGTGTGATGTTAAGTGACATACACTCTTGACTTCTGGTCTTTTCCATTGCTCAGATCTTCACCAACGCTTCCGGCTTTCCAGCAGTGGTAGCAGCATTCAGATAACATGCTCCACACATTTCACATCACAGATTGCACAGAGGTTGCACATTTAGAAAGGATGAGCCCCACCTATTGTGTGACTGAGGTTCTTTGTCTGAGTTTTGAGGTAGTAAAGGAGGTCACAAACCCCAAATCTCAAAGATTTTTCACCAAATTGACACACAATGTTATTTTAGTCAGATGTGTGCTTTTCCAAGGCAGAAGTGGGAGCCCCGCAGAATCAGGAGTTAGACTCCATCAGTAAGAAGCCATGTGGGTGTCCCCAGTGGTAGGACTGTGTGTCCTTGGCCAGGTTCCATGGTTTGGGAATGAAGAGGTGCTCTCTTCGAGGCATAGGTAGCAGTTCTGTAGGGGCCCATGTTGCTCCTGAGAATCCTTCAAAAGCCCACTGGCCTGTGGTGCCTTCTGCGTTATGTATTCAGACCATTTCCACACTGGTCTTCTCTTCCTTTGCAGCTCCAACTGGTGCCTAGAGCTTCACATTTCATACTTAAGATATGTTACGCAGCATCCACAGCTAAGTGCAGATTCCTTAAGTGCAGATTCCTTAAGAGCAGAGACTATGTGCTATCCTTTGTATCTCTCACTGATCCTGTTACTCCAGTGGATGATGAAGACAAAGATGATGTCCATGAGGACATGGCAGCAACAGCAGTGACTAACATTCACTGACCACTAAAGCCAGCACAGAGCCCCTTTAGTGGGTCTTCTCACTTCATCCCCACAGGATCCTTTTGAGGTACAGGTGAAGACACTGAAGCTGAAAGAGATAACATCACTTGCTAAGGTCACTGTACTAGGTTGCATAATGTCCTCCAAAGTTCATGTATACTTGGAACCTGTGAGTGTGACCTAATTTGGAAGTAAAGGCTTTGCACACTTGACTAATTCAGTGGAGATGCTAAGTTTTTGACTGGAGTCCCTGTGACCAAAGACAGATTAACAAGAGAAAGACAAATACAAGTTTATTAACACATATATGTCATGTATACATGGGAGATACCCAGAGAAAAATAAGGAACTCTCAGAGGTGGCTTAGAACTTAGGCTTACTGGCCTGCTGCTAAAGCAAAAGACAGAAGGGTGTGGAGGAGGCTGATTATGAGGAGATGACCAGGAAAATCTTTAGGGTGGGCTCTAAATCCAATGGTTGTTTTCCTTATAAAAGGAGGGAGCTTCAGACCTAGACATAGGAGGAGACACACAGGGAAGAAGGCCATGTGAAGGCAGGAACAAATTGGAGTTATACTATCACAACCAAGGAAGGCCAGGATTGCTGGCATCCACCAGAAGCCAGGAGAGAGCCTGGGACAGATCCTCCCTCGGATCTCCCAAAGGTACTGACCCTGCCGACACCTTGATTTCAGACCTCTGGGCTCCAGAAATCTGAGGGAATAACTTTCTCTTGCTTTCAGGCACTCGGTTTGTGGCAATTCGTTATGGCAGCCCTTGCAAATGAATGCAGTCACGTAGGCATCCAAGAACTACTTGGCTATTGACTTGAGCAGTGACCTAAACCAGCCTATTACCTGGCTCCTTCAACTGAGGGGAGCTGCATGGTGTTGATTGTCCTGAGAATCCAAATAATAACACTTTTGCCACAACATAATCCTTGGCAGTCTGCTTGCTTCGTTGTTTGTGTTAAAGCACTTCACAATGTACAGAGATGCGAGTGTTTCGTATGCTCAGAACACTTCTGGAAGCATTGACAAGGAACTGATCATTGAGACTGTCTCTGGGGGTGGGAACAGTAGCTAGGGGCTGGGGGTGGACAGGACTTACCCTTCACTGCATACTTTTTGTACTGTTGAATTGGGGGGTACCCTAGGCATGCAGTACCTATTTTTCAAAGTCACATTTGGAAATCATAAAGAGCTGTCTGATAGCTATTGTTCATGACTCGCTTTCCTCTTCTTCCTCCTTCTATTTCTCTTGCTCGCTATAGTCCGTGGTAAAGCAGAGCATAGAAGACACCACAGCAGTACAATGGGCTGGAGGCCCCAGGATAAGGAGATTACTCCAGATCAAGTGTTCAGTATGTATCTCTCGCACTTACCGTGCCCTCCCAACCCTTGCTTAGGTGCCGTTTCGTGCTGGTATCCTTGTTTTGTGTGTAAAGCAAAGCCAGATGCATCCATGTCCCATAGGTTTGGAACCTCCACTCCTTTGTCAAATAGCTCATGTGATGAAGTGATGCTGAGTGCCCGGGGAGGGGAGCGGGGGTGCGTACCTACAGCAGGTGCTCAGCTGAACCACACTGGAGCCGATAGCTGGAGCCGGGCCCGATTCCTCCTGGATGCAGTCCTCGCCCCTTTACCCAGCTGTACTGAGCTCCAGGCAGCTTCCTTGGGTGACTTGGTCACCTCAGAGGGAATGTGAGCATGCAGGGACAGCAGCGCAGAGAAATCATTCCACCTCCCCCACCCCCCACCCCCCAATCCCTCTTAGGCCAATCCTTCTGAATCTATGAAATATCCAGCAATGTAACTGAACCAGGAATGAGTGTGCCCATGGCCCATGGTGGCTGGACATGCCGAACGCAGCACATTCAGGAGCAGAAAGGAGGAATGAAAAATATTCCCAGCAAGTTAAAGTGGAACCGTGCTTGCTTTGGCCTCCTCACTCTCCTTCCCACTTAGCTTTTCAGCAAGGAAACCGTGATGGCCCCGCCGTCCCTGCCCCTCTCATGTGCTATCATGCAGGGCATTTGCAACACATAAAACAGCCAGGCAGCAGTTTTGGATGCCGGTCTCTGAGGAAGCAGCTGGTCCACCAGGAGGGCAGGGCAGGGCCGTCGGGAAGGCTGCCAATGGCTACAACCCAGCCTGGCTTCTGCCCGGATCTCCCCCACTCCGGCATTGTACCAGACACGAACCGCTAACCTGATTTTCACTCACACACTTGTCTGTTCTTCTGCTGTGAGCCTCTCCTTTAGCTATAATCTTTCCCCCAATATGCCCATTTTGACTCAAAAGGAAATTTTAATAAGGAAGAAATCAAATCTCCACTACGAGGCAAACAGGAGTTGGAGAGGTGTGAACAGGTTCCCAATTAGAGGACAGGAAAAAAAAAAAAGGTGTGATAGGCAGGCTACGGGGAAATGTTTTCTATTTATCCAGAAAGTCACCTAATAGAAAGAACAAATCTGTCAGTAATGCTAACCAGGCATTGGTGTGGGTTCAGAACAAAGACTCTGGTTATGAACAGGAACGCGCACACTTGTGCAGCTCTGAGCCAGAAGGTCGGTCTGCTTGTTGGGGGCTCCGTCCACCTGTGAGCAGAGATGAGGGCCGGTTCGACTGGATGGAGCATCGCTATTCTGGAATCCATTGTGCTCGGGACACCTGTCTGCTTGAGATAAGAGAGAGACCCAGGAAGGGGGGAGAATCAGTGTTTTCCCTGGTTAGACCAGATATCCGGGTTGGCTTTTTTTTTGAGAAACGGCTGCTTGGCTTTATGTCTCTAGTGTAATGATTAATAATGTTATTTGTTCAAGTACTCAGGTGCGTACTCTCACATATGTGTAAAACCCTGTCGAATCTCCTCAGCCAGGCGGGAGCGAGTTACTCTTGACATCTTCACGATCAGCAAACCGTTCCAAGGTTAACATCAGCTTATAATGGTTAGTGTTTGAACCCCGATAGTCTGGAATCAGGAGGCTCTGCTGGTTTACTAATCCAGTGGGCTCTTTATCACAGAAATAGCAGAACTCATTCATTGGTTCCAGAAATAGTTACTGAGATTCTGCTCAGTGCTGAGCACTGTGCCCCGTGCAGGGTGGTGACGGGGGAGACGGGCGATACAGATGTGAATGAAAACAGGCTTGGGCCACCGTGAGCCCCCTTTCTGCTGCAGAAGACAGACTCAGACTCAGAAATGTTGGGCTGGGCAGGGATAGCTGTGTGGGATCCCTGGAGATCCTCCTGATTTCACCTGGTAGTTATGGCATCAGGAAGGGGCTCCCTGAGGAAGGTGGATCTCAAAGGATGAAGGGGAAATTCGTGGGCAGGAGAGCCTGCGTGTGGTGGGTGACATGTGTGTGTGTGTGAGTGTGTGTGTGAGGGGGGTATGTGTGTGTGTGTGTAGTATGTGAGGCATATGTGTGTGTCTATGTGGGCATCTCTGAGATGAATATAAAGGGGTTCAGAATATATCACCCCGAAATATGTCACTTTCGCACAAGGATTAATTTGAGCTAATGGTACTTGAGAAGAAGCAGCCACAAGAAAAACTCTCTGCCGTCCTCCTCTCTGTCTGAAAGCAAACATAAAATTCTCTTTGTGACAGCGTCTCCATCCTCTCTCCCATTCCAGGAAGGAGAGAATGAATCTTAGCGCGGAGACAACGCTGAGATGAGTCTGTAGAAACAGAACCTAACTAAACCACCCTTATCTTCCATTAGTTTCCCCCCATTTATTTACCTTTCCCTCAGTTTACTGCCCCTAAAAGCCTAAAGCCCTCTTCCTTTGTCTTGTCACTCCTACACAAATTTATTGCTCTTTGTTAAAATGATATATAAGCCCTTGAGTCTAACTGCTTCGTTGGGTCTTCACTATTTTTCTATGAAGGTCTCTGTTTGCATAGATAATAAACCATTTCTCCTGTTAACCTTTCACCAGTTTAATTCAGAGATCTCAACTGCTGAACCTGAGAGTAGAGAAATTTTTTCCCTGCCCTACACATATGTGGGGTATGTGTGAGGTAGGTGTATGTGTGAGGTGGGTATGTATGTGTGTGTAGTATGTGAGGTATGTGTGTGTGTTTATGTGTGTCTTTTCAAGGTGTGTGTGTGTGTGTGTGTATGAGGTATAGATGGATACATGTTTGTGTGTGGTATGAGGTGCATGTATGTGAGGGGGTTATGTGTGTGTAGTATGTGAGGTATGTGCATGTGTCTGAGGTATACGTGTGGGTGTGTGTGTGTGTGAGTATGTGCTTGTGTGTGGCCTGAGGTACATGTGTTTAAGGTGTATGCGTGTGTGAGGGGCATGTGTATGTGAAAGGGGTATATTTGTGTAATACGTGAGGCATGTGCCTGTCTCTGAGGTACACGGCAGGGGGTGTGTGTATGAGGCATAGATGAGCATGTGTTTATTTGTGGTATGAAGTACATGTGTTTGAGGTGTATGTGTGTGTAAGAGAGGTATGTACGTATAGTATGTGAGGCGTGTGGGTTTATGTGTATGTCTCTGACATGTATATGTGGTGTGTGTATGTGCGTGTATGTGTAACAGTGGAGGAAGTCTACAAGCAGATCCATACAGCCAGTGTCAAGTGGAGCCACGAAGTGAGGAGAGGTGAGGGTGGAAGGTGAGAGCTACTCGAGGAGAAGCAGGCTGTGTGGTGACGCCAGCTTTCACGTGAAACACACATTCCTGAGATGGAGGGTTATTTTTCACCCTGGAGCACCTTGAGGGAGAAAGACCATGAGGGAAGCTCTGAAACTGAGTAGAGAGCCTAGTGAGAGGTGTAAGGAGGACTGAGGGGTGTTTAGCCTTTGGGTGGCCCAAGGTTCTACAAGCCTCCATCGGGGAGAGAACACTGAGCTGCCCTTCAGCAGACCTGACCCAGGGGGAGCTCCTGGAAGCCCCAGGGTGGTAGGCAGCAGGCAAGGTGGCACTTGCTGGTAGCCGGAGTCTTGAGTTCAAAATACACTCTCTCCACCTACTGACTGTGTGGTTTGGGGCAGTTCTTTCTTTCTTTCAGATTTTATTTATTTATTTACTTGAGAGAGAGAGAGCACAAGCTGGGAGGAGCAGAATCTGAGCACAGAGTCCGATGCGGGCGGGGCTTGACCCCACAACCCATGAGATCATGACCTGAGTGGAAACCAAGAGCCGGGCACTTAACCAACTGAGCCACCCAGGTGCCCCCAGGTTAACATTTCTGAGGCTCGTTTCCTCACCTGTAAAGTGGAGGTAAAGGCAGGCCTTGCAGGGATGTTGGGAGGGTGACATGAGCTAATAATGTGTGCACCCCGGCCTCACGGGTACTCGCTAGAGTCAGCTTTCTTTAAGCACTTAAGTCAGGACCATGGTAGGACAGTCTTCCCTGATATAACCACATATAGATAGAATGATGCAGAAAAAAATCTGGCTCCAGGCAAATTTAGATAGTAGATGAATTAATTGTTACTTAAGGGAGAGACTAAATATCTTGCTTTGAATGCTTTCTGTTTGTCATTTCAGAGAGAAGTAAATCTTAACTCTAGAGGTCTCCATGATCTCAATGGGCATTACAAAATTCTCAGAAGAAATAAATTTTAATTAACTTTAATTCAAATGTTTGTAGAAGTTCCAAGGGATGGATAAGAGTCCAGCGGCACATTCTAAATTTTAATACATATTAAAAAGTAGGCAAGACATACCATGTCTCCCTCCCCACAGCTTCCAAAATAATAGTTTAAAAATCACTATTCTGAAGTTTTAAAGTAATGGGATTTGAGGTGTTTTATGCAGAAAGTGAATGAGAATACCACTCATTCAGCCTAGAGAGGTTACAGATTTCCCTAAGAAAAATGGCATTTCTTCTAACAATTTATCTGGTTGGTTATTTTGAAGGAAGATAGGGAGCTATGTTTTCTGGGTTAAGAGGCTGAAATGGGAATTTCATTGTTCTTTTAAAAGACCGATTTGAAGATGAAAGACTTTTATTCCCAGAGAAAGAATAGTTTGAGCATCTTACGATTGTAGCTTGAACCCGGTGTAATTGCAAAGGTCAGTCTTACTTTAGAAGAGTTTGCATTGCTTGAAGATGGAGCATGTGAATAACAATTAATTTCATAGAGAATCAGACTGAGGTATGGGACACAGTGCGGCATTTTAGGCTGGTCATCAAGCCCCTGCCCTGAATAAAATGATAAACTAGACTTCCAAACTCATCCAGGTGGTTGGCTAGAGGCCTCACTCCCCCACCACATGGCTCTTTCCATAGGACTGCACATGACCTGGCTGCAGGCTTCCTCCAGAGCAAGTGATCTGAGAGAGAGAGAGAGGAATAGACACCAACACAGAAGCCCTAGTGTCTCTAATAAACTAATCATAGAAGTGACACACCATTATGTCTGCGGTGTTTGATCGGTCACACAGATCAGCCCTAGTATAATGTAATCGGGGACTGCACAAGGGTGTAAATACCAGGAGGTTGAGGTCTTCCGCATCTTGGGAACATAATGATGACACGTACTGATGCTAGATCCCTTTGAAGCCTGACTCAGCCATTTATTACCTGAGTGACCTTGGCAAGTTACTTAAATGTCCTGTGTCTCCGTTTTTGCATTTATAAAATAGAAATACTTATACCCATCTCAAGTTAATACATGCAAAGCACCTGGATGAATGCCTGGCACAATGTGAGTACCATGTAAGTGTGAGCTCTTACTATCAGTTTCCATCCTGATGGCCTTATATTTCAGTTCTTCCTCAACTCCATGGTGGTTCATGTGCTGCTTCCTTCCTTTTCCCTTGCAAAAAAATCTTACTTTACAATGCCTCATTAACAGTGACAGATAACAGTGTTTAAGTATTATGCCTTCTGGGCATATTTTCATATTAACTGGGAATAAATGTCTTCAGCTTAAGGGTGAAGCTGCCAACTGTGTATGCAAGAAGGACTTTGGAGAAGTGCTTGGGCTTTTCTATTCCCTGGGATTTCCCCTTTGAAAACAATATCCATATTGATATATGTCCTATAGTATGTGTGAATATAGTCTTAGTCATTAATAATTTGTGGTTAAAAGATACTTCAGAAATGTCTGAGAAACACTAACACTGAAGTTTCTTTTTTTTTAAATAAATTTTTTTATTCTTATGTTAATCCCCATACATTACATCATTAGTTTTAGATGAAGTGTTCCATGATTCATTGCTTGTGCATAACACCCAGTGCTCCATGCAGAATGTGCCCTCCTCGATACCCACCACCAGGCTAACCCATCCTCCCACCCCCCTCCCCTCTAGAACCCTCAGTTTGTTTTTCAGAGTCCATCGTCTCTCATGGTTCGTCTACCCCTCTGATTTCCCCCGCTTCATTCTTCCCCTCCCGCTACCTTCTTCTTCTTCTTCTTTTTTTTTTCTTAACATATATTGCATTATTTGTTTCAGAGGTACAGATCTGTGATTCAACAGTCTCACACAATTCACAGCGCTCACCATAGCACATACCCTCCCCAGTAACACTGAAGTTTCTTAAGTCAGTGCATTTAAACTAGAATTGTGTGTGGGTGGGTGTAATGTATCATATATCTATATATCATATCTATACCTATGACCGTATATCTCCCCGTAAAGGGAATACATGGAGGATGGGTGAAATAGGTGAAGGGGATTAAGAATACACTTACTGTGATAAGCACTGAGTAGCGTATAGAATTGTTGAATCAGTATATTGTACACCTAAAACTAATATAACTCTGTATGTTAATTGTACTGGGATTAAAAAAATAAAAATTTAAGAAAAGAAATATGTCTGCAGAATCTTAAAAAAGAATATATGTACATAAAAATTAATAACTTCTGTACATCAAAGGACACAATCAGTGGAGTGAAAAGGCAACTTACAGAATGGGAAAAAAATACAAATCCTAATTCTGGTAAGGGGTTAACATCCAATATATAAAGAACTCCTGTAATTCAACAACAACAACAAAACCCAAACAACCTACTTGAAAGTAGGCAAAAAGAATTGAATAGACATTTCTCTAAAGAAGATAAACAAATGACCAACAAGTACATGAAAAGATGCTCAACATCACTAATTATTAAGGGAGCTCACATCAAAGACACAACGAGATATCATCTCATATCCAATAGGATGGCTACTATTAAAAACAACAGAAAATAGCGAGAGATGGAAAGGATATGGAAAAATTGGAACCCTTGTGCACTGTCATTGGAAATATAAAATGGTGCAGTGGAAAACAGCATGATGGCTTCTCAAAAAATTAAAAATAAAATTACTGTATGATTCAGCAGTTCCACTCCTGGGTATATACACATAAGAATTGAAAGCAGGGTTTCAAAGAGATATTTCTATACCCATGTTCATAGCAGCTTTATTCACAGTAGCCAAAAGCTAGAGCAATCCAAGTGGCTATCGGTAGATGAATGGACAAGCAAAATGTGGTGTATATATCCAATGGAATATCATTCAGTCCTAAAAAGGAAGGAAGTTCTGACACTATAATATGGATGAACCTTGACGACATTATGCTAAGTGAAACAAGCCAGTCACAAAAAGACAAATATTGTAGGTACTATGTGAGGTACTTAGAGTAGCCAAAAAATAATTTTTTAAATAAACAAATGCATGATTCTAGGTAGACAGATTATCATGAGTTGAAATTAATGTCAGTTTTTCCAGAATATATATATGTATATATATACATATATGTATATGTATATATGAATATATATATGTATATATACATATACATATACATATATATATCTCTCAAAACAAAAATCTAATCTCATAGAAAAGACTATTTTCTAAATTGCTGGTGACTACCAAAGCAGAATTTTAAAAATAATTGTTATGGAAAGAGAAATGTGAATATTTTGAATTTAAATGATGAAAATATACTATTTAGAGAAAAGATAGAAAATCATTTTATTGAGGGCTACAGACCCACAAGGGAAGATTAGAACAGATAAACCCCACGCAGAAATAAAAGCAACCTAATTCTTTTAGGTAGTATGTTTTGTTTTTTTTTTTAAGAAGAGATATCAAATGTTATTTCTGATTTTTAAATGAAGACTAAGAAACAAGATTTCACACAATGTGTGCTAATATGTAAATATATACTTTCCCCGGCTCTCCGTTATGACAAAAGATGGATAAAGAAAGGGAAAAGCAGGAAGAAAAGCAGGAAAGCGCTCTTGAAGGCAGATGACATGAAAACAGAGGGCTTTGAGGGGCTACATGAGCTGGTCTTCATACCTCTTATCACTGTTCAGAATTTGGCCAGGACCCTGGCCCCAGACGAAGACTTCTGAGTTCAAGTCTCAGCTGGCAATACCTTATCTTTCTTTCTTGGCCTCCCTTCAAGTCCTTGGTGCCCACAGCAATTATGTAAGACTTCGAAGCAAGAACATTTCTCTCCTGTGCTCCACATCCTTTGTTTACGTGCTATGGGTTAGGATAATTCTCCGTGTGTGTGTGCGTGGACACGCATGTGCGTGCATGCGTGTGTGTGTACATGTGTGCATGCGTGTGCGTGCCAACCATAACCTATTGTTTCCCAGCCTCCGAATGGGAACCAGTGACTTAATCAAGACAAGTGATCTGGTTTCTCTGCAGTGAGTAGTTACCTCAATGTGGTGAGTTCTTAGGCCTTTCTATAACCTAGAATTTTAAAAAGTACATTTGAAAAAATATACTTTTTGTTTTAAAAAGTATATTTATTTATTTATTTTTATTTATTTATTTTTTAAAGATTTTTATTTATTTATTTATTTGACAGAGAGAGACACAGCGAGAGAGGGAACACAAGCAGGGGGAGTGGGAGAGGGAGAAGCAGGCTTCCTGCCGAGCAGGGAGCCTGATGCGGGGCTCGATCCCAGGACCCTGGGATCATGACCTGAGCCGAAGGCAGACACTTAACCGACTGAGCCACCCAGGCACCCCAAAAAGTATATTTATTTTAAATATTGCTTTGTTTTAAAGAACATTTTTTGGTCATCTTCACTCTAATAACACTGTCCTGAGTTTCAAATAATTAAAGTGGAATCGAAACTCTGATCTTGTGAATTCAAGTTCTAGTTTGTTAAGGATGGTCTCTTCTGCATCTGAATTTATTGAATATTACTAGTCTAATTAATTCATCAAGAGAAATTGAATTTCGTTGTTGACTTGAAACACCTGAGTCCTTCAACATGGTGTTCTAAATTCACCAAAGCTAAAATCCAAATTTACAGAAGTAAAGGGAAAAATGGAACTGTCTGTTGGTGAGATTAAGATGGACAGAACTGTATGCTGTTTACACAATTAAATGAGGTGTATGTGATCATCTCCATGGTAACAAGTCATATGGAGGCATTCAGAGTAGGGGGAGATCAAAGGTTTGGTTTAATAGAAGGTATGCATATGGAGATTTCAAAAAATTGAACAAAATTGTAATGTCTATAACAGAAGGTATGAAAGCTAATACATATTCAGAGTCGTACAGCCTGCCCTCAAATATTGCTCATCAATTGAAACCTGCATTTTTCTTGAAACGCAAGATTTCTCGCAAAATCGAGAAAAGTGCAAAAGTATCCTGGCAGGCTGAAAGAAGGGCCTGGAAGATTGGAGCATGGCTTTAAAGCCTGGTGTATTATGTCAAGTGCGGTTGTCAACTCTGGCTCAATTGCACGCATCCTCCCTGTACTATGATTCATGTGGACAGCCATATTTTATCGCTTCGTACCAGCTACAACCTTACACAGTATTAGAACTTCACATTCAAGCCCACCTCACTCCACAGTAGGAAAGCACAGTGGATATTTGTTAACAATAGAACTCCACTCCTGGGAAGTGAATTAATGATTAATGTGGCTGCAGAGGTGGAGGGCTATGGTTGGGCCTCCTCCACGGCCACAGGGGCTCAGTGATTCATCAAGTCACAAATATTCAGTGAGAGCCCTCTACGTGTCAGGCACTCTGCTAGGCTCTGTGATTTGTCAAGAAAGATTGTGAAAATCCTTACCTAATGGAAGCACTGTGGTCTAGAGAGGGGAGGTTAGCAATCAAGGGACCTGAGAGTCCTTTGGTTGGGACAGGCATGCGATCTAAGGCCAGCCTATCATAGTCTCTTTCTGGAACTTTTCAACCAAAGCTGACCAACACCCCCCATTTTTTCTCTGCTTCCAAAGCTGTAGAGAGGGAAGCCTGGAGCTGCTAAAAGCTATGCCCCCTCCTTCTTGAGCAAATGGTGATGGAGGGCAGAGAAAGAGGAGACAGGAAACCAGAAAGTGGCTCTAGGAGGTTGGGGACCCCGGCTCATGCAGGCCCCAGGGGCCAGCTCCACTCCTGTCTCTATTGCAGCTGGGTTATGTGAGCCATTACTTTCCTTCTTTTCCTTCAGCTAACTCCAGCTGAGTTTCTGGAACGTACAAGCGGAGTGGGATCACGCAGAAGCGGACCACTTGCCATTCTGGAGCAGAGGGACAGGGGTACGAGGAGCATCTGCTAGAGGTAACTCACCTGCTAGTACCCCTCCTCCATAGCTGGCCCCTCATGCAAGAAAGCAGCTGTGTCAGAGGCCCTGCCCAGAGTCCTGTGCCCTGGACATTTAATATTTAGGGCTTGCGAATTCTTAGGGGGAAAAAAATAAATTGGGTGGCCAACTTTTTATTTGGGCCAATGTGGGCCCAAGAAAATAAATAAATAAGCCAACTACCAACCATTTGCGCCATCATTTCATACAAGATGGGGGCATTTTCTTTCTTTCTTTCTTTCTTTCTTTCTTTCTTTCTTTCTTTCTTTCTTTCTTTCTTTCTTTCTTTCTTTCTTTCTTCTTTCTTTCTTTCTTTCCTTTCTTTCTTTCTTTCTTTCTTTCTTTCTTTCTTTCTTTCTTTCTTTCTTTCTTTCTTCCTTCCTTCCTTCCTTCCTTCCTTCCTTCCTTCCTTCCTTCCTTCCTTTCTTTCTTTCTTTCCTTCAGATTTTATTTATTTGTCAGAGAGAGAGAGCACAAGCAGGGGGAACTGCAGGCAGAGGGAGAAGCAGGCTTCCCGCTGAGCAGGGAGCCCGATGCGGGGCTCGATCCCAGGACCCAGGGATCATGACCTGAGCCGGAGGCAGATGCTTAACTGATTGAGCCACCCAGACGTCCCAAGGGAGGGGGCATTTCCAAACCCCAGAGCGGGAGGGCATAGTCCAGAATAAAGGTCAGCATCGTGAATGGAATAAAATCTGTTACAAAAGACCCACTTTCTTTTTCTTGTTTCACGAAGGGTTGGGGGAAAGCTCCTCAGAGGCCAGCCCCGGTATTCAGAACTAGTGCCCTAAAGCACATGCACGGAGACCTTCAGGGGAAAAACCAAGACAAAAGGGCCAGGTTACTCTTTCCAGTTAGGTGACTTGTTTTATTAAATATTAAATCCCATAGGCCAAAGGGTTTTGCAGCTGCCAAGAATCACCTTGCCTTGGGGGAAGATAGAATATTGACCTTCTGTCGTCGGGGAAAGGGAGCGCACAGTGTTTTGCTAGTCTGGGATGCTTCTCCCTCAAGAGCTGTTCTTTGAAGAATTTGCTCAGCCTGCTTGAGAGTGGCAGTCCAATCCTGATGAACTTGATCTGACCTTTCATACTGGTCCCCAGGCCTCAAATAATCTGTAATTGCTGTGCTGTGTTACCTCCTGAGAACTTCTTCTCGATCACGGTTGTTTGCTGAGTGCTGCATTGTACTAGCCCAGATGTTGGCAAAGTTTTTTTTGTAAAGGGTCAGGTAGTAAATGTTTTAAGCTTTAAGCATGCTTTAAGCGTGTTGCAGAGAGTCTCTAATGCAACCACTTAACTCTGTTGATATTGTTCAAAAGCATCCATAGATGATCGGTAAACAAATGGGCAGGGCTGTGTTCCAATAAAAATTTATTTACAAAAACAGAAGGAAGGCCAGATTTGGCCTACAGGCCATAGTTTGCTGACTTGTGCTTAGACCTTGTTTTAAAGAACTTTTCTGGGGCGCCTGGGTGGCTCAGTCGGTTAAGCGACTGCCTTCGGCTCAGGTCATGATCCTGGAGTCCCGGGATCGAGTCCCACATCGGGCTCCCTGCTCATCAGGGAGTCTGCTTCTCCCTCTGACCCTCCCCCATCTCATGTGCTCTCTCTCTCTCTCTCATTCTGTCTCAAATAAATAAATAAAATCTTTAAAAAAAAAATTAAAAAAAAAAAAAGAACTTTTCTCTTTCTGTTAAAGATGCTGATGAAACTTGTTACCTTTTACCCAGGGGTGGAGGGAGGGGAGAAGACGTTGTTCTCTTACTCATACCCTAGAATCTGGCACTTCCCTTATAATCTTATTACAAGGACCTTATGCCACATTTATTTTCTATAAAATAGAACCCCAATGTTTTCATTATGTGGGTTTATCTTGTGAATTTTAAAGGATTTTTCAAACCAGGAAATCAATTCAATGTTCTTGTTATGAACTGAATATTTCACCTCTTTATTTTTTATTTTATTTGTTTATTTTTATTAACATATAATGTATTATTTGTTTCAGGGGTACAGGTCTGCGATTCATCCGTCTTACACAATTCACAGCACTCACCATAGCACATACCCTCCCCAATATCCATTACCCAGCCGCCCCATCCCTCCTACCCCCCTCCATTCTAGCAACCCTGTTTGTTTCCTGAGATTGAGTCTCTTACAATTTGTCTCCCTCTCTGATTTCATCGTTTCATTTCTCCCTCCCTTCCCCTATGATACTCTGTCTTGTTTCTCAAATTCCTCATATCAGTGAGATCATATGTCTTTCTCTGATTACTTATTTCGCTTAGCATAATACCTTCTAGTTCCATCCACGTCGTTGCAAATGGCGAGATTTCAGGGTTTCTTTGTTTTTTTTTAAATTTTATTTATTTACTTGACAAAGAGAGACAGCGAGAGCAGGAACACAAGCAGGGGGAGTGGGAGAGGGAGAAGCAGGCTTCCGGCCTAGCAGAGAGCCCGATGCAGGGCTCCATCCCAGGACCCTGGGATCATGACATCATGACCTGAGCCTGAGCCAGATGCTTAACAACTGAGCCACCCAGGCGCCCCAAGATTTCGTTTTTGTTTTTGTTTTTGTTTTATGGCTGCATAATATTCCATTGTGTGTGTGTGTGTGTGTGTGTGTGTCTGTATACACCACATCTTCTTTATCCATTCATCTGTCGATGGACATCTAGGCTGTTTCTGTAGTTTGGCTATTGTTCACCTCTTAAATTTATATGTTGAAGTCCGAACCCTCAGTGCCTCAGAATGTGACATAATTTGGAGGCAGGGCTATTGCAGATGTAATTAATTAAGGTAAAATGAGGTGATACTGGAGTAGGTTGGGCCCTAGTCCAATATGACAGGTGCCTTATGAAAAAGGGACATTTTGACACGTATGTGCACAGGGGAATGACAGGTGAAGACGAGTTATCCTACCATGAGACAAGGAACTACCAGAAGCTTGGAGAGAGGCCTGGAACAGATCCTTTCCTGGTACCTTCAGAGGGAACGTGACCTTGCCAACACCTGGGACTTCCAGCCTCTAGAACTGTGGGAGAATCAATGTTTGTGGTTTAAAGCACTCAGTGTATGGTACTTTGTCATAGTAGCCCTAAGAAATGAGTATGGTTCTGTTATGAAAAATGTTGACCCAATGTGGACCAATTGTGGATCTCACCTCTTACAACAGATGTGTCAGTAACAACAAGACAGAAGGTTGGGCGTTTTCTAAAGAACGCAATCTGGGATTTTAAGATGAAAAAGCGTTGCTGGTCTCCTCCTTGGTTAACCCAGCTTTACTAGAAGATGCTGTTCGGGCCTCACTGGGAAGGAGGGCTTCATTCCTGAGTACAAAGCCAAAAGCCAGGACACTTGGAAGAACCCACTGGTCACAGAGTTGAGGTGACACTAGGTCTCTCCCTCATGTGTTCTGGTCACCTTGTTTCCATCAGTGTCTCTGCCTTGCTGGCTTGGGCTTTCTTTAATCCTTAAGGTGTTTTTTTTTTTTTCTTTTTGTATCATTTAAAAAATTTCTAATTTCTCTGATATCAATGTACATAGAAGTAGTAAAAAATATGGTAGAGTAAACTTCAATGTGATTCACACAGTCAAATCTATTTTTAAAATTTAACAGATTCTTGGTCTTTCTCAGCTGTAAGCATGCATTCTTCAAACGAGCCTTCTGCCCAAACCATGGGAAGGAGAGGCTCACTCAGATTTATCTTTCTCTTAAAACATGTACCAGGGACACACCCTTCAGAGTAAAATTCTGCCCTCTCTTGAACCTCACTGGACAATTTACTGGCAGCCACCAGAATTCCAAACACCAGCAACTCTTCCAAAATAAGAATACAAGATGGCTCTCTAGATAGTGAAGCTGGCAGTTATCATTCTTCCATTCCACAAATGTGGACTGAACTTCCAGTACAGGTCCTACTGTTCCCACCACCATTTTGCAAGCATTCCAAAGGGCGTGTTTGTGGAAGTTTACATGGCCAGTTATAAAAGAGGCCAATAAATTAGCAGACACCTGGCATTGATACTTTTATTATGTTTTTTATTTTTTGGCATTGATCCTTTTAGATGTCAACTCACCTCAGCCCAGTCTATTACAATCTTCATAAAAGGATGCTCTACCCCAAGTTTAGCACCATGGCCTCAGTATTATCTTGCTTTGTCAGTTTTCCCATCTTCCCCTCCTGGTTTCACCAAATTTTCTGGCTCTGACACCTGCCCATCTCAAGGCTTGACTGGGAAGCATATAGAATTGCCCATTAATGTTCTCACATCAGTATTCTTTCTGTGCCCCTTGGTCCCATCCTGGCTCCCCTTCACAGCAGTGCAGCTGAAGTCCATCCCATTTAGGCATCATTAGTGGTGCGTTATACTCTGTTCTCATTCCTCCTCCCTTTCACGTTCTGAATGCTCCAAACCTGTGGCCCATTTTTGTAGACACATATTCCTCGGTAGCTGCAAGAAAGGAAGTATAATAAGGCAAATGGAAATTATGGCTGATGGCTTGGCAAATGGGCAAAGATGGTCCTCTGTGTGAATGCATCAGTTCTATGAACTGAAAGGTCTGGTAGATGTGTGGCCTACCAATCGAGTATGAATCACTCCTTCCTTCTGCATTTTACACATGCTTTTGTCATTATACATGTCATAAGTGAACAAAACTACTCATTCCCATGCCTGTCTTCACCATTAGAGAATGATTTCACTTTTTTCCATTAACTTAAAGGCCTTTAAGGGCCTTTGCTGGAGGAAAACTAGAACAGTGGAATGTTAAAGCTTTGAGAAGATCTAATATAGTTTTCTCATTTTCATACAAGGAAACTGAGGCTTAGTTAAGTCAATGGCAAATCTCAATCTAGAACTTAGATCTTTTGAGCTTGCTCAGTAGAGATTAGGGAATATCTGATGGTTTTGCAATCATCTTCATCTGATAGCTGGATGACCTTGGGCAAGTTATCTCTTTCAACCTTTGTTTTCTCATCTGTAGAAAGACAATACTATTGTGACAGTTACCTCAAAAGGTTGTTATGAGAAATAAATGAAATAATACATGTAATGTGTCTAGTACAACCCTTGATGCCTTCAATGATACCGCATTCACTTTTTGCCATTTCTCTCTCACCCTGTGCCCATCCACTCCCATGTGAATAGTGAAAAGAATTCTACGCTCTTCTCACTATTTCATATGGGCTTCTTAACATTTAATTGCTTACACCAGTGGTGAAAGTTTTTGCTCTGGAGTCAGCATTTTTCAGATGGTACATGGATTAGCTGAATGGCTACCTCCCAGGAAACAATGGAAGTTTCCATGCAGAGAATGAAATAAGAGGTTCTGGGCCTGTAAACAGGTTAGGAAACCTGGAATCAAATGCTTCTTCCTAAGTGGGAATTGACCATTTGGACCTGTGTATGGGAGGTAATACAGTGCAGTGGTTTGGAATATGGCTTCCAGTCAAGCAAACACAGCCTCGAACCCCAGCTCTGCCTCTTATTAGTTGTATGAAGTTGGAAAGTTATTTAGCTTCTCTGTGTCTAAATCTACTCATCTGAAAATGAGAATATATACTATCTCCCTTAGAAGGTGGTTGTAAAGATTAAATGAGATCATGTACATAGAGGACCTGGAATTTGGTGGGCACTCAGTAATGGTAAGTATTGGGGTTATCATCATCTCTCTGTTAGAAGCTGACTCGTAAATCAAGTCATGTGTACTCTAATGTTCAGTGGAATAAAGTCCCTTCTTAGTACTCTTACCTCTTTGGATTTGCCACTGGTTTAGTGACCTGGAAATCAATATTTTTTTCATCACAATTATTTTGAATGGGGCCAGGGACCATGATTAGAGAGAAATTTGTGACCATGATCTCTGTCCTCAAACACTGTAATCCATTTTACTGAAGATAGATGACATTCTACTTGATGAAAGGCTGGATTCAGAGTCAGGAAACCAGGGTTCTAATCTCAACTCTACCAGTAACAAATTATATGATATCAACAATTGTTGATTTGCTTTGCTTCAATTTTTTCAGTTATTCTATGAGGTGGTTGGACTAGATGATTTTCGAAGAATTTTCCAGCACAAACAATCATTCTTATATTCATATAATAGGTTAATCTGTTTTGGGTGCTGGAGATACAGAAGTAAACAAAATAGACGAAGCCCTGACCTCATGGGGGTTATATTCTGCTGTTAAAGACAGAAAGTAAATAGGACATGTAAGAAAACATGTGGTATGTCAAATGATGACAAAGGCCATGGGGAAAACACAGCTGGGATGAAAGAGAGAAAGTGCTAGTACAGGTTGGGAGTTGGCTGTAATTTTAAAATAGCATGGCCAGCAAACATCTCACAGAGAAGGTGATATTTCATCAAAGCCTCCAAAGGCTGCAAAGAATCAGCCATGTGGCTATTTGGGGAGATACCTTCCAGGTAGATGAAACAGTAAAAGAGTGTGGAAGGAGCACACCTGGCATGTGTTGAGGAATAGAGAAGGTTAGAGTAAATGGAACAGAGTGAGGGAAATGGAAGTCAGGGCAGTGATAAGGGGAGGCTGAATCCTGTAAGGCCTTGAAGTCATTGTGCAGATACTGGCTTTTGCTCTCCATAAAATGGCAGCTATGGATGGGTTGAGCAGAGGAATGATTTAATCTGACTTATGTTCTAAATCGATCTCTCCAGCTACCACTGTGTAGAGAATAGTCTAGAGGGGAGCAAAGAGCAATAGTCAACATGAAACATGATGGTGGCTTGGATCAGGGTGTGGGCAGAGGACCTGTTGAGAAGGGTAAGTTAAGTCTCAGGATATGGTTTGAAGGTTGAGCTGACAGGATTTGCTGTTGGATTGGATTGGGAGTTGAATGTGCAGTAAAGAGGTGAGTTGAGGACATATCAAGAGTTCTTGGTCTTGGCTTGAGCAACTGGAAGGATGTAGTTAACATTGACTGAGATAGAGCAAGTTTATGGGGGAAGATCAGGAGTTGGATTTGGGGAGAGTTACATCTCAGATGCTTGTCAGGTAGCCAAGTAAGCAGCTTGACAAATGAGTCTGGAGTTCACAGGGCAAAAGCTAAAGCTAGACATCACCGGCTTATAGAAGGGATTTGTAACCATGAGACTAGATGCAAGCACCAAGGAAGTGACTGTAGATAGAGAAGAAAAGAAGTCCAAGTCCGGCTCCCGGTGTCTCCAATAGTAAAGGGTGGGGAAGATGAGGAGAAACCAGCAAAGGTGATGGGTGAGAAGTGGTGGGTGACCAATGGGGCAGAAGGAAATCCAAGAGAGTATGTTGTCCTAGAAGCCAGGAGAACAAAGTGTCCCCAGGAATCTAGAATTCTAGGATCTAAAAGAATCTGAAGAAATGAGTAGATGGCCATCACGGATTCACATATGGGCAATTAGAATCCATTGTTGCCTGACGTTCCTGAGAGCTTAGGGTGGGGCTGGTATCAGTCTCAGGTGGGGAGAAGGATCTCGAGGAGCTGTTTGTGGATTTATCCTTCATTCTTTTCCAAGCAGGTTATACCTGGAACTAACAGACTGTGGTCCTACAATGAGTATGAGTCAGAGACCAGAATAGAATTTGATGAAGGGAGAAAAAAATTAACATTCTGGATCAAAATTCATCTCAACTACAAGCTGTTAATTTTTATTCCTATGCTTCTTTACACACACTGTTAATTATTTCTTGGCAAAAACGTGCTGCTGGGTAATGCCTAGGAGGCTTAGCTTTTCCCCAAATTCTTTTGAAATACTGAGTTCCACGTTATGAAACTTTTGTTTCCTAGAAGGGCGTCTGAAGACGAAAGTCAGCGTCTCTCCCCCCTCGGCAATGAATTATGTTGGCCTCTTTTATTATTTCCTCAATTTTAAGAAATGGAAACTCTTTCACAATGTTTAATGGACTCTTCACATGTTATTTCACGCACCATTAGCATAACTGGATAATAAAATTGATGTTTAAAATACCCTACTTATTCCATGCAAGGTGTAAATATGCAGTGACCATGGTTAACCCAAGACAAGAGAAGAGGGCAGGAGCAGAGCCATCTGATGTGACACAAGAACAGTTCTGGAGCATAGGAAGTGGGTGCCCTGCCACTTGTTTGGGAAAAAATACAGTCATATGAATTATCATCTATGTTCTATGTCTATCCCCTTTTCATCTTTCACATAAGATCATATGAGACAATATTACCCCCATATTCTTGAAGAGGAACTTCAGGTTGAGTGGATTACTTATATCCCTTGTCAGAGGGGTATATCATGGGCTGAACTGTGTTCCTCCCAAATTCATATGTTGAAGTCCTAACCCCCGCAAGTACCTTAGAATGGGACTGTATTGGGAAATAGTATTTGCAGAGTAACCTGGCCTTCCATTAGAAAGCAGAGAAGATACACAGGAAGAGAGAGTCACTGTGTGGCCCCAGACAAGGTAGATGAGAGATAAACTGCCTGGTGATGTGTGCTCTGCTTCCTGCCCTTGGGTTCTGGGAGGGTCTCTGTATCCGTTCAACATGTCCCCTTTACTTTGCCCGTGTGAGTGGATTTCCATCCCTGCAACCAAACAATTGCTCACTGAATTCATCTTTCCTTGAAGTATAGTGTGCCAGAGGTCTTCTAAACTAATCCCGCATAGCCCAGAAGCATCCTGAATGTACCGGATACCACTTATTTGCCACAACTTTGTTAATTGTACAAATGTGTATTAGACACTGTATTGGTCAGTGTTCTCCAGAGAAACAGAAGCAGCAGGGCATAAGGCCATAGTGCCTAGGAGGGATGGGGCCGGAGGGAGTAGGGAGACCTTTGGCAGTCTGTGGCAAGATTTGGGATTAGCTATAACGGCAGCCTGAACTATGGTGATAGCGGTGGGACTGGAAAGGAGGAAACGCTGACTAAAAACATGGCTGGGATAGGGGTGCCTGGGTGGCTCAGTTTGTTAAGTGTCTGACTCTTGATTTCAGCTCAGGTAATGATGTCAGTGTTGTGAGATTGAGCCCTGGGTTGGGCTCTGCGCTGGGCATGGAGCCTGCTTAAAATTCTCTCTCTCCCTCTCCCTCTGCCCCTTCCCCCCACTCTCTAAAAACAAAACGAAACAAAACACAACAAAAAACAAACAAGCAAACAAAATATATGGCTGGGATAGAATCCCGTCCCCTGGTTACAAAGGGAGGAACCAGTGTGGCTATGGGTTCTAAGACCAGAATGAATGAATGATGGTGCCAGTCACGGGCACGCACAAGCAAGAGGGAAAGTGTCTGGTTCTGAAGGGAAGAAGGAGGAATCTGCAGTTTTAGACTTGCACCTCACACAGGGCATTCTGCCCCATTTCCACCATGGCCCTGAGCTTTGTTCTATCTCCCCTTACCCTGGTTCCTCAACTTGATACCATCACTGTTACCCAAAATACTAAAGAGAATAGAGTTACTCCTCCGATACGCCAGGGGGCAGATCTAGGTTTTGTGCAGACCGTTTTTGAGGAAGGGACACAAAATTAGGACCAAAGTCTTACAAAGGGTCTGTGCAGGTGAGAAGCCCTGAAGCTTAAGCTTTATATTTATTTACATTATTCATATTACGGTGAGTCTACCTTTGAACACCACATCAACTATGAAACATGCTCACTTACATAAGCTCTCATTTTTTTGGAGAACTCTCTATGCTTTTCTCTTGGGGAGCAACTCCTAGAAGAATCCCTAGCCTCTTCCTTGTGCTATGTGGCAGCTTCATGGCTAATATTTTGATCTGATAACTTACAGTCTTCCCTGCTTAAAGCCAGACTTTGAGGTAGGTTTTGTGGGGTTTTTTGTTTTTGTTTTTATTTGTTTGTTTTTTTAAATTTCCATCATCTACATTTTACCATTATCCTCAGTTGTAAACACTTTAAAGTTTGAGAAGCACTGCTCCAGGAGAGTTGATTCATGAGCTGAGCTTTAAAGAATGGGTAACTTTGGGGTAGATACCTAGTAGTACAATTGCTGGGTCATAGGGTAGCTCTATTCTTAACATCTTGAGGAACCTCCATACTGTTTTCCAGAGTGGCTGCACCAGCTTGCATTCCTACCAACAGTGTAAGAGGGTTACCCTTTCTCCACATCATTGCCAACATGTGTTTTTTCCTGTTTTGTTAATTTTTGCCATTCTAACTGGTGTAAGGTGGTATCTCATTGTGGTTTTGATTTGTATTTCCCTGGTGGCTAGTGATGTTGAGCATTTTTTCGTGCGTCTGTTAACCATTTGTATGTCTTGTTTGGAGAAGTGTCTGTTCATGCCTTCTGCCCATGTTTTGACTGGGTTATTTATTTTTTGAGTGTTAAGTTTGAGAAGTTCTTTATAGATCTTGGATATCAACCCTTTATCTGTAATGTCATTTGCAAATATCTTCTCCCATTCCATGGGCTGCCTGTTCGTTTTGTTGACTGTTGCCTTTGCTGGGCAGAAGCTTTTTATCTTGATGAAGTCCCAAAAGCTCATTTTTGCTTTTGTTTCCCTTGCCTTTGGAGACATGTCTTGAAAGAAGGTACTGTGGTTGATGTCGAAGAGGTTACTGTTTATGTTCTCCTCCAGGATTTTGATGGATTCCTGTCTCGCATTGAGGTCATTCATCCATTTTGAGTTTATCTTTGAGTATGGTATAAGGGAATGGAAGGAGCACATGCACCCCAATGTTCATAGCAGCAATGTCCACAATAACCAAATAGTGGAAGGAGCTGAGATACCCTTCAACAGATGAATGGATAGAGAAGATGTGGTTCATATATACAACAGAATATTATTCAGCCATCAGAAACGACAAATACCCACCATTTGCACTGACATGGATGGAACTGGAGGGGATTATGCTAAGTGAAGTAAGTCAAGCAGAGAAAGACAATTATCATATGGTTTCACTCATATGTAGAACATAAGCAATAGCACAGAGGACCGTAGGGGAATCCAAAGGGGGAGAAATCAGAGAGGGAGATGAAGCATGAGAGACTATGGACCCCGGGAAACAATCTGAGGGTTTCAGAGGGGAGGAAGGTGGGTGGAGGGGGTAACAGGGTGATGGGTATTGAGGAAGGCACGTTTTGTGATGTGCACTGGGTGCTATATGCAACTAATGAATCATTGAACACTACATCAAAAACTAATTAGATAATTAGATAAAGGGCTGATATCCAAGATCTATAAAGAACTTCTCAAACTCAACACTCAAAAAATAAATAACCCAGTCAAAACACAGGCAGAAGGCATGAACAGACACTTCTCCAAACAAGACATACAAATGGTATACAATGGCTAACTGAACATAAAAAAATAATGGGTAAAACTTGTAGAAGCTTAGTATTTATTGGCATTAGATTTCTTTAAGCTCAGTATTTCTCTTTCAGTAAATGCTATTCTCTGTAGCTTTGATATCAAAAGCCCTTCTAATTTATAATGGGAAGCCTGGATAAAGTTGTGGGGGGCTGTTTTTCATGCAGAAAGAAGATGGAATTCCAAAGAATAAGACCATTTGGAACAACTAGTGAGCTCAATTTGAAGACTGAAAATACAAGAATAGAAGTTTACCTGTTCTTCTGAATGTAGGCCCTTAAGAGAAAATTTATATTTGTAACCACCCTGCCCTGTATGTGGTAACTCCAAAAGTATTCCCGCTAGGATATGTGTAAGAGGCCCTCTTTGGGGCTTCTCAAATTTAATCTTATTTTTGATGGAATGTAGCAGTTCATCTCAAAGGTTTGCATGAGAAGGGCCTCTCCTGGTTAACAGATTGGCATCTCTAACTCTTGCATTTTTAGAGAGGATGCATTCTTCCCTTTGGCAGAAGAACTTAAAAATTTTAATCTGTCTTCTCTGCCTTTGGCCAAAGGGAAATAAAAATATTAGTGAGGGTCGCCCAGATGACTCAGTTGGTTGAGTGCCTGACTCTTGATTTCGGCTCAGGTCATGATCTCACAGTTGTGGGACTGAGCCCTGCCTCGGGCTCGAGTCTGCTTGAGATTCTCTCTCCTTCTGCCCCTGCCCTTGCTCGTACACACTCTCTCTCTCTGAAATAAATAAATAAATCTTAAAATAAATAAATAAATATTAATGATTGGGGTAGACACTTGAAGGTTTTGGTTTTCTGTCAGATTTGTATCCTGTTGTCTCCCTCCACAGGTGTCTCAGCTTGAGACAAACTCCTCCCTCTTCTCCCCCTCCTTCTTTATCTCCACCTCTTTCCCTCCTTTGATGTCTCCTTCCTTCTGTCTGATCTCCCACTGGCTCCTTAAATCATCTCTACTGCAGCCACATTGTTCCACACACATGCTAGCTAGTGTCCCATGCTGCTGTTGTTTTCCCTCTGCCGTTCCATTCCCTTCTCTGAAGCTCAGATGCCATGTTCCAGCTGTCAGCACACATCTGGACCCTTCTGTGCCTCTCCAATGCCTCACAGGACTTTCAGACTTGTGATATTGCAATGTGTGTCTCTGTCTTGAAGATCTTGTTAGACTAGATGAATGGATAAAGAAGATGTGGTATGTATATATATACAATGGAATATTATGCAGCCATCAAAAAACCCCAAACTCTTGCCATTTGCACTGACATGGATGGAACTAGAGGGTATTATGCTAAGTAATCAGAGAAAGACATATGATCTCACTGATATGAGGAATTCTTAATCTCAGGAAACAAACTGAGGGTTGCTGGAGTGGTGGGGGGTGGGAGGGATGGGGTGGCTGGGTGATGGACACTGGGGAGGGTATGTGCTATGGTGAGCACTGTGAATTGTGTAAGACTGATGAATCACAGACCTATACCCCTGAAACAAATAATACATTATATGTTAAAAAAAAAAAAAAAAGATAGTAGGAAGGGAAAAACGAAGGGGGAGAAACAGAGGGGGAGATGAACCATGAGAGACTGCGGACTCTGAGAAACAAACTGAGGGTTCTAGAGGGGAGAGGGGAGGGGGGATGGGTTAGCCTGGTGATGGGTATTAAAGAGGACATCTTCTGCATGGAGCACTGGGTGTTATATGCAAACAATGAATCATGGAACACTACATCAAAAAAAATAAATTAATTAAAAAAAAAGATCTTGTTAGACTGTAAAGTCCTTGAAAGCAAGGTTTTGTTTTGTTTTGTTTTGTTTTACCTTATTTAGCTTTGTATCCCCATAATGTCTAGCAAGAACAGGTACTTAGCAAAGAGCAGGTGTTTCACAAATCATTGTTGAGTAAATTAATAATGATAGAGAGATGAGCCAAAGAGATTCCTGACAAAGTGAAAGAAAGATAACATGGACAGGAATTCTGAGGGGTATGAGGGGTGGCTTGAAGTATATTTAGAACAGGGGTCCACAGGTGTTTTCTGTAAAGGGCTTAGATAGTAAATAATGTGGGATTTGTGTTCCATCCTGTCTCTGTCCCAACTGTTCAACTCTGCCATTATGTTGTGAAAGCAGCCACAGACTATATGTAAATGAATGGGTATGACTGTGTTCTAATAAAACTTTATCTATGGACACTGAATTTTAAATTTCAGATAACCTTCATGTGTCATGAAATATTCTTTCAAAATTTTTTTCCAGCTATTGAAAACCTTAAAAACTATCACTAGCTGGCAGGCAGTAGAAAAATGGGGTGGGTAGATTTGGCTCTCAGGCCATAGTTTGCTGATCCCTGATTTAGAACAATAATTAAAGTGTTGCAGTTAAAGAAGATTCACATCAAAGTTTTTATGTTGACCAAAAGGGCAATGATTGATTGCCCTAAACTGTAGTATAATCACTTACGAAATTCTTTGCAGCCAATTAAAATAAAGACTATGTTGCAACATGGAAAATACTATGATAAACTGCAAGTTGAATAAAGCAGGCTCAAAAATTAGGTCTACTCTGATTATGACTATGTTGAATGAATCTTGAATAAACTATCTGCAAATTACATATGCCCGGGGATTGAAAGAGAAAATAAAAGCTGCTTGATTTGTATGGAGTGGGGATTGCGGGTAATTTGTTTTTGTTTTTGCTTAAATGTGAATATCAAGCTGCCTTCTAATTCTTGGGTTCTATGATGCCACTGACATTTAGCTCAAATTAGTTCATCAGGAGAGTTCCTTTGGCAGACAAAGAAGGAAAAGAACATAATTTAGGTTTGTCAGAGGTCAGAAGAATTTTCAGTAGTGTTCTAGTTCACCACTGCTGCATTATGAACAACTCCACACTTAGTGGCCTAAAACAACAACCGTTTTATTAAAATACTCACATATTCCATGGGTCAGAAACCACTTAAGACACAGTAACAATGGCATGCCTCTGCCCTATGATGTATGTGACCTCAGCTGGGAAGACCAGAATGTCTGCAGGTGACTTGAATGGCTGGGGGTTGGAGGACCCACTTCTGGAACAGCCTCTTCACTTCCTACCTGGAGCGTGGCAGGAATAGCTCCAAGGATAGTATACTAGTTTGTTAGGGCTGCCATAACAAAGTCCCACAAATTAGGTGGCTTAAACAATAGGAATTTATTGTCTCATGGTCTTGGAGGCTAAAAGGTTGAGCTCAAGGAAAAGGCAGGGCTTGTTCCTTCTTTTTTTTTTTTTTTTAAGATTTTTTATTTATTTATCTGAGAGAGAGAATGAGAGAGAGAGAGAGCATGAGTGGGGGAGGGTTAGAGGGAGAAGCAGACTCCTCGCTGAGCGGGGAGCCCGATGTGGGACTCGATCCCAGGACTCCAGAGTCATGACCTGAGCCGAAGGCAGTCGCTTAACCAACTGAGCCACCCAGGCGCCCCAGGGCTTGTTCCTTCTGAGGGCTGTGGGCAAAAATCTGTTCCCTGCCTTTCTCCTAGCCTCTGGTGGTTCTCTGGCCATCTTTGGCATTCCTTGGCTTGTAGATGCACCATGCCAATCTCTGCTTTCATATTCACATGGTGCTCTCCTGCACACATGTCTGTCTCTGTGTCCAAATTGCCCCCTTTGATAAGAACACCAGTCATATTTGATTAAGGCCCACCCTAATGACCTCTTCTTAATGGGATCATCTACAAAAACCCCCCATTTTTAAATAAGGTCACACTCACCAGTATTGGGGTCTAGAACTTCAGCATCTTTGGGAGGATATAATTCAACCCATAATAGAGAGGCTCAGCTAGGACTGTCCACCACCACATCTCAGATAACTTGTCCACACAGCATGAAGCTGGGTTTTGAGAGGGAGCATCCCTAAAGCAAGCATTGCAAGTGAACCACATAGAAGTACTTGATCTTTCACGAACAAGCTTGGAAGCTATACTTTATCAGTAGAAGCAGTCATAAGCTTGCCCAGATTCAAGAACAGGGACATAGACCTCATTCCAGAAGGAAGAGTATCAAAGAGTCTGCAGCCATTAAAAAAAAACAAAAACAACTCTAAGTAGGGATTTTTAAAATAAGGTTTATGGACCCAGTGGGAATCCACAGATGGCTTTCAAAGGGCTGAGAAGCCATGGAAGCTATGCAATGTGTTGTATCAGCCCACATTCTTTTTTCTGTGGCATGGGTCCACAGTGCTTATTCTATGCTCAAAAGGGTCTATGACCTACAAAGTGATTAGAAAGTGCTGGAATACTGGGTCCATCTGCTGCTTCTATTCAGAAAAGGACACTCCTCCCTTTCTCTAACTCAGAGAAAATGTTTTCTATCTCTGGCTTGGCATCAGTGCCAGCCTTTCTCCTTCCCCGAGGCAGCTTCTGCCATCTGCCAAATGACGTTGCTCTGTGACCCTGATGTCCTTGACACTGTTCAGAAGCCTTAGAGGGAGGTCCTCAGCAATCCCAGAATGCTCTGTGCCCAGGGATGGATCGAAAAGCAGCGTGCCTCCCACCCCCCGGACCCGGGAGGCTGTCACATCCCCCACTGTCAGCGCTAGGGGGCCAGTAGAGATGTGGCTGTTTCTGTTCTTCCAACCGTGTTCATGTCTCTGTATTATCTGTGTCCCTGCCTATCTCCTCCACTAGCTAACAAACTCCTCCAAGAGCAAGTACCTGTCCTAGTTCTCTTTATATTAAAAAATATTTAGTACTGTGTTTTATGTGTGATAACGCTCAAAATGATTGGTAATTTAAAAACATCAAAATTGAGCTACAGGAAATAGAACAGGTGCCCAGAGACTCTGATGCCAGCTTTGAACATAAGGGTGCTGGTTATTCCTGTTAGGACACTGGGCCTTAAGGGCTCCCCATGTTTAGGAAGGTCTCATTTAGAGGAAGATGTCAGCTGTAAACAGTGGGTTTGGAAGGAGGTATTTGGGGAGTGACGCTTAGGGCTGGCTTGGTTCCTCATCCTAATTCTGTCACCCACAGTCTGCGGGACACTGGCCAAGGCATTTCTGTAGGGTACAGTGGAACCTGGTGTGAATCTTGGCTCTCCCATGTAGTGGCTCTGAGAGAGGCAGCTGGTATACTGGGCCAATAGGTAAATGTCTGGCCCCTCAAGCCAGGCTGCCTGGGTTTATGTCCTAGCTCCTCCTCTGAGTGCCTGTGACCTTGGGCATTAACAAACCTCTTGAAGACTCATCTGTAAAATAGCAACATCACAAGCTTGCCAGACTCCACTGAGCACCCCCCATGCCATAGCCGCTCTTCCAAAGGGTTCATGTGTGTTCACCCCTTTGCTCCTCAGAACATCCTAATACCCAAGTGGTGTTATTACCCCATTTACCCATGGTGCAGCTGAAGCCCAGAGGGGGTAACCTGCTCATGGTCATACTACCATCAAAGGGCACAGCTGGCATTTGAACCAGGCAGTCCTGCTCTTCCTTCATCTACATTACCACACAGCTCCCTCTCATGACGCGCTGAGGAACTCAACAAGTATTAGCTGTCTGTAATGGTCGTTCCGAATCTCACATCCTCATCTTGATTCATCAGTAGAGATGACACAGCTAAAGCACCACGCTGTACACATGAGACCACAGGGCCTGTCTTTGCTGTCTCTGGGGCTGGCCCCGTGGCAGGTGGATGGGCCACAGTCCCGACAACACAGACTCGGGGACCAGGACCTCTCATCATGTGCTAAGCCTGGGTGGTTTGGTGTTTTCTAGCTTGTAGTGCTTTGCTCATGGCAGATGCTCAAAAATATGGTTTATTAATTTCTCCAGGAGTTAGAGAATCCCTCCCACTCTTGCAGAGGCTACTTCGGAAGAAGGTGCGAGCGAAAGGCTAATGAAGTCCTGGGGCAGAAATAATATTGATTCCACCCCTGATTCCAGTCCCTGCTCCAGGGAGACACTCTTCGTGCAATAGAGAAGCCTCCCAGAAACCCACTTACTGCCAATTTCTATTTAATCTGTGCATGGATGTTGCTGCTCCTTATTAATGCCTGGCAGGTATTGCCCTGTGCAGACCAATACTGTCTGCTTTAGGCTTCTGGCTGCGACAGGTCGGGACCATGTCTATTTACTTACTCTCAGTGGTGTGACGCCAAGTTTCAGGCTCAAAAACATTTCTTGGCTGATTCAGCAGCTGTTGATCCTGTTGGAGGTAAAGTCTAGTCCTGGTTAATTACCACCTCGATTTCTCACTCATGGCAAGTCATCCATATACCATCATATTCTGGCCTTCTTACTTCTGTTTTTATTATTTGATGGCCGGGGCCTATGTGCAGAAGACATGATTATTGATAAGGTGGAGAAAGGGGATCTGGTTCCAGCAGACCTTGTAGGAGTGGGCTTAGCCGGGAGCCGAGGGAACCGGTGTTAAATAAATACTTGCCATAGTCAAGCATTAGGTTGAGAGCTTTCAAATGCAAAGTGAATGGAAGGACAGCTCTTGGAGTACCAGTGGTCTGTGGGAGGTGGGGCACTGTCTACTCATGCTTCTAGGGACCACCCCTAGATCAACAAGTAACAGCCCTGGCCTTTGCCCCTTGCATTTTTCACCCCTCCCCACTGGAGGAGAAATGAGGGGTCTGATTGTGGGGTCAGCCATTGGTCCATGGTTTTTAGTGGAGACTGAATAATAGCAATCGTAAAATATCAAGTCATAATCCCTCTGATTTATAAAGTTTACCTGATTTAGAAAAGGGGTCTTTGTAGATGTGATTAAGTTAAGGATTCTGAGGTAATGTATAGAATTGTTGAATCAATGTGTTGTAGACCTGAAACTAATATAATGTTGTATGTCAATTATATTTATATGATAATATTTTATTATTATATAAGTGTATTATAATATTATATACAAGTATATATAATATATAAGTACATACATAATATATATTATATAAGTTTATTTGTATTATATATATATATAATACAATACTACCATTATTGGTAAAAGTTAAAGATTCTGAGACAAGGGGTATTAGTCAGCTTGGGCTGCCATAACAAAATACCACATCTGATTGGCTTAAACAACAGAATTTTATTTCTCATAGTTCTGGAGAATACAAGCCCCAAATCTAGGTGCTGGCAGGGTTGGTTTCTCCTGAGGTCTTCCTCCTTAGCTTACAGACACCCACCTTCTCCCTGTGTCCTCACATGGACTCCCCTTCCTGTGCCTGGATCCCTGGGGTCTCTTCCCCTTCTGTAAGAGCACAAGTCCTGTTGGATTAGGGCCCCACCCTTAAGACATTATTTAACCTTAATGACTTCTTTTTCAAGGCCTTATCTCCAAATATAGCCACATTGGAGGTTAGATCTTCAACAAAATAATTTTACAGGGGATACAATTCAGTCCATAACAGGAGATGATCCCAGGTTTTCCAGGTGGACCTGAAATGCCTTGTCAAGACAGAGGCAAGGAAGATTTGAGGCCCTTGTCAAGACAGACGCAAGGGAGATTCGAGGCCCTTGTCAAGATAAAGCAGGAGTGATTCAAGGCAGACACAGGGGAGAAGGCACAAGAAGAGGAGGCAGCAATGTGGCTATGGAGGTCTGGGTTGGGATGATGAGGCCACAGGTCAAGGAATGCCGGCAGCCATCAGGGGCTGGAAGAGGTGAAGATCGATGCTACATGCTCGTAGGGAGCATGGCCCTGCTGACACGTTGATTTTGGACTCTGGCATCCAGGACTGTAAGAGAATATGTTTCTGTTGTTTTAACCCGGTTTTGTGACAGCAACCCCAAGAAGCAAGTACAGTGGGGCAGTGCTCTTCAAAGACTGAGACCTGGAGATTTAGCCTTTTGTCTTCTCTCTCTGTGCCTGTCCAGGGCGAGGCAGCAATTCTTGATAAACATGCCTACGTTGCAGACCAGAATTTTCTCTCATGTGGGCTATCTCAAAGTCTAGACTGGGGAGTGGGAACGGAAGTGGCAGGGCTGAGAGCATTCATAGGCCCCTTTGGTCATTTACTGTGGCCACATCCTGCAACCCGGCTTCATCGGGATAAAGCTCAAATTCTGAGCTCCATCTGTCTGATCCTATGCATTTCTCGATAGTGACTGAAGAGAGGGGTGTTTTTATGATTCCCCTTAGGAGCCCCAACAGAATGCATCGGAGAGGGGTCTGTGGACTGGCTCCTTTGTGGACAGGAGTGGCCTCCCAGGACCCCTGCCTGAAGAAAGGCAGGGGTGGAAATTAATTGTGCTCTGGCACAAGACTGCCTGGGTTCAGGTGGGAGCTCTGACCTTTCAGCTGTGCCACTGGGCGCAGATTCATATATCTCCCTACTCAATTCTTCCATCTGTAAAACAGAGACAAACAAGAGCTCCCTCTCTCATAGATGTGAGCATTAAACAAATGAATTCATATAAAACCCTTCAGACAGCTTAAGCACTAAGACTCACAGCAAGCCCGCAATAGATGGAAGCTGTTATGCTCTAGAAAAATAGTCCAGAGAAATGGAAAAAAAGAAGTTGCTATCAGATGCAGATATAAATCCTCGTTCCCTAGATGCACTTGGGTAAAACTAAGCAGCATTTCAATATCTGCTGAGGTGACCAGAAATGATTCAAGGCCTTGGGGGAGGGAGGTGAGGAAACAGGACATCACAGGGATTTGCAGGAGGAAGCCTGACTAATAAGACTCACGTTTCTGCCATTAAGGGAAACCGTGCAGCCTGGGCATGGGCAGCGCCGCAAAGAGGGCTTTGCCAGCTTCACATACACATGTGTGAATTAATGTAACGTTAAACTTACCAGTACAACATCAGGCAGGGATCACATTCCGTCATTTCCAATATTCAGAAGTTCTGGGAAAGAGGGGAGGATCATTTATTCATTAACTCAACGCATATGTATCGAGTGCCTGCTATGTGGTTTTTATCAATGTACTCTTCTAGCAGAGCACACAGTAGGTACTCCATAAGTGTCCATTAAATGAACGAATGAAATTATGAGTAAGTGGATGAATAAACTGCCTCAGCAAGTGAAGAGGTGTGTCCCAGATACACAAAAGATCTCAAGCCACAGCACATATCATTAAAAAGGAGATAGATATAGAACCTAAAAAAATGCATGGACACGGTTTCCTGCTACAGGAAGTGCAGAGAGGAGTAGTATGGGCCAAGGTGTCCCTTCTTGGCAGTGTCCCTCTTAGCCATGAGAGCATGCATTTTGCACATAAATTATATGCATAGGGACAGGTAACAGAAACTTCAGGGTCATTCAACATCCCTTAACCTCTGTGCTTGCTCTTGCCTCCTCCTGGAGCAGCATCCAACCCAAAGCCCAAAAGATGATGCATGTGATGAGACGAGTATTGGGTGTTACATGCAACTAATGAATCAATGAACCACACATCAAAAACTAAAAAGAAAAAAAAAGAGAGACGACGTTAAGAAGCAACAGGCAGAGATGCCATCCAGGAAACCGATGAACATGACTTCCCAAGTGGAGGACACTGTGAACACATCTCAGGACCCCTCCCTCAGGCATGCTGTGGCCTGCATGACTGTGTGCTTCCTGTCATGATGCTAATGTGGTACTGTTTTGATGCAAATCAGCGTAAGAAGTACCTTGACTACAGTTGCTCTTTTCTTCTGAGGTCTGTTTGCAGCCCGTTTATTCCTCCAGGGACATTCTGAATTGGGTTCCAAGAATATATTTCCAGATTATAAAAAGATTTTTTTAAAAACGTTGGCTGATAGGAACTTCTACAACACACAGCTACATGGGGCTGGCAGAACCCTGACCATAAGCGAAATCTTGGGGTGTGGGGCAAAGGTTCCAGCGGCAAAGAACTTCCGGGAGGGGAGAGCCTTTTGTAGAGGAAGCACCATGTAAATTCCTACTCAATGCAGTGCGAGTTTGACACTTAATCCTGGGACCCTAAGATCATGACCTGAGCCAAAGGCAGACGTGTAACTGACTGAGTCACCAGGTGCCCCACCCTCAAATTTTCTAAGCACAGCATATGCATCTCCAAGAGGCAACTTTATCCTGAGGGATTGACTTCAAACACAAGGATGCTCATATTGTTATTGACCCCTTTGTTCAACGCTGTGCTTCTCTTACTAAATTATTGCTTACGACCAGGCAGAAAGAAACCTGGCTGATTACCGCACGAGGATGGGATTGTTTGGATTACCACATGAGGAAGAGCAAGATCTTTTGCCATAGTAGCAATAGTATTTACTCTGTGCCAGACACTGTGCAAGGTTCTGGGGATGCACGTGGCTGTGGATAAGACCCAGTCCTTGCCTTCATGGAGGTTAC
Source organism: Mirounga angustirostris (assembly GCF_029215605.1). Taxonomy (NCBI): domain Eukaryota; kingdom Metazoa; phylum Chordata; class Mammalia; order Carnivora; family Phocidae; genus Mirounga; species Mirounga angustirostris. Next base: position 12,099,061 of record NW_026991716.1, on the reverse strand, counting down.
AGGCTAGAGTTCATGATACATGTGAAATGAACCATTAAGATTTGAAGCAGAGAAGTGTCATGTTCATATTTGTATTACTGAGATCACTCTGGCTATGTGGTACAGAATGCATGACCAAGGGGCAGAGATGGATGCAGAGACACTAGTTGGAATGAAAATAGCAGTGGTGGCTCAGATGAGAGACAATGGCTGCATGGGAGAGAGAATAGTGGATGGGATTAAGAGATATTTGGGGTGGAACTGGCATGAACTGGGTATGGATTGGAGGAGAAGAGTTCAGGGACAGTACTCCTTATTTCAGACTTGACAAACTGGGTAGAGGGAGCGCAATTTGCAGAAATACAGGATTGTAGGTGAGAAGCAGTCTGTTGGGGAAATGATCAGCTCTTTTAGATGTAGTGGAGGATATAGTGTATTGACTCACCTGACCTCTATTCTAAACTCCTTCTAGTGGCCCATCTTGTACTCTGGAGTCTTGACAGCCAAAACTACATTTCCCACACTCCCTTGCAATTAAAGCTTCAAACGTGGCATAGGTCCATCGATATAGTCATCAATGTAGTATGGGTCAGCTATATTCATGAGAGTCTTGCATTCAAAATGGAGACAGCAGAGCCGAAAGCATCCATACTGCTGATGCAAATCAAGCAGGTATAAGAGCCTCTAGATCAAGTGATTCCGGCCATTGCTGCCTGACAGTTTCGTCAGAACTAAGCCTATATTCAGGACAGCAGGTTTCTAATTCCTCAGCTTCCTGCTGTGGCAAAGATCGCACTTCTCCTAAAGGGTTAATTCTGCAGTGTTATTCTGGGTGTCATTCCTTGGCACCTCACTCAGAGCCTTTTCCAGTCTTTCCAAAAATTGTTAAGCATGCAATTCGCTGTAGAAGTCCCTTTTTGCTTAGAATGTCTAGAATGGCTCATGCTCTCAGCAACTGCAACTTGACAGATATAGAAGCAATAAGTTTGAACCTGCCAGACAGCCAGATGTAAATACGTGGATGACACTACAGAGGTCTGTGGTTTAGGAGAGAAGACTGGACTGGCTTTTGTGAACTGTTGGCATACAGATTATAATGGGTGGGATAATCCAGGGAGATATTGCCAAGAAAGAGTTTGAGGAATGAGAAGAAAGGAGGGCCTAGGACAGAAACTTTGAAAATACCAGTTTTTAAGGGATGGTTAGAAATGTTAAGTTTGCCATTGGAGGAAGAGGGCCGAAAGGTAGGAGGAAACCAGGAGGTATTGTTGTCATAGGAGCTAGAGGTAGAAAGTGGGTCTACAAGAATGCATCAACCTGGCAGATACTGCCAGCCAGTCAAGCAAGGTGAGGGCCAAATATGTCTATGGACTCTGGTCTTTGGTCATCTTGGTAAGATCAATTTTGAGCGCAGTGTTGGCAACAGGGCTCAAATTAAAAGGATTTAGGAATGAGGGAGAGAGAAGAAAAGAGATATCATGGGGGTAGGCAGTCTCTTAAAGAGGGATGGCCATCCTTAGAGGTGATGTAGAATCAAAGGAAGGGAGCTATTTTTTTAATTCTTAGTCAAGCTAAGCCACTCCCCATGATGAAGCATTAGTGAGACTTTATGTGAAATTGTATTACATATTTCATCCAAATGATGGATCTCTCAGGTTGGAGACAGAAGCACATGTTTGACAGTGATAAGATGAAGTTAGGAGAGAGTTGGAGGAGAGCGATGGTGGAGCCGAGAGGATATATATGTATTTTAATGGCAGTGACAATATAGGTGAGGTGGGATCCTGATGGTGGGATGGTTTTACACAGAGGTAAGATGGGGCTGAGCGGGCAGATAGATCAAGAATTAGCTGTCATGGGCAGGAAGCCCAGAACGTAGGGTCTGATGATATTTACTCTTTGTGCAGTAATAGACAAAATTCTCTTCTAGGGCTTGTGGGCACTGCAGATCAGAGATTTTAGGAGAGTAAAGTTTCTAATGGTCATCCTGTAGAATGGAAGAGCAAGCTCATTAGCTTGCCATCGGTGGGAGCCTGTTTGGGTTTAATGATGAGGAACTGACAGCAAGGTCGAGCCATCCATGTGTGAGATTGTCCCCAGCAGCATTCAGGACTCTCTTCATGGCAGAAAGCAGGTAGTCAGCTCTAGTCTTCCAGGGCTGGGGTGTTTTCAGGCAGATATGATGGAAGGACAATGACAAGGAAGCTAATGTGAGAATAAACCAGAGATTCTCAATGCAGGGGAGGAGGTGCCACACTGCCCTGGTGTCTGAAGCAGGTAGAGATGGTTTTGGTTATCACAAAGATGAAGAACACTATTGGACTTTAGCGGGCAGGAGCCAAGGATGCTAAATGGCCGGCAACGTGTGGGAAGATACCCCACAAGAAATAATTGCCCTCCCATATTATCAATGCACATGTTGATAAACCCAGAAACTGGGGGATCATGGGCTCTAACCAAGCCAAATAGATCGGGAGGTAAAGACAAGAGAGGGAAAGAAGGCAGGTCAAAAGAACAGGAAGACATGAGTGGGAGAAGATCCGACCTAGTGGGGGAGTCTGAGCGTGCAAGCTTGCAGGATTAGAGACTGTGGTCAGACAGTGGGGCAAACAAACCCCTGATTTCAGGGACGAGGCAGTTCCCAGTGATGTGGCATAAAGGGTGCATCAGTTTGAGTCCTCTGAGAAGCAAATGCCAAGATGGAGTCTGATGTGCAAGAGATTTATTGGGATAACATGGTGAATGATGAAGGGAAGGGAGCAGAAGGTGGAGAGAGTCTTCAGATCACAGTGCAGGCTTGACATCTGGGAAAGGAGAGGAGGCAGGAAGGAGGATTGGAGAAGAGAAGCTTTAGAGAGCAGCACCCGTCTTGAGAAAGTGTCGGCCCCACAACAAGGACTGCCCATCAGAGGAGCGCCAAAGAGGGTGGGAATGGGTGGGCTATGTACCCCTGCAGCGTTGGTCATGGCCTTGGCACGAATGCAGTCCATCTGAAGATGCAGCAGATGGACGCTGTCCACCAACTAGCCTCCATCAGGCAGGTTCTCTTCAAGAGATACCTGAGCAGGGCATCTCCGGGGCTACCCCATAAGGCTGGCTGATAGAAGCTCCAACAGGACAGGGTTGCAGATATAAACATTTGCTTTGTGTAATATTTTATTCCTAATGCCTTGGCAGCTTCACACTTTGTTGCAAAAGCTTACCAAATGAACTTATGAATGAATGTCAAGAAACTGAGAGAGGAGAGCACAAGGGTTAAACCTCACTATAAGGGTTTCCTTCCACCTCCACCATTTACTAAGTAATCTTAGAACAATTATCATTTGATGGGGATGATGATAAATAGCACCTATTTTATGGGTCTCTGCTAAGATTCAGAGACATTTCAGGAAGAAGGTGCAGCATGGTGTCTGGCAAATAGTATCCAATAAATGTTCACTATTAATAGTATGATGATTTCTTCCCGTTATCCTTTGCAAGAAAAATCTTTTACTGTAGCAACAAATAGAGATATGTTCAGATTGTTGGGCTGTGGGGACCTCTTTTACCTTCCATGTTACACTTAGTGCTCCCAGAAAGGGATAGATCCAAATTTCTCTTGCTTTGTAAATCTCAGTACTTAGTACTTTGTAAATCTAAGTACTTAGGACTGTTCTAAATACAGTCATTAGATCCATCATACAGACAGCATAAAGACGAAGCGAGGGGACAGTAACGAAAAGATGTCGTCATAGATTCAGCTAAGTGGGTTTTTGAATGAGGGGAGCAAGAACATGTGTGTATCACAGCTGGAGTGGCATGGAATTCACCGATCAGAGATAAATATCACCCTGGAGGAAGAAGCAGCTTGCTTTTCCTGGTGAACAAAGGCTTTGCTTGCGTGAATATCTCTAGAGGGAAATGTTTGTCCATTAGACTGGTAATGAAAGGCTCCCAATAAACCAGGTCTCATGCCTCAGCTTAAGGAGCTGCCTAGATGTCATCTGGCATGATGTCAAGTGTCTGCCTGGCACAAAGCTGAGCTTGGAGTTGTCCCAGTCCTGGGGGTAGGACCCGGGCTGGGCATCCATAGACACCTGTCTGCAGGGTCCCTTCTGCACAGGGTCTGACCAGAAACAAGCAGGTCTCCATGCTTCTCAAGCTTCATTGTTCTCTTCTCCAAATATTTAAGCAGGCTTAAGAACAGGGTTGTGTCAATGGCCCGACTCCGTGAACATTATTAACGGTTAACTGTTGGAATCTCCACGGACGACGTGAACCCCACGGAGGTGAAAGTCTCACAAGCTTGAGGAGCGTGACGCCAGCTATCCTTCGCTAGACTGCAGGAGAGTTTCTTAGGATCAAAGTGCACATAAGGTAACACGGATCAGCTCCTCCTGCACGAAATAGAGCCTGTGGTCGGCGCTTCACAAATAGTTGGCTACTTATGTCCTCTCACTGGGGCAGGGGAATAATACTACCGTAGTTTTGTGAAATGCCTTCCACTTTGCAAAGCACTTTCACCCACACTGTATAATTTCCTTTTTACCGTCGGGTGTTGTTCCTTATCCAGATTAGGGATAGTATTAATATTAAAAGCAACCACCACCACAGTAGCTGCTGACTTTTACGGACCGCTTTCTATGTCCAATAAAAGTATCCAATAAATGTTCACTATTAGTAGTATGATGATTTCTTTCCATTATCCTTTGCAAGAAAATCTTTTTTCTTGCACCGTTGAAAGTGCACATTGTAAGTGCCCAACAAGCAGGGTGGTCAGTGGAAATAGGAAAGCCAAAAGAACAAAAAGATCCTGGGGTTGCTTTGTATATATTGCATTTTATGTGCTAACTATGGGAACCTCCGGGTGGCATTTTTACACGGTTCCTTGCTAAGAAAAAAAAAAAAAATCTTGCTTTCTACAGCTAATTTCAATATTCTCTATCATTTTTCTATGGCTTTCAAGACTTTCCATGATGTAGGTCCTTTTCTATGTTATTCTGAATAAACCACATCACGGTCATTAACAATAGCGGTTGATATTCATGGGGCATGACCATGTCTCTGGCTCTGCAGCACACAGTTTCTAGGCATTTCCTCATTTGATCCTTTCAACCACCCCCACTCAGTGGGCAGAATTATGACCCTTGTTTACAGATTAGAAAATGGAGGCATACCGAGGTTAAGTGACATGCCCAAGGTCCCTCGGTGGGGAAGTGGCAGGCTGGGAGTCTGACCCTGGTGTTGTGGCTCTCAATCCCCACCCTGCGCTGTGTGGCTGATGGGCCATGCCATTCCTCTCTACCAAGCTTGGACCCAACTTGAGAACACGGGTCGGTGACCCAAAGGGAAACCTCTTTGCTCTAGAGAGACGTCAAGTGACCTCCTGAGGAAGCCACTTCTTGATCAGCAATGTCCAAGGTCACTGCTGTTTTCCTTATAGCATTTCGTGATTACAAGTGTAGCATCCCAAAGTGGATGACCGAAATATGTCAGAAGAGGCAGGGGTCAATGCTTATTTATTTATTTATTTATATATTAAGTTTTTTGGGAGTTGGATCACCACTAATTAAAATTCATTTTTTTTACCCTCCTCCATAAAAATGCTTATTCTCTTATCCAGAGAGAAAGAGTCACCAGAAACCATAATTCGGTTGGCCCTCCTGCCCTACCAGTTTGCCCGCTGTTCTTTGGACATTAGTGAATTAAACAGCCGGGGGCAGAGCTCGATTTTCCACATTCCACTCTCCGGGTGTTGCCTGCCTGCCCTCTGGCTACCTTGTATTCCCACGGGCTTGGGCTCCCTGGGGGACTTGGCTCTGGGTGCAGTTAACCTTGAAGTGGGACCAGGTCCTGCTCCTGTCCTTCATCTGGGTGCTTCTTCACATGCCTATTATTCATCAGGAAGGGCAGGACCCTTTCATTCCGGACAATGCAATAAAACACACTATCACACACGTTGAACTCAGGATAACCGGAGAATGTTCTTTTCTGGGAGAGTATGAGACTTTTCTTACACTGAGGAAAACCTGCTCAGCCTGAGGCCTCCTGATTTGCTTTCATGGAAAGGAAATTATTGGTTTGTAAAAGAACATTCCTGAATTAGCCCTGAAAGAGCATCATTCACTGTCTTGTGGGCTACATATTTCGTCTTGCCCTCTTGATTGTCTAAAGGTTTATTTATTTATTTTTTAATTTAATTTAATTTTATTATGTTATGTTAGTCACCATACAGTACATCATTAGTTTTTGATGTAGTGTTCCATGATTCATTGTTTTCATATAACACCCAATGCTCCATGCACTACATGCCCTCTTTAATACCCATCATCGGGCTAACCCATCACCCACCCCCCTCCCCTCTAAAACCCTCAGGTTGTTTCTCAGAGTTCATAGTCTCTCATGGTTCATCTTCCCTTTGATTCCCCCCCTTCCTTTTTCCCTTTCTTCTCCTAATGTCCTCCATGCTATTCCTTATGTTCCACAAATAAGTGAAACCATACAATAATTGACTTTCTCTGCTTGACTTATTTCACTTAGCATAATCTCCTCCAGTCCCATCCATGTTGATGTAAAAGTTGGGTATTCATCCTTTCTGATGGCTGAGTAATATTCCATTGTATATATGGACCACTTCTTCTTTATCCATTCATCTGTTGAAGGGCATCTCTGCTCTTTCCACAGTTTGGCTATTGTGGACATTGCTGCTATGAACATTGGGGCGCATAGGGCCCTTCTTTTCACTACATCTGTATCTTCGGAGTGTTTAGGTTTAAAACAAATTTTTTTTTTAAGATTTTATTTATTTATTTGAGAGAGAGAATGAGACAGAGAGCATGAAAGAGGGGAGGGTCAGAGGGAGAAGCAGACTCCCCGCTGAGCAGGGAGCCCGATGCGGGACTCCAGGATCATGACCTGAGCCGAAGGCAGCCGCTTAACCGACTGAGCCACCCAGGCGCCCCAAAACAAATTAAAAAAAAAATCATAGTTTCTCACTTATTTTAAAAGCTTCATGGAAGTGGGAAGGGGTTTTTCTTTATAACAGAGTGTCAGTGTCGACAAAGGTGACCTCCACTGTCCCTGCAAACAAAACTGGAATAGCCTGGCCATACCCACTTATGACACTTTCGAAGTGCTTAGTAAGTTAGGCTGTAGGAACCTGTTGGTCCACACTTCACAAAGCTACATCTCCAGATGATCATATGTAATGTGGTTGCTATAGACACAGCCTCTGTGAGACTCAAAATGTCACAATTATTTAAAGGAACCCTAGCAAATGACCCTAAAAACAAGCATGTACACACACACACAAACTAATATACCTTAACCCAATCAGAGCTCCAAAAAGCACCACAACACTGCATTGCATACAAGTTCATTTAATCTAAAAACCAGCAGTTCTCAACCTTGGCTGCACATGACAATTCCCTGGGGGGCTTTTGAAATACTGATGCCCAGGACCCACCCCTAGAGGTTCCAATTTAATAGTTCTGGGGTGGGGCAGGGTGACCACCTGTCCCTGTTTGCTCGGGATGGACGGGTCCCAGGATGTGGGACTTTCAGTGCTAAAATGAAGGGCATCACAGGGATCCAGGACTAGTTGGTCACCCTGGGTGGAGATGGGTGTTCTCTTTGTGAATGTCCCTTGTGATTCTAATGTGAGTTCGTGCTGAGAGTCACTGGTCTAAATCTTCAAACCTTAATCCACACGCTAGGACAGGTGACCTAAGAATTGAAAAAAAAATATTATTCTTTTGTAGAGGATTCTTTTTAAATACTATGACTACTCAAGTACTCCTTGTAAATAAGGAGTCTGGCCAAATGGCACCCTTCCCTCCCCCCTGGAGAGTCCCAAGGGAATCAACCCACCCAGGGAGCATCTTGCCTATTTTCGTCTCACTGGGCTCAAATCCACACACTGAGCCCCTCTGCCCAAGTGGGGAGGCCCCACTGAGTTGATTATTTTGTAATTTCAGAAGCCTTTGGGGGAGATGTTTGCCCAGGAGACCAGCATTCCAAACCGGGTCACGGCAAGCAGGAGTCCTCATCAGTCTTAACCAGCTGGAGATGCCAAGCCGACCAGATGTTCCTCTTCCTTTACTTCCCAGTAGGCTTTAAAATGACTGGTTTCCATCCAACAAGGCTTATAATAATGACTTGTTTATATCATCCATCTTCCTCCTGAGTAGCTGAGCTGGGAGTGAGAGAAGAGCATGTATAGCCAAGAAACTGCTAGATGCACGGCGATTCTCAACCCTGGTATCCTCTTCAATCACCTGGGAAGCTTGTAAAAATCTAGATGCCCGGGCCCATCCCCAGTACAATCCAGTCAGAATCTCAGGGGGTTGGGACCCAAGCAGTACTTTCTGAAAGCTCCCGCAAGTGACAGTAATGTGTAGCTGAGCATTAGAACCACTGCTTTGGAGCCCTGGTTCTCAGAGTGTGTTCCCGGGCCAGCTGCCTCAGCCACACCAGGAACTCATTAGAAATGCAAATTCTCAGGTCCCACGCTGGACATACTGAATCAGAAACTCTGGGGATGGGTCCCAGCAGTTTTAAAGAGACTTCTAGGTGATTCTCATGCAGGATAAAGTTTGAGAACCAGTTTAGATGACAAGGCAATATTTTTTAAAAATCTGCCGAGGTGTTTAAACTGCAATCTGTTGTTGCCTCTTATTTCCTGGTCTGCAGCAAAACCCAACTCCCCTTTTCGATGACTCTCAGTAATAAAGCAAGGAGCCCTGGCTCACCAGGGATGGAAAAAAAAAAAACAAAACACAGAAGACACACCTGGGACCTTACTGTTATTTCTGGACCAGAAGCCAACAAAGCAAAATAATCTTATGAAGCAATGGAGGGAAATTATTTGGTCGCCTATAATTCAGTCATCTGCTTTCGTACTGTTTTATAATGGGCAGATTTCTAGACTTTACCTATTGTGTCTTCTCTTACAAGCTTGGAGTTGCCAGAAGAAAATTATGCCCCAAACAGGTTTAATTAGAGAGATACTGGGTTGGAGCTCCCCAGGGAAATCTTTGATATTACAGGATGGGGATGTTTATGATGGAGAATTGAGGGCAGACAACCTAAATTCACTCTAAGTGAGCAAGGTGGAGGGAAGCAGGGGAGGGTGGAGAAGTGGGAAGGTGAAGAAAACAGGGTGGTCAGCAGTGATCTGACCCAAGAGAAAGGAAAGCAAAGATGATTTGTTCTCCAATCTAGGGAATTAGTGAAATTTCAGGATCTGACATCTTCTGGCCCACGAGTGACTGAAAGGCACAAATGAGTATTTTTGAGCTGGGGAAGTCTAAAGGCCTGTCCTCTCCTGTTCTCCCACCCCCCTCTAATTTATAGACCCAAATCACAGGAGAAGACAAAAGACTTTGTGTGTGCATTGGTCAGTTCTTACAAGCTGGGTATCCAGAATGTAATTTTTTTCTAAGTAAAAATCAAAAGAATATTAGATGGTGAATTAATGCTTATTCAGACACTTATTCAATTATTATGTATTTTAATTCTCATAACAATACTAAGTATTATGGACCTATATTCCAAATGAAAAACTGAGGGTCAGGGACGCTAAGCAAACAACTTCCTCCCCCAGTAGTTAAATGACAGAGCTAAGATTCTAATCGAGATCTTTCCAACCCCAGGAACTATGTTTGCTTCCTTGGTCCAGAAGGAGGTAGACTAGGGTCCAGAGCGGTGTCATCAGTCAGCGCTGCTACATCCAACTACAATACAAACGGTGCGTCAGGAACTTTGCTCCGACAGGGAGACGTGGTTGAGTTCTGTACGGTGTTTCTACACATCTTGTGACACCTTCTATCCCAGACTATGTTTTCAAGGATGTTTATTTAACAGAGATGGAGGTCTCTTCAGGAAAGAGGGCAAATTTGTTTCCTGATCAGGATAAAACTGAGATATTATCAGGGCAAAGTGTGGGCAAGTTTGCTAGTGCCCCCCCCCATAAGATTGGGGGTTTCAACTTGAGCTTCCCTAGCTGTGACATAGATCCACTGTGTGAACATTGCCCATCTGCCTCGGCCTGCCTCCCCACTGGGACTTGGGGGACAAGGAGAATTGGTATGGCTCTGAGTAACAAAGTCCTTTATCTCTGACCCAGGAGTCTCCTGTCTTCTACGAGCATCTAGGAAACCATGGCAGGTTAACTTGTTAGTGTGCAAGTAGGGTAAAACCTCAGAGCTGGGACAGTCCTTGGCATGGGCTCCTACACCTCAGTATACCCAGGTAGAAGCTCATTGTACTCCCTCTGTGCTGAATGAATGCAGCCAGCTGACTAGAGTTTACCTCTGAGCCTCCCACTCTTCTCACACTTTCCCTCACCCCCCTTGCTGTGATTACTGAATCTGAGCAGTGACTAGAATTGACAGGTGGGAATTACGAAGACAGCCCCAGCAGATGTTGACTTCAGAGAGACCTGAGGCTGACATGTGTACCAAATTGAAACTTCACTGTCACTGAGTCGCAGAGTGAAAGTGACTTCAGTTGTTTGGGTCACTTTCCACTCAACACGGCAAACTTGTTTAGAACCTCTTGTCATCCATTCAAGATGGAAGCTCATACCTAAAAAGGGAAGTGAAAGTGATGTAATATTCACCTGTTTACAATTTCTTCTCTCTCGTTCCAGTCTTGTCCTCTGAAGACATGTAGACTAAGACACTACGCCATTCCCCCACGTCCCCTTATTCCAGGGACACATTTTCCAATCCATCCACACTCCTTCTTGAACACTGTGATCAGACCCCTTACGATTCTACTCATTCTCCTCTGAATATGCCCCTTTTGGTCCATCTCTTTGTCTAGGTCCTTAAAGAAAAATTATTTGGTCTTTGAAGAGGTAATGCCTGCACACCGTACAGAATTCAAGAGATACAAATATGGTTTCTTCCCCTCAGCCCCCAGCCACCTGCTCCCCTCCTCCAACCATTCTTACCTGTTTCTTAGTCTTTCTTCTAAAGATATTCTTTATAGATTCAATGTTCATTGAATAGGCTGGACATATAGGACACAACCAGAAAGCAGCCTTACTTCTTTTCCCCATTAACTATATTTAAACACAAACAGCAGAAGCTTGTCTTCTCACTTCTTGCTAACGTATCAGCCCAAATTCTCTAGGCATTAAAAGACCTATTCAGGGGTCACCCAGGTGGTTCAGTCAGTTAAGAGTCTGATTCTTGATTTTGGCACAGGTCATGATCTCAGGGTCGTGAGATCAAGCCCCATGTCGGGCTCTACGCTCAGCATGGAATCTGCTTGAGATTTTCTCTCTCCCTCTCTCCCTCTGCTCCTCAACCCGCTTGCGTGCACACACACACTCTCTCTCTCTCCCCCTCAAAGTAAATAAATAAAATCTTTTTTTAAAAAAAGGCCTATTCAAGTGTAAGATTGAAGATTCAGTCTTACATTGAACTTAATGCTTCTCTCTTCCTTCCAGCTCAGACTGCACCTTCAGAAGAGGGGCCAGCAGCAGGGCAGTGGGGCATGGGTTGTCACTTCACTCTGCATCCATATCCTCTCTCTGCTACTTCTGGTTCCTCCAGATTGGGGTGGAGGAAGAGGGATTAAGGTGGGCAGAGTTTGCGTCCATGAGCCCTGTCCTACTGGTCATTGATACCTTGTGTGACCAAGGGCTATGCTCTGTGTAGTCTCATAACACAGCACACAGTAGGTGCTCAACAAGTATTAAATGAATGAATAAATTTGTAAGTGGATGAATAAACTCAGCAAATTAACAGATGTGTTGAGATTGACAAAAGATTGCAGTAAAGGACCAAAAATATGCATGTATGGCTCTGCTCACTGCAGCAAGGTCCAGGGAGGAAAAGTGATTAACACTGTGTCCAAGCTATCACTCTAAACCAAAAATGACCTTTTAGAGACTGTAATATCCAGGACTGTGTTAACATAACACTAGTGTAGAGGATAGTGGAACCCTGTATTAATACACCTTATTTTGAAATTTATAGTTCTCAGGCAGGTTCCCACCTCTTGCACATAAATAGACATTTTTTAGCCTACAGGCATACTTTATGTTTATTTTTGCTAAATTTATCTTTTTAGTTTGACCTATTGTTTCCCTCTCTCGAGATCTCTTTGATATTTACCTATTATGCAATATATAATTGTTCCTCCAAAATTTTTCATCCAGAAATATAAGATCATCCACAAATTTAAGTGAATAAAAATACTGACCAAATATGAAGCCTTAGAAATCCTCCTCTAGGTTGACATACATTCACTTTTCACAATAATAACATTCTTTACTTTCAATATCAGTTAAGATTAAGTTCACTCTCCAGAACTGTGGGTGGAGGACTCTATGACAACCCAAATGCGGACACCTGGGTCAGGTGGGCCACAAGCAAGTTCACCCTGCAGCAGGTGGATTTTGTCCTTGACGTCTTCCTGCCTCTCTGCATTCCAATCAGACCTTTCAAGACATCTGAGATGCCCTTTTTCCCCATGGCAGAAGAAACAGCCTAAAATTCTTATTCACAAGGTGTTCATCTTCTCCAGGTTTTTAAATCTCAAGGGATGAAGAGAAAAGACTCTTTCATGGCAGAGATCCACACCATCTGCACCAGATGGGAGAGTTTTGGCATGCGGGTTGGTCCTCCTGGATGTCGCCCACATGACGTGACTGTTAACTGCCCAATCCTCTTGTGGCTTTCATTACTCACAAAACCCGAAAATTCCAAAAGAGATGTGATCCGCTTGACACCTTTACTGGGGGCAACAGTTGTGACAAGACAGGTGATGGCACAGTAGCCCTGTTCTATTGCTCATACACTTGATTTTTTTTAAAGTGTCAGCCACCCTCAGGATCAGGGCTGGCTGCCCTCATGCGCCAGATTTTCATCACTGGAGCACATAGATCTGTGACTGCACCAGCCCCACCCTCATCTCACTCAATGCTTTTCAGGTCCTCTGGGGCCCTGAGGGAACCTCTGAGCACCAGACTCTTGCTCAACCAGTGGGACTGGACTGTAATTATAGATAAGGTTTCTCACGAGTGCTTATTGCTGCTGGCTCAAAATTGATCACGATGGGTCTTCTTAGGATAAAATCTTGGGAAGCTAAGGGGAGGGAAAAGAGGGTAGGAGAACGCTAAGGAACAGGAGGGTTGAGTTGGTGGGAATATAGTCACTCTGGACTCTTCATCTTGACTCCTCAACTTGACAGCCAGGAGATTCGTTCCTCATGAAGCACAGGGTGAGCAAGTTTGACTCTTCCCTGAGATCCAGGAACCAGGTGTGGGGGGAGGTATGGCTAGCTATTTTGCAAACTAATCTGCTAAAATTTCTAAGAATTAGCAAAGTTGCTAGAATTGAGGAAAGCCTATTAATGCAGAGCACCTCATGCACTAATGTACATGCCAGTCACATGGAGATCTTGTTAAAATGCAAAGTCTGGTTCAGTGAGGCTGGTTGGATTAAGACCCAATGTTCTGCATTTCCAGGAGGCTTCCAGGGGACACCGAAGCTGCTTGTCTGTGAACCACACCATGTAGTAGCATGGACACACCTGAGCAAGCTGTAATGGCTGGAGCGTCTGTTAGAGCCACGGCCACTGTTATGGACTAAATGTGTCCTGCCCCCCCACCCCCATTCACATGTTGAAGACTTGACCCCTTAGAGGTGGGGCCTCTACAGGAGTAATTAAGTTTAAATGAGTCATAAGGGTGGGACCTTGATCCAATAGAACTCATGTTTTCACAAGAAAAGACACAGAGACGGATGCCTGGGTGACTCAGTTAAGCTCCGACTCTTCATTTCGGCTCAGGTCAGGTTCTCATCTTAGTGAGATTGGAACCCCGTGTCCAGCTCTTTGCTCAGTGTGGAGTCTGCTTGAGGTCCTCCCTCTCCCTCTGTCCCTCCCCCTGCTTGCTCCCTCTGTCTCTAAATAAATAAATAATAAAATAGAAAAAGAAGAGACACAGAAAGCTCCCTCCCACTCCCAACCTTGTCCCTAGCATGAGCACAGAGGAAGGGCCATTTGAGATATAAAGGAGAAACTCAATTTCCCACCAGGTCTCCTTTACTTTTTTTTTTTTTTTTAAGATTTTATTTATTTATTGGAGAGAGAGAGCCAGAGAGAGAGCACAAGCAGGGGGAACAGCAGAGAGAGAGAGAGAGAGAGAGAGAGAGAAACAGGCTCCCTGCTCAGTAGGGAGCCCGATGTGGGGCTCGATTCCAGGACCCTGGGATCATGACCTGAGCTGAAGGCAGATGCTTAACCAACTGAGCCACGTGGGTGCCCCAGATTTCCTTTACTTTAATAAAGAATGCTCACACAGTGTTCTGGTCACCAAATACGTGAATGTGTGGAGGTTTTTCTCCACACCAAGCAATTCCTTGCAATACTAGCTGGGTGTCCTACAGTTTAACTCAACTCTGATACTCTACTTGGAGAGAGTGTCAGATCCCACAGCTTAAGGACTCCGTCCCATAAGATCATTTCCATCCTACTTCCGATGCCAATTGCAAGTAGCAGGTCCCCAGGTCACCCACAACTTCTGTTCCATTTGGCTACAAGTTGGAGGTTCCTATGACCCTCTCCTCAGTTTTGATTAATTTGCTGAAAAGTCTCACAAGAACGCAGGGAAACACTTAACTTACGTTTACCAGTTTATTAAAGGATATGATAAAGGACAGGGATGAAAAGCCAGCTGAAGAGATACAAAAGACAAGGTCTGGGAAGGTCCGGAGCACAGAAGCTTCAGTCCCCATCGGGTTGGGGAGTGTCATCTCCCAGTGTGGATATCTTCGTCCTCCTGAAAGCTCTCTAAACCCGGTACCACTGAGCCTACCCCGAGGCTTCCTCACGTGGGCATGATCAATTATTAACTTCACATCCATCCTTCTCCCCTCTCTCTGGAGGATGGCATGTATGGCCGAAAATTCCAAGCTTCTAATCATGGCTTAGTCTTTCTGTTGGCCAGGCCCCAACCTCCCAGGAGCCCACCCAGGGTCACCTCAATAGAACAGAACATACTCCTAGTGCTCTTATCATTCAGGGAATTACAAGGGTTTTAGGAGTCCTGTGTCAAAATCTGTGGTCACAGACAAATATTAGAACAAATAGATGCTCCTAGTGTTGTCATCACTTAGGTAATTACAAGGGTTTCAGAAGCTCTGTACCAGGACCTGAGGGCAGAGGCCAATGTATATATTCTATGACCTCACATGAAGACATGGCAAGAAGGTATTCATCTATAAGTCAGGGAGAGAGCTCTTGCCAGAAACTGAAGATGATGGCACCTTGATTTGGGACTTCCATCTCCCCCAACTGCGATGAAGTAAGTATCCGCCATATAACCCACCCAGTCCATGGTATTTCATCATGGCAGCCTGAGCAGACAAATATCGCCACTATGGCACCTTATAAAATTTAGGAGTTCTGGAGAATCAGAAAGATTCTTGTGCTCTATGACCTGACAAGTGACAACGTCTAAGCCCAGACGGGCTGGCTGCTTCCTGTACTTTATCACACTGTTATGCACCAATTCACTCTTTCATTAAGTCAGTGGATCTCAACCTTGGCTGCACATTAGAATAATCTGACAGCTTTAAAAATACCCAGGCCTAAGTCCCATCCCTGCAGACTCTGATTGAATTCATCTGGTGTGCAGGCTGGGCATCAGGTTTTTTTTTTTTTAAGGTTCCATAGTGATTCTAAGGTTGAGAGTCACTGCTCCAAGTGAACAAATTAGGAGCAAGAAAGGGGTTACAGTCAGCTGGTACTGACTGCTGGGAGAAGAGTATAGCTGTCTCTTTGTAGATGTGGGCATGAGAAGGGGGCGTTGCAGAGCAGGGAGCAAAGACCATCGGAGTCCCAAAAAGGAACAGGAAGTGGTCAGGTTAATTTTCTGCAAACATTCTGGCCCGCTCCAGAAGTCCTGTCTCCTTTGTGACAAAAGGTTAAAGAACCTTCAAAACCAGGGTGTGGAATGTGTCCCTTCAGTTAGTGAGAAGTAAGGCTCTGCTGGGTAATTGGAGACCTGGACAATTAAAGAAGGCTCTGCAAATGGTTGGTGTCAGCCTCCCGGCCAATGCAAATCTCCTCTTCTGCGTTCTTCTGACATAAGACTGCATTTCCCCTAAAAGTGTCGAGTTGCAGTTGCTATTCTGGGAGACAGCACCTCACAAGGGATAGGGCTGTCTATTCTACTTCTTCTTGGAAATAGCTGAATTACTCTCTCCTACCCTGGGTCATCAGAGTCACATGGTCCTCAAAGAGCACATTTAAATTGGGACAGCAAAGGAAAAGCAACAGCGAAAGGAATGATGTCCCTTTCCTTCATTTATTTGTTTCATTTGTATTTGCATGTACCCATGTGGAACCATAATGCTCCTACCATGTCACGTTTACGTACACCTCAGTGATCTCCGGACCTGGGTTAAGTGTTCTGTAACTGGGCTCCATTTTTTATCCATAACTCAGGAACAAGAGAATTCCAACACCCATCTGCTTGCTTGTGGAGTTCACCAATCCCACTTGGCAATCTTCAATGCAAGATGCCTGGGTTTACTGCACTAGGTGAAATGGTGTATCCACATAGTAGACGTGTCTGTGGGTTGGACTTGAGATCCCACAGATGGCAAACATCTCCAATTTAGAGGCGATTTGCCTTCTACGTGGCAGGGACAGGAAATTGCATATCCAGCACCTGCTATGGAGCAAACATTTAACACACGGTATCCCATTTAATTCTTATAGCAACACTGTGAGAATAAATATTATTATAATTTTATTTTGTAGCTGAGGGAACTGAAGCTCTGAAATGGTAAGTAATTTCTTTGCCCAAGGTCTTGGGCAGTATTAGAACTGGGTTTGATGACCTTCCAGGGCTCCTAGAAAAAGCCTGGTCATCTCCATTTTATGGGAGAAGGAATTAGGCTCCGAGTGTAGCCTGTGGAAGGTTTCTGAACAGCAACAGTGTCTAGCTTGCTTGGCTGCTGTGGATCTCTCCATGATCTGTAGAGTTTTGTTTTGTTTTTTTTTTCCCCAAGACAGTCATGAGCCTCATCATTGTTGGAAGTCACCTCACCATTTATGGCATCTGATAGGGCTGGTGGATTGGTTCCCAGAATCCGCGGTCATTGCTGGGCTTTAGGATAGAGTACTTCTTTTCCTTTATCCTTTCAAAGACCTTTTCAGGAAGCAGTTAAGCAGACCTAAAATTACATGTGAAATCAGAGGACTTAAAAAAAGCCTCTGAGTTTTTTTTCTGTCTTCTAGCAACAAAATATAAATGTGAGGACTTTTCCTGTTCCTGAAATTTACAGCCCCTTCTCGTCCGCCTCTGGTACCAGCTTCACCGTGATCCGTATTAACACTCGGCTGGCTGGAGTTCTGCAGGGGCTCATCATCATTTCTATTTAAGAACATAATGAGAAGACAGCAGTCTTCAAGTCACACTGCTTGAAATAGGATGGGATCCTCGATCAATATGGAGGCCTCTGTGGCCCAGGCACTGTCTACTCTGTGGCCGGAATGGGTTTTGCACTAGCCCCCCTGACCACTCTTCTAGCTATATCTCTGTCACAGAATCAGCGAAACTTGTAGTTTGGAAATAAAAGTTACGGATCATGATCAAATCTTGGCCTCATTAGCAATATAATCTGTTCAACCAACGGAGGTAATTCATGGAGTTTCCCTCAAAGTAGGTGAAGTTGGTACCTTCTGTTTGAGAGAGCCTACTGAGGCCCCAGAGGCCTCAAAACACCTTTCCTGTTGTCTCACTTTGGCTCATCTTTGCCTCATACCTGGGCTGAAATTATTCTGATTACCTATTTATACAATCCCCAGTATCTATGGATGTGACCTTATTGGAGAATGCAGATGTGATCAAGTTAAGATGAGGTCCAACTAGAGTCACATGGGTCCAGATCTAATATGACTAGTGTCCTTATAAGAAGAAGAGAAGAGACACAGAGACATTGAGGGAGGAGGACACCATGTTCTGACACAGACAGAGACTGGAGTGATGTGTCTATAAGCCAGGAAATGTCAAGGATGACCAGCAATGCCAGACGCTAAGAGGATGGCATAGGACAGATTCTCCCCAAGAGGCTTCAGAGAGAGGAAGGCCCTGCTAACACTTTGAGCTCATATTTCCAGCTTCCTAAACTAGGAGAGAATACATTTTTGTTGTGTGAAGCCACCAGGTTGTGGTAATTTAAGGCAGTGCTAGGGGACCTACACAGACAGGCAGGAAAGGCTGGCTTGATGTAGGAGTGTAAGTTCCCATGGAACTAGAAAGCCGGGCACCATCTCCCCTGGGTATAGGTCAGAGGCGGGAGCCACCGACAACTCTGTGTGGGTAACTTTTCAGGCCTGGGGATTGTTCTACCAGGGAGAAGCTGCTGCAAACCAAGCAGAATTCTGCTAAGGCTCTGGGGCATTACCTTCAGGAGGAGCCCGAGATCACTGAGCAGAACCATACAACTTACAAAGGATCAGGTGCTTGGATGAGTGCCCCCCAAAGGAAGATGGCTTCACTTTGTCTTCTGTACAACTGTGCCCAGGGCCATTTCCCTACCAAGAGATACTGGCCAACTCTTCCTTCTGTGAAATCTAGCGATTAATTGACCCAATGCCTGTCCCTTGTCTAGCTGATCTTGTCCCACTCTTCTTAGGGTGAACTTACATTCCCCATTCTGATTTTTCCACCTCCAACACTGCCTATCTCTGTGTGTATGTCCTGCTGGGAAGATAGTTCAGAGAGCCAGTCTAGCTGCCTTTTGTCTACTCATCCCATTAGATGCTTAATAAATGTTGGTTAACAGATTCTTATTTTTCTTCCAGAAACAGATGTCCTTTGGAATGAATGCTGTAGTGCATTATCCAGAATGCCCCTCAGGATGGAGGTATTTATTCTTCCAGCTGCTGGGCATGTGGAGCAAGGTGAGTCCTTCCCTGGGATTGCCTTTACCCGGAGAAAGCTGCTTTGATCAAGTTATTTAATGAGTGGTCAGTCTAGGAGTGCAAAGGTCGGCCCCCTCGCCTCATATCAGGACATCCATAGGACTGGCTGAGACCTTTGTTACAGCCACATCAATGTTTGATTCTTCCATCTGCCCAGTCTTACTCCCCTGGCTTTTGGACAGGTCTTGCTCCTGAGAACATTCGCCAGTAAACACCTCCTGCATCCAAATCTCAGAATCTGTTTTCCAGGAAACCTCATCTAAGACATCTTTCAACTTGTTAATGCAGGAGGAAGAAATATATTAACCATACTTATCCATATAAAATCTGAAATACATCGAGCAGTAGGTGGTAAAATAAAATGCCACCGTATTTCCACATTGTCTTCATTCTCAGCCTAATGGCTGCATCTTCAAGGTTCTACAGCTCCTCAGGGTCTCATGAGTTCTGAGCCCAGTGTGGCTGCTCAGTAAATACTCGCTGAAACTGGTAATGGATGAGTGTTCATGGAATTCAGCTTGGGCCTAGGATGAGCTAAAGATATTTCAAAGAGTTTTCTTTGCCTCTTTGTAATGGGGAGGAGGGTCTTTGGAGGGTGTATTAGTTCCTTAGGTTGTAATAAAGTAACACAAACCGAGTGGCTTAAATAACATCACAGTTCTGGAGAAGAGAGGTCTGAAATCCAGGTGTTAGGAGGGCCCTGCTCCCTCTGAAGGCTTTGGGGAAGGATCTGTTCCATGTTTCTCCCCTAGCTACCACGGGTTTATGGGCAATCTTTGACGTTCCTTGGTTAATAGACACATCACCCTGGTCTGCGTCTTCATGTTCACGTGGCATTCTCCCCATGTGTGTGTTTCTGTGTCCAAAGTTCTCGTTTTTATACCAGCTATTGGAGGAAGGACCCATTTTACATCAACCTGACCCCACCCTGGCTTAACTAATTATATCTTCCATGACCCTATTTCCAAATAAGTTCACATTCTGAGATACTAATGGTTAGGCCTTCAACATACGAATTTTGCGGGTGGGAGGGCACATGACCTAACCCGTAACAGGGTTCATCTATAACCATTTTCTGTGCAGGCTCTAGTTTTTGCTTCAGAAATCCCAGATTTTCTGCCATGCTCTGTGGTAGAAATATTATAAGTACCATCCTTTGATTACTTTATGTAAGCACTGAAGTCCAACCCTGTGCTGCAAAGATTTACCTTCACTTTTACTGGGCTTCCTCTGCCTCTTTTGAGCATGTCCTTAATCACCTACCAGAATGACATTGTTACAAAGGTGCCCAAGTATGTCTCACTAGTCTATGTCCCGAAGTTATTGCTGTCTACATATCTGAGATTTCTCCCACTAGATGTGTCTTTTTGCATCTGAGAGTCCTCAACCTACCCTCTTCCCCGGTATCTCTGTAGAGTGGTCCTCCACCTTGACTGCCTATGGAACCACCTACCTGCAAAGGTTTTGCAAATCCTGTGGCCCGGGCCCTGCCTAGCTTTCCAGGAGATCCAATGTGCACCTGGGTTGTGTCGTCTGGGTTATAGGTAGCTCCTACCTGTCCCACTATCTGTCCCACTACAATTCTGATTATACTCCTACTTTAGAAAACTAAGTAATTTTGCATTTCAAAAAAAAATTTTTAAAGATTTCATTTATTTATTTATTTGAGAGAGAGAAAGGGAGGAAGAGCATAAGCTGGGGCGAGGGGAGAAGTAGACTCCCCACTGAGCAGGGAGCCCAAGGCCGGGCTCAATCCCAGGACCCTGAGATCATGACCTGAGCTGAAGGCCGACGCTTAAACAATTGAGCCACCCAGGCACCCTGCATTTCAAAAGTTTTAGTAAAGGTTTTCCATATCTTTTCCTTTGTTCTTCGCAAACAGTTTTATCTCACAGCTACTCAAGAACAGAAGGCAGAAGAGAGTGGCCTCCAGGTTGTTTGCTCCCACAAGTGATACTGAGAAATATGTAACAAGCAGGGGCTACCGACCAATCAGATCACTAGCAAAGGTAGACAGCCAAGGGCTCGCTGAACAAATATTAGCCCTGTTTATTCTTCTCCCTCTATTTACCAGAGAACCAAAAAGTGGAGCTGTGGAGGGAAAAGGAAGAAAACTCATCATTCTTACTGTTCTTGGCTTGCTCAGAGTCATGAGACACTGAGACCCCCAAGAGATGAAACCACAGCTCCCCAGAGCTATCCTGCTCCCTGAGCAGAGGGGGACTGCAGGTATGACCCCAGAACTTTTTTTTTAAGATTTTATTTATTTATTCATGAGAGACAGAGAGAGAGAGGCAGAGGCAGAGGGAGAAGCAGGCTCCCCACGGAGCAGGGAGCCCAATGCGGGACTCGATCCCAGGACCCTGGGATCATGACCTGAGCCGAAGGCAGATGCTTAACCGACTGAGCCCCCCAGGCGTCCCATGACCCCAGAACTTTGAGAAGCAAGTAAGATAGAAGCTTCTCTACTTTCAATTAATTTACATAAGATTTTATCCTAAAATTACGATCCATAGCCTTATGATGCTTTTCTGATGTTGTTACCTCTGGAAAACATGTCCCAGGCTCACCTTCACTCTAACAGAACCAAGGCTGGATTTGGAGATTTACTCCATTCCCTTCTCCAGCATGACACATGAATCGAGAAGTTCAGAGTCCAGATATTTTATTTTTTTAACCTGGACCCTTGGAAATGAAAGACAGACCTGTCTGAGTTTATCTTCCTTCATTGCTGGTCAATTGCTTTGACCTCTTGACGTTGCATCTAGCCAAGAAATTCCTCCATGGGCAGCTACAGCATTGCCCCATTGAGCAAATGTTGATTTAACCTTTCGGGTCTCCACCGCGACCAAGTTGTGAAAAGAGGGAGAACTTTGTTTTTGTTTGTTTGTTGTTCCGAGTATTTATAGGAAATTGCAATATTACTTTTCCACAGGAATCAATCACTGTATTGACACTTTCACAAGCTGGAAGTGGAGAAAAGATATTCTTGGTTCTAGAAAGATGGTTCTAATGCCCTATTGCTGTTTTTCAATTTCCTGTTTCATGCTTAAGAAGATTTTTTTTTTTACTGTCCATTAATTTTGCTATAAAATACTATTTACCTTAAATAACAAAGACCAAAAATTAATTTGGTCTGCATAGTGCCTTGATTTCAAATGATTTTTTAAATAAATCACATATATGCACAGGTTGGTTTTTTTTTTTTTTTTCTCATTTTCTTTTTCCTGCCAGTCTTTTAAAAGATTTGTGATAAAATAAAAACACACATCCAACATGAACTATCCTTAAAACTTTAAAGTCCAGAACAGAATATGATAACACAATAAATAAACACTGTTCAGTCCAAATAAACACATCTTCCTTTTTAAAAATTAAAGTAGTTTTTGGGGTGCCTGGGTAACAGTTGGTTGGATATCTGACTCTTGATTTCAGCTCAGGTCATGAGATCGGGCCCCGCATCAGGCTCTGTGCTGGGCGTGGAGCTTGCTTGGGATTCTCTCTCTCTCTGCCCCTCCCACTTCCCCCCTCTCTAAAAAGAAAGAAAGAAAGAAAGAAAGAAAGAAAGAAAGAAAGAAAGAAAGAAAGAAAGAAAGAAAGAAAGAAAGAAAGAAAGAAAGAAAAAATTAAAGTGGTTTCCATTGTGATCTGCATAATTTGTTTGTTGTACTTCCAATATTTCTGCTGCTAGAATATAACTTCTGACTGAAGTTAATTCTGTCACGTGTTATTATCTGAAAGTTTTCCTTTTGTAGTTTCTAATTTGGTTTAATTTGGAGAAAGAACATTCTCTGTAGATAGAATGACAATGAAAGAACATATTTTAGTAAAACTTGTATACATGCCACTCTGTTATGTAATAAATGTTTCAGCAAATTCCTGGATACTTATAAGCTTTTTACTATCACTTGTTAATGAGTTTATGCAAAGCAGTAATACTTTGGTAAGTGATTCATTATTCACTTGAATTTTGGGGGTCTTCTGAGCATTTGTCATAATGAATCTTTTAAATAACTATTTTATTAAAGACGAATTCAACCGAAGAACAGTTTTGCCTATTTTGAGTGGCATATTGCAATATTGCCATGATATTGACTTGATGAGGATTTGCTTTTCTGATTGCTTTTTAAATTAGGAAAGTAATATTTGCTCAGGTTTTGGGGGAGGTTCAAATGGCTCCCCAGGCACTCTCTTTTATTAAACTTTTTAAAAAGTGTCTTTTAAAGTATAACACGTACATTAAAATGCACAGATCATAAGTGTACAACTCAGTGAATGATACCAAAGTGAACACCTAGATGAACAACAATGTTTTTGGAACTGCTTTTAGAGAAACCCTGAGATTTTTGTATTTATTTTCAAATATATATTGACTTAATTTTACTCTTCTATTAGCCAAGCCTTTTTCTTTTCTATCTGGCCTTCTGGGAGATATCCTTTACTTTTATTAACTATGCCCCTAACCTTGTGTTCAACTCCTTCCATTCCATTATTTAACCCCATCACTGAGTTTTTTAAAAATTCTGATAATGACTTGAAATTTCCAATCGTTCTTTCTTGTTCCTTAATTGACCCCCTTTGTCCCCATAGCAGTCAGGACTTGCTTTAAGGATGCCATAGCCAGTGAAACTGCTCTGACAATAATAAATAATCTCTTGTGATTTTTTGGGTCTGCTTCCTACAAGGCCACTCTGTGTTCATGATAGTCTTTATTTTGCCTCTTGCTTATTTTCTTTAAATGCCTGTGATCCTTTGTTGACTATGTGAGTGAAGAACTATGTGGATTAATATAGGTCAATGGAATGGATTTCACTAGTAACTGTGCTTACTTAGAAGGCAATTTTCTAAATCAGAAAGTGGATTATAGCTCTGTGCGAATGGGCAGATTCACCACAGACAAGCTTCCATTTAGCAGATCAGTCTGTATATGGAGCAGGAAGGGAGGGCGTGAGTGGTTCTGTGGTTTGTCTGTGGTGAGGTTACCCACCCCGATCACTGCCCTAGATCCATGTTCATTCTTTTTACCCCCGGCTGCAAGCTTGGAGGCTATCTAGCTGAGGATCATGGTCAAATCTTTTCACTTGTATGTTTTGGCTTGAGTATCACTCTGTTTGGGTACATTGATATGGTCCCATCAGCTTTCTGACTCCCAGACATTTATCCAATTCACCAAAATTTCTGCTGATGCCCTTCTATTCATTGTCAGCATTCTAATGGATGTACTCATCCCTTATATATCTTTATTGACATCTCAATAGGAACTTGGGAAGAAGGGTAGGCAAATATACATGCTCTGTCAGCCTTGTACTTACAGGCCTAAAACATATTTTGCTCAGTCAATCAAACATGTCTACATTTCCCTAAAACAGAAAGAAAGGATAGAATTATGTTAAAGTTTCTAATGGAAAAACTGCCAGTCCAAAATCTCAGAAGAATTATCCATTTCACCTTCCTAACGAGTCAGAAGACCTAGGGTAGACTCTTGGTTACTGCACTTACAAAGTAGGTGACAGCATGCAATTACTTAAGCTCTCTGGGCCTCAGTGTTCCTGTCTGTAAAATGGGGATAATGATCCCTTCTTCTCTAGGTGTTGTGAAGATCCAAGTACTTAGCATAGTGCTGGGCATGTGCTAACCTGTAAATGGTAACCAGAGCAACAGTGGCTGTGGTAATATCACTATCATCCCAGCCGTGAGACCTCCTCCCTGCTCTTTTCTCTTTTCCTAGACATTGTTGTTCTAATTAGTCAGAATTATTAGACCTTTACAGGTTTGAGTTTTGTTTGGATGACCTTCAACCCCTGACTCTGCTTTCATCTCCAGATTGCAGGGATCCTGGTGAAGATAAGGGAGAACAAATTAAATGCTGATGATGGAACGGCATGGGCATAATAATAATGTGTTATGTTTTTATAGCAAAGATTTTCCAGCACTTACCTCATTTATTCCTTCAAAACATTATGATGTATGTAGTTTAGGTATTTATTGGACATTTATCCAATACACCTTTTTTTTTTTTTTTTTGAGCAAGTTAACTTCCTGGGCATCTATTGTAGGGGAGAACAGTTGTTCTACTCAGCTAACGTGGGATTTTTCAAATGATCCATTGAAATCCTGAGTGTATTTCTCCTGATACCGGGGCCTTTGTTCTAAATGATTGAACACTTAGTTTTAGTAACTAAGACAGGTATGCTTTGGTAAACATCTAGGGAAAAGCACTGTCCTACGCTAAGAGTTTACATGTTTTTGAACTCTTATTTTTTTCTTAATGGGGCAGTCCTAGATGGAACCTATATAAAATAGGTGGACATGGGGGCTGCCTTGCTTGAGGAGAGTCTGGGGACCTGAGCCCTGCCCATCAGGCACCACATTTGCCTTCAGCCACCGTCAGCGTCATGGTTGCAGGGACACCTCTTTATACTTCTAGGACTCCGGGGAACAGTTTGAAAACCACTGATCTGACTTATTCCAAAGGTGAATTTTCTGGTTTCTGTGAAAAAGCTACCATTTTTGAGTGCCTTATGTAAGTGTCCAACCAATATCCAACAATAGTTTTAGTCCTTCCAATAACCACTCCTGGAAGCTATTTTCTCTCCCATTATTAGAGGAAGGGAACCAAAGTTCAAAGAGGTGACTGAGTTCGCCGACATCCCACAGCTAATAAACAAAGGATTTGCCTTTTTACTCACAACTGGCTCCAAGTCCTAGGTCCCTCTCCTGCCTCAAAATGAATGAGAAAATCTCTAAGCTCCTCTCTGGCAATGCAATTTTATAATTTCAAGATACTTTTAAAAATAAGAGCACAAAACATTGATCAAAAGAATAATAAACACGGAGCCAAAACCCAGATAGAGAAAGGAACTACTAGTACAAACAAAAATAAAATCTGAGGGGAGACAGATCCATCTTAACTAGCTAGTCCGTTTTCTTTGGTCAGTGGCTCTTTCTAGATTTATTGTAGTAAGAAGTGTCTTTTTATTTTTTTATTTTTTAAAGATTTTATTTATTTTTTAGAGAGCGAGTGAGAGAGAAACAGCATGAGAGGGGAGAGGGTCAGAGGGAGAAGCAGGCTCCCTGCTGAGCCGGGAGCCCAATGTGGGACTCAATCCCAGGACCCTGGGATCATGACCTGAGCTGAAGGCAGACGCTTAACCAACTGAGCCACCCAGGCGCCCAAGAAGTGTCTTTTTAGATGTTTCCTTTCTAAGCAGTTTTGCTTGATTTCATCTTTTTCAATGGGAACCCATGTTACTTATGTTTCCACTCACGGCCATTGGGTCCTGTTTCATTGATAATTAATGATCTACTTTCAGACCTGTTCTGTCCGTTTCCTTAATTTTCAGGATGCACGATGTGCAAGGCACTGCGCTCAGTGTGCAGGGGCATAATCACTGCCTCAAAGGCACTTATCATGTTAGAACGAGGGAGACACGCCAGTATGAGATAGCAAGGAACGCACGCTATGTACACATGTGAGACGCACAGAGATTACAGGAACGCGGGGCTGGCAGAGGTCACTCTGCTCTGGTCCAGTCCAGAGAGGCTTCGTGGAGGAAGAGGAACTTGAACTGAGCCTCCAGGAGAGGTGGGGCTTTGGGTAAGGAGAGAAGACAGGTGAGGATAATTCCAGATGAAAAAGTAGACAACTAGTAGGACCAGTTGGCTAGAGAAGAGGGCTGTATCTGGTAGCACCATTACCTCTTGGCAAGAATGAAGGTACTTTCTGCTGACCCTATTTCGTTGGGAGAATATGGACCCAGTAATAGCACCTCATTTCATAGGGTCTCATCTTGAGTCTTTATGGAAATAATAAACAGTGTCTCACAAAAAGAAGGGAAAGGCCACTTCTACATGTAATGTTTCCCCTTGTGTCTGCACCTTAGACCAGGAGTCATGTGGGTCAAAATCCTCCGGATACAAAAATCTGGGACTGTATCAGTTTCCTAGGATGCCATAAAGAAGAACCACATACTGGGTGGCTAAAAATAACAAAAATTTATTCTCTCCCAGTCTGGAGGCTAGAAGTCTGAAATCAAGGTGTTGGCAGGGCCATGCTCACTCTGAAAGCTGTTGGAAGGAATCTTCCTTCCCTTTTCCTAGCTTCTGGTGGCTTGTTGGTAATCCTTAGCATTCCTTGGTTTTTCAGCTAGAGCACTTCAATCTCTGCCTCTGTTGTCACATGGCCATCTTCCTGTGTGTTTCTCTCACTTCTTTTAAGGACACCAGTCATATCGGACTAAAGGCCCATTTTACTCCAGTATGACATCATCTTAACTGATTACATCTGCGATGACCCTTTTTCCAAATAAGGTCACTTTCTGAGGTACAAGAGGTTAGGGCTTCAACATATCCTTTCAGGGGGACACAAGTCAGCCCAGAACAAGGATGAACGGGGCTATTGTGGAACTCTAGGAGAAGGGTTTCGCCTGAAGAGAAGGGTGAAACTAAAAGAGTATTTTCCTCACAAATCTCTGTGAAAGTTTGGGGTTGTAAGGCAATGAATGAAGCACAGAAGCTGGGAGAGGAGTGGGAGGAAGGGAAGAGAGGAGGAGAGGGGGATGATCAAGTGGGTAAGAATACTTGTTTAGCAGCACTCAAGAGTGTCATTAGTAAGACTTTGTGACCACAGAATAAGATGGAGACATTATTCAAACCTCCATCCAACATCACTGCAATCTCCACGCAATATGGCCCAACAAAGTGGGAAGAATATGGAAAGGGTAGACAATTCAATTGGTTGGAAAGGGAATATTTTAAAGCAGTTAGCTGCCACTTGGGGTAAGAGTAACTTCCACTACCGTATCTGATGACATAATTGGATATTAGTTCACTCTGAACACAGAAGCCAAAACCAGCCCATACAGAATGATGCCTTATTGTCAGGGTGTCCGTAAAAAGGACTTAGTAGGAAAATTATCCTGGATAACTACAGACACATGAGTCCTGGTCAGAAATTTCCATTGAATAAAGAGCCTCAACACACTTAGGTCACATTATAAGAGCTTTTGGAATAACTAAAGGAGGCTTTGGGGGAACATCCCATAATCACTATGCAGAGATAAGCCTAAGAAAAACATGCTGTGTGTCTCCCTCCCTTGGACACTGAGCAGCTCGAGAAGTCTCTGCTTCCCATCCCCCCATGGGTATTTGCAGTTTGGTGGGTCTTCATTGCCCATCAAATATACAAAATCTGACTTCACTAAAAATAAAGCAGGGTATATACAGAAAGGCAACAACAAGGAGAGAAATCAGTAAAGGGTGGCATTTTACCTACAAACATAGATACAGTTGTCCTCACATTAAGAATGTAATACAAATGAAGAGAAAGACAAATAGAACAGAATTAAAAGCCCAGAAAGAGACACAGAAACACATTTAAGATATGATAAATGTGGTATCTTAAACATATGGGGAAAGTTGGACTTCTTAATAAAAGGTCTTAGGGACAACTGAAGAGTCACTCGGAAAAATATGTAATTGAATCTGTACATCGCAAAAAATAACAGGGAAAACTCCAAATGAGTTTGGAGGTATCAATGTATAATATAAACCCATTTATTTTTCTGAGAAAATTTGGGTGAATTTCCAACGTAGCAGTTGGAAAGCCTTTCTGTGACTCAGTATTCAGAAGAAATAAAGGAAAAGATCCTATACAAACCTATCCGGGTATAAACACACTTCTTTGTGTGGCAAAAATCAAAAGACAAATGACAAACTGGGAGAAATATTTGCAACTTAATCAATAAGGGACTAAGCTCTTAATAGTTCAAGGACTCCTAAATCATCAACAATAACAACAATAACAAAAAAAACTGATAGAAAAATGGGCAAAATGCACCAGCAGACAATTCATAGGAAAAAAAGGAAATAGCCTTGAAACATATGAAAAAATGTTCAACCACACTTCTAATAAAAGAAATTCGGATTAAATTATACTGAAATATTTCTCACCTGTTGGATTAGTAAAAATTGACCAATACATTCAAGTTGAATGGTTTTGAGGCATCTGGCACTTCACATATTGTAGATGGGAGTGCAAAATGGTACAACATCTGTGGACAGGAGTCTAACAACATCTAACAAAATTACGTATCCATTTACCCTTTGACTCTGCTCCTCAGAAACCTCCCAAAATACGCCCCCACCAATGCAAAGCAAGTTTGCCCAAAGCCGTTCATTACAGAATTATTTGTCATAGCAAAGAATTGGAAATGCAAATGTCCATCAGTGAGGTTTTGGATAATAAACTAGTATAAGGGACTAGCACACAATGGAGTATTTGGCAGCCACATAAAAAGAATGAAGAGGAGTACCATGGACACAGAGGGTTCCCCAGGATACATTGCTAAGTGAAAAAAGGTGCAAAATAGTGATGTGCTATGCTATATTTGTGTATGAAGTCAGAGGAAATAAGAATATAAATGTACACATATAAATATACTCTTTATATAATATATACCTATAATATCTATACTATATATGCATTCATGCACATATGTATGTATATATGCTCTGGTTCTTTTGTGGAAAGGAACCCTGGAGGGATAAACCAGAAACTGTGGTCACCTACAACAGATGTGGGGAGGCGTCTAGGGTAGCAGAGTAGGAATAGAAGTGAGACATCTCTGAGGAAGCCCTTTTATGTGGTTTTGATCCTGAGCCATGAAAATGTGTTATACGGTGAGAAGTAAAATTAAGCAAAAAAAGAAAAAAATTGAATAAGTTAACTAGGCAATTTAGATAATCATCAAAATCAGAGATATTCTCTTTTTTTTTCCTTAGATTTTTTTTATTGTCTTAGAACAGAGAGATTCTTGAGTTAAAATGGTCTCCATAAAATGATAAGGGGCAGACACCTCTGGAAATATCAGTCAATACAGAGAATGAGAGCTCAGTTCAGGTGCCCCAGGACGGGCATACAGCTAGCTCTGGAATGGTCTGGAAGGATGGTTGGTAAAGACCGCTGACTCCAGAGACGTGGTAAACTTGGGTTGAATCCGCTGCTCCCCATGTCCTAGGAGAGCCACTGGATCTCTCTGAGCCTATTTCCTCATCTGTAAGGGAACTGTAGTAATATCTTTTCCACAGGTACTGTAAGGCTTAAGTGAAATATCGCACAGTGAGACACCTGGTCCACACAAATTAGTCCATCCCTCATGTTTGAGGAAGGACCTACAGAGAGCGCAGAAAGAAGAGATGACCATGAGGTCAGGGGGCCTGTAGCTTAAGGAGGAGAGGGTCTTGGGAAGGAAGTGCACTTTTCTTTATGGCATATCTAGAAACGTAGATTCTAGTCCCCCCAGATTCTGTGAGCACTGCAGACAGAAGGTTCTCATAGAGGCAGGGAGAGGCATTTCCAGGGGGCACATTGTGCTGAGTGTGCCCGAGAACACCTGCCCAGGGACCCAGCGTTAAACCCAGTCACTTCTGCCCTCCCCTGCCTGCTTCCTTCTTCCTCTGCAGTGTGGTTTCCCCTCCTCTCTGGAATTCTCCAGAAATGACTGGAAAGGAGTTTAGATTCCTTTGTTTTCTTTTGAACTTCAACTAAGAAGAGTGACTCAGTGTCCGCAACAGGGGCAGAAAGGAGTTTTGAGAAGTGACTGCAGAGATTTTTAAATCTTTGAGTTCGGTCTGGATGCTACTGGGGACCAGCGCTGGGGTTATTTTTACATTCATGTAATTTTGTCTCAGGAAGAGGCCAAGACACAGAAGTCCCAGTTCCTGCAGTCTGGGTGTGCAACCCAGAGACAAAGAATGGCTGGGGATGCCAAAGAGAAACACAGGTGGCCGTTGGTCTTGGATCCCAAGTTGCTGCTAGTAGATTCTGATTACAGGTGGGACAGTCAGTTTTCGATTTGACTGATTAAGGAAAAAGAAAAAAAAAAAACTGTAAGGTTTAGGTAAATTAATCTTGAAGCCAGATTCATTCATTCATTCATTCATTCATCCGTTCATTCATCCGATAAACATGTATTGAGTACCTATTACATCAACTTGCATTCTAGTTGGAAGATAGAAACTAGGGAACCTACCTGATTAAGGTACTTGCCATGGTCGAGAGGAGAGTTCACATCAGGGGGGGTGTCAGGTTCTTAGGTTTGGGAGGAATCTTAGATGCCATCCCACCTTACCCCTCAGGCACTGAAACTCAGAGCAATCCTACCCAAAGCCATAGAGCTGATTAAGGGCAGACCTTGAATAGGCTTGGGGTTCCCCAGCACTGTTTCCTCCAATCTGCTCCACAATGCTGGAGTGCGTGAGAGGAGGGAAAAAAAGGCTAGAAATTATGTATTTATTTGGTATGGTGGAGAAGGTAAGTCGATGACTTAATTTTCTTCCTTAAAATTCTGGAAGAAGAGAATTCTTTGAGACCAGGTGCTGGGTGGGTAGGGAAAATGTTTTGAATTAATAATTTCCTGATTCACTCACAAATATGGGCTTCTTGGGATGACATCCATTAAGATCGTGAAGGAAGGCTTCAGCACGCTTCACCACGCTAATGAAAGATGAGTCACCTTACTATCTCGTATACTGGTTTCCTTTTCAAAATATGTCCCTTTGAATAAAAAGGCCTAGCTATCGTGGTTGAACTTGGATTCACTTGGTCTCTATGGCAACCACAGCGAATCCCCACAAGTCACAGGAAAAGGGCATTTGACATCCTGAAGCACAATAGAAAGACCCTTTATATCATAGCCATCCCTCTCCCCAGGAGAAGGGAAGGAGACACCATCAAATACACATTCCAGAGCTGCGGAATAAAAACCTTCCTGCACTCGGCCTGATTCTCGAATCTGCTGCCAAGTCGAATCATTCATGAATACCACTGCTTTGTGACAACTTCAGATTGCTCTCTGACATCCTCCCCTACCCCCCTGACCCCAGCCCAGACAGAAGTGGATGTAGTTATGATGTAGATGTGTCAGAAATTGGCTTGACTGCATAAGACAGATGATGCAAGTGAGCAGCAGGTTTAACACGTGAGGTTTTATTCTTTCACCATGAAAGTCCGGAGGCAGGCAGCCTAGTGCATCTACAGCAGCTCAACAAAGCCTTTCGGGAAACGAGGCTCCTTCCAGTAAACTGTTCCACTGCCCATCCCCAAGGTGTGACACTCTGTGGGGCAAAAACTATCATAGCCTCAACCCATGTGGAAGAGAAGGGAGGGATGGTGCGAAGGGTGGGTGCCAAGTGTCTTTTAAGGAGGTTTCACTCCAGTTGCCACATGACATTTGCACTGATGTCTCATTAACCAGCACTTAATTCCTTGGTTACACCTGGTTGCGGGGGAGGTAGGACAATATGGTCTTGATTCCTGAGAACCTTGTGCCCGTTTCAAAAGCAGGAGCTCTATCATAAGGATAGAGGGGAGCCAACAGTCCCTGGCATGATGTGTAATCTAGGTGCTTGAAGAGCTGCATGAACACATTTTTTGCATCTCAGTCCAAACTATAGCTCAATTTCAGCTCCTAGTTCTGGTTCACAAGCCCGCTGCTTAAAATTGTCTTCATAGGATCATGGGCCAGGTTATGGTATTGGTGGGGAGATTCCGTCTCAGTGTGGAAGCAGTGGGATGATGAAGCAGAGGGATGCTCCCCCTGCCCCTGTGGACCGTTGTCTGTTGGAACCAGAGTCTGAGCGTGGGGGCCAGCCTCTGATGGGGAGGCTGGGAAAACCAAGACCGTAGGACCTGGGGGCTCAGATACCTGGGGCCTTGGGTACATGGAGGTTAGATTCAGGTGCAACATCTTCTGCTGGGTTATTTATGGGATAATCCTGCTTGTCTCTCCCCGGGATTAGAGGGCATCATATTTTTAGGCACTCTGGGGTTTATAGCTTCAAGGAAGGAGGACCTCAGCAAAGCAACTTAGAATATCACTTTTTAGCCCTTAAGGTTCAAAATAAGAGTTTCAAACTTCCCACAGAAATGATCGGGTGTCAGAAAGAGCTTTTGTGTCTCAATGCCTGGCTCCTGGGTGTTGAAAGCAAATGTTTCTGTCATTGCAACAGATTTGGGGGAAATGCTTCATCCCAAGGACATAGAAGCCAATGGGCTCAGCCCTTAAGTGTTTGAGACTGTCTGGAGACAAGAAGGAGAGTCAGGGAGGAGGATAACAGAGAAGCAGTGATGGGGGCCTGTGCCCTGCTGCCTTTGGCCCAGTCTGCAAAGCAGGGTGCCATGGAACCCCCAGGTCAGTGTGGGCATTTTGTGCCCTGAATTTCCCCTGGGGCTCTGAGTGGTAGTAGCTCACCTATGATGTCTCCTGCTTCACTTTGATGTATGAGAGGAGACATGACAGCATGGGACAGCTGGTGAGATGGGCCAGAGGGGGTCTCATATAAGCCCCTTGCAGACCCATGGGACACAGGGGCAGCAGTGTTTTTTCAAGGGGCTGAGTGACAGGGGACTTGAGGACAGTGCATTAAGGACAAGGAAATACATGCTGCATGAACTCAGGCCAGCAGGCAGGGCCAGCTGACCCCCCCCCCCCCCCCGCTGCCATGCCTTACCTCTTCCCTGGATTTCGATGCACCAGCACCCCTCCCCCCAGCCCCAAGCAGAGATGTGGGGCAAGTTCTGAATTGATGGTGTTTAAAGCTGAAATGACTCTGAGAACTCTGAATTGCCAAGTCAGTTTATTTTTACCATCAGGAACCAACAAACTCAAGGCAAAACCCAAGTACAGTGATGATAAAGCAAAGAGCACTCCGTATTTGGCACTCCTGAGTTTATGGCCTGAGAAATTTGAACTTGCTACAAAATTATATATCAACCATCTTATAAAAAAAATTGGGCTTTATTTCATATCACCCGAATGAGACAGTAAGAGAACAATGTTATTTCTGGGAGGGTCTCATGTATGTGAATAGAGTTACTGGAAGTTTTCTTATAAATCTTTATGAATAATTGGGTTTTTTGGCTAATGGACAAATTTAAGCAAATACTATAATCAGGGCGCCTGGGTGGCTCAGTTGGTTAAGCGACTGCCTTCGGCTCAGGTCATGATCCTGGAGTCCCGGGATCGAGTCCCACATCAGGCTCCCTGCTCAGCAGGGAGTCTGCTTCTCCCTCTGACCCTCCTCCCTCTCATGCTCTCTGTCTCTCATTCTCTCTCTCGCAAATAAATAAAAAATTTTTTTTAAAAATTAAAAAAATACTATTTAATCAGGCATTATTCATATTTGTGGATAAACAATTGGATAGAAACCTAACCGGGCAAGGATCTTCCAATGGGGAAACAACTAGCTTATCACGGATCTCCAGAGGAGATGCTGCCCTGGGCCTCCATGATCTCCCAGTTGTTCCTAAATCCTTACAGGTTGATCTCCGAGACGGGCCATGCTGCTCTGCTCAGTAACAACAGGAGCTCACATGGTTTTATTTTGCCTCCATCACAGCATCCCGGGGAAAAGCTAGCTATGGTGCTCTAGGATCATCATGGGCACAATAGGGGATGGAGAGTTCTGGGAGAGGTTCGCTTACGCTAACCACCATGTGGTCCTCTTAGGTGTACTTTGGCATCTCGTGTCTGCACTGAATTTCATTCTCTTGTCACAAAAATAAAACCCTCAATCTATCTGTAAGCAGCTTCAGTGGAGGTAAGCAAGGGGTCTTCCCCGCACCTGTGGGCTCCTGCCTCTGTCATTTCATTGGGGTGACCCCCTCCATCCACTGGCTGACAGTCAGACTCAGTGTGTCACCTCTCTGAACCTCTGTTTTCTTGGGATATTACTTCTCTGCATGGAAATGTTATAGGAATGAACATAATTCTCAGCATCGGGCACAAAATGGGTGCTCATTCATGTTTCCTTCCTTTGTTGACATCTTTTCTGGATAGGGGAAGAAGGCTGAGAGTTTCCTTCAGCCCCAACTCCTATTGGAATCTTCGGAAAGAATTTGCCAAAGGTCTGATAGAAGCAAGTGATACATTCGGAGGCATCCACGAAACTGTATATTCACACATCACGTTTTGTTTTTAAAAGAATCTGAATATTTGACTTCTCTTTAGTAGGAGTCCTGGGGAGCCTTGATTTTTCTCAAAGGGAAAAATGATTTGTCAGTCAGATAAGTGTGTCCAAGCTAATTGACATACAAGAACCCATTGTTTCTATGGTAATTATTTAATTATGTGAGACAAAGATCAGAACACTGCTTCTAACTTCCCAGTGGATGCTAAAAATAGCTGGGATACTATGGTTTTGTTATCTGGAGCAGGGGTGAGGAGACTTAAAAGAATCTAGCTGAGGGCCACTCAAAGTCAATCAAGGTCCATTTAAATAAACAGCAACGAAATGTAGTGGGCTTCTACAGAGAAAGAGAAAACAGAAATCATTTTCTATACTGGCTGTTAAAATAAAGGACGCAGAACATAAAGCTCTATTCAACAAATCCTGCAAAATATAAAACCATATATTATGTAAGATTTGGATTATCTGGAGCCCTTGAGAAAGAAGCTGATAGCTGAATTTTCTATACAGCTCAGGATTTATATCGTCAAGGAATGATTTTTTTTTTAAAGACTTTAAATGGAAAGCTCACGAAAATAGATTGCACTCTTGCACGCCTTCTTAAACAGAGTATGAAGAACACAATTAACCTTTTCCTGACTTAAGTTGTCAATTCTTAATTTTTTTAAAGATTTATTTATTTATTTTAGAGAGAGAGAATGGGGGGGAGGGGCAAAGGGAGAGGGAGAGAGAGAATCTCCAGCAGACTCCACGCTGAGCACAGAGCCCGACGTGGGGCTTGATCTCACGACCCTGAGATCATGACCTGAGTCGAAACCAGAGTCAGACACTTAACCGACTGTTGCCACCCGGGTGCTTTGAGTTGTCAATTCTTATCAATATCAACTGTTATACAGTCCTGTGTTAATACAGTGATGCCCTCAAAATCAGTTTAGGTACATGAGACTGGTTGTCTCCTTATGAGTCCCAGATTTCTGTGTGTTTGTTTATA
The DNA here is from genome assembly GCF_029215605.1 of Mirounga angustirostris. Lineage (NCBI taxonomy): Eukaryota > Metazoa > Chordata > Mammalia > Carnivora > Phocidae > Mirounga > Mirounga angustirostris. The sequence continues at coordinate 12,063,189 of NW_026991716.1, read as the reverse complement.
TCTCCCCTCGCTAGATGCTGTCACTTCTCATTGCTGTCATATGTCATCTCTAGTACCCTCTTCTTCCTCTTTATCTCTTTTAGTGATTGGTAAGTCAGATTCAAGTTCGTTGAAGCTATTTGTAAACTAGGAGTACACTGATCTTGAATGAACATCTAAGAGACGTAAGAGGAAGGAATATCAGCCTTAGGGATTGGACTTTCTACGATATATTTTATTCAGAGATTTGTGTTTGTTTATTTTTTTACTCTGCAGGTTGTTGGCCAAACCTTGTTATTCATAGATGTGCAGTGCTTTAAAGCTTTTCATGACTATGAAGTGCTATACATATCTAAGCTAGTGTGCATATCTTCAGGGACTTTTTATGTAACCTGCATTTAGTTGGCAGCCCTCCAGCCATGCCCAGCTGGCCCTGAATTGATCATCCTTGTCCACATACTGGTGGACAAGTAATTAGTATCATGTGACTGGCAAATACAGCGAGGTGGCACAGTCGTCTCGGAAAAAATTATACCTGGTCATGGATTTGATATTTAGGAGTCACGGTTGGCTGAAGACTACTTTTTGCAATGAGCACGGCAGGGCGTGCTGGTGTCCAGGCTTTCCCGGGCCCTGGGCTTGCCCGATGGTTGCAGCGTGCTTCCTGGCAGAGCTCTGCAGTCATCCAAAGGCACCTGGAGCCCTCAGGCCAGTCTCTTCACCGCAAGCAGCCTTAGTGGCTTATTCCAGTTTGCTGTACAAATATTATCATTTTCTATGTACATCCTGGTGTGAAAAAATACTGAGAAGTACTGGAGTTAGGTGACTATACTGGATTACAAGGGGCAGTGTTCGGGGAGATGGATGGTTCGTGCTTCTCCTCGTCTGGGATCTCCCAGCATGCTTTGCTGAGCATGTTCTTGTCCCAGGAAACAGGGACATCTATGTGACTGGGTGGTCTGAGAGTTCACTCTCACCCAGCCACTGACCCCGTCTTTTCTGAGACTACCCAGCTGGTCCTGACATATGGGAATTAAAAATAAAAACACCTAAACTCATTCATTCAACATGTATTTATTGAGCACACTGTACTAAACTCTAGAGACACAAAGTGGATAACATAGGACCCCTACCCCAATGAACTTGACAGGGAGATGGATGTGTACAGAAATGTGATGTGATGAAGGAAAGCCCCACAGAATTCTGGCCTGCGTAAGGGGACACCTGTCCAGCCCTTTAGTTCCGCACCCAAACAGGAGAGAAACACAGCATGGCAACAAGACCCTCAATCTCACTAAATACCTTAGGGCATGTTTGAGCTCCTGGACCACAGTTCTAGCAGTATAACCTCTTCTTACAGAATCATGGGTTCATTAAGTTGTTAATCCTGACATCCTACCTGCAGCCTCCAGTCCAAGTCTTCAGAGGCCCCCATGGTGCCTGACACATTCTGCCATAGCAGGAGAGCAAGTTGAATGCTGGTTCCTATCACACCACCCTTGTAGGCATGAAGTCAGAGAGAAAGCAGGGCACTGCAGATGGGGTCTCCTCCGAGCCAAACACCGAAGGTGGGCTTGTGATCTGTCTTTCCTTTCACTGAAACCGTTTTACTTTTTTTTTTTTTAAGATTCTATTTATTTATTTGACAGAGAGAGACAGAGTGAGAGAGGGAACACAAGCAGGGGGAGTGGGAGAAGCAGGCTTTCCGCCGAGCAGGGAGTCCGATGTTGGGCTCAATCCCAGGACCCTGGGATCATGACCCGAGCCGAAGGCAGACATTTAACGACTGAGCCACCCAAGCTCCCCATCACTGAAACCGTTTCTTAAGCCTGAAAACTTTCCACTCTGAATTGGCTTGAGATTTTTGTTGAGAAAGGTCCAGGATGGGACAGATTGACCCAATCAGGCTTAAAAAAAAAAAAAAAAAATCTGAGTCAACCATTGGAATAATAACTCTTGACCTACAAGAATGGGAGGAAATCAAATGGGAGGAAAGAAGCCAAAGCCAGTGGTGGTGGCATCCTAAGTGCCTTGTTTTTGAAAATCCAGGGACATTTTGGGCTTCGAAAGGAAATGTGTTTATGCACAATCTAAAGGCGGTGGTTTCCTTCTTCAGATGATTTGAGATTTCATTTGGAAAAAACTTAAAGAGGTCTTTTCCCTCCGAATACCCAAACTCTTTAGGTTTAAGCTGGGGTGTATCTTTTCTATCCTAAAAGAACGACAACTAGTGTTAATGGGGCATTTGCCAGGAAATGTGCCAACTATTTACGAGTTATCTCTTATTAATCGGAATTACAGGGCATTACTGATGAGTCACACTTTATGTTGCCTTAGTGTTTCTCACATTTTATTGAATGATAAAAGATTCAAGAGATACAAAAGAAAGAAAAACAGGCTCTTAATGCCATCTGTGCCATCACTGTTGTCCTGGTGACAATCTGAAGTTCAAGGTCATTTTCGCAAACATGAATATTCCTCCCCAGAAGGGTGTTTGTCATCCATGCAGACTCTACTTTGTGCTTTAGGGAACGAGCAATGAACTCGGGTCTCTCAGGTCTAGAAAAATGTTACTTTGGCTATAAGGAAGTTTCATGAGGCAAAGATTTTTAGACACTGTGAGCATAATTTTGTGACTTTTATCAGGAAAGGTTTATCTTGGTGTCTGGAACATCTGTAGTGCAGGCATTCTTGGATTAATAAAAATTCCATCCATTCAAGCAACTCAAGGGAGTTGTGTTGAAAACAGGAAGGCTCCTCAGAGGCCATAAAGCAATTGCTGAGCTCTGCCTTTCCTCCCCTGGGGGCAACCAGCTCACCTGGCCCGCTCTCTGTCCTCCAAACCACACACCAGTCTCCTCTTGCCTCATGGCCTTTGCACCTGCTCCACCCTCTGCCGGAAGACTTCACCACCTCAGCTCTTTTTAAGCCTGGTTATCCTCATTCTCCATGCCTAGCTCCAAAATCTAGATGCTTCCTCTGACTACCTCATCTAAAGTAGACTCCCCCTCAAAGTTATCACATTTATTCCAATCTATAATTTTATCTTGTATATTTACTCCTTTGTGATCTGACCCCCCTTCACCTCTGTGCAAGACCCATGACAGCAGGGCCTGGGTCCCTCTTGCTCACTATGTACCTCCACTGCCCAGCACGGTGCTCAGCAATGGTCATTGCTCAATGCTTATTTATTGAGTGAATGAATGAGTAAATTCATTAGCACATAAATGGATAATATTGAATTTAGCTATATTAATAGAAGGGGATATTACCAGATAGCCCATAAACCTTACTATGTTTATACTATTTATTTGACAAATGTGCCCTCTGTGAACGCAACCTGTGAGTGGGAGACTGCGTATAAGGGAAAAGATGAGCTTGGCCATGAAGAGAGGAAATAGCAACATGGAGATACTAAATTTGACTCTGAAGAAGTCTAGGTAGAGTCTGTTTGCCTTGAAGAATCTTTAGTAAGCCTGAAAACGTTTCATCTGTCAAAGTCTTGTCACTCATCCCTGTTTCCCACTCCCAATATGACTTCTCCCGAGAAAATAGAAATGTCCACCCACATTCCTGATGCCTCACGCTTCCTATAAAAATTGGGGGTGGGCAAGCAGGGGAGAAACTGCACTAGAGGGATGTTTAAAAGCCTCCTTTTAGAGTCCCCTGACTCCATGGTCTGTTTTAAGGGGGGCAACTCCTGTCTTAAGTCTTAGGCTTTCAACTATACAAATCTGCAGCTCACACTGAACGCTGTTGGCTACTGGGAAATGAAGCAAACAAATGTAATGTTAACCTGATGAACAGAGGTGAGAGGATATTTGTAATGAGTGGCCCAGAATTGCCTGCAGGCTGTGAGAGATTGCCAGAATATGGGCTTCTGGATGACGGTGAGAAGACTGGAGAAGTCTGAAAGAAGAAAATGAATAATGTCCACTGGTCCTGAGACTCGGGGGGGCTGAGGTCAAGGTCAGGGATGGAGACAAGGGGCAAGAGGTGCAGTTTGGGGAGGTTCTGGGATCTATGCTGTAAGCCCATTTGTAATAAGCTTAGGGACAGGAAAGGTGCTATGGCCCAGAGCTGAAAGTGGCCTCAGCTGTGTAGGGAGAAAGATGTTGACGATGCTTAAAGATTCTTGTGTCAACCTATGAGTGAGCTGGCAGCTGACTCCTTGCCACTGAGCACCCTTCTTGAGTCTTGGGGAGCACATTCTTGGGTTACGTTCTCACCAACATAGTGTCCAAAGAGCCAGCCATCTCTTCTAATGCATCCTAAGTACCACTTGAGAGGTACCAGATCCTGTAGAGATTCAGAGAAGGCTGTGGGTCAGAAAGGCTTTAGGAAAGAGCTGGTTCTGAGGGATATGTAGGCCTTTGGTGGAAAAGGAAAAGAAGGCCTTGGGATTGAAGGCAAAACAGCAAGAGCAGAGATCCAGAAGAAGCACTGGAAGGGCAATTGTTAGAGGCTGATGTGAAGACCTGCTCTGTGTTGGTTGTGAGGAGAGGAAGACGTCAATGGGCCATGGGGGACCATGGAGGGAGGTAGCAATCTCTCCAAGGAGAGGAGAGTAAAACCATAGAGGCTGATGACAAAGGAGACACACTTGAAAAATACCACCTTTACCAACGAGTGATTGGCTTTCCCTTCTTTTGAGTGAGGTATTCATTAATTTATCAACAAATATTTATTGAATTCCCACTGTGTTGCCAGGTACTGTCCTTGCTTTGGGGAAAAAGCTGGGGCTACTGTGGACAGAAAAGTCCCCTCCTTCATGGAGTTTGCATTCTAGTAGGAAAGATAGAAAGTAAATGAGTAGCAAAGTAAGTCAGAAGGTTGCAAACCTATGCAGAACAGAGCCAGGCCAGGGACTGAGGTATCGGGTAGAGTCTGTGGCATGGGAGCCATTTTGCCTTGCAAAAGCAGACAACTCCACTTCCCCAGGTTCCACTCACTCATTCACTCATTTTTTCATTCACTTTGCTCATATTTCTTTTTGCCAGACCCTGTTCTAGGCACTGGAGCAGAGCTGTAACCAAGGCGAGCAAACTCCATCCCTCAGGGGAACTCACGGTCTAGTAAACAAGAAACAGACAAGTAAATAATGTAAGTGTAAGTAGTAGCGATCATTGTGATGGACGAGCAGGTACAGAGCAAAGGAGGTAATGGGGAGGTGCCTGAAGAGAGAAGGAATGAGCCACGTGCTAATGGGTGAAGAGTGTTTGAGAGAAGAGAAAAGCAGGGCAAATGCCCTGAGGAGGGACTGAGCTTCAAGCATCACAGAACAGCAAGTTCATGGCTTATGATGTCTTTCCTCTCCTCTCCTCTTTTCTTTCCCTTCTTTTCTTTTTTAATTAATTAATTAATTAATTTAGGAGAGAGGGAAAGAGTGAGCATGAGTTGGGACGGGGGGAGGAGGGGCAGAGGGAGAGAGAGAATCTCAAGCAGACTCCCCACTGAGCACAGAGCCAGACTCGGGGCTCAATCCAACAACCCCGAGATCACGACCCGAGATGAAACCAAGGGTCAGATGCCCAACCGACTGAGCCACCTGGGCGTCCCACCCTCCCTCCTCTTTTTTTAAAGACACTCTGCTTCTCATTTAAGGGCCTGCCTAAACCAAGGCATCATCTTCCCATAAGGGGGAGGCAGTGTGACATCAGGGAAAGTGTGACACCACATAACTCGACTGCTTGGGGTCTAGTTAGAAGAACTGCCTGTTTTGTCACCTATAAAATAAGGGTTGGGGTTCCATTCTCTTGTTCACATTCATCAACCTTCTGCTTCATGTTGGAAGAGGCAGCAACTTGAATGTTCTTAAGCAGAGAAAGAAGGTGAGACTCTGCCCCCTTTCTGGCTGGCTTCCTCCGTGAAGGTTCTTCTTCAATTCTACGACCAGCAGGGGAAAGAATTCCATTGGGCCACCTCAAGTCCTATGCCATAAAGTCAAAAGCTTCTGCTGATGTCTGTGGTGGTGGTGGTCAGTGAGGGTTTTTTGGACACTTGCCTGATACCCAGTGGGAGCCACAGAGGTTCTGAGATCTAGAAGCTGGAAAGACCCCATCAGGGGTCCTAAGAGGTGACTTCTCCTCAGAGCATACAGCAGGGGCATATTGGTGACAGGCAGGGGATCTATGCATGGCCACGGGCACCATTAATTAGTTGGCACAGTTTCATTCAGTTTCCCCTGAGTCCCCGACTCTACACACTGCAGTGCAGACCCGGTTCTAACCCAGGAGCTCAGTGTTCATCCTTGCTGGTGGTGCCCTCTTCCAGCTCACCAGGGCGGGGCACGCAGCTGTTACTGATGGAGATCCTGCAGCTCAGACAGACGGAAGGACTTGCCTGGGGCGCACCATGGGGGGGCAAGGACTTGAGCCCAGCTTTTCTGACCTATGATAGAATCTTACAGGAAGATAGTTCTACTGAGAGAGGATGTGGACAGATTCTAGAGTCCCAAAGATGGCCTTGCTGGCCAGCGCTGCCCATGGTGGTGACTCTCCTCCTTGATTACGCATTAGAATCACCTGGGGTTCTTTCCAAACTCCCGATGCTGAGTCTCACGCTGGGCCAATGAGAACAGAATCCCTGGAGGTGAGCCTGGGCATCAGTATTTTGTGATGGTGCCACTGCAACCAAGATTGAGAACCACTGCTCAGTTCCGACTGTTGAAAATGAAAATATAATCATTGAGAAACTCTCTCTCAAAAAAAAAGAAAAGAAAAAAACCAAAAAACCCTGATACTTTGCTACTTTCTCTGGTCACTCTAGAGCAGAGTCATTTTTCAAGATAAGGACCTGGGTTAAGTGGGTGCAAATGCATGAATAAAATGTGAAATAAATTACTAAGTGAGAAATAAAAGCCATGAATAATGTAAAAGGGGGAAGAGCTGGGAGAACTAGGGCAGAAAGCAAAGCCAAAAAATATAAGAAGAGGGTCACTTGGGGAAGGCTCTGTGGGTATGAATACAAATGGAGGAAGAAAACTAGTGTGCAAATCCTCTCTTGTTGAGACTTCAGAGCAAAGTGTGCCTTGGATATCTGAAGGGTACCAGCTCTTAGAATGTGCACGCTCTCCTCCACCCCTCCACTGAGAATTGTGGTGTGACCAGCACCCCCTTTAAGCCCAGACAATTGGACACTTTGTGATTAGCGCACGGTTTGCACTGTCCCGGCAGCTACCTGGATGAACAAACTGGAAGTGTGGCAGGTAATGACTCCAAACCATTGTCATTCAGTGACTGACTTTATCCTCATAGTTGCCACTAACACCTTCCAAAGAGAGGAACCTCTGTCGGTGTCCTTTGATTGACCAACAAGAAATTCTCTGAGAAACTTGCTTCTGACAGATTCCCAGCCAGCTCAGGCTGTGAGTGAAGAACTTCTGTAAACTTGTGATATTTTATCAAATGGTAACCGGTTATCTGCTTTAGGGTTTCAGGATAGTACATTGTTTCTTAGACACGGTCCACAGAAGAGAGGACTTTGCTATGAAAGATTCGTTTGGTCGAACTGACGATACTTTGTCATCAATTAGTTTGGGTTGAAAGTTGAGAAGGTACATGCCATTGCCAGATGTTTGGGGGTGAATTGGGAGGCACTGAGTTTCATAAATGGCCTCTATGAAATTGTAGTTGAGCTGGGACAAGACAGGTGCACATTTGGATGAATTTTATTCTCAGGTACTGCAAGAGAGATGTGTGTGTGATTTCCTACTTTAACCTATTTGACCCACAAAAATATCCTTTTTAAAAAAGTATTTATTTATTTATTTGAGAGAGAGTATGCAAGAGCTTGGGTGGGGGGAGGGCAGGGGCAAAGAGAGAACCTCAAGCAGACTCCACGCTGAGCATGGAGCCCAACCTGGGGCTCCATCCCAGGACCCTGAGATTATGACCTGGGCCGAAATTAAGAGCAGTCGCTTAACCGACTGAGCTACCCAGGCAGCCCCCTTTCTACTCTCTTGGTATACTTCAGTTCCCTCCCCAGTGACATCTTTCCTTGCTTTATAAAATTGTTATGGACTGAAATGTTAGTGTCCCACCCCCCAAGTTCATATGTTGAAACCCTACTACCAAATGGGATGGTATTAGGAGGTGGATCCTTTGGGAAGTAATTAGGGTAAGATGAGGTCTGGAGACCTCATGAATGGGATTAGCACCCTTATACGAGTCATGTGAGAGCTTACTTCCTATCGCTGCTCCCCACCCTATGAGGACACAATAAGAAGTCAGCAGTCTGCACCCCAGAAAAAGGCCCTCACCAGAACCTGACCAGGCTGGCACCCCGGTCTCGGACTTCCAGGCTCCGTAACTGTGAGAAACAAGCTTCCATTGTTTATAAGCCATGCAGTCTATGTTATTTTGTTATAATGGCCTGAACAAAGACAGGTATATTTCAGAATGTTCTCAGAGCATTGACTGGAAAGGCAGATATTATTATCAAAGTGTGGCTAAACAGATATCAACACCCTCAATGATTTACAGTGTTACTATGGTTTCCTGAAAGAAGAAAAAAAAAGTTCCAAATTGGCAGATTGGCATAAATGGTGCATAATGAGAGATCCTTTTGATTGCCTCGGATAGCAAATGGGTGCCTTTGATGTGAATATCTGTAAATGTGCTTTCGACACCTGTGTGTAAATGCGTAAGGCAAATATTGTGGTGCCAGGCCCAGCAGAAATTGCCATAGACACAGAAATTCCCAAACAAACACTTAGCATAACAACTCTACCAAACTAATCATAATGTTCCCATTGAATCATCTAAAATAAGATGAGATCTCTCTTGCCTGTGCAGAATTAGTCAAGCTCCTTTTCTGCATGATTACATCTCTGGCAGAAGCTTCCTTTGGGCTTATAACCCACTTATTTAAGCATGGCCAATGCAGGGTACTCCTTAAGGGAAAGGAATACCTTGTATCTCTTAAAAACATGACAAGCCTAGGAAAGGGAGAAATAGTCACAAGCCATTTGATTGACAGCTAGGAGCAGAGAAAGCCGCACACTCAGCATTTAGGTATGTGACTGATCCCTGGATTCGTCCAGAAAAGCACAACACAAGAAACATGCTTATCTATTCAACATTCTGAACCCTGAAGCTACCCAACCCAATGTCAAGGCATGCTGTGGGAGTCCCACTGACAGCTGCTGAATAGATTTTAGCTGGGGAAGATAATACCTTAAGGAGAAATAGTATGGATCTGCAACCTTTCTGGTCAAGGGCCGAACACAGTAAGCATTTTAGATTCTGCAGGCCATATGCTCTCCATCAGTTCTATCTACTCAGTTCCATTGTAATGTGAAAGCAGCCCTGGACTCTATGTAAACTATATGTAAAGTGGGCGTGCTCGTGTTCCAATAAAACTTTATTTACAAAAACAGGCCATGTACCAGGTTTTACTGAAGACCATATTTTGCCAAGCCCCACCCCCTCATTTATATTATTGAGAAAGATATAGACACATGGAAGGTGGATGTGTTCACCAAATTATAAAGAATGATTTTTAGAAGCAGAGCAGGATAGTAGTTAAGAGCACAGACCTGAAGCCTGAATTCAGACCACTTACCAGCTGGATGACCTTGAGCAAATTGTTAAGCCACTCTACACCTCACCTCATTCACTTATGAAATGAGGATAATAATAGAACTTAATGTCTTAGTTTGGGTCCGTACCAAGAAGACCCTGAGGGAAGGACTCAGGTGTGAGTCATTTATTTGAGAGGGGATCCCAAGAAGCACAGGTGCAGGAATAAGAGCAATTGACACAGTGGGCAGGGAGAAGCTCAGGAGGGGACATTAAAGAGTGGGTCATTCTTGAGGCCATGGGGTGCAATTATGCTCGGGACCCTTGGAGGTACCATGTAGGATGGGGACACCTGCATGTGGTTCATCATCCACTTCCTGGCAGAACTCTCCACTGTGACCACAGGGGCCATCGGGATGGGCCAAGGGCGCACGAACAAGGCAGTCATGAGCGCCACAGTCACTCCTGGGGTTGTTGCAACAGTGAGGTGAATTAATATCTGTGAAGCACTTCAATAAAAATGCCAGGTATTTAGTAAGTGCCATTTAAGTCGTTGTCAAGCAGTAGGAAAGAATATATAGCCCAAGGAAAGTTAAATTGTTGAAATTACATATCTCTGAAGGTAATACTGGTTGACCGCTTAGCTAAGTTCTGCTGTGGATTCTGAAGAAACACTTGAAAGTTTAGGCTGCCTGTAGCTAAATTATAGGCAATGACCTCTCTAACTTTGTAAAGTCGAGTCAACACCATGTACTACATTAGCTGATGAAGGTGAATCAGGGTGACCCTAGGAAAGGTGGAGATACAGGATACCAAATAAAACTTACACCATACTTAATGTATGCATAGTTGTTACAGTGGCATGGTAATTAGGCACAAATGATATGCTGCTTGCATAAATTACTGTAATTTGTATAACTTTTTTAAAATTTTAATTCTAGTGTAGTTAACAAACAGTATTATGCTAGTTTCAGGTGTACAATATAGTGACTCAACAATTCTATACATTACTCAGTGCTCATCATGATAAGTGTACTCTTAATCCCCTTCACCTATTTCCCTCATCCCCCACCCACCTCCCCCTGGAAACCATCTGTTTGTTCTCTACAGTTAAGGGTCTGTTTTTTGGTTTGTTTCTTTTTTTTCCCCTCTCCTTTGTTCATTTGTTTTGTTTCTTAAATTCTACATATGAATGAAATCATATGGTATTTGTCTTTCCCTCACTGACTTAGTTCGCTTAGTGTTATGCTCTCTAGATCCATCCACGTCATTGCACATGGCAAGATTTCATTTGGGATATATGTGCCCCTATGTTTATTGCAGGATTATTTACAATAGCCAAATTATGGAAGCAGCCCAAGTGTCGTCCATAGATGAATGGATAATGAAGATGGGGTATATACACAGTGGAATATTGTATTACTTTTATACAACCAAATACACGTTTTTCTTTTCTCACTCTGTTAATCCTCCAGTACCTGGGAAATGGACAATTTTTGCTAATATGGTTTAATCATTGTGACCACCTGTGTTCAAGGATAAAGGCCTTGAATGGAATCCCTGTAGTTTGGGCTTCCCTTGTTTACAACCTTTCTGATCTCAATTCCATTCATTCTCACCCCGTCAGATGTCTCCCACATGCTGCCATCCCTCCCCCTCACTTCTCCATGGAGTTTTAAAGCATGCACACATATTCTCCCTTCCCTTTTCCTGAGTGTTCTGGCGGCTCATAGGATCTGTCTGGGGAGGGAGCCACAGCCTTATTACCATACGGCAGCAGGCTGGAGCGGAGGATTCCTGGCCAAGAGTGCCTGGGAGAGGATAGGGAGCACAGTGGGAATGAGCCCTGCATCTTTAACATCTGGAGTCCAGGTGGGTTGGAGGTGAAGGGTTGGTTTTCACAGGAAGTAGGGCAATGAAAAGACAGTGCCCACATAAGTTGGTTCTTGTTTCCAGAATTCATTAGCAAAAGCTTGGACGATCTTTGGCATGGCTCAGGAGCTGTCAGAATAAGCCTTCAACCACAACCAGGGACTAGAGGAATAATCTCGAATGGGAAGAGAAGGAAACAATTATGCCTCTTATATAATCTCAACAAGCACCCACATAACCAAAGTAGAATAATCTTCAGAGACATTTCTAGACAATAACATGCATCTTAGTCAAAATGCTTTTGGCTGCAAACCAGGACAAAACCAACTGAAAGTTGGAAATTTAGTATTCCGCAAAAGAAAACATCCAAGATTGCTAAATTCACTGGTTCAAAATGGTCATCAAGGATCTAGATCCTATTCTGCCAACCTGGAGTTATCATCCCTGCCCTTGGGCTAGCTGTCCCCACTGTTGAAGATGGATGCTGCCTCTTCTCACATCATACAAGGACATAACCATATCCAGAAGAAGGAGACTGTGTCTTCATGAATGTCTCTTTTCAAGTGATGGAATCTTTCCCAGAAGTCCCCCAGAAGATTTTTTTCTCCTAATCCATTGGTCACAATGGACCACAGTTCAGTCTTAAACAATCCACAGGCAGAGAAGTAAGACTATCATTGTTGGCTTAGGTGGGTCAGGATTTGCCCCTAGAGCTGGGCTGGTGTTGGGATCAGCCTTCCCTGATTCACAAGAAAGAAGAGTAGGTTCCAAACCAAATTTGGAGTTCTGCCAGTAAAGAAGCAGGTAGATTGAACATTGCCTGACAACCAACTGTAGGATTTTAGAGATATCGCCCACCTCATACTCTTTTACTTCCCCCAAACTTTGGGTGTTTTGTTCTACAATTTCAGATGAAAAGACACAAAAATATAAATGTGGCTGGAAAATGAGTATGAGTTGGATGATTTTCTCTTAAATTGAGAAAGCCTGGTATGCAATTTTTCCCTTTTTGGGAAAAGGAAGGATATTAGAAACCAGAAAGGGAGTAGGTATCTGATGAGGTTGGCATAACTCTTTGCATGCATATATATATATATATATGTATATATATATGTATATATACATATATATATATTTAAAGATTTTATTTATTTATTTGACAGAGAGAGTGAGAGGGGGAACACAAGCAGGGGGAATGGGAGAGGGAGAAGCAGACTCCCCACTGAGCAGGGAGCCCGATGCAGGGCTCGATCCCAGGACCCTAGGATCATGACCCAAGCCAAAGGCAGACGCCTAACGACTGAGCCACCCAGGTGGCCCTGCATGCATATATTTTAAAGTACTTACCTTATTTCATGGTTATTTAAGTATTTATGTCTCTCCCACTCTCTGAGCCCATTGTAGTCAGGAGACTACTATTCTTCATTGTATCCCCAGCAAGCAGCACAGTCTGGCACATACTTCCTGTCTTGCCAAGCTGCTCACGTGCCCACATTGGTAGGAAGTATGATGAGGAACCCTCAGCCCAGTCACGCATCCCAGACATTAAGTCCAGCTCATTCTGGTCCCATGGTTCCACTCCAGGCTGATTCGGTACCCTTCCTTGGTGCCAGTTCTTGATGACATTTTTTTGGGGGGATTTATCCGAATTTAATGGCCCTGCCCCACACATATACCTGTCCCTTAAACTTGAGTTATTGCTTCTCTCCATTTGTCAGTTAATAGTCCCTCCAGTCTTCTCATTTCTAACTCCCTAACCGGCATCAAGTTCCAGAAGACGTCTCTCTGCTTTATCTTTTTTTTTTTTTAAGATTTTATTTATTTATTTGAGACAGAGAGAATGAGAGAGAGAGAGCACATGAGAGGGGGGAGGGTCAGAGGGAGAAGCAGGCTCCCTGCTGAGCAGGGAGCCCGATGCGGGACTCGATCCAGGGACTCCAGGATCATGACCTGAGCCGAAGGCAGTCGCTTAACCAACTGAGCCACCCAGGCGCCCTCTCTGCTTTATCTTTAACCAGCATGGGTTACACATTAGTTTAATAGCTATTAACTGTTGTTATACTACTATGGGTTTTGCTTTTATTTGAATTAACCATTCCCTCTTGTACCCCCCCTTTTTTAGGTTCATATTTCCTACTTTCTCCATCAATCTTCTCCTCTCCTGAGTCTCATAATCCCCATTGTCCTGTGTCTGCCCATCGCCATTTTATCCATTATGAAGGAGCATCCACCAAATGCTCAAGGTGTTAGAGATAACTTATGGGTGCACAAATACAATGCAGTATTGACGAGTGTCATACCAATGGCCGGTTTGTATGTACACTATTCTGCCCCCATGCGCTGGTCTCCTCACCCCCTTCGGTGCATATAAACCAGGAGCTGCAACAGCATAAATTCAGTAAGTGCTCGAAGATGCCTACCAGCTAGAACCCTAATGTTCTTTTCCCTTCTCCAGCAGATCCTGTTTTGTTCCCATGCAAATGGGTGCTGATATATGTATTTAACTTGAAAGGGCTTATAAAGTCCACAAAGGAATCTGACGTCCAAATGAAAGTTGTATCCTTAGCTCACCTCCCTGTGCGAAAGCATTGCAAACTATTCTGTGACGTTAATTCCCATCTGGCCCCCTCCACAATAGCTAACCACAGTAGGAGAAATTAGGGAAATGAATTCCAGGCATGCCTTAGGATTTATTTTCTGTGTGAGTTTAAGCTAAAGCTTTCACTTTCAATAGATATTTGATTTTCAAAATAGGCTACAGAGAAACAAAGTGAATATAACTGTTCTTTATGGTATGGTAGGCAGTCTCAGGCTTCTTGGGAGTCTGCTGTGGTTTTTGTTGATTCATGAGGTTGGGTTATATTTTGCAAATTTGCTTTAATAGCATATACATGTGTTGTGTTTATGTTGCAGGTTCTTCTTTACTCCATTGTGGAGATCAGTGTATCAGCTGGGAATGTGTATTCCCAGTGGTGCCTGCTTTCTATTCTGGAACCAAAGAGGGAACAAGGTGATCAGGGATGGGGTGTGAGAGCATATTTAAGGGCGTGGAAACCAGTGGTAGGATCATGAGTTTATGGGCACATTTAGTACCAGTCCCTAAGGGGGTAATTACAGACAGACTTTGAAGTTGCTTAAGAAGAGCAGCATCATAGATTTTTATAATTACTGCAGTAGCTGTGCTAGATTTGCCTAATGTAGTTCTGGGTACAAAAAATGTACAATACCCACTTGTTGAATTGAGCAGAAGCTTAAGGAGAAGAACTGAAGAAGCTTAGTGCCTAAAGGAGAGAGGGAGCCTCTAACCCCTTTTCAGAAATGAATTAACCTCAGTGTTCTGGCTTCTATCCTCTTTAGAGTTTGAAGTCAATTTTCCAAAGATTAGGGCTTAAAGGGGAAGGAGTGGATTGGGGAAGAAGATTAAGGAAGAGTTTATGAAGATAATAGCTCACATTTACTGGGAACTTACTATAGACTGAATCTTATGACGATGCTTTACCAGGATATCAGGGGAATAAAATGAAACTCTAGACCCATAAACTTTTAACTAACCCTGTTCTTTAATTATGAAATTAATTTCTAATGTGTCTTTATTGTGTCCCAATCTACCCTGGAATTTTAATATAAAGTGAAGGCATTTTAGCTTGCTCTTATACTTAAAAACTCACAATGAAACAACAGTGAAGGATTTCATTAAGCCAATGGACTGTGGATGTAGCCAGACTGATGTTGATTTATAAAGCAAAATAAATTGATCAGCCAAATATTAGCCTGGTCTGGGACATGAATCATAGCAGCCCTGAAAATGAGTTATTCCAACTAGCCTGCCTGCCATTCTCCTCGGTGGCAGGGAGGAATAGTGTGCATGGGGCTAAACAGCAGAGACGGACTTGCTCATCCATTCGACAAATATTTACCGGGTCTTACTAAGCGCCATGCAGCATGCTAAGCACAGAGGATACAACATGAATAAAACTAACTCCCTTCTCCCAGGCGGCTCGCATCTAGAAGGGAACACAGGTCTATAAACAAATAATGTGAAAAATTTTCAAATGGAGGAATTATCAAGTATAAGAAGCATATCAGGGGAACATTTAATCTGGGCTTAGAGGAAAGGAAGGGAGGGACATCTACGGCAAAAACCTGAAGGATGAGTTAGCAGGAAGCCAGGAGCTGGGGCAGGAACATTCCAAGGCCCCAAGGTCATGGCTGTAGACAGGAAGGAACAAAAACAATGGTGGAGTCACACGGTGAAATGGGATATTGATGTGGGCATTCAGGCCATGTTCCTAAGGGTGATAAGACAATAGCCATTAATGCAAGTGGTATAAATAATTGGAAAGATTTGCTGAAGGAACTAGGTCATTGGGCCTCTGAAATGTGTCTCCTGTGGTCTCTGGCATGAATCTCACTACTTCAGGCTCACGACATGCACATGATTGACTATGTGAATCAAATAAAATGCACGCTAAAACCTAACATGTAATGATATGTGCACATGTATACAAGTGTGAGCCTATGTACTATTGAGCTGCTTGGTAACCCAAGCATAAATAACTATAATCAATAGTCCTTGAGTTAAGCCAATTTTCTTCTCTCTTCTCACTCTGTTAGTTCCTAAATATCTATAATCAATAAAATGGCATCAACCATTCCTCACCCCATGCTCAAGTGATTAGATGCAAATTAAAACACAAAACCTCAGTATCTTATTTCCTAGAACCCAGGGTTCCTCCCACCGCGTCACATGCTCAGTGTTGAAAGAACTTACACGTGAGTGAATCAAAAACGGAGTATTGTATGGTCAAATAGCAATAGCCTAATAAGGTAGAAAATGGGCAGATTTTGGAACTATAATTGTTTTGGAGAGTAACATTTTTATGTTGAGGTATGGGGAATAACCACATTGGACATGCTTCTCAGGAAGGGCCGAACGCCACCCTGATGCACAGGAACAAGAGGGCTGCTGTGGTCGTGAATGGACCTTTTGTGCAGCCATTCTAAACCAGGCTTTCTCTTTTCTTTTAATAGGGGCTTTTATGCTAAAGGGGAGTTGTACCTTTGGCAATGGGATAAATTGTGCCATTCATAACAGTTATGGGCAAAAAAAGAAATCCATAGAAATGCAGTTGGTGAAGGCTTTATTTCAAAGATTGCCATCTCAACAATTGCAAACACAGAAAAAGATATCTTTGGAATTTGTATGTCGACTAATACAAGCTTGATTTGGTTGATCGGAGCTGCCGGGCGAAGCTGAAAGTGGACAGATGAATTAACCCTAGACAGATGGCAGAACCACAGGGTCTAGCCCCAGACCGGGATAGGCTTTCTTCCCCCACTCAGAGTTATGGGTTTCATGCTTCTCCTACCTACCCATTGGCAAGGAAAAAGAATACATTTTGGGCGCCTGGGTGGCTCAGTCATTAAGCATCTGCCTTCGGCTCAGGTCAGGTCCTGGGATCGAGTCCCACATCGGGCTCCCTGCTCTGCGGGAAGCCTGCTTCTCCCTCTCCCACTCCCCCTGCTTGTGTTCCTGCTCTTGCTATCTCTCTCTCTCTGTCAAATAAATAAATAAAAATCTTTAAAAAAAAAAAAAAACATTTTAGCAGTAGAAGAATACAACAGTTGAATCTGAATATTATTTCCTGTTTGCTCTGTGGCCCCGCCTATGGCAGGATGGTGTTCTCAGCCTTCTTCGTCCCTTTGGCTTCTTTCGTCCCCTGGTGATCGGAAGTTATGCTATGAATGGCAGTCAACGGCAGCAAGAAAAACATTTTCTTGTCTTTTTTATTGTTTTTGCTCCAAGCATGGACTTGGATGCTTGTTGGAATTGCAGAACCTTAAGCTCTGCCCAGGACAAATGAATCAGAAGCTCTAGTCTAACAAGAAACCAGGTGGTTCCAAGGCCATGGATGAGCCCCTTGAAACACCCTGAAGCAGCTTGTGTGACTCTAAGAAGCAACTGTTCCTGTCATCCTCCAGGATGGAGCCAGGAATGAAATCTTTGCAACCTGCATGACGAGGGGCACCTGCCGGATGGAGCCAGGACCCTGGGAGGAGAGAAATGGATCAGAAAGGGGGAAATGGAGGGAGAGGAAGGTGAAGGGTCTCCCAAGAGCACACTGAGGCTGACTCTGAATGGACTAGAGGTGAACTGGTGCCATAGGTCACAATTTGAACCATTCTCTGGACTCTTCTTTATTTGCAATCAGTCTCTTGTAGAAATGCATTGCCTATGTGTGCGCCATTTTATGTTATTATGAGGCATGACAACTCTTGAGTTTTCTGAGAGTAACTTGGTAGTTTGGCAGTAAGAACCCATATTTTGCTGACTCTTACTGCTTCCCACTGCTGCAGGGGTGGGAAACTTCTATGATGTTTGCTCCAAAACTACCTGACAGGGTTTCCCAAAGGAGCCGCACACGTGCTCCCAAACTGTTACCATGTGGCATCTGTAGGACCTCGCGGCCTCTCCTGGGTAGAACCGCTTTTTCTAGGGAGAGTTGCGTATGTTGAACATGGCTACCACATCTTTTGGGTTTCACTGTGTCTGGAGGTCCAGTAGCCCCTGCCAACTGGACCCCTCCACCACCATTTCCTGAGGGCTGAACCCCCTGAGGAAAAGGAGCCGGGGGGGAGGGCATACACTCTGTTGGAGAGTTACTAAAGCTCCTTACCGTGAAGTGTTATAAATTTTTTAGTTTTTGCCCCAAATCCATCCCTTCCTAAGATTCAGACCATCTCCATTGGATCCAGCCTAGGGAGATCCCTCTTACGTCGAGACTTTATAAGTGGGTCAAGTTTATTGGGTTAGATTGAGTTCATGAGTTCTTTCCTTAGTCCCGGATGCAAATAGACTTCCAATGGGGACTCCCCACAAATCCATGATAAATGCTCAGACATTTCTTAATCCTGGTGATTCGACAAAGCAGCTTTCAAATCTAAAGCTGGGATTCCCATTACCTACAAACTATATTAGAGAAGAATTCCTTCCACAGCATGGATTCAGCTCTCTTAATTGAAATGTTTTTAAGATGCACTAAAAATTTTGAAAGGCATCAGGGAATTTCCAAGAGCTTCCCATTGCTGTGACCCCAGGAGCTCCTCTTACACTGTAATCTTCTCCCTACCCACGCTCTCCCTTCCCAGCTCTGGATGCAGGGTCTCAGTGGGTTTCCTTCTCTTCCTGCTGGAGAGTGGCCACTCTATTCCTGCATGTTCTCTTTCTCCCAAGACTGACTGCCAAAAGGGAAGTTGTTTGCACAAATAGTCCAAGTTCATGCTGTACCTGAAGACTTACCCACAGGATGTGCCCATTTTATGAGTTTTATTATTAATCCTTTTAGGAAACAGACCTGTGAAAACAAAAACTAAAAACACAGGGAAGTTCTAAGTTATAGAATCTTACAGTATTCTGACTACTTTGCCACTTGGATAATAAGATCGTAATAATAATAGTAATAATAACTGAGGTCTATTGAGCACTTACTGCAGGCCAATTTCTTGTGAGCCTTTTCTAAATGAAACATCGCAGTTGAAGCAAAGCAGAAAACTGAGGTTCATAGAGATGAAAATCCTCACCTAACATCACCCAACTGGTCAGTGGCAGGCGCACTGTTGTATTGTGACCCCTCACACTGTAATGCTTGTGTACTTTCTGTCTTCCTTCTAATTCACTTCTGATATGGCATCTGGACACTCCCATAAACTTCTTCCCCTGTTTCTATTCCTGAGAGTTGTACTCAACCAAAATTTTCACCATCCACTGGCATCCCCATCCACCTCTAGTGGGAGATCTCTACCAGGAACCAACAGTAGCCTCCCATGAGATGTTGATACATCTTTCATTAAAAAAAAAAAAAAAAAAAAAAAAGACGTTTGTGTTAAATATTTTTGGAAAGCCCTGAGTTAAACAAAGTTTGAGAGATTTCTTTTCTGATGGCAACTATTGTATATACTGAAACCATGTTTTGTTTTTCTTCCTGAACCCTTGCTAACACTGCAGAGCATCAATGACCCACAAACCCGTGCTTCTCAAACTTTAAGATGCAGATACAAGCACCTGCGAGCTTGTTAAAGTGAAAATTCTGGCTCATTGGGTCTGGGATAGAGCTGAGATTCTGCATTCTAACAAGTTCCCAGATGCTGCTGATGCTGCTGATGCTGCTGGTCTGAAGACCACACTTTGAAGAGTAAGGACATAGAAGAAAGTTTGGTTGATGCTGCTCATAGAAGACATGCCAGCAAGAGGCTTATTAGTAGAACCTCCATCACGAGATGAAACTGAGTAAGAACAATAGGTATTCCCTTGTCTCAAAGGGGCATTCTACATCTTTGAGGTCTTCCTTGCTCCTCCTCCCTCCTCCCTTTGGAGACTTCTCCACTGCATATAGACACCAAGGACACCAGACATAGCCATGGCTGATATTTTCACCAGGGACATCAAATGAGCCCACTGGGTTAGTGGCCTCCTTTATAAACTGGCTCCTGACCAGAATGTCATCCAGCTTGGATGGGCTGCCCCAGACCGTAGCTTCCAGCATATGTAGTCCTGCTTCATCCTCCTGAGTCCTGCCTCATCCTCCTGAGCCCTCTTGAGAACCAGCACATGGCTGCTTCCTTTTTGATCCAGACCCATCTGGTCAGCTGAACTTTGCCAAAGCAGATTTCCTTTTGGAACCAACTACGAGCACCGTATAATTTTATGGGCAAGGAGAACCCTCGGTTGATTCTACCCACCCCCCCCACCACATTTTCCTCTATTACGTCCTCCTCCTATTTGCTGATCTTTTATGCAGACCACAGAAGAACCAGACGAAGTACTCCTCTCTGGTCCAGCAGAACAGGTTTCCAGAAATGGGATACTGATGTCTTCTGACACATGTGTTCTCACAGACTCTTCTTTTGGGGAGACACAAATTAAATATGATTTCTCATCTGCTAACCTCCCAGTGAGCTCTGAGTAAGCTTGGAGTGAAAGAGAACGAGTTAGCCTGCAGGCCTGGTGTTGTCTCTGCTCCTACTCTAGCCCTGAACAGCTCTGTGGCCAGGGCCACAGCACTGAACTTCTTTGAGACTTACTGTCCCATCCCTCGTAAGAAGCAGTGACCCCTACCTTGCAGGGTGGGTACATGGGTAACCAAAGGGCCTGGCACAGAGTGGGAATGTTATCCAGCTACTGTGGTCATGCTTTTGCTTTGACTACATTTTCAATGGCTTATATTTGACTCAGAAGCTGTCCCATGCCCCATCCCCACCTTAACTATCAAGAGCATGTGAATTTCTTTTTTTTTTTTAAGGATTTTATTTATTTATTTAATTGACAGAGAGAGACACACACAGCGAGAGAGGGAACACAAGCAGGGGGAGTGGGAGAGGGAGAAGCAGGCTTCCCCCTGAGCAGGGAACCCGATGTGGGGCTCGATCCCAGGACCCTGGAATTAGGACCTGAGCTGAAGGCAGTCACTTAACTAACTGAGCCACCCAGGCGCCCCAGGAGCATGTGAATTTCTGATGGCCTAGAAGACATAGGCTGAGAGGACAATTTGAGTGTGACCTCTGTCACCCCCACTGATCACCAGGGATCAATGGGGTTCATCCGGTTGGCTTCCCTCTCATGCTTCCTTGAGACCATTCCTACCTGTGAAGAGAAGGCAATAAGGGAAACTGAGGGCCTTGCCCAGGTTGTCCCCAATAGACCCTTCTGTATCCTATTCCCTGCATGTCATCCGTCCTCCCTTGGTTGCCTGGCTTTTGGAGGTTGGGGCCACCACTACCCACTTCATAGAGGCACCATCTTCCAACCTCCTTCCCTATGGCCCAAGTACCCCCAACACACCAGACAGACACAGGTACGTACACACACCACACACACCACACTTAAACAGACCACATATGTATACACCACCCCACACACACAATTGCCTACCACTGATGCAGTTGTCCTCCTTTTATTCTTAGTAGGTAACTAGGGAAATTTGAACGTCATGTTTCAGAAAGCTCATAAATAACAGTAATGTAGTTTTCTCCAAGTTGCAAAGCCCAATTTCCAAATGTCCTATCAGAACTTTAGAGAAAAATAATCAATCTTATGATCAACTATAAAAGAAATGCATTTACTTACAAAGGCTAGCTCCAAGCTAAGAAGAGATCCAAATACGAACGTGTTGTGAATAGTGTTACATTATGGAGTCTTTCCCTCCCACGGCCCCAGGGCTGCTCTCCGAACCTCCTCACCTTCTCTCTGGCTTCGGTTTCGCTCTGTCAGTGGGCAGAGAAAACACGATTATCCGTCTGCATATAATGTGTCCCAAATTCCTCCACCATCTCCACACAAGAAGGGCAGAAGAAAACTCAGAAGAGTTTATTTCATTTATGATATGCCACTCAGAATCTGAAGCCTCGGGTTTGAGGTTCTGCTCTGCTGTAGACCCGCTGGGAGATGTGGGAAATCTGCTTAATCTCCCTGAGCCTCAGTTTACTCATCCAACAAAGTGGGGGTGGGGGGAAATTCTGTACTTCCTTGACAGAATTTTTACGAAGAAAAAAATAAAGCAGTATTTCTAAAAGTACTTAAAGTACTTGAATATTGCCTAATGCAGTGATATGTTATTTATGAAAGTCCCTTGGCATCTCTAAGCCACTGTATCTATGAACATATGTACATACTTACTTATATACATAAAAAACTTGTTTATATCTTTCATGTAAATATATATAATCAAATATATATACAAAATGTACATATAAAACTCATTTTTCACGCACTCTGATTTCTCTAAGGTGCTAAGTCTACCATCTCATAATTACCCACACTTTGTAAGGCATAAAATAAATAACAGCATTTTATTTCAACTAAAATTACTTTTCATAACAGGAAACTGAACAATGCTGAAATGAGAAATTTGGGATATATTGCTTGGACCATTCAATTCTCAAATATAATAAAACCCTTCTTTTAAAAAAAATACCCTTAAACTAATGCCACTAGGGAAAAAAATCTGCAGCTAAAGGTGATTCCTGCTCCTAAATGCTCTTCCAATCAGTCAACTAACAGATTATATTAAAATAGATGTCATGTGAATAAATCAGAAATTGTAAAAAGATCAGCACCCCTTTTGTCTTAGTTTTAGAATTCAGATTATTACGAGCTTCATTTAATCATAAGAAATTTTCTTTCCCCCAGTTTAAGTGTGAGCACAAACAGCTGTTTTCTTTTTTTTCCTCTTGAGTATCCTGTGGGAGTATTATCAAAGTGATATAAAGTTCACCCTTTCTGCCACCCTTGGTCTTATAGTCTGATAGACAGAGGCATACGTTTCTTTTCTCAGCTCTAAAAATGCAGAACCCCAGTAGCCAAGGGTCAATTATACATATTTCATTAGAGTTCTAGGAGGAAACATCTCAATTCAGAATCAGTGATTTGGCTTTAAAATTAAGTGGAAGGAGAACGTGTGTTTGGCTGCTTACTCTTGATGAGCCACCCACATCCTCCTTTGTCGGGGTTCCTACACTTTCCTAGGAGCAAAACACCCCTAGATCCCTGGGCAGCTAAGAGATGAGCCTCATTTACTATGATCTTTCTCTGGGACACAGACCTGGAAGGTGGGTAGGGGTGGGTCTTTCAATCAGTAAGCTGACATTTACGTGAAGTCAGAGTTCCTTGGTTGGAACAAAAAGTTGGTCTTTACTACATTTAAGGATGGTTGGTTAGCCTTATTCCATTTTTCTATGCCAAATGCAAAGCAGTAACTCAATTAACATTTTCATTTCAATCAAATTAGTGATCTTGCTTTTGACCTTGTACTCAGAGACCTGAATAATGGGGGGTTAATTTAGCTGAGAATATAACCTTTTGCCATATTCATAACTAATATATGAGCAGACTTAGGGGGAAAACCATGAAAAGCTAAAAAAAATATAAGATCCATGTCTGAGTCCCAGGGAAAGCTAGAATTAAAAATAATTTGGGGGATGGACTGAGATCTTATTAAATATATCTGATGTTTCCCAGCTGGAAAAAATAGCTGCCTGGGAAAGTCAGCTGGAGCGCAAGGTTTCAGGGATACTTTGTCTCACGTATGGCACACTTAGGTTTCACTAGGGTCTGAGCATAGATGCCTCTTATTTATACCCGTCTTTATTTCCATTTCAGTGATCCCCAAAACTATATGTCATATTATATAAAAGCCATCCAAGGGGCGCCTGGGTGGCTCAGTCGTTAAGCGTCTGCCTTTGGCTCAGGTCATGATCCCAGGGTCCTGGGATCGAGCCCCACATCAGGCTCCCTGCTTTGCGGGAAGCCTGCTACTCCCTCTCCCACTCCCCCTGCTTGTGTTCCTGCTCTCGCTATCTCTCTCTCTCTGTCATATAAATAAATACAATCTTTAAAATAAAATAAAATAAAAGCCATCTGAAACTGAATAGTTTCAACATCATGCTACATTCTTTTTTTTCTCCCGCTTTATTGAGATATGCCATCATGTAAGTTTAAGGTGTACAATGTGATGATTTGATATACAAACATACTGTGGAATGATGACCACAAAAAGGTTAGTTAACACATTCATGACTGCACAAAGTTACCATTTCTTTCTTTCTTTCTTTCTTTCTTTCTTTCTTTCTTTCTTTCTTTCTTTCTTTCTTTCTTTCTTTTTCTTTCTTTTTCTTTCTTTCTTCTTTCTTTCTTTCTTTCCTCCTTCCTTCCTTCCTCCCTCCCTCCCTCCCTCTTTCTTTCTTTCTTTCTTTCTTTCTTTCTTTCTTTCTTTCTTTCTTTCTTTCTTTCTTTCTTTCTTTCTTTCTTTCCTCCTCCTCCTCCCCCCTCCTCTCACTCCCTTCCCCACCTTCTTCTTCCTCTTCTCCTCCTCCTCCTTCCTCTTCTTATTCTTCTTCCAGCACGAACTTTTAAGATCTACTCCCCTAGCAAGTTTCAAATATACAATACAGTATTGTAAGCTATTGTCACTAGGCTATATGTTAGATCTCCAGAACTTATTCATCTTGCAACTGGATGTTTGTATTATGCTACATTTTATATGGATTTTCCAATGTTGTAAAAGATCTTTTTGATAATTCCCTCAAATTATTTTTGAAATATAAAACATTGAAGTTTTCTTGAAATAATACAAGGCTAGAAATGGAATGGTACAGTATATCCATGGTAAATTAATAGTGCTATTGTTTTCTGCACTATGAAAGGAGATGTAAGGTAGATAGAAGAATAGGATGTTAGTTCTAGAAGGGACTTCAGAGGTCACCCAAACCCTCCTGTTGTACGGTGAGAAACTGAGTCCTGGAGAGCATTCTTAACTTGCCAGAATCACACCCAGTTCTCCTAATAATTCAAAAATGTTTATGCACCATAGTTATATCATATAATAATTGATTATATAACATTGTTTTAAATAATTTTTTTAAGATTTTATTTATTTATTTGACAGAGAGAGCACAAGCAGGGAGAGCAGCAGAGGGAGAGGGAGAAGCAGGCTCCCCCCTGATCAGGGAGCCTGATGTGGGGCTCGATCCCAGGACCCTGGGATCATGACCTGAGCTGAAGGCAGATGCTTAACCGACTAAACCACCCAGGTGCCCCAGTTTTAAATAAATTTAAACAACCTTACTATAATTGATACTTATTAAATTATATGATTAGCCTTGTATCTTTTGACAAAGATAAAAATTGAAAACTGAGTTATTACACAAAGTCCCTTTCCTCTGTCCAGGAATCACACTTAACTTGATGGATCCTGAGTTGTTGGTTTCCCCCTGTGTTCAAAGCAAGAGGAAAAGTCTCACTGCTTAGGATAATAAAGCATCTCATTTGTTTTCTGAAGACAATTTACTTAAGAAGCTTACTAGATACCTTTTCAAAACTGAGATAGTATCTGTGCGAATAAACTATTTTGCTAGAAAATAAATATTTACAATAAGAGATCATTGGATTTCCATTTATCATTGCTCTATAGTTCTCAGGATTCTGGAAAAATAAAATCTATGTCTTTCTTCCCAAATCTGGGGAGAAAATTTCTCTTGTTCTTTTCACAAAAGAAAATTCATGAAAAGAAAGAAAATTCAAAACAATCCAAAGCCCAAGAGGGTTTGTTTGATTTCCTTTTTTTGTTTGTTTTTTAAGCACATGCTGGTTCTAAAATTTATTTGTTCGTGTCGAAGGCCACAAGCAGTCAAGAAAAGCCTAAGGAACAAAGTGGAAGGACGTGCGCTACCAGACGTCCAAACTTAATACAAAATGACAAAAGCCTGCATGGCATTATTGAAATGGTCAACAATCTGATGGAACAGAATGGGATCCTGGAACAGTTCACCTGGATATGGGCACCTGACTTTGACAGAGTATGCCACAGAGTGGGGGAAGGATGATCATTTCGATCAGTGGTGCTGGTTCAATTCATGTCCACATGGAAAAAAAATTGTGACCCCTCCCATCTCACGTCCTAGACAAAAATCCCTTCCAGGTAGGTTCTTAACTAAAGTGGAAGTACCGCAATCCAGTTTTTAGAAGATGCTATAGAGATTTCTTAAACATAATGCAAATAGTGTAACTGTAAAAAAAAAAAAGATTAAGTTGGATTATGGTAAAAATAGGAGCATGCGTGCATCAAAAAACACGATTGAGAAAATGAAAGGCAAGCAGAAAAATAGAAGATATGTGCTATATTCAGAACATATCCAGAATTTCTACAACTAAATAAGGCAAAGGCAAACAACTCTGTGTGCATATTCAGCGAGATGTTTTTCATTCCATTTCTGCTCTGAATCGTTGGAGCTCATTTCGGGAGAGGCTTGTGTTTCCCACCCCTAAGGTACTATCTATTTCTGAATGTAAGCAGTAGATTCAAAATAAATAAAATAGCTCCATGGTGTTAAAGACAAAGAAATAGACCTTCATTCACTTTGAATCTATTTTTCTATGGGACCCCAAAACAATGAAACAGAGCACAGACTGCAAGGTGTAATTTTGTTTGGGGAAGTGCAAGCTTTACCTCCTATGTGAACTATTTTATTGAATTTGAACACTATTTTGAAAATGCAAGTTTATTATTTTTAATCATCAGCTCATTTTTAAACTAAAGAACAAGCCAGGAAGATTGTTATTACTGATAATTTTGTAATTGCTTCCCAAACTAAGCTTGTCATGTAGAGAAAGTGTCATAGATGCTATCCAGGTGTCAAATAATCTACACGTTCCACTGCCTTCGACTCAAAAGATGTGCAAGACCTCTACTCAAAAAGCTATGAAAAGTATTGGGAGACATTAAAGGTGTGGATAAGTGGAGGGATGTATTCTGTTGAAGGATTGAAGGATAAATACTGTCATATATTAATTCTCCCCAAATCACTTATTATAAAGTCAAATCAAAATTCCCCTAATTTTTTATTTTTATTTTTTTTTAAAGATTTTATTTATTTATTTGAGACAGAAAGAATGAGAGAGACAGAGAGCACATGAGAGGGGGGAGGGTCAGAGGGAGAAGCAGGCTCCCTGCCGAGCAGGGAGCCCGATGCGGGACTCGATCCAGGGACTCCAGGATCATGACCTGAGCCGAAGGCAGTCGCTTAACCGACTGAGCCACCCAGGCGCCCCCCCTAATTTTTTATTGAAACGTAAAAGAATATAGGGGCATTATTCCTCTTATATGAAGCATCTAAAATAGTCAAGCTCATAGAAGTAGAGAATACAATGCTGGTTGCCAGGGCCTAGGGGGTGGGGAAAATGGGGAGTTATTCCAAGGTATATCTCAGTGATGTTAGAGGAACAAATTCTAGAGATCTGCTGTACAACATAGAGCCTATGTTAACAATATGGTATTGTGTAGTTCAAAAGTTGTTAAGAGGATAGATCTTACACTAAGTATTCTTACCTCCAAAAACAAAAGGCAAAAGAAAAAAGGGGACACAAGGAAACTCTGGGAAGGGGTTGGAAATGTCTGTTACCTCGATGATGCTGTTGGTATCACAGGTGTTTTGTGTGTCCAAACTTATCAAATTGTGCACATTAAATATGCACAGTTCTCTGTATATCAATTATACCTCAATAAAGCTGTTAAAATAAACAGAACTCTAGTTTATTAGAGAGGTCATCTTAAATGGTAAAACCATAAAGGAAAGACACAGTTACCATAAAGTGAGGACTGTGGATATCCCGGGCTCCTGGAGGCTGAGACATTCTCTTCCTGGACCTACGTGACAGTTACGTGGGTGTGTGCTTTCTTATAAGTTATTGAACTGTGTATTTATATACACTGCTCTGTTTTTATGTTCCAGTTCACAATGAAAACATTTTTTTTATTTTTATTTATTTATTTGAGAGAGAGAATGAGAGACAGAGAGCACGAGAGGGAAGAGGGTCAGAGGGAGAAGCAGACCCCCTGCCGAGCAGGGAGCCCGATGCGGGGCTCGATCCCGGGACTCCAGGATCATGACCTGAGCCGAAGGCAGTCGCTTAACCAACTGAGCCACCCAGGCGCCCCGAAAACATATTTTTTTTAAGATTTTTATTTATTTATTTGACAGAGAGGCACAGCAAGAGAGGGAACACAATCGGGGGAGTGGGAGAGGGAGAAGCAGGCTTCCTGCCGAGCAGGGAGCCCGATGCGGGGCTCGATCCCAGGACCCTGGGATCATGACCTGAGCCGAAGGCAGACACTTAACGACTGAGCCACCCAGGTGCCTCTGAAAACATTTTTTAAAAGATTTTATTTATTTATTTTGAGAGAGAGAATGTTAAGTGGGGAGAGGGAGAGGGAGAGACGGAGAGAGAGAATCTCAAGCAGACTCTCCACTGAGCGCGGAGCCCCACACAGGGCTCGATCCCACAACCGTGAGATCATGACCTGAGCTGAAATCAAGAGTCAGACGCTTAACCGACTGAGCCACCCAGGCGCCTCCATGAAAACATTTTTTAAAGTTAATGAGAAATGATAAAGGAGAAAGTGAGTCTATATAGATGTCTCTTCCAAGAAGCTTGGTGGAAGATTCTGTCCGAGGCCTTGTAACTAAACAACCAGGCCACGTGAACTTGTGTGGGAGCACTGTTGGTTGGCCAGTTGGGTCGGGTCATGTGTGGTTCTTTTTGGTAAACACCAATACTACAGTAATGAAAAATAGCAGCCTTTCTATGATGAAGTGTTTTAAGGTAAATTACAGGTCATGTAACAATCCTTTGAATACTCTGGCTCCAGAATTCTTCCAGAACGGTCCTTTGTCCTCTCTCTGCTCCTGATTCCACAGCTCTTAGTCTCTCTCTGCCTGCATTGGCCTCATGCTTCATTTAGTCTCCGTCTAGCCCCTTGGATGGGTGATGCTTTTGAACTACCTAGTGTTTGGCTCTGAGTCCTCTCTTAAATCACAGTTCTGCTCATGGGCCCTGTTAATGCTCTCGAGCTCAGGCGGGAATGGTTACACCACCCACCAAAGAGAGGTGCAGAGATGATGTCTACTGTGATTGAAACCTTGCAGCTGCAGACAGGCTTTAGATGTGCAGGTGCTCTCATTGAATGTGGATCGTGCATAGGATGCAAATATTCTGGTCTAGTGGGTCAGACATTTCAGTCTCCGCTAATTGTCTATTAAACCTATTAGCTTACAAAGTTTAAAAAAAAGGTGAAATATTTTATTTATGTGACATATTCACTAATCAAGTCATCTCGCTGGAGCATTTTGGAGATTGATTCCCATTTCCAGCATTTGAATGTATAATTTAGCATTCATTAAGTATAAGGCCTAAGGTTATTATTTATGTTCTGGAAGAGTCAGGATAGGAAGTAGTATATAAGCAATAATTTTATCTAAAATGGACATGATGCTTAGCAAAAGCCTGCATAAATCATCTTAAATATTGCATATCAGTTTTTAGTTCATTTCATTAGAAATCTTTGCATTTTCCTATAAATAAAAAAAGGTATCCTTCCATTTTCCGTATCAAAATGCATTTCCTGTGCATGAATAGAATGACTTACTCCTGAACAGGGGCTTGAAAATTTTGAAATCATTAATGTTGACATTTTAATAAATGACAAATGACCACAGTGTTCGAGGCAGGTATAACTCATTTGATGTTTCATTGTAATCAGGTTTTCATTGACACGAGCGCTTTTTGGTATAGCATGGAAGTAAAAATGAAAGATACTTTCTCCTTGGACAGCTAAGTATTTAGGCAAATTTAAAAAGTATGTGCATGATCCCCATAGCCATAGTAATGAATGATAAAAGCCATTCTCCAAGGATTTAGTATAGCACAGCCATTTTTCATCTCTATTATTTTTTGTATTTCTTTTAAAAATCTAGCCTATTGCCTTTTCATGTTATTATGTATTACTTCTTTCCCCTCAAGATTTCTGGGCTGTTGCTATAGCAAAAATAATGATGAAATTTTGCTTAATGTTCTTTTGCTCTTGAATTTCCAATGAAGAACTACATGGTGTTGCCTGCATCTCTCACGTTGACCACTGCAGGCCTCATTTATGTAAGAGAGGAAGGTCTCCTCAATACTTCACTAATCCGTTTATTTTGAAGAAGAGTAATTGCACCCATGAGCACCCATTCACCATTTCTGCAAACCATATTCATCGGAAAAAAGGATAAAGTTTTGAGCTGAATTTATATGGTGCCACTTAGGTATGTTTTTCCTAAATTTGGTTGGTGATCCCTGCAGAGTATTTAGGGATGCTTTAACATAACTAGGAAGGGCATATTGCATTTCATTTATTCCATAAATATTTATCATTGGCCACCATTAGCCAGGAGTAGGCAAGGTACCAAGGATACAAGGATACGATTCGGAAAAGACGGACATGGTCCTGTCCTCATAGGAGACACGAGCTCGTATCAGACACAGAGGTAGTGACCCAACTGTTACAAAGGCACGGGGCCCAATTGAAGCATCAGGAGGCTGACCTGATCCAATTTTCGGGAATCAGAGAAGACTTCCTGAAAGAAGCGAGAGCTAAACACAGACATGATGAGTAGAAATTAGGCAGGCACAAATGAACCCAAGGGAGAATATTGGGTCTTCAACTGGAGCGCTGGATTTCAGGAGAGGTGTAGTGCAGGGGCTGTATGCCAGGAGGAGGCCAGAGAGCACGCAGTGGCCAGACTTTGAAGGCTCTTGTAAGCTGAGACAAAAACTTTGGGTGTGATGATCTGTGCAAGAGGAAACCATTGAACTGCTTTCACACGTGCATGCACACCAAGTCTGGTACTGGAAGTGGCTCCAGAGAGACAGAATCTTAAGGATGAATTCTCTGCTTTGGCGACTGATCCATTTCAATCCCACTGGGGACTGACACCCCCTTCTGGAGCTGTCATTTGAGTGCTGGTGGATGAATTTTGGTGCTTGGAGGATTGGTGGCACCATCTGAGTTGATGAACAGCACAAAGAACGAGAGGGGTAGTGGAGGACATGGATCTGGATGTAACTCTCAGCTGGGAATTGTCCCCTTGTGCACTCAGCTTTCAAGTGAATTTGGAGGGAGGAAAATAATGATGAGGCCGGGTCGGTCCTGGAAAAGTTCAGGACATGGGTCACCTTGTTCTTTCTGGAGTTAATGCTGGTAGTTTTTAGAAATACTATCAGCATGGCTGTGCAGAGAAAGAATTGTTTGTGAGGCTGTTTCCTGGCTTCCTGGTTTCCCGTGCTGGGCAGGTATGGGAGGCAGGTCACTGTTCTGGAAGCAGAGTGCGGCCCCACTCCAGGGACATACAGTGGCTACAAACTCAGAGAATTGTGTTCTTCACCACAGTTTAGGCTTCAATTGAACACAAACTTCAGTGCAGACCCTCCGTCACATCCTCATGGCTGTACCATTGAGAGAGACTCGTAACCGGCTTCCTCTCTCCAGGCCACCCCCACTCCAGGACATCAGCTCCCTAGGGCACCAGCTCTACCACTTTTCTCCACCACTCAAACACTACTGAGGTCTCCTAGGAACCTATAACAGTGGCTCTCAGCTTTAACTGCATGGTAGAGTCACCTGGACAGAATTCTGAATCCCAGTGTTCAGACATTTGAATCTCCAAAAGAATCTGGAATCATGCTTGACTGCTGACCAACTTGTGGGACCGTGGCCTTCAGAGTACCCTTTATGTTAATGATTGATGATTTTGGTACCTACACCTACAGCGATGAACCGCACCATACTAGTTTGTCAGGTTGCTTTACACAAAAATCAAGACTGAGGATGTGTACTTGGATTTATTTTTAGGGTCCTGAGTTTCTGTTGCCATGGCTGGATGCATAGCAGGAGATGCATATGTAACGAGCACCCCAGACCCATCAGGGCTTCCCTGGGCAGAGACATACCACATATGTCCCTATATTTCTATGTTTACCAGTCTAGTTCCAGAAGGGAAATGACACGGAAGCCCATGCCTGAGCTCTCTGGACTCCACTGATGCAAACCTTTCCCTTGTTACTTTTGCTCTGTATCATTGCTCTAATAAACCTGAGCCAGGAGTATAAAATGTTTTTAATGAATGCAATGAACAATGAAATGAAATGGCCATCAGACACATGGGTTGTCTGTTTCCCTGTGCAGAAGGAATGGGTCTGTATGGTGATGCATTTACTGCAAACTGCAAGACGCACTCTAGCAAAGATGGATTCTTCTCAGGCAAATATGCAATATTTGATTAGATAGAACTTAATGAATGCCCGAGTGTTTCAAAGCTTGGACACCTCTTTTCTCACTTAGCTCCAAAGAGACACGAGACAAATTCATCTCATCAAATCATTTGCCAAGTAGCCATAGTTTCCTTACTGCCTGTTCTACTCAGCTGCCGGGGGGGGGGGGGGCGGTTGGTAAACCCAGAACACATTCCTGCCCAGGAGAAAAGGATGCCACAGCCCCATGCCACATCCTCCATCATATGGCAAGTCAGACATCCGCAGCATGCGGGTTACCCGACTGCACGTGCATGGGGTGTAGAATGGTTTAGAATGGATGGAAATGATTGTGCTTGGCTCTGCTCATGGAGGCTAGTGTCACCAGCAGTGGGAAAAGACAAGGTAGCCATGCTTCTAAATCTGTGCAACTATTTTCTGGATCCGGTTCACACTTTTACTGGGAAGGATGTGGCAGGGGCAATGGGGCTGGCGAGTGTTTGATTGGCGTGACCTTCACTCTGAGCGAGGTAAAGGGGAGCAAATGTTATGAAAGCTTATATAGAGCCCTTTGCAAGATCCTTGCTGATGCTCGTCAGCGATCTCGATTTAAATGTTTTTAAAGACCTTTCTCCAGATTCCCCTGTCCTTGGTGTTTCGAGAAGCTGTGGCAGACATTTCTTGCTGAGGTTGACATTTTCATCAGAAGGGAAAGCCTGGGGACTTTGGTAAGTGCTGATCACATGAGTCCTGGATAACCAGCAGGGGCTCCCCCCCCTCGCTTCTACTCTAATTAAGTGATCACAGCCACCTCTTTTGATATGTCTGCAAGGGGCTGGAGATCCTTGGCAACCAATCTGTCAGTCACGCAGAGAACACAAATGGGCTGGGTCAAAGACGTAGCCAGAAGCCGCCAGAAGCCTTACTTGTATTTCACGTTATTCATTTGGAATTTGGTCCACAGGCTTGAAAAGGAGGGTATAAAACATCATAAATATATACTGTCTATGCCCCTTGTTGTGTTTTATTCTAGGTAAGAGATCAGAGATTTGCATTATTCCATAATAATACAAATGAATTTTCACACAAACCCGGAAATACCCAGGAAAGCTATGAGTAATAAATTTCAGCAGGTCAATATTATTTTGCTGTGCTAGAATAACTTGTTATTTAAAGGAATTCTACGATGAGTATTTTTGTAGTACAAGAAAGCATCCTGTGAGTTTCTCTGCACTGTAAATGCTTTTACCCTTTCTCTGACGTTTGCATGCATGAAGCATACCGTTAGATAGAAGATGCTGAGTTTTTGGTTG
Source organism: Mirounga angustirostris (assembly GCF_029215605.1). Classification (NCBI taxonomy): domain Eukaryota; kingdom Metazoa; phylum Chordata; class Mammalia; order Carnivora; family Phocidae; genus Mirounga; species Mirounga angustirostris. The sequence continues at coordinate 12,029,887 of NW_026991716.1, read as the reverse complement.
TCACTGCTGTCCCTTTGTTTATCTCCTCTGGGATATGGGAGCCATCATGACAGACCCAAGTGACTGTAAGTCAGAGAATTTTGCTGTATTCGGCTGTAATGCACAGTTATACCACAGTAGCTCCCTATGCAGGGAGCGAACGAATGGAAAGCCATCTGAGCACTCCCGTCCAGAGCTGTGAAGGGTCGAAAGCAGTTAGGTGCCCCTGCCAGGCAGACAGAATCACTGACTCCTCTCCTCCTCCTGGGTCCTGTTCAACCGGTGACCTAAGTGTGCTTATTTCAGAGCCCCGGGTTAAGATACCAGGATGGGTTCTTCACTGGGAGCTCTGCAGGGGAGTACGGATTCTTTGACGATGGTGAAGACACCTTTGGCTCTAAGGCACGCATTCTGTAATTAGATCAGCTCTCTGCAGAAATCCAGGGAGGGGGCACACAAATGTAAACCTAACCTTGCACAGCGTGAGCTTTTCAAAGTGAAGTAGAGACTAGGGAATAATGATGGCATGCAGGGCAGCAAAGTGCTGTGTGTGACCCGCATGCCCTCCCTGAGCCCGCAGAGCATCACTGTGGGCGGGTGTTACCGCTCTTATGGATGAGGAAGCGGAGGGCCTCCGAGGTTCAACCACTGGTTCACCGGCATGGCTTGGAAGTGGTGTTGTTGGAATTTTAAGCTGGGGGTCTGGTTCCAGTGTCAGGGCTCTGAAATGTGATAACCTCACCAGAGTTGCCACATCAATTTTAGCTCAGCACTAAGCTCTAGTTTCCTTTTGGATTCCTTTTTAGCTCTCTGGATCCTTTTTACATAAGGATCTTCCATGCCTAGGCTTGCCAATGATGTATACATGTAAAATATAAGTCATACATATGTATTTGTCCTTTGCATCCTTCTAGAAAGCGTTGCAAAAGAAAGATGATGGGTGCTGCTTGTTTGCCTGTTTACTAGCCCTGATTTTAGACTGTATTTTTAGTCCTGATACAGTCTTCATTTCATCTGTCTTGAGGCAATGAGATAGAGAGAGAAAGAGAGTCCCCGCTGATCCCTGTCATAACTGATAAGCTCCACTGGGACAGAAAGCCCTGGCTGGCTTCTCCAACTTCTAAATTGGATTTTTAAAAGGGCACTGGGCTTCAACAGCAAACAGCAAATCTTCCTTCTAATTCCATTTTTAGACCAAACAGTTACACTGGAGCATAGGAATGCCCAAACCTAAATTTTATTCTTAATTTTGATCACCTTAGTATTATTATTTTTTTTTTTTAAGATTTCATTTATTTGCGAGAGAGACAATGAGAGACAGAGAGCATGAGAGGGAGGAGGGTCAGAGGGAGAAGCAGACTCCCCGCTGAGCAGGGAGCCCGATGTGGGACCCGATCCTGGGACTCCAGGATCACGACCCGAGCCGAAGGCAGTCGCCCAACCGACTGAGCCACCCAGGTGCCTGATCACCTTAGTATTATTGCAAAAGAAATTCTCAAGAATTTTACTCAGTCCTTTCTTCTCTACTTCTTCCTTTCCCCCTGGCCTTCTACCACCCACCCCCCTACATCATCTTCTGCACCCTGTACTTTTATACTCACTATTGGCTTTCCTGGGCCACCTGGCATAATTCCCTATGAAGACCTCAATTTTTCCATAGCAGCAAACTTCCTGACCTGTCCCAACTTGATTTCCACTCAACAAAACTCAATCTTCCTGTGTTCTACTTCCTCAAATAATCGGTAGGCTCGTCCAAAGATGTTAGTTGCTAATAAAGGCTTAATGTTATATGTTTATTATATGTTATTTATATTTTAACAATCATTTATATGTTAACAATCATCTATTAAGTCTTGACTCCTAGGAGCAAGACTTTGAGGAACCCCTGACAAAGACAGTCCTCTTTGAAAGACATGAACATACTGGTAAGAAGTTGGAATCTGAAAACCATTTGCTTGGGCTTTTTAACATAAGATTTCCAGTCATATCACAATGGCCAATTTTGAAATATTCACCATTCACTTGGGCCTTCTGGAGACTACTCTGATCTGTATGCAGTTTCATAGGAGAATTCTATTTTCCTCTCTAAAGATTGATTTTGTTAGTCAAGGCATCAGCGACAAGTTTAAATTTGCATTTTAAATTTAGAATGATTTATCTTCAATGAAAGGTGTATTACTGCTGCAGTTTGCCTAGCAGTGAAGAGAGGTCTCCAGATTTATGAAAGAATATTAGAAATGTGAGCTTCCCTACAGAGGAAGAGATTGGCACATTTGACTTCATAATTTAAAGTCTCTGTATGACCAAAGATTCCACAAACAAAATTAAGTGACCAACAGCAGACCTAGAAAAAAATACTTTGGAACATACATAATCAAAGGGTTAGCGGTAAGACTTTATGAGAAGCTCCTAGCACTCAATCAACAAAGAACAAACAGCCTAATTTATAAGTGGAAAAAAAAAATAAAGAGCATTCAGAGAAAAACACAAATGATTCATAAGCACCCGAGAAGAAACTTGACTTAACTAATCAAAGCTCTGTGAGCTGGCTGCGTATCAGATTGGCAAGGTTAATAAGATTAACATCTCGTGTTATTGTCGGCAAACAGCACATCAGTTGTCAGTACAAAGTGGAAGAGTCAACCAGCCCCACCGCTCTGTAGAGCAGTTTGGCAACATTTATCAAAAATCTAAGTGTCTTTTTGACTCGGCATATCCTCCAAGGATCTATCTGGCATAAATATTTGCAAAAGTGGACAAACATGCATGTTCAAAAATCTTAATTATAGCCTTGTAATAATGAAGTCTTGAAAATAATTTCAACGTTAGCCAACAGAGTTATGGATAACATCCATGCCCTGTGTGCAAAGAGCTGAAAAAATGAGCAAGAGTGTACTTACATGGAAGGATGTCCCTTTCTTTTATTTTTTAGAGTTCCACGACCTCATGCCCACTATTTATATTTTTGTAAATAACAACAAACACATAGATGTGGATATAATCATATATGTGGGTGTAAGCGAGGGTGCGTGTTCATAAAAGAATGTCTGGATGATTCAAACTGTTAGTAGTGACCCCTAGGGAGGAATGGGAGATAGGGACAAGGGAGTATTTTTAAAGTTAATTCCCAAGTTGGATTTTTAAAAATTGTTTTCATTATTAACATACTTTAAGAAAACAGAAAAATTCTAGAATTTCTTATAAAGTAGTGTGCCAAATTACACCGCCTCCATTATGTGCTGTTATGTTCTAGAATTCATAGATCTCTTCAAATGCCTCCATTGATAATGCACATTTACCCATACTTCTCATTGATTATCTAAAATGCTGGAAAGCAGACTGCCCTGGAAGTCAGGATAGGAGTTCTGGCTTCTGTTCCGTAATGACCCAGCTATGTGTTTGTAGACCAGTCATTTCACTCCTCTGAATTTCTAAAAAAAATGAAAGTTGACCAAGATGAGTTGGTTTCTAACTCTGCTCCCCACAGACACAAGGGCTTGTCTCCACAGCCACTATCCACCCTGCTTTCTGGTTCTGTTTCTTTCACTGTTACTTATTTATATAGTCACCTAGGATTTTGTCTGATTTCTGAGCAAAAGTCATTTGGAAATATCCAGTAGATATGACTTTAAGGCTCCTTGCAGAACAAATACTTCTTGAGTCTATGAAATGCACGCTCTCTTTGGGGGATGCAGACCCTTCAGCCAGTCCTTAAATTGCTCTAGCTAAGAAGCTGCCTGTTTTCCCCTTACATCAGGCCAGAAGCACAGACCTTCTTTGTTTTCTCCAGAACATACAGTTGAACTGTGTGGACTTTAACACTGATGAATGAGAAGAAACAAAATGCATGCATCAGAAAACAAGGAGCAAAGTGGGCTCCTGAGGAAAAGAGAAATTTTTGATCTCCCCTTTCTTCCAATGGCCATTGGGTCAGTTGGCATCACTCCTGGCAGGATGATTTTGCTTTGCTCATGAACATGCTCTGATCAGAAATAAGAGTTGGTAGAGAGCCCCGAGGATACATGCATTAGGGAATTGTAATTCGTGCTGTACAGTTAAAGGTCAGACCAGAAACCAGCACCAGCTCTTAATCAGCAGCTGTGGGAGGAGAGAACCAGGGGCCAGTCTTCCCTCTCAAAGAGGGCCTACATTCAGGGTCAGCTCCATTCATCCCAGGCAGCCGGGTAACATTTAACATTTGCGTGGCCTTTTCTTTGACTGAGGTGAAAAAACAAGATGAGAGTTTCTAGGGAGTCCTAAATGGATGTAGATGTAACAGAGTTAAAGCAGATGTTACTGTACTCTTTCTACCCATCCCATCCTTTCAAGCCACAGTATTATAAATACCACTAAGCTCATCACTAGAACACACCACTCTTTGCATCACAAGGAAAGTGCCCATGAACCTATTTGCTAAAGAGGTGAAGGAGAATGTCAAGAGACAACCCTTATTTATCACATTCCCATTTCACAACCCAAACACAACCTATGAGGCCACATTAGAAGTAAAACAAATAGATGGGTTATTTATTTTGTCATTCTATTTTTTTCCTTAGGTAGGTCTTCATACCCTGCTTTAAAATCACAGACTAAATATACTCAGCTCCAACTCATTGAATTTCCCTGTTTCCTTTCAATTCTTCTATATATACCACATTTCATTGAAATTGGGAGTTCTTATCCTGTAGCTTTGTGTAATTGAAGGGAGGGCTCTGTCTGTCTCCTATTTCTTTTATATCCCCTCAGAGACCCAAATAAAATACTAACAATCAGTAGACTGTGACGAAAATCTTTTTTCTTTTTTTTTTTTTTTGCCATTAAAAAAGAGAAGATACAGTTTAGAAGCAATTTGAAATACATTAAATCACCAAGTAAGCATATTAAATATAACAGCGTAGTTAGGTTGGACACCTTAAGGACCGTTCAACAAAGGACAGGAAGAGTGGGGGGGGCACTATATAATTTCAATGAGAAGATATTTGCATCACCACATGGCTACCATGTAAACAATTTTTAAGCACCTCCTATGTGTCAAGTTTGGTCTGATTTATTTACTGACACAATAATGCTGAGAAACAAACTACCCCAAACTTAGTGGCTTAATGTGATAAATATGTGGTTCAACAGTCTATGGACCAGTGACTTCGATCAGACTCGGTCAGGTCACTCTTCTCATCCACTTGTGTGGCCCATTCACTTGTGTGGGGATTGGGTGGTTGTCAGCTGTCAGCCAGGGTTGTGGAGTTGACTGGGTCATGTTTCTCTCATCCTCCAGCAGGCTAGTCTGGACATGTTTCCGTGAGAGTGTCAGGAGGCAAGAACCAGAGCAGGTCCTAACATCCAGGTCCTTCACAAGCCTCTTCTCGCAGCGTGTTTGTTAATATCCCATTGGTCAAAGTCCATCATGTGGCTGAGCCCAGAGGCAGAGTGGGAGGGCGCTAAAAATGTTAGAGTCAAGAATTTGCATATTTGGAGAAATAATGAATTGAGGCCAGAAATGCCATCTCCCCCCAGATTCTGTACTAATTTAATTGATACCATCTTATTTAACCTCACAGTAAGTTATTACTACTAGCCCCATTTAATGGGTTTGAATATTAAAGAGAAGAGAGAAAGGCTAACCACCTGTAATTGCTAGAGCCACTACTTCTGCTCTAATACATGATCTGTCTCCACACGTTTTGGAGTTTCTTGAACCTTGGTTATTTACAAAAAATATATGAAAGATTATGGTAAAGAAAAAAGCGAGAAAGACAGGGAAGACTTTCAAATAGAGAATGGCAAAGTTATGAACAAAGAACTTAGTTTCCTTATCCCACTGGGTCATGACTCCTTTCCAAGAGGGATGAACCAAGTATATGTAAGTTATACCCAAATAAAAGACCAAAGAAAAGAAAGTGAAGTGCTGAGAGTTAATGACCTGAGAATTGTGGATAAATAACTTGGCTGAGGAAAAGAGAAGAAAAGAAAAAAGAGAAGAGGAGGAGAGGAGAGGGGAGGAAAAGAAAAAAGAAAAGAAAGAAGAAAAGAAAAAGAATCTTACTGAGTTCATTGACACCCCCCAAAAAATAAATACCTACTGGAATTTTTGAGTGGGAAGCAGTCAAAATGACTCTTAAAAACATAGGAAAACCAATAAATGAGAATAGCCAAGAATATTCCGAAAAATCAGAGTATTGGAAAGTCAAGTGTCTTTCCAGATAGCGCAATACATTATAAAGTTACAATAATATTAAAAAGTGGCACAGCCACATGAATTGACAGACAGGTCAATAGGCTAGAAAGTACAGAAGTGGGCCAGAACCCAATAGAGGGATTTAGAATACAATAAAGGTGGCAATTCAAATCAGTGAGGAAATGACTTAATAAATGATTCTGCAATAACCGGATAGTTGTTGGAAAATTTTATTGTATTTCTACGACACCTTGTACTAAAAGAATTTTTACATTTGTCAAAGTGTCAAAAGTGAAATGAGACATTATAGCATGAGAACAAAACATGAGTCATTTTTATATAACTTCAAAATGAGGGAAGACTTCTTAGGTTTGACACAGAACTCAAATCCCACTGGACACTAGTTGATGGACAGCGGGACGTGTCTTAGAATTCTCCCGCGGGGGTGTGAGGAGACCAAGTGATTTATCCAGAACTCCTGGGGTATTAACTCCCCCAGCACTTCTGGCTAGTTGCAGGAAAGCTTCACAGTAGGCCAAGAAATATGAGAGGCCACCAATGGCATCCAACAAGTATGGGAAGCAAAAATTGTGTGTGAATGTCATTCATTAGGTGAAACAGTGAGAGAGGACTCCCCTTGGTTTTGTACTCATGAAATCTGGCTATGGGAGGAACAGCACCATATGTTTATTGCTTGCTTGTTCAAAGCATATGGAATATCTTCTAAGATGGTCCTCCAAATGGGAAAAGCTGGGGTCTCTCAGCTTCCACCATAGTTGGATCTTCCAAAGGCTATTCTACCATTTTTCTGGTCAGCTTTTCCTGGGTGATAGGATTCATGGTAAGACCAGTAAATTCCATATGTATAAGCTCATTGACTCTCCCTTTTTTGCAGTAAAATGACTTCCTTATTCAGAAACAATACTGTGTGGGACACCCTACCAACTTTGGATGACTTGGGTCATGAGGCCCCAGTAGAAGACCTGCTTGAATCTCGACTTGAACCTGTTATAAAACCTGTCTGGCTTTTGGCTACACTTATGACCAGCAGTTTTAAGGGTTACTTGGCAATAGATTGGAGCATTTGCCTCTTTCTTAATGGCAGAGAATGCAAGATGATGCAAGTTGTGTTTCACTTTGGGGAATATCTTGAATGTCTCACATCACTAAACCCTGAGAATCTTCACTGAGACTCATTGAGATTTCTAAGTGTTCATGAATTTATCACCCATCCTCTGGCACATACATGTTTTATCAAGATATCCAGGGTACTTGATACTTTTTGCCCAATCAGCATGATCTAATCAATACAGGGGAACAGAGTGATGTCTTATGGGACAATAAAGTGATCAAGGTCCCTACAAACTAGATTAAGGCAGGGGCACCTGGGTTGCTCAGTCGTTAAGCATCTGCCTTCAGCTCAGGTCATGATCCCAGGGTCCTGGGATCGAGTCCCGCGTCGGGCTCTCTGCTCCGCGGGAAGCCTGCGTCTCCCTCTCCCACTCGCCTTGCTTCTGTTCCCTGTCTCAGTGTGTTTCCCTCTGTCAAATAAATAAATCTTTAAAAAAAAAACAAAAAACTTAGTTTAAGGCAGCCAGCTGGATGCCAGTGAGGATGCAATCCTGCCGGATATGAGCAAACTGTATTGAGTGGTATCTGCTTATTGGTTAGGTAAAAAAAGTGTCTGCCCAACTGACATCTGTATATCAGACTCCAGGGATTGTGTTGATTTGCTCCATAAAAACAGATCACATCTGTAAGCCTCTGAAATTAGAGCCACTCTCTAGGTAAGTTCCCTAAAATCCAGCCATTCTCCCAGACCTCTAGCACTTCTGCACAGGCCAAAGAGATGGAGTTAAACCAATTACCACATATTCTCCAGGACCTGGATGTGGACAATAATTCTGCAACTCCTCCTAGGATGTAGTCGTTCACAATAAGAGGTGGGCTCCCCCCGTAGCCCCTCTTCCCTCATTCCCTGAGTCAGAGAACAAATGTGGAATTCCTTCGATTGCCAAATTATGCATTCATGAACTGGGGAAATAAACACAGGGTATGTACACAGGACCCCCTGGGCCCAAGGTGAGACAAACTCTAATAAAAACTCTTTCTATCATTAAAATCCCATAACTCCCAGTCTGACCAGTGGACTTGTTCCCAGGATCTCCAAGAAACTCTGGGTACTAAAATGCTTGTGGTGCCCACACAACATGGTTTCTGACCAAGCAACTCATTTTACTGCAAGAAAAATAATAAGCTGGTATGCATGGGTGTCTAGAACAGAATTGCCCCCAAATCTGGTATCCGTCTTTCCCAGTGCACCTTCACCCTAGTAAGCAGCCACAGAACTCTCTAAGGAAGGCTCAAGGGATTTTATAATACGTGTGGGAATGTTGCAGGTCTTTTTTTTTTTTTTTTTAAAGAATGCAGCCTTTTCATATAGGGGTCTAGAGTCTGTGAACTGACTCCGATAGGGAAAATAGGTGGAGAATTCTGCGTGTCTTCTGGGAAACAGTCACCAGACCAAAGGTTTCTTTCATCAGGCATACAAATCAAATTAGACCTTAGTAGGATTCCCATCTGTCTCAGTGCTAGAGATACATGATAAGTTATCCACCACAAAAGACCTCTGAAGATAAAACCATTTTGATCACAGCTCTGATTATTGCAGTGACCACACTCACCTTGACTCTCATGGTTACGTTGGCCTCTGTCACTCTGGGCTCTCACCATCCCAGCCCGTAATCAGGAATCTCATTCCAAAGGCAGCACCTCCCGCCTTCACCCCCCACCCCCACCCCCCATCTCACTGTCAGAGCCACTTTTGTATCTAGCACCCTAGCTGCAAGGGAGCCTGGAAACCTTTTCCTACTCTATGTCTCCTTAGCCCTTTCCTTTGGTCACCGTCTCTGAACTTGACCATCCTATCCCATCACATCAGTTAGTGTTCGAACTCCTGTGATAGAGGAAGAGCCTGGGAATGGATGCAGAGTCCAACAGACCAGACCCTCATGAAGAGAGAAAGAATATTTTCTGTGAATTTGGAGAAAAGACTGAGCTTGTGCTTATGAATAAGGTGGATGAATGGATTAAAAATGGTCTGTATGCAACTGATGAATCACTCAATTCTACCTCTGAAGCTAATAATACAGTGTATGTAATCAAATTGAATTTAAATAAATTTTTTTTTTTTATGCAGTAAATGATGGGGCGCCTGGGTGGCTCAGTCGTTAAGCGTCTGCCTTCAGCTCGGGTCATGATCCCAGGGTCCTGGGATGGAGGCTCACATTGGGCTCCCTGCTCAGAGAGAAGCCTGCTTCTCCCTCTCCCGCTCCCCCTGCTTGTGTTCCCTCTCTCTCTGTCTCTCCCTCTGTTGAAAAATAAATAAAATCTTAAAAAAAAATAAATAAATAAAAATGCAGTAAATGATTTAAAAGAAAAAAAAAAAGAGTGTGTGTGGGATGTACGGGATGTACAAAGAAGCTTCCTGAGTCTGAAGAGGTATGGAACAGGCCCTTTTATAAAAATGGTCTTTGATTTGCTCAAAAATAAGTATAAGAGGACACCCATGGTACCATAAAGCAGAGACCTACCAAATATGAACCTTTGCAATTAACAAAATTCATGTTTGCATGGAATGTTTCACGGTGTGAGGGAATTCTGATTATATTGCACTGAGTGAAAAAGGAGGTTTGCGAGACCATATATATTTTTTCAATTATGTGTGTGGAAGAATTGTGTGTGTATATATATATATACATATATATATACACATTTATCCTGTATACACATAACTGTACACACTCATATACTTGAAGGAAGCATCCCAAACTGCTAAAAATGGTAGTAGAACTACAAATGATAATATGGTTTATTTTCTCTCTTTTATTTTTCCAAATTTTTTTTGTGATTATATCATTTTGAAAGTTAGCATTACTTTCTAAAAAATATTATGTAACAAGATGTGGGATAGCTAATGAGTGTGCTCTGATTAAAGTCTGAAAAGGACTAGTGTCATCATCATTCTAGAACCCTAGAATTTGATTTCTTGTGTAGTGTAAAAAAATGAGACACCTTAAGAATGAGGCTCAGAGTTAGGTGAGAAAATATGTATCCCTAAAATCCTCAGTGTGGTCTTGATCTCAGAACCCTGGAAGTAAAAGCTAAGCTCCAGACACTTCGTGTGGGTTCACATTTGATTTTAGCAATAGAACCCCTTATTGCTTTTCAGTGAACACCTAGCATCCATATAAAGCGACAGCAAGATGCTCCATTTGTGAAACCAAGCCCTCCGGCAGGATGCTTAAACTCTAGGGAAACCCATTTGCAATCCACTGACCTAGTCCAACCCATCATTTTCCAGATGAAGAGATCTCAGGAGGAAAGGGGCTGATCCTCCTCCCCTATAACTGAGGGTCAGATAAGAGGAGGTCCCCACGATACCACTCAGAGTGGAGGGCCAGGTGCCTCATTTAAGACATGAGGTCAAAGATAGAGGAGGAAATCACATCCCAAAGGACTGTGAGAAGACAAAGCCAAAGGTCAAGACTGCATCATGCCCTTGAAGGGCAGGAAGGCAGAGACAGAATGTGAGGATCAGGCATGGATTTTCTGAGGTTCCAGTGATGGCTTGAAAAAGGATTGCAGGTTCGTTTGAGGAGACAGAATGGGGCAGACATATAATAGTTTGCTGGGGGTCAATGATCCTTAGGACTAAAAAGCAGGTGTCTTGACTCAGTAGGATGGCCTGGTTAATACATTTACATGCACACACACACATGCACAGAGAGGCCTGCCTGCAACTTAACCACATAAACTTCATGCTCACACATCTACCTTATTGGACCTGTCCAACTGTCCTTCCTTCGGGCCTCAAGGACAGCCTCTCTGCCAATCCAGTGGATAAGTGCATTCATTTTCCTACTCTATGTCTCCTTAGCCCTTTCCTTTGGTCACCCTCTCTGAACTTGACCATCCTATCCCATCACATCAGTTAGCATCCAGCTATGGAGATCCAACTTCGGGGTCTGTAAGAAGCATCTGGGGAGCAGGATTAAAATGATGATTTGGGGCCCCCTTCCCAGAGGACTTGGGGGAGGGGAGGGTGCAGCTGTACACAGATGGCCCTTAAATTATAGTTCGAGAAACAATGAACAATACAGTAAATGTTCTCATGGTCTCCAGCTCAGATCTTTCACCCGGGCTCAAGGCCTAGAATATCAACTACCTGATTAATTTGACACCTTAAATTCATCATGCTCTTACTCACTCACCCCCCCCCCCTTAAGCTCTTCTGAAGCTTTGTCTCCTCCACCTTCACCCCGAGACTCCCAACTTCGGGGGCACTGCTCCTGCAAAGCAGCTGAGCTGTTCCTTTATCTCACCCAAGGACCTGCAAACCACGCCCACGAGTGACCTCCCCACCTAGAAGGGACCGCCACTGGATTCTTAAACACAGAGATGTTTCTTCTTCAACATATTCTGCTGCCAGCTCTTAAACTAACAATTTTTTTTTTTTCTCCCTGTGGCCTATCATTGCCTGGCTCTTTTGAAATGGCTTTACTATCAGCCACAGTCTGACCACAAGAATATTTTTGGATTCCCTTCCTCTTGTGAGGGCGGCTGAACAAAGTCAGCTGCAATCTCGTGCTAATGAGGCCAGTCTCAGTTCAATCCTCCGGAGTACTAGTTAGCTTTGTACTGGTCCCAGGCGGCAGCTCCCGCCTCCAGCTAGCTATCTTGCCACTGCAAATTGTTTATTAGGAGGAAGGTCAGTGGGGGTGGGAGAGAAAGGAAGCAAGAGGCGGTGGGGAGACCTTTTTCTCATTAACCCTACAGTATCCAAAAACTGAGAACTAGAAACCCTCTCTCACCCAGAGATCTGGTTAGTGGATTTTGTGGTAATAGTCCTGGTGTGCTGGGGGCCCCTTGGGAAAATTAGGTCAGTTCCTTGTGAAATCTCTTCTTAGACAACAGTCTCTGCTTGTCCTTGGCAATGGTTAGCACTTCCTATCAATGAAGTAATTATGTTTTCAATTTTACAATTCAGAATCCAAGACCTTACATGTGTCAAAATGGGTTAATCAATGACAGAATAGAGTACTTGCCTCACCTGGAAACAGGCTAGAGAGGCATGCTGATTTCTAAATAAAAACGTTGAAAAAGTCATTCAACAATCGTCTAGTTATGGGTAGAGACAGATAAGGCTGATGGTCTAATGGCCATTTTAACAGGGAAAAAAACCAATTACAGAAAATATTTTACTGATGATTTATGGAAATCATTTTGAAGATATTTACAAACTTTAGGAACTTGTGTTTTTATAATCAGATATAGAAACCAGCAACATGGTGTTTTTAATATACCCAACAGTACACTTATCAGTAGTTAGATTATCCTAATTATTAGATATTGCTATTATCTTACAGTAATACTTAACAGAAAATCCAGTTCTGTTGATGACATCAATTCAAGAGAAGGTAAAGCTTTTGTATTTCTGTAAGGATTTTCCTCAGCTCTAGAACTCTCTGGGTGATTTTGAGGAACATACTATCCAGTAGGGTCCCTGGTTTCAACTTCTGTTAAATGAAAGAATTAATATTTCTAGATCTCTCCATTGCTAATATTTTATGACCCCTTTGACAAAAAATTTTTTTTTCAGTAGAACTAGCAATACAACTTGTTCCAATGAGTATCATTCAGGCTTCAGTGCCATCCTATGTTGGGCAAATTCAAAATTGTTCTACTTCCATTAAGCATCAAGCAGTGGTCCTCTTTTAGATTGTGGATCCTTTTGAGAAGCTGATAGAAGCTGTAAAACTTCTCAGCTTGGAAAAAAAGAAGAGGATTCTACACACGAACATACAACGCAGTTCTAGAAGATCCATTGACCTCCTGAAGCCTAATGGACTTTGTAAAGGGTCACAGATTCCAGTTTTTTAAACTCTGGACTAAATATTAACTTGCAGATTCCATCCTTAAGAACGAAAGCTTAAGCAAGATGTTGAAGAATATAAAACAAGATAAGATTGCAGAAAAGAACCTTCTCCAACCTAACCCATATTTTGCACTGCCACACCAAACAAATCTTAAAGCATAATGCAGCACCCATTTCTCCCTGTTCCAACCCTCTATGGCCCCCACTGGCCCTTGAATGGAGAGCACGTTGTTCATCGTGGCCCGTAGGACCCTGCCTATGCTCCTGCCTCATTGCTCAGGATGCCTTAAAGGCCACTTCTGTCCAAATGGACATGGGCCATTCCCTTGTGATTCTCACCTCTGAGCCTTTACAATGGTTTCCCCATTGCCTGGATTTCTGCCTTTTTCCCCAGGTTTATCCATTATCTTTCACCATCTGCACCTAAGATCTCATGTTTCCTTCTTGACAAAGCCTTCCCTGAGCCTTTCTTATAGCTCCATGGCACCTTATTATCACACATAACTTAGTTCCTTAAATTGGTATCTGGAATGATGCATACTCCTTGCCCTGCACAAGTCACTCGTGAAAAATCACTGAATGAATGAATGAATGATAATGGTGAGCATCTAACCGGATAGGAAGGAGTAAAACTGAGACACTATGAAGGGAGAACATCATGACCAGTCAGATAGGAATGATCAGCACTGGACTGGGAGCCAGCATTCTAGAGTCCCAGCCCCTGCTCAGCCACCTCCTCACTGTCACCTCAAGTGAGCCATTTAATTTCTTCAATGCTCATTTTTCTTGTGTAAATTAAATGGAATATATATATAATAAAATCCATATATCATATATATATATATATATATATATATGTTCCTTTCAACTGTTAAGTGATACTCAGTGTCAAATTCTATATCACTATCACTTCATGTGATGATCAAAAAGGAAGTGGAAAAATCAATTAATCCAAATAAGGGTAACTCGACTGTTTCAGCTACCTTGGCTTTTTTCAAGCTTTAGAGACATTTACAAATTTAAGCTAAAGTGTAGTCAGTCAGTGTTTCACAATGTGACCAGATTTGCTTTTCTGTGGATTTTTCTTAATCCAAGTATTTAAACGCAGTCGAAGCCCATTACAAATCAGTTCATCTAATCAGGCTTTGTTGCAGAGATCCTTTGCATGTAGTCCATGCACTGCAGGTCTGTCATGGCGCTACCGGAGGTTCCAAGAAGTCTCTGGAATTCTATGCTGAATTATATGAACCCGTGTTTCATTGTTCAAGAAAAAAGTCTATAGTTTTCATCAAACCCTCAAAGGGGTCCGTGACCACAAAAAGTTTAAGAATTACTACTAAGGTTTAATTGGGGCTGGAAAACTCATTGGATTCATATTTGCCTAACATGAGGCTAGGGATGGGGCCCAAAGGTGTGTGGGAATGGACATCTAGCTAGAAAGATGTTAAGAGTTGTCCAGGGAAGTGTTAAGAGGGCCTGATCCAGGGATGACGGGGGAAACACAACAGAAAAACTGAAGATAAGAAGCATCATTCAGACAGCTAATCCCACCCCCATGTACTCTGTCATGGATGAATTATCGTGGATGTGGGATGCTCTTCTGTCACTGGGTATTTTTAGCTCTGTTATGTCTCTCTTCATGTAGGGTGCCATTTTCCTCCTGGCCTCATATCTTTCAGAAGCTTTAATACATAAATAATTTATCCCTAATTTTGGAAGGACAACTTGGGGCTTCTCATGTAGAAGTGAGGAGTAAAAGATGTTCTGCTGAGTTTGATGTGGGAAGCAGTTAAAGAGAAAAGAAGACCCAGCTACAGGGGAAAGTGGCCTGAGAAGCTACTGGGGGAAAAGATTTCTGGGAGGGAGAGAGAGAAGAGAGATGAATCTTAAGAAAACAGAAACAGGGGCGCCTGGGTGCTCAGTCTGTTAAGCGTCTGCCTTCGACTCAGGTCATGATCCCAGGGTCCTGGGACCGAGTCCCATGTCAGGCTCTCTGTTCAGCAGGGAGTCGCTTCTCCCTCTCCCTCTGTGTGCTCTCTCTCTCTCTCAAATAAATAAATGAAATCTTAAAAAAAAAAAAACTTTAAAGAAAAGCAAAGATGTTAAAAGAAAAAGAATACTGAAGCAGCTTTGCCCTGTGGTATGCAACAGAACCCTTTCTACTACTTTCCTACTGACATTTTTGTAAAATCCGAATCACGAAGATTGGCATAAATCTGTAACCTAGACTACTGGTTTTTAATCTTGCTAATACATTAGAATCACTTAAGGAATTTTGAATAAATACCCAGGGTGTTGGCCCCATCCCAGATATGCTGATGTATTTAGCCTCAAGTGGGGGCCTCAGCATCAGTTTTTGTGAAAGTTCTCTGGGTGATCTATGGGATTTTAAAACCAATGGAGTTAGGGTCTAGGGTCTGGAATGGCAAGTTTTCAGTCCTCCTCTGACTTCACTCCTCAGAATCATTTGGGGAGCTTTTAAATAATATGGATGCACTGGCCCCACCTCAGACCGATTAAATCAGCATCCCTGGGCATTAGAGGTTTTTTCAAAAATTCCCAGGTGATCCTGATGCAACATGAGATTGGAGAACCACTGGCTCTAGAAAAAAAAATTATACCGGGGCCTTAAAGGCAGGATGATTCCATTAAGACACCATAGACACCGCTTCTTAATGGCACTAAGTAACTCATTCCCTGTCCTTGGTGTCTCACTCTCAAAAGGCATTCAATGACATTTTATTTCTATGTCAAGTAAATGAAAAAGATAGAGCCTCCCCAACACTGACCCTACCCTCTGGATGAAAAAGGAGCAGGAGGTTTGGGATGAGAGAAAATACTTAACCCAGTCTTTGCTCTGTTTAAAGAATCAGTGCTTTAGGGTTGGTTTCCTATTACAAAGAATTTGAAGTGGTAAATAACAGGAACTCGGGGTTTAACAGGGTAAAAGGAAAAGAAGACCGTCTTTAGAGGAACTGAGGGGGGATGACGACTGGGTGGCTCAGTTGGTTAAGTGATTAAGTGTCTGCCTTCAGCTCAGGTCATGATCCCAGGGTCCTGGGATCGAGCCCCATGTCTTGCTCCCTGCTCAGCAGGGAGGCTACTTCTCCCTCTGCCTCTCCCGCCCCCGCACCCCTGTGCTCTTTCTCTCTCTCTCAAATAAATAAATAAAATCTTTCAAAAAAAAAAAAGAGCTGAGGGCCTTTCGGTTTTGGTGCAGTGTAAAATCATGAAGGCTATTTTTCCACAGCAGGAAGCCCCCCACCCGCCCCATAACACACCACACTGTAGCAGGGGGCATTTTTCACTACTTGCCCATTTGGGGCTCAGATTCATACACGAGCACGCATATACACATACACACACACTCATAAACGTATGCGCATAGGCACCGCACATCATTTCAAGCACACACACACCTGCACACTTTCACAAACACGATTTCTTTCCGGGGATTCTGCATATTCCGCTCTTGGGCATAATATATGGAAGCAGTTGACGGTTACGACAGCGACGGTTCCAACTTGTAGGGGCGATGAAACAGGTTGCCAGCTAGCCATAAAAGGCTCTTTAGTTTAAAAAACAAAAAAAAACAAAACAAAAAAAAACAAAAAAAAAACGCCAGCAGTTTGGTTTTTGGCGAAATTAGTTCCTTTCTTGCAGAGCACAGATCTGTAATTACACAATAAACCTTCGTTTTGCCACTCTGAAAGCTGCCGGCCTAGCATGTGTTTAAAACAGCGACACTATGATTATCCTCCTAGTCCCTGAATTCTAATCAAGAATTTCCAGTGTTGTACTTTCAGCATGAGAAGGAAAACAGAAGGAAAGAGGGCGAATCCAGAGCCCAACCTTGAGGACTGAACAGACCTCATGCGAGCCCGTGGGCCATTCTAGAACAAGGAAGATGATCTTTATTGTAAAACAGCTCGGACTTAGCCCCAAACCCAGGGGACCGATGTCGCTGAGTGAAGATGAGGTTGATTATCAATATACTCACGTAGCAGGAAGTATACTGATAGGAAAAATGCCTTTCTACTGACACATGGAAGATAATTCAGGCAGGATTTGTTTTGTTTTGTTTTGCCATAACAAAGTAATAAATAAAATGAAAACCTTAATCACGATGCCAACTGCCGTTAGGGAATTTTTTTTTTTAATTGAGCATGAATACAATGGCAGGGTTTCGTGCCTTTCTAAAAGCACTAATTATTTGGATTCAGTGATAAAAATTAATTTGTTTCTAGGACTGTGGTTACTTTTCCTTTGCTTCTGCAAGTCAGGACAAGAGGGCAATTCAATCAGCAGGTATTTATTGACTGGGTGGAGGAGAGAGCAGAAACCATCCAACTGGGGGCAACGTGGTGCAGGAATGAGCAGCAAGCCAGGACTCTAGTGAGACTCTTCCAACAGCCGAGCAGTCCTGGAGGAATTACATAAGCCCTGTGCTTCAGTTTGCTCATCTGTAAAATGGGAATACTAGTTGTATGTACTTCATGCAGTTGTTAGGATCAAATGCATTATTACCTGTAAGGTGTCTAGCACAGCCCTTAATAAATGTCAGGCTCCATTAGTCATCTTTGACTCAAAGATTCTTCTACCTCTTGCATCCAGCTCATCACCAAGATGAAGACTGTCTTCACCATCTCTCCTACATCCTCTCTACCTTTTAAATTCCCACTGATGCTTTCCTAGTTCAGCCAGGTCATCATTACTTCTGATCAGAAACCCTGTAGTAAAACCTCCACATGGGCCCCCTCACCCTCTCTGCTTTCTTCCCTTGCAGCCCATCGTGGACACTGAGACCAAATGAAGCTTGAGGATCTGCAATCACAGCCCTCCCTCATGCAAAATCCTGTGAGTGCCCAGTGCTCATGGGATGAAGCTCCTGGCATGATGGGTGTCCATGTTTTGACCCTAACAGACTTCCGAGCCCTGTGTCCCATAGCACTCCCTAATGCCTTCCCTAAGCATGAGGCATATACCTGAACAAAGTGCTCCACGTGCCTCTGCCCTATCTCCCGTCCTTGTACTGGGCTACCTCTTGGCCATCACTCTTCCCCTTCTCTCTCCCCCACCTCCTCCCTACTACCCCATCGGAACATTTTCGCTTGTTAAAATCAGACCCCTTCTTTAGGTTAGAGCTTAAATTCTACCTTATCTATGAACCAGCCTTCCTCCATCTCAGTAAACAGGTTTTGTGTTTCAGTCTTGAATCCTTGCAGATATTTCTCTAATTTCCTCCCCCTGTAGACAGCCAAGTGGATTTGTGTCATCCTCCTTTTGCCGTTGTGAGTTTTTTCAGAGCCTGGCCCTGTGTCTTATTCATCGTTGTCTCTTCTGCAGTACCTAACCTCCACTGGAGCACCTACCCCATCTTGAGAGCTCAGTAAATAATTATGAAATGAGAGACGTTCGTTGCAACCGAAGTTACTGATTTTCCAATGCCCAGTGCAAACACAGACAAAAAAAGATGGTTGGAATAACCAAACTTGAGAGGCCGAGGCTAAGAATTTGAGAATGGATTTCCAGCACTGAACTGAGACCACTTGGCAGGTACATCATCACTGGGGGGTGGGGGGGGGTGGAGCATGCCAGGTAGCCTCTTGAAGCATATGGAAAATATTCCTTGAGGAATTCTTTGCCCTTTGTCCTAATTTTTGATGAGTTTCCCCAGGCACCGGGTTCCTAGCAGAGATTAGACTCTTCAGTGGTAAACACCCTGGTCTTTATGACATGTATGTTTTCCATAGAAAATTAATAAACTGGTGGTTTGGTTTGCAAATCAATCCAGTGGAATCTCCACTCAAGGACCTGATCATTGCTGGCAAAGTGCCAAAGGGTTCTAGACATACAGAAAGCTAAGGCTTAGTCCTGTGTTTAAATGTCTTACTCGGGTCATGGGAGAGAGGATCAAAGGCCAAAATGAACAAAAAATGAAAAAGAAAGAAACCCTTTAAGAGCCTATTTATTATATTAAAATAAGTCTAAATTCTCCTGTGGGCCTTAGACTACTTCTGGATCTTCTCATTCACTCCCAGCCTCTGTAAGTCATCAGCCCTGCTCCCTCCACACCACTCAGGGCTGAGTCTAAAGACTGAAGGAGAGTGGGGGGTCTGGGCGGGGAGGTTCCTTAAAGCAATCTAACAAGTGCCCTCTGCTCTCCCAGGCCCCCCATCTTTCCCTTAGTACCCTCTGTGTTCTGTCCAATCTTCCCTGCTCTCAGTGACCCATCCCCATGCCTTTCCTGGGCTCTGTTTGTCTCTAGCTGGGTGTCTCTGAATGTCAGCCTATGTGTGTCTGCGTGCATCCGTCTCTGCTAATCTGCGATGCTATTAAAATCGTTGGGTTTGTATATATCAATATGCAAATTTATGCAACAACTAATGCGCAACTTAGCATTTTACTTTTGAGCCAAAAGATGACACATAACTACCTATAATGGTTTTCTTTCCCCTCAAAAACTTTTGGCTGTGAAAACAATAATCTCAACGGCTTATCTGGTATAGACATTGCCCTTGATGTTTGAGCCACCAAGAGAAGGCAGTTAGAGGGAATGACACAGGCAGAACATCTTGGAATTGCCCCTAAAAACTAAAGCATAAAAGAGAAGTGTACAAATTGCTAGCATATGGGATCCAGGAAGGGAAACTTTAAACTGAAGACACTGAGCGTAATCATTTTTAAATGGCATTGTGTGAGCCGGGAAATGTTTTGCTAACCAGTCCTTAGAGAATTGAGTTCTACACTAGAGAAGGAGAAATCGATATTCTTAAATGACCTGAAAAGAACGCAAATATGTGGCAACACTCATACACACCATGGAATTAATGAGCAAAGCAGCTGAAATTTGGGATATGGGCCTATGTATTTATAAGAATAGATTTTTCGTGAAAGGAAGGTCCTTTTATTTCCTATTTATTTTATTGCACAATAAATCAAGAGATTTAAAGGAGCTAGGTATGTTGAGAATTTCATTGTTCAGAAAAGCATCGAAAGATGTTTCAGGGCGCCTGGGTGGCTCAGTTGGTTAAGTGACTGCCTTCAGCTCAGGTCATGATCCTGGGGTCCTGGGATCGAGTCCTGCATCGGGCTCCCTGCTCTGCGGGGAGCCTGCTTCTCCCTCTCCCGCTCCCCCTGCTTGTGTTCCCTCTCTCGCTGTGTCTCTCTCTGTCAAATAAATAAATAAAATCTTTAAAAAAAAAAAAAAGAAAGATGTTTCATATCCTCGATTTTCTGCATTTACCCTTCAAGGAGAATCAAGGTCGTTTCTCACTGCTGGGACACCCCTGCACTGCACGGACACACACTTAGGCTAATGGTTCAGAGATTGTGGTTTTTCGTCCACTAGTTTCTAATTCATGAGGTTTAAGCTAGTCTCATAGAAAGTCTGATCTAGCCAAGTAGGATGTTCTGAGCCCCTATGGGAAGTGAGGAGAGGCTTGAAGTGCCTTTTGATGCAGAAGGAGACCATGACCATGAGCAGCTAGTAAATGGGATGGGACGTGAAAGACAGTCTCTGCTCTGCATTTTACCTCCAGAGATCTTTGCCATGCAGTTGGCTCTATAACACATCTAACTTCTCTTCTTTGCCTCCTTTTCTCTAGATTCCCATTAGCCAGGGCTTTTATGGCTTCACAGTTAGGTTCCCTTTGGGTCATAGGTACCAAAAAGCCAACTACATAGGCTTAACCAAGTCAGGCTTTACTAGCTGAGTGGGAAGTCCAAACATCCACAGACCCAGGCAGAGACTTGACGAAGACATCAAGGGTCCAGGTTCCTTCTAGTTCTTGTTCCACTCTCCTTACCATGTGATTTTGTTCCAAGGGCTGCAGGATGTCGACTCCACATAGAGACTCGGTGTCTACATGACACACAGGAGGAAGGGGAACGAGAAGGGAAGGGACACATGCCAGCTGAGACTATCGCTTTTTACCAGAAAAACAACAGCTTTCCTAGAGGCCCCACCCCAGAGACTTCAATTATGCCACCAAATCTGGCTCACATGGCCACTCCTAGCTTAAGGAAATGAGCATTTTTAACTGAGCACATCATCATCACTCTGAACAAATTTGCATTTCTCTCTGTAAAAAAGAAGAAATGGATTTGAGGATACAATTGATTAATCAAGAATACTTTGGGTAAGGGGTGCCTGGGTGGCTCAGTTGGTTAAGCGTCTGCCTTCAGCTCAGGTCATGATCCCGGGGTCCTGGGATCGAGTCCTGCCTCAGGTCCCTGCTCTTGGGAAGCCTGCTTCTCCCTCTCCCTCTGCCTACCACTTCCCCTGCTTGTGCTCTCTCTCTCTCAAATAAATAAATAAAATCTTAAAAAAAAAAAAAGAATACTTCGGGTAAACTTATCACATACAGGTAGTGGTACAGGGTGTTATATGAAAGGGAGCAGTTTTAAAACAATCACATTACTTAACGCATAAGCACTATTGGAATTGGGCAAAGGGCAGGAACGCTGTAAACTTGGTGCTGTCTGCCGTGAAGATTTACAAGATCAAAAGGATTTCCCACATAAAAAGATACCCAACAGCATTGTCTCTAGGTAAATGTAAATCAAAACCAACATGAGCTACCATTTCACACCCGCTAGGGTGGCCATGATCACAAAAACAGAAAATAACCAGTGTGGGTGAGGACGTATAGAAATTGGAAGCCTCGTGCACCACTGGTGGGAATTGCAGCCACTTTGCAAATAATTTGGTGGTTTCTCAAAAGATTAAACACACATATGATCCAGCCAGGTGACCCAGCAATTCCGCTCCTTGGTAGAGACCCCAAAGAATTGAAGACAGGGACTCAAACAGATACTGCATGCCCATGTTCATAGCAGCATTATTTACAGTGGCCAGAAAGAAGAAACAACCCAAGTGTTCACCAACAAATGAATGGATAAGCTAAATGTGTTATATTCGTACAGTGGGATATCATTATGCCATAAAAGGGAATGAAGTTCTGATACATGGAAACACACTGAAAACGTTATGCTAAGTGAAACAAGCCTGACACAAAAAGACAAATATTGTATGATTCCACTTATATGAAGTATAAAGAATAGGCAAATTTATAGAGACAGAAAGTAGGTTAGAGGTTACCAGGGGCTGGGGAGACTGGGATATGGGGAGTTGGTTATTACTTGACGATTGCTTGAGAGTTTCTGTTTGGGGTGATACAAATGTTTTAGAAATAGAGGGTGGTGGTAGCTGCATGATATTGTGAATGCAATTAATGCCACTGAATTGCACACCTAGAAATAATTAAAATGGCAGTTTTTATTACATATATTTTATATAATGCAAATTTTAAAATAATATTTTATCATAATACTAAGATACCATTTGCCTTTCACTCTTCTGTATGTACAGTGGCATTTCCCAGGGCTTACATGATGGTAGACTAAGGAAGTGAATATTTTTAACTGGGCACATCATCATCCTGAACGAATTTGCACTTCTCTTTGCAAAAGAAGAAGGAATGGATTTGGGTAAGCAATTAGTTAATCTCTCTGCCATAGCTCCCTCACAGCTAATGGAACGTGTGCTTGTGTTATGCTATGTTTTAAACTGTTCTCTGTCTTAATTTCTAAAATTATACATATTGGTACAACTCACATAAACAAAGAATGTATGTTGACTTAGGTTAAATGGAAATGAAGGTCTGATGGAGGAGGTATCATTCAATTAGACCCTGAAATCTGAGAGAGGCAGAGCCAGGGAGGAGCATATGGGAGAATCTTTTAGCCTGGAACAATCATCTGAATCCATAGGCTTAACTTTTTTTCTACCAAACATACTAGGCAGATATTTATAAGTGTGGTGCACTCTATTCTTAAGAAATAGTATATGAATGCAAATGGGAGTGACATCATCATGAGAATACCCTTGAATTCTTTTTAGTTTTTTTAACAAGTCCCTGAAAATTATTACTATTTGAAATCTTACCAATGACCCAGACTTTGTTGATTATAGTAAAAAATACTCTGTTCTCTTTCCCCACCAAGGGACTGCATGTGTTTTCCTTCACAAAGAATGCCTCTCTGAGGCTCAGTTTCCTCATCTGTCAAGTGAGTGCAATGAACTAACCTCTGGTGTTCCTTCCATCTCTAAATTTAAAACAAGAATGAGTAGTGCCCATCCTCAGTCTCCATGCCTGGGCATGTCCACTTATTAGGCTCAGGTCGGCTTCATAAACAAGTAGCCCATATAGTCACATAGGACTCCACGCTTGGTTTAATGCTCTGCTGCCTCATCTTGAAATTCCAACAGTTCTTGAACAAGGAACCTGTCCATTTTTACTGTGTCCCGCAAATTACATAGCTGGCCTATTGTAGGCAATTACAGAGAGTGATTAAGAACCCAGACACAGAGCAAGTATTTCTGGCCCCAACCCCAAAACTACTGTTTACTAGCTGAGTAATTTTCACTAGTGAATTAACATCTCTATACCTCAGTTTTACCACACGTAAAGTGATGATGATGATGATGATAATTGTACCAATAGCATGGGGCTGTTGGAAGAATCAAACAAGATAATATATTTTAAAAATACACAAGTGCAATATTTGAAGTACAAGGAAATGTGCAGTAAATATCAGCAATTATGACTGGCTCCGTTGCATTCATTAAGTTCATTGAACAAAATATTTGTTGAGCACCTAATATGTGCCAGACACTGTCCTGGGCACTTGAGATTCGTCTGGTAATAAAATAGACAAAGATTCTTGCTCTCCCAGAGCTTATGTTTTTCGGGGGTGGGAGAGAGGCTTGATGGTGTGCACGATGAATAAGAGTGTTACAATCAGTTAGACGGAGCTAAGTGCTGTGGATAGAAGAAAAATCAAAGCAGGATAAACAAGGTAGGGGAAATAGGGAGGGTCATTAAGTGGGGAGCTTCGGTGAAAAGGTAAGATTCAAAGACTTGGAGGAGATAAAAGAATGCACTAACTGGGTATGATGGGGTTCAGGGCAGGCCACCCCAAAATATGCCACTTTGGCATATTGATTATTTTGAATTAAAGTTACTTAAGAAACAGATTTATTTCCTGCTTTCAGGGGGACAAAGGAGGGTCAGAGTCCTTCTTGCCCCCCTGAAAG
Organism: Mirounga angustirostris; assembly: GCF_029215605.1. Taxonomy (NCBI): domain Eukaryota; kingdom Metazoa; phylum Chordata; class Mammalia; order Carnivora; family Phocidae; genus Mirounga; species Mirounga angustirostris. Next base: position 12,005,695 of record NW_026991716.1, on the reverse strand, counting down.
CAGGAAATAAATCTCCCATGTGAAAGGTACCCTCCATGTACCAGGTAGTAGAGACATTCTTATCACCAAAGAGAGAATTCAGGGCCAAGAAGACTATAGAAACAGATTTACTACCCCAAGGCCAAACTTTTTTGCCTTGTCAATTCTTCACAAATTTACTGTTTCTTTGTCTAAAATGTATAAAAGCTGCCTACTTTGGTCATTTCTTTGAGTGTCATATTTCTATGATCTCCTCTATGTACAAAATTAAATTTGGTTTTCTCCTGTTAATTCATCTTATGTCAATTTAATTATTAGACCAGCCAAAGAGCCTAGAAGGGAAGAAAATTTTTCCTTCCCTACAGATAATATGTGGGGACAGTATTCAAGGAGAGGTGTCCTGAGTAACAGGGGGCGATGCTTAAAGGCAAAGCCTCCATGAAGTTATGCCCTTCCCAACAAAAGGAAATCTAGAACCATTCACCAGCACTCCTTCTCCACTGCACAGAGGAAATATTTTTTAACTGGCAATTGCTGCAACATTTTCCGAAGTTGGAGATTGCAACTCAAGCACCTGCATGAATCTCTCGTTTTCTTAAAGTTTAACTTTGAGGAATAAAAACACAGAAATTTTTATAAATATTATTTCAGATAACCAATATAATGGTTTCTTGGAAACTGACCAACATGAACAACTGGGCCAGGATGGATCAAGAACAAGGACCGATGGCTACAAAAGAGCAGACAAGGAGAGAAGACCAAGAACAGAAGCAGGACAGAAGCATTGCTGTCAGTGACACCTGGGAAAGGTCTCATCTTCTCCCTGCTAGGGGATTGCTGGAAAGCACCAGGAGCATGCTACACCCATTCTGCATGCTATATGCTGGGTTCTGCATTATAAACAATTCAGAAAACTCTATGTAGTTCTAGAGTGGGAATCAGCCCTGCTCAAAGTATAATTAAGATCTGAACCACATGACCAAAATTGGCAATCACCACCAACATTCCAGCATCTTGGCTGGTGGAATCAGCAAACCACATCCTTTATAGAATGGATTCTTAACAATGTCTATTGTATTTGAGTGCCAAATGACCAAACAGAAAGAAAAAGAAAAATGAAAGAAGAGAAAAGAAAAGGAAGGAAAGAAAGAAAGGAAGAAAGAGTGAGCCACATACAATGTTGAATTACTATTGATATCATTTGATGTTTTTGTGGGGCCTCAGGGAAACCTCCAACTTTAAGATAAAAGACAAGCCCCATAGGCAAATTGTCAATTTATGGATTGTTTAAAACATAACTTCAAAACCAAAATATAATAAAGTGGATTTAGAGTCTTTCCCTGAACAAAAATAAAAGAAACTGTGAAGTGAGTTATTATTTAACATTATAAAGGCAATATTCTTGAAACTGGGATAATTAGATGTTCACAATAGAAGTCTCAACCCAGCGTGCTGATTCAGTCTCCACAGTAAAATCTCAATAATTTAAATTCCCACTAAAGCACACAAGAACTGAGCTAAACTTTACCTTTGTGCCATCTACAAAGAAACAGATTGCTTAGCAAATTAAATATGAATAAGGTTTTAGGTGGGTTATTTAACTTTCAAGAATGCAAAACACCCTTAGCACTATTTGCCTTTAATGTACTAATTACAGTACAAATTGAAAACTGTGTTAGCGTATATTACTGGCTAAAACTTCACCTATTGTAAAATACAGTATTGAGTAATTCAGATCATACTTTTTTATTTGAAATGAGTGAACTTGACGTCGGTTTAGGCAGGTTCTAGTTCTGGCTGAGGCCCATACGAAAGAGAATCTAATTGTTTCGTCAGGCTTGTCCCTTAGTTAATACAAGTCATAGCTTTCTAGTAAATTCTGCCCAAGCTAACTTGCCACAGAAAAGAAGTCTCTGTTCCCCCAACACATCTCTGAAAACAACTTAATAAAAGTCAGACCTGTGGCAACTGTCAGGCTCCTTCCCGCATTCTGATTCCTGGACATCTCCAACTATTTTTAACCGGTTTTGCCCATCCTTCATGAAGAAACGATTTCTCCAGCCCCATTGTTGTACTGCAACTCATCAGTTTTCCTGAGCACAGTCCAAATGGAGATATTTGTTCTTGTCATAACTCTGCTGTGTGGCATGGTTTCTTCTATATGGTATCGCCCTTGATACATTAACGCTTCTTTCCTCTATGGTGATACATGTGTGCACCACAGCCTACTTGAGCAGAGCCCTGGGGTCGTCTCCCTGTCCTCAGGAGCTGGTAAGTCTCACACTGTTGTTCATGCTGGCTGAGCTAGGTGGAGGCCCACCCTAAAAGCGGTGCTTAAAGACAAAGAACAAAAGGAAGGAAATGTCTGGTGCATGGTTCTCGTTGGGAATTAAAGGAATTGAGATGATGCATCCAGAAGCTTTGTTGCCTCCTCAAATCTGGACAATTGAGGTGCATTAAATCCTCCCCCCCCAAAAATAATGGGAAAGCTTGAGCTTTATCTGTTCTCCAAAAATCAAAAGTACCCCCTGGCAAGTGAGTCCCTCCTCAAGACAAACAGACACAGAGAAATACATCATCAACAAAAGCATAAAAAACCACATCACTAATCATTAAGGAAATGAAAATCAAAAGCACAATGAGGTACCACTCACATCCATTAATATGGCTATCATTAAAAAAAAAAAACAAGTATTGGGCACCTGGGTGGCTCAGTTGGTTAAGCGACTGCCTTCGGCTCAGGTCATGATCCTGGAGTTCCGGGATCGAGTCCCGCATCGGGCTCCCTGCTCGGCAGGGAGTCTGCTTCTCCCTCTGACCCTCCCCCCTCTCATGTGCTCTCTCTCATTCTCTCTCAAATAAATAAATAAAATCTTTAAAAAAAAAAACAACAAGTATTGGTGAGGATGTGGAAAAACTGGATCCCTGGTGTACCGTTGGTGGGAATGTAAAATGGTACAGCTGCTGTGGGAAACAATATGGTGGCTCCTCAAAAAATTAAACATAGAACTACCATACGACCCAGAAATTCTACTTCTGGGAAACCACCCAAAAGAATTGAAAGCAGGGGCTCAGGCAATATTTGCACAGTGTGTTCATAGCAGCACTACTCACATTAGCCAAAAGGATAGAAACAACTAATTATCCATCAACAGATGAATGGATGAACCACATGTGGTCTAGCCATACAATGGAATAGTATTCAACCATAAAAAGGAAGGATATTCTTTTTTTTTTTTAAGATTTTATTTATTTATTTGAGAGAGAATGAGATAGAGAAAGAGAGCATGAGAGGGGGGAGGGTAAGAGGGAGAAGCAGACTCCCCGCTGAGCAAGGAGCCCGATGCAGGACTCGATCCCGGGACTCCAGGATCATGACCTGAGCCAACGGCAGTCGCTTAACCAACTGAGCCACCCAGGCGCCCCAAAAAGGAAGGATATTCTGACACAGGCTACAACAAGGATGAACCTCAAAGACATTACGCTAAGGGAAAGAAGTCAGGCACAAAAGGACAAATACATGATTCCATTTATATGAGGTCCCTAGAGCAGTCAAATTCATAGAGATGGAAGGTAGAATGATGGTTGCCAGGGGCTGTGGAGAGAGGGTATTGGGAAAGTATTGTTTAAGAGGTAGAGTTTCAGTTTGGGTTGATAAAAGGGTTCTGGAAAGGAATAGCCATGATGATTGCCCAACCACATTACTGTTCTCAGTGCTACTAATTGTACACTTAACAATGGTTAGCATTATAAACTTTATGTCTATTTTACCATTCAGTCCTTTTGCAATGGGGAAAATGACACTGAGCATCGTTTTTGCTTATTCCTTAAAGTCAAAAGTTAATTTGTCCTTCATTTTTACTGGCTGAAAAGTCTTTCAAAGAATGTATTTGTGGTATCATATCTTATCATAAAGTCAGATAAGAGTGTTTAGGAATTCAGAACATCTAAGGAAATTATGTAACTTATGGCTAGTCTAGATTTTTAAAATGTTTGTTTTATTGGCATAGACCATATCAGTTGCTGCCCTGAAGAGGATAAAACACCTGGGTGGGGGAGGGAGGGCTGTTATATGTCAAGGCTATGTTGGGTAAAGGAACCACGCAGGAAGATGAGCCAACACAGAACACGCCATCAAGAATGCCAACAGCAGGTGAGAAGAGAGGCATGACAGGGTCAATATGTATGTGGGCCATGGTCCAGGCTCAGGTGAACGCCCCTGGGATGGGCCTGTTCCTGTTCACCGGTTGTGTCCTGACTTCTTTGTGCCTGCATCTCATCAGCTGTAAGGAGATCAGCCTAGTTGGTATTTGTCAAATCCAGTTTAAAATAAATTTCTCTCTTATCCTCATTTTCTAGATATAATCAACAATTTCAAAAGCTGTGGAAAAAATTAAACCTGGATGGCAACTCTTGTTAAAAACTCCAGACACTGAAAATCTCCACAGTGGCGTTGGTCAAGAAGAAGGAGCTTTCAAGTAGGATGACTTGTTTATTTTATGCAGACAACTGTAGCGTGTTACCTAACATGGTTCTGGAACATGTTTTACCTTTTTTGAAGAATGTGTAGTTCTAATCTTTTGAAGTAGAAACATGGTCCATCTCAGACACTTCTGTAGACTTCTCTGTGGCCAGTTGAATAACTCAACTAGGAAGTCTTTATATTGTCCTGTGCGGACCCAAGAAACTAAGGGACTTAAAAAATACACTGGCCTAACAGTCATCTAATAAGATGACCCTTATCAAAGCAATTATTTTTGGGGAGTGATATTACTGTTGTCTATGGGATGGTTTTTCAAATTTTCATTAGAGGCCTCCACAAAGGTAAATGAGTTTTCATCCTTGTGATGTGCAACAGAGTTCTACACTCAGCTTTCTGTCAACATCTAAATCAGTATCAGGATAGGATTATTGTTTCCATTTTCATGTGGCCCTCTGGCTCAGGGAGAGTCTTGCTGTTTTTGCAGAAATTTAAATAACCAACACTCTTCCAAATGCAAAGAACTTCACAGAATTTCATTTTGTCTATTCCATTCCTACAAAACAACACTTTGAAAAATGATGAGGAGGAGTATAAGTTTCAATGTTGGTTCTCTGAACAACACCTTGGTGTTCTGAAAGATGTCTTCATTTTGCAGCTTACCTTCCTGAGCCTTGAAAGCTGGCAAAACAAAAACAAAAACAAAAACAAAAACAATTTTTTTTTTGATAGGACAGAAATTACTAAGAGGTTTTCCATATCTGACAATATTGTAGATGAGTTACTCCAGACAACCTACCCTGTGAAACAACTGAAAATGCTGGATAAGTTTTTTTAAAAAATCATTGAAAAATGCATTACTGAGCTGGCAATAAGGGACAGCCTCTACACAGAGGCCGAGCACCAAGCGAAAGCAGAAATGCGGGGATGTAAGCATACACTGAAGCTGGCTTTCACCCTGGGAGTAGGGGTTGACCCTGGGGACCAGAAACTTCTGCTCTGACAGCTGAGTGGGGTGCAGGGTCAAAAAAGATAAAAACAAGGGCCCACATTATAAAGGTCTACCAGAAATAAATCCACCTCTCAGATAGAGACAGCAAGGAAAAATGTTTCCAGCTTGGCTTTGCGTAGAAGGGAGACAAGTCTGACTCCAAACAATAGTAGCTGGAAGCTGACTCTTTTGCAGATTTGCTGCTCAAATTCACTCTACCTGTGTTGTCCTGCAAACTTCAAGCTAATAAGTTCTTTTGAAGTGTCATGGGTTGGTAATGCCCACTGCAGCCTAGAAGAAGCCAACAAAAATACTTGCTGGATAAGCCTAAAGGAATGACTTCCCAAAGCTCAAAGAATTTCTATAAGTAAAGCATGAACTTACAGACACACACACATGCACAAATACACACACACACACACACACACACACTACAAAGATAAGCTACCACATGCAACATACAAGAGCCAGCAGAAACAACACATAGCAACATCAAACTCCTAATAATTTTAGAGTTGGACAAAGACTACCAATTAAGTATGATTTAATTGTTTAAGGGTATAAAAAAGATTCAAAGTATAAATAAGAGACAATAAAATAATAGAAACAGGGAAAGGAAAGAAGTACTTATTTTATTAATAGAAATATAATAAAATATAAAGCTTAAAGGACTTACTACCAGCAGGATAGGCCCAATTTAAGAAAGAATTTGTGAACCAGAAAACAGATTTGAAGAAATATCACACAAAATGCAGCATGGAGAGACAGAGACTAAATAGGACGGGGTTGATAAGTGTCATGAAGAGTAGCAGGGGAAGACCTGATCTACATCTAATTGCAGTTTATTGGTAGAGAGAATGAAGGAGAGGACATTGACAGAGACAGTTTCTAAAACTGTTGCAAGATACCCATCTTCACATTCAGAAACCAAAGGAAGTATTGTGGTTATATATTAGCTGCTTAAAAATAATAACCATTGGTTGGGTAAGTACTATGTGCCAGGCACTGTGATGGCATTGAGCATGTGGAGCCATTTCACAGCCACAGGCTCAGGCTTGCAGAAATGCATCCTTACCTCTATAAAACTCAGTGCAATGGTCTGTCTCCAAGCCCTATTCTATCAGATGCAGATTCTTAATCCAGTAGTTTCCACGTGAACTCAGTCCGTTGCAGTGACTTCTAAGTCAATTCAGACTTGTAAGTGGGTCTCATCCATGTTGAAATGCCCCCCTGGCCTATTCCCTACCCTTCTCTCCTGGAGGTATCTGTAGGGAAGGAGCTTTCAGCTTCTGGGTCTAAGTCAGCAGATCTCAACCCTGGCTGCCTATTAACATCAACCAAGGTGATTTTAAAATATGACAAAGCCAAGACCTTCTCCCCGCATCTAGACATTCTGATCTCAAAGAGCTGGTTTGAGGCCCTGGCATTAGTATTTTTTTAATATTTTATTTATTTATTTGAGGTGGGGGGAGAGAGAAAGTCAGGCAGAGGGGCAGAGGGAGAAGGAGAAACAGAATCCCAAGCAGACTCCTCGCTGAGTGCATAGCCCAATGTGGGGCTCAATCCCACAACCCTGAGATCATGACCTAAGCGAAAATCAAGAGTTGGACGCTTAACCAGCTGAGCCACCCAGCTGCCCTGGCATCTGTATTTTTAAACATTCCACAAGGCTGGAAATCACAGATCTAAGCCCCACGTGGGCCTTAGGTTAACCTTATCTCATCTGATTTTCACCCCTGACTGAGCAGCAGTCTCCTCAAACTGTAACGTGTATACAAGCCCCTGGGATCATGTTAAATTGTGGATTCTGAACAGAAGGCCTGGGATGAGACCTCAGGTTTTGTATTTCTAGCACACGCCCACATGATGCTGACTTGCTAGTCTGTGGACCACACTGAACAAGTAGTAGGGGTGTACAGAACAAAATGGATTGGTGGTTCCCCACCTTGACCCCACATTGAAATTCTGTGGGTAGATGTAAAACATAGTAATGCCTGGATATCATCATCAGAGATGGTGATTAATTGGACAGGGCCGTGGCCCTGGCATTGGGAACTTCAGAAGCCCCCAAGATGGAGAGATGTTGCTCTCAATAATGACCCAGGGTAATAGTTAATTTTATGTGTCGACTTGACTGGATCACAGGATGCCCAAATATCTGGTTAAATAGTATTTTTGGATGTGCCCTTGGGGGTGTTTCTGGAAGAGATTAACATCTGAATCGGTAGAATGAGTAAAGTTCATTGCCCTCCCCAGGGTGGGTGGGCATCATCTAACCTGTTGGGGGTCTGCATGGAACAAAAAGGTGGATGAAGGGAGGATTTGCGCTCTGCCTCACTGCTGTGCTGGGACGTCAATCTCCCTACTGCTCAGGCCTGCAGGCTCAGACTGGAATCTACACCATCCGCTCGCTGGCTCTTGGGCCTTCAAACTACATCACCAGGCTTCCTGGGTCTCCAGTCTGCAGATGCCAGACCGTGGGAGTTCTCAGCCTCCATAATCCTGTGAGCCAACACTTTCTAATACATCTCTTTCTAGATATCAATATATATTGATACCTATATCTCCTGTTGGTTCTGTTTCTCTCGAGAACCGTAACAGACCCTGACATTCTGCTGATGCTGACTCTGCCCTGCCTTGGCTCTCTGCCACCTGTCCTACCTCATCCTTGTTCCCACCTTCAGCCCCACGGCAGGCCCAGTGGCCTCTCATTACTGTATGTCTCTCACACTCCGGTAGTGTTTTCCTCTCACCTGGGACCCTGGGAATGTGGAGATGTGCTACAGCCCCCATATCCTCATTCAGAACATGCCATTCTGGGGGTGGTTGGTAATCACCCCGTTCTTCACCACCCTTCAGCCAGAAGGACTCTGGGACTTCTGGATGGATCTATAGGGGAGGGGACTTCTCTACTCTTAGATCCCCAAACTTCACATGGGCACATCTCTTGCGACGTTTTCCTGCCTTCTCAGGCATCCTCCCGGCAGGAGCCAGAGACCCGTTTCTAAGTTTTCTTGATTTTTTTTTTTTCTCCTTCAAATCTTGCCTTCCTCTTCAGACTGGAGAAAGGGCCTTTTATCTAGCTGAGCGTGAAAGCAGGGAGAATCTTTTCTTCCTGTTTACATCTGCTTTCACATCTGTTTTATCTTACAACATCAAGGTGCCTTTTAAACTTAAAAGCAAAAGAATTGGTACCAAGACCCAGAGAAGGTGTGTGACTTCACCAAGGACACACAGGTGGCCAGTGAAGAGCCAGGAGCCAGGCAGTTCACACTCATCACCTCACGTCCAGGGTGATTACACCAGCCTCCCTGTCGTTATGCCTTTGTTTCTTCAGCTGCCATCGGGGACCTTTAACTTCCACAGAGACTCTCCACGTGGAGCTCAAAGTGCAGAGCTGAAGCTGGGGGAGAAAATGGAGCCCATGATCAGAGGAAAGAAAATGTTCTCTTTTCCTTTGTTTTCAGCCGTTCTTATACACCTGTGCATGCATGAGCACAAAAGGCATTACTCCCCAGAATCTTCTAGCCGGGTAAACAGTGAACTAAAAAAAAATTTTTTTTGAACATATTTTCAAAATATTAATGAGTTAATCACAGTCTAAAGACAAAACCTCAGTTCTAAAAAAGCAAAACCTCTCTTCTGACAATAAGCGGTCCTGGTGGTATATTATATGTGAAAAATATGACATAAAATATGGATGTACTGATAAAGATTACAGGGGAGATGAAGCTTTGTGGTCACATTAAAAGTAACTACTTAGCATTGTAAATTATTATTCCTTTTATAGTCATCTTAGGTTGTCAGGCTCTAATCAACAATGATGTGAATTCAGCTGTGAGTCAAAGATATTTTTATAACTTACGTTCTTATATATATTCTGGTTTGTTTGAGGCAAAGAATGACATTGGGTAATTCCAGATGTGTCTACACACGGCAAATGGTTTAGGCTGAACAATGCAGCCTAGCTGGAAAAAAAATGCATTTTTTTTTTCTGTTGATACTCTACAAATCCTGAGTATAAGGAAAGAAACGTTATGAACATATCTGGCAGCAGATAAAATTCACATCTTTATGAAATCTCTTGGGAGTCAAAATTCAAGTCTCTAAAAACAGCAATTCTGGAACGAGTTTTTTTGGAACCAAAGATGTTTTTTTGCAGGAAGCTTTGTTAGCCTCACTCCTTGGCCAGAAGCTGTGGGAAGCTGTGGATAGCAGGACGAGGAACAGTCTGGTAAGAAACCTCTTGTGGACTCAGGGACTCCCGTGGTGGTAGCAACTAACAAAGTTAAAGAAATCCTCTGAGCTCGTGAAGAGGGTTTGTGAAAGGTTCACCTCGTTGTTACCAGAGGAAGAGAAGAGACAGACTGTTTACTGTATCTTCATGTGTCAGAGGAATATAACTGGGTCCTTACTACAATGTGTAACATATTCTGGTGTTTTTTTTAAAGCTTTTATTTATTTACTTGAGATAGAGCGAGCAAGAGAGCAGGAGCAGGGGGAGCGGAAGAGGGAGAAGCAGGCTCCCTGCTGAGCCGGGAGCTCAACATGGGACTCGATCCCAGGACCCTGGGATCATGACCTGAGCTGAAGGCAGATGCTTAACCGACTGAGCCACCCAGGTGCCCTGTAATGTATTCTCTTAAGTGTTCCATGTGAATAGTTAATGTTCTCATTGTAATAACTGTAAATGTATCCATGTGCCCATGGGCCCGGATCTGTGTCTTTTCAGTGGTTAATGTTTCCAAACGCTCTCCCTGTGGCATGATCAAGAAATATTAACAAGTGCCGGTGAAAAGAAACATTCTTTATATTAATGATGCTTTTTACAAGTTCAAAGCCTGTTCCTTCAATCTGCACATGGCCCTTAAAAACACTTTTCCCCCTGCTTCAGACATCTTCCAATCAAGAATTAAGTAACTTCAGTGTGAAATGACAGTCGATGTGTTCATGTGCCAATGAGAAATGATAGGTACTTGGATGCTATTGCCAAATTTGGGATCACAATGTGATGGGACAGCAGGGGCTGAGGAACAGCCTGCATAGACTGATGTCCTAGTGGATTTGCAACAGGCCTCTGCCTTCTCCCCCTCATTGTAACAGTCAGAAGGAAATGGGGATTCATTGGTGTTATGGTGGGTGAACCTCTCCAAGGCACCACTGTGAGGAGAATCAATCCCTCTTCATCTGACACTTCTGCAGCCCTGCACCCCCAGCACCCTTCATTTAAGGCCTATCTGCTCAGTCATGGTGGTTCAGCTTCAGCCAACAGGCTCATCCTGTATCCTCTACTTACATTTATTGCAGTGGATTATAATCATCTATTTATACTTCCATCTGTTCCACTAGAACAGGAGCTCAGGAATTCCTTGAGCTTAGGAACTGTGTCTAATTTGTGATTATATCCTTAATACTTAGAACTGAGCCTGGCACACAATAGATGCTCTGAAAATGAGTTTGTAAATTCATTCGTAAATGCATGAATGAGTAGATGGCCATAATGGAACGATCGGGATGCTGTGGATGTGGCAAATCCATCCCTTAGGATGCTTTCAGCTACAGGTAATGGAAAGCCTTGACCAAAGCAGTTTCAGAGTTCACTGACCCAGCATTTTCATGATGGCATGAAGGACCACCCCCCGCCCCCATGGGGTCAGCTCCATCCTGGTTCCTTCGAAGTGGTTGGGTGGTTTCCTGGAAGAAGTAAGTCGGCACGATTCTCTGTTCGAGTTTGGAAAAAGAGAGAGAGAATCAAGAGTCCTTCCCTTCTGCCTGATTGGGCCCAAGAAGCCATGTGCCCACCTGTCAACTGGGGCCTGGGTTCCTGAATCAGTAACTAGCCTGGGGAGTGGGGACTACCGTGACTGATTTAAACTGGTCAAGTCCTGAGCTGAAACAGAGAACAATTCTCCAAACCTCCTTGCTCTTCCACAGTGGCTGAGGGCTGGGGGGCCATCGTGGGATCAGCCACAATGTCTGCCCTGAGGGGTGTAGGTGCCAGTAAAGATTTCGGTACATCCCTGCTTTCTAGATAAAGTGATGGTTGTTGTCACATTTTTCTGATCAGTGCTGGTCTCTTCACAGATACCAAAAAATCTATGTCAAATGTCCACGTTGTATCTCCGCTATGGCACCCACCAAATAAACAAATCCAGGGTTTGCCGTTCTGTAACCATTGTTATTTTGTTCTTAAGTTATGGGGACCCAGAAAGTAGGTTCTACTTTATTAATAGATTGCAGATGAGCTCAAATCCAAGACAAAATGGGGATCTCCTGCTTCTATTCCTCCAACTCCCTCCAGATTTTATTTTATTTATTTTTTATTTTCTTAGAGAGGGAGGGGGGAAGGGCAGAGGGAGAGGAAGAGAGAGAATCTTAAGCAAGCTCCACACCCAGCATGGAGCCTGACTTGGGGCTTGATCTCACAACCCAGAGATCATGACCTGAGCTAAAATCAAGAGTTGGACGCTTAATCAACTGAGCCACCCAGGCGCCCCATCCCTCCAGATTTTAAATTTCAGATGGAGCATACTGGGATGAGGAGGTCAGGAGCAAGTTCAAGACAACAAGCCAATTCTGCAGAGAAAGTTACTTTCAGCTCCATGCAAGGAGAAGATAGAAAATAAATGGAATGAACAGGGCTGGACTGCCCCCAGGATCCAGGCCCTGCCCAGGTCTGAGACAAGAAACACAGGAAGGAAGAGCTTGGACACTTGCCTTTGGGACACAGTAACTCTACCCATTGGTAATGAACCAAATGAATGAACCAAACAACCAATAGTAATTTCTCCTTCGTTACGGGGTGGGACACTGAAGTCCTGGGATTAAAAGTTCTCCCTCTCACTGTATCTGGGAGATATTACCGGTTCACTACTATTTACAAGGCACTTACAAGGGCTTATACTCACAAGCACTTTCTTGTTTTTCCTCTGCCTTATTCTGTGTGCAGGGACTATTACTGCCCATTTTACAGATGAGGAGACTGAGATCCAGGACCAACCCAGATCTATTGGTGCCACAGCACATGCTCTTATGTCACTAGGCTCTGAAGAAGAAACACAAATTCTCTAAATTTGGGGGTAAGTGCTCAATATTAACCAAGGGAGGAAATGCACAACAAAGGTTAGCTTGTCTAGAAGCTCGTTCCTCAAGGTGTGTTCCATGGACCAGCGGTATCGGTGTCACCTGAGCCCTTGTTAGAAATGAATTTCACATCCGACCCCAGACCTAGTCGATCAGAATCGGAATCTTAACAAGGTCCCAGGAGATGCGAAAGCACGTTCAAGTGTGAGAGGACTTGCCATCTGGGACGTTCGGAAGACTGGAGATCAGGAGTGGGAGCCTGAGGGCCAGGGTGTACCACAAGGATAATGTGTGGGTGGACTTGGAGATGAGGAGGTAACAGGATGCTTTCAGGGGCGGGGAGGGTGTCAGCAATAAGAACTAGACAGTCTCGGGCGCCTGGGTGGCTCAGTTGGTTAAGCGACTGCCTTCGGCTCAGGTCATGATCCTGGAGTCCCGGGATCGAGTCCCGCGTCGGGCTCCCTGCTCGGCGGGGAGTCTGCTTCTCCCTCTGACCCTCCCCCCTCTCATGTACTCTCTCTCTCTCATTCTCTCTCTCAAATAAATAAAATCTTTAAAAAAAAAAAAAAAAAGAACTAGACAGTCTCACAGCCCAGATGATAGTCTCCTATATTAGCATCTGCCTCTCTGTCCGGAAACTTCCCTGTTGTCTAGACTAATAAAGCACTCCCTGGAAGATGGCTCTTGACATATTTTTGTTGGTATAGGGTTGGCAGGTCAAGTTTCCAGGGCTCCTCTGGCCGGCACCTTGCTCATGCAAAGTCTGTTACTGTGATTGGAAAAACACTCGCAAACTGCAGGTTAAACTCCAGGCAACAGCTAAAAAGATTTTTATCTTTTCTTCTTTCATCTCTCACATAAAAGGAGAGGCAGGACTATTTCCTCCTACAGAAATGGTAATGAGGAAGACCTGGCTTTACCTTTTCCCAAATTAAAAGACCGGGGCTGGAGAACTGCCTACCCTCACCAATTTTATTTCTGTCTCAGTTTGGGATTGATACGTGCCTCAAAAGGTTGTGTTGGGATGAAATAGGTTTTGAAGGACACTACGTCTCTTTTCAGGAAAACAAAAGCAATCCGATCCCAGAGTGTCAAGTGTGCAAAGCATGCAAAGCTCCGTACCAACCATAGACATGAAAGCTTCCAAGACAATTGGATTTTAATCATTGCTCTGTAAAGCTTGCTGAAGGATCTGGTTAGGGAGGGACCCACCATAAACCAGGGAACCCAAAGCAACAGAGAGAGTAATCATTTCGTGAGTTCACGCAACGAATTAGGTTTCATTTTTGTGGCTTCACAAAAACTCTCCAGAAAAGACAGATTTCTAAAAATCAACATTTCCTCCTCCATAAAAAGCCTTTATTTCAGCTTTTACAACACTCTTTGCTCTTCTGTGCTTTGCCCTGAAATCTTATAAAACCAAGATTTGGCTCTTTTATAATTCATGGCATGTGATGCTTGTGGTCCTTGAATTTTCTTAAGAAAAATAAAGTGATTATACAGTTCCGTTCTATAGCACGGGACAGAGAGTCTATTTTCCTGTGAAAGGCTAGGATTTAGACCTCTCCTGATAAAGTCAGGTACTCACAAGCTGCGGTCTCAGAGCCAAGTCTGACAAAGAAATACAGTCGAGTGTCACGTTTTTTTTTTTTAAAACTGGTTGAGAGACCAGACTAAATCAATAAAAAGTTTGCATTTATAGGCTCCACGTTAAAGAAATACTATTTTTATTGCCTTCCAGCACATATAAACTCAAGTTAGGCTAATGAAGTGGTGTTTGCTAACAATCCTTCAAGGACTCGTTTTAGCAAATAAACAAAGATGTAGTAGAATTATCACAGCTCACTCACTAGTATTCTGCAGTGTCTCTGATTTATCATTAATTCATTGACACCTCTGGTTTATTTCTATTTCCTAATAACCCGGCTTCTCCAGGAGCACATTTCTCAAGTCTATTCGCTGAAGTGATTTAAAAATTCTCCACTTAATTTTTGTTGCACTGTTAATTTGCTTACTAAAGCATGCTTTTGACCTCACCACTTTCTAGTCAAGGTTTGGAAAGACTCTAAGCTTAAGAGGAGTCTGCGGCTAAGTGATCTGTAACTCTGATCTGATGATGGCCTTCAGTCAGGTGTGGTTTCATGGAGGAAAAAAATTAAAAGACCGGGGCTGGAGAACTGCCTACCCTCACCGATTTTATTTCTGCCTCAGTTTGGGATTGATACGTGCCTCAAAAGGTTGTGTTGGGATGAAATAGGTTTTAAGTATGTGAAATTGCTCTTTATAAACAGAAAAGCACTATTCAAATGTTGGGTATTACTGCTATTTTGAAATCTGATTACTGAAGCCCAAGTTAATGAGATTTTTTTTTCCTGTATGAAAAGAACTCGTTCAGTCGGATTTTCTTCCAGGGTGAATCATTCCTTGTGAGTAAGGAAGCTGATTCAAAGTCCTCTACCATTTTCAGGTCTCTAGAGTGATACCCTGTTTGCAAAGTGCCATTCAGGTTTAGAAAAACAAACTCACCTCTCCCGGGGGATCCAGTGAATGTCTGTCTCCTCACAAAAGCCTGGTATGATAACTTCATCTGCTACGTCTCTGACTCTTCTGATTGACCAGAGCCTGCAATTAGATGAAATTCAACAATTACCGAAAACCCTTGAGAGAAAAGACCACTTTGCTGGGTGCCAAGGTAAGGAGTGACAAGGTGGTGGGATCCCAGGCAGAGAAAGGGATGAAGGGGCAGATCCAACAGTGTGCACCTGCCCCGTGCCCGGAAGTTCATGATCTGGGGAAAGACACACACTGGACATTCACATCCTGGGAGGCAAGTAGCAGTAAGGGCAGATGAGATTCTAGCCAAGTCTTGAAAACATGTGGAATGTGGGGAAGAGGTTAGATTTATAATTAGATCCAGTCTAATGAGCTTTGGGGTGGGTTGAGAGGACACAAGGTCGACTTAGGAAGTTGAAACATGGGGTGTACTGTGGGATGGACTGTTGAAGAAGTAGAAATCTGCACCCCTAGCTGAGGTGTGCAAAATATCACACTTCTTTACTCGGCAGACATCAACTTAACCCAGACTGGGTTTGCCACCCAGCAGGTGGGAAATCCCATGTCGGCCATGACAGGGTGCCCTCCCCCATCCTCAGGTTACATGGAAGTGTGGGGTGCTTGTGGGTGCCACCCATATTAGGGCAGAAACCTCTATGCTCTACAGGACCAGAGTCATCACTGAGGTCTTCATGGTTGAAGCCTGGGCGTCACGTAAGTACTTTCCACTTTCTCTTTGAGAGTGAGAAGCAGGCATCTTTGTCTTCCCTGGGCACCTGCTGGTCCAGCCTCTCTGGGTGTGCCATGCAGCCACACATAGTCCTGACACCCCTCACCTTCCTGGGAACTTAGCTGAGGAGCAACCACTCCCAGGGCTTCTATCAGCTCTCCACTTTGGGGGAATAAACTCCCTCTCCCCTCTTGCTACCTTCAAAGGCAGACCTTTCGTCCTCATCCTGCCTCAGGACCCCTCATATAATTATATTCGTCAGCTCAGGCTGATGTAACAAAATGCCATAGACTAGGGGGCTTAAACAACGTACATTTATTTTTCTCACAGTTCTGGAGGCTGGGAAGTCCAAGATGAAGGTGCTGGAATATTTGGTTCTTGGTGGGAGCCCTCTTCCTGGCCTGTGGACAGCTGCTTTCTGTGCCCTCAGTGTGTGTGTTTAGAGAGAGAGAGACAGCTCTTGTCTCTTCTTTTTTTTTTTATTTAAAAAAGATTTTATTTATTTATTTGAGAGAGAGTAGAGAGAGAGAGCACGCACCAGCAGGCGGGAAGGGCAGAGAGAAGCAGGCTCCCCACTGAGCAGGGACCCCGATGTGGGGCTGGATCCCAGGACCCCGGGATCATGACCTGAGCTGAAGGCAGATGCTTAACAACTGAGCCACCCAGGTGCCCCTTTCTTCCTCTTCTTATAAGGGCACTAATCCCATCATGAGGGCCCCACCCTCGTGACCACATCTAAATCTAATTAACTCCCAAAGGCCCTACCTCCAAACACTATCATTTTGGGGATTGGGTCTTCAACATATGAATTTCAGTCCATACCAATATGCAATAAAGTCAGGGTTTTGCAAATGGCAGGACTGTTGCTGGCACTGGAAGGAATGGCAAGGGCCCAGCTCCCTGTTTGAAACAGGGGTGGCAGGGTGGAAATAAAGAGAACAAAACTCAAAGTAATAATGTCTCAGGAAATAAATCGGCCGTGTATCTTATAGCTTTTCTTGTATGGCTGTATTTCACTGTTTTTCAATTCTTTATTTGAATCGATTTTTCAACTCAACTGTACTGTATATATCATAAAGCCGATAAATAGGTTTTACATCTTTTATTCTCTGTGGCTCTTAAGCAAATGGTATGATCAGAGAAAGCACTTATGAATATTTGCTGAGTGACCAGAAATGAATATTCTCTCGGACTGCCCAGCATATGACCAACGGCCAACGCTGCATGGAGAAGAGTCTGATTCTCATAACATTACCGCCTGTTGTCTAAACACACACACACACACACACACACCAAAGAACACATAAATAAATAAGAACTTCAAAGTCACAGGAGAGTTTCTCATTTTATATGCTATTTCCTTTTTAGTATTAGAGGATGCAGAAATTCATACTTCCTATCACCACAAAAAGGTTCTAATTTGTTATGTGGCCTTCACACAGGAAACTGACCCACCAGGAAAGTTATCAGATATTGCAGAAAGACCATGTCCCTTAAAGCCACATTTCCAAAGATGGCTGTGATTAGGAGCCGAGAAGAGCAGTAAATTGGATGACTTTCTTACCCTTCTGACCAAGCAGAGCTATGAGGCCTCCTTCTCCATCACACAGGCACACCCAGATCTATAGCGACGTACATAGGCTGACTAGAATCCTCCGTGGTGATTGTCTGAGTCTCCTAAGGCCCCGGGAAAAAATCACCACAAATGTGGTGAATTAAAACAGCAGAGTTGTATTCTCTCATGCTTTCAGAGGCCAGTAATCTGAAATTAGTGGACCAAAATCAAGGTGTCATAGGGCCCTCTCCTTCCAGAGGCTCTAGGCTCTGTCCCTTACCCCTTTTAGTTCTTGGTGGCTCTGCTATTCCTTGGTGGGGTTGCATCACTCCACTCCTCAAGGCCAACATCTGGAAATCTGTTCCTGCTCTGTTTTCACATCACTTTCTCCTCTGCATGTGTCAAATCTATTTCTGCCTCCCTCTCATAAAAAATACATATGACTGCATTTAGGGCTACTTGGATAATCCAGGATAATAATCTCCCCAACTCAAGATCCTTAATTTAATCACACCTGCAAAGCCCCTTTTCATGCCATATAAGCGAATTCTCATAGGTTCCATGGATTAGGGCATGGATATCTCATGGGGGCCACTTTCCAGCCTACTATCAAGATGTTCTCATGACCCCCTATTTTAATTATTAATGGGGTGATTATCTAGTGTGTACATTATTTGGGCTTCTGCTTTTTTTTCTCCATTTTTCTTTGGCCTTTGGCCACATGACTCTAGGAGCTGGGAGATGAAACTCAGAGAAATCAACCTAACAATTACCAACTCTGGGTAAAAGACTGATGAGGAATTTCATTAATTGACTAAAGGAAAATAATATTACCTGGGATTTGTTTATTCCTTGCCCAATTGAGCTCAGATAATCAAGGATCAATGATATATGGTAGAGTAGAGAACCCAGAGGTAAAACAAATAAATCCTTCATTTCCTTTTTTTATTTTCTGTAGACTTTTATCTTGTTAGTTTAGCAAATTGCAAATTAATGATCTGTGAAGAAGTAGATTGTGAATTACTGATCTAAGGGCTTCTTTCTGTTTCTGACTGTTTACTCTGGATTTACTTCAACCAGTCACTTAACTGCACGGTGAGAAGTTTGAAAAATGAAAACAATGATTATATTTATTTTCTTTGTATTACATTAGGATTCTTTAAAGATAATGGATGTAATGATTTGGATTTGTTTCGTACAAAAGCTCCAGAGAACATGCTAAGTGCTTTTGTGTTTCTACTGAAATATTTAAAACCGGGGGTTTAAATATTGGTAAATTCATCCATTCTTTTATCTGTTTATTGATCAACTACTTACCCAGTGCAAGCCATGTATCTGGGGCTATTCTGGTTGCTGGGTACCTTAAAAGCCAGAGTGTGCCTTGTGGTACTCTTAAAGCATAGTTTAAACACTGGGAGAAGCTAACTTAATTACTGTAAGTTGGTTTGCCCTTCTAAGAAGAAAGGTGTGAGGGAGATCTGAGTCAATATTGGCTCTCACTTGCCCCTCTGAATCTCAGGCAGCATTAACAATGGTGTACCGAGGATAGCATGGCTTCTTTCCAGTTCCTTCCAGCCTGGCCGCACCAGAAAATAGCTCTAGGGCTGCCATGCCCAGCCATCTAGGATGGAGGCTAGAGGGCATGCCTTTGGAGTGTTTACATTTATGTTTCGACAACCCCACATGAAATCAAGATCTGGTCAATTAACCAGTTGATTGAATCAATGAAGATAGCCAATCAAAATCACCCTAATTCTGGAAAAGGCTTTTTTTTTTTCTGCCTAAATAATCCACCTTAGCAGACTAGTATGTCAATCAAGTGAATAATGATCATTCTCAAGTTATCAGTTTAATTAATTTAGTTAATGAGAGAGATAGTAAATAATAAATGTGATTTAATGCTATGTAGACACAAACTCACATCCTGGATAGATGTAGACTCCCCTTCTTTTCTTCCTCCATCATGACCCCACTTTGTATACTTACTATTTTTGTTATAAATAAATGTCTTTATTAGAATTAAATGTCCATTTCCCTCTATATTAAAAGTCTTTATTTATACTGCAGTCTACATTAGGATGGTTGAGTTTCTTAACTGCTTTGGTATGTACTAAAAACAAGAAGCAAATGAATGTAACTTTAAAAACACAATAGAGCTAGCCATTGAGAGGAAGGTTAGGAATGACATCTCACCCTCCTGCTCGTGAGAGTGTGTCTGGCCAGAAAACAAGAACCCTCTCCTTCTTTTTAGAATGACTGGCTAATTGGTGGGGGAGAGGCAAGGCTGCCTATTAATTCACTCTTTTCTTCCCTATTTAAAAAATGTGACTATCATATTTAACTTCAGCATAATTTTCAAGTATCAGGACAAAAATACTAAGGCACCACCTTGACATTTGCACAATTCAAACATCCAAAAGATTTATTTATTTATTTTAGAGAGAGAGAGAAAGGGAGAGAGCAAGTGGGGGGAGGTGCAGAGGGAGCAGGAGAGAAGCAGACTCCCCGCTGAGCATGGAACCCGACACGGGGCTCGATCCCACAACCCATGAGATCATGACCTGAGCCGAAATCAAGAGTCAGACACTTAACCGATGGAGCCACCCAGACACCCCTCTCTCTACTTTTTACCAAGACTTTTATATTCTCAAAAATAGGGGGGATCGGCTTTTACCTATTTGCTCACGTGTGTTTAAGAAAACCATTGAGTACAAATATGTATTCACTGGGACACTCTGTCAGTTCCCAGTGTCTGGTGGTCTTCTTTTCCTTCCTCCCCAGGTGATAGTTTTATTATTTAGCTCAACTCTGTTGGATGGAGGCTGTCCAGGTGACATGGCCGGACTGGGAAGGACTACGCCCTGCACTGGTGTGACAATGGGGGCAGTGGGGAGAACAGCAAGGACTCTGGGTTCTGCCTATTGCTAGCTACACGACCAGGGCCAACAGACACACCCTTTCTGAACTGCAAATTTCCCCACCATACAATGTAGGAGGCACAGTGATCGCGGGGTTCGTGTGACGGGTCAAAGGAGAATATTTCCTTAATGTGCACAGTAAGTGCTGAGTTTACAGGGCTTGTCTGGGTCCTGCTTTTTCAGTCCTGACCAGCCCTCTACATCTTGCCAGGAGAAGAAAGAAATAGAAGCAGGCTTTCCATGTGTCAGAAACGCTTTCTCCCTCAACCCAATACTTTGTTTATGGTTATCCCACGTGGGTTAATGGAACGCAGATTTGACCTTTTCCACTTGACGGTGAATTTCTTAAGGGCGCGGATTTTGTCCTGCTCATCTTTGCATGGCCACCATCTTACAGTTTACGCTTGTTTCGTGAGTGTGTGTTAACATGAAATGAAACAAAGTGGGGGTAGAAGCCACCAGAAGGTTGTTTCTTTTTCAGAGGCGAATATGGATGAATTTACAGGTTCATGCACGCCTTAAATTATATTGACTACTTCTTATGTGAAAGAGCCCGAAGCCCCTTTCATGAACTGCAACACACTTTAAATATATAGAAACCTCCTACTGAGCCCACAAGGAAAAAGAAACAGCATTTTTTAAAAAAGATTTTATTTATTTATTTGAGATAGAGAGAGAGAGAGATTCCGAGCAAGGGGGAGGGGTAGAGGGAGAAGCAGGCTCCCCGCTGAGCAAGGAGCCCAATGCGAGACTCGATCCCAGGACCCTGGGATCATGACCTGAGCTGAAGGCAGATGCCCAACCAACTGAGCCACCCAGGCTCCCAAGAAACAGCATTTTTAATGACTTATCTAAGGTAATTCAGTGATTTAAATGCCTTCCTCCTGTAAAACACTACTACCTATCTATACATGTATCTTTTCTTCCCAGGACCTTCTCTTCTATTTAGGGAATGGGAAAGAGCCCCAGTCAGCTTCAGCCGCAGTTTTCATCATTCGGAAAAACTCATTCCCAATTTTCATTGCCTTGAGGAGCGCAGAAAAGTTCTGTTATTTTTATCACTGTGTTGGCCACCTACCTTCACTGTCCTCTCTGCAGTCTTGCTTTGTATCTCTTGACAGACTGTTTACTCCAAACAGTGTTTGCGTTGGGTCCTCGAGACAGGACCTCACTCGCTAGTGAAGCCGCCCTTGGTCTCAAATGACAAATAGTGATCATCACATGCACAAAAACATGGCTAACGCTTACTAGGTCCTCGTAGTTACACTAAGCACTTTACACTTCATAACCCACATTCAACCTCTGAAGTAGGTATTATTATCCGCATTTTGCAAATGAGAAAACTAATGTTAAGGAAGTTGCCTGAAGCCCCATAGCTGGTGAGCAGTGGACCTGGAATCAGAACCCAGATCTTCTAGCAGAATCAGTGCCTGTCACCGCCATGCTCTCCAGCCACACGGGAGAATGAACACAGTGCATCACCTACCTTTAGAGCTTAATCTATAGGCAGACAAGGCCCGCCTATGCTGGTGGGAAAGTTCTTTGAACACCACCGAGACTCTGTGAGTGCCTTCTGGTTAACCTGTAAACCTAGAGGGAGCCCACATCTCTGCTGTATGTCATCACCCCTACATCAGTACTATAGATACTTGCAAACGTGGAGTTTTATTTGCAATGACGTGGATGGAACTAGAGGGTATTACGCTAAGCAAAATAAGTCTGCCAGAGAAAGACAAAATACCATATGATTTCACTCACATGTGGAATTTAAGAAACAAAACGGATGAACATAGGGGAAGGGAAGGAAAAATACAGTAAGATGAAAACAGAGAGGGAGGCAAACCATAAGAGACTCTTAACTCTAGGGAACAAACTTAGGGTTGCTGGAGGGGAGAGGGGTGAGGGGATGGGGGAACTGGGTGATGGGCATTCAGGAGGGCACTTGATGTAATGGGCACGGGCATTGTATGCAACTGATGAATCCCTAATTTCTACCCCTGAAACTCCTAATACATTATATGTTAACTAAATTGAATTTAAATAAAAAATTAAAAAGAGAGAGTAACATCTTCTTGGTTGTAACCCTCTTATGAGATAAGGAATTCCTTTATAATGTCAGTGCTGTTTTTCTATATATCCTCACGTTCAACATAATAGGGTGATATTCCCAAACTGAGTACACGTGGTTGCCGCACAAAGCATATTACTCATGGCCCCTTTATGTACATGGGATTATTGTATTTTAAGTTGGCTGCCATTGTAGCTTGATGTTCAGCCACTTGCGATCTTTTTTTTTTAAGATTTTTTTATTTATTTATTTGAGAGAATGAAAGAGAGCACAAGAGGGAGGAGGGTCAGAGGGAGAAGCGGACTCCCTGCTGAGCAGGGAGCCCGATGCGAGACTTGATCCTGGGACTCCAGGATCATGACCTGAGCCGAAGGCAGTCACTCAACCAACTGAGCCACGCAGGCACCCCAGCCACTTGCAATCTTGGTTAGCCGATATAAACTAGGAAGTTTGGAGACAAAACAGAAATTCTTGTTTCCAATATGTATGTGATAGAGTGATTTGGTGTGGGGGGTGTCAATTTGATTACTTCAATATTTATTACCTAAATATCTCAAGAAGAAATAGAATCTGTTTCAGTCTTCTCTTGTAGACTGTTATAAAACCAAATGAGCTCATGTCTATAAACTACTTTGAGTTCTTTGGTGGAAAATACATTATAAACCATGTGTCTTCATATTATACATAATAACTCTGTGCTGTAGAGAACTCAAAAGCACCTTTTGAAATGTGATCTGGAAATTAATGTCAGTCTCCTTTGTACTTATTTCTGGAAATAGCAAATTTCCTAAAACAAGAAATGGAAAATTCCAGGGGCAAGTGTAGACTGTTAGAATAATTTTCCTTCATTTGAAGTTCTTCCCCAAACTAAACAAATAAAACCAACTCTGTGTGTGTGTGTGTGTGTGTGTGTTTCTCATGGAACATACTGGATCCACTGATTTCAGGAACTATTCAGTTGCTGTATAATCAGGAAAGGGGAGGGCTACTTCTGTTATCTTTGTGTGGTTGTTGTTTTTGACCTACATGCTACATTGCATTCCTATCACGCACATCGATATGTGCCCTGAGATTCATTCTACATTTGCAAAATAAACTGATGAGCAAGCCAATATCCACGAGAGTCTGAGGGACAGTAATGTCACAAATATGTGACAACCTTCTAACCATACCAGATCCTGGCATATTGGCCAGGCCAGTTCTGGGCCTCTTGGGTCAGTAAGTGGGATCCAGCATTGTCAGTAGCCCTGGAGGCAACGTCGTGACAGACAGCACCATTGTAATGACTGGGCAGGCAAGGCAAGCAAGGCAGGCTCTGGGACGCCTACCAGAGCCTTCTGAGAAGCCACCGTTCAGGAGTGAAGCTGGGGCAGAACCAAAAAAGTAACGAAGGACCTGGCACAGAGAGGCATGCATGGACTTAGCAGAACATTCTGTCACCATTTCAACTGGCTTCTTTGCCTACCTGCTTGGGCAGAGACTTTCACTGCCGGGCAACTTATAGGTACCAAACTCTGGCCAGATATTTTTTGGGCAAAGTAGCAATTGTACAGATTAGTATGGAAACTGTTCATTTTATGTGGCTGAATAAAGCCTGGGGCCAGTACTTTCTTCAACAGTAGTAAGTTATTCCTTCTAGGACTTTCTAAATGTGTGTCTCAGTAGATTTCATCAAAACAGAGCAAAGTCACTCAACTGTGCAGGTACAGGGAGCAGGCTGATATGAACAGAAAACCACCTGCAGGGCTGTCTGGAAGATGTTGATAAAACCAACAAGGCAATCCAAAGTAGGCCAAAGGTCTGTGTGTGTAGAGGAAGGGAGGGGAGGTGCTCGGCATGAGGTCAGAGCAGGGGGGATCCCCGCCAGGAGAGAAGATCACCATTGTCCATTTCACAATTCGACCTTGGGTCCAGCGAGTCTGGATGGGGATGGCCCTGAAGAAGTCTGCATTTCCTCTGCTTTCAGGCAAAGGTGGACACTCTCATTTAAATTCTAAGGGCTGAAAACAAAGACCTTAACCACACCATTCAAAACAGCTCATCTTATAGAATAAATATATTTGATTGAGCCAGGTGAAATTGTCATTCTTTAACTCTTTGTAAACTTAAAAAATTTATATTGCTCAAACTAATATCCCTGTTGACAGTTGTTATTAAATCATATTAGGATTGTCGATTTCTTTATGTATCAGTGAAAGAAACAAAAACTAGTAAATGCAAACACATTTGTTAGATGATGTTTCTGACTCAAGGGACTTAATTAGTAGAATGACCCCAGACGTGGTTACCTAAGTCAAACAAAGCCATGGGAAGAATCCAAAATTCAATTGAATATAATTTTAATATCTTTAAGTGTCAGATGGTCCTAAGAACTGGAAAGAATGCAAGAACCCATCAAGTTCCAAGATCTTTAAAATGGCACCTGGAGGGCATTTGCTGTCATCATCAATGATCACATCTCTTCCAAGTCCTTTCTATGCGAGACTGTGAGCTGCCAGTCCAGTGTTGGCTGGACTCTCCCCAACATAGCCATTCTGGCCAGGAAACTGGCTGGAGAGATTCTGGAAAAAGGCTACCTTGGCCCCAGTGGACTGTGCTCTATGAAATTCTCCTGACCATCCTCAGAGACACATGGAACTCATTGTGAATCAACCCCACACTACACCCAAAGACCCTGGGATACCAAGCCACAACCACATCCAAATTGCCATCAAAACAAGATGAGGTTAGTATTCCCAGATATTCCAAAAAAACCCCAAACAATCAGGCTCTTGGTATAAGTAGATTTATTTATCATTCTCCAGTTGGGGAGATAAAATCACACACATGCCACCAGTAAGGGGTTGACAAAATGCAATATGGACTTAGAATAACTTTTAGTAACCTTATCAATTGATAGTAACATTAGTAACAATTTAGTAACATTATCAATTGATAATGTCCTACACTTCAAATACTGACATTGAAATAGATGCAAAATAACTTCATGAAAGTCTTTTTTCATTGTTCCCTTAGAAAATACAAGTTGAAGCTGACTTGTGCAAATCTGGGGTACCATTTAAGACCTCAGGAAGCCTAGAGGACTCCCTGCAGCCTTGGGACAGCTTCAGACTGAGAGAGGCAGGCACATGACTGAACCAAGAGCACAAGCAAGCACTGAAGAACTTGATACGTGTAGTTCTTCACTAGAAGAACGTGTAGCCTCAGGGCTATCACCGTGAACTGGGAAATCGCCAGGTTAATACCCATTGCAGGGTGCATACGGTTTGCTTACAGCTCTAGTTTGCTGCTCCCTTAGTGGAAGGGCCTCCTTCCTTTTTCTCACCTTGACCACTTTCCTCAAGTGTCTCTTACACTTGATGGTGAAGAATTACAAGCCTGGAAAGCTAGGATCGGAGCTTCATGACTCTACAGATAATCAGTGTGTACATTTGCACACCCAGAAGCAGGGTGATGAGGGAAACCAGCCCCTCTGCCATCAAAATAACTCGATAACACCTATCATATATTCTAAATGTTTAAAACACAATTAACAAAAATATTCCTGATATTTTACTTTCTCAAGATCGTAGCCTCTTTGTTCTTCAACAAATACCATGACTTCCTTTCTTTTAAAATATATACCTGAGTCTTTTTTCAGATACAGACCTCACTTGGTTTATTACCCTTGATTTCAAAATGTATGCTTGAATCTGGTTTCAAAATATGTGCTAGAGTTTGTATTATATGTTTGTTAACTTGCGAGTACGAACACCTAACTAACTTCCCTTGTGAGCTGCAGAACAATTTCCAGGAAGGTGGTGAGGAAGGGGTCTTAGTTTGTACTGGAAACAGAACACTTGTAAAAACAATGTGTTAGGAATTGAGTTGAAACTGACCTGGCTCCTAACTGGTGGATGACCCCTCATTTATTTCGACCTGCAGATATTTCTTAGAGAAAGGCAAAAGCCATACATATACATTTTTTTTTAATTCACTAGTAGCAGGAGTGTTTGCTAGCATAGATCTTTAAAGACCTTAGAAGTTTACTTACTGTGTTCATAAATCCAAAGCATGAAGGCGTGAACAAAAGTGGGGTAGAGAACCATTCTAGGAACTGCTCCTCCTTTTTTCACCTCTTATGTTAACAACACCTATCTCTGTAGTTGCATTCAGGTTACAAATTGGAAGAAAGTTGATGTCAGACAGGCTGAAAAGGTTTTTCAATAGCAAGAGTGAGGGCAAAGGGCAAGATCACTTAATGAGTCAACTTATTTATTGCTTCATTCACTCCTTCATCCAACATTGACAGATTGCCTTCTGTGGGCCAGACCCCATGCCTAGTGCCATAGTTATAAAGCATGGTAAGGTGAGATAGAGAATAATTTTTGAAAGTACTAAATGACAAGTGAAATAATGGAAAGACATATGAGATATGAGAGTAGCACAGAGAAAAGATTGCTTAATTCTACTCCACAGAAATTACTCAGAGATCTTTATCTACTTCAACTGATTTTAAAGAATGAGAAATTTTTTCCATTGGGTTTTAGAAGGAAGGGAAGAAAAGATTCTAGACAGAGACAAGACCATGCCCAAATGCACAGACACATGATTCAACATTGCACGTTTATGAAATTTCCACTATCACTGGATCAAAGTTTGCAGAGCGAGTAGCAATAAATAAAGCTAATGTTTTAGTTAATATCCAATCGAAGTCAAAGTTACTTTCGAGCAATGGAAGCCATGGGAAGTTTTCAAGTAGGGCATGTTCTGGTCAGATTTTCATTTGGAAACATCAGTCTGGTGACAGGCTAAGGTGCTGGATTAGAAGGGGAACAATCAGTGACGCAGTCACTAACAGTCCATGTCAAAGAGGTTGAGGCCTAAGCTAAGGCTGGGGAAGGGAGTAAATATTTGGGTGGGAGGTAGGATTGGCAGGCTTTCCAACAATCGATGGCTAATGCAGTCAGCAAGGCAGAAGTCGGGGTTGCCTGCCAGAGTTTCAGAGGGTCGCTTGTACTCACTACGACAGGCTAGACTGGTGCTTCTCACACAGTTGTAGGGAAGAACAAGCTTTTCCTTTTTTATTTCCAATACGTGGAACACAATTTGTGATTCCACTCACTGCACGTGACTAGTACATTGCTTGTACCATATGCAACTCACCACGCGATTTCTTGTAAGTACTCACATTGGTTACACTCTGTTCGATGCAATGAATCCACTCATTATACACTTAGATGCAATGGTGTCCAATTGCTATAAAAGCTTGTTAATGTTTACTCACACATTTCTATACTTCTTGTTCACTAATAATAAATTGTTCATCACTCAGCGCCAAATTGTGGACTACACCTGCAGTAGCTACATTATGATCAAAATAGATTTTAAATGGTCCCCAAATGTCAGTGGCTTAACGCAGTAGAAATGTGTCCTCCACTCCCGGTCCACTTAACTGTCTGAGGGGGGGTGCTCCTGTTTGGTGCGTGGTTCTCCTCTACCTGGTGACTTGGGGACCCAGCCTCCTTCCATATTTTGGCCCACCATCCTCTAGGGCATCCTCTTGGACTAGATCCATCTGGCAAAAAGGAAAGAAATTGGAGAGGAAACATCCACTTCTTAAAAACTGTGGCTTGGAATGGCACAAATCCCTCCCCCCCACACCCGATAGGCTAGAACTCAGTCACATGGCCCCACCTCACTGCAAGGGAGGCTGGGAAATGTAGTCCAGCAGTGTACCCAGGAAGAGGAGGAAGTAGTTTTGGAGGGACCAGACCCGTGACTCTGCCAGGTGACTACTCCCAATGATACTCAGATGAATGGGAACAAGCCACTTAATGCCTTCCACAGAATGTGTTCAGCGGGGGATTATGGTGAGACCAAAGATGTATAACTTAGAGAAGCTCAAGGTTTCCCCACAGTTCTGAACTTCAACGTGTCTTACAGGTTTGTTTGGATTATGGACACTTTTAATACAAGTGACGGCTCACCTGTGACTTATGCACAAGGCGTAAGTGCAGGGCTTAATTAAATATGCAGGAGGTACCACATGCATGTGCATGGAAACTCAGAGGTAAAATCTACTGGCTCTCACTGAGCAGGGCTAGATGCTTTTTATATAAGCCCCTAGATGTACTATCTTTATATCTCTACATATAACTTTTACTTCATGGCTTTATGTGGCCATCCTATGCATCAAAGGCATACCTTTAGCATGGGTCAAGTTGATTGCTCCTTCAGGACCGACCAGGGGCTTCATGAGAGGAACAAGACCATTTCACTACAGCAAAAACAGAGCCTCCCAAACTGTTCGAGGTGGTTTTAGACTTCTTTGTCCTACACACAGTCACTGACTAGATAGCCTCCTGGCTCATTAGTTTTATTAGTTTTATTTTTTACTAAAGCAAAATCATTCATGTTCCACAGATAATTTAATGTGTCATTTAAAATGTCACCAAATAAAGAAATGTAAAAGTGTCACCACTGCTCTCTGTCTTCTCCTTACTCCTTTTCCTAATGCAACAGCTGGTTTTCTTTATTACCTTTCCATTTTCTCTGTAGTTCCCTAAAAAATGGAGTTAAGGCCAATGTTTTTAAGAGTCACTGTGTTAAATTCCAGACATGGAAGGAAACCATCATCACCTGCTACCCTCAGAAGCCACCTCCTTGGGCCTCTCGGTGACAAGCCGTCAAATATTCCAGTATGATTGCCCAGAAGAGGGTAGAGCTCTCTGGAGGTGGCGAGCCAGAGACCCTCTCCCAGTTTCCCCACGTGTGAGCTCCATGACCTGCACAAGTCACTGAATCTGAGCCCCGGATTCCTCTTCTGTGAGACCCGGGCAGCCTCCCAGGGCTGTTGATCTAAATAACACCTACAGCCCTTCGCACAGAGCCGAGCACGTGGCAAGCACTGAAGGAGAGGTGGCTTGCGGCTGTGGTGAGTCATGCCCACACATTTGGGAGCCCAAGCCCCACTCTGCTCTCCTGAAGCAGTGAAGAGACACCGGTCCTGCCTTTCTTCCAGCTGCTGTTCTGTGGAAGTGACAGGAGAAAGCTGAACACGGTTACTCCCTCGCTGTGTGGCGGGGAGTATTTATTTCCTGTGGCACCAGTAACAAAACACCACATACTGGGTGGCTAAAAATCACAGAATTGTATACTCTTAGAGTTCTGGAAGCTGTAAGTCTGAAATCAAGGAATTTGACAGAGTTGGTCCCCACGGAAGGCTCTAGAGAGAATCTGTTTCTTGCTTCTCTCCTATCTTCTGGTGATTGCTGGCAATCCATAACTTTCCTTAGTTTGTAGGCACATCACTGTAATCTCTGTCTCCATCTTCAGAAGGCATTCTCCTGTGTGTGTGTGTGTCTGTTTTCTCTTCTCTTAAGACACCAGTCATTGGAGCAGAGGCCTTCCCAATTCAGTATGAATCCAACCCAATTACATTTGCAAAGAACCTTTTTCCAAATAAGGTCACATTCACAGGTTCTGGGGATTAGGACTTCAGTGTATCTTTCTGGGGACAACATTCAAACCACAACATACACTGGCAAAGAGACAGTTATCTGTGTCTGTTAAGTGTTTAATATCCTTCAGTGTCCAGGGAACATCCTCCACCCTTCGCCTTGGCAAAGGTATAGCAGAGAAGAGACAGCATGTCCCATAGAAAACCTGAGGTCAGGGGCGCCTGGGTGGCTCAGTCAGTTAAGTGTCCGATTCTTGATTTCGGCCAGGTCATGATCTCAGGGTCGTGAGATCAAGCCCTGCATCAGGCTCTGCACCTAGCATGGAGTCTGCTTGAGATTCTCTCTCCCTCTGCCCCTCCCCCCACTCATGCTGTCTTTCTAAATTAATTAATTAATTAATTATTTAAAATCTTAAAAAAAGAAAACCTTAGGTCAGTTAACCTATACTAAGCCCCACTTAGGCCAATTCCTCTGAGATCAGAGCAGTGCTTGGCAGGATCTTGACTAAGAGCTTATTTCCCTCTTTTTTCTCAACAAGTTTTTAAAGAAGAGGACCCAGTGCTGTCCCCTGGGCATCTTTCTATCTTCTTCCCTTGGTTCTCCGTCTTGACTGACAGCATGAAAATAAAAGAGCACGCTGAAATCCCTCCTGCCCCGAGGGACAGGAAATTGTCCCCATGAAATATGCTAACCTTCTTCCAAGGCCGCCCCATTCCAGGAGGGAGGAGGTCAAGTGGTTCACCACATGGTGTCTTTATTAAAACCTTCTCAAGTATCTGAATTAGCACTCTAGCTTCAGATCAGAATGGATAAGACTTCTTGGTTATGCTTGTCAACACCCAAAGGTGTTGATATCCGTACCTCAATTATCTGATTTTTCCTCTTGTCTGTAAAACTCTTCTATGTCTGTCATGAGAGATAACATGTGGAAAGAAAGATACCCAGGGCATTAAAAATATCAAAATTTTTGCATGCATAATTTAAAGTCTTCTGAATTATTTAAAAGAACAGAATCACTTTGCGAGAAGTTTCTAAGTCTGAATTGTGAGCACATTGCAAGATCTGGGGACGGAGACCAGGTGCCCCTATCAGCCGTATAAATCTTATCTGGATCAGCAATGACCCAAAAGCCTAGTAACCCTCACGGACAAGTTGCCTTAAAATATATGAAAATAAGGGGGCTCACCTCTCCAAATTCACTTCGGTACTACCCTGAGGGTTGTTAAAATGATTTTATCTTATCTCAAAGAAAAGTAAACCACGGTGTCTATATTACTGGCTTGAATATAACCATTCAGCCTTTCTTTGTGATTACAAGAGAAGAATAAAAGGCGAATAGCACAAGTTTCATTGGAAGGAGTAATGTACTTCTATTTCCCATCAGTATCGTACTGCGTTCTTTTAAATTGCTTATGGCCTTCAAGAAGGGCCATATTCACATCCAAACACTTCAACCAAATAAAGGCACAATCAATACCAACCTTTCAGCCCGGTTGGACAACAATATCTGATCTGAAGTACAAGTGTGAAGTCAGCCTGCTCAAGATTAAAGTTGATAGACAGTAAAGCTGATAGGTCAATCTTGCTTCAAAGCTGAGACCGAAAGTCCAACAAAAGACCAACAGGTGTGTGAAGTCTAGTAGGGTAAAGGTCTTACCATAGCTATAGAATGAAAACAGAAAGTCAGAGCCAAAGCTTTGGTCGAGATGTGTTAATCATGACAGTAAGAGGTAAGAGTTAAGTTTTGATGCTCTCTACTTAGTCCCTTCAGGCTCCTACAACAAAACTACCAGAGATGAGGTGGCTTATAAAGACCAGACATTTATTTCTCACAGTTCTAGAGGCTGGGAGTCCAAGGTCAGGGTGCTGGCAGATTCAGTGTCTGGTGAAGACTCACATCTTAGTTCATAGGCATCTTTTCATTACCTCTTCACATGGTGGAAGGGACAGAAGTCTCTGGGATCTTTTATAAGGGCATTAATCTCATTCATGAGGGTGTGACCCTAAAGACCTAAATACCTCTCAAAGGCTCCACCTCCTAATACCATCTGGTTGGGGTTTTAGATTTCAAAATGTGAATTTCAGAGGATACGCAAACATTCAGTCAATAACATGTCCCAAATCTATTCCAAGAAGTTCTTAACTTAGTTTTCTCTAATGCTCAGAGATCTTTCAGATAATATCGATTTGACTAACATACCAATGTAGGTACGAATGTGGGTTAGATCAGGCAAGAAAATTTTCTGTCAGTTGGAAATATAACATTTTAGCTTTCTTTAGATCATTAGATACATTGTTATATGTTTGTGCCCACATGAAATGTCCAAAGGAAGGATATCAAATCCATGTTATGTTAGTTACACAGGAAGTCAGGCTATCAATGCTGTTGTTTTTGTATGACAAAAAAAATAAAACCATGACTCTTGTAAGAACAAATAATAAAACATCGAAAAGCACAGACTATCTCCCCTCTTAAAAAATACTGTTCTAAATTAGAAGACTGGAACTGTTGTCTTAAAACTGAGTGATTTTCTGTTGAATCCCCATATTGTACACCTGAAACTAATATTACACTGTACATCAACTAACTGAAATTTAAATTAAGACCTTAACAAAAAGAAAAAAAAAACTGAATTGTTTTCTCTTTTAATCTAACATATTACTGAAATTTATGGCTAAGATAGAATTGACTAAAATTTAACATGTAGAGAAAGAATAAAGATTTTAGATATGCATTTTAATAAGCACTTAAAATCTAGGCACTGAGAAGTTCCTGAAGCATATATATATTTGTTATAGTTAGGTAGATGAGGAGAACCATTCCAAGGTGACTTTTAGATATCTTCATTCATCATTGCCTTCAAGCTAACATGTGATATACGAAGATAATTTTTTTCCATTTATTTTGTTCACCGTGAGAATATTTTCCATTGTAGCTCTGAAAAGGGTGGGAGAATTGGGAGAATATCTTTTTTTGGCAGGCATAAAATGCCAAATATTATCAGTCAAAACTTGTCGTGGTACAAGCACACAGATCACAGAAACATACTGTGTGGTCATTTTCTATTTTTATTTTCTGTATTGTAAATGGAAAATAACAGACTCCATGGTCATCTCCCTGGCCTCCTCCCCCACAGATGTTCTGCCAGATGTCTGAGAAAGCACATGGTAAGTTTGTTACCTACGCATCATTCTTTTTTTTTTTTTTTAAGATTTTTATTTATTTATTTGACAGAGAGACACAGCCAGAGAGGGAACACAAGCAGGGGAAGTGGGAGAGGGAGAAGCAGGCTTCCCGCGGAGCAGGGAGCCCGATGCAGGGCTCCGTCCCAGGACCCCGGGATCATGACCGGAGCCGAAGGCAGACGCTTAACAACTGAGCCACCCAGGCGCCCCCCTACACATCATTCTGATGTTCAGTGTTTCCCTTTGCTTCTAGCCCTGGGTCTCTGGAGCATGGGACAAGGGTTCTGATCACATTGTGAGCCCATTTCAGCTGGTGGATATTGGCATGTCCCAGCTAAAGGTTTTGTGAATTGTCATTCCAGCTGGTGCAAGTCACAGCCTTTTGCAACGAGGACTGAGTTTTATTGCTGGCAAAGTCAAAGCAGTGGTTGATACAATAATAGCTGATAAGAAGGTTTGCCTTATTCCGACCACCTGTATATTTCAGCACTTGTAAATGTTAATTTCCTTAAGTAAATTGGGAATCGTTGGTTATGGGTGCAGCAAGGGTGGTGAGAATTTTGTTGAATCCTTTGGGTCCTGGTAAGGAAATCCAATAAGCACACACTCTTCTTGTGGCCTGCAAGGCAATTTGGTCCCCCTCTGCCTGAAGAAGCAAAATCTTCATGCTAATTTCTGTCTTGCTCCTGCCCCTAGATGAACATCAAGTTAATGAAGTACTGTATGATGACAATTATTTGTTGCAGAGGTACTAACCCGATTTGCTGGGGGGAGGAGGAGGGTGGGAGTGATCCTTACATGCAATCAGGGGTTTATTTATGAACCATTTAGATTATGCCTGTGTCATTAAAGACTAATTTTCTCTTTTAGGACGTAGAGCCAGAAGTAGGTTTACTTACCGCAAAGCTGCAGTTGTGCTCAGCGAGCAGGCTTGCTCTATTAGGGAGTCCCTGGGTGTGCAGAGGGTGACGGGGGGGGGACTGCCCTCAAGACACACAGCACCCCTGCAACAGGACATGGCAGGTGCCCCCTAGCAGCTCCGATTGGGTGATAGCTATATCACCCCAGCCCGCCCTGGAGAGAGAGGGCCACCAGGACTCCTGATTTATGGAGTCATCTGTCAGTGAGAATCTCCAGGCACAAGCAACCCACCAGTTTTTTAAGACTATATCGCTACACACTAAAAACACTCTTCAGGTTTCAATATAGGATCTGCAACTAAATTTAAACTGCTGCCCTAAATTCAAGCTGCACGGGCCGGCTGTATACGCTAGGCTTACCAGCTTCAGTTAAAGTAGGGTAGCCTTCCCACCGAAGGAAGGAAGTCTCTTGCAAAGTGGTATTTGAGAAAAATGCAGAGCTCCCAAAATTTCAGGATTCTTCTGCCAAAACAAGAGTTAACATCAAAGGCTTCAGAGTTTCAGTGGACTTTCGGAGAGTACATTTCCATGGCAAGACCAATGAGGGTATGCTTTACCCCAGCCATTTACTCTCAAGTACAACTTAAAAATGGCGTCGCATAGGGGCGCCTGGGTGACTCAGATGGTTGGGCTTCTGCCTTCGGCTCAGGTCATGATCCCAGGGTCCTGGGATCAAGCCCCACATCGGGCTCCTGGCTCGGCGGGAGCCTGCTTCTCCCTCTCCGTCTCTCCCCCTGCTCATGCTCGCGCTCTCTCTCTCTGTATCTCTGTGTCTCAAATGAATAAATAAAATCTTTAAAAAAAAAAAAAATGTCATCCCATAGGCAAGCCTGACCACTTCAGCTTAAGATGGGTAAGATCGCTTTCTGATGAAAGCTGTGTTAATTCAGAAACTCCTATGCTATCGCATATATGGTAGGTAACTAAGGCCTGAATTCCTTCTAGGGAGACCAAAGGAAGCGTAGGATATCCTGGAGAGAATTCTAGAAGTGGGAGCCATGGGTTCTTCTGGCCCCAAACTCATTGTGTGATCTTCGGCAAGTGCCTTTCAGTTTCTAGGCCTGGCTTCCTGGTCTGAACAATGAGAAATTATGTCTGGGCCCCTTAAGATGAGAATCTGCTCAAAAACTCTAGGAATACCTAATTATGCTGTAGCCTAGGAAAAAATGTTTGGCATTTCATTTTCAAGTCTTACATCTAGAAATAGACTTTCCAAGTTTGCTTCAATTTCATATGGAGGAACTTCCACAGTAATATGGTAGAGGGGCAGACCCTCTATGCAAAAAGGAGGAACTCTTACTTGTTTCAGGATATTACATGTTTGTGTGTTTACACTGTGTTTTTCACAAGACTGTTTCTTCTTCCTTTTACTCTTGAACACTAAAATATTGTTAACAACTGGGGCCCCTGGGTGGCTCAGTTGGTTGGGTGTTCGACTCTTGATCTCAGCTCAGGTCTTGATCTCAGGGTCATGAGTTCAAGCCCTGCTGGGCATGGAGTCTACTTGAAAAAAATATATATGTATTTATATATTTTAACTATATATATATATAAATATATAAATGATATATATAAATAACAATATATAAATATATATAGTTATATATACATATATATATGTAGGTACTATATTTGTATATATATATGTATAACTATATATGTATATATATAACTAATTATGTGTGTGTATACATATACATATATATGTATGTGTGTGTGTGTATATATGTATACATATAAAATTAACAACTATGTCAGCCACCAGGCCACAACTGTGAACCAGTGTTGAGTTTGCCTGCATGAGAAAGAGTTAACACTTCTGGAGTGTTTTACCCTCTCCTGTCATAGATTTTGGATTTTGTAAGTCAATCAGAGGAAGACAATTATCATATGACTTCACTCATATGTGGAATTTAAAAAAACAAAACAGGATCATAGGGGAGGGGAGGGAAAAATAAAACAAGTTGAAATCAGAGAGGGAGACAAACCATAAGAGACTCTGAACTCTAGGGAACAAACTGAGGGCTGCTGGAGGGGAAGTGGGTGGGGGGATGGCGTAACAGGGTGATGGGAATTAAGGAGGGCACTTGATGTAATGAGCACTGGGTGTTATGTCCAACTGATGAGTCACTAAACTCTATCTCTGAAAGTAATAATACTTGATATGTTAATTAATTGAATTTAAATTCCAAAACTAAAAATAAATAAATAAATTTTGGATTTTACAACAAGGTAGTAGTAAGTAGGTATTTTTAACCAGTCATAGGAGGTTAACATACACACACACACACACACGTACGTATGCACATGTGCTTATGTGTATGTGTATATATAAAAGCCATGCTGATTTTCATCAGAAGTTAAACCGAATTAGCATGCTCCTCTTAAATAATGCTCTAGAAATGTCTGTCAGGCACAGCATATACTATTTATATGACAGAAGTGTCAGTGGGCAAAGGTCCAAAACCACAAGATACCATCTTGACATCAACACTTTAAGCACTTTTCTTAAATCTCTACCTGTTTCATTTCAGACCCCAGTAAACCAGCCTTACTATTACTGGTCTTATAACTTGTAAAATGATTTGGCCTGAGTTTCCTAGGAGATTTTGTCCTGAGAAGGCTCCCCACGGCCTCCATAGTATTATGAAAGTCTCACATTTAAGAAGGCTGCTGTAGGCAAGTGTAGATTTGGAGAACTAGGGATTCTCTTCCCCCAATCCGACGCAACTCCAGACAGTTTTTAGGGGTGTGTGTGTGTGTGTGTGTCCCTCTTCTTTTATCTTAAGCAAACAGAAGCAGTACATGCCAACTAGAAAGAAAAAGAAAGAAAGAAAGAAAGAAAGAAAGAAAGAAAGAAAGAAAGAAGAAAGAAAGGAAGGAAGGAAGAAAGGATGGAAGGAAGAAAGGAAGAAAGGAAGGAAGGAAGAAAAGAAAGAAAGAAAAAGAAAGAAAGAAAGAAGAAGGAAAGAAAGGAAGGAAGGAAGGAAGGAAGGAAGGAAGGAGAAAGAAAGAAAGAAAGAAAGAAAGAAAGAAAGAAAGAAAGAAAGAAAGAAAGAAAGAAAGAAAGAAAGAGGGAGGGAAGGAAGGAAGGAAAAAGGAAGGAGAAGGAGGAGGAGAAGGAAGGAAGGAAGAGAAGGAAGGAGGGAGGGAAGGAAGGAAGGAAAAAGGAAGGAAGGAGGACTAAAGGCTGTCAGAGACATCTCTCATAGATACCAGCTTCATCCAGATCTTGCTTCTTTGCATTCTCTTCAGAAGCAGATCCTAGAATGTCTAGAATCCAAACAATATGTAAGCTTTTAACCGTATTTTCTTTCTGTGGCAGGCTACTTTAAAAAAAATGCAGACCATATGAATGTGTGTAAATAAGGTCCAAATTTACATAGCAGGATTCCAGTGTGCAAACAAAGAAACTTCTTTTCCTTTCATTGATCCTATCTTGCTCTTGAGCTCCAAGGAGCTTCATTTCTTTCTGTTAAAAAGTGACAAATTCTGTTAACAGGCTGTGGAGAAACGGATTTGCTGTAGCAGGCCTGAGGCTGCTATCTTTAGGAAGTCCTGCTTGCAAGGTAGGTCCTCGGCTGACATCTGGGAATCTGGATTTGGGGAGGGTTCCCGCCATCCCCTGGAACTGATAAGAATGACTCTATGCCCGAATTTCTTATGCAAACAATATGGTTTAGGCTGAACACCTGCTTTCCTTTAGGGAGTCTGAAATTTTGGTACCTGCCAGGCAGAGTGTGCCTAGGGGACCAACCCACAATAAAACCTCTGGGCACAGGTGCCTGGGTAGCTCAGTCGTTAAGCGTCTGCCTTCGGCTCAGGTCATGATCCCGGGGTCCTGGGATCGAGTCCCGCATCGGGCTCTCCGTTCTGCAGGAAGCCTGCTTCTCCCTCTCCCACTCCCCCTGCTTGTGTTCCCTCTCTCGCTGTGTGTCAAGTGAATAAATGGAATCTTAAAAAAAAAAAAAAATCTCTGGGCACTGGGTCTCTAGTGAAATTTCCTGGTCGACAACATTGCCTGTGTACTGGGACCACTGACTGCTGGAGGAATGAAGCTTAGTCTGTGTGATGGCCCGGGGAGAGGACCCTGGGAAGCTTGTGTCTGGTTTCCCCAGACTTTGCCCCACGTGCCTTTTCCCTCTGCTGATGGCACCAGGAGTCCCGTCACTGCTAAAGTCAGTCTTAGCTGTGAGCACACTAACCACTGAGTTCTGCCAGTCCTCCTAGTGAATCACCAGACTTGGGGGCAGTCCTGGAAACCCCCGCACACGTGTGATTAGCGTCCAGTGTGCCAGGCAGCTGAGGATACATAAGCAAGCAAAACGAAAGTACCTGCCGCATGGAGCTTACATTCTCTTTAAAGCATCTGTTATTTCATAAAAATACACGAGCAAATTATATACTGTGTTGATGGTAAGAAGTGCTCTAGAGAGTAATAGAGCAGGAAAGGAGTATGGAGTGTCAGGTTCGGGGCTTGCCATTTTGAATAGGGGAGTCATGGAAGGCTTTGAGCGAAGAGCTGCAGGAAATAAGGAAGTGAGTCATGGAAAAATCGAAGGCCAGAGCTTTCTAA
Organism: Mirounga angustirostris; assembly: GCF_029215605.1. Taxonomy (NCBI): domain Eukaryota; kingdom Metazoa; phylum Chordata; class Mammalia; order Carnivora; family Phocidae; genus Mirounga; species Mirounga angustirostris. The sequence goes on along the minus strand of NW_026991716.1, from coordinate 11,967,214 downwards.
GCAGAGGGAACGGCCGGTGCCAAGGCCCTGAGGTGCAAGAGTGTTCGGTTCAGGAACAGCAAGGAGGCCTGCATGGCTGCCGGGCAGTGAGCATCGAGCAAGAGGAGATGGGCCAGAGAACACAAGGGACTGCCAGCTTTCCGATTTTTAGTCTGAGGGAGACAGGAAGCCATTAAAAGGTTATGAGCAGACTAGTGACACTGAAAGATCTGTTTTTAAAAGCATGATCGTGACTATTTATGGAGGCTACATGGCAGAGCCACAAAAGTAGGGGCGGGAAAGACGGTGAGAAAATATGGCTCCAGCCCAGGACTTGTAGGCGGATTAGATGCAGGAGTGGGAAAAAGAGTCAGTGCTGATCCCAGGGCTTTTCCCCGCTGCACTTGGTGAAGCTGCCATTCACTGAGATGGGGAAACTGAGGAAGGAACAGGTTTGGTGGGGGAGTGGGAGTACGTGGGAATCCGGAATTTGACTTTTGGATGCATTAAATTTGAGATGCCCAACAGTCTAGTGAAGATGTACAGTTATTATTTCTGTTGGGGAGATGAGGGAACAGGTACAGAGAGGTTAAGGGACGTGCTCAGGGTCACACTCGCCATCAACAAAATGCAGATTACTCATCCTCGATGCAAGAATAGATAATAATAAATATGTAAACATTATTTAAGTAATAGCAACAAAATATGACAAATACACTACCATAAAAAGGAAATACTGTTGTCATTAATAGGCTGCCATTTATCAGTATGTGCTTGGTTGGCTAAGTGGCTTATCAAAGTCCAATTTTCCCCAGAGAATTGTCTACTGGGAACAGAAATCCGGGGACTGACACCGCCATGCAGCCTAGGCTCAATGAATAATAACCTAATAATACAATAAAGAGAACAGAGGGGAGAAAAGAGATTTATTTAAAAATAAATAGGCTTCCTCACTAGGACAGTGCATTATGCAGTGTTGTTTGTATTTGCAAAATGTTGGAGACGTCCCACATGCCCAGATAGGAAGGTGGTGAAGTAAACTATGGTATGTCTATGCAGTGGAGAATTAGGTTGTGCAAACAAGAATGGAGAAAACCTTTTTGAGCTGATAAAGAGTGATACCCAGGATATACTGTTTAGTGAAAAAAGCAAAGTATAAAATAATGTTCTACAGTATGCTACTTTTTATGTAAGAAAGAAGGAAAAGGAAAATAAATGTAAGATCTTGTTTAATTTGCAAAAATAACACAGGAAAGATATACTGGAAAATGAATAATATTAGGGAAAGCCCTAAAAAGGAAAGCACAATGGAATCCATCTGCATTTAAAGTGAATAGTAAACCACCCTGGGGGTGGGTCCCGGGGGGGGGGGAGGAGGAAGGGAGAGAGATGACTCAAGTAACTTTTGAACACTTTTGAACACAGTGTTTCAATTATACACTCTCTAAAGACAAGAAAGAATCTAAACAAATGTTGAATTCTAGGTAGTAAGTTTGCTTTTGCAATGGAATTGTAACTGAGCTGAGGGGAAAAGCCAAACATGGTAGCACCCCTCTTTTGCAGAGAAAAAGATACATGCAGGGCCCCAAGCAAGGTGAAGAGAGAAATTTTCTCAGATCCCCCTTACCTAAGGGTTGGGGCTGGGTCTACTTAAGGACAACAGGTCTTGATGTCACTGGGTATGTAGGTAGAATGGAATATGCTGATTGGATGTAGAGAAAAGGGAGGGGGCCCTCCTTTCTGAGCATGCACATTCAGGAATCACGGGACATATGTTCATTAAATGGCTGTGTAGGTATGTCTAGGGGAGTGGATCTTGGAGCGTGTTGTCACAGAGGTTACTTTGATTCACTCTTGGTCCCTTTTGCTCAACTGCAAGATTTCTTCCTGGTTTGCTTCAGTCTTAGCTAGGCTTATTGGTGGTGGGTTAACATATGCAAACGTTTGCTTCAGTCTTAGCTGGCATTATTGGTGGTGGGTCAACGTATGCAAAACAGGCTCATAAATCAATCAGGTTATCCAGAGTTTCCTTAGGTGGAACAGTTAAACATTTGTTAACTTAATGTGTCAGTTTCAGAATGGCTCAGCCATTACTTCCCACGAACTCTACGATTGAGCCTAGATTGACCATGGGTGCCAGGTTTCCCATTATCAGAAATGAGAGTTACAAATAAAGAAAGGAAATTATAGACTGAAATTTGTGGTGTTGGATTGAAATTGGAAGAATCACTGTAAACTCCTGGTTTTTAAGATAGGTAGATAGATAGATACATGGATGGATGGATGGATGGATGGATGGATGGATGGATGGGTGACAGACCTATAGACAGAGATAAGCATGTATGTGGATTTGTCATGAATGCTCCATGCTGTCCAGATTTTTTATAGGACTGTGGGATTTATTACCAAAAATGCAGGGTATGTTGTTGACTAGCAGCTCTCAGCTGTCAGCCCTCTTCAGAATTACCTGACTTCATGACCCCTTCTCTGGGCAACCCGTGCCCAGTGAATGATGGATGGAGGGGTCTGAAGGCCTAAACCCTCTCACCCCAACTCAGAACAACTCTGAAGGACCATCCAGCATCAGAACTCCCCCCCATCCCACCGGGGTCAGCTGAAGCCTTGAAGATACCACATCAGAGCCCATCTTCTCCCTTTGCTCAATCCTGCTTCCTTCACACTCCAGAGGAGTTCCTCCCTACAGTACTCCCTATTAACCTTTCTGCTCACTAAGTCTGTCTCAGGGTTTGAGTCTCAGGGAAGTCAACCTGCACCACACACACACACACATACACACACACACACATCCTAGCTCTCTCTACTGAAAGGGTCAAGAAGCAATGACACCCAGTAGCAGTGAGCATACCTCGTGCCAAAATATTTCTAGATGTTACTCTCCACTAAAATGAACAAGAGCCCCTTGAAGAAATGGCTGATTCCACGGTTGGAAAATAAAATAAAAGATGTACCTGAGGGGGTGCCTGGGTGGCTCAGTCTGTTGAGCATCCGACTCTTGATTTCAGCTCAGGTTGTGATCTCAGGGTGGTGACATCGAGCCCCGCATAGGGCTCTGTGCTGGGTGTGGAGTCTGCTTGAGATTCTCTCTCTCTGCCCCTCTCCCCATGCTCTCTAAATAAATAAATAAATAAATAAATATCTAAAAAAAAAAAAAGATGAGCCTGAAATATCTTGTATCAGAAAGAAGTGTTTATTCAAAGAAGGATGAGGCATATCAAAAGACACACAAAACAGCTTGAGAGGTTGCCACTGGCCAAATCTGGCATCATTTTAGAATCAAAATAAATAATATTAATAATAAATTATGACCCACGAATAAAATAAGAATCTATGAGTCTCCACTGTTACAAGAAATGAATGAATAGGTAAATGAATGAATGAGAAGGAAAAGCTCTTCACTGTAGCAGAATATGAACAAGTAAATGTAGACAAAATGATGGAATGAAAAGAATCACCATTTGACAAACAGCAAAGCAATGAGTGATTGATGGAAGAAGGAATCATCCTTCTTGGATGCTAAAAGTTATTGGGTGAGAGTGTTTAGTGAGGAATAGGATACCTACATAATCTCATAATATCCTCCCACAAGATACTTATTGACTAGAAAGCAGGAAATAGTAGCTTTACCAAGGGAAACTGGGTAGACGCCACCTTAACCAAGTGACCCATGTTAACTTCACCCATCATGGAACAAACTGACATCCTGCTCTCTGATACAATGCACTGAGAACATGACATCATTTTGATGACATTCCAAAAATGCACAACTTCAGCCTAATCTGAAGAAACATTAGACACGCCCAACTGAGAGACGTTCTGTAGAAGAACTGGCCTGAACTACTCCAGATTAAAGGAAAACCTGAAGTGATTTGGCAATATGTGATCCCAGAGTGTGCTTGACCAGATTCTTTTCTTCTATTTTTATCTTAGTTTTGCTATAATGGACGTGATGGGGATATTTGGCAAAGTTTGAATAAGGTGCATTGATTAGATAATAGTATTTATTAACTTCATTTCCTGATTTGAATGAGTTCTACTGTGATTATTTAAGAGAATGCCCTTGTTCTTAGGAAATACATACTGAAGTGTTGGAGGGTAAGGTGGACTCATGTCTGCAATCTATTCTCAAATAGTATAGAAAAATATTACACACACAGAGACTAATGAAGCAAATACAGTAAAATGCTGACAGTTGGGCAATTTGGCTGAAGGGCAAACAGAACCGTTTCTGTAGAAGGAGCTCTTTGTACTATTCTTGCAACTTTCTTCGTTTCTGAAATTATTTCAAACTAAAATATTAAAACCAGGGGCAACTTTTGAACATCCTACTTGATAGCCTACAAAATTGAGGATATTGATCATCAGGGAAAATGAAATGCTTGAGACAAAATGTTTAAAAGTTTGAGGATGTATGTTCATTAAGATGACAAATCTAAATGAGCTTAGTCAGAAAATTAAATTAGTATGCTGGGCCAAATTTTCAGTATTCCATTGTTATTCAAAGATGCCATTTTAGATTGCATGCCATAGAGGATATGGTGCCATGCCAAAAATATCTGAAAATATTGTCATTGGGAAAGTGGAAGATAATCATACATATCTACCAAATTATTACAACTGAAGTGACTTGCCATAGTTTTGGGATTATTAATATGTTTCTTCAATGTTATTGTAGAGACAATTTAATATTTTTGTTTATATGAACTTTTTTACTTTAATATGGAAAAAGAAATGCAGAAATAATCTTAATTTACATTCCCATGCAATTGCTGCACAGATTTTTAAGACAAGTAATAAATTTAATAATTCATTTAAAGGAGAGAAAGAAATATCAGGCATTATCTGAATGTTTTATGCAATTATTGTAACTAACACTTAATACTTTGTATGTGTCAAGTTCATGCTTACAAATATGTAACTTTGCTATCCCTGAAGTCTGCATTGATAGTTTTATTTTTTCCATTAAAAATAATTACATTAACCTGGTATACATTGCCATAATCAAGGTATTAAGCTTAGCAGTAAGTCATGTTGATATCTTTTTTTTTATTATTATGTTACGTTAGTCACCATAAATACATCATGAGTTTTTGATGTAGTGATCCACGATTCATTGTTTTCATATGGGGGGATGGGTTAGCCCGGTGATGGGTATTAAGGAGGGCACGTACTGCATGGAGCACTGGGTGTTATATGAAAACATGCTGATGTTTTATATCTCCTGATAAGATGTGATGAGAATGGTACTTTGCCTCTGTGCATACGACAAACTCACACTGAAGGACATTCGACAAAGTACCCAACCAGTACTCTTCAAAACTGTCAAGGTCATGAAAAGTAAAGGGAGTCAGAAAAACCATCACAGATCAGGGGAGACTCAGGATACATGACAACTAAATGTAATGTGGCATCGTGAAGGGGATCCTGGCAGAGAAAAAGAACACTAGTGGAAAAAACTGGTGAAATTTAACAACAAAAAATGTCTATTGCTTCATTAATAGAAATGTACCAATGTCAGTTTCTTAGTTTTGACAAATGTACTAATTTCCCCTAATGGGGAAATGAGTAAAGGGTATATGGAAACTCTCTGTACTATCTTTGCAAATTATCCTAAAATAATTTGAACATCTATTAACTCAAAAAGTACTTAATGCACCCCTACTATTTGTCGAATAGTTCTGAAAAGACTAATTGAGCCTGCTGAATATATTACAAAACAATGAGAACTGAGATTATATTAGCCCAGATGACATCCCATTCTCTACATTCTAGACCAGAGGAGAAAAATTTTCACAAGCTTTGGTTGGAGGTGAAGAAACCAGATAATGAAACTACAGATGTAAAATAACAATCAGTAATGATTCTATTCACTAAGGGTTTTAAAGAATATCAACTATTCAGAGTTGGATTGATGGCCCAGAAAATAACCTCTGATTGAGGGGAAAAAGGCCATGCTATTAGATTCTTTTTCACAAAGAGAGGGGAAAGTCGGTTTTTTTAAACCACACATAAAGATCACAAAGATAAAATGCTTTGCTTCCTCACATCTATGTAACTTTAGATTGTATGTCAGCTCACCCTTTAGAAAGCCTAGATAATGTACAATTTAAGTCACAATCAGGAAGGTGGAGAGGAAAAAAGAATGATATCCTTTTACTGAAATAAAAGGATAAAATAGAAGAAGAAAATTCTGGGACTGGCATAATTTTAAAGAATTATAGCATTTGAGAACTCTGCATTTAGTCTGAAGATCAGTATTGCTAGTTCAAAGAAACCATTTAGCCTAGTTCCATTTTGCTATAGGTCCTTTTCTGTTTGTTCTAAAGTTAAAAGTCTAGCTAAGCCCCCCCCCGCCCCCATGAAACTGTCAGCATAACAGTTTAGGGATTTTTTTTACTAATTAAATAGTAAAAACAAAATGCCACGTAGAAATAGTGCTGAGAGAGAATAATAGTCCATGTTTGATCATCTAGACTTACCTAGATTGAGTTATAGTCTCTACACATGGTCTAGAAGTGTTTTTTTGCTCTTCAGCTCTCATGCTGCCTACTTGGCTTACATGAGTAGCCATAACTTTGCTGAGTAAACTGTGGTCTTCATGGAGGAAAGCTTGGACAGAACTCCTTTCCAAGAGCCCAGGGCAGAAGTGCATTTAGGACAGATGCACCCTGTTCAATAAAATGATAAATCGAAGTCAGTAACAACAAATGTAGTCCAAATTCAAAGTTTTCTCACATATTAATAAAAAACAAAAAGAAAAACATAAATGTGAAACCAGCAGGGCTTAAGGGAAGGGAAGAGAGAGTGAGATCAGAGATTGTGGTTTACCTATCCACTGCTAGGAAGATGGGCACGAAGATCCCTGATGTCTAGAGAGATTTGCTCTGCCCTGGAGTAACCCCATTCTTGAAAAGAATCTGGTGTTGGGTGCTCACCCCACTCTGTCAGCAGGCCAGAAGCTGGCTGTGATGAAATGTAAGGAGACTTGGGACTTTGGCCTTGGTTAGGAAAGCAATTAGGACTCCATTGGTGAATTCTACCAGTTAGGGAAGAATTAATACCAGTTCTATATAAACTCTTCCAGAGAACACAAGAGAAGAGAACACTACCCAACTCATTCTATGAGGCCAGCATTATCCTGATACCAAAACCAGACAAAGATATTACAAGAAAAGAGAACTATAGACCAATATTCCTGATGAGCATAGGTGCAAAAATCTTTTGCATAACCTTGTAAAATCAAATCCAGCAATATGGAAAAGGAAATTAGGTCTGCTTGTATTTCCTTTAAAATTAAAAAAGTAATTTGTTTCAAACATCAAAACAAGTCTTCATGCCTTGTACAATGTTATATAATTCTTTCTTCTGAAAGGAAAAAGTTTCACTTTTCCTTTGTGCAAGCCAGCCAAGGAGACAGCAGAGTTTCCTTCAAAGGCCATTGATACTTTTTTTTTTTAAGATTTTATTTATTGATTTGTCAGAGAGGGCACAAGCAGGAGGAGCGGCAGGCAGAGGGAGAAGCAGGCTCCCCGCTGAGCAAGGAGCCCGATGTGCAAGGACCCTGAGATCGTGACCTGGGCCGAAGGCAGTTGCTTCACCGACTGAGCCACCCGCGCGTACCCGGGCGCCCCAGGCATTCATACTTCCATGGTGATCAGACTTAGCAGAAGGAACCCTCCATTCTCTATGATTCTTAAAGAGAATATGCACATGGCCTCTGATATCATTGCAGAGCACGTTTTTTGTAATTTTACATTATTTTATTTCATTATGTTATGTCCTGTAATCCTCCAAACTTTAAGAAACAGAAAATTAAGTGTATCTCCTACAGTACGTCAAGGAAAAGATGTCTGCTTTATATTTTGATAGTGCTTTCATGTAATTTATCTCATTTAAATCTTTTAACAACCCAGGGTCAACAGGGACAGATAGTACTCTGTTTTACCGCTCTGAAAACCGAGCCTCGGGTTGTGACATCTTGCATGGTCAGCACTAAAATCCACCCGAGTGCACCTTGCTAGCCCATCAAGCTTAAGGTTGACAATCTTCACTGACCATGCTTTCTTTTTGGAAGGGGGTGGGTGTTGCATGAAAGACTCTAAGTGAGACCTTCTAGCAGAATGACCTTACTGTTGAGGAATAAAAACTATTGCAGGCTAGATTACCAGCAACCTACTGTTTCACTTTGCTCGTAAGCCCTTAGAGAAAGCATCCTTTTTTTCTCTTCAAAAATATTGAAGATGTTGCCAATGCAAGACATCTCTTTGGCATGAGACAGGCTTCCTGCCTTTGTAGCTGAAACTACATGTCAGGTGTTAGAGGAATAACCCCGAAAAGGTCCTGCCTTAATATTTGTCCTGGGGCACTGAGATGATATTATTATAATTAACAAGGTTCAAAGGATTTTCAGGTAATTAGAATGTATGGTATTTTAAAAAATAAGAAACCTGAGTTCGGTAGAGCTTAAAGACTAGAAGAACTCCCTACCACTTTTCCAGAAACCTACTTGTCCAAGTATAAATACTGGTCAGGCGTTATTTGGGGAAATAACCTGAATACTTAATTAGTACCTTGAATTGACAGATCAGGTAGAATGATATTAATATTTATCCTCTGAAGTACAACTAGTGGAGTTTCAGTCTGTTCTTGGTGGAGGCCCATATCAAAGTTTTATTTCTTTAGTTAGTTTAAAATACTTCATTAATATTTTAAGTAATGCTGAGGAACTACGACACTTGACTGTTTTTAAGTATGATTTTTAGATAACAAAAGCAATGACCACTCATTTAAATAAAGTTCTAAAATAAAGAAAAATAGGTAGCTCTTTGCTGTCCTAGTTGTTTTTATAGATTCCTGCCCATCAAAACAATCACAGCCAACATTTTGGGATATTTCCTTCCAGGTTATGTTCCTGCGTAGATTTGGTGTGTGTTTTACATTCGAGCAATATTATTGCACTATTAGTCCTTCACCTTGGACGGGCAATGAAGGAAGGAGGGAGAGGTGGAGCTATACGCCATCCTCCTAAAGGTTCTGCCAGCTCCATCGACAACTTGGGCACATTCCATCTGCTCTCTCTTCTCTTCTTACGTGACTTTGATGAATACGGAGGATGCTGAGCCCACAGGCGCTGTTCACTCTCAGAGGCTAGTAGGAGGTCTTTGTCTTTGTGCATTGCAGAGACAAAGGCTGAAAGCACCTTGAAGGTAAGCACCTGAGAGTCAGCCCCAGTTGAGGTTTTTTAAAACCGTCTACACAGGAACTTGCCTCCTCTGGGCCACTGATGCTGGTAGACTTTGCCTGCTTCTTAGGCAGACGTGACCCTTCGCTTCCCATGACCACAGTGAGGGGAAGGAGAGCTGAAAACTGGAACACAAGCAGATTGCCGAGAGGCAGCAAAGCATTACTATCAGCTGGGCCCTAGTCTCTTCAGCGGGAAGGTAGAAAGGTTCCTGAGACGGGTATGCAGGCCACGGGATCCGGAGAGTCCCAGGGATGAGGGAAGCAACAGTGAGCAGTGAACTCTTTCTCTAGTTGGATTTCTTTTATTTTTTATTTTTTTAACTTTTTTAAGATTTTATTTATTTATTTATTTATTTATTTATTTATTTATTTATTTATCAGAGAGAGAGTGAGAGAGCGAGAGAGCGAGCGTGTGCAAGCATAAGCATGGTGAGCAGCAGATAGAGGGAGAAGCAGACTCCCCGCTGAGCAGGGAGCCCGATGCAGGGCTTGATCCCAGGACCCCGGGATCATGACCTGAGCCGAAGGCAGACGCCCAACCGACTGAGCCTCCCACGCGTCCCAAGTTTGATTTTTTTTAATGACAATATCCAGTGAGGGCTCATATAGCTCGGAAAACACTGCAACATGAAGGTCAGGCCAGCGAGGAATGGCCAACCCCTAACAGTTGACTTTCAACCCTTCTAGTTGGAAGTTGATCACAGCAATCAAATTGTCACTACAATTAAAGGTGCAAGTCTTAACCTTTCTCCTTCGGGCCTCCGGATAAGATTCCAAGTCTGAAAGCCTCTTATGTGACAGTTGATTTAGAAAATAGCAAAAGCGTGTAAAAGGGACACCGTGGACTTTTGTAAAATGTTTACACTTCTTTTGAATGCATGTTAGATGGTGGTCTGTGTGTTACATGGTGTTACAATGTTACATGCTGGACATTTTGGTTTTGGTTTTTGTTTTTACCTAAAATATGATCATTCTTTTTTTGTTTTGTTTTGTTTTTTATTTAAATTCAATCAGCCAACATGTAGTACATCACTAGTGTTTGTTATAATGTTCACTGATTTCACTAGCTGCGAGTAACACCCAGTGCTCATCATCATATCACGTGCCTTCCTTAATGCTCATCACCCAGTTACCCCAACGCCCCACCCACGTCCCTTTCCACAACCCTCAGTTTGTTTCCCAGAGTCAGGAGTCTCAATGGTTTGTCTCCCTCTCTGATTTCTTCCCCTTCAGTTTTCCCTCCCTTCCCCTATTGTCCTCTGCACTATTCCTTGTGTTCCACAGATGAGTGAAACCATATGATCATTGTCTTTCTCTGATTGACTTGCACAAAAATGATCATTCTTAAACTGAGAGATATTCTGTAAGATCTGTACTCTTCACAGTGCCCATGAGACACTGACAAACTGTTCCAGGTCAAAGGAAGGTAAGGAGACTTGACAACAGAATGCAATGCATAATCCGGAGTTTTTCTTTTGTTAGAAAATACAGTCATGGAACAATTGGTGAAATATGGGTATTAAACAATAGTATTGCACCAACCTTAACTTCCTGATTATGATAATCATATATGATTCTGTAAGATAATATCCTTATTTAGGGATATTTGGATTAATACTTATCTTTGAAGTATTTAGGGTTAAGGTAGCAGCATGTCTATAATTTACTCTCATACAATTCAGGAAAAAAGTAGATACATAAAGAGAGAGAAGGGTGAAGCTAATGTAATCAAATGTTAATATTTGCAGACTCTGTCGAGAAACTCTGTTCTATTCTGTAAGTCTAAAATTATGTAAAATAAAACATTTTCAATAATAAAAATAGAGTTTAAAACCTTAAAAAATGTTTAAGATGGTCTTGTTAATATTACATAAATATTGCAAGGCACCACTGTAAATGCTTAGAATAGTTTTAATTATTGATAATATGTTTGGCTTTTCATGACACTAAAATTCTAACGGCAAAACACAATTTTACATATACAATAAATAATTATCTAACTGGTCTTACTCTACAAACATTACCAATTTGGTCAGTCATCCAGTAGCAGGAATTGTCCCCCAAGAGCACTGATGTACTCGAATGGATGGAAGAGGACCTCGAATGGATGATAAAGGCACATGACATAGAGGTGAATTTAAAGGAATATCATTTTACCACTGTATGTTTGAATATCACTTTTTCTCTAAGTGTTTTTGCCATTATTATTTCGTTTTATACCTTGCATTCATGTACTATCTTAGACTTGTAGTTTTACAAGTAAACATTTTCACAGCTAGGTTAGATTATATATATATATGTATATATATATGTATATGTACATATACATATGTATATGAAGCTGGCTAAAAATAACTACAGATGAGATTTAAATTATATATGTGTGTGTGGGTATATATTTGAAGCTGGTTAAAAATAACTACAATCTGAGAAAGACCTCTTACTGACTGGGGCTAGCAATGGGAAAGGAGAATTGTGTTATTCTAAAAGCACCCAGAAGTATACCTTAGTCCTCATCCATCACAATCCTCAGATCTGACACCTGTCTTGGGCAATCTGTCTATGATAAATCAAAATATCTTTTAGCCATGACAAGAACAATGATATCAAGCCAAGTGGAATCTTGTGTTTGAGTATCTGTTTATTCTAATCTATTACAAAGAAGCTAATTAGAATTTTGTATTACAAGACTCTCCATCTAAATTATATCCTGAGATGAAGAGATCTGCTGTTTAAACATTGTCTTACTTGCATTTACTTGCACCATTCCTTAGTGACCAGATTCTGAGAAAAAGATGAAAAAAAGCTTTTTTAGGTTGACGGAAAAGAAAAAAAAATAACAATGGATTTTAACTTTCAGTATCTGGAAGGGAAAGTGGGTTCAAATGTAAGGATTTCTAACCGAGATAATTTGTCAATTATTTACATGTTTTTGTTTTTGTTTTTGTTTTTTTAATATTTTATTTATTTATTTGGCAGAGAGAGAGCGAGAGAGGAAACACAAGCAGGGGGGGTGGGAGAGGGAGAAGCAGGCTTCCCGTGGAGCAGGGAGCCCGATGCGGGGCTCGATCCCAGGACCCTGGGATCATGACCTGAGCGGAAGGCAGACGCCCAACGACTGAGCCACCCAGGTGCCCCAATTATTTACATGTTTAATTCTACCGGACTTTATCTTTAAAATCTGAGGAAAATAAACACAGTAATTTTTAACAATGGATGTAATTCAGATTCCATGCAATGTCACTAGTCTGCCTAATGCCCCAGTTTTCCCTTCCCTCTTTTTTTCCTTCCCTCTTTTTTTTCCAACTTTTTCATTCCCTCTGCCCCCTGCCGTGGCAAAGACTTTTTCACTGGCGACGTCCTTTTCCAGGAAGGCTTTCCCCACAAATATTCATCCACAGGACTCCACCTCACCATCCTTTGCATTTTTTTTAAAGTAATCTTTGCACTCAGCGTAGGACTCCAACTCACGACCCCAAGATCAAGAGTCACACCCTCTATGGACTGAGCCAGCCAGGCGCCCCTTGCATTCTTTGAGTCTTGCTTCTGTAACTTCCTCCATGAGCCTTCCATGGCCAGTCTATCCCAAACTGCAAATCATACCTCACCCTTAGCCCCACTGCTTCCTGTCCTTGCTTTGGTTTTTTGTTTAGCATTTACGATTTACTTGCTTATCCTGTTTATGGTCTGTTTCCTTTCCTGGAATGTAAGTTTCACGAGGCAGCTTTGTTCTTTGCTCTATCACCAATGCCTGGCATATCATTCATTTGTCGAATAAATAAGTGAATGCTAAAGACCAAATAAAGGTTCATAGCAATGAGTAATAATAATAATAATAATAATAATAATAATAATAATAATAGCAATGAGCAAATTTATGAACTGTGCACTGCCAAAGCTATCAGTTATAAGTATTTTGTTTGCTGATTTATTTATCTTTACTCTTTTACTGCTTTTAGTTCGGACAAATACAAGACTATGTTCAATTTCACAGTAGCGAATTCCATAGAAGACCTGCAGCTCAATTTATATCCTCTAAACATGTGCTAAAAAGAATTGCACTTTAGCTAACAAGTTACTATATTGCTCAGTGAAAATAAGAACCAAACCTCCATTGATGAGCTCTTTGCCCAGGTCAATGTTAACAGACATGTATTTGAATTTACTCATTATATGAAAATGGATCAAGATGTGAAATGTGTGTGGGCAATAGACAGAACACTGCCCTTCTGAATGCTATGGACTAAATAGTGTCCCCCAAATTTCCTATGTTGAAGCCCTAGCCCTCCGTGTGATGGTATTTGGAGGTGGGGCCTTGGGAAGTGATTAGATTTACAGGAGGTCAGGAGGGTGGGGCCCTCATGATGGGATTAGTGCTGCTATGAGAGGCGACATCAGAGAGCTTGCTTCTCTCTCCACCACAGGAAGAGAGCAAACCAGGAACCATGCCGGCACCTTGATCTTGGACTTTCCAGCCTCCAGAACTGCGAGGGAATATGTTTCTGTTGCTTAAACCACCCAGTCTATGGTGTGTTGCTATGGCAGCCTGAGCAGACTAAGACACTGAACAAAATTACAAACCATACCCTCCAAGATGAGAAATAAGAAGTAAACATCCCACATAGTGTGGGGAGCTGGACTTCTTGCCTTTCTCTAGAATTCTCTCTTGTGATTACTACTATTGCTTCCACACTGGCCCCAGGGGTATTCTACTTTAGAACTCAGACCCAAGGGAGGTCCTGAGGCCATTTTCACCATAGTCTATTCAAAGCTAACACTGGGCTGGGCTGTTTGGGCAAGTTTTACAAATGAGTAAGAGATAACCGAGGGTGACTCCACAAAATCTAGGTAGATCAGCTCAAGACCTGGTTTGTTCTCTGGGCTCCATAGTACCCATGTAGACCTAGCTCTTGGTGGACACCAAGCGTCACGCCAACCACCGAGGAGCACTTGCTCAGACGCCTCTTCCCCCAGAAGTCTGGACCAGAGGGAGGGCAGGATCTCCTCCTGTGCCAATCTGGGAAATGCTCACAGCACCCACCTAATTACTGCTGTGTTCCTGGGCTCCAGCACTGAAATGTGCGTTGTGGAGGGAAATGTAGGGCTAGGATCTGAGGTCTAGATCCCTCATGGGTGAGCCAAGACTTCCTCCCTTCCCCCTGGGACGCCATGGCTTCCTGTTCAGTTCTCCCAGGAATTCTGAACACAGGAAAGAGGAGAAAACGATTGCTGGAGTGTGCTGGTTACTTATAGCCCCTGAGAGACTGCCAGGGTGGAATTAGACTTGTTTTCAAGTCATTTTCACACAATCACAATCTCTGAGGACACTGCCAGGACAAAATATTGAATAACTGAAAAGGGAGTAAGATTTGCATATCAAGTGATATAAACAACGCAAATGTCAGCAACAATAAATGAGCTGGGAGGAGATGGGGTAATTGAAGTTTAGTGAGAAGTTGCCTCTTTGCAAAGCACTCACAGTTTTCATTATGTTGTTTTCAATATTGTTTAGTAGAAGTGTCTGTTTCCTCCAACAGATGTAGCTGATTTTCATGTACTTTGGGGATTTCTATAGCTTTTTTTTTTTTTAAGATTTTATTTATTTATTTTAGAGACAGAGCACAAGAGGGGGGAGAGCGGGAGAGGGAGAAGCAGACTCCCTGCTGAGCAAGGAGCCCGATGCGGGACTCGATCCTAGGACTCCAGGATCATGACCTGAGCCGAAGGCAGTCGCTTAACCAACTGAGCCACCCAGGCGCCCCTCTATAGCATTTTTTTAAAGTTCTATTTATTTATTTGACAGAGAAAGAGAAAGAGCACGAGCTGGGGGAGGCGCAGAGGGAGAGGGAGAAAGAGAGAATCCCAAGCAGACTCCCGACTGAGCGCAGAGCCGGAGTCGGGCTTAATGGCCACCCCCACAAAATTCTGAGTCACATCCACGCACACAATACATCTTTTGCAGCAAGGCATGCTCAGACAAGGGAGGGACAGAGGAGAGGTGTCATTACGGATCCGCTGGTTAGAACACCACCAGTTAGGATAGCTTTGTGAGTTTGAGCCTCGGGCCACTTGGGCCTGTTCCGTGTTTCATGGCTCCCAACTTCATGCCCAGCATCCACCCAGCCTCCTTCAAGGTCAAAATGATGGTGAACCCTGTTGTGGGTGGATCAGCACCTGCATATCGCCAGACTTGAGAAGCAAGTATAAGAGTACATGCCTAATTCTTGACCATCCCATCAATGAAAGCGAGGCATCAAAATATTAAACGAAACCTTTCTGTTGTTACACAAAATGTACCAAGTCAGAAGTGACTTCCCAGCTCTGAGCATCTCTCAACTAAATGATCCATGCCCAAGACGTAAGCATTACCACAAAATGTGACATTGCAGGGCATGCTAGCTGTGAAAAGGAAAGCAAATACAGGAAGGAGTAGTATTCCAGAAAACAAGACAGCTGAGAAACATTAATAATTGGAACTTTTTCACGAAGGCTTTTCTTTCTGTTTATGATTTTCCTAATGTTCGTAACATTAGCTGTAGATTGGGAACTCCCCACCCAAGCGTCTCATGCTCTCTGGATATGTCTCCAGAAGTTCATGGGCAGTATTTGATGATATCACAAGATTTATAGCACATTGCATGCACTGTATGAAAGTAAAACATCACCACTAACAGGAAAATGCCTGACAAAGTTACAGGTACTTCGTGGCTTTTCTGTCTTTTCTGAGTAGTCCACCATGAGCACAAAGTACTCTCACCACAAAATAAAATCATGTAAACTGCCCATTAACGAAGATGAAACCATTTTAGATGTTCCAGGGTTTGTGAGACTGGGCGTTGCCTCTTCTCTATCTCTTCCTCTGCTCCTCAAACCAGCAGTTTGGGAAACGAGACGCTGACACTGCTTTGATGGGAGGCCAAGATCAAATTAAACCACTCCTGGTTTTACAAGTCTAATATGTCCAATGAGAGCTCTCAGCTCACTCAACACATTCTAACCCACTTGTGCTCAATGAAGCATTGCTTATGAGAATCATCAGCTTGAATAATGTGTGGAAGCAAAAGGACGGTTTTTTAGGCAGCCACGGAATTTTCTTCCCTCCCTGCTCCACAAATGAAGAGGTAAAGAGAAGGGCTTTTCCTTTGACCCAGGGCAGGGTGTCTGCAAGGGCGTGGGCAGGGTTGAGAGAGATTTGAGCAAGGACAGGTGTCCAGCTGGCGAGATCAGACCTCGCACTCAACCAGAGGAAAAATTTTGCAGCCAGTCAACCATCACATCACATCCTTCCAATATTACCTAGTGTTCAGTCTTGAGGCCTAATCGAGGAAACAGAAAAACTGTAGCGCTTTGGGTGTGTTCGAATGGCCAGAACTCTGCTGGCTTAGCCAACTCTACCCCTTAGTTATGGTTTCTATTTTAAAATTCCACCTTTGGGGCGCCTGCATGGCTCAGTCAGTTAAGCGTCTGCCTTCGGCTCAGGTCATGATCCCAGGGTCCTGGGTTCGAGTCCTGCATCGGGCTCCCTGCTCAGCGGGAATCTGCTTCTCTCTCTCCCTCTGCCTGATGCTCTGCCTGCTTGTGTGCTCTCTGTCAAATAAATAAATAAAATCTTTAAAAATAAATAAGTAAAATTCTACCTTTGTGCAGCTGATCCTTCTACTTTGCTGGTTTATGTTAATATTTAAAGGGGAATAGCTAGTTGCCAGCAAAAGAAGGCAGACACAGATAAAATGTAGCACCTCTCTGGCTAATTCAGAACTGCATCAGTCACAGCTCTGTATCCCATACAGTTACCACCCCCAGGCCGGGGTGTTCAGAGTCTCTGATTTTGCAGTTAGACCCAGCTGGGGCTTGAAACTGGCTCCAGACGTTTAGTAGCATTACCAGATGGTGGAATCCTCTTAGGAAGTAATTCTGTGGGCTTCCTACTCCCTAACCAGGTCTTTGAACATAATGTGTTTCTCACCCCCAGCAAACTCAGCTTTCTCATTCCCTAACTAACCAGTCTCTATCTCTACTTTAGGAAGAAATTAGGAGAGAAAGAAAGGGACCACCAGAGAGAGAGAAGAGAGAAGGAGGGAGGGAGGGAGAGAGAGAGAGAGAGAGAGAGAGAGAGAGAGATTATGGTCTCATATTTTCCATATACACTAGTAGAAGCCAATATTATTTTTCTTCTCAGTCAACAGGATTTCTCCCACCTCCTCAAGTGCCATTTTCATGTTTTTAGCTTTGTTTTGTTTTGTTTTAAGAAACCCATCTCCTCAGAGCACCTGGGTGGCTCAATCGTTAAGCATCTGCCTTTGGCTCGGGTCATGATCCCAGGGTCCTGGGATCCGGCCCCACGTCAGGCTCCCTACTCAGTGGGGATTCTGTTCTCCCTCTGCCCTCCACCCCCCCCACCCCACCCCCCTCATTCTCTCTCTCTCTCTCATAAATAAAATCTTTTTTAAAAAATCCATCTCCTCCTCAGGCTTATCCGGTGATTCTTTTTTATTTATTTTTTTATTGAAGTATAATTAGCATACAGTGTTATATTAGTTTCAGGAGTACAATACAATGATTCAACAATTCTATACATAACTCAGTGCTCATCACGATAAATGTGCTCTTAATCCCCTTTATCTATATCACCCATCCCTCCACCCACCTTCCTGGTGATTCTTTTTTTTTTTTTTTAAAGATTTTATTTATTTATTTGACAGAGAGAAACACAGCGAGAGAGGGACCACAAGCAGGGGGAGTGGGAGGGGAAGAAGCCGGCTCCCCACTGAGCAGGGAGCCTGATGTGGGGCTTGATCCCAGAACCCTGGGGTCATGACCTGAGCCGAAGGCAGACGCTTAACGACTGAGCCACCCAGGCGCCCCCTTCCTGGTGATTCTTAATTTCAAAAACAATTGAAATCTTTCCCAACCATCCCATAGCAGGAGCATAATCTGGGTTTGGCTTAGACATACCCCTGCCAAAACCAAAAATATAAGTTATTTTTAAAGTGGTTTCTCAACAAAACAAGTGTTTGGTTTTGGTCGTGACTTGTTTTGTCTTTTTTATTTTTTTTTCCGGTCACCCAGTATTTCTCCCTTTCTATTCATTTCCATGCCTTGTCCCCATTGATTTTACGAGCTTCCAAAAGTTGTACACTCGATTCCCTTTTGCTTAAGTTAGCCAACTTTTGGTTTGCTGGCTTTGGGTTAGCCAGCTTAGTTGTTCATAAACAAAAATATTAACCAATATACCTGGGCCACATCTTGGCCCTCACCTCCTCTTCCTGTCCTAAAGTTGCTAGTGCTTAAGCATAGATTAGATAACAGTGATCCAAATATCGTCTCCCAGATAAATTTCTCAATCAGTAAACTGGATTTAAGGGAATGGGGAACAGGAGTTGATATGAGAGGAGAATATTTCAGCAGTACAATATCATGAAGCGTATTTATTTGTAAGACACAAAGAAAACTGTGAGTGCACAAGTCCGCCTGCGACACTGGAGGTAAGGACTTCGACTACTTAGAATTTTGCCCATAGTTGGCTTTAGCGAGAAAGACTGTGATAGTATCCTTCCTTGTAGCCTTCTGCTCCGATGCCCTTCCTATTTCTTCAGCAATAAAAGCCACCGGGACGGAGATCATTGAGATTCAGGAAAAGGGGTAAGAACAGAAGCCACTGGCAGACCGTAGCCGAGCTGACATTATAGATCTCCTTGCAAATACCGGGTCATTCAAATGCTTTCATGAGCATATCTCTGCTGCTCTTCCCAGCAATACTGGGGGGGGGGGGGGGGGGAGCAAATGAGGAGCAGAGCAGATACTGTGGTTTTCATTTTACTGTTGAAAACACTGAACTTCAGAGAGAGGAAGTAGGTTTTCCAAGGGTCCCAGGCTGAAACCCACATCTTCTCGTTTCTCCTATAAAGAAACCAAAGAGGTAGGTTAATTAATGTATTGGCAAAAAGGAACAAGTAGTAAATGAGTGAAGAGTAGTAGGCCTTGAATTATTAATAGCTACTACACCTGTTAGGTTCCGAGATTGGGTCCCTAACCTTCAAGATGGGGAATAACATCTGGTTGCCTGAGAGAAGGGGCTGGAAGCACAGCAGGGCTCAATTAAGGGCTCATTTAATGAATGAATAACGCACGAGCCAGGATGCACTACCCAAGAGAGGGCCTTAGAGCCCCGTAAGGTGTTCGGATTCCGCACGGCCAGTAAACAGAAGCCTCTGGAGAGGATTTAGACAGAAGCACTAGCTCAAGCTCCCCGGCTCAGGGGGTCACCTGCAAAAACTTTCATACTCAGATTTTGTTTTTCAGCTGACGAGGTCTAAAAGGAGGAGCAGCCGTTCCGCCTTCCGACCACCCACTGCGGCAACCCCCGGGGGGAAAGTTTGCTCTGGGCGTGGGGGTGGCTCTCTGTCCTTTTTGCGTGCGCCTCTCCCGAAAAGCGCTCTCGGAGCGACCCAAGGCTTCTGGAGAACGGCAGGCTGCTCGGAGGCGCTGACTGCCTGTCAATTCCAGCCCGACAGAGAGGCGCCCCCGCCTCGGAGCCCCCGGCGGTCGCCCGCTCGGAGCAGCGTCGCCCAGCGGGCAGAGGCGGCCGGCGCGTCCCGGAGCCGCCCTCCTCCCGCAGCCCTCGGCGGCCGCAGGCTGCCCCCTCCTGGGGCGGCCGGGCGGCGGCCGAGCGGGCGCCGCTATTGGCTGGCCGGGCGGCGGCGGAGGGGCGGGGCCGCCGTGATTGGCGGGGGCCCCAGCAGGAGGGGGCGGGGCCGCTATATCAGAGGGGTCCCCCGTCGCGCCGCAGGCAGTCGGGCTGCTGGAGTGCGGCGCCGCCGCGGAGACCCGTGAGGCCGGCGGGCGGGCGGGCTGGCGAGGGGGTGGCGGGGAGGAGGACGCGGGGGGCCGCGGGCGGCGGGCAGCGGCGCTGCAGCCTCCCGAGGGCCAACTTCGCCGAGCCCGGGGCTGGGTCCGAGCGGTGGCGAGGCGGCAGCCCCGCGCGCACCAAAGAGGAGGCGGCTGTGGCGGCAGCGGCGGCCCCAGCCATGCTGTGCTATGTGACGAGGCCGGACGCGGTGCTGATGGAGGTGGAGGTGGAGGCGAAAGCCAACGGCGAGGACTGCCTCAACCAGGTGACGACGAGGGGCCGGGCTGCGGAGGGGGGGCCGGCCGGTCCCCCGAGGCCGAGGGGCCTCGCGGCGGCGCCAGGCTCCGGGGCGCGCCTTTTGCCAGGGGACGGGCGGCGCTGCGGCTGCGGCCAGCGGGGGAGCGCGCCCCGGGCGCCCGGCCCGCGCCCCTTCCTCCTAGCGGCCGTGGGGCACGCGGCCCCCGCAGGCTGGGAGCGCGTGGGGGGGGCGAGGACGCGCGCGGCGGACGTGCCACCCTGCCCCCCCCAACCCCGCACTTTCCCGGAAGAAGGCGGCCCAGCACACCTGCCGCAGGTGTGTGCATGATGCCGCCTGTCGGGTCCCCGCGGGGTCTGGCAGTGCCAGCCGAGTCCCGAGATGAGGTGGCTGCTGGCGGTCGCAGGTCCCTGGGGTTGCTTGGCAGACAAGCGGGGCCCTTGTCTCGTGCTGCCTCTCAAATGGACCATTCGCCTGCACCTCCCGGTTTGCAGGGCTCAGGAGAACCATGGGTTTTGGTCATCCACTCCGTTGTCTTTAAAGCACGCATTTCCTCAGGAGTAAAAAAGAGTGGTTCGAAACAGTGCATGTTGGTATGACAGCAAATTTGATCTCAGATGGAAAGCTGTGTCCTCAAACCCCCTAGACCTGAGATGTTTGGAAAACCTCTTGTAACAAGCTTAGCTGACACTTGTGGCGTGTTTCCTCAATGTGTTTGTTGTTTTTTTTTGGAGTCCAGATGGTTAAAATTGTCCAGATAATCTGCCAGATCAGCTGTGCAGATTGTGCTGGTGGAGGAAATTCCAGAGATTGGAATAAGAGGGAAAATACCCTGTAGATTCCCTTCCTCAGCCTTTCTGGAAGGCTGCTTTTGAGGACTCCTTTTTCTCTACTGCAGTTGGCGGCGGTGTCCTAGGTGTTAGAGGAAGCACAAGTCTCTCCATTGGTTTAGCAACGCTAGGATCTAAGAACTTTGTTCTTAAGCTGAAGGCGGGCATTATGACACCTTTGTTGAACTTTGTGAAAAGTACGCAGGAATCTTAGACCCAGATGGTGTCCTTGGATTTGCTTCAACTACAGGGACCGTTTGCTCATCCATGTTGCACTCATTTTTGTTCTAGGTGTGCCGGCGTTTGGGAATTATAGAAGTTGATTATTTTGGACTGCAATTTACGGGTAGCAAAGGTGAAAGTTTATGGCTAAATCTGAGAAATCGGATCTCCCAGCAGATGGATGGGCTAGCCCCTTACCGGCTTAAACTGAGAGTCAAGTTCTTCGTGGAGCCTCATCTCATCTTACAGGAGCAGACTAGGTAAAATGATGCTGAAATAAACCAATGTCAAATAGACTTTTGATTCCATTTAGAAGGGCCGTTGCCCCTCCCCAGAGATGTTCACAGGCAAATGTGTTTGATACAGAGCAAGTTGGTTCATAACTGAGAAGTTTTCCATGGCACAGCCCTTTTGTTGAGGTGAACAGGGAGCCGCCTAGTTGGCCTGGGGTCCATTTTCTGGCTCTTGTGGTTTTTCTTGTCTTTATAAACAATGAGGGAGCAGGGTTGAATTCTTACAAACACTCGGGATCCCTGCCACGACGCAGGGGGGAAAAAAAAAAGGTTAAAACCCCAACTGACTTCCTGATAGCTGCATATAATGCCCGATAGTAACCTCTGCCTCAGCAGTGTTAGTACAGGTCATTGTAGACTCTTCTAACAGAAAGCAGGAAACAGTTCCTCTTGGGTTAGTTACTTAAAGTTAGTCAACTTCAGCCTAGTGTCAGATTACAGCATGTAGCAAAGAGCTCTGTCCGACTCCCTGCAGAATTTTAGAAGTTTTTAAGTTTCTTGAACACTTAGAGAACTTTGTAAGGCCAGTGTAACTGAACTCCAGCCTGCAGATACGTAACACGTGATTGTTTAGATTGTTGAATTTATCTCTCTACTTCTAGAAAACCACCAGCAGTGGTAGACAGCTGGAGCATGTGGTTTCCTTTTTCAAAGAGAGAATGTTTTCTCCACTGGACTGACTGTAATACTTCTTAAGGATGAGCCAAATTAGGAAACTGGCGTTCAGTATTTATTGCTGAAATGTGAGAGACCTCAATCGTATAGCGACATGTTTAAAAAAAAAAAAGAAAGAAAAAAAGAAAAAGAAAACGACTTATAAAAACAACAAACTGGATCTAAGTTCTGATATTTTTCATAATCCTTTGGTTTGGAAATTTGCCATGCACTTGAAAAATGTGAGTGTGACAATCTCGAGTAATGGTAAGTGGGCAAAATCCTTTAAGAGTTGTTAGCATGTCATTTTTTTGTCCTCTGCTGAAGGACTGATAGAAACATATTTTGAAATACTGTTCATTTGAATTTGAAATGTCTCTTTTACCTTGTTATGGAGCTTTAAAGAGTGAGGGAAATGTTCAGTTTTGTTTCTGGGCAAGCTAGTATATTACATTCTTAGTGTTCCTGAAAATGTCTTGCAAAATATTTGCATGATTGCACGTTTAAGGATGTTCTAGCTGTTTATATTAATCAGAATAGGGTTGTATTTCTTTGTTTTAACTTAAAGCTGATTTGTGAAAGTTTCCACTCTGCACTTCAATGTGATAACTTGGAGTAGAGTAAGAGAAAAGGATACACACACAAACACACACACATATATATATTACAACATATTGGAATTTTCATTGTGTAGTTTGATGATTTTGCAATCCTTTCTGGGTCTCCGGATGCAAATCTGTTTTGATGGTACAACTTTATTTTTTAAATTTGCAGAAGCTTCAAGGACCAAATACATCTCATTTAAACAATGGCTGCAGTCATAATAGCGTAATCCAATTGTGTTATGAATGATTACAGACTTTGAAGTTTGCTACTAGATGGTCTTTACCTGTGCTTTTCTGCAACTGAGTTAATAACCATTATTAAGTCCATTTTATTCATGCAAGAAATAGAGATATTCTGTGAATTAGATATTTCCTACTTTGTTGAGTCAATTGACTAACTCTTGAGATTCATGCCTACTAGCACTCAGAGAATACACATACCTAGTTACCTAGGGAATTTTAATTGATTTTAGTTCCTTTTGAAATCTTATCAAAAAATTAGCATGCTCTAAACATTTGACTTGCTTTTAAAATATTGGTGAATTTTACTTGTTTTTTATGGGGTTGTCCAAAATACAGAATTTGAAGAAAATGCCACTTTTAAAGCATAGAGCATTCTGCTCTAATAACTAAAGTGATTTGTAATTAACATTTGTACCTTTTCATTAGGATCAAAAGTTGTGCTGGGTCCAGTATAGTTACAATTAGCATTGTTTTTATGTGCATGATACTACAGGGCAAAAATACTGATTTTTCTCTAATGCCATGTTAGCCAGATAAAGCTGGTTGGTAAACTCTTTGATGTTTAATAATTCGTTATAAAATATTTATATAAACTGCCATGAAAATAAAATAGATCTGTTTACATAGCCCATAAACACAGCTCTGCCAGTCCAGTTATGAGCCCTGATTTTTTACCATCTCAAAGTCAAGTCAGGAGGGTACATTTAGTATACTCACAGTGTCTGGATAGTTTATTAAATGGTTCTGAAATATCCTGGCCGAATTGGCCTCTGTGGAGAATTAAAGTAGCCTACTCACAGTGGAGCTGGTCTAAGTGGGGGCAGTGAATATATTAGTTTGCATCATATTAGGGAGGCGGCTGCTGAATGGCAGACAGGAAGGCCTGTTGGTAACAGGAGAGTAGTTGGGGAGGGGTGGGGGTGGGGCAGAGGCCTTGCATTCTGGGGGCAGCTCTGTACCCAACTATTAGAGTGGACAGACTTCCAAGATAGCCAACCCTGAGCTTCATCTCAGTTGAAAGCCCAGGAAGAGTTTGTCTCTAAAAATCCTTTCTAGCAGTAAATTTTTTTTTCTTTGCTTCTGCTTCCTCTCTCTTATTTTCCTTAATGTTTTCCTAAATATATTTTTCTGAAGACAAAAAAAAAAAGAAAGAAAAGAAAAAGAAAAAAAAAAAAAAAACATACCAAGTGTCTGCTTAGATTGATACAGTTAATCTGGTCTCTGATTTGGTTCTTTACCCAGATTAGTATGTTTGCCTTTGAATGGGGGGTCTGGAAAGTAACCAGAGAGTCTTGTTCAGACTCCGCTAACACATTTCAGAGACAGAGACCAACAGGTATATCAGCAGATGTTTGCCATGCTGTGCATTAAAACTAAAAGTGAAACTAATGAATTCTGGAAGTAGATCTGAAATAATAGTGATCTTTGAAATTCTTGCCTTTCAGAGGCTCTCAGTTATTCACAGCAATTCAGACCAGATTGTGTCACATTTTCAAAGCCAGAGATTTGAGAATTATATGCTTCATCTACAGAGATGGTGATTATACCATCCACTGCCCATAAAATGTATCTGTTTCTCCTGACTTTGCTACATTTTAGCAGAGTTCTGTGATCTTTGCTAGGGGCTCTCCTGCTTCCTTAAGACTCACCAACACCTGAATTCTCTTTCCCAGAAATCAGCCTTAGTACAAGGGTTCCATGAGTCCTGCACTAAATGTTCAGGGAAATGCTGTAATCCTGAGCGTTGAATCCCATCAAGATTTTAGTGATGTGAGCAAGTGGTGTTGAGTTTGACTCATCCCTCGTTAAATCCTGCTGTCCTCCAGACTCCACTCAGTTGTTGCTCCTTGGGAAAGCCTTTGCTGGGCCTGCTCAGGAGACTGAACTGTCCCAAGACATCACGTAGCTTTCCTTTATAGCATCTAATGAGCGTATAACACTACCATTTACTTCTGTGACAGTTTGTTTATTGTCAGCTACTCTAATAATTTAAATTCCATGAAGCAGGGGGTTGATCAACGTCATAGCCCCAGAGTCTGCCAAAGTGCCTGGTGCATAAACATTTGTTGAATCAATGAATTGAGAAATTAGAAGTAAATAAAAATGGGGTTAACTGATACTGATAATACAAATTTTCTTACAGATAATGAAATGTTTACCAGTTTGCTTCTATAAACTGAAAAGTTTGAGACTATCTAAAAGAAATCTCACCATTAAAAAATGTTTTGTAGTGATTATTCTCTGTTAAGAATTTGCTCAGAGCTTGGCATTCTTTTGCTTCCTTCTTTCCCTCTCTCCATCGCACCCCAAGCCTTTTGTTTATTTTGGCTGTTAGTTCTCATCTAAAATGAACTACCACTCGCCTGGACCTTTTATGAAGTTCAGATAGTTTCAAGCTACAGGCTCTCTTAGTCTAATTTTCAGCCAATTTGTAGGTTCTAAGTACTTATTGAACCCAGGTTTTCTCTTCTCCCAACAAAAATCACTTAGATGTCAAAATCCAGGGAAGATGGCATCATTGAAATCCACAAAGCAAATGCCACATGCAACCATGGGCAGAGTTGAGGTGATAATCTTGAATGTATACAAACCAAATCATATGGATCCTAGCCAGGGCCTATAATCATTTTCAGTATCTTTCAACATATTGTCAGTGTTGGTAAAGGTTTCTTAGCATAATTTACCTTTGTGGAATTCAGAATGGGTATGTTCTGTAGGACACTGTTGCAGCAATATTTATCTGATACAAAGGTGTCACTGTGTTTTTCTTATCAACTCTATGCCAAAGAGTGGAATGACACATTCCTTGTTTTTTTGTTTTTTTGGTATGACCAAAGACAAAATAGACCCCAGGAAAGAAAAGCAGGCTTCTATATTGTTTTCAGAAAGTATTAATTAGCTGTCTGAATTCTGATTTATCTATTAAATTTTTCTTTTTGCTCAAAGTATAGGATGTTTGCATGATCATATGTTTATTTTAGCCACAGATCTCCCATCTGGGCACATTCAGTATCTTTATGAATTTCTCATACATATATATTTGTATGAAGTTTCCAAAGAACATTAAGAAATCGATTTGTTTATGTAACCAAAATGAACTTTTAATTTTAAATCTGTCATTTGAACTAAAACTGGACAATGTAGATGGCACATAGGATCAGACTCAGGGTGCCCAGTGATGCACTACTCCATGCAAATGAGGTACATTTACTCTCGGAGTCATGCGCCACTGTAGCCTGCTTCCAGACCTCTCCTGGATTTAACAGCACTCCCC
This sequence comes from Mirounga angustirostris, assembly GCF_029215605.1. Lineage (NCBI taxonomy): Eukaryota > Metazoa > Chordata > Mammalia > Carnivora > Phocidae > Mirounga > Mirounga angustirostris. The sequence continues at coordinate 11,940,748 of NW_026991716.1, read as the reverse complement.
ACAATCCAGACCGTTGGGAGAGATCGTGTAGGGAACACGTTTAAACTGCAGGATTGCCTGGATTGTTGTTTGCCTAGGTCAGGTATGTGTTGTGAGTAAGTAATCCTATTTTTTCCAAGTGCAGATCTCATGCTTCTTGTAATCCTTTTGAGGTTGGGGGGTTTCCCTTCCCTTTCAGCCCCTCCCTACCCCCCATATCTTTTAACTGCTTTGGAACCTGAGAAAGAGCAAATTTGTTCATGGGTCCCATTTTCCATTTTGGGCTTTGAGAAGGATTTCCTTAAGCTGAATAGAGACCTGACTTGGTCATTATTTGGCCCTGACAGTTTCTCAATTGCAAGCCTTCCATGGAGTGTAGTAGATCTGATAGTTCATTTTAGGTATAGGTAGCTGTTCATTTGAATTCTGAACCATGACCCTAAGGATTTTCACTAGTGTTATTTACTGAACCTCTTATTATGAAAATTTTCAAACATGTAGATAAGTTGAAGATTTTTACAGTGAACAGCTGGTACCCTGATCTAAATTCTACTATTAATAGTTTAATCAGTTTAAAATACTTGCTTTATCACATGTTTGTTTTTAATGTTTTTCAAACTAAGTTATGGGTAAGTACACTTCCCCCTAAAGATTTCAGTATGCATATCCTTAAGTAGAACTCTGTATTTATCTACAGTTCTTTTTTTCCTTTTGATAAAATATTTACATACAATGAAATGCATAAATCCTAATTACACCATTTGATGAGTTTTGACAAATGGATATGTCTGTTTAAACAAAATCCTTATTGAGATTTAGAATATTACCACCACTCCAGAAAGTTCCCTCATGCCCTTCTGAGGTAAGTCCCTGCCCTCCTTCCCCACCCCCACCCTCCAGCATAGGTTAGTTACGCCCATCCTGCTTCACACAGATGGAATCATGCATGTAGTGCGTGCTCTTTTGTGTCTGGCTTCTTTTTGTTCATTATAATTTTTTAGAGATTCATCATATTATTATATATATATATACATTTCAACGACTGTTCGTGCTAGGTAGTATTCCATCGTATAAATATACTACTGTTTGTCGATCCGTACTCCTGGTGATGAACACCTGTTTTCCACCTATTCTGAGTAAAGCTGCTCTGGTCAAGTACAATCTTTTTTGAAAACATATATTTTCCTTTCTCTTGAGGAAATACCTAAGAATGGACTAGCTGGGTCACAGAGGAGGTGATCATTTAGTTTTTGAAGTAGCTGCCAGGCCTTTCCCCAAGGTGTACCACTCCGTCCTCCCATGGAGAGTTTCTGAGTCCCCCACACCCCTGCCAGCCTTCCGGTGGGGGTGTTGTAGGTTTCATTGATCCATCTCTCTTGATTAATAATGTTAACCACTTTTCTCATGTGCTTATTGGCCTTTCCTCCATATTCTTTTGTGAAGTATCTATTCTAGTCATTTACCCATTTTTACCGAATTGTTGTCTTTGCTTTTGAGCTATGCAGATTCTTTAACTATACCAGGTCTTTGTCAGAGATGTGTTTTGTAAATATTTTTTCTTCTGTGGCTTGCCCATTTTCTTTCTATTTTTTTTAAGACTTTTTATTTATGTATTTGAGAGAGAGCGAGCACGGGGGGTGGTGGAGAGGCAGAGGGAGAGGGAGAAGCAGAGAAGCAGACTCCTCGCTAAGCAGGGAGCACGACATGGGGCTCAATCCCAGGACACTGGGATCATGACCTGAGCCAAAAGCGGACATTTAACCGACTGAGCCACCCAGGCGCCCCTTGCCTGTTTTAATGCCTTTTGATGAGTAGAAATTTTTAATTTTGGCAAAGTCTGATTTATCCATTTTTCTCTTTTATGATTTTTGCTGTGTCCTGAGAAACTTTTGCCTACCCCCCAAGTGATGGAGATACTCTCTTACGTGTCAGTCTAAAAGTTGTTACGGTTTTAGCTTATACATTTAGGCCTAGGAGCCATCATGAACTGATCTTTGTTTCGGTGGAACTTAAGATACAAAACAAAACAAAAATGTAGAGTAGTTTTGTTTTTTTTTTAATTTGAAAGTTTTTAAATACAGCTTGGCAGTTGGAGCTAGGTTTAAAATAAACTGATGTGATGAACTGACTCATTGGACTGAGGCAGGCACGTGGGTGATCTCAGAAGGGCCTCTTAACTGGGTGAGGAACACACCAGCATCACTGGCCAGGCTCAGTCAGGTCTGGGGGAGAAACACTGTTCAATTGTTGGCCCTGGAGAGTTTTTAAAAATCGCTTCCTAGCCATTTTAAAGATGTTTTAGGTTTGTTCCTTCAATGTGGAGTCTAATAGCAAATGTGGATATAGTTGATTTGCATTTGTGTCGCAGAAAGTTCTTCAAAATGATGTCACCGGGAGGATACCAAAGGGCAGTGAGTGAGCGCAACCGTCTATGATGGTCAGGTCAGCAACCCCTGTCGGTTTGCAGAAAGTTCTGCTTTGATTATTAGATGATTTCTTTATGAGACAAGCCAGTGTTCAGAGGACAGTTCTCTGCTTACAGTTCTTAAAAGATAAATGACCTAACTTTATTCCTTAAAGCTATGGAAAGGAATTAATTTTTAAAGTAGGAGAAATTTGAAGTACTCCAAAACAAAAATGTATTAAGGATATGTGACTTTTTTTAATGAGAATATGGCATATCCTTAATATTTACTCCATTTTTTAAAAATTTTATTTTATTGTTATTTTAATCACCATACATTACATCATTAGTTTTTGATGTAGTGTTCCATGATTCATTGCTTGTGCATAACACCCAGTGCTCCATGCAGTACGTGCCCTCTTTAATACCCATCACCAGGCTAACCCATCCCCCCACCCCCCTCCCCTCTAAGAACCCTCAGTTTGTTTCCCAGAGTCCATAGTCTCTCATGGTTCGTCTCCCCCTCCGATTTCGCCCCCCTCCGATTTCGCCCCCCTCATTTTTCCCTTCCTACTATCTTCTTTTTTTTTTTAACGTATTATTTACTCCATTTTTTAAAAATCTTCCATAATGCTACAGCAAGTGTGAATTCATTTGTACCCATGATGCAAAGACCTTACTTTGTGAACCAGAATGTTTCACTCTGGGCCTCCAGACTGATCCACGTATTTCTTAGTAACTGAGTAAAACTTGAAGAACCACACAGCTGGAAGAATGTTTAGAAAATGCAGTTTGAGCTTTTGTCTGCAGGACATATTCACAGATATTTGCTTAAGACAAAGGTTTTTTTCCCAAAGACTTTCTTTCTTTTTTAATTAATTATTTATTTATTTTTAAAGGTTTTATTTATTTATTTGACAGAGAAAGACAAGTGAGAGAGGGAACACAAGCAGAGGGAGTGGGAGAGGGAGAAGCAGGCTCCCCGCAGAGCAGGGAGCCCAATGCGGGGCACGATCCCAGGACCCTGGGATCATGACCTGAGCGGAAGGCAGATGCTTAAAGACTGAGCCACCCAGGTGCCCCCAAAGGCTTTCTTTCTGTTTGCGATTCTAGCATGTAACCTAAAGCCAATTAGAGAAGTCAACCACTTTTGATCTTTAGTTAAAAAAAAAATTTCACTGGGGCAAATAAATAAAGTCTTTAAAAAAAAATTTAATTGCAGGTATGACTTCTTTGACCACATCTGCTTATTTTGATATGATCGGTAACCTTTCACCCATTTTACAAAAAGGGATTGGCGGGGGGTGGTCCATGAACTAGACAGTTACAGAGCAGATGGTTCAAGAGAAAAATAATAGGAAAAAAATACTTGCTTCAAAATCACCCCTCGAACACTTGAGCCATCACTGGATTCCTTGTTGGAATGTGTCTCCAAGCTCTGCCGTCGTCCCTGTTGGGAAGAGGGCATGAGACTATGCCCATGGCTCACCACAGCTGGTGACCCTTGCGGTCACTGCTTCATTGTCTTGTTCTCCTGAAGAGCATCCACGTGTCACCCAAAAATCAGTTTGAGGCTGGAGTTACCACGATAGGATATGTTCCTTCACGCTAAAGGCCGGTCAGTTCCAGCTAAAAAGGATCCGATCAGTTCACCCTGTGACTCCAGGGTGGGGCTTGGCACAGAGGCAACGAATGACAAATATTTGTGGACTCGAAATGAAAAAGTTACTTGGTAGCCATGAAACTGCAAAATACAGGAAGGGCCCTCTCCGAAAGTTCATGTAAGGGGGAAAGAGGAGGATTCTTCTACTTACGGGGTATGCATTGCCATCCAGCCTAGAATGGGTCGGGGGAGGGGGGCGGTATGTAGAAAAGGCCAGTTGTTCTCCTGCCCTCTTTGTGAAATTCTGACCCACAGGCTGAGAAGAGGTCAGCATTAGGTCTCAGACTGCTGACCACCTGTTACATTCTCTTACTGCTCCTTTGCCTTTGATTTTGGCAGCTTCCTCTCTAGGAGCAGGCGCGGATGGTTTGGAAAGAGAAATTGGATCGATGGTGAGACTCTTGCAGGCTAAACGTAACTCTTTCATGAAACAGAGAACTAGGCTCTAGGTTGATACTAGGGAAAGAAATTAAAAGATACTCCCACCTGAGCAGTGATTAAGTTGAGAAGACTTAGTTTGTGGTGATACCCTTAAGCTCATTCAGCACGTAGTTTCTTCTCTAACATCAGCATGTATTCAGAGTTTTGTTTCCCCTTTCATGAATACAGGGACAGCGATACGTTCACCAAGATGAAATTTACTGAATGGCCATCGAAAAAGCCTTTTGACAGCTAAATTAGTATTGTAACACCAAGATTGTAGGGGAATGCTAGTCCTCACTGCTCAGATAGCTATTTTAAAACAAGCTATTTCTGTGGTTATTTGTGCCCCAGTAGGGACCCCCTTCTCAGTTTAGCGGTGTGTCAGAAATACTTTAAAGACTAGCAGATGTTTGGGTTAATAAAAACCATGCTTATCTTCTTTCCATGCTCTTATGGCATTCTTACTGTGATTTCTTCATTGGGGCTTTGAATAAAGAAAAAGCTGCAGTATTTGGCAGAGTCTGATAATTTTAAGTATTTCTTTATCATTCTAGAACACACAAAACGTTGAATTTAAACATCTCTTAAAGGAAGATTAATGGCTCTTGTCTGCCTGACATTTTGAGACTGTCCATAGAGCCCCTCCCCCTTGTATTTCTAGCCCTGCTTCCTTCTGCTTTTCTTATATTGCTCATGGATCCCCTCTACCTGGGACATCAGACATAGGACTAGTATATAAATAAAAGCACTGTTGAGGACTGGAATAAGGGTATCCAGCTCAAGTGGGAAGCTGAGCTTATGAGCTCTATTCAGAGCAGTGTCAGAACTTAACTGCTGGTCGTAATTAATTTGTTACTGGAAGGAATATTGTGACATTTAAGCAAGTTTGAGAGGCTATAACAAGTCATCAAAGGAAGCTTATACCCGTACGTTTGCCAGAGACCAATTTTATAACCTAGGCCAGTCTGTCTGTGGCAGTTTTAGATAACTCTTGAGAATCTTGGGCACTCTGGATTAGCAGGCAACGGTATGTGGCATTTCCTGGGAGTGTCTAAGTCTGACATACCTTATAGTAAACGTAGAATGTAGTATTGTATGCAATTAAGACAGGCACAAATGGAATGGGATTTGGGGTCCACAGACGACGTGTGGTTTTACATCCATTCACAGAGCTCGCTGGTGCTAGAGACACTTGAGACGTAGGCTAACGTGCAGCTAACTGTAAAAGTTAGACTATGTCGAATACTATAATAGAGAAATAAACAGTTTGCATAGGGTATGGATGAAAGGGTATCTAAGTGAGGGGGCAGAAAGAATGCCCCTCAGGACAGAGGGAGCAGCCAAGACAGAGACACAGGGACATGAATATGTTTGGTCTTCCCAGGAAGAGGAATTGTTTCTTTCCCAGCAGCATAGTGGCTGGAGGGAATGATGGGACATGTGGCTGGACGTTGGGGGGCCAGACCCACAGAACCCTGGGTTCATGCCAACAGTATGCTTCCTTGGCAAACAGTCAGGGGCCCTTGAAGGATTTTGAGTGGAGAAATGGCAAGTTTATCCCAGAAACAAGTAGCTTGGAAGGTGGATTAGCAGAGTCTAGAGAGATTGGCTTGGGGGAGATTATAAATTCTCAGACAGTTGAGAGCTGCAAGTAGGACATAGGAGGTAATAATAGGGAGACTGTAACTGACTTTAAAGAGTTTGCAGAGATAGTAGGTGGAAATAAAACAAAAAGTCAAAAGTGGGTCTATGGGTAAGATAACAAGTCTCAGGTTCCCACTGGAAGAAAAAGTGGGTTTGGGAAGGAAAGCAGTGAGTTTGGTTTTGAACAAAGTGAAATTAGGATACTGAACATCAAAGTGGAGGCGTCTATAGGCACTTGGACATTTGAATGTGATGCTTTTAGAGAAGTTGGGGCAAAAACTAGAGATTTGGGGGTCATTTGAATAAAGGTGAGGATCTAAGATATGAAGTCCACATCAAGATCAAGTTTTTCTCAAGATAATTTCTTTTAAAAATTTTTTAAAAATTTAATGGAGAAACTTGTGTGGAGTTATTTTATATTTGATAACTTGAATGTTACTGAACTTGTCTTAATTAGATTAGTTTTCTTTGGGTTATACTTTTTATTCCAGAGAAACTTAAGTCCTTAGACTTATTTTGCCTTAATACTCAGGATTTAAAAAAAAAAAAAAAAAGGAAGTGTCTTTAGTGGCGAGCATTTTGGGGGTGACTTTTTATTTTATTTATTTTATTTTTATTTATCTATTTATTTTTAAAGATTTTATTTATCTGTTTGACAGAGAGACAGCGAGAGCAGGAACACAAGCAGGGGGAGTGGGAGAGGGAGAAGCAGGCTTCCCGTGGAGCAGGGAGCCCGATGTGGGGCTCGATCCCAGGACCCTGGGATCATGACCTGAGCCAAAGGCAGACGCTTAACGACTGAGCCACGCAGGTGCCCCAGGGGGTGGCTTTTTAAATTATTGTATTTTCATTACCTAAAAGGGATTGTGAAATTGCTAAGCACGTTGAGCTTGATATCAAGCTAGTCCCCCAGGATAACCTCCTCGCAATGCTTTGCAGGCATATCTTCTTCTTGCATATCAAAGAGACCCTCCTGGCAGGCCACCTCCAGTGCTCCCCAGAGCAGGCAGTGGAACTCAGTGCCCTCCTGGCCCAGACCAAGTTTGGAGACTACAATCAGAACACGGCCAAGTACAACTACGAGGAGCTGTGTGCAAAGGAGCTCTCCAGCGCCACCTTGAACAGGTAAGGCTGCATGGGGGCAACTGTTCGTATTCATCGAGCTAGCGAATTTATAGGTATTTCCCTAGGAAAATGAATCTCTGGTATATATACAGATAATTGGTGAGGCTAAGACTAGATCATTGCCCAATTTAGCCAGTTGTTCTCGAAAGATTCTTAGCCTTTTCTTCGAGAAATTTACAGACACAAAACAATCCACCTAAATGAATGCCCTTATATAAAATGCTGTGGAACAGGAATTTTTTTAAATCTCTGACCTCTGAAGGATGCAGATCTCTTCAAAAGTCTATCATATATGTTGGTATTTTCTTCATCCCAGCAAGGATTAAACCAAGAGACCTAACGTAGGTGTCTTAGTTACCTATTCCTGGAGAATAAGTTACCGCCAAACTTAGTGGCATACAGCAACAACCAGCGTCTCTCCCTGCTGGGGGTCGGGAATCTGGCTGTTGCTTGGCTGGGTTCTCCAAGATCTTTCATGAGGCAAGCTGTTGGTGGAGTTCAGTGTCATCTGAAGGCTCAGTCGAAGGAGGGATCCCCTTCCAGGTTGACTCACGTGGCATGTTGGCAGGGCCTTGTTCTCTCACCACACAGGCCTCTCCAGGGGGCTGTTTCATAATGTGGTGCTGGCTGCCCCTAGGGCAAGCCGTCAGTTAGAGCAAGAGGGAACACCCAAGACAGAAGTCAGGTCCTTTTAGAACGTAATCTCAGAAGTGAGTGACATCCCATCACTTCTGCTTTATTCTGTGCATTAGAAGCGAGTTATGAATCCCGCCAGTCATTAACACAGCAGGGACTCAACGCTCAGGTGAAGGGAATTGTACAAGGGTGTGACTATCAGGAGGTGGGGATCTTGAAGGACTGTGTTAGAGGCTGTCTGCAACAACAATAAAATAAATCCTGCATTTTTCAGTTGCAGGTGATCTAATCAATCCCTTATAATGCTATATCATAATGAAACTTAGAAAGTAAGTATAGATACCTGCGTGAGAAGTTCCTACATACAAAATTTCTTATGTATATTTTAGAGATTTTCCGTAATTCTTCCAATTCACCCCTATCCGGCATCCCCACTTGTTTTTTCTACTGAACATTTAATACTTGAGATCGAAATGGTGTCTTAGAAGTATTTTACAGTCAATTTGCTAAATAAATGAAATATCAGTGCTATATTGCTTTAAGTTTTTGAGATACATAAATGGCAGCATCTGCATGATTCAGTAGTGAAAATGATACCAGTTTCTCTCTAAAGACCACATCAGTTAATCTCTCCATGCCTCTCTGCCCTTCTGGTGTCCAGCAGCATTGTTGCAAAGCATAAAGAGTTGGAGGGGACCAGCCAGGCCTCGGCCGAATACCAGGTGTTGCAGACTGTGTCGGCAATGGAAAACTATGGCATAGAGTGGCATTCCGTGAGGGACAGCGAGGGGCAGAAACTCCTCATTGGGGTTGGACCTGAAGGAATCTCAATTTGCAAAGACGACTTCTGCCCAATTAATAGGTAACCTACATCTTAAATTTTTATTTAGCCCAAAGCGTGTGTATCCCTTTATAGCTCTGCATATGAAAATAGATAAAACCAGAAAGGGATTTCCTAGACACTTACCTTTTAGGAATCAGATGTTTCATTTTGGGCACGGATATTAATTTTATTCAGGCCTTGATAACCGTTTAATTATTTTTTATTTTATTCATTTATTTTTTTAAGATTTTATTTATTTGAGAGAGATTGAGCGTGCACGCATGCCCATGAGCTCGGGGAGGGGCAGAGGCAGAGGGAGAAGCAGACTCCCCACTGAGCAGGGAGCCCAACTCGGGGCTCGATCCCAGGACCTGGGATCACGACCTGAGCTGAAGGCAGATGCTTAACCGACTGAGCCACCCAGGCGCCCCTTAATTATTTTTAAGCTACGAACTCAAGTGTACTGATGTGGCAGAGTCAATATTTTTCAGAGAAGTTCACTGCTGTAAAAGTCTCCTTTCCACCTCCACACACACACACACACACACACACAGCTCACTCCAGCACTTCTCTCCACAACTACTTTCTGACCAGGGAGCGGGGTGCTTACGGGCAGTCCCAGACCAAGCATCTGGTCGTACTGCTGGGTCCCGAGCACAGGGGAATTCCGCAGAGGTGCACACACAGTGACAGATCACTCCTCCAGGGCGGGCTCACTTTTCTCTTCCCGGGTTTCAGGATCGCTTACCCTGTGGTGCAGATGGCCACCCAGTCGGGAAAGAACGTGTACTTGACCGTCACCAAGGAGTCTGGGAACAGCGTCGTGCTCTTGTTCAAGATGATCAGCACCAGGGCAGCCAGCGGGCTCTACCGAGCAATAACGGAGACCCACGCTTTCTACAGGCACGTAGCGCTCCGTACCCCACAACCTTAGCGTCTGTCCGCAGCTCTGGGTTTTCAGGTGACAACAAGGTCCCTGTGGTTTCTGGTATCGTTGTGTCCGTGAATCTTGTGCAGAATTTAAGAAATCTGCTGCTTTCGAACATTTCGTTTGTCCTTCTCTACTGTAGCGTTGGGAGTCCTTATCGACGTGGACTCGCTCTTCCCACAGCACGCGCGTGGGGACGAACCGCACAGACACCCCCTCCCCCACCCAGCTTCTCTTACCTTATTCCCTCACAACGCCTCCTCTCCCCGGGAACTCTGACTCGTTGGGCCCGTCCCAAGACTGCTTTGCTGTTCGACCTAAGTCATCTCTGTCGGAGAGCAGCTACCCCGACTGCTCAGTGCACAGTTAGGGTTTTCTAATGACAGTAGCGATACCCTCATTTCGGAAGGTGCTTTAAATAAAGCAGGCTTATGGTTTGACCCAAATATGTGAGAAATTAAAGCTGAGAAATTTAATTGCGATCTTAACCTTTTTTCTGCTAAGATAGACACACAAATTTTGGAGCAGAATGGAAAATGTGTGGGAATTTTTAGCATAAAGCCAGGAAAGAAGAACGTGTCCCTTTTTCCTGCCATGAGCGGTTTTTGGCCGGAGCTCCTATCCCCGGGGGTGGAAGCAGGTGTTCACGGTCCTCTCTGTTGATGGCTGCTTTATCCCAGGTCCTCCAGGGACACTTGAGAAACACAGAGGTAGAATCCTTGAAATGTTCCACACACATAACACTGGAAGAATTTACTTTGGGGCATGCAAGCAAGAATACAAATGTCTGCTGACACGAACATTCTTAGGCACAGTAGCATTTGAAGGTCTGAGTCTCGGGAATGCGCGGGCTTGTTGGTACTGAAGCGGACGTTCCATCTGTCCCTGCAGGTGTGACACGGTGACCAGTGCCGTCATGATGCAGTACAGCCGAGACCTGAAGGGCCACTTGGCCTCTCTGTTTCTGAATGAAAACATTAACCTTGGCAAGAAGTATGTCTTCGATATTAAAAGAACGTCAAAGGAGGTCTACGACCACGCCAGGAGGGCTCTGTACAATGCTGGTGTTGTGGACCTCGTCACGAGAAGCGAGCACAGCCCTCCAAACTCCCCGCTGAAGTCCTCAGAGAGCAGCATGAACTGCGCCAGCTGTGAGGGCCTCAGCTGCCAGCAGACCAGGGCGCTCCAGGAGAAGCTGCGCAAGCTGAAGGAGGCCATGCTGTGCATGGTGTGCTGTGAGGAGGAGATCAACTCGGCCTTCTGCCCTTGCGGCCACACCGTGTGCTGTGAGGGCTGTGCCACCCAGCTGCAGGTGAGGGGTGCTCGGCGGCGGCTCTTCCGCGGCAGGCTCGCTCATCCCACCGTTCACGGTCGATGAGCACCTGCTGTGCACCAGGTGCAAGCCGAATGCCCAGCTACACCTGGACACCCGGGAAGGGGCTTCCTATTTGGGGACTTCACAGGTACTGCTCTTGGGAAACATTCTGGATTAGCATACTGTTTTCAACAACGTAATTGCTCTAAGTCCTAGACTTTTCTCAGGTTCTGGAAAGGAGGCTCCGATTCCCAAGGTAACACATCTAGTAAGCAGGTGAGCCAGAGGCTAGAACCATCGCTTCCTGCTTCCTGACACTTAGGAGGATGGTCTTTATTATTTACTTAAAATATTTGAAAAAGAATACTAAGAAGCAGTAGTTAGAGCTCACTTTCAGTTCTGTGGGGGGATCGTTGACTGTGATGATTTGCGATTAATTTCCTTTTATTGCTGCCTATGCCTCAAGGGGCATCTTGGATTGGCTCTTGTTAGCAAGAGCCAATTAGTTAGCAAGTCAAACTAATTTTAATATTAATACAAAAAAAAAAAAAGCAACGCATGTATGTTTTCCTTTCTTGCACCTTACATTTCCCCTTACAATAATTTTTTCAATTTGTTGTCATTTCTAAGAACTGTTTGCTAAATGTCACTGTGGTTTTATTTCAGAATTAGCCCTAAATAATACCTAGTCCTCCAAAAGCTGCTAATTTCAGAACTAGTTTTAGGGTTATATACTGAGCCGGCAGGATGGCTTTGTCCTTCCTAAGAGTAGATAATGAGTTAATAACAAGGACTTATTTCTCCAGGAGCGGTAGGTCAGGGATTTGCCTTTTTCATGGTCGGACCCCCATGCCTAAAGCTTCCCTGTGGCTGAGGGAGGGGCCCGAGCTTGCTGAGAAGCCAGCCAGGGATGTGGAGCTATGACCTGGGATTCGGAGCAGAGCCAAGTTCACTGGCCACGTGGCATCAACCCAGTGGCACTGGCCTGGGTCAGCCCACTGAGCCAGGGACACCCAGACTCTGGAAGGGTCTCAGGTCTCCTACATCACTGCCAGAGGGATCGCACTCTGCCCATGCAAGGACCAAGCCTCGCTACACAGCAGGAATTCTTTGCTAATCACTTTACTCATTGTGCCTGGGTTAGAGTGGGACTAAAAACCTAAGTAATTGCGTGCAGTTTATACTTTTTCATAATATTTTGAATCCCTTGTAAGGTATAGACTTTCAGACCCATTAGAAAGCAAAGATACCGGGGCGCCTGGGTGGCTCAGTGGGTTGAGCGTCTGTCTTCAGCTTAGGTCATGGTCCTAGGGTCCTGGGATCAAGCCCCATATTGGGCTCCCTGCTTAGCGGGGAGCCTGTTTCTCCCTCTGCCCCTCCCCCTGCTCATGCATGCTCTCGCTCTCACTCTCTCTCTCTCTGTCAAATAAATAAAATCTCGAAAAAAAAAAGAGAAAGAGCAACGATCTCTACCACTTGAGAGCTAGAAATAGTCGTGGCCACAACTTAGGTAGCGAACGGAATAGAGTAGGTGCCGCGCATGAGTACTGAAGACACAGCCCCGCAGGTGTCCTAACCAGTACCGTGGGCTTCTCTTTTCCAGTCGTGTCCAGTCTGCAGGTCGACGGTGGAGCACGTGCAGCACGTCTATCTGCCGACCCACACCAGTCTGCTCAACCTGACCGTGATCTGACGTGCGGTGCACCTAACGGGACGTGCCACGTTTCCACGGACTGCGCTACCACTAAACTGTACAAATGATAGATCGTGGAGAACATAAATACTCCGACACCCATCTGCCATGCAACATTTAAAAAAAAAGAAAAGGAAGAATAAAAAGAATACTCCTCCCCACCAAAACATACCACGCGTAGAATCCGCACCTGCAGTGGTGGGGGCCGGGAAGAGTTCTGGGCCACGGACACGGTCGTTGGATTTACTCTTCTTGTGATCAAGTTAAAGGAATATGTGAAATCTGTGATGTCAGTTAAGCGGCTGCAGAGCCAAAACGTGGGTACCTTTTTAGGAAAGGATATCGTTAAGTCTCCTGATGTATCCCGAGGTGTAAGTTTCCTACTTGGCAGCAAATTTTGTAAGAATTCATTTCAAGAATTTACTTGGTTCTTTTTGTACGGTCATGGAGCTCTGAACATTTTAATAGGAAATTTTTCTTAAAGAAACAGTCATTTTAATGTCATTTCTGTTTTTATTACTTGCTCAAGAATGATTGGAAGGCGAACAGATGTAGAGATCAATTCTGTGACTTTTAAAAAGTTGACAACCAGGCTGTCAGATGTAAACCAGCCTGGCTTGTGAAACAGAGAACTCAGTACGCACGGCTTCCTTTCCCCCGTCCCTGCCCCCTTCCCTCCCCCAAGTCTTTCGATTATAAAATGCTACCAGTCTGGTTATAAGATTTCTGTGGAGTAGTCCGCACTCCTTGGGCTCTTTGAGTTGGTGGGATATTTTTATTTAAGTTGAAAAGGGACTGCACGTTCTTGGGGGAGCAGAGCATTGCTCGCGGAGATGAAGCTTCACGGTGTACCAACCAGAGGGCTCTCCGCTTTTCCCAAAAATTCCACTCCAGCTTCAGCCACTGGGGTCGCTTTTGCTCGAGCCATCAAGCCTTTTTATAGCCTTATTGTAGGTATCTTAGATTATTGTATGCTTTTTTTTTTTTTGTAGTAAATGCTTAAGTATTAACTCTCGGTTGTCTCCTCCCTAGGTCTTTGAGGGGTTTCGAGTTTCTTTGTTTCTATATTCTTAATCATGTTTTCCACTCCCACTTGGGCATTTTGGACGCTGGTCAGCTTGTGGGTTTTCTAGGACGTCGGAACACCTAGATGACCTTATTGGGTGCAATACTAGCTAAGTGAAAGCTAGAAACCTACACTGTCACTTTACTGAGATTTCCGAGTATACTTTTCATATTGCCTTAATGTAGCAGTAATGTGTTTATGCATTTGTTTCTTTGCACAGACATTTTGTCAAATATTAAAACTCTACTTTTTTATGGCACATATTAGCATATAAGCCTTTATTCCAAGAGGTATTTATTTTTTCACTTGTAAAAAAAAAATAATGTTTCCACATAAAGAACTCTGTTCTATCCTAAAGGACTTCTGTCTTTTGTATTCAGGATAATAAAGACTTTAAAGCAAATGTGGTGTTTGTGTCTTCACAGTTCTTGTCATTTAAACCAGTTTTATTCACTAAAAAAGGGAGGAGCATTGATAACATCCTGCTTGGTATCTACTTTGGTCCTATATGGAAAATTTGAAAACTTTGAGAGTATTGGCTCTAATTGAGAACATTCATCCCATTATTCTCTCCTCTGTTTTCTGGGCTGGGGTTGAAATGTAGGTGAAAATGGAGTAATAGCTATAAGCAGATGAAAAGTTAAAAATTGGGGACAGGACTAGAAGGTACTGGAGAAGGAAAGGAATGACAGAGTTGGAAGTTAGCCATTTAAACTCAGATGATGCCGCTAGTTGCCTGGTCGGGACAGGTGAGCGCCTGTCCAGGTCTGAGCAGTAATGGTCTCAGGTGGCAGACTCCAGGACCACATTCTGTGCAACGCCGAGCTGCGGCTGCTAGGATCCGCGTGCATGTGCCCATTGGTGCTGCTCAGGAAGTGCTTGGTACAGTTGAGAACCCTGCACGTCATGTATGTAACTGATAATTCTCTGTAGCAGTTGCAGGACATGATTTCAGCTGCGGCAGAAGTTCAGCCCAGTACCAGTACAATTATTTCCAGAAAATAATCTTCTAAAAATTGAGAGAGAGGGATTTGTTTTCTACGATTCCGATACCTAATTCAATCTTCCATCAAGTTCTAGCAATCCTTTGTCCACTCAACACATTTACTGAGTACCTAAGTTATTAACGCACGCTGGAAATGTAACCGTGATCAAGACGTGAATGATCTGTCACTGCTTTATAGAGAGAGGTTAAATCATACTCAAAAGTCGTAGAACATCAGCACTGGAAGAGCACGGCAGGGTCAAGGGGTTGGAGTCACAAGGAGGGGTCGTAAGACGTGGCAATAAATAGGAGGTCCAGCGTTCTGGGAAGAAGTGGGTGCGCTTTGAGAAGTGAGGAGATGCTATGAGACATCAGTGAGCTGTGGACGCAGACGTGCGTTTGGTAGTGAGTAGCGTAAATCAGGATGGTGCTCTAGGAGGAGGCCAGGCCAGAGAAGCATTGTGGTTTAGTATTTTCAGTGGGAGGGCGTGGGTAGGCCTAGAGGAGACAACCATGGACAGGGTGCTTAAAAGACACAGTGTGGAGGGATAAATGGAGAGACAGAAGCCTCAGGAGGCTCTTCTGTCAAAAGACGTAAGTTATAAGACTTGAACGAAAGCACTCTTTCACCTTTTTATTAATGGTTACAAAAATTAGAAATGGTTTTCCCCATCCGACCCCATTCCCGTACGTCTGTATTTATCCCGTCACAGATGGGGACTCAAATGCAATGCTGATAGACTCTGGGGTTGTCCCCTTACTTCTACCACTGAGGACCAGAAGGCCCACGGGTGACTGCTCTTGGGTAAAGCATGATCTCTTCCAAGAGAAACTTGAGAAATGCCCTGTAGGACAAAAGTTGGGGCAAATTTCCAAGCACAGACATGGGGAAAAGTGCATGTACCAGTCACGGCAAGTGTGCCTGAAGGAGGAGAGTAGGAGGGATGCCTGGGTGTTGAGAGAGCTCAGAATCAGCCAGGAAGGCCAAAGCTTTTTTCTTTTTAAAAGATTTTATTTATTTATTAGAGAGTGAACATAAGCCGGGTGGGGCGGGGAGGGGCAGAGGGAGAAGCAGACTCCCCACTGAGCAGGGAGCCCAACACGGGGCTCGATCCCAGGACCCTGAGATCATGACCTGAGCCGAAGGCAGACGCTTAACCGACTGAGCCACCCAGGCATTCCCCCGTATGTATATATTCTTAAAATTTTCCCTCATCCATCCTCTTCATAAATCTTTAGATCACTGTAGACTGGGTGAATTGGGGAAGGCTTTTTGAAGTAGGTAAGTTCTTCTTTGTGTTGAAGTAAGTAGAGAATTGAGAGTGGTGGGAGGGAAAACCAAGTGTAAGAATAAGGAAGAGACCACGGGTGAGAAGCAATGGGGACAATAAGGAAGAAGTAGAGCCAGTTCGTGAAGAGACTTGACTGCCCGAATGAAGGTTCTGAGTTTGATTTCGCAAGTGTGTAGAAGCTGTAGTAAGGTCTTTCTTCATCTGTTGACTCACTCAGCTTTGTATTCATTAACCTGGACCTTGATTGATCAACTCAGCAAATACTTCTCAAGCTCCTAGTGTGTATCAGGCTCTCTGTCAGGCCCGGAGCTGTGGTTCTCAACCAGGGGCACTTTTCTCCCCCAGGAGGCAACGGACGATGTCTGGAGATGGCTTTCATTGTCACACTGGGGATGGGGTGCCTCTGGCACTTGACTGGGGAGGGGGCAGGGATGATTCCTACAACAAGGAACTTTCTGGTCCCAAATGTCAATATTGCTCCTGTTGAGAAACCCCGGGCTAGAGGGTACAGTATCTGAGATAAAGTCCTTGCCCTCTGGGTTACCCCAGGGGAGGGGACACTATAAACGAGTAATCCCAGTGTACCAAGCCCCACAGCGAAAAAGGGACTGGATATTATGGAAGAGCAGAAAGAGATGCCTTTAACTCTGCTTGGGGTTGGAAAGATTTCTGGAGATTGGAGAGGAGAGGAAGGTTACCCAGATAGGAATGGGGGTGGGAGGAGGTTGTTCAAAAAGGTGGCCCAGGGGCACGTGGGTGACTCAGTGGGTTAAGTGTCCGACTCTTGGTTTCTGCTCAGGTCAGGAACTCAGGGTGGTGAGATCGAGCCCTAAGTCGGGCTCCATGCAGAGCACTGAGCATGGAGCCTGCTTAAGATTCTCTCTCTCCCTCTCTCACTGCCATCCCCCCATGCATGCATGCACACTCTCTCTCTTAAAAAATAAAATTAAATAAATAAAAAAAAAAAACAGGCCAAAAACGTGGCCTGTTTGGGACTGCTGGGCAGTTTGGTGTCATTGAATATAGGGTATGCGGTGGGATGGGTTGGGGTGGAATGGTGAGAGATGGCACGGGGTGGGGGCAGAATATATCCAGGAAGGTGGTAAGGGCTCAGCCAGTCTCTCCCCCGGCCCTACTTGGTAAGAAGGTCAATGTCCACAAAAGTCACAAAAGGGAATCTGGCACCCCGTTCACAGCGCTCTTGTCTGTAGCTTTTATTTCTCAGCGGGGCTCTGATAAGTGTGTGTCCTCTGAGTTTCGAATAAAGGTAATAGCAAAATATAACTCTTGCTAATAATTTGCCCTGGAGATGGAAGCTGTCAGATAATCATTCAGAATTTAAAACCTCCTCTCAATATTCCTTCAGATGAAGAAAATGGTAAGATAAAAATATAGCAGAACTTATTAGCAACCTCTTCCCCATTTTTTCCCTAAATGGTTAGAACATGCTGCCTTTCCCTGCTCTTCACATCAGCGTTTCTCCTATTAAAGCTGTCTATTTTTCAGTCCTAAATCCTAGGAGGATTTCCCCCCCATGAATTTAACATGACTGAGGATACTGGCTCCAAGGTAAAATTTAGCTGCAAATGATCTAACTGAGACGAGGCATCGTAATAAAGAGACTGAAAAATGAACCACGGCCTTTTCGTAGCTTCATATGTGCGGTCACCTTTCTCTTTCACCCCCAATTTTATGATTATTCATAATGGAAGTAGGCCAGCTTTATACAGTGATTACATGCAACAAATGTCCTTCGTGTTCAAAACCAGCATTCTCCTGCTGCCTCTGGCCAGGAGAGTCCGCGGGAGCCTTGTCGGTGGAGGAGGGAGAGAGGGAGACAAAGCTACCGTTTGCAAGCTTCTCCAAGGGCCAGTCCTACACATGCAGAGCGGTGGTCATGAGTGGAGGGCACGTACAGTCGGGCAGCACCTTCTGGAAGGGTACTTGGGTTATGTGTTCAAGCCCCGCTCCCGACGATGTTTGACCCTGGCTCTCCTGGGGTTGAGGTATTATATAAGCTCTACCAAAGTAAGCATAACCTCCACAAACAAACCGGGTACCCTGAGAAGGAGACTCGAAGCAGGATTATTAAATCTTTCTCAGTGCACCCCCTGCCGCTTTCCCCTCTTTGTGAGAGAAAGTGTAAGGTACACCTCTCCTCTCTGGTCTGGGGGAGCCATGAGCTCCCCTCACCTGGGTTTGGTTCCAGACCACCCCACGATGAAGCGGATAGCGCAGTCAAGCGAGTCAGATGAATGTTTTGGTTTTCCGATGCATATAAGAGTTATAGTGACGTTCTACTGTGATCTATTAAGTATGCAATAGGATATATCTTAAAAAAAAATGGACATGCCTTAATTTTAAAATGCAAACCATCATCTGAGCTTTGAGCGAGCTGCAATCTTTTTGCTGGTGGAGGGTCTTGATGTTGCCGGCTGTTGACAGATCGGGGTGGTGGTTGATGAAGGTGGGGGTGTTTGTGGCCATTTCTTAAAATAATTCAGCCATGAAGTTTGCCACATCAATTAACTCTTTTTCTCACTAGTGAGTTCCCTGTAGCTTGTGATGCTGTTTGATAGCCTTTTACCCACAGTCGAACTTCTTCCATAATTGGAGTCCGTCCTCTCAAACCCTGCCGCTGCTTGATCGACTGAGTTTATGTCATATTCTAAATCCTTCGTCGTCATTGCAACAGACTTTGCCAGGAGTAGTTTCCATCTCAAGAAACCACTTCCTTTGCTCATCCATTAGAAGCTCTTCCTCATCTGTTCACGTTTTACCGTGAGGTTGCAGCAATTCAAATATAATAACAATGAAAAAGTTTGAAATACTGTGAGAATTGCCCAAATGTGTCAGAGACACAAAGTGAGCAAATACTGTTGGAAAAGTGATGTCAATAGACTTGCCTGACACAGGGTTGCCACAAACCTTCCATTTATAAAGAAAATGCAGTATCCATGAAGCACAATAAAGCAAAGCACCAAAAAACAGGGTATGCCTGTAATTGATTCTAGGAAGTGTTTCTCTGTCCATATCACCCTGTGGTTGAAAGCTCGTTTTCCCTTTGAGAAGAAGCCACGCCTCCTCTCTGCTTTCTGGTATTCACCCTAAACTTACACACAGAACTTGAAAATCTTTGGTGGGGTCCCTCAGCATGAGTGGAATAAGGACCCAACACGGGATGCTAGGCAGTTCTTCTAGCTTTCCAGGAATCGGCTCATTTCTTCTCCACCACCTGCCTGGGAAGCAGGTGCTCTTGGGGACCTTATTTATAAATCTTATTCACAGAGCTAGAAGAAGGGAGAGCCTGGAGTCTAACTGCGATGTTGTGACTTATTAATAAGAAATACATATTTGGTCTTCATCCTCTTTCTGGCACAGAGCTCCTAAAATCCTTGAAATTTCCCGAGAGATGAGAGAGATCAAGGTGTCTTTCGTTACGTGACTTTTGGAAAGCACCTAAGGATGGGGGCTGGTTGCCAGGGGACCCAGGTTTGTGGTGAGAGAGTTGGAACTTTCAGTCCCACATCCTGACCTCTGGGATAAAGAGAAGGACTGGAAGTTGAATCAGTGAATAATAGCCAGTGAGTTAATCCTTCGTGTCTGTAGAATGAAGTCTCCATAAAAACCCAGAAAGACAGGGTTCCCAGAGCTCCCGGGCTGGTGAATACAGGGAGATGTGGGGAGTGTGGTGCATACAGGAGGGCATGGAAGCTCCGCGCCCTTCCCCTACACCTTGCCCTAAGTATCTCTTCCATCGGGCTGTTCCAGAGTTATAGCCTTTTATAATAAACCACTAATCTAGTAAGTGAAATGCTTCTCTGAGTTCTGTGCGCTTCTGTAGCAAATTAATTGAACCTGAAGACGGAGTTATGGCAACCTCTGGCTCATAGCCAGTCAGCCAGAAGCACAGGGGACAATCTGGGCTGGCAACGGGCCTCCTGACCTGGAGGAGGCCGTTGCAACCTCCAGTCGGTAGCTGGCCATCAGAAGCGCAGGGGACAGCCTGGCCTCGTGAGTGGTGTCTGAAGCGGAGGTGCTGAGGGTCGTCTTGTAGGACCAAACCCTCCACCTGTGGGATCTGAAGCTATCTCCAGGTGGGTAAGTGTTAGAATTGAGTTAAATTCTTGGTGTTGCATGGGAAGCACCCTCCCGCCCAACACCCACGTTGGAATTGCCACCAGCACCAATTTGCATGCGCAGGCCATCCGAGGGCTTAGACCTCACACAGAACATCTGAAGGGACAGGAAGGCAATAAACGGGTTTGTTTGTTTTTGTTTGCTTTGGTTTTTTTAAGGAGTGTCACTAACAGCCCCAATTCTCTCCACCCCCTGGAGTTGGAAGATATAGCTCTTATGTGCAGCAGACTTCCTTCTATCTCGTTCTCACACTTGCGCTTTCAAGCAGCCCAATTCCTTCCCAGGAAGCAACTTCACAACACGATTTTTTGGTAACTACCATGTGTTTTCTTAGGGAGGGAGGGGGAATACCGTGAACAGTGAGAAGGCATACAGGTAGAGCCAAATGGGATTAGGATTCTGGGTTTCCAGCACTGTGTTTTTGAAAGGATCGTCAAAACAACTGAAGGATTTAAGTCTTGGCGAGCCTTTGCGCTTTTCAAAGTATCAGTGTTAATACCCATTTCTTTACCAGCCCTGCTCAACTAGCTTCGAATTTCCACCACTAATCCCTGGGAAGAGAACAAGAGCGTGGGCCGGTTAGGCCCTCCAGTCTGAGGGGAGAACGTGCGTGCATCACAAACTCTTTGTGAACAGCCCCCCACAAGGGCACCCCCTGTTCCAGGCCCACACCCACCGGGAAAAAGGCCAAAATAGTAGATCCAACTCCACCAAACATTCCTGAGAGATGGATGCTTCACTCAAGACTCAAAGGAAAGATGGGGAAAGATTCACATCCTACATACAGTGTGGTAAAAATGTCTAAAATCACCCATGCAAGCATCTCTGTTCTTCCTTTCCAGACATTATAGATACCAACAAAGAGAGGAGAAAAGACAATGAGCCTAATACATACAGGGAAGGAACATGCAGAAGAAGAGAAAGAACCAGGGAGTAGAAAATGCTTTTCTTTAAACTCAGGTGAACCAAATATCTTTGTTGGCTGAGTTAGCAGGAGGATACTAATGAAATAATCTTGTGAAATGCAAGTCTTGGTTTCCTCTCTTCTCTTTGGGGGCTCTGTATTACTCATAAACCATGAGGGTAAATTGCAACGTCAGGGGAGTGAAGATGGTGGAATTCATTCCTTTCCAGGTTTCTCTGACCAACTATAGGCAGTTTGTCAAGAGAAGACACAGGTCACAACTCTTAATTCAGGCCTCCACGGAGGCTTGGTGCAAGAAATCACTACGAGTTACCAGTAGATCTCAAGCTTTTCTGCTCCTGGGTTGCTCAACCACAGCTGTAAAGGAAGAAGCTATGAATTTGTCTGTTCCAGCCTCAGTTTACTCCCCTTGAACTTGAATATCAGTGGCTTGGGAAGGAAAGAAAGATCACATTTGAATGTAAATGTCTAGCTTGTTATCCTGAATCATCTGAGTCATAAGACAATGCCACCTTGTATTTAAGGGAAACCAAAGACTTTTCCCATCTCAAGGCCACTAGGGCTCAACCACCAGGGCCAACAACATCCAGGTGTCTCCCTGTACCTGGACAAGGCATCTGGCGGACACACTGCCCTCTGTAAACACATCTGCTCAGGGCACTCCCCACAGAAAACATTCAGTCTAATCCCCCACCGCGTCAGAGCTCAATCCATATCCTTCGCAGTCAAAGTCCTCCATCACTTGGCCTCTCTATACCTTGCTGGACTCTTCTATTCTACCTGTCACTCCACCCACTGTTAAGACTGGAGTAAGCTATTTGGCCTTCTGTGTTTTACATCCCCTTTCCTCACTCTTGAGCCTTTGCTGCAATGTCTCATAAAGCCTGGGAAGCTTTTTGGTCCTTGCCCCGCTGCATGATGGCTGTCTTCATTCACCTGGCCGAACCTTTCTTCAGAGCCGGCTTCAATCTCACCACTTGCTCCAAGTCTTCCATGAATCTCCCCTCTTCTGTCAAAAAGAATTTCTTTTTCCACTGCAAACCCAGAGCACTTTGCACCAACACAGAGCACCAGGAGGGGTGCGTTTCTGAATACACATGCCTAGATCACAACAGTCTCTTTGTTGCCCTTTTCCTGATGGAGCATGCTATATGTTTGCTTACTTATGTTTTTATCATCTGTCTCCCCCACCAGAAAGTCCAGACATTTTGCCTCATTTGTTTGCTGCCGTATCCCCCATGCCTAGGACAGTGCCTGGCAGGTAGTAAGTACTCGATAAATATGTGTTAACTGAGTGCATGAAGGATTCATGGGAGCCTAGTGCTCCCAGACTGTCCTGCCCACCTTTCCATTGCCCCAGAGTGGCCGGCAAAGTGCTTTGCACCTGCTTCTTGAATCCGACAGGCTTGAAGAGCCAGCGCCTAGGATCTGGCGCCAAGCCTCTTTTCTGCTTTGAAGAGGAGATGTGGGCTTCCCAGCAAGTAGGCGCCTATGTGGTGCAGGGAGCAGGACTTCCGTAGAAAAACTTGAGGTTACTGGGGAATCCTAATTGCTCAATCTAATTAGAAGAGGAAGCCAGTCACATTAAGAATCCTTCATGTGAGGGGCGCCTGGGTGGCTCAGTTGGTTAAGCGACTGCCTTCGGCTCAGGTCATGATCCTGGAGTCCCTGGATCGAGTCCCGCATCGGGCTCCCTGCTCGGCGGGGAGTCTGCTTCTCCCTCTGACCCTCCTCCCTCTCATGCTCTCTGTCTCAAATAAATAAATAAAATCTTAAAAAAAAAAAAAAAAAAGAATCCTTCATGTGAGAGAACCAAGGAAGAAACTGCTGGGTAAATATTTTCATTCCTCATTCAGTTCAATCAGCTTCCCTCAGACCCGGGGGCAAGGAAGGCGGACTTAGCCCCGATGTGCTGTTGGGCCAGATGCTGTGCTCCCACACAGACAGAAACCAAAAAGAAAGAAAAACCTGGTCTCCGGCCATGGAGGTTCCCCTCTGGCCTGTGCTTGGAAGGAAGCCGTCACGTCGCTTCTCCTAAGATCGTAAGGATTATCGCTGAGAAAGCTCAGCCTCTCCGGGCTTGAATCATGGCCAACATGCTCCCAATTTGGAAGGCTAATCCTCCTAATTGAGCAAAAGGACACCGGTCCCCCACTGAAACAGGCACCACGGAAGCACCGTGCAATTCACCCCAACCACTGCCCAGCTACCTGTAGCTTTCAGCCCTCCGATCCGAAAAAGAGACACATTTCCCTTTCAGTTTTGCAATTTTTAATGTTTACATCATTGTCTCCTGCAACAGCTTAGGGATCACGGGGCCCCTCATTTCTTTCTGAGAAATGCAGCAAAACTATATGAAAATAAAGAGATACAATAGGAATGTCTGGAGGAATCATCGACACCAATTCCACCAGAATTGTTACCTGTAAATATATATTTATACGTACACACGCATATATACATTCAGAGCTTTTAGTATCAGCTCGATCAAGATGTTAGCTAAGCTCTGTTAGTGCCTGGCCCTGTGAAGGAGGGGCAAACAATACAAGCTCTCTAAACTTTGATTTCCTTGTCTGTGAAATAGGGATGAAACTAATACCTGTTCACTGTTATTTTGTGAAGATTAAATGAGCTAATGTTCTTCTAGCACTTAGCACGGCACCTAGAACAGAAGAACCACTCTGTAAATGCCCAACGAATAAATTAATAAGCTGCCAGGAATCCTCCAAGCCATTGGTCCAGACCTGGTACATTTCTGAGGCAATGGGTCTTACTCCCATCCTCCAAACAACCAGGTTCTGAGGAACGACACACAGCTCTGCTGTTTACAACCTAAGAGGCACCATTCAGAGTTCATGCTCCAAGGATTTGTATAAGGACTAGGACAATTCTACTGCTTATTGCAATGATTTTCCTAAGTGATCTAAATAAAGTAAAGGAAGGGGAGATTTTTGCTACTTTGCACCAAGGCACTCTATGGGCAAGTGCCCGCCCCGGGCAGCAGAGACGGGGGTCCAGCTCCCTGGAAGAAAGCAACCAGGATAGAAGACTGGTCATAGCCAGTCCTGGGCTCATTCCTGGGACTCTAAACACTGTCAGTATTGTTGACCAGGACTGAAAAGCGGCTCTCGCCAGATAGTCTCTTGGTTTGTAAATGTTAGCTACTCTGTTTGCCCTTCTTGCTATAATCATTTTATTTTACAATGTTATTTACTGTGTTCAAACTCATCTCAGAGGCCATGCCTCTCTCCTGAAACAGTTCGTCAGCATCATCTACTTGCCACAATAAAGATCAAAAGGCAAACCCGAGTTAGCACCATCCTGAAGTCAGCTAGTCCTCTCTGGAATAAGGCCCCTTGCAGACTCCGCTCTCTCTTTGGACTGGTAGCAGGTCCTGAATCCCGACAGATGTCAAGTCAACCCCAGCTGGCTATCTGAGGGGCGACAAGGACAGACAAAATAAAGTAAGGGTTGTGAGTTCTGCGGAGGGAAGCGAGCCATCAGCTCAACCACAGGGCAGCCGTCAGAAATGGCTTTTTGGGTGACATACATAGTCCCAAGGATGAGATCAGCTAGAGCTCCAGAGTGGGGGTCTCTCCCTTCTGGAGGCCCCCATAACCAGCTGCTTAAACCTACCTCTCTCCATTGCCTGGAAGTGTGTTCATACAGGGCGAAGGCTGTGCGGACCATGACTCTCTCACACTTGTCTGTACCACAATAGTAAGTCCATGTCCCTTGATCATAAACCTACCACCCACTCTCACAATACACTTTTCTAGATCTTGATGGTAGTGGTGGTGGTTACACACCTCTATGCATTTGTCAAACCCCATAGAACTGTAGACCACAAAGGGGGACTGCTATCGCGTGTAAATAAAGAGGGAGGGGGTATGGCACACACCATAGCTGCCCACACAACAGCCTTCCTCCCACACCCACCCGGCTTCCTGACTAACACCAGCCTGATTTTACTCAAGCATCTATCCAGCTGGACCCTCCCTGCTGCTTAAAGATACTTCTTGATTAATCTATACCAGTTGATAATCCGATTCCTCTAGTCGCTGATTGGCTAAGAATGGCATTTGATAGAATTCGTGCCATTCCAAGATGGGAGGGTCTGGAAGCTTCTGTTCAGGTTCTATTTCCTCTTCCAAAAGGGGCTCAAGGATAGTCATGTGCCTTTTGGTACTTACTGTTCTTTTCCGGCTTTTGGTACGGTGTGAAGACGTGATGCCCGGAGCTGCTACAGCAATTTTGTGAAGATCGGGGGAGGAGCACATGTGGGAAGATTGGCAGACGACACCGATGGAAAGAATCTAGGTCAGCCCGACAGCACCGAGCTGCGGAGCTCACTGACCTGGAGACCCCGCCTCACCTACCACCTCCTGACTCAACTGTTACAGGTGGTAATCCATTTTCCTCTTTATTGTTGAAGCTGCTTTATTTGGTTTTCCCATCCCCTACGTCCAAGGCATCATGATTAACACACAGGTCCCACACTGTTAGAAATGGCTCCAGCGTCTTCCAGTAGGGTTGTCTCCAACAACCAACTGCAAGGAACACGGGGAAGGAATCTGGTATATCATCGCCGAGATACATTGTGTCTGTCTTGTTGTGGAAATTGTCTCTGGCTTACAAGTTGGCTTTTGCTACCTGTGGAACCACTGGTACCTGATTCAGCCAATAATAAATGCTAGAAACTGAAGCCAACAATACCTTTCAAGGGGGAAAAATTTGTGTTGGCTTCTATTTAGACAACTTGTTTGGATTTTACGACAAATCTTCTTTTTCTCTCTTTTTTTTTTTTTAGGTTCTTTCCTGTTGGATGCTGAACACCCCATTTTAATTCCTCATATGTGCAGTCTCTTGCTGAGTCCACTCTCAGTGGGGACTTTGGGTGACTTTTTGTTGTGTTCACCTGTGTAGAGCGCCATCTTTCTTTGGCATTTATTTCCACCTGAAAGCTCTCTATTCTTCCTTTCCTGCTTTTCTTGACCTTACATAAAATGAAGGTCAGGCACTGAAAGCTGTGTTTATTCGAATAAATGTTAAGAAAACAATCTTAAAACCTTTTGTAACTTTTGAGCAGCCAATGCATTCATTGCCTGGTTGTTTCATTTTTATTTTTCCTGTTTTTCTCTTGATTGAAAATGTGTCTTAGCTGGGTCATTAGAAGTCCCTTTATTTCCATTGAACTTATTTTAGATTCGACATCTTCGTCCTCAGATTTGATTATCTCCCTATTAATCCAACAGAGAAGGCTCCTCCTCTATCCTTCCTGTCTCATAATTGTAAGATAAAAAATTCTCTGCCATGGACATCCTGCAGGCAATCTGCCAAGCAGTCCATACATCAAACGGCCACCATTTATCAGAACTCAACCTCTTTCATACATCTCTCCCTAAAATGCCTACGGTAATAATTTGTGCAGTAGACACTCAATAACTGAAATTGTTTCGAATTCAATCAAATTGAATTTTTAGAGTCACCACAAGATGACAGGCAACATGCATGAGTTTGGGCTGTTTGGGAACACATGGAGAAGGACATCAATACTAGCTGCATCTTTTTTTTTTTTTTTAGGATTTTATTTATTTATTTGACAGAGAGAGAGCAAGAGAGGGAACACAAGCAGGGGGATTGGGAGAGGGAGAAGCAGGCTTCCCGCAGAGCAGGGAGCCCGATGCAGGGCTCGATCCCAGGATCCTGGGATCATGACCTGAGCCAAAGGCAGACGCTTAACGACTGAGCCACCCAGGCGCCCCAATACTCCAGCATCTTGAGATCCCAAGACCTATACTCGGGACCTTGGGACAGTCAAGAGCCGAACGTTTATTATGTGGATCACCTCGCTCTAGTTCTTTGCTTCCCCTTCTTCTTGCGGACACTGTTGGCACTTTTTGTTCTAATAGCTGAAATATCATTATAAAATATCTGGCCAGCATAAATTAAATAGTTAAGTGCCATCTGACCCTAATGAGTAAAGGCTTGGGTATATTGGGAAGATTGCAACATCCAGGGTCTTCTTAGCCTTCATGGGGCAGGAGGGAGGATGGAATTTGTAGGAAAATTCTCAAAATGGCCACTCAGTTTTTTTTTTTTAATTATTATTATTTAAAGATTTTATTTATTTGAGAGAGAGCGAGAACACAAGAGGGAGAGGGATAAAGAGACTCTACATTAAGCACAGAGCCCGACACGGCACTCAATCTCATCACTCTGAGATCATGACCTGAGCCAAAATCAAGAGTCGGCCGCTCAACTGACAGAGCCACCCAGGCGCCCCAGTTTAATATTATTTTTAATTGCAGTATGATAACATTCAGCCTTTTCATATCTTACTTTTGTTCCTGCTGTCATTGGTCCTTGGTTCTGGCGGCAACCAGATTTCATTTTGCTCATTATTCTTTCAAGTATTGAGCATCACCTGGGAGCCAAGCAAGCACTGCCCTGGGGGCTTGGATATATCAGTGAACAAAACAGACAGGACTTCTGCCCACCTGGAGCTGACATTCTAATGCAGAAGACACCAGAATGTAATAAACCCATAAACTCAAGAAGAGCTCTTTTTAGATAAATAAGGTTGAGTAAGGACGTGCTGAAGGATGTCCTCTCTGTAGAGGTGCCATTTGAACAGAGGCCTTCTTTTAAAAGAAGACTTCTTATTTGGGGACATTCTTTAGACATTTCCTTCTTTTGTTCTCTAATAGAATTATCTTGCAGAAGGGAATAGACTAAAGTCTAGTGATGTGATATTGGGAAAGTCCCTTAACTCCTCTGGTCCTTGTTTTCCACGATGGCAAAATAGGGAGGCTGGATCACCAATGCAAGTCTCTGCAGCCCTGAAATTATAACACTCTGTGGAGTGTTATAGCACTTTATAATATTAATATATTATCATTAATTATAATAATATGCTATTAGAACTTTATAATGTCTAATCACATTAGAAAATATTGCTACAAAAACATGTTCTGCAGAACATGTCAGAAATCCTTCTAGCTACGATCTGACTTTTCTACCAACTCACATTATTTTTTTAATATCAGAAATCCAAGTGGTCAATAATCCTTGTTAGTGAGTTTGTCTATCGGATCGCTTTGTTTTGTAGATTCTTTAAAGAGAAGTTGGTACAATCCTAGCGTTTCTCTGAATCAGGGAACATGATTGAGACATGTTGACAAGGTATAAAATAACAGCAGATATAACTTGTCTCGGGTTTGGATTGTCAACAGTTTAAACCAGAGAGGTATCGAAAGGGATGCTGATCTACTCACTCTTTCTTTCTCCTTTTGTTTTAAGGAGTGAAAAGTTAGGAGAGAAATAAGTCAAGAAATAAATATTGCAATGTCTTGAGACAGCTGGATCTGACCAGGAAAAACAACCATTAAAATGTGCTGTCAGTGTAAGGGGAAAAGGGGACAGAGATAACAGTGTTGATATTTATAGACCTCTGGTGCTCATGTCACCTGGGAAAACTTTATGCACAGAAGGTGCCAATCCTCACAACAGTGAGGACTGGCTGGTTAAGAGTCAAGTGTCATTACCTGCTGGTTAACAATTCCCATTTCCAAATGGAAGACCCAGACTTCAGTGTAATCCTGTCTTCAGGCTTGAAGAGAAGTGAAGTGCTATTTTAATCTAATACATAAGCCAGAGGAGAAAAATCCTCTGCACAGAGAAGATGTTCATGGCTCTATGTGTGAAAGAAACTTCCAGGGGAATGCCCTTTTTATATGTTAAACCACGGCACTTTGGAAACCGAGATAAAGAGCTTTGGACCCTGAGCTAGTTCTCAGTTCCTTTTCCCTGAGCTAAGCCTCCTGTGTAATCGTCTCTTTGGTGAGCTTGGTTCTGCAGAGACGCTTCACGTAGCTGCTGTCCTGTCACTGTCATCAAAGCCCCCTGACTCAGATGGGGCCTTTGGAAATCAACCTGGGATAATGACTGCCTGTAATCATATAAATGTTTAAATAACAACCGGTTTTTAATGTAATCTGATGGAAGTCAAACTTCGCGCATCGATTACTCCCTGCGAGCGGCCACCTGTCCTCCAGGTCACCTCAGAACCAGGCAGCACCATCGAGAACATAGTAGGTGCTCTAAAAATATTTAAGAGACAAATGAATGACGATCGAATGCTTAACAATGTGCTCGGTCTGATCCTAAAACTACTTTTTTTTTTCCCTGCTTAGAAATTCACCCTTTCAGTCCGCTTCTTTTTGAAGTGTTTATTTCCAAAGCATATTGATAGTGAATAAATAATTAATAACAACAACAACAACAAAAAAAACAGCAATAAGCCTTCTCTAACACTGCTCTTCTTTTCAAATCAGTTCATGGTGTTGGCTCCCCAGGGATGGATGGGACAAAACCAGCTGGGATTAGAGTAGCAATGGCTTTTTTCTCTCCCCCTTAAACGGCCTGGGATTCAGGCCCCAGTTTCAATGTCCACATTGAAAGTCAGAGTCCACACGCCAGTGTCCATGCAGAATCTTTCCTCCTGAATCTAGATTTGTTGGACGAAAGTCTGAAGTCCCCGCTCAGGTTTCCAACCTTCGTGATAAATCCTTTCATCCCCACCCCTCAACAGTCCCCAGGTTTAACTCAAATTCTGTGTGTCAAAATGAAAATTGCCCTTGGTCTTGCCACTTGAAGCAAAAGGTTGTAACTATATGCTTTGCATTTCCTCCAGAAATACACTCTTGGGCACAGTTTACCAGATCTTACTTTGAAGAGATCTCTGGAGTTAGCCAAACAAATGGGAAAAGTCTAACTGAGGGGCGCCTTCACCCCCTGATACCGTCTCTTCCATCT
Source organism: Mirounga angustirostris (assembly GCF_029215605.1). Classification (NCBI taxonomy): domain Eukaryota; kingdom Metazoa; phylum Chordata; class Mammalia; order Carnivora; family Phocidae; genus Mirounga; species Mirounga angustirostris. The sequence goes on along the minus strand of NW_026991716.1, from coordinate 11,910,890 downwards.
GCTTCTCACTGATACAAGATCACACTCTGTTCTAACCTCTGGTCTTCATCTGGACCCCCCTTTTTCCCATATGGAGAATTTGGAGTTCCAAAACAACAAAGATGCTAGATTTCAAATATAATATAATTACTCATTTGCTTTATCCCAGAAAACACACCCAACAGGTTCAGAATAATAATACCAACACTATCCCCGAAAATATGACTCTTGACAACAGTGTAAGCTGATTTTGTTTGTTTGTGGGTTTTGGAAGATCTTATTTTCTTATTAGAGTGTATTTCATTATGGAGGTACTACCAAACCTTCATGTGTAAAATCACTAAGAATAATTTTCACTGCTTAATCTTGCCACCACGAATGGATATACGTTCGTGTTCATGGTTTTCCTTTTATTTTCAATTCTTACAGATTGTTACTTTCAATGTAAAAGTTTTCAAGTACTTGCAGACTTTGCAATTCCATCAAATACTTACAGGGTTCCAAAGTCAAATAAACAAGACCATGTTTATGAGAAATCTAGCTTCTACCATTCTACCCTTCCCTAATAAAATTGCCATTTTTAAATGTTTAACCCTCCATTTCTTGTTTGTTTTTAAATATAAACAGATTATGTGTACGTGTACCCGTAAGCACCAGATTATGTGTATGTGTCCCAAACATATCAGACCCTACCTACTTTATCCACCTGGGTTATCTCACCTAAGAATATACCCTGGAGAGCACTCCATATTGGCATAGAGAGATGTGTCTCAGTACTTTGTACAGCTGCATAGTACTCCATCATGTGGGCATGCTCTGGTTTATTCAAACACTTCCCTAATGATCAATCTTTGGTTTCTTTCCAGTCTTTAGCTATTGAAAGTATTCCGGTCATCACAAGCCTTGTCCTTCTCTCCTTTTGTTTGGTGGGACTCATGCAATTGCTGGGTCAAAGAGTAAATGTGCATGTCATTTTGACAGACACGACCAAATTCCCCTCTATATAGGTTCTATATCTGTAGATATAGATATTGCTGTATCTGCACCAGGAATAGATGAGGATGCCTCCTTCCCCACAGCTTTACCAATATCATATGCCATCAAGCTTTTAGATTTTTGCTAATCTTTTAGGGCAAAATAGATTCCAGTGGAGTTGTGATGTGCATTTCTCTTGGGGGCAAGTTTGGGCAACATTTCAAAGCCATTTTCATTTCCTTTTCAGTATACTCTCTATTTCTCTAGTGCTTTTGCTTAGCAGGGCTGTCCAACATAATTACAACTATGCAAACATTCTATACCCACATTATCTAGATCAGTAGCCACTGATCTCGTGCGCTGCCAAATATTTGAAATGTGGCTGGTGCAACCAAGGAACCAAATTTTTAAATTTTATTTCATTTTAATTAATTTTAATTCAAATCACCACACGTGACAATTGGCAGGTGCATTAAATAACGCAGGTGTAATCAGGGGTTTGGGCTCGTCTCTCTTCTTAGAAGCTCTTTATATATTAGGGATATTAGTTCTCTGAGAAAGAGAAGCAGCCCCGGCATCTGAGAAGTAGCCTGCACGCTGCCCGAAGTTTGCCCAGGACGGATGGCTAGCCTGGGCTAGTCTCCTGTGGGGCATAAACAGCCCCATAAAGCACCAACATCGGAGAAGTCCACTTTGCAGCCGTAATGAAGTGAGACCCCCGCCAAACACAACACCATTTGAGAATTTTGTCTAAGCTCAGACAAAAGGAAGCTTACGCACCAACCACAAAAATGCCACACGTCTTCCTATCCTGGCTAACACGAGGGACGGCTACTTCTCTAACAATGGTGGCTTTCACCTTGATTCATTTTGCCATCTTAGAGATAAGGTTTGTCAATATATACCCAGTAAGAGATTTGCTCCTTTTTTCCTGAAAGCATCCAATCCAGAGCAAAACCCCACTTCCTCAAACCCCTTCAAAGTTGCCTAACCAAAGCTCAACTCAACCCACTTCGCGCCTCTCACCATGGTGCTCCTTCTTCTTGCTGCAAGGTGATAAGCCTAACTTATCCATCCACAGATGTGTGTTTGGTGGTCTTTGGCTAGAAGGCACTAACAGTGCTTTGTGATTTAAGTTGCTGGTATTTTCCCCAGCTGTCATTTTCTGCTTTACTTTATGGAGGTGTCTTTTACTATGCACATTTGTATGTTGAAGAAATTTTTGAAATTTTTAAATTGCTCTGGATTCTGAATCACAACAAAGGAAATTTTTCCCATCCCCAGGCTATAAAGAAATTCATTCCTATTTAGTATGTATGTGGTTTCATTTTTGACATTTGGATCTTTGATTCATTTGGAATATATACAGGTATATGGTGTGAAAAAGACATAACTTTATCATCAGTTCTTTGGATGCATATGTGTAAAAGCATGTTGCCTGCAGAGTTTGGTCCCTTCCTTTCCAATTTGTATCCTTCTAATCACTTTTTCTTGCCCAGTTCTATTGGCTAGTACCTCTAACCCAGTATTAAATAGTAGTGAGGATAATGGGCATCCTTGTGTTGTTCCTTACTATACTGGAAAATTCCTAGTGTTACCACATTAACTAAAATGTTGGGTTTTGAGCTAAAGCATGCACACACACACACACACACGCACAAGACCACGCAAAGGAGATTTTAATTTAATTTCATTGCTATTTTATTGAATGCTTTTAATCTGAGTAAAAGTTAACTATATCAAATGCCTTATTTACTACCTCTGTGGAGATGATTAGATGCTCTTTCTCTTCAGCTCTCTTAATATAAAGAGTTACATTATTGAATTTTCCAATGGTGACTCACCTTGGCTTTCTTAGAATAAATCCTGCTTGTTTGTGATTTGTTATTTTTTTCATGAGCTGCTATACTGTGTGTTTTAATGTTTTATTTAAGACTTTTGCAATGATATTTATAAATGATATTGGTGGAGAGTTCTCTTTCTGATGCAATCTAGTGTACTTTTTAGTATAGTTTTTCCAAATCTTAGTTCTGCTGGAAGGTATGAAAACAGCAACCATATTACAGATAAGCCTAATTCCTGTAGCAACTACAATTAAAAATAGAAAGGGCACAAATTATTTCAGGAAAAAAAAACAGATCCCCAATTTCATAGGGAAAGAGAATTTATATGCCATTCATGTTTGTGACTAAAAGAATCCATTGTTACAGTTCAATTTCTTAACGCTGCACAACAATTATAATTAGAAGTGAGTTCTATACACACCTTTCCTTTTAGCAGCTATTGCCAAGCACATCTGCAGTTTCTAAAAATGCCTTTATTCTTTTGCAGAGTAAACAGCAAAAGATGCTTGGAGGCAAATAATAATAACCATGCAGGGCACAGGAATAGCATGTGCCCAGTGTGAGTTTCTTGCAGCCTAAAGCCATGTATTTGGCTTTGAAGAGAGCTAAAGAAATGACCATCTGATGTTCAGAAGTTAAGATGAAACACTTGAAGAGCTCCCTCCTCAAAATCCATAACCCTAGTCTAATCAGTTGAACCGTAACTGAGGAGCATTCTGCAAACTTCCTGACCAGTACCCCTCAAAACTGCCAAGGTCATGGAAAACATGGAAAATCTGAGAAACTCTCACAGCCAAGGGCTGCCTAAGGAGAGATGAAGATTAAATGTAATGTGGTTTCCTGGACGAGTTCCTGGAACAGAAAAAGGATATGTGATAAAAACTGAGAAAATATCAATAAATTATGGGCTCTAGTTAATAATAATAACATTGGTTCATTAATTGTGACAAATATGCCACATAAATGTAAGATGTTAATAATAGAGGGAAAAGCGTGTGGGGCATATGGGGATTCTCTGTACTGTCTTTATAATTTTTCTGTAAATCTAAAACTATTCTAAAATTGAGTATGTTTTTAAAAAGTTAAGGAAGCTTAAAATATCATATGGGCACACCTTTCTTCTAGATGCCAAAAAAGTAGAATTAGGCCAAGAGGTGCATATGAAAAGGTGCCCAGCATCATTCATCATTAGGGCAAAGCAGATCAGAATCACAATGAGATATCCCTGCACACCTGTTAGAATGGCTATTATCAAAAACACAAGAGACAAGTGTTGACAAGGATGGGGGTGGGGGGAAGAACAGTTGTGCCCTGTTGGTGGGGATGTAGGTTGGTGCAGCCACTGTGGAAAACAGTATGGAGGTTCCTCCGAAAACTAAAAATAGAACTAACATATGATCCAGCAATCCCACTTCTGGGCTTATAGTCAAAGGAAATTAAAACAAGATTTCAAAGAAATATCTGCCCTCCCATCTTCACTGCAGTATTATTCATAATAGCCAAGACATGGAAACAACCTCAGTGTCTGTCAGTGGATGAATGGGTAAAGAAGATGTGGTGTGTGGGTATATATATGCAATGGAGAATTAACCAGCCATGAGAAAGAAAGAAATTCCACCATTTGCAAAAACATGGATGGGCCTTGAGGGCAATATGCTGACAGAGAAAGACAAAATACTGTGTGGTATCATTTATATGTGGAATCTTAGAAAACTGAACTCATAGAAACAGAGCATGGATTGGTGGTTGCCAGAGGCAGGGGATGGGCAGTGGGGGAAATGGGTGAAGGAGGTCAAAAGGTACGAACTTCCAGTTATAAGACAAATAAGTCCTAAGGATGTAATGGGCAGCATGGTGACTATGGTTAGTAACACTGTGTTGTAGGGGCGCCTGGATGGCTCAGTCAGTTAAGTGTCTGACTCTTGGTTTTGGCTCAGGTCATGATCTCCGGGTCGTGAGATTGAGCCTTGTATTCTCCGTGCTCAGCGCAGGGTCTGCTTTAAGATTTTCTCTCTCTGTCTCTCATCCTCTCTTCCTGCCCCTGCCCTCACTCACTCTCTAAATAAACAAACAAATAAATCTTTAAAAATAAAAAATAATAATACTGTGTTGTATATTTGAACTTTCTAAGACACTAGATCTTTAAATTTCTTATCACCCCAAAAATTGGCAAGTATGTGAGGTGATGGGTGTTAACTACACTTATTATAGCATTCATTTCCCAATGTATACATATATCAAATCATTGTGTTGTACACCTTAAACTAATGCAAAGTTATAGGTCCATTATATCTCAATAAAACTGGAAAAATATAAAATTATATTCTGGAATTCCCTGTCCGTTTTTTCATATGACCTACCACTGTCAGCTCAAGGAGCAGTGTGGTTAGCATGCAGAAGTCTATTTAGGCTTGTTTTGGCAGAGAAGAGGGGTGAGGGGGTGAAATGGAGGAGTAGTTTGGAAGAATCAGAGTCCCAGAAGGGACAGACACACTACCTTCCTTTCATGAGCATTTGCTGGTCAGGAGACCTCTTCTCTTCCCTTCCCTTCCCTTCCCTTCCCTTCCCTTCCCTTCCCTTCCCTTCCCTTCCCTTCCCTTCCCTTCTCTTCCCTTCCCTTCCCTTCCCTTCTCTTCCCTTCCCTTCCCTTCCCTTCCCTTCCCTTCTCTTCCCTTCCTTTCCCTTCCCTTCCCTTCTCTTCTCTTTTCTTCTCTTCTCTTCTTCTCTCTGTTTCCTTTCTGTCTCTCCTTCTTTCTTTATTAGTTTGGGGACTCGGTGGGTCAAGCCTGCAAAGTAAGACAGAAACAAAACCGCTCGGAGGCCTCTTCGGCTGCAAGTGGTGAGGCTGACGGAGGCTGCCTTCCGCTCCATGACTGCTCCTCAGGCTCCCGTTTATCACTGGCCCCTGTTTTCCACAGTCTGTTCCAGAGAACAGCTCGGTTCCAGCCTCCACCCTGGTTTCTGAGTCGGTATTTCCCAAGAGCCTGAGCTTATATTGTCCTGTTATTCAGCTCGCCTGACATGGAGAGAAAATCCTCTTGTTCGTCTGTGAGCCACCTGGAGTCGCCACCCAGGAGATGTAACGGAAACTCCCCCAAGGTGTCTATAAAGAGAAATCAGGCCCCAATCCTCACACTATCTCCAAGGCAGGAAGGGCACACTTGCTCTGTTTTAGGGGGCCATCTGAGAATGGGTGCTCAGAAAGCCGGCCACAAAATCCATTGCCAAAGAATGAATTAATTCAACAAGGAGGCAAAACGATCGTGAGTTTTGTGACATCTCATGGCACCCAAGTCAGAAGACAAACATCAGCAGGGCCTAGATGTCATAAACAGCTGCTCTGGGCAAGATGTCTGTGGGGCCTGGGGCAGGGCTGGTGCTGGCTGAGTGTTTCGGGCCCCTGGACATGACCTTGGCCGTGCCATGTCTGCAGGACACTTTTGTTCCCTTGCATGTGCATTCCCACTCTGCTCAGTGGTCTCCCATCATATTCTCTGTGAGTTGAATGGAAAAAGTGTCGTCTGTGGTTTAATGCTGTGCAAGACAGTGAGTTTGTCTGAATAACACGAAAATGATTTTAAAAGGAGGAAATTCAGGGGCGCCTGGGTGGCTCAGTGGGTTAAGCATCTGCCTTTGGCTCGGGTCATGATCCCAGGGTCCTGAGATCGAGTCCCGAGTCAGGCTCCCTGCTCAGAGGGGAAACTGCTTGTCCCTCTCCCACTCCCCCCATTCGTTTTCTGTCTCTTTCTCTCAAATAAATAAATAAAATCTTTAAAAATAAATAAATAAAAGGAGGAAATCTTTCCGTCTTTTGGGGATTCTGACCCAGCACTGCCAGCTTCTACAGAGGGTGGCCCTGGTGTTCGAAAGGCCACCGCGTGATCTGATGGGTTTTTCCCTTTCACAGTTTAGTATGGAATAATTCAAATTTGTCTCTACAAAAGTAGAAAGAATAGCATAGTGGCCCTCCAGCCTCGACAGTTATCCCCTGGAGGCCAGTCTCCCTGGACGCGGACTTCCAACCACTCCCTAAACACTCCCGCCCCCCTTATTCTGAAGCAAATCCAAGACTCTACCCTCATCTGGAAATATTTCTTTTTTCTTTTCTTTTTTTTTTAAGATTTTATTTATTTATTTGTCAGAAAGAGAGAGAGCACAAGCAGGGAGAGCGGCAGGCAAAGGGACAAGCAGACTCCCTGTGGAGCAAGGAGCCCGATGTGGGGTTCAACCCCAGGCGCCTGAGATCATGGCCTGAGCCAAAGGCAGATGCTTAACCGACTGAGCCACTCTGGCATCCTGGGAAATATTTCATATGCATCTCTAAAAGATTAGGGTTATTTTTAAAAAATACAACCACTGTTCTGTTATCACATCTAACCAATAGGTAGGAATTCCTTAATCGGTTCAAATATTCAGTCAGTGTTCGGGGCACCTGAGTAGTGCAGTCAGTTAGGTGTCCGACTCTTGATTTTGGCTCAGGTCATGATATCAGGGTCGTGAGATCGAGCCCCCTGCATGGCTTCCCACTCAGTGGGGAGTCTGCTTGAGATTCTCTCTCTCCCTCTCCCTCTGCCCCTCCCGCCACATGCATGCTCTCTTTCTCTCAAATAAATAAATAAATCTTGGGGTGCGTGGGTGGCTCAGTCATTAAGCATCTGCCTTCTGCTCAGGTCATGATCCCAGGGTCCTGGGATTGAGCCCCACATCGGGCGCCCTGCTCATCAGGGAGCCTGCTTCTCCATCTCCCTCTGCTGCTCCCCCTGCTTGTGCTCTCTCTCTCTCTCTGTCAAATAAATAAATAAATTCTTTAAAAAATATAAATAAATAAATAAATCTTTTAAAAACAAAAAACAAATATCCAGTCAGTGTTCGAATTCTACTGCCTTATAAATATTTTTCTTTGCATTATTTACTCATTTATTTTTACATTTTGGCTTTAATCCGGATCAAAATAAGATCCATACATTTTACCTGGTTGGTATGTCTCTTAAGTCTCTTTTAACTTATCTGTTCTGTTTTTCTATCTTTCTGGCATGGGTGCAACTTTTTTTTTTTTTTTTAAGGAAACATTTCTCTACTGTCTGGACAGACAGGAATTTTTCCACAGCTGAGATTTTGCTGTCTCTATCCCCTTGATATTGTTCAAAATTGTATTCCACTGCTTTAACAGGCAGCCTCCCCTCCTCCCCTCCCCTCCCCCCTTTTAAACATGGATGAGGTGAAGGAAAGATCTTGAACTGGTACTTGAGGACAGCAGACTATATGGGATTTGTTCTCCCTTTGAAAAGGTAACTGTCTCTGGTGTTGGGAGGTGTTTCACTTTTTTTCCCACAGACTCTGCCAGCGTAGCAGGTCACTCCCTCACTTGGCTGGAGGGTTGGAAGGATGGTAGTAAATTCCAGAACATAAGCAAAACTGCTGATTCATTTTCCAGAGCGTTAAATATAAGCACTCAGACCTTGAGTTTTAAACAATCAACATTTGTCTACACAAAGCGGACTTTTCTTTGCAAAACCATTTGTTTATTTTAAATACCCTATTCTGACTCACTTACCCGCCCCCGCCGCCCCTTGCCATCAAACCAGCCACGGGGTGGGGGCAAGAGAAGAAAAGTTGAAATATTTAGTACATTGCCACATGAGTGCATTTAGGTTACTTGATAGAATCTCAACGCAAACAACCTGCAATGTTGATCCTAAAATGGCAAACAGGCTCCTTCAAACTCCACACCTCTCTTTTTTCTCTACCTTCCCATAGGACCCCTCAATTTCCAAATGGTTTCATTAAAAAGCAATGGACCAGCATTGTTGAGAAGGAAATGCTGGGCTGTTTCCCAGTTTGGGATGCAGTTCAGATCGACGGTTCACACACTTTTTCAAGGTCGGCGACCTTGAAAAAGTAAGACTGTAGTCCATACACCCTAGATTTCCTATCCCATTATGGACCTATTATCAATTCAGTTCTATGAAACTCGAGGGAGTTATTTTTTTTCCCTCTCTCCCTTTAAGCAAGGTCTGGCCATTGAGAGCTTCAAGTGGCAACTGGAAGAGGAGCTTTCCCAGAGTACTTCTTAGAGCCTCTTGTTCTGCCCGCTTCAAAGCAGGATTAACTAAGTTCTCTCCAAGGAGCCCATTCTGGGGGTTTCTGTGCTGCCCCACAGGGGACTGCTCTTTCTCACCACCTTCCTCAATACACAAGCTCTCTCTTCTCTTCTCACTGGGCTGCACTTGAGTTACAGAGTTACAGGAAAACAATAGCAGGTCAAGGAACATGCCTCCATTGTGTTACTTCTAAAACAAAAGGCATCTCCCAAATTAGAAGGCAAGAGAAATGGAAAGAAGTGGATTTCTACCAGGATCTGGCTAGCTCACAGGAAGCTGTCTCTGTGAGGCGTGGGACCTCTGCCCCAGCCTGCCACTGTGCTGGGGATTCATGACCTCTGTGCTCAAGGCCTCCACTCCAGGCAAAATGCACTAACTCAGTTAGGACAGCGGTGAATGTTGTTCATGCTCTGGGATTTTAAAAACCCGGGATCAAGTTCTACCTCTGCCATTTATGACCTTTCCTACTTTGGGCAATGTTGCCTCTCAAAGCATCTGTGTTCTCACCTATAAATAAGGAACTTGAGATCTGTACTTTGTACAGTTGTTTCTGGGATAAAAATGAGATGGCAAATCCAGCCTACATCAATAATATTAGATCTGAACTTGCCTCCCTTCCCCCAGGCCCAAGGGCTTATAAAGAAAGCTATTTGTGAGCCAATAAGATGAATTTGTCTGCCATAGCTTTCCCAAGTGTAGCAGAGTTGAAATGAAACAAATAATAGGTTTGTTGAGGGGAGAGGCTGGGGCGCAGAACTATAGGATCACCACTCCCTGGGTTTATAGGGATTATTACAATAGGCAATGGCAAGAAGGGACTAGAAGCATAAGAACAGGGAGAAAGGCATAGAAAATGAGGCAGGTAAACTTCAAAGGTAAACGTCCTCTGTGTTTGCCGTTTAGCCCATGCTAGCTCTGATTTCACCCCTCATGTCTACCTTTCTGGAGACATTCACAACTACACATGAATGAAAAACAAAAATACCCTGGTTGATGTATTGCTGGTGTCTTCATGACTATTTAAGAGAGAAGTTTAAGAGCCTTCAGCTAGTTTTTCTAGGCAAATGAATTTTTTCTATAACAAGTGGCAACCTCAGAATCTTACAGGGTGAATTGGAGTATCTTTACCTGGTTTTGTCTGGGGACAACAAGCTAGCTCTTCCACACGATCCAGCCAAGTATCTTTGAGAATGAGTCATCCCACGCTGAGAATACGTGAAGTTGCACCCCTCAGGCAACTACAAGAGAAGGGAATTAACCTAAATTTCTTGCCGTGGAAGTAGAAATATGTTGGAAGCCAGTTTTACTGAAATGGTTGAAATACGCCACTTAGTTTGTGGAGTCTCATTAGAGCTGATGATTGGTTTTATAAAACATACCCAGTGAGCCTATAACATATTCTCTACTTTTCCTCATCAGCAAAAAGAACAAAATTGTATGTCTCTAAGCACTTGATGATTCATACAACAGTATGAAATTGGACTGTTATAAGGATCCCACTTTTTATTTTTTATTTTATTTTATTTAAATAATTAAAAATTATAGTTAGTAATATATAATATAATTAATAATAAATAATATAATTAATAATAAATAATTACTAATATTACATGCAGTGTAATATTCGTTTCAGGTGTACAGTATAGTGATTGCACACTTCCCTATATCCCCCTGTGCTCATCACAAGTGCCCTCTTTAATCCCCATCACCTGTTTCACCCATCCCCCCGCCCACCTCCCCTCTGGTAACCACCAGTTTGTTCTCTAGAGTTAGGGGTCTGTTTCTTGGTTTGCCTCTCTCTTTCTCTCTCTTTTTTCCCCTTTGCTCATTTGTTTTGTTTCTTAAATTCCACATAAGAGTGAAATCATATGGCATTTGTCTTTCTCTGATTGACTTATCTCACTTAGCATAATACTCTCTAGCTCCATCCATGCCATTGTAAATAGCAAGATTGTGTTCCTTTTTATGGTTGAGTAATATTTCAGTGTGGGTGTGTGCCATTTTTTCTTTTTCCATTTTTTCCATTCGTCACTTGATGGACACTTGGGCTGTTTCCATAATTTGGCTATTGTAGATAATGCTGTTATAAACATCGGGGTGCATGTACCCCTTTGAATTAGGATTTTTGTGTCCTTTGAGTAAATACCTAGTAGTGTGATTGCTGGATCATAAGGTAGTTCTATTTTTAACTTTTTGAGGCACCTCCATACTGTTCTCCAGAGTGGCTGCACCAGTTTGCATTCCCACCAACAGTGCAAGAGGTTTCCCCTTTCTCCGCATCCTCGCCAACACTTGTTGTTTGTGTTGTTGATTTTAGCCATTCTGACAGGTGTGCAGTGATAGATCATTATGGTTTTGATTTGCATTTCCCTGATGATGAGTGATGTTGAGCATCTTTTCATGTGTCTGTTGGCCTTTGGATGTGTTATTGGAAAAATGTCTATTCATGTGTTCTGCCCATTTTTTAATTGGATTATTCATTTTGGGGGTGTTGAGTTTGATAAGTTCTTTATATATTTTGGATACTAACTCTTTATCAGATATGTCATTTGCACTTTTTAACTAAGGACTCTCATGTCCATAAATAACTTGTCTGAGGTCAATAGGTTAGCAGATAGCTTAACCAGGAGCCCAGCTATAGCCTGCCATTTCCAAAGTCCATGCTCTTTTTATTGCAACATGCTGCCTGGCTGTGACAACACATGAACAGACACATGAACAGCATATGAAAAAGTGCTTCATAGGTACTCCCACTCCTTCTTCATAACTTGTAATGCAGCTTGTCATTTTAGTGACTGGTCCCCACCATAATTTAATGGCCAGAGGCTCTAAGAGCATCCCTGCAAGGGTACAGAGTTAGAGAGGGGCACAGCAGTTTCTGAGAGTAACACACACACACACGCACACACTCACACACTTAAATACGCAAACATTAAATAGAACACACAGGATTCAGGATTAAAGTTATATGGGAAAGTAAACTATATCTGAAAGTTCTATATTGAATGGGGAGACAAGTATTATAGGAGTAAGCTACATCAAATCAGTCTAGACTAAAGGGGAGACAGGTACTACAGGTCCTCCCTCCCCAGATAGTAAGTGGAGATAGTTAGAGAACTAAAATTACAGAGGCAGAAGATTGTTTGAGAGGAAGAAATAAAATCTGGAAGACTTGTTGTATCTATAAGCAGAAAACATCAGCCTGGCTGGAAAATTCCAGCAGAGTGCTTCTGCACATAGTAGGTACTCAAAAAATCTTATTCAACTTGGCCATTCGATTAGCAGTCTTAGTTTACCATGCTTACAATTAACTTGGCTGCAGCTGTTGTTCTTTTTTTTTAGAATAAATTTGGCTGACACAAATGTGTATTGCTGTGGTTTAGTTAAGGCAACAAATAAGAATAGCAGGTGAAGCCTGCTCGTCAGTGTAGGATACTCCGTGTCCTAATTCCCAAGGTGAACTAGAGTGTTTATCAGGAGCCCTGAGCCAGGTCCATCCCAACAGATAGCTTAGGACACACTGAGAAGTATTCCTTCAGAGTCTGGTACTCATACTACCTAAGTAAGAAATGAATGTGAAAAGTAATCTGTAGATCTTCGAAGTCTATCTAGGGTTTGTGTCTGGGAATTGATATTCTGGGACAGACTGACCTCCGGAAAGACAAGATTTACTATGTCTACTCCTTGGGATACCAGTGTTTGTGAACTACTGCTGTCACCCTTTCTTTTGCAAAATTTATTTCTTAATACTAAGAGATGTTTTTCAAGCATGTTTTTCTCTTTAAAAAAAAGTATACAAGGAATCTAATCTATATGTTTGTTTCTTTACTCATCAAACTGATGCCTGGTTAATGGCAGTTGATAACCACCTAACTTCCCATTAAAGACAGGAAATTATATTTTTCTTACCGTAAACAAATTAGAACTTGAAGACATTTGAATTTGGTTTGAAATGTGTTTACCTAAAGTTTTGAGTTAGGTGTAAAGTAAAATAAACTGTCTCTAAGCCTTCTTTCAATTTCATACTTGGTTTTCAGAGCTCTTTGACATGCACAACGCACCTTTTACTGAGAATCAGGAAAGAAAATGTGATACTGAAACCACAAGGAAACAGTCAACTTTGCTTGAGTTCTGTCAATTAACTCCTTAAGGCCCTACAAGGCAATTTGAGGACTAGACGTTCATTCCTGTCATAAAAACTGGTTGGAACTTTTACCACCACCCAGAGGTCATTGTACTGAACTACAAAAACATGGGGGAAAATGTTTATTAAAGTGGTTATAAACTCCTGGGTGTGTAATTTTTTTTTCCATCTCAGTATCCAATCGACATAATATTACATCCTTGGGGGAAATAAATGATCCACAGAAAGTAGGTAGTTTCCAACCCCCCAAACATAAAGTAAGTCAAGGAATGGAGAAGACCAGTTGGAAAAAGAAGTTGTTCTGAGCATATTCCTGATTTGAGTTAAAGTTGTCGCTTTCTGTACCAGCAACGACATTTTGAAGATGCGTGTTCAACACCAGCTCCAAAAGCTAGCCCTCAATACCATCATCTTGCCTTCTGATGAAGGATAGCTTAGGAGACAAACAGAAATAAGTATGTTGGGATTCAAACTTCTTACAGTTGTTGACTACTACCATAGCATTCTTTATGTCCTAGAACCTAGACTCCAGGGTCATTCTTGATGTATTTAAGCAAGACCAGAAGGTGAGGCGCAAGATGTTAATTTAATGTTTCCCATGATTTTATTTCCTTGAAAAAAAATAACCATTTTTTTAATGTTTAGGGAAGAGATCAAAAACCTCCCATCTGATGCCTGGGTAGCTCAGTCATAAGCGTCTGCCTTCGGCTCAGGTCATGATCCCAGGGTCCTGGGATTGAGCCCTGCATTGGGCTCCCTTCTCGGCAGGAAGGCTGCTTCTCCCTCTCCCACTCCCCCTGCTTGTATTCCCTCTTTTGCTGTGTCTCTGTCAAATAAATAAATAAAATCTTAAAAAAAAGAAAAAAAAAACACCTCCCATCTGAGATATTTGAGAGAAGGAAAAGGGAAAAAAAGGAATAAGCTTTCTTCTGTGAGCTATTTTAAGAGAATTATGTCATCTCTGATTTAGCCTTTGCCTTTGACTCAGGGTTTCAGTCCATTTTGTATCTGCACAGCCACCAGTCTTAACTGAGATTGCTGGTGACTCTGAAGCTGCCTCAGGTTTACTCTGGGTTCCAGTGGCCTTTCTCTCTGTGGAATACTGGCAAAAATTTGATTCTGAGACATTGGATACCAAGGCTCTTCCCACAGTCAGATAGACCTTCTTTTTTTAAAAGTCGATTGATTGATTGATTGGCTTTTAGTAATCTCTACACCCAATGTGGGGCTTGAACTCATGACCCTGAGATCAAGAGTTGCATTCTTCAAACTGAGCCAGCCAGGTGCCCCAAAGGTAAATCCTCTAATGGAGGTTCTGGATTTGACTTCTTTCTGCATTTGGGTTTTAGAACCTGCAGCTCATGGAGCAGACCATTTTTTAGGCTGTAGGAAATTTCACCAGTCCATAAGTACTTAATAAATGACCATCAGGATCCTCTCAGGTGACCAGGGAAGACTCCCCTGTCCTCTCTCTCTCTCTCTCTCTCTGTAGTCTACTCCAATTTGTCTGTATCTCCCTGAAAGGAGCTTCCATACATGTTTTGCAGCTGCTGCCCAAGGGATGGACCCCTGATTGTCTGGCTCTGATGGCCAATGGGGCTTGCATTCATGAGTCCCTCAGGACTGTAGCAAATAAACAAGCAGTTATTAATGCGGACAAGAAGAACTCCCCTCCCCCATGGCTATAAACCTAGGCCAAGTATAGAGAGAAGAGGGAAAAATGCCCATCTCCCAGTTTCTCCCTGGAAGGGTCCTGACTTCCCTAGCTGCTGTCTATGGGATTGGATTCCAATAATTCTGCATATAGAGGCTGACTACCATGCTGTCCCTTTAGGACACTGATGGGTCTTGGCACACTGTCAACATTTGGGAAGTATGTAGAACAAAGAAGGCAGTTTGAACAATCACAATCACACAGGTTCTGAGAGACAACCAAGAACTCAAACCAAGCTGATTGCCAGGGTTCATCTCCTACACAAAACCAATCTGTCAGGACCAGAAGAGGTGACTATTGCACAGAAACCAATGGAGAGTTAAAATAACAGAGGAATATGTTCCAAACAAAAGAACGTGACAGAACTCCAGAACAGACCTTAATGAACCAGAGATGAGTGATAGCGATTCAAAGTAATTTGAACAATCATAAAGATGTTCACCAAGATTCAGAGAACAATGCGTGGATAATGTGAGATTTGAACAAAGAGATAGAAAATATTAAAATGTACCAAATGTTAAGCAAAATAAGTCAGTCAGAGAAAGACAAATACCACTCACTCACATGTGGAATTTAAGAAACAAAACAAATGAGCAAAGGAAGAAACAAAGAGAGACAAACCAAGAAATGGACTCTTAAGTATAGAGAACAAACTCATGCTTATGAGGGGAGGTTGGTGGAGGGATGAGTGAAATAGGGGATTAAGGAGTACACTTATCATGATGAAAAATAAAATAAAATGAAATGATTTTTTAAATGTACCAAACAGACATCACAGAGCTGATATATTAAAAAATTCAATAGAGAGGTTCAACAGCAGACTAGATCAAGCAAAGAAAGGATCAGTGAACTTGAAGACAGGGCAGTGGAATTCATCTACTCAAAGGAGGGGGGCGGGAAGAGTGAAAACAGCAAAAGGGACTTATGAGGTAGCATCAACTGGATGAATATATACATTAATGGGGTTCCAAAGGAGAAGAGAGAAAGAGACAAAGATTATTCAAAGTTATAATAGTTGAAAACTTCCCTAACCTGGGGAAAGAAATATATATCCAGATCCAGGAGGCCCAGAAGAGATTCATAAAATGAATCCCAAGAGACCCACACTAAGACTTAAGACTAAGTTGTCAAAAGTTTGTTACCTATATGGGTACCCCCATAAAAATAGCAGATTTTTTGGCAGAAACTTTCCAAGCCAGAAGGGAGTGAGTGGCATGATATATTCAAAGTGCTGAAAGAAAAAAATCGCCAACCAAGAGTACTCTATCCAGCAAAGTTGTCCTTCAAAATTGAAGGAGAGATAGTTTTTCAGACAAACAAAATCTGGTTTGTCACCATGAGAGCAGCCCGACAAGAAATGTTAAAGGGAGTTCTTCAAGCTGAAACAAAAAGATGCTAATTTTAACAGGAAAATATATAAAAATATAAATCTCATTGATAAAAGTAAATATACACTGTATGTCAATTATATCTCAATAAAACTGGGAGGGAAGTAAATATATAATTAAATTCAGAATATTCTAATGTTGTAATGGTGGCAGGTAAATCATTTACAAATCTAGTGCAAGAGTTAAGAGACAAAAGTATTAAAAAATAACTGTAACTACAATAATTTGTTAATAGATAAATCACATAAAAAGATATAAACTGTGACATCAAAGCCATAAAATGGGAGAGGAAGTGTATAAATGTAGAATTTTTGTATACATTTGAATTCAAGTTATCAGTTTAAAATAGACTGTTATTAATATAAAAAGTTTTATAAAAAATTTAAATAAAACAAATGGCCATTAGAGGACCATTACAGCACCAGCTAGTGGTCCAGCTTCTTGCCCAAAACAGCCCACTGTGAGCAGAGTGGAGTGTAGCTCTCCGCATAGACTATGCAGAGAGTGAGAAAGGAGAGGACACGCATACCTCATGGTGTCTTACAGGTGCTGTGTGTGTTATAATGAAATGAATGCTCCACATTCAATGTCATTTGAGGTCAGTGAGCAAAATTAACAAGTAGATTTAAGAACCAGTTCTTTTCCCAATTGGATGATCTCAAAATAAACTGCCTACAGATGGTTTTCATTGCATGTAACTGGAAAGTGTGGACTTCTGCCAGGTTTACCCCCTTTTGTGTCTGGGACTGTAGTGGGTTATTGAATGGTCTTCCATGGTTGGATGCTCTCTGCTTTTATAGCAATGCCAGGGGCAGAGTTGCCTCTAGGGATCTCAGAGCATTTCATGTTTCCACTCAAGAAAAGTGCCTTCTACCCCATGCACGTCTTTTAATTGCGAGGACAATACAGTTCGCTGAGACATTCTGCTAATAATTAACTGCCTTGGGGCCCAGAGTACTCAGATGGGAGCTCGGCATCCTTCTTTCATTTACAGGGAAACCGTTCAGACCCCCTTAGATGAAAGCAACAAGAGTTGCCCATGGAAAGAATTAGTATTCTTTAGAAACAAGAGCTGAAAGAAACAGTAGATTTGAGGCATCTCTTTCAAAATAATCAAAATGGGAATGGCAAGGAAAATGCAGTGGGAGAGATTTGGACGTATTATATGACCACAAGAAACCCTCTTTCAGTCATATCCAGATAACAGGGTGGGGGGAAAGAGAGTATCACATGGATGTCAGAGAATGTCAAGTGAATCTCAGCTGGATAAGAATTACATTGATTGACTTGGAATCATGTGAGGGTGAGGATGTCTTGAGTCACCCTTTGTGGTTCTAAGCCTAAACTAGGACAAAAGAGAAAAAGCAGAGCTGTGCAAAGAGAGATTCTCAGAGATGTCTCCTCAACCATGGAAAAGCCAAGACAAGCCATGATGAGTTGGACTGAGGGCAGGTTGTTTGACTCAAAGGAAATTTTTCAATCTATGAGGGAAGCCTGACAGGGGAAGGTAGGAGACAGTAGGGCTCAAAAGAATCCAATGCCCTGGTGCCAATCTCAAGATGCACAGCCTAAGTAGAAAAACCCTTCCATTTTTAAAGGGCTACCCAGACTGTGTTTTTCATTAAGAAATGGGGGGCTTCTGTCTAGTGAAGTTGTTCTGAACAGAAATGCCTGAGAAATTTGGTGGGTTTTTTGGGTAGATTTGAGGGTATGAGGAAGAAGAAATAAAAACTCTGTAAGGGTACCTTGGACTTTATCACACGAGGAGTTAGTATTTCTCTAGGGTTTCAGATGGAGTGTTTGCTGTATGTATGATGATGGTGATTGGTCGTCAGGATTATTATAACTAATTATTACCACTGCTGGGATTGGTAGGCAAACACGAAGCATCAGATCCCTGGGCTCTGTGGGAGAGCCAGCTCTGAGGAATTTTGTGTTTTATCTTATTCTGTTATAGTACTTCAAACCTCACCAGTCCCCACACAACCCTTTAAAACACGCAGTCAGAAATGCTATTTATTTTTGCAGAAACAAAGACATACATTGTAAAGCAAGAGATGCAGGGACATCCAGACTGTCATTTGACTGGGGACATTGTCTCATGACTCTGGTCCTGTCACAATCACCACTGAATATAGCTCTCCCAACTCTCCCCTTTCCTGGAGTTATATGTTCATGAACATTTCACTTTCCTGTGGACTTTTAATTTTGCTTGTTTGCACCTCTGCTAACCTCACGTTAGTGAAGCGGCCTGGTCTTAAATTTATAGGGGACAGTAATGTCACTGGGCTGGGGGGGGGACATGCTTGGATAGACTGCCATCTGTGTCCACGTGTTCCCGTATCACCGAGAAGACCGGATTCCTTGGTCATTTTCCCCTCTTTTCCAGTATCTTCTAAAAGACCAGCCTCCCGTTTCAGGTCCCACAGAAACTATGAAGAGTTATAAATTCTTTAAGTTGAAAAAATGATTTAGAATGAAATGTTCTCAGCTTGAAGCCTGTCCTATCTTCTGGGTACCCCAGAGTCTGGATGCTTGGCCAGTAATAGTGACCCGAAGTTGCTCTTCTGTCAGAACTTTCTAACAAGTCCTGACCCCCCTCCCCCACCCCTCCCAGGGAGTCCAAGAAATTTCTTAGTACAGTCACTCTCTCCAGCTTCCCATTCTTTTACTGGTTTATAAAAATTGAAATTGAACTGAATTGAGGTGAAATGAATTGAATTGAAATATTTAAAACGATGGCTGATTCATGCTTGGGTAACATTTATTCATGCAACAAAATCCTGCCATCTTGAAGCTCATGGTCAAATAAATGTCTTTCAGAAAAGATGTGTGAAGGTACAGTGGGGATGGAGAAAGCACTTGGAAATCCAAGGAATATAATGCCCAAACTTGCCAAATAAGAATGACAGGGTCAACCTTATCCTAACAATAGAGAAGGAACCATAATGGAACTAAAGAAAAAAAACATAAGTCTTAAATTCAGCAACTTGAAATTTTTTTTCATTTTATTTCCTGAGGCTTATGTGTCGGCCCAACCGAAGGCTTTCAGAAAAGAGCTACATCAAAGGGATCTTGGAGAAATGCTTGACAATAAGAAGGCTTTGAAAGCAAAGCATGTATTGCAGAGTAGGCTGTTCATTTAGGTTTGGGGTTGAATCATTTCCAGACACGCAGACCATCTGAGTTCGTAAAACAAAAGCTTGAGCTCCAGCAGGACGGACTTGGAGCAGATGTCACTCCTCAGTCCAGAACATCAACTCGCTAGGAAATAAACAAGGTTGGAGGCCCAACTCCTGGCTTTCCAAGGACAGGCCTTTGATAGTTAGAGGTCTGGGGTAGGAAACTGGGCACTCTAGCCAAAAGGAGAAAGTATGCTGTGACCTCTCCCTGCAGAGGAATAAGCTACTCCTCTGACTTCAACCTGCCAGCTTGATTCGGGGCCTTTGGCAATATGTACTGAATCCTGGTACCATCACAAAGCCCAAAGAAACAAGTGCTCATTTGGTGCAGAAGACAGAAAGATCAGATGGGAGACCTGCTCTGATACTCTGCTGACTCTCCAGCAGAATTCCTGCAGCAGGTAAAACAAAAATTCTTTCCTTTTGCTTGGTGGAAGCAATGTCAGTTTCTGTGAGTCTGACATAGTTGCATATTCTGGAGAAGGGGAAAAGTGTCCCTGCACTAATAATCTCAGTGGAATATCTGGAAACTCAAGGACAGGGACAAATTAAGCCCGAAAGGTCTAGGGCATTTAGTTGGGTATGGGAATCACTTTGGCTCTCTGTATTAACTGGGAACTATAGTTAATGAACTGCCCTCTAGCTAATCTAAGAACATACAGACCCTATAAATAAACTCAATAAATATTTGATGAATGAATGAATGAATGAATGGTGGCCTTTATTTGGTAGAAACCGGCCAATATTATACGTGCTCAGGGGGTGTTTCAGGGGATGTTTTGAGCCATTCATCTCTTTAAGCTTCAACAATCCTGAAATGAATTTGTCTTCAAGCAAAGCTTGAAGGACCAGTGAAATGAACCTAAAAGCACTAGGTCTAGCTCAGTCACAAACTGAATAATAGTCTCAGCTACAATTACCTGTTGGTCATAGTTTGGCAATAAACATGGTTGGGCTCTTCTGAGAAATGGATAGTTTCATGACCAGACACCTGGGGTCAAGAACCAGAAGGAAGCTGTGTTCCTTCTGCTCAGCAAAACAGAGCTGCCCTGCTTTCGCCTGAAACGATGTGCCTCTTCTCATCTCCATTGCTTTACTCTTGCTATCCCAAACACTTGAAGTGCCCTCACCTCAAATCTCTACCTATTGAAACCTGATCATGCTTTACTGGCCAGCTTACTCAGAAGCAGCTTCCTTCATGGGTTCTTTCCAGCCTGAAGAGGCTCTTTTTTGGGAGCCTTTGTGGTGCCTTTGTATCTCAGGATACTTATATTTTTCTCTGCACTGATGTTAGTAAGCTTGCCTTATCCATCCTACTAGATTGTAAGTTCCTAGAGAAAAATTGCAGATGTACATGTGTGTGTGCATATATCTTATTAATTTGTATTAATAATGTATATTATTATTATAACTATTTGGATCTCCCTTGCCTGCTATAGTCTCAGGAACACAATGGGTGTCAAGTTGTCAATGGACCTTAATTCAATAAACTAAGCACCAATGTCTGGCACAGGGAAAGACTCAGCCATACAAGGGCCAGTCAACTTTCCTCTAAGGATGTAATTTCTTGGACCTTACTCATGTAATCAAGATACCAGCAATCTCTTGGGGCACCTGAATGGCACAGTGAGTTAAGCATCTGACTCGTGACTTCAATTCAGGTCATGATTTTGGGGTCATGAGATCGAGCTCCGTGTCAGGGTCTGTGCTCAGCAGAGAGTCTGCTTAAGACTCTCTCTGTGCCCACCCCCCCATACTCTCTTGCTCTCTAAAATAAATAAATCTTAAAAAAAAAAAAAGAAAGAAAGAAAGAAAGAAAGAAAGAAAGAAAGAAAGAAAGAAAGAAAGAAAGAAAGAAAGAAAGAAAGAAAGAAAGAAAAGATGTCACCAGTCTCCCTGTCCTCTGCTGCCCAGGGATCCGATAAACTTGTCTAAACCCTAATTCTATGGCTTGAGATAATCCAAAACTCTCCTCATAACTTCTGCAAATTCTTGCACCTTGTTTCCTCCTGCACTTCTCGGCCTCAATGTTCTCACCCCCAGGCCTGCTTCCTCTGGGTGCATCAATTTGCCAAGCTGCCTCTTCTCGTTTCAATGTGAAGTTCAACAGCAGCAAGCACCTCTGATTCTTTTGTAGACTTTATTCATATAGCAGCACATGGGAGTTCTGGCAAGTTTGGGCTCCTCTACCATCCTGTCTCCCCCCATCACCATTCTGGGGTCATAAATCCATCCATCCTCCCTTGCCCTATACAGGCAACTGCCCACGCTGGGTCCTGTCTCACCTACAACCTCAAAGGGCTTCTTAAAGTATTTCTTCTATACCTATACAGTGTTCTGGCAAAAAGAATTCCAGGGATGTTTTCTCCATTTATTACCCGACAATATGTATTGGACCATGATATAAGGAAACTGTGTGGGGTCTTCTAGTTTTCCATATGCCTAGAACCAGACTAAGCTATATTGCTTTTCTAGATTTTCCCCTTCAGTCTTTGTTGTTTCCAATTCTTAGCTCCTTGTTCTTATTTTATTCATTCATATATCTGAGATGCATTTATCGAGAACCTGCAATGGACCAAGTATTTATATTATGAAAACAAATAAGAAGGATCCCCTGTCTCTGGCAACCTGATTAAAACTGATCCTGACTTACCTGTTCACTCACCTGGTCCAAGGGAAAGAGTTCTAGGTGTTTCCTCTTACCTGAAGAGATAACTGCCCCTTACTACAGTCTGAGATTCGGTGACCAAGTTCCAAATTCCTATGCTTTTGCAAGTCAAACCTTCAGTGTCTTGTTTAGTAGAAGTGTTAAGCTAACTGAATATTAGACCTGAGGAAATGGCTAAAACCCAAAATAACTAGTTGAAAGGTAAAGAAAAAGGCTAATTTATTCAATCCTTTCAGAACAGATGAAAATACTCTGAAAATAGCCTTCCTTTCGTGACCTTTGAAGTGTTCCTATTAAGACCAAATATTTCTCTTCCTTGAATATAAATACTTTCCTTTAAATATCCTTAAAATGTTTGGTCAACATCCAGAGCTAAAACACTATGTACTTTCAATAGTTATCAAAGATGGAGCCAAATATTTTGAAATGCTTGTAATATTTTTTATTGAAGTATAGTTGACATACTATATTATATTTGTTTCAGGTATGCAACATAACAATTGGACGGTTATGTGCATTACAAAATGATCACCATGATAAGTCTAGTTACCATCTGTTACCGCACTAAATTGTTACAGTGTTATATACAGTATTTATTGATTATATTCCTCATGCTGTACTTTACATCCCTGTGACTTATTTATTTTATAACTGGAAGTTAGTAGCTCTTTTGCACCCATCCCCCCAACCCTTTCCCCTCCAGCAATGACCTGTAATATTTTTAAACCACCGTATCAAGATCAAGCTTTCTTTCTGACTTCCTGCATTGTAGAAAGAAGAAAACAGGCTTATGTTAAAAATAGAGTCCTGGCTTTGTGAGGGAAAGAATACAAGGGAATTAATAGTTAAGTATTTTCTTTGTGCCAAGTGCCAGTGGTAGGCACTTTATGGACAATCTCATTTGGTCCTGAGGGGAAATCCCCTCAAAGTCGCTCTTGTTGTATTATTGTCCCCACTTTCGAGATAAGGAGACTGAGGTGGACAGTGAGTTCGACCCAAATTTCGTTCTCTTTACCAATGGCTCATTTTAAACGGGGAATTTATTTGTCTCCTTATAGAATTAACTTCTGAGATCGTGAACCCCCACCCCCCACACTCAAATGCATAATTCCAAAGATGCTTTGTCTGCAAATTATTAACCTATAACTCATAATTTTACAAGTAGTTTCGTTTGTCTGAGGACTATAGTTAAGACACATTCATTTGTAGGAGGAAAATCTATTTCTCATATTTCCTTAGGTAGGTCCTAGTCAGAGAGGCAAAGAACTGTGGACGGGGTTGTTGACAACCCTTTATTATCTGTCTCTTGCTACATTTTGTATTAAATAACATCGCTAACATAACAGCTAATAGAATCTATCATTTCAAAATGTGAAGAGATCCTAGAGGTTGTCTACACCGTTTTTCAAATGTTGGTCTATATGCAGGTTACATCAGAATCACTTGGTGGGTGTTTTAACAATACAGATTCTTGGGCCCTCTCCCTAGACCTTCTTTTAAAAAATGTCAAAGTGGGGGCGCCTGGGTGGCTCAGTCGTTGAGCGTCTGCCTTCGGCTCAGGTCATGACCCCAGGGTCCTGGGATCGAGCCCTGCGTCGGGCTCCCTGCTCTGCGGGGAGTCTGCTTCTCCCTCTCCCTCTCCCACTCCCCCTGCTTGTGTTCCCTCTCTCTCTGTGTCTCTCTCTGTCAAATAAATGAATAAAATCTTTAAAAAAAAATGTCAAAGCGGGATGCTGGGAATCTGAATTTAAACATTTTAAAATTGACCCTCAGGCATAGCCTGGTTTTTTTTTTTTAATTTTTTTTTAAAGATTTTATTTATTTATTTATTTTGAGAGAGAGAATGAGAGACAGAGAGCATGAGAGGGAGGAGGGTCAGAGGGAGAAGCAGACTCCCCGCCGAGCAGGGAGCCCGATGCGGGACTCGATCCCGGGACTCCAGGATCATGACCTGAGCCGAAGGAAGACGCT
The DNA here is from genome assembly GCF_029215605.1 of Mirounga angustirostris. Lineage (NCBI taxonomy): Eukaryota > Metazoa > Chordata > Mammalia > Carnivora > Phocidae > Mirounga > Mirounga angustirostris. The sequence continues at coordinate 11,886,924 of NW_026991716.1, read as the reverse complement.
CAACCAACTGAGCCACCCAGGCACCCCTGTAATCTTTTTTTATTAACCAGTTGATTTTTTTTTTTAAAGATTTTATTTATTTATTTGAGACAGAGAGAATGAGAGACAAGGAGCATGAGAGGGAGGAGGGTCAGAGGGAGAAGCAGACTCCCCGCCGAGCAGGGAGCCCAATATGGGACTCGATTCCCGGACTCCAGGATCATGACCTGAGCCGAAGGCAGTCGCTTAACCAACTGAGCCACCCAGGCGCCCCATAGCCTGGTTTTGGAACCACTCATCCAAGTCAGAATCCCCTCCAGCACACACCCCAACTTGTAAGCAGGCAGCCTCATGGCGGACACATGCAGGACAGAGAATTTACAGTCTCAGAGGAAGCTTGTTTGTTTGTTTTTAATGGGATAACACTATTGGTTTCTTTTTTAAAAGATGTTATTTATTTATTTGAAAGAGAGAGAGAGTGCATGCAAGTTGGAGGAGGAGCAGAGGGAGAGAGGGAACGAGGGGGAAAGAATCTCAAGCAGACTCTGCACTGAGCAGGAGCCTCACTGGGGCTAAATCTCATGACCCAGAGATCACAGCCTGAGCTGAAACCAAGAGTCTGACGCTTAACCAACTGAGCCACGCACGTGCCCCAACGCTATTGGTTTCTTAGTTTAACTTAAAATATGACCCCTTATACTTCCACTCATTGGTTCCCATTTCTGCCCTCAAAAGATACATAGAGGACATGAAATCCCTTAGAACATGAGCATTCAAATATTCCAAGACAGCTAATAGGGTTCTCATTAGGCTTCTACTGCTCTGGGCTAAAGTCATTCCTTTAATCTTTTCTTTTTTTTCTTTTTTTTTTCTTTTAAAGATTTCATTTATTTATTTGACAGAGAGAGAGAGTGAGGGAGGGAACTCAAGCAGGGGGAGTGGGAGAGGGAGAAGCAGGCTTCCCGCCAAGCAGGGAGCCCAATGCGGGGCTCGATCCCAGGACCCCGGGATCATGACCTGAGCCGAAGGCAGACGCTTAATGACTGAGCCACCCAGGTGTCCCTTAATCTTTTCTTATAAGTCACAAATTCCATAACCTACCCCCTTTCAAAAAGACAGTTCATAGAAGACTAATAGTAGAGAATGCAAATTAAAATAACAGTGTTGTAGTTTTTACACCCAACAGAATGGCAAAACTTAAAAAGCAATCATATTTATTATTTGTAGAGGTGTAGGGAGAAGAATATTCTTTTATATTCCTGGTGAAAGTCAAACAGACTTTTCGGAAAACAAGCTGGCCACATCTGTTAAAATTAAAAATACATATGCACTTTGCCTCAAGAATCCCACTCCTGACAATCTATCTCATAAAAATAGCAAACTTGGGCACCTGGTGGCTCAGTCAGTTAAGCGTCTGCCTTCGGCTCAGGTCGTGATCCCAGGGTCCTGGGATTGAGCCCCGAGTCGGGCTCCCTTCCCTGCTCAGTGGGGAGTCTGCTTCTGCCTCTCCCTCACCCACTCATGTTCTCTCTCTCTCACTCAGTCTCTCTCTCAACTAAATAAATAAAATCTTAAAAAAAAAAAAAAAAGAAATAACAAACTTATGTACGAAAAAAGAAAAGCCAACTTTGCCAAGAGTGTGGACTAATAAAAACTATTATACACTCTTGCTATACGTGTAAATTGATACATACAACCACCTTGAAAACCTGTTGGCAGTGTCTCTTAAATGTGAACATATGTATACCCTGTGATGTAGCAATACTACGCTTGCTATACGCCCAACTGAAATGTGTAATACGTTCACCAGAAGAAACGTAGGAGAATGTTGTCTGCAGCACCATTGATATGAACCTCAAACTAGAAGCCATCCAAACGTTCGTGAAGTGTAGAATGAAGAAACTGTCATATTCATTTAATGGTATACTGTGCAAAATAAGAATGAAAACGTTCTAACTCCAGACATCAATGTGGATGAATCTCACAAAAGAAGCCAGACATGATAGAACACAAATGCATAATTCCATTTATATGCAGTCAAAAATAACACAAAATTCAGAGAAATCAGAAGGGTAGCTGTTAATGACCAGAAGAAGGCATAATGAATGCCTCTGGGGAGCTGGTTATGTTCTGTTTCTTGACCCGCGTCCTGATTATATGGATATGTTAGTTTTTTAAAAATTCATTGGGCTGTATACCTTCAATGTGTGCAACAAACTGTTGTTTCCCAAAACAGTCACATGCATAAGATTTTTAATGCATTGTTATTAGAGAAAAGCTATAAAAAAAAGCCATCAGTGGAATGATCAGTAGAATGATGGCAAGAAAATTATTATGTATCTGCATTGCAGATATTATGCAGTCATTAAACTGAATGAATTGGTATTATACCAAATGATTTTAAAAGATTTTCATGAAATAATATTGAATAAGAAAAGGAAGGGGAAGAAAATTATATATATCATCCCCCTTTTTGTAAAGCAAACAGTAACCAAAGCAAGAACAAAAAGTAGGATAGTAGAGTCAGGTGCTTTTCCCTGGCCTTGTTAGCAGAGGCCCTTGTATCCAGTCTTAGTTCCATGGTGTTATAAAGCAGGGCATGGGGCATTCATTTTACGGGTACTAATTATAGCAAGTGTGGTGGGAGAGAGCAACTGCCTCCTAACCTTGGGTGGCTTCCTAATTATAAGGTCTCCTGGGTCATGATGTGTAGCTCAGGATCTCGTGGCTTCCTGAACCAGGAAGGGGCGGCAGCTCCCTTAGACTTGGTTGGGAGGTGTGGCTTTTGGGAGTCTGCTCCTTGGGGCCACTCAATAAATTGGTAAACCATTTACTATTTCTTTCTGTATAAATAAGCTAGCCTTGATGCTTTTTCTCTGCAACTAAACCCTGACCAATATAGATAGGTATTGTTACAGTTATAAGTGAGAAAACTGAGGCCCAGAAAGTCTAGGTAACTTGCTCAACTGATCTTCAGCCTGAGTGGGGATATTTATACTCTCTGAAGTGGGAATCAGGATATGGCACCATCTTCCATGAGGACTTTTCATAGAACTGAATTCCTTTTTTTTGCTTGTTTTTTTGTTTTGAGAGTAAGGGAGAGTACATGTGAGAGCAGAGGTGGGCGGGGGGCAGGGGCAGAGGGAGAAGGAAAGAGGGAATCTTAAGCAGGCTCCATGCTCAGTGTGGAGCCTGATGTGGGACTCGATCTCACCACCCTGAGATCATGACCTGAGCCAAAATCAAGAGTCGGACGCTTAACTGACTGAGCCACCCAGGTGCCCTGCATAGAACTGCTTTCCAAGAGGAATCATCTGGTTCTGGTTGTTTGAGGCATGGAAACTCCTCAGTCTGGACTTCATGCTCACTGGGAACATGTGGGGAAAATGCCCTCAGTGGCAGAAATGATACTTGGTACCTATGTGTTCCAGATGTATTTCCATAGTATTTCCCTTCTGAGAATGTGTATATCTTACCACAAACATGAGGAAATTGACCCACTGGTAAATAATTGTGCCTATATTAGGGCTCTTGGCTCAGATTTCAGATATGTCAGATAAATAAATCCTAATTATATTGAATTTTTGTTTCTTCTCGTTACATCCAGGTCAAGCTCCGATCCTGTCTGCTCATTTACTCATTTGTTCATTCAGTGAGTGTTGAGAGCCTACAACATGCCAGGGATGTTGGGGTCATATAAAAAGATGAGGAAGCCAGGTTACTTACCCTCTAGGAACTCAGCCTTCAGAGAGAGCAAGCGATATAAACAAATGTACAAAATGTAGTCTTCTATAACATAGTCACTTCCTAAGTTAGAGGAAGAGAAAACAACCAGTTCTCCCTGAAGGAATTAGAGACAACCTTCCACCCTTACCAGGAGTTAAATATAAAAATATAAGAACCATTAAGGAGAATAGTGCTTTCAGCTGCATTAGTTAGAGAAAGGGGAGCATCTGAGGAAAGCCTTGGTTGGTATCATGTTGGTTTTCTTTTTTAATACAAAGCAGATATTTGCATGTACAGCAATGGGGATTAGAATACTGGATGAAAAGGAAAACAGTCTTCTGACATGTGGAGAAGATCAAGACTCTTAAGGAGCTGACTTTGGGACCTACTGTAATGGGAAGACTTGCTACATTGCCTTCAGAAGTTAAGGCTGACATTTCAGCAGGCTCTTCAAACAGGCCTTCCCACTGGGCCAGCTCTTCTAATTCCTTCTAATAGCCAAGATGGTATTACTATTAGTATTCATATTCATACTCATATTAGTATTAGTATTAGCATTAGTATTCCAGGTATCATGAGAATCAAGGCTTGCATTGTTGGTTTTTCTTAATGATTAGCTCAAATAATTACCTCCAAATGTTCATACTTAAGTAACCCACTTCTCTATAGGGTGATAATAAATTTGACTTTTGAGTAGCCTCTAAAAAAGCCTCTGTCTTTTTGGTCTGGGCTTTTGAAGTCATTTACAATTTTTTAAAATTATTTTTTAGAACATTTTATTTTGAAAAATTTTAAACCTACAGAAGAATTTCATGAATGATATAAAGAACTTCCCTATACCTTTTACCTGATTCACCTGTTTTCATCAATTTTTAATTTTTGCCGCATACGAACACTCGTGTGTATGTACTGTCTCTGCACGCATGCGCACATGCACACACATTAATTTTTTCTGAATCATTTGAGAGTACTTTGTAGATATCATGTCCTTTTCCTTCTTTTATTGAATATGTATTTTCTAAGAGCAAAGCAATGTATTTTCTAAGAATTGAATATGTATTTTCAAATTCAGGAACTTTAATATTGACATAATACTTTAATCTACAATCTTATGACAATTTCATCAATTGTTTTAACAATGTCTTACAAAGCAAGTTTGGTGCATTATACAGACCAACAACACATTGATATTCTTTAGAGGCTCTAGGAAATTGATACATTATTTTGTTACTTGGAAATATTTAGCTGTCACAAATTAATTTATGCTTACTGTGGGCCTTACATAAAGTTTATTCAAGGGTAGATCCTTTCCTTTTAACAAAATCAGTCCAGTCTTGAAAGGACAAGGGCTGCAAAGGTAATCTTCCTTAACCATTCACTGCAGTGTTCAGTTTGCACTTTCCAATGCAAAAAAAAAAAGAGGGAAAGATCAGAAATATTTGTTTGTTGTGTGCCAGTGGCTTAATAGGTGAAGGAAAACAAACTTGTTTCCCAGTTGTCTGTCAAATTCCTGGCATGTGGACCCTCTGTTTTCTCAATTAATTGCAGAATCTTGACTGATGAATGGGCATTCTTTAACCTGAGCTGACCATTGGAAATTTAAAATTAGCAATGCAATTATATTTACTGGGCCACTGATTGAAGGGAAATTGCACTCAGCTGATGAATTTGCATGCTGTAAAATGGGTCATGGCAGCAGATGGCCTTCCAAGAAGCAAAAAATAACTTTGGAGTTGGTTGCTCTTTCTCCTGGCTTCCTTAATTGAACCCTGCTGCACGGGAGTGTGAATGCTCAATCAGGTCAGGGAAATTTAGGGTGTCAGGATAGATAATCAAGAGGAGCTCTGAGTTGTAACAGAATAATATTTTGATCTTAAAATAAATCACCATATATTGAAATCTGAATATTAAATTAGTACTAGGTGTTAAATCATAATTAGCATTTATTAGGTGCTCGTTATCACAGGCACTATTCTAGATGATTTACATGTATTGACTTGTTTAATCAGTACCATAAACCTTTGAATAATGATTAGTATAGTCTGAATTTTGTAAATGAGAAAACAGATTCACAGAGCAAATTGGCCAAATTCAAAATAAAGGTTTTTTTCTCTTTTGTCATATGAAATATTTAATTAAAACCCCAGGAGATTGTATCCATATTAAGCTCCAAAAGGGCATATTTAGATCATGTTTTTTAGATACCATTTCCTGCTCTGATAAAAGAGAAGGGGGGACACCTTAAAGAAATGTTCTAGGCAGAACATCTTCTCATACCAAATAGCAAGAAATATATCAAAAACTGTTGAGCTTGTGTCAAAAGGACTCGGAAGCTCTTTGGGGCAAAGAGGGACAAATCTGAGCAAAAATAAGAATGATAATTAAAATAGATTTAAACACATAGATATGTTTATTTTGACACACATAATATGTCTAAATCCACTGGTTCCTAAAAATACCAAACAGCAATACACTGATGTTCTTTAAAGGCTATAGGGAACCAATGCACTATTTTGAAAACTGATCAATAGAAAAAATCAAGCCCTTTTTCTTGCCTTTTCTACAGGAGCTATACCTCAGTGTAACCAGGTATTTAACAAGAGGAATTTTCTTTTCTTTTCTTTTCTTTTTAAAGATTTTATTTATTTGAGAGAGAGAGAATGAAAGAGAGAGCACATGAGAGGGGGGAGGGTCAGAGGGAGAAGCAGACTCCCTGCCGAGCAGGGAGCCCGATGCGGGGCTCGATCCCGGGACTCTAGGATCATGACCTGAGCCGAAGGCAGTCGCTTAACCAACTGAGCCACCCAGGCGCCCAGAAGAAGTTTCTTTTCACAGAAGTAACCTAGCTAAGAAATAAAGAAGGAATAATAGAAATATCACAGTTTGAAACTTCTAATGAATTAGTGTCTTTAGGCAGTGATCAACAATGACCGATAGCATCATACAAGGAACATCATCTGCCTCTCAGTGGGAGTAGTCACACTACCTATATATTAGTCCCGCCAGTAAAACCAAACTGGAATCTATTCAAGCTCCCATATCTTATAGGAAATACAGAGGACAGAGGAACATGCTAAGTGACATCATGTGGGTGCAATCCAAACTAGGGGAAATTCAGGACCAAAGGGCCCAAACAACAATAACAGCAGAAGTGTACAGAAGGAGAGCCTTTATATTAAAACACACTTATGAAGATGGACTCTGAGAAACAAACTGAGGGTTCTAGAGGGGAGGGGGGTGGGAGGATGGGTTAGCCTGGTGATGGGTATTGAGGAGGGCACATTCTGCATGGAGCACTAGGTGTTATGCACAATGAATCATGGAACACTACATCTAAAACTAATGATGTAATGTATGGGGATTAACATAAGAATAAAAAAATTTAAAAAAAAAAGACTTATGAAATTATTAACCAGTGAGGGGCACCTGGCTGGCTCAGTCATGGAGCATGCAACTCCTGATCTTGGGGAATTTGAGGGGATCGAGGAAGATGTTAAATGACATCAGCAAGTTAACAGGCAAATTCAGAGTATAAGACATTGTATAAGACACCTGACCCGGTTTCTGCAGGAAAGAAAAAGAAAAAACTCAAATATGACGTGTGACCTTGCCTGAATCCCGACTAGGCCAAAGCAACTCTTAAAAATTTTTTTTTTTTGCATTTTTGGGCAGCCATGATTATGAACTTGGAATTGGGTGATACGAGAAAAGTTACTGTAAATTTTGCAGTGAGTGATGATGACATTGGGGTCTTTCAGAAAATAGCCATATTTTTAGAGAGCTGTATTGAAGTGTGCAAGGTGTTAGCAATTTGATCTGAAAATTGGTTTTGACAATATTTCAAATATTGAAAATATTTTAGCCAATAAAGCATTGATACTACCATTTACCTTCCAGGAGCTGAACCTTTTTGCCAGCCTTTATGCTTGCATCCCTGCATTGCGCTGCCAATGACTTTACTTCCGGCTTATTGTTTTGTGTTTTCATCCTGCCATTGGTCTATGGAGATGTTTGGACCATGAAGATGGCTAAGTAGACAGAAATTTTGTGTCTACTAAAAATCTGTTCTATTTCCAGGGCACAAAACTAGACTACATTTTTAACATCCTTTGCAATTAGGTATGGCCATATGACTGAGTTACGGGTATGGAATGTGGGCAGAAGTGATACATGACATTTCTAGGCCTATCTCAAAAAAGCTCCCACATCATGTTCCACATTCTCCTTTTCTCCTGGTCATTGGCTGGAAGTGAAAGACTCCTAAGAGATGGAGGATCCACAAAACAGAAGGAGCATGGGTCCCTGAATCACTGCGTGGAAGGCAGCTCCCTGGACATTGGGTTGAAATTTACACGAGTGAGAAATAAACTCTTATTGTATTACACCACTGAGATCTCAGTTTGTCAGTTACAGAGGCTAGTGTTACCCTTAACAACGCACAATGTCTTTCTAACTTTTCTAATTTTGTTGTTGTATTTCCACGTTTTTAATTTTCTACTTTCTATATTAGTGTTATGTGTTTGGAAAAGAAGGGTGATCTCAAGGAATAAATTTATAATGCCATGTTGGCCAGATTTCTGATCATTCACTTGGAATAAACTCCACATGAAATTTTCTATTTCAGATCAAGTATCAATCATATGGAAATGTGAAATACTATTGTCTTTGAAAACTCATAGTAATGCTTCTGTGAATTTTACCTCCACCCCTAGAGCAACGCGCTGTACCTGGACAAGGCAAAGCTGTTAGCAGCTCTTGAGTCCTTTGCTGTTATTTGAGGAAGTATCAAATAACAGACTCTTCAACACAAATCTATCAGTTTCAAATGAAATCTACCAGTTTCGGGACTAAAGACATGTTTTTGCCAAACCCCTTTAAATACATGCTGTTGCTAGGCCAGTGGCTAGGGCCATGGCAAGTCCCCAAGGTACGGTTTGTTTAAATACAGTAGGCACTCCCAATGCCTACTTAATAGAATGTATTTAACCACGGCGTCCCATAGCACAGGAGAGCTGCACTATTTTGTTAGGAATAGAGAAGAAGCGTTGAGTCATCCTGACCACTCTTAGGCGAGGTTCTCTTTTGTGGCTTAAACATATGCCTGCTCTTCTTTTGACATGCTGTGGCATCTCAGTAGCATACCAAATGTGTCGTCCTGAGATTTCTGTTTAGAGATGACAGCAGTAAATGCCTCTGCCTGTCAAGTCGGATTCTGTCACAGAGCATCTCCTGCTGGGGTCTTTTGAATTCAGACTTTCTCCTCCCAGCTGGCCTCTCACACACGCTTGCTTCTAATTGTTGTTGGCATCACTGCATGGCTTCCAAACGGCGATTTTGGGGACCCTCGTCCTCTGGGGTCCTCCCTTCGTGGGTGCTACTGCAGTTAAAACAGGATCTTCAAACGGGGCACCTGGGTGGCTCAGTCGTTAAGCGTCTGCCTTCGGCTCAGGTCATGATCCCCGGGTCCTGGGATGGAGCCCCGCATCGGGCTCCCTGCTCCGCGGGGCGCCTGCTTCTCCCTCTCCCACTCCTCCTGCTTGTGTTCTCTCTCTCGCTGTGTCTCTCTCTGTCAAATAAATAAATAAAATCTTTAAAAAAAAAAAAAAAACAGGATCATCTCCCACGTGGTGTTAGCATAAGGGGTTTCCAGTCTTCTCTTTGCATTTTTCCCAATAAATTTGATTTTTACTTTTGGTACTTCTGCTTCCTGTGAGCTCCCCACTGCCTTCTTGTCCTAATTTTTTTATTGTTGTTGGCAGTCCTTTATTTCTTTCTGTCAGTTATAAAGAAAGGACTTTCAAAATCCTTCCTAAAGTTCATCTCCCAAGGAAGAAGCTGTAGATTATAGTTGTTGTTTTTTTTTTTCCTGCGGGAGACTCTAACCAGGATATTATAGCTTTAGAGCATCTGTGCTTTCGTGTTCATGTGGACTTTTCTGGAAAGAAGGCCTATGAATTTTATTTGAATCCCAAAATCAACTGGGACCAAAGAAGTTTAAAGACTACTATTATTGTCAAACAATTTTTTTTTCCTGCAAAATCCTGGTGGTGTGGGGTGGAGAGGGCTCTTAGGATCGCCTACTCTAGTTTACAACACACCTCGTCTTTGGGCGGAGCTTCTGTCAACCTCAGCAGTGAAAATGCTAGCTATTTGAACCTTGGGTTTTCTTAAATTTGATAACAAGGAGAAACATCAAAAGCAAGGCTAAAGACTCAAGACTGAAATATAATTCCCATTCTGTTTTCACTGCAATACAGCTCTTTAATGTTGAATTAAGTGGTGGTATGCGAGGAACAGACGAGTGCATTGGAGTGGGGAAGAACCGTCTTCGAAAAGCGCAGTTTAAACTATTCAAGAATCCTAATTACAAATTTAAAGCATAATTGCCATCATTTTATCACATACATTGTACAAACTTAAGAAATATAAGTGGGCACCAATAAAGGAAAGTGAGAGAAGTTAATGAAGAGATTATAATTCAAAGTAATGATATTAATCAGCCCTAAGCCTAAGTGTATTAATACAAAAGAGTTAGTTCCTTTCAAGGAATATTAATTCAAGAATTTTGTTTTTTTAAGTCATAGCTCTCTTCTTTCACTAACTTTATGAGAGGTCACCTCCACTTTCCTCCCCGATGGTTCGTTCAACTTCTCCTGGGACTAATAGGTTCATTTGCCATTTCCATGGCTTTCTTGGCATTTGGCCTCACCAAAGGAACTCATAGCTCTGTATTTTTACTTCTTCCCTCTGGGCATTTATAATTAACTCCCTCAAATCCTCATTACAAAGTGTTTGATCATTTTTGGTGGCCCAGGAGCTGGATGGGGCTTTCTTCCCATTGATGGCATACAAGCAGCTGTAGGCCAAGCCTAGCAGAGCCCAGATGTTTCTTCGGGGTCCACTTCCTTGCTTGACTCTCTCTGCAGTCACCATTCCTGCAGCTGGCTGCTTTCTCTCCCTGTCTTCTCTTCATGAGCACGGCCATATGGAACTTTCCTCGGTGAATCTGCCAGGGACGCTCGATGGCAGTAGCCACCCAACGTACTACGGATAGATAACAGAGAAGGAAATCCCCCTCAACAGGACCCAGGCTCTATTTTAACCGCACAGTTTGCTCCCTTGCCCTGATCAGATAGTGTAGGGGGATTGTTCACATGTGGCAAAATTATTTTTATCCCCTTTCCATTCTTTCTACTATTTAGTATCAGCTGAGCAGCAACATCACCAAAAGCCAGGAAAACTTTTAAAAAGGAGGAGAGGCACAAAGCCAGGGAATCCATGAAGTGGATAATCAGCCCCTGAATAATCAGGATCACATTGTACAGTAAACAGCCCCCCACCTCCCTGGGAGCCAACAGGCAAGGCCTAGCCAAAAACTCTCCCCACTGGAGAGCCCAGAGATTTCCTTCTTGCACACATCCCACCCATCCCCCCAACCCCACAAACAACTCTCCCTCGGCTCAGACCGATCTCTCCCAACACTGAGTGGATTTTTCTGGACTTGAATGTGAATGCGAGGCCCTGGCTTGGACTTTGCAGAAGCCCCGCCCCTTGTCGCTCTGAGTGCGCCCCAGTGAGCAGACTTGACATCTGCTGGCAAAGCCAGGCAGTGGCTCTCAGAGACAGGAGCATTGGAAACCACATTTTTTGGCTCATTAGAGCCATTCTACCAATGTTGCTCCCCATGTCATTCAACCTATTTTCAAGCCATTTTCTCAATGGTGCACTTCAGTGAGGTTTGGGGTGGATTTTGCTAAGAACTGGATCGTGTCCAGAAGCCTCATCAAAGCCAGTTTATTCTCAGGCTCTAGCAAAGCCCTGAATAGCGCTTGCACCTTTGTGGACTCCCACACAAAGCCTGCTCGGCCGGGTTTGCCCGTGAACCAAGATGTTTATTTCATCTTGCTGCTGAAGTCGCGCATGCCCCTGTGTTGTCCCCAGTGAAGAAGAAGGCTCTGTTTCCCCCTCAAAACAAAGAGCCACCCCAAAGACGCACAAACTCAGAGACCTCTTTAGATGTCTTTCCTAGCCCAGCCGCTCTGAGGAGTGCTGGGGGCACCGAGTGCTTGAAAGCACCAGAAAAACACGCCTGCCTGGGAGCTTTCCTCGTTAATTAGGATGGTTTACAGAATTGGTTGACTCCAAGGCTGAAAATAGCCTCCTTGGTTGGTAAAGTGAAAGAGCAGTGATTTTCTTTGCTGTTTCAGTCTGCAGCGGGCCAGTGTGGATGGTGGGAAGGAGCTGGGAGGCTGGTGCAGGCCACCCACTGTAGTTCAGCCTGGTTGTGAGTCCTACTCTGTTCCTCTTTGAGCTCCTTCATCTTCCTCTGTGGCTGAGGTCCTAGGGCATTAACCTTGGCAGAAAGGGTTTCCATGTCCAAAGCTGTTCTTTCCTGGTGTCCCAACACCCCAGCTGGGAGCAATGGAGGGACCTGGCCGAGCATATGCCTGATTGGTGTTTGAGATGTGTATTGCTCCCTTGAAATATATTCTCGGAAGTGTGTATCTCTCAGTTTGGGTGGTGGCCTGAATGCTAAGCATTAACTGCCTTGTTAAAGGGGCTGTAGCATCTAATTCAGCTTTCTGTGATGGCCAATAACAGAAATTCAGCTCCTTAGACAGCTGGGGTACACACCCTAAGACCTTAGCCAGGGCAGTCAGGCAAAAATGAAATAAAGGAATGTGGATTAGGAAGGAAGAAGTTAAACTATCTCTATTTTCAGATGATACAATCTTGGATATAGAAAATCCTAAGGAATCCACCAAAAAACTGTTAAGTGAATTCAGCAAATTTGCAGAATAAAAGATCAATATAAAAATCAATTGTATTTCTATGCAGTGTCAATAAACAAACCAAAAATGAAATTAAGAAAAGAATTTCATTGGGGCGCCTGGGTGGCTCAGTCGTTAAGCGTCTGCCTTCGGCTCAGGTCATGATCCCAGGGTCCTGGGATCGAGCCCCGCATCGGGCTCCCTGCTCTGCGGGGAGCCTGCTTCTCCCTCTCACACTCCCCCTGCTTGTGTTCCTTCTCTCGCTGTGTCTCTCTCTGTCAAATAAATAAAATATTTAAAATTTAAAAAAAAAAATTTCATTTATAATAGCATTAGAAAGAATAAAACACTTAGGAATAAATTTAACAACAATAACAAAAGGTTAGGGGTGCCTGGGTGGCTCGGTCGTTGGGCGTCTGCCTTCGGCTCGGGTCGTGATCCCGGGGTCCTGGGATTGAGCCCCGCATCAGGCTCCCTGCTCCGTGGGAAGCCTGCTTCTCCCTCTCCCACTCCCCCTGCTTGTGTTCCCTCTCTTGCCGTGTCTCTCTCTGTCAAATAAATAAATAAAAAATCTTTTAAAAAAATAACAAAAGGATAAATCCTATACTCTGAAGACTAAAAAATGTTGTTGAAAGAAATTAATAAAGATCTAAAATGCGGAAAGACCCTCCTTGTCCATGGGTCAAAAGACAACTTTGTTAAGATGGCTATACTCCCCAAATTGCTGTATAGATTCAATGTAATCCGCATCAAAATTCCAGCTGAGTTACTTGCAGAAACTGCCAAGCTAGTTCTAAAATTCATATTGAAATTCAAGGACCCAGAATAGCCAAAATAATCTTGAAAAAAAAGACAAAGTGGGAGGAGACACCAACTTCAACACTTATTACAAAGCTGCTAATCAAGACAGTGTGGCATATGGACAGCCATATAGATCAATGGAATAGAATTGAGAGTCCAGAAATCAACCCTCATATTTATAGTCAAATGACTTTCACCAAGGATGCCAAGACCATCCAAGACCATTCAATGGGGAAAAAATAGTCTTTTCAACATATGATGCTGGGACAATGGATATACGTGTGCAAAAATTTAAAAACTTAAAAAAGAATTTGGACCCCTACCTCATACCATACACAAATCAGAACAGATCAAAAACCTAATTGTAATAATTAAAGCTATAAAACTCTTAGAAGAAAATATAGGTGTTGGGGTGCCTGGGTGGCTCAGTCATTAAGCATCTGCCTTCGGCTCGGGTCATGATCCCAGGGACCTGGGATTGAGCCCCATATCGGGCTCCCTGCTCCATGGGGAGCCTGCTTCTCCCTCCCCCTCTGCCTCTCCCCCTGGTCATGCTCTCTCTCTGTATCTCTGTGTCTCAAGTGAATGAATAAAATCTTTAAAGAAAAAAAGAAAATATAGGTGCAAATTTTTGTGATCTTGGATTAGGCAATGGTTTCTTTGATATGACACCAAAAGCACGAGTGATTAAAGAAAAAATAGATAAACTGAGCATAATTAAACTTTAAATAAAACTTTTGTGCTCCAAAATACACTATCAAGAAAGTAAAAAGATAAACCGACAGAATGAAAGAAAATATTTATAATTCTTGTAACTGATACGGGACTTGTATCTAAAATACATAAAGAACTAACACAACTCAACAACAAAAAGACAAATAACCCAATTTAAAAACAGACAAAGGATGTGAAGGGACATTTCTTCAAAGAAGATATATAAATGGCCAATAGGCACATGGAAATATGCTCAACACAATTAGCCATGAGGAAATGCAAAACCAAAACCACAGTTAAATACCACTTAACACCCACCAAGACAGCCAAAGGAAAGGAAGGAAGGAAGGAAAAGAGAGAAAGAAAGAAAGAAAGAAAGAAAGAAAGAAAGAAAGAAAGAAAGAAAGAAAGAAAGAAAGAAAGAAAGAAGGAAGGAAGGAAGGAAGGAAGGAAGGAAGGAAGGAAGGAAGGAAAGAAAGAAAAAGAAAGAAAAGAAAGAAAGAAAGAAAGAAAGAAAGAAAGAAAGAAAGAAAGAAAGAAAGAAAGAAAGAAAGAAGGGAGGGAGGAAGGAAGGAAGGAAGGAAAGAAAAAGAAAGGAAAGAAAGAAAGAAAGAAGAAAGAAAGAAAGAAAGAAAGAAAGAAAGAAAGAAAGAAAGAAAGAAAGAAAGAAAGAAAGAAAGAAAGAAAGTCCTCAAGGAAGTGGGAAAAAATGGACCCCTCATACCCTGCTGGCTGGGATATAAAATAGTACAACTGCTTTGGAAACAGTCTGGCAGTTCCTCAAACACAGAGTTACTCTATGATCCAGCAACTCCACTCTTGGGGATATACCCAAGAGAAGTGAAAACACATGTCCACAGAAAAATTTATACACCAATATTCACAGCAACATTATTCATAACAGCAAAAAGATGGAAACAACCCAAACATTCATCAACAAATGTATTAGTAAGTGTTCTCCAGAGAACAGAACCAATAGGATAAATGGATGGATAGATAGATGATAGATGATAGATAGATGATAGATAGATAGATAGACAGATAGATAGATAAAGAGGAGATTTACCGTAGGAATTCACTCACTTGGTTATGGAGGTGGAAAAGTCCCATAATCTGCTGCTTGCAGGCTGGAGAACCAGAAAAGCCAGTAGTATAATTCATCCCAGGGCCAAAGGCTTGAGATCCAGGAGGCCTCTGGTCTAAGTCCCAGGATCTGAAAGCCCAAGAATCAGGAAATCTGATGTCCTAGGGCAGGAGAAGAGGGACGTGCCAGCTCAAGAAGAAAGAGAGAAAATTTACCTTCCTCTGCCTTTTTGTTCTTTTTGAACCCTCAGTGGATTACATGAGGCCTGCCCACATTGATAAGGGCAGATCTTCTTGACTCAGTCTACTGATTCAAATGCTAACCTCTTCTGGAAACACTTTCACTGATGCACCCAGAAATAACGTTTCACCTGTCATCTGGCCATCGCTCAGTCCAGTCATGTTGACACATAAAATTAAGCATCATAATGAACAAATAGAGAAACAAAATATAGTACTTCCATATAATGGAATATTTTTCAGCCACACAAAGAAAGAAAAAGAAAGAAAAGTACTGCTACATGCTACAACATTGATGATTCTTGAAAAAATAGGTTCAGTGAAAGAAGTCAGTAAGAAAGGACCACATATAGTATGATTCCATTTATCTGATATGTACAGGATAGGTATATCTATAGACAGAAAGCAAATTATTGGTTGCTTAGGGCTGGAAGGGACAGGATGGGGAGATGGGGAGTGATGGCTAAAGGGTGGGGGATTTCTTTTTAGGGTAATGAATATAGCTTACAATTGATTGTGATGGTGGATGCATAACTCTGTGACTATAACAAAAGCCATTAAATTATATACTTTGGGTGAATTGCATGATATGGGGATTATATCCCAAGAAAGCTATTTTTTAAAAAAGAAATCAACATACACTGTACACCTGAAACTAATTTAATATTATATGTCAACTGCTCTTCAATAAAAAATTAAAATTAAAATAAATAAAAATTAAAATTAGGGGAAAAAAAAAAACCAACCAACAAAAATCAGTCTTTGCCCTATGAGTAAATACTAGAGAATTAAAGTCTGCAGACCGTCCTCGTAGGCTTGCATATTCAATGCTTTTGTGGGGCTCTCTTTTCCTTTGAGAAAGCTCTAGAACGGGCATCTAGAACCTAAGGGACCAAGCAGAGTGGTGGCAAGTGAACCACAATAAGCTCAGAAATCCAAAGGCCTATTGTATGGTGACTAACATAACATAATAAAATAAAAAAATAAAAAAATGTAAAAAAAAAAAAAGAAATCCCAAGGCCTCAGATTCCCTGGAGCTCAGGGGGAAAGGGCAATCATTTTTAAGTCCAGGCCCCTTACCGTGTAACTGGGAAAATGAATGAGCTCATGTTTTAGAATGGAATTGAAGTTTAGGGTGCCTGGGTGGCCTGGTCAGTTGGGCATCCAACTCCTGGTTTTGGCTCAGGTCATGATCTCAGGGTCGTTAGATCGAGCCCCGCGTCAGGCCCCATGCTCAGTGAAGAGTCTGCTTAAGATTCTCTCTCTTCCTCTTCCTCTGCCCCACCTCCCCCACTGCTCACTTGCTCTATTTCTCTCTCTCTCAAATTAATTAATTAATTAATTAGATCTTTTAAAAAAAAAAAAAAAGGAATGGAATTGAATTTTCCAGCAGAATAACCCATATCACTTTGATCATCTAAATCAGCCTGCCCTTGCAAGTCCTGTGAAGGATGGGGCCACTGGCCGACACTGGACTTGCAAGTGTTGGGTTGAACCACATGAGGTTGCCACTTTTGTAGGTCAAAAATGGTTGCCTATCAGCAATTTTATAGTTTAACCTAACACATGCAGTGTTGATGAGAACAGAGGTGTTAACGGGGTGCCCTTGCACCTGAACTGCCTTGGACAAGGGCCTGTCAGTTCATATTTCTAGTTCACACTTTTGGGTTTGTGCAAGATTCCAGTAGCTCTGACATGGCAGAAAGCTGGCCACAGCTCCACCCACCTGGATGCTTACTCCGTTCCCAGCCAGAATCTCTGCAGCATTTACAACACTGACAGGGCTTTCTGGCATAGCTCAGACTCTGAAGGATTAGCTCAACCTTGGCAAGAACATATCCCATAACGATTACTCTGCCAATGCCCCACATAGGGTGATGGAACCTCACAGCTTATCCACCCGATGACCTCATGTTATTGAGAAGGCAACTGGACAGGTAAGGAGGGCTACACAAGTGAAGTTCAGGGATAATGTAAAACCTGTGTGGGCCTCACCCCACATCATGTATCAAACATATTAAAGTGTGCTTTCTTTAAATTTAATTTTTACTCCCAAAAATTGACAGGATTAGGGCTCCTGAGTGGCTCAGCTGGTTAAGCGTCCTACTCTTGGTTTCAGCTCAGGTCTGATCTCAGGGTCATGAGATCAAGCCCCACATCAGACTCCTCACTCAGCGTGGAGTCTGCTTGGGATTCTTTCTCCCTTCCTCTTCCTCTCCTTCCCCCTTTTCTCCTCCTCCTTCTTTCCCTCTCTCTCTCAAAATAAATAAATAAAATCTTTTTTAAAAATTGACAAGATTTTTCATCATTTTGCTTTAAAAGTCATTTGGCTACGAATAACACATCATGTATAATTCACAGTGATTTCTCAGCAATCGTTGAACCTACTAAGGAATTCTTATAAAGTGAGAAACTCTAACCCAACAGACTCTTTTTAAATTACGGATTTTTAAAGTATACACAGCAACATGCTTTGATAGACAAATGTTTTTCTGTTTGGCAACTTTCTCTTTTGAATTTGGGGATGGTATATCTTTTTCCAGTTCCAAATTTTTAGATTCTTAAAAAGCTCATAGGCCCCAAAACTGCACCTCTCTTGCATAAAAGAGAAAGTGCCTGAGTGAGTGGACTTGCCCAGGAGGCCACAGCTTTGACTTCCAAGAATCTTCCTTTCCACTACTTTTGTGCACACTGGGTATGCTTTGTTAGTACAAGGTCAATGGCAACCATGTCTTATTTGAATCTTCTTATTCTCCTTTATGCCTCGAAAAATCTCCTGGTTTGTAGCAAAAGTGGTCTCATTTTCAGCTCATAAAAGCCAAAGTTGATTGTGTGTTGTTGTTGTGTTTTGTTCTCAAGGCTCAGACTAGCGCGCACAGACAGCAAATGCTTGCTGAACCTCACTTCCTGTATGGGTCCCCAGCTCCCTGGAGACTTGAATCTCAAATAAATGTTTCTGTCAGGAGGCTGAGCTCCCAGCTGTGCAAATTGGTCACAGATGTAATTGCATTTGCCCTCTGCCCTGGAGGAAAACATGCCTGTGGTTGGGGGTTTAGACGTCGCAGAATGAAAGACATTACTCCTGACTCTGGGTAATAGCCATGAAGCCCAAAATAAGCTTCCATAGAGACAGGCCACAGTGTTGCCAGACGTAGAGGAGTGTTGCTAGCTGGACTCCCGGCCTGGACAGCCAGTGACCAAACTGGGGCTGTTTCATGGGCCAGCCAGGCATAATTAAGAACCAAGCTTTTCCACTGGCAACTCGTACTTCCAAGCATGACTCCAAGCCTCCCTTGACCCCCTCCCTGAGGCGCACAAGACCTCTGCTAACAGCTCCAATTCCAAATTTCTTGAATAGGGGGCAACGACAGCCCACTACACCAAGGCCGCCATTTTGCAACTCCTAGAATCTAAAGAAAATACACAGCAACATGGTGCTGAGCCCCGCCCAGTACCTCAAGATCCTAACACAGAGTCGATTTAATGAAGCATCATTTCAGTAGTGACTGGCACAGAAATGGGACCCTGGAGACCACAGCAGGAGGCGATGAGACTGTATTAGACCATCTTTTGGGCGTTTGAAACCCTGGACGTAGAAGGCTATCCGGGACGGAGAGTCAGGGCCGGTCTGTACTTCGCTGGGATGGAAAGAAGGGAAAACATTGCCTCACAATCCCTGGAAATACTGCAAGAAGGTCTTCCACCATGCCAGTTTGCCTGGTTAACTTTCTAGGGATCACGGACCTGGCAATTGGGCTTTTAGTTCAGGAGATGTGAGGCAGAAAACCTCCAGGAGACCAAAGACTGGGTGAATGAACTTTTGAACAAAGTTCAGGGAACTTTCCTATTTCTAGAGTTTTCCCTCTCATGTGAGAACTGGCCAACAGATATGAGCTCCAAGCACTGGAACAGAATTGGATTCTCTGTGCCCCTTACTGTGAGGGGTCATGGGGAAGAGTGCAGGATCTAGGGGTCAGGCTGCCTGGCTTTGAATTCATTCTCTGCCATCTATTAAGTTTGTGACTTTGAGGTTTTAATCTCCTTGGTGCCTCCATTTCTTCATTTGTAAAATGGGAATAAGAAAAGTCCATACTTCAGAGAGATCTTAGGAGCCTAGGTAAAATAATCTATGTAAAGTGGAGGGGGGCAGGAAGGGGGGGAGGGAGGGATGGAGAGGGAAGGGAGATGGGGGAGAGAACAAGAAAACTTTTGTTGAATGCTGATGCTTTTTATGTTCCTGGCACTTGGCTTTGCACCGTTAACTGCATATTTTTATTTGAGCCTCATAACAGCACTGTGTATGTTTATTGTCCCTGTGTTATAGAAGAAGAAACTGAGATTTGGCAAGATTATATCAATGTGCTCAATGTCACACTGACATTATGGCAGAGTCCACCTGTTTGCCCCTATAAGCCCAACTCTATGATATGCAGTCCATGCCCTCGGCCTCCCAACTGGGGTACAGCTTCCCCTGGTGGGGGGAGGAATACGTAGGTCATGATTATTTAGGAGAATCTGTCTCAGGTCCTGAATGTCACAAGTACCCTTGAGAACATCCCTGAGGTCAAGGCTTCCCTTTTGACCCTGGCACATTTCTCTCTTTACCAAGGAAAGCCTTTCTTCTTCCATGTGCAGAGTCCTATCAAGGGGCATTCTGCTGGGGAATAGAACTCTTGGGGTGACCAAAAGAAAAGGGACAATTTGAATAATTGAATAACTGGGTAATAAACTTTTCAGCAACTCAATTTGCACTTCATTTTCAGCAAAATTTGAAGGGGTCCCTACTGGACTTGTTAGCTGAGAAATAAATCACTAAAAGGAATTTTTGGCAAGAGATCACCATGTGATTCTTAGCATATAATTCAGAGTTCAAGGAATTAAGTACTTTGCTACGACAAAAATATATCAATTCTCATCCAGTTATTTCTATGAACTAGTTTTTTCAGTGTTTACACTTATAAAAGTAAGAACAGGAATAGAATTAATGCTTTACCATATCTCAGAGTTCAAAAATATTCTGGTAATGTTCATTCATAGATCTATGAACTAATTGGGGGGAAAACACTCATTCATAGATGAACTTCCAATAAAATTTTACTTTTTATGTATAGTTACCACTTTCCAAGTATGCAAAATGAATAGGTTGATCAATAATATAATAGTAAGTTAATGATAGTCTAATAATAGTAATCTTAATTTCTAATAATAGAAATCCAGATTCCTTTTTAACATCTTAACCTTTAGTTACAGGAGCTTTAAAAAAATTAATTTCATTTTTTTGTTGAAGAAAAATATGGTAGGGTGATCAGTAAAATACTCTGAAGTATAAATGTAAGATTATAATAGGAAATAATTCTATGGGAAAGTGGAATTGAAATACAATTTCGAGGAAAAGAGGCAGCAATTTTAAAATTTATGGTCATTAAAAATTTATGGTCTTGGGACGCCTGCGTGGCTCAGTCATTAAGCATCTGCCTTTGGCTCAGGTCATGATCTCAGGGTCCTGGGATTGAGCCCAGCATTGGGCTCCCTGCTCGGCCAGGAGCCTGCTTCTCCATCTCCCGCTCCCCCTGCTTGTGTTCCCTCTCTAGCTGTCTCTCTCTCTGTGTCAAATGAATAAATAAAATCTTTAAAAAAAATTATGGTCTTAAAATGGTGATGATAAAATGAGTGATGTTAGGGCGCCTGGGTGGCTCAGTCAGTTAAGCGACTGCCTTCGGCTCAGGTCATGATCCTGGAGTCCCGGGATTGAGTCCCGCATCGGGCTCCCCGCTCAGCGAGGAGTCTGCTTCTCCCTCTGACCCTCCTCCCTCTCGTGCTCTCTGTCTCTCATTCTCTCTCTCACAAATAAATAAATAAAATCTTTAAAAAAAAATGAGTGATGTTAGTTTTATTTTAAAGTTTCAATACTCTGAACACAGCAGACCAAACATTTCATTTTTTGCAACAATTTAAAACTTATGATGAAATTTTTTAGAAGTCAGTCTAATGTAAGGAATTGGATAGCATGTCAAAATTATGATATGAGCAGAAATGTTTGAAGATGACAGATCTATATTTGTGTGTGTGTGTGTGCGTGTGTGTGTGTGTGAGAGAGAGAGAGTTTGTTCCATTGAGCCAAATATAGAGGAATCCAAGTCTTATTTTCTAGACTTTTTTTCCTATGGCAGGGATCTGCCTGTCTTTTCTTCGTATTATGGACTGAATTGTGTTCCCCCAAAATGCATATGTTGAAGCCTTAAACCTCTACATGATAATATTTGGAAATAGGGTCTCTAGGGAGGTAATTAAGGTCATGCAGATGGGATCCTAACCTGATGGAACTGATGTCCTTCTAAGTAGAGGAAGAGGGGCACCTGGGTGGCTCAGTCAGTTAAGCGTCCACCTTCGGCTCAGGTCATGATCCCAGGGTCCTAGGATCAAGTCCCGAATGGGGCTCCCTGCTCAGAGGGGAGTCTGCCTCTCCCTCTGCCTCTACACCTTCCCCCCACCCACCGTGCTCTTTCTCTCTCTCTCAAATAAATGAATAGAATCTTTAAAAAAAAAAAAAAAAGAAGAGAAAGAGATGCAAAGGCACTCTGTCTCTCACACATGCACACAGAGGAAAGGCCAGGTGAAGACACAGCAAGAAGGTGGCCAACCGCACGACAGGAAGTGGGACCTCACTAGACACCTGTCCTGTCAACACCTTGATCAGAGACTTCCAGCCTGTGAAGTAAGCGTCTGTGGTTGAAGTCGCTCAGTCTGTGGTGTTTTATTATAGTAGCCCTAGCAGACTAGTCCATGCAAAGGATCCCTTGGAAGGAAAGGCTGCTGATGCTTGCTGCTGACAGTCACAGTTGAGGCAGGGCTGTTAATTAGGCTTCAAGATCAAGATTATCCGGCAGCTGGTGATCAGACTGCTGGCAGACCCAGGGCTCCTGCATCATGGGGTTTCCATGAAAACACATGGGCACTCAGAGAGCTCGTTGTGGGTAGGATCACTGGGGAATAGTTCACAGAGGACGTGCGGTGGGAACAGAAAGACAGGAGAGCTGTAGGAATGGGGTCAGGATGGAAAGACAATATGAGCCACAGCTCAGGGGCGGGAGGCCAGGGCTGTGCCAACCGCAGTGAGCAGAGCTGCCGGCCTGAGGAGTGGCAACCTCTGTCCCTAACTCCCTAACTCTGAGTTTCAGCAGTGGGGCCACATGGAAGGGGTCCCCAGTTACTTTGTGCATGACCACACTTGACCCTGCTCCTGGATTTAAACTCTATCAGGACAAGGACCCCTCTAACTCATGCTCTTCTTCTACCTTCTGGGATCTTCTGCTCCTCTTCATTTCTGTCCTGGTAGGGAGGTGATCCCACCCTCTCATGACCTTATTTATCACCTCTGCACACCCTTCTTTATTTCTATACCCTTGAGGACATTGTAAGTGGCTACCTACAACCTCAAATTCCCTCCTGCAAGCCCTTCACTCTCCAACTCCCTCAGTCTCTTCATGGGCATCACATAGCTTGTAAATGTTCTAGAAGCCATTGAATCATACATGTTAAAATGGTAGCTTTTATGGTATATGAATTATATCTCAATCAAAACAATTAGATTATATTGAAAAAAATCATTCTTACGAAAAACACAACTAAGAAACAGATTAAAGTACAGAATAATTATTGTTCTGTCTAGATTAAATGTTAATGTTTAGATCATCGATGTAAGGAAGTTTTATTATATTTGTTTTAATGTCAAAGGAAAACCCATTGGTAAATAATTATATGGAGATAGTGGGAGCATGGGAGCAACCAAAGGAATGAAGATCAGGGCACCTGGCAGGCTCAGTCGGTAGAGCATGTGATTCTGGATCTTGGGGTCATGAGTTCAAGTCCCACGTTGGGTGTAGAGATTACTTTAAAAAAATAAGAAAAGGAAAGGAAAAAAGAAAAGGAAAAAAATAAGAAAAGAAAAGGAAAGAAATAAGAAAAGAAAGAAAAGGAAAGTCATTTCTGTAGGAATGAGCCTGGGTACAGGGGAAAAGTGTGGAAGGATGGAGGGGGGGTATGAGGGTGAGAGGAGGGAACTCTATCTGGGAAGAAAATAAATGTTGGCCAAATGAATAAAGTTGCACGTTTTTGTATTACAGTAAATGGGAAGTTGACAGCAATTGCTTGCATTAACATTTGAACAAATTTTCACACTGCTGTTCATGCCAGTGTATCCAATTTTAAAGACTTAACCATCTTGTTTGGGCTACAAGCTTGAAAATGGAGTGATGACGAATTCTGAAAACACATGCAGAAAGCACGTGAAGAGGAACAAGCACGTTATAAAGTTGGAACTAGAAAACCCATTTATGGTGTAGTGTTTACGATCCCCTAGTAAACAGAAAAAAAGGCAAACAAGGATTTAATACATCACGGAATAACAGACTTTAGGGAGCCGGAAAGGTCTTGAGAGAACATTATTGACCAACTCCCTCAGTTAAAATATGGGAAGGTCAGACTCCTCTTCTGGAAAGAGGGAGTTGACATACTTTCGTCTATTACTTCTGCTAAATGCAACGGAAACCTCTGGACATCATATATAAGACAAACATAAGAAAACTCTGAAAGGTGGAGAGAGGAAGGCAGATAGGGAAGACCAAAGGACTGACGTGGTGGTAACTTCCCTGGGTTTCTTTCTGCCCCATATATCCCTGACGCAGAGCTGAAGAAGTTAGCAACCCTGAAACTGCAACAGGCAAAGAGAAAAGAAGGCAGAGCAAAAGCTTGTTCTCCCTTCTCTCTAGGAATGGGGTGACCTACCAAGTCAGAAAACATTTAAATAATAGTGTTCTCCTCCAACCAAACACCACAGAAAACTCTGTGACCATGCCCCCACCCATGCCAGCAAAGGCCAAGAGGACACCCTAGACTTTCACTTTCACCTGGCTGTAATGAGGCACCCCTATACCCCCCACATACATGGGAGTGTCAGAAAAGGGGAAGTACAGAGCCAGGACTTTCGTCCCCACCAGGTAATAATGCATCCTGCACCCTCCCTCAACTCTGTGTCCGTGGACATATGGAGAGCCTTCTACCGGAGCCAGCACTAATGAAATGCTCCCCTCCCTCCCCACTGGGATGGTGTCAGAGGAGGCTCAGGGGAGAGTTGGGACTTCCACCGCCACCCATGGGTAATGAGGCCACCACACCCTGACCCCACCTCTGCTATGAGTCAACAAGACTGTCTTAAACGTTCTCATCACAAGAAAAAAAAGTTTTTTGTTACTATGTGTGGTGATGGATGTTAACTAGACTTATTGTGGTGATCATTTCATAATGTATACAAAAACTGAGTCATTATGTTGTATACCCGAAATTAATACATCATTATATGTCAGTTATGCAGCAATAAAAAGAAATTTTTAAAAATTACCCAACTTGAACAATAGAGAGGAAATAGACTAAAAAGGAAGGAGGAAGTGGAGAGGAGGAGGGGAGGAGGGGGAGGGGGAAGGGAAGGGGAGGAAGAAGAAGAAGAAAAAAAAGAAAAAGAAGAAGGAGGAAGAGAGGAAGAGCACCTCGGGGATAATTTAAATAGCCCTGTAACTATTAAGGGAGTTGAATTTGTCATTTAAAAACTTGAAAGAAACAAATCTCCAGGCCCAGACAGTTTTATTGGAGAATTCTAACAAGTGTTTAAATAAGAGTCAACACTAATTCTACACAATCTCTTCCAGAAAACAGAAGAGGAAGGATCACTTCCCAAATCACTTTATGAAACAAATATTACCCTGATAACAAAAACAAGGAAAGTGCAAAAACAAGAAAACTACAGATAAATATCTCTCATGAATATAGATGTAAAAACTCTTAACAAAGTAATAGCAAATGGAATTTAGCAATATGTAAACAGAGCTATAGACTATGAATAAGTGGGGCTTAGTCCAAGGATGCAAGGCTAGATTCAATTTTCCCAAAGGTCAATCAATGTCCACCATAATAGCAGGCTAACAAATAAAAACCACATGATTTTGTTAATCTATGTAGGAAAGAATTTTTGACATGATTCAAGACATTCATGTTAAAAAAATACTTTGAAAAACAAGAATGCAGAGGAACTTTCTCAACTCGACTTTTTAAATCTACCAAAAGCTATGGCAAACATTATACTTAATGATGAAAGACTGTTTTCCCCCTAAGATTAGGAATAAGAGAAGGTTGTCTACTCTCTCACTTTTATTCAACACAGTGCTGCAAGTTCTAGCCAGCATAATAAGGCAAGAAAAGAAAAGGAATACAGTTTGGAAATGAAATAATAAAACTACCCCTATTTGCAGATGACATGATTATCTGTGTAGAAAATTCAAAGGAATCCACAAAAACATTCCTAGAAGTAATAAATGAATTCAATAAGATTGCAGAATACAAGATAAACATACAAAAAAATCATTATATTTCCATATACTAACAATGAACACAAGGACATCCAAATTAAAATACAATACTGTTTATAATCACTCAAAAAATGAAATACTTAAGTACAAATCTAACATATTTTGTTAGAAATGCTACCAAATGCTGATCAAGAAAAATAAAGACCTAACTAAATTTATAGATATACCATGCTCATGGATTAGAAGACTCAACATAGTAGCAAAGTCAGTTCTCCCAAATTCATATACAGACAAGACACTTCCTATGAAAATACAAGCAAGAATCTTTATAGATATAGACAAGATTATTCTAAAATTTATATGAAAAGGCAAAGGACTTAGAAAAGCTAAAGCAATTTTGAAGAAGAAGAAAGTGGGAGAAACCAGTGACTGATTTCAAGGCATTATATAGCTACAGTATTCAAGACTGTGTGGTATTGGAATGATGACAGTTAACAATACTGTACTGTACCCTTGAAAGTTGCTAAGTGAGTACATCTTAAAAGTTCTCACCACACACACACACACACACACACACACACAAGAAATATGTGAGATGAGGGATGTGTTAGCCAAACTTAATGCAGTAATCATTTAATAATATATGTTTCTATCAAATCATCGAGTTGTGCACTTTAAACTTACACAGTAATATGTCAATATCTCAATAAAGCTGGAGGAAAAAAAGAGAAAAGAACTCAGTCAACAATAGGAAAAAAAGTTAAATAAATTATGGATTTTTTTTAAAGACTATGTGGTATTGGTGTAATATGGACACATAGATGAACAACATAATAAAGAACCCAGAAATAGACTCACACAAATATGCCCAAGTGATTTTGGATAAATGTGAAATAGCAACTCAATGTAAGAAAAATAGTCTTTCAACAAATGGTGCTGGAGAAATTGGATATCTGTGGGCAAACAAATTGACCCTCAACCTAAGTCTCCACACCTTATACAAAAATTAACTAAAAAAGCGGGGCGGCAGGGTGGCGCCTGGGTGGCTCAGATGGTTAAGCATCTGCCTTCAACTCAGGTCAAGATGTCCAGGTCCTGGGACTGAGCCCCATGTCGGGCTCCCAGCTCGGCGGGAAGCCTGTTTCTCCCTCTCCCTCTCCCTCTGCCTCTCCCCCTGCTTATGCTCTTTCTGTGTCTGTCTCCGTTGCTCTCTCAAATGAATAAGTAAAATCTTTAAAAAAAATTTAACTCAAAATGAGTCACAGATTTAAATGCAAAACATCAGATCATAAAACCTTTAGTTAAAAAAACATCAGAGAAAGTCTTCAGGATGTAGGGTGAGTCAGAGTGTTCTCAGACTTGATTCGTAAAAGGAAAAATTGATAAATTGGACTTCATCAAAATTAAAAACTTATGCTCCATGAAAGACTCTGTAATGAGGATGAAAAGACAAGCTAGAGACAGGGAGAAAATATTGGCAAACCACATATTTGACAAAGGATTTATATCAAAAGTAGGTAAAGAACTCTACACGTTCAGCAGTACAAAAGCAAATCAACCCAATTAGAAAAATAAGCCAAAAGGTAAGGATAGACATTTCTCTGAAGAAGATACACAGACGGCAAATAAGCACATGAAAATGTGTTTGACATTATTAGCCATTAGGGAAATGCAAACTAAAACCACAGCGAGATCACTACACATCCATCAGAATAACCAAAAGAACAAATAGTGACAACAGGAAATGCTGCTGAGGATGCAGAGAGACTGGATCACTCATACATTGCTGGTGGGAAGGCAAAATGGTACAGTCACTCTGGAAAACATTCTGGCTGTCTCTTAAAAAACAAACCATGAGACTATCGTATGACCCAACAATTACACTCCTGGAAATTTATCCCAGAGAAATGAAACCTTATGTTCATGCAAAAACCTATATACAAATGTTCTTAATAGTTTTATTTTAAACACCTCATAAACAAAGAAATTTGGAAGGTTGAGTGGATCTCAATAGTCATAGAGCATTCAACGTTAACTCTCTAAATGAAGGGTAGACTAGATGACCAGTAGGTACTACTTCAAATCTAAAATACTATGAATTTGTGTAAAGAGCCCTCTTCCAGGCTTATGAGAGAATACAAAAAGCAAGTGGCCCTCACTTCTGAAAGTCTCACCTGAAAGGCCAGAGCAGACAAGGCTGGAGGTGGGGACATCACTGCGACTGAAGCCCTCTGTGGGAATGGCGATACAGATCAGAATGAATCAAGAGGAGGCCATCTGTAAATGAGCCATGGGTCACAGATGACATGTGGAATTTTTGTCAAGCAGAATATACATTGAGATTCTAAGTGAGGAGATCATTGCTGGAGCCAAAGAGGTCAAGGATGAGGTTTGTGTTCTAGAAGTGGGAAGGGATGGACAGAACATACTGAGATGGGCAGAGTAGTGAGGATAGCTCACTCAAGGTCACTGGGCCAATGAATGGATAAAGAAGATGTGGTCTATATACACAATGGAATATTACTCAGCCATCAAAATAATGAAATCTTGCCCTTTGCAACAACGTGGATGGAACTAGAGGGTATTATGCTAAGTGAAATAAGTCAATCAGAGAAAGACAATTATCACATGATCTCACTTGGTATGTGGAATTTAAGAACTAAAACAGGATCATAGGGGTACAGAAGGAAAAATAAGATGAAATCAGAGAGGGAGAAAAACCATAAGAGACTCTTTTTTTTTTTTTTAGATTTTATTTATTTATTTTAGAGAGAGAGACTGAGAGAGAGCACATGAGAGGGGGGAGGGTCAGAGGGAGAAGCAGACTCCCCGCCACGCAGGGAGCCCGATGCGGGACTCGATCCCAGGACTCCAGGATCATGACCTGAGCTGAAGGCAGTTGCTTAACCGACTGAGCCACCCAGGCGCCCCCATAAGAGACTCTTAATCATAGGAAACAAACTGAGGGTGGCTGGAGGGGAGGTGGGGGGGGGAGGATGGAGTAACTGGGTGATAGACATTAAGGAGGGCACGTGATGTAGCACTGGGTGTTAAAGGCAACTGATGAATCACTGAACTCTATCTCTGAAACTAATAATACACTATATGTTAATTAACTGAATTTAAATTAAAAAATAGAATAAAAAAAGATCACTGAACCACCACGAGGAGGGGCGTCCCTTTTTTGCAGAGCTCAGTGGTGCTTTATGGTCATTCTCCAAAATTTCCAGTTCCCAGTTCTTTGTTTCTGTTGTATTGAGAGTTTGTTCAAGTTTCTCAGTATGTGTTGGTGACAACTCTCCACCCACTGTCCTTTCAAATGCTCATGTCTGAAGGAAGGAATCATAACCCACCTCTATGTCTGATGCATGCCTAGTCCTCATTTCAGATGTTTTCAATGCAAAATCTCTAGAACATTGGGGCATGAAGGGTAGGAGAATGTTAGTAACCTTAAACCTTTAAAACGTATTTCCCTTCTTTTCTTCCCTACAGTATTCAGTAGACCTATTTCACCAAAGTTCTTTTGATCCTTCTGCTCCCAGCAAGTTTACTAATTTTGTTTCTTTCTCTTTTTCTTTTTCAGATCAGTGTTTGCCCTTCCTCCTCAGTAGACTCTAAATTTACTTGATGACTGCCAGCCAGCAGTGTGGGGTGGGGCTCCCCCTGTAGGTCTGCCCTATTTGTCTAGCAAATCATGCTGACTCTGGGTGCTTTCCTACTAAGGCAGGTCACCAAAGCCTAGGGCAGCGGCTCTTCTAAGTCCTTCTCTACTCCTTGCATTTAGAGTTCTGCCCACTGCCGGGCCATAACACCTTCATCAATTTCTTCTTAATTAACTAGAGTTAACCCCATCATCAACCCATATCTGTTAGGGATCCCACAAGTACCACTGTTGTACAAGGAGAGCATCTCATTACAGCCACCACAAAATATTGCTAATGTGTGGACACAACAGATGCGGATGATGGCAACGTGGGGAATTCTAAAAAAACTAGTTCCCCCCAAAAAAAGTGTCAAAGTGCCCTCTAGTGGTAAACACAGGGCACTAACGGCCCGTGTCCGTTCTCCGGAGCAGAGAGAACGCAAGCTGCAAAAAGATAGGGCCCCCGTTGGAAGCCTGGCTCTCTGAATCCTATTTTCAATTTCTTCCAGAAACCCCGGGGTTCAGACAGAATGTGACACATCCAGATTTAAGGTAATTAAAAGAAGCCTCTGACATCTGAGACCGGGAAGAAATACCGAGCACTGAGAGGCTATGTGAAATGAAATCGCTTCCGTTATATGCTGAAGATAAGTATCCTTGGCATTTCTTGCCAGTTGGTTCAGGAAAATTGAGTTCGGGTAACAGTTTTTCAGCCAGGAGTGACACGGTTTGATTGGTTAATGATTTATAGCTTTATTACACACTGACCTAGAGGGGGCATCTCCCCTAAAGCCACTTCTTCAATTTGGTGACAAATAACCCGCTATCTGGAATGACTGAGAATTCCTTTCTGAATCCTTTGAGAAACATGGGTATTCAAGTTCTCCTTGTACAGGTAACAAGATGGTACCATTTTCACTAATATCCTAAAAGCCAGTATAAATTATCTATGGTTGATTAGGAGCTTTTAATATGGTAACTGAGTTCTTTTTTTTTTTTTTTAAGATTTTATTTATTTATTTGACAGAGAGAGAGAGACAGTGAGAGCAGGAACACAAGCAGGGGGAGTGGGAGAAGGAGAAGCAAACTTCCCGCCGAGCAGGGAGCCCGATGCGGGGCTCGATCCCAGGACCCTGGGATCATGACCTGAGCCGAAGGCAGCCGCTAACAACTGAGCCACCCAGGCGCCCCGGGAATTGAGTTCTTAGAAAGGGTGGCGCAGTGTTCTGGAAACAATACTGGCCTGAAAGCATGGAGATAAGGACCATGGTGTTGCCTCTGCCATTAACCAGGTGACTTTGGGCAAATCCTTTCTGGGCCTCAGTTTCCCCTCTAATAAATGAAAGAACTAGACTAATAATTGGTTACTTTTTTTCAGCTACAGAATTATCTAATTTATAAAAATCATTTGGCAGCGTTTTGAAGTAATGTGCTTGTTTTTTTGTTAATATGTATGTATTTCTTTCATCAACCCCGGGATACCCTTCCCTGGCTCATTCCTGAGCAGAAACCAAGATTCAAGGAACCAGCTAAACTAAGGAGGAGACAAAGATTAGGCTGCTAGCCCAGAAAACCTGCTTTCCTCTCCCTGAATCTAGAATATGTAGGGGGTGGGGAAAGAGGAGAGGAAGTGGTGAGTTACTCTAACGAGAAAAAAACAGCCAGAATGGGTAGAGCCAGGAGATATCAAAGAGGTACCAGGAGAGCTTTCCAGCTTGGGTATCGGGACCCAGAGAGGAAGGGACTCAAAAGGATAAGTCTCCCAGCCTATGGACCCACACTGACTCACAGCCCATGGATGGCCTCGTCCCAGGCATGGTACTCTGTCCTGAATAGAGGTGGAGGGATGGAGGGAGCACTTCCGCCCCTCTCCCTGACACAGAAGCGCTAAAGAGAATGAGCTGGGCACATCTCCTGAAGAGGGGTAGCAGGTCACAGCCATGGGTCTGCTTGGGAGCCTCCAGCTTCTGCGTGCAGGTGTACTCAGTAATACTAATAAGGGAGACAGAGATAGCAATTTTTATCAAGCAATCATGTCAGAGGAATTGTCTATTTCCCTTTTCAAATGGGAAGCAGCTTTGGCTATGGAATTAATTTCTGGTCCTGATTAAATTAAGTATCCCCAAAGAATCTAAGTCTTCATTGATCTCTGAGAACTCTTCCAGATGTGAAATATAATTATTCTAAGACTTTTTAAAGCTCAGGTTATTCAGGTTATGATACGTCAGGCCTTAAATCAAGCTTAATTGTACCAGAATTTTTATTATATGAAGTATTATGTGAGATGGGTAGCTCATGACCTGAAACATGCAATTCCTTCTTTTCTATGGCAGGGCTGGATGTAGTGAATATTTATGCTTTAAGTTGCTATATGAAGCTATCAGTCAGAGACAGGGCAGATGCCACAAATTAATTTTAACATAATATAAATATATCTTGGTGCCTGGGTGATGAAGTTGGTTAAGCATCAGACTCTTGGTTTCAGCTCAGGTCATGATCTCGGGGTCGTGTGATTGAGCCCCACATCAAGCTTGTGCTCAGCACAGAGTCTGCTTGTGATTCTCTCTCCCTCTGCCCCCATCCCTCACGTGCACGTGCGTGCTCTCTCTCTCTCTCTCTAAAATAAAATAAATAGATCTTAAATATATATATAAATATAAATATACTAAAAGACTATATTCAATCAAATAGGCCAGACACTACAAAAAAAAATTAGAAGTAGTCTTGAATTTGATAATTTGATTAGAGATAGAGGAAAAAATGCACAAACCAAAAAAAAAAAAAAAAAGGAGGTTGTTTCATTACCAAAGAGAAAGTGAGTAAACATGCATACTCGTAAATGTTCAAGACAGAATTTTCATTTGATGATGCTGTTTTTATTTTTTTTTTACTTTTTTTAAAGATTTATTTTTTATTTATTTTAGCAAGAGAGATTTTTTTTCTCCTATGATTTGGCTTTGTATTTTCTTTTTATTTTTTTAAAGATTTATTTATTTTATTTGAAAGAGAAAGCAAGTGCATGAGCAGGGGGAGGGACAAAGGGGGAGGGTGAGAGAATCCCAAGCCGACTCCCCACCAAGCTGAGCGTAGAGCCCCATGAGGGCCTCGATCTCACGACCAGAGATCATGACATGAACCAAAAACTAAGCATCAGATGCTTCACAGACTGAACCACCCAGGTGCCCCTGATCATGTTGTTCTTATTTTTAAAGAGAGGGTGAAAGAATGCAGAGAAATTAATAGAAACCTCCAGGCCGGGGAAGAGGAGCCATATCCAGGGCAACAAGGAGGAAGAAATGCTATGGGTGTGAGGGAGGCAGCGTTTGGCTGACACCGTGGTAGAGGTGAGAGAAAACAGGTGGAGGCCAGACCCTCAGCCGAATTGAGATACCAGAAACCTGTGACTCAAGTCTCTGCAGCTTCTCTTTTTTTTTTTTTTAAGATTTTATTTATTTATTTGAGAGAGAGAGAATGAGACAGAGAGAGCACATGAGATGGGGGAGGGTCAGAGGGAGAAGCAGACTCCCCGCGGAGCAGGGAGCCCGATGTGGGACTCGATCCCGGGACTCCAGGATCATGACCTGAGCCGAAGGCAGTCGCTTAACCAACTGAGCCACCCAGGCACCCTCTGCAGCTTCTCTGTTCAAGGCTCCAAACTCCCCTCCTCTGGGTGGGGGGAGTCTGAGACTGGGGAAGAATGAAACGTATATGGAGTCTATATTCAGTCTTAAACATGCATGTCCATTTTCACACTGTTCATTAATTCATCTGAGTTTGTTTTCATATAATATTAACAATAATATATTGTTACAGCTACCAGTTTTTAAATGCTGTGTTCCAGGCACGGTGATAAAGACTATATATATATACATTACTGTATTTAATCTCCCCAGTGAACCCCTCGATAGAGGTGTTATAATCTGCATTTTCACATGAGCAAAGAGAGTCTCAGAACAGATGTGGAACTTGCCGGGTATCCCACAGTTAACAAGAGGCAAATCTGGGTTTCAGACCCAAGTGTGTCCTGCCAGCACAATGACTTTGAAAATTGGGCCTTTCAGTCAAATAAAGCCATGAGAGAAATCCAAAACTCAATTAGCTACCATTTTGGTATCTGTTTGAGTAGCATGGTCTTTTTTTTTTTTTTTTAAGGTTTTATTTATTTGAGACAGAGAGAATGAGATAGAGAGAGCATGAGAGGGAGGAGGGTCAGAGGGAGAAGCAGACTCCCCGCCGAGCAGGGAGCCCGATGCGGGACTCGATCCCGAGACTCCAGGATCATGACCTGAGCCGAAGGCAGTCGCTTAACTGACTGAGCCACCCAGGCGCCCTGAGTAGCATGGTCTTAAGAGACAGGGAGTTTGTGAGAACTTTTTGGGGCTCCATCAAGTTCAAAGGTCTTCAAAGTTGGCCAGAAAAGACTAAATGTGATGTCCTTACAAGGACATCTGAAAATAATCAGACCAAGGAACTGGTCTGAATTGGATTTCAGCTTCCGTGGGTATTCCGGAAAGTCCCAGGACACGGGAACATATGAACTACACGGACAACGCCCCAAGTTCTCATGTCTCCATTACAGACCATTGACTAGAGCCCAGTGCATTCCATCCTGGTCATTCACAGGAATGCTGACAATTGCTGGCTGTTTTACAACCTCAGGCAAGTTGAGATACTATCCCAAAAAGTTACATGGGAAGTTAACCCTTGACATTGTGTAGGATCACAAAGTTTTCATAGGAACCCTAGCAAATAAACATATTTAGAAATAATTATTATTTAGAAGTAATTTGCGATGTTTAAATGTATTAAAATGTGTTAAGTTGTGATATTTAAATTCTGTTAAATTGAGATGTTTAAAATGTTTAAGAGAATCGAAATGACAGTATTAATGTTTTTGAGTTAAGTAAGAATCTGTGGATATTTGGTATTTATTTATTTATTTATTTATTTATTTATTTATTTATTTATTTATTTATTTTTAAAGATTTTATTTATTTATTTGACAGAGAGAGACACAGCGAGAGAGGGAACACAAGCAGGGGGAGTGGGAGAGGGAGGAGCAGGCTTCCCGTGGAGCAGGGAGCCCGATGCGGGGCTCGATCCCAGGACCCTGAGATCATGACCCGAGCCGAAGGCAGTCGCTTAACCAACTGAGCCACCCAGGCGCCCCTGGATATTTGGTATTTAGATATTTTTAATCTTTAAGAAAATTCAGCTTTGTCAACTGCCTTCGGCTCAGGTCATGATCTTGGAGTCCCGGGATCGAGTCCCGCATCGGACTCCCTGCTCAGCGGGGAGTCTGCTTCTCCCTCTGATCCTCCCCCTCTCATGCTCTCTGTCTCCCATTCTCTCTCTCAGATAAATAAATAAAAAATCTTAAAAAAAAAAAAAAAAGAAAATTCAGCTTTGTAATTCCAACTTGAAATAGATATATTTGGAGGGTATTTGTTAGGGTGAGGTTTATGAAAAATAGAAATATCAAAAATAGCATTAACTTAAACAAGAAGCAAGTTTATTTCTGTCTTGTAATCAGGAGGTCCAGAAACCATGCTCCCAGGGCTGGGCTGGGCTCCATAGTGAATGACAGGGACACTGCTGCTTCTGTCTTGTTGGTCTACTGAGGTCACACAAGGAGCAAGACAGCCATCAGGACAACCTAACTGCAGCCAGCAGGAACCAGGAAAGAAGGAAGAGGACATTGCCTTACCTTGAAGAAAGCTTCCCAGACTTTCAAAAACAACTTCTTTTTACGTATCATATTGGTCAGCTGGGACCGCCATAACAAAGGGGCGGCCTCACAGTTCTGGAGGCTGGAATTCTAAGACCATGGTGTCTGCAGCATTGTCTTTTCTGAGGCCTCTCTCCTTGACTCCTAGGGGGCCCCTCTCCATCCTGCACCTCAAAATCAACTCCTCTTCTTGTAAGGACACCAGCATCTTGGATTGGAGGCCACCCTAATGACCTCATTTAACCATAATTACCTCTTAAAAACCCTGTTTCCAGCACAGTCACTTTTTGAGGTACAGGGGTTTAGGTCTGCATGGTCTGCTGGAGTGGATGCTTCTCTCTCATCTGGCAGCTGATTATCTCCTGCAAGAAAAGACTGTTAGCCTAGGAGCCAAAAGGTTCCACCTCCTAAGAAATGGAACATCCACAGTTGGAGTGCCATTGCCCTCACATCAAAAGGGAGCTGAAAACACAGGACTAACCCATCTACCAGGTGAGTAATTACGGAGCCATCTAAAGTAAGTGATTATCTATGAGTAAGTACAGAGCCTTCTAAAGTGAGTAATTATCTATGACTCCAGGACAAAATAATTTGTTGGAACATCTTGTGTAGGATACACTCTAAAGACAAAAGAACCACATAAAAATTCTTGAACTTTATTTTTTAAAGATTTATTTATTTATTTTAGACAGAGTACGCGAGAGCACGAGTGGGGGTAGGAGGGAGGGGCAGAGCGAAAGAGAATCTCAGGCAGACTCCAAGCTGAGCGCAGAGCCCCACGTGGGTCTTTATCTCGTGACCCTGAGATCACGACCTGAGCTGAGATTAAGAGTCAGATGCTTAATGGGTTGAGCCACCCAGGCGCCCCCAAATTCTTGATCTTTAGCCAGTAATTTTATTCTTTGTGTTGCATTATTATTTGAAACCATTTTTATATTGTTTTCAGAACAAACAAGAAATTATCTTTATTTTTTTAGGAATAAAGATTTCCTATACAAGAGAAAAGGACAAACAAGTCTAAAAGCAAGAATTTAAGTAGAATCAATATGAAAATATGCCTACACACATATAATTTTATTATGAATAATATATGTAACTTTTATATAATATATAAATATATATTTATATAATATATATAAGAGAGAATATAGTATGTCTACATAATTTTTTTAAGTTTCTACCAAAATAGTCCATGGAAAAAGTCACTCCAAAATAAAAGATTGTACTTAAGATTCTTGACTGTAAGACTTCTGTTCTACTAAGAAGGCTCTTTGGAGATAGGCTTGATTCCATCTCTGGGGCAGAGATACAGAGATAGGGCTGGAAGATCTTGTATGGGGAAAGAAGAAAGTTTTCAAAGATAAATGGAGCCACATGGAAAGGTCTCACTTGCCAAAGCTGCTCTAATATCTAATTTAAGCTTCAAAAAGAGGATAATGGCCTATGCCCTCTGATAGTCATCAATTTGAAAAACTACAGGGTCCATAGTGATATGCAAAAAGTGAGAATTAACAGAAATGTTTGTAAAAGCAGGTGAATAGAATACATTTTTAGCGAGCCTGGTTATTGTTGATTGACTCATTTCTCATACCAATGAAGAATACAGGGAGTAGAAATTATAAATACTTTGATTAAAAAATTTCGTCTGAGAGAGAACGTCAGCCGGCCCACTTCGTAAGTTAAAACCTCAAGTCAGTGAAAAATCACATAAAAATACAAAATTTAATTGTATATAATGTTCGTCATCTGAAAGGGTCATGTCCTCTCTTTTTTAAATATGAAAGAATGGGAGATTCCATGAGGCCTGGAGGTCTTTAAACTAGGTAGGAACCCGTCAAGTTCAAAGGTCTTCAGGTTTATAGGAAAAAAGCATTCACGTATCTTAAATTTATCAAGAGGTTAAGAGCTGGAGCCTCCTGCCTGTGCCTCCTCGAAGAGACAGAAGAACCAGGGCACGCATATAACTAAAACTCAAAGAAGGGATTTGTTGTAGAATCGTAAAGGAATGACAAGAACCAGCACATTCCATCAGGGTCACGAGTGAGAATCTAGGCAACCTTCTGACTTAAATCCCAATCAGTAGAGAATGTCGGTTCACTGGTAGGGTCACCATTTTCTTTAATTACTTTTTTTTTTTCAACCTGGGGATAGTTAGAATTCCATAGAGAAATGCCTAAGAGAATCAGAACACTAGTCTTGATATATTTGTGTTGAGAAGCCATCTGTGTCTTTGGTATTTTATGTGCCTGGAGTGTGGGAGAGGATGTTTGCCTATATGGTGGTCTTTCCACTATAATTCAAAGCCTGTATTTCTGTATTTGTGCAATCAATTTAGCCATATTTTTTTAAGATTTTATTTCTTTCTTTATTTTTCAGAGGGAGAGAGAGAGAGCGTAAGCAGGGGGAGTGGCAGGCAGAGGGAGAAGCAGGTTCGCTGCTGAACAGGGAGCCCGATGCGGTACTCGATCCCAGGACCCTGGGATCATGACCTGAGCCAAAGGCAGATGCTTAACCGACTGAGCCACCCAGGCATCCCTAGTCATGTGGTTTTAAGGTGAAATCTTTCCAAGTCATTCTCAGTATTAAAATATCTACAAGAATTTTAGGTTTACTTTAGTTTGTTGGATTTTTAACAATTACTTTACATTTGGGAAGTTTTTATCTGGTAAGGTCAATGATGGCTCAAAAGGAAGATGCTTCGGTCAATACAGCTGCTAAAGACATTTCTCCCGTAGAACATCAGCCTTCAACCTTGGCACCCTCACATATCTTCATCCTGCCCCTACCTCCAGTTCATAAAACAAGGCCTGTTATAGGAAGGCCTACTTGAGCTCCAGTAGGCTGCCCCCTCCATCTGTTCACCAATTCTAGCTAGAGCCAGATAGGTTTTCCGATGGCCCCTATATCCTCCTCCCTCCCCAAGACAATGAAAAACACTCAGTGGCATGCTTGAACAAAAAGGTGACAAGGGAACAGATCAAAAATGCTGGCTTGCGTGTGGCTTTTCCAAACTAGCAACTTCTCATTGTGTGCTTTGTCCTCTTTATGCCCCATTTAATTCAGGGAAGCCAGTCCAATCACCACATAGCATTCAACTGTGAGATTCCCATACGTGCCTCCCTCCCCACCTTGCAAATTGACTCTTTTAACCTTCCTTGGTCAATAAGATAGTCCCCCTGCTTTAGCTGTCATACGTCTAGTTTCTGGATAGCCTGAGGCTTTCCCTTGCAGGAAGGCAATGCTATTTATTATTACAGCAAAAATTGCTCCAGGAATAGCCTCACTTGGGAATTTCCTTGCTAGGAATTATCTCTTAACATGGACTCAGCCTAGAATCCTCATTCTAAGGGATACATTTTCCAACACGTATGTATTATCAACCATGTAACTTGTACCACCCTCAGAGTTCTGGCAAGGTAGCAAGGAAAAAATAAAACTAAAGCCTCAAAGCAAAGATTAAATTTGCTTTAGGTGACCCGAGTCCCTTTTGATGAGCATGATGAACAGGGAGCCATAATTCAGCCGCCCAGTTGTCATCGATGAGCCATAGTGACTTCAGCTCATAGTCCGGCTATTTCCCGAGCACCCAGAGGACACATGAATGTCATGATCAAAAATACACTTCTCCTCTAAGTTCCTTTGAAGTATCGGTACCCAATACATGTTTGTTCCTGCCAGGACACTGATTCTATGTAAAGGAATTTTTTTTTGATTGGGGGGATACCCGCTTCTCCCCCAGATAAGCTGAGACCTATAAATTTTTCTTTCTTTCTTTTTTAGATTTTATTTATTTACTTGAGAGAGAGAGAGAGCACAGAGGGAGAGGGAGAAGCAGAACCCTGCTGAGCAGGGAGCCCAATCCCAGGACCCTGGGATCATGACCTGAGCTGAAGGTAGACACGTAAGCCACTGAGCCACCCAGGCGCCCCTAAATATTTCCTAATTACCCTCAAGGGCTATGTGTTCACCTCACCACCCTTGGGTAGAGGCATCTCATTGCAAGTATGCAGAATAGAGATTCAGAGACAATAAACCCCAACCATGTCACAACCACCACTAAAAAAGGGTGACCCTAACTGTTCTGCCAATCACTTAGGGGAGGGGGGTTTACCCAGCATGTAAAGAGGGTGATCCTGTTCCCTCCTTGACTGTCTGAGCGAAGTCCAAAGTGAATACTGAAAGAATCGCATGGAGATGCAGAATAACTTCAGGATAATTGGCAGAAACTAGAAAACCAGTGGGCAAATATTGGTTAGGATTCATATTGTCTTCACCCCATAATTTGCTGCTACGGTTGAGGGTGAGATGCAATTTAAGGAGGCACTCACTGGCAGGGCCCTGGGTGCTGACCACCCAGATAGGCTCCTTTCCCCCTCTCTCCACGTCTGCTGCCTTCCAGGATCTCTGCATTTGGTCCCCAGGGCTGCGGGAGGACCGTGCCACAGCCTGGGTGACCTCAAGCAACGGAGATATATTCTCTCGAAGTTCTGGAGAGTGGAAGTCCAAGATCAAGGTGTCATCAGGGTTGGTTCCTTCTGTGCCCTGCTTCTCCCTAGCTTCTGGCAACAACTGGCAACATGTTGTATTCTTTGGCCTCCAGTCCCTGCCTCCATCTTCCCCTGGTGTTCTCCCTCTGTCTCTTCTTACAAGTTCACCAGCCATCTTGGATGAAACCCACACTAATGACCTTGTCTTAACCTGATTACATCTGCAAAGACCCTATTTCCCCCAAAAAAACACATTCACAGGTTCTGGGGGCTGGGACTTCAACATATCTTTTTTTGGAGGGGACTCAATTCAACCCATAACAATCTTTTATAGGTGAACAAGTCTAAGCCTTGGGAAGACACATTAGTGGCCAATTTCAGTTATCCATCACTGAGTAACAAACCACCCCAAAACTTATTGGCTTAAAACCTTTTTATTTTTTTAATTTTGTTTATTTATTTGACAGAGAGAGCGAGTGAGCACAAGCAGGGGGAGCAGGAGAAGGAGAGGGAGAAGCAGGCTTCTCACCGAGCAGGGAGCCCAACGCGGGGCTCCATCCCAGGCCCCTGGGATCATGACCTGAGCCGAAGGCAAATGCTTAACCATCTGATCCACCCAGGTGCCCCTTAAATCCTTTTTATTTGCTCACAGTTCTGCAATCTGGGCTGGGTTCAGCTGGGAAGTCCTTCTGCGGTCTTGCCAGTGGTCACTCGGATGGCCTCATTTGGCTAGTGGGTCAGATGGGAGCTGGACTCAGCTGGGAAGGCTGGGCTTCTGTCTCTCCATTAAATCTCAGGGCCCTTCTTGCTTCATGTGACCTCTATGTGGTCTCTCCAGCAGGGTAGATGGACTTCTTAATAGTGACACAGGGCTCCCAAGAGGACAAAAGAGAAGCTTCCACACCTCCATAAGGCTTAGATCTGGAGGTGGGCATAGGATCATTACTGTGGCATTCTATGGGTTAAAGCACAGGGCCAGCGCAGATTCAAGGGGAAAGGAAAACTCAAGGGCATGAAACCAAGAGGAGTGAGTTCTTCGGGGCCACCAGGAGAAGACTTTATCATAGCCTAACAAGATATAACTATAAATGCTTGCACTTATACATCCACAGAAGAGGGAAATATGATGAGGAGATCAACCCCTTCCCTTCTGATCAGTGAACTCCACATTATATAGTCTAAAATTCAGTTACCAGAGAGAGATCCTTAATGTTGTCCTCCTCCAGGAAAATATCGTAACTAAAGGGTCAGGATCTAATTCCAATGTCTATATGGTGAGGTGGGGGCGTGGGGGGCAGTTCGCACCCCACCAAATAATTCTCTGACACCAGCAGCATGTCCTACAATTCAACTCAATTCTGACCCTGTCTACATGGAGATAGCACCAGATCCCATAGGTCAAGGGCACCGTCCTACAGGGCTGTCCCCCAGCCACTTCAGACCCCAATCACAAGACCAGATTAACACCTGTGTTTCTGACGGACCAGCTGTAGAGCAGAGGTTCCAACAATATCCCCCTTGGATTGGAAGAATTTGCTAGAGTAACTCACAAAACTCTGAGAAAGGTTGCCAGTTATAAAAGTTAATCATAAAAAGATACTACTCTAAAAGTAGAGGGTTTTTTTCATATGTTTTTCAAGTGGATGATGGTGGGCCAAGTAGTCATGGTGTTAGTTTTCATTGGACTGATGTAACAGTTTCATTTGAAATAAGCCAGGAATTACATCTTTTGCAACTAAACTTATGATAAAAAATTTTAGATATCCATTAAAAATATGCAGGAGGAGGGGCACCTGGCTGGCTCAGTTGGTAGAGCATCTGACTCTTGATCTCAGGTTCATGAGTTCAAGCCCCATGTTGGGTGTAGAGCTTTTTTTTAAATGCAGGAGAAAGGGACTCCTGGGTGGCTCCATCGGTTAAGTGTCTGCCTTCGGCTCAGGTCATGATCCCGGGGTCCTGGGATTGAGCCCCATATCAGGCTCCCTGCTCAGCGGGGAGTCTGCTTCTCCCTCTCCCTCTGCCCCTCCCCCTGCTCGTGCTCTCTCTCTCTTTCTCTCTCTTGCTCACTCTTTCAAATAAGTAAATAAAATCTCTAAAACATGCCGGAGGATACACAGTTTTGTAAAATTTTGGAGGCATGCTTGAAATAAAATTTGAAGGTGACAATTCTTACGTATCTAGGGCATGGTTTCTATACCTGACACTATTGAAATTTGGGATCGGATCTTTCTTTGTGGTGAGAGCTGTCCTGTGAATGCAGCATCCCTGGCCTCCACCTGCTACGTATGGCTAACATTCCACTTTCCCAGTTGTGACAACCACAGATGTCTCTAGATATTGTCAAATATCTTGGAGGAAGCAAAATCATTCCCTGTAGAGAACCACTGATCTGCAGGTAAATCTACCCCCCAAATGCTTTTCTTGTCTTCCTGTTTCCACTCTCTTCAAAGTTATGAGTTGTCTAGAAAACATTTGCAGTGACCTCGAATCCCCTCAATCCTATTTCTAGTCTTTTCCAAGCATAAGAGAAGTGGTCAG
Organism: Mirounga angustirostris; assembly: GCF_029215605.1. Classification (NCBI taxonomy): domain Eukaryota; kingdom Metazoa; phylum Chordata; class Mammalia; order Carnivora; family Phocidae; genus Mirounga; species Mirounga angustirostris. The sequence goes on along the minus strand of NW_026991716.1, from coordinate 11,844,856 downwards.
GAAATGACAACTTATACCAGAACTGCTTAACTCATTTACTTTTTTTCTGCCTGCCCCTGATACGCATGTGTGTTCATCACCCCTGATGTAAATTGAATTCAATTCTGATAAAGAAAGAGAAACTTAAGTTAGAGCTACTCAGGGCTGTTTCATGCCTAACTACTTTATGGCCAATATTATATTGGCTACACAAACACACAAGTACACGATAGTCCAACATGTCCAGAAGAACAGAGATTTAGATTTCTTGGAGATCAAATCTTACTGATTCTTAACAAATGGGATACTTTTAGTTCTTGAGAAGTAATAGGTAAAGGGGAAAAGATTTCCTGAATCAATAGAAGCAAAGATAAAAGCAGCTTATTAGGGAAATGGCCCACAAGTCCATGAGCTGAGTAGAAAATTTAATTAATTAATTAAGTAATAGCGGTGACCATCTTGTTTTGCACATTCTGCATCTAAACCAGCTTGAGCTGAATGCTGAGGTCTCCATTCTTTAACACCAGAGGGGGGACATCATAGTCTCACTGAATATCTACAGAAGACGATACTATGTGACTATTTAGCTGCTTTTTGTCTGAGTTTGGGGCTATTTTTCTTACTGTCTATTGAACAACTGCAGCCCTGCAAGGACATGAAGAACGCAGGGCAGAAAGTAAGCTCCTGATTTGGAAAGTCTAGAGAAGCTAATTATTTAGCTACCCATAGGATTATGTGAGGAGTCAGGAGACCAGATTTGATTTGAGTGTGTCCCCTCTGGTACTAAAAGCAAAAACAAACAAACAAACAAACAAAACAAAACAAAACAAAAAAACGAAACCTCTGTTGCTTGGGGAACCCAGACTAGTTCACTGCTTTGTTTCTTACTGTGCTCTGCTTTCCGAAGAGGACCCTTTCCTTATTAAAATTAAAATAAATAGAAAGCAGGATGGGGGCAAAAATGAGAACAGTGTTGCCATCCTCCCTCCTGCTTGCTTTCTCGCTCCTTTTTGTCCTCCAAATTGTCATAACCTCAAAGGAATAAAAAGCAAATTAGTTGTCAGCTGCACAATAGCTGTAAGAAAAGTTAACTCTTCCTACTGGAGTCCCAGGCCACCTTGAGGATGAAGGGCAAAAAGGCAACAGTCCTGGTATCCAGCCAATAGCAGACTTTAGAAACTAGAGCAGGGGATCCCCTTTTGTCAAAGCTATGGAGAACACCAGACAAGGCTTTAGAATGGGGAGAGAGAGTGAACCATGAAACACAGCGTTGAGCCGATGGAATAAACCAGTTTCCCTGCACTCCAGGCGAGAATTATCACCAAGAAAGGAGACAGCACCTTTTATTTGAAAAGATCCTAATATTTTGCAGAGTTTGCCAAACACGTACCCCATCCTCAGAACCTCTGTCATTCTGTGTGCTCCCTGTCCAAGACACATTTCTGCCTAAACTAGCTCTGTGGTGCTCCTGGGTTCTGTTACAAATCCCAGAGACTCATTCTAGAAGTAGGAATGAAATCGGATTGTTTTTTGTTTCAAGTTTCTTCGTGGCCTTGGAGAATGGCACTATGTGAACCAAATGAATCAATAAACACAGAGTGAGACTGTCATCATAAAAAATGCATAGTTAATGAGGACAGAGACCTACAAAGAGAAAGGGGGGAGGAGACACTGATTTATGCCCAGCCTCTTAGAGTAAAGGTCAGTGAGGTCTGGAGAAAGAAAAGCATGTTTCATCGTTCTGTAACACTTAAATAAAATCTCAAACCAAATATCATGTAAAAAGGCCATTTGATTCATTAATTGGCTTTTGTATCAAAATACAAGATCTCATTGCAATGTTGAAGGTGATGGTATGGAATAACCTTAATAGGCTGAGTAATAATAATAAAAGTCAAGGTGTACGTTTCTCATATGACCATGATTAAGAGCAAAGAAGTCATTCATGCAAATAAATGTCTGCAGAGACCAGGCAAGCAAAATAAATGAGTAAATCAGGCTGGGGGTAATACACTGGGAACTTGGGGAGCCTACCTTGACCTGGAAAAATATATGGTCTGCTGACAGAGGGCACTTTTAATTACAAAAAGAAAGAAGGGGGGGGAGCAGAAAAAAAAAATGATGGCAGTTAAATAAGATAGATCGGGTTTAGGTAAGAAAACAAGTTTGTAACACTGCCTCTTGCCTCTTTCTTCATCACTAGGGGTTTCTACCCTAAAATTAGTCCCTGAATGGAATCTTTGAGGACAGGTTAAGAATTTGTCCCATTTATGGAAACAGCTCAGTGATTCAAGTCAAGAATTATTTGCTGAGTTATATAATTGAGACTTTTACCCTACTGCATTGCTTCGTCTGAACTGTGCTGTGGGTTAACTCACAGACAAATGTGACAAGGAAGAGTCATGCAAAATTCCTCGTGTTTCCATCTCCGGGATGGCGGTCATTCATTCCATCACACAGTGTTTCTTATGTGTGGATGTGGGGTCCTGTGGCTCTTCATGGTTCTCCCACCATTTGAGTCCCTAGAAATCCGAGTGCCAAACCTGTAGGACTTTTTCAGCTTCTCGCCAGGAACAGGTGATGCATCTCTTTGTGAAAAATTTACCCCTGCCTTTTACTTATTCTCCCAATATGATTTTCATTTCTCCTTAGTTCCCTGATCTATATATCCTTTTGAGCAGATTTTTAAAAAAATTTGGCGTGCCATTTCAAATCCATCTTGAGTTAAGCATGGATTAACTGTGTTGGTTGGGAACTTCTAAGACCCACAGGGATGATTTCTCAGGAAATGGCCATGTCGTTGTGACCACGTTCCTCCACAACCCAAACTGATGTTGCTTTAGAAGAACTGCGACAGGGTGGGATATGGGGTATGAAATGTTTTATATCAATGAGATAGATTTTTTTTTTAAACCAATGATTTACTGCATTTATTTTGTTTCGGTGAAATTTTTTATTGTGGTCAAAAACACATAACAATTTTTAAATTTACAATTCAGCAACATGATGAACATTCACAATGTCATACAACGGCCACTACTTCATCCAGAAAATTTTCCTCACCTCCCGCAGAAACTCAGTACCCCTTAAACAATAATTACCCATTCCCCTCTCCTCCCAGCCCCTACCAACCACCATTCTCCTTTCTGTGTCTATGAATTTGCCTATTCTAGGTGTAAGGGGAATCATATGTTTGTCTTTTTGTGGCTGGCTTATTTCACTAAGCACAGTGTTCTCAAGGTTCATCCATGTTGTAGCAGGTATCAGAATGCCCTTCCTTTTTAAGGCTGAATACTATTCTGTTGTATGGATATCCCACATTTTGTTTATCCATTTGTTCATCTGTTGATGGACTTTGGGGATGTGTCCATCTTTTGGCTGTTGTGAGTAATGCTATTATGAACATTCCCAATGTATCTGTTGGAGTCTCTACTTTTGGCTCTTTGGGGTTACCAAGCCAAGGCATCTGTTGCATGTTAGAAAGGACATAAATGGACTTTCTGCCCATCACTAGCCCTAGCAACCAATTACGTATAGATTAGTGTAACTGTAGCTAGACCAGCACCAATCACATTTCCTCCAACACAACTTATGCAAATTCCCTCTGTCCTCTTTAAAAACTCTAAAGTCCTTTTCTCTCCAGAGCTTGTCTTCGATTTCAGTTGACTCTGTGTCTCCCAGATTACAAGCCCCAAATCCCCCAAATAAAGGCACACATTTTATTTTGCAGCTTCCAGTTTTGTCTTCTGTGGGTCGACAGGGTTTATACCTGTCTCTGCTGTATTGTATGGTAATTTCTATGTTTACCTTTTTGAGGAAACACCAGCCTATTTTCCACAGCAACTGCACCATTTTGCATTCGCCCCTCCCCGCAGCCCCCCCCCCCCCCCCCCCCCCCCCGCCAAGCAATGTATGTGTTCCGATTTCTGGACTTCTCACCAACATTTTCCATTTTTCAAATAATAGCCCTCCTAATAGGTGTGAAGTACTATGTCCAAGAAAATTAATTAAAGGAGTTTCTCTACCCAATTCAACATCAACTTTGTCTTAATTTGGGAGGCACTACAAGCAAGAGTATTTGCCTAGAAAAAGCCTGAAATCAGGCAGACCTGGTTTGAGTAGGGTTTTTTGTTTGTTTGTTTTTTACTTTGTTTCTCTATCTGTTGAGTGGGGAATAAAAATAGTCTGTACCTCATAAATATGTTTTGAGACTCAAAGGAGACAATGTACATCAAGGGTTTAGTACAGCTGCAGAGAGAGATAACCACTCCAGAAAGAGAAGGGACTAGCAGCCATACTTCATCAAATGTGACTTTCCTTTCAAACTTGTATCTGACAAATGATCCAGGTGGCCCAGTCATTGTTAATCTGTAAACCTCAGTGGTTCACTGACCATTGTCAAGTTCTAGCCCCCAGTTAATGATGGGCCAGGCCATACAGATCAGCCCTTCCTCTAAAAATCATGAAAAATACTGAATTTAAAGTAACAACAACCTTAAGTTTGTTTGGTAGAGCCCAAAAGACAGCAGGAAGTTCATGAGCCAATTTGTGGGGCTGAAAGTCAGTACCTAGAGGAGTAGGAACATGATCAGAGCACCAAACCTCTCACGTGCCCTGAGAGCATTTGCCAACACCCCTCACCTCAGCTTCAGTTTAGCAGCTGAAGGTGAAAGAACACAGTCAAGATTCAGGTCCTACTAAGGAAGAGAGTCTGATAGATGACCCTGCCCATGCTAAATTGGTACCCCAAAGGACCACACTGTCAGGATTAGGATGAAGGGGGTCTACACACAAGTCTCAACCTCCCTCCACTTCCCTGAGGTGTGCCAAGATGGCTGTTTGACCACTGAACGGAATAAGGGGACAGAAAGGAAAGAAGGGGGAAATTGCTGAGACCTCTCTTACAGTAAGATGTGCAAATGAGTCCTTTACAGTCATAATGGAGACCAGAGGGCACCAAAGAAAGATTTTCAATATGCCAAGGAAAAATAACTGCCAAGCTAGAATTCTATACCTGGGGAAAATATCTTTTAAAAAAATGAGGACAAAATAAAAACATGTTCAGATAAACAAAAACTGAGAGTCCATGCCTAGCAAATGCCCATTCAAGAAAATTCTAAAGAATATTCTTCAGAATAAGAGAGTAATCCAGGATAGGAGTTGAGAGGCAAGAAGGAATAAAGTAGTAAATATGTAAGCAAAGTAACTAGGGGGTAACTTCACATACACACACACACACACACACACGAGTGATATTACCCACTGGATCTGTTGGGATAAAATGAATAAATGAAAAAGACAAACTCAAAACAGCACACAAAAATAGCAGGTAGGTCAGGAATGCGATAGTTGGACTTAAATGGTTCTGAGCCCCTTGTATTATTTGGAGATGGGGTATAAAGGTTTTAATAAAACATGGATGTTAATAAGTTTCATCACACATGTTATAATTTCTAGGAACTGAGTTATAGAAACAGAGTATATAACATCCAGATTATTAGGAGAGGAGGGAAAGAGCAAATGGCTAAACTTCCTCAGTCATGAATGCTAAAATTTGTTGAAGAGGGGCAACTGGGTGGCTCAGTTGGTTAAGCATCTGCCTTCGGCTGAGGTCATAATCTCAGGATCCTGGACTCGAACCTGCATCGGGCTCTCTGTTCACAGGGAGTCTGCTTCTCCCTCTCCCTCTATGTTCTCTCTCTCTCTTTCTCAAATAAATAAATAAAATCTTTAAAATAAATAAATAAAATTAGTAGAAGAAGGGCACCTGGCTGGCTCAGTCATGATCTTGGAGTCATGAGATCAAGCCCCATGTTGGGTATGGAGATTACTAAAAATCATAAATAAACCTTTAAAAAATTAGTAGAAGAAACTTCAATGAATAATGGATAGTTGCATAGCTTCCAAATCTCTCCCCCAGATTATTTCCTGACTACCATGGTAATTTTCACATATATCCACAAATTTTTTGACAGACATTCTTCCCTCCAAGAGATGGAGCTAACTCTCCTCCCCTTGAGTACGGGATGAACTCCATGACTTGCTTCTAGCGAATACAGAGTGGGAGGGGAAAACAGTCACTTCACAGTGGGGAAACCTGGCAGACCCCACCTGAACCACATCTGCAAAGTTTGCACCACCAGTAACGAGTTATGTTAATATTATGAGCCCCCCAATAGGATGCGAGGAGAGTAGTGCTTTGCCTCTGTGATGTTCTTCCCAAAAGACCCTCAACCCAAGTCTAATATTTAGAAAATATCAGGAAAATCCAAATTGAAGGATGACAATACCTAACAAGCTCTTTTTTTAGAAGTGCCAAGGTCATGAAAGATGAGGCTCGTGGGAGAAGCTGTCACAGGTTGGAAGAGACTGCTGAGATGCATAATGATGACTGAATGCACTACATTGTCTTGGTTTGGATTCTGGAAGAAAAAAAAATTAGTAGGAAAACTGGAGTGGTAGACAGGCTCTAGGGTTTTCCCCATTATGCTTTTTACTCAGCCCCTCCTGCTGAGTGTGGTAGGACCTAGGACCAGTTTTCATGGCAAAGGTGATGGAACGTTACTCTCATGATTATGTTTTGATAAATATGACTCTATCCTGCTAGCAGACTTGAATTGACTCTATTTCCAGCGCTGAAGAAGCATACTGTACGGAAGCAAGTGGACATGCTGGAGAAGCCCATATGGCAAGAATCTGTAGGCAGCCTCTAGCTGCTGAGCTGCTGAGGGAGGTCTCTAGCAAGAAGCTGGAAGCCTCAGTTCTGCAGCTGCAGGAAATGAATTCTTAGGACAACCCCCAGCGAGCCTGACAGCAGATCTTCCCCACCTGGAGCCTTGAGTTCTGGCCAACATCTGGACTGCAGCCTGATAAGGCCTTAATGCAAAAACCCACCTAAGCCGTGCCCAAACTTCTGAGCTATAGACACTGTGCTTTTTAAGTTGCATTTTTTGGTTGTTGTTGTGGCAATTTGTTACACAGCAATAGAAACTAATAGGACTGGGTCACCTGGGTGGCTCAGTGGGTTAAGCGTCTGCCTTCAGCTCAGCTCAGGTCATGATACCAGATTCTGGATCCAGTCCTGCATCCAGCCCCCACACCCAGCTCCCTGCCCCATGGGGAGCCTGGCCCTGCCCCTCCCCTGCCCCTCCCCCGCCCCTCCCCCTGCTTGTCTGGTCGCGCAGGCGTTCTCTCTCTCAAATAAATAAAATCTTAAAAAAAAAAAAGTAAAGGAGGAAAAAAAGAGAGAGAGAGACAAACCAAGAAACAGACTCTTAACTGTAGAGAACAAACAGATGGTTTCCAGAGGGGAGGTGGGTGGGGGATGGGGGAAATAGGTGATGGGATTAAGGAGCACACTTGTCATGATGAGCACTGGATGATGTATGGAAGTGTTGAATGACTCACTGTATTGTACACCTGAAACTAATATAACGCTATACATTAACTAACTGGAACTAAATTTAAAGAAAATAACCATAAAAAAGAAAAAAAAGAAAGAAACTAATACAACTGCTAAAATCCAAATAAAGTCTGTAGTTTGGTTAATAGCTTTGTACCAGTGTTAACTTGTTAGCTGTGATAAATGTATGACAGTCATATAGATATTAACATTAGGGGGTGTTAGGTGGAGGGCATACAGAAACTTTCTTACTATCTTCACAACTATTCTATAAATCTAAAATAAGTTCAAAATAAAGAGCTTAAATTCTCAGTCGAGTTCTAAAAGAAAGCAAGAAAAGAACATAGAATAGGTAGACAAAGAAAGTATGAATAAGGTGGAGGATTTTAATAAAAACAAACCAGTAACTTCCTTAAAATAGAAGATTATGAAGCTAGGGGGAAAAAGCCAGCATCCAAATATATGTTATTTAAAAAGACAAATCTAAGTTATAGAAATACAAAGATCAAAAGTAAAACAATGGAGAAATATATATATATGAGATATATATATATACCACTCAAATACAAATGTTTTAAAAACTTGTATGGCTATATTAATATCTAAATTATCTTGAAGGCAAAGAAATATTAGTAGATATTTTTTTCTAAGTTGCTTCCTAATGATAAAAGTTCAATTCACCAAGTGGACATTCCAATTTAAAATGTCATGTATGGAATAACATAACCTCAAAAAATATAAAACAAATATTAACAGAAGAGAAAGGAGAATGAGACAAATCCACATGCACAATGTGAGATTTTAACACACTTCTCTTAGTAACTAATAGAACAGGTTTTTTTAATCAGCAAGAATATAGGAGATTTGAATAAAACAATATTCTTCATCTAATATTCTTCATCTAAGCATATTTAAAACGCTGTACTGAAGAGCTCCAGAATCACACATTCTTTTTCAGCAAATATTTGAGCCTTGCTCTAAATTTCAAAATTGATTATCTTCTGGACCATAAAGCAAGTTTCAACAAACTTCAAAATGTTGAAATCATAGTGTATTTTCTTAACACAAAGTAATCAAGCTCTGGATAAATTTAAAAAAAAATTAATCCCTGTATGTTAGAAATCAAGAAACGTATTTCTAAATAATTCATGAGTCAATAAAAGATATCATGATGGAGATTAGAAAATGAGAAAGTTTGAACTAGAAATTAATAAAAGTATTACGAATCAAATTTTGTGGGTTGCAGATAAAACTGTATTTTGTAGGAAATTTTTAACATTAAAAGCAAATATTAAAAAAAGAAGAAAGACAAAATGAATAAGCTAGGTGTATATCACAAGAAGTCAGAAAAAGAACAAAACAGGGGCGCCTGGCTGGCTCAGTCGGAAGAGCATGTGACTCTTGACCTTGGGGTCCTGAGTTTGAGCTCCACATCGGGGATAGAGGTTACATAAAAAAAAAAAATCTTAAAAAATAGAAAAAGAACAAAACAAGCACAAATAAAAGGACAGATTAATGCTGGTTTGGACATCCTGTTTCCTTACCCTCAGGTCCTGATACCTCTTGAAGTGGTAACTAATTTACAAGCTCCTCTGAGCTCTTAAGTAAAGGCATTATCTTGCACTACTCTGGCTTATAGCAGAAGATTGTCTGGGAAATACATAGTAAAAATACAATGGGATCTCATTATCCCTATTTCAAATGATTTTTAAAAAATTTAGGGGCACCTGGGTGGCTCAGTCGGTTAAGCGTCTGCCTTCAGCTCAGGTCATGATCCCAGGGTCCTGGGATCGAGCCCCGTATCAGGCTCCCTGCTCAGCGGGGAGCCTGCTTCTCCCTCTCCTTCTGCCCACCCTCCTGTGCTCTCTCTCTCACGCGCTCTCTCACTCACTCTCACTCTATCTCAAATAAATAAATAAATAAATAAATAAATAAATAAATAAATAAATAAATAAAATCTTTTAAAAAATTAAATCTTCTGACAAGTGTTGATTAAGATAGGGATCAATGGAAAGGTTCCCACGTTGCTGGTAGGAGTGCCCATTGGCCAACCACTTTGAAAAAGAGTTTGACGTTATCCGGCAATGTATAAATAAATATACACAGCAGTCTATAAGTATCTATTACAGTAGCCCGCCTTTTATCCATAGGGGATACATTCCAAGACCTCTCATGGATGCCTGAAACCGTGGATAGTACTGAACCCCATATATACTGTTTTCTCTTATGCAGACACACCTATGACAACATTTTATTGATAAATTAGGCACACTAAGAGATTAACCACCATAATAATAAAATAGAACAATTGTAACAATATATTGTAATGAATAAGGTGAATGTGGTCTCTCTCTCAAAATGTCTTACTATACTGCACTCACCCTTCTTGTGATGATGGGAGATGATAAAATGCCCACGTGATGAGGCAAAGTGAGGTGAGTGACATAGGCATGTGACCTAGCGTTTAGGCTGATACTGACCTTCTGATATCTCATCAGAAGGAAGATCATCTGCTTCCGAACCGCAGTTGACCGTGGGTAACTGAAACCACAGAAAGCAAAAACGTGGATATGGGGGGCATTCCTGTACCACAAATTCAGTTTAATTCAAGAACTCAAGTTTGGCCTCCTATTCAAAAGCCAAATTAATATTAATTCACCACCTTAACTGAAAGGAAGACTGAAAAATCACAAATCATCTTACTAAAAGAAAAAGCGTTTGATAAAATTGCATATCCATTCAAGATAAATCTTGCAGCACGCGAAAACAAAATTTTCTTAATCAGCTAAGGAATGTGCACATACATATATCAAGTATGATTTTTTTTTTTAAGATTTTATTTATTTATTTGACAGAGAGAGAGATAGCGAGAGCAGGAACACAAGCAGGGGGAGTGGGAGAGGGAGAAGCAGGCTCCCCGCAGAGCAGGGAGCCCGATGCGGGGCTCGATCCCAGGACCCTGGGATCATGACCTGAGCCAAAGGCAGACGCTTAACGACTGAGCCACCCAGGCGCCCCTCAAGTATGATTTTTAATGGTGATGTAGTAAAGCTCCCCCTGAAATCAGAAACAGGACGAGAATATCCACTGTCACCATTTTTTTTTTTTTAACATTTCCCTGGAGTTCTTGTCCCAGATCCCCCTTTAGGAATGCAGGGCACATTCCCTGGTTCCTGGGAGTGCAGTCAGCAGGCAGCCTTCTGCTGTCAGCTCCCTGTGGGGTTGTGTTGCTTGAAGAGAGACACCTTCCCCAGAATTGCATCTCCTTCCAGGGAGTTCTGCATGCAATTACTGACCCAGGCGGAGGTATAAGAATTGTCCCCTTTGCCCCAAGTTTGGACACATCAGAGGGGTTCTCCCTGCTTTAGAACTTTCCAGAAGCTTGGTGTGGCTTCTGCTGAGACTGCCTGACAGCTCTACTTCTCTTGCTGCCTTTTCTTTCCAGAACCTCTTGCAGGCTCAGAGTCTGCTTCCCAGGGAGCGCAAATACAGCTGGGTCACAGTCCGTGCAAGAAGGAAGGAAGGAGGTAAGGGAGGAGGGAGGAAGGGAGATACTGTAGAAGGTTGGGAGCAGGAGGTTCCGGGTGCTGTAAATACTCTTTCTTGACCTGGGTGTTGGTCACACAGATATTTACTTTATGCTATTTTACATTGCATACTCCAGTTTTGTGCGGTTTTTAGCATAAATGCCATTTTTTACAATGAATGACCATTGATTTGGTTCATCTTTACCTCTTTACTTAATCCTGGAAAATTCTTATATCTGTTTGGCTCCAATTTAGGATGCACTTGTCCAGGGATGACCACACATTATAAAAAGCACATTCGTTATGATTATTATTAGTTGGGACACACACAAAAAAAGCAAAAGTGGGGATGATTTCAGGCTATTTATGAATTTTACCCACTTAGGATCATGTGAGGTTAAACTGAATAGTGTACTAGAAGAGGCATTTAAACTTTAGTACCAGAAACCTGAGTTCAAATCCTGATAGAATGTTCATTCCTTCACCTTAATGAGCCTCAATTTCTTCATCTATAAAATGGACACAATTATATCTTTTTTCCCTAAGATATTATTTATTTTTTTATTTAGAGCACAGGTGTGTGTATGCGAGCAGAGGGAGAAGAAGAATTTCAAGCAGACTCCCCGCTGAGAGCAGAGCCCCACACAGGGGTTTGATCTCATGACCCTGAGATCATGACCTGAACCAAAATCAAGACTCAGTCACCCAGGCATCTCCACAATTATATCTTTATTAAAAGGTAGTTGAAGTTAAAGGGAGGGCTTTTGTGTGTGTGTGTGTGTGTGTGTGTGCCCCTGAGTGTAGTTTTCATGTGCAGGAAAAAAATCTTCAAATTACTATACTGGTTTTACAATTAATATACAATCTGTTAGTTAACAAAAATTTTTTACATCTTAAATTCTTCAGACTTTCAAATTTAAGTTTCTAATCATATTATTCTCTTTATAAGGTTAGCAAATTTTACCATAAAGAAGACTTTGAAAATGTTTAGTGTTATTTATAAATTTAATTGAATTTCTTTAAACATGTTATGCCACATATTTAAATTTAGTATATTCAATTTAATATATTCAATTTCCTTTTAGGAAATTATTTGAACAAATAAAATCTTCTCATGTATTTAAATAACTCATAAATCTGATACATTAAAATTATAAATATGTTGAACTTTATGTCCTTGTAAATATTCCAGCTCTGCATACAAACATGGTAAGACTGTAACTTAAAATAACAAATTATAGGGGAGAAAAACATAATTTCCCCTCTACCCTAAGAGTTCTTAGCTGAGACCCCTGTAATAAAAGTTGGATCAACAAGAGAACAACAAACAGAAGTTGATTAACATTTATACCTCATGCACACAAGGGAAATACTGGGGAAAAATGAGTGACTCTCTGAGGTGACTTTAGAATTCAGGCTTCAATACTATCTTAACAGGGAAAGGGGAGGGGAGATGCAGGCCTCTTAGTGGGGAGTAAATGGTTTCAAGGAAAGATGAATGGGCCGTAGGAGAAGAGGTAGGAATTTTGACATTTTGTGACAAAATCTCTCTGGGTGTGGTATGGACTTCTAGTCTCCTCTCCTGTGACAAGACTCAATCTTCACTGGTTAATCAGACTCCAGGGAAAGGAGGGGGAGGGACTCAGGATGGTGGAATTCCTTTTGGAGGGTCTTTAGGCAGATAACGGGAGCTCAGAGAAAGTCTCTCCCTGCATTTGCTGTTTCAGACGCCTAGAGCTCAAAATCATCAGTATGCCAAATTGGCACATTTGGGGTGGAATGTTTTAAACTCTATGGTCATACATTGGGGTGGCACATTCTGCTACCCTTCAAAATCCAATTCAGTGATTTGATTTCATATTTTAAATTGAACTCACCAGGTTGACCTATTGCTCTAAAATGTCAAATTCTCTTAAACATAAATACTTAAAATACCAAGTGTGTACAAATGCCTCAAAATAAAAAAGCTAGTATGGGTTTGATACTCTTAAATATTTCTGTATTTAATTCCAAATCCTTCTGTGGTGGAAAGATGTTCGTCTAATAAGAAAACAATTACTTGGGCTACATTTCCACATAGTTCAGCACTTCCCTTCTCAGCTTGCTAAAATGTCCTAACAACCAGAGTTAGCAGCCAAGATATGCATGGATCCTTGTTTGTAACCCTGAGGTTACGCTCAATCCTGTATCTAGTTGCTGGATAGGGCCTTTACTTCCATGGGAGGATTAGAAACCCAGGTTTCTGGATGTAAGGACTCCATGCAGATGACTAGTAAAATAGTGTTTCTAGGGGCAAAACAGATAGGCATCCATAAAAGGAATTACTTAGTATCAAAAGATATTAAGAGGGGGCAAGAGAGACAGGCACCAAGAATGAATGGGTGCCCACAGCAAAGGAAACAGTCAAAAAAAAAAAATGACAACCGACAGAATGGGAGAAGATATTTGCAAATGACATATCAGATAAAGGGCTAGTATCCAAAATCTATAAAGAACTCATCAAACTCAACACCCAAAGAACAAAGAATCCAATCAAGAAATGGGCAGAAGACATGAACAGACATTTCTGCAAAGAAGACATCCAGATGGCCAACAGACACATGAAAAAGTGTTCAACATCACTCGGCATCAGGGAAATCCAAATCAAAACCTCTATGAGATACCACCTCACTCCAGTCAGAATGGCTAAAATTAACAAGTCAGGAAACGATAGATGTTGGCAGGGATGCGGAGAAAGGGGAACCCTCCTACACTGTTGGTGGGAATGCAAGCTGGTGCAGTCACTCTGGAGAACAGTATGGAGGTTCCTCAAAAACTTGAAAATAGAGCTACCGTACGACCCAGCAATTACACTACTGGTATTTACCCCAAAGATAGAAAATGTAGTGATCTGAAGGGGCACATGCACCCAAATGTTTATAGCATCAATGTCCACAATAGCCAACTATGGAAAGAGCCTAGATGTCCATCAACAGATGAATGGATAAAGAAGATGTGGTGTATATAAATACAATGGAATATTATGCAGCCATCAAAAAAATGAAATCTTGCCATTTGCAACGACATGGATGGAACTAGAGGGTATTATGCTAAGCGAAATGCTAATTGTCTTTCTCAATCAGAGAAAGACAATTATATGATCTCACTGATATGAGGAATTTGAGAAACAAGACAGAGGATCATAGGGGAAAGGAGGGAAAAATGAAAGAAGATGAAACCAGAGAGGGAGGCAAACAATAAGAGCTCTTAATCTCAGGAAACAAACTGGGGGTTGCTGGAGTGGAGGGGGGTGGGATGAATGGGGGGACTGGGTGATGGACATTGGGGAGGGTATGTGTATGGTGAGCGCTGTGAATTGTGTTAAGACTGTTGAATCACAGACCTGTACCCCTGAAACAAATAATACATTATGTTAATAAAAAAAAAAAAAAAGAATGGGCGCCTGGGTGGCTCAGATGGTTGGGCGTCTGCCTTCGGCTCAGGTCATGATCCCAGGGTCCTGGGATCGAGTCCCGCATCGGGCTCCCTGCTCCTTGGGAGCCTGCTTCTCCCTCTGCCTCTCTCTCTCTCTGTGTCTCTCATGAATAAATAAATAAAATCTTAAAAAAAAAAAAAAAGAATGAATGCGTGCCCAGTGGAAAATCACAATTAACTGCCCAGTTGCTAGAGCTGGGCCAGGTTTCACATCCAGAATCCACCGAAGGGAGGGGATGTCCCAGGGAGGAAGGCTCTCGCAGCACCAAGACAAGCGTGTACAGTAGGATGCCCCAGGCCTCGTCCAAAGGGATCTACAGTCTTTTACTTGGGTAGCAGTACACTGGGAAAAGTGGAAAACCCAGATCTTTCGAGGTCAGCTGGAGGCAGGGTCCAAGCTGACTGTGAAATGAGCTCCACCCAGCTGCTGTTAGAGCGGAGGGCCACGGCGTGGCTGGAAAGCAGCAGCTACCTCCCGCATCGGGTCCGCCTGGAGGCACTTAACTCAGAGAACACATAATCCAAACAGCGCAAACATTAGGGAACTGAGGATGAGAATAAAATAAGAAACAAAGACAAAATGAGAATCTTGTGTTTTAGGGGCGCCTGGGTGGCTCAGTCGGTTGGGCACGTGCCTTCAGCTCTGTCATGATCCCGGGATCCCGGGATGAGGCTCTACCCCCAGCTCCCTGCTCAGCGGGGAGTCTGCTTCTCCCTCTGCCCCTCCGCCCTGCTCATGGAGTTCTCCCTCTCTCTTTCTGAAATAGATAAATAAAATCTTTTAAAAAAAGAATCTTGTGTTTTTTATTTTTATTTATTTTTTTTAAAGATTTATTTGTTTGAGAGAGCGAGAGAGAGAGAGAGAGAGAGCACATGAGAGGGGGGAGGGTCAGAGGGAGAAGCAGACCCCCTGCTGAGCAGAGAGCCCGATGCGGGACTCGATCCCGGGACTCCAGGATCATGACCTGAGCCGAAGGCAGTCGCTTAACCAACTGAGCCACCCAGGCGCCCCAAATCTTGTGTTTTTTTAAAAAAATAAAACTAAAGGTGTAAAAACTGAAAGTCTAAATAATAATGATGTAGGTGTGGGAAGGTTATTTAGCAGATGAAGTTTGATACAGACACATTGCATTTGGGAGAAGGATAAAGATAGTTATTTCAGACGGTTGCAAACAATTATATTTATGTGTACATGTCAGATTTTTTACATGATAAAAATATTTTGATTTTAACTTAATTACATATTTTTAAGAACTAAACCTTTTATAGTTTTAACAACTGATGCTTTTTATATAGTCCCAAACTCAAAATGACATTTAAAAACTCACTCTCTTCTTTCCTCCAATCTCTCTCAATCCCCAGACTGTTTTATAGATGAGCATTTTTATTGGTTTCTGGTTTAGTTCATTTTGTTTTAATGTAGACTGATCTTTCTTTTTTTTTTTTTTAAGATTTTATTTATTTGACAAAGAGACACAGCGAGAGAGGGAATACAAGCAAGGGGAGTGGGAGAGGGAGAAGCAGGCTTCCCGCAGAGCAGGGAGCCCGATGTGGGACTCGATCCCAGGACCCCGGGATCATGACCTGGGCCGAAGGCAGACGCTTAACGACTGAGCCACCCAGGCGCCCCTAGACTGATCTTTCTATTTTAGTAAGAGAGTTCATCTGGTTAGATCCATTGCCATTACTGGTTTATACTGGGTTTTTAAGTACTATCTTATTTTGTCGTTTTTGTTTGCTATCCTTTTTCTTTTTGTAAATATATCAAAATGTGAATATGTATTCTCACATTTGCCTCTTTATTTCTCAAAGATAGCATACTATACAGATTGTTTTGCACTTGGCATCTTTTCATTTTATGTGTTAAAAATTTCAAGGACAATCACCAAAGATTAGAGATACAATCTGTAGCTTCCACACAAATGGCAAGAAAGTAGGAAGGGGCTGAGTCTAGGAAAATTTTCAACACAAAAATGAAAAAAAAAACAAAATGAAGAAGACACAGGGGCAGTGAGATTGTAGAAAAAAAATAAATAACAACAAAAACCCATAAAAGAACATAGAAGAGTAATTCTAATATATCTAAGTAGATTAAATATTCATTTTTTTAAGATTTTATTTATTTATCAAAGAGAGAGGGAGAGCACAAGCAGGGAGAGAGGCAGAGGTTGAGGGAGAAGCAGGTTCCCCCCTGAGCAGGGAGCCCAATGCAGGGCTCAATCCCAGCCTGAGCCAAAGGCATGACTGACTGAGCCACCCAGGCGCCCTGATTAAATATTTTTTAAAAGAAAAAGATAGGGCGCCTGGGTGGCTCAGTCAGTTGAGCGACTGCCTTCGGCTCAGGTCATGATCCCAGGGTCCTGGAATGGAGTTCCACATCGGCTCCCTGCTCTGCGGGGAGCCTGCTTCTCCCTCTCCCACTCCCCCTGCTTGTGTTCCCTCTCTCGCTGTGTCTCTCTCTCTCAAATAAATAAATAAAATCTTTAAAAAAAGAAAAAGAAAAAGATAATCATGGGGCGCCTGGGTGGCTCAGTCGTTAAGCGTCTGCCTTCCGCTCAGGTCATGATCCCAGCGTCCTGGGATCGAGCGCCGCATGGGGCTCCCTGCTCTGCAGGAAGCCTGCTTCTCCCTCTCCCGCTCCCCCAGTTTGTGTTCCCTCTCTCGCTATGTCTCTCTGTGTCAAATAAATAAAAATCTTAAAAAAAAAAGAAAAAGGTAATCAGGTTGAGTAAAAACAAAACAAAACAAAACATAAACATAGCTATAGCCTACTTACTAGGAATAGCTCTAAAACAAAACTATACAAAAAGGTTGAAACTAAAGAAATGATAAAAGATACGTCAGTCCAATACTAATCAAAAAACTAATGGATCTAAAAATATAAATATTAGATGAAATAAAAAGTAAAGCAAAAAACCAGTCATAGAAATGCAAAGGCATACTACATAATAATAACAGAACTAATTCAAACGCACACACACATATATATGTGTTTGTGAATTTATAAAATCTAACACAATATATAAAGTAATAACAGATTTGTGGTAAGAAATTGAAATTCCTCATCAAAGCAGGAAATTTTAATATATTTATTGCAAAGTAATTTTAAAAGATAAAATAAGTAAACCAGAAAAGATTTGAACCTTCTCTATTTGTTAATAGAGAAGATGCTTTCTTTCCAAGTATTCTGAGGTCATTGACAAACGATGACCAGATATAAGGTCAAAAAGGAAATTTCAACATAATTTGAAGAAATCATACAAAACACCCCACATTTCTGACACTATTGAGACCAACATAAAAAGATAAGCCATTTAAAAATTGGTGCATCTGGAAACTAAAAAAGACACCCCTAAATGACTTCATCTATTAAGGAGGAAACCATAATGGAAATTAATAATATTTACAGTTTAACAACAGATTGGTAAAGGACAATTTTTAAAGGTAAAATCATGACTCATACAAATATAAAATGGACCCTGGTTAAAGGTTTTACTTAACTCATTAATTAATGAGGAATCTAGTAAGATGTTATAACTAGTTCAAAGGAGGATTCAAAGACACATATACTGATAATAAGCATCGCTGGGATGAATTTATGAATGGATGCAAAGCAAGAGATAATCTATTGCATTCCAATGGACAACGTTCATTTGCATTTCTATGGAAGCGAATCATTAACAACTGCATTATTACCAGTTTTCCACCACTAAAAATAGCTTAAAAACAATGAAAGGTAGGGATACCCCAGAAGGGTACCCTAGACAGGATACTTCGTGATCCTTTGTGTAATCCTTCATTGTTGGTTTTGATAAAAGTCTCTCAATTTTTCCTGGCCAAAGAAAGACACATCCCAAATCAAAACTTGAAAGACTTGAAAGGATGTATCCAAAACAAACGGAATAGATAAAATTATAGGCTCCGGTATACTTTCAAACTATATGGAAGAACAAAAACGAGTGAAAATTTCAGCGCAAGAAGTGAAAGTTCAAAGGGCATTCTGACTGCAGGGGGCTACTCTATGAAACCACCACACATTGCCCAGACCCGTGGCCATTGTTTAAGGGGGCCGATACTCTGGAAAGAATGGGAAAGGGAAGAGAAAGACAGATTTGAAGCAAAAGCCCATCTTTCTCTGCCCATCTGGACAGGAGATGTAGCAGTCCCTGGTTGTTCTGACTTGTAGAAGTGGGTCTCTGATTTTACTGTGTATTGGGCTGGGAATAAGAAGCCTTCATTGCGATCATTTCCCTGAGCACCTCTCCTTCTGGTGTCTTTTGATGGGAAATAAATAAAGCCTTCATTGTGGTCATTTCTCTGAGCACCTCTCCTTCTGGTGTTTTTTGATGGGTAAAGCAAATATATTTTCTGATTGAAATCCAGCTACAAATCTAGAGGCTTTGACTAAAGAATCCTAAGGGAGAGAGGGGAACGAGAATGAAGGCAACGTAAAAAAGATTCAACTATGAGTAGGGTTTGCAACCTAATCTTGATGTTCTGAGCCAAGTTACTATGTATGTTGTGGGGAGAAATAAAAATAAATGAAGAACATCTCACCTGGCCATCTCCCTCAAGTTCCTGTTATCATGATGATGTTTAAGTGTCCTTCTTGGAAAATTATAATGATAGTCTAATGAATGTAGGATAAAGTTAATCCATATATCGGAACCCACAAAATGGAGGCCCAGTGACCTGGCCCACATCACATATTTAGGGTATTTAACCCTAAGTCAGCCTGCACTTATGAGAAACAACTGTCAAGGACACGCAACGTACACCAATCACCATCCTCCAAGCTTTAGTGAACTTACCTGAGGAATTGGGCCTGGTAGTCTTATAAGGAAATCTCTGACCTCCTAGCCAATCATGCCCTGTTTTTGAGTTGCCTCTTCGAAAGCTCTATAAACCTCCTTCTTGCTCCAAATCCCTCGGGGAGAGTGCTCCACAACATCTAAGACACGGTATTCCCTTAATCCATGGATTGTGTTCCCTCGAATAAAGGACATCCAACTCATTACTAAATTGTTTAAGCTTTGTCCTTTGGCAAGAATGATGGTTAAAAATGCTTGAGTGTGTATATCCACGGTGAATTGAATGGTGAGGGAAATGAGTCCTATCCCATTTTTATACAAATAACATCACCTTTTCAAGAAGATAAAACTCTGAATTAATACTGTGACTCCCATTCTTGTCAAAGACACATCTGAATTTCTTTTCAGGTGTATATTTCACCTTGGTTTTCAAATGTATTCTTTAATTGTTTTTCAAATGTGCCTTCTAAGTCTCTCCACTTATGGATGTAAGGGCCTCCCTTCTCTCTGGATCCTCAAGCAATTTCCGGAAAGGTGTATGTTTATGTGTGTGAGAAAGAAAGGGGATATTGTGTATTTTTCAACTATAAAAGAGAACCCATATGTTGATATGCTAATAACTAAAGTGAAATAGTCAGCCAACTTCGGGTGGGTGGTTGGTCCTCTTATTTCTTGCCTCATGAAGATTTTTTTTTTGTTCAACAGCAAAAAGTATTAAAAATGTACTCACACATATGATTCAACTTATATAACATTCTTGAAATGGGTGAGCAAGATTATAAAGGGGTAACACAAGGGAGATTTTTGTGGTGATGACATAGTTCTGTACTTTTTTTTTTTTTAAGTAGGCTCCCTGCCCAGCATGGAGCCCAACATGGGGCTTGAACTCACGACCCTGAGATCATGACCTGAGCTGAGATCAAGAGTCAGATGCTTAACCGACTGAGCCACCCAGGAGCCCCAGAATAGTTCTGTATTTTGATTATGGTGCTGGTGACAGGAATCCACAAATGTGATAAAGTGACACAGAACTATCCAAACAATATTAAATTCCAGGTTTTGATATTACATAGTTACATGGAATGTTACCATTGCGGGAAACTGGGTGAAGGGTATATGTGATCTCTCTGTATTATTTTTGCAATTTTCTGTGAATCTATAATTACCATAAAATAAAACTTAACACACATATACAATAATGAAGACACTTAATATGACCAATAATGAAAAGACCTATATATGTCTTTTGATATGAGGTAGGAGATATAAGTCATAACCTATGTAGTAATCTTGTCAAAAATATTTAACCTGAACCTGATGATGAGGCAACAATCAGACAAATCCTGAATATGAGACATTCTATGAAAACCGGTTTATCCTCTTCCCAAAATTTAATGTCGTGAAAGACAACAACAAAGACATAGGGACTCTTCTAAATCAACAGAGACTAAAGAAACATGATGAGCAACCCAATGCATAAACTTTGATCAGACCCTAAAGCAAAAAAAAAAAAAAAAAAAGTCTGTAAAAGATATTTTGAGACAATTGGGAGAATTTAATATAGAAAGTATATTAGGTGGGATTATTAATTTAAAGGTGAATTTTCTTAAATGTGATAAGGGTATTTTGGTTATGTAAGAGAATGATCTTATCCTTGGATCCTTGCATGCTGAAATACTTAGGATAAACTATCATGATGTCTGCAATCTGTTTTTAAATGGATATTTATATATGTATATATATATGTATGTGTTTATATCTATCTGTGTGTGTATATATGTATATATATATAAGTTTTCCAGGGTTTCCATAACAACATAGCACAAACTGAGTGGCTTAAACAACAGAAATTTATTTTCTCATAGTCTAGAGGCTAGAAGTCCAAGATCAAGGTCATCAGTGTTAGTTTTGTGAGGGAGGAAAAATTTCTCCTCTACCATTCTTGGTTCTTTGGCTGGTTTAATAATCAGGTTAACATTAGAGAAGTTAACAAGAGAAATCAAATTTAATTTCATATATATGGGAACCCCATATACATGAGAGGTTCAAAGGCAGAAAGGTAAAATGAGGTGTATATGCCATCCTGAGCTAAGGAATGGGGTAGGGGCCTGGGGCTTCAAAGGGGAGGAGGAAAATTCACAGGACAAAAGAAGAGCAGATATTTGGTAATTAAATGTCTGCCCTGCCATATAAAATTCAACTCTGATAAAAATCTTATTCTGGGAAAGACCCCCAATTTGAATTCTTCTTGGTACTTAAGGGAGGGAAAAAATTTCTCTTGAGCCTGCGGGGTCTTGATTGCCTTCAGCTCAAAATAGTCCACATGTCAAAGTGGCACACTTTGTGGAGTCTTGTTCTGAACCCCTTCAGTTTCTTCTGAGGCCTCTCTTCTTGCCTTGGAGATGACTATCTTCTTCCCTGTGTCTTCACATGATTTTTCCTCTATACATGTCTTTGTCTAATTTCCTCTTATAAAGACAACACTATCATTGGATTGGGGCCCACCCTATTGGCCTCATTTTAACTTGATGACTTCTTTAAAGACCCTATGCCTAAATACAATCATATTCTGAGGTGCCAGGGGTTAGGACTTCAACATATGAATCTTGGACACGATTCAGTCCAGAACAATATATATCAGAGATAAATAAAATAAAATACCAATGTTAACAAGTGGAGAATCTAAATGAAGCTTTTACAGATGCTCCCCGCACTACTCTTCAACATTTCTTCAGGTTCGCAATTTTTCAAAATAAAAAATAAAACTAAAACTGATAAAAGAAGAAGCATTTTGAAAAGAACTTGTCACAGGTACTGTTACTCAAAAATATTCTTTGCCCCTCCCCTGAGGGAGAATTATCCTTTCTTGCCCCATGGGTGGCAAGCTTGGTCACATGTATCTTGTTCATATGGGGAGCTCTAGACCAGGCCTGTTGACAGAAAAGGCAAGAAGCCAAGGAGATACTGTATGATACCATCAACCTAAAAAGAGAGGTAAACCTTGGCAAGCTCAAAATCGTCAAAAAAGATGAGCTTATTCGGGAAGAGCAGGGGAATTGCAATTCAGGACACGCAAACTATAGCAAGCTACAGGTCGTCCATGGGGGGTTTGCGGTAGGCTGTATGTATGAGTAAGGAATATAAAGAGAAAAGAATTCAGTTGGAGTCTGATAAAATCAAAACAAATGGAGACCAGCTTTGGAAATTCCTTCAGCAGACAAAACCAGTCCAGTCATGCAAACAAAGCTCAATTCAGCTTATTTCGTGAGATCAACCTGACCTAAGTCATTTCTTGTTCGTGCTACTGGAAACCGTCTCCCGATCATTTCAAGAAATGTCCAACATCGTCAGTTTTCTATAAATCGGACATTTATGGAAGATCAGTCTCTCAGTCCTAAAGTTTTGTTTTCCTGACAGCACATGTGTGAGATTTTCTATTTTATATCCTTCGGCTCCATTTCAGATTGAAATTCTTTCACAATACTGTAAATACTGTAGGATACCATTTATATGAAGCCCTACCGTCTGTGGATACATATGTGGTACGAGTACAAGCCCACGAGCTTTAGAACAGTGGTTGCCTCTAAGAAAGAGGAAGGGGAAGGGCAAGTGGGATGCGGAGTGGAGGGTGGTTTTTTTTTTTTTTTTGCACTTCTTTTAAAAAATAACTTTCCGAAATAAAGATGGCAAAATGCTAAGATTTGTTAAAGTAAAATAAATAAGGCTGGATTTCCTCATATGTCATGTAAAACTGCCACTTCCATATGTCAATTACAGTTGAGTAGCAACAATTTCATTTAGCTTATTAATAGTCCAAATGTTTTCCTGTAATGCTGAAATATTCATAATGAAAAAGAAAAGCAAAGCAATGGTAAGATATCAAATGAATTTAAGCAAACAAATAAATACATCTTAAGTACAATGGTAGTGTTCCTGCCCTTTCTGGAAAAGGCGTTTTGTCCCCACAGAGCGTCGGCACCATGGAGGGTGGGACATTTGGGATGATGCCTGCTCTCAACCCCCCTGAGCAGGAGGATGAAGAGAGTCCGAGATCCTAAATGAAACAGAGTAGATGGTTTCTGACTGTCTTTTGCATTTGGGAATTTTCTCTGACCAAGGCATGGTGATCTGGGGAGAGAGAAATGTCAAGGAGCCAAAACTGCACCTGCTGGGTTTCTGGCTTGAAAAGCTAGTGTGGAGAGTCTGACAGCAGGTACCAAGCAAAGAGACGGTGCCGATGGGTGTAATAAGGTGATAGTCATGCTACTGTCCAGGATAGAGATACAGTTGATTCTCATTATTCGCAGATTCTGTATTTGCAAGTTCAAAATTTACAAAATTTATTTGTAACCCCCAGATCAATATTTCCCGCACTACTTGGTCATCTGGTGACATGTGCAGAAAGGTGAAAATTTTACATCGTTCAACTTGGAAGTTCCCAGCTGAGGCTGAACAAGGAAGGTGACGTTCTGGCCTCTTATTTCTTTCTTTTTTTTTTTTTTTAAAGATTTTATTTATTTATTTATTTATTTATTTATTTATTTATTTATTTTTTAAGATTTTTTATTTATTTGCGAGAGAGAGAATAAGAGACAGAGAGCATGAGAGGGAAGAGGATCAGAGGGAGAAGCAGACTCCCTGCTGAGCAGGGAGCCCGACGCGGGACTCGATCCCGGGACTCCAGGATCATGACCTGAGCCGAAGGCAG
The DNA here is from genome assembly GCF_029215605.1 of Mirounga angustirostris. NCBI lineage: Eukaryota > Metazoa > Chordata > Mammalia > Carnivora > Phocidae > Mirounga > Mirounga angustirostris. The sequence continues at coordinate 11,820,955 of NW_026991716.1, read as the reverse complement.
TCGCTTAACCAACTGAGCCACCCAGGCGCCCCTTATTTATTTATTTGAGAGAGAGAATGAGAGAGAGAGAGAGAGAGAGAGAGCATGAGAGGGGGAGGGTCAGAGGGAGAAGCAGACTCCCTACTGAGCAGAGAGCCCGATGCGGGACTCGATCCCGGGACTCCAGGATCATGACCTGAGCCGAAGGCAGTTCCTTAACCAACTGAGCCACCCAGGCACCCTCTGGCCTCTTAGTTCAACTCTCAGTGTCTTTTTTGCAGCCTATGTAATGCCACATTTTTCACGTTTGTGTTTGTTTTGTTTTGTTTGCAATTTGGTCATTTAAAATGGCCTCAAGCGTAAGGCTGAAGCACTATCTAGTATCTGTAAGTGCAAGGAAGCTGCAATGTGCATTATGGAGCAAATATGTGTGTTCCAGAAGCTTATAGTGCTGCTGGTTGTGAATTCAATGTTAATGAGTCAACAGTGGGAGTTTTTAAACAGAAACACAAATAAAGCAAGGTTATATATTGACTGGTTCTGGGGCATGTAGCTGGCTCTGTCAGTTGGGCGTGGAGGCTTCTTAAAATAAAAAAAATAAAATATGCTGATTGGTTCGTGAAAATGTTGTGGCCAGAGGTTTACGGGAACCTAACCCTGTGTTTCCCCTGGGGACTGTAGTTTAGTATTCAGAAATTCAGGGTCCAAAGCGACTTTATAGAAGATAACTACCGTGAATAATGAGAATCAACTATAAATGGAAAGAACTGCTTTGAGCAACAGACCAGATCCAGCCCCTACGTTTCAAATGCCAAGAAGTCCTAATTTGGAAGTGATGGTGGACGGTGCCCAGAGAGTTCTTGTGCAGGACTTGTAATAGATAGGACGCAGTTAAGGTAGTACTTGGTTTCCGAAAGCACAGGATCTAAATTTGGTGTAGTAGGAAAGAAGGACTGTGCAGAGATGGGCCTTCATGGATAACATGCTGTTCTGAGCCAACACTTTAAGAATGAAGATGGCCCCAGAATAAACCTAGCTGTAAGCAGCACCCCATTTGACCTTTTTAAAATGGATACTTTAGGAGTACCTGGGTGGCTCAGTTGGTTAAGAGTCTGCCTTCGGCTCCGGTCATGATCTCGGGGTCCTGGGATGGAGTCCCGCATCGGGCTCCCTACTCAGTGGGGAGTCTGCTTCTCTCTCTCCCTCTGCACCTCCCCCCACTCATGCTCTCTCTCTCAAATAGATAAATACATTTTTAAAAATGTACAGTTTACAGAGGAAAGAAAAAGAAATAGTGGAATAGCATTTTAAAGAAATATTCAGACACACAATAGCATGTCCATATAAAGGAGGTAAGTGTCATTCACAGGCACTTGAGACCAGTGATGAGCCCAAACTGGAAACCAGTGAAAGGAATCTGCCCTCTATTTTTAAAAATGGTCTAAATGGTTCAGCAATTCCATGTAAGAACACGGGTGCTGGCCCATAGTGGGCACTCAGTAATACTAGTAACGTGAAAGTGCTACTGTCTCTCCTTTCCTTTTACTACCTTGATCTCATTTTAATAAAACACTCGTGCGGCCAGGAGGCAGTATGGTATACTATACTGGTTAGGATTTGGGTCCTGGAAGCAGAGATATCTTTGTTTCCAACTTGAAGCCAATTGCATTGTTGATCAACGTGCCTCAACTTCCACATCTGTAAATTGGGTATAAAATTGTATTTAATGCATAAGATTGTTTGCGGATTAAATGACATAGTATAGCACAAACACTTAATAGGATACCTAGAGTATAGTAATAAAAGCTAGCTAATATTATCATAAGCCTTCGCAACTCTCATTGGCTTTCTCATTCAAGAATATGACATCTGGGGCGCCTGGGTGGCTCAGTTGGTTAAGCGACTGCCTTCAGCTCAGGTCATGATCCCAGGGTCCTGGGATCGAGTCCCGCATCGGGCTCCCTGCTCAGCGGGGAGTCTGCTTCTCCCTCTCCCACTCCCCCTGCTTGTGTTCCCTCTCTTGCCGTGTCTCTCTCTGTCAAATAAATAAAATCTTAAAAAAAAAAAAAGAATATGACATCTGGCCTGTGTACAGCAGCTGTTCACATTTAAAGAACTTTATAGACAGTAACTCTGCTTTAAAAAATGATTATGCACTCATTTGCTTTGATACACTCAAATAGGCTAGCTAGAATAGTCAGCAGGCTCAAGGTTGGTCAAAGAGCTTTTTGAAGGAATAGAATAAATGACTTCCTTTTCATTTCTTTTTTTTTTAATTTCTTATTTCCCTTTTTTTCAAGGAAAATGTACTTAAATGTCACCTCTATTAGCTGTATATTGGTAATCCAATACCTTGCAGCCAGATACTTTTCCTGAACTCCTAATTTGTAATTTGTTCTCTGTATATTTTTCATTCCCTCATTTCAAGCACACATCAAAGTTCTTCATGTTTTCTTAACTAGGGAATTTTTGCAGAGCTGAAAGCAAAAACCCACCACTCTTCCTGCCTTTTGTGAAAGCCTAAACACAAGGAGGAGATTGTGTTGGGGGTCCTGGGAGTGAGGGTATGGGAGAGAAGGACAGCACTTTAAGGAAAACATGGGTGAGGTGGAGAAGGGGAGATAGTCTCTGGATTCAGGAAAGGAGACTGTTTTCTGCAAACCTGTCCCTCCCTGTATCAGCACCTGAGAGGTGTGGTGCAGAGACCAAGGAGGAAACCCCAGGCATAGGGTTCCCAATCTCAGCAAAATTCCTTCGCCAGCAAGTAGCAAAGAAGCATCCGAGCCACAGGACCATAAGGGACTTTGGGAACCAAGACAATGGGACCACCGGTGTGGCCAATGATGGATGGAGAGCCAGCTTCCACCCTTTGCCACTGTAAGATCTCCATACATGGTAGAGAAGAGGCCCAGTGACAACTGGAAATGAATCCCTGCCTTCATCTTAGCAAGATGGGGAGCTAGAGGGGTGCCTGGGTGGCTCATTCAGTTAAGCATCTGCCTTCGGCTCAGGTCATGATCCCGGAGTTCCAGTACTGAGCCCCGCATCAGGCTCCCTGCTCAGCGGGGAGTCTGCTTCTCCCTCTCCCTCTGCTTCTCCCTCCGCTTGTGCTGCTCCCTCTCTCACTCAAATAAATAAATAAAATATTTTTTAAAAAGACGGGGAGCTAGAAACCAACTCCTAGTTATCTGAAAGAAAGTAAAGAACAGATTTCTGGCACACGGAGTTTGTGCTCTGAGATTCACAAGGACCTCACACCCAAAGGAGAGACAGGGAGGCCTCCTACACAGGGCTGGGAAGGAAATAGAAATGATCACCTGTGGGCATGTGGCTGTATTTATCTGAAAATATAATGATTATGGCCTGTTATCAAATATTTCAAGGTATCTGACTTTGTAAGAAGTCGTCCTCAGAGGTAGAAATTATGGCAAAATCAAGAAAAGCAAAGTCAAAGCAATTTGTCAGATAGCATTCTCTAGGCTGGAAACAGAATTTAGTTAAGAAGGGGAGGCTCTATCTCAGCGAAAAATGTGCAAGAAAACATTTCCAATAAACTGGCTCCATGCCAGGTCAACGCATAAAGGAAAACTCTGCAGGAAATTTTTTTTTTTTTAAGATTTTATTTATTTATTTATTTGAGAGAGAGAGAATGAGAGACAGAGAGCACGAGAGGGAAGAGGGCAGAGGGAGAAGCAGACCCCCTGCTCAGCAGGGAGCTCCATGTGGGACTCAATCCCGGGACTCCAGGATCATGACCTGAGCCGAAGGCAGTTGCTTAACCAACTGAGCCACCCAGGCGCCCTCTGCAGGAAATTTTAATTTGCAGATTATTTTCTGCCCTTCTACATGAGATCCGACACTGAAGATTTTAATAAAAAGAAATGAGATCACCAGGATGATGATTATACCAGAATAATTTTGACTCACTGTAATAATAACAACCTTTAGAACAATATGACAATAGGTTTTAATCTCTAGTGTTATCTTAAAGGTAGAATCATATCCTGCAGGCAAATTCCCTTGTTTTGGTATCTAGTAGTCTAAATTCTGTCATGATGCCATTGGGTTGTCTAATGAAAATAAGTTAAATAAGCATGCACAGACACGTGCACACAAATTTCTCTGTCCCCAAAGACGAGCAAATTAAATTTATATTTACTTTCTCTGTACAAAGCAAGGCATTATTCTCAGCATATATTATCAATCAGAGGTTGAGAACTTAAATGACTACGTATGTGCCGGGAGGGTTGAGTCAATTGTTCGTGTATTAGAGACCACGTTCCCCATCTCAGGGGACAATATTGATTACCTCTAGCAGATGGTGTTTTTCTGAGGGGATGATGGCCTGATTGGGACAGGCCTCCCGATTTCTAAAGGTGAGCTAGATTTTCAATGTAAAAATTCTCAATTTCTAAATGTTAGCAGCTAGTTCAAAAATGTTAAGATGTTCTCTGTTGGCCAAACCAAACATACTCTCCATGGGCTCTCAGCTGTGGCCTTTGCTATGAACTATATTATATTAGTGTTATTGACAATGCAAAAGGTTTAGATAGCAATGTACTTCAGGAGTGTGCATGTGTGCGTGCACGCGTGCGCGTGTGTGTGTGTGTGTAAGGGGGCAGGCTGTACCGTGTTGAAGGGTGAAGAAATGGAGGGAAGAAGAGAATCAGAAGCAGTGGTTTTGCTCTTTTACCCTAAGACCTTCAGAATTTATATTCATCCCTGCTCTATTCTGCTTAGCCCTTAATCAAAGCCCCCCTGAGAAGCCCAGCACAGAGATGTTACTTGGAATACAGGCTTGGATGTGACCCCATCCATACCTAGCCCCTGTGGAGTGTGGATCGGTGACCTGTCAGGTATGATACCAATCTCCAAAGCTCTTTTTTTTTTTTTTTTTAAGATTTTATTCATTTATTTGACAGAGAGGGACATAGTGAGAGAGGGAACACAGCAGGGGGACTGGGAGAGGGAGAAGCAGGCTTCCCGCGGAGCAGGGAGACTGATGCGGGGCTCAATCCCAGGACCCTGGGATCATGACCTGAGCCGAAGGCAGATGCTTAACGACTGAGCCACCCAGGCGCCCCTCCAAAGCTCTTGATAAGGAGCACGGACTCCCAGAAAATCAGCTCCAGAAATTCCAGATGCTGTCATGGAGGTATGTCACCCTCCTCCAGAATTCTCCTGCCTGGGAAATCAGAAAAGCCTTTTATCAGTACTTCGTGCCTTTGAGTTACACCACTGGGACTACGGTGAAGCAAGCAAGACATCTGGGGTATGAAATTTTTTTTTTTTTTAGATTTTATTTATTTATTTGACAGAGAGAGACACAGCGAGAGAGGGAATACAAGCAGGGGGAGTGGGAGAGGGAGAAGCAGACTCCCGGCCCGAGCAGGGAGCCCAATGCGGGGCTCGATCCCAGCGCTTGAGCTGAAGGCAGACGCTTAACGACTGAGCCACCCAGGCGCCCCTGGGGTATGAAATTTAAGAGGACTAGTAGAATATAATTTGGCCATAGAGAGGAAAGGAGTGGTGATGCAGGCTCCAAAATAGATGGCCCTTGAAAACACGCCAAGTGAAAGAAGCCAGTCACAAAAGACCACATATTGTATATTCCATTTATATGAAATGTTCAAAACAGGAAAATCCATAGAGACAGAAAGTAAACTGGTGGTTGTCGAAGATTATGGGGGCTGGGAGTGGGGAAAGGACATAAATGGGGAGTGGCTGCTAATGGGTCCTGGATGTCTTTTTGGGGTGATGAACAAGTTCTAAAATGTATTGTGATGATAACGGTAAAACTCAGAATAAAAATCACTGAATTGTGCATTTTAGAAAGGTGAATTGTATGGTATGTGAGCTATATCTCAATAAAGCCATTATAAAAAATAATAAAAAGTAGAGATGCAGATCCCGCTCAACTGGAAAGAGCCGTTTTGGGGCCTGTAAAGGAAAATGTAAGGACACATCACTCCTTGTATGATCCTCAGAGAGAGGCCCCCTCAGCACCCTGGTGCCTGGACCCACTCTGGTCCTGAAGAGTTATCTTAATCCCAAATTCAGATTCAGATTGAACCAGTGTTTACCCAAGCAGCTGCCATTGCTCTACCTTTGGGTTCTTTTTCATTTTTCTTCTTCCTACAAACCTACCTTCACTGATTCACTCTACAAAGGATCACAACCTTCATGCCAGGTCTCTGCTACAGGATAAAACTAAGTCACTTGATCTTGAGAAACTTAAGAGCCTGGGCCAGGGGTGGGGAGGTGGCCTTAGCCTTTTTTTGTGACATAAGATACCTGTGGACTACTTCTCAGATTCTTTTTTTTTTAATTATGCAAAAACAATCAAATACAGTAATGTAGTACAAAAATCTTTAAAAAAAGAGAGAGAAAATTTCCTCGAAATTTGCCCGAAAGTGCAAACCTGAGAGTAATATTTTTAAATGCATAAAATAAAACACAAGATTGCCAAAGAAACTAATTATTTTTGGAAATACAGGTATTAAATATAAGCAAATTGGGCTTCTTCAGTAATGCATTAAGCGACAAGATCTGACTGCATGTTTAATAACCACCATACTTTTGAAGTAGAGATGAGGGATCTCAAGGATTATGAAGAGGGAGGAAAGTATCTGGGGGCACGATGAGAAAGTCATAGGTGGTGTTAATAAACTGTGGTCTCTTGCCCACATTCATAATTGTAGACAATGCTACATTTCAATGAGCATTTAGTGACAATAAAGACATAACTTTGTTTCCCACTCAGGTTCACGGACCCCAGGTTCACGGAGCTTAGGGACCTCTTGATGTTTTGGACCCGAAGTTAAGAACCTCTGGTAGTAGGGACGGACGCTCTGTGACACGTTGTGACAACATAGCCTGGGGGGAGCAAGGCTGTGAAGAGTCAGCTTTGGGTTTGCGTGTCCATCTACCCCAGCTAATATTACAATCTGGGCAAGCTCAGCATCTTCACCTGTAAAGAGGACATAGTGATGGTGACCATCTCATAGTGTTGTCACGTGAAGAGGTAAACACACACACATAGAACACTCAGCACAATGTCTGGCATGCAGAAAAAACTGGGGTTACATTACGAATTTTGGACATCCCTATGGGCAGTTCTCAGAAATAGCCATTCAGGTATTTTGACTTTATAAAAAAAATTATGACTGACTTCAGCCAAAGTACAAATTTAAAAACTTGTTTCTGTGTTAAGGTTATACAGTCTACTTAAAAATCTTCCTCTAGGGGCACCTGGGTGGCTCAGTTGGTTAAGCGACTGCCTTCGGCTCAGGTCATGATCCTGGAGTCCCGGGATCGAGTCCCGCATCAGGCTCCCTGCTCAGCGAGGAGTCTGCTTCTCCCTCTGACCCTCCCCCCTCTCGTGTGCTCTCTCTCTCACTCTCTCAAATAAATGAATAAATAAAATCTTTAAAAAAAAAAAATCTGGGGCGCCTGGGTGGCTCAGTTGGTTAAGCGACTGCCTTCGGCTCGGGTCATGATCCTGGAGTCCTGGGATCGAGTCCCACGTCAGGCTCCCTGCTCAGCAGGGAGTCTGCTTCTCCCTCTGACCCTCCTCCCTCTCATGCTCTCTGTCTCTCATTCTCTCTCTCAAATAAATAAAATCTTAAAAAAAAAAAAATTAAAAAAAAAATCTTCCTCTACGTCGAGCAAATCTGAAAGATCCACCTTTAAAAGGCTTTCGAATATCACTCAGTCCCATTTACACGCTTAAGTACTTTCAAATATTTTAAACTGCACTTATAAACACAATCGATTAGGGGCGCCTGGGTGGCTCGGTTAAGTGTCCAACTCTTGATTTCGGCTCTGGTCATGATCTCAGGGTTGTGAGATCAAGCCCCGCATCTAGTTCCCCCACTCAGCACGGAGTCGGCTTGAGATTCCCTCTCCCTCTTCCTCTGCCTATCCCCCCATCTTGCGTGCTCTCAATTTCGAAAGAAACAGGAATACATAAATAAATAAATACAATCAATTAGATTTCCTTTTTAAACACTCACTTGTCCACTTTGCTACTCCAGAGTGTGGTCCCTGGAACCTTGGTTTTATGGAGGCACTTGTTAGAAATGCAAGCTAGCCCCACCCAAGACCTACTGCATAAAACCTGCCTGTCTACAAGGTGCTCAGTGATTATTGTGCACCTTAAAGATATGCAAAGCCCTACCACTCCAGACCTACTGAGGCATAATCTGCATTTCACAAGGTCCCCATCAAGTATTGTGCGTGATAAAGCAGTAAACTCTGACTAGCTGAGCTTTCCAAAATAATTTATCAACTTTTTATAGTGTATGTAAAACTTGTGTTCTCTTAAATGTTCCAACAATCTACATAAATTTAATACATTTAACTTTCTACTCCTGTAAATCAATTACTCAAATATACATGTTGATTGGCATTAGAAGGCTGTTCTGTTAATCCAATGGTACAAATTTTCTTGAATCCACAAAATATCAATTATGCCCAAATTCCTTCTTATCCTTGTAATATTAAATACTATAATTTTGAATTATCTCCAGCTTTTTCATACTTAATTTTAATAATTTCTGGATTTTGAGAAATGCTTAATAAACTAAATTAACAAACCAAATAAACTTATATCATTCCACATAATTTTAGTTCACTGCTTAAACCTATTAAATATTTAAAGAACTAATCCCAATCAGATAATAGAGGAAGGACCACTTGCCAGCTCATTCTATGAGGCCACTGATACAGACATCCAAAGAAAGGAGACCTACAGGCTATTGTTCTTTATGAACTCATATGCAAAAATCCTAAACAAAACAGTCGCAAACTGAATTCATTAATAAGTAAAAGTATTATGGGCTATAAACAAGTGGGATTTATTTTACATAATTTTGGAGGCTATCTTCCCATGTCATATTTTCAAAAGATTTTTACTGAGAGAGAGAGAGCAAGTACACAAGTTGGGGGAGGGGCACAGGGAGAGGGAGAAGCGGACTCCCCACTGAACAGGGAGCCTGTCACAAGGTTCCATCCCAGGACCCTGAGATCATGACCCCAAGATCATAACCTAAGCAGAAGGCAGATGCTTAACTGATTGAGCTACCCAGGCACCCCTTCATTTTTGGTACTACTTTACCCTTAGACAATACAATGTTAGATTGGATGCCGGATATCTCAGGAATTTTTCTGTTGGGAGTCAGAACCTTTACATGAAGTCCTTGTACTGTAAGGTGAATTTTGTTATTATTAGTGCAATGAGAAGTACAGCAGGACCTTTAAAGGAGTCTAGGTTGGTGGGGGAGATTCAAGGAGTCACGCTGACTCTTTTGTGCCTGAGAAGAGGGCAGGTATGATGGGACATTCCAGAAGGAGAGGGAATGGATAGTGTGAAGTGAGCTTCTGTCCCTGTTCTAAGAGAAAGAGCGTGGTCAAGAAGCTAAGAGGAGAGGTAGCATCCCCAGGGGCAAAGGAACAAGCTCAAGGCAAGGATGCTTTTCCCTTAAGACAGCGTAGGTAACAATAAATATAAAGCTCCCCCCCCCCCTTACCCCTGTACTATATCCCAGGGGCAGATGCTTCACAAGTTTACGGTTTCTTTTCCCCCCCTTTTGGGAGAACAATTTTTAAATAACCATACTATAGAGTAATTATATTTTACTTTGGTATTTATTGATTAAAAACTTTTTTAAAAAATATTTTATTTATTTATTTATTTATTTTAAAGATTTTATTTATTTTTTGAGAGAGAGAGAATGAGAGACAGAGAGCACGAGAGGGAAGAGGGTCAGAAGGAGAAGCAGACCCCCCGCCGAGCAGGGAGCCCGATGTGGGACTCGATCCCGGGACTCCAGGATCATGACCTGAGCCGAAGGCAGTCGCTCAACCAACTGAGCCACCCAGGCGCCCCCAAAATATTTTATTTTTAAGTAATCTCTACACCTAATGTGGGGCTTGAACTCACAACACAGAGATCAAGTCACATGCTCTTCCCACTGAGCCAGCCAGGCGCCCCTTACTTTGTTTTTTAATTACAAACTCAAGATCAGATTAGGTTCTCATATTAGGTTCCCTTTTACTATTTTGGAACAAGCAGCACATCTGCCTGCGATTTGACAAGGGTCCTAAAAATTTCCTTGGCCCAGCTCATTATGGTTATTTTCATTCTCTCACTGATAACTTTCATTTCCTTCCCTGAAACTTCAAGAACTTCCTGTGGGGGCAAAGATAGTGAGAGCAAGTGGGATGGGCAAACCATTTGCAGACGTTTGTGTTCAATGAGCATTGGGATGTATCTTTCTGGTCAGCCACACGGAGTTTGAGTTCACTGAGAACAGTGGAGGCCACAGACAACCACAAGAAAGTGAAGGTGATTCCTACCTTTGTGCAGTTAGCAATCTAGTTTGAGGCTAAAAAGCATGAGGCACATAATGTAACATGTGACTCGAAATAAATAGCTACAGTTTACTGAGCAAGTAGGGGACATAAATTTGGGTTTATTCCTGTTTCAGCACACTTTATTTTTTTTAGTTTTTATTTTAATTCCAGGTAGTTAACATACAGTGTTACATTAGTTTCAGGAGCACAATACAGTGATTCAACAAGTCAGGGTATATAAACTTTGTGCAAACACACATGCACACAGTTTAATTCTCATAAAAGATTGGGAGGTGACAAGGTTAAATCTTTCTCTGCTCTTCTCTTTTAACCTATAAAAAACCCCTGAGGTTTAAAGAAATAAAGTGGCTCCCCAAGTCACCCAGCTAAAAAGCTGTGGGGTCAGATTTTGAACCCAGGCAGAGAGAGGTTTCTGGACTTAGACGCAGCTTCAGTTAAGATTTCAGTAAGTTTTAATGACGGAGCGATTTGTATTTAACTTTAAGGCCACCATGGCCAAGTCATTTCCTTAATGTGATCCTCATTTGCCTTATCTGCAAAGTGGCTCTCTCTTCAGTGGGTTGTTCTGAGCGACTGAGAAGGCACAGGGCAAGCATTTAAGCACATCCGTAATGTATAATGAAGGCTCCTCCCAGTCAAGTCAACAAGTGAATTAAAAATAAACTGACATGACAGGTAACCCTCAGAGGGGACTCAGGTCCCTCAAACTCCAGGATCTGCGCTGACTATACGCTTCACTGCTTTTATTCTAACAAACACACCCCTGAAATCCAAAGGGGGATACAGAAATTGCCTCCTCCCCATTGTTGCCAAATAGACTTACCTGCCCACACACTTTTCCTTAATCCTATCTGATTTCCCCACGCTTTATTCTTTGGCATGTCAGAGGTCTGACTCAGCGCTTGATGGGCGCACGCGGCTTGAAATTAAAAGAAAGAAACAAAACCTCCCAAGGAGCCGCCTTTTCCCTCGGGTGAGGCGGTCATACGCCAAGTCTCCTCCCTATGGGGGGACCTCGGTGTCCCACATGACGCTGCGCATTCCCCCTTCTTCCGCGACCCCCGCCAATTCGGTCACCACGACGAGCCAAGGCTTGTAAGCGGGAGGGAAGGGGGGGGTTGTTAAAAATGTCCCGCTGGCAGATTTCGGAGCCGCTGGTCTGTGCCTACCCCGCCCGGCCCCCCCAGACCCCTCTCCCCTCTCCACCACTGCCCCGGCGCGGGGAGCTAGAGCCGGGAAGCGCGGGCCAAGCGCGGCTGCAGGATGCGGCGGCCTAGGGCGCAGCGTGCGCGCCCCGCGGCCGCGAAGACTCACCCGCAAGGGGGCCCCCGCCGCCCCGCCCCCGAATGCCCCGCCCCGCCCCGCACGCCCCGCCCCCCGCGCCCCCCACGACCCCGGCACCCCGCCCCCCCGCCCGCCCTTCCAGCGCCGGGCGCCCGCGCTGCAGGAAGGAGCTGCGAGCTGTAGCCGCGCCTGCCTCCGCGCGCCGAGCCGCACCATGCCCCGCATAGATGCAGACCTCAAGCTGGACTTTAAGGATGTCCTGCTCCGACCCAAGCGAAGCAGCCTCAGGAGCCGAGCCGAGGTGGGGCCCTCCGAAAGCCGCAGTGGGGTGGGATTCGTTTTCCGGGTAGGCTCGGGAGAGGACGGTGGAAGGAGGTGGGATGTGCCAACCTTGCCGGCTCTTCCGTGTGTCTGTTGAGGGATGGGATGCTGACCGCCCCCCCCCGGCCTCCCCACCTGCTGAGAAAGGGGGAAGCCAGCTGGTTCCGTGCCAGGATTTGAGGTATCTTTGAGGGACCCAGCTCCGGTGTAAAATTCTGAATACGTCCGATCGGGGGGCGGGGGGCGGGGTACACAGCGGACTAGACCACAGAGGAACAAAGATCAAGTGGCCCACTGACTTCGAAACAACGGGGGGTGGCTGGAGGGGTGCATAGAGGGAGGAATTGACCCCCTGGAGCCCAGGTGTAAAGGGAGAGGACAAACAACTGGAGAGCTTTGTGATTTGGGCAGTCTCTCGGTGCGGAGAACCGCTGCTCTCTGCTCTAGTATCAGCTCCAGCGATGGATTTTTTTTTTTTTTTAAATGTCTGAAAAAACAGGCAAACTCCAGGGCGGCAAAAGTTCAGGGTTTACCTCCCACGTTTCAGTGACCTTGCTGGGAGTGAGGCTGAGGACTCGTGCCTGGTGGCACCCGGCTTACTGGACAGCTGCAGTCCGGCCCAGTTCTAGGGAAGCAGAAAGCACTGGCGTAGGGGCGTGGGGGTGGGAGGCAAATAGGGACACGCTGGGCAGTTTTGCCGGTTCGGTGTTGATGAGATCAAAGCCTGAGGAACAGGTGGCTACTGGACCGGCAGTAGCCCCAGGGGAGAGGGAGAGTGATGGCCCTGCTGGGGATGAGGAAGGTGAAAGCCTGAAGGATAAACTAGTTGCTCAGAAAAGCAGAGTCCCCCCCGGAGGAGGGTGTGCTGGTGACCTGGTCTTCTAAGAGCTGGAGAAGGAGGTGAGGAAATGACTCCCATCTGGAGGCTGGGGCTGCAGGAGTAAACAGGAGGAAGCCGAGCCAGCACACTCTTTCAAACGCTCAGCGCCACAGAATCATAAATAAATCCCCTTGCAAGGAACTCGGCTGCGCGCCTGTGCCCGGGCCTGACTGCAGTGCCTGGTGTTGCCAGCCGAGGGCTGGTTTGGATTAAGGAAACGTCCTCTTTTCGCCGGTGACCAGAACAAGTCACCTTCTCAAGCAGGAGGGGCGGCAGCTGGAGCCCGCAAGGATGGGACGGGACAGGACTGCAAGAGGCGGGGAGTGGTTAACCCTCCTCACTCTAGATTGGACTACCCTCCTCCTGTCCTTCATCACGTCCTTAAAGAGCAGGGCAGACCCTTGAAAGAAAAATAAATAGTTTGTACCTAAGGCCAGAACAAGACAAGATGTGGGGATTCTGGGCAGACGAATAATGTGGTGGTGGCCTGAATATTCTTTCAGTATCTGTTCAAAATTCACTTAGGAGAGAGAAACTTAATTTTAAGAAAAATGACATGTTTAAAACAAGGATAGATCATACGTATTTTTTGAGCCGGGCAGCATCTTGAGAAGGTAAAACATTTAGAATTTATGTAATAGAGTGAATTATTCTTTTCCAGAGAATGGTATGATATCATGCATCATTTGGTTTCATACTTTGGGCTGATTGAAACTATTAATGTCCCAGCATCCAGTGGCACCTTGCAATCTCCATGTACATGTTGCAGTGAGAACTCTGTGCCCTTGAGAAATGTTTTCATATTTGTCTGGGTGCTTGCCAGCTCTCTGCCTGGAAGCCAGAGTTAACTGGAATCGTCTTTCCAGTAGGTTCCCCTAACGGTGTAGGTGCCTGCTGGTTGCATCCCATAATCTGCCTGCTTTGATGATGTTGGAGGGATCTAGTTAGCCCTTGATCTAAGTAGGCTTCTAATCAGTGTTTTTTCAGTTTGTTGGGGATGCCTGAAATTTCTTACAGGGAGATGATCAAAACTTCTCATTGTGCGATCAGATAGAAGTCTAGGCTGCGCGTCCCCTGACAGAGGTAATACTTGCATGCAAATTGGAAACTAAAGTGGTAAAAAGACAGCGTTTGAGCTTAACCAGCGAGCAGAGTTGCATGGAGCCAGGGGAGAGAAATCATAGCCTGTCAGAGCCGACCTGGCTGGGCAGGGAGTTCTGACTCTTGACAAGATTTATCACTGCAACAGTTTTGCTGAGAGCTAGGTCTGCTCATGGATCATCAGGCAGTGAGCAGGAAAATGGAGAGAAAGGCAGAGTGGTTTCCCACTTAGACGTTCTAGGACTCCTGTAGGGGCGTTTCTGCACGCGTCATAAAAAATGAATTTGAGGTCAGCTCCCTTATTGTGATTGTGCCGGATAGGAGGTCTTCTCTCAACTGTCCATACAAGTCCCTGGCACGTAAGAATAAAGTCCCACAGGGCTGCATGGGAGCCTTTGGGTAATCCTTTCAAAAGAAGTCACATGTTTGTTGATTGAAGCAAGAACTTTGTCTTTATCTGACACACTGGGGAGGTCGAGTCATTCCTTGACTCCCTGATCCGTTTGTCATCAGAACCCATTCCTGGCTCTGGTGTCCCACTGGAGCCCTTAACCTAGGATAAGATTTAAAAACAAAACAAAACAAAACAAAACTTACTAACACAGCCATAACTTTGGAAGTCCTACAATGAAGAAATTTGCAGCAGAAAATTGGCCACTTGTCCTAGGACAGAGAAGTCTCGACACAATGTTAAAACTCACTAGTGATTTTTTTTTTTTTTTTTTTTTTTTTTTACCAGCAGATCCAGGGAACTCGCATCCAGCCTGGGGGTCCACAGCAGGTTGGCCCATAGGGGATCAGAGCATGGCAGTGAAGAGAATATAGGCCTTGGAGCAAGCTGACCTGGGTTTTAGTCCAACCTCTGTTCTATTTTAGTACCTTGGCTCTGTGTTAGTTTCACGGGGTCGCTGTAACAAAGTTCCACAAACTTACACAATAGAAATTTACTGTCTCACAGTGCAGGAGGCTAGGAGCTCCAGATCAAAGTGTCCACAGGCTAGATCCTGCCCAGTGCTGTGAGAGAGAATCTGTTACATTTCTCTCTTCTACCTTCTGGTTGTTTACCCAGTCTTGGGTGTTCCTTGCTTTGTAGAGGCCTCATTCCCCATCTCTGCCTTCATCTTTACACCATGTTCTCGCATTCTGTCCACATTTTCCCATTTTGCAAACACCAGTCATACTAGGATGGACCCTACCCTGCTGATCTCTTACTTTGATCATCAGCAAAGACCCTATTACAATTCACAGGTACCGCTGGTTGGCATTTTGGCATCTTTTTGGAAGACACATTGCAAACCGTAACAGCCTCTGTAAAATTAGAGGGTTTGAGTAGAATTGTTCTTAATGAATCACCTAGGGAGACACTCCAAAATACACATATTGTCTCCAACACAAAGGTTCTCACTAAGTTGGGAGCAGCGTGAGCATGTGTATTTTGGAAACCATCCTACAATGATTCTGATGTGCACACAGATGCTCTGGGCTAGCTGCTGGAGTCCTTTCCGTTTGTGGATCTGGTAACACACAGCTGCACAAGCTTCTCCAGATCCTGCCAACTGGTGGTGAAGCCTGCAGGGGACAGAACATACAGGAAGCTGGGCTGGGGCCCACCAAGCATTGCCCAGAAAATACAGTATCATTCTTACCCCTTGGTCGGATATTAATTTCTTCCACACTTTTAGCCACTAGGACTATAAAGATAAGAGGGATTCTCCCTGTAGACTTGCCTTTTACAGGCGAGACAGATAGTAATTTATTTAATAAGAGAATTGCTTCAGTCAGTACCACCTATAGATCCAGGCAAAAGGGGCCCCCACCCCACACAGCCCTCCTGCTCCCCTGTACCCTCCTCCTCACTGGACAGGGCCGGTGGGCCGGGCTTATCCTCTAGGTCATGTTCTAGGAACTCAGGATCCTGGATTTCCTTGCTCAGATGACTTCAGGCTAGTTTCAGGGCTGGCAAGGGCTCCTTTCCAAGGTGTGTTTTCCCAAGGACCTGCCATGCTGCTGATGTGCTCACCTCCAATGTCAGAGAGTGGTCCAGCGGCAGCTGTGTGTGAGCGTGGGTGCATGTGTGCATGGAGTTTAGTGTGCAGACTGGAGTGTCTGTGTGTGCACGTCAGGATTTGTGTGGGACGAGGAGAGGGTGTGGACCCGGAGGCCAGGGACTGGCTCCCCATGACACCATCTTCTGGTACTTTCCAGACGATTAATGAAATTGTGTTTGTCACGGTGGGAGGATAGAACACGATGTAGAAGGCTTATGCTTCTGGGTAAGCCTGTTAGCTCGATCCTAACATTGAGTCTTTAGAAATGGGGTGGGTGGGCCCCCATTTTGTTTTTGGCCCCCCCCCCCAGTGTTGGGCTGTAGGCCTGACGTTAATGAAGGTGTGTTTAAAGGGCAGCAGAAACATGTGTTTTTGAGGTGGGGGAGGGGTAGTTTATGACTCTATGTTCCCTTGCAAATCAGGCTTAGCAGAGTGGGAACTTGGAGGTGCTATATTTGGTGCATTGACCAGCTGTGGCAGATTAAATGCCAAGTTTTGTTCCTGGGAGGCTGGAATATTTAAAACATCTCTCTCAGTGAACAAGTGGTGTATTTTTTGGCGGGGCAGTGTATGTGTCTTTTTGTCTGTATGGATAAGATCAGGGAAGATAATTTAAAATTTTTTTTAAATTTATTTTTATTTTTTAAAATATATAGTGTTTGATATTGTATAGTGAACATACAGTGTAATATTAGTTTCAGGTGTACAATATAGTAATTCAGCAAGTCCATACGTCACCTGGTGCTCCTCACAAAAGTGCCCTCCTTACTTCCCATCACCTGTTTCATCCATCCGCCACCCCCTCCCTCCGGGAACCCTGAATGTGTTTTCTATAGTTCCGAGTCTGTTTCTTGGCTAGTCTCTCTTTCTCTTTTTCCTTTGTTCATTTGTTTTGTTTCTTAAGTTCCACATATGAGTGAAATCATGTGGTGTTTGTCTTTCTCTCATTTATTTCACTTAGCATTATATTCTCTAGCTCCATCCATGTTGTTGCAAATGGCAAGATTTCATTCTTTTTTATGGCCAAGTAATATTCCATAGTGTATATGTATCACATCTTTCTATCCATTCATTAGTTGGTAGACACTTGGGCTGTTTCCATAATTCGTCTGTTGTGACTAATTCTGCTATAACATAGAGGTGCATGTATCCCTTTGAATTAATGTTTTTGTATTTTGGGGAGTAAATACCCAGTAGTGCAATTGATGGATCATAGGGTAGTTCTATTTTTAAGTTTTTGCGGAACCTCTTTACTATTTTCGAGTGGCTGTACCAGCTTGCCTTCTCATCAACAGTGCAGGAGGGTTCCTTTTTCCTCCACATCCCTGCCAACATCTCTTGTTTCTCATCTTTTTGATTTTCGCTATTCTGACTGGTGTGAGGTAATATCTCGTTGTAGTTTTGCTTTGCTTTTCCCTTATAATGAGTGATGTTGAGCATCTTTTCATGTGTCTGTTGGTCATCTCTATGTCTTCTTTGGAGAAATGTCTGTTCAGGTGTTCTGCCCATTTTTAATTGGATTATTCCTTTTTGTGGTGTTGGGTTTGATAAGTTTATATATTTTGGATACTAACTCTTTATCGGATATATAATTTGCAAATATCTTCTCCCATTCCATAAGTTGCCTTATTGTTTTGTTGATTATTTCCTTTGCTGTGCAGAAGCTTTTTATTTTTTAAAAAATTTTTAAAGATTTTATTTATTTATTAGAGAGAGAGACAGAGACAGAGCACAAGCCAGGAGAGGGGCAGAGGGAGAGGGAGAAGCAGACTCCCCACCGAGCAGGGAGCCCGACGCAGGGCTCAATCCCAGGACCCTGGGATCATGACCTGAGCTGAAGGCAGATGCTTAACCGACTGAGCCACCCAGGCAACCCAAAGCTTTTTATTTTTATGTAGTCCCGATAGTTTATTCTTACTTGGGGAAGATAATTTTATTTCTCATTCCTAGAATTAAGGATAGTGTGGAATCTACCACATGAAGACTAGAAATAAGGGCAGGAGTTCACTGTCAAGGCTGACCTTTTTCCATGAAGGGCTCTGTTTTTTCCATACTGCGGGTAGGGTCTTGGGGTGCCCAGAAAAACCCACTGTGAGCTCAGCTGAGTGCAGAGTGTAGCAGCCCTCCCCATGCATCTTGGGAGGAGTATGAGTCCTTTGAGACCTAGGGATTCTGATTATTTTAAGCCATTAAAGCCAGAATGTTAGAGTGCCCTCAGCAGCACAGAAAGTTACAACTGATAGACTCCTTCAGTTAGCTCTCAGAATGTAAATCGAACTTGCTTCACTGAAGTAGAGCCAAGAATCATAATGAAGGAAGCAGAGAAGGGGATGAGTGAGCTGCCCCACCTGCTCGTGCAGTGACTCCATCTCATTTCCCCTCATCTTCGCTTTTAAGGCCAGAGCAGACATACCTATGACGTCATTCACCCAGGAAGCCTCCTGGACGTGGAGTTGTGTAGAGAACAAGGGAGATGTGTGGAAAGGCTAAATGGCCCGAGGTGTCCCTTGGTGTTTTTTGACATGTGATTGCAAAGGGAAAGTTGTCTCAAATGAAAAGGGATAGGGGAAGGGTAGGTAAACACTGGTAGGAAATGATGATTGCCGATGAACTCGTGAAGCCACGATTAATGTAGGTCAGAATTATTTCAGAGGCTCAAGATGCACGCCTCTGTGTCTCCCACCGGTTCTCCTTTGGGGAGGCACGCACTTCCAGGATGGTCTTGTGCCTGTCCAGGTCCGCCTCAAACAATGCTGAATATGTAAAACAGGAAATTTAATGCAAGCTCTCCGAGCTCCGCTGACATGCCCAATGAGATCTTGGGGCACCCCAGAGATCGGCAAAAGTGGAAAACCACTTCCAGAGGGGAGGAGGTGATGTTACTGGAGCCCAAGTCCTGCGATCACTCTGTGAAAGCTGGAACCAAGACCACCACGCAGGCCAAGGCAGAGGGGTTCTGGGAGACATGCCCTGACTACATACAGGCCCCCCTCCCTTGTTCCGCACTATCCTTCAGTTTCCTACCCAGTTTCTTCATTGGCTGAACCCAGCCAGAAACCAACCTGGGCAGTGGAGCCTTGATGTGGCGTGGCGTGGGGTGGGGTGGGGGAAGGGTGGCCTTCCTCTGGTAAGAGGGGGGCAGGAAAAGGGTGAAAAATGGATCCAAGAGCCTGTAAGCCTTGGATCTGCTTGGGTCACAGAAGTGGTTCTGACTCTGCTACCTCTTGGTGAGCGCGGGGCCCTAGCGCACAGCTTTTACTGAGCCCCCCATCTGGGCTAGTTCTGGATTCCTGAGAGCTGGCTTAGCCACAAATGCCCTGAAGTTGGAGTTACAGTAGAATGGGAGGGCCCTCCCCCTCCCTCCACCACTTGCATGTCAAAGGAGCAAGTGTTGATATGCGGAGACATACGGTTGCAAGTACTTCCTCTCAGCTCTCTGAAAGATGCTCAGAATCACAAAGCCACTGAGAAGGTTGACAGGTTAAGGGATTAATGGTTTGCAGCTCACCCTGCAGTGGGTGAATTTGGAGTGTCTGGTTCTCTCTGAGAGTAAGAATGAAAGGGAAAACCATGCTTGGCAGGGAAGAGTGGAGTGAATTTTTCCAGAAGGGGAATGGTCCCTCTGGTGCTTGGAAGTGGGGAAGATAGCATGTATGTGGGTATTTAGGGCCAGGATGGATCAGGCTGGGGACAGAAGGTGGCCGTGGGTGGGGAGAGGCTACTGAAGGAGACAAGCTTCTGGTTCCGAGGTTTGGTTTGATGGCAGGACGTCTGGTGCCTTGTACTGACGCTTGAGGATCGTAACGAGGCCGGTTCAGCTTTGTCCCTGGATGACAACCTGTCACTCGGTCTCCTGAGGAACTCTCCTGTCTTTGGAACACCTGGCTCAGCACCCAAGAGACCAAGGGACCAAAGGACCTGCACTTCCTTTTTGTTCTTCCCTTGCTCCAAACTCTCGAAATTCTTCACAAACCACTTAAAGAGCAAAGCACTCCTTTTCCCTTTCTGCCAATAGGTGGATCTTGAGCGTACCTTCACGTTTCGAAATTCGAAGCAGACCTACTCAGGGATTCCCATCATCGTGGCCAACATGGACACCGTGGGGACATTCGAGATGGCGGTGGTGATGTCCCAGGTAAGAGGTGGGCTTTGTTCCCTCTGCTGCTTACCCTGGACGGGTTGTCAGGAGCCCATCCTGGACTTGTTCAGACACAAGGAGGAAGAGAGAAAATTGAAACGCTTTGGGTCATTCACTGTGGCCAGACTGTTTAGTTCTGAGTCTGATGGATGCTGGGGGACACTTCTTATCTTCCCTTTGCAGTCAGAAGATGGATGGAGCGTGGACTTCGCATTCCATGAAATGGTCTAGATCTGCATCCCCTTCTTCCTTGAAAATGCTCACGATAGTTTGAGAAACTAGAGATCTTATAAAGTTAGACTGGTGTCATATTATAGAAGAGCAACCTTGCCTTTGAAATTAAGGCAGAACTGCTTCGTATGCAGTCTATGCAGTAACATTTATTACAAAACATTTGTTGAGCACTTAGGTGCCAAAGAGTGGATAGAATGTGTGTAATGTTGCCACAGCCCCTCTGGGTGGGTTCCTTTTACAGAACTGAGGCAGAGAGAGAGAGGAGAGGTCCCTTGGCTCAGGGCATTCAGACCAGTACATTCAAGATTCAAACCCAGACTGACTCCAGAATAAGGGATTTGCCTCCCAACTCACACTGACAGCTAACAGTAGAAGCTCAAGGTCCCTTCTGGCCAATTTACCAGTCTCATTTCCTATAAAGCGAGTAGCTGGTATCCCGGCATTGGGAGAAGTAAAGGAAAAGTTGTTTGTGGGCAGGACCTCTGTCCCATGCGGCTGGGTCTGAGGTGCAACGCACCTTATTCATCCCGGATGTGAAATGTTTGCTTCTGATGTGCACAGAGTTTGTGTGTCTTTTTCCATCGATAATGCCTGCCGAGTGGAAAGAGAAATCCAATTAGTTGAAAGAGCTTCTCGCTGTGGGCAGCAAGTCAAACCTCAGGAGGTGCAAGGATTCAGTGTAGAAGGAAGATTTTCAAACCGATGACGAATTCGAAAAATGGAGTAGGGGGTGGTCTGTCTGGCTCCGTGATCAGTTGTAGTCTCTGTCAGCCCACAGCCCCCACCGAGCTTCGGCCCGGAGGCTAATAAATTAATTGCTAAAGAAATTTGTATTTTTTTTTTCCTCCTGGTCTTTCCCTTGCTCTGCTCTGTGATCAGCCATCGCTACTAATGAATTATGTATTAGTGGGAAAGTGGGTGGAATCAGGGAGCGAATCAGTAGTCCAGATTCATTCCCATATCGAGTTGTGAGTCCATAAAAAATGTAGAACTTTCACAGGAAGGACTCCCCGTCATTTGAGACCGTGTCCATTGAAAACACAGTAAAGTAGCGTACCCTGAA
This sequence comes from Mirounga angustirostris, assembly GCF_029215605.1. Lineage (NCBI taxonomy): Eukaryota > Metazoa > Chordata > Mammalia > Carnivora > Phocidae > Mirounga > Mirounga angustirostris. The sequence continues at coordinate 11,799,530 of NW_026991716.1, read as the reverse complement.
ACCATGTGTGTGTGTGTGTGTGTGTACTATGAATTTTCTGCCCCTAGGATCCACTGATTTAGTGCGAGTTCATAAAGGCATGGGATTTTAGAGTGGGAAAGTGTAGATAGGAAAATAGACCCAGTGAGGTTAGGAGAGGGGCAGGAACCTGGGCTCTGTAGTCAGATTTGAGTTTGAGTCTGGCCTTGGCCCCTTTATGGCCAAGCTGTTGTTAAATTGCTTAAGCTCCATTTCTGTCCACGAAGCTAGTATGACTGTACTAAGTTGCTCGGAGAAGTAAACGAAATAGCACATGAGGTGCTTGCACCAAAGTGTTGATGTTGGATTGGGTTGGTAGTCATGGGTGTGGGATTACGATTTGTCGAATTCCCTCCCTCCAGAATCCCAGCTGCCTGTTGGGTTTAGCTTTTAACAAGACATGTTGAGACTGAACACAAAGCGAAGCTTTCAGGTATGAGTTGAGGTTCTCTTGGGTTGGCCATCAGCAGTTGGCCCTCGGGTGCTCTTCGGGGCAGGGCACCTGCTGCCCAATGCTCTGGGCCTGACTCAGCCGGTGGGGCCGGGACAGGGCCCTGAGAACCCTTCTTCTTCTTCCCTCCCTGGCCTCCCGGCAGAGCCTCCTGAGTCCCAGATGCAGGGTTGTCTGATCAGATTAGAATGGAAAACACGGTTGTGTGATTCTACCAGTGACACATTTGTCTGTTCTTGGCCCTCAGCATATTTAAAGCAAATGAAGCGTGAACTGGAAGGAACAGCCCATTCTTTTGTGTTGTCAGGTCCCCCCTGGCCCATGCAGGGAGGAGAGCGGGCTCGCTTGACTTCCTGTCCTAACAGTGCTGTTTGGTCCCCTAGCACTCCATGTTCACGGCAATTCAAAAGCACTACACCTTGGACGAGTGGAAGCTCTTCGCGGCTCATCACCCAGAATGTCTGCAGGTATGACTGCTCTCCGGTGATAAGTTACATTTCTGGCAGGGGGGGCAGGGGAGAGACACTTCAGGGTGGTTGCCAGGATTTGAATTGGAAGCGGACAGACCGGTAGAGTCCCTAGAGAGAGTCCCATGGAAAGGTAGTAGTGGGCCCTGCCCTTCAACATTGCCAGGGAAACCAGCTCTGGATCCGATTTTGGAAAATACTAGGATCTCTCTACCAGGAATATCTAGGGCTTTTTTTCCTTGAAAAATTTGGTGGTACAGAACCTGTGGAAGACCTCGGTTTCCTGCAAGGGGTGCATCCAGTCTGAACAGTCCTCTGACTGGAGGAAAAACATCGAATTATAACAAGTTGTTTTGAAGTTGAATAAACACTGCCCACTAGGAAGGCTGTAATCCGAAAAACTGACGCTAACGAGCGTTGGCGTGGATGTGAAGAAATTGGACCCCTCCCGCATTGCTGGGGGGTATGTAAATAGTGCACCTGCTTTGGCTGTTGCTCAGAACGTCAGACAGCGAGCTACGACTCGACCCAGCGATTGCATTTCTAGGTGTAGACCTCGCAGATAGAAAAGTAGGGGTCCACACAGAAACATGTACACAAATGTTCATAGTGGTGTTATTCGTGAGAGCGGAAAGGTAGAAAGCACCCGAGTGTCCGCGAGCTGATGAACGAATAAACAAAAGCTGGTATGTCCATACGACGGAATATTATTCAACCATAAAAAGGGATGAAGCCCTGATTCATGCTACAATGCGGATGACGAACCTTGAAAACATTTTGCCGAGTGAAAAAGCCAGATGTGAAAATATGTTTCTGTTTATGTGAAATGTCAAAAATAGGCCAACCTACAGAGACAAAGTAGATGAGAGGTTGCCTAAGGCTGGGGGGTGGGAATTTGAGGGTGAGGGCCAACGCGTGTGGGAGGGACAAATGTTTTAAAATTGTGATGGCAGTTTCACAACGCTGAATATATGAAAAACTATTGAATTGTGCACTCTAAATGGGTGAGGCGTGTGGTATGTAATTATATCTCCGTAAAGCTGTTATTAAAAAAAAAAGAAGGCAGTTTGAAAATAACAAAAACTCTTGTTATTATGTAACACACCTGACTTGCCACCTGGCACATTTGGGTGGTTCAGAGCCAGTGCCTGCAGAGAAGTTTCTTCGCGTTGGAGACGCTCTTCTCTGTGATCAGATCATTTGTGATTGGAAAATGACTTCATCGTTTGAAGTTATACTGGCTTTTTTTTCCCCTTGGCTGTACTCTGTGGATTTTGATTAGTGAAAAGGTTGTTTTTGGAGATACGGTAATCCTGGCTCAATATCAAGTCCTTCATTTTTTCCATTTCGTGTCTGAATGAATATTAATCACTTCACTGTCTTTCCTTCCTGGAAGAAGTTTGGAGAGCGATGATTTTGGGGGGGGGGGGGCGGTCATACCTCTCACTCCTGTGCAGGGGTTTTTGGAAATGTGTTGTTGATTAGAACCTGGTCCTTCATTACCAAGCATGATCGTTTGACTTGCTACTCTGCCCCCGACCAAATCAAAGGCTAATGAAAGAGGCGAAAATGTCCAAAACTTGGTAACACTAAAAGAAATGAACCAATCTCGAGTTCCACTTAGCAAACTTTAACAGAAATGAAAGGGAGGGGCGCCTGGGTGGCTCAGATGGTTAAGCGTCTGCCTTCGGCTCAGGTCATGATCCCAGGGTCCCGGGATCGAGTCCCGCATCGGACTCCCTGCTCTGTGGGGAGCCTGCTTCTCCCTCTGCCTCTCTCTCTCTCTCTCTCTCTCTGTCTGTCACGAATAAATAAATAAAATCTTTAAAAAAAAAAAGAAATGAAAGGGAAACAAGGAAGGTAGCAAAGCTCTAGCGGGAGGGATGGATTGGACCAGCCCCGGGCAGACTGGCAGCATGAGGAGGGAAAACTGATCTGAACGCAGGAAACTGGAGTAAACATGTATCAAGTTACCAGGCTGTTTACATACAGTATCTGTGTCATTAATACATTGTTGTGATTTGGGGGGAATCACAAAGGGTATTCAGTTATGTGTCGTCGCCCCCCCCCCCCCGCCGTCGGTGGCTTGTGGCTTAGAGAAGTGTCATAAAATACAAATATTCTTACAAAAGGTGAGATGCTGACCCTGGGCACAAAACCACGACTCAGTTGCACAAAGGCATCCATGACTAAAAACAAATCTTATCCTAGAAAGCAGATTTTCCCAGGAGCAGAGGGATGGGTTGGAGACCGCTGGTGCCGTGGAGGTTGGGGAAGAGGGTATCACCGAGGAGGGTGTGGGGGCTTCAGATGTCCACACAGACAGGTGCTGTTGGGAAACAGCATCACAGGCTTGTCCGGTCTTGCACCTTCTGGCCATGTTGCCCTTTTCATAGGAACCCTGAGTATTGCAGTTTTTTGAGTGGGTTACGATTTGCATGTTGTGATGGTACTGTATTGAGAGTCAAGACGAAAGCTGGAAGTTCTATCAGAAGAGTGTAGACATCTTCCTTGCCCTCCTGTTCCCCGTGCCAGCCGTGAGGGTGACAGCCACGGCGTTGGTGGGAGGACCTCGTTCCTCCTGCCTCTCCTCCAAGAAGAGCAGAATTTGCATGAGCAGCTCTACAGTTTCAGAGTTCCACACAATGTGAGGAAATTAAGGAAAGGCCAAGGAGTAGGTTTCCTGAGTAATTAAAAATCTGTTTATTGGAAGATTCTGTGGCCGAGGACCAATCTCCTTTACCTCCGCCGTGGCGTGTTT